>NC_047671.1:25890000-28290000 GCF_011762505.2 Arvicanthis niloticus
GTGTTGATTCTTCTGTCAGATGAGACACTAGCCCTGCTATGCTGAAAATGAAGGCAGTTTAACATTATGGTAGCTCCAGGGTGTGGTAAAGGCACCATCTTGGAAAAGGGAAGGGTGACAGCACAATGTCAGTTATTTAATCCAGAGTCCTGAGAAGTTCTCTGACCATTTGGTGTTGTTCAACTAGAGCACAGTTGGCCCTCTTGAGCTTTTGTAAACACTGATAAACTAGTGCAAGAAGTGTGGCTGTGAGCCAAGCACTCGGATGCCCTCACTGCATTTCTGGATCCAGGAAATAAATATGGAGTCAGCTTCAGAAGCATCTTTTGAAATAGTACAATGTATGTTCAGGAGAACGGGTGCCATCTGACATGTAGGGTCCACGGCAACCAGAAGCAGCACTGGTGTGACTCTTCCAATCTGACTCAACACTGTTTCTACCACATCATCCTGGATGGGACAGGGGTGGGCTGACATGAAACAGGAGTGGGCTGACATGAAACAGGGGTGGGCTGACATGAAACAGGGGTGGGCTGACATGAAACAGGGGTGAGCTGATATGAAACAGGGGTGGGCTGACAGGACTCAGACAATTTGACAGTTCAGTTATAAAGAATTTTCTAGCAATGAGTGGTACTTCTAAGAACTGTAAACATCTATATTTTGAGTGTTAATGTTTAAAGGCTAATATTCAGAGAATTTGAACCTTAAATACTTTTTTCAAGAAAGTGGAAACTTTGTCCCATCCTTCCAGGAAAATTCCCCTGAATTTGTAAGACCAGCTTCATCCTATCTTGACCTCAGTTCTCAATTTTCTTCCCTTGGGAGGTATTCCTTAAATAAATTAGATTATTCCATGGCATGGCTTACACAGAAACGTAAGGTGAATGAGCAAACTGTAATGTTCCTGCACTGTGGTACAACTGTTGCTGTTCTCTCTAGCTCAGACAGAGTGGACAAACACATTTAGAATTTTTCTGCATTTAGAAGATTCTCTCACTTCCCATAAGTGAGACCTGATTCTTTGTATTTAGTTAAGAATGCAAAGCTGGGGAAGAAGAGATGGCTCAGCCATTAAGAGTACTGGACGATCTTCCAGAGGACCTGGGATCTATTCCCAGGACTCATCAATGATAACTCCAGCTCCAGGGGATCCAATGTCCTTTTCTGGCCTCTGCAGCCACCAGGCTGCACATGGTACACATACACACGTGTGTATGCAGGTGAAACACTCTTTCACATAAAATAAACAAAAAACAACAAAAATGTAAAACTTTTGGTTATAATATGCCATAATCAGACTGGCTATGTTACAAAATGAGAACAAATAACAAGTGCTAACCTTAGCATCATGACTATTGATAATACTACCAACCCCAGTATCTATGAAACACAGAGTATCACAATGTCTCTCCCTCCCCCTTTCCCTCCCCACTCCCTGCCCCCCATGTGTGTGTGTGTGTGTGTGTGTGTGTGTGTGTGTGTGTGTGTGTGTGTATGAGTTATTTATTGCTGATAAACAATGATCTCATAATCCTTAAGTACTTCAAAGTAAACTGGCCATTTTGCTCATGAATTCAGATATTTGGATACACAATATGCACCTACAGTGCTGGCCATGACATGACTACTTCACATGTGCTCTTACTGTTATTAACACTGTCTTATTTATAGGATGGATCGCATCAAAGCCCGGCAACAAAAGTACAAAAAGGGTAAGGAGAGGATGCTGAGCTTGACCCAGGAGTCAGGGGAAGGCCAGGACATCCAGAAACTCTCAGAAGAAGATGATGAAAGTATGTCACATTTTCATCTTACCGAGTGCTTTGACATCTGGTACCAGCATGCTATTGGTAGGGCTGTAAAGTACCACTCATTTCCATGTTGTCAGGAGCCTCCCAATGTAACTAGATATGTTTGTTTCATTAGCACATATTTAGTGAATGAATAATTTTGCAAGCATCTATTCTTCAATATGATGCCTTTAATGAACAGAGCCTCGTTTAGTTCACAGACATATTTCTAAAGAAATTGGCATGGTTTTTGCTTAATCTGTTCCTTTAGGGAAGAGGTTTTGGATATGCTACTTTTTACGATACAAATTCAACATGAAAATTAAATATGCATGCACACTTTATGTCACTTGTGCATATTTACAGTTCAAACTTCAGCTATTACTCATTACAAAGAATTCACTGTGAAACATAGAACTTGTTATTATATTTAATTATAGATTTATCCAATTACAGCTTTAACAGTCTTCTATAGGCACCTGCATGATTTTCAACTTCAGGGAATAAAATAATAATGCATGGTTTCTTTCAAGTTCCTAGAATATCTATGTTGGCAGTAACTCTCCTCCAATCATGTACTGACATTATCAAGAGAAAAAAGTCCTACTGCTGTGCTTGGTGCATGTTAATGAATTATTTACCACTAAGTACTTCTTTAAAATGGGCAATGATTCTTTCATATTAATTTAATCAAAAAATTCAGCCTAAGACACATTTTTGATGAATACTTCCTTTTTGATATTTTTTTACATGCTCTCAGATCCTAGGAAGAGAGTGAACATGTAGCATACTGTTAAGAACGTTCAGTGTTTACCTTTTCAGGGGACTGTTAGCTCATGAGTAACTTTTATAGTTAGCAGACTTCCTTTTCCTGGCCTCTGATGTGTTTTTGCAACTTACCTAGATTTGACAATTTGAGTTGTTAAAGCGTGGTTTTCAAAACGTGTGTGCTCACTTCCTAAGAATTAATGTCTGGACATATTTCATTTTAGGAGAAGCAGACAAACAGAAAGCCAAGGGCAAAAAAAAGCAGTGGTGGCGGCCTTGGGTTGATCATGCTTCCAGTAGGTTCTCTTGATCCTCTTCCAATCTCACCAGTTCTAACCCTTATATCCTTGACCAGAATTCAGGCTCCCCATGACCTGTGTGTCCCATGCATGGTTTGATCCTTGTGACTTGATAGGGGGTCAGAGTGTAAGAACACTGCTGTGCTGATGGGTCCCTGGGCCCCATGGACCCATTCTTTCCGAGAAATTAGCATGGTGGCTAAAGCAAGCCAAAGATATGATATAGAGAATATTATGTAAGAAAGCAAAGAACAAAATGCACGATCTAAATCTGTGGTCAAGAACTCTGCTCCCTTTCCATGTGTGGTTGAAAACCCTTAAGGATTATGTTTGGCTCCTGCTGGGATTCTGAAGGATGACTTCTCTGTTAAAAGTGTCTGTGACCCTCTTTAAGGCACTGGGCGTGGATGTCAATGAGCCCCACCCCTCCCTGTCTTCCCAGAGCTTTGATTTCATTTGCATTCAAGAGTTTTTAGAAGCGTGTTTAATATACAGATGACAGATAGCCTTAGACGAATTTACGTTGTTCTTTAATTCCTCCAAATCTCAAAATGATCCTGCAACAGTAAACACCCCGAACACCTAGGCCCAGAATGCAGCACAGCCTCAGACTTGACCAACCAATAGGAAAAATCAGGAAAGCAGCATTTGCTAGCCACATAAATCACAATGTTTCCCTCCTGATGTTAAAAATGGATGTGTGGCTACAGACACCATTGGCTCTGTAAAGGCATATGTGTTCTGTAAAGGCCAATACTGGACAATGGTTTTATAATGGAATGGCCCATTATAATCTAGTCTTCCTGGATTCCTTAGGTATAGTAGAAAAGTGGGAAGTCATTATTTTGAAAATAATGTGTAGTATCCTTCACCCTGTTTTTGGCTTATGCTATACATCCACAACTACAACTTATTTGATTGGACAAAGAAACTCACACAGGGCCAAGAGCAACCCTGATAGAAGGAAGCCATTAGAAAACTCCATAAATCACAGTCGTTTCCATCCCAGATCATGAGTGTCACTGCCACCTGCAATTGGTGTCTCTCACCCCGGAAGTTGTCTTGTAAAATCAGCAAGGCAATTTAAATAGCATGAAGTTGGAAACTTGCTTCCTATCTTTGGATTTGATTAGACGTAAACCTTTAATATTTAATTTCAGCAGTATGGTTAAAATTTAAAAAGAGAGAGAGATGCAATGGATTCCGCTTAATTTTCTGCCCATGATCAAAGGTTCAAGCTGAACTCCGATGTGGCTCCTCTGTCTACGGGTCATTGGCATATTAGTCAGGTTAACGATGTGTGAACAGCACTAAGTGCCTATTCTATCAAGTCACAAGTAAACTGTGCCTACTTTTCTGTTTTTAAAGGGCCTTTGCTGATTTAGTGTGACCTATCCATTTCACAAGTCACATCAGATTGAGTGGGTAAATTCCCACTGCAGTGACTACAATTGTCTCTCCATTTTGGCATCTAAATCATTTCAAAAGAATTGGATATGGTCTTTGATAATCACTTTCCATGTTGGTAACACCTAGCTCCCAGTGATGGTTAATGACATTAGATTTTTCTGATTCATTTCACCCTCATTATATCAAACTCTTCTGATAATCAACTCCGTGTGCCTTGTTACAACATATTACAGTGCAATAATGGAGAACTGTCTGTAACACATGGTTTGGAATCGTATTCTACTTGTGGTACTAAATTTCTTCTGTATAACATATTTTCCTTTCTAAGTTTGAAAGGAACAAAAGGGGAAGACTGTGTCCTTGACTGTTTTTAACCCTTGTTCAAATCACTTATCTTTAGATCTGGAAGAATGTTAGTAGAGGACCTTGCTTTTATCTGTTGAGTGACTGGGCTAGGCACTGGAATTGTTTCTGAGAAATGCTGAGTTCAAGTGGAGATGCAGTGTCTACCAATAACAATGCTCATTGAGATGGTTGGTTAGCAGCAAAGATGTCAGCACAGCTGTGGTGGCAAATTTGCTAGTTCCAAACCTATGCACACACACAGGACTGCATTATTGCTGTTCAATGATACCTTCTTTCCCACTGGAGTGTGTCTCTGTATCAGTTTCATGTGACCTTACTCAATACCTAACCTTGCTTTGTTGACACATGTCTAGTATAAAGGGTCAAGTTTCTGTGTACACAAGTAGTGGAATTCTAAAAGTTAGTTTCATACCAAGTAATTTATCAATGACATCAACATCTGTGTTTTATATCTGAACACAGCCTGGAGGCATTGTCTTCAACTGCACTAATGTACATGGACTTTTTACTTTGTACAATGTACAAAGAACACTAGCAACACACACTAAAGAAAGGGATTTCCCTAGCTTTGCTTCAACAATATTTTCTGAAGGACTTAGAAACTTGGAAAAAAATTTTTTCATTTTTTCAAGTGTACCAGTTCTACTTGTTTATATAATGAATTGGTGATATTGCTCATGATAACATCAATGTTTGAGATGAAAGTCACTTGGGTTCAACCCTATGAATAAAAGTGATAGAAGGTATGATTGAATACAACGCCAGCTACAGTTCATCTTCATGCCTATAATGAGGGTAAAATGTTCCATCTCATAATGCCCTGTGTTTGTCCCAATAGACTATGTGAAGTAGAGCCCACAAAAACTTCCCTGCAAAATCTCTCAGCTTAAGTGAAGGCATTACTTGAATGGTCTCCCTCACTGTCAAATGTAATGCTGTAATTTTGGTTTGTTCTTGCTTATTATGACCTTATGCTGTATTGCATTGATTCCCTCGGGCCTGGACCCAATCCTCTAGGCCTGGTTTTTTTTCTTCAAAATATGAGTAACAAATCACAGTGCTTCTGTTCAAGGATATAAGGCCCAATTCATTCACTCTGCATCTTCTTGAATGAAGGCTCGGAGTCATCTGATACTGTAGATGAAATGGTTCAACTTTTGACCATAGCCAGTGACATCCGAGTGACCAGTTTTAAACAGGTTTCCTGTTACCTTATGAGGTGTAAGTCCAAATTATAACTTAAAACATCACATTGTCTCACCCCAGAGATGCCTTCATAGTTTGCAATCCCATATACAATTAGAAATCATGAGTGTGCTTTCCCACAATGATGGTACAAGTCTTGTAGCATCAGAAGGGAGTCTCTTTTCTCTATTAAATTCAAAAGTTTTCAAACATCTGAAGATTGAATTTCCCAATTGTCTTTAAGTCTCTAGACATATCTGATTTCTTTTTTCCCATTCCTGACACAGACAGTATGTTCTTGCAAGGCAAATGTCAGATTCGGCAGAAGCAGGCCATACTGTTTGGGCTTTGTACCTGATGGTCAGTAGAGTTCCCCTTGGATTTCATTATGTTCCCAGGGAATGGCTTGTTGACCAGAAGTATGACAGAGCCAAACCCTATGGACCAAGGCTGCTGTCCTCAGTCAGTCCCATGGCTATTTGTAAGAGCAGTCAGACTCGATGTTGTTATCTTGTTTTGTTTTTAATATTACCTACCCTTTTCCTCTTTGTGGCAATGTGTTTGTTGTTGTTGTTGTTGTTTATTTTATTTTGTTTGTTTTTTTTATTCTTTCTAATGTCTTGTCTCCTGTTGCCTCATGTGTTACATGTAGAGAAGCCAGGTCTGCATAGTATTAAAGTGAAGTAGAGGCTGGTGGCACTGGCCTCAATCCTGGGTCACCCTGGTTGATTGTCTGTAACAGACCATGCCAAATCTTCCACTTCACTCTGGCCTTTGTCTAGATGATCAAAATTGATGAATTGCCAAGCAAGAGTGTTCAAGTATCTTGGCATCTCCAAATGGATTCAGCCCTACAAAACAGAGAAGAAGGAGAGAATTGCCAGGCCAACCCCATAGTCGCTGATCTCTTAAATGGCACTGACAAGGCCTCATGCTCTGTAGACCCAGCCATGCCAGCCCTAGACTAAAATGGGTTATTTTCGTCTGTTTTCTCCTGCTAACATCTCTCGCTGTGGTCTTCTTGAGGGCCATCTGTGTATCTTTGGTGGGGGTTGGGGGTATGCATTTCATTAATAAGCCCCCAGGTTTCTTGTGTCTCTTTCAAAAAGTAAGCAAATATTTTGTTTTGCTTAGTGGTCAGGAGTGGAGATTATTATTTGTTTGAAACGGATAGTGAAGAGGAGGAAGAAGAGGAACTTAAAAAGGAGGATGAGGAACCGCCACGGAAGTCAGCATTCCAGGTAATTTAGAGGGATGGGAGAAATGGCACCCATCACTAGGCAGAAATAAAGCAGTTGTTTTTTAATTGGCAAGTCTTGCTTACAGGCCTGGATGACCTTCTTTGTACTCCTACGGTGCAGCTCTCAGAGTCTTCTGGTGGATATCTAAAATTGTGTATTTCTAATTAAACTGTAGCAATGCTCCCTCTCAGTGACATCACAACCACAATTTCACATGAACAGGATGTGGGTCAGCTCTTCGTCCCTGAAATCAAAGCAACTTTGATGACCTAAACATAAAAAATTTCTGTTGCAAGTAGACAGATCTCTCGGCATCGCCTCGGATTGCTTGAACATTGGGCTCCCAGTTCCCTGTGTGAAAGAGTTGATTGTGTAAATAATCCACGAGCCCTGCTTTGAAACGATCACTTAAATATTGCATTTGGGTCTTAAAAAACCAGTTTTAGGTTTTGTATTACTAATTGTAACAGAATACTAAATAACAACCATAAACAGCCAGCCCAGTTCTGATCTTTTTCAGCTGAGATCTCTCTGCTCAGGAACCTGCTGACTCAAGCCCACTCTGACCCACCTTCCACTGCAATGTTAATGGGGGTAGATACAATCGATCCTTCTTGAAGATGAGGCCTTGTCAGTGCACGGGAGTGAACTCTTTGTACATGTTTCTCTTATCTCTGGACCACAGGCTGGAACAGCTATATCCCATTTTTCATAGTACAGGACATATAGAAAGGTATCCACAAAACCCTCTGATTACACATAATAAGGCTATGCATTGTTCCCTAGACAGGCCTTTCATAACTGGGCAAGCTCAAACAGCTAGTCTTTGTGATGACATCAAAAGCCCAGTGGTTTGTGGAGGCTCCTTGGTGTGTGATGCTTGCTCCCTGGCTCCATTGTTCCTCTGTGTGTTTGGTGACCATGTTTGTGTGCACAAATGAAGGTGCTTGCCAAATACTAATGACTTAACAGCCTTACTTTTTATCTAATGAATTTTATGCTAACCGCCACTTACCATACAGCAAGAAGAGAACATGGACCATCCTCACTGTGTTTATGGAGGACATGCTTTGACTGGGTCTGCTGTTTCCTAACTTCCAAGCCCAGTACATTTTATTCTAGCTTTGGTGACTGGCATGTTTTAACCTCAACGTTAATTGTAGAGACAAACCCATGCAACATCATATATTAAACTGTTAACTTTTGTTTGGTTGCATTTTTCCCCCTACTAATTACTCTTGCTTTGTCCTTCTTTGTAGAGAGCTATTGGGAAGTTTGCCTCGGCCATTTTAGCCTTGCCAAAGTCTGTCATTAAACTTCCCAAAACTATTCTTCAGTATTTAATCAGAGCTGCAAAGGTATTTCATGTTTTACTGGTGTGTAGCGTGTGGCTCTCTGCTCCATAGAACTGTAGTGAAACATTCTTATATCTACATTTTCTCTGTTCTATGAGTTGTACAATGAAAATATCGTATGGATGTAAAACATCGAGTCTTTCAAAAAGAGTTCTTGGGAGCCAGACTTCTTACCATTTTACTACTTTTTAAAGTAGACACCACCAGAGATTATCAAAAATAGAAAGAGAAAATGCAGATATATGTGTACTTTCTCTCTTCATACTTTTACGTAAGTTACATCTCATTTTAAAAGGGTTATATCTGGTTGCATGCAGCAGTTTATAATGAGTAAAACATTAATGGTTTTCTCAAAAAGCTGGCAAAAAAATCTGTATGCCTCAGTCTGTAATGAGTAAAACATTAATAATCTTTTTTTCTCAGAAAGCTGGTAAAAAAAAAAACAATCTGAACAATCTTACAAAAAAGAAAAACCCTCCCGGATATGTCCCCCTTTCAGCTTCTTGTTAGTCTCCAGCCTCCTCATTTGGACCCGCTTATCTAGTTTCTGTATCCAGCATCTCTCCTATCCTCCATGCTCACTCCCAGAGCACAACAGTACTATTGAATACAGTTTAACTACACATTTGTTTAGTTCATCTAATACATAATGGAAGTCAGTCAACTGCCCATATCACAGTCACCTCATTAAAATCCACAAAGAAAAAAAAATCATCCTGCTTGTATCTTATAGTACCATGCTTTTCCTTCCAAATTCAGCCAGGCCTGAGCTCAAAAACACTTGGGTCAGTATGATATGACGGTCCTTGCGTTCAAGCAAACAGTTGGGATAGTGACAGAGACCAGTGTTCCTTGCCATTTTCTCATGATCTCATTTCCATGCTTACCCTTTTTCCACTGGTCATACAGGACCTGACATCCTGAGTCTCTGTAAAGCTCGCAGGTGAGGCCATATGGCTGGTCTACCTGGAGCCACAGAGCCCACCCTCTGACTGCCTTTTATTTTAAATTTCAGAAGGCTCACTTGAATTAATAGTCACTGCTGTTGTCTCTGTGGGGACTTTATCTTTTCTTCTCTAGGAATACATATAAAATTCTCAACTCGTAATTTTAAAATTATTAAAGAGAAGCTGCCATTTATCCATCCCTTTTGTTACTTAAAACAAGGCTACAGATGGTTAAATAGTGGTCACAGTCCAATTAGAGGACAAATTATACAATGTTATCAACTTGACTTAAGAATCCATACTCTAATGAAACTCTCTCTGTTCAAATATATATATATATATTTGAATACATATACATATATATGCATTTTTGCTTAATGGCCTTTTAATAAAAAACAAATCTCATTTTCTTCTAATTATGAAGATAAATGCTAAGATAAAGTCAGACATACACACACAAGCATACACATGGCAGTGACTATTAACTGAGCCCTCAGACTTTGTGTGCATATTTCCAAACACTTTCTCCTTCCGGCTGATGTAGTTAAAAGCACCCTAGACAAGCCACCAAGTTGGGGTGAGTTAGATTGCGCTTCAATGTCATGATTTTGGAGGTCAGCAAAAAACTTCCATTTCTTGACTCAGTGAAGACCAGAACCCTTTTCTGAAATAGGAAAAGGCAAAACTGGTCCTTGGTCAGATACTTGAAACTTTAAAATGTTTATGTTTCAATTGGCAGTCCTGAGATAGCTTTACCTGAGAACCAGAAGTCAGTGGCTCACAGTGTGGTTGCCCCATCTTGCTTCCTTAGCTTGCATGAGCAGAATGTACCTCGTTTCACCCCTTAGGGACCAACAGAGTCAGTAATTCCCCTCACTATGTCAGATCACTGATGGTCCCTTACTTGCTTTTCATAAAGTCTGTTAATTCTGCTCTTCTCTGCCTTCCTCTCTCCCTCCCAGCTGTTTGCTTTCTCTTCAGAAAAAAAGATGTCCTACAATCTGTGTACCTGCTATACTTACAAACCATCACCTTTTAACTTCTGTTTGGGATTCTTTCATTTTATAAAAGAATAATTGTTTAATACTCTCATTGAATGAAATGTCATCCTCTGTTGTTCTTAAGCCTGAAGATTTATTATTAGTTCGGTTTCTTTTGAGACAAACTGTATTGTGCAAATTTGCCTTTTAATGGATAAAACCTCAGAGATAAGTAGCCAGATTCTCAAACTGATGTGTTCAGTGAAGATCCAGCAGTCCTTGCTTTGATTTTACCGAACATCAGTTCATTTCTTAATTCTATAAAATAGGGCATTTTGCCTCCAGGATTTGTTATTTAGGAATAATACCAATTTTACATTTGTGTTAACTGACCATAAAAAGTCACATTTCTACCAGTGAGGGAAAAGGAAGTTATTTTTTTTCTTGGACTATGTACCCCTCCCTCATATTTCCACATGTGGAAGAGTTGGATATTTTCTATTGATATCAGAATGCCAATCTGTTTATGTAGTATTTTCAAAAAAAACCTGAAATATGAAAATAATCTAGGATAAAATGACACTATATGGGTTTACAGCTGTCCCTTCTGTATGCTTGTCTTAACTATGACGATGGAAAACCCAGCTTCCCTGAGACCGGGTGTTGCATGTCCAGCATGCCTGCTTGGCTTCACCATTTCTAGGGGTTGATTTGATGTGTCAGCTCTTAGTTTTATTGCTTTTGCATGCTTTGGGGGATGTGGTGGATGGCTCTTTCCAAACTGCTCTTTTTTGGTTATTGGTTATAAAATGTTGATGCAACAGTCCTCAGCTCTTGAATGCCACTGACCAAGGGCAACCGGAGGCACCAGCATCCCTCCCTGCTTCCCTGGAGTAGCTCACTCTTAGCTGACATTAGTTTATGTTTAAAATACTCATCCCTCCTGCAGAGCGGCCTTCTCAAGTTACCCATAACCACTCTTAGGAGTGTATTGAAGATGCAAAACTTACTTCTCCCAAGTAAACAGGACAATTAAAGATATCATTTTGCTGTAGACTAAAAAGTCTGGTGGAAGAAACTCCTCTAATAGAGTTTATGAAGACTTCGGCTTCAGCTTGTTGAGTGCAAAGCAAAAATGAAAAATGTCACTGACTGAGTATCACAAACGGGGGGTGGGGGGTGTTTCGGTGAACCGATGGTTTGTTTTTCACCCAGAGTTTATGTCAAGATCATGTGTGACACCAAAGGAAGTATATTCCCATATCTGTTTATGTGTTACAATTTATGGTAACAAAAGAACAGGGTAAGGAGGGTGTGGTGGTGCATGCCTTTAATCCCAAAGTTTGGGAGACAGAAGCAGGTAGATCGACAAGGCAAGTTCTAGGCCAGCCAGGATTATATAATGAGACCCTGTCTCAAACAAACAAACAAGCAAACACACAAACAAAACCTAAACTAGCAAAAGCCAACTCAACATAAGAGGAATTTGTAAGAGAAAACCATTCTTACACAGAAGAAGCTTGACTTAGGTCCATTTTCATTTTCAATTACTTCTTCAACGTCAGAAAATAATTGGACGGTCTCCTTTCAGTTCGTCTACCAAGCCTGGATTACTGACCCTAAAACAGCACTCCGACAGAGGAGGAAAGAAAAGAAAAAGTTGGCCAGAGAAGAGCAGAAGGGAAGACGCAAAGGATCTGGGGAGGGTGAGTGCAGGGCAGGAAGCAGCCATTGGCTGTGCACCACAGAGGAGGGATGCAGGGGACATGGGATTCCTTGGATGCTTCCAGATGGGGTTTTCAATCTAAGAGAGTTGACCATTTTGAAGGGATTGTATTACCAAAGCACGATGGAACTCTCTCTTAATTAAGTTCCTATCCTGTGATAAAGACCATGACCTAAGGCAACTTGTGAAGGAAAGGATTTATTTTACCTTACAGCTTGTAGTACATCACTGAGGGAAGCCAAGGCAGGAACTTGGGAAGGGAACGCTGCTCATTACAACAGGACCACCTGCCAGCGGGTGGCAAGGTCCCACAATGAGCTGGGCCATCCCACTTCAATTGTCACTTGAGAAAATGTACCACAGGCTTGACCCCAGGTGGGGGCATTTTCTCAATTCCTGTCCCCTCTTCTAAAGTGACTCTAGCTAGTGTCAAATTGGCACAAATGTAGCTAGTTCAAATACTATTTAGTAGTTTCCTGACATTTAAGTGAAAGTATTTTACAAAATAGCAGACACTCACTGAAACCACTAATGGTACCAAAAATATCCGAGTACCTCAAGCCAGTATTTTATAGTGTGAATGGGTATGTATCACAGTGTCAAAATGTGAAAGAGGAAAAACAAACAAACGAAACCCCTCCTTTTGTATTACTAACAGTTGCTGCTTCTTGGGAGACTGGAAGTTAAATGACAAGGTTAAAGGGAACCCTAGATTTTTATGCTATAGTTTGATTCTGTGCAAAAAATATTGTAATTGTGGGTTTCTTATGAAGTTAAGAAATGTTTTTAAAAACTCAAAATTTCTCATGTAATTAATTATAAAATTTGTTCGTTTTTAAACCTTCCCTCTCTCAGTATCTCCTGGTAACAATAATTGCATTTTACAAAAACAAATTTAATCTACACCGAATATAATAAGCCAAGCAGTAGAGGCAGATCCAGGATCTGGTGAATGCACTTTCATGTGCACATATGATACACACACATACACACACATACACACACATACACACACATACACACACACACACACACACACACACAAACAGCCTCCTGGAAAAAATGCATCCTACCCAGATGGGGCATTGGTCTTTTTCCCTTTGGCAAATGCATGTTGTTTGTTTATTAACATTTCAGATTTGAGTTTGTGTGCACAAAGGCATCTTGTACTTTCATTAGTAATGTATCATGAACATTTCTCCAATTAAATATTTATGAAACTGCCGGGGTTTTGTTTTCTAATGGCTATAAAAGGTTCTATAGTACAGATATGCATAATTTATTCAATTATTTCATCATTAATGGACAAACAAGATTACATCCTGATTTTATCATAGCAAACAATACCATAATAGGTATCCTTGCAAAAAATTCACATGTAGCCATACATGAATGGCTATGGACGTCTGACAGAGGTTAAAAGTAACACATACCTTTACAGAATAGATTCTCAAAAGTAGGAACTGAAAGAAAGATGAAAGGTTATGCTTCATACACTTTAATTGTCCCCCAACCACACAAGTTTTTAGTAATTTATACTTTTACATGCCAGATAAAGGAAGTATATTTTTTATAATGTCATACCAAGGCCCTCACTGTTCTTTTTATTATTTCTTTCCTGAGGGAGGACAGATGACTTGTGTTTTCATTGGGATTTAGTTTAATTCCTATCTAATGATACTGGGCATTTTTACTTTCTATTATCTGCATAATTTATACTTTATAATTGACAGTCCAGTCCAGACACAGATGTCACTGTTCTCTGCTATTCTATGGGAGTGTTTGTTTTTTTCTTATTAGTTGGGGCTGCTTGTACATCAGTCATACTGCCTCCTGTGGTGTGTGATAATCACGCTTCCCTGTCTAATGCTTTTGATTTAGTTTATGATATGTGCCTATCTAAACAATATGGAATTGCTTTGATATCAAAACATGCCTGAACTTCTAATATTTTTGAGTCATTATCTTGCTAAACAAGAAAGCCTCTACCACCCAATATTAAGTAAATCTTCTCCTGTATTTCCTACTGGTTTTAGTTATGTCCTGAATATTTTTATTATTCTGTTAGTAGAGGAAATGATGCTAGCCCTACTTATTTAAAAAGCCTTCCTTTTGAGTTAGAAATAAACAGTAGTCAAGCCATCAGCCCCTAGCTCAGCTTCTATATGAACTGCGACTGCATTCTGACTCATTCTCTTACGTCAGGCTAATGAGTCACCGTTACAGGCTTCTGAGTCTAGTAGCCCAGGAGTTAGTTTCAGTATTTAATGAGGCAAACTCATCTCTCCATTGTTTTATTCAACAAGTGCATGTTCGGCCAAAAAAAATTTTTTTTGAATATTCTTTGGTCATGAAAGTTGCTCAAGATTCTATAATATACAGTCTATCTGATGACACATATTTTACATGCAGGTCCAGTGGAATGGGAAAATCGTGAGGACGAGCCAGTCAAAAAGAAATCTGATGGGCCAGGTAACAAAACAGGGACAAAGATGATCTGTGGGGACTCTTTTCCTCCTGTTGGGTTCTAAGCCAGCCTCAGAGCCAAGCCTTTGTCCAGTCTTATTGTATCTTCTTTTGTCATGTTCAATTGATGTCCCGGGAGGCCTGCTCTTTTCTAAAGGGAATCATAGGATTAATTGAGCTGGGGGAGTGGGAGGTATGGGAGGAGGAGAACTAGGAGGAGCAGAAACTGTGGTCAGGATATATTGTATGAGAGAAGAATTCATTTGCAATGGAAAAAGGGGAAAAAAGGAAATGGCACTGCTCCCCGTGTGGTGAAGAAGGGTACTACAAGGTTATGAACCCTGACCTTGTGTATGGATTGAGGACAAAGGATCTCAATCCTACCCCTTGAAATCCTATCTCTTCTGAGAGGGAAAAGGACTCCTGAGTGATGATCCAGCCTCTGTAGCAT
This sequence comes from Arvicanthis niloticus, assembly GCF_011762505.2. NCBI lineage: Eukaryota > Metazoa > Chordata > Mammalia > Rodentia > Muridae > Arvicanthis > Arvicanthis niloticus. Next base: position 25,904,988 of record NC_047671.1, read on the forward strand.
GTGAGGAAATGTTAGGTTTCTGTCTGTAAAATCCTTGATGCCTGTGCCCGCATACATACTTTGGTAAGCATAGACAATGGGGGATCGTGACATCAGGCTAATGAATGTTTCCATCAGCTCAAAAGTTTGTTATTTCTCTGTGTTAAGAATTCCCAGAATCCTCTCTGCTAGCTAGTTTCAAATATGCCATAAATTATATAAAGAAGGAAATAAGTAGGTAAGTGATGAACTCTTAAACAACTAATAACCGTTACTTCTAAGTGAGTAATTGTGAATAGGAGAAAAATAAGAATCCGTTGTCAAAAAACCAAGACTTGCTGCCGTATATTAGTGGCTTTTGATCTAAGTTGTTCCAGCCTGCAGAGCTCAAACTTTCCTTTTATGTCCGTAAATGTATCTTGGTGTCCTCTGCAAATAAGCATGCCTTAGTCTAGAGTTCTTTAAATGGCTGAGGGAAGCTGGAGAGATGGCTCACAGGTTAGAAACTCAGTGCGTAATCATAAGAACAGGAGTTCAGCTCTCAGCACGCAGGGAACAAGCCAGAAATCCTGCACAGGCCTGGAAATTCAGCTCCATGGTGATGGTTGGGGGTGACAGGAGGATTATGAAGGCTTGGTGACATCCAGTCTAGTCAAGAAAACAACAGCCCTAGGTTCAAGAAGAGAACTTGCCTCAAGGGAATGACAGAGAATGCCAGTGGAGGACACTGGACGCTCTCTTCTGGCCTTCACACATGAGCACCGGCATATGCATACACTAAATAAAAACAAATGACCAAATAACTAGAAAGCTTGAAGTCTAAGAGGAAGGGAGGCATCTGTGGAGTCTCTCACTTGGTGTCTCTCCCCTGTGGCATCAGCAGACCCTTCCTTCGCCCCACTTCAAGAGCCTTTTATCTCTATCTTTGCTGCTTTGCTCAGCAAAGGACCTTCTGTTCTTTCTTGCCTCTTAAGACATATGGGAGACATGGGGATACAACAGCCCAGAAAAGTCCTGAGGAGCAGCAAGGGTGGCAGCTGCATAGGCAGGAAATGTTCCCTCGGGGACATCAGACATCAAAATTCTAGCCCCATCTGTTTTTTTCATCGTGTTAGCTGCTACCCCGTTCCTCCTCAAACCCCTCAGGTATGGCATTCACTTGAAGGCTCCCTTTATCCTCCCTTGGATAAAAGCAGAACTTTAGGAGAAGTACACTTGTCATCCCTCCTAGACCACTTAGTTCAAACACAGCTCTTTTCTTGTATCATAAAGCCAAACTGTGACCTTCAAATCAGAGAGGAGACTAGTGGGGAGCAAAGACAGGTAACTCAGCGATCACATCTGCTCACACTAGACAAGGGGCCTGTGGGGCTGGCATGTGATTGAGAGACTATCCACATACATAAGTGATCAAGATAGACAGACAGACGACAGATAGAATGGTCTAGTCGTATTCTGAGTCTTCCTCACTATAGATAGTAACAGTCAAAAAACACATGGTTTCATTATACTTATACAAAACCAAGTGATTGCTGCAGACTGGTAGAAGATACACCTGTCTGTCTATCTCCCTGCCACAGTTAGAGCTTCTTATGTCTACTTGTTGGCAAATCTCAACATAATATATAATTGCTAGTTTCCATGCCCTGCCATCTGTAGATCACTAGATATAACCCTCCTATATAACTGCAAGCTTGCTTTGAGCCACTTCTCCCCAGTTATCCCATCCCTGGCCAGGTACCGTGGCTCTGCTGTTTCTGTGAGTATCACTAGAATAAATTCTAAATGTAAGTGATAACATCTGGCATGTGGTTTTCCCTACCTGGCTTATTTAGTGCATCACAATGTCCTCTACAGTCATCCACCTTGTTTCAAGTGACAGAACTTTCTTGGGTTTTAAAGCTGAGTGATGTTCCTAAGGATGAGGTCACCAGTCACCAAATCTCCCCTCCCAATCTTTCTGAGTGTTCAAGATAGGCTCTTGGGGGTTCTGGGAGATGTGCCTGTTGTTTGATCACAATAGAACTCTGAGCTGAGTTGCTGTGTGACAGCTCTCCAGTGTTTCCAGTCACAGCTCTAGTCAAGGCTAACACTCATATTAGCAATCCCAGGGCTTCTGCTTCCTGGAGGTGATGACAGATCCCATGTGAAGAGTTTCACAGTTGACATAAAATCCCATCTAACTGTGTGAAGAAGATGGGACAGTGGTGTAGGAGCACATACAGCCCATGGAGTGAGCTCTGTGAAAGATAAGATTGTTTGCCAGAAGTACAGATGCAAGGGAATAAAAAGCTTCCATCAATAACCCCTAATGCAGTTGCAGGAGAGCACTACAGAGCCCCACGAGGCAGGCACAGGTCATCCCTGTTCTTGAGTCAATACTAGGTTCACTTTGGGTTGCAATCTCTAATTAACCAAACTTCTTACAGTCAGGCCTAGATACGTTTAGGTTTCACTTGCCACAGGTTCATCCAACCACATACCAGCACATTCTAGGGGGAAAAATGCATCTCTATTGAATGCATACAGATCTTTTTTTTTTTTTCTGTCTTCCTCTAAATAACACAGTGTAGCAAACACTTCAACCGAGTGTTCCTAGTAGCAAGTATTAAAAGTAATCTAAAGAGAACTCAAACTATGAAGGATGGTGTGTAGAGATTCTATACAAACAATATAGTTAACAGTTCCACATGTAAAAGGGACTTGACCCCCGACAGAGGCTGATATCTTTAGGGGTCCTGTCAGTCCCTAGGGGCCCTGAGGGACTATGTTGAGGCCTGTTAGGACTCACATGACAAATCTTACCCGAGTCTGGCTTAATTCTGTCACTCTTTGTGTAGAGGGTTACATAGGTGTTTAGACCTCAGTTCCCCGCCCCCCCCCCCTTTGTCTCTAAGGACAAGGAGCCCAGTTCCCATTAGGGACAATCCTGCAAAATTCAGATCTGGATGTGGTATACCTCACAGTGGCTCTTGGTATCGTGCCATGCCCTTGAAACTGTGCCATGCTTCTTCTGCCTAGATAATATCATCAAGAGGATATTTAATATCCTAAAGTTCACCTGGGTTCTGTTTCTGGCCACAGTGGACAGTTTCACCACTTGGCTCAATTCCATCTCAAGGGAACATATCGACATATCCACAGTTCTGCGGATTGAAAGATGCATGCTGACCCGAGAGATAAAGAAGGTAATGCAGGCGGTAGCCTCTCTTTTACTCCCTGCTACATTCGGAGAGCTGCCAGGTCCACATGGACTTGGTGCATCTCAGCCCAAAATGCATGGAGCCAGAGAAGTTTCCAATTTTGGTTTCAGGCTACAAAATATTTTCAGCTAAATAATGAAGTACTTTGGGAGAGGGAACTCCAAATACAAACATGAAATTGTATTTCTATTTCATCATCCATGTGACCTGAAAGTTATTTCTTAAGACTATTCCGAGTGTGCTTGTATTTTAACTGCAGCTGTCCGGGGGGCTTGTGTAGAATTTGCCACTTATTGTCATCATGCCAGCCAGCATTCCAGGGGTTTCGAATGTGGGGATATTTGAATTTTGGATTGTCAACCTGTGTCTTGGTTAGTTGTGGTGTTGTTGCTGTTGTTTGTTTTGTTTCCCCCAAAATTGTACAAGCTGGAGCCATTTGAGAAGAGGAACCTCAAATGAGAAAATGCCTCCTTCACAAGGCTGGTGGGCAAGTCCATGTGCCATTGATACGGGGGGTTACACCACATCCTCAGCAGATGATCCTAGGTACCGTAAGAGAGGAGACTGGGCAAGCCATGGGGAACAAGAGCCAGTGAGCAGCATTCCTCTGTGAACTCTGCCCCAGTTCTTGCCTCCCAGCTCCCACCTTGACCCCTCACCCTGGCTTCCTTCAGTGGTGGATTATAAACTCTAAATCTGAACAAATTCTTTCCCATCAAATTGCTTTTGGGCTTGGTATTTACCACAGGAAAAGAAACCTGATGAAGACAACCTTATCTAAAGCTCTAAAATAAAACCCTGTCTCCCTGGAGAGCCATTACATAACCATTTAGTTCTCTGTGTGAGGTGTAGCTCATGCTCATAACCCCTCCCCTTTTGCGCGCGCGCGCGCGCGCACACACACACACACACACACACACACACACACACACACATCAGGGGTCCTTGGAAAATCCCCAGTTTATTCATTTTCTGTCTTCTATCAGAGTTTATAAGTGTGCTGTGCCCTATATAGAATTTTAATCTGGGAATTTTGTTCTGAAACCTCCAGAAAAATAATTAGGATATAAGAGGAGAAGCTAACAAAACATACAAAGTTATATATGGTTTGTAGAGTGTGTTTAAAGGTAAGTCTATTTTTATACATATAATTTTGTCAAGTATACTATAATGGGGTTGAGAACATTTTAAAAATATATAAATATACCAAAAATAGAAATTAATAATGAAAATAAATGACATAGCTGAAATTAACCTATTTGAGCAGAGATTTGATATTCTCCACTCAGCTTGAACCGACTTCTAGAAAGGGGACTATGTTATAGCAAAGTTGTTCTCATGTAAAAATTACACCTGGCATATTACTTACCTTAGTTTTCGCTGTGATAAAATGTCTAGCAAATGAAGACATGGGATGAGGGTTGTCTTACAGCTTGAAGCAATTCAGTCTACAATGGTGATGTCGGGGGAGGCACAGCACTAGGAGAGGAAGTCAAGGTCAGGTCACCTTGCATCCACAGACAGGAAACAGACAGAGACAAATGCTGCTACTCCGCTGGTGTCTTAGTTAGACACTATTGCTGTGACGAAACACCATGACCAAAAGCAACTTGGGGGTGATCATTATTTGCCTTACACTTCCACAGTGCTATGCATCCTCAAAGAAAGTCAAGACAGGAACTCAAACAGGGCAGGCACCTGGAAGCAGGAGCTGATGCAGAGGCTACGGAGGAGTGCTGCTTACTGGCTTTCTCCCTCTAGCTTGCCCAACCTGCTTCATTATAGAACCCAGGACCACCAGCCCAGAGATGGAACCACGCACAATAGGCTGAGCCCTCCCCTACCAATCAGTAATTAGGACAATGCTTATGCAGAGTCCAATCTTATGGAAGCGTTTTCTTAATTGAGGCTCCCTCCTTTCAGATGATTTTCTCTCGTGTCAAATTGGCATAGAACATGACTGGACTTTTCTATTTGCACCTTTTTATACAGTCCAGGATCTCAGTCCATGGATGTTACCCACATTCACGACTAATCCATCCTCCTCTGTTAAACTCTTCTATTAATGCCCATGGAGGCATTCTGAGAAGTGTGTCCTACGTAGTTCTGAATCCAGTCAGGTTGACAGTGAAGACCAACCACTGTATCTAGAAAACTGTTTCTAGAAACCCTGTACTGACAAACCCTGATGACCATAAGTGACCTGACATTAACCTCTAAATTAGCTAGCATCTCATCCGTCCTTACTGTAGATGTGTGCAAGTGCTCCAAGCTGTCAGTGCTGACAACGGCTGGCACTGTTCAAAGACGTGCTTCCGTGCGAACTGTTATGGTGTCCCCTCTTCTACAGGGCAATGTTCCAACACGAGAAAGCATCCACATGTACTATCAGAACCACATGATGAAGCTTTCCAGAGAATCCGGACTGGACACCATTGACGAGCACTCTGGGGCTGGTTCCAGGGCCCAGGCAGCACACAGGATGGATAGCTTAGATTCCCATGACAGTATCTCCAGGTATTTTACTTTCTAAACAATGGGTTTGTTTGTGATGAAGCGAATGAGGTAGATGTTGGCAAAGATGAGGAGTGTATGCAAGTGGTGAAGGTTAACCAGAAGCATGGGTGGTATCCTGGGAGCTGCAGATCCAGGCAGCAGTGCTGAAGGAACATTGTCCTGTTATAGACAGAAGTGGATAAAGCAGCCATTACAGTGAACAGCTTTCAGAATCCATATATATAACTGGCACAGCCTGGAGAGTTATGAGATTCAGGCAAATAAGGATGATCCATTCCACTTGCCTTTTACTCATCACTATTTATGTAGGGGCTACATCTTTACTGTCTTTCAAAATGGTTGCTCCACCAAGTGTCTTTGTTTCCAGCATTTTCTCCCCTCTGTTGATGACGCTCATCTTTTCCTTTCAGAATCATTACTTCAAACTTTTAGAGTAAAAATGTCAGAGAAAATTATATCAGCCTCCTCCTTCTCTAGGTTTACGGTCACACATGCACTGTTCACAGCAGGACAGCAGGTGACTTAATGGTGATGATGGGTAGACTGTCTCTTGATGTCTCTCCCTTCTCCCCAGGCAAGTGTACACTGTCCACCTTGAAAAGCCCCAGGACCCTCTGCACCGTGGCATTCTAGATCACTGTTGTCCATTGTATAGAGTTCACTAAGCCCATCTCGCTGTCTTAGGAAGAAAATTGACAGTTCTAGGGTGACCATGTGACTGGATGAACTGTACCATGCAGCTATTTTATAGGCCAAGAATTATATCTCTGAGGATAGCCATGTGTTTTTTTGTTTTGTTTTTTTTTTATCAAATGTCTAAAATAATCATAAAAAAATAATCCCTGTTCCAGGTCAAGCTTTGAACTCAGTTCTAGAACAAATAAAAACAAGGGCATCCCCCAAATGGTTTCTATCTGAGAAGACTCTCTGCCGTAAGGCTGTTGCCTCCCCCATCTGCTGTAGTGAGGAAGGACAGAAGAACCTCCTGGTGGCCCAGACTCATACTTCACATATCCAGTCGGCACAATGGCTGCCGGACATATTTTTCCTTCAAAAATATTGTCTACATTTTATTTTAGATGGAAGAAGGTAGGAAGAATGTCACATGATTGATACCAAACTCAAAAATATAAGTTAAAAATCAAAGGGACTAAGGTTGTTGCTCAGTTGGCCATTTATTTAGCCAGCCCATGAAAGGCCCGCGACGTACTCACCAGTACCAGAGAAGGAAGGACAAAAGTGAAAATCAAAATTGTACCCATTGGAGAAAGTGGTTAAATAGAGAATTCTTACCTGGAAGTATAGTTTCCTATATGTTACTGAATTGTTGTCTTTAAGTTGACCAATTAAGAAACTTAAACACAGCCATACATCATATTTGCCTTTGATACAGATCCAAATCTATTTTTATGGAAATAAAATCAAATAAATATATGTGTGTGATGTGTGTATATATGTGTGTGTATATATATATATATATATCACTCATACTTATGCACACACATATATACATATAAATTATATTATATATGCATATATAAGTATGTGAAAACTCAAATTTTAAGTCTCTCTCTATATATACATATATATGTATATATATATATTTGCCTATATTGATTCTGTGTAAATAAAACTTTATAATAGATACTTAACAGAGTCCTTCCTCTTTTCCCAAATAGATACTTCTTTTCAGGAATAATAAATAAAAGGTTGATATTTTTTATAACTTGAGAATACTCTGGTTATTTTTAAGCTCTGAAATAAAGAATATTTCAGCTAATGTGTTCTTCATCAAAGGAGGGAGACTTGGAGCCCCATTCCTCTTAGAGCTTCAAGGTGAACCATTTACTTCCTAACTGAAATGAGGTTTAAGATGCTTTTTAGTTCTAGAATAAAATAATTGTTAGAAAAACACCGTCATAGTGGTAAAATGTATTTTCTATCCTCTTTCTACCTATACTTTTGCACTTTGCTCAGACAGTAGTTTCTGAATCTACTAGTAGTAGCAACAGTCTAAAGCAAAAATGTTGATGACAGCATCAAGTGACTCCCAGCACCCTGCGTGGGAGCATCCCAGGACCTCTGTGAAAGGGAAGGTTTACTTCTCTTGTCTCACAGGTTTTGCTGAAGTAAAAACCCACTGTCCATTTTGTAGTTTATTTAGATGTTTTGTAAACCATAACTTCTGTCTTGTGTGGGATCTCTTAAGTCCTCCTCTTTGATCTCATTTCAACAAGTTTTTCCATATCTAGAAATCTGAGCATTTGAATGCAATCCTTTTCTCTCTGATTAATTTCTATGTTGTGAATCAAAAACCATTTTGCCCCCATTTTTCTTAAGTGCCTACAGTGGCTGCTTCCTCATCAGGGAAGGGTGGGCTAAGGGCATGGATTAGAGATGTGATGCAGGTCAGCGTTGTATGAGGCTTCAGTCCCTGCTGCCGTAATAGAAACAGGGATGACAAAGCTGAGTGAACGCTGATGGACAGATGTGCATAAGTGTGCAGATGTGTGCAGCATAGGAGGGGTGGGGTGGAGGAAGTAGGCATGTCAGGATGCCCTGGAGACTCTCAATGTTGACTAACACTGCTTCCTACACAGGAGTGAAGGAAGGTGAGTAAAAGATTCTTGGTTTTCAAATACTCCCACTTTAGAACCAAATGATAGACAGGCATTTAAAGAAAATCATGGGAACAACGGAATGCAAAGAACACTGAGGTGAGAACCCTGAGCTTCCCTGGAGACATTCCCAGATGTCGTACCACCATCTCAGTCCATCCTCTCCTCAGTCATTTTTCCATAACACGTGATGCAAATGTTCCTCAGCTTCAGACCACACATTTCTGCATGTGTGTGTCTAATACAAACTATATTTTATTGCTTTTAATTCCAAAAACCATGACAGACCAATCTGCTTCACCTGTGCAAAAGTCACACTCCCATTCAAGTACAATTGTTACCTCCCATACAGTGAAGGAAGTGAAGGATACAATCATAGACATCTACAGAATATAACATATTATTATATCTGGGTTTTGAGGGGGGGTTGTTTTGTTTTGTTTTGTTTTGTTTTGTTTTTTTGCTTTGCCAAGATGTGTTGTCTCCTAACGTGACTTGTAAGGTTTTCTTAGTGTCTCCTTCTTTTATCTCCTTTCCTGGTTTATTTCACAATAAGGAGATGTGCTTAGTTACCTGGATCCTAAGGTTTGAGAATAAAAAAGGGAAGCAGATAATGATGCTAATGTCTTGTGATATTTGAAGAATGAATCATGTGTCACCTCCTCAAGGGAATATACACAAAAACATTTTCCCATAAAACTTAAGATTCTTCGTAGGCTTCCTTAATATCACACACAGGCCTGTTTTAAGATAGCTGATTTAGTACCAAACTCTGAAAAAAAAAAATAGAAAAAAAGGAATCAAAAGATTATTACATTGCAAAGTATAAATAAATATCCTGACAGACTCCTATATGAGTGAATGTTCAACTAAGAAATTAAATAATTATAAACTAAAACTACAGAGGAAAATACCAGCTCAAACAAAGCCAACCAACTGCCTTTAAATATGACCTAAACAAAAAAAAAAAAAAAAACATGGCCCGAATGAAAATTTGAGAGTCACTTGATATCACACTTATAGATTGATTTAAAAAATAAAAATAACAATGTTAAAATATTCGTAAAATTATAAAACTGTCAATCCACAAATGCATGAGAAGTCATTATAAATAGTCTGTAGTACGTTTTTATTTTCAGTTTTAATATGAAGTAAAAGGGGACACTGAGTTCACATTGTGAGTTTATGAATCAAAAAATTTGCCCTTCATAGCTGGCTAAGCAACACTCCCAGTGTCTTCGAATAAAAATCCACCTCCTTTAAGGTCTCCAGAAACCCATGCACTGGTGAGAGACAGCATGTCACCAAGAAGGTTGTTCAGACACTTGTCTATTTGAGGCAGACAGGTCTGGTGAACATATGACCACCCTCCTTTAGCAAGAATGACCGTGGTGTGGCCTGTTCCCTTTGAAGTTTCTGTGCCAACATCCAAGGCACAAATTTTCACCAAAAAACAGTAGATGGAGTCAGAATGGGGACTTAGAATGAATAGATTTTTTTTTTAAATGGAAATCCTTTAAATTCAGGGCCAGATGTTGAGCCAGTTTCTAAGGGTTCCTCATAAAATCACCAAAGGATTGCTTACGTTGGCTGCAGATGTTAACTACATTCCAAGGATAATTCTCAGGTATAACAGCAGTGGACAGGAGGCCGTCATTTGAAATCTGCCACCTGAGAAGTTCCTTTGCTCCTGCCGTGGAGACGTCTCATGTCTGCACTACAATGGCTGCTCCAAGAATAAAAATTAGTTAAAGTAAAACATTAACAGAATATCCAATCAGCGTCTCTTCTACATGCAAGGAATCTGGCTTGGCTTGGTCGCTGTGACTCAGAAAATGAGGTGGAAGATTCAGGGTGCATTCCTGAGCTTCTGGCTCTCATTTTGAACACCGTCTTATAAAACTAAAATCTTTTCCACAAGTTTTACTGGCAGCTATTTCTGCTTGTGCAGTTGAGTTGAGAAATGCCTTCTGTGGACTTGGACTTGCAATTCCAAAGAAAGCATATTTTCTTTGGCCACAAAAGAAACAATGGCACTGCAAAACTACAAGGATATGGGCTTTGTAAGATGACTCTTGGATCTCATCCTTATTTTGCTTCCTGTCTCATGCAGAGAGTACCATTTGAAAGCTAATCCCTAGCCAGTAAGGTTATTTTTTTTTTATTTTCAACTCCAGTTTCTTCTGTTTATTTATCCTGCCCAAACAGGTCCTTTCCTGTCCTGGAGCCCCCCTGCTGCTGTGGTCATCCTGTCGGTGGCGCTGTTGTGTGTGGTTGCCGCATGGCGGTGTGTTGGTGTGTTGGTCAGTTGTCCCTGTGTGACTTGGTGCACCACTGGGTTTTAACTCTGTGTTTCTGTAACTGTTTGCGCTGCTAGCTGCTACACTGAAGCAACCCTGCTGATCTCAAGGCAGTCCACCCTTGATGATTTAGATGGACAAGACCCTGTTCCTAAAACAAGCGAGCGTGCTCGGCCTAGGCTCCGTAAAATGTTCAGCATGGACATGTCCTCCTCATCAGCTGACAGTGGCAGTGTAGCATCCAGGTGCTTAACTCGTGCATGCTTTGTTCTGAACTCTCATATCTCCTCCCCGTGGATGCCATTGCAAATATAAGTTCATGAGATGAATGTCATTTTCTTTTTAGCTCTCTATTTTAAGAATTTGCATGAATGAAAACAATGCATAACCATAGCCCTTTCTGTGACATAATTATTTCCAAGACAATGCTTCACTAACTGCATCTTGGTTTTGTCTGTTAGAAATTGCTTTAAAGCTCTGATTGAAAACATTGTCCTCCATTTAGAAAATATTTTTCTCTTTTCAATTTCTAAGATATATTTGATATATATAATATATACATATGTAAGATATATATATATAATATGTACATATCAAATATATTAGGAAAACATCTGTCACATATAGCCATTTCAATTAATGGAAAATAAATGGCTATAATTGGCATTTATCTAACAGGAAAATTGAATATATTTTACCATTTTGGCTTTTTAAAAGAATGTAGAAACATACACCAACTTTATAGACTACTATCTGCCTTGTTTGGAAACAATTATTTTGGGCTTAAGTTTCCTCATTAAATCCTGCCAGAAAGCAACATTCAGTTAGAAATGAAATTAACCACATGCCTAAAAACACTTTAACCCTACCTCAAATCTTAGGGCTGTTAGCACAGACTCGAGCCATACATGTTCATCCATGAACATATATGTTCATCTTGACATGAGGACAACCCAAGCCACAGGCAGCTCCATTCCAGCCACTGGGGTCTCTCACGACAGAAGTGGAGTCTCCCTTTGGCTGGCATTTGTAGATGTTAACTCTGTGGTACTGTCCACTGGGGCCTGAGACATCCTCTTTCAAGCACAAGCTCGTCACATCCTTCCGCTCTTTACTTACAGTCACATTGGAAGTTAAACCAAATATGGACCTGACTCCCGTGAACGGAATATTCCCTAAGGTGTCCGTCAGTTCAGTGGCTTCCCAGGAAGCTGTATGTTAACTGAGATGAGTCTTAGCAAAACTTTCGGTGAGGGCTATCATTCTCAGAGGCCTATGTAGCATGGTTCAAACTCAGGACGGAAGCCCTGGGCCTGTTTAGCGCCTGTACGATCATCCACCACTCTTCAGTTACAAGAGGTCACAGAAGATGTGCCAGCCATTCATCCATCACTGGCTGACATGTCTACACTAGTATCCAGCATTGGAGAATCTCTGTGTTTGCAGAAGCTACACGCTCACGTATGCCACTCACACGGCAGTGTGGCGGTGTGTATTTCAGATGCTAGCACACTGTCCTCCTCCATCCAGATCTTAAATACCTGTCTCTTCTTCAAGGGCCAGACAGTTAAGAAAAGGCATGCTATGAGTTTCAGCATGCAATGACTTTAATATGGCTGCTTTGTTTTCAGTTCTAACTATTCTTGTTGTTGTTGTTGCATGGGCCTGACCGGAAATGCTAGGAAAAGGCTAGAAATGAAATACAGAGTGCTATAGAAAAGGCACAGGGAAACCAACGTAAGGCTGGATGATAGAGGTAGAGAGAGTTATGTAAAGGAGGCTGTAGGAAAGGTGGATTTAAAAGGGAAGACAATGAAGAAAGAATGAAAGAGACAGAGAGAGAGAGAGAGAGTTAGTTGCTGGGATGTGAAGATGGGAAAAAGCTCTGAGACAGAGCAAGCAGCTTAGAAACAGTAATACGTGGTCCCATATACAAGATCAAGAACTCACAAGAACTGTCTGAGAATGGGAGAGAAGGTGAGAGTTCAGTGGGAAAGATGTTAATACCAATAGGAGAGAGACAACTGTAGAAAAAAGAAGGAGCAGATCCACATTAAAGAAGAGGCATTTTTAAAGCATGTGCTTGTTAAGTTCAGCCAGTATCTACTGGATTCTGTCATACTCAACGGTCCTGGGCAGCTCTCTTGTGCGAGACTGGGAATAGAAAACATCTTGGTCAAAACCTCTGGAACTATCAAGCATGGCTTCTCCTTTCCATATGCTCTGTTATTTAAGGAGTGATGGCGGTAGGTATGCTGTGCTCAACGTGTGCTGATTTGGAAATGAACCGTGAGCTCATGGCTGTGACTATTGATCCTGTTTTAAACACTTCCATGCATAGACTGGATTGCTCCTTGCGAGAGTCACTTGCTCTGGTTTGGAAGGATGCAAGGCTCACTGTCCACTTTTGCATCTGGGAAGGCTACTGCTTGCAGTTTCTGCAGACCGGGAATGAATTTCTGGAATAAAAACAGATGGGATACACAGAGAAGGAGGGGTTTTTTTTTTTTTTTTTCTTTCTTTTCTCACATGCTTGAGGCTTCTGACTTGGGAGTTCTAAGGTGGTGTCGTAAGAATCAGGACAGGTTCCAAGCTGGTATACATGCTAAGACAAGTGCTCTGCCCATCTTCTCTCCTAACAGTGAGCCTACACAGTGTACCATGCTGTATTCACGCCAAGGAACTACAGAAACTATCGAGGAAGTAGAGGCTGAAGCTGAGGAGGAGGTGGTAGAGGGTCTGGATCCTGAGCTCCATGATGCAGAAGAGAAGGAATATGCAGCTGACTATGAAGCCGGGGTAGAGGAGGTCAACCTCACTCCAGATGAGGAGTTGCCTCAGTTCTCCACAGATGATGGTGATGTGGAGGCCCCGCCCTCCTACAGCAAGGCTGTCAGCTTTGAGCATCTATCATTTGCATCACAAGATGACTCTGGGGCCAAGAACCACATGGTGGTCAGCCCTGATGACAGCCGTACAGACAAGCTGGAATCAAGTATCCTACCACCCCTGACTCACGAGCTGACAGCCAGCGATCTGCTGATGAGCAAGTAAGAGAAGAAAGTAGGCCTCTAGCTTTAGGCAGGGACCATCACAAACATGTGTGTTCTGGCCACATATGCACAAAGCCTTAGACATAGAAGGCAGACATACAGTCCTGGAACATCATTGTCACTGAGTAACTACTCGGCAAAAACTATCCAGTGACAAGTGTCTTGATACCTCTTTCTATAATAAGGTCTCAGGCAGATTGAGTGTCCCTAATTTGAAAACTCAAGATGCTCTGAAATACAAAAGAATTCTAATGATAGCCACATAATACAGGAGATAAATGAATTCATGCCATTAAGCTTTGTGCATGCATAAAGTCATTGGAAAACATTCTATTAAATGATCTTTAGACTCTATGAATATACCGTGTATAAAGCATACGTTAATTTCATGTTGAAACTTGAATTCCATACATAAGGTATTTCATTACATATACAAGTAGTCTAACGCATGAAGGCCTTCAACATCTCAGACACTTCCCAAGTGTTTTTTAACAAAGAATAACCAACCTGTATGAGGTCTTATTTATATATGTGTGGATGAACACACACAGCGGAGGCATGTGCAGATACACAACACAAGAGATCACACGGATGCAAGTCAGTGATGTGGAAAAGGTGGACACAAGTGTCTGAACGTGCTTACTTTAACAGGATGTTCCATGACGATGAGCTTGAAGAGTCTGAGAAATTCTACGTGGACCAGCCCCGCTTCTTGCTGTTGTTCTATGCCATGTATAACACTCTGGTAGCCCGCTCGGAGATGGTGTGCTATTTTGTGATTATCCTGAACCACATGATCTCTGCTTCCATCATTACCCTCCTGCTGCCCATCCTGATCTTCCTCTGGGCCATGCTGTCTGTCCCCAGGCCCAGCCGGCGCTTCTGGATGATGGCCATCGTCTACACTGAGGTAGGCCAGTCGGTTGTATGGCCTGCCTAGCCTGGCAATCATTAGCAGCCATAGTGACCTGGTACTGGTAATTTCATATACCTTTTCAGGCCTCATATCTTACACAAGGTAGGTTCTGGTGTCATTCTCAACTAGAACACAGGAAGAGACAGCTTCAATGGGATTCAAAGGTTCCAAAATTGTTGAAACCAGGGCTTTGGATGCCTGCTTGATTTTAACCACTTTAACAGTCTTGCCAAATCAAGCAAAGTGCCGAGTGTCCGTAAATATCCAGCACGATAGACTCAAGATTAAATAAATAGCTAAGCACCTTGAATACAGGCTGATGCTGTGGCACACATATTGTCCATTTTTAAACCTAAAGTCACTTTCCATGCATCCTAACACAAACGCTTGAAGATCTAAATGGCAGGAGAGCATGTCGCTCTCAGCTGTAGGGGAACAGGAACACCTGTTTGGACACACATAGACCATTGTTTTCCATTGTTCCTGTGACATACAGAAGTCCTATGAAGACTCTAGCCCCATGGCCGGGGGTAAGGCTCTCATGTGATGTGTCCAGGCTTTTGCAGTGTTTGGAGCTGTGGCATTTGTGATGAAGACCAGTCTCTTCTCTGACTCAGAAGGAAAAGCTTACTTGGAATAGCATTGTTCTGGCTGCTTATGGCCCAATGCTCATGAAACAAACATGCACCATTTCAATCTGGAAACTTTGTAGATTTATAAGTAATTCAAGTCAGGTGAAAACAGATTTTATAGTAAATGATTGCAAAAATATGTGGATTAAGCATTGATAGTATGTATGTTGTATCCATGATTAAGAGAGAGAAGGAGAAGGAAAGGGGGAGAGGGAGAAGGAGGGGGAGGGGGAGGGGAGAGAGAGAGGGAGAGGGAGGGGGAGGGGGAAAGAGGGAGAGGGGGAGGGGGAAAGAGGGAAAGGGAGGGGAGGGGGAGGGGGAGAGAGGGAGGGGAAGGGGGAGGGGAGGGGGAGAGAGAGAGGGAGAAGGAGAGGGAGAGGGAGAAAGGGAGAGGGATGGGGGAGAGGGAAAGAGGGGGAGGGGAGGGGGAGGGGGAGACAGGGAGGTGACGGGGGAGGGGGAGGGGAAGAGAGGGAGAGGGAGAAGGAGAGGGAGAGGGAGAGGGAGAGACAGAGAGGGAGAGGGGGAGAGGGAGGAGAGGGAGAGGGAGAGGGGGAGAGGGAGGAGAGGGAGAGAGAGGGAAAGGGAGAAGTGCATATTCATTACTCTAATTGACCTCATACTCTTGCCAAAATGATCATTCTTGAGGGTCACTTCCATTCCATGCCTCCAGGACATAGACTCTGTTAAGGGAGAGTGTGCTATTTACCAGCACCAAACTCCACACTGTGGGAGAGTTTCTTAGATTCCGGTTCTTACACGAGGGAGCCACAGATGCCAGTAGGGTAGAGAAGGGCAAGAGATGAAGCATGACTTTCATCTTAAAAAAGAAATTCTTGCTTACGTTGGGGTTTTAAATTTTCTATCTTAGAGTAAAGTAAATGGGCGATTCAGCTAACATTCCACAGTTCCATTTGAACCATGTGCAGAAGCACAAGAACCTCGGCTGCCCACTGAGGAAGCACATGGGAAAAAAACATTCTGTTTTTCAGTGATTCAAAAACTAATGTGGATGTAGATACAGTTGGGGGAAGTGAGTGCTGTATCCCTCAAACCTTCCTGGAGCTGAGCAGTGTTTACCCAGCACACATAAGCTCCGGTTTCAACCCTCAGCACCATATAAAACAGGTATGGTGTTCCATGCCTGTAACCAGAATGTTCTGAGAGGTGGAGGCATTGGGGACAAAAATTCGGAGTCTCTTTGGAGTTTAGAGGCTACAGCTCTGCCTCAAAAAGAAAAACAGAAAAAAAGAAAAGAAAAATACTGTCTAACTGCTTAATGACATTCCTGGCTTCATCCCTCTCAATACCAAAACAAACTAACAAAACCTTAAAAACTCTCCAAAAGTGCATAGTAGTTAAAAAAAATTCACAAATCAAGGCATTATGTAATATAAAAAAATATATATCACTATTTAAGTTTATCCTACCTTCTTTATTTTCATAGCTAGATAGTTAAATGTATGATTAAGTCAACAGAAAAACGACTCTTCAAAAACAGAACATGACCAGGCATTCAGTTGATAAGTGGCCTGGTGGCTTTGCTTCACAATAATTGTCACTTATAATAATACTGTGTTGCTCTTGTTCTGGAGATGAGAACTATCCGACCAACACTTTAAACTCAGGAGCTTTGAGATCTTCATATATAATAACAGTACATTATTCCACATAACTGTGAACATTTCTACCACCAAAACTGTGAAGCAGGCATGTTTTCTTAAGTCTTACATCGCTGTTTCTTGTGCATTGCTACTCCTAGAAGGAATGACTTTTTCTTTCTATCATCCATATATAGGTGGCGATTGTAGTGAAATATTTCTTCCAGTTTGGCTTTTTTCCTTGGAATAAGGACTTGGAAATATACAAGGACAGGCCCTACTTTCCGCCAAACATCATAGGGGTGGAGAAGAAAGAGGGCTATGTGCTTTACGACCTCATTCAGCTGCTGGCTCTATTCTTCCATCGCTCCATTCTGAAGGTACCTAGCACTAACAGGTCATCATCCCCATATTGATAAGTTCAGCCTGCAACAGCACTGAAGATCCTGGACGTTACAGAGCATCGCTTGAAGGAGAGGCGGTACCATCTCCACACTAGTTTAAGTCAAAGCATAAAGGAACACTCAGAGACAATACCTTGTCTGTCTCCTCCATCACAACCTCTAGCCATCTTCTAGTAATATTGGCTTTACCAAGTCAGTCTATTATCATGAAGCTATAGCTGTTAGAAAAAGGCTATCTCAGGTCAAGCCCTGGACTTCTGCCTATATAATCTTGCCAGTGAGAAAGCTATTGCTCTCAAGGCCTGAGAAAGACCTCTGCAAGGCAATGCATCCCTGACACAGTCACTCTTACCTTTTTATTTTGTGCACATTTGCACACAGAGATATACACATATTATAAATGTATATATGTGTGCATATCATATGTATGCATATGTGCACATATATCCCCTTTTATTACACATATATTCTTCTCATACAATGCAATCTGAATGCAGTTTCCCTACCCTCTACACCTTCCAGTTCCTCCCCTACCTACTCTCCCATCTGAATCTATTCCCCATTTGTGCATTAGAAAAGAACAGGCTTTTAAACATAACAACAAATACAATAAGATAAATGAAAACCGTTGTATTGAAGTCTGACAAGCCAGGCCAACAGAAAACGAGAGTCTCAAGAGAAAGCACAAGAGTCAGAGACCCACTGTCTATACATTCAAGCATCCCGTAAAAGTCCTAAACTGAAAACTACAGTATATCTGCAGAGGACCTGGTGCAAACCTGTATAGGCCTGAGACTGCTGCTTCAGTCTCTGTGTGCTCAAGGGAGCTTTGCTCAGTTGTTCTGGAGGATCTTGTTCTCCTGATGTCTTCCATCCTCTCTGTCTCCCCACTCCTTCTGCCTCCTCTTCTGTGGGGTTTCCTAAGCTCTGGGGAGAGGGATTTGATGGACATCTTCCTTAGAGCTTGTCTTTCGAGGTCCCTCTCACTCATAACGTCTGTCTAACTGTGGGTCTCTGAGTTTGTTCCCACCTGCTGCCTGTTTCAACAGCCACGTGGATGTTTTTCTTCTCATGTACAAGTTGTAAACAGAAAAACTGTAAACAGAAGCTGGCCAATCTACTATAACTATGTACAAATCACTACACAGCTTACATTTCCAGGCCACTATGACTATTGACATTGTCCTGATTTTTCCTAATTCCTTTTCCTTGCTTCCTTTTCCAAAGGATCTCAAATATATAATTCATCTAATCAAATCATGTCTTTATCAGTCCTTAGAAGGATCCCTTTTAGAATAAACTTGGAGCTTTGATTTTTTTATATATATTTGTTTGGTTTTGGTTTTTAATGTATACTCAGTCTTGCTCTACATCCAAACATGACCCAGGACTCAGTGAGTAGCTCAGGCTGTTATCAAAGTTTCACAAAGTTCCTCCTGCCTCAGCTTCCTCAATGATAGGGTGACAGGCATTTAGTACTATGCTCAGCTATGACTCACAGGGAGGGACAGGCCAAGCTTTGAAGAATAAATGTAAAACACAGACCATCTAGGGCTCAGGAGAGGAGCTCACTGGGGTATATCACACCAATGGAACCATATCACAGATCATCTGTGGTCCAAATGAGGTCTCACTCTAGCAAGGCCAAGGGGCTCTCAGCCTTCTGATCTGAACATTCTTTCCCTCTTTAACAACTCTTCATCCCATTTCCTTATAGCATAAATCAGTAGAGAGAATTGTTGCCTTACGTCTGGTCGACAAATTTTGAGTAGAATATTTGCAGTTTCGTTCTGGGTCTTGAATAAGTCAAGGCTCACCCTACTATGGGGGCTAGGAGAGGAACAGAGTCATTCTACAAAGTGGAGACACTTGTAATGTGAGGAGCTAAGGTTGTTCACCTGTGCATACTGAGTTCAAGACTAATTCTAGTGAGCACTCAGAAGTGTTCTAGAAGGTTCTAACAAATCAAGAGGTTGTTTCATCCTTACTCTATCTGCCTAACTTTACCTGCCTTGGCTTAGTTAATCATACAAACTGTTTTCACCCACAACAGTCTCCACTCTCCTAGGACACTCACAGTTCTGTACAATCTTCCTTAGACAGATATCTCTTGGCTTCCCAACTTCAAGGGATTGGTTGTTGGAATGGACACTGTAAGAAAGACAACCAATTGGCCCACACAAGATGCTAGTCAGCTGTCATCTTCTCTTCTCAGTGTCACGGCCTATGGGACGAGGATGATATTGTTGACAGTAACACAGACAAGGAAGGATCTGATGACGAGCTGTCCCTCGATCAGGGCAGAAGAGGCTCCTCAGAGTCACTGAAATCCATCAACCTGGCTGCCTCCGTAGAGTCTGTCCACGTGACCTTCCCAGAGCAGCCAGCAGCCATCAGGAGAAAACGCTCCTGCAGCAGCTCCCAGATCTCCCCACGGTCCAGCTTCTCTTCAAATAGGTCCAAAAGAGGTATCTGTTGCATGGCCATTAGGGTGAAATGAGCCCCACACAGTCTCATTTATCAGGTGCCTCTACATCGGGAGAGGGGAGTGGTTGGGTGCTATCAAGAGAAGATATTATGACATGGAGAAACATGCTCTGGCATAGGAAACACCCAAGTTCAGATCCTGTTTCATCTGTGTGTGGCTTCCTTGTTCAATATGTGTGAGTCCGTTCAGGGAGCAGGATTTCAGGTAATAAAGAAAAGCAGCCAGCTCATAACCTAGTGTGTAGTAATGTAAAGACACATGATAATTTATCCATCATCTATAGAAACTTCTGCTGTGTGTGCTATAAATCATCAGTTTGAAAATGAATTTAGATTTTGCCAATGGAGATCTTTTGGGGAGTTGGGTGAGGACTGAACCCAGGATCTTTCTCATATTATATACTAGGCAAGTGCTCTATCTACCGCTGGGCTCTGTTTGCCCCTTTTGGATTTTACTAGTTTTTATTCTAAGGTATGTCTCCCTTCATTTCACAGGCTGGATTTGAACTCACTATGTAGAATAGGTGGACCTTGAACTTTCAGATCCTCCAGCTTCAGCCTCCTAAATAGCTATGCTTACAAGCCTGTGCCACCATGATCACCTTCATTTGGAGACTTTTAACAAAATTGTGTAGTCATTAATTTTTAAACTAGTCATTAATTTTTATTCAACATTGGGTGAGATCAGAGAGTAGCTCTCTGTGCAGTTGCTATTAGGAAGTAGTTGGGCCTTTGTAGTTATGGGGCTTATGACTGATGCTTCCCAGGACTCATGCATTTGTCTTCATGACCTACTTATCGATCTCAGTAGCTATCTGGATATTGGGAGACCAGCTCATATTGGCTTTACAGTTATAGAAATTAGGATGTGAAAATAAGTCTGAGTCATGCACACCCATCTGGAAAAGCTGAGTTTGAGAACATTACTGAGAAGGAGGAAAAGTATCCTCCCGTGGGTTTCTTCCTGAACAAAGGCTT
The DNA here is from genome assembly GCF_011762505.2 of Arvicanthis niloticus. Lineage (NCBI taxonomy): Eukaryota > Metazoa > Chordata > Mammalia > Rodentia > Muridae > Arvicanthis > Arvicanthis niloticus. Next base: position 25,925,676 of record NC_047671.1, read on the forward strand.
CAGTAGCATGCAGAAAAGCCCCACTGGGTGTGAACTCCCAGATCTATTCCAGCCTCATGAACAGCATAGAGACGTCAGACTCCTAAACACTCAGTAGACACTCTTAAAACCATCTTTGCCTTGCGTCCTCTGGTGCAGGCGATAGCCAACCCAACAGCCAACCTGATTTCTGTTGGTAGATCCACTGTTTGCCCTCCAGCCTGTGAATTCTCTCCTTTTCCTGCTCTTTCTAGGTAGCACAAGCACCCGAAACAGTAGCCAGAAAGGAAGCAGTGTTTTGAGCCTTAAACAGAAAAGCAAAAGAGAACTTTACATGGAAAAGCTTCAAGAGCATTTAATCAAAGCAAAGGCGTTTACCATAAAGAAGTGAGTGAGTAGAAACATGAATGGGCTGTTCACTTGGTCTGGAGCTGGGGGACTGGTACCAATGGCTTCCTGTAAACCAGAGGTGAAGAACCAACATAGAGTGATCCAAGGTTATTGTCTTAGGGTTTTACTGCTGTAAACAGACACCATGACCAAGGCAAGTCTTATAAGGACAACATTTAATTGGGGCTGGCTTACAGGTTCAGAGGTTCAGTCCATTATCATCAAGGCAGGAACATGGCAGCATCCAGGCAGGCATGGTGCAGGAGGAGCTGAGAGTTCTACATCTTCATCTGAAGGCTGCTAGCAGAATACTGACTTCCAGGCAGCTAGAATAAGTGTCTTAAATCTCACACCCACAGTGACACACCTACTCCAACAGGGCCACACTTTCTAGTAGTGCCACTTCCTGGGCTGAACTTATACAAACCATCACAGTTATATTGTTTTAGAAGCCATTTGTTAATAAGTGCATACATCAAGGGTTTATTTAATAAGATTTGGGCATTGCTCCTGAATGTTCAACCAGGCATAGAGAAAAATGACGTTCATGTGGATGGAAGCCATGATACCTCCTTTCCTCCAGAGAGGGGACATGGTGGCATGGGGCCAGGTTGCTTATTCAGTATCCTACACTTGTCCCTAGCCTACTTCACAGTCCCTCCATTTGTTGGTGATTCAAAGGGTCAGTGCCCAAGCACCAGCATGGTGAAAGGCACAACATGTTAGGGACAGTAATGTGAACCGAACCAAGAAAGGACCAGCTCTGATAGATATAGATAGATAGATAGATAGATAGATAGATAGATAGATAGATAGATAGATAGGCTCAGACTTGGAGATCCTGCAGCACTTAATGTGGCCTTGATTTGAAGGCAGAACCCAAATCACCATGAAGACATGGTAGAGGCCTGAAGGACAAGCCAGAGACGCCAGGACACAGTGATAATGGCAAAGAAAGGAGACAAAAGCCAAGAACAGCAGAGAGATACCATAAGGGACACAAGACCTCAAACCAGAAGACATGGGAGACATCTCACATTCATCTATGCTCAGATCTGGCCCTCCAGGTCTGAGCACGCTCAAGGGCTCCCTCACTTTATCCTCCTCAGACCCTGTACCTCAGTCATAGTCTCACCCCAATTTTATGCAAGACAAGATTGCAATACACAGAGCTCTGCAGCACGGGCTCCCATGTAGTGAATAGCTGAGCCCAGATAGCTATGTACCCAGAATCTGGCTTTTAGTGCTTTTTGCCATTCTGTGGTACTTCAAAGGAAGAGTCATGGCATCCTGCAGGTCATCCTGGCTTCAGCAATATAGTCATCTTGTAGTCCGTGAGCAGGACTATTTCTAGGATATTCTGCCTTAGTTTTGGAGGAAAGTGGGACCTAGATAAAGAGGAGCAGGAGAAGTGAACTGAGAGTCCTATCAGTCATTTTTCCCTCTGGCCCTTCTGAAACAAATGGGCTTGTCTTGCAGGACTCTACAGATCTATGTACCCATTCGGCAATTCTTCTATGACCTCATCCACCCAGACTACAGTGCTGTGACTGATGTGTATGTGCTAATGTTCCTAGCTGACACTGTGGACTTCATCATCATCGTCTTTGGCTTCTGGGCTTTTGGGGTAGGTTGGGTCAAGGGTCTCCATTTCTCCACTGGCTTTCAAAGGAGCAGATTTCCATCTTTGGGAATTGCCACTCCTTCTTAGCTTGTTCTGTCATCCCCAGAAACACTCGGCAGCTGCAGACATCACCTCTTCTCTGTCAGAGGACCAGGTCCCCGGGCCATTCCTGGTGATGGTTCTCATTCAGTTTGGGACCATGGTGGTGGACCGTGCACTCTACCTCAGGAAGACTGTGCTTGGCAAGGTCATTTTCCAGGTCATTCTTGTGTTTGGGATTCACTTCTGGATGTTCTTCATTTTACCCAGTGTGACTGAGAGGTAAGGTCTCCCTCCCCCCACAGACATCTGACAGGCCAGGGCAGCAGCACAATAAAAGGCAAGGATTTTAGTGAGGTTCAGTTCAAATCTAGAGTAGGAATTGATTTCCCCTCCTCGGTGCTTTATCTGTACTTCATCCACATTTGCAAAAGCAAAGGTTCAGAAAAAAAAAGAGAAGCAATGGCTGTGGTACCATCCAGGACCAAAGATCCTTGAGTCATGACTTTCTCTACAATCTAGCTGATGTCAAGAGGAACTGAATATGGCCTTAGGTGAGTCCTTTGGTGGGGAAGAGACATGATAAAGAAGACAAGTATTGCTAACAGTTAAAATGGGGTGTCAGTAGGGATGAGTGAGCTTAGAAAGGGTAGATAGATATTACCAAGCAAGTTGGGGTACACAGTAATCCCAGCATTCAGGAGGCTGAAGCAAAGGGATCATGAGTTTGAGGCCAGCCTGGGTACTGTATTTCAAGAATAAGGCAGCCTGAAGTTCTTCACCAGGGGCAGGGCTAGAAGGTGGCTACTGGATTTTCCCTAACACCTAGAATGGAAAAGATCTAAAATTCGTCAGCAAGCTGATTTCTAAAGCACCCTCAAATCTCTTCCACTTCTCCTTTCTCTTCTACACCCAAAGTCCTCCCTTTTCTTCATGTCTTAGTCAGGGTTTCTATTCCTGCACAAACATCATGACTAAGAAGCAAGTTGGGAAGGAAAGGGTTTATTCAGCTTACACTTCCACATTGCTGTTCACCAAAGGAAGTCAGGACTGGAACTCACACAAGGCAAGAACTTGGAGGCAGGAGCTGATGCAGAGGCCACAGAGGGGTGCTGCTTACTTGCTTGCTTACCCTGGCTTGCTCAGCTTGCTTTCTTATAGAACCCAAGACTTCCAGCCCAGGGATGGCACCACCCACAACGGACCCTCCCACCCTTGATCACTAATTGAGAAAATGCCTTAGAGCTGGATCTCATGGAGGCATTTCCTCAAGGGAGGCTCCTTTCTCTGCGGTAACTCCAGCTTGTGTCAAGTTGACACACAAAACCAGCCAACACTCTCCTATATGTTCTTTGCAACTCACAGATCCACCTCAAAACAGTTGTGTGACCAGTCAGTGCTTAATGTGTGAACCAATTAATGAATAAAAAACAATAGAGAAGATTGGTGTAAAGAAAAGATGCCCACCCTGTTAGGTTATCCAAAAAGTGGCCCATAAAAGTGGACGTGTCCACGTCATATAGTAGGGCTGATGTTTTTTATTAAATAGATCAGAATATATGTATATAGCATGATGTAGTTCTCTCTGCCATTGGCTTCAACAGTCCTGTTCCCCAGTCAATGATACTGCATTCAGAGTCTGGTTGGAAGTGCTCCCTTTTACTGTGACCAGATGTTTTAAACATCTTCAAGTGTCCTGGAAACTATCTGCATGTTCAATAGCAAGTTTCATCTTGTCCAAACAGCAGTCTTCCTTTAGTCAAGTCATATGTACGATCCATAGATTGGGGTGGCTAATATTTCTGCACCACATAAGGCAACTGACTCAGATGTAACATACAATGAGGAAACCCAAAGTGTTCCTGACAGTGAATGGCTATAGCTCAACAGAGGACCTGGCCTCTGCCTTGACATTTAGTCCCATAGTAGTTATTACTATATAACAATGCACTGTGGAACCGGGAGTGCTTTAAAAGGAAAAATCGATTGGGAAGACTTTCCTAATTCTAAAATAGATAAAATAAAAAGGGGACTGCTATCCTGAGGGCACCCTGTATGTAACAGTCCAGTAAAGTCCACATTCGGCTATGCATAGGCAGAGAACATACCTCACATCAAACGATCAGGCAAGTCAGCTATTCTGTACAAATACTACAACTGGAAGAATGTTGGGAATCATATTTGTTAGTTTATAGTATATTTAATAATATCTATGCCTTATATCAAAGAAATAAGCCAAATTTGATGCACAAGGCAGCTGATGAATTTATCCATTTTTTCCTGATATATAAAGGCGTCTCAGAATGGTTTCTGCTATATATTCCAAATTGTGGGTCCTTTGAAGTTAAAATGTAATTTCTTGAAGAGTGTGCTTTAATTTAGACAATAGCACCTGTATCGCATACGTTGTATGAAAATGCTTATTGATGAATTCAATTAACAGTAATTTAATATAATTAATGTCTTAGCAACTTAATGATAACAAGGCACAGAGGGTGCTCCAGTCACAAAATTAAGATTTTTTTCTTTTTTAATTGTTATATTTTCAATTTGGGAGTGATCCACTAGGTAGATAATTCTTTAGAATTATCTTAAGGGGTAGAAGGGACTTTTATTTGTCTTTTGTTTTGAACTGTTGCCTTCTGTACAAGAAAAGTACCCATTCCTTTGCCTTCTATAATTTTGCCTTTTAGGAAATTCAGCCAGAACCTGGTGGCTCAGCTTTGGTACTTTGTGAAGTGTGTGTACTTTGGGCTGTCTGCCTACCAAATCCGCTGTGGCTACCCAACCCGTGTGCTCGGAAACTTTCTCACAAAGAGCTACAATTACGTCAACCTCTTCTTGTTTCAAGGGTGAGGGCACTATCTCACCTGTCACTGGTGGAGGGGACGCAATGGAAAAGCTGTGTGTATTCCACAAGGAAGCAGGGGTGAAGGCATCCTGAGCCTTTTACAGTGTCAGCAATACTCAGTCACTTACTTTAATCACCTTTCCACATGTAGTCACTGAGTACCTGCCGGGAACTTGCCCTAGAATTACCCAGACTTGGTTAATTTTTCACATTAGTAACTTGCCTAGCTAATATGATAATGTTTGGGGATAAAAAGTACAAATTCCCCTCTTCCCAAAGCTCAGGGATCACCAAAGGAGAGTATGGCAGAAAGATTCTAAAAGCCAGAGGCAGTGAGTGAGTACAACAAAACAGTGTTTTCCGGACACAGCAAGGCAGCTGTAACTGTGATCTCATGGCAGTCTAACAACAGCATGCACAAGACCCGCATAAGATCAGTCCGGACAATGTCTCAGCTTGGACCAAAAGCATGGGTCACAAAGGCCCACCCTTAGCTGAATTGCTATTGGCAATTGGCAGCTGGGAGACTGAGACTCAGTTTTCTTCAAGAATGTGGGTCCTGGGAAGCTACCTATGCTAGAGTAGATGGTCTTAAACACTGGCTCATAGAGACTGCACCAAGTAAATGCCATGGGTTTAAAAATAAAACAACCCATGGAATTGGGTGGGGAAAATACGATGAGATGGAGAGAGGAGGAATCATAGGAGAGGAAATGAAAGGCAAATTAGATAAAAGCACATTCACATTATACGCAAGTGTGAATGTCTCAAGCAGCAAGATGGGGAGCGAAATAAACATAGATAGTCCTTAAGTATTAAGATATTTCTGGACATAGTAAAACAGAATGACTGGAATCTGAACCATTCCAGAATACATCTGGCGTTCTTTGTGTGTGAGGAGCTCACCCATGAAGAACACTGAGTGGCACCAGGCTGCTTGTCTCTAGTGGTTAGCTCATCATACAAGCTCCGCTACTTCTTCCACATGATGATCCCCATGGTAGCATACCCTTGCATTCCCCCAAGTTATACCATGTTTTAAGAGGTACGGTAGCTGTAGGCGGAGCTGGCACCTCTGTGGCACTAGCCCTGAGTCCTGGTGATAGTTCAGAAGAAAGGTTGGATGCATTCAGATGTTGAAATCAATCACGTGTTCTACCCCAGCCCTGGACCTGATGGTTCCCCCAGGTATTTGCTTACTATTTAATCTATAGAGCTGAAATAGCCCAGGAGCAGGGTTCTGGGTGATAACGAACTATTGTGGGGATCCTAAAATGAGCCCAGTTTCCCAACCTGGAAGAAAACTTCTACGTTTAAAGACCTTGGAATAGTCCTCAGAGCCTTCTGGAGCTTAGGCTAGCCCATTCCTCAATACAACTCAAAGACAAGAGGCTTGGGCAGAAGCAGTTAGACTTGCTAACCTAACAAGCCACTGATTCTGAGTCCTCTCTGTGTGTCCCTCTCTGTCTCTCTCTGTCTCTCTCTCTGTCTCTCTCTGTCTCTCTCTCTTTCTCCTCTCCAGTGACATTGCCTGGTCCTTCTCTCTTCCCCCATTTGCTCTCCTCTTTATCAGTGTACACTCTTTACTGACTCATCCCTCAACAAAGTCATAATAACTCAAAGAACCTCTGCCCAACTGATTCTTTAGTACAAACACATGTGAAAGAAACAGAATCAACTTTAATATTCTTTTACTGTGAAATCCCAGTGAGTTACACCCTCAGAGAAAACAGGAATGCAAACTATCAATCCATATACTCAATTCATAATATGAAGCAGTTGTATTCCCGGTTGGATTTTTACCATGAGGATCACCTGGAGAGTTTTTCTTAACTTGTGGTGCTTTACACAAATTGTGACCTCCTGAGGTGAGGTATACACCGGGGCCATCCCCCAAATGTCTGTCTGACTAAACGTGGTTCCTGGCAGGTTCCGCCTGGTCCCGTTTCTGACTGAGCTGCGGGCTGTGATGGACTGGGTGTGGACAGATACGACCTTGAGCCTCTCCAGCTGGATTTGTGTGGAGGACATTTACGCGCACATTTTCATCTTAAAGTGCTGGCGAGAGTCGGAAAAGGTAAAGAGCAGATGAAAGAACCTCTTTCCTGCCTGCTGCCCTTGAGCACAGCTCTGTTACAAGATTAATGCGGATGCTGCATGGTCTGTAGCCAAACGGATGGAGGCAGGGGACAAAACCTGCCATGAGCCATAAATACAACATTGACTTCCGACCCACTGAGGTTGGAGGTTTTTGAAGTCATTTCTGCTGTTGTTGGCAACAGCATCCAGATGTTGGGATGGGAACTTTTAACTCTCTGGAAGAGAAAATGTTATTCTACTAGGTGACTATTAAGTTTGAATATAGATTAGCCTTATTGGATATTCTAAAAGTTCATTATATGGAACCAGAATATTGGTGTGTATATTATATACACATATAATGTATGTGGTATATACATTATAATATATACATATACACATATGGTGACAGAAACATACAATCAACATTAGCCAAAGGATGGGAAATATCTTTCTGTCTTACCTCAGAGAAGTCTCTTTGGAAGAGCTTCATATAAAGTACCTAACATCTACTGTGCGTTCCCAGCTTCCCCTGGCCAGACAGCTCTACAGTTAGTCAGGAGGAACATTTGTTTATGAAGTTTCTGGAATTGAAGGAGCCTGTCAGTGCTGAAGAGACAGAGACACACTCCACACTGCCACTAAAGAATTGCTCTAAACTTTTAGAGACTTCAGCTTGGGCCAAACCAGAATTTGTAGCTTTGATGCTAAAAAAAGAATGTCCGGACTTTGCAGTGAAGCAGTGCTGGAGATTTCTCTTAAACATATTTTAATATAGGTTTAAGCACAAGAACTCTGAGCATGAAATACGGTCAGAGGAAAGTAAGAGAGAGAGAGACACAGGACAGCACAGGAGTAGGTGCCTCTAAGAGAGAGCAGGCAGCCAGTTGTCTGATGTTAGCCTCACATACTCTTTTGGTGGTTCTCGAGTTGCATCTTGGGAAGCTGCTATGATTTTTTCCCCTCTTTTCTCTTTTTTTTTTTTTTTTTTTTTTTTTTTTTTTTGGAAGTGAAATGACAGGCTGGCTCCTCAGGTGGGGTTACAATCCTGTTAACTACAACTGGAAGCCCCTGAAATCACCAGGATTGTGCAGTGCCTTGGTACATGCTCTTTCCCTAGAAATATGGTGTGTGATGAGATTCCCAGAAAAACGGCAGGTTTATGGCTGGGAAGGGAGTGATAGGCCCCCTGGACTGAAGTTACCGACACTTATGAGTTACCTTGTGGTTGCTGGGAATCAAACCCGGATCCTCTGGAAGAGTAGCCAGACCTCTTGGACATCTCTACAGCCTCTTGTGCTTGTCCGTATTTTAAGGAGCAGAAAAACTGGAATGACTACAAAACATCCTAGTCTGTTGTTGGTGGTGGTGTTGTTGATGATGATGATGATGCAATAAACACCCAAGACTGGGAAATTTATAAAGAGATTTATTTTGACTTTGGGCCCTACAGGGCAGCATCTTTTTTTGCTTCCTGCTTCTCTCTGCATAGTGAGAAAGCAAAGAAAGAACCTGACTTGAGGGAAAAAAGAGTGGATGGCCTCCTGTGATAACATGACCATTCCTCAAGAAACTTTTAGTTCACTGCTGAAGACTCCTGTGTGGCCCAAATGCCCTGCAAAGGCTCCACCACTTCCCTACACGGTAGAGAGAAGGCGGCAGTACATCCAACCTTAGGGAAAAACAAAAATACCATTTTACCAGAGGACACAGGGTAACAACTAGGATAACAAAGGCTTACAAATGGTTACAGTGTTACATTGTGTGACAAATGGTTACAAATGAGACCACTAAAATGACTCAGGAGTTATTTGGTTCATTAGCAAAGAACCATACATATTTCTGCATGAGAAGCAGAAATAACAACTATTTTCAACATTGCGAAACTGTGAGAAAACTGTGTAAAAACTAGCAAGACAAGGGGCTAAATGCTCCAATAAATGTCAACAGAAAATAAAGACATTCCCAGCAATCAATGCTACTTCAGGGCAGAGCTGGCTGCTTACAAGGTGGCTATCAGGAAGTCTCCAAGTTCACAGTAAAGATCTCAGAGGAAAATTTGCTCCATAAAGATACTGACTCTACTTCCATGTGTTACATTCCCTATACTATAACCAAACACCTAAGACAAGTGAACGCAAAAAGAAGAAAGGTTTATTTGTGTTTTGGAGATACAGAATTTTCACAGAACCTATACATCCTTCCATACTGTTAAATCATCTGTATATACTCATGACACCTAACAGCAGTGAGTGCTCCACAAATGGAGATCAGGCTGTTCTCTTGAGTTACAACAAAAAGATAGTCTCTACCCATAATTCCCCATCTACTATATGTAATCTGACACTAGCTGGATCTGTAGTAGTGGCATGTACAGGGAGAGAGGATGATGGCCTTCCCTCATTATCAAAGACACTCAGGCTTCCCCTCCTGATGGCCTCACATCCCATGGGCATCAGGGACATAAGCCTGCCAAGCCTGGGGACCTGAGGCTGAGAGTCCTCTCTCTGTTATAATCATCAGATGCTCCTTATGGGGCAGCCTAGATTCCAGGCCACGGTAAATCATGTGGCAGGAACAACCTGTTAACAAAGTGCTGTAAGTGGAGGACGAAGAATATGTGGCCTTTGTTTTCAATCTGCCACAAACACTTGTTGAGCCACCATCTGTGTGGCCAGAACTCTGCTACAGCACCCAAAGCCCCAAAGCATCGGTCATATGGTGCAGTGGAGAGATGATTGTCACACGGGTAAGCACACTTAAAATACATGCTTTGTGCACTTTAAATAGATGCTTGCCAGAGAGCACCTCCTGGGACTCACCTGGAGGAAGGGAGGCACAAGATCTAGCTTGAGCATTGGTTCGGCTTGACACCCAGCTGACTGGGATAAGTCAGAACAAGTAGAGAGGAATTAGGGCTAAGTCTGACTTCTCCGATGCTGTGTGGGGAACCAGTCACCCTTACCTGATCCTCCCTCCTTCACCTTCTCTCAGACACCTGCCGAGTCTTCCTAAACCCTTGTGTTGCAGAGATACCCTCAGCCTAGGGGCCAGAAGAAGAAGAAAGCCGTCAAATACGGCATGGGCGGGATGATCATTGTCCTGCTCATCTGTATCGTCTGGTTTCCTCTGCTCTTCATGTCCTTGATCAAATCTGTCGCAGGGGTTATCAACCAACCCCTGGATGTGTCCGTCACCATTACCCTGGGAGGCTATCAGGTAATCTAGCTTCCTCCATGTTCTAGAATCTTCCCTAATGCAGTATCTATGCATGAGAGCCCTGACTAGGATGTGTAGTGATGGTTCTCAAAGCCAGAGCTTTTATCGAGATGTTCACCGATCAGCAGACGTGTGTTATATGAAGGAAGGCGCAGGAACTTGGAGACAGGGTAGTTCCATTTGCTGAGGCTATGCAAGGGCCTGGGTGTGAACAGCTCAGCAAACAGTAGCAGCAACCACAGTAATAACAGTGGTTCGTTGGTTTTGAGCACAGGAACTAATCAGCACAAAAGGCGATCTCTGAGGCCAACTGCCTTTGGGGCATCAGTAGTACATATCTATGTAAATGTGTTTATTTTAAGCCCAAGTCGAGGAAGTGTCACGTAATGCTGACTGTGCCCTGTGCCTTTTGTTTTCCAGCCGATCTTCACGATGAGTGCCCAGCAAAGCCAACTGAAAGTTATGGATAACTCAAAGTATAATGATTTCCTAAAGTCTTTCGGCCCCAACAGTGTAAGTAAATGTATGCCAAGCTCTCTGAAGGCCACCATGGAGGCTCTCTTGCTGGTTGTCAAGTGGCTGGATGGTTCTGCTTGTGCCTCCTGGCAGTGAGCAGGTCATCGGCTAACACATGCACCTGGCTTGTCACCAGTAACTTTGAGAATATCAGAAAGGAAACGTGAGAGCAAGCACAAGGTTAATTAATTTAAACAAGTGCATGTAGCGGTATCGTTCTTTGATTGGCCTACCTGTTCTGGGAACCTTGAATTAAGACATTAATTCAAAATATGGGAAAGCCTTAGGTGGATATTTGCTTAAGAGCATGTTGGTTTTGATAGCAGAAACTGAAGTTATCTGAGTGTTAAAAAAAATGATTAGTGAAGGAAATGATACCTAATATATTGCTTAGATCTGATTGGCACTGGCTCCCCAGCCAATACTTATACTTATGTTATATACATTGCTATCTGAAGTGGAGATTTCCCAAGCAATTTCTCTTATAATAGAATGCTTTTAAGTATCCTATTAGTTATATGACAAGTTCTCAAGTAAAACGTAGATTGAAAAAAGAATCTGAATATTATATGTCTTAAAATGTTAAGCCAAAAGAAATGTGTCCCTGAGCACATAAGACAATGGCAGTATCTGGTGGTAGGATTGTACCTGACGGTCTTCATTTCACTGTAGTTTGCATTCCAATAATATAATGACATGGTTTTCATCATAAAGACAGTTTCACAAATGATTTATGGAAACAGATCAAGTAATCAGATCTGTTTAAAATATCCATCAGTAGTCCATGCCAGCAAGACTAAGCTTGACACTCATCATCCCTTAGGATGAAGCCCGGGTGAATTAAACCTTGTCTCCTGTGAGGAAGGGATGCTTCCTTGGTTCATGGTTTCCTTGGCAATGGGGAAACATGCTGTGAATGATAAGGCTCTCCTTTACTGATTGATAGGAATGGTCGAATACCTGTTGGGCATGCCAGGGGAGTTGCCTTGGAAACGTAACACCTTGGGCACCATTTATTCCTAAGGAGACCTCTGTAAAATCAGCTAAAAGAAAGAGCAGCCGTTTCCTTTATGAGCGTGGTAAATAGATTCCATTTACATTCTTGTGTATTTGTGTACATCCAGGGCGCTATGCAATTTCTGGAGAATTATGAGAGGCAAGACATAACGGTAGCAGAGCTGGAAGGGAACTCGAATTCTTTGTGGACCATCAGCCCTCCCAGTAAGCAGAAAATGATACAGGAGCTCACCGACCCCAATAGTTGCTTCTCTGTTGTTTTTTCATGGAGTATCCAGAGGTAGTTACTGTGTTTCCATGCATCCTTCCCTTTCCCTAACCTTACCTCAGGCTTGGGGGAGAAAACAGAAGTACCATTTCACCTGATCCTGATGCTCAGCCACTTTCCTTTGATGCTAAAATTCACATTTTGTTATGAAATATGGCTTTCCTAGGAACCAATGACCAGACTAAAGTGTCTTAGTTCTTCTTTTAATTGTTGTTGGGTTTGGGGTTTGGGGATGGGGGAGGTTGGTTGGGTTTTTTTTTTTTTTTTTTTGAAGGAACAGCAGTGAAGACAGAAAAGTAGAGGGAATGGAAAGAATGGTTTAGAAAATAAACAGTGCTCTGTCCTGAGAGCTCCACAAAAGTTTAATCTGAGTGCCAGAGGACCGCAGTGTTTAAAGGCTCGGACCTCCACCCCTCATCCCTGCTCCACTTGTCTTTGGAGATCTGTTCTGTGGGTGTGAGATTTGAGTCCCAGAAACAGGAGAGCCAAGCCTGAACACATGCCCTGACTTGGCTTTTGTTTGGATAAACTAAATATGTCTTTTTACTAAAGGTTTTTGCATCCAGACATTTCACCCAGTACTTTAGTCATGCGCATTTGGTGACCTCAGCACAACAGAACAGGGTTACTTAGTTTCCTTTGTCAGTCTTAAGGACCAGAACCTCAGGAGGTCCACCTGCAGAAAGCCACAGCTTTGAACTTCCTGGCTTTTAAGAAATCATAATAGCTCAACCTATGATTCTAACACTCAGAAGGCAGAGTCGAGAGAGAATCCGGGTGAGTTGGAGGGCAGCCTGAGCAACGCAGCTAGGCCTGAGCTACTGAGTGAAACATTGTATAAAAAATTAACAAAAAAGAAGGGACAAGTTCAAAGGAAATCTTCAAATCTAAAATGAACTCAAAAGAAAACTGAAAAATACTGTTTCCAAGAGGTTGTTCAGAAAGCTTTCTGTAATCTTAGTTTCTCCTTAATGTCTCCAATTCATCAATTCAAATCTGTACCAGTGGCCATAAACTTAGCTTCTGTCCTTTGCTCTGAAGAGCCACCAATCAATAACAACAAGAAGAAAAATAACTTCTGATTCTTAAATACTGCCTCTACTGGTTACCATAGAGACCAACATCACTGGTGTCTGAAATTCCTGACACCTGCTGTTTGACCAGCAGACTCTGATCCCTCTATTCTGTCTTATGGGGTTGTGGTTTTTCTCTGTCTCACCACTTTGGCTGTTAAGATGGTAGAGATGGAGGTAGGGTGGCTGGGAAGGTTGGGATGGAAAAATCTGGGCCCACTGTAAAGTTGGTGAGATGCAAAAGTGAATCAAGTGTCTATCAATCTCTTGCAGACTGCAGAGCCATCAGTAACATTAAGCTTTTTTTTTCTCATTCCTTCCTTCACAGAAACATGACTTTGGGTGCAAAGGCGGAAATAGCAACGGATAAGCTTTCTTTTCCACTTGCGAATGCAACACGAACTAGCATAGCTAAAATGATTGCTGGCAATGACACAGAAAGTTCAAACACGCCAGTGTAAGTTGTGGCACAGCTTTCATCGGAATATGAAGCCCATCACAAAAAAAAGAAAAAAAAAAGTCTCTGTAGAGACTCCTAAAGTAATCCAGCTTCTTTGAGAATGCAAGTGAGCTTTAATTGACAGGCTCCATTCTGCTAGAATAAAGACAGTCGATGTCAGTCCCAGTCACAGGCCCCTTTCTCCACTCTCCCTGCAGTTCTGCTATGCATATGTTGTTAATGACAGTGTGGGGCTGGCTCCTGGTACACTCCATCCATGGCAAAATACTGTCCTGCCTTCCTTCTAGCACAAGGCACACTGTTCTTCCACCTTCAGTGACCAATGCTCACTGCAAGGCAGCTCTCTCCATCAGTCCTTGGGCCCTGTTCTCTACCCACTGGGTGCCACTGTGCTGATTGATGTGTTTATAAAAGATAAAGAGATAAAGAGAGTATGTTCTGTGGGTGTGAGGTATGGGGGAAGGGGATGTCTCAGCGGGGCCCATGCAGAGGCATCTCTTCCCCCTGAGAGACCAGTCACACCGGTATAGCATAAAATAGAGTTTATTCAGTGCATGGGGAGGGGGGCCAGGAGGGTAGTAGAGGCAGAGAGAGAGAGAGAGAGACAGACAGACAGACAGACAGACAGTCAGAGACAGAGAGAAGTAGAGGCCAGCCATGACTACGTGGAGAGAGGGGGGAACTGAAGGGGGAAGGGGAGGGGACAGAGAGAAGCTAGAGGCAAGAGAGCAAGAAATCAAGAGAGAGAGGAGGGGGCAAGCAGCCCCTTTTATAGTGGGCCAGGCCTACCTGGCTGTTGCCAGGTAACTGTGGGGAGGAGCATACCTAGCTATTGCCAGGTAATTGTGGAGGTGGAGTTTAGACAGAATACTAACACTGATCCCCATGTGCGGTTGCCCATCATAACATGAGCCAGTGTTGTTGCATTTCCTGCCCAAAGGTCTAGAAGGGTGAGACAAAGACTTAAATGACCCAAGCTTTCTGTTGTCACACCTACCACCACCCGATCTAGGCACCCAGTGACTTTCAAAAGAAGAAAATGGGTGGAGATTGTTTCATAGATTGCCACCAGTATTGATGCCTGCCCTTCACTGCCTCTGTCTCCCAGTTTATCGAGCACTGACCGTCTATCTCTGAGGTCCTATCTGAGTCTAATCACCAAAAGCCAAGGACAGACCCCTTCCTCCCATGATGCTTGTCGCAGGGTGGCTGAATGTCAAACTGGCTAAATGGGGTGGGAAGTCAATGGGTAACAGACAAGCGGTGGGGGTGGGAAACATGAGCTAAATAAGAACCAGCAGAGGGAAGATGACAGATCCAAAACTGGCAGACCATTCCACATGTCTATCGGCAACTTCCCTAGCTTTGGACTCCAGGTTAGCATGGCCGCCTGCTGATGCATTGACCATGAAGGTTACTAATAGACAGTCATCTGGATACTTAGCTTCTTGACTCCATGAGTCCCTGATGTTCAGGAGCTCTTAAAGCTCATCAGTGCTCCATCCTCCACTATTTCCAAATGAGAACATGCAATGAAGCAACTCCTAGGAGACAATCAAAACTTAGCGTCTGTCCTCACACTCAAGTCTTCACACAACCATCCAAGCAATATTCTTGACCATAGATATTTTTGAAAAACAAAAACAAAAAACTTAAGTCAGAAAAGAATTCACCACTGAAGAAAACTGCTAAAATATCCTAGCGGCCCCCCCCCCCCCGCCTCCATGTCCTTCTTTCAGTAACAGGCCATACATGTAAGAAAGACCAGCAGCTACTTGCCAGTTACATGTGTTGGAAGTTACATGTATGCCTGGATAGAATGCATGGAACCTCAGCTTTAGTGAACTGTGGTTATGATAAAGTCTCAATAATTAAGATGGGCATACAATATATTATTGTAGGAGGACTTTTTCCTTATTCGTTATTAGGTCAAAACAGCAGCAAAAACATCATTTTTAGGTGTGGAGATGACTTATGTTCATGTCTTTATTTTCTCAATATGCAGGACAATAGAGAAGATCTACCCGTACTATGTGAAGGCACCCAGTGATTCAAACTCAAAGCCTATAAAACAGCTTCTGTCTGGTAAGGATGAGAAACCACTTCAGAGCTGTGCAAACCTTGCTTTTATTCACCTTTAGAAGTCTGTATCTTGAATATTTATCAAACTGCCTTCTAGTCATATCTCACTGTGTATTATGAGAAACAGCCAAGAAGAGTCATTGACACACCTGTAAGCCATGTTTGTCTGCCGTCTCCTTTCCGTTGAGCAAAGCCCCTGACTGATCCATACCCATGTTTTATGACTTTGTTTACTTGATTTTCTGAGCAACCAGGTTGCTTACAGAGAAGTGCCTCACACTTTGGTAAATGTGATAAAAACAGCATGAGGCATGCTTGATCGAGCCCCAGGGTCAGTACATACTACTAATGGGTTTTAGTCATAGGACTTTTCTAGAGTAAGAGTGATGGAGGGAAGCTGTTGCTTTGGGTGACAGACACATGCCCCATAATACTCCTGTCAATCATAAACTATATGCCTGTATAACACTTATGAATAGCAGTATATACCACTAAACCTGGCTGCTACCAAACAGGCTGCATCTGGGTTTATGTGACTATGATGCTGGCACAATGACAACTTTGCATCAGTCCATATCCTGTCACTGAATGACTGTATTTTACTTAGAAAGAATTGTTTGACTTCATTTCCTGAAGTCACTGGTCCTTTTGATGACGGTGAAGTACAATGCAGGTATCCAGTGCGTGTTCATTCACCAACCTGAATGAGGCACTCTGTACTAGGCATCAGTACATGGTAGGTACTGGAGACTAGGCTCCATGATGCTCACATTCAGCTGGTGAGCAGTTAAGATCTTACATGGAGATGGCCATAGTGAGTCATGAGTGCGAGTGCAAGGCCAAGTCCATCTCTGCATGCTATTCTCCATCAACAAGAAATGAGCATGCTTCTGTAAGTAACTCAAAAGTGCATGGGGAAATTTTGTGTCTCCCTTTAAAACAGAAATGGTTGTAGCTGTTTAGCATGAGAAAAGAAATAGATCCCTCTCAAGTGACTATCCTTTTTAAGCTCCTCCCTGCTACTGTTTCAATAAATGGCCTCCCTACTGGCCATCTGACAGAGCAGATAGAACCCAGCCCAGTGGATACTCCTGAGGAAGATGATTCCCCCTCCTTAAAAAGCATCTTATTTTACAAGGCCCTTCCTCTGTCCATGCAGGTTCAAAGAAAACCATGTCCTCTCTCCTTTTCCAAGGACAGTCTCTCTCCATGCCCCACTCCTAGCCCTCTGCCTTCCAGCCTGAAATATCATGGAACTCCCTTCTCCCTTTACAGCTCCTTCCAGCCCTTCCACTCAGGGATGTCACCATAGGCATGTGTAGCATTAGCTGATGGTTAACTCTAGTGGACATCTGAAGAGACTGATACTTGAGGTGTGGGTAACTCATTGGATCACATACTCAGTAGAACTAGATCCAAACCTAAAACTCTTTGGACCCAGGGCAGGATGGTCTTTTTGTGACTATCTATGGTCTTTAGAACCATAGTTATTACCATTCAAGAAAGTCCTCGGTTAGTCCTATTCTTACCTGACAAAGACTTTGTCTTTTCTAAGTTTCTGCCATTCACCTTTCTTTGTCTATTAACCCATCTTCTCATGCATCACCCCACTCATCCATCTATGCATTCATTCATTCATCCATTCACCCACCCACCTACCTACTTATCTGTTCACCCACTCATCCATCCACCATCTATTTACCCACACAGCCAGACAGCGAACCATACACTTACCCATACACACATCCATTCAGCTACTTACCCATCCACCATTCAACCACATATCCACACATCCATACATCCATACATCCACCCACCCACCCATCCATCCAACCATCCACTTACCCATCCATTCATTCATACATACATACATACATACATACATACATACATACATACATCATATCCATCCATCATATCCATCACATCCATCCATCTATCACATCCATCCATCCATCCATCCACTTACCCATCCATCCATCCATCCATCATCACACCATCCATTTATCTATCACATCCATCCACACATCCACCCATCGATCCATCCAGCCATCCAGCCATCCATCCAACCATCCACTTACCCATCTATCCATCCATCATCACACCATCCATTTATCCATCACATCCATCCATCCATCCATCCATCCATCCATCCATCCATCCACCCATCGACCCATCCAACCATCCACTTGCCCATCCATCCATCCATCCATCCATCCATCCATCCATCCACTTACCCATCCATCCATCCATCCATTCACCTACTCACATACACATCTATCATCCATTTGCCTACACACCCATCATCCATCTACCCATTTGTATGTTTCTCCATCCAACAGTTATTTGGTTACCCATCCATATACTCAACATCCATCCAACAGTTACTGTTCTAGGGTCCTAAAATCAAAACTCCTACCATGAAATATTGATGACATATTTCCCTCACTTAGAGTATGCATGTTTGTTCCTGCAGATACAATGAAGAAATCTTAGGAAAATCTACTTTATGGAACTCCAAGCTTCTATTTACCCTGCCTCTTGTTCCTCCTTTAGCTTTTTCTTTATGCTCTAATAAGAACAACCACTGACTAAAACTATGGGTGTTACAGCTTTGAAGAGCTTCTTGCTATCAGTCCTTCCTAAAATGAACACCCCCTACCTCCACCACATATTGGAGCCAGCAAGACTTGGCTCTTGTGCTATTTCTTCTTTAAGTAACTTCATTAAAGTGACTCTCTCCAAAGGGATATAGACCTTGACAATTTTGGTCCTGTGCTAGCTGCCACATGGCCATAATTGTGTACACAGTCTTTTCCTATTAAAATAAGGTTACTATTACATGCCATTATAGAAACCTTCACCATCTAGTATATTTAACTCCTTCCTCCTAGTGATATATTTGGGAAGTGCTGGCAATATAAACGGATCAGTTGCACCAAAGGCTGATGATGTGGATCTTGGGTATACACTTTTGTCTCTGGAAAGATTAGCTCAGCCACTTAGATGGTGGACCCTCCATCAATCTCTGTGGTTTGGCTGTTTTACACATGTGCAACAGTGACAGAACTCTCATCTGGGCATTCCTAGTGTCTCCTTCCTCTCCAATTACATTTGCCATGTCCCTGTGTCTTTCCCATTCTGGAATTGGGTACTACATGTTAACTGAGTTTTGCCATCTGGGAACTTGTGATTTGCATCAAATCCTGAGACCCTCATGCTGCCTTCATATTTGTCTTTCTCCTCTTCCAGAAAATAATTTCATGAATATCACCATCATTTTGTTCAGAGACAATGTCACGAAGTCCAATAGTGAGTGGTGGGTTCTCAACCTGACTGGAAGTAGGATATTCAACCAGGGGTCCCAAGCCTTGGAGCTGGTGGTCTTCAATGACAAAGTCAGCCCCCCAAGTCTAGGCTTCTTGGCTGGCTATGGGTGAGTCATGTAATGATTAACAGTTCTAACGTCAGAACGCTGTGAAGTTGGAATAGCTGCCTTTTCCCTCCAGGAGTTGAGTTGTGTCTCTACACTATTCAAAGTCACAAAGCCATGGCTTTTCATGTCAAAACATAGGGACAAGAGGTTCAAAGACATCAGAACTCCTAGTGAGACTCACACAGCTCTGGGAGACATGTCCTGTGCCTTCCTATTATGGCATGGTTTCATGCAATTCCATGTAGTGGTGCCACTGTTTGGCTTACATTGTTTTCTGGCCCTAAGCAAATGGATCAAACAGACACTACAGACCACTTCACCTTCTGGTGCTTAAATACTACAGTCTAATCCAATTGAATCCTCAACCACCCTTGAGATACATTTTTCTTGTTACATTTTTCAGAATTAACCACATAAATTTCATCTAGCATCTCAGAATTTAAAGTAGACCTCAAGACAGGATTGTCAGCGGGGAAAAAGAGATACTTTGAAAGGAGCACATGTAATTGTGTTGGATTTTGTGTGCAAAATCGTGTTGGATTTTGTCAAAGCCTAGCCAACATGCGTTTTTCAACCATCTTCATCGTTTTCCCTCGCTGTCTCTTTCAGTATCATGGGATTGTACGCATCCGTTGTCCTTGTAATTGGGAAATTTGTTCGTGAATTCTTCAGTGGGATCTCTCACTCCATTATGTTTGAAGAGCTCCCGAATGTGGACAGAATCTTGAAGCTGTGCACAGATATATTTCTCGTCCGGGAGACGGGAGAACTGGAGCTGGAGGAAGACCTCTATGCCAAACTGATATTCCTGTACAGGTCACCAGAAACCA
This sequence comes from Arvicanthis niloticus, assembly GCF_011762505.2. NCBI lineage: Eukaryota > Metazoa > Chordata > Mammalia > Rodentia > Muridae > Arvicanthis > Arvicanthis niloticus. Next base: position 25,945,539 of record NC_047671.1, read on the forward strand.
TGATCAAGTGGACTAGAGAAAAAACCAACTGATTGATCCCTTAAGACCTGGACTGCAAATAAAGCTAACATTTGAATTTTTTTTTTTTAAGAAAAGCACAATATTCTAAGAGCTAAGCATTTCTAGTCGGGTGGCAACCATTTCTCTTCTGACAGGTAGCTGAAAGAAGTTGATTTTCTTGTTCATGCAAGCCACCTCACACAAGAAGGCGCTGACGGAGTTCTCCATGCTCCCACTTCTCTGAAATCAGGGCTCATTGCTTTAGAGGTTTTCCTTTTTTCTTTTCTTTTCTTTCTTTTTTTTTTTTTTTTCATTCAAGTGTGTCTTGCATTCTTATCGGTTATGTGAAAGGTTCATGTAGGGTCCCTTCCCTTGGAGAAGGTCCACCTATGTTTAACTCTCTAGGGAACCTCACCTTTCCTGACGTTATGGTCAACGTGCAACACACAGCTCTACTCACCACTGGGGAAACTGCTGAGCAGAGACCCCCGCGAGCCCTCAGCACACTCCAGATGTGAAGCAGCAATAGGAGGCAGCAGCACTGCCTGAGTTTCAAGAGGAAAGAGGGGACCCCCCAGACCCAGGTGATGTGGCTGGAAGGACAAGCCTCATTCTAAGCAAAAAGATAACATTAGCCATACTCCTACTTACTGCCTTATCTCAACTGAAGACTGGTAAGAAATCTTTCTATTGAACACCAGTGACTTCTCAGGAAAAAAAAAACAAAACACTCAGCAAAGCAACTCTGTGGACTCCTGCTTGCGTGGTCGGGTGGTAACCACCCCCAGGTAGCAGTGACCATTCTACTTCGAATGGCTCCTGTTGCCTCAGAAACAGAAGGACAGCAGTGGTCAGCTCAGCGTGATGGAAACACCTTGGCTTTGCAACTCCAGTGACTGAGGTCACAAGGCTCTTCTGCCTCTCCCCATCCCCTCCCCCACCTCCCCCTAAGCCCTCACGTGCTTCCTCCCACCTCCATGATTTAAGGCAGTGGTTTTTCCAGTATGTGACATTTTCCTTGCTGTTTTTCAGGCATATCAAAGAGTTTACATATTCCGATTCACATTTTTACATCTAAGACGGGTTTTTTAAGTTCATAATTATGAAAGAAATATGTATATTGAGCTTGGGGAAATAAAAATAATGATGGCCTTTTTCTTAAATTATTCTCATTGGGAACACAGCCTCTTCGTGAAATAGCATTGTAGCATGAAAATTTATGACTGAAATGTACTTTTCATTCAATATTAGAAAAAAAAAAATACTGTTTCTGAGAAGAACCATTGAATGGGCTAGACTATGTCAAAAACCACTCCTGTGTACTCTGGGTTCAGGACTGACTTAAAATAAAGCACATCTTACGAAGTCATCTGAAGAGGCTCTATGTGTGCATTCATTCAGTTATCGGTCCTCTTCGTGGAGGAGGTAAAGTGATTGCTTTCGATATAATATACTAAGAATCAATAAGAAGTAAGAAAGCACTTGTGCACTTCCTTTGTTAGATAGGTGCGATGGAGGGACAATATCAGCAGGGGTCAAAGCAATTCACAATGGGGGGGGGGAAGCAGTGACAGCTGCTATGGCGCTTTTTAAATAGAGTTCAACTAATTAATGTCTAGCAGCTTCTGGAGAACTTAGTAGTATACTGTTGTTCTCATTGTGCCTCAGCCTAACAGCATAAACTGGTACCGTCAATCACGGCAGCCACAACATCAAGTCACTTAGTAATAGAACTCTCTGATGACACTAAGCAACTAGAATTTAACAACTATCTTATAAGTAGGTTACCTGGCAGCCCACCTTCAGACATGCCAAGCCCCTTGCCTTCAGCTACTAATGACAATGTATAAAACCCTCCTGGTCCCCAAAGGTTGCTGCCTGGGGGGGCTCAGCTGCATATCTGCTGTCTACGGCATCTCCTCTTCCTGCACAAGGAAAGGGTAGTTCTGTCATGGTTTGGGATGTACATTTGGAAGAAAGGAGGTAGGGAATGTAGGGTGTAGGGAATGATTAAGCCTCGGGTGCCTAGGCTGTATGTATGCCCTCAAACTGTCCATAAGTCCTCTAGATACCGTCTTTAATCCTGGTATCCAACAGAAAAAGACTATATTCCAGTTCAGAGTGAATTCAATGCTGTCTTGAGCAACTTGGTGATGATACTCTGTCTAAACTAGAAGTTAAAAAAGAAAAAGAGCTTAAAAACTGTGGCTCGGTGGTAGAGAATGAGGCCCCATTCTAATATTAGACCTCCGAATTCATCTTCATCTGAATGCAAAGAGAATCTTCTTTGATGGAGGTTGGGTAATGCAATAATTTGTGGGTATCCGATGAGAACTTAGGGGGCAGTTTAATAAGTGTCCATTTATCAGAGGAACAGTGTTGATCTGTAATAGTCATAGGGTTTTGGCCCGATTAACAAACAGTAACAGATAGAAGCTCTATCTTGTCCTCAAATCCAATCAGAAAGTGGTCGGTGACTCCTATTAATATTTATGCCTCTACTGCAGCGATGGGCCCATCTTGCCAGGCTGTTGGCAAACAGCATTTCTTTTGTGTAGGATAGATCGATGCATATAGTCAACCACATAGATCCAGAGGTGCATGGTAGTACTTGATCACAACACCTCGAATAAGAGTCCCCATTTCTTAAACGCTCTTTTGGGAGTTATTCTATTGCAAACCCCAAAAGAGATGTGTGGACTACACTTGCCCGGGTGCTGATGTGGATTAAAATTGTTCTCTAGTCTCTTCATCACTATAGCTGGTTCCCCTTGAATAGAGCGACATGCCAGTATTCGTACTGAATATAATTTATTGTTTTGATAAAGGCATGTACGAACCAAAGATTTTCACACATTAGTGTTTCCTGGAGAAACAGACTAACGGAATGGATATACAGCAAAGGGGTATTTCTTAGATTGCCTTACACAGTACTGTCTGGAGAGTCCAACAATGGCTATTTCACAGTGGACAGTCTGAGAACTCGGTGGCTTCTCAGTCTATAAGTATGCATATGCTGCTGGCAGTCCCACCCTAGTGCTGAAAACCTGGAGGATCTCTGGAGAGCCACTTAAGCCTGAGGAAGATAAGTTCTGAGATCAGCAAAGGCTTACCGATAGCAGCCATGGCAGCAGTGAAGTAGCTGAACTTACCAGGAAGACATGAAAGCAATAGGTTAAACACCAAGCTTTAATGCAGACCTCCTCGGAGCTGAGTTGCCGCAGGAAGATACCACCCACGTTTAAGGTGGGTCTTCCACTTCAACCCCCTTAAGCACAAACAATCACCATGCATGTTCCCACAGCTTATCTCGTCGTTGACTCCTAATCCAGTCAAGACGACAACCAAGATTAACCACCTCGTAGCTAAAAGAAATGGTAGTTAAAAGAAAGCTTCCAATTTCAGACCAAGAAGACATTATAAGGATTACTGACTATTCCCCCAGGACAAGAATGCAGAGACCACCAGTTAAATCACCCCATTCCAGAAGCAACATACCGCCTTCCACTCAGGCTCCTTCTGAGATGTGAATGTGTTCAGAAAAGGAAAGAAATTAAACCAGCCTTACGTCATCTGGTTTAGCTTTATCACCTGAATTTTGAGTTGTTTGAGTTGAAGAATCATTTCTTCCCAAAGAAAAGCTGCAGGAGGAGGACAGTGATGCCTGGTCCTCTGTGAACAGAGAGGAGGATGGGGCACCATCAAGAGTAGATAGGGCCTAGTCCTCATAGAACAGAGAGGGAGGGTGAAGCCTGGTTCTCTGATCCTCAGAACCTCAAAGGGTGAGGCCATGTGCATAAGAAAGTCCTTTCTTGAGAAGACATAATGAAAACAGACAGTGTGCTGAGTGGTTGTGCCTCTAAGAACAACAGAAATCAGATCACCCTGGAGGTGGAGTGTGAAGTGGCGCTTTTACCCCAGCACAAGGGAAAAGTCAGGGGCAGATTCTTTTTTCTTTTTCTTTTTTTTTTTTTCTTTTTTTGATATTTTATTTATTTACATTTATCTGCTTTCCCCATTCTCCCCCCAAAACCCAAAAGCCCCTATTCCATCCTCCCTCTTCCTGCTTCTATGAGGGTGTGCCCCCACCCACCTACTTCCACCTCCCCAACCTCAAATTCCCCCACACTTAGGCATCCAGTCTTCACTGGACCAAGGGCCTCCTCTCCCACCAATGCTCGACAAGGCCATCCTCTGATACATATAAGGCTGGAGCCATAGGCCCCTCCATGTGTGCTCCCAGGCTGGTGGTTTAGGCCCTCGGAGCTCTGGTTGGTTGGTATTCTCCCCACGGGGCCACAAACCCCTTCAGCAAGAGCAGATTCTTAACAGGCCTGTACCCAGCCCTTTTCCAGGACTGCTAGCTCAGACACATAGCTGACTTCCCTTCTGAAACAACTTCAGTGTCTTTCTGTGGAATTTTGGGAAACGCTCACTTGTTTATATATCTGGGTTTGTACAGGGAGTTCTCCCCAGCCCTAGGGAATTAGATTAGAGTTATCTGCCTCGGGTTCCTTCCTAATGCCATGGGGAGATATTCTCTCAATTATGCTGTAATAGGAACACACTTCCCATGCTCTATCATGAATGGTATATCCCGTGGAACCCAGACTGAATCCTAAAGCCAATACTATAACTGCCCTACATGCCTGCATGTGCTGGGGGCTCGGGCAGAGAACATGCAGAATCCCATTGGTTATTGCCCAGGTTTGCAGCCACATGCTGTGTGGGAAAACTCTGCTAATTAAGGTGGAAGTTCACCATGACTAGAGATGGTTATGGGTTTGGCACAATATGGGAGACTCTCTTCATTAGCAGGCTTCTCCTTCTCTGACCTCGTCTGGGGAAGTCCAAGCCCCCATGTATGCCCGAGGAATGTCATGTAACCTCAATTAGATTATAGGATCAATTTCCCTTCTCTTGACACCACCGGTTCAGCCAGCACCTGAAATGTTTTCCATGCTAATGAGGCAGTCCAGGTACCCTAAGCCCCCAACCAGTGACCTCTGCCCACCCTAGATGTTCCTACCCTCAGTCCCCCAAAACTTTATAAGCCTTAAATCATTCATTCTGAGTAAAGTTGATCTGCCTAATGATTGCTGGTCTAACCTCCACCATCAGCACCACTGCCACCACTACCACTACCAGTCTCTGCTCCCACTGCCCTTGTGAATTGTATTGTCTGACAATCCACTGGACTCATTCACAGTACTGGATTTTCTTTCCCAGTGTTTCAATAGGAACAAAATGGCCCCCAAAGGTGCCAGGGATAAATTCTTGTCCTGGGGGTACGAGTACAGGACACAGTTGCCTCTGACCTTTGCAGAGGGCTCCAATCCTCCACAGAGCTGTACTTTCTGTGTTCTGTGTCAGCCACTGCCTGACCCCATCTCTACAGTATGGATTCCTACTTGCAGGTATTTGAAACTCCAGATGGGTGGCACACACATCTGGATTTTGTAGTTTCCTTTGGGATGTTAGGTCATACCTGCTTTTCATTCGTACTTCATACCTGGAAAACCAAGTACAAACAAGGCCAAGGTCCACACTTTGGCACCAGTGCAGCTGTAGGGCTTCAAGCTTCAGTGGCCTTGTTTTTCATATACAGCTGTGCTCTAGACTATGGTCAGGGCCAACGCTCATGGGGCAGCCTGACTATTTATTCCTCTAGGCCTCCTGGGCTCCTATGTTCACACACAGCAGGTTTTTTTTTTTTTTTTTTTTTTTTTTTTTTTTTTTTTTTTTTTTTTTTTTTTGAACCCCTGTGAGGCTGGAAAGCCACAGATCCTGGGGCCAGCATAGGTCTTGCCTCTGTAGGATCTGAAGCCCATACAAGTTGAAAAGCATCCCTCTTTATGAAAAATAGAAGAAAAGAAGGCTTCCCTTAAAACATGGTTAGGAGCTTCATTAAGAGAGAATAGGAGGTATGAGGAGAGAGAAAGCCTCAGAAGAAAGCAAGCAAGCAGGCACGCAAGCAAGAGGGAGGGAGGGAGGGAGGGAGGAAGGAAGGAAGGAAGGAAGGAAGGAAGGAAGGAAGGAAGGAAGGAGAGAAAGGGGGGACTTCCTATTATGGCATTCAGAGAAATGCCCAAGGAATATACCTGATTATTATAACCTTTCGGGGAGTGATATGTCTTATATCACATGACTTAGTTAAAGACAGCATACATGCCAAGGGTATGGAAGAGCCAGGTATGGTTAGGGTCATAAATTAGGAGCTGCAGAAACCATGGGGCAGTTTTTAAACTCTCTGACCCAGGGGGGGAGCTTCAGAGAGGAGTGGCCTGATCTCTTCAGACTGTGGATCTGAAATTTAAAAGAGTGACCATTGTCTTAAAGGGGCAGGCCTGTGTTCTAACATCACACTGTTACGTTAACACTAAAAACATTCAGGGTATCAATTCCCCTGGATTTGTCTAGTCACCTAAAATGACTGTCAGGGAAGAATAAACAGGATGAATGAAATGACTCATGGTGCAGTAACCCATGAGGGCAAGATCACAAACGCTTCAAGAGTCTCATAGATTGCTCGGTCCTTACTGTACTAGGCTCTCCTTCCTATGCTCCAGATAGCTGAACACTGGCCCTTCACGATCAGAAGAGTGATGCATTTCAGGTGTGTCTTAGTTTCTTACTGCTGTGATAAGACACCATGACCACAGAAACACACACACACAGACACACACACACACACACAGACACACACACACACACAGACACACACACACACACACACACACACATACACAGCATTTGAGCTTATGGTTTTAGAGGGTTAGAGTCCATGAGGGTGGAGGAAAAACAGCTGAGAGTTCATTCATATCCTGATCCACAAACAGAAAGCAGAACCCAAGATGGACTGACTGCCTCAGGAGATATGCTCCTTCCAGCAATGTCATACCTCCTAATCCTCCCCAAACAGCCACAAACTGAAGACCAAGTATTCAAATATATGATCCTATGAGGGGACATTCCCATTCAAACAACCACACGCGTGTCACTTCTTAGGCAGCTTACTGATGGTACAAGACATACTCAGGTTCCCATTTCTTGGGCTCAATGACCCACAGTGCTCACTTGTGCTGCTTTGAGAGAGAACTCCCAGGTGACCTGTGGCAGGCACGTGGCTCTGTACAGAACCTTGTTCTACAAAGCATGGTTTATAGAAAACATAAAAAAAAAATCCTAAGGGAAAAGATATTAATATGCCATGGTTCAATGCACTTTGAAACTAAAGTCTGTTCAAACTGGGGTCCCAGCCTAAAAGACAGGGTTCACACATAAAAGGCCAAATCCCCCAGCCTGGAGATCAAGCCAGGTCTTCCACATGGCTCTCTCAGCAGCTGTCTATGCTGTAGGCTGACAGCAACCCTTACTTCTTCATGTTGCCATGTATGCTTTGTAGAACTAAACCACATATGTGACATGAAACTTCCTGCCATCCCTAAAAGGTTATACAAATGTCAAGTCTTCCCTTTTGTTCTAGGGATTGATACAGAGCGTCCTGGAGGATTGGCTCTCAGGGCTGCTCTCTGAAGAGGCTCCTCTGGCTTTCCCACCCATCCCTGTCATCCATCTCTGGTGGGTCTTTCTCACCTTATCTTTTATTTCCTCTTAATTACTGAAGCTCCCCTCCAGGTTTTTACATGGAAGCCTCCCCTTCCCTTTGAGGCCCCATCGTATTTGGCTTGCCATGTATTGGATTATCTCTGTCTAGTGTTCTTCCTCTCGCTTCAAGGCCTGATCATGGCCCTGATTATGGCCTTGAGGCCTCTGCATTCTAATAAACCTCATTCCTGAAGAGAATTGTATCAGCTTCCTTTCTGAACCCACTCGTTTTACTTGTTTTATATTAATAGAGTTCAAGCCAGAAAGTTGAGGGTCGGTACTCCCTGTTGATGTGGCACAAGATCGCAAGCAATCAAAGGTCCCGTGTTCCCATGAGGATGTACAGTTAGCCTGCAGCATGGGTTGTCGCACTCTCATCTCTAACTCCATGGCCTGCCTGAGAGCATGCTGCCTCCGCATGCCTATTCTCTGTGGCTGGTTAGATGTAATGCACAAAGATCTGCATTCCATGTTGATGGAGCAGGTCAAGTTTAGTGCTAACATTGCATTCTGGTTTTAGGAATGGACTTTATCATTTTGACAATCGATGCTTGACAACTTAAATTCGGGTTTTGACGATCTTACTCAGTTTACTATACATAAATTGGATGTGCTAACTTCACAGGCTAGTTAGGTGCTTACTGATTTTTTGAAACTTGAGTTTTAAGACGACAACTTAGGCCTTAAGTGAGGTAATACATGGTATGACTCACTAATAAATGAATATTAGTCCAAAAGTGCAGAATACCCATGATACAACCCACAGACCATATGAAGCTTAAGAAGAAGACCAAGTGTGGATGCTTCAATCCTACATAGAAGGGGGAACAAAATAATCACAGAAGGTAGAGGGAGGAAGAAACCTGGGAGAGAGGAGAGTGAGAGAAAAAAGGGGGGCAGGATCAGGTATAGGAAAGGACAGAAGTACAGTGTGTCAGGAAATTGAATAGAAATATGTAGCAGTGGGGGATAGGGAATTGGGGGTAGTCACTAGAAAGTCCCAGATGCCAGGGAAGTAAGAGGTTCCTAGGACTCAATGGGATGACATTAGCCAAAATACCAAATAAAGGGGATAGAACCTGTAGAGACCACCTCCAGTAGATAGGCATGTCCCCCTGCCCCTAGTTGAGGGATGGGGGTACCCACCAATCTCAAAATTTTTAACCCAGAATTGTTCCTGTCTAAAGGACATGCAGGAACAACAACAACAAAAAAAAAATGGAGCAGAGACTGAAGGATAGACCATCCAGAGACCACCCCGCCATGGGATCCATCCCATCTGCAGACCTGACACTATTGCTGATGCCAAGAAGCACTTGCTGACAGGAGCCTGGTATGGCTGTCCCCTGAGAGGCTCTGCCAGCACCTAATACAGATGCAGATACAACCAACCATTGGACTGAGCCTGGGGACCCCAATGGAAGAGCTAGGGGAAGGACTGAAGGAGCTGAAGGGGATGCCAACCCCATAGGAAGAACAGTATCAACTAACCAGACCATCCAGAGCTCCCAGGAACTAAACCACCAACCAAAGAGTATACATGGAGGGAGTCAGGGCTCCAGCTACATATGTAGCAGAGGATGGCCTTATTGGGCATCAATGGGAGGGGAGGACCTTGGTCCTGTGGAGGCTTGAGGCTCCAGCATAGGGGGATGCTAGATCAGTGAGGTGGGAGTGGGTGGGTGGGTGGAGGAGCACCCTCACAGAAGCAGGGGGAGGAGGAGCACCCTCACAGAAGCAGGGGGAGGCGGAGCACCCTCACAGAAGCAGGGGGAGGGGGAGCACCCTCACAGAAGCAGGGGGAGGGGGATGGGACAGAGGATTTGCAGATGGGAAACCAGGAAGGGGGACATTTGAAATGTAAATAAATAAAATAACCAAAAAAAGGATAAACAAAAAATCTTAAGCTTTACAGAAATTAAATCTGTACATGTAACTCTATAAGGAATTCTAACATCCTAGGCTGTAAGAATACACGCAAGTCCTTTCAATAAAAAAAGGTGTACTGGCAGTCACAGTCACACACACACACACACACACACACACACAGAGTCAGGGAGGGATTGCTTCCTGATTTAAAAAAAAAAAAAAGTTTTCCTCATTTTTTCTTTAGAGACATTAGAATGTCCTTAAATCATTAAATCAAAGTCAGTTGGGGCCTTTTACTGGTACTAGCCACATAAGAACAATGGCCACCCATTATCTTGCAGCTACTTAATGGGACTACAAATGCTTTAGCGACCAAAAAGCAGCTTGGACACGTCACTGAATCCTGAGAAACACAAAAATCACTGTCCAAGAATCTCTCTGGATTATTTTTTTACTACAACTTAATCTAAATTTAATATCAAAATATATTATCAATATCCACAAGGAGTCAGGGACAATACTGCATAGCAAATATCTAACTAACCATAGGTGAGACCTGACTAGTAGCTTATTCTAACTATATCTAATTGCAAAGCAATACCTTTTACATTTACCTCATCTGACCCTGTGAGCAACTCTTCTGGGATGAAATGTTCATTAGTCTTTAGCTTCCCCAAGCAGAAGCCCTCAGAGCAGTATGCTAGGACATGAATGGCTGGGGTTTTAAAAGGCTGGACTAACATACAATAACTCCTTAGGTTACTTGGCTTCTACAGAGCAAAAGCCACAAATGAAGACAGAGAAAATACTGTCTGTTCCGACCACAGATAACTACAGTAATATAAAGAATAGAGAGAATGTGTAGTTGAAGAGGATGAACAAGCAAAGAAAACTGACAACATTCACATAGTTTTAGATTTTATTTTCATAATTATCTTCCTTCAGAAGCAATCATCTAATTTCCATTAATGACATTAATATTTTATTCACCAAAAAGCTGAAAAAATATGATAATGCAGATTCCATACACAAATACAATACTCTGTATATTTACAAACTCAATATATTAAATGCTCTGTTGTCTGGCTTTACTCACTATGGACAGCACTAAACGCTAGGTGATTGTGAGCATACTCATGCAGACTTTCACTTTCACGGGGACGGGCTAGAGTTCTGCTTGCAGTAAAGACTACGATTTCCATTTCTAAGCTCACAAGAACAAAGACTTAATGCAAGTAGAAAAATAAAATGTATACATGAGGAACAAATGCTCCTTCTGAGACAGCACACAGAATAACCCTGACAGAAAACACTGAGCTCCACACCCTGCATGCTGGCTCCTACTGGAGGTGGCGGGAGGCACACACTGTCTAAATACCTCTGCTCTTGAAAACCCAGCTCACTGCTGCTCCCCAATGCACTGATAATTGCTTTTGTGTTTATGGGTGTATACGAGTAAAATTGAACTCCTACAAGGTTTTATTGAATAACCTGGGCCATAAAACAGTCTAAGGTAACTTTTGAGTACTGCCACATATATTTTAAAAGTCTGCTAATTAACTCAAACCAGCACCAATATTTCTGGTCAGATCTAAAGGTAAATACAATATTGATCTTGGAAACACCAATCTCCTTCTTAAATAAAAACTCAGAAGACAGCTTTATTCATAATCTCAATGCAATTAAAGAGAATGAGCTGGTGACCTGAAGAACTATGCAGGTAACTTAGGGGGAAGCATAAACTTATATTAGTGTTTGGTATCAGACCTGCAGTCTGTGCAGGGATTGTTCAGTGACATCCAGCCACTCAAGTACACCTGGCAGATGCTAGTCTGTAGGAGCACTTCCACAACACTGGGACCAGCACCAGAACAACACTTTACCTAAAGACCAAGCATACTTTACCCATGGTGGAGCATGGCGACAGCCCTATTCCGGTCAGCACCACTTCCTAGCACACACTGCTGCTGCTTGTAACCTCGTCAGTTCACGAATCATGAATGGGTCTTAGCCATATAGGGCAAAAAGAGAAATGCTTCAAAACTAACTTTTCGGAAATAGCCACGGGAGATCTACGAGGTAGGAAAGAGGTAACCCCGCCCCAAAGGTATGTCTTTGAAAACCACTGTTTTCCCTCTGGGCTAATATTTTTTGTAGTATCTAGCACAACTCACGTTAAAGTATTAACTCCAAACCAAAATTATTTTGAAGGTAAGAAGTGCATGCATACTAGATTGGCAGGGACATTACCTGTCATTCTAGATGAATATAAATGGTCTTACCTAGTCCCATTTTGGTCAAGAGCCAAGTAGGCTTGAACAGTCATAGTTTTTGTTGTTAAGAAACAAGAAATAGCACTACTTCAGGGAGGGCTGAGGACATTTACAACAGCGCTTTAATAAGTTTCCTTCCGTACTCTACAGTCACATGTAGGAGCTATTAAGCTAAATAAATAAAGCTTTTGTCCCAGTGTGAATCTGAAAAGACTCAGTAATTTGAATGTATCTGATATGATGACAACTTGAGACGAGGCCTCCCTCCACTGAAGTGTGCTGCTCACGTACGTTTTACATCCCTGGAAGGAGTCCCCGGGTTCCCCTCCTGTGTTCTTGTTCTGCTTCTTCATGGTCTATGATGCGTCCACGACGGCAGCAAGGCTGGGGACAATGCAAGTGAGCAGGCAGGATGGAAGAGCGGACGGTGCCATTTCTAGGTCACTGAGCAGCACATTTGATCTGGGCCTGATACTCCACACGCATGTAAACAGCCTGGGAGGGTGACATGTCACCCTCTGTGATCATCAATGGTCACATCAATGGTGTAACCATGCGCCATCTCCACAGTCAGACATCTAGTCAGACTAGATGATGACTCTGGGAGGAGCGTCTGCTGAGGACCTGCTGTCTGCCTCTCTTTTTAGCATTGTTGACACTCTTAGCCAGGACATGTGTGGGCACCAAGTGACAACATGGAAAGATGGTGGAAAGAGACAGACCAGTTTGAAATGATTATTTTTACCAAAATCCCAGAATGCTGAGAAGTAACATTAAATAAAATGCAAAGAAACCTACCTAACAATAAATTACAGGAACCCCAGAGAAAAGACTGAGTACACCTATTTCCTGCTTTGCTTATGATATAATTTTTCTGGAATTTGACCTATACATTTAAAATCAATTATTAAAATATGACAGTGTTTTCTGCTTACAATGGAAAGGAAAGAACGCTTCACAGGTAGTAGATACAATGGCTGGTTTGGGGAAATGGCAAACTATAACTTCATATATATTAACATTCGACATCAGAATTTCAGTGAAGCAGAGACGCCCACAAAATGAGTCCTAACCCCATGAGGATGGCTTGTCAGCACTCCCATCTGCTCATCAAGGTAGGCAGGTACTAGCACAGGCCTCCTGAGTACTCGTCTTCCTCCTCTTCAGCGGCTGCGCTGGCAGCACCATCAGGCTTGCCCTGGGGTGTTGCTGGGGATTTTTTCTTGATTCCTCCTCCTGGGACCACCAAGCTTAGGCCCAGCTTAGCATACTGTCAACAATAAAACATGTTATGAAGGCTGGAGAAGCAGAATCCTGATACATAGCATGTTAACATCAGTTAACCATAAATACAGTGGGGGTTAGGGGAGGGCTGGAAAGATGGCTCAGTGGTTAGAAGGACTTGCTTCCTTTGCAGGGGCTCTGAGTTCAGGACCCAAACCCACAGAGTGACTCACAACCTCCTGCAACTCCAGCCCCAGGAGACCCCACTCTCCTCTGACTTCCATGTGGTGCACATGCATTCAGGCAAATAGTCATAATACACAAAATAAAAATAAAGCTTTCAGAGAAAGAGAAGTACGTGCAGTGCACATAAGGTCAGCAAGATGGCTCAGTAGTTAAAAGTGTTTGCCACACTAGCTTGCCAACCTGAATTCAACCCCAGAACCCATGGAAGGATAGAAGGATGGAAGGAAAAGCAGCTCCACAAAGCTGTGCTACCTCCACATGTACTGTGACACTTCAAGCATGCACAGTTACACATAAAAGTTTTAAATGACCCAAACCTAATCATCCATCCTCATGAGAGAAATGCCCTGGCATCAGACCATGATGTGACCCGTTGACAGCTATGGATGTATCAATTATGTACCTAACTTGGGAACTGGAGATACTATGGACATATTCAATTAGTCATGCTTCTAGGGGTTATGAAGAAAAACATGTACTCAGTAAGTGAGAGTGTAAACTAGGGACAAATTAAATTAAAAAATATATACAAACTTTGGAGCCAAGAGAACTTAATTAGTAAAGGCTGTGGTTTCCAAGCATGAGGAACCCCGAGTTAACAAGATGGGCACGGAACTGTGGAAACGGCTAAGCTGGTCAAGTTTCTGCCATATAACCAAAGAGACCTGACCTCAATCCCAGCACCACGTAAAATGCAAACATAGTGACAAAAGCCTGTACTCGCAGCATGTGGGGGCAGCGACTGGAGGGTCCCAAGGCAGGTCAGCCAGCCAGCTGGCCACATCAGTGAGCTCCAAGCAGTGGACAGCACTGAGGAAGACAGTGTATATACTAGGATACACACACACACACACACACACACACACACACACACACACACACCTTGTACATTTGTACTCTCTCACGGTACTCATGGGGCTGAAGCAGGAAGACTGTAAGTTCAAGGCCAGGTAGCCCTATACAGCAGGAAGACCTTCTCTCAAAAAGAAAGAATGTGTAAGAATTTACCTAGAATAAACAATATGTATTTTTCTCTACCTCAATAAGAAAATTTAAGGTCTTAAATTAATTTGGCAGTGTGACAGAACTATAAAATCATGTGATCAAACACACAGAAGGAAAAGGAGAAGCAACGCGTGGCTCACTCGACTGAGGCCTTTCTCACAGGAAGACCAGAGGATGCTTCACAAAGTTAACCCTTCCATTCGACAGATAGCCTGAAGATAATTAACAACCCATCTCACACAACTCTCACAGACACAGGATGCCCACTGGCCTACGGAATTACTAAAGCTACACTTAATGGGCCTCTTAAAGGGAGAGTGCCCAATAGCAACTAGAGAAAGGCAAACCCAGAGGGCAGCAGAGCAGGGCGGTGAGCAATGAGGCTGTATTCACATTTGCACATCGCCCATGAACACGTGGGAGAGATCACATTACCTGAATGTGGGACAGTCCAATGGAATTGCTTGGCTGCTTTATGGGCGTGGTTTGGTGTGGAAAATACAGGTAGAGAGGCAGAAACCTTCCAAATCCATGGGGGAAATCACTTCAAACCCCGAAGGCCCACTTACGTCATTGTCCATGTACTTGAAAAGGGGCGAGTTGCAGACCTCGGAGACTTGGTCTTGGTCTTGCTGGTCATATCCCTCCAGGAGCTGCTCCAGTGCTGCGCAGTCCTCACTGCCGTTAAACCCGGGTATGCTACGGCAAGTACAAACCACCTCAGTTCTTCCTGAAGACTCCTTCACCAGGGTTAGCTGTCCCCAGCAAAGATCTACAGGCATCATGATTAGTACAGGGGTTGCTACTGACAACCAGTGGGCGAAGACCAAGGATGTCACTAGGAACCCTATAGTGTGGAAGGCACTCGCAGTTACAAATTACCAGTCCTCATTCATGACCCCATAGAAATGCCTGACTCGGATTTGCAACTCATCACACAGCAATTCTCCTTTTGCTGTTCAGTCAAACAGCAAAGATGACAAAGTAAGCAATCATTCAGAGGCCCTGCAGAGGACGCCCGAGTAGGAGCAGCAGTCGGAGTTCTGTTCTAAGTGTTTGCTCAGCACACACGACAGTGTGGGATCTTTCCCCAGCATTCCAAGAAAACAAACCAGCACAGAACCTGCAATGGTAGTCTTACTCTTGGAAGACCTGGGAAAGTTTCATGGCTAAAAACAAAATCTGTCCGAGTAGTAATGCTAAATGAAGGGACAGGAACGACAACGCTGGGCAGTGAGGAGAGCCGACCCTTACCTGTAGCTCTCCCTGACACACCTCTCTGCAGCCACATAGTCATTTCTGTGCAGGTGAACTAAGACCTGAGCAATTGTTTTCTGAAACGAGAGGGAAGGCTGTAATGTAAACCAGTACCTATCTCCATAGTCACCTTCTTGGAGAACTGAAAACAATGGCATTTAACTTCAGACCACTGGCTCACACACGAGAAACACACATAGTTCTATAGTAACCTCCAAAGGACACCTGGGAGGAAACACCCTAGAATACTATGTCAGATACAATTGGTGCACAGAGAACGTGGGGATTTGGGGAGACTGAAGGCAGAGCAGGCCCAAGCCTGTCTGCTCTAACCAGAACCACCTGACACTGGCGTTACCGGCCTGAGGACAGACAACCTTTTAAACCTCAAAGCCTAAGAACGCAGCCAGTGTAATTTCTTTCAAATATCTACAATTAATGTTGGAGGGAGTAAAAGCAGAGAAGAGCTGTGACTCTGCAGTCCAGCTTGGGATGTTTACATACTAGGAAACTGGACAGCAGAGGCAACGGCACTGCTTAGCTCAGGGACAGCACGGACGGCAGCCTACTGGCAACAGCTCCTCATAAGGTGCTTTATTGTGTTGGTGCTTTTTTTTGTTGTGTGTTTTACTTTTCTCAGTGATACCTGATTCTCGAGACAGGTCCTAAACGCAAAGTCCAGGCCAGTCTCACACCCACAGTCCTCTTGTTCTAGCAGGACTAGGATGACAGACATATACTGCCACGCCCACCTATTCAATGCACTCAATCACCCATGTATATTTTTTTGCCAATACATCATTAGCAACTAAGTCTTAGTTATGAAAGAAACTATTGACTGTCTACTTGAGGGGATTCAGAGTCACCCAGGAGGCAAGCTTTTCAGCAGTGTGCAGAGTATTTGAAGGACTATCCTGGTAAGGTTACTTGAGATGAGGAGGCCTGCCCACTGTGGGAGGCAGCTTTCTACGGACTTGGGTCCTGGACTGACAAGAAAAGAAAAAGAAAGAAGCACAAACAATCACAGTTTTGTGCCACGGTGGATGCAACATGATCCGCTGTCTCAAGTATACACATAGTCTCAAAATGTGACCCAAAATCAATTGCCCTGAAGCTGCTTGTCCTGGCATTTAGTTGTAGCTACAACTATTAACAGTTGTCTTCATTATAATGTTAACTTCACCTAGTAATTTGTTTCAGATATTATGCCTCAAATTTTTCAAACAGCTTACTTGTACAGCTTCTATAAAAGTATTTCTCTCCATTAAAAATAGTTCCTTTCCATTCATTTCAACAGTGTTCACTTTTATGCTATTCAACAGTTACAGTAACTGTTTAGAGGTCTTCTAACTTGAAATAATGATTCTAGCACTGAGGTCACTAAGGTGCTATAAGCTGCCTTTGTTCCTGGTTGTTCTGATG
The DNA here is from genome assembly GCF_011762505.2 of Arvicanthis niloticus. Lineage (NCBI taxonomy): Eukaryota > Metazoa > Chordata > Mammalia > Rodentia > Muridae > Arvicanthis > Arvicanthis niloticus. Next base: position 25,962,443 of record NC_047671.1, read on the forward strand.
GGTAATTCTGGACTAGTTCCTATATTTCTGTGATTGTTACACTGCATATACTGCTGTAATTTTCAGGAAAAGTGTGATGTTTTAACTGCACTTGACTGTCCTGGATTCAAGCCAAAGACTATGGCTTGTTTCTGGTTGGTGGTGCTTCTGACCTCAGTTCGAATCCTCTGTTCTGATCTTTGTATCTGTCTCAGAATTTCATGGACAGGATCAGAGACTTGGTGGTTTCAGTCTTACTTCAATTCTCACTCATACTCTGTGTCTGTCCCAGGTACACACAGCCAAGATTTGTGTGGGCCACACACATAGGGTATTCCCTTCTCCCACATGCCCTGCCCTGGGATTTGCCTGTTCTCTTGGTTCCCCTTACAAGTTCTTCCAGCCAGAGACTAGGGCTGCAGCTCTATGACCAGAGCTCAACCTAAGCCAAGTGTGTGGGGGTGGGGGGTGGGGAGGGAGATGGAGAGAAGGCTCTCACCCCTGTTCCTCCAGTTTCAGGGAGGAGATCTCTTTTGGAATATTTGTCACAGTCTCTTCTTCCTACTGCCATGACTAGGGGCATTTCTTAGGGCAATGGACAAGAGGAAACAGAAACTCCCAGGAACTCAGTCTCTTGAGCTGAGGGCTTCTCCAGGCACTCAGTGCCCCCTACAGGTCACCCATGTTAATCTCCTGCCCAGAGTTTGAGGTAAGTATTTCTGGTTTTGTTGAGTAATGTTAATGTAAGAAAGGTAGGCTAGGTCTGTCATGGTCAGAAACAAAGCCATAAATTACTATGTTATAAAAGCAGATGACTATCCACAGAATCTTAGCTTAAATATTTATACTAATGTGTAATATTATGTCAAGTAAAGCCAAACTAGGCATTTTCAAAGAATACCTTATAACAAGTTGGGTAGTTCTCAATTTCCTTATAAATATTTTTTTCTTTCTGAATAGACAGTGCAGCTTCATCAAACCTAAAGACAAAAGAAAGAAACGTCAACAGGGCAGGTGTGAAGCCCTCAACAGAAGACTTCGCTGCACTACCCTATGTCACAAGACTTGAGAGGACAGGATTTTGCCAGCTGTTCCGCATCAGTGCTGCCCTTAGCTCTGCTCTATCATGCTTCTCTCAAATTCCTGACTCCCCCCAAGGCATCACATCAAAGTAAAGGAAGTGAAACGCAAAAGGAGTTTCTAAGTTTCGTAAAAAACAAACAAACAAACAAACACAAAAAACATTCATTAAGGCTTTCCTAACTATGTCAACAAATGGCTCTGTAGAATTTGCTGGAGAATTCTAGATTGCATCACCCCAGGCTTCCTCTTTCCACTTGAACGAACCTCCAGGTGCCCAACCACTCTTACTCTGTCATGTATCCTCACCCTCTTGGCTCCACTTCTGCATTCCAGGATGCTAAACCAGCCCTTTTGTAGCATTGACCTCAACATTCGCCTTTTCTACCCTCTTACATTCATTCATTCCTGGTCCATTTAATGGCAGGGTGAGTGAAAAAGACAGAAAGGACCACGCACTTCGCGAAACACTCCATCCCCCATCCCTTTTCCTTCCATCATCTTTCTGCTGCATCCAAGAAACAGACCTCACCATTAAGAACAGATGACCTTAAGGTCATTCACCTTAGGATGACATCTGTTCTTCCATTTGGAAATGAACCAAAGAATGAAGCAGGTGTAGCCATTTTAATTATCTGACAAAATATACTTCCAACCAAAACTAATTAAGAAGAGATAGGGAAGGATAGTACATACTGGTCAGAGGAGAAATCCAAGAGGATATTGCAATTCTAAACACTTAATACACCAACCATATATGGGTGCCCAAGTTCATAAAAGAAATACCACTATAGCTAAAAATCACATATAGACCCTTACCCAATGATAGTGGATGATGTCAATGCCCAGCTCTCGCCCACAGACAGGTCATCCACATGAAACCTAAGCAGAAGCACTGTACCTAGATAATGGCATACATCAAACTAGCAGAAGTCTACAGAACATCCTACCTAAACTCAAAGAATTTACTTTCTTCTCAGCAGCTCATAGAATGTTCTCTAAAAACTGACCACACTTTAGGATATACAGAAAATCTCAACAAATAAAAAACTGAAACAATATCCTACAAATCTACCATGGATTAAAGTTGTATATCAACAACAACAGAAACAGTGGAAAGCATATAATCTCATGGAAACTGAACAACTCTCTAGTGAATAAAAACTGGGTTAAGACAGAAATCAAGAAAACAATGATGAATGTAAATGAAAATACATCATACCCAAACCTATGGGCACAATTCTAATTCATAGTACTAAATATAAATACCTATATCAAAAAATTAGAGATCACATATTAATAACTTAATGATCATCTGTTAGCTCTAGAAAGCAAGAAATAATACTTAAAAAGAATAGACAGGAAGAAATAGAAAAATCAACAAGACTGATAAAGCACTAGCCAAATTAATGAAGACAGAGACAGAAGATGACATCACAACAATGCTATTCAGGAAATTCAGATAATCATGAGGACGTACTCAAACATCTCTATCACACCAAACTGGGAACGCTAAAAGAAACGGATGAATGCATGAGCTGTATGACCTACCAAAGTTAAATCGAGATGACAGAAGCAGCTGAAATACACGTAACCCCGAGTGAAATAGAAGCAGTAATTAAGAAATTTCCCAACCAAAAATATTCCAGTGGCAGTTGGATCCAGCAAAAATTCTATCAGATCTTCAAAGAATTAATGCCAATATGCAATATGAGAAATAATGCAAAATTATTCCACAAAATAGAAATTAAAGGAACATTTCTTAATTCTTTTTATGAAGCCACTGTTATCCATATACCCAAGCACACAAGGAACATTACCCCCAAAAGAAAACTATAGACCAATATACTTTATGACTACAGATGGAAAAGTTCTCAATAAAATATTTGCAAACTGAATCCAAGAACATATAGAAAAGGTTATCTACCATGATCAAGCTGGCTTCATCCCAAAGATGCAGGGATGGCTCAACATACAAATTGATAAATGTATCCACTAAGACAAAAACTGTATGATCACCTCATTAGATGAAGAAAAGGCCTTCAACAAAATCCAACATCTCCCCTGGAGAGAGTAGAGATACAAGGGACATAGCTCGACATAATAAAGATAATTTACATTAAGCCTTTGGCTATCATCAACCTAAAAGAGGAGAAACTCAAAGCATTTCCACTATAATCAGGAACAAAAGAAAGTTGTTCAATCTCTCCATACATATTTAATATACTTGCAATCTTAGCTAGAACAGGGGACACAAATAGGAAAGGAAGAAGTCAAAGAATGTTTATCTGCAGATGACAAGATAGTGTGCATAAATGACCCGAAAACTCCTCGAGGGAACTTTGACAGCAGATAAACACTTTTTAACACACAAATATCAATAGCCTTCTTATATACAAATGATAAATATATTAAGCAAGAAATAAGGGAAACAGGATCTCTCACTACATACACATGCACGCGCGCGCGCGCACACACACACATACACACATACACACACACACACACACACACACACACACACACACACACACACACACAAAATACTTTGGGCCAACTGTAACCAAGCAAGTGAAAGACTTGTATAATAAAAACCTTAAGATATTGAAGGAAGAAACTGAAGACACCAGAAGATAGACAGGCCTCCCATGCTCACATATCAATAAGATTAATTTTATGATAACAGCCATCCTACCAAAAGCAAACAACAGAATTGAAATCCCCAACAAAATTCTACCACAATTCTTCAGAGAAACTAAAAGAACCATCTGTAACTTAGCCCTGAAACACAATAAATATAGGACAGCTAAAAGCAATCCTGAATAATAAAAGCACTGCTAGAGTTATCACCATTATAAATCTCTAATTGTGCTGTAGATTTACTGTAATAAAAACAGCATGGTATTGACATAAAAACAGACATGATGACTGATAGAATCAAATCGAAGCCCCAGACATAAGTCCATACACCTATAGATATTTAATCCACAGAAATCGAAACTACACACTGGAAAAGACAGCATCTCCAACAGATGGTCCTGGTCACACTGGATGGCTGCATGTAGAAGACTCCAAGGAAACTGTCTTTCAGACACAACAGAACAAGCTCACAGAGACTGTGGCAGCATACATTAGACCGACACAGGTTCAAGCCAGACAGGGTCCCAGCACCGAGAGGGGTCAGTGGATATCTGCCAAGAAGCTACCTGCAATAGACACCCACTGGCAGAGGGAAAATCAGTTTTCTCCCGTGGCGCATCACTGGGTCTATCAACTATACTTCAGGGCAGGCCCCAGGCTCAGAAGTAGTTTTGTTTTGTTTTGGCTTTTTTTTGTCTTGTTGTTTTTTTGGCTTTGTTTTTGTATGAAAGGAAGAATAAGAGAAAAACTATAAAGATGGGCAGAGTTAGAGAGGTTCTGTGAGTAGTTGTAAGAGAGGAAAATGATCAAAATATATTGTATAAACACTTAAATACAAATATATACATTTATATACATATACACATATATCGTAAAAATCCCAGTTAACGATATAACTCAAGTATCAAAAGCTGTTGTTCACAGGTATTTAGGATGCTTTTATCACTTATTCTAAGAGAAAACCATAACAGCATGCAATGACAGGTCAAGATGACTCACTGTTCTTTCATGATAGAAAAGCAGGTTTTAATTTCATGGACCTACTCCTTAGAGGATGATCATTTTCTCACTGTTGTCCAAATGTAGACAAATAAGTTATATCCACGCTTATTTACAAATTCCAAACGTAGACTCAAACACCCATGGATCTACAGGCCTCCAGCTCCCAAGCCATACCTCCGTCCTCGTACCAGCAGTCTGGAGGCCTTTCCTAGGAGTTCAACTGCCTGTCGGAGGCGCTCCTCATTCTGGAGGAACAGAAGAAAAGGGAGTGTCAGTACAGTTAATGTGGAACTCTTACATCCAATACCACAAAGCAATGGCCACGGATGGTAGCAGCACAGCTTCTAGCCCATTCGTTAACCTCTAGAGCAGCGGTTCTCCACCTTCCTAATGCTGCAACCCTTGAATACAGTCTCTCATGTTGAGGTGACCCCCAACCACAAAATTATTTTCATTGGTATTTCTTAATTATAATTTTGCTACTGTTATGAATGAAGTGCAACATAAATATATGTATTTTTCAATGGACTCAGGTGACTCCTGTGAAAAGAATAGAATTGGGCTGTGGATATAGAGAACTTTAAAAAGCATCCACTGCATTCTTCTGTTCCCATATATTATGGGTAAAAATATTCTGCATAAGTAAAGAAACAAGGGAAATTGTAACTTACCTCAAACACACTCGCAGTCTGCTGATACAACTGTACAGCCTTCTCTGGATCTACGTTTTCTATGAGCCTGAGTTAGACAGAGAACACAGCTGTGTGAGAATTAAGAAACTTGTTTCTCAAGGACTTTACCAAGACAAAGAGGAGGCCTGTGCAAAGCCAGTGCACCCACCAACTGCCACATGCACTCACTTTCCAGCTCGCTCCAAGGCCATGGCTGCAGTATCAGGGGTGCCGTTCTCCAGGTACATCACACTGGCTTTCTCCATCAGCTGCACGGCCTCAGGCAGCTTCTGCATCTCCTACAAGAAACACATGCAGCACAGACCAGAAAATGTCTCAACTTAAGAAATTGAAAATTCAATGATTTTACCTATACCCTTTTTTTTTTTTTTTTTTTGAGACAGGGTCTTACATTAGTTCAAGATCACTTGGAACCCACTAGACAAAACTAGCCTGACACTCAGAGCAATCCTCCTGTCTTAGCCTCACATGTACTGGAGTTTTTAGGCGTGAGCCACCATGACCAGCTTATCTCACTTTTCTAATACTGTCAGAAACATTAAATGGCAACAAACATACTAAAATGACTTCACAGTTATACCATAAGTCTGAGGCTAATTGAACAACACCACCACAAAGTTTCTAAATCACATGCTTTTACAAAAGCTCTGTTCATGCCTTCCTTAAAAAAATTACCATAAGCTACAGTTACAGCAGGCTTCAGACCCAGGTTACAATAAGAAGCTAGGGCCAAGGCAGAGCTGTCTCTAGAGAGGATGTGTCACCTCCTAAAGCTAGCCACATCTCTCCACTCCCTTGTATGTCTGGTCTATTTCACTCACTCTGACTTACTAGGGGCTTGGAGATCTCTTCTGGGCTGATCACAACCGACAGAATCAATTCTGTGTCTCACTAGTACTATGTGAGTCTCAAGATCTTGAGATCCTAGATTTTCCAAATCAAAAACTAAAGCAATTTTAATGAAAGACCTGAAAAAGGAAACCATTGGTGAGCTAGCTGCAAAGGTGCAGGGACTCTCATCTATAGGTAACTTCCTGTATTTCTACATAAGGCCCACAATGGCCTCTCAGGGCCTACTCTCAGATCTAAAAGTCAGTACCCCACCAAGCTGAGAATGTGTTAGCCTGCTTCTAGTAAACTGCCAGCCTCACTCCTACCCATGCCAAAACAACACTTAAAAAACATTTTTAGCTGTGGAGATGAGGCATAGACTGAAAGATACTACATAAAGTTGCTATGTTTAGTCACATGCGATGAAATACCCCTGAACTTTAGCAGGAAAGAATTAAAAAAATAGCAAAATGAAATGAAATAAAACAAAAAAAACAAAAGTTCAATTAAAGAACCCAAGGGCTTAGAACAGTATACACTGAAAGGTATTTGAGGAAACAGACAGGATAAAGCTAACAGATCTACCCCTTTCTGTAACTTACCTACCGACTTACTAATGAGAAGGCATACCTTTATATGGCAGTGGGGAGAGGAAAGAACAGGACAGAGTAGGTGCCATCTGAGATATAGACCTGAAAGTCAACAACTAAAAGCCCAACACATGTGTGCTTGCACTCTTGGCTCTGGGGGGCTAGAGACAGGTGCAGACCAGGAACTCTTGGTGAGCCAGTCTAGCCTAATCAGCAAGTACCAGATCAGAGACGTTGTCTTTAAAAAATCAAGGTGGACGGCCCTTCTGGTCAGCCTTGGGTTGAGCTCTGGCTAACACAGCAGCCAGATGCATGTGTGCACGTGTACATGAGTGAATGTGCACACATGTGTACACACACACATACACATCTCACTACAAGATGGAAACCCCTAACCTGCTATTAAGAAGCATAAATGTGGTATATCAGTCAATATTCTATCATTCCACTGAAAAGGAACACGGTAAAGCAGCACTAGCTCATCTGTAACCCTACTGACTCCAGCCTGATATATATAAAACCAAATAAGTAATAAAGAAAATTTTCCTTTCCATAACCAACAAGTAACTTAAACAAACATATCATCATAAATTTCTACCACATCCAGATGCCCTCAAGTTCTCAGATGTAGGAAACCTCATGCGGCTCTCTTCAGCAGCAGCCTCTGTGCTGGCTGCAGAGCCCAGAGCCTTGCTCTTCCCAGCCCCCTATACTACACTTCCCTCTCACATGGAGCTTCAGTACTCCCTCCTGACTGCCACAGGATGCTCACTGTGGTCCAGTTAGTGGTACCCTGGGCAGGACGCCTCAACCTAGCCTTCACATCCACTCCCACAACCCTCGCCCCTCTTGCTTTAGTGAAGAAACCTGTCAACTGCAACATGAACTCTACCTTGACAGCGTGCTTATTCACTTTACCTCCGCAGCTGTTCTGACACAGTGTTACTAACCTTCAACATCATGCCAGCTTGCTCATAAGCTCTGCAAAGAGAATACAATTTCTCTGATGAGACCTTAATGAAGGAAGAGGGAAAAGCCTTCTGGTGAAGATGGCAGGCAGGGAAGTGACTGACAGAAGGGACATCAAGTACACTGTGTCACTCCAGGTCCACTCTGCCACACTGTAGTTTCACACTTTTTATTTTATTTATTTATTTATTTATTTATTTATTTATTTATTTATTTATTGTTTAAGCAATGATCTTAGGAGCACCAAACATTAGCAAAATAAAGTCGGTCTCAGAAAGGTTAGAAAGGAACAGAAGTCTAAGTTTTAAGATAAATCAATCCTCCATAAGAAAAGAAAGCTCCCTTCTCTTCTCCAGTACAGGAAAACAAGGGACTTCCAAGTCACCTGTGTTTTCATAAGCAAAATACTATGCAGAATTTAATTTAAAACTCTTTTTTATAATTAGGAGACATGTGGCCTTTAAAGTTCAGTTTATGACGAAAGCAAATGAAAATAATTATTTTAATTAAATTTATAAATTTAATAATTTATATTTAGAATGAGTATTTAAAAATGCATAGCCTAGTGTAAAACCCCAAGTTTCAAGACATCTGCAAACACGTAAGAAGGGTGAACTATTACTTACTTGGCAGCATGAAAAAGACTGAACAGACATGACAATGTCAGCATTAAGGAAAAGAAGAAGTCAATGGTCTCTGGAGATCACTTTCTAAACACTAGGCACTGGCCCTTCTGCTTTCAAAGGACAGAGCCATGATACCCGGTGCTCCTACAGCCAAGACGCCGAGCAACCACGTGCAGCACTTTAAACTGCTGTCAGCAACAGGATGAAGTATAAGACTGAAACACTATGATTTTCATGTGTGATAAAACAGACATTTATAAATGAGGGCCTTTAAGATACACCAAAAACATGTCTTTCTAGAATGCTTATAAATCTTCAAATACGTAAGCAAGACTAATTTTTTTCCAAAGCAGTTCATGCATTTCAATAGCTAGCTATCCTTTCCCTTTTTCAGCACAGGTCTGGAAACCTCCCTCGCTTCATCTCAAGTCAAATCCCTGTCAACCCAGAAGCAAACAGGCAAGCACGGGCATTCACACCAAATGTGCTCACTGGATATTCCCTTGGCTTTAAAGCACATGCACTGTTCATCCTTTCCAACTGAAAAGCACTTTCCTTCAAACATTAGCAAAATAAAGTCGGTCTCAGAAAGGTTAGAAAGGAACATTTGTAACAGGAAAAAGGTGTTCTCAAAACCTTCTAGTTGTCCCATTTCTTTTTAAAGCTAAAAAAGATACGCCCTGTTATTTTCATGGGCAACAGCTTCCCGTAGGCAGGCATCTTTGGCTTGCTCAAATTGTTTGGCATTTTTAAAAGCAACAGCTGAAACAGAAAAAGAAAAAAACATAGATGTTCTATTTCCATCATTAACAGCCCTAAAATCAGTATCCAAATCAGTATTTTGTGTGAGACATTACAAAATACACTGATTTCAGATAGGGAGTTTCATAATGGTGTGAAATATTACTTTTAACTAAAGCAAATCACAATCTTTCTAAGCACATTTTTAAAAGCCTGTGAAAGTTTTAATTGATTTTTAGCAACATATTGGTGTAGTGTCCATTGAACACCAGAAGCCCCCTTTAGCACCTACTCCCAAATAGCTGGGGTCTCTAGTCACCTAAGAAAGCCCCTCATTCCCTAGCTCTTCCCGCCCAGCCCCCTGCATTACTGACACCCAGAAGCCCAGCCAACATACTAGCCTTGTAATCAATCTCCCCTCTGGCAATATCTAAGCACCAAGTCATTTTTGAACACAAAGCTTTTCTGTGTAGTTATCGACACTGCTCAGAGAGCTAGCCTACACTGCAGGCTGTTTTACAAGGAGGGCTCACAGGGGTGAAACAACCAGGATGGCACTGAGAAACAACAGAAACACTTGGAAAATCCACCAAAGGTGGATTATGAAAAAGTAAAATGCATACTGATTTAAGAAGAGCGCAGTCTTCTGTCTGTTTTGGCATTCTGAGTCGCGTCTCCACCATACATGCAGTCTCCACTGCCTGGGAACTGAACGACACAGTACAGACTGACCTCTGACTTGAGCAGATGCTCCTGCCTCAGTCTCCCTTCTAGATAAAGTGTTCTCAACTATTACCTCTTACAACCACTCTCAAAGAACTCTTTAATGAAGTGTTGAAAACAAACAAAATACTACAATTATTCCTGTTCCTGCCTAACTAGTTGTTTTTAATAAGTTCTATCACATGGCTCTATCCTGCATGCACTCACAAGAAAAATAAACAACGGGCACTTTAATAGGAAACTTGATTCAGAATATTTATTTCTGGAAGCAGCTCATGGTCCTGGAGGCATAAAGCAAAGTTGTTAAATTTCCTATGCTTGAGAAACATGTCTTTGGTTTTAAGTGACCGTGTGTAAAGTATAATCCAAAATCCATATAAAGCTCAATTTTAAGAAAATTTATCTTTATCTTTAAATACAAAATACAAGGAATTTGCATAATGCATGCCACGAGTTTACCCAGTATTTAAATGCAGGGCTAAAGGCTCTTGTTTTCCTTTAGAATAAGAAACAACGCCTCTGTGTATAATGGTAGCTTCTCAGTTATTTTCTTTGGAGACAAACTGAAACTAAAATTTGTTGAAAAGTGCTTGCTCTAGGTGATCTCTAAGCCAGGCCTATGAACACAGTCATGGATGAAAATCTGCTTGAGGAACTTCAAATCCGTGGTAGTTTAAAATTTTTATTGTGTATGCACAGGGAGGTCAGAGACAAGCTGCAGAAGTCAGATCCCTCAGTCTATCGTGGGGATCCAGGGCATCAAACTCAGGTCGTCAGACTTGGCAGCAAGCTCCTTCACGTTAAGCCATCTCTCCAGCCTCAAAATTATGTTTTATTACTTTATACCCCAAATAATAGCAGATATTCAGAGCTATCATATCATTCCTTAACAAAACACTAAACTTTTAACAAATTCCCTATGTTGCATATTTTAAGATATTTTATACTTATAGAAGGTAAATTTACTAAGATGTGTATACGGCTTAAAATCCTTTGTGAACATTTAATAATGTGTCTCCAAATGAAGCTCATAAATGTTAATGTGGGAAAAAACAAGATTTATAGATCTCCTTCAAGGAGACTAGTTTTAGAAATGAAAGAAAACTGTTTAGTCAACAGCAGAAAGTCTAAGACAGAAATAATACCTATGAATGTGCTAACTGTTGGACAGCTGACACTACCCCATGTCTGCTGTTAAGAGAATGGACCAGGACCTGACTCAATACTGGCTGTATCTGAAGGGTAAGTGTGGAAACATGCAAAGCCTGCAGTTGTTCTGCTCGGCGTCTCTGTTATAACTAGTGAAGTCTATCAGGAAGCGTTGGAATTACTATGCTAAGACAAAGTTACCAGATTCAGTTAGCAACACACACAGCAGCAGTCACAAATACCTGCTTTTCCATATTCAGAAGCAGCGCTGTCATAATCCGGCTTCCACTTCAAAAAACCAGTTTTCAGGCTAAAATGAGAAAGAAGGACATTTCTTATTCAAAATCATAGCATCAGCTACAGGGCCCTCACCTTCTCAACTCTCTTTGGACACATTCACAATAAGTGCACCATTGCTTCTTCCTCCATCCCTGCCCCCACATGAATGCTCCTTCTTCTGAAATATCTACATACCATCCAAACAGAACATGCATGGTCCCCAGACCAGAAGCATCAATACTGTCTAAAAATTTGTTAGAAATGTACAATGACCCTACCCTAGATCTACAGAACCAGAAACTCTCTGAGTTTTAACAAGCAGATAAAGTGTGCTTTAACAAGCTTGAGAACCTAGAAGTACACCATACTTTGCAGCTGAGACGCTACCAGAGAGAGTATAACTAAAGAGCCATGAGTCTCTGTTATGCCAAGGTCACAGGAAGCATCCCCTGAGGAGACTACAGGGACTGTGGGAACAGCACTCAGAGGAACCACCACTAAACAGGGGGGAGAAAGAGAAGTAGTGTATTAGGACACCAAAGAGATATAGTCTTCCAGAAGGCATGCTGGCTTAGAAACCAGAGCAAAGATGCCCAATGCTGTTTATCTTTCTTGCTCTTTCTGAAATATTTTGCTTTTACTTAAAAAAAAAATCAAACTCTCAGTTCAAGCTAATTCAGTAGCCATTACATTTGGCTATGCATAAAAACTGCTGAACACCATCTTATAAATTTCAACTCAATTATTGAAAGCCTGCTTACATACAACTCTGCTAACTTCCTATGAATCAGGGGCTACTCAGCTGATCGGTGCGACCCTTAGAAGTGCACCCTTCATTCTGTGACACATGCATCAACTACCCAGAGTCTAACTCCAAAGTTACTTATCCCTGTAAGACATATTGTATAGTTAGCATTTAACATACATACACATATAACAAGACTTAAATGTGTAAGCAGACTTTTCAACTACATATAATATCTAATCCACAAAATTGAGAAAATATGCAGCAAAATAAAGTTCTGACTCTTTGCCCCTTCACCAAAGCACCCATTCTGCCCTATATTAAAGTGATTATGGAAGTCTCCCCAAAACAAGACATAACATTCAATGTGCTGGAAAGATTTGTAAAACTGCAGATCAACCCCAGGCAGCTGAGCAATTAATTAGCAAGAATGAAGGCCCTATTAACTTCGGGTTCATGGCCAATCTGTTGTGGACCTTGACTGTTTTTGTCCTAGGAGTCAGTAAGAAAACTTTCCTAAGCCAGAATAGCAGTAATGAGTGACACCACCATCAGAAAACAGAGACGAATCCCACTGCCTCTCCTACACTTCCGGTCTATTTTTCCTGCCACCGCTGACTTTTTTTTTTTTTTCGAGACAGGGTTTCTCTGTGTAGCCCTGGCTGTCCTGGAACTCACTCTGTAGACCAGGCTGGCCTCAAACTCAGAAATCCACCTGCCTCTGCCTCTGCCTCTGCCTCCCAAGTGCTGGGATTAAAGGCGTGCGCCACCACCGCCCGGCCTGGCTCTTCTACTTAGAGCAACTTCACGCACCCTTCAGACCCCACCACAGCCACAAGCAAGTCCGCTCATCTATGACCCTGTCGTGACAGAAGGCCTCTCTTACCAGCCTTCTCCCAACAGAGACACCTAGGAGCCTAGTTCTCAACTCTACACACAGCTGCCCTGAGGACTTGTCAAAACTATTATGAAAGGATGCCAATCCTGGCTTCTACAGTTCCCTTAGCTCCGGTGGTCAAACTCCTCCTTTAGTTTAGTTCACTGAACGCAACTTCATTATGGCTAAGAGCGAGTGTTCTGTTCTTCTACGTTCTTTTACGTTTGCTTTCACCAGCAAAAAGAATTCTTGGGACCACCCTCTGCATTGACAGGTATCTTCCCAGCCACTGCCTGGAGGCAAGGTAGTACACCAGAAAAGGGCTTGTGAATTTCCACTGCCTAAAACTCGCTCTTTTCAGCTGAGCAGCCTTGGACAGGTCTCCAGGAAGTTTCTGGCCGCCTCGGTTCCTCTTTTGTAAATTGGGGGCTTTCTATTTGTTAAGACCTTAGTTTCTGATTCACCTAACAGTGTACTAAGAAATGTCTTACAGTCGATAATCGTTAAATATGTATGTTGTAATTCATGAAAGTGGGGGAGAGGATTAAGGAGAACTCGCAGTGTGCCTACTGCGTCCGGAACCAAATGGTGGCGAACAACCACAGGGCTAACGAAACTTAGACCTTGCCCCCAATGAATAAGGATATCTGGTCTACACCCCCGCACGGCCCCAGGATCTTTCCTTCCTAGCAGTGGCTCTCCACCGCGAGACTTCCTCCATAGTGTCACTTCTGGCTGTCATGAAGGAGACAAGGTGTCCAACCCAGAGCCCACAACGAGCAGAGGAGCCGCAAACTCTGAGGACCCGGAGCCGGGCAGACGTGGCTGTCACAGGGGCGTCTGCTGCAAATGCCGCGGCGCAGGCTGGCACGGCCGACTGCAGGAGGTTGACCCACAAGGGAAGGCACCGCCCCGAGAGCGGACAAGATCACGGCCCTCCCTCCCGATCAGCCCACGCGCACGGCTGAGGGGCGCGGGTCACCGGCCCGGCGACAACTCCACATACTATTTCTCTGCCTTGGCCAGATGCTCCAGTCCCTCGTTTATCTTCTGGGCTGCCATTGCCTCGGTCGCTTGCTGAGGCGGTGAGGCCGCTTAGATCTCAGCAAAACACCCGGAGCGTTGGCGTGGGAACACCGCAGAGGAAGCCGGGAAAAGTAGCTACGGGAAGCGAAGAGCTCAAACTTCCTGTGACAAAGCTGGCCCGGAAATGGGGGGCGGGGGGAAATGAAGGCACGGGGAGGGCGGGGCCAGGCCTCACGCAAGCGCAGTGATGCGGAGCTGGCCTGAAGGCTCTTAAACTGGTGTTATTGGGTATTGGGTATTTATAGGAGTGCGTTCTTTCGAGCGCTGGTTACTAAACCGTACAAATATTTAAGGAGCAACTAATATCAACCCTTTGCCTATTTGGCCTTGCAATTTATTACCGTTTCTCTGTACTACATCTATGATTGTATTTGCACATCATCTTTTATGATTTCCTTCTTCTGTTTTATAAGACAAGATCTCACTATGTTTCTTTCTATCGCCACTTCCTAGTGCTGGTACACTACCATAACAGATTTTATTACTAGTTCGAATTATGTATCAGTCAGTCAGTCAGTCATGAAAACAGATTGTAATCCTTGATTACTGTCAAATAATACTTCTAGTATTTCAAACTGGTTGGGAGGGGCCTTGCAATGGTCTAGTAGAGCTCTGCTGATAATCAATGGTAGTTTTGGAATTATATCGTTGATTCCTACCATGCCTATGCAGACATTCCTACCATGCCTATGCAGACTCTCAGTTTTTCATCTGTAACGATCTTTTCTTACATCCACCTCAGATAATGAGAGTCTGAATAAGTGTCTCTTAAAGGGCCACACACTATAGGCTTCCTGGCGACATCTAGTGTGTTTTGTACAGCCGTGGCATAACGATAGAACTGTGGGAGGAAGGAGTATCTTAGTGGACCCAGGCTGAGGCATCTCCCTGAATAATCACACCATAAGACAGACCTAGTGTTGTTGTTTTAAGAAGAAGTCCGACCGCAGCTCAGAACAGACCACTCCAGACCATGCGGTTCCAAGGGGGAGAAAGTTTATTCAGGGGAAAGGGCAAAGGTGGGGAGAGAAGAGAAGTAGAGGCCGGCCATGACCACGTGGAGAGAGAGGAAGGTGGGGGAGGGGACAGAGAGGAAGAGAGCAAGAGAAGAAGAGAGGGAGTAAGAGAGAGAGGAGGGGGCAAGCAGCCCCTTTTATAGTGGATCAGGCTACCTGGCGGTTGCCAGGTAACTGTGGGGAGGAGCATACCTGGCTGTTGCCAGGTAACTGTGGGGAGGAGCATACCTGGCTGTTGCCAGGTAACTGGGGATGTGGAGTTTAGACTAACATTCCACCGTTTTGGTTTAATTAAAAAGAAAAAATTAGAAAGAGGTGACTGTGAAGCAGGAATAGGGACGTCGTTGATATCTGGCTACTTCCTGCTGGCATTGGGGGCGATGTGTCTCTAGGGGAAACACAGAAGAATGGGTATGGGGGTGTTTGTCAGGTCGTAGGAGAATTGGCTGTTTCCTGCTGTCCAGGGTCCATGGAGCTATCTGAGGACAGGTCAGAAGGAGCAGGTCCAGTAGAAGCAGCTGTGTATGTGTCAGGAGATGGAGCATCTAGAGGTTGCTTCTCTGGAGTTGTTCTGGATGTGCCTGGACTTGACAAGATGTAGGGAATAAGATTAAGTACATTTGGGGAAAGAAAATTTTCCTAAGATGTACATTTGAAACCCAGAGGGATCCCACCCTTTGGAATAGGTAAGTGGGAAGTTTAGGCAGATATACTTATCCAGATGACATCTATTTGGTCCGTGAAAGGTAAATCTGAGTGGGTTTCCTGTAGTTTGTAAGTTTACAAAAGCGATAACAGCATGAGTTAATAACATAAGCAGTCTTTAAGATGAACCTTTGTTGGATCATATAGTGGCATGTTTTATTAGAGGTAGGCAAGTTTATAGGAACTCAGATATTAGGACAGTGGAGTAGCAAGAAAAGGAAATAAGAAGCATTTAATTGATGGCAACTGAGTTTAGGTAATGAGGTAACAGATAATATCTGTGAAAGCTTAGCTGTCAATGTAGTCAGAAGCCTGAAAGAGTAAACAATAATCTAGCAGTTATATATTATTTTTAAAAATGACAGAGTCCACTAGTCAACAGTTCCCATGGTCTCCATAGTTTCTTGAGCGAAGTCAGTTTGGCTTCCAAGCACAGAAGGCGCAGGGCTTTTTCTCTGTGGAGTGGATACGCGTGACATGAGAAATGACTTACCTTGGTTTAGCCAAGTCATTTGACTCACAGCATCCAGTTTAGCCCACTGCATTTGTTAGTGACCGTAACATCGCATGTAATCCAGGCTGTATCTTCTAGGTGTCCAAGTCTTCTGAAACCATCTTGGGTCAACTGTTACAGGCTTTGGGAGTTCTGTCGGCTACAAACTTAAATATACTATTAGCAGACTTCTGACAGGATTGAGAGCCATAAGGTTTGGTTGTAACTGAATAGAATTTAATAGCAGTAGTAAAAATCTATTAAGACAGGATAGGAAAGAGGTTTAAGTAGCTTTGGCGGGTACTGTAGGTAGAGAAAAGCACATTTTAGTATTAGCAAGAAAACATTTGGCTAGGAACAGAATAAGAAAGCTGGCAATAGTGGCATACGATCAAATGGCTGGAAAGCTGGGACTATGGGCCCGCAGCTGAGGGCAGAGGTCAGATCCGCTGTGGCGGTAGGGCGGGACTTCCTATTAGCAGCTGGAAGCCACTGCCCAGTGCCTTTAGCGGCTAGGGTCTGCACTCACTTTACAGGAAAGCTGGGGCTATGGGCAGAATGTAAGAAGTAGACCCAGAGCAGAGCTAAGGAACATAGGGGAAGGGAGCAAGCAGGGTCCTGGACCCGCTGCTTTTCAGGCGAACCAGCTGAGCTAAATGGTCACAGCCAGTCGCAAATGACAGAGAAGGCAAAATGGGGAAGAGGCCTGCATCAGCAGGTGGCCAACTGACCCTTGGGGGAGACACACTAGGGACTAGAGCTTGGAGCCAGTGCTCCTGCGAGAGAGAACAGTCTGTCCAGGCCCGGCCTGGGGTACTCAGCTGCGAGAAACTGTCTCAAGAGGAGAGGGGATGTGTCTCACCCAAGAGGAGTTCTAGAAGGAGGGTCAGGGAAGAAAAGGGTTAGCTCTGAGCTCAAGAAATTTTTCTTGGGACCATGAGGATGGTTACTCTGATCAGTGGCGGATGGCTAAAAAAAAACCTGAGGTTAGGAACAGACAGAACACATGGAGGGATTAGAGCGAAAGTAGATGAATGATTGGATATAGGGGACCTCTTTCCATTTACCAGACTGCTGTATGTATGTGTGAAGACCCTTTAAAATAATTGGGTCTAGGGTGCCATTAGGTGGCCATTTTAAATTATTATCTAGAGGATACCGAATCCAGACTTCATTGTAGAGATGTATCAATTTGGAAGGCCTCAATGCAGGCGTTAATTTTAGAGATCTGAGGTTTTTAAGGAGACAACCCAGTGGGGTGCCTGAGAGTGCGGCCGAAGACAATGTAGCGCCTATTGGGTGACAGGGAGGGCTTACCAAGCTATCGTATCGGCGTCCCGATAGAAAGATGGTAAGGAATCAGCCAACGGCCTAGGTAACCAGGTCGTCACGAGGTTACCCAGGGGGCTAGCACGAACTCCTGGAGTTCGGCGGGAAGCAATTTACCCTGGTACTGAAAGGCTCGGGAAGCCCCCAAAGGGGACCCCACTCGAGTCACGGGATGGCGCGCACCCAAAGGACACACGGAAGACCAACTTGATGCAAGAACACAAGGTAGTTTAATGGCGGAACGTTCCGGGCCGACACGTGTCTCAATGTGGGAGACAGGGGCATCGACCTCGTGGCTCTAGGGTTTAGGGTTTATATAAGCTCGGGATGGGGAAAAGGAGAAACTTTCGCGCGGGTGCATACGATTGGTTGTTTTCCAATTTTTGAACATCTGGCCAAACCGGTCCATGGGGGCGGGGAGCAGTTCCTTATCAGGATCTTCATTCCTGGGATGCATTCCTGGGATGCCTCGGTAGCCCATTGTCCTGTAACTCTGCATTCTTTGTTTCCGGATTAACTGGCCTCTGGTTGGCAAACCAGAGGGGCAACTTTAGCTACTCAGGCTAGGGAAAAAGAATCTATAATTCATGGGACCCATAAAATTTTCTTTTATTTTCCCTCTCCCTCTCCTGAATAATTTTAACCTTAAAATATCTAGCCTAGGCTCTAAAAATCATTTTCTACCTTATCAGGATCTTCCTGTGGTTGGCACTGTAGTCTCAACACCATTAATTGGACAGCATCAACTCTATTTTTGACGATGGTCATAACTCTATTTATCACACATGGGCCGAAAATCAAAATTAAGCAAATTATCATCACCGGTCCAGCTAAGGCAGAAAATAAGGTAGTCATCCAGGGAGATCGTGAGAACCAGGACTCGAACCAGCCCTGTTGGGCATCTCGATCTTTTTGTCTCTTATCTAGTCTTTCTCTAAGCCTCTGCATCGAGTCTCTGACTACTCCAGTATGGTCAGCATAAAAGCAACACTCTTCTTTAAGGGCTGCACACAGTCCACTATCTTTTAAAAACAACAAATCGAGCCCTCGTCTGTTTTGGAGCACTACTTCTGATAGCGATGATAAAGATTTTTCTAAGTTGGAAACAGATTTTTCTAGTATTTTTAGGTCTTCATCAATAGCAGTACTGAGAGCATTAAGGCCTTGCTGGCCGGTGGCCAGTGCGGCAGCTCCTGTTCCTATGCCAGCAGTAATGCCTGCACCCAGTAAGATGGCTAAAGTGAGGGAAACTGGCTCTCTCTTGTATATCTTTGGCCTAATATCGAATTTATCTTCGAAACTACCCACAGCATGATAATAAATTCTGGGTACCAGCTGCACAAGCACACAAAAGTCTGTAGTTGGTTCGAATACACTTGTAGACACACAAGGGGTGAGCCCTGTACTGCAAGCCCACCAACGGTTGGGCCCTGGTACCAAATAATAGGTGATAGATGTTTTAGGACGAGAGACTGTCTGATTACACAGATGTCTGTGGGAGGCAGGTGGGGTACCTAGGCAGAGTCCTGAACCTGACCCCGATACTTCAGTTAGAGTTAGTTTTCTCTCAGTTCCCCAAGTGCAGGAGTGATGGGAAGTGATGTTATTAAAGGCACCGTTCATGGCGATTCCCTCATAGTATGGGGGTGTTATTGCTAAACATAGCCAGCAAGATTCAGTAGAGTCTGGGCTTGTATTATTTAGAGCGTGGAAGGCTCCAACGACCAAATTAAATAGTCTCTGTCCTGTCGAAGGATCGGGTGGTGTGGTCAAGATCTTGGGGCCTTGTGAGGGGGTAAAATAATAAGGACCAGCAGTCACTGGCGCAGGTTGCACTGGTGTTTGAGTAAGGGACTTTGGAGGGGCCCCCTGAGCAAGAAGGACTTTGTTAGGTCCCATAGGTGTTGGAGAGGGGGTTTCTAGGGTCAACTTAATTTTAAAAATTAACCCAGGGTCTTTTCCAGCAGCATCTATACGCAATCCCCAGTTGTTTCCCTTAAGCCAACTCCGATGGTCTCGTTTCCCTGCATCAGTGAATCTTATAACTATGGGGTTGCAGTAGCTGTTTTTACAGGCTCCATTGGGACTATTTTTAAATCCACACCCATTCTCAGGATATTTAGAACTATCTCTCTCTCCTTGGTTGGACTTATCATAGCTGCTATTCCTCTTTACCGTAATCAAGTCCCATGTGGAAGTAGGATTCCAGTAGGCCTCACCGGTAGTTTCACATCCCCATGTAGCGCAATAAAAATCAGAGGTCCCCCCACACTTGTGTCAGAGCTTCCGATTGTGGCCCTGACCAGGGCAAACATAAAATCCTGAGGACCGGAGATTAGCCCGGTAGAATTGTCCTGAGCACCCAAGTGTGCCTCCTATCCCGTTAGGAACACACTGTCTTTCAGCGGGTGGTTTAGTTAGGTCTGTGTGGTCTGGAAGATCCCAGGTAAGCAATCCGGCTGCTAATTTACAAATATCAGGCGTAAGATCTGGCCACCAAGTCCATGGAGGATGTATAGCAGAAATTGACCACACAGTGTTTTCTTCTTCATTAATCACCTCCCAGGTTTGTCGCATCGGGGCATGGGGGTTGCTGTCCTGACTCAGGGTTGCGTTTACGACATAAACGCAACTTAAGAGGATTATTAGTCTTTTCCAAAATCCACTCATCTGGACTAGTTTCAGGAGGGGCCCTTTTGACATGTGAAGCATGAACCCAGGTGGGGATCCCTTCCACCTTAATGGCGGTTGGAGTTGTCAACAGTACCAGGTAGGGTCCTTTCCAGCGCGGCTCGAGATTTCCCGCCCGGTGTCTCCGCACCAGGACGGCGTCTCTAATCTCAAACTGATGGGGAACTGCAGGATCTCCGGCGGTGTAAGTGTCTTTCAGCTGTTCTCAAATATCTCTCCTGATCGTCTCAAGGGCCTTTAAACGGGCTAAAAGGTGGGTGGAAGGTATAAAATTATTGTCATCAGGGCGTGTCACACTATCTAGGGTTTCAAACAGAGGCGGAGGTGCACCAAACTATCTCAAAGGGTGTTAGTCCCAAAGGTCCGGGTGTGTTCCGGACCGGAACAGGGCTAGGGAGAGAAGGGCTGTCCAATCAATCCCGCCGGCCTCAATCGATAATTTCGTAAGGGTCTCTTTAATAGTTCTATTCATTCTTTCTACCTGTCCTGAGCTCTGGGGTCGGTAAGCACAATGTAACTTCCAATTTATCCCCAGTTGTCTGACCAGTCCCTGACTTACCTGGGAGACGAAGGCAGGCCCATTGTCTGACCCAATTACCTTAGGTACTCTAAATCGGGGAAGGATGTCTTCCAGTATCTTCTTGGCCACTACATTTGCTGTTTCTTTCTTAGTGGGAAATGCTTCGACCCACCCTGAGAAAACATCTATGAAAACTAGAAGATATTTGTTGCCGTATCGGGCAGGTTTTATTTCTGTGAAATCGACCTCCCAATAAGTTCCAGGTCGATCTCCCCGTAGGCGCTTTCCCCCACTATGCCTGCTGGATCTGGCATTAGTGAGGGCACACACCCTGCAGTTTCTTACCAGATCTTCGGCTGTCTTTTGGAGCCTAGGAATGTGGTAAGGGGATTTGTTGGATAGTTCTATCATTTTTCTGGCCCCCAGGTGGGTGAGGCGGTGCATACTGGTCAGGTATTCTAGCCCCTCTTCTTCTGTGAGGGCTCTCTTTTCCAGGGCCCTCTCATCCTGGCGGGACCCCACTTTGGCTATAAGAGTCATTGGTCCGTGTGCCGCCTCTTTAGCCATCTGATCTGCCATCTGGTTTCCCTTTTCAATAGGGCCAGTCCCCTTCTGGTGTCCTGGGCAGTGGATGATTGCCACCTTTCGTGGCAAGTGGATAGCCTCTAGTAAATCAAGAATCTCCTTTTTATTTTTAATGTCTCTGCCAGCAGACGTCAGCAACCCACGCTGTCTGTAAATTGCCCCATGAACATGGGCTGTTGCAAAAGCGTATCGGCTATCAGTATAAATGTTTACAGACTTCCCTTCTGCCAGTTTTAGGGCTTGGATCAGAGCAATAAGTTCTGCTTTTTGCGCCGAAGTTCCTTCCGGCAGGCTGCTAGCCCAAATGACAGTCCTTTCATCTGTTACCGCTGCCCCAGCCCTTCGCTTATCTTCTTTCACGAAGCTACTTCCGTTGGTGAACCAGGTCTCCGCCCCAGGCCACGGCTGGTCGGTCAAATCTGACCGGGTCCCTGCTTCTTCAGCCAGTATCTCCTCACACTGATGTACTGGGGTCTCATCGGCTTCAGGTAGCAGGGTAGCGGGGTTGAGGATGGCAGGTGGAGCAAAAGTCACTCGCTCTGTTAGTAACAAGCTCTGGTAATGGGTGATTCTAGCGTTGGTTATCCAGCGGTCTGGCGGTTGTCTGATGATGTTTTCGAGAGCATGGGGGGCCACTACTGTCACTTTCTGGCCCAGAGTTAGCTTATCAGCATCTTTTATCAGTGTGGCTGTTGCAGCTATCGCTCGCAGGCAAGAGGGCCATCCGCTAGCCACAGGATCTAGTTTTTTTGACAGATAAGCCACCGGATGCTTCCAAGGTCCTAGAGCTTGGGTGAGGACCCCTCTGGCAACCCCCTTTCTCTCATCAATATATAGGGTAAAAGACTTGCTTAAATCTGGCAGTGCTAGGGCAGGGGCCTGTAGCAGTGTCTTTTTAAGAGTTTCGAAAGCCACCTGGTGTTCTTTTGTCCAGATGAACTTCCCTTTTTCTTTTGTCAAGGGATATAATGGGGCTGCCAAAGTGGTGAATCCTGGAATCCAAAGCCTACAAAATCCCGCGGTCCCCAGGAATTCCCTTACCTGGCGAGGGGTGGTTGGGGTTGGGATTTGTGTGACTGTTCGTTTTCTGGCTTCTGTGAGCCACCGCTGTCCATTTTTTAGGGTATATCCCAAGTATGTCACCTCAGTTCGACATAGCTGTGCTTTCTTAGCAGAGACCCGATACCCCAACTCACCTAACTCAGCCAGGATCTTCTGAGTCCCCAGTTCGCAATCTTCTCGGGTCTCTGTGGCCAGCAAAATGTCATCAATATAAATGATAAGAGTCACCTGCGGGTTATTAGCGCGGAAGGGGGCAAGGTCCCGGTGTAGAGCTTCATCGAACAGTGTTGGGGAGTTTTTGAATCCTTGGGGTAACCTTGTCCACGTGAGTTGTCCGGTTCTCCCACTCTCAGGGTCCCGCCACTCGAAAGCAAACAGGGGCTGGCTGTTTGGATGTAACCTCAGACAGAAGAAGGCATCTTTTAAATCTAAGACGGTATACCAGGTTCGAGTGGGTGGCAATGTACTGAACAAGTTGTAGGGGTTGGGCACTGTAGGGTGGACATCTTGTACCCTCTTGTTGACTTCCCTAAGATCCTGTACCGGACGATAGTCGTTTGTCCCCGGTTTTTTTTACTGGCAATAAGGGGGTGTTCCAAGGGGACCTGCAAGGGACTAAAATCCCCTGTTCTAACAGTCTCTTAATGTGGGGGCGTATGCCCTCTCTGGCTTCCTTGCTCATGGGGTACTGTCGGACCCCAATGGGGGTGGCTCCAGACTTGAGCTCAATCACCACAGGGGGGGCCTGTCTAGCCATTCCCGTGCCCCCTGTCTCAGCCCACGCCTGAGGAAATCGAAGTAACCATTCCTGAAGCTCCTCGGGGGGCTTCTCTCTCTCTTGGTATAGCCGGTATTCTTCTTCTAGCTGAAGGGACAATATTAACGTTTGGGGTGTCTCAGTTCCCCATGACAGTTCCGGTCCAGAGGGGGCAAATTTTATCTGGGCCTTTAATTTGGTTAACAAGTCTCTGCCCAGTAAGGGCGTAGGGCACTCTGGTATTACTAAAAATGAGTGGGATACCTGGTTTCTTCCAAGATCCACTGTACGAGAAGTAGTCCACGGATACGGTTTTTGTCCTGTAGCCCCAATCACCAGCGTCTTTTTATCTTGTATCTTTCCCAGAGGTTTTTTAAGCACAGAATATTCTGCTCCCGTGTCCACCAAGAAATCTATAGGGGTCCCCTCTATTTTCAGAGTTACCCTAGGCTCGGAGAGGGGAACCGAACCCCGACTTCCCTAATCTTCATTATCTAAGGACAGCACTTTGGTCTCTTTCTTTTTAGGACACTCTCGGGCCCAATGGCCCTTCTCTTTGCAGTATGCACACTGATCTCTCTCTAGTAACAGCTGGTCTCTTTTGGGTCTCCTTGGCCCCTGCCTTCTGCCGTCACCCAGGTTCCCTGTCTGTCTAGCCCTACCAGTTCCCTGACGCCTTCCTTCTCCTACCACTGCGGCCAGTATCCTAGTTAGGTTCTCTTCTTGTCTCTTTTCCCTTCTATCTTCATCCTCAGCCCTTTCTTTCTTTTCTCTCTCCTGTTTCTCTTCCTCTGTCTCTCTCTTATGATACACTTTCTCAGCCTCCTTCACCACATCTCTGATAGTAGAATCTTGCAATCCCTCAATACGCTGTAACCTCCTTCTAATGTCCGGGGCGGACTGCCCAATGAAAGCCATGATTACAGAAGCTCGCTGCCCCTCTGACATAGGGTCAAAAGGAGTGTACCTACGGTAAGCCTCCATGAGCCTCTCCTTGCATAACCTCTCTTACCTTTGCCAAATTGGTGGGTTTTCTCGCTGCACCCCTGAGACCAGCCACGAGAGCCCGGCGGTAAATGGACAGCCGTTCCCTACCTGTTGCCGTGTGGTAATCCCACGGAGGACGGGTCAAGGGAAACCCCTCGTCTATAGCAGCCTGAGTGGCGGGGCGTCCTTGATTATCTCGGATATTTTTCCGAGCCTCAAGGAGAATCCTCTCCCTCTCTTCGGTAGTGAACAGTGTCTGTAGGAGCTGCTGACAGTCATCCCACGTGGGTTGGTGGGAAAACATCAGGGACTCTATCAGGCCTGTGAGTCCTGCAGGATTTTCTGAAAAAGGGGGATGGTTAACTTTCCAATTATAGAGATCAGAGGAGGAAAAAGGCCAATACTGCAGGAGCTGCAGCTCGTTCTCGCCAGTTGGGGGCGGCCCAACGGCCCTAAGGAGCAGCGCCATGGTGGAGTCAGGTCCTACAGGAGTGGCTCCACGTCGGCTCCTAGTACCTGCTGAGGGCCCCCCTGTGGCCCCGGAGGCTGGGGCCAGTTCGGGGGCTGAGGGCAGGGGTGCAGGTTGGGGAGCTGAGGGGTAAGGTGGGGGCAGGGGAGTGGGCCATTCAGGGGGTTCTTCTATATCAGGGTATATCTTTGAAACGGACACCGGCGGGGTGCTGGGCTCGCCTTCATTCTGACGTGGTTTCGGTCTTCCTTCTGCAGAGCCCTCTTGCACAGCCAAGACCCGGGAGCTTGGTTGGCGAGGTGGGAGGAAAGGCTCGACCCATGGGGGTGGATAGCGAGCCAAGTTTTCCCACACGGTGATGTATGGTTGATGGTCTGGATGCGACCCTGATCCTTCTTGAAAAACAACTGCCCTAACGGCTCTAATGGTGGGTAAATCAAAAGTCCCTCGAGGTGGCCATCCCACATTGAAAGTTGGCCACTCAGAGGTGCAAAGGGTCCGCCAAGGCCCCTTTTTTACAACTACTGACAATAAACGTCCTCTGTCCCTAACATCCGACCAATGGTCCATAGACAAAGACAAGGGGGTTGTCACAGCCTGTCCCATCTCGTCCACCAGAAAACGCAAAATCCGGATAGGAACACAAGACCCTAGCACAATAACAGGGTAAGAACACAAAACCCTATCACAAAAACAGGATAAGAACACAAACCCCTATCACCGCCAAACACACTCGCCCACGTTTAGTCTTATATAGTCAGCCAAATGCAAGTTCCGATGGGGCAGGTCCTCTTACCTTCCCCTATAGGAGGAGTGCTTCGTCTCCTTCATTCAAAAAAAATGGGCAGTCAGGCTATCCTGACTCCCTACCACTTGGGACGTCTCCCAGATTTTTCAGCCTCAGGCCATTGGACCTCACGGTCTCACAACGGCAGCTGTCAGAACCTAAATCAGAGCCAGAAACCAGAATCCACACCCAAACACCGCACTCAAATACACCTCACTCACAGACACACAGACACACAGACTTAAACCCACCTCCAAGAGGTCTTCAGAGGTCCTAGGTGATCACGCAAACCCCGGACGAGCTTCCCGGCCAATGCACCAAGATGAAAGGCTCGGGAAGCCCCCAAAGGGGACCCCACTCGAGTCACGGGATGGCGCGCACCCAAAGGACACACGGAAGACCAACTTGATGCAAGAACACGAGGTAGTTTAATGGCGGAACGTTCCGGGCCGACACGTGTCTCAATGTGGGAGACAGGGGCATCGACCTCGTGGCTCTAGGGTTTAGGGTTTATATAAGCTCGGGATGGGGAAAAGGAGAAACTTTCGCGCGGGTGCATACGATTGGTTGTTTTCCAATTTTTGAACATCTGGCCAAACCGGTCCATGGGGGCGGGGAGCAGTTCCTTATCAGGATCTTCATTCCTGGGATGCATTCCTGGGATGCCTCGGTAGCCCATTGTCCTGTAACTCTGCATTCTTTGTTTCCGGATTAACTGGCCTCTGGTTGGCAAACCAGAGGGGCAACTTTAGCTACTCAGGCTAGGGAAAAAGAATCTATAATTCATGGGACCCATAAAATTTTCTTTTAGTACCAGGCTTTCCACAGCTGCTAGAGCTAATTGGGAGGGAGGGTGTAAATTGCTTTCGAGGGGAGGGGAGTCACCCAGTGGCCAATGTCCTAAATAGTGGTTCGGCTAGGAGGCTAGTCATAGGGACCAGGGCAAACAAATGCCAACACTTCACCGCCCAAGGAAGACTGGCCAGGTCTTATTTGGATGGCTAGGGTCCCTCCCAGCCAATTGAAATTTCCTTACCAATAAGCCAGTGTGTGTTTGAAGAAATATGCAGTCTGGTATCAGGAGAGTGGAACCACGAGGTCTGTGTGTGGGCCCGTCTGGCTGCCTAAGCCATGTGGCAGAGTACCACGTGGTGGGCCGCAGGCGTACTTAGTCTGCAGCAGCAGTGGAAATTAACGCAGTCGGTGATGGCAGATAGCAGTGATGGAGTCCACGCGGCGTAGAGGCGGTGGCGGCAGTGGGTGGCAGGTCCAGCGGGCGCAAGACTGCGGCAGCGGCGGTGGCGGGCCCAAGCCACGTGGCGTCCGAGGTCCTGCCTGGCCTGGCCGCCGCAGCTAGCGGCTGTGGCGGTTCCCGGACAGCGTGCGCCACGGCGGCGGTGGCGCAGCGCAGGTCGGCGGCAGGCCACATGTCATCGGTCCTTTTAAACCGCCCGCCGGTGTCCCCACGCCCGCGCCAGGCCCGGCCCGCCCGGTTACAGCATCCAGCAGCTACCCCGAAGTTTTCGTATCCGAGTCTCGGCACCATTGTTGTTGTTTTAAGAAGAAGTCCAACCGCAGCTCAGAACAGACCACTCCAGACCATGCGGTTCCAAGGGGGAGAAAGTTTATTCAGGGGAAAGGGCAAAGGTGAGGAGAGAAGAGAAGTAGAGGCCGGCCATGACCACGTGGAGAGAGAGGAAGGTGGGGTAGGGGACAGAGAGGCAAGAGGGTAAGAGAGGAAGAGAGCAAGAGAAGAAGAGAGGGAGTAAGAGAGAGAGGAGGGGGCAAGCAGCCCCTTTTATAGTGGATCAGGCTACCTGGCGGTTGCCAGGTAACTGTGGGGAGGAGCATACCTGGCTGTTGCCAGGTAACTGTGGGGAGGAGCATACCTGGCTGTTGCCAGGTAACTGGGGATGTGGAGTTTAGACTAACACCTAGTATAAAGAAAGTTTATTAGGAAAGGGAAGAGAGCAGGGTGGAGTAGAAATAGAAGAGGGGCCAGAGGAGGAGGGACGGAGGGAGGGAGGGAGGGAGGGAGAGGGAGGGAGGGAGGGAGGGGGAGGGAGAGAGAGAGAGAGAGAGAGAGAGAGAGAGAGAGAGAGAGAGCGAGCTAGGGGTACCCGCACATGGTGGCAGGTGATGAGGTAAGCTGTTGCTAGGTTGCTGGAATTGTCTGGAAACCAATATCTAGTCCTATTAGAGCGGATGGAATCTTTAGATGGTGAGGCCTGGTAGAAGAAAAATAAGTAAGTCACTGCAGGCTGTTTCTGTCCTTGTAGGGTATGTAGAAACCCCAACCCCTCTTCCATCTTCCCCTCCTCGGCTTCCATAGCATGGGCTGCTTTGCCCCAACCATGTACTGTCTTGCTTCCTAAGCTGAAAAGCAAGGGGGAGAAGTCACCATGAACTGAAACCATGAAGAAAACATGTTTTCTCACATAAAGAAATGATCTGGAATGTTTGTGACAATAACAGGAAGCTAATGGGCCCAGCCATCCATTTCCATGATAGTATTCTTGACCTCAGTAGCAAGTAAGTGTGTGTTCTCTGTGGTGTCGATTGTAGCAGCCCTCTTTCCTAGATCCTGGCACCTTATCACGATCTCCTAGTATCTCGGTCCTTCACAGATTCTTCCTACTGTCCAATCCTCCGCCCTTTATCACACCTACTGTTGTTTCTAGCATAAATTCCATGTTTTGTCCTATAAGTCATTCTTTTGCACAAATTTTCAGATTCTCCCTCCATCTTTCCTTTTACCCCGAAAAAAAAAAAAAAAAAAAAAAAGTCCCACCTCATGTAGAACTGCTCTTGACCCTTGTCCTAGCTTCCAGGAAGCCAGTCTTCTTCTGTTTGCCTTTGGAACAAGATGTAGAACTCTCAGCTCTTCCTACATCATGCCTGCCTGGACGCTGCCATGCTCCCACCTTGATGGACTGAACTTCTGAGCCTCTAAGCCAGCCCCAATTAAATGCTGTCCTTATAAGACTTGCCTTGGTCATGGTGTCTGTTCGCAGTAGTAAAACCCTAACTAAGACAGGTGCTCTCCAGAAAAATAGTGGGAGCCCATACCTTCTCTCATTTTCATTCCAGGCTACAAATTCAATGGACTTCCCACCATGGGCTCCTGCCACAGGCCCAAAGAAAAGGGGGCTACTTGGCTGCAGACAGAACCCTCATAACTCTGTGAGTCAAAAGAAACCTAGCCTCCTTTAAAGTGGAGTGCCTGAAGTATTTTGTTAGTTATAGAAAGCTGACTGACAGGAACTGTTAGGCCACACCCCCAGAGCCTGCTGCTCCTCCTTTTGTCCTCTTTTTTATTAAAAAGGGTTTATCTTTATTATTTCATATATGTGGGTGTTTTGCCTGCATATATATTTGTTCATGATGTTCATGTAGTACCCATGTGGGCATCAGATCCCTTGGAACTAGAGTTACAAACAATTGTGACCTCCCTTTTGGGACTCAAACCTGAATCCTCTGGACAGACAGCCAGTGCTCTTAACCACCAAGCCATCTCTCCAGCCCTGTGCACATTTTAAAGTTATTAGTTCTTATACCTCTACTCTGCCCAAAATATTAGTCTTGTTTTCATGGGACACAATTGTTAAGCAAGGTGTGGGTTGCCTGACCTCACGAAGTCTGTGACCTATTCACCTACCTATATTTCAGCATCAGCAAATAAGGATTGAAAAGGAGAAAGACAGCCATGACAGCCTTTGTGCTGTTTGTTCAAAAAGATAACCCCTTGGTTAGGGAACCTTTATTAAATGCATAATCACTCCCATTCACATTGAAAAGAGTAAGAGGCAGCAGAGAGACACTAGAAAATACCCCCACTTCCTCCCTTCATTTTCTTCTTAGAATAATAAGGCAGGGCTTGCTCAAGAAGAATGGAGCCACTGTTCTGAAAATTCCTTCAAGGAAAAGTGTAGGGAAGAGACAGATGGGACTGACAAGCCATATGGTGAATGAGGGGAAGGAGAAATGACTGACCTTGACAAGAGTGTAAGCAGAGTGTGTGAGGATAAGGTGAACAAATTACACAAAGTTGGTGGCAGTGAAGGCTGGAATGTCCATCAGCCTGTGTGGGTGAGACCAATAAAAGCAGGTATAGATGGGTAGTCAAATCCAGAGCTGGAATGGTGAAGTGGACATTGGGCAAGAAGGTCTCCATATTGATCATATTGATCATATTGGGCAAGAAGAAACCCTCCATATTGATCTACCTGGGATTCGGGAATTATTTTTTAGTCACAATTACCATCATTAATTACTACTTATGAAAATAACAAGCCATAATGGATGGGATTAGTTTTATTCCAGCAAAAGCTAAGAATAATTTCCAAAAAATCTCATTCCAATTGGAAGAAACTTCCAAATGATAATTAATAAGATTAATCCCCAAAATTTATTTGTAAATCTGTTATTTGTTAACACAGAATATATTTCTTGCAGGGAAATTACATAACAACTCCTGGTTCAATTCTTCGGTTAAATATTAGCTACTTTTGTCTAATTGTAGCCAAAATGCATGCTAAAAAAAAATGTAAGAGCAGAATGATTTGTTATAGTTCACAGATTCAGAAAGTCTGCCAGTCAGATTTCTGAGGAAGGCTGGCAATGCCCTGCAGGCATTCCAAGACAGCACCATGTAAATCTGTGAGGATGAAGCTGATGCATTATAGGACCACAGGCAGATGGGAAGGCCCTGGGATGCCTGCTAAGGCAAACCCCAAGCAATGAGAAAATCCAAGCATCAACGCCTTGCCTTACTAGGCTGGGCAGGGAGCATTGCCCAAACCTATTGAAATTCATGTGGCTCCACATACTGGGCACGAAACTACAGAATTTCATATTTACCTTACTGGGCTGTGGTGTTGCTTTGCCAGATCTTTCCCTAATTGTAAAATGAATTAATTATTTTAGCCAGCTCCTATAAAAGACACACAATCCAGGCATTTTGTTTACAGGCTGTAAGCCTAGATTGTACAAATTTTGGAGCTACTCTAATTACATCCCAGCCATGTGTCCCCTGTTACTTGCTGTTTCTCCTGGCCACTTGCTCTTGGTCCGTCTCCTTTCATGGCACCTCCTCCTCCCTTCCTGTCCTTCCTCCTTTTCCTCTCTACCTACGACCCCCAGCCAGGTACCTGATACCTACCTATATCTACTGCCCAAGCAGAGGCTTTAGCCTTTTATTGACCAATTAACTTGGGGAGCAGGGTTATAGCATCATTACTTGTGGATCTCCCTGTTGAGGGCAACTAGATCCTGTGGGCCAGTATTTAGCATTTGAATATAGAGCAATGTAGGACCAACCTCCTACATTTAATGCTTACCTGTGCCTTTCTAACCTGTCCCCTTGTATGTTGAAAGGGTATAACTAGTTTGTTTTTGCTTTAAATTTTATTTCATATGGACTTATAGCTGATTGTTTTCGGAGACCTTGCACTTGGACTTTCAAACGACATTGAAACAGTTGAGACTTTGGGGACACTGAGGAAGAGACTAGACACATTTTGCATCGCAAAATTTCTGCAAGGTTTGAGGGGCTGGGACAGAATGTTATAGTTTGAATATGAAATGTTCCTCCCCAAGATGATGGGGAGGTCCTGGGGGAAAATAGGGGCTAGCTGGACGAAGCAGGTGACTAGAAACATACTGTGGAAAGTTCTGCCTAGTCACCAGGTCCCTTTGCCTCCTGTCCACCATGAACTTCCAAAACAGGGCAAGGAAGAAACAGGGTACCTAAGAAAGGCTGAAGGGTGTGAGAAAGGTTCTGGACCACACACTCCTGCCTGCCTTCTGCTTTCTGCCTTCTGCAAAGAAGGGCAGATCTGTGTGAGCAAATGGGGCCACCTCCTAGTGCAAGCCATGGGGACTGGAAGCGGCCCTCTGAATTTGACTGAGTCGGAAGACTCCTGAAAAGGCCTCTCGCCAAAACCCACACTGAGGCCAGCATGGGGGTGGCAGCCATTTGCCAAGGCTCTGCCAAGCGCAACAGGAGCGCCGCTGTTGCCCTCTCTGAGTAATTTGCTCAAGGTCACACGGCTAATCTGTGAGCTCAGAAGCACCTGGCTCTGAAACCTATGACTGGTGCATTATAATGGACTTAAAAAAATATCCCATCACTGAGGAGTCTGACACGCCTCACATAAAACCTTTGCCGCCAGACCAGGTCTAGATCTTCAAAATGCTTTTAAATAGAAGAAAGAATCCGTGTATAACTATGAAACGGTTTGAAATTTTAGCAATCATTTTTGAAAAGTAGGGTTGTGGATTTATTATTCATGTCTGAAGTGAGTCGCCAAGAGGCTGAAGAAGTACCTCAACTGATAGCATAAGCAGGAGCTACAGTGAGGCGTGGTTTCTTTAAAAGCCAACAGCCCCTTCCCGCAGCTTTCCTGTTTGCTTGAAGTCTTGCAGTTCCCGCTAATGAACACACGGTGGCGCGATGGGCACACATCTTTAGCCCCCACAGCAAAAGTGGTCATGGTTGCCTTGGATCCCACCTAAGTTCTGGAACACTTCTGATGCGCGGGATCTCTGCAAGTGCTTACTTACGCAGCTCTGTCTCACTTTAAGGAGCACAGACAGTTCTCTATGATAGCAGTTTTAAGAAGGCACGGAGCTACTTTGCCAGACCAAACAGGTTTTCTGATTTAGCTCCTTGAAGCCCTCCTGATTATTTTTATTGGGCGACTTGCTATCAACCTGGTTCTGAATGGCAAATGTTCTTATTGTAAAACATAGCCCATAAATCACCTGCGAAGCAGAATTTAGCCTAATCACAATCTTTTAATCCCACCCCCCAACCCCAAAGACAATATAGTCACACAATTGCATTTATGCATTTGTCAGTTATTCAAAGGTGAAATAAACGATTACTCCTATCTCACTCACATGGATGATATTTCAAGAGTATCATTTATCTTCCAAATTAAAGTCTGTTTGTTCAAGAATGCCTCTTTGAATCTCTTGGGAACAAAGCCATGAACTGGGTTTGTAAGTCTCATTCCTGAGACATCCATTCCACAGATGTGTGCAGCTGCTCCGGCCTGGAGCTGTGCTGGCCTCCCGAACACAGATAAAACCATCATAGGCCCACATACTCACCTGGCTCTGTAAAAATGGGGGTGATATTCTTGCTTGGGAAATGGCTTGGTTGGGGTTCAGAAAATAGGAAACACGGGAAGTCCACATGTGCAGAATATTTGAGGGGAGACAAGACAAGCAGGCATGGAGATGTGACTGTTCTCCTCACTGGCCAGGGGATAACTTAGTAAAGACCTGTGTGAGGCTGCAGTGGGGCTGAGAGGCTGCGCCCTCTTGAGAGGCCCTTGTGCTTTGATGGGGGTGAAGGACACATGGGCTCCCCAGCTAGGAAAGTGGCTCAGGCCTTCTGTTATCACGACGGAGCTAACATGTATGTGTGACATTTGAAAGTCTCCGTGAGTCCACTGTCATGACTTTCCTCCATCCTGAAATCAGAAACTCATAGATATCAGTAAAGAAACCCAAATTTGCAAGTTTTACTGGGTCATGATGTTTTCAAAGCCTGTAGAATGTGGCTGCCAACACAGCAGCAACCGGGCCATTTCTCCTGGAGATCCTGCATAGTAGAGGAAACAGAATACAGCGTAGGACAGTGGTTCTCAGTCTTCCTGACACTGTGACCCTGTAATACAGATCCTCATGTTGTGGTGATTCCCCCAATCATAAAATTATTTTCATTGCTACTTCATAGCTGTTATTTTGCTACTGTTATGAATCTTAAAGAAAATATGTGCAGTTCCCACTGGTCTTAGGCAACCCCTAGGAAAGAGTTTTTTGACCCCCAAAAGTGTCTCGATTCACAGGTTGAGGAATGCCGTCGGGCCTGTGCTCTAAGAGAGGCAAGAAGGGTTAAGGAAGCTGGGCTGTGTGCTGTCAAGGTGGATGTTAAGACACCAAGTATCACCATCATCATTATCACCATCACCATCACCATCATCATCACCATCACCATCACCATCACCATCACCATCACCATCAGCAGCAGCAGCAGCAGCAGCAGCAGCAGCAGCAAGTGCTTAGTCCAGCCAGAGATCACCATTGCGTAAAAGTTTGAGCATCCTCTAGCTTTTCCCTCTGGGTGGCACTCTCAGTCCATAGCTAACAGCAGGAGGCCTTGCCTTCAGAGATGCAGTCCTGGGTAAGGAAAAGATTTAGCATAAAAGAAGGAGACTTTCCAGACCTGGAGAACAGAGGAAAAAGGAAAAGCAAAGCAGAAAGAGCCCTCTCCTCTCAAGATGAAAGGCGGCCTCAGCCTGGAAAACAAGAGAATAAACAAGCGCCTCCTCGGAATGGATGTTTTTCCTTTTACGTTTGTTTTTGCAAAGGGTTTTTCTGCCCTGAAAAACAAACTACTAAAATAGCAAGTTGTGTTTTCATTTATAAATCCTTCTGGAGAGGAAATCTAATAATAACACGGGGTTCCCATTGGACTCGGCTTATTACATAATGTAAATACTTTCCGGTCCTCTGGGGAGGAGGAACCTGCCCTGAGCTAGGTACTTTGCATTCGTTTGGATTCTGACTGTACTCACTGTCTCTCTTCCTCTCTCTTACCTTGACCAACCTCTCAGGCTGAAGAGGATTAATGCTGGCCCTGTCAGATGTCTAGTGACCACCCTCTTCCTTTACTTACATTTTACTGGAAATGGAAAGATAGACATAGTCTCAACTATTCTTAAAGCCCCATGTGCCAATTTCAACAGAGGCGCTGGATACCGGAAAGGCTTTAGTCACTCACCGTCTCAACCCCTCTGCTGTGTTTCTTACAACATTTCTCCATTGTCTCTTTTACAAAGTAGGAAGACTAAAAATAATAGTAGTGGCTTAAAGTCGGGAAGTTGGGACCTGGAGTGTCCCCCTCCCCCCAAGGCCCATGTGATGTTGAAGGCTCCCTCCTCAGAGTTGTCCTGTGGGGAGGTAGTAGATGCTATTAGAAAGTGTAGCCTGGTAGAAAGTTAATCATCAAGAACATGCTCTTGAGTGGGCAGTGGTGGCACACGCTTTCAATGCAGAGGCAGGTGGATCTCTGAGTTCGAGGCCAGCCTGGTCTACACAGTGAGTTCCAGGACAGCCAGGGCTACACAGAGAAACCCTGTCTTAAAAAGTCAAACAAATAACAAAAGGACATGCTCTTGAAATGAATCTTGGGGTGCTTAGCTCTCCCTTCATCTCTTGGTTTCTCAGCCACCATGAAGTAACCAGCTTCCTTTGCTTTGGTAAGGTGCCCTCACCATGAAGGGGGCTGCCTTAACAAAGCAATGGGCATGGAAACTTACAAAACTGCAAACCAAAATAAACTGTTCCTCTTTGTAACTTTACCATATCTGGTAGGAAATGATGGTAGTACTGAGGAACCTAGCACTGGGGTGGTACTGAGTATCCTAGCACTGGGGTGGTACTGAGATCCTAGCACTGGGGTGGTACTGAGATCCTAGCACTGGGGTGGTACTGAGGATCCTAGCACTGAGGTGGTACTGAGGGACCTAGCACTGGGGTGGTACTGAGGGACCTAGCACTGGGGTGGTACTGAGTATCCTAGCACTAGGGTGGTACTGAGGAACCTAGTACTGGGGTGGTACTGAGATCCTAGCACTGGGGTGGTACTGAGGATCCTAGCACTGGGGTGGTACTGAGGATCCTAGCACTGAGGTGGTACTGAGGGACCTAGCACTGGGGTGGTACTGAGGGACCTAGCACTGGGGTGGTACTGAGTATCCTAGCACTGGGGTGGTACTGAGGAACCTAGTACTGGGGTGGTACTGAGGAACCTAGCACTGGGGCCCAGGCAGATCTCACATCTGGAAACAGAAAACATTACTCTTAGAATTCTTGACCAGATCTACTATTCTGAGGCCACAGGAATGATAGACAGCTGAAGCTAACCACCCATTGCCTCAAAACCCAGCCCTCAGGTAAACAGGCTAAGCACCTGTCTGGTGACGTTTGTATCAGTTTTACCAACAATGCCTCCACTGTGAGAGCTCCACAGCTCAGCCCGCCATCACAACTGTTCTTGTTTTCCCTAAGATGCCTCATTAGACATGTAGGCTTTGAGTCCTTTTGCATACTCATGGGGACACTGAAATCCCTTGCAGCTGACTGGTGTAGGGGTCCATGAGCTTTGGCATCTCAGATCCTCTTCAGCCTAAGCCAGTCAGGTGCAGGAAAGCCACGGAGTTCAGCCGCTGCTGGCACGGCCCTGGAACACGTGTGCCTTAAGCTAATCGTGCTGCCCCGGTGTTCTAGGACTCCATAACACGCACAAGCCACAGCCTGTACTGTTTCTGTTTGTCTCCTGTAAATCCCCCTGCCTCCCTAAACTCACTGGGCAACTGAAGGGAACTCAGTTGAAAGCGGGGCTCTCGTTAGCCTGAAGGCTAACCCACAGCTGCGGGTGCTAGACCATGTGAGGAGCAGGTTTGGGGCTGCTTACCGCTCACTGGGAAGCTCTGGGGGAAGCTCTCAAGATCTTCAGTCTCCATGATCCTGAAGTAACCTGAAGTAACCTGATCTTTTGAGTGCAGGAATTTAGGGAACGTTTCTAATGGTAACACCCTGGCCCCTTTGAGATGATGGTAATACTAGAACTTTATAAAAATCTTCTTGGTGTGTGTAGTGTGTGAGCTTCCAGGATTCAGAACTGCCAGGATACTGCATACTGAGTCTACAGCCTCCCCCGAGTGAATCAACTGCCCATCCGCCTGTGTCAGGCAAGTCAGGTGCAGGGCAGCGGCTGCTACATTCTTCTGGACAGGCGGGAGCACTGCTTATAGGAATTCTTTGCCCCTTACCTCTGATTTTGCCTCTGTAACCCTATGACTCCCTCTACAAGTATAAACCTTTTAAGGCACAAATATCCCCACGCAGTTACATCCGACAGTCGTCCTCTGATGGGGTCCTAGGTGCTGCATCAGGCTGTGTCGGGAGGCTCAGGGACAACACTAGGGAGAAGTGGGGGTTTGGAGACACGATGGGGCAGCCTAAATAAAAGCCAGTGGGCAAGATGAGGGCAATTATTTGCTTAAGGAATTCTTTCCATCATAGTTTTCCTCTGGCCTAAGAAAGAGAGGCTGGAGATCAGCCAGTTACTGGAACACATAGTTTTCGATGGGCCACTTTCTTTATTGGCTCCCTGGAAAAGGGACCGGAATAGCTAAACTCCGAACTTCAAACAGCAGACCAGGGAAGGGGAAAGCTACCCAGGCAGACCTCACGTGCTGATCGACCGATCAACCCTACCCAGCCAGACACCAGTATTCTGCTCTGCATCTAAGGAGCACAGCTTGGCCCGAGAACTCCAGGGAGTCGGCAGTCTCACTCAGGAGCTATCTCTGCCCGTTTTTCTGCTCATCCCTGATCCCAACCCTGAGCAGTGATCCGCACCTCTTCCAACCAGCTTCACAGTATCTCCAAGATTCCCACCTGGCCTGCCTTGCTCTGGCTGACCTGAAGGTGTGGCAGAAGCTCATTTCTTCCCTGCCCAGAGTCTCATTAACTTTACAGGACTCTTCATGGAATTTCATTGCCGCAGCTGGCTACCAGCTAGCCGCCAAGTTTATTTCTCAGGACATAATGACATGTGATCAGGTAGTTTCCACCTAACCTACAGGTCTGTTGTCCAGTGTAGACTGAACCTCCAGGGGCGCTTGGGTTGTCGGTTTGTCTAGTAAGGGTTTCTACTTTGATGGGTTCTGGTAACCTCCCCTCTCCCCATGATCAGTGCTAGTTCTGTAGGTGAATGGGAAGCACCCCGACCTTGTGGTGCAAGGCAAAGAACCAAGAAGCATCATAACCAGGTTCTTCTCATCCGGCCTTGGGTTCCTTGAGTTGTGGATTTTGCTACTATAGGATCTTACCTGTTGATTTTGAAACCTGAGTTCCAAACTGGACCTATGACGAAGAGTAAGGATTAGCCAAAAATTAGACAAAGCAAATGACAGAGTGCAGCTTTGATGTTCAAGGTGGTCTTTCTAGTCAACCTTTTGTTTCTTCTTTATTAAAGGTTTAGGAGCCTCCATGTCTTCTGTGTCCAGACTTCTGATGGAAGCCTTGTCTTGTGAAGGTCACTCACTTTTCCCTGACCCCATCAGATCAGCTGATTTGGTGCCCTTGATGCTCAGAGGCCAGTTGTAGGTGCAGACATGTGCATACACACAGACACACAGACAGACACACACACAGACACACACACACACACACACACACACACACACACAGACACACACACTGTAAAGACAATACAAAAATCTCCTGGAAAGATCTGTTGCTTCTGTGATTCTGACAGTACCTAGAGCATGGATGCCTTGCTTCTCAGGAACTCAAACATTAAGGATACTTGTTGCTGAGCCTGTGACATTTTTCCAGATTTTTTTTTCCTCTGGTTCTTTCAGAACTCCTGCACTAAGTAATAGAGAAAACTTTAAAGTTTGCTTTGTGCCTGACAGTAGTTTTGGATCCATGGTTAAAGTAACATTCATATTAGGAAAAAAAGTATATATTTTGCACAGAATTGAGTGTTTTGAGTTGACTTGCAAGACAGTTTTTGAAGCAAAAGTTCTTTAGTTTCCTTGCCAGAACTCTGATGAAATCTGTTCATGCTCCGGTTCTATTTCATAATATCCTATACATTTAATTTCATGTAGAGCAGTTCTTAATGAAGCAGGGCTTTGGGGTTGCTAGGAAACCAGATGGCGTGGTGTGCACTCCTTTTGAGCATCGCTCTTTATGTGTGTCTGCTGTGAGTGGAGGCTGCATGGGAGGAAAGGAAACAAAAGGAATTATTTTAAAAGTATTTTCTGTGTTTATTCCTACACTGCAAGAATCTCCAGAAAAGAGTCAGGTTTTTTTTTTTTAACTTTGGTTAAGAAAGAAAGGAAGGAAGGGAGGGAGGGAGAGGGGAGGGAGGGAGGGAGGAAGGGAGAGAGAGAGAGAGAGAGAGAGAGAGAGAGAGAGAGAGAGAGAGAGAAGTATCTATCTTGCTATGGAACACAATGGAAACCCCTTGTCGCAGAAGGCTCAACTCACACAGTAAGGACCCCGAGAAGGACATGTAGGGCACCCTTCAGAGCTTGCTTCTACATGCTGCATCTGTGCTTCAGCAGGTGACATGGTGGAGAAGGAACCACCCACTAGACTCTGGATGGGGACCCTAGGACACTGTACAAATGAAAAGGCTGCAAGGGAGTGTTTGTTCAATCCAACAATGTGAGTATATTCTACACTGACACATGTATGCACATGCAGAGAGGGAAGCATTCATATGCACAGAGTCACACACCACACAATCACATGTATGCATATACAAACGATACCACAGATACATGTGTGTAGACACATATACAGAGCATACAATCTCTCTCTCTCCCACACACACACATATACACATACACACAAACTACAAAGACACACAAAGACACATAGCATAAAAACACAAATATGTACACACATAAATACCAGACACTCACAGGTATACATACCCCACAGACATATATGTGTAATACAGTGACAAACACCATGCAGAAATATGAACACACACACACACACGCACACGATACTAAGATATATGTAAACACACCACTGGCACTCAGGTACACATACATCCACCAAACACACAAACACCACAGATACACATTTGACACACAACACAGTCAGAAACCACAACCACATAGGCCCTCTGGATATACGCAGACACACCCACCATATATGTGCACACATTGATCCGTAAACTATGAGGAGCAGAGGTAACTGTGGGTGGGTGCGTATTATTGACAAGGACCCAGACATCTCAGATGCATGGAACTGGCAAAGTCTTATGCAGGTCAGGCTCAGGCACTTGGCCAAGCCTTCCTCTGGTCCATGTGTGAATGTTGACAGAGTGTAGGGAAAGCCTTGCTGGCAGTATCCTCTTCCTGATGTTGACAGCCTGAGACTTCCCCTACAGCAACCTCCCATGGAGAATAGTGAACCCCTCCTTCTATGCTGTACTTAATAAAATGCCAGGTCTTCTGGTTGCTGCACACTGTGTGTAGACAGAGAGCGCACAGCCCACCCGATCCCAGGTTTTCTGTGCCTGTCCCTGTGTCACTGTCCTTTCTTCATCCCTCCATTGCCCTAGTCAGGTTTCCAAGACCAAGCCATGCTGGATGCAAACACATGGGGACAGAAACACAGGCACACCACACAGAGAGACATACAGATACACCAAACATCCATATACCTACACACTTACCAGCATGTGCACCAGGAAGACACTAACACATTTACATACATAAAACACAGATGCGCATGCACACACACCTATATTAGGAGGACCAAGGATCACTTTTCCAGGCATGAGGCTGCCTTAGATTAAGGACATTTAACAGCTCCTCTGTGAGCAGAGAAGAAGGGCATGCATAAAGAGGATGGGGTGAAGAGCAAAGGGGGCCAGAGGGGCTCTGTCTGCAAGACGTTTCTTTCCTGGGCTCACTGGGCTGGTGAAGTAAGAATTCCCATGTTTACTGTTTCTCTGACTCCCGTGAGGCCACTACATTATGATCCATTGTGCCCTATCAGGGTCAGCTGGCTAGTGGGAGGACCACACAAGGAACTGACTCTCCAGTCCTGACCTGTGAGAGAACAGACAGGAGGAGAAGCCGCTTATGCAGGCCCATGTCCATGGCAGAGGCTCCCACCCCCACCAGGAATGGCCACATTAGGACCCTGTGAGAGACAACAGCAGGCAGGCAGTGCCTGTCGCCTCCCCAAATAGTCCAACTGAGGTCTTTGATGAGTGTTCTTCTCGAAACTGCCTGGATATCACATGGTAAATACTTTTGCTACAAAGAGGTAGAGCAGGTTTGAGCCTTAAACCTTGTGCAGCTTAGCCAAAAGCTAATGTCAGGCGCATCACACAGCAGAACATATTTGACATGCAGATGGCATCCTGTGGGCATTTATTGACACCTAATAATAGCATACCCCAGTCACATGAAAGCGCAGAGACAGATAATTAGACTCTCTGAAGAGAGTGAGGCCTTGCCTTTATGACTTGTGTAACCAGGAGACTCGCTCTACCTGTCTGTCTTTTATTAGCACGTAATAACATCTCGTTTTATGGGAAGTTCCTTCAGTTGGCTTTCCTAATTAGATCTAACTGAAAGATGAAAGTCAAATCCTGCTCCACAAAATCCCTGGGAAAGAGCTCCTCGGTGGTGAACGCAGTAATTCAACATGAAAGCCACGTACATCAAAGGTGTGCAGAATAAGAGGAGTATGATTGCTAAAGCTCCACGGGCCAGTGAAAGCTAATTTTAGATGAGCCCAGGGTTGGAAACATCACCGGAAGCCTCCACACTAGGACCGGCAGGGGAAGCTCAGTATATGTTACACAGGTATCCTGACTCCATTTTCCAAAAGCTTTTCAACCTCTGGGGTGGTGGGTAACCTGAAGAGGTCTTTCTGCTTCCTTGTTTCTGGATGGGAATGAAACACACCAAGATAAACAAGAGCTTATTCTTCATTAAATGAGCTTCCCAAAGGAGAGATAGAGACCTCTTCATGCTCTCGGAATCAGTTACTTTTCCTGGAGCAACTGATTCCTTTGAGTTTCAGGAAATGTTCAGCCATGCTGCCACTACAATTCAAGAGAACTTGGCACTGACCACGGCTCACCTCTAGCTAGAGTTTACTCGTTGACAGCACATCCTAACGCATACCAAGGCCACATCTGGATTGTTCTTATTTTTGCGTGGCCTTCCATTCTGGTTGTCCAGATGTACGGAGCTATTTTTATACCGTTTGGTCTTGTTGAGTTGTAGGTATTTCCGTAAGCTGCCTTGAGCCATTTTTGGAATAAAGTCGGATATAAATAAGTAAATAAAGAATCGCTGATTGCACATTGAAGAGCTCAGATGCTTTAACCATACACTCTAAGCTAGAGCAGGAAGACCCAAGCCAAGAACGCAAGACGTCCATTCAAACACAAATAACCAAGCACCAAGACAAGCAAAAGCTGAATTTACAGCCAACCCTCTGCTCCAGGGGGAGCCCTACCCATCAGACCAGGGGTTTTCATGGGAATAAAACCCAGTGTCCCTGCCTCCAGCAACACTCGCAATAAATATACCAGAACTTCTCTCCTTGCAGACGCATCTAGTTGGATCCACTGCAGTAAGTACCTTCTGCGAGCTTCCGTAAGGATGGAGTCTCCCAAATGTAAAATAGTTGAAAAGTGTCTTCATGCACTGTGTGATATTTTGTGGATTATGAACGACACATCCCATGAACACTAGGTACAAAGAGGTAAAACTCTCCTTTCCTTCAGATAGCCATCAGAACTACATGCGTGATTTTTTTTTTCTCTTCAAAAACATTGAGTCATCTCAAATTCTTTTCTAAGCAAGGAGTGGGAATATGGATGTGTAGGGTGGAATCGAAAACTTTGCACATGCAATGTGGGCATTCTACCAGTAAGCTACCTTCAGGCTGAACGTTCTCAAAGCCTTATGCTGGTGGGGTTTTCTGAACCACTGTGTTTCTTTATCATACTGCATAAAAGAGCCAACCTCTCTTCTGGAGCCTTAAGGACAACAGTTTCAAAGTTGAGTGTCTTATTTTGGAAATAGTCGCTTCTTTATTCCATTGGAATTAATTCAGTTCAGGAAAATATGTGAGTCAGCTTTCTATTCCTATAACAAATATATGAGATAATTAAGTTACAAAGAAGCGTTGTTGTTGTTGTTTTTTTTTGTTGTTGTTGTTGTTGTACACAGCTTTAGAGACTTCAGCCCAGGATCATCAGCCTGTTGCTTTGGGCCTACAGCAGCCCAGCCTTAGCAAAGGCACACGGTGGAAGAGAATTGCTCACTGGACATCAGGAGGTAAAACAGACAGAAGAATACACTGGGTTTCTCCTCCGAGTCTATCTTTCCGGAACTCTGTTGACCTAACTTGTTTCTATACAGCCCCATTAGCTAAAGATCCCACCACCTCCCCATAGCTCCGCTTGAGGCCAAGGCTTTGCAACACAGGCTGGTGGACTCTACTTACCACGGGGACTATACAGGGAAGCAGTGCTATCAGCCTTGTTTACATTGCTCCCTGCACAGGGATGGTGGATTAGGCAGCATCGTCTAGAAATATTCTGTCTGTCAAGCTGGAAACTGAGTGAAAAAATAAAAAACAGAGAAGTGACTAGAAGCGCTGGTGTCCGAGTGGGACTGGGAAAAGTCCACTTTCAGAAGAGTAGGAATAGACAGGGCATGCAGTTAGTTGGAAGGGAACCAAGTGAAAGGAGAGGCTAATATTCAGACAGAACTAGGGCCATGGGTAAAAACAGACTGATTGCAGCGCAAGAGAAGAAAGACTTTCTTAGAACTCCAAGTTTCTAAGTGGAATAAGATGCCTTAGAGAGTTGAGCAATGTCCCTGGAAGTGTCCAGCTGGCACTGGGCATCCTCTATCTGTTACAGTGTCAAAGAATCACTACGTTGGATCTCGGTGGATACTGATGAAACCAAGGCTTTCTTTGCATACGCAATCCTATTTTGTCCCTACACACTTTCTGCCCTTGAGTAGTGAAAGGGTTAAGCCCCAGTGAGCAGCTTACAGCACACTGGTCTTGTAAAAATTAGTGGATAGTTGCTGGGATAGATGCTTAAACTTTAGGATTCTTGGTTTAAGACACAGCATCTGGGGCTCAC
The DNA here is from genome assembly GCF_011762505.2 of Arvicanthis niloticus. Lineage (NCBI taxonomy): Eukaryota > Metazoa > Chordata > Mammalia > Rodentia > Muridae > Arvicanthis > Arvicanthis niloticus. The sequence goes on from NC_047671.1 coordinate 26,005,590, forward strand.
TTACCTGAGCTCTAGTTAGCATGACTTCCAGTAGAACACAGGCGGGGTGGTTAGCATGAAGAACCATGGCAGCACTTCACACACCTCACAGGAATAGGCAGGGTAGCTATTTCAAACTTGTTTCTTAGGAGAGTTTTGGAGTGAGCGTCACCTGCAGAGCTGTGTAATAAGGTTGCAGACTTGCAGGCTGTGACATCACAGTCCCTTCATACGCATCAAAAGTAATCTAATGACAATAATGAGTGACGTCTTAGTCCCAGCAGCTGTCCTTTTGTGGCAGACAGAATATCATGAAGTAGAATTAGCTAAAGTAAAAGACTCTGAAATTTATCCAAATCCCAAAACTAAAGAAGTTTGTAAGACTTGGTTAAGCAAGTAAGCCGACTTATTTTTGAGGCATCCCGGGGATTTTCATAAGGGAACAGACCACACTTCTACACATGTAATAAAATGCGTTTATGAAAATTAATTTAGAGGGTTAGCAGGGTCTCAGATTTTCAGGCCAGGGTAGATTCAGCATCAGGGATCTTTCTGGAGATCAACACAAGTTATGTTATTCATGCAAAAAAAGGATAAAAGTTTTAGACAAGACAAAATAATCTAGAACAGGCAAATCCAGAGACAGAAAGCAGATTGGTGGTTGTTGGTGTATGTGTGTGTGTATATGTGTGTGTGCATGTGTGTATGTTTGTGTGCATGTATGTGTGCATGTGTGTGTATGTGTGTGTGCGCGTGTGTGTATATGTGTGTATGCATGTGTGTATGTGTGTGTGCATGTGTGTGTGCATGTGTGTATGTGTGTGTGCATGTGTGTGTGTGCATGTGTGTATGTGTGTGTGCATGTTTGTGTGTGTATGTGCATGTGTGTGTGTGTGTATACTTTGTGTGCCCATGCACATGTCCTACATACACGCAGGCACCCCAGGATACCAGAAGAGGCTGTTGGATCTCTTGAAGCTACAGTTACAGACAGACATGAGCTTCCAGACATAGGTGCTGGAAACCAAACTTGGTTTCCCTATAAGAGCAGCAAGCCTTCTTAACCAGTGATTGATCTTGATGGCCCCAAGAGTAACTTTTAAAGGGGAATTTTAGTGTGAATAACAAATAATAAATAAAAAGTAAATAATAGAGACGATTGCAGGAAGTGGTGAAGCACCGTGTTTCATGGAACTGTACTCTTGAAGATGGTTAAAATGACAGATCTACACTGTGTGTTTTTCAGACAGGTAAATCTTTATTCAAGTTACATGTGGGCACTGTTTTTATGTAAGTCTAACTGTATGTCACTCTTTCATGAAAACATATACCAGGATTCACAGAGAGCCTTAATTGATGTCACCTTATCAGAGGCAACCCTGTGAAGACAAGTCAGCATGGTCACCCCCTTTGATCTCCCATGCAGCTTCTTTCAGTGCAAGATAGGACATGCACCTCCACTGGCGGCAGACGCCTAGAGACTAACCATGTCTCTCTCTCAACCTAATGAGTCCATAGTAGTCTCCTGGGGAATCCCATTGAAAAGCAGGTTCAGAGGCCTGAACAGAGTGCAGAATGAATCATGAACCTGCAGCAAACTATCCAGGTGCTGGTGGACACAGAATATGTACATTTTACATGTATGTGCAGGTGTCTTTATCACTCTCCACCACATTTTTTAAGACAGGGTCTCCCACTGAACCTGATGTCCATGGGTCTAACTAGACCAGCACACCCAGGAAGCCCGCAGGACCCTACAGTCTCCTCCCTTAAGTGCTGGAGTTACTCGTGTATGCCACTGGGAATCTGGGCCCCTCATTCTTATTTTGTAAGTCAGGAATCTGAGTGCAGAGATGCTGAGACTTCCTCAAGGGCTCATATGTAGTGGGGGAGCACAAATTCACACAGGTCTGTTTGCTTTGCTTCACTTGCACTGTGTGTGTGTGTGTGTGTGTAAGTGTATGTGTGTATGTGTGTGTTTTGACATCATAGCACACTATAGAACTCAGAGCATAGCTTTGCAGGAGCCAGTTGGTTCTCTTCTTCTACTGTGAGGGCCTGGGGGATAGAGCTCTGGTCAACTGTCAGGCTCAACACAAGTGTCTTTTAATTGGCTGGTCAATGTTTATCTCGACTTCTTGCCTAGAAAGCTAAATGTACCAAGCAGGAATGATATTCTACTTAAAAATGGAGGAAGTTGACCCAGCTCTGCCAGACTTTTTCAGAGAGATCAGCCAGGGAGAAACCATCTCTAGGGCAAGGGCTGTGATGCTCTCACCTCCTCTGCATACATCCTGAGCTTAGCTGCAGGCAGGGGTGGGGGCTTTCATCATCCTTCTTAGATGTTTGTATAGTGTTCCTAATTCCTGTTCAGTTCCTAATTATTTCAATCACTACCACTTTCTCTAAAATCCCGGTGTTTCTCAAGTGAACTAAAGTGGAAAAGTTAACATATCAGCTCACCATGGTCTGGAAAAATGATCAAAAATCTTAGACCATTTAAGTGAAAAATTGGGTCTAGTGGAAGGCCCAATTTTTGTGTCTGTGTTGTTCCCTCGGAGAGAGCTTGCTCAGGGGCAGGAAGGATTGCTGGGCTTAAACACGGTTGATCATTTGAATTCATATGCCCTGCTTATTTATGCTGAAAATGCACACAACTTCCTTGGAATTTTGGCTCAAAGAATCACTTTGATGTTTTATTTATTGATGCAAAAAAAAAAAGTGCTTGCCTTTCAAGTGTGTTATCTCTCATTTCAATGGAATTTCTCAAAGTATTAAGAAATGAGCTGTGCAGTTCTGTCTGCTCGGTTTTAAGTTGGCACAAGATTCCGAAGTGTTATTGGTGCCCCTGGGTGTTTCCTGCCATTTAGTTTCAGGCTAATAAGGACACCCTGAGATTGGTTAGAGTTTGCTATGGATACAGGAGTGCGCAAGGGTAGACTCACAGAACGCCCTTTAGACAGTGCACTTTGTCATACGGGGGACTCTGTTTTCTTGGCCATTGAGAGCTTTTGTGTGAGGAATCAGAATGATCTCCCCTCTTTTAGTAAACTTCCATGAAAGCCTAAACTTCCATGTTTATAAAACTCTCTGTGACATCACTAAGTGCTTCTCATGATAAATAAACAGCAGCCAAGGAAGGGACCAATATAAAGTGCCGTATAGTTTGGAAAGAAATGTCTTTAAAAGTCTTTTATTTATTTTTCTATTGATTTGTGCCTTTTATTATGCTCCAAGACATCTCAATTTGTTCTTATAATCCAGGATCTAGTTCGTGCAGCTGAATGACTCAGGTCTCAGGCATTTGCCCTACGCTGCTCCTCCCCACGCCACCCCCAGAAACAGACATTATTTAAAGAGTTTTAGCATCTCCTTGTTTATAACTGTTGCGTTTGCCGAATCAAAGCCACTGAATTTGAAACATGTTCAAGATCATTTCTTTCAAGGCATAGTAACTCTTCCTTCTGGGATCGAGAGCCAGAATGAGCAACACCTGTCACCATCCAAAGCCTGGGCAGGGATGGACTTTTCACCTAAGGAATTTCAGATTTCAGCAAGAGACTCATTCTCTTGAATTATGATATTGGTGAAGAAATACACACACTAAAGCCATCTTGTATGAAGTCCGGAGTCATGCTTTGACTGTGTTCTGTGTCTGACTGGACAGTGCACACAAATAAATAAAAAAAAAAGAGCAGTAGTCCATTCCTTCTCATTTTTTCCACCCAGTTGTCAACCTGCAGCCTCCTTTTCTTTCTGAAGAGACAGTGTTTTAACCTCTGTCTCCAATCCCATGGAAGTTTCTGTCACACCACCCCCAGCCTGTGAGAGTCAGACCTGTTTGCTTAACAGACAGGAAGACGATTTGCAAAGAACCTTTAGGCAGACACACGTTCAGCCTAACTTTGGTCTTCTGAATATTTCTTTCAATTTGAATTTTTTTTTTTTTTACTCAGGTTATCTCATTAGCTGCAGAAAGATGAGACCAGTAGTTCTCAACCTATGGGTTATGACCCTTTGGGGGTGTCAAATGACCCTTTCACATGGGTGACCTAGAACCACTGGAAAACACAGATATTTATATTACAGTTCATAACAGTATCAGAATTACAGTTATGAATTAGTGGTGAAGACGATTTTATGACTGGGACTCACTGCAGCACGAGGAACTATATTAAAGGGTCACAGCATTAGGAACGCTGAGGACCACTAGACTAAGCCTTCTGTGCCTAAAGTCCTTGGAAAATACAAATTTCTGGTGAGCGATTTTAAAATACACATTGCTTTTATGTATGCAGGTGTGGATGTGTACATACCGTGACACGTCTATGGAAGTCTGTTGATTCTCTCCTTCTACCATGCAGCTCTAGGATCAAACTCAGGTCAGCAGGCTTGGCAGCAAGGTCACTAAACTGAGCCATATCATATCTCTGGCCCATCAAGTATTGCCAAATGCATCTTCAACTTAATGGGCATCACTGGGTTTATTTTTCCTGCTCCTGGGTGATTGAACCCAGAAGGACTTCATACATGCTGGTCAAGTACTCTACCACTGGGATGCATCCCTCTGTGATAGTTTCATGTTTTTATTTATTTTGGCTGAATGAGAAGAAGTCTGAAGCAACTCCCTATTTGTTGGCCATGGCCAAGAGTACCCATTGCAACCGAAGCTTAGGAAGGGAATGCTGAGCTGGTGCGGTGGGTGGCACATCCAGGAATGTCAGGATGTCCTCTCTGCTCACACACTCTCTTGGTGTTAAATCACAGTTCAGTGACTCAAAGGAAGGGGTCAAAAGTCACTCCAGTGGTGTTTCAGAGAGTGTAGAGCTATGGAGTCCATGTAAATAGAGACAGAGTCCAAGGAGACCATTGGTTGCTTTGTGAAAGAGAATCTTCTACCCAAGACGTCCTCCTGCAGGATGAGGTTGGAGCACAGATGTGTGAATATATGCTGCTGCCTAGTTTTATGTCAACTTGACACAAGCTTAATTCATCTGAAAGGAGAGAATCACAATTAAGAAAATGCCTCCTGGCTTGGTCTACAGAGTAAATTCCGGGGACAGCCAGGGCTGCATAGAGCAACCTTGTCTCAAAAACAAAACAAAAGAAAACAAAACCAAAAAGGAAAGAAAGAAAATGCCTCCAAAAATATCCAGCTGTAGTCAAACCTGTGAGGCATTTAAAATGAATAGTTATTGGGGAGGGAAAGCCCAGCCCATTATGAATCGTTCCAGCCCTGGGCCATGAGTTCTATAAGAAAGCAGGCTGAGCAAACACGGAGGAGCAAGATAGTAAGCAGCACCCTTCCATGGCTTTCAAATCAGTTCCTGCCCTGCATGAGTTCCTGTCATGACTTTCTTTGATGATGAACAGTGAGTGATATGGAAGTATAATCCAAATAAACCCTTTCCTCTCCAACTTTTTTTTTTTTTTTTTTTTTTTTTTTTTGGTCCTATGGTTGCATAACAACACTAGAAACCGCAATTAAGACAGGGTGTCTGGGTTCATGCCTTTGGTGGTACATCACTTCTGTTAGGATTTTTGGAAATTTAACTCAGCATAAGATGTCGATCTGATCATATCCCAGTGATGGAGAAGTCAGAGACCACAGCTTCCCATATGTTCTTCCCCCTAAGATAGTATTATTTCTTTCAGCTGAAGCATCAAGCAAGTGGGATATTCTAAAAAGCAGCCACCTTCACAATTGGTGATTGTTCTGCAAGCCAGCAACACCCTGACCTTCTGTTTTTTAGGACATGTAGTTTTGTAGGTAAAGAAAGAATGATCATGAATTTTCTCTGGAATCTAGATGTCTGTGGAGAGCATTTACCTGAACTTTCTTTATTTGTTTTTTCTGCAGACATAGCCTTATGGGAGTTTTTTGGGTCCGTAAAAGCTCAGGTGTCTACATAAAGTCTGGGGAGCACCTGTGTGGGGCACTGCTTAGTCTCTGCTGTGCCTCCATCCAACCTCCCTCTCCATTTTTCTTTGGGATAGTGCCTGATGTCTGGCTAGTTTCCTTCTTGGTTTCTGAGTCTCAGTGTCTTGTAGGGATGGGATGCAGTATTCATAGCAAAACATTGCATGGTGTCTGCAGGCTACCATGAAAATCATGCATTCAGGGTAATCGGAGAGAGATGGTAGAATCCCAACTGGTTCTTTTACTGAAGTTTCTTCCTCAACCAGAAGCCACAAGACCCACAGGCTGTTTGTGCAGGCCATCATGGCATCCAGGAATGCCAGCAGCCCTGGTTGTGGCTCTTTGTGTTGGGCACTGCTGAATTGCCCCATGTCTGAGAAAATGGACCCCTTGTTCTGTGGTGACTGAAGGGGAGACTCCATCAATTTCCTTTTGAGATTGGAGGGTGAATTGAATTTTAGAGTTTGAAGTCTTAATTTTACTGTCAACTCAAGGGACTTTTCTGACTCTTACCAGCAAGCTCCTCAGGAAGAAAAGAAGCCTGGTGCTATGTTTGGACTGTGTCTCATGATTGGGAGTCTTAAACTCCTCACTGTGGCAGGGTTGGAATGTGGAGCCAATGGCAGGGTAGGAGGTCAACGGTGGAGCCATAATGAACGGAACGATGCTACTCTCAGCAGTTCTCAATATCCTGAAACTGGATTCGTTGCCCGAATAGGCTGGATAAAGTGAGTCCACCCTCATGCTTGCCTCAAGTTCACCTGGGGCTTGCTGCCCTGAGAAAGCTGCAGAAGGTGCTCATCTCATCGGCTGCAGCTGCTCGATTTCAGTGTTCGCAGTCTCCAGAACCACAAACCAAAATAAACCTGTGCTCTTTGCCAATCATCCAGCCGCATGTTCTGTTACACCAGTGGCCTAAAGCCTAGTTGCAGCTGACCTGTGAGTTCTGCAAGAACCTTCCATGATTTATGACTTCCCTCAGAGCTAGAATTTACTAGCAGAATTACCCACCACTGACTAAGAGGGAGATTTGCCAGGTGCTGAGTACTGAACTATGGCGTATTTCAAACTTGCTATGTAAATGGGATATTCTAGGGTCAGGCATACCTTCCTCAGAAAGTATCTTGTTCCAGCCAGACACAGTAGAACTGGCCTGTCCACCCAGCATTTTAGGCAGAAGGACCATGAATTCAAGGCCAACCTGAGAGCCTGACAAATAGAGGCAGATGCTCACAGCCAACCACTATATTGAGCATGGGGGTCCCCAATGGAGGAGTTAAAGAAAGGACTGAAGGAGCTGAAAGAGGTTTGCAACCCCATAGGAAGAACACAGTATCAATCAACCAGACCCCCCAGAGCTCCCAGGGACTAAACTACCAACCCAGGAGCAGGTGGGTGGGGGGACATCCTCATAGAAGCAGGGGGAGGGGGGATGGGATAGGAAGTTTCCAGAGAGGAAACCGGGAAAAGGGATAACATTTGAAATGTAAATAAAGTATCCAATAAAAGAAAAGAAAAAAAGTAAGCAGAGCTGGAAGATAGAACCATGTACTCCTCTTGCAGAGAAGCAGAGTTTGGCTCTCTGCACACTGTAAGGTGCTTTAAGCCACCTGTACCTCCAGCTCCAGGGATCTCCCTGTGCTGTGTGGCACCTGTACTCAGTAGGTATAAGATCTGCCTATACCTACCGGTTCCACCATACATATTAATTAAAACAAGGGAAATAAAAAACAAAGAAAGCATCTCAGTATTGAGTTGTCAAGTCTGACCCTCAAGCCTGGATGACCTGGAGCTCCATTGTGGCTTCAAGGTCACCGGAAACCACAAAAACATCAAGATCTCCTTGGGTCACACAAGGGACCTGACTCTACAGATTCTATTGCTGTGAGCATGATATAACCAAGCCGAGATGAATGCACTTGGGAAAGGTGGTGACATACTTTAGTGTATTGGTGTGTTGTGAATAAGCTGCTATTAGTTCTCTGTAGAGATTTATATTACATCAGAAAGTGATCACACAAACTTCACATAGACTCATGCTTACACTGTGCTAATATCTATTCCCTTGTGGGCATATATGCAGCCTATTGTTAAAAAGTAGAAATAGATGAGTCTAGGTGGGTTGCAGCGAACCAAGTGGCTATAAACCCAATTCCTGGTTAATCACTGAACTGTGTGTCTAGGGTCAGTATAGGGTCACACTTTGAAGATAGTGTCAGAATTCACCGAATCGACAAAGAAGACATATTTCGTGGGGTTACTTTCAAATTCTTTGTTTATTAAACTTAGTAGACATTAAGTTAGTACTTTCATTTTTTAATAAACCCCCTCAAGTATGCACCATGACTTAAAATATAATCTAAATATAAAGCACTCTGGTACTCCATGCCTTCCTTATAATTTAACACCACACTGAACGCTACTGCTTCATAAAGTGAGTTCTTAAATACATGGTTGACTCTTCTCCTGGGTCCTGGTCTCCATGTCTGCTTTCAGTTCCATCTAGGTTGTCTGTCTCTCCCCCACTTGCCTGCATGGGTCTCTGTGAGCAATAGCACTTGGTGTTCATAGCACCAGTTGCAATAATACAAAGGAATGGGCGGCCATGCCCTCCTCCCTTCTAATGCCTATGAAGCAGCTAACCCTGAATAAGATGGCTCTGGGGCATCAGCCAAGATACACCTGGGGCAGAGCCAAGGAAATGCAGAGAGGAAGCAGAGTCAAGCCAGTCATTCTGGTAACAGGGTGATTCCTCAAAGACTCCATGGAGCACAGGGATGGCTCCTGGCAGGGTGGTTCCTCTGTAGATGGGTCCCACCCCAATCTCTTCTCATTGGTAAGTTACTGAAGCATTGGTAAGTTCAATTTCTGTGTATCAGGTGGCAGAGTGGATGTGCCCACCATAACCACAGTGTGAGCCAGGACACAGGGGGCTCACTTGGAGAAAACTCCACAGATCTCCTTGTCACTCGTGTGGCAATTAACACAATCAATCTCCCCCTCCACTGCTGCTTCTGGCTGTCTGGAACAGGAGCTGCTCTGAATTTCTCAACCGGATCAGTCTCCTCTGAGGGTTAAGCAGCAGGCTGTATTCTTTAGCCACCCAACCAAGTATATGGCACACATCTCTTCTCAACAAATGAAAAGCGGGGCTGTAAATGGAGTTTAAGTTACTTTGAAGCTTTAAGGACACCTCTCTGCTCAACATTTGTGAGTGTTGATTAGCATTAAGGCTGGAACAAAGATTTAGCTGAACCTTGCATCTTCTCTTATGTATACAACAACACCCCCATATGTAATACATGGGGTCTTGATGGCAGTCCCATGCCAACTCTGCACTGGGTTCCAGTGTAGAAAACCTGGAGTGTGGAAGGCATTCAGAGAGATAAAGAGAAGCAATGGCAGAGAAAGCTGCACCTTGTCACTTGTATCTTTTAAGCTCAGCTAAGAAATACAGACGGGAGTTGGGGACAGAGAGAAGAAGGCAGCTGTCATCTTTGCTGCCTCCCCCCACCCTTACCCCCACCCCGACCCCCACCCCCACAAACACACCAGCTCCAGCTCTCTGCGGACTTAAAGTGCAATCACTGCTATGTCGTTCTCAGGCCACGGATGGGGCTGGAAGAAATCCAATGCTGAAACTTCAACCACACTGCTCACGACTCAAGAGGCTGGAAGAGGGGAGAGAGGAGAGGCAATGGCGGATCTCAGGCATTCAAGTGCAGCAAAAGAATCAATGTTCTTTCTCTGTGTCATACATGGTAGAGTCTTGGTCTAGAAAATGTCTTCTATCTGAAGGTGAGCCAGTGTGGCAGAGTCCAAAGGCTGACAAAGGCAGGAAGCAGCAGGGGCCCAGCTGTCCTCCCCGCCGCCCTGCCATACAGATGGGCTTGACTGTCTTCCAACAAGTCTTCAGCTCTCGGTGAGGAAGAGGCACACTGGACCAAGGGCATCTGGTAGGATGTGGCTCTCTTCTCAGGTCTGTCTGGGCTGGAGCCATCGCTGGGCCTCTGGCCATTGAACAGCAGGTAGCGGCCCCGGGCGTCTTGCTCCATTTTGAAGATCTCATATTCTGTGTGAGGTAGTTTGATGCCCAGAGCCACACAGCCATTGGTGTGTGTCACGTCCTGTTGGATACCCACCTGCCAGGAGCCCTCAGCCCCACATTCATTCCCACTGAAGACATTGAGGAGGGAGGCGGTGGCCGCATCCATGGGAGTGACCTTCATGTGATTCACTGTGGAGAAGAGAGATATCCATGACTCTAGGGACACAACTTAGGAGGCAGGCACTTCTGGCAAATGCTAGGGATGCTATTTCAACATAGCTTTCACTTTAAAGCACAATCCAATCTCTTGCCTGGCTGACCACAGTGATCACAAAAGTCGCCCAGGTGGGACGCTCCATGTACTGATTTGAATGGTAGTCATACCAAATATAGGCAATCAGCTTATAGTGTCATACACTCTGCAGCTACCACTGAACTACATGGCCCTGCGACAACTACATTAAGTATCAAAAGTAATGCAGAAAAGGTGTAAAGTGTGAGAGAATACACACAGGTTTTGTGCAAGTGTATTCATTTCACAGAAGGGACTAAAGCAACTTTGGGTTTTGGTATCTTCAGGGAGTCCTAAAATTATTTCCCTATGAATGTAAAGTCATGACAGTATACTGTAGGTATGGCCAGAAAACGGTGACATTTGGTTTAAATGCTGAGCCCAGTTCGGAGATGATCACACATATGAGTGTGAAATAACTATCCCAGCATTCCTCAAGAGCTAAAAGTGCTCTTTGGGGTTAACCAATGACCCTGCTACCCTCTTTATTTGGTATTACTCCCCAGGATTAAAAATATATATTTAACAAAACTCAAATGTTAGTTTTATGAAAAGGTTTTGAAGTGTCTGAGAGGTTTCACATCAAACACATATCTGAATCACCGAGTTCACAGATTAATAAGGGCCCATCAGTCAGGGAGCTAAATACAGTTAGGTTGCAGACAACAAAAATAAGAAGAAATAAATATAAGCCCCAGCCGTCGCAGACCCTAGCGGTCCTCCTAAGGGCTAACTTTGTATACAGGTGCAGTGGGATTTTTAGTGAACAGACAAGGCCAGTGCACAAGAGCTAAATTCCTCCATCAAAGGAGGGCGTCCATGCGCAGGGCTTTGCTAAGGCAACACAGACATCTCACAATCATTGGACTCCGGTGCTACTCAGAAGGGGTTACCCAAGGACCCAGCTACCCACTTTATTTGGTATTACAAACTAATACCACCTTTCTCAAACTTAAAACTAAAGCAGCAAGCCCTCCCTTGGGGTCAGGGCAGGTGCCTCCCAACCTCAGCTTCCTTGCTTAGGGGAGCAGTGCTCGCACCTTCTAGCCTGGGATAGGCTCTCATACGCAGCCTCAGCTCAGACTAGAAGTAACAGCTTTGAGTATCAAGAAGTAACTGACGTCTGCTCTGCATTCCTCATTTAGCAAAAGCACCGAGCATGCAAACAGGCCTGACGCTACCCGAGAGGCTGCTAGATTTCATTGCAGGAACACTCTTGACTCTCACATCACAGTGGCTCGTGTGATGGGTTGGGTTCCATTGTACCTGAGTGTCACGTGGAGGCCTGGTACTAGCCTGCCCTAGGCAGGAAGGAGGTCAGATGGTATTTTCAAGGATGCTCTAAGGCAGACCTGGCTCTAACGTCATCCCTAGATCTCAAGCAGCAAAGATATCCTTTCTCTTAGGTTCTGCCCCAGCAGGAATGTGCCAAACAGTGCCTGAGCACACTTACCTTTGAACACAAACTCTGTGCCACCCATGACCCTGGATGAGAGCACACCACGGCTGTAGCGGCCTCGAGCGTAGATGGTAAATGTGGGGTGCTTGCAGACGGGGTCCGAGTAGTGGTAGTAATGTCCTTCCCAGGTATTGTTGTTGTCGTGGAAGATGAAGTGGCGGGTGAGGAAGAGGACCTCGGGGCGTACCTCACAACGCTGGCTCACCCATTCTCCATGGAGGCCAATGGTCAGGTCAGCCTTGGGGGGCAGGATGGGAGGGTGGTGTTCATCGGACCGGTAAATGATGCGGCAGGCTATGCACGCATGGTTGTGGTTCTGAAACAAAGAAGCGAAGACATTTAGAGACTTCAGTCTTCTCATGAGCTCAGTGTGCATGTGTATCCCTGAAAATGGGGGCAGGAGGTGGGTTCACCATGGTTAGGATTGGGTACTTGGGGCATCATTATTTATCAGAAACCCCAAAAGAAATGAAGCCAGGCTTTGGTGCCCAGGGAATAGAGCACAGTGTGTGTATTCACACAAGTGCACACGGCTCTAACAGGACAGCCTGCCTAGTGTCAGCAATGGTATGGACCCTTTAGAATACTGGTGAGGTTTCAGATCATCACAAACCCAGTGGACATGTGTGGGTGAGGCCATGGAGAAATCCCAATCCTTTAGTCCTGTGGGTGGGAATGTAAAATGATACAGCCTTTGTGGACAAGAGTGAGATGATTCCTCCAAACCTCATAGAATCACTATACCATCCAGCTATTACCCTCCTAAATACATGTCCAGAAGAACACAAAGCAAGGGCACTGGTTCACGGTAGCCAAAAGGAAGCAATCCGACTGCACAGCCACAAATGAACGGTGAGGCACACTGTGCTCTGCATGTGCCATGGCAGAGAACTTAACTTTAAAAGGCAGGATGCTCTGCACAAGTTACAACACAGATGGACCTCGAGGACACTGTGCTAAATGAAATAAGCCAGTCATGCATGCACATACATTGCTTGGTTCCATTTATTTAATGGTGAAATCCAGGGACAGGAGGTGGGAAGGCGGCTTTGAGGGATGAGACGGGAGGAAGAGAGAGAACCCAGGTAACAGGCAGAACTTCAGTTTCACCGGGTGAGATTTCTAGATATGAACAGAAGTGAAAGCTGTTCGACATTATACCCTTAAGTGGGTACCCATGAAACAGATTTATGGGTGTATTTCAGCACAATTACATTTTTCAAGGGAGAAACTGCTAAATACACCAAGGAGAACACAGAGCAGTGACAATAGATGACAGAAATCACAGGGTCCCCTTGAGAAAGTGAATGAAGGAGGTAGAGGTAGAGAAGGGAATGGGGGGACCTCTGGGGCACAGGCACACTCTATACATACATGTGTGTCTGGAGGGCAAGGCTCAGAGCTCCTTAGCTCTTTAAATGCTTGCTTTCCCAACTTTGTGCAGCTTAAGGTCCACAGTAAACTGCGCTCTCGGTTCCAGGAGTGTTTTAGTTGGTACCCATAGGGCAGATGTCAGCTCTGACTAACCTGCTTGCCTGGAGGCTTCAGAGCTGGCAACTAAAACCTGACTGTAAGTCAGGAGGACTGGTCCTGGGCACAGCAACGTGAATACTGCTGCCTCATCCAGCCCACAGGACAACCCTTAACCCAATGGTCTTCTCTACTCTCTTACTCCCTCAAAGTTTGTACGAGGCGCAAGGGGTGAGCAGAGTTGGACCATAGCCTTTGGTCTCTGCCCTCTGATCGGGAGGCAGAGCTCACTGGGACTCCCAGCTCCTGTGTATTCAGACCCACAGTCACACCTTCACCCCTCCGAGAGAGGGACACACTTGTGCTCAGCGTTTTTTCCTGAAGTCAAAACTTCACCTCCTTCTCCAAGGTAGGGTGGTAGGTAGCCTTCAAGAATGTGACTTGGCAATGGTGACAAGTTTGCCTTGCTGGAAGACTGTGGTAAGGGTGGGAGGGGCTCTTCCACACCCCCATTTAAGTGAGACATCTGTACTCACATGACCCTTTTCATCTACTGGATGAGTTTAGTTACAGTTTATAGTAGAGAGCACTTCCTTTGTGCCCGTGATGTGTGGCTTGCAGATGGTGAGAATGCTTTGGGTACAGAGTTAAAGGGGGGAGGGGGCAAGCCTTCCCTCTCCCAGGGTCCAGGTCCATTTGCTGGCCTGGGATTCCTGCAGAGGGCTTTGGGGCAAAGGAAGAATATAAACCATGCTCCAGCCTGTTATCAGCAGACCACAGGATGATAGGACCCAGGGAGATAACAAGGGAACAGCCCACTGAAAGCAGAGCTGAATCAGAGCGGATGAGAATATCTCTGGCCAGATCCCGAAGGCCTGAGGCAGCCCTGCTGCCTACCTCACAGCTGGAGTGGCCACAGACAAGTTACTCATCCCTCTCTACTTCGACTTCCTCACTTACACCATGATGACTCTTGGACACGCTTGCATCACTGAGGCAGGAGAGAAATGGCAGAGCAAGATGGTTCCCACTGAGTGTCCCCTCTTGAGTAGACCAAGGCAATGGTCATGGTCCTTTGGGTTCACGGTAGGAAGGAAAGAAAGTACACACCGAAGTAAAGGTGACCCCAGAGTCCTGAGCTCTGACACGCTATGTCCTCTCAGTAAGCTGCCAGGAGGTAAAGACTCAAAAGCTTTTGCCCTAAGCGGGTTATTCTGACATTTCAAGGCCAGGATGGGGAATTAGGCTAGTGTCTGTAACATCTATTCTCTGGGGCTCCTGCAAAGAGCAGAGCATGTCAGATTATTACCACAATCAGCATGAAGCCTCTTTACCAAGCCACCAAGGCCCTGGCCAACCATGACAGTCTAAAGCTCCTGTAGGTGGCTTGCCACATTCCAGATGAGGTATCAGATGTTGATGTTCAGTTGAGGTCAGAAATATAGATCCACAGGGTCTCCAACGGTCCAGAGCTGGGTCCCTTCCTGCTGGAATCTGCACAGCAAAGACGCTTGCTGCCTACTGCATCTGATTCCCAGAAGGTCTTACAAGGTTCTGTAGGCTGAATAACTTATTTTCACCCATCTCTACCCCCACTTCTTCTCCATCCCACTATCTACAATTACATTTTTTATATCCAGTGACAGTTTAGGATCATCCACTGTGCCACCTTCATTTCTGGCCTTTCTAGGGAGTTAAGTCTCAATCCCTGAAAAGATTTGTTTTCCCCTTCTGCGCCATTATTGGTTCAGGGACAGCTTAGTGCTGATGGAACGGCACTGAAAATCAATGCTCTTCAGTTCAGCAGGAAAAGGTTGGGTGGGGGGAGGGTCCACAATGGCGTCAGGAGTGGAAGGTTGGTGTTCATGAATAGCACGTCTTTAAGAACAGCAGGCAGGGGTCCTGGGCTCCCAGAGGATTCTTCTGCCCTGTGGTTCCGAGAGATGAACTGTGCTCTCAAGATAAAGGTTTTTCCATTGGGCAGAAATCAAAAGCAGGCCAGGTAGGGTTGGACCAGTGGGCCTGTGGGGTTTGGGTTCATGTGCAGTGGCCAGGAGGAACCTTAAGCATTAGTATTATCAAGCTCTTACTCTGGTTATTTTTGTTTTATTGTTATTAAAAGGTTGTAGAACTCATCACCCTAGTAATTTTTAAGTGTACCATCCTGTGGCATTAAGTATAGTCACATGGTTAGGTAGCAACCACACTTGTCTATCTCTAGAGCCTTGTCATCTTCCCTAACTGAAATGATTCTCCATCCCTCCCTCTCCTAGCCACTGGTGACCACCTCTGTTACCTTCTGTCTTTGAGCATGACAAGACTAGGGACCTCCTGTAAGAGATAACTAAGGACCTCCTATAAGGAGACTCATATGGTATCTGCAATTTTGTGACTGGCCAGCGTCGGTAGCAAATGTATCCTAGGCTCTCCCGTGTTAAAGCATGTATCGGAACATCTTTCCTTTATAAAGCCTAATCATTCCACGCAGGGACACATTTGCTCATCTGCTTCTAGACATCTAGCCTGCTTCTTCCTGGTCACTGTTGTGAATGACGCCATGAACATGGTTGCGTGGCTATGTATTTGCATTTCTCCTTCAATCATTTTGAGTGTATACCTAGATGTAAAATAGCTATACCACATGGCAATTCGTTGTACCATTTGACATCTGTATCAGCAAACTACAAGAGTTTCAACCCCCCCACCCCCCCGCATCATTGCCAAGGTTTATTTTCCACTTTCTCCCCCTTTGGTAACAGCTGTCCCAACGGGCAACTTCCTAAACTTCCTATTGTGGTTTAAATTGATCCTTCCATGGCGATTTGATAAAGAGCATATCTGTCACGTGTAGAACTCTTCAGAGGAGGGTCTGTTTTGCCCACCTCCCCATCCCCTTTGAAGCAGTTTTCCAGTTACCATTAAGCAACCAAAGATGTCATAAGTAGAGGCAGAGTTTGCTCAGTGGATAAAGTCAAGAAGGTGACAATGTTAGTCATGGGGGTGTGTAAGGAGATGCTTCTGTGTGTGAATTAAGTTTTAAAAATTGCTTTCTTAAGTTCTTATGCTCTTTGGCATGAACAAAAATTAAGGGGACTCACAGCAATAGTGTCACACTAGCAGAGAACAGAGCCAACACGCTGTATTGCTCTACAGCTCCTTCTCTAGGGTGCTTTACTGAGAGCCTTTACAGATTGGCAGGCGAGAACTCCATTGCAGATTGTTCACGTGGAAGAGGACTTGCACCTCCAGTTTTACTTAAAAAATAAAACATTCTGATACAAGATTCCCACTTGAGAAATATATTTTCCTAGGCTCGCCAACTTGGCTCCAGCCCACTTCATCTCCCTCCATGTTAGAAAGGACTATTTAAAGTCAGGGCTTCTGCATACACAGGGTTTGAAGGTTAAAATCAGGGGGCTAGTAGGTATATCTTTGCTGCTGTTCTTTACACCCACTATAAAAGGCTCTAATCTAGGGACTCTGGGTGCTCTAGAGAGTACTCACCTGGCATGTAACTGACTCTGGGTTCCATGCATGGCAGCAGGAGTTGAAGGAAGACTTAATTCAAGAGGGTTAGAGCTAGAAATAAGCCCCATACAAAAGTTCTCTGAAAAGAAGAACTTGTGGCCCTGCAGTTCCCAAGTACATGGCACTACGGGCAGGGACCTGGATTTGCTTGTCCGCACACTGCTCCTGGGCAGCAGGTTCAAGAACTGCAGCCTGTGTGTGCATAAGGATGTGGGATTCTCAGGTGTTCAAGTACATCCATGTCGTAAGTTTAATGAGAATGTTGGCATACTTTCCAGCCTGGGTAACCAAGGTGCAGAGAAAGAGAGAATAACCAGATGACCAGACGACCTCACAAACTTAAAGCAGTCTTGGGCCTCTAATTCAATCCTAGGGCTTATGGAGCGTTACCTCCAACTTATTCAGCTCTCGGGCTTGAGGTTCTGCAAACAGCAAATGTCCCCTCAACAAGGACTGCAGCCCCATGGAAAAGGGCTCTAAGGCTGATGACTGATGGGGGCTCTTCAGACTTCTCCTGTTTCCTGCCAACATTTATTTCGGGAGGGTTGGTCAACAGCCTCTGCTGACAGTGCCCACTTGTTTCCATGGGCTTCCCAGAATGGAAGAAATTACTTGAGAAGATCTTGTGAAAGATCAATTTGAGTAGCAGGCTGGGCAAAGCACAAGCCTTCAAAGCGGCAATTCTTGGCTAAAAGTTTTGTTCGAGGAGAGAAATGAGAGGAGAAGATGGAAACTTCCTTTCCTAAGGCTTTGCTACACTGGATAAAAAAGTATTCATGATTCTGATACAGAAACCCAGGGTAGCCGTAAGCCTATGGTGAATGCTCTTACAATGGCAATTTGCTGTCTGGCTTCCACATTAGTCCTTTCAAGCCAAGACCAGAGAGCTCCCCCTCAGCATTCCCTAGGTCCCCTGGCAGAACACTGATGAGGCTCCTGATGGGCAAACTGATAGGGAGAAAGTATAACAGGATATTTAAGGAGCTGAATACTGAAAGTCATATTTATCTATCAGGAGAGATGCTGTCTATGGGAGGAGAATCTTGCAGTGCTTTCTGGAGACAGATTCAGAATCAAGAAGATGGCTCAGTAGATTAGGACACTTGCTGCAAAGCTCCGTATGTGCATATACACACATAAATGTAATGAATAAAGTTAGAATTGGATTCAGGTAACCTATGACCTCTGGTTCATTTTGATCCCTTAAAGGGGCTGGGATGACTTCACTGGTTCACAGAGGAAGTTTCCTGCCTGCCCCCCTCCTCTCTCCCTAGCTGCTGAGACATACTTTTTAAATGGCCAATTTCCTGCTTCTTGGGGGTTTCACTCTGGCCTCTCAGTGTTTTTGCCTTTTAAGGGATGAAATGTTTACCGCTTGCATTGTCCTTGACAACAAATCTTTCCTAGCCTGCTAACTCCTTAAATAAAGCAACCCTGCATGCCTGTTTGTCTGCCAAAATCCTCTGGAGGAGTCAAGAAATAACAAGATCTAGATCAGCAATCAGGGCGTGGCAGCAGTGCTGTCGCACAGCCATGGTGTGATGCTTACAACCAAGCAAGAAATCCCAACTCTGTATATATACACCATGTGGCATCTGCTGTCTAGTGAACACCTCGGCCCAGTAATGGGAAGAATTTTCTTTAGGAAAATTTACCTAAGAATGGCCTGAAAACTCTCAGGCCATGCCCCACCCCAAACCTTTGTCTGTGCACCTCCACATCCATCTCCGATCATCTCTGCTGTGTCCTATCCTTTTCCCACTCTGGCGGAAGAGAACGCACACAGGGTCCTTCCACAAAAGCACCCCGTCCTTTCCCTGAGCTAGTGTCCTGTCCCATTACTCAGGAGTCCCATAGCATAAGCTCAAGGAATAATAACAAACCTAGCCTGCATCAGCGATGGGCTGAGAAAGTCTACTACCCACGGCCACCTGTTCCAGTCCCTCAGATGTCACTAATGCCAGGAATAACATTAGTGACAGATCACTGTCCTTTTCACACACTGTTAGCCCTCCCCATGGATGATTTTTATCTGAAGATACATCTAAATCAAAATGCCAAGGGAGAAACACTGTACCTGTACTAAACCTATAAGTGTTTCTGCTTGTTGTATCCTGAAGGATACAATATAACAGGCATTTATATAGACTCTGGCTCTCTTAGACACTGTAAGTCCACTAGAGATGTATATGTATGTAGAGGTGTACAGAGCTTCCATGCATGCATGACACCATCATAGGACTTGAGCTGTTTTTTGACGTCTGTGGGGTCTTGGAACCAATGCCTTGTAGACAATGAAAGCCACCATTCTCAAACAAGACTCTGAATTACAAACTGATGCTGGTTCCCAGCCTGGGAGTTTCTGTAGAACTGGAGAGTGTGTCGGAGCTCTGCCCTCTCTCTTTCTGTCAGGGTCGGGTGCTGTGAAGGTCTCATGTTGTCCTCCCTCCCACCCGCAGGTAGCAAGTTTGCTAGGCCAAAATATTTAAGACACACAATGCCCGGGGGTTACTTTTAGACAATCCTTTTGCTTTACAACCCTGTGGATGAATCTGTAGAGGATTTTGGAGACGAGCAATTCCATCAGCTTAAAACTCTTGCCATTCCCAAGGCTCCTGGCCATTATTTGCTTTTAATAACCAGGTGAGTCTATCACTACGTGAACGAACTGGGTGTACATTTCAACTATCCAGCTCTCATGAATCCAGGCAGAGGACGGTGCTGTGCTGGGGTTAAACTCCCACTGGGAGCATCTTCTTAGGGGTTATTTTAGGCCACCTTGATTTTTCTTAAGGAAGAGTAGCCAATTTCCTCCTGAAAGAAATCCCCACACACCTGAGTCTGCAAACAGCTCTTATTTGCCAAAGGCCTCAGAGCCTTAGAGCCAAGCTGCATAAAGCTAGAAAAACAGGCTGCCTTGAAGTTTCTATTTTTACATGGTGTCCTGTTTCCACGGGGGCTAAGACTAGCGGTTTCAAACTCAATTTAGCGTTAAACTAAGTTTCAGCCAGGTCTCCATGGACCAGCAATTAGGGGAGGCAACAAGTTCAAAGCTAGAGATTCCAGGACCCCTGCACAGGCGTGTGTACTCTTTGAAAAAACTCTCTCCCAGTTGCTTCCTGTCCTGGGCTAGACAGCCACAACCAGCCCAAACAACCTGCTGCTGGAATGTCCCATGGGCACAAGCAACTGGGCTTTACCATGTCCAGTGTCTAGAAAGACACTGGCCAAGTCCGTTCACTCTCTCCTAGCTGTCTTGGGGAAGGATATAAAAACTTCCTGAGGGGCATCACTATGCACCAATGCCAAGAGGTACAAGGCAAAGGGCAGCAAGAAAAGAATGGGTTCTTTCAGCCGCTGAACTCAGTGGTCTTATAGTCTTGCAACCATCCTGGCTGGGCAGCCACAGTGGTCCCACAGCATAGGTCTTGCTGAGCCAGGGGAGCCTAAGCCTTCCTCCCAGTGGGCGACCAGCTTTATCTATGGTTTCACTATTCCTTGTGATGCCTAGCTGGGATTTTTTTTTTTTCTTGCATTTCAATTTTCCCTGGCAATGGTGATTAGGTTCTGCAAGACCATGGTACAAATTACAGAAGGTACCCAAAGGAAACCTCAGTCTTGTCACCCCCACCCTTCCTAGGAATCCACTGCTAGGTTCCCCCTCTTCACACCCTCTGTTCCTCCCTGTTTGCAAGCATTAGTTTCACACAAATGAGATCACTTTACACATGCTGGTCTTCCCCTTATCCCTTTTATGAAGAATGTTCTAGATAAACCTCACTTCCTCAAATTCTTTCCACCATTCATGCTTCTGGAATCTTGGATTTGGACCTGGGGTTTAAGGAGTCTGAGTCTTGAGAATCTAGATAAATGCTCCCACAACTGCCTAATCAGAGAAGGGAGAAGACAGGAGGATGTGTCTTATGGCTGCCGACAGTGCTTGTACACTCTCCAGCCAGAAATCTTCATTTCGGCAGGAGCTGTCAGCCAGGAGAAGGGGTCCTCTCTCCAGCTCAGGGAGACAGGATGGACAACATCTGTGTAGGACCCCCATTGTAAAGAAGAACAGGACCTCTAAGGGGTCAGGAAAGGAACACTTGACCCCAGCTGATGCCAGCAGGACAGCTGTGTACTAGGACTGGCTCCCATTTCCAAATTCCACATGCTTGCCAACTTATCTAGAGTTCAAGAAAATCTTTTAACTGTTTAGAAATCAAAACTTCCCCCAGAGAAGGTCAGCATCATGCCTGTCACCCTGAAATCCCACGCCAGGCCAGGATAACTGGCTCTGAAGACATTCTTCCCCACCCCCAGGAGTCATGAGCCAGTCAGGCTCTGACCTCTAACCAGGGAGGAACACTAGCCTCCCAACCTGGACGGAGGACCATAGGGAAGAAGCTCACCCTGAAACCTTCATACTTTGAAGGTACGGCAGAGAAGGTGCGGGAAGACATTCATGTAAGAAAGGGGAGGTGGGAAACAGGAAACAAAACTAATTCTCTTCCTTCTGGCACTTAAAAGGAGCTTAAGACATCAAAGAACCCAAGTGGGTACATGCTGGCAAGGAAACAGAACCTGGCCCTGGGCATGCAGACAGTGGCACAAGGTTAGGCAAGGGGCAGACAGCCTGACCTGACTCTACCCATGACTATTGAGGGGATGGGTTTTTGCTGTTTTTGTTTTGTTGTTTGCCTTCAAGATAAAGTCTTATACTGTACCTCAGGCTGGCCCTGGTACTCACTATCTTACTATGTAGCCCAGGCATGCCTCTCAGCAATTCTGTCTCAGCCTCTTGAGTGCTAGAATTAGTCTTGAGCCTACATACCAGGCATACAGCTGTTATTCTTCCCACTGGAAGAGGTGCAGAGAATGACAATGGCCCTGCCTGCTTGACAGATTGCCATAATGGTTGGAACAACAGAATAGGGGCATGTTCCTGGCTAAGGGGCAGTTGGTGGACAACCCAGACTGCATGAAGTCAGTCTTTATTCAAAGGACACCTCACATGTAGGTGTGATACCCCCTTCCCTTCCTTCATTTCTAATCTATTTCTAAGCAAGATGGCATGCATCTATGAAGCTCACTGCAGAGTATAGATGGTGCCAGGCAGTACTCAGAACAGAACCAGAAGCCAGCAGTCCTTACCTGCTTTTCTAAAAGATCTACGTTAGCCTGGCCTAGAACCAAGCCCCCAACAGTAGGCAGCATCCTGTTAAGCAGTTCCAATACCATAAATGGATGGAGCTTTAGGCCCCTTGCCCATCCATCACAGTAAGAGGATACCAGGCCTTCCTTGAGTATCACAGCTTCCCCTGCCTCTTGGTGCTTCTGAACATAAGAACAGAGCACAGTGGACCGTCCTCCTCCTTCTCCATGTGGGAAGGAAGCTACAGGAGCCCTGCTGGGTCCTGCTGGTAAGCTGTGCACAGCAGTGCAGTATAACCTCAGGTAGTCCCGGGCTTGTGTGCTCTGGACCTCTAAGAGGCATCACCTTGCACTCGGGACATAATTTTCATAGTTTTCATAAAGATGATTATTCAGTAAAGCTCTGTCTGTTACATGAGCTTACAATGGCAGATGGAAAGAAAGGCAGCCCTGTACCGTCTCCAGCAGAGAAGTACCTGAGATGACCTGATTAGTGAGGAGTAAACTCAGAGGGACCTATGAAGAAGCCTTTAATTAATGAAGAAAAGTCAACCACACCCACTCTTCTTAACTATGTTCCACCAAGGCCAACTAGCATGGCTGGTGGACACTACAGAGAAAATCCCCTGACTACAGGCTTGAATCTGTCTGCTCACCCGAGTCCAGACCACAAAACCTTAACTGACATGATTTGGAGCATGGGGTGGGGGGAGGATGTCTTGTGAATTCCAAATACTGCTAGAACATAACTCTAATAATTAGAATTATAGGATTTAATTGCTTCCTGCCCTCCTCCTCCCCCTTCTAATCGCAGTCATTTAATAAAAAGGGAAAATGGGTTTTGAAGGAAGAGATTTAGTTCAAGTGTTGGCACTGGAATTCACTAAGTGTATAACAAAGGCACCTGACCCATGATAGTGTGTCTCAGGAAGCCATTGACCTGGAAGCAGGAATAGGTAAATGACCACAGGGAAGTCTAAGGTCCGATGGGACAGCATGCTACTGTCCCAATAGGAACACTGTTCCTTCTACCTTCTCCAATGTCAGGGTTTGGTGCAGCTGGAAATCTTTCCCAGCATGGCGGTCATAGTACCCCTCGTG
This sequence comes from Arvicanthis niloticus, assembly GCF_011762505.2. Lineage (NCBI taxonomy): Eukaryota > Metazoa > Chordata > Mammalia > Rodentia > Muridae > Arvicanthis > Arvicanthis niloticus. The sequence continues at coordinate 26,028,532 of NC_047671.1, forward strand.
CTACCCTCTGGGCTGTAGAGAGCTTCTGTGATGTTGGAGTTATTGTTGATGGGCATCACAACTACTCCCCAGAACACGAAACACGTGGATGGCAGCCCTAAGCTCCCAATTACATATCCCTTCCCAGCCTTCCACACTTCTTTTCTTTCTAGAAACACCTCCTCTATGAGGTAGAGCCCCACATTCCTCAGGTTCCCGGGGATCTCTCTGACATGCCCCACGGGCCACCTATTTTACTTAGTCAAGGAGATACAGACTCTGCAGGGCTCCGTGGCTAGGTGAGTACCTTGGCGTTCTGCAGGGGAGGCTGGTAACTGGATGGCCGGTAGAACACCCTCTGGGTAGCGTCAGTGTGGATGTCGCCCAGGAAGAGCTCCTCTACCAGGTGGTCCAGGCTGTGGTGGGGATACTGCTTCTCCACACGGATGAGCTGCAGCTCATGCATGGCAAAGTTCACAGCCTTGGTACACTCGTGGCTGCTCTCCTCCTGCCACAGGTCATAGGCTACGTCCTGTACCCAGGCACCACCAGGAGCCAGGAAGCCTGGGCAAGTTCGGTTTACCAGTCGGCTGAGTTGTTCAGCAACTGCCTCTGTGTGGCAGATGACTTGAACGCCATGAAGTTGGTAGTCAGCCTCAGTGCCCCCACGGATGATCCAGGATGCCTGACGAAGCCGGATCTTGCCTCGGATGATGAGGGTATAGGTGGGATTTGTACAGCGGTTGCTGCCATAATAAAACTGGTAGGCCTTGAAGGTATTATTGTTGTAGAATCTGTAAGACCTTGTGATGAACTCCGGACCTGACCTTACTTCACAGCTGTTGAAGACAAGAACAGGGGAAGAGCTTGGTGAATCTAGCACCATGTAGAGGACATGACAAGTCATGGCAGTTAAAGAACAATGCCTTCTAGATCCTTTACAAATGCCAATTCATTGTATCTTGACAGTAGCCTTGGTACTATGTATGACTACCATCTATCCACCTCTGAGGAAACCGAGACAAAAGATGAGAAGACATGTACAAGATCACACGAGCCTGACCGTGAATCTAGGCAACACAGCTTCAGTGACTGACCCCAACTACTCTCTTCTAAAAGGTTTTCACTCACTGTATGTGAGGACATGCAGGGGCCCCTTTAGGGAAACTCCCTCTCTGAATAAGAGGGAACACTGTGCTGCTGGCCTATACAAGGAACACCCACCTGGCAGATAAAGAACAACTAGACTCATGCATACTTCAAATTAGGGACCTTGTCTAGGCTGGTACGAGATGTCCTTTGTTCTGAAATGGAATCTTGGCAGAAATGGAAGTCTGCCCTTCTATCTACTCAAAAGTTTTATCCTCTCAGGGAAGCGAAGTTAAAGGGAAGCGAAGTTAACATAATAAGAGAGGCCAGGATTCCTTTGGTTTGTGTTGACTGACAAGGGGGAAATGCCCTTAGATAAATGCTCCCAAGCCAGAAACCCTGTGACTGAGACCTATAGAGCAAAATGGCTTGACGGGCTCAGGGACACTCTCACATGGTTTGCCACCAATCCATATGAACACAGCAGAGCCTGTACCAGTGCAGGCAGGGATTCTTGAACCACTGCCCAGAGTTTGTCCGTGAAGCTTTTTAGACCCTGGTCTTTCCAGTTAGAACTCTTGGCTCATCAGAATTCTTCCTCTGCTCATGAACAACCCTGAGCTGAGCTGCCAGCATGTCTAAATCAAGCAACTGGGATGCCATCCAAAGCACAGGTGCTTCCCAAAACTGACAACAACTTGGACTTTTAGTTGGCAGACTGATGAGGGATAACTACTACCTAATATGAGTACCTTTTGTTATACAAATGCATTCGTTAATGTTAAACAATGCCTTGTGGATGTAAAACACACAGTTCTTTGAGCACAGGTCATGGGAGGCGGAAGGAAGGGGCAAAGGCCACCTTAGGCTTCTGACCCAAAGGAACTGGAGTTGAGGGTGACCAGCAACAGAGGTCAGCAGAGGTGGGAAGAGCTCTCCTTTTTCACTGTTTTCTTTTGATCATTTCCTTTTAATCTCAACATCAACGGTCTGTGGGCTCTGCCTCCTGAACTCATCTCAGACCCAGCCATTCACTCCAGCTACCATCAGCTCTAGCCAGAAGTGTGTGCATCTCTCAAGGGTTACTCCCAGCCTATGGCTGCTCCCGTGTATTTGCCATAAAACTACTGCAGGACCCTTTAATAAATCTGGATCCTATCTTAAGCAATCCTTCCAAGTTTTCTTAGATTAGAATACCTGTAAGCTGGACACAGTGGCACATGCCTGTAGTCTTGCTATCCCAGAGGTTTAATAGGAGAAACACTTAGCTCAGGAGTTCAAGGTTAGACTTGAACTAAGCTAGTTCAAGATAGCTCAGAGTCACCTTACACACAGGGAGCTAGGTTGCAGGGCTGGGATCAGTGGAGTCTCCTGGCTGGTCAAGGAGACCATTCTCTATGCAGCCATAACTTTGCTACTTTCCCTACATAGATCATTCTTCCTGCAGGAAGAAACTAGACTTTCAGGGCCCATCCTGATTAGAAAGCAAGGCTCTCTCATAACTATCCTGCTGTCATTGGGCCCCTGCTCCTCTGGGTCTATCTGCAAAATCTATGACAATACGGACCAAGTCTGTTTGAGCTATAAACACAAAATATACACAACTGCTGGCCACAGAGCAGCCACCTAATAAATGACCATTTTCAAGTTATAATTTTGAATTTAAAATGTATCTGCAAAGAGTTTATCACAGTCATTTTAAGAGACCCCTCCCTTTTTAAAAATCAGTTTCATCATTTATAGGTTTTCTTTTGTCTTATGTCCATATGTGTTGAGTTATTCAAAGAAGGTCTCTGGAGGCTGCTCTCCATATCCCAGGAACTGTGCATAGGGAGACGTCATCAGATCCCAGTTAGTCTTGTTAATGTGCAACAATTTAATGGGTAGAAAGAAAATCGCTGATCCGCCTCTAGGCTATTTTTAAAAGCTCTAATGGAAGATAAGCCGGAGCTCAAACTAGGATAAATCTCAGCTTCACAGCACAGAAAAGACTCTAAGAACTGGCTAGTAAAGGCAGCTCTAAACTTACTCTCCGTGCCCTGAAACCGTAGATTAAGTTACCAGAATATGGCGAGAATATTTAGACCAGAAGAAGCTTTGCAGTCAGGTTTCAGGGTTGGTGAAACACAGACGCTTAATTTCACTTGCTAATGGTTTCTCTTTATACACGAGTGGTCCCACAGAGTTCAGTAAACAAGGATCTATTCACTCATACTGTGTAGTTAGCAGTGCTGTGATACCATTGCTGCTTCGGAGTAAGATTTCTACAGCTCCTAGTTCTGTTTGCATAACCGGCCATAATTTCCGAGAGCTGCCTGGTTCTCCGTAGCTGTCGATTATTTAGATGCAAAGCTAGCATCTAAACCCATAGAGAGTCTTCCTCAGACCCTGGGAACAGGTTTCCAAATCATCCAGATCTTACCCTGTGGACACCCAGTGGCCCTCGATGGTCGGGGGCATCTGCACCGTGATCCGTGCACCATTGTGGAGATGCTTGAGCATATGATGGCACTGTGACTCCTTGAAAGCCCTCCAGGCGCTTTTCTCTAAGGACCGAGGGTGTGACCTGCTGTCCGGATGAAGGAGGGCAGAGCCCTCTCCCAGCCCTGGAAAAGCAAGAGCAGAAAATAAGCAAATCTGTAGCCCTTGGTGTGAGCCAGATAGACCATTCTGTCTACAACTGGGAGTGATGGCAGTGGGAAAAGCGTGCCCACTCCACCAGGCTGTGCACTGTGCTTTCTCCTTCGGAACTCCCATGCCACAGTGCAGAACCCTCTAGGAGATCATTGCCCAGGTGGAAATGGATGCCTGTGAGAATCAGAACCTAGCTTGCTTGGGGCCACCCAGCTAGTTCTGTGTGAAGCCAGGGTTCAGGTACATTTACCTAGGCTTTTGAACATATTCACAAGCACCTGTGTGGTAGAGCCCTGAATGGACTTCACAAGGTCAGCTCAGAAAGGCATGTTCTAGAAGAACTGAAAAAGAAGAGGTGGAGTTGAAGGAAGAGGACGGACCTGGGTATCAAGAGGGTACCTTCACACACTGACATATTTCGGTGAGAAATAACAAGAGCAAAGAGATCGACAGTGTTGAAAACACAGCCTGGCTGATGTGGAAAGAGAAATGGCCAGGAGACAGTTCTCAAATTCCTGGCTGGGACCTGCTCCTTGGCTAGCCTCCCATATGCTTGCACTGAGTGTCCTATTTTCTGGCCATCACAGACTCCAGATGGATGCCCTTGTTATGGTTTATCTAAGGGCTTATGAATTAGAATCTTGGCTTCTAGATTTGATATTAAGAAATGGTAGGGCCTTTTAAGTAATGAAGTCCAATAGTCATTATCAAGGGCATTGTGGGAGCACCCTAGAACTTGCAGGCTGCTCATATTCAGATATCTGCTCTGAGTGTCTCGAACACTGAGAGGATGGAATGAGTTGTCAGTGTACAGTCCCAGCAGTTAGATGATATATGTCTCTGAATATGAACTCTCATGGTTCCCTTTGTAAAATGCTGCTTTGTTGACAGAGGTGCTGCTGCTGCACCTCTTCCTCCTCCTCTTCTTCCTCTTCTCCTACTTCTTCTTCCTCCTCCTCTTCCTCCTCTTCTTCCTCCTTTTCTTCTTCTTCTCCTCCTTCTTCTTCCTCCTCCTCTTCCTCCTCTTCCTCCTCCTTTTCTTCTTCTTCTCCTCCTTCTTCTTCCTCCTCCTCTTCCTCCTCTTCATCCTCCTCTTCTTCCTCTTCTCTTTCTTCTTCCTCCTCCTCCTCTTCCTCTTCTTCCCCTTCTCCTTCTTCCCACTATTCACCACAGTTGAGAGCCATGAGTCTAAGACACCTATGGGCTCTATTCAACTAATAAAACCTAAGTAAGAGATTCTTGACTGAAGTTGACGGTGATATGTTATGGTTTGGAAGTGGAGTGTCCCCTACAGGCTTATGGTTTGAAATGTTTGTTCCCTATCTTGGAGCATTACTTTGGGAAGCTTTCTGGGTAGAGCCACGCAGGAAGAAGTAGGTCACTGGGGATAGGCATTGGAAGGCTCTGGTTCTAGTGCACTCTCTGCTTTCTGGCCCATTGTAAAGTAAAAAGCGCCTGTCACATGACCCCACCACCATGAGCTCTAACTACTCTACCATCACCTGCCTTTCCTGCCATGGTGGACTGAATTCTCTGAAAGAAGGAGCCAGAATGACTGTATTCTTTGTTGTCCGATATTGATATTGGTGATACAAACATTGCTAATACATGTGGTGCTCAGTTTAAGACTAAGACCACTGCTTTTGACCTGAGCTGCTTGCAGACAATAATAAAAACAGGCAATTGCTATCATTATTATAGCAGTATTGTGACATCATTATTCACAGTCATAGTTATGTAGCAAGGGTCTCCACAGTCCAGTGAAGCTTCCTCCAGTGATTCTCCTAACATTACGTTCCATCTCACATGTACTATCCCAGATGGGCGGCCTGGGCAGTGGAGGAAGAAGCAAGCTTGCTGATCTCAGACCTTCGTTTTCTTCTCTAATCACCACCTGCTAACACAACAGCATACCCAACACACACACACACACAAGAAAGGACCCCCCCCCCCCCAGTGTTGTTCAGCTGTGACAACACTGGGCCCGGACAAGTCAGGAGTGAACTACTGGCAATTCTGTGACGGACATCATCTATACCCTGTGCTCACATGGAGCATTTAGCACAACTCCCATCATTTACTACCTATTTGTCTGACATCTTTTGATCTTTCATTTGGTTGTGAACTAACACAGGGGACAAAGGTGCCATTCACCGTATCTCTACCAACTCCAATAGCTATAATTATCCTAATGACAGTAAACAAGCCCCATTCCTTGTCAGGTCATCAAAGAACAAAATGTAATACAACTCACTATCTGGTGGATCGATGATATAATCAATTACAATGTGGCTAACTTCTAATAGACTTTAATTAAAGACCTAAGGCATGAAAGAACAGGAGAGGATTGTACTTGAAACGTGACTCTAGGCATTCAGTAAAGATGCCAATATCTCAGAGATGACCAAATTTTTGTTCTAAAGCTTGATGTGCGAACTCCTTCGCACTCTATGAATGTTTTCTCATAAACTCCTAGATCTTAAAAGCCAGGGGTATAAGGGATGAGGCTGAAGTCGCCCAAGCTGGGCTACTCAAGTTTAAAACTGGATTTGCTGCTTGCAGAATTATATTCAACTCAAGACTTCCACGGTGTCTGAGATGCATCGTTATTCTATTACCAGCGACAAAACACTTGGCTCTAACAATGACATAATGCTTTAACAATGCCCATGAATCAGTCACAGCAGCCTCAGATGGCTTTGACATTTATCTGTTCAAGGAGAGTTGGCAAGTTTTCTGGCCTTTGGTGGCAAGTGTTTGCTCTTCACGTGTCTTGGTCACAGAATGCAAACACAGCTTCATGTTTTTGTGGGTACTCTCATGTCCAAGCCACCAACACACATTGGGTGAGAAACTATGGTACTGCAGTTATTCTTCCCACAATAAATATTTGCCCCACTGAGGACAAATTAACACCCCCTATTCTGTTGGAAGACAGGTTTTCCCTTCACAGTGGTTTCTCTTCTCAGTCTCAGAGTCATCAGCTGGTTATGAACAGAAGGCATGTATGCTGACTCAATAGTTTACTCTTTTGATTTTCAAAACCAGTCTGCTCTAAATAAACTGAAAATAAGGAGTACAAGATACCCACACAGGAAACAAGTGCAGAGACATGAGGAGTAATTGTGACCAAGTTGCCAAAGGCAAGAACAACGTCATGGATCAGGACTTTAGCTCTGTGGCAGAGCACATCAGTCTTCTTTATTACTACGTGCAGACCAAAGAGACCGTGACTCCCATCAGTAGTACCACTCACCACAGAGATCTTAAAGTAGAAAAAGAGGGAGGGAGGGCATCTTGTGGTGGCTGAAATACACTATAGGCTGAGGAACTCAACCTCTCTGAGCTGCAGCCCACTTATGTGTAATGAGCCCATTCCTTTTGGGCTGGGCCTAACTTAGCACAGTGCCTTCCATACACCATTAACACTATTTAATAATAATAACCCTCTTATGTCAATCTCAAAAAGTCTCCCCTAACAAACAGTTAAAATAATGGTGGTCTACAACTGGCCTCCCTCTGAGCTCTGAGGAGAATGAAGTACTCAAAATTAAGCTTGGGCTGGCAGACAACATTTTATGATTCTGAAGAAGGAAGCAAAGAGTGGGGCTGGCAGCCAGCAATCTATTAACTATTCTGAACAAGAAGAGAGTGAAGGCTAGGGCTGGCAGCCTGCGTTCTACAATGATTCCAAAGAAGAACAGATAGCACCAGGCATGTGATTGTTGACACGTACGGATCAACTGTTTGTGTATTTTAGAGGCAGGAAGTACAGATGTGAATTAAGGTAAATGTTGCTGACTTAGCAGTCTGGATAGGAAATGGGTGGAGATGATTAAGGAGGACTCTGGGAATACAGTCAGGCCCTCAAAGGCAGAGGTAGGAGTGATGGGTAGTATCTCCATGGGCCATTCAAAAGAACGGCGTCACACAGGGAAGGAAAGTTATGCTCGTGTTCTTAGCAGGTGGCAAGAGAAATAAAATCCATTATGGAAATCATTGGAAAGTAGGAGACATACGCCAACCTAGGATGTGGCTCTCAGTCATGAACACATCTTAGCCACGTAGTGAGGCAGCCATTTCAGCCAGGGAACACATGACCAGCAGATGGAGACAACTCAACAGGTGTGATAGTGAATTTATGTGTTAATAATTGTCTTCATTCATTTCCCACTGTTAAAGGAAGCTACCTGAGGCTAGATTTTTTTTTTTAGAATTAAGTTTATTTTCGAATACAAAGTATGGCATTGATTGTTGCTTGGCTCTACTGGGGGCTGTGACTCTTCACACTGTTCTGGATCCCAGCATGCTTCGTGGGAGTGTGATGGGAGTATACTCAAAAGCAGGTAGGGGCCACGGATCTGTTATAGCCACTTGTCCCTCCCCCTCCCCCCAGATCATGGTAATTCTTCCCAAGAGCAATGTCTCCAGTGACTTAATCACTTCCCACTGGGCCCCAGTTTGGGGGGAAGAGGAGCAGGTATGGGGATTGAGCAAGCCTAGAGCTTTTCACATGCTAAGCAAACCATTTACTCCTGAGTTACATCCCATCCTTGGCCCTTTTTACAGGGTCTCACTAAGTTGCCCGGGGCTGTCCTTGAACTTACTCTGTAGTTCTCCTCGGCCTTGATCTTTTGAGATTTCAAAAAACAAAAACAAAACAAAACAAAAAAACAAAACAAAAAACCCAAAACAAAACAAACAAACAAACAAACAAAAACCACTTTGATTACAAGCATCTACCAACTCAGCCTGGCTTAGACTTCACCTTTTCAAGGTTCTACTGACATCATTACACAGCTTTCTACACATGAACCCTTGAGGAACATACTATGCCTTAAGTATAGTAGTGGGTTTTGTCTTCTTTCTCTTTGTGGGTAGATAAAACCATCTCTGGGTTGTTGTTTTTTTGTTGTTGTTGTTGTTGTTTTGCCAATATAAAAAATATGGATGGCCTTCTTTTAAGTGCTACTTCTGTTTGATGTCTAGGAATTGGAAGCTTATTTGATGTACAAATTTCTTTTTGGGAGAAGCTAAAGCCAACATTTTTATACCTCTTTTTCAAGGCATAGCCTTAGTGTACCAGTCAAGGAGCCCAGCCTTAGATTTCTGGTCAACCCAGGGGACTTTGTGGTCATACAACACTTGACAACTCACTTGGGCACAGGGACAATCTGAGGTAAATTTGTGACTAGTTGGCCACAACACCCATTGACAGGGAAGCTCCTATCACTGTTCTCAATCCAGGGGAATTCTGAGTAAGTTATCAAACAACCTTTCCAGAAAAATGATCTCAAGCATGGCCTGGACTCAAATAAAATCATTATGGCAAAAGGGTGGGTTATTTTAAAGGAACGTGAGGGAAGGAGTAATGTAAAAGTCTGGGAAGAAATTGTTCACTTATTGAAAGAAAATAAGTTCTGTGAGGTTACACATTTCTAGGTTACTACATTGTGAATATTACACAGACCTTGGAGTTCTGTATGGATTGTGTTAGGGACAGATGCATGAGTGATGCCCCTAAACAGGGAGGTGAGTTACTGCACTCAGAAATCCTAGATTTTGCTATGATCTTATCCACCAACATACAGCAGTCAGCTACTCAGACAGTAGGAATACCCAACAACAGCAAAGAAAACCCAGATTTGCTTGAATAAGAGGAAGTACAAGGTTGGGTTACCCTCAAGTTTGTACTCCAAATAACAGATGTCAAAGTGCCCAGCTCTTACATCACTTGAAAGCATAGGTCACACACTTGGAAGGTGGTACTTAACAGAGCTTTCATGGGGAAAGATGGAGCTGAGACATCTACTGTCACCCACACATCCTCTCCCTAGACCCATGGTGCTCTCAGGAGCAAGCCAGGCCACTGAGAAACTAAAGAAGACCCTTGAAGAGATGGAAGGGAGGGAGGCAGTGGTTGCTCACATTCTCAGAGACAACATTCATTTACTCAACAAAGTTCTAAATAACAATCATGTATTGGGTTCTTTCTTATAAAGATCATTGTTGACTTATGAAAAGTATATGGGGCTAAATCCTTGATTTTTCAATATTTTAAGAACTCAATTATCTACAGATTCTGGCTTCCAGATGTCTATGTAGACCTACTAGGAAGAAAATTCTTCTAAGGCATTTTATAGATAGCACAATGCAACATTCACTGGAAAACAATACTTTTCAAGCACACTTGAGTCTGAGCTAAACTTTGGTCAGGCCAGTCTCTAAGAGTTATACTCTAATGCTTAAAACTTAATTTCAAAAAGTAAATAAATGTAATATTAACACATTAGAAATTTTCTCTGGGCAGAGGGTTCTGAAGGATCATTTTCTCAACTCATTTTGCAGCTTTCCCTACTTCAAATAATGTGTGTGCCTCAACAATCAGACAGGCACGGTATCTCAAGTCAGCACTAGCATTGATATAGAAAATGAGACTGATTAGCTTAAGTACAGGTAATTACTTATCCATGAAATCGCCCTGCCCAATTAAACGAGCAGTCATTACTGTGAAGCATGCTTTGAAGTGGATAGAGGAAGATAAGGTCCAGCATAGCTCCCAGGTCCTGGAATAAGAGCGTGTATGCTGTAGATGGTACCAGGGCTAAACACCATGTGGGCCCTGGTGCACACTACACTCTTGCTTTTAGTTCCAAGTTTCTGCCCAGTGGCAAACAAAAACTAAAAAAGACTGCTTATACTCTCTGTAAACTTTCATACAGAAAATATTTACCCTTTAGAAAAAATAATAAAGCAAAAAATGTAGAATTTCTGGCTATGTAGGATTTAGGTGGACATATTTTAATATCTACCAAGGCTTTTGGACTGGATATGGGCTGAACTGAGATGGCCAAGTCCTCTTGTCTATGTGATGGATATCCCATATGTGTGATATATTTTCATACAGCATACATATATGTACTGTGTATAGTATGTCAATATGTTTGGTATTTGTTTTAATATGTGCTTGTATGTGGTATTTGTGGTATACCATACCTATGATATCTATACCATATATGCATATGGTATGTGTGTTTATGTACCTGTGTGTGATATGATCTTTGTGCTATATATGGCATTCATATGTAGGCAATATGCATGTTGCTTTATATGCATGATGTATATCTATGAGGGGGACATGTATATATACTGTATATGGTATGTGTTTATGTGTGATATTTGTGGTGTGTGTGTGTTTGTGTGTCTGTTACACATGTAGGATTCCTGAAAGCAGACTAGTACAATGACCCACAGTTGGCCACCCTTCTGGATCTGAGGTTTGCAGAGTCATTTCTTCATCACTACTAGATATTCTTCAGGAATTCTTAAGGAAAGGGAAAGCTCCAAGTAAGCAGTGACACATGTTGGCTGTGGATCTGCAGACAAACATTTTTGAACAATGGCTAGTTTGGACGACTCAAATCCGGAGAGCACTCGCAGGACAGAATGCACTTACTGATTTCTCATATGAATCCTTTCTCATATGTAGGCAAGACCACTCCATTTTCCAGAGTAAGTCACTCTGAAGCTGGAGAGAACCCAACAATAGCCTGCAACCATACAATCATGACACAGTAGCATGCAACCCTGCCAGACCGTGGCAGGTGTCTTCCTGCAGTTTCTTCTGGGATCACTTCAGCTCAGGCACACCTGCTCTGTGTGCCCCGAGCTCTACCCATCACCCCCAGGATGCCAGCTCCTACCCCTGCTCTGACATGGTTTATGCTTCACTTTGACTGTATCAGTTGTCACGTGACCCTAACCAGTATGCAGCTACATCACTCATAATCACAGGACTGCTCAGCCACGTATGATGCAAGCCCATCTATTTAACAAGAGAACATTTAACATCTGTCCAAGGTCCTTGCCCCTTACTGTGTACAAACAAACTATGATTCTTTTGAGCAGGATTCCCAAACAGGGAAAAGGAACAGGGAAGAAAATGTTTTCTCGGTCACAGAGACGACTGTCAGTAAAATGCCATTTTGAAGATCTCTGTTGCACTCCATTTCAATGTTTTCTTGAAATTTGTCGGTTAAGCATTGATTTAGCAATTGGCAGTTTTTAAAAGTCTATCCCCTCCTCCCTTCCTCTCAGTGTGTGTGTGTGTGTGTGTGTGTGTGTGTGTGTGTGTCTGTCTGTCTGTCTGTCTGTCTGTCTGTGTATAGGCCCATATGGGTATATTCTGGTGTGTGGAAGCCAGTAAACCTCAGGTGTCAAGCCTCAGATATTATCTTCTCTCTCTCTCTCTCTCTCTCTCTCTCTCTCTCTCTCTCTCTCTCTCTCTCTCTCTCTCTCCCACTATTCAAGCAGACTAGCCTGACTGCTCCACCTCACCAGCACTGGGACTACAACAAATATGCTTATGTAGGTTCTGGAGATCAATTCAGGTCCCATTGCTCACAAGGCAAGCCCTTTATCAACTAAGCCATGTCCTCAGCTCCTAAACATCTGACAGAATAAAGCTGAATCAAAGGGAAGGACTGAAAAAGTCTCCACTTCTCTGAAAAGTCAAAGGGTTCTCCAAAGTAAACAGAGTTTGAGAAACAACTCTCTCCCAGCATCTGCTCCGCTATGGAAATGTGCTGGTTGTAAGGTCAGTGTAGCCCCCCTGTCCCCCATGTTCTCCACACCTCCTGCTAGCTTGTGTCGAGAGCTGAATGAGTTTTAAAATTTGACATGTGAATGTAAGCGCCTTCTCAGTTAAGCAGAGAACGCAGTGATAATGGATAGCTGCCAGCTGTGTACCTTTGTGACACTCAAGGGGTTTTATTTGGATTAAGAAGTGCAGTTGTTTGCAGAATCTGAGGGGGAGGAAAGCAATGTGACAGGCACACGCCTGTGCATCACACTTTGAACTTGGGTCTCCAGCTATATCCATAGTCACATGAGAGTAAAAGCAAGAAAGCCTGTGGTCCTGTGAGAGCTCATTTACTCACGGATAGGGGTTGAGGGTGGCTTGTGACTTCCAACGAATTGAAATCAAAGTGGCTACAGAACTGAACAAAGACTGGATCCCAGACATGATGGCACTGCCATCAGCATCCTCCTCCAGGTCCTTCAGAAAGCCTTCTGTGATTTCCTCTTTAACTCACTGGTCCACGCAGCAAACCTTCTATACAGGCAGTCTGAAATGTATTAAGGTTGCTACACGCACATTTAGAGCCATACGACACTTGCTTTTATCTACAAAACTGCTATCATAAACAGTCTAATGGCATCGCATGGTTAGCGAATCAAATGCCTACACACATCAGGAAAGAAATCATTCATCCGTTCTAGGATTTCCTTCTAACTTGTTTCTTTTATTGAAATAAGTGAGCAGGCTCTCGCTTTTGCCACAGAATGGTTTAGACATCTGTAAAACCCCTATCTCTTAAATGGTTCATCAAGCCACTCCCTGGGGTTAAGTTGATTAATACACATTTTGTTAAAATGCTTTAATCGTATAAAAATTGTGGCAGGGAAGGATTTCAAATCCCCCCTGATGCTTTATGCTATCCTAACTAGTTCTGGCTAACCTTTCTTAGACCATGTGCACTTGAAACTTGAATAACTACTTGTGCTTGCTTCTTGCACTGGATCCCACAACTCCCTCTTGGATCCAAGTAGAGAGATCTTTGGGCAACTTCTGTTTTAATCATTGCATCATTGCAAACCCAATGTGAAGTTGCATCGCTCTGTGAAAGTTTATCCAGGTTGTCCAATGAAGCTCTTCAAACCTCCCTTTTTATCTTCAGTTCTCTTCATAGACATGTACGAATGCTCTCTGGCTCCGTTTCTGCTCGAAGCCCAGACTGCCTTTTGCAGCTGCTTCCTCTGTCTTGTTCTTCTCTTGGCACCGGTGGGGAGACCTCTCCAGATCCCAAGGAGAAATCAGGAGACTTCAGTGTGGGAGATTTCAGGCCACATGGACCAAACGATACACGTGTACATACGGGCTCTTGCTATCTGCCAGCTAGTCCTATCTCAGTTGGATTGGTGAGTAGGCATATCATAGCAGCCTCTGTTTCTCAAGAGGCAGCAAAAGCCTCAGAGTGGAGCCATGGTACATTTGTGAAGATGGTCCTTGAAGCTCAACAGGCAATGATTTCATGCAAAATAGTCTATGAATATGAAACTTTCAAGTAACTCTTTATTTGACAGCACTGCTATCTCCCCCATCCCCAACAGAGACATTACAACAGGTTTTTTTTTTTTTTTTTTTTTTTTTTTTTTTCAACGAGGGGGCAATTTTCCCTGTTTCATCCTCCCTTTTTTCTTGCGTGTGGCAGCTGCTGTTTGATCTGCTCATTGGCTCTGATTTGTTTCATGTTTCAGCCAAAGATTAAAACTGCTCTGTAATTCTAAGCAGATGGGCCTAGAAGTCCAACCCTATAATTATACATTCTCTCTCTTTCTTTGCCCTGGAACTGCAAGCCTTCCATTCTGACTTTTAAGATCTTGGGATGGCTCGGGCTCAGCATACACCTTGGCAATCAATTTCTCCGGCAGGTCCACAAAGCCTGGGGGAACTTCGAAAGCTGTCCCAAAGACTACAAAGAAAATAGCACCCACCCTCCCCAGAAGCCTGCAGTTCTCTCCCCTTCATTCTCTGGGGCACAGGGTGGGGATGGGGGTTTATTCCACAGTCCTGACCCCAGTAGGCCAGCTGCAGGTTCGGATGGCTTCGTTGGATGTTAAGGAAGGAGAGAAGTGCAGCCACTCTGAAACATCAGATGTCTGACTACTGCCCTGGACAACAGAAGGACCACGCCAGTGCCTACCACAACTATCAACAACCACCTGTCATAAAACATGCTTTGTACACTACCAATGCAATTGTCTTATTTTGTACGGTGCAATTTCTAGAACCCCTTTCGAGAGCAGATGTCCGTGGTTCTGCAGCCTGGAGAACCAGTGCAAGCAGCAGCACAGGAAAAAAAAAAAAACTTGATCCCACACCGGCGTGAAGCATCTGGGCATCCAGCTCCTTCAGTCTGGCTTCCATGATCCGCTACCAAGAGACCCCCCACCCCCCTTGCGCCCAGAGAACCCAGCAGCACACTAGGCTTCAAAGCAGAGCCAAGGTGCAGGCAGACTACAAACACTGGTCCTCAGACGGCAGACAAACACCCGCGAGACGCGTCCTCCCTATAAACCACTACAGCTTTCTCTTTACAGTCTCGTAAAGGACGGGACCTCACCGAGAGCCCCTGCTGCGCTCTGACACTGGTGGAAAGGGAACAGCAAAGCCTGCGATTTTGTGACAGTTTACAGCTGGTAAGGCCCTCAGAGTGGATAAAAAGTTTTCCCTCGGCCGTGCAGCTACGGATGTGAGAGATAAAAAAATATCTGGGCGAGGTTCGCATCCTTCCAGAAAAAGCACGGCAGCGGCAAAAGCCACTGTGGGCGCCGTTGGGGGAAAGGGGCTCCGCGCACCGGCCGGAATGGGCAAGCAGGCACACTGGGCACCCGGCGACCGGGCGCGACTCCCGACGTCGTCCGCGGGGCGATGGGAGGACCGGAACCCTCCCCCCCACAACTCACCCATCCATCCCCGAACTCACCATGCAACAGGAGGGCTGGGAACAGGTATTCGAGCAGAAGGCGGCGCACACGGGACATCTCCGGGCTCCTCCGGGCCTCGCTGTAGTCCGTCCCGTCCCCTTCGATCGCGCGCGCGGGCCACTCCGGTGCCGGGCGCGCTCGGCCCCTCAGCCGCAGCCCCCGGCGGGCGCCCGCCAGGCCCGGCCTCAGGCAGCGGCGCGCCCCATACCCGGCGGGCGCAGCGCGGGACTGCGGGGCGCGCGCTCCCTCGGCGCCGTCGGGCCCCTGTCCGCGCGGGACTCCGAACCGCAGCCCAACCTCTCGGCGTCCCGCCCTGGCCCCTTGGCTCCCAGCCCCGGTCCCGAGGCCCGCCCCGGCCGCGGCGCGCACAGCTTGGAGGTACAGTGGCCGATGCTGCCGCCCCGGCAGAGTCTCTTCATATTTGCAGAGCGCCGCGGGCGGCTCGGAGGCGGGGCCAGGGAAGGGCGGGGCGTCGGTGAGGCCACGCCTTAAGTCCCGCCCCTTCTCCCGCTCTCAAAGCCCTTCCTTCTGCTTAAAAGCTCCGCGCCTCTCCTCCACGTCTTGGTTATCTCCTCCTACTCCTCTCCCACTTCCTCCAGGGCTCCTGCTCTTCGGTCTTCTCCCCCTTCTCCCTCAAAGGGCCACCTTTCCCGTCTGCCTGGGCACATCGCCACATTTTCACCCTCTTTTCTGTTCTTCTGCTCCGCGACTGCCCACTCTTGAAAACTGAGACCCTTGGGCCAAGCAATTACAGCTTGTGACACCGTCACCTTCTATTCCACTTATCCTCGCAGCCTCAAACCTGTACAGCCCTGGACGCTTCCTCTCTATTTCACTTGCAGAAATCATTTGCGAGGGACTGGCCAAAATCTTTAGGACGACGTAGGTTTTTAGTGGGATCTCAGCTGAGCGGGGAAAAAAAAAAAAAAAAAAAAAAAAAAAAAAAAAAAAAAAAAAAAAAAAAGGAGGCTGGGTGTACCCTTGCATGAATGAGAACTTACAGAAAGGAGAGGTTGGAGGGGCGTTGAGTTCTGGAAAACTGCTGCAGCGCTGGGCTCTCTGGAAAATACAGTTTTCTCTGCAAATACTACCAACCTATGCTTAGGAAACACCAAAGCCTTGTAGCTGGCCTCTACTTGACCAGCGCAGAGGTTTAGACTGCAGAAGTCCTTTCTCTTTGCCACCCCCTTTTCTGTTAGGCTTGATGAAACCGGAAAATTTCAGAGAAACTTCCATAGCTCCTTCGGCGTCGTTTTCTCTCTCAGCATGAATAACCACTATGAAGCTGCTTTAATTTGTGGTCTGTGGTCTGTTCAAGTTCATATTGAACTTTACACCCCAGGGCAAGACAGTTTCCTCTCTCTCAGTCCTCCTATACTGGGCACTCCTGTAGCTGACTTACCTGGAAAGCCCTTCTACAAAAATCTTGCCTGGGCCTCCTCTTCTCCAAAATTTTCTTTTTCTTCTGGAAAAAAAAAATTACCATCAGGTCTCTTCCTCCTCAAATTGGGATAAAGAACAAACATGAGACCAGATGGAGTGAAAAACATTTCTTGACTCAACTCTGCTGGTGTTTTCCCTAATAAAACACTTCAGCTACATGCTTGATTTCCCAAGAGGTTTTTCTGCCCCTTTGAACAATGCAATAATTCAACTCCTTGGGCATTAGACTTTCAAAACTAGCTGGATCTTAGCATTGGACAGTTCCCACTCTTCCAGGTTCTTCTCCCTGGGCTGTGCACGAGTGTTTTAATGTGATGCTACTGATAACCTTGGATGAGTTTTCATCCCTGTTGTTATCTTTCCATCATTAATACAGGATCATCACACACAGCAGCTGCCTGGTGCACAAGGATCTTAAGAGAAATATCTATGTCACAGTTTACAAATCTTGAAGATGAAAGAATCTCCATGTGGGAGGAGGGGGGAAATCTCAGAAATGATGCCTGAGGAGTTTGAACTCTATTTTGTCTTTCCTGCTCTGCTCAGTTTTTCTGAGCTCGACTTTGTTCCTGGTCACTGATCACCCCGGTTGCTAGACCTGAGTAGCCAACCATTGTCTAGAGAACAATGACTTTGGAAATATAAATGTTTCCCAAGGAGCAATCAGATTTTCATCTTAAATCCTTGAACTTGTTCCTTCAGAGATGTTGGACAGCTGGAAACAGCATGAACGGAGCTTTTGCTCACATAAGCAGAACATTGGACCTGTAACCAGGAACATTTATGACATTTATTAGTATTTATTTAGTGTTTATTCTATGTCTTTTAATCTTTTGATGTCTTTTAGTCTTTTGGGGAATACTTGAAATGAGCTGACAATATAGAAAGGACTTTGGAGTGGTGTGTTTTGAGTAAGCAAAACTATGGAGGCCATTCATCACCTATCAGCAGAAAATTAGGTAATACACTGTATTTCAGTCTTCATTTAATTGTGTTATTTAGATAATAAAACAAAGAGTAAAACCAAAAGGCTAGCTGTAATTTGGCATCATCCCCGACACTCAAGTTCTTTCAACTTTTGTTTTCCTAGCTGGTCTTACTGATGTGGCATAAACAAAGCCTGCATGATGTCAGCAGTTTGAAATTTGTTTTGTCAGTTGTATTTTCCCCATGCACTCTCATAGATCTAAGTGCTGGACCGTCTCAACATGATTATACCCAGAAATGTCCCAGTGGACTCCACGTCCACCCCAGCCACAGAGCCCATGCTCTGTATCATCTATTCTCCTCCCCTCTCTTCCTCCTCCTGCTTTTCTTTCCCTTCTCCTCCTTCCTTGTCCTCTCCTCCTTCTCTTCTTTTCTCTCCTTCTCATCCTTCTCCTCCTCCTCATCTTCCTCCTCCTTCTCTTTCTTCTTCTCCTTCTTTCCTCCCCTTCTCTTTCTCCCTTCTCTTGCCCACCTTTCTCCTTTAGACCATGACTCTATTTAGTATGTTTCCCAAGCTGGCCTTGAACTCCTAGAGTCAATTGATCCTCTGACTTCATCCTCCCAAGTAACTGGTACTGCAGTTGCACTACACTCTCGGTATGGAGTAACTTTTAACCTTTGTTGCTAGTCTACCTACTTGTAGAGAATAATAATGAAAAGGCACAGTATAAATCTGTCCTGGAATGACTATATTGGGCTCTGTGCCCAGAGGAGCAGAGTTGGGAAGAGCTAAAGAGATAAAAGGGCAATTGTTGACTCCAGGATCCTCAGAGCAGTAAGTGAGAACCCGGTGGTTCAGGTCTTGGCAATGATGGAAGAGACTCAGAAACAGATAGCTGAACAGGATTCTCCAAGTAGAATTAGCAACCATGGTAGAATATTCTAAGTCTCCTCCCGCTCCAAATCCTCTGAGTCTATTGATGCATATGGATGTATGTAAAGACCTATGCTTTCAGCCACATGGCACCCTCCAAATTCCCAGGATTAGTGCCGTTCCCAACACATTCACCATACAGTCTGGTTTTGTGGACACGTCAAATCTGCTGTGGATTTTGAGCAAGGGTCAATGCTGTAGTGGGTATGGTACAACTCACAGCATCCACAGATCAATTTGGCTTGATTTGCAGTAGTTGTGGGAATGAGATATCCTGCAAAAGTGTCTGACATTTGAATGCTTGGTGCGTAGTTGGTAGCTATAGGTGAAGAATACAGCAATATGGCTTCGTTGGAGGAAGTATGCTTCTGAGGGCAACATCTGAGGCTTCAAAATACTCAAATCATTTCCAGTTTGTGTTTTGCTTCCTGTTTGTGGTTTGAGATGTGAGCTCGCCACTTCTCCAGCGACCACTACCTACTTCCTCCACTCTGCCATCATGGACTCTAACCCTCTGCAGCTGTAAGCCCCAAATAAATCATTCCTTCTAGAAGTTGTACTGGTCATGATGTTTTATCACATCGATAAAAAAAAGTAACTAATGCATGTATCCAGGATGTGTTACAGCTTTTAGGCACCATGAAACAGTAAGAGCAAGCCCGATGGATGTCAGTGTTGCTCAGTAAGTGAACCCCCCCCCATGCCACCATTTAGTTCTTCACCAATACAACAATTTTTATAAAAGTCTAGATAAAAGTGTGTTATCTTGTGAGCCTCTAGATATTCCAAGGATTCAGGGGTCTCTATTCTTGAAGAAACTGATATATTTAAGGGAATGAAAAGGAATGGAAAGCATACATTCCAAAACATGCTCAAATAATAGACACATTTGAAAGCACTCTGCAACCTCTTTTCTCAGAGGCTGGAAGACATCACCAGGAATTGATTTCCTCACAACATGCTGGGTGTCTTGAGCCAGGCCTGTAACTTGAATAGATTCCTAAAGACTAGAAGCAGGGAAGGTTGAAAATTACTGTCTTGGCTATTGTCTTCTCGGCCCAGAGATGCATATCCTTAGACAGAATTCTCCTAAGAGTTGTGCATTTTAAACTCACTTCCTAGATCAAACTTGATTTAAAATAATACAACAAATTAGAGGTAACTCTAAATGGCACAGACTCTGACCTTAAATCAATTACATGTCACATTTCATTTTGAGTTCTGGGGGATTTCAGAGGAAATTGATGAAGGGCCACTCCTCTGCTCAGTAGCTCATTATGGTGTGCACATCCCAGGTGTGCTGGCCAGCTGCAGAGGACCAAATGCATCCAAATGCATGTACATGTGAGAGTGATACAGCTTAGCCTGCCATTCACCATTTGTCATCAGTTTGTTTGGTGTGACTCATGGGAAGATTCAGGCCTGGAACACTTGGGGTCATGCCACAATGTCCGTTGTTGGGAGATTTGTAACTCCGTGATTCCTAAAATTGTTCTTATGAGGTGATCCTCTGCCTATCTAAAAGTTTGATCTGCTCATCTATAGCTTTTGGCATTTTGAGGATAGAAAAAAAGAGTTGATTTTTGTGTTTGTTTGTTTGTTTGTTGTTTGTTTTCTTTCTCCTATGGTGTCTTCACAAGTCCTCTATAATGTGGACTGTCAGTTGGGTACATAAGACATAATAAGCTTCGATGACCAGTGCCGAGTCTTAGTAAGTCAGTAGTACTCTAAGTCACTGAAAAGACACACCAGGACAACCACAGGAAGACATAAGAACACTGGCACTTGCCTAGACCTGCCAGAAGGTGTTATGACATACCCAGATGTGAGCTCTAACTCTCTGCAACTGTATCAAATATGGCTAGACCAAGGACATCGCTCAGTGGTCAAACATTGCTTAGCATATGAAACGTCATGAGTTCCATCCTCAGCACTGCAGGTAGCAACCACAATGACAACAACCCATGGAGATCAAGAACATCCTAAATGCTAAGGAGCCAGGTGATCTGGCTGTGTGACTTTGGGCATGTTACACTGCCCAAACTCTAGTATCCTATACTGACTGCACACAGTTAAGCATCAGATAAGTGGATTATCAAATATAACTCATTGACAAGAATGCATTGATACTACAGCTTGTATTCTCGACCATGGCAAAATTGTCCCCCAGGAGGGTGAAATATTGCTCTTTGCTATTTATAGCTCTCGAAGATTATTTTATTTGGTACTGTGGATAGTATAATATTAAACAATTCAATATGAACCATACTCATAACATGACTTAGAAACCATTATTTTAGTTTGGCGTTATTTAAAATTTTTATCAACACAGGCTTGTCTTGAAAAAGATGTAATTCTGAAGGTTATAAAGAGATTAAAGTCATGTGATTTATTTATGTTTGCATTGATTGTTAATATGATTCATATTTAATAAACAAAAAACTTAAGTCTGTGGACAATTAAAATTGCTTTACTGGGCCTAAAGCTCAACACCTGTTCTTGCCATATACAACTACAACTTGAGATTGCTTGGCAGAGTTTCAACATATGTATTTTTTATTTGAAGATAAACTTAGCTAATGGTAACATTCAGATAGAATAAATCCAATGATTTGATGTATTCTTGATATATGAGTTACGCTGATTCCTTATTTGATAACACAACTATTGATTCCATATAATAGCTGATTTCCAGAGACATAGGTAACCATATTTCCATCATTTGACCCCTATCCAAAGACTAAAGTCAAAGACAAGAAGAAAGCTCTGCTCTGAATTGCATGCTCGGGTCCCACAGGGATGAGTCCTTAGTGCCTTACACAGCGGTGTCATGGCTCCCCGTCTCTCTTAGTGCCTTACACAGCGGTGTCATGGCTCCCCGTCTCTCTGAACAGCCAGCAGCTCTACCTCTGCCTTTAGTTTAGCTGGCTCGGCTCGCTTTGTCTGCCTTTGCAGGTGGGAAACTGAGGCCAAAGAAAGAGGTTACGTGGTCTACTGCAAAGTCCCAGCTTCATAGGATCTTTTCCTTAGATTTGCAAGTGCCACATCCACCTTTAAATCTCTATCGTGTATTTCCTACCCTGCTCCACCCACAAGCTAAAAATATCTGTTACCCATTTGTAGATGTTTACATACTTATTGACATTGCTACTTTCCTAGTGTCATGTGTGAAGAGGTAGACGATTTTTAGATTGGATATTACCAGCTGGGTAGGCAGGTGGACCCACCTGGTGACTAAAGGCTTGCCTACTACTGCTCTGGGGCCATATTAGCGGTATAAGTAGTCCATTCCCTTGTGAAGCCGTGCTTTTAGTTGTGTATAGAAAGAGAAATGGACCGTGTAGGAATGGTCCTCCCAATAACATTCTATCTCTCTGTAGATCTCTTAGTAGGAGTCAGCATTAGTACCAGATTCAACGTAGTCTATAGTGATGTTTAAAATCTCCACATTCTGTGACATTTTTTTAATTCTCAAAAGACTTCCATATCTCTTGGTCTTCATGCAATTTGGAGAAGTCCAGGGGACATCAGGGTTATTTTGACAGGAAAAGAAAGGCTAGCCCTAATCTAGTGTCTTGTTTGCAGAACCTGGTGATTCTGTTGCTCTCATCCCTATAAAGAAAACAAGACAATTCCATAATAGACACAAGAGCTGAAAACTGCTAGTGTTCTGACCCATGTGGCCTGAAAATTAACCCCCCAAATAATTGAAAAACTTTATATGCTTAGAGTTTGTCTTTTCTGATTTGTCTCCAGATTTTTCACAGGCTTTAGCAAGTGCCTAAATTAATAGTTTTTCAGATTCTCAGTGGATGAGGTAAATCAAATATTTAGTGACAATGGGCATACCGAATCAAATGAAGAACAAGATAAAAACCCCAGCATACAAGGCTGTGGAAGTCAATAGGGAAGTAAGAAACTCAGTCAAGTGTACAGCTGAACCCTTAGGGAGTTCCTGAACCAAGAACCAGATATGGTGGCAAGGTCACCCAGTTCAAGCCACAAGGCTGGCATGTATACATAGGAAGAATCCTCTGAGTGCAGACTAACAGGGCCCTGCTGGCTGCTCTTGATTCACATGGGAAGCCACGCATCGATGAGGACAGGATACCCCATCAGGGAGGGTGGGTATCCCAATGCACAGATTCTACAAGATGCCTAGAGCAGCAGAGTCACACCACATAGCTGCACTGCCCTCAGATGTTTTTTGCCTCCTTGGAGTCTGAGAAACTCTATAACAATCAGTAGGGGGAAAAGTAGGGGGGAAAATCCTGTAGTGATTGCTTCAACACTGGGTAGCAGCATCCTTCTTGAGGTGAGTTGTGAGAGTAGGGACACCCAGCCAGAGGGATGAAGGAGACACGAAGACATGGAGGCCCTTCAAAGTCAGAGTTCCAGGTCACATATCTGGAAACCAGGCCATCTTATGCTTCCACCCTTTACTTCTATATTTTCTCTTACGATGATCAAGAAATTAGAAATCATGGGCCTTATGAAGTATTGCTTGTTAAACTATTGAATCAGTTCTGTATTTTCTTTTAACTGGGTGCTATTGGCCTTTTATATCATAGATTCAACCAAAAACCATATTCTTTGGAAAACTGTATTTTGCTTGGGGCTTGAGCATCTAAGGATTTTCAGATTCATAGAGAGTTTTCAAACTAAGTCCCTTGTGAATATCAAGGGACCCAAGTCTTTCCTTTAGTGTGTCTATTGTTGATGTTGGTGCTTTTGGAGTTGCATTGGGCTCTTCTGTCCAAACATCCAAATAGAATTTTACTTTACTACAAGCTCCTAGTTTATAACCACTGCATATATAGAAGATACACAGTTTATTTGTTTTCATTGTTTGTGCAAGATCTGACTGTTAAGCTATCAGCCCTGCTCAACTTCCCGAGTGCTAGGATTATAGGCATCAACTATATACACAACTTATAGTATAGGATTATACACAACTATGCACATTTCTCATTGTACCGGTTTGTAACAGTGTGACTATGAGTTTGTAACAGTGTGACTATGAGTTTGTAATAGTATTACTATGAGTTTGTAACAGTGTGACTATGAGTTTGTAACTGTGTGAGTTTGGAACAGTGTGACTATCTGTGTCACTCCTGGCTTTGCTTTGTCTTCATTGCAAATGTGTCTCTTTCTTGTGATAAGCTATAATGTTTTTGTAAGGGGGGGCTATGAAGAACATTGCTTGGGAAGAGTCCATCCAGGTTAGAGAGCAAACCAAAAGAGTAGAAAAAAAGGGAAGAGAAAAGGGAGAGGCAGCCTTTCTACACAGGCCACCAATACCTCCACAGCTTCACAGCCCCTTTCTAATATTTTAATGAAAAAACAGAGTCTGGAAACATTGTCTATGCCATTGCATAACTGTGATGATTTTGCTAAGGCTTGGTGGCTTTCCAAAATACAGAATGAGAGACAAAAGTGTGGCTAGAGGTAAGAGGCAGGCATGGTCTGTGCTTCACCAAAGTGAGACCAAGTCAACTCTACTTCAAGCTGAATTTGATGAAATTTCATATTGTCACTAAG
Organism: Arvicanthis niloticus; assembly: GCF_011762505.2. Classification (NCBI taxonomy): domain Eukaryota; kingdom Metazoa; phylum Chordata; class Mammalia; order Rodentia; family Muridae; genus Arvicanthis; species Arvicanthis niloticus. The sequence goes on from NC_047671.1 coordinate 26,052,629, forward strand.
TCCATGAAAGCCATTGTTCCAGCATAGTCTCTACTCCTTTTGATGCCTTGCTTAAAGGTCATTTGAAGAATACTGGCCCAGCATAGTATATCAAATTATGTACCACAAGTTTAACATTTTGGTCCAACAACCTGCATATTAAGGACTCCCTCTCTTTTTCTACACAGGCATTCACACCTCTGGCAAGAGGAAATTTTCTGGCCAGGGAAGTCCAGCATGTGTGTAGGTCTGAGTCTGAGGGTGTAGAAAGTGCTGGAGTAGACACCATAAGGCACAATCCATATAAAACCAGTTATTGCAGTAGTTACCAGGGCACATATCCATGTGTGACCAATTCTAACATTATCCCACTGGATATAAAATTACATCTATGCAGACATGTCATCCTGCCAAGAACTGGTCAGGTTAGCGCAAAGAAGTAAGTTGGATGTTAAACATGTTTGTGACCTGAGAATTCTTTGTATGTAATAACTAAAATCATATTATAGCAAGACAATTAAAAAAAAAACATGAATTCTCCCTACAACCAAAGAGCATGAACAATAAAGAATAAAAAATAATATAGAAAAGAATCATTGTGGGAAAATTTGTTGGTTAGTTTTATGTCAATTTGACAAGCAAGCTAGCATCACTGGAGAGGAAAGAGCCTCAACTGAGAAAATGCCTCCATACGATCCATCTACAGGCAAGCCTGTATTTTATTTTCTTAATCAGTGATTGATGGAGGAGAGTCCAGGCCATTATGAGTGGGGTCATTCCTGGGCTGGTGGTTCTGGGTTCTATAAGAAAGCAGACTGAAGAAGCCTTGGGAAGCAACCGGTAGCAGTACCCATCATGGCCTCTGCATCAGCTCCTGCCTCCAGGTTCCAGCCCTGTTTGAGTTCCCGCCCTGGCTCCCCTCAGTGATAGACTACAGTGTGGAAGTGTTAGCCAAAGTAACCCTTTCCTCCCCTACTTGCTTTTGGTCATGGTGTTTCACCTCAGCAATGGAAACACCAGGAAGGACAGTCTTAGAATAAAGCTCTTGTCTAAGGAGGTTGTCTTCTTGATCTGAGTTGCTGAAAATAATCTTATTCCCCCTCTTATACATGTGGTTTTGAAATGTGGACTTTCTGCCAGGGCAAGTCTAACCACATGTGCCTGGGGTAGGGGTGGGGGTGGTCTATGCTAGCAGCTGCCATGCTTATTTGGAAGCCACCAGTATTCTTGAGTTTTCCGTGACCATCTATTGTATTCTTTCTGCCTCTTTCTGAAACACGGGGAAAGAAAGAATCATGACATACCTGGCAATGTACTTTTACTTTTCAACACGAAAGGCAATAGCACCTGTGACAAACATGTAGGTTTTCCTTCCCTCCCTTCCCCTCCCCCTCCTTTCCTCTTTCTCCCCTCCCCTTCCTGTCTTTTCCTTTACTCAGGTCTTGGAATCTGTCAAGTGGGAAAAATTGGCTCTTGGGGTACCATCCCAGAGCCCTTGTGGGGTGTGTAATGGTCACGTTAGTGATGAAGTCCCTTGTGAGGATGAGTATGGGTTAAGAAGTGGGATTAGGCATTTATTATAGTGCTTGGTCCCTGCAGGAACTTCAGCAATGGCAAACATCGGTCACCAAAGGACAGGGCACCCAGGAAGCTGCAGTTCCCAGTTCCTCTTTCTCCTGACCCATATACCGGGCCCTGTGTTATAGCCATTTCCTAGAACATGACAGGACCCTTATGTGTTTGTGGCAAATCATTCATTTAGTGTATAGTCAACATCATCCTGTTTTAGACATGGTCTGCATGCATACGAGGTCAATTTTGTCAGAAGAACACAGAAGAATATCAGGCTTAGATATGGATTCTTAGTTACAAGTCTTTTTCTCTTCGGGTGCTACTCTGGATTGGAGTCTGCTTTCCCGTGTTCAGAATTTATTTCTTTGATTGCTCTTCTTAGTGAGAAGTACTGTCTTACTTAGGGTTTTACTTCTGTGAAGGGACACCGTGACCATAGCAATTCTTATAAAGAAAGACATTGAGTTGGGGTTGGCTTACAGTTTCAGAGATTTAGTCCATTATTATCATGGCAAGCAGGACGGTAGCATGCAGGCAGACATGATGGTGGAGAAGGAGCTGAGAGCTCTACATCTTGATCCACAGGCAGCACTAGGCCTAGCTTGAACATGAAACCTCAAAGCCCACTCCACAGTGACATTCTCCGTCCACCAAGGCCACACCTACCCACCAAGGCCACACCTCCTAACAGTGCCACTCCTACAGGCCAAGCTTTCAAACACAGGAGTCTATGGGGGTGCCGTATCTACTCAAACCACCACAGGGACCAAGCAGAGTGATTTTATAGTCTTTGCTTTCCCTTGAACAAGATAACAGCTGGTTTATTAATAGCTATTTTTCCTATTTCTGCAACAGCATATCCAACAGAAGCAACTCCAAGAAGGAAGAGATTGTATTGTTTGTGGTTTGAGTGTACAGTTCTTCATGGCGGGGAAGCTCTGCTGATGGAAGCCTAAGGCAGCTGATCAGTCTGCATTTGTAGTCAGGAAGTAGAGAGAGAAAAACTGCTTGTGCTTTGCTTGCTTTCTTCTCTCCATATAGTGTAACACCCAGCCCATGGAGTGGTACCTCCTACATTTAGGGTTGATCCTCTCACTGTAGTGATCATCATCTAGATGGCGGATCACAGATAATTCCTAGAGGTTATTTTCGTGGTAATTATAGATTCCATAAAGACTAGCCATGACAAGCTCATGTACTAAAATATAAATAATCCATAAATCCCAAGCCATCTACTTTCATTGAAGTTTAATTTGGAATGGCAGTGAAGCCATGAGCCTGCTCTGTGAAGATAGAACTGAATGGCATTCACACAAGGCACTGTCTGGAACACCCCACCCCCCAAGTACCTCACGGGGGATGGACCCTTGGTCTGAGGGAAGCCTGCTTGTCCTCTTTGGGGGAGAGCAGAGATGTGTGTGGGAGGCTTGCATCTTCTATGTTTGTTTTGGGCTCAGAGGAAGATAGAATATTCTTTCCTTTGCATTTAGAGCTCCAATCCTTTTATTTATTTTTTTTAGCTGGAGAATCTGGTAATGCCGCTGGGTGTTGACTTTTGGTTCTGTTCTGACTTGTGCATGTTATCTAGTTCTCGTCTGTTTTCCACCTTGTGTAATATAGACGCCATATCTCAATAATCTGAGCACTTGGTCAGATTGCAAAACCTTTTCCCATGGAACGTGAAGGGAAAGAGGGACTCGTTACAGAAGGTCCCATTTAGGTAGATGTTAGGGATTTTTCTGTCATCTGTTGTCCCTCTCCTTCACATACCTCAGGGTCCGAAGGCCAGTAACCATAGCTTCAAAGCTGATGCAATTACTAACAAAGTCATGAAAGTCTCGGCCTGTTTTCTATTCTAAGCCTTGGACTGACTATACCATGAATATGCTATGTTCCCCTGACTATGCCATGACTGTGCCATGTTCATTTTTTGCTGCTGATTCTCCTCCACAGGCAGCCAGCCAAGGCTCTGAGCTTCACAGTATTTCTCCTCTGCTGGCCAGTGGCCTCTTCCATAAGTTCTTCTACAACAAAGAAGGCTTGGATCCATTCAAGAGCAACAATGAGCACATCATTCAGTAATGGCGATGACCCCACACACCACACAAGACTACTACCCAATGGGAAGATGCCAAAGACTCATGAAAGTAACAATGCATACCACAATAGACTTGAAAACTCCAGATGAATCTCAAGATGGATCAAAGATTCACAAAGGGATAATAGTGGTATGGGGTTGGACAGAATGAGTTATGGCTGGTTTGAGACCCAGACAATGGCTTTGGCATTTCAGTATTAGCTAAGGAAAAGTGAAGCCATTTATCTTTATATGTTTCATATTGGATATGTATATGAATATATGCAATATTTCATTATGAATATTAGCCTACTGATTTATAGAAGTATGCAGACAGACAGTTGGGTACCTTATAATGTCAGCTTGTATTGCAGAAAGAACCTCACCATTTTAGCAGATGCAAACAGAGTTATTTTCTTTCCAGACTTCTGAAGAAATTTTCCCTCTTTGCATTCCACTTGGATTCAAAATGCTTTGAAGTTAAAATAAATAGAAACAAAGGGACAGAAAAGAAACAGTAAACTTCAAAACATCTCTCTGTCCTTGGTAAGCTCAGCAGTGTCCTAAGGGTTGGGAAACACAGAGAAAAGTTTCCTTCTGTTCTACGGAGTGCACTGTCTGTGTTTATTTAAAAGTTCTCTTTTGTGTATTTTCTTCTTCCAAACTAGAACAACTTCTTTTAGAATAATGAAGGCATAGCATCTTCAAACTATTAAGTTAATTTCATTTCAAGTGGAAAAGTTGTTACAAAGCAGAGATGGATGGCTTAGCTTTAATTCGTTTGTGCTTTGGGAACTCACAGTTCATAAAATATACAGAGCCACTAAGGTTGCATCTGAAAAAGAATAGCATTAAATGATACTGTACTCTATTTTATTATCCAAATGAAGCCATCTTCAGGCAGCTGAAAAACAACCAAGTACACTTACTCACAATCCCCTCCTCCTCTTTCTCCTCCTTCTCTTCCTCCTCCTCTTTCCCTCCCTCTATCTCTCTCACTCTCTGTGGTGCCTTCTTCATGTTTACAGAATATACATGGTAATATGAATACATTAGAGAAAAACAAACAGAATGGACAAAGTTAATAATACCAGCTGGATTACTCTTCTTTGAGCATTTTAACATGAATGTTAAATGTTCCTTCACAAAAAGAAGGAACATATTAAAACCGTAGAGCCCCAAACTAACTTCTTTTATGTATGAAGTATAGACAGTGTCACCAGATTACAAAATGCTGCTTTGTCAAACTAAAGTAAACCATCTGTTCAAGAAGACCACAGCACAAGGAGTCAGCGCCGGGCCTTGTAGCCACATTGAATGGGCATTTGATACTCTGATTTTCTATTGTTTAAGCACCATGATGTATGCTTAGGCCAATCCTAACACATGACAGAGACACTGGATTAAAACACTGATATGTTAAGTTCTGACAGGGCTGAGAAGAGATGCCAGTAACACTTTGAGCAACTATGTGATGGGTCCCATTCAGTTGCTTAGTTGCTTGCTTAGTGGAGAGCAGCTGGCCTTAGCAGCCCTCTACACCAGGTTCCCATGGGTGGGTGCCACACTTGACAAGGGGTGGAAACCTTTGTCTGTTCTCTTCCTTAACAATAGGGACTTGACATTGTTTCAAGAAGGTTTTCTTTCTTTCTTCTCTTCTCCTTTTTGTTTTGTTTGGTTTTCTTTTATTATACTGAAGCAACAGCCATGGATGACTGATTTGACTTGGTTATTCCGGTAGCCATTTTTAAGTTTGCTCTGTTGGCAGCTAAGACTGACTTAGCTGAGCTAACTCAGCTGTTGTCTTCAAGACCTAGGCTGAAAATGGTTTTCTTTGTGAAAACTGGATCACAGCAGATTTGGAAATGAGCTTCACGAAGGCCTGGGAGCCAATACCTGAACATCTGTGCACTGGGGGGGGGGGGGGGGGGGGGAACGGAGGGTGGAATTGAAGAGTTCCAGTAGTGAAGGGTGCAGATGGTAGCTGACTGGCCCCATTTCAAATCTTTACTGTGTCATGTGACATCAGCACAACCCTCAAATCTCTCAAAAAACCTTGTGTGTGCCTTCGTCACATGGTAGAAAAGGTTAAGGGAGACTATAAAGATCTGAAGAGAAAAATTTGGCTGCTCTGGGCCAGTGCCTGGTGAACGTGAACCACCAGTTAAGGACCAATTCCCAGTGATGGCCAGCAAGTCTTGAATCCACTTAAGAGAGTGGTTGAGCTAGGAGTGTCCTTGCTAGCAAAGCTGCCGACCAGCCTGGGTTGATTAAAACAAATCAAAGAGTTTCTGTTGATAAATACAAAACTGCACTGCCCTTGTGCCAAACCATGCAGACAGTTGGGTGGATGGTGTGCTCATTAGACACTGGAGAGGACCACTAAATTTGTGCTCTCCTGCACTATAAGATGGCGACTGGCTGTCTCTGTTCCACTTCAATCAAAATAGAGATTTTAGAGTCTTTTCACCTTATTGGCATCAACCTCTGACCTGAATTTAAGGTAGATAAGTTGGTTTGGCCATGTGTCAATCACGTGCCTAAACCTTTGTCTTCCAAAGGGGTTGGCATCCATAGCTTTCTCAAAGGAGGCCGATTCTACCAATAGACCAATTAATACCAATTTATATTCTCGGGGTTTGGCAAACATGACCGGTGTCCATTACAAGGCCCCCGGCAGATGTCTTTAGCATTCCGCCTTAGCTTTCACTCCTCTGCACCTTAAGCTGAAATCTTCCAAAATCTAAAACATTTCTGAGTGCTAAGAGCAACGCCACGAGTAGAAAAAAAATAATTCCACAAATTGAAAAATTCCATGCAGGAGATTATTGAGTATTTTATAAAAGTAATTTCAGGCCCTGTATATAAAGTACACATGAGACAGAAATCAATTTTGTGTTTAGAATTCATTCCTGGCTCCAAGTTATCTCGTTAATTTTAATATAGATAATTTAACATCTGAAAAACTCCACAATCTACAAGCCTTATTCTTCCCAGCATTTTGGATGAGAAATGCTTAGCCTGTAATAATGAACTGGTTTCCTACAGGCTAATGACAGATTGAAAACAGGCTTTCTGAGTAGTGAACAGGGGAGGAAATTTTCTCTTATACCCTGGATTATGTTAACTGGTTTCATGCTCAGAACGAAAGATCATTCCTCACAGCCTCACACACTGGAATTGAATTCACTTAGTGAAAGGCCTTTTGCACATCGGAATATTCAGATACTATTGTGGATAGTGTCAGGGCATGCAGAGTAGTATTTTTCCATGTCAGAGATAAAGCCCAGGGTCTTCACATTTTCAGAAGGCAATTCTACCACAATATGACAGCGCAGTGCTTTGGAAAGGCCTTGGCGATTTCTTATTAGTTTTGTGACTTGGGATTAGTCACAGCACATCCCTGGATGTCAGTGCTCTTACTGGGAAAGTAGGCACAGCCCTTAGGATAACTATCTAATGGAGATGTGAAGAACAAACAAACAAACAAACAACAGCAAAAACAGCTCAGCCCATGATAGAGCCTGGAATGCAGCCAGCATTTGATGCCCCTGGGTGATCTGGTTCTTGCCCTCCGATCATCCCAGAGGCTGTGGTGGTAGCTCCCCTCCATGCCCCAACACCTCAAGCTTCATCATGTCTTTTAGACTTTTAAGCAGCACTGAGGAATAGATCTTGCATGGGAGCCTGGTGGCCTGAGTCTGGGCTTGTAGTGTCAAACAAGAACCCAGAGTCTCTTTGATCATGGGAAAACACACATCTCGAGTCTGGCAAGAAGCCAAGGACAGAAGTCAAAGACAACGAGAGGCACAGCATGGGGAACAGAGGCACTGGTGTGGAACACCCCTGGCTCAGGCATGGGCAAGTCTCCATCACCACTGCAGGCAACACGCCAACAGAAGTTCTGCTCCTGAGATTCGCCTGTGGAACTAACTCTTTCGGTCTTCCTGAGGACTTTACCCCCTGGGATACTGTCTATACTGCTGCCTCACGGGCCTGCCTGCCCATCCTACTGGTAGAGCCCACTGGTAAACCTAGTAAACTGGTAAAGCTCAGGAAACCTCGCTCTTGTGAGGTATGGATCTAAAAGCCACAATATGGTGGGTAGACCCGGTGGCATACACCTGTATTCTAAGATTCTGAACCAGGAAGATGGGAAAGGCCTATCTAGGCTACAGAGTAGGTCAAAGCTGGCCTGGGTCAACTGGCAAGACCCTGTCTCAAAATGAGAAACAAAAACTGGGCTGGGGTTGTGTATCAGAGTGCCTGCCTGGTATGCAGAAAGCCTTAGGCTCACCCCTCAAAAAAAAGCTAAGAGAAGAAGGGGAACCTCAGTGCAAAAGGGCTATCTGGCACAAAGCCCCTCAGAACCCCAGGCCTCTCCCCACAAACCTGTCTGGGTTTCTCTGGAGCTCAGAAGGAGAGAATGGCAGTCTCCTTAGGGAATTGTGTGAGTTTGTAGGAGAAAGGTCTGAAGTGGGAGATACAATCAGCATATCCCACTGGTTGTCTCTCATTGGTAGTGTCAAACCCTCACAGGCCCTGATGCCCAGCACAGGCCCTGAGGTCTAGTGGTGAGGTGAGAAAACTCTTTGGCCTATCTTCATTGCTCAAGGAGTGTTCATCTCTAGGAACGTTTGGGAATATGTCTGCTCTTTCCCTGGCTCTCTTTAGGGAGAGCTCATGCTACCTTCCCAACATATCACCATCTCATGTAAACTTGTAAAGCAGTTGATACGGATGCATGGTGGCCTCTGCCCAGGCCATAGCGTGGAGAAGGGAAGCTAGACCTACGTGCCAACAAACGCTGCTGGGAGAGCCATGAGGGTAGAGGTTGTTTTCCAAAGCAACAGTAGTGTGCATGTCTCACCTCTTGGGAGGCAGTGGGCAAGAGGAACACGGCGGCATGTCTTCTCACCGCTACTCTGGGCAATAACAACAATAAGTGAACCTAATGAAATGCAAATAAATATATATTTCATTTTTACTTCATAGGATAGCTGGCTGTGGTGTGCGTATCGAGCAATCCCAAGCTGCAAATCACACGCTAGGCCCCATGGGATTGCCGAAGCTTTGTAGGATAGAGGCATCCTTCTTCCCAGCTCCCCACTTCCGGTGCTCTGGGCTCGCCCATTGGCTTTGCAACAGAGGTTGTGAGTCACCATGGGGATCTCTGTACCACATGGAGCTTCCTGCGCTCTTATGGGAAAACCTTTGAAGAGTTTCCAAATGTATACACTAGGAGTATATATTTTATTAATGAGGAATGAGGAGAGTGGGAGGGGGAGGCTGCTCACTGAATACTAAGCTACAACAGCTTGGAGAAAGTTCTGGGTGCTGTAAGGTGACTATCGTGATCTTACTCTTTAGGGTTTCACACGCTGAGATAAAGGCTGCGGTATTGTCACTATGAAGAAGTGATACATGAGTTAAGGACATGACTTAACTCAAACGAGCAGTGTGTGTGTGTTCTCTGAAACGCTGCTGTGGTGCTTATAAGCGTGTACAATTTAATGCTTTTACACATCAGTTTAAATCCGACTCAGAAAAAAAATTCTCTATTTCTAAAGAATAAAAGGCAACATAGTTTAGGAATTCTGATCTAGTTTTTGGTAGCAATAACCCCATGTTAGTGGAGAGCTACTTTGCAGGGCTTGGGGGTGGGGGAGCGGGAAGGTTGTGGCTGGAAGCTGGACCGTGTACCGTGGGGAGAAAACGTATCTCCATTGACTCTAGATTGGGCTAACAATGGTTTTTAGCATTTGTCAGATGAGTAAATGAATACGTGAGAGTGCTCCACAGATCGTTCCTAAGTGTGGGGCTCCTCCAGGGTTAACAGCACTGTAGTTAGTGACAAGATTGTGTGGGGCTTTACTTTGTGTCTGCTCAGCCAAATGGGATATCTCAGTGGTTACAACAAACATGAGCGATGAAGGCAATCAAATCACGAAACTCCAACTTGTTTATTAGCAGCTTTCAGATAATTTGAAATAAACTTTCCAAGTTAGTGAATTGACAACTGTTTGCTTGATGTTGGACTTTCAATTCTCTTGAGTTCTTTAGAAATGCAAGACCCTGGATAGGATTTGCTTCTTAGTGAATAGCAGAGATTTCTGTCCTTAATTGCTTGCAGGTGCCTCTTCCGAACCCCTCCCAGCTCTTCCAGAACGTGTGCCCTCACTCGAGGATGGCAGCTTCCTCCTGAGTTACAGTCTGCGTTTGCAGGGCCAGTGCACGAGGCAGGACTGCTAAAAGTCAGACTTTTGATGTGGTCGACATTCCCATTTCTTAGCGTGTGCTTGATGGATGTTAATTAGTCGTTTTAGGTTCCCTCCTAATGACTTCCTTTTAAAGGTCTCACTGATCGCATACTCTTTCAAGGCAATGCTATATAAAGCACGCATCTGAAGTGTCACACGTGGCTTGTTGAAGACAATTAAGTTTCTTCATTGTGTGGCTCCCCCCACCCCCGGGGGGCCCCCTTCTTTTTCATTAGTTTTACTGACTTTAAATGTCAAGTAAAAATGTTAGGAGAAAAAAAAAAAAAACAGTTAAATTATATTCACATGAAAAAGTTGCCTTAGAAGGCGGAACTGTTTGTTTGACCAAAACATATAATCAATATCCCTAGACATATGTGTGCACATATGCATACATATGGGTATGTTTAGATCTGTATCTTCAGACACCAAATGGCAATCACAAGCTTTGAAGATTAACTCCATTTTAGAAAACAAAAAGAAGGGCACTGTAAGGAGGAAAGCTTTGAAATGCGTCTGTATGCCATGTGAGATGCATTTAGGGCTTCCAAAGTGAATCAAAGGCTTTCAATTTCAACAGAAGTAAATGGCTGTCATTATTAATAGCAGACATGTGGCCATGTTTTTAATTGAGACCAAAAGTGGGGGTTCTTCCTGGTACAGACGGTACGGGACTGGAAGTTTGTTACATGTTCAGAAATGACTTTGAATCCTTTGAATTACTGTTCTCTTTTTCTTTCAAAATGTCTAAAAAAATTTCCATGTTCATCCTTAAAGTTCAAGGGGTAAGCTAGCTTGAAAAGTGGGGCCATGCTTAGATCAAGAAAGAATGCCTCCACCTGTCACCCCAACTTTAGGTGAGGGCAGTCAAGGCTGTGGCTTTTTGTAAGAATTAGGGCACACTTCACCCACAGAGGTGCTCAAAGGCGATCTCAGAGAGCCTTCCTTCCGTTCTTTGACATTCTTTTTTCTAGGATTACATATTTCTCTCCAACGTGGTTCAATTTATGAAGCTAAATATAGCTTAATAAGTCCGTTCTCTTTATAAAGGGCCCAATAAAACTGCCACAGAGCCATAAACACAGATTGATCATACCTGAACAACTGCAGCATGTAGCATTCAAAGCATTTATCATCAGATTATGGAGAAATGTGTCGGCAAACAAGTGTGGTGTGGGAAGACAATGAGAATAGGAAGCAAACCAGAATAAACAAAAAACTCAGGGCGGGGTAGATCTGGGAGGAGATGAGTGAGGGGAAACTGATAGAATATACTATGTGAAAAAAATTATTTTAAAAAACTACATGGTGGCAGGAGCTGGGTCTCATTGTTCTAGGCACTAGCACTGGCTCTGGGAGGATCTCATGGCTCTGGTGTTCTGGGATTAGTTGCTAGCAGTGAAAAATGCATCGCAGCCTGCAGGAAGAACATCCTGGGTTCTACTTCTCATACTGGATTCTGTAAGTTTGAGGTTATGTGAAAGAATTCCCAGACACTTCTAGAAAATTCCCGAGGACTATGGATGCACTTGGTTGGGAGCTCAGTGTTCTGACCATGGCTCTAGAAATTTTCCAGGGGAGGTTGATGTCCTGGAGAAGGATGCGGTTGGCTGAGTTTTGTAGGAGAATAAAGAAGAGGACCATTCCTCAGAATGCTATGGTATTTTACAGAGGCGGAAAGCAGATTTGAGATGTGAGAGATGCGAGATGCCTGGGTTACAGATAACCAGCCGAGGAGCTGTGACCACAGGGTCCCAGTATTGTCAGCCTGAGACTGACTGCTCATTTCCCTCATTAGAGCACACCCTGTCCTGTCCTAGCCCCCAGCTCTTGTCTAGGCAGAGCTTTGGCCCAGAGCTGCTGATAGTAACTGTGCATTGCTTGCTATCAGAATCTTTTGGGGCCTTGGCTTTCCTTAAGGGAGTGTCAAGACTCTCCATTGGAGGGTCACCCTTGACTTCACTGTAGTTGTGGCTTTTTGTTCCTGGTCCACTTTCTGCACGCCTGTTTTTCTAGTCTTTGTCCCAAGGTTCCCATTAACAGCGTGCATTCTTGGCCTTTTGTCAGTCTCTGGGTGTACACTAAAGTGACTCTCGTTGGTTTCTAAGTGAATTTCTATGGCTCAGACTTAATCCCCTCTTGAGTTTTGGCCCATGGTGTGTGGACGCTGCCAACCCAACTTTTGTGAACCCTGTTGACACAGTGGGAATGTTTCAAGGCTGCGCAAGAAGCACCTTCTACCAAACGTCATTACTAATTGGAAGTAAATCCAGGTTTCAGCATGAGTCAGCTGCCCTAATAGAGTTGCATGCAATGCTATACTACTGCTATGCAAACAGCCTAGCCTGCCTTCTGCCTCTGGTGAGGCTTTCTTAGTCCAGAGCTCTGCAGCAGGTAAACAGCTCCAAAACCGCAGTTTGCAGAGTGCACAGTGCAGGTGTGGCCCTTAGCCTGAGCAGAGGAAAACAGCTGCTTGCAACCTAAATATAAATCTTTTCAATGGACTCCTAGGCACCTTTGTCTCACCTTGTTATAAAGGGCCATGTCCTGTAGACTCAGCTGGGCTGAGGCCGTTCCCCCGACAGGGAGGGTGTGAAATGGGAAGTTGGCCATCTTACCCTTCTCAAAGCACACATCTTTCAACGTTGGAATTTGACTTTCCTCGTGGTCCGAGGGTAGTTGGGGAACTCATTCCCAGTGCCCATCTTAGAACATGCTTAACTTTTTAGACTTACAATTGGACATTTCTGGTGCCCAATCCAACATATTGAACCAGGATCTGCCTAAATTAAAGTAAGACAAATCCTTCCTGTCCAAAGAAAAACATTTTTGTTCTTTCTTCTTAATTTTTAAAATAAAAAATTGTGCATATGTATGGTATACACATGTGTATGTACACACATACACACACGTGTGTGTGTGTGTGTGTGTGTGTGTGTAAGAGCGTACATTTGTGCATCATGGGAGGGTTAGAGGAGGAAGTTGGGAATCTTGTTATGTCATTTGCCATCTGATTTGCTTGAGAAAAGCAAGTTCTCTCTCTTTCTCTCCCTGCCACCCCCCCCCCCAAATATGGAGTTAGGCTGGCAACTTGCCAGCCACAATGATCCTCTTGTCTCTGCCCCAATCTCCAACACTGAGGTTATAGTTGTGCTGCCTTTTTATGTGAATTCTGGGTACCCAGTACATCATCTCCTGGCCCTGCAAAGAACTTGCTTTTATGCTTCTATCTACACATTGCTTGTCTAGTGCATCTTCCCCTTAGTTACTGATTGATGTTGCTTCTCAGGCTGGCATCCTTCCTTGCTGTGTTTCATCCCAGCATCTCTGGTTTGCTCTTTCCTCCTTACCAAGAGTTGCTTCTGACTATCATCTTTACTTCCTTCACCTCCAGCCTCCCTGTGTTTCAGGCATCCATCCCACATCTGTCTTAGTCATTCAGCCATCATCCAGGAAGAGAGTCTGGTACACACTTTGATGGAGCCATAATTGACCATTGGAAGGAATAACAACTTGGGGTGGCTGATGTCTTCTTGTGTCCTTCAATTAATAGAGGCTGAGTAGTAGACATTCTGTGTCTAAGGGAGGCTCTTCACAAGTGACTGTGGCTGTTCATGGCCCTCTCGTCCCTACCCACCAGCTTCCCATTGTCTGGGACCAAGTTACTTCCTTTTAAGAAAGCCTTCCTTAGACACAGAATGTCAATCGTAATGCATGAGGAAATTCCTAGCCATCTTTATGAAGATGTAGTAACTGCCTCACGTGCGACATGAAATGGTCACAATCTTATGTTGTACTGTGCAGGTTGTAAGTAAAATAACAAGTATAATTTGTATTACATTAAGAAGAAATTTAAGTGAAAATGAAGTGCTTTCCTGACTTCAGATCTTTGGTTTTTGTTTTTTGTTTTTTCTACCATGAAAGGTTCTTTCCATCCTAGTTGCGGTTTCCAAGTGCTGGCATTTTCAACTCTAGATGGGATAGGTTTGTGCTTGTTGGGAGAATGGGACATTTGAGAAGGCTGCTCATCTTCTGGCTTGCCCTCTTCTGCTATTCTTTTTCCGTTGAGGTTTATGTTTATGTTCCATTCTGTAGCCACCAGCTATTTCGCTTCGGTCCTCTGCAGACAGTGCCCGTGCTGCTCTTTTCCTGTTGTGGTTCCTCTGCTTTGATTTATCATTTTCTTAGCTATATTTCATTCTTAAATGCCAGAAAGGAAAACCTGGCTGGATGTCCGAGCCCTGGATCTTCCCTCAGACTCTCTAGTTAGGAATATTAGCCCTCAGTTTCTCCATTTGGCTCTTGGCTTGCTGTCCATCCACACCTCTTAAACAAGGCTCTGGGTGTTCTGGTTCTTGACTTTGTTCACACTCGGGGCTTAGATCTGTTGTCATTGTACTTGAATGACATCTTGATTGGGTGTGATATCCTTAGATTCTGGTTCTCTCTCTCTCTGTCTCTCTCTCTCATTGTTTTGCTCCAATAAACATTGTTATGGACAAGCTTGAGGCTAGCCAGAGCCCATGAGCTTCTTTGTGTTGATGCTGAAGAATTCTTGATGCTTTCCCTTGAAGGTGAATAGCAATAAGCACTAAGTAATATCTCACTATTCACCACTCTTGTCTCTGCTGTCTGGGACTCATGCCTCTATGAACTGGAAATCCCCCTCTTCCTCAGGAGACATTTGCTCTCCTGTTGTGGGTTTGGATATTTTCAGAATTTATTCTGTTGCCCCTTTTCTCTTAATCACACTCTTTTAATATGCATCATGTTCTCTTTACATTTAATCGGATTCTGTGGAGTCACACTTTTATGTTTAGGGGTTGATTGCTTACTCTGTCCGTCCATTTCTGTTCTTGGTGTTCCTAATCTTTGTTTTCATTCTGTAATGGTTTTCCTTTGATGCTCAGCTTAACTCCTTCACTCTGCAATTTACTTCAATGTGTTTATTTACAACTCCTCCTTCCCCCCATGGTTTTATAGAACTCTTTTTATTAAAGGCTGGGTCAATGATTTTTATATGCTGAAAAGGTTATTTATGGGATATTTGGCTTCAAATGAATGAATACTTCACCGACTAAACTTGAAAATCTTAAAATCTAGTTTTAGGAGTTCAAGTTTAACTCATGATCCTCATTGTTCTATTTATAAAAATATAAATTTGGCACAGATAATCACCCTTGTAATTTTCAAGGACTTTATCTCTGTATTTATGTTGAAGGGCCCTGTGCAAGTGGATTGAGGTTTCCTCAGCCAAAAATTCTAGGCATAGGTGGAGTTGTTTATCAGCCAATGGATCTGAGCCCAGGATGAGGAATGGGGCTGTGTACTTGGAGGACGGGTCTATCCAACAAAAGAAGTCAAGTCCTGTTATGTGGGTCATGTCCTGTACAAGGCATCTGTAAGAAGGCATTCTGGGAACTGAATTCCAGCTGGCCCTGAGCCAACACCCGGCCCTACCAAGGATGTATGGCACCAGACAAAGGAAAATTTTACTAGTGGTTCCGTCCAGTGCCTTTTTCTCAACAGCACAGTATCTTTTGAGATGCCAACCTACATTGCTACAGCTGGTGCCCATTTCTGAACTGCATAAGGGCACTTCACCGTGGCCAAGTGCTGGTGGCTCTAAACCACCAATGACTGCTCAACATTCCCGCCATCATGCTGGCTGTTAGCACAAGCAAGCAGCCTATGCCCTTGCTGACAGAGGAGATTCAGGGTCACCTGCCAGCCCATGGTGACTTCATGTCCAGGTTTATAGTTCCATCCTCAGGGTGGAGAGCTCTGTTCGCAAAGAGTTCTTACAGCATCCTCATCGCTGCCATAATGAATTGTGATCTGAGGAACTCAATGTATCTGTCTACTGTCTTTGCAAGAGTTTGTACTATTTGGATTTTTCTTAGCCAGATGTCAGCAACATTTTACTCTTTCATTAACATGCATTTAAAATTTTTTTACACTATAAAGCCCTACGGAGTTGCTAATTTTTCTTGTTGTATACAATTTTCTTCCACTTTGTAAGTAATTTCTTTTTTTTTTCTAATTGGGTCTGTGGTCATGTGAAGAAGCTCTTTTCACTTTCTTTTCTTAGTCATTTTACTATTGCAGATTTGCACAGTGGCTAAGAAGTCCCTGCCCCCTATGCTAATTAATAGATTATTGAGAATGACAGAGTCAGGGAACCTGGAAACCTGTATCCCAAAGATATCAGGGTGGTTAGGACAAGGTCAGAAAGGTTAAGTTCCCTCTCTCCACCGTAGTACTTTACTAAAGACAGATACCTGAGGTGTTCCTTATACTTCCAGCTTCCTCACCTATCCACATTTGAATGTACCTAGGATGTCATAGCTGCATCCCCTGCAGAGGGACAGAGTTGACCACTGCCACCTGTTTCTGCCACCATTCATTTAACAGAAATGTATGAACACATTACATCCTATGGGTGTTGGAGCCAGAAAATACTGGAAGGCCTTGCTTCCATGGACAGTTCCTGAGTCAGAAGATGTACCTATTTACACCACCATCTTCCTTATTTGGGGAAAAATAGTGTCCAATAAGAGGTATTTTGTTCTTTTTTTCTGAGAAGCAAAGTGTTTCCCGGATATAAAACAAAGGAGAGACATAAAGTCATACAAACGCTGGTGAGCTGCAAGGTGGCTCATGGCCAGGGCTCTGCCTTCATGTTTGTCACCTCCAGTCTTCATATCGTTGCTGTAAGAGAGCAGTCATTCTCCTGTATCGAGCTGGTGCATGGAGTGAGCTCTGCTCACACAAAGCGCTTTGCCATCAACCCTGTTTTTTAGCCCAAATTCCTCAAATAAAAAAATATCAGAAGAATGTCAAATGCACTAACTTGGGTAAATGCCTGGGCCTGACATCAGAGCATGTTGGACAGCCGCCTTGCTGGGTTTCAAGAGTTCTGGGGGAGGTCACAGCTAAGGAAGGAAGAAATCAAAACGGCAGCGTGGAGTTAGCTACGTTTGGAAATGCTGCCAAGATATATACTTCCAGCCACGCGCAACCAAAGCAGGCCAGACCGTTTGCCCATGAAATCCACACGGCTTCTGAAGTTCGCTGACTTCTCTGGAACATTTTATGAGCTCCTCATTTGTGGGTTTACTATTCCAGAGGATGTCTCTCCTGGCCGGTATGACTGACCTTGTGGTCCCTGTGTGTTTTCTAATCTTCTCTAAGAAGACTGGTTTTAAAAATAGTTTTGACAGTTGTTACTCGGTGTAGACTCTACTGTAGAACTATTGCAGAAGATATCATGTGCTCTGGCTCCAGGACGTAGAGAAATCTAGCTGGCACTGAGCTGGAAGCTGCCTTGTGGCAGGCCAGCAGTCTTACATGGCTGCAGACTTTGTGTACAACAGTTCTGACCATCCAGGAAAGATGTGCCATGTGGTAGCAAGTTTGATATTCAGGTAACCAACTGAGAGAATTTACAGCTAGTACTGGAACCTGGTCAAAACCCTGTGGCTGGAGAGCTCATGGGCCCTAATGAAGTAACTATAGCAGAGGTATCTATAGAGGTCATTTGGATAACCACGATATACTCATCGATTTGCTTTCTGAATAATTCTGTTAATGCATATAAAGGCTATTGTTGCTGGCTTTGTTCAAGAGGTCTCCTCCCCTCCTCCCTCTTTCTCTCGTGATCAATGTTAATGATGAGACTCATAACTGGTCAAAATATTAACAGTAAGTGGCTGATGCTCAGCGCTAAAGGGGACATGTACCTTACCCCCCTCCAAGGCTCAAGGGACACCTCAGAGAGGAAGCCTGTAAGGTTGTATGAGCCAGAGAGTAGCGTTGAGACACCATTGGGAGGATGCTTGTCTTCCAGGTGTGATGCAGTCTTTGCAGTCATGAACTCAGAACAGCTATGGTCACCTACACAAGGTGAAGCCTGCCAACGCCTCGTCACAGAGCAAGAAGGTTCTACAAGGCCAGACCTCTGTATATCTATAGATAGTTAATAGTTGCTAGGAGAGAGAAAGACACATCTTCAGTGGTGTAGTCACTGGTAAGTGGTCCCTCACCCCAGCTCCTGTAAACAACCTTAGTGAGACTCATTTGGGTCACTAAAATCAAAACAAAATCATGAAAATAAAAAAAAGGGGGACCAGCTGGGAAGAAGAAAATTAGTAAAAGGGGAAGGGGAACAAGAGATAATAACAGGGGTTGGATATGATTAAATTATGTATAGGGAAAATATAGGGAAATGTCATCATGGAACCAATGATTATGGTTAACTAATCTTTGCTATCACAAACTTAAAACAACCCTTTAACTTTTTCGATAATAAGAAAACTTTGCTTTAAAACTTCATTTCCGAACCCATGCAGAAAGCAAGCTAACACTGAGAAGAAAGACGCTGGCCTGTGGATGGACACCATGTTTAATTGTCAGCTGATGTCTCTGAGGTGGGGCAGGTAGCAATGAACTACAGGCTAGAGAGCCTTGTTCAAAGGATGAGTACTGCTTTCTTGCTGGGTGATCCTGAAGTGAACTGCTCACCCAGTGTCCTGAAGTCACTCACTTCAATGTCTTCCTGATAAAGAGGCATGAAGTCAACAGTCTCATGCCCTGACTCCCACCCCTCCATGGTAAGACAGTGTAAGTGCATGATTAAATGATAAATACACCTACAGTCATTTCCTTCAGGACTCTGGGACAAATGTCCAGTCACAAATGCAGAGCTCTTGGGAATTCTGCCCCTGCCTCATTTCTGGCCACACATGTTCACTTATCATGAGGTTTTCTGCAATGTCCATGTCCAAATTCTAGGGGCCAGGGATTATGTGAGGGTATATGACTGTGTAGAACTAAAGATACAGGTTAAAGCTGCTTACTTGCTGACCTAAATAAAGAGGTATGGTCTTGAACTTCCACACGGGCCCAGTTTCACCACAAGAGTCTGTGAGAGGTAGAGACTGGAGCTGGAGCTGGAGCTGGAGCTGGAGCTGGAGCTGGAGCTGGAGCTGGAGCTGGAGCTGGAGCTGGAGCTGGAGCTGGAGCTGGAGCTGGAGCTGGAGCTGGAGCTGGAGCTGGAGCTGGGCAGTAGGAGATGGCCTCCAGGTGCTATTGCTGACTTGGGTGTAGAAAGCAGACAGGTGCCTCCATTACTTAGGTGAGGGGAAGGACATATATTCTCTCCCTGTAGCTCCTCAAAGAACACTTCATTACAGTCCAGAGAGTCTCTGAATTGGGCTCTCAGAGCTAGAACATAGTAATCTCCTGCCATTGCAAGTCACATGTCGTGTTAACTTTTGACAGTGGTGACAGCGAGTGGCTGGAGCTCTAATAGCCAACTGACAGGAATAGTCAAAAGCACACAGCATCAGCCCTTTGCATCAGTTGCCACCCACAAAAACTTCTCCACCCACTCAAACGACCTAGGATTGAAAACACACACGTGCAAAACCTGCATCTTTACTGAATACCTACTGACTTGGTTTTTTGGTCCTAAGGCGTCCTGGAGTCAGTTCCCCTTTGGATACTGGGGTGCAAGTGTAGTTTATTGCAGCACCAATAAGAACTAGTATGAAGCTTAGTTCCCTGCTCTCTGCAACCTTTCCGGACCCTGTGAATTCATGCCTGCCACTCTGGGAAACTTTTGGTCCTTTTCAGACTGTGTATCCTATCTATCCTTTAGTCCCTGGTCAAAAGTCCATGGAGCCCTTCCTTTCTTCCCTTCAACCCAACACACCTTTGTTCTAGATTATAGTTTAATATTTGCACAAGTATCTTCTCTGATGGGCTGGAAATTGCACAAAGAGAGGGATGATTTAGGGGTGGGCACTAAAACGAGTTGTTTTAGTTCATACCACCTAAAGTTCACTCCGAGCTCTGTTGCAGAAGTAACATGAATTCAATGGACATTGCCCTTAGTAGTTGCTATGTCTGTCAGTGTGTTCTGCAGAGATCAGAGCCAATAGCATGCCTGTGTAATGTGGAGCCACTTGTGCAATAAGAGAGGACCCACAGTCTGCCCTCTACACGCTGGAGACCCAGGGAGCCAAAGGCAAAGTTCAGTCCAAATCCAGAGGCTCTAGGACCAGAACAGATAGGGAACACTCAGTCCAAGACAAGAAAAGATGGGATGAGAAGTCTCAGCTTCAGTAGTGAGACAGAGAGAGAGAGAGAAAAAAAAGACATTTGTCTTTGTGCTCTGCAGGCCCTGGAAGACCTGAAGGGTGCTTACCCACAGAGGGAGGCACATGCTTTAAAACCCATGGAGCCAGATGCTAATCTCCTCTGAAGATGCCTTCACAGACGCACTTAGGATAAAAGTTGAGATATGGCCTAGTTAATCACGGCAGTTCTTAAGACCCCTCCCCACACTGAAGAGATGCAGGTAAGCCAGGCGGTCTGGGAACTGTGCTTCTTCTCCCCATTGCCATCAGCCCCTGCCTGAAGTATATGCTTGTTACATTATTATCTTAGAGTGGACGTATGCAGTATGTTCTCTCTGTCATAGCTTGTGTGTCAGACTTCTTCTTTTGTTTTTGATGGAAAGTTCTCTCTTTGCTAAAGCCACTCACTTGGTATATATTTGAAAGTCCTGAACTAGGAGCCAGAAAGCCTACATATGACAGCCTCGTAGATCATTGTTAAGATGTCTTTCATGATAAATTTCTGTAATCCTAAAATTCTTTGAGCAGAGAGCTTGAAAAAGTGGTCTGACACAAATTTGAGGGAATTTATAAAGCTGCTTCAGCAATTCTGTCCTCCCTGAGATGGGGCAAAAGAAACTCAACTGGAGGGACAGATGCTCTGGCCCTGTGGTCAGAGCTTACTCAGGAAGCATCTGGAGAAAAGAGCAGTGGTGTGAGAGATGAGGTGCAGGATGTGGGGTGTAGACTGTGTGTTGTGTGGAGTGTGACTGGACTGTGGGGTGCGAGGTATGGGGTGTGGATTGTGGGGTATCTATATCGCTTTTGCTGTGTGCCTGGCTCTCTCTAGATCCCAACTTCTCCCTTTGAGTTTTAACTCGTAGGGGTGCAAAAAATTTTGTCAACATGAAGCTGTTTCTGAACACACAGTGACAAAAATTAATTCAGAATCAAAGACAAAATCAATTGAAGGCGTTTGGCAGCACGTCCTCATACCGCATTGCAGGGCTGCAGTGCGGTCTGGGTTCTGAACCCAGCACATGTGGGCTCTGTACAGCTCTGTACACTGCGTGCCATCACACCACGGAATGCCAATAAACGCTGCCTGCAAGCCATTGGCTCAGATCTGAGACTGTTGTGTTATGAACGGTGGTGTTTTTACTGTACATTCTGCTCTCAGGGAAACATAATGGATTAATTATGGAAAACAAAGACTGAAAATTCTCCTAGCACCCTTCCCCAGCAAGAAATTCCATATTAGCATCTTTTGGATTGTGTTAGAATATTTGATTTTAAAAATTATTATTTGCATGCTGAGTTTGATGGTATGTGCTTTTAATCCAGTACCTATGAAGTAGAGGTGGGCGGCAGATCTCTGTGAAGTTCAGGCCAGCCAAGCAACACAGTGAGGCCCTGTCTCAAGCAAAACAAGCACTACGAAATTGTACTTGAGTTGTTGACTTGAGTTTCATGAAATTAAAAAAAAAAAATCACTAACCGGCAGAGACAGAAGCCTAGCATCACAGTCCCCTGAGACACTCCACCCGGCAGCTGACTGAAACAGATGTAGGTATCTACAGACATTGGACAGAGTTTGGGAGCCCCTATGGAAGAGTTAGGGGAAGGATTGAAGGCCATCAAGGAGATGGCAACCCCACAGGGAGACCAATAGTGTCAACCAATCTGGACCTCTGAGAGCTCCCAGAGACTGAGCCACCAACAAAAAGGTATACACGACACATGGGCACATACGAGGTCCCAGCACATATGTAGCAGAGGGTTGCTGTGTCTGGCCTCAGTGAAAGAGGATATGCCTAATCCTGCAGAGACTTAATGCCCCAGGGTGGGGAGAATATGAGGTGGTGGGGGCTCCCTCTCAGTGGTGAAGGGGAAGGGGGAGGGGGAAAGAACTTTAAAAAGGGTGGACTGGAAGGAGGTAGCATTTGAGATATAAATAAAAAAATAAGTAATTTTAAAAATCATTAAATGAGTTTTATCTTGGGTATAGAGGAGTTCTAAAAATGACTGCAGTAAGCATACTGGCGCCATTTTGTATGTGGAAGCAGAGTGGTATTCCTAGCATTAATGATTATATAATCAGAATATCTATCCATTGCAGAAAATGTTCCAGATATTCTTTATCCCTCGGTATCAAACACTCAGGCAAGATTTAATTTTTTGTGTAAAAACAAACACTTTCATCTCATTTGTGTGCTAATTTGTTGTCATCTCTAAGTAAAATTTCAAAACAAAGAATTGTTTTAAAAACACATGTTTTTGTGATTTACTATCAGTAAGAGTTTGATTTATATTATATATGTTTATATAATATAAATATATATATTTATATTATACATATGTGTGTACACACACACACACACACACACACACACACACACACACAGAATTGTGCAAAGTTTAATTGGGTGAACAGGGTCACCGATAGAAAGAACCCTTGGTAAGTTTCCTTTGAGTCCTTTGAGTCCTTTGAGGGACTCCTGTCCCCATATGCTGATCAAAGAGACAGGTAATGGTGAGAAACAGGGAATGATTTATTCGGTGTCAACTCATTGGAAAGAGTAACAAGTAAAAGGGCTTGGTGGCCCTAAATCTCTCTTTGGAGGGTACCAGTAAGGTTTAGGCTTAAATAGAGGCAAGAAATATGTATAATTAGTATCCCTGGTCATGTATGAGCCCTGTTTATGACCCATCCATGGCTCATCGTTGCCTCTGGTCCATCCTACAATGTGGTCGGTTAATCAGTGAGATTCCTGGAAATCTCTTCTTGAAAGGCAAGCTCTGCCTCTCAAGTACCAGTGTTTCAGGCTCTTTCTCTCAACAGGGTGAGATTCAGGAGTTAAGTTTTTAATTCCTTGGGCTCTGTTACTTCAGTAGTCTAGCAGAAAGCAGGGACATGCATGCCATCTCTCTGTAGATTCTCTGCCCTCCTGACAGGGTACATACAGTACTGTTGAAACTCATTCAGGGGCACTGCATACAAGCAGCTTCGCACCCTGTAGGTGAGCCAACAGGCTTGTTACTTAAGGGAAATTGCCATAGGCATTGCATTTTACATTATAACTTAGACATCGTCTAGTGTCTAACTAAACTGAATGCTCTCCAGAGCCAACCAATTTATCATTCCTAAATACGCATTATTAATACCCAGTATTCCCTATCCCGAGCCACCAGATCCTTTTCTATCCTTCAGAGGACCTTGGCCCTGGACATAATCTATGGCTTCAGGAATTCTGCATGTTTGATCACTGCTGTTTCTCTGCGCTGTGGCTTCAGGTCTGTTTTTTCCCTTGGGCCTGCCCTCTACAGTGTAACCTCTCCTTTGGGAGGACTGCTTACTTTTGATTTTGGTTTCTACATATGCTGTTTACTCTAGCCTTGCTCCGTTGTCTCCATGCATCATAGCCCAGGGATAAACCCTACCTGAAAACACTCCACCACGTCTAGGCATGTCGACCCCACCTAACCCCGCTCAGGTGCAGTGCCTCGGGTCCTCGGTGTGTGGGAGGACAGATCAGAGAGAGTGACATGGCTCAGGGCTGAAAACCTGGGACTCCAGGTGGCACTCCTTAAATCAGCCACTAGCTAGCTTCACCACCCTGAGCCCAACCCTGGCTCCTTTCCTGGAACCCTGGATGGTAGCCAAAGATAGAGATGCATAAAGGCACTTCTGAGTGACCCAAGTGACTGCCACAGCTGTCTGCACCCCATTCATTGTATTGGATCCCTGATTTAGGATTTATGCAACCCTCTCTGTCATGGTTAATGATCTTTGGAGGAACTATATGATTTCCAGCTACTTGCAAGTTTTCAGTTTCTGTTGACGGATTTGTGTGTAAAGTTAATGTGTGTGGGTGTAGCTGTCTCATAGCTTAGAACCTGCTCGCTGAACATGGCAGGGACCATCTTTATTCCTACATTGAGTGCTCATCCCCAAACCACAGTCCCTGACTGCAGCATGTGAAGCTTGATATTTCTGACTTCTTTTAGCCCTGTTAAATTAGAAAAATAACCATATGTCATTGGTCCAGCTTCCTCTGCATTTGGGTTCTAGGGATCTTCTGTGTACCAAAAACTTAAACATATCAATTCTACTATCCTTGGCCTTGACAGACATTGGAAACTGGATTTGTTTTCATTTTCTTCTCTTTACACAATGCCTTTCTCCTGTGTATAAGCCCTTAATGCTTTAAGTGCTATTATTATAATGACCTGGGAGCTATTAAGGGTGGACACGGGACTCTGTTGGGGCGTGTTAAGGGAGGACTGTTTCCCCATGCCAGCTGCTGAGATTTAAAGCTTGCCTACCCAACTTCTCTCAAATTCTAATGAAACTTTCCCCACACTTCCTTCTCTGTCAGCTTCTAATTTTTTTTTTTTTTTTTACTAACAAGACTAAGGAGATAGAATCTCAATTTCCAGATTGCAAGAAACCATGGTTGGAAAATATAATTAGCCATGGCGAGTCCAACAAAAACATTGCACGACTGAACATCGGTCTTGCAGGAGCACCCCACTCCCGCCACCCCACAGGAACACCAAACCCCCATCACCCCACAGGAGCACCCCACCCCCGTCACCCTACAGGAGCACCCCACTCCTACCACCCCACAGGAGCACCCCACTCCCGTCACCCCACAGGAGCACCCCACTCCCGCCAGTCCACAGGAGCACCCTACCCCTGTCACCCCGCAAACCTACTCTTGGTGCTACTGTGGGTCAGAAACCAGAGGGACAAGATAAATTTCAAAGGCTGTAAAAGAGGACATTGAGCTTCCAGGTAAGCAAATTTCCCATGGTGCTGGAGAGCTCAGTCCTGCTTCAGTAGGAACTGTGAGTGGGAAGCCCGACTGCCTGGTTCTGCAGTAGTTGTGGGCTCTAAGCAATACCAACCGAGCATTTGAGCTGTGCTTCCTCCTGTATAAGAATAAGGAGTAGGATTAGGAGAAATGTGTTCAGATTGTAGAGTATAAACCATTAGTAGATTGTGAGACCAGCTCAGGAAGACCAGTTTCCATGAGAAGAACCAGGCAGAACAGAGAGCATTAGATAGCATGTTACACGCTGTAAGAGTGTTGACTGTCCTGTTTTCCTTAAAACTGTTGGTCATCCATTCCTAGGTGGTAGGCAAATGTGTGGAATGTGAGTTACATCATATCCATGGCAGGAGGCTTTCCCTGGGATGTGGTACTGTTCCAGATACGTGGCAGTTGTTATCTGTGCACATCGACTTGCCGTCTGCGATGGCCAGGCCCTCACAGGTGACTCCTAGGATCAAAACAAAGAGCTGTTCTTAGAATGATTGCTTGGATGCCTTTTCCGAGATGCTTCTGAACACTGTTAACTTCAAAGAACTGACTTCCCCTATGG
The DNA here is from genome assembly GCF_011762505.2 of Arvicanthis niloticus. NCBI lineage: Eukaryota > Metazoa > Chordata > Mammalia > Rodentia > Muridae > Arvicanthis > Arvicanthis niloticus. The sequence continues at coordinate 26,078,026 of NC_047671.1, forward strand.
AAAAATGGGCATTTTAACATCTGCCAGGCCCACATTCCATGAGGTGTGATAGCATACAGAGTGGTCTGGAGATGGCCTGATGAAAGATCACCGAGGACCAGAGCTTACTGACACTGTGTAAGCTACATATAAAAGAGGCCAGGCTCAAAGATAAGCAAGAGCATCAAAAGTGATATCCTTGGGCCTGATAGGCCCTTCTCACCCAGTTTGTTCTGGCCAGTCATTAGTGGCAGCAACTAAAGGGGACAGAACAATTCCTGATTAGGTGGAGGGAGGGCAGAGCCATTTAGTATAGGGATTTGACTCTTTCCAAGATGTTAGCAATAAGGGGATCAGTCAGAAGTCTAACTTAGGAACACCGTGTTTTCCTGAGCTGTGTGCAGGTACCTTATCCCTTTAAAGTTTTGTAGAGAATGTAAGAGGGCACCCATCATTGGGAAAACCCAAGGATGAAATCCTGAGGCAAAGGGGCAGGTAATATCCAGTCAGTGACTGTGCCAAATACTCCAACAAACAGATCTCAAAAGAGAAAAGCCAAATGATCCATAGATATATAAGCACTGTTCAATGACAGCTATTGAGAGTTTACCTCACTCCTGTTTGTAAACCAATCAACAAAACAAAACATAAAAACGTGAATCCATGACATTTTATGTATTATGTTGTATGGCTTGAATAGAAAATTTCCCATGGGCTCTTGCTTGGGACACTTGGTCCTTGTAGCATTGTTTTGAAGGTGGAGGAGCCCTTGGGATCACTTTTGGATGGTAGAAATATGTCATTAGGGGCAGGTCTTCGAAGGTATATCTGACTATGAGGGCACAGCCTGTAGTCTCTACTTTCTGTGTATACCACAGGAACAGCTGCCAGTGCAAGCTCCTGTCACAGTGGACATCCATCCATCTATGCCTTCCCTAACACAAGTCAAAACAAACTTTTCTTTCCTTTAGCTACTTGGTCAGATATTTGAATTATTGATATGCTGATAATAGGTATCAGTATGGAGGGTCTTCAGCACACTCAAGATAGAAGTACCATGGGATCTGGCTGTCCTCTCCTAAACACATAGCTAAAGGAATTTGAATTATGATGCACAAGAGGTATCTGTGAACCTGTGCTGATTACAGCATTATCCACAACAGTCTAGGTACCCACAATACATGAGTAGATGAGAGAACCCAACAGTGTATTTGTTGGCCATAAAGAATAACGACTTCTCATCATTTGTAGGAAAGTGAACAGAAGAGGAGGTCATTGTGTTAAACAAAACAAGCCAGACGCAGGAAGAAAAGTACTACACATTTTCTTTCACATAGAAGCAAAGCCAAACACCCAAACAAAACCTGAAGATAGAAGAAGGACTATCAGAGAAAGAGAAGGGGTTGGGCTGAGGATTGATAGAGAGGGTGGATTTAAGCAAAGTACAATAGTTGCATGTATAGAAATGTCAAGGTGAAGCGTATTAACCTGTTTAACCTATATAATCAATAATTTATTGATAGTTATAATTTTAAAAGTGAAGGCAGCATTTCTCCAGATTCCCGATGGATCCACGTGGTAAAACACAATGTAGGATTTCCTAGTTCAACTAAGATGTTTTCCATCTCAAACTTTTGTTTACATTATTTTCAACTACCACTTTTGTGTTAGCTCAGGGACAGAGGGTACCCACATGGGTGTAAGAGACTGGGTTTGGCCAAGGTCGTTAGGCAAGGATACTCTACCTACATACAGAACTTTGCCTGGCGGGCATAAGAATGGAAAATGATGTGTGGAATGCAGTATCACCAAGTCTGAGCATGGAGGGGCTGGGCCTGCTGGGTCTTGACAGTACCCTGCACAGGGCCAGGGAGCTTGGCTGACTTTGTTGGGCAGATGGGCTTGTCAGGCTGCAGTGACTTTTCTGCCTTCTGCCCATTTAACACTGTCTTTGTGGAGGACAAGTGTACACAGCTTGAAAGAGTGGGTCTCCATGGCAACTAGCAAGATGGGGAAGACCTTGGCTAGCCATTACTAGGGCAGGGATGGGGTGAGGTGATGATGGGAGGGATCACGTGGGACTCACAGAAGCAAAAACAACTGTTTAGCCTGCTTTCCTCCTGCCCCCACACACCTGTGAGAGGAGATTGGCATGGAACTTTCAGGAGGATAAACTACACTGTGTCAAAGGGAGAGGTGGAAAAGCTACTTTGTGGACCAACTTGGCTCGCATGGGAAGAAACAGTGTTTGTGAATGCTGAGGTGGGAAAGGCATGGGGATGAGGCTCAGTTTGTGACCCTTTTTGTAGTAACTGGGAGAGTGAGAGGAAGGACTACAAGATGAGCTCTACTCCACGTAAGCTCGAAGCTTGCTGGTTAACAGAGCAATGAAAGAATGAGATACGCTTCCAGGGCAGAATGCACATCAGCAAAAAGCAGGCCTGTGCTTAACCGGCTGGGGAAGTGTGGGCGCATTAGTGACTCCAGCTTGTTTTCTTATCTGGAAACAGGCACTGGTCCAACTGTTTCTCTCTCTCTGTCTCTCTCTGTCTCTCTCTCTCTCTCTCTCTCTCTCTCTCTCTCTCTCTCTCTCTCCCTCTCTCCCTCTCTCCCTCTCCCTCTCTCTCTTTCTTTCTTTTCTCCTTCCTTCTTTCCTTCCTTTCTATCCCTCCCTCCTTCCCCTTCCCCTTCCCTCCTTCCCTCCTTCCTTCCTTCTTTCATTACTTTTATTTTTTTACAATCCAGTCACTGCCCCCTCCCAGTGTGCCTTCCCACAGTTCCTCATCTCATTCCTACTCCACCCCTGCCCCTGGTCTCCAAGAGGATGCCCTCCCTACCCACCAGACCTCCCCGCTCCATGGGGCCTCAAGTCTCTCAAGGGTTAGGCTCTCCCACTGAGGCCAGACCAGGCAGTACTATGCTGGATATATATTGGGGGCTTCGGACCAACTAGTGTGTGTTGCCTGGTTGGTGGCTTAGTCAGATCTCAGGGGTCTGAGTTAGTTGAGACTGCTGGTCTTCTTATGGGGTCACTCTTCCCCTCAGCTTCTACCAGCCTTTCCCTAATTCAACTACAGGGTTCCCTGACTTCAGTCCAAGGGTTGAGTGTAAGTATCTGCTTCTGTCTCAGTCAGATAGTTGTTGGGCCTCTCGAAGGACAGCCATGCTATTTCTTAATGAGTACCGATTAGATGTTATGTTCTGGATAGTCCATGTTCCTCCAAAGAGTGGAGAAAAGGGGTTGGGATTCTGCTCCCATCTGCAGATTCATGAGGAAAAAAGAAGAGAGACCCAAGTACAGCTTGCCCTGGGCAGTGATAGTATTTGTAGACAACAAGGCAGAAAAAGGACGGATGTGGTTTTCTAGTATAGGATGTGACCGAGGAGGTGATACACAACAGCTGTTCTCGTGATTGCTGTTGACCTGGTTTTGTTGGCTTTGTTTTGGTTTTGTCAATTGACAGAAGCTAGAGTGAGTTCAAAGGAAGGACTCAGTTGAGGGAAATGCCTCCATCAGATTGGCCCGTGGGCAAGTCTATCCAGCAGTGATTGATGAAGGAGGGCCCAGATCATTGTCGATGTTGCTACTTCTCATGGTCTTGGGTTATAGTAAACTGAGTTAGCCATGAAGAGCATGGGGAGCAAGGCAGTAAGCAGCACTCCTCCATGACGTCTGCATCAGCATCAGCTCCTGCCTCTAGGTCAATGAACTGTGACCTAGGTTATGTAAACAAACACCCCCCCCACACCCCTTTTGGTTATGATGTCTTATCCCAGTCATAGAAACTTTAACCCAGAAATCACTTTCTCTCTAAATGTAAGGGCTCCAAATACCCCTAACATGGAGCTCCGAAAGTGACCCCACTTTGATCATTTAATCTTGGCTGCCAATTTGAGTAGGCTGGGGAACACTTAGGAGACTAGTAAAGCACCTCACCTCACCTGTCCTTAGACTGTGGCTCCAGGGAGAATTAGCTAAAAGCAGAAGGTCTGCTGTGAACTTGGGTATCTCTGTCCCTAGTCTGTGGACCCAGCTGGATCAAAAAGAAAAGAAAGAGGAAGCCTGCTAGCACAGGCAACCTCTGCCCATATCCCTCTCTTTCTCCTTCCCAGGCATGATGAGGTGACTGGCTCTGCCCAATATATGCCCTTGTACCATGGCATTCGGCCTCACTGTAGACCCAGAAACATGAAGCGAAATGACCATGGAATGTCACAATCCAGGAGGCAAAATTAATTTTTCCATCCTATAAGTTGCTTTGTCAGGTGTGTGATGAAAACCCCAGCACACCCGTTCCCAGCAAAATGACAATGCAGACCCATCCAGGACGAGGTGTATTTTCTTCTTACGTATTTTCCTGACACTGGAGAGGCAGTTGCAGTGGCCTCCCTTGGGCGACAACCAGCTTTGTGAACCACCAGAATGCTAGTCTTTCAAACCATCTGAGTGCAGAGGTGATGACAGGAGGCTCAGGCTGCCAGGAATCCTGTAAGGGTAATCCCATCAGGCACTTCACTCCTATCAGTCATGTCATGGGCGGGGGATTTAAGGCTCAGAGCTGGGATGAGTAAAGTGGGAACAGTTGGGAGACCTCATGCATGATCGGAGGCAGCGGGGGTGGGGTGTGTTACTCCCAGAAATCCTGCTGTCTGATGTGCATGGATTAGAACAGCCACCTACCTTCTGGAACCTCTGTTAGCTACTGACTTTGTTCAGGAGCAGAAGACAAAGGCCAGAGACCTAGAACAGCTTCTGTTCTGCCCACTCTTGGTTCTGCTCACTGCATCGAAATCACTGCATGTGAATTTCACAGCAGACACTGCAAGGTTCTTGCTTCTTTCTCTGTGTGGTCTCAGGAGGAGAGATGCTCTGAGATGAGGGTAGACCCAAAGGCATGAGGGTAGTTTCTACTCCCCCTCTCCAGTCTTAAAGTCTTAATCACAGCATACTAGTGGTCAGATGGGTCCCATAATTGGGTCTGTGCTCCAACTGTGACTGTAGCAAGGACTGTATTTATAATAAATGCCTATGTATGTATGTATGTATGTATGTATGTATGCATGCATGCATCTAGATATGTAATCTACCTATCATCAGTTAGTCACCTATTGAAAACAAATTATTGGCTCATGATTATGGTGTCTGTGAAGACCCCCTGGTCTTCCATCTGTGATCTGGACATGCAAGAGAGCCAGGAGTGAAGCCAAAGTTCTGGAGGTAGGAGAGCCAGTGATACAGGTTCCACTCTAACACCAGATCCCTGAGAACCAGGTTATAGGCAGGAGACTAGTGATGACTCAGTTCAAGCAGTTAAACAAAAATAAACTCAACTCCCTTTTATTTTGCTCTATTAGGTCCTCAGTGGACTGGGTGATACCCATTCACATCCCGGAAGGCCATCTAATCTTATTCAGTCCACTAATTCAAGAGCATCTGGAGATGCCCTCAGAGGCAGAAATAATGCTTAGTGAGCTATTTTGGTCATCCCTTAATCAAACCTAACATGGAGACATCAGCATCAGTGTTCAGTTAACACTCACAGTTATTCGGTTAGGTTAGTAAAGCAGGATTACTCATTTAGTGTGGAAGAAATTAGTACTATGAACAATTTTCTCAATGCAAATAACTAGAATATATGAAGCCAGGGGTTGAAGCTAGAGCCATCTAGCTTTGAAATGTGAGCTCATCAAGCTTTGTAACATATTTCCTTTTAGAAATGAGTTAGCTCATTGAAAGCTGTATGTTCCTTCATAGAGGGAAAGATGGGTAGGAGACAATACTGTCAGGGATTCTGCCTTTTCCTGGTTAAGGTGACTGCAAAAATAATAGGGCACTTCAAATATAAGAGTCATTGTGAGTCTCTTGGACCATGGTAGGACTTTATCATGGAGGGGGAAAGACCAATGATCACAGGTTAGGCCATCTCTATTACCCAAGATGACAACTATTTTCCCTTTTACCTTAGAGAAGTCCTGGATAAAAGAAGAGTACCTCAGAGGGATAGAAGGTTTTTATTGGCCAAGACAGGAGTTGAAGGTCCATATCCCAGCCAAACAAAAGGCAATTTAACCACCACCAATGACAGTGGCTCCCAGGTTAGGTGACATTGGGTGACACTGGGTGCAGTTGGATGACATTGGGTGCAGGGGGAACTTGGCTTGTGCACTGGGACATCATTTGAAGTCTCCTGTCATACAGACCTTGGAATAGTAACGGAACTCTTCTCAACCTCTGACAACATTTGTCTCTTAGGAGCAGGGATTTCGGGAAAGCACGTTGAACTATTTTTTCTGCCATCACCCCATGAGGAGGCAACTTGGAACCCATGGCTACTCCCTCCTAGTCTTTTGAACCCCTGTTCCATTAGCTCCCAGTAGGCAAGACATATACAAATCAATCTTTCTTTCTGCTGAGTCTCTCTGCCTCCCGTTGATTTCTGCATGACAGAGAGCATGAGAAAATATAAGGGCGGTGTGACACTGAGTCCTCCTTACACAACTCCCTAGGAGAATGAATGGCTACTGCTTGCTACTGAGTTATTTTGCTCACATGTTTACAGAATAAGGATCAAGTGGTAACTCTAAGGAGCAACCATGGCTATAACAAAACAGACTTCAGGCCCTGGTAACAGCAAAGAGCCAAATTTTGTCATCAGTTACACAAGCTTAAAGACAACCCCAGTCCCCATGTGAGAACGTGATGTGATCCCCTCTGATGGCCTTAGGAGACTGAACAGTATGTCTGGTTAAGTCCTGCCCATATCACTGTACTACAGGAATGTAAAACGATCCAAGGGATTTGTTTCAAGCCTCTAAGGTTGTAGGAATTTGTTATTCAATACAGAAGAAGAGAAGAAAAATATCAGCCTCATGGACAGATGAGACCTTTGGGTTCACTTGAGGGTAGAGTGAATGCTCTCCTCTGGAAGGTGAGTGTGGACAGCCCTACTGGCTACCCTTGCTTTCTGATGAGATCCATATGCCACTCATCTTTCTGGGGATGATGTTACCCTATACAAAGGTATATATACTTTGAAAGCTTTGAGTCCCTGAGTACTAAAGGGAGGTGTGTGTGTGTGTGTGTGTGTGTGTGTGTGTGTGTGTGTACAAATTTTGTAATTCCATGAAACATGAGACATGAAGATGAGAAAAATAAAAGCCCTATGGATCATAGCTGAACCATTTGTAACCTATGTCTATAAAGTAAAAGTGTCTATAGGAACAGTGATTTAAGATGAATGTATGGAAACTTAATACAAACTGCTAATGATGGTAAACTGCTGTGAGCGATTGCCAAAACTCTACTGTTATCATTTTAATTTTTACCTTTAAAAAATTTTCTATCAGCCATTGCCTTTTACACTTCAGATATTATAGTTTCATTTTGCTTCCTTAATTAGTCCTATCCATTTATATAACCATCCCATATCTCATTACACTTGGGTGAAGTGTGACTTAAGAATATGGATTCTGTGTTATAAAACTTGGAGTCAAGTATGGGATTGACTTCTTAACATTCACAGTCTATTTAAGCCAACAACTTAACAGATCTTAGCTCTCTTTTTCTGGGCAGGAAATAGGAGACTCGGTTAATAGCCATTTAAAGAATCGTGAATCTCAAATCAGTTGTTGACATCACATGCCTCAGTTTTGTGAACAGCTTTACAGAACGTGATCTTCACTAGCTTTTGTTTTAGAAGCATGCAGACATAACGCAACAGGGCTAGAATAATTTTAGCCCAACCAAGGCAGCACCTCCAGAGTCCGTAAGCATCCTAGCAGAGTTCTGAACAGTCACAGACAGAGCTGTCATAGGGGTGCTGGTGGCCTGCTGCCTTGGTGGGGATGGCCCTGTTTAATCTCGTAGCTACTGTGCTGCAGAAGGAAGTAGTGTGCTTTTCCAGCAGGGCTGTCACATTGTCTCCTGCTGTATGCTGTCTCTTGTTGCCTCCATATCTTCTAACCATGGCATATGCCCTATAGGGAGAACAAATAGATGCCAGATGCCACTGTGGCCTGCTCTTCCTCTGTCCACTCTCATCATTCCTGAGCCCCCAGCTTTGGGCCCTGCTCAGCCATCGGTCCCAAAGATTCGAGATATAACAGTAAGAAACAGGTGGTGCACCACCTGTACAATGTCCCCTCCCAAACCCGGTGGGTACCCTGGCATCCATGCTTCTAGATACTGTCCCTGACATGCCACTTTCTTCTTCCCCTTAAAAACTCCTCTCCACAGGCTTTAGTCCTACCTCCTATAGAGGTCTCAATGACTATGATCACCATAGGTTAGTATATTAGAACGTTTGGTCCCCAGTTGATGTTGCTATCTGAGAAGGTTTAAGAGGTACAGCCTTTGGTGAAGGCAGTATGCCACTGAAAGTAGATTTCTAGATTAAAAGCCTTGTGCCACTTCCAGTTGGCTGTCACTGTTTGGTGCTTGTATTTGAAGATATGAACTCAGCATTCTGTTCTTGTTGCCAGGACTCCCATCATGCTGGACTCTTAGCTCTCCAGAAGTACAAGTCAACATAAACTATTTTTCTTTCATAAATTGATTTGGTCATGGTATTTTACCATAGCAGCTACAAAAGTAACTAATGCAGTGTCTCTGATACTTTCCCTATTAATGTGTATCAACTTCCCCTGAGATTGAAACATTGTATCCCGAAGAGAAGCTCTTTAAACAGGGAGATAAACAACTCAAAGTCAGGAAGTTCTTGAAGCTGGCCAGATTCATGAGGCCCTTCCCTCGCAGAGTCATACAAGCTGAGAGTCCCTCCTTAGTCTTGTTGAGTTTCTAAAATGACTTTCAGACAAGCAAAGCTGCAAAGAAGACCCTGAGACCAGACAAGCTGCCTGGAAGAATCAGAAACTAACCTAGCTGCCTGGAGGAGGTTTAGACCAGCATTGCTTGGAAAAGTCCCTCTCCAACCTGTTGAGCTGCCTGCAGGCTGTGCCATGTACTCCAGGTTACCAGCATTTGTGAGCTATCACCCATGCTGGGGTGAGCATTGGTGATGTAGCTGTCTTTGAGTCATTTTTGCTCCCTTGGTCATATCCCAGTAAGTAATCCCAGTAAAACTCATTGGATCACCAAGATGTACTTTGGTATGTAGTGAGGTCCCTATCTGGGGAGAGTAGATGTGTGTGTGTGTGTGTGTGTGTGTGTGTGTGTGTGTGTGTGTGTGTGTGTGTTGCATCTACCCAGGAAAAGTTTTGTCACTCGACATTTATCTTCTTCAAATCCAGAACAATTAACATCTTTTCTATCATCAGCTTCTAAAGAACACTCCACCTTCCTTGTCACCCAGGCCAAGAGGCAATTAGAAAAGGTCTTGTTTGTGTTTAACTAGGTCACTTATTTATTACACAAACATTTGTCATGGGCATACAGTACAAGCTCAGACACTTCTTAGAAGCTTTATGAGATTTTAATCCTCATTTAAGTTAGAAGATCAGCACTATTATTATTTGACACTGCTGTTATTGCCATTTTTTTTTTCTGCTGAGGAAAAAAAAGGAACAAATAAATTGAGTCACATAGCAAGTGAATGGATCTTAAATTCAAAGCCAGTCTGCTGAGTCTCAAGTCTTTAGCTGTTCCATGACACTGTCTAGTCTCTTTTCAGGGGCTAAATCCTTCTAAAAGCAGATACTGAGAACTCGGGTACTATTTTCAGAAGTGTAAAAGACCTTGTGGTGGTTTTTAAACCATTGGCTTATATATTTGAATACTTAGTCCCCAGTTGGTTGGGAAGGATTAGGCATGGCCTTGTTGGAAGAGGTGCATGGTGGGGGTGGGGCAGGTTGGAGGCTTTAAAAGCCCACACCATTCCTGTTGAGCTCTCTGTGGCCCATGCTTGTATTTCAAGATATGAGTTCTCAGTTACTGCTCTAACACCATGCCTGCCTGCCTGCTGCCATGCTCCCCACCAGGATGGTCATGGAATCCAACCACCTGACACTGTAGGCCCTAAACTATTCCTTCTACAAGTTGCTTGGTGATGGTGTCTTATCATAGCAACAGAAAAGTAGTTTCGGTAGACCTGGTTGGGACTAGGTACACCTCCTATTGCAATCAGATATCTCTCTTTAGTCAGCAAACGACTTCATCTTGGGGTGCCATTATATATAGCCATGTCCCTGTATTGTCTGCCTTATAAATCATGTGACCTGAGAATAAATACCTCCTTGGTACACAGAGAAAGTCTGCCCTGAATGTAAAGTCAATTTAGATTCTACTTATACTTTGGATATTTGAAGTGAGAAGTTATTTAAGTTGCTGTCTGTTTTCCTCTATTGCCTAAGACATGTAATTTTTTTCTTTGGCTTATTAATGTGGGAGTTGATTTGGAATGATATAGTATAGGTCAGAAGAGGTGGCTTAAGCTTATTTCAAATTTACCTTGCCACAGAATATTGAGTTTATTCACAATCTTATGAATTCTGGGGTTGGTTTTATTTATTTATTTATTTATTTATTTATTTATCTATTTATTTATTTTTAGCAGTGATGGATACACACATGCTGTGTATCTGAGGCACACTCTTGGTATTAATAATTTTTGTCTCTTTTTGGTTAGGTTTACAGATAACTGTGTCCACACACTTGTGGACTGTGGTGTGGATGGTGTGTGAAATGAGAAGAGGGAGCTGTCTCCCACCTCTTAGACAACTCTCAGTGTCCCACACAGGACTCCAAGTTCTAAGTACAATTTTATAAGGCTTGAATTTCCCAAAGTTGGTTATGACTTCACATGTACATATTTAAGGTCACCCTATAGGCTTCAGGGCAGACTTTCTCTGTCTACCAAGAGTATTGGCCCTCAGGTCACATGATTTCTTCAAGTTTGTAAGCTTGCATCTCCTTTGTTAGTGATGTTGTTTATGAGCATGTCTGTAGGTGACAATTTTACTTTAAAAATTTATTTCTGTGTGTACTTGTTTAAGCCCATCATGGATCATGTAAATAGATAGGAATGTGTACAGGGAAATGGACCATCTCTCCAAATAGGCTGTGCTATCCTCTTGCACAGACCTGAATATTAGATGCTGTAGATATGGATGCGGAAGCAGGTGCAGACACACAAGCACCATGTGTACTTTGCAGGGAGCTGAAGTGTGCTTGTGCACAGACCTTAAAGGAAATGAGAGAAACAGCAGAGAAAAGGAGGAAAGGCCTGGAGGTCATTGTTTGAGAGAAGCATAGAACTGTAGTCTCAATGATACTTGGCTATCTAAATTGACTTTACATCCAGGGCAGACTTTCTCTGTCTGCCAAGGAGGTATTTATCCTCTGGTCACATGATTTATAAGGAGACATATTGCCATAGGCCTTGTTTGTGTTAGGACAGAGTGGGGGACTTATGTGCTGGTGGCAAAGATGGGGTATCCAAGATCAGGCAGGACTGTGCAGAGCTTAGATAGAGGAAGAAGGAAATGTATTTCTACACCCAGGCATAGTTGATAGCCGACATCTTGCTTGTAAGATGATCTTAAGGTGATCTTACTGTGGCAGGCATTTACAAAGGTGCTTGGCTTTTTTGTTAAAATATCAGCCAGTGTTGTTTTCTATCATAGAGGCAGATGGCTTCCTTGCTCCAGCTTCTCCTAGGGGGATGTTGCATTCCTCTGATGGTGATGATGATGGTGATGATGATGGTGATGATGATGGTGATGATGATGATGACCACGACGACAACGACGATAAGGTGATAGATTCCCTTTACCCTACTGGTTATCTGAAGAGGGTATGGCTAGGGCCCATCTCCTCAATCTGTAACTACAGATAATTGTGTGTGGTGTTGAGGGTGTATGAACTGAGAAGAGAGGGCTGTCTCCCACCTCAGAGACAACTCTCCATGTTCCACACAGTTGCTTTGGGCCATGGCAGCACTGTATATATAGTATGAGGGGAGCATGCAGTAGAGAATGCCTGATGACCTCCTGATGACCAGAAAACACAAGGTGACAGTCACTATGTTACTTTCAAAGGCACATCTGCAGGCACCTAATTTCTTCCCTCTAAGCTTCACCTCTTAAAGCTTCTGTCACTTCACAGTATTACCATGGCAGGTGACTGAGCCTTTACGTTAGCCTTTGGGGATATTTAGATTCAATCAATCTATAGGAGGTTCCCATTTCCACATAGGTGATCTCATTTATTTCCTCCCCCCGGCCCCCACCGTGTGTGTGTGTGTGTGTGTGTGTGTGTGTGTGTTGTGCATGTACATAAGGAAGGGTACACTTACCTGTGCCATACTGATGACAGAGGAGAATGCCTGGTATCTGCCTTAATTCTTTTGAGGCAGAGTCTCTCCCTAAATCTGGAGCTCACGTTTTTTCACTAGGCTGAGTGGTGTGGCTGATTGCTCCAACAATCTTTTGGTGTAGGCTTCCCACAGAGCCTAGGTGTTACAGGCATGCTAAGACGACACCAAGCTTAGTACACAGTGCTACAATCTTAACTCAGGTCCTGAGTGTGCTCAAGTCCTCTTAGCCAGTAAGCTACCTCTCCAGCCCTATCTTGGTTTTTTTGTTTTTGTTTTTTTTTTGTATTATTTGCATTTGTCTATTTTTGTATATAATTATTTTTGGATCTAAGTATTTTGTACGTAAGTATTTTTGTATATAGTTATTTGTATTATTATAAAAATACAGTTTTGTGACCAACAAAAGCTAGCCGAATTGAGGCTATACCTTGACAAAAAATCTTGGCAAATTTCTTACCTTCCTCTGATTTAAGAAGTATTGCAAAAGCCATTACAGTTAAAGACGTACACCCGGGACACAGCTTTTGGCTCCTTGTCTTGATCACCAAGGACGCGACACTTCCAGTTGAGACCCCTGTCTTCTTCTCTGGTCATTTCCCATTCATTTTTTTTTTAAATTCCAAACATTCCTCACCATCACTTCCTAATTGATAATGAATTTGAAGGACATAATGAACCTATCTCAAGGATGGGGTTGTTGATGTGTTCCAGATGTAAGCAGCTGTCAGGAGAACAAAGTGATGGGGGAGGGGTCTAAACTCATTACACACGTGCCAAGAGCTGAGGGCTCTGCTTTGATTCAGGACCTCTGTCCAAATCAGGAAGATTTGTGAAGTTCAATCGTGATGGCCCCATTTTTTATTACTCATTTAAAAATATTATACACTTTTCTATCTGGTTGCTGGATGCTGCATTTTGATTGAAATTATAGCCACAGAGTTGACACTGTTATAAAGTGACCACTAGGGATAAATGATAAACTATTAATAGCTTAATACAAGTTCTGTCATGGTTAGCTTTCCGGCTCATTGTTTTTCTTAGTATAAAAATTGCTTTCTATTTAAAATTTCTTTTTGAACCAGAGATGGATATGAAATCTCTACAGATCCAAGATGTACACAGGCTTCATTTAATTTTCTCTAATTTCTGCAGTGTTGAGGAGTTTAACTTTATTTTGGACTTAAAAATGGGCATTAACAGATCAAAGGTACCTACATATATAATCCTATTTTAAGATGACTTTGAACTATGCCACAATAGAAAAAAAAAGCCTCAATAGTTACTATATTTGAGAGCAAGGGGGGATTTTAGGAGGCTGGTAGCTACAGGATTTTTGGAACTACTCTTAAAACTCAGCCCTTCAATTTCTAACCTGCTGTCATCGTCATTGTTGTCATCGTTGTCGTCATCATAATCATCATCATCATTGTCATCATGTTTGTGGGTGAGGTAGAGAAGGATAAAGTGGTTCCCTCCCAGCCTGGGGTCTCCTGAGCTGTTTCTCCTCTCTCTCTCTCTCTCTCTCTCTCTCTCTCTCTCTCTCTCTCTCTCTCTCAACTGCTCACTTTCAACATCAGCATCTCAGCATGCTGGGACGTTAATCCTCTTAGAGTCTATTCTTTAGGGTGGTCCTGAGTTGGCACAGAGGAAAGAATAGGCTGCTGTGGAATCAGTCGCATCTGGGCGTGTCACTCTGCTCAGTAGTCAGCATAAAGAACAAGGAGGCAGGATTCTCACGTTTTATTTTTACAATTTTAAATCGGCATAGGATTTGTGTTTATGGGGTGTGTTATAATTTAACACTTGCGTCCGGTATATAAATATTAGATCAGACCATTTACATTTCTGTCACCTCAAAGATCTTCATTTCTGTGTTTTGTTTTATCTTCAAACTCTTGTCCAGCCATTTGGAAAGTTAGAATAAATTGCTGTGGAGTGTATTTACCTACTGTCCTATAGACTATCACAACTATTCCTCCACTGATATGTACTTTGGTACCACTTATGCAGACTGGTAGGAGAAAGGTTTGCCTGGAACTCCTAGGTTTCTGCTAGAGTACCTACCTGTTCAGCAGCTATGTGGGGATGGGCTAGGCTAGTGTAAGCATCACTGGGCTCAGAATCTTGATGCCTAGGGGCCATTTCTCATTTAAACAAGAAAAGATACTCTTTATCCTTTGTATTAATTACTTTTCTCCTTGGTGTGACAGGTGTTTATGTAACCAGAGTAACTTAAAGAGGAAAATGTTTTATTTTTGACAGATAGCTCAATGGTACAGTCTATCATGGTGGGGCAAGCTTGCCAGCAGGATTTGAGATGACCCACTTTGTATCCTGTAACCATTTAAATTATCTAATATTTATACAAATAAAGATATGGGAGGTATAAATGGAGGTAAAAACCTGCTAGCTCAAAAAGACAACAATTTTCATAACTGTGTACACAGTACCTATTTATAAGCCTGGCACTACAACAAAGCTGTTAGCTCTTTAGAAATCTCTTTCTATCTGTGTCAGTCTACTCAGTCTACCTTTTTCTTGAGCTCCTCCAAACCCAAAGGCTCCTTAGTGCTCTTTCCTAGAATACTATTCTACCTGGCGAGCTGTGTCTCCGTTGTCCTGCAAGCCCAAACAGAAAATCTCTGTCTCTTACCTGTTGTTCTATTCATAAAGGCTCTTTCAAGCAGAGGGAGGGGAGAGGGGAGAGGGGAGAGGGGAGAGGGGAGAGGGGAGAGGGGAGAGGGGAGAGGGGAGAGGGGAGAGGGGAGAGGGGAGAGGGGAGAGGAGGGGAGAGGGGAGAGGAGGGGAGAGGGGAGAGGAGGGGAGAGGGGAGAGGAGGGGAGAGGGGAGAGGAGGGGAGAGGGGAGAGGAGGGGAGAGGGGAGAGGAGGGGAGAGGGGAGAGGGGAGAGGGGAGAGGGGAGAGGGGAGAGGGGAGAGGGGAGAGGGGAGAGGAGGGGAGAGGGGAGAGGAGGGGAGAGGGGAGAGGAGGGGAGAGGGGAGAGGAGGGGAGAGGGGAGAGGGGAGAGGAGGGGAGAGGGGAGAGGAGGGGAGAGGAGGGGAGAGGGGAGAGGAGGGGAGAGGGGAGAGGAGGGGAGAGGGGAGAGGAGGGGAGAGGGGAGAGGAGGGGAGAGGGGAGAGGAGGGGAGAGGGGAGAGGGGAGAGGGGAGAGGGGAGAGGGGAGAGGAGGGGAGAGGGGAGAGGAGGGGAGAGGGGAGAGGAGGGGAGAGGGGAGAGGAGGGGAGAGGGGAGAGGGGAGAGGAGGGGAGAGGGGAGAGGGGAGAGGGGAGAGGAGAGAGGGGAGAGGGGAGGGGGGAGAGGGGAGAGGGGAGAGGGGAGAGGGGAGAGGGGAGAGGGGAGAGGGGAGAGGGGAGAGGAGGGGAGAGGGGAGAGGAGGGGAGAGGGGAGAGGGGAGAGGAGGGGAGAGGGGAGAGGGGAGAGGGGAGAGGGGAGAGGGGAGAGGGGAGAGGGGAGAGGGGAGAGGGGAGAGGAGGGGAGAGGGGAGGAGAGGGGAGGGGGAAGAGAGGGGAGAGGGGAGAGGGGAGAGGGGAGAGGGGAGAGGGGAGAGGGGAGAGGGGAGAGGGGAGAGGGGAGAGGGGAGAGGAGAGGAGGGGAGAGGGGAGAGGGGAGAGGGGAGAGGGGAGAGGAGAGGAGGGAGAGGGGAGAGGGGAGAGGGGAGAGGAGAGAGGAGAGAGGGGAGAGGGGAGAGGAGAGAGGGGAAAGGGGAGAGGGGAGAGGAGAGGAGAGGGGAGGAGAGGAGAGGGGGAAGAGAGGGGAGAGGGGAGAGGGGAGAGGGGAGAGGGGAGAGGGGAGAGGGGAGAGGAGAGAGGAGAGAGGAGGGGAGAGGGGAGAGGAGAGAGGGGAAAGGGGAGAGGGGAGAGGAGAGGAGAGGGGAGGAGAGGAGAGGGGGAAGAGAGGGGAGAGGGGAGAGGGGAGAGGGGAGAGGGGAGAGGGGAGAGGGGAGAGGGGAGAGGGGAGGGGGGAGAGGGGAGAGGGGAGAGGGGAGAGGGGAGAGGGGAGAGGAGGGAGAGGGGAGAGGAGGGGAGAGGGGAGAGGGGAGAGGGGAGAGGAGGGGAGAGGGGAGAGGAGGGGAGAGGGGAGAGGGGAGAGGGGAGAGGAGGGGAGAGGGGAGAGGGGAGAGGGGAGAGGGGAGAGGGGAGAGGGGAGAGGGGAGAGGGGAGAGGGAGAGGGGAGAGGGGAGAGGGGAGAGGGGAGAGGAGAGGAGAGGGGAGGAGAGGGGAGGGGGAGGAGAGGGGAGAGGGGAGAAGGGAGGAGAGGGGAGAAGGGAGGAGAGAGGAAAGGGGAGAGGGGAGGAGAGGGGAGGGGGAGGAGAGGGGAGGGGGAGGAGAGGGGAGAGGGGAGGAGAGGAGAGAGGGGAGGAGAGGGGAGAGGGGAGGAGAAGGGAGAGGGGAGAGGAGAGAGGGGAGAGGGGAGAGGGGAGGGAGGAGGGAGGAGGGAGGAGGAAAGAGGGAGCAGAGAGGAGGAAGGAGGGAGGAGGGAGCAGAGAGGAGGGAGGAGGGAGCAAAGAGGAGGGAGAAGGGAGGAGGGAACAGAGAGGAGGGAGGAGAGAGGAGAGAGGAGAGAGGAGAGAGGAAGGAGGAGGGAGGAAGGAGGAGGGAGGAGGGAGGAGGGAGGAGGGAGGAGGAGGGAGGAGAGGAAGCAAGAGAGTTTTGTCAAAGTTCCAACAACTAAAAGAAAAAAAAGAAAGAAGGAAGGAAGGAAGGAAGGAAGGAAGGAAGGAAGGAAGGAAGGAAAGAAAGAAAGAAAGAAAGAAAGAAAGAAAGAAAGAAAGAAAGAAAGAAAGAAAGAAAGAAAGAAAGAAAGAAAAGAAAGAAGCTTCTAGCTACTCCCCTTGACCCTTGGCAGGCTGAACCACATTTCTGTTATGGGGGTGGGGTGGGCTCCAAACCAAGTCAGTGGGGCCAAACCATTTCACCCTTATGGTGGGGTAGCTCAAGGCCATGGATCATAAAGCAAAGAACACAAGAAACTTGCCTTAAAATAGGAGGGAATTTTCCATTCCTTAGCATTCTTATCTATGGAGTCTTTTAGAGGCACACCCAAACTGCATCTCTACTGGACACACCTAACTATATCTGAAAAGCACAATATCTAGTTACGTTTTTGTAGTTTGCTAAGAATTAGGTTTTGTGTATACAATAATCAAATAGTCTGTAACAGTGTCCACAATCAGGAAGAACACCAATGAATGCCCAGTCGCATCAGTCTGGAACTCCAACCCACACTTAAGGTTGGGCTCTTCCTCAGTCTGATCTAGAAACTACTTCATAGACATGTCTTGAAGTTTGTGTCCTAGGTGATTCTAGATCTTGGGAAGTAGACAATATTAACAATAAAGCACCCCGCCCCCGCCCCAAGACATTTGTGACTTGGGCAGAACTGGTAATCATCAAAGCAGAATAAGTCAGGTATTGAAGAGAGAGTATCATCTCATCTCACTCCTGTGTGGAATCTAAAGAAATTGACTTCCTACAAGGTGAGCAGACCTTTAGTTTCCAGAGGCTAGGGAGAGTGGGGGAGGGAATGAGAGGGTGAGGGAGGGAAGTGGTTGGCCATTGAGTGATTTGTTATAGTTAGACAGGAGCAAGATGCTTTGGGTGTTACTGCACAGGTGACTGCGGGTAACAGGTATGTGCTGTACACTTCAAGAAGCTAGAAGAAAGGAATGGTAAAGTCTTTGTCCTAAGAAAGACAAATGAATGCGTTAAGAAAGCTCAGTAGATTAAACTGAGAACCTGAATTCCTTCCCGGAGCACACATAAATGTGGAAGGAGAAAATCTAATCGACGAAGCTATCCTCTGACCTCCATAGGCACAACATGGCATGTACTCATCCACAAATGCATCATATAGGCGTGGAATAAAACAGAAAAGAAATACTAAACCTGTGAAGAGATACATTTTGCCTGCTTTAAATGATATGAAACATATATGTGTATATATTACATGGTGCTCATTAATATGTATATTTTTGTTCCAGGTATCAGCTAGCTACATTTTAAAAATGTAATAATCTTTTACAAATAAAAATAAAGTTTACCAGAAGAAAAATTTAAAGGCCTTATTAAAAATTGGCGAGAGGCAATGAGCTGTAGGCGAGCGTTTGAACATTTTTTTTTAAACTAATGAGCCCAGATACATTTGGGGTCTTGGGAACCTCAGAGCATTGCAGAAAGCAGCTTTGACATTGTCTCACGAAGGAGGTAAGTCTTCTAGCTGTGGCAGTGCAACCCTTGGTCAATTGGCCAGACTCCCAGTGCCCAGCTCCTGGGATTCCCATGTCAAACATCATGTGGTTTTGCCGAGTTTTCTCTGACTGCCATGTAGTCCATGAGGGGGAGAGAGAGAGAGAGAGAGAGAGAGAGAGAGAGAGAGAGAGAGAGAGAGAGGCAGGGGCAGGGGCAGGGGCAGGGGCAGGGGCAGGGGCAGAGGCAGAGACAGAGACAGAGACAGAGACAGAGACAGAGACAGAGACAGAGACAGAGACAGAGAGAACACTCTGTGTGGCTGGGATGGGGGTAGGGAGCAGCCTTGCAAATCCCTCTGCATGGATGGGAAGTGGCCCCAGTTACCAAGGAGTTTTTCAGCCTTTTCAGAAATTAAGGAGCTCATGGAAGGAGCTTATTCTCTATTTATGGCGAATTCAAGTGGGACAATGGTCTGTGTGGCAACGGATTACCCAGCCAGCAACAAAAGCTCCAGGACCTTTTAATCTGAAATAGTAAGGGTGTATCCAGGAACCTCACTGTGGGAGGGACTGGATGGCTCGATGCCAGAGGGAGGAACTTTTTCTCTTTTCATGAAAGCGGACTTTTCTGAGATGAAAAGATCACTGCTAACTGCTTGAGATGTCACCAGACTTTTCCAGATCCCCATTAATATATCTCCCCGTGATCCTATAAGGGTTAAGGACAAATCAGGAGGCCTAGGATGCCCTCTGATGTGCCCTAAGACTGTGTGCAGTGTGTGGGTACTGCCTGAGCTGGTTTTTGAGGCAAGAGGAATGAATGCCACCCAGGGTCTTAGGCAGGGCCAGGCCAGTCATTTGCTTAAGGCCTTGAAAGCATGTGTGATGAATTCATCATATTCTCTAATTCACTTCTGATTGATTTGTTTCCTTCAACTCAGAGGGCCTATACATTGGAGAAGCCAACACATTAGAGTAAAACATGTAATAATAAAATTATAACATACATTCATCATATCACACACACACACATACACACACACATGAATGAGGACAAGAGGGTGGAGGGGAAAAGGGAGAAAGAGAAAGGAAGAAAGAAACAGATAGACACAGAGAGACCCTCAACCCACATATCCAAAGTCTGAAATGTTCCTAATTTCTGAATGTTTCAAGCACTGTGTAAGTGACTGACTCCATGTGAGAAGTTGCATCTAAAATGTAGGAAGAAGCACTGTGATATTTGTTACCATGATAAATGGCCTAACATCATGAAGACAAGGGAGACAAGATCCTCTTGGGATCTTGGTTTCAGAGGGTTCAGTCAGACTGAACTATGGTTCAGTCCAGAGACCTTTCCTGACTTCATAGTCACGGGAAACAGAGATGGAGGAAAGGACTGTGAACCAGAAATAGCTGTCAAAGGTACACTCACAGTGACCCACTTACTAGCCAGGCCCCACCTCCTGAAGTTAAACCACTTCTCAAGACAGTATCACCAGCTCAGCATCCTGACAGGAACATTTCATATTCAAAATATAACCTGCACTAAAGATATTGCAAAAACTTACCTTTAGGCTGTGTGCATAAGTAGTGTATGACAGATATGTGAATTGTGTATGTTATACTTAGAGAAATATACCAAAGCCTGAAAGAAATCTTAAAGCCAAGATACTTCTGCTTATGGCAAGGGGTGTTCATACTGAATTTTCCCTAAGACACATCCCAAAGCCCAGTGTAAATTCTTGCTAAGGAGTTTACTGTTGAGTGCTAAGCCAATCCTATTCTCTTTTTGTGTGTCTGGACAGAGTCAAATCTCTCCAATGGTGCTCCATCCAGAGAGACATTCCCAGAGTCTTAAATTCACCTGCTTTGATGTCTATGTTCCCCATAGCCTAGACAGAAATTCTCCTCCCTGGGAGCCTTGTTAACCTTGAAGATCTTAGGCCATTTCAGTAGTCAGAGAGATTTTTAAAAGATGCGATGGTATCTTCCTCCATATGAATAAGTGTGCATTGTGAAGACTAAGGCATTCAGGCCTCACCTGAGGACCAATGCACCAAATCAAATGGCCTCCAGCTTTAAGGTTGATTATGGTGTGACTGGAGACCGAATTCTTCTCCTAGGCCACGAGCTCTGAGCTCCTGCTTCACTTTGGGATTTGTATCCAAAAGACAGCAAGCTTAGGACTCTGTTGACCTGAGAAAGACCAAGTGAGAGACATTCAGATCAGAAAGAACACAAGGCTAGGGGCATCACCATATGTGTACTGTCATGGTCCTGCCTCAAGGGTGGTGAGGGCAGAACACCCTAAGCTCTGTCCAGCCCTGTTCCAACTTCAACACCAGGCAGTTGTCTTTGTGGCAAGGAAGAATAAAAATTGCAAATAGTTTAATTAAAAATTATCCAATTAAATATAGGTATTTTTTCAAGATGAGAGAGGTGTGTCTTCAGGTCTGGGGAAAGCACAGTTCATGGTATCCTTTGAATTTGGCAGGTTTGCTCATTACAATTGTGAATTGAGTGGATTGCTGGGTACTTTTTTCTACATCACTTAGGGCCCGTGAGTAGGATCAGAGGTGTGTGTGTGTGTATGTGTGTGTGTGTGTGTGTGTGTGTGTGTGATTGGGATTCAACATAAAGTCTTGTTATACTAAGCAAGTGTTCTACCATTGAACTACACTCCTGGCGCTCTTACTCTTTCTCCTTCCTTTCACCCCAGGCTGGATCTGAATTCACATTTAGCCCAAGTAGATTTTGAACTTGTAACCTGCTCTGGCCTCTGGAGCATAAGTAATTACAGGCCTGCGCCATCAGGGCCAGCCAGAATTCTCCCTGTGCATCTATGTATAATATACACAACTCTCCCTCACATGTCAATCTGAAGTGCTTGGAATCATTTCAAGAATTGATAGTCCCGCAGTCCCGCTTTAATATTTGAAAAAAATTAAGTAACACCTTAGTGAGGTTTATGAGTCAGGAAGTGAAAAACGATTATCACCAAATCCCTAAAACATTAGCCTCTTAGGTGATGATTTCCTCAGCCACCATATTAGAAGACTATTAACAAGCAGCTGTAATGTTGGCTTCTCGCTCTCCTTTTTTTTTTTTTTTTTTTTTTAATATTTTAAACAATCTTCACAGTCCAGTCACTATCTTCCTCCTGGTCCACCCTCCAACAGTTCCCCATCTCATTTCTCATCTCCTCACCTGGTCTCCAAGAGGATGTCCCCACACCCCACCAGACTTCCCCACTTCCTGGGGCCTCAAGTCTCTCAAAGGCTAGGTGCATCTTCTCTCACTGAGGCCAGACCAGGCAGTCCTCTGCTGTCTATGTGTCAGGGGCCTCGGACCAGTCAGTGTATTCTGCCTGTTTGGTGGTTCAGTGTCCGAGAGATCTCAGGGGTCCAGGTTTGTTGAGGCTGCTGATCATTTTGTATGTCGTGGATGTGATCTATAAGTTTATACCCACAAGTGACACATATTAAATTTCAGCCACTAAAAATAGCACGGGTTTCAAAGAATCCTGGAAGGTCACGGATTGACAGCATGATGTACGGCAGGGAGTGGCATCTGCGCCTTCCTCCTGGGTGCGGCTTAGTCACGGATCCTGCCTCTGTTCCTTTGTGGCCTTTGTGGGATTGAGAGCACAGAAGTGCATGGGCTCTGCTGTCACTCCAGACTGTGACAGGCTAGCTAGAGGGAGAAAGGTTGATTCTAGGGTCCATTTCTTTACAGAAAGAAGTCATCTGTAGAAACAGGGAAGGAGCAGGGGGAGAAATCAGGCCAAACAAAGCCTTGAAAAAAAAATGAGACTTTCTAGATCATAAAATAATGGTTACAGTAGTTGTTTCCTGTACATTCTTACGTAGACAAAGACCAAAATGCATTGATATGGCTGTCTTTTCATGTATTCCCTAAGGATAAATTACTTAGAATTGGCTGTTGCTTTCACATTCTAAGCTTATTTATTTTCTGCAGCATGGGTAGCCTACATCACAAATGGGTATTGTATTATCACTATGGCCAAACTGGGGGAGGTATGTATTCCTTGCCTTGCTTCGGAGGCCAACAGAGAGTCCTTGCCTTCTTTCAAACATGTGCAAATATCTCTCGAGTTTGATTTCATCATATAAACTACCAGCATTGTGACATTTAAAGCTACAATGAAACTGAACCAGTTTCACTTAGGAAGAATTTATACAAGTTGATTTTATTAATCTACATTTAAGGAGAGAGAGAGAGAGAGAGAGAGAGAGAGAGAGAGAGAGAGAGAAAGAACAGAGCAGAGACCTGTAATTCTGTCTTACATTGGAATCTGGTGCATGTGAACAAGTGTGTACATATGTGTATGTGTGGAGGATATACATGCCCAAGTATGTGTGTGTCTCAGGATGCACATAGTAGAGCGGTGACCTCTGAGTGTCCCTGCACCCCAGAGTTCATCCACACTGAGCCCACTTTCTGATTCTCTCACTCTCAGCAGACAGATGGACGGCACTCTCATGCCTTGCCAGACACCATTAGGTCGATCCTTAGCAATTCTCAGAGCCTTTGAGTCTTCCTGGCTTTCACAGCTGGTGGTCAGGACGTCCTGAGAAGATGAGTCTGTGAGAAGTTGGCCTTCAATATTAAAATAATGAATAGGTTTTAATGTGATTCTAAAAAACCACTCAAGCAGGAAAAGTTGGCTTTAGTGCAAGCAGGGGTTTGCAGACAAGTCTCATTTACATACGCTTTCCACCTGCACTGTTTTTAGAAACAAAGAAAAGCAGTGGCTTGCCCAGTAGTTGACTTAAAACAAAAACTATTCCTCATTAATATTAGGTATTCTGTTCCAGCCAAACAAATGCCAGTCTCTCTCTCTGCCTGGATTTCTTCCAAGCCATAAATCTAGAGATTCTGAATGAAAAAGAAGTCAGTTGAATGAGAGCCAGCCTATCCTGGCTCAGCACACCCCTAACTGCTTCAAATTCATGGTCACGGCAGGAATGAAGAAGCAGCACATTGCACACGTGACACCTGATCAGCATGTCACCCTACAAACAACTAATAATGCTGTTGTTTCAGATGTCAGGGCCACCTTGAAACAAACTTTGAGTTTCCTAAGGTTCCATAGCAGTGAAACTCCTTCATATAAGCCACACAAGCATTGCTGTGGTCTCACACATTGGAACCAGAGTTTAAACCAGGCGGGATTCTTAGACCTTTTGTAGGGATTGGTTTGTTTGTTTGTTTGTTTGTTTGTTTATCTTGTATTCATTTATTGCTAGCTAGCTCAGTGCTCTTTTAAACACAGCCTAGTCTTTTAAAAATCAAATCCCAGAGCAATACAAGGACAGAGTCATGAACATTTAAGGTGAGACTCTAAAAGCCCCCGAGGCAGTGAGAACCACCCCTGTTCCCATCAGCCCTTGTATGGGTGGAGCCCAGTGGTCCCCGTAGCTCCCTGCTTGTACCCAAACCTTGTTTCTCCCACCTTTGTTCTTTTGTTAAGCAAAATCATATGCAAACATCCATGGGCTTGCTATAGAATACAAAAATGAAAAGGTTAATAGTCATTTCTCCCTGGATTTTAGGCAAATAAAATAGGTAGACGTTTGTGAAATAGCACCTTTCCTTGGCACCTTGTGGCAAACTTCCTAATGTCCATCAGAAATCAGGAGATGTGTGCTGGGGGAACTGATATTTGTTGTTGTTGTTTGTTTGTTTGTTTGTTTCGGGTGAAGGGTTATGTCAAGGTTTCACTTGTCTGTTCTGGCTTTACAAAGTCTACTGTGATGCATGTGGATACCAGTTCCTTCAGGATTCTACTGTTTGGTATTCACCTAGGGTTCTGAATTTTTAGGTTTATATCTTTATCTAATTTAGGACATTATTAGTTGTTTTTTTTTCTCACTTCAATAGAATATGTTTTTCATCCCTCAATGCAAAATGAGGATTTTTTTCCTCTTCTTCTGGAATGATCATCACAGAAATTCTAGGTCTTTTGTTGGCATATTGGCAATCCCACAAATCCCTAAGGCTCTGTTGCTGGATTTTCAAAACAAGCGTGTTCTCTCTGTTGTTAGAGCTGGATGGTTGTAGGGTTCTGTCATTGCGTTTTATGATTCTGTCTTCTGTCCTCCCTACTTTGTTAGTGAACCCATCCAGGGTTTGCAATTCCAGTTAGAGAGTTCAGTTCTAAAGTTTCCTCCTGTTTCTTCTTTCTTCCTTTGTTTTTCTCCCCTTTCGTTGCAGAGACTTTGTAGTGTTGTAATTGCCTGTTGAAGTAGTTTATGATGGCTGAGCAAACTCCTTGTTGCTCCATTTCAACATCTGTGTTGTGTCAGCCCTGGCAGATGTTCATTTTCTTTCTTTTCTTTTTTTATTTAGTTGAGGTTTTTTTTTCTGGGTTCAAGTCAAGATGAGTGATTTCCAACCACATCCTTGACATTTAGGACATTATAAGATTCTCAATCATACTTAAATCTTCTGTTGAAGCAAGTATATGTGTGAATGTAAGTGTATTGATATATATATATATATATATATATGCATATATGTATGTGTATAATATACATAATATGTACATATAACATATGAATATATAATATGGATATATAATATATGGACAGATATAATATAGATGCACATAATATATTTAATATATGTATATATGACATATAAAATATACAATATGTATACATATAATATATAACATGCATATATAATATGTGGATATATGTATGGACATGTATATATATATATATATATATATATATTCAAGCATTATGTCATTTATGCTGTTGTTGTCATTATCAGTTCTGTTTCTACTTATAAATCCCACAACACATGTAAAATCTTTGCTTTAGATACTAGATTATCATTTGAAGCTATGAATCTTAGGATGATAGGCACTGTATTTAATTTTTTCTTTATTAGTTCAGCCATGTTTTTTCTTTTTCCTAGTCCACACTCACCTTTTAGCTTACTCTTTTTTTTTTTTGCTAAAATAATTTCTTTAATATTCTTGACAGTAAATCCTTCATCTTTTGTTTGTCTACAGTGATTTCTTCTGCCTTCATTGGCGCAAGAACAGGGAGACAGACAGCTGGCAGACAGACCCCCTGCCCTTCTC
Organism: Arvicanthis niloticus; assembly: GCF_011762505.2. Taxonomy (NCBI): domain Eukaryota; kingdom Metazoa; phylum Chordata; class Mammalia; order Rodentia; family Muridae; genus Arvicanthis; species Arvicanthis niloticus. The sequence continues at coordinate 26,103,600 of NC_047671.1, forward strand.
CCACCCATTTCCACTGCGAATAGAATTTGGGTTTGGCTGATTTTTCTTTTGATTCGTTGAAACTGTTTTTTTTTTTTTTTTTCTGATTTCTTTAAGCCTGGTTAATTCCTGATGAGAAAGAGGGTGGCTATCATTCTTGCCTTTCTTTTTTCTTTGCATGGAACTGTTATCTATTTTCATGCTGCCTTTAGAGTGTTTTTATCCTTCATTTTGTTTTATATTCATTTCTCATCTTTCCTCAACTCCTCCCAGATAAGTGCTCACCTCTTCCAAATTCTAATGCCAGTTTAATTTGTGTCTGCATACTCAGTGGGTGTGGGACCATCCACTGGAACATGGTCAATCTATTAGGGGCCATCGGTTTAAAGAAAACTGATCTTTCTTCTCCCAGAATCCATTAGTAGTTCCTAATCTAGGAGTGGGGGATTGTGAGCCCTTCTCCCTTCCATGCTGGGATGTTCACCAGCTTCATCTTGTGCAAGTCTAGCAGAGGTAATTACGGCTGCTCTGAGCACATGAGTGCAGTGTCTACGTCTAAGATATTTTTATTTTGCTTCAGTTTTCCCTGGTCTCTTGCTCTTATAATCACACACACACACACACACACACACACACACACACACACACACACAGAGAGAGAGAGAGAGAGAGAGAGAGAGAGAGAGAGAGAGAGAGAGAGAGAGAGAGAGAGACTGATCCCTGAGCCTTGAAGGAAGGCTAGCATGATATCGATGTTCCTCACAGACACTTATTCTCTGAACGTCAGACAGTTTTGAGTTTCTGCGTTAACCACTGTGTACTAAGAGATCTGAGAGCTGCGCTCACCTATGAGTTTAGGGATATGAATTTCGAGGAGAGTCTACTTAACAAAATAATAGTAGAATAAAAATAGAAGTCGAGCTCTCCAAGCATAGGTTCTGGATCGGATGTACAGTACCAGGTGTGCATCTCTTCCTGTGCAGTGAGCCTTAAATCCAATCAGAAAGTGTTATCCCCATTTATGCCTTCATGGTGCCCACAGGCTCATCCTGCCCTACTCATCCTATTACAGTTTACACGTTTCAAAGACTTATTTTCTCCCAGCAGCACCTTCTGGTACTATGGAAGCTAAGCAGCAGGCAGGTAGATTCCTGATCATCACTTGATTTCTCCATGTCCTGTGACCGAAGTTTGTGATGTCTTCAGCAATGAGGTCTTATCATGCAGTTATATTGGGAAACCAAGAGCCATGGCAAAAGCTTTTACTGTTGCAGGAGTTTCTGTGACACGTCTGTCTTGCCCTGTCATATCTGTTATGCTAGATTATGTACATTTTCAATATTTTGTATTTAAATGCTTAATTAAATGTTATTCATTTAAAATATTTATATACTTGCCATCTCCCTTATACACTTTGGTCATTTTTTTTTTTAAATAAAATTCTATTGATTGATCATTGTCATGGCTGGATAAAGAGAAAGACAGAACTTCACAAAGGAAAATGTAAATTTATTAAGGATGATACAGTCGAAGAAAATTCAACAAATTCCATGGCATATGATATTCCAGTAATGTCAAATTCGAACAGTTTCATTGAATAACAATGGGCAAGAAAATAGAGCAAGTAGAAACCATCCACAACTACAGCAATATTTGTGAAGCATCAAAAATTCACAAGCCACGAGTAAGAGGGTCTTGTACATGAGAATCCTCTCAAACTGAGACCATTTTCATGAGGTTATCTATGCCTGCTCACAAAACATCACTGTTGCTGTGCTTATTAACTGTTTACTTTCCCTCATCAGAAAGGAACAGGAGGAACTCCCAGCCAGTTATGTGCAATTTTGCCTTAATTGCATGTGATTTTGTGGCCTTGGAATACTGGGGGAGGGATAGTGTATAGGCTGGTGGGGACTAGGAAAAGAGGACCCCATCTGTGTAGCCACTGGAAAGCCATCAGCCATGCAGGGTGCAGAGCTTCCTGTGTGACAGCTTTAAGGTCACTCATGCTCCTGCTCGGAAGACCTCACCCATTGCTCTGTAAGTAATTCTAATAGATCCATTGCTTCCCCAGAACAAGATTTTGTTTATCATTGGAATCTTAAGAGGAGAGAGAGAGAGACATTCCCTAGTCCTCTAAATCTATGGTGAAAATTCTCTTGACAAAGCTGTTCTGTAAAATATAACTTAATTTTGAAAATCAGAAACCTGAATAAGTCTCATTCCTGGACATGATAACTAATGCTTTTAGAATATTAATTCTTTGAATGCTGTTCTATAAATTTTAAACACCCTCTGTCAAATTTCAGATATATACACAGGCAAAAGTGGGGAACTGCTAAAATGCATACAGTAAAATAATTGAATATTTAATGGTTTATGAAAATCTAAGTCAACTCTGAAAAAGAAATACAGGGTGGTTTACTCTGTGGTCTATTAAAATAAGCTTTAAAGACACAGTAATAAAAACATGACACTTGTTGGGAACAAGCAAATAAATGTTTGAAATGTTGCAAGGACCTCAGGCCAGACCCTTATATGTATAGAATCGAGATATAGGATGTCTTAGTTAGGGTTTGTATTCCTGCCCAAAACATCATGACCAGGAAGCAAGTTGAGGAGGAAAGAGTTTATTCAGCTTACACTTCCCCATTGCTGTTCATCACCAAAGGAAGTCAGGTCTGGAACTCATACAGGGCAAGAACCTGGAGGCAGGGGTGGCCGTGGAGGGTTGCTGCTTACTGGCTTGCTTCCCTGGGCTTGCTCAGCATATTTTCTTATAGAACTCGGAACTACCAGCCTAGGGATGGCACCTCCCACAATGGGCTGGACCCTTCCCCCTTGATCACTAATTAAGAAAATGCCTTACAGTTGGATCTCATGGAAGACTTTCCTCAAGGGAGGCTCCTTTCTCTGTAATAACTCCAGCTTGTGTCAAGTTGACACACAAAACCAGCCGGTACACAGAATAAAGGAGGCCCTGGAGCCCAATGAAGACAGCGGAGAAGTAATATCTAAGCAGTTTCATGTGAGTGGAACACTGGAAAACAAGATCTCCAAAGAGGAAAGGCCTTGTATGCAGCCCTTGCTGCTTTTCACTATACAAACACTACCCAGGTTTGAAGCCTACCAACGACTTAAATAACCAGGCTGCAAAGTGTCTGTATTTGGCACTAGAGTGTCCATCCCTGAATAGCTTGTTTTATGGAGAAGAAAAAAGGCAGATACATTCACCATCACTCACATGGGTGTGTGTTGAGATTTTTGTTCTTCTAACTCCATGAACTCTGATCTCACAGGAAGTGTGCAGAGTCTTGCTGAGGGTGAGCAGTGGATCCTCCCACTGGGCAAACCTTAACTCGTGAGAATGGAAACAGTTAACTGGGCAGAATCCTCCCTGTTCTTCCCTCATTTGAGAAGCACCCCTGTGGTCTTTCAGTTCAGCAGCCTCTCAGGAGAAACATGTTGTCCCTGCAGACACACATGCCTGCCATTTGCTCTGTGGCTTGCCTTGAGGCAGCAGCCAGTAGACATTCTTCAAGGCTTGTACTGCTGATCCTCAAGGCCAGAGCCCCCACCATTACTTTAATAGTGAAAAGCAGACTCGTTCATTCAGTTGACCACATTGGGGAAGAGAAACAAAGAGGTTCTATGACTCCCCAAGTCTATCTTTGGGGATCTCAGCATTGAATCCCCAGTGAATGAGGTTCACATTCAAATAGAGGGCCAGAGGTTTGAACTGCTAGGCTGTCAGCTTTGTTATCTCAGTTCAGACTCTCTCTGTAAGGTGGTCTGTCAACTTATCAGAAGTGTGTGGAGTCTCTTTATGGACACAAGTTTCTCCTCTGGCTGCACCTGGCTTCAAACTTCTCCAGGCAGCATGAGATTTCTGGGGAAATTCCAATTTCTGAGGCACCATTGTTTCAACAATGTGATAGCAAAAGGGAGGGGCAGAGTCTTTCTAGAATATCTTGATTCCTGCCACGACAGTCAGTTACCTTTCTACAGTGTCCCTGTCTCCTTCCTTCTTCCTTATGCCCTCCCTTAGGTTTATTTAAACTTTCCCAGTGAAGGTGAAAGGTGAGTGCTTTAACCTTTGAGTTTGCTTTCTGGAGAACATCCCTAACTGGTCAACAGGCTGAAATTTGTAAAAATGAATTCTGGCTCAAACAGCGTTAGTGTCCACTAATGTTGTTTCCTTTAAAAACCACAGAACATAAGGAAGTTTTCAAAAGGCGGCCCACTTCCCTACCACCACTATCCATGCCCCACCCCAGGTCTTCTGCATCCCTTGGATGTCAAGAACCAGGTGAAGCTATCAGTAGCAATCACAACATGACCACTTTAAGCTGCAGCCTCCATTTGACTGCCTAGTGCAGGATTTTGAAGGGTTGGAACACACACACACACACACACACACACACACACACACACACAGAGAGAGAGAGAGAGAGAGAGAGAGAGAGAGAGAGAGAGAGAGAGAGAGAGAACCTTAGCACAGAACTCAAAATCCTGGCTAGTTCTATGTAGTCTCCATGTCTTACTCTGTGTGGTTTTGAGTAGGTCACCAAACTGGTTTGCCATCCTTAAAAGTAGACAAAGTCATTGTTTCCTAAACATGTCACAGAATCCCAGTAAAGGGAACTGGAAGCTGTCCCAGTCCAGCACAAATGAGCTGAAGAGGGGCAACATGACCAGAAGGCAGAGAAGAACAGAAAGTGTAAAAAGCAGAGGATGGGGAGGGCATTAGCAAGACAGAGCCCCAGGGCTTTAAGCTACAAAGGGTGAATGACCTGATGTGCATAAATAATTGGCTAGATGCATGCTAAAAAAGTAAGTGTCCACTTGACGATAGCTGTATTGGATTCTAAGTATTTGTAAATGTGTTAGAAATAACCCCATACAACCCCGAAGACTGTTCATCAGAGAAGAGCTTGAAGAGGCTCAGGCTGACCCTCTAGAGGGCTCATCTGAGCACAGGACATCGATAATTACTATTCATGCAGTGGCTGAACAGTTAGAGCAATGGTTTGCGGTCAGACGTGAGGCGGATGGTGTTTGGTCTTTGGTGTTTGGCTTTCAGAAAGCTTGCTGCTTGGAGAGGCTGAAAGCAATGCCCAGGTGTGCCTTGGAAAAGAACCATGAGCTTGAGAATTAGGGAGAAAACTCAGGAGTGAAAAAACAGTTGCTGGAGACACAAGGATTAGAAGAGTGGTCACAGATGATTGTATTTCAGGCAGCAGAGATAAAAGTGAGAAAGAATAAAAGAGATGCCGAGGAGGCTAAGTGTCTGGACACCTCCAGGAATTGGCAGTTACAGCCACCCAGCATGAACTTTAGGACATGGAAAATTCCCTAGTGAGAGAAGAGGAAAATAATCTAACCAGATGCAAAAGAACCCGAGGTGTGAGCCAAGGAGGGTGGCCTGCATTGTGATTCCTGTTCTGCTTTCCAAAGACTGTCATATGGTCCAAACACATTGGCACCTCTGACATTTTTTCCTATGGGCTATTCACTTCCCACCTCAAACCCACTCCCACAACGCATTTGAAGAGCAATTCAGGGAACAGTACATTTCCAACCCATTCTGTGCATAACTTCATCTCCCCTCAGTGAGTCAGCTTGTTTTACAGACTCTAGGGGTTTGGTAATGAGTCTATTTTAAACATCTTTGTTCTTTTAAGAACACAGGAAAGAGATCTCTGCCCTCAGTGATGTGCGAATACCATGAAGGACTTGAGTTCTCTGAAAGATAGGGGGCACAGGAATGTCCTATAAGCAAGCTAGTGCTGCAAAGGCCAGCTGTGACCTGTTTCTGTGTCTCTGAGTTGGATGCCTGGATGCAAGGTTTAAACCCTACTCTGTGAGTGGCATATCATGCTGTGTGGGATCCCAGAGTGAACTGGGCTAGTGAATGGGGTGGGGCCCATGTACTGTTGATTCCTCCAACAGTGGGAATGGAGAAAGACTTACATCAAGTCAAGGAGTATGAACAACATTCCTCCATTTGTGGTTTTACAATTTCTGTTTTAAATCACCTTTGCTATAATATACTTCTGCCATTGCTCTATTGTGTTATTTTTTAATTTTGCATGTTTATAAGTGTGGGAGTATATGTGAATACATGTTCATAAGTTTGTGTACATGTGTACATGTACATGTGTGTGCTTTCATGTGAAGGCACAGCTTGGTGTCAGGCACCTTCCTTGTTTACTCTTCATATGATTCTTTGAGGAAGGAGCTCTCAATTGAACCCAGAGCTCACTAGTCAGGGTAGGGAGCCAACTTGCTCCAGGGATCCCCTGTCTGCACCTTCAGAGTACTGGATTATGGGGAAGCCCTCACACCTACCCAGCTTTTACATGAGTTCTAGGGATTGGAATGCCAATCTTCATGCTTGTATGGACAATGATTTACCCTTTGTGCCACCTCTCCGATCTCGTATTATTAATGATCACTGTTATTCTCTTACTGTGCTTAGGTTCCCAGTTAAGTGTAATCGCAGTGTACAGAGGGCTCAGTGATCTAGGATCACTTCCTGTGTTGTGAAAACCAGATAGCAGTTCTTCATTGCTCAAGAGCAATCCACCTTTGGGGATGTATTTGAGGTAAAAAATTTAAAAGACAAAAGGTGAGAGGAAAAGATACTACCACCTCCCAAGAATTCAAATCACCCACAATAAATTGGCTAATACAGGCTGAATACAAGGAGCCAGAATAGCATTCTCCTTTTCAATAAGCCTGACTCATCTGATGCATTAAAAATCATTGCAGTTATAATTATTTGTAGGTGAGCATGTGTGTGTGTGTGTGTGTGTGTGTGTGTGTGTGTGTGTGTATGTGTGTGTGTGTGTGTGCTTGTACATGCATACCATAGTGTGCATTTGGAGTCAGAGGACAATCTGTGGGAGTCAGTTCTCTCCTTCTACCACTCCAGAGATTGAACTCAGGGCATTATATTCGGTAACAAGTGTCTTTACCCACTGAGTATCTTGCCAGCATATTTTGTAAAAAACAAAAACAACATTTTAAATTGTGATCCACATTTACACACATATCAGTGCAAGGGAAGAGATCTTGGCCTGCTCTAGGGTGGGTGTAGCTAACAGAGATTGTCTCCATGATGGCTGGATGCCTTAAGCAAGAGCAGAGAGAACACAAGATCGTCTCAGTGACAAGATCATAGCAGAGACAAGACTGTGAGTGTCGGGAGGAGAGTGGCCAGTGGCCCCTGTGATTTTAATGTGACTACAGCTACCATACAGTTGTTGTCTGCCTTTTACAACAAACATTTTTGCAGGATGGTAAATTAGGATTAGCTGTTTCCTATCGTTTTTCTGTAATTATGTTATTTTCTTTGCACCAAGGATTCTGGAACACTGTAAGGAAGATGCCTAAAATACCCAGAATGCATTTCATGAGAGATGTAAATGATCTGTGAGCTGAAAGCTATAGGACACTGGTGAAGGAAACTGATGTGTATGCAGAGAAGACTAACTCCTGTTCATGGATTAGAAGGAATCATAACATTTGGATGCCTATGTTATCTGGTACAATATATAGATTCCAATTCTCTGTCAAAATACCAGTAGCATTAATCACAGACCAGTACAAAGTCTACACTTTGTAAACTATCATGAGTAGCCAAAAACATCTTGAGAGAGAGAAAAAAAGCTTCTTGATTAGAAATTATATTGCAAAGCCATACTGACTTAAACAGTAAGGTACTAGAATTTAAAAAGGCACACAGACCAATATGCTAAACAAAAATAAATCACCTAATATAGTCACTAACTTCTAACAAGGCAACCAAAAACACACATTATAAAACAACAACAACAACGAAAGAACAGTCTCGGTTGTCGGTACTAAACCTCCACATGATCAACATTCCACACAGGATGGGGAAGAGCTCCATTCACTATGCACAGCTGAAGCTGAGGAGAATGGGAGCCCAGGGCATTTGTTGCTAATGTGAGGCTGGTCTCTGACTGGTGTCTAGACTTGTAGTACATATATAATGATCATGAGCTATGTCTACTGACAGGGGCAGGTCAAAAACCCAAGCAGCAATGTTATGGAATAAGGAGGTAGTGGACATAAGAAGGAGCCATTTGATACAGCTGCTCACATTACTCGTATCTCCCAAGGGAACAGACTACAGGCTCCTGGCACAGTCATGCTACTTAGGATGAAGAATTCATTTTTTGTGTGTTTCCTTAAAGTGAGGCAGTGTGTTACTTTGTTGGTTTCATATGCATTTTAATTTCCTGTATGTGGCATGGGCTTAATTCTGCTGCTTACTCACCTGGGTGTGATAGAGGTTAAGTGACAGACTGTGACGCTGTGCTCAGAGGCCCACTGAGATCAGAGGCCCATTTTGAAGTCTCTGCTAAGAGAATTTAGAAATTATCTCATTTAATGCTTATAAGTACCTTAAAAAATAGGGGAGTTTCTTCTTCACAAACTTGGGGACATTAGAAGCATAAGGTATGAGTGAGTGAGAGGAAGGAATCTTTCCTTCTATGGCTCCACATGAGGTGCTCTCTGCTCACCCCTCAGTCTTCTGTGCTCTTGTGTTGAAGCACACAGCTCTACAAGGTGTCAAGGAGGTGTGGCTCTCTCACTGAACAGATGAGGCAATGGAGGCTCCGGAAGTGATTCCACTCACTTGGTAAATCAGAGACTATGGAATTAAACTGGTGTTTGCTTAATTTTAACCAATACTTTCTTCCTAAACCATGGACGGCCTCAGGCCCAGCCCATAATCAAGGCTCTGTGGTAGATAGACTTCTACTCTCAGAGTCGCTATTTCCAACTTGCTTTTGTTTCCTGAAACATCACGCAGTCCCAGGAGATGTTGCTCGGAGTGCTTACTGATGGGGAAGTCTTTGCAAAGAGTAGTGGAGCACTTGATGTGATCTTGCTTATCACAGGATCTGTTCCCACAGGCCTGGAAAATGAACTCTTTCTTAGAATAGACCCACCAAGAGCATTTGCTTGCTGTGGCTACATTGTTCCATTTCAAGCATCTATTGTTGAGGTCAGGCTGTGCCTGGATCTAAGTGATTCCATATTGTGTTAAAGAGTGGTTTTCAGGCTGTTCTGTGCCCAAAGAGGCTCCATTTTGCAAGCAATTCTTGACCACATTTTGAGGGTTGAGGATGGCTGCATTTGGATAGACACGAGAATGATGCCATTGTCCTGAGCCACCAACAGGACACACACTGATAAATGACAGGGACAGGCCGTTTGCAGCCCGGGCACGATGCCATCCCTGTAGGTCACAAACCACATATTATGCTTCCCTTATCACTGTGGTGCAAATGTCTACATTAAGGTTTAGACCTCATGGAATGATCCTGGCACAGGGAAGACTCTGGTGTTTAGACTGATGGGTCCACAGTTTCTCAGTATGTTTTCTTTTGAACACTAGCCTATTAAGCCACCCAAGACTCCTCTATGACTGACGGGCCAATTGGATTAACCATGACGTAACCCTCTGAGAATTCTTGAGATTCTTAGAGGGATAAATGGCTATCAGTCCATGTTCATGTCTTGGGATGATTTTTGGAGACTTTTTAGTACCTGACGCTTACCTGCTTTGTTCCTGTAAGGCAGATTTCTTTTATGACTTTGTCTACTTATCTGCCTACCAAGAAGGTCCCCTGACTTGGGCTTTGTTAAGAGTAATTTCTGTAGCTAAGAAATGATGCAGATATAGGTTCTGATGTGTTTGTTTTTTGTTGATTAATACTGGAAACAACTTGGATTTTGATTCTGAGTTGAAGAGGGAGCCTTCCTGGTAAGCCAGTGCCTGGGCTGAATGTATCCATCAGTAAGCACGTATTTACATTAGTTCCAACAAAAACACACTTGTTTGGACAAATGTGGACCAGAATAAGAAACTGTTTACAGCATCTCCACTTACCAACGCTAAAGAAAACTCATCCCGCAGACTAACTGGCTGATCCATCCTGTTTCTCCCCATCATCTCAGTCTCTTCTCAGCTCATAGAGAAAGCCACCCTGGTGCTGGATATCCAGTTTTTTAAACATCAAATTCACCACTTTCAAGAAGCACTGGAGGTCATCTGGTTCTCTGACCCAAGTCAGAGGTATCTTGTGGGATCACTGCCAGGGGCTGCTCCAGCGATTCCTGAACAAATTCAAAGACAGGACCCCACCCTCCGTAGAGGATTGCACAGCTTCTCTGAATTGTTCGAATGTCCTTTTCCTATTGATGTGACTTTGGATCTTTATGACTCCTTCCTATCTGTTCTAAGTCTATCCGTTGGCGCCAAAGCAAACAAAGGCTTTTCCCTCTTCCACACAATAGTACTTCCGACGTAGCAAGGAAGCCGACATCTACCCTTTGCTTTCAGCATCCAGTAAACACTTCATTTTTAAGTGTACCTTTTAGGATACGATCTCTACATCTATCGCCACCCCCAGCCTTGGCCTTGGCCTTGGTCTTGGCCTGGCACAGAGACAGGACATTTCCTCACTTTACGATATCCTTTTGGTTATTCCCTTGATAGGCTGTAAGTGCCCAAGCCTCATTAAAGCCAGAAAGTCATTGTTTTTCTTTCTTTCTTTCTTTTTTTTTTTTAATGGAATGTCATTGTTAAGCAGTTGTGAACATGGATCTGATCTAGTGATGATAGGCCACCTTACCGGGCTGAACTTGTGTGTTCTGAAGTTTCCAGTAGGCATCTTGTAGCCCAACCAGTACTGACCAGAAAAGCCTCCATCTCTTCAAGGACCAGAGGAGAGGGTTTGGAAAGGTTTGATGGTGACACAGGTAAGAGCATCTCCTTTCTAGAATTACTGTTCTCATGATTCCTCTGCCTTTAGAAGAAGGATTCCCCAGTGACCCTTGCATGTACCAAAGAACTCCTCCCCACAGGCTCATAGGGACCAATATCCCTCTGCTCTTCCATGTCTCGATGCTTCAAGGGGGAGGAGAGAGGGAAAGGAGATCTATGAGACTGAAGCACACTCTGGACTCTGATGTCCACACAAAAACTCTTTGTTGGGAATGCTACATCCCATAGGGACGTCAAGTGCCCTGAGTGTTTATATTCCCACTCAGCAAGGCCTGTCTCTGCTCCCTTCCCAGAGCTCCTGCCAATCTCTCCTTTCTTGTCTTCAAGGGGTCCAAATGATGTCCAGACCCGAGTTCAGAGGCCTTACAGCCTGAGATCAGTTTGAAGTCCAATGTCTTGGAACATTTTTATTTCTAATTTGTTATTTTAAGCGCATTGTGATTTAATGACTCTTTGGGATTCCAGTTAGCGGTTGATGTTGGAGAGCCGAGGAATGCATGTTTAATTTTTTTCATCCTGTAACCAGTGTTTCATCTTAGACTAAATAGATGCACATTTGAGAAATCCCACAGAATTGCCGAGAGAAACACTGATGTTTATGTAAGTGTCTTCGTGAGTGAATGACTTCAGCAAAAAGGAAACAATCAGATTTGAGTCCAAAGGCTTGGTGGAACTCCACCAAGTCCTTAAGCTGTCCATCAGCATCAGCTACTTCCCCGTCTATGTCCTCACGGGGCTGTATGCGAACTGCTGAGATCTATGTATTGGCGCTGGGCTCCCGTTACCATACCTCCCTGCACCAAACACAGACAACACTCATCTCTGCTCTGGGGTTGGACCTGAGTGGGTTTTGATGTCCATGGGATTTCAACCTCTTCTGCATTCCTTTTTAATAAAGCAAAGTAGTGAAGGGAGCTGGCTGGAACAGGAAGTGTAGGGGGAGGCTTCTGACAGGAACCTTGTAAGTTAAAAGCCTTTCCTTCTCTGTCAAGTTCTACAAAAGTTTTAGTAAATGCTAGAGTTTCTGTTAATGAAATGTTTCAGCACTAGAAAGACAGACAATTCTTGGCCACATAGGTCAGAATTGCTAAAGAAATAAAAAATAAAAAATAAAAATAAAATCTTCTCTATTTGTCTGTTTGTGCTCTGTAGACCAAATCTCTAGAGGACAAATCCAAGGCATAGTTTTCTCTAGATGAGAAGCAGTGAGCATATCATTTTGGCAGGACGACTATAAAAGCGTGCTGAATTTCCATGAATAAAAATGAGTGCGTGTTCAGGATGGGACAGAGAATCCCACGAGTGCGGTTCTCACACTTCAGTCACACTGGCAGAAAGATCGTTGAACAGCATGCCCGGGACAAATTTCTTAAACCAGTTATTTCTGTCCTCTCTGCTGGATAGGTAGAGCTCAGAATTATCATGTCACCCCGACATAGATGTGTTACATAGGCACAGAATGAGTTGTTACAAAAAGATAGATAGATAGATAGATAGATAGATAGATAGATAGATAGATAGATAGATAGATGCATTTTCACTTCGGCACTGATTGTCAAAGCAGAACACAGTCACACTGAGAGATCATTTTGAGAAGAAGCGGGAAATAAAATGTTTGTAGACATTTTTACATCCGTTAAGCTATGGCAATTGAAGTACAAATGCCTTTGTTGGCAAAGTTGTACCGTGGGCATCAATGAGAAAAGAGAGTCATGCCAGGCCCACTGGCTGGCAGGGGAGCCTGTACCAAGTTCATGGCAGTAGAATGGAGAGTCATCAGGGCTTCCAAGGGGTTTTATAGTCATGTAGTCAGAGTTCCCTGAGTGCGTGGCTTCTATTTCCATTTCTGCTGCCAGCTGGCTGAGTGGAGACCACCTAAGTTGTAGCCCCAAAGGAAATGAGAAGGTAGGTTCTCTTCTCCCGCAATCCTCCTGCTCCTGCCCCTGCGCTGCCTGAAACCCTACTGTAAAAGTGCCTGCATTTCTTAAAATCCATTTCCAGCTAAGACTTAAGCACTACCAGGAGGGATTTTATTTCAAACTTTTCATTAGTCTTTTCTGCTTGTGAACCTGTTTCAAAGCCAGTCTCCAAGTAGGAGAGGAGAACAGAAGGGCTCCCTGTACAGCTCTCTCCTGGCTGCATACCTAGCTCCAGTCTCCACTCCTCTTTCTCTCCACCCCTTTCCCAGGTGACTTCGTAGCACATGCAGCAAGTGGTAGGGGCCCACTGGTTCTACATTACCCGGGGGACGTGCAGTAGACCTCAGTGGATACCTTAAACCATAGATAATACTGAAATCTATACATGTGTTTTCTCCTATGCCTACACATCTACGAGAAAGTTTTAGTTTGTTAATCAGGCACAAGAAGAGATCAGCAACAATAACTAATACTTCAATAAGACAACGATAATAACGTACTATAATTAAATGTTATCCTATGGTGGTCTTTCTAAATGTTTTATTGTATTAAAATTTAGTAGCCTCAGGATATAATGTTCCCCCCCCCATGAAATAAGAACTTTCACTGTTTTATTTAAAGGAAGAACTGGTTGGCCTCTGTTTGTAATATATAAATATATGTAAATTTCTAGCATCACTCTTCACTGGCTCATTAGTCAACAAAACAAGGGTAACTTGAACACAGCCATGACAGTTAATCTAATAACCAAAAATAACTACTAAGTGACAAATGGGAGAGTAGCTTTTACATCATAGAAATACTGGATAAAAGAATAATTCAGTTTGTGTGTGTGTGTGTGTGTGTGCACGCACACGTGTGTATGCATGTGTATGTGTACTATGTGTACAGGCCAGAGGAAACCTTGTAGGAGTTAATTCTTTCCTCCACAGTGTGGGTTCCGACTTGCCAAGGTTGGTAGCCAACAAGTACCTTTACTGTCTGAACCATCGCACTGGTCCCAGAATAAGATTAACCTCGTGTAACTGAAACTGACAAAACCTCAGCTGAGAACGGATTGCTGTACATTTGCTGGCTGCTTCTTTGAGCTTATCTTTGTGAATTTCCTTGAATGATGAGCTAAAGATATATTTTTCAAGCAGAGCCTTTAGAGGGGCTCGCTCAGGTGACCATGCTCCATGGTGCTTCTTCCCTTGCAGCTGTGATGAGAACATCAGCACATACTGTAGGAGCCTGAAAGACATGGGTTTAAGGCACATAGCACCAGCCACCCTGGCTGAGGCTATCCCCACACAGTCAGAAGCCAACCGAATGCAGAAATGTGAGTGAATCCACTGTATCAGTTGAATGCCTCAGGCTTCTGAGCTATGTAAGCACACAGACATTTTGAGGTAGTTGGTTGGACACCATCATGTTATAAAAAAATCACATTGGATGAAGATGGAGACATGAGAAAACTAGGAAGAAAACCTTTCTCTCAGTATTCAGGTTGCCTACAAAACAGCAGAATATCCAAAATGAATAGAAATGCCTGAGAAGAGACCTGCGTGTCTTCCCCCAAATGCAGAGATGTGGCATCTGTGTCTTTATATGTGTAGTCTGCTGTAGGGAGTTGGAGAGGGAAGGGATGGAGGGAACAGGATTCATGTCATAGTCGTTACATACAAGTCAGCTTTGTGCAGAGACAATGGTCATTAGAGAGTCCTGCATGTAGGAATTGGTGGGGTTTGGGGATTAAATGTCTCCTGAGAGCTGATGAGGTGTGGCATCACTGCGAGTGCTGAAGCTGAAGGAAGGTGTTAGGACCCATCCTCCCCGACTCGCTCTGCTTCCCGGTCAACACAAAACAGGCAGTTTTTCTCTACGTATTCAGTCCATGATGTTGTACCTCACTATGGACCCAAAGGCAACAGCTAAAGCAGACTACAGGCTGGAATTTCCAAGTGTGAGCTGAAGTGAGCTTTTCCTGTCTACAGTTGAGTTTTTCACAGGCGTTCTGCCACAACGAGGGAAAATTGACTAAATTTTCTTCATTTTCCAGATGGGAAAATTAGATCCAGATCAATTAAGAAACTCAGTCATGCAAATCATAGTCTGGCAGACAGCTTCCACTGATAGGAAATGTTTTAGGCCGGGAAGGCCCACAGCAGCCTTGCAAAGAAACACTTCAGACGTGCTGATACAAAAGTGGCCAGAGACAAGGCGGAAGTCAGCTTGGAAGCACTGATGCTGCACTTCACTTTCGCACATCAAAAAGTGCTCTTTTCTTGACTTTCTTCCTAACTATTAAAGAAGAGGAGGAGGAAGTGGAGGAGGAGGTGGTAGTGGAGGAGAAGGAAGAGGAGGAAGAGGAAGAAGAGGAGGAAGAGGTCAGGAGGAAGAGGTGGAGGAGGAAGAGGTGGTGAAGGAGAAAGTGGTGGTGGTGGAGGAAGAGGAGAAGGAGGAGGAGGAGGCAGAAGAGGAGGAGGAGGAGAAGGAGGAGAAGGTGGAAGAAGAGGTGATAGAGGAAGAAGAGGAGGAAGAGGAGGAGGAAGAGGTGGAGGAAGAGGAAGAAGTGGTGGTGGAGGAGGAGGAAGAGGAGGAGGAGGAGAAGGAGGAGGTGGAAGAAGAGGTGGGAGGGGAGGAAGAGGCGGAGGAAGAGGTGGAGGAAGAGGAAGAAGTGGTGTTGGAGGAGGAGGAAGTGGTAGTGGAGGAGGAAGAGGAGGAGGAGGAGAAGGAGAAGGAGGTAGAAGAAAAGGTGGTAGAGGAGGAAGAGGCAGAGGAGGGGGGAGGAGGGAGAGGAAGAGGAGGAGGAGGAGGAGGAGGAGGAGGAAGAATCACTTTCGGTCCACAGACTACACGAAAATAATCAGCAGGTGTGAGACCAGAATGCCACATGAAAATGTCAAGGCTTAAATTCAAGTCTGTCAACTTCAATGTAAATCAAACCAAACACATATTTTTTGTGTAGTTTGTGTATTCCTGAACTTTGATCACCTTCATTACCATAGCTCAGAGCTGTCCTACAGAAACCATCAGGAGTCTACATTAGACACTCACAGAGAAACATTACTTTCTGGGCCTCCCAGGGCCATTGCACATGTGAACTAGAGCAGCTGTAGCTGAATGCACAAGACCTGTGCAGGATCAAACACGTAAAGGTCCCAGCATGGAAAAGTAAGGACTTATGAAGCCTGCCTCCCAGCTGAGGAGATGTTCTGAAAGACATAGATTCAAGGTAAGTAGCATCAGAAGCTAGCCCAGCAGAGCCAGAAGCCATCCAAATCCAGAGACGTGAATGAACCCTCTCTATCAGTTGAGTACCTCAGGCTTGTAAGTACACAAAGGATTTGAAGTGCTTCACTGTGTGAAAAGATGCATCAGAAGAGGATGGAGATAGCCGAAGAGAAAGGTTTCATTTGTATTCAGGCTGCCTAAAAACCATCAAATTATACAAAGTAGATATTAATGCTTGACAGGAGACCTGTAAGTCTTTCCCTGCATAGAGATAAGTGTCACCTGTGTCTTTATATGTGCCCACTGTTGAAGGCAGCGGGAGATGGCGGAGAGGGAGGTCATGGATGGCTGTTGGTAGAACAAGAGTCCGTTTTCTTCAGGGAGCTGATCCAGGAAAGGCTACATTTGCTCCAGTGGATGGTCAACACCCATGCACATATAGGAAGTGCTGGTGGACTCAGTGGGATTAAATAACAAAGTATAGGAAATTGGAAGTTGGGAGATCTGGGAGAACCGGAGGGGAAGAGTTAGGAGTGCATATGATTACAGCACAAAACCTTGTAGACTTGTTTGAAATGCTCAAACAATATAGAAAGTTAAAAAAATAAGGCCTTTCCAAATTACTCTTGAAATGGTTGTTCTCTTTTCTCTCTGACCCCATTGCAGGTGTGTGTGTGTGTGTGTGTGTGTGTGTGAGAGAGAGAGAGAGAGAGAGAGAGAGAGAGAGAGAGAGAGAGAGAGAGAGAGAGACAGACAGACAGAGACAGAAACAGAAACAGAGACAGAGACATAGAGGGACACAGAGAGAGAGAAAGAGGGACAGAGAGGGACAGAGAGACAGAGACAGAGACTATGTGTTGAAGATAAAGTTTCAGAGAAGCAAGTGTATCATAAAAGATGAGGTATTAGGAAAGCAGATACATATTCCAGATGAGGAAACTGAGCTTTCAAACTCATAAGGTACTTGCTCAATAAGGAGAAGCAAAATTCAGGGATCTGTGTATCTGGCTCCAGACCCAGAGCAGGAACAGTCACTGACCGTACTCTCATGGGGAAAGACAGTCTCTTGGGCCCTGGCTGGCTAACAAAGCCCTTGCCTGCCACCACGGTCTCTGCATCAGGCTCTGCCTTAGGCTGTCCAGCAGAACCAAATGGAAAAATAAATAGTCATGACAAGATAAAAGGACCAGCATGGGCTGTTTCCAATCATGGGTGGAAAGCAAACTTTAAAACACTGCTCTGCTGTGGCCTTTTGTGCCGTGTTTATAAAGTTCTGGGATTGGTAGGGTCTAATGTCATTCCGTCATAATTTGATTTCCATGAGAGTAGCTAATCCAGTCCAATTGTTCCACATGTTGTCATGTCCCAGAGCTGGAATGACATCCAGGTGCCTTCCCTGATCCTGAGTACGGCACCTAGCTTTTTCTGTAGGAGAGAATCCTGGGCTTCTTTCACTGGGTCATCCACAGAGCTCTGCATATAGGAAAAACATCTTCTGGCATCCTGACACATGCAGTCCTGTGTATCAGGACCAGAACTTGTGTATGACTGTCCTCTCCTCAGCCACCATTTCCTGTTTCCAAAGCAACATCTTGCCACTTGTTTTCCAGGCTCTCTCATGTAGAACAGGGTATGCACACATCCTGGACAGTCTGTTTGGGAATTCTGGTGTCTATTTCTCCAGTTCCCCTGTGCCAGCCTGGTGCATTGGGACAAGATGGTTCCATAGCTGATTCTCAGTTTCCTTCTCTGCGAAATGAATGGTTGCAACCCTATCTGTTAAAATACTGAGAAAATTTCAAAGGCCACTGTTGTGGGTAAGCAAAAATTATAACAAACTCACCAAGGGTCAGTAGCTCAAACTAGAGCAGTAATTGTCTTAAGCCAGGAGACAAAGGGTGAATCAAATGGAATTGTAAAATCACAAAGCCCCTTAGGTGAGTGGATTCTGGAAATCTCTGAAAAGGCAGACTGCAGCCAGGCAGTGTCTCAGCCACAGAGACCTCGGTCAGCCCTGCTGCCTGTGTCCTTTTCCATCTCTAAATTATTTCAGTGTTGCGGCACACGTGGATCTGAAAACATCAGGTACAGCCTCTGCAGCTAGATCCCACAGTCCCCTGACCCCACCAAACCTACTGAGCTCAGAATCTAAGGGATCTAAAGTGCAATGTGCAGGCACGATACTGAAAGGGGGTACATCTATGATCTGGTTATTCCAGAGTGCTCTGTCAGTCACAAAACAATTGCCTCCAGAAATAAAGCAGCACTGGAATAAAATGTGCACATCTTTCCTTTTACATCTTCCTCTCCTTCCAGTAGCCGCACAGTCACTGCAGAACAGATCATAGGTAACTCGGCACCAGTCATCCATTAGAAAACTTTACAATGCCCCCGGTCCATGAAGCATCTTCAGTCTGCTGAGGGAAAGAGAAGGGGTGTCTTCAAACTAGTGTATGGAATATTGAGATGATATGGGGAATAGTCCCAGGTCATGACAGACTGTTCCCCTGGAAGTAATGTTGATGGTCATGGAACATCAGAGGCTACAATGCACCTAACTGAGATTGGCTTGTTTGGCTGAGAAGAATAACTAGGCAGTGATGTAAATGATGGCTTTGTTGAGAGCAATGATAAAGTTGGAAAGACACTGAAAACAACCGGCAGATCCAGAACGACTATCAAAGCAAGGTGGCTTGGTAAGATTAGAAAAGGAGGAAGCAGAGTTGGTAGCTATGGAGGAAACCAATGGCTAGAAGCTGAAGACTAATCAGATGTTGAGAGGAAGAAGAAGGAAGCCCTGAGATTTCCGTTTCTATTTCCATGTCACCACGGAGGTGGGGGAAGACAGACATGTGTAGAAATGGAGAGGGGAATAAGAAGCAGTTTTCAAAGGCAGGGAGTGGGTTTAGTGTTTGACAAGTTTGGTTTGAAGTGCTTTGAAGACATCCAAATAAAAGATGCCCTGCAAACATTTGAGAGCATGCCTGCTAGTCCCAGCCAGGAATGTCAACTATTACGTGGACACGAAAGCAACGATACTGAGCCATCCAGGAAGGTTGCATGTCTTCCTTTTTTCTCTTCTCATTCCTCTTTTCTAGCTCCACATTACACTCCCCTCTCTTCCCTCTCCGTCTGCATGTTACATGCATGAAATCCATGCAATCTATGGCCTGCTGTATACTAGGCAAGCGCTCTGCTGCTGAAATTTATCCACTGCCTACCCAGGAAGATTCTGTGGGTCAGGGCCACAAATGAAACCATCAAGCATATACATGTGATGTATGATGTGGATATAGGCACAGAAGACCAAAACTGGACTGGTGAGCTATGATGTATGTGGACCAATTCTCAAGAACAGGACACCCAAGAAAGTTGTATATTATAGAAGGATGGTATCAAAAAGTAAGGCTGAGAAATGTATGTTAAAATTTGCTCCCTGGAACCTAACTGAAACTTGGTGGTCATATCCTCGTTCTTTGTTATGATAGGGGGATTAGTTCTAGAACACTCTGGAGACACCAATACCAGTGAATGCTAAGCCCCCTTATAGCACATTTGTTTACTAGCTATGAATAACTCCATGAGTCCTACAAATAATCTCTAGAAAGACTTTTTAAGGGTTGAAGGTGAGTTCTCTGTATCTGTTCCAGAGAAATGAATGTACTAAAAAAAATTATAGTATCTTTTTTTTCTAGGAAACTTACAGGTCAATTCAATATTATTGAGGGTTCAATATATATATATATAAATAGCCAGGTTAAAGACTGGTTAAAATTGGTGTGTTGCATGTCAAACAAGTGAAAATCATGTTTAGGATGGAGACTCAGTTCTAAATGACTCTCAGTTCTAAATGACTGCTAATGTTTGTTGATATCTTGATGTCAATCTTGATTTTCTGTTCAGAGAAGACACCAATAAACTTGACTCCATTGCCTGGCCCCTTGGGCCAGCCCAATCTTCTACTGCTTGACTATATCACCAAAAATCTGCCCTAGTCCTGGAATTTGAGAATGGAGAAGCAAAAAATAATAATAAACAATGATCTTATGTGTTTCCATATATTATGGAAAATGTGCCAGGGCCTACCTTTGGGTCACGTGTCAAGTGGGGTTGGGACCCAGCTTTGGCACATTGTATTCATCCATATTTTGCTGTTTTAACAGTCTAAAGCTATGTGACTATATAAAGAAGGATAGTTTATTTAATTCATACTGGGGAAGGTTCAAGAGCACAGAACAGGCGTCTTCTTGCTGAAGGCTTTGTGGCTGATGGCTTCACAATGTTGGGAACCTGCAGGAGGAAGAGAGCATATTGCCAGACAGAAGGCCAAAGTGCAGGATGGCGCCGAGTTTATTCTTCTTCTAATACTGTTGAGAAAACTCGTAAGTTTACAAGAACTATCTCAATCTCTCCCAAACTCACGGTGGTCCTGTGATGTCCTACCAGGCCTCACATCTTAAGGGTGCCACCACTTTTACAGCACCACTGTATAAGGCAGCCAGACCCCATGCCAACCATGGCACATAGGATGCAGTTCTGATCTGTGTGGTCTGAAGAAAGCACAATGAGTGCTAACCTATCACGATGAAGACTTTTACTTGGTAAATCTGTCAGGCAGCTTCCCATTGCTGTGATACAGTGACCGAGATAGTCAACCTGAAAACAGAAAGACAGATTTTGGCTCACGGTTTCAGGGATTTGGTATATGGCCACAGTATATCACGGTGGTAGTAGCATGTGGCAGAGGAAGGCACCTGGAAAGCAAATAATTATAGATAAAAAGGCTCCCACTGGTCCCTTCACAGGCATGCCCTGAAAGGTCCAATTTCCCTTCACAAAGCTCAAGCTCTAAGAGGTTCTGACACTTTTCCATAGTGCCACAGGCTTAGGACCAAGGCTTTATTTAACACATGCACCTTTGGGAGATTTCTAAGGTGTAAACCACCCATACAAGGAAAAAAACAAACCTGTATCCCTTCTCTTCAAACAGCCTGTGAAGAAGGGAAAGAATTGGCTAAAGTGTTTGTCTCCACTCAGACAGCAGATAAAGGACTGACGGTGGCCACTTCCAGTACTGTGTAGACTTGAGGGCCACAGGCTGGAGTAAGTCACGTGATCCATTTTTATTACACAATTTCTCTGGCTACTAGGACCTTCATTAAGGCCTAAGTTACTTCTTCAACAATGTTATTTTGTGTTGTTTCCAAGAGAAACTTGGGCTGGTATTTGAGGATGGAAGGGAGAAATACTGAGCAATGATATAATTCCTGGTCCACTTGGAGTCAGTTGAAAGAACATTTGTATATTTCTGACCCCACCTGGGGACAAGTGCTCATGTGGTCACCCTCCATACAGTGCGTGATTAACTGAAACCCACAGATGGCTTCTTAGGTCATAGCTCTTAGAGGATGACTTTGTACCTAGAATTAAAACCTTCTGATTTTCCTTACATTTCTATCAGTGTGAAAATCATAGATCAAGTGGTGGAAAAAAGTAATCTGGGTAACTTTCAGTCTTAGAATTTGAGCCTGGAGTTTATTTGTTTTATTTATCTGAGTACACTTTAGCTGTCTTCAGACACACCCAATGAGGGCATTGGACCTCATTATACAGATGGTTGTGAGCCACCACATGGTTGCTGGGAATTGAACTCAGGACGTCTGGAAGATCAGTTGGTGCTCTTAACCACTGAGCCATCTCTCCAGCCTGAGCCTGCTGTTTAAAATAATCAAAATAGCTGTTAGGGGTTCAGTTTCCAGGAGTCTAGAAGCATCATACAGCGCTACATGCTGTCCCTGCTGTGGGTGACTGTACATCTCTGAACTGAGCTAAGAGATTACGACATCCAACGAATCAGGTGGGAGGCTTTATTCACAGTGTATTTCAAAGTTAGGGGCCCAGCTCCTCTCATCTCTCTCTTCCCTAGACTGAGCTCATTAAATCAGCTCCCAAACACACTGTGGTCAGAGGATTCTTTTTATCTTTGAGCGATAGAAATCTAACTCGGTAATTTCTAACAAAATATCTTTGCTTTTATGTCGGAGCTTCCCATTTGGCTTCCTTAGGACTTGAAGAGTTTGAATGTCATAAATAATAGTGGCTCATAAGAGCCTGATGAATGACTGTAAAAGCCTTAAAAAGAAAACTTTGAAGTTGGTGTCTTGCTGACTGCAGTGCCAGGCAGAGTTTGTCCGAACTATACGGAGCAAAGGAAGCAAACTTTAGGATTTTCAAAATTGAAGAGAAAAATAGAAGCGAGTTGTTTTCATTTGTTTGTTTGATTTTGGTTTTCTTTTTTCTTTTTTTGTTTTTTCTTTTTTTTTTTTTTTTTTTTTTTTTTTTTTTTTTTTTTTTTTTTTTGCCTCTATGTAGACATTTTTTTTTCCTTGAGGAAGCTGTGTTTTTAATCTGGGGTGACAGAGATTTGGAGGGGCGGAGGCAGTCTGAAAGAAGTACCCACAGGCAGCTGGAGGTGGTTCTCTATTTCTTCCTTCCCACGGCCACAGGCTCCATCACAGCCTGCAAGCTCCTTAGAGAACAGAAGCATTAGAATTACACTTTACTTATTAAATATTTGATTGACAGATAGTAGTCATACATATCTTGGATACATTACTGGATACTTTGCTTCCAGTAAACAACGGCTACAGATTAAAGTAAGATAATTAGCATAATTACAACCTTGGACTTTTACCGGTTCTTTACAGCTCTCTCTTCTAGCTCTATCCAAATGTTCACTATATTCAGCTTACACTATATTCTGCCTTAGCTCTCCAGCATGGGTTCCGTTGAGACTCATTGTTTCTCCCTTAAGGACCAAGCAGGGCCCAAATGCTCACAGAAATCTCTGTGGTTAGGAGCAGAGATTTCTAGATTGGATCAATGTTTTCCTGGGCTGTGTCAGTCCAGGCAGAGTTCATATGTCACTCTTGAGGAGCTACCAGAAGCCATGGCCTGTAAGAATGGTTTTGGTTCACAACTATCCAGACTTGGGAAACACACAGCCAACTTGAAGGATGAGGCTGGGGACTTGTAGGCAGAAGGGATAAAATAAACACATGAGCAAGCTGAGACCCACCATCACAAAGGACTCTGTGAGGCTTTGGGATAGCTCTGCCTCCCTTTCCATCAAATTTGGATTAGCTGTTGCAAAGGAGGAAAGAGAACAAATAAAGGAAATCCACAGATAATCCCCAGGCCTCCATCTGAGCTGGGGTTTAAATTCCCTCTGGCCCAAGCTTTTTTTTTTCTTCCAGAGCCGACAATGAGCAGATCACACCAGGCATTCTGTGCCCAGCCAAGGCTCACCCATCCCTTCCTGTCATAGACTGAGTGGAGCCCACTGGCAGGTTGAAGGGTGGGATACAAAGCGACTGATTCTGCAGAACAGGGTGCTGGCCTAGGGAGTAGATGCTAAAGGCTAATCAATTCAGGATGTGCAGATGACAAGGGCACAGGGTGGAGGAAGCCATGGAGAAGTATGGGACCAGCTGTGGTGAACACAGGCCAAAAGTCACTGGACACAGCTTGAATGGGAGGACAAAGGGAAGGGTATACTGGGAAAGATACTAAGGAGCAGGAGAGAGATGGGGGTGCGAGCAGACAGGGATCTCTCTCTCTCTCTCTCTCTCTCTCTCTCTCTCTCTCTCTCTCTCTTCCCCGTCTCTGCCTGTCTCTGTTTCTGTCTCTATGTCTCTGTCTGTCTCTGACTCTGTTTGTGTGTGTCTGTGTGTCTGTGTGTCTGTCTGTCTTTCTCTCTCTCCCCCTCCCTTCCTGCCTCACCTCTTTCCTTCCTCTTTTTTCTCTCTGTTTTTCTTTCCTGTTCTCTCTGGTTTTTTTCTCTGTTTTTTCCTCTCTTCCCTCCAACCTATTCCCCTCCCTGCTTGTTCCTTCTCCGTCTTTCCTTAACATTACACCATTTTAAAATCCCAGGACATGGACCAATAAGGCCGCCCCTAACTAGAAGTATATCATCACCCCAGTCTCAATGAGCCCTAAGCCGCTGCACTTAGTGCACAGGGGGAGGCAGAAGTGGCTGTCCTCCTGTGTCCAGATGTCACCCAGGCACGGAGATGAGACCTTCTTATCTGGGAGAGTGACGGTGAGATAACAGCTTCTACCTCAGGACTCATATGAACATCTCATGTTACTTTCCTGGAGAAACTTTCCCAAAAAGTAAAAACAACTGCCTAGGGCTTTACCATCCCAGTGGCACTAAGGACTCTGGACTCTTTTGCCTCGTAAGTAAACTGGAAACAAATTGGTTCACTCACACTTCAACTTGCAGGCCTGATGCAGGCTAGAGAAACCAAGGAGGCTTCCCACTGAAATGAACTTAGCCACCTTCCCCTCAGTTCTCCTCCCCCCACTTCTCCATATTTCCTCCCTCTCTTAGTCATCTTTTTTGTTACTGTGACAAAATATTTGAGAGAAATAGCCTAAGAGGAAAGTGTTGATTTTGCCTCAGGTTCTCAGGGATTTTATTCATTTGTATTCAGCGGATTCTGTTGTTACAGTGCTGTGAGCCTGGGGCTGGAGCTTCAGAAAGGAAAGGAAGAGTGCTACAGGGAAGAGAACATTCAGACTCATCCCATGATGGGGAACAGAGAGAATGGGAGAGAGATGAGAGGAGGGTTGAGGAACAAGGCATCCCCTTCATGCCCTGTGACCCTGATTCCAACCGGGCCTCCTCTCTGAATGGGCATTTAACATGAATTCATCAATACGCCCGTTCATGCTGGTAATCATGTGTCCTAGTGCTACCTGCTAGGGAGCAAGCCTAAAACACGGAGCCTTTTTGGAGGGACATTCGGTTTTCCCCTCTCCTCCTCTTCACTCTCCTTCTCTGCCTTCTTTTCTCCTACCCTCTTTTCCTTCTTTCTATCTCTCCCTTGTCCCCTCCTCTTCCTCTTCTACCCCTTCTCGTTTTCTCCTCTTTGTAAAACTACTTACAGCTAAAGGAATCAAAGTACCCAGCATTCTCCTCATTGATGTTCTAGTGCTTTTCAGCTATTTCCACATGTTAATGATTTTAAAATGTCCTCTAGAAGCTTAAAAAAAAAATCTCAAATGCTATGCTTACACTCGAGCAGGAAGCTGGGCAGACACGCTGTAGCTACCTTTAGGTGAGGTGTTAGTGAAGAAGTAGAAGCTTCAGCAGTGCAGTTAGGAGAATACAATAGGCAGGCTCAACAGAACCAATGTTCAAACTCATCTGGAGTGTAGAGGAGACCTGGACCCAGCCTTGGAAACAAAGTCTTCTCTGCTTGGTGTCTCGGATGCTCAGTGTAAATGCATTTCCGGTGGGCTTCTTGCAGGTAGGGGTGAGGATAAGTTCAGGCTTTTAAGTCAGTACTGCTGCTATCTTCTGCCAGGTGCTCCAGTCTAGTAGTGAATAGTCAAGCCCTTACAGTCTGCTACTTCAAAGGCGTGGCTCGTCCTGTGCCACATCCTCACTCAGACAACCTTTTAAAGACCACACTCTCCCCACCTTTGCCCACAAATATAAGAGCCCTTAACCAGTGACCCTCAGAGAGGCTCCCTCAGAATTTCCATAGGAGAGGAGCTGCAACAGAGAACCACCAGGCATAGGGAACTTCCTAATCTGTCAGTGTCCCTCAATGCAGAGGGCGCTTGTGGCAGAAGGTCTTGCCCCCCCACATTTAATTAAATGACAAGACAAATATGTGGTACCTCTGCTGGACATGCATGGAATCTGTCGTAGTCAATACCTATAAACAATGTAGTGTAGTAACTACACCGTACTTACACTGTAGTAAGTAGTATGAGTCTTCATGAGACCATTTATATACAGGCAGATGCATGTAAATCCAGGTGACATCATTTTAGATAAGGGGCAGATCATCCTGACTTTATGTCTTTAGAAGTCCTGAAAGCCATTACTATTGGTACCAAGGAACGTGTTATACCTTCAGCACAAAGTTTCTCCCTCAAAAACTGCCTACCATTGGTTACTCTGTCCTGAAACTCTGGGCTTGGGAAATTAATGCAGAACTTCTGAGACCTCAAAGCAAAGAGCTGTCAGGAAGGACATAAAAGGACTGGGAAGGACTTTGAAGGACTGGGAAGGACTGGGAAGGACTGGGAAGGACTGGGAAGGACTGGGAAGGACTGGGAAGGACTGGGAAGGACTGGGAAGGACTGGGATGAGCATAAAAATGCTTCTAACAGAGGACCAGCACCAGGGCTTCCTGTTTGGGTCTAGCTATCCCAGAGAGAAGTAGCACAGGAAACACATCTCGGCATCAAGGAAGGGAGGTATCTGCTGGTCTGAACCACACAGTGTATGCCTCCCCATTCCCCCTTCTTCACATGCCATTCTGTCCCTCCCTCTCTGTGTTTTAAAACATTAGACTGAGTGCATCCATGGAACTAAAATGAAGCGTTTGCTATTTCTTTCCATCGCTATCCATCGCCTATCCTGGAGAGACCCGGTGATGACCACAGCTCTGAGGCCTTTACATGAGTTATACTCTTTGTGCCTCCTGGACACTGTGAAGGCAAAGTCACCAAACGTAGCTGAAGAGAATGCGAGCCACTATGGATCACCGAGAGAGAAGCTCTTGGCTTTTAAATAACTCTTTTGATCTTCAAGGTATTTGCGAGGCCTTGCCATTTTGATGTTCCTTGAAGGACTTTTTTATAAAACATGAGATGCCCTCCCCATTAGACATTTGAAATACAACCTTTTTTTTTTTAAGTTGCAGAAGAAATATTCTTTTGCAAACCATCTGTTATTTGGTAATGTGCAAATTGCAATAAATAATTCCAGATTCTTTTCTGCAAACTTGGTTATAAACAAACTGCTCCACATGCAGAAATGGAAGTCGTTTTCCTTTGAAAATTCATTAAGTTATGCATGATTGGGAGAGGTCAGGGGGAAGCTTGCCAGCAGATGCCAGGCAGCTTTATTACTGCACACAAACAATGACACAGAGCCAAGCACTGATGATCCTTCCGGAACTTTCCACATTCTTCATCAGGTCTACTCCTGGCACAGGTCTCACAGTGTGTGTGTGTGTGTGTGTGTGTGTGTGTGTGTGTGTGTGTGTAAAGTCCTAAATTACACTAGCTAAAACATTGCTAAACTCTAATTCTTTTTGAGCCAAACAACAGAGAATCCCAAGTAAAAATTACATTAAATGTTTATTTCCCCCGAAAGTTATTGGAAAACCAAATTTCTCAATACTCACTAAATATGTTGCTGCCTTTTCTTTGGAGGGAGACATTCTGGCTCATGTCTCTTTCTAATGGTCAAGTGAGGACCTATGGGAGTCAGAACAAATGTAATGATGGAGGGAAGTGTGAGCTGAGAAGATGGTAACTCTCACTCAGGGACCACTCATTCTCTCGGAGCAAAGGCAGATTTCTGGGGCCAGCGCCAGTGAGAATTAGGAGTAGGCCCAGTCCCTCTCACTGTCCTGAAATCCCTCCTGCAGACCGTCTCTCAGACCTCACATTCTTCACACCCTCAAGGGCAATAAAGCTAATACTGTTTGATCCAGTCTTCTTTTCAGACCATAGGGTTTGGGTTTTTTTGTTTGTTTGTTTGTTTTTATTTTTTGAGATGTGCATTCGAATGTACTGAGACAAATAGGAACTTGTTGGCAGCAAGCCACCAACTCTCAGCTTAAAGATGATGACTATGCTTACATCTATTACCAGAATCTGCAAAGGATGTTTGGAAATTTTCTTGGTATTGTGAAGAAAGCTGCTACGAACATAGTTGAGCAAGTGTCCTTGTGGCATGGTGGAGCATCTTTTGGGTGTATGCACAGGAATGGTGTAGCTGGGTCTTGAGGTAGAACTATTCCCAATTTTCTGAGAAACCACCAAATTGATTTCCGAAGTGGTTGGACAAGTTTGCTCTCCTACCATCAATGGAGGAGTGGTCCCCTTTCTCCACATCCTTGCCGACATGTGATATCACTTGAGTTTTTGATCTTAGCCATTCTGATTGGTGTGAGGTGGAATCTCAGAGTGTTTTTAATTTGCATTTCCCTGATGACTGAGGATGTTGAACATTTCTTTAAGTGATTCTCAGCCATTAGAGATTCCTCTGTTGAGAACTTTCCTTTTAGCCCTGGTACCTCGTTTATTTATTGGGTAATTTGGTTTGTTGGTGTCTAATTTCTTGTGTTCTTTACATATTTTGGATATTAGCCCTCTGTTGAATGTATGGTTGGTGAAGTTATTTTTCTATTCTGTAGTTTGCAATTTTGTCCTACAGTATTCTTTGCCTTACAGAAGCTTGTCAGTTACATGAGGTCCCATTTATTGATTCTTGATCTTACTGACTGAGCCATTCCTATTCTGTTCAGGAAGTTTTCTCCTGTACCAAGGCATTCAAGGCTATTCCCAACTTTTTTTTTTCTGTTATATTTAGTGTATCCAGTTTTATGTCTTTGATCCACTTGGACTTCAGTTTGGTGCAGGGTGATAAATATGGACCTATTTGCATTCTTCTACATGCAGACCACCAGTTAGACCAGCACCATTTGTTGAAGATGCTTTCTTTTATGTATGGTTTTGGCTTCTTTGTCAACAATCAAGTATCCGTGGGTATGTGAGCTTATTTCATGGTTTTTGATTCTATTCCATTGATCTACCTGTCTGTTGTCATGCCAGTACCATGTGGTTTTTATTACTACAGCTTGAAATACAGAATGGTGATACCTCCAGTTCTTTTATTGTACAGGATTATTTTAGCTATCATGGGATTTTGTTTTTCCATCTAAAGTTGAGAATTGCTCTTTCAATCTCTGTAAAGAATTGTGTTGGAATTTTGATGGGAATTGCATTGGATCTGTAGATTGCTCTTGGCAAGATGGACATTTTTATTGTTAATCCTACGGATTCATGAGCATGGGGGATCCTTCCATCTTATAATACCTTCTTCAGTTTCTCTCTTCAGAGACTTGAAGTTCTTGACATATGGGTCTTTCACTTGCTTGGTTAGAGTTACACCAAGAAATTTTATGTTATTTGTGGCTATTATGAAGGGTGTTGTTGCCCTGTTTTATTTTCTTATCCCATTTATCATTTGTGTAAAGGAGGGATAGTAATTTTGGGGGGGGTTAATTTTGTATCCATCCACTCACTGAAGCAGCTTTATTCATAATAGCCAAAAATTCAAAACAACTAGATGCATCTCACCTGAAGAAGGGAGAAAGAAAATATGATATACATTTGCACAATGGAATACAACTCAACTATTAAAAACAAAGGCATCATGCAATTTGCAGGGAAATGGATGGAACTAGAAAATATCATCCTGAGTGAGGTAACCTAGACCCAGAAAGACAGGCATATAGATGGATATTAGTCATAAAGTACAGGATAATCATGCTATAATCCACAGACCCAAAGAAGCTAAGTAATAAGGAGGGCCCAAGAGAGAATACTTGACTCTCACTTTAAAGGGGAAATAAAGTAGACTTAGAAAGTAGATGGAGGGAGGGAACTGGGTGGGAGACAGGTGGAGAGGGGAATGGGTGTGGGACTGGGGAAGCTACTGGGAGTCTATGAGTGTGGTCACCTCCTGTAGACAGATAGGACTTCCCACAAAACTTTTGATACAAAATTTGTCCTGCTTACAAGAGGCACAGGGATAAAAGATGGAGCAGAGATTAAGGGGATGTAACGTGAATAAATGAATAAATGAATGAATGAATGAATGAATGAATAAATAAATAAATAAATAGGGAAAAGATGTCCAACCTGAGACCCATACCACAAGAGAGAGCCAACACCTGATACTATTAACGATACTCTGCTATGCTTGCAGACAGGAGCCTAGCATAACTGTCCTCTGAGAGGCTTCATCCAGCAGCTAATGGAAACAGATGAAGATACCTACAGCCAAACATTAGGCAGAGCCCAGGGATCCTTGTGGCAGAGTGTGAGGAAGGATTGGGGTAGTTGAAAGAGTCAAGGACAACACAAAAAGATCTGCAGAGTCAACTACCTTGGACCCATCACAGACATTGAACCACTAAGCAAAGGGCATGCAGGAGCTGGACCTAGGCTCCCACACATATGTAGCAGATGTGCAGCGTAGTCTCCATGTGGGTCCTATAAAAGGTGGAGCGGGGGCTGACTCTGACTCTGTTACCTTGTTAGCTGGGCTGCCTTGTCTGGCTTCAGTGGGAGAGGATGCGGTTAGTCTTGCTGAAATTTGATGTGCCAGGGTGGGTTGGTACCTATTGGGTAGGGGACTTCTCTTAGAGTAGGATCAGAGGGAGAAATGGGGGGAGGGGTTTGGAGAAATGAGGGTAGGACTTGTGGGAGAGGTAGGGGCTGTGATAGGGATTCGAAGTGAATAAACAAACAAACAAACAAGGAAAAGATGTTGGGGAAAAAAATCACAAGTAGACATGGAGGAGGTTCTGGATTCAGTCCCTAACATTGCCCAAGAATACTGGGGTTAGAAGCTATTAGAGTAATTCCCAAAGCAGGGAGAAACTCGGGGTTGGCCTGTCACTGAGATCAGATATGGGTCCTATGGCTCCATAACAGCATTTAATGATTGAAAACTATGCCAATTCCTCAACTTACAGTGTCTGTGGGTCTGGAGTTTGGAAGAATGCTGGTGTTCAGTGTCTCCCAGATAGAAATGACAGTGACAGCCATGGCTGTCGGACCAATTCAGGGGTGGAGGTACCTTTTCCCTGCTCACTGATTATTGGAAGCACTCAATTGCTCACAGCTGGAGGACTCTAGACTACTGCATCAGTGACAGCCCTGAGCCCTGCCACAGGGGTCTCCCATAGTATCAGGGTGTTTCTTCAAGATTCCTAGAAGGACCTTTTATTACCTCTCTCATTAAAAAATATTAAATTTATTCTTTAAGATTTTCATGCTTGTATATAATGAATGCTGATTGCTCTCACCCCAGCCCTCTGTTATCTTCCTTCACCCTCCTCCCTACTGTTCACTCTCCTCCCTACTGTTCACCCTCCTCCCTACTGTTCACCCTCCTCCCTACTGTTCACCCTCCTCTGCTCCAATCACTTCCCCACACTGATGTCTTTTTTTGTTTTGTTTGTGTCTCTCTGAGTTTGACTAGGACCATCTGTGAGGCTTTGAGATTGGAACTATCCGCTGGAGTCTGGTGGTTATATCAGTAATTACAAAACTGAAGAAGATAGCTCCCCATTACTCACCATCCATCAGTGGCCTTTAATTAGCAATAAAGGGTAGGGTCCTATGAGCCTGTCCTCCATCCATTACTGACTGCTGAGGGAGCTGTCTTGTGCAGACTCAGTACAAAGAACTGTACTTGCTATGACTTCGTGATTATATCTGCTGCATCACATCTAGAGGATGGTAGTTCACTGTTTTCTTCCTATCTTCTGGCCCTTACATCCTTTCCATTCCCCCTTTCCACAGATTCCCCGAGCTTTAGAGTCTTGGTATAAATTACTTACTTAGGACTGAGTCATCACCTGCCATTTATTTTCAGCATCTGACGCAACCGTGGGTCGTTATTTGAATTGCCATTCACTGCAAATATATACTTCTCTGATTAGGGTTGAGAGTAGCTTTTGTTTATAGATATAAAAAGATATTTAGAAGACACCATGCCTAGATAGCATAACATTATGCCTATTTAGGTAACCATCAATAGTGATTTCCCTCATGGAGTCCATGACTTCCAGGGTTTTTGACAGGTTTATACCACTAGGCATGACATCACTTTTGTAGGACAGGCTTCAAATCCGAGCAGAGAGTAGTTGGTTATGACTATGACAGTCATGCCGCTATTTCACATGTGAGTTCTTGAATGGTAGATAATTGTCATTTTTTAAAGGGCTCATTCAATTGATTAGATTAGGCTCACTTACTCAGGTATATAATCTTAGAAACTGGGGGGCTGAAGCAAGAGAGTTCCAGGCCAACCACGACTAAGGAGTGAGATCCTACATGGAAAGAAAGAGAAGAGAAGGAAGGAAGGAAACAAGCAAGCCCTAAGAACATCTTAAATATAAAACATTTTTTAAAAATGATGTTAGAAACAACTATTCCCCAGATAATCTGAATGTAAATAAAATTAAGATATTTTGAGAAAAATTAAAGGGATGACAGACACAATTTAATTAATTCAAATGATAAACAAAAGCCTATAAAGCCAACCTTCAATGGTAAAGCAAAATTCAGCAAGTTTTAACCTTGGTGGTACTCACATAGTCTGTCAGATAGTCAATGAATTGACAACTTCCATCTATTAAAAACCCTTAAAAGACAGAAAATGAATTTTATAAAGCCAGTATCTTGATATTATAAATGAACTATCATGGGCTCTCTCCTTTTATAAAATTGTAATAGGTACAATAATCATAACTAAGGTATGTGAGCAGTACAAATGTGCACAGGAGGTTCCAGGGAGGAAGCTGTGCTTGTTTGATATCTCTTACTCTGAAGGAAAAAAAATAAAAAACAAACAATAATTAAGTTCTAGACAGGAGGAATTAAAAGCAAATAAACTTGGCAATCAGAATAACAGTCGAAACTTTCTTTCCAGGCATTGGCTGCTAGAATGAAGTAGAAGAGCTATAGCTTAGAAGAAGTCAAGTACATCATGTGCAGAATCCAATATTTTACCAAAGCATCATTGATTTGTTTAGCTGAAAGAAATATTTGTGACTCTTACAAGATAGAGTACACATCCCCAAATTGGCTGTGTGTTAGGATTTTTCCACCTGACAATAGTGTATGTGAGTGAAACATGATCAAGAGACACTACATACATACATACATACATACACATATATATATACATATATATAATTATATATACACTTAAAATTATATATACTTACTTATACATTTATATATACATACAATTATATTGATATGTATAATATATAATTATATTACATATAATAGTTAAATATTCTAGTATATTATATGTTATTTATAATATATAATATAAATTATATGTATATTAAATATAATATACTATAACTGTTATGTAATATAAACTATTATATTTAATATAACATATACCATAATAACTGTGTAATTATAATATTGTTATAATAGTATATTAACTATAATTATAAAATTTTAAATTTTGTCATTTTGAATATTCTAGAAAATAATTACTCTCTTCAAAACATTCACAATGGTTTCCAAAATTAACTAGAGAGGTATAACACAGGAAACATAAAAGGAGATGGGGGAAAAAATCTAGGGGCAAAAGCTTCTGCTTCTTCTGCTGCTTCTTTCTTCTTTCCCTTTCTATACAAGTTTTCTCTGTGTAGCCCTGGCTGTCCTGAAACCTCTGTAGACCAGGCTGCCCTTGAACTTAGAGATCTGTCTGCTTCTGCTTCCCTAGTGCTGCGATTAGAGATGTGTGCCACTGTCACTCCATCCTAAATCACAAGAAATACCATTTATGCACCAACACAGGTGTAGGTAGTCCGTGAGTTACAGCAATTTTACTTGAGGCTGATCAACTTAATACTGACTGGATTTATGATTTTTTTCACTATCCTAGTTCAAGAGAAAAACACTTTCCATGGAATCCACATTTGTCATGGTATATTTTGGTTTTTTTCCTGGGCCGGCAGTATGCGGTATGATCCTCACTAGTGATGCTCCCGGTCAGCCACACACTGGGCAAACAGTATTCCACAGTGTGCTTTGTTGTGAAGCACACTAATATTGAAGCACAATAAGCACATTTATATTTCTAGCATTTTTAGCTTGCAGTGGGTTTACTGAGATGTAATACCATTTCAAATTCAGGAGCATCTGTATTTTAACTCACTGTATGGTTCTTTCACAAATAGTATATACCTGTGTAGCCTGTATGCAGATCAAGAATTGGAGGGCCAAACTCATGTTTTATTCATATTTTCCCTTGCTACTAGGCTGATAATAAGCTCCAGGGAAGCATGAACTGCATCTTTCCTGTTCTCTACTGTGTTTCTAAGGTAACAGCGAAGTTAAGTACCTAAGGGCATAAAGTTCTGAGTAAATGTATTGGTAATCTTGAGGATCCATACTCATTTTTATAAAAAAAGAAAAGAAAAGAAAAGAAAAGAAAAGAAAAGAAAAGAAAAGAAAAGAATTTGAGACCTATTTGTAAAACCTGAAATTCCTTTCTCCTTGGGTGTTACACATTTCTTCTATGTATGTTAATAAACATCAGAGCCCAGTAAAGTGGCCATTATTAAAAGCATATTCAAATAACACTTACAAAGCCACAGCAGACTGCTTTTTGCTGTTGTGCCTATGGATGAAATAGCTATAGGCTCTCTTGCTATGGCAAATGCTGGCAATCAACGTGGTTTATGATAATGTAAGTGCAGCTTGCTGGGTTTGCAGGATTAAATGGAGGAGGAATAGAGGAAAAATGCATTAAAGTTGGTAAAATCCACTATTGTCTGGCAGTCCTAGTGAATCTTATTTTGCTCCTTTTGGATGACAAAAAACAAAAAAAAACAACAACAACAAAAAAAAGTGGTCACTGCTGACCAAGAGGGGAATACGGATTAATTTAAATTTATCATCTGTAGATTGAATTTGCATTTTGTACTTGGTCGCTATGTCTCAGACTAGCCAAGTCAGGTAGCTGGCTTGCTTTTCTGTTGGGATAATCTCTGGTGCACAGCATAAAAGCCATCCCCCATCAATCAAAAGCTGGCAGCCTGTAACAAAGGAGGAGAAAATTGGTGGGACTTCTGACAGAGATAGAACTCTGAGGGGCAGTTAGACATGGAGAGGGAGATTCGCCACCAAGATACAGAGGAAGTTGGAAGTGTGAGACTGAGGAGAGGTAACCATGGGGAGACATAGAATAGTGTAAACAGGATAAGTTAAGTGCTAGTTGGAGAGCATGCCTAGCTTAAGGCCTAAGCAATCATTAATAAATATAAAGGTCTCCATGTCACTCTTCAGGAACTGGGGTGGGCATAGAAAAGCCCCCTACTTTTACATTTGTCTTTGCGTTGTTAATTTTTTTTGTTAGTGAAAGTATACTTATAATAAATCACACTTTTAAAAGGCAAGTTTTATTTTGGCTTCCAGCTTCAGAAGTTCCAGTCCAGGTCTGTTGCTTGGACCTTCAGTGAGTCAGAACATCAGAAAAGGAAATCCATGTGAAGGCAAAGCTCCGTGCCTGGTAGAACCCCACAGTCCATTTGAAGCACATACCTAATGTTTCACCTACTTGGCTCCAGCTCGTATAAAGGATTCACCTCCTACTAGTGTCTTTGGAATGGAATGAATTGGGTCTTTAACACCTGGCCTGTGTGAGACATTATTCAAAGGTAATAATTTTTGAATGACAGAAAGACAAAGAGGGTCCCAGCCTGGACTTGCTCAATTTAGAAAAATGTGTTGGGTGACTGTATAGCCCAAAGAGTAAGACACTTACTGAGATAATCAGGTCTAGAAAAAGGAAGGTTTATCTTGTGACTGCCTGAAATGAAGAGTGGGTTACGACCAATAAGAAGCTTCTTGGCAGTAGGAGGAAAGACCCAGGAGATGTAGTTGTCATGCCGCCATCATGGACCCGGTGCTGCTATGTTTCCGTTAAGTCTTTATTCATGTTCTTGTGGGGAGGAACCGTCAGAAGGAAACGTAAACAGCTGGCTTATGTGAGAAAATGTGATGCCTTCTAGTAATTAAAGTTGTGGTGTACTTCCAGTGAGTCACCACTCAATATGGAAAGGACAGAGGTGGGCTGAGTAGGTGGGCTGACACGTAGTGTAGAGTAAGCAGGAGCTAAACACTTGTGAACTGTTCCAAGTCCTTACAGCTTCCTACCAAGGCACTGAAATACTTTGGCTCATTGTGGGGTTTAGGTTTGGGACAATTTTCTCTAAAGAGGGTTTGTCATACAAAAGTCATTATTATTAATAAATATTTAGTAACTGCCAGCCATATGCCCAATGCTGAAATTCAGCTCCCCCACTTTTCTTTTTCTTATTACTTGTCCCCTTTATCTCAGAAGAAGCAATTTAGGAATCCTCTTATCCCTAGTCCCATAGTTTTGTTGTCTTTGAACCCCTGAGTACATTTTTCAAGAGTCTTTTCTATGTTTTTAGGAGAAAATTCCAGAACCTCTTTTGAACCCTTTTAATTCTGAAAGCCATGGATCTCAGAGAGGAGTGTGTCTTGTGACAGCATTCATTCCAAGACACTCTCTGAGGGTGACTCATCACAGTGGCTGGACTTTAGGGTCATGTGCTACTGAGCAAGGATGTGTCTAAATGACCTGTCTCGAGCTGCGCAGATGAACTTCAGAAGTATGTAACAGAAACAGCTGCGTTTATGTTGGTCAGGATTTCCTCCCATTCCTCACCTTGTAATGCTTATCCAAATGTTTTTTTGCTGACCCATTTGATCATATATGGAATGCAGGCAAGAGTGGGATTGCTCTAAGGAGAGAATTCGAGGTTGCTCTGAAATGTTCCCTTCCTTGATTTCCCAGCAGTAATTTGAGTAGGAAAGTTGGCACCAAAACGAGGGTAGCTCAACATTCTCTCCCTTTAAAGCAGTAAATTGCTCTTTTCAAATGACAGTGATTCCCATTAGAGAAGACTGAGTTAGAGTTGGAAGCAGAATCAAGGAAGGACATTTGGCCAAAGAGGAGAAGCATCCTGACATCCATTGTCATGCTGAGCCTCTGATGAGCAGATGTCCACAGGAGACTTAACTGCCAGTTTACAAAAAATGAAACTAAAGAGAGGCAGAAGCCAGTGAAAATCTGTGTGCTTTCTGTAGAGATTTGGGTGGTCTAGCCATAAGTGAGCCCCATTGCTCCTTTTGCCTCCAGGACACATGCCCTCCTCTAAACAAATGCTCTGAAATTGTCCATTGTTGGTACAGTATCAGCACCCATATAACCCCTTTCCTTGCTAAGCCACCCCAATGCTTGAGAATTCCCCTAATGAGCAACTGATCCATCCATCCATTTGCTCGATGCATCTTCATTTGGTGCCTGCTCTGCAGTACAGCAGGATGACCCAGGTTCAGCATGAGTTGTTAGCACTTCAGGTCACCCCAGGCCATGGCCAACATCATTCATGGACTATCTTGCCATTTGCCGAGGACTCATGATGCAGGTTATCATTCTAGGATTGGCTTCTGGTACCTCCGAATCTCCCCATGCCTTAAAATGCTCAATGGCTCAGTTTTCTCTTAAGGAGAAGACCCAGCTGCTCACAGGGCCTCAAATACCCTGGATGGACCTGACCCGCCAGCCTGTTCTTCTTGTTCATCACCCACTACATCATCAGATCCCTTCAAAGACCCACATCCCATCTGGCTTTAGGGCCTTCAATTTTATTGTCTTTCTTCCTAGAACAGTTCTCATGTGTCCCTCTATCCATCTTTACCTAGATAACTCTCTATTTATATTAGAGATCTAAGTTCCAGTGGCTTCTACTAGAGAAGCATTCCTCAGTTTCCATGGCACCTGTACCATATCCACCCTGAATCTGTTTCCTTCCTCTAGCCTCCTATGGGGCAAGCTGGTGCCCTGGTTCTCTCAGTACTGATTATGTTCTTTGACGACAGATACATTTGTTTTGTTAGCATCTGCTCTCTCCAGAAGGACATTATATCATGTCACCTTAGTACATCATTCTAGGTTAGAGATGAGTACCTGGTCCTTAATAGACACCCTGCTGAAATACATTCAATAAAGGAGCATAAGCAGACACATGGAATACGTTTGTTTCCTGTTGCTTTCCAGCTGAGCATTAGGTATTTCAAAGGGATACTGTCAGACACAAAAAGGGACAATGTCAGCCATCACTGGACAAGGATTCCTCACACTATAGCTTGATATTGTTGCTCTTTTACAGATAAGCAAATTGAGAGATGAAGCCGTCATACAGTTTACTGAATAGGTGGCAGAGAAAGAAGTCAATTTTATGTCCATCTGGTGCCGAGTCTCATTCGCCCAACACCTATAAGCCAGTGTCTTCTCATTCTGGAACAAGATGGTAGGATTGTGACTGCACTACTACTCTCCTTGTAAAGTGTGTTCCTCTGTTGTCAGTGTGAGAGGAGTTTCTCCGCCCAGGAGACTGCTCAACCCTTGAAGGACCTGATCACACAGGGATGTAAATAAATCATAATTTCCACTAGTTCGGCCTAACATGGTGGCTCACAATGACAATGGTTTACTGCTTCTTGAAATCCCATGGCCTGGCTTGGTGACTGTGCAGCTTGATGTCACTCAGGCCCACTCCTGGGTATACCTAGAGGGTGGGACAAGCAGTGATCTCAGGTGGTTTCACTCACAAACATGGCTGTCAGGCTAACTGTAGGGTAAAGGCTCTTGGCTCCTTTCCCTGTGGCCTCTCCTCCTCTGGGGACCTCTATGGGTGAGTGAGGGTGGCTTCTTGAGAACTGGCACTCAGAGTTGTGTAGTATTACCCCATGTTCTGTTGTACAGTACCACTTACTGGGCAGCACAGAATTGAGGCTAGGCCGGCCCTATTAATTGGAGAAGTGCCAGAGTCTCATTGCAGAGGGCCACAGAAGGGATTGTGGCTCTCTCTGACAATAAAATGTCACACTGTTTAATGGAATATAATGCAGTTACTAAAAAATAGACACCCATACAGCATTTTCATCAGTGTGAAAAGCCCTCGTGAAGATTTGGGTACAAAGGAATGGTTCAGCTATCACCACAACCAAGCTCAGAAGTAAAGGAGACATGCCTGAACTAATGTGTAAAATAAAAGAACAAAACAAAGACATGAAAGGGTGTGACTGGAACTTGACCTTCACACATTCCCAAGGTCTGCAGCCCTGCACAGGTGCAGAGATGGAGCCCACTCTACACTTCCTCTTGTCGGACTTCATTGTGGGATGTTGCTTGTGGCTGAGGGGACAAAGT
Source organism: Arvicanthis niloticus (assembly GCF_011762505.2). Taxonomy (NCBI): domain Eukaryota; kingdom Metazoa; phylum Chordata; class Mammalia; order Rodentia; family Muridae; genus Arvicanthis; species Arvicanthis niloticus. The sequence goes on from NC_047671.1 coordinate 26,142,427, forward strand.
CTATATCAGACTGGAGGCCAGGGGCTGCCCTTCCCACCTCTCCTCAGTTCCCTGCTCTGGGATCCCGTCCTCTCCAGATCCATCCCTCATTCTCACATTGTCAGTAGCTAGCTTTGAGGATGCTGTTGGCTGCCATTCTTGTGGTCTGCTCTCCTTCCTGATGAACACACCCGGGTCCACCCTCTGCCTTTGTCTGCACCAAGAAACTTGAGCTGACAGGTGGAGGGTTCAGGGGAGTGAGAAAACTGCTAGGTCAGCCTACCCTAGAGACTCCCTCTGAGACCTTCCAGGCCTACCTCAGCAGTACACCCCAGGTGGCTCCACAAGGAGAGCCCACCCACAATCAGCAGGAAGAACAGCACAGGAGGGGTGTCCAAGGCTCCTTTTAAGCCTTTCCCAAGATGCCCAGGGCTACAGAGAAATAAGCCTAGGGATTGGGGACAGGACACTGCACTTGCCTTGGAAGGAGGTGCTCCTGGGGATCAAACTCAGATGTCAGTGTGTGAAACGGTTTCTGAAAGTTGGTTTATGGGACAGTGAGACTCTGTGTGTGTTGGTTGACTTTCTGTCCTTTCTTCATAGTCTCCAGAGTAGAGCCGAGAAGACCATTAGTCATAGGAAGGCTGTGAGATCTATTTCTTCCTGTCTTAATACAGATCAGAATGTCACTTTCCCAGTGGTGAATTGGTGGGCCTGGATACCAGATGGCAGTTCCATTTCACACAGTGGCCTGGGCTCATCCAGCCAACGTCACTCCCTTTGCTCACATCGACTCTCTTGTCCAGGCCTCTCCTTCTCACAGACCTCGGTCCTGGGGGTCTTTTTTTCAGGCTTAGAGTAGGGTTTGGTTGGAGGGGAAAAAAAAGACTTGTGTAATATCTTCCAGATGTCAAAAAAGATGACGTGACTGCTGCGATTTAATTGCTCATAATAATGAAGGGTTGAGAAGAGGAGGGTAATTAAAGATTGGGAGAAAAGTAGAAGTTCAGGTTTATATCTTAGTGATTTTGGCAGGAGCAGGAGACAGGGGCTCAAAACCCACAACCTTCTACTCTTCTGAGAAGCGTGTGACCACAGTGACTGTATTTTATAAACCAAAAATATGGCCTGACAAAAAGAACCAAGAACTCTGGAAAGAAAACATCATTTTTGACTTAGGGATTTATGTTTTATAAACCTTAGCAAAGGAATAAAAAAATAGATCTATAGATTTACGCACTTTAGCTGGCCTTTTGGAAGAGAATCAAAGAACTGATGATTGGGCGTCCCAAGGGAAATCTGCCTTATAAATATGTCTCAAGAGCGAAAGACAGTTGCTTGCTTGTGGTGTATGTAATCCTGTGGGTTCTAGTTTGTAGCATCCAACCCTGGTCAGGGCATGCTCACCTCCCCTCCCCCCACCCCTCCCCTCCTCCCTGTTGTGTTTCTTTGTCTGTAAAATGGTAAAGTTATACAAATTGCTATGGATCTTATTGGCAGGTACAAAAGAAACCCAGGGCAAATGGCTAACTGTGTTTCTAGTAGCATCCCAAAAGTCATGCTTCCTCCAGGTACTCTCTCCGCATCATCCCAAGTACCTGTTACAGAGTCCATGCAGGTGTCCCATCTCTTCTTCCATGCAGGCATCTCGGCTCTTCTCACCTCCCCTCTACCCTAAACTTCTTCAGCTCATGGCTTTCCCTTATCCTAGCTTCTCATTCCTAGATAACCATTTCAGCCATGCACCCTCTGGGTATCTCTTCTTTTCTCCTCCTCTCTTCTCTTTCTCTCTCGCTCAGTCACTCTAGTCTCTCTTTCCCTCATGGCCTCATTCAATATACTGGCTGTGTTTAGTTCAATACTTTCTTTCCCTGCTCTGGACTCTTCCAGATGCCTCTGGTCATTGTCTCCCCATATCTATAATAAAATTCTTCTCAATCATACCTTGGAGTGGTTATGTCCTCATTTTATTACACACTTAGGACGTTTGTAATTCTATTACTCTATGTCTGCCTACATAGTTTTCTTTTAAACGTGTGTTCCATGTCTTTTTTCTCTCTAATTATTTTTATTGGATATTTTATTTATTTACAATACAGATGTCATTCCCTTTCTCCACTTCCCCTCCCTAGAACCCCATCCCATGCACCATCCTCCATCGTCCTTTATGCTTTTATACCATTTTGATTACATTCATGTATTAAGGTCAGTTCTAGGTTGAGGGTCCAGCAATACAATAGATGCAAATAGTCAAGAAACAAGCAATACAATAAGCACAAATAGTCAAAGAAAAAGCAAGGCATTAAACCCAATTACGTGAACACTCCCATGATCACTGTTTCTAAGGGCTTATCAGAATGACCAAAGTATGTGAGCCTACTTCCCTGTCCTAGCCCAAGGTCATTTTCATGTCTACTTCTTTTTTCTAGCCTAAGATTTAGATTCCTGTCTGAAATTACTTCTTTGTTCTAGCCTAATATTTAGGTTTCTGCCTGAGATTACTTCTTTGTTCTAGCCTAAGATTTAGATTCCTACCTGAAATTACCTCTTTGTTCTAGCCTAATGTCAGATTCCTGCCTGAAGCCTACTTCCTTGTCCTTGACCAATGTCATATTTCTGCCAAGCAGCCCATTTCCTTGTCCTTGGCCCATGTCAGATTCTTGCCAAGCAGCCCCAAAGGCTCTCCGCCTCTCCCCCTTTTTTTATTTCATTAACAATACAGAGCCTGTCTTAGGTCATTTTGACAAGAATGCCTTCATTACCTGTCATATAATATGCATTATCAAAAGCAATGCATTTCTGTCTTAGGTTGGTAAGACTCTGTGCAGAATCTTACCCACCCTTGGCTTGCCAGCCTGTTAATTTAATAACTCTTTCTAGGGGTCCATTTTCAGTTTCAAGCCATGTACTTGGCTGCCAACAGTTGATGTTGTTGAAGAAAAGCTTTAAGACAATGGGCAGGAATAATAGCATTCCCAGGACAAAAAGGGCTAGCATGATCAACTATATATACCATTTTTGAAGCTTGACCAAAATAGAAACACTAACCTCAGGCCATGGGTAATTTTATCTGCAGTATCTACTGCATCAACACTCAACAGAGCAGCCTTCTTGAAATTCATAAGCTCCCTATGTATCATTAAAACATCCCGAGAGGTGTAAGAATTATGCCAAATACACTGCACTGTCATTAAACTTCTTACTAATTATAATGACTACCCATGTCAATTGTAGAACTAACATGAATCCAGTGGTATTTGGCATGACACTCAAGATGGCTCCTTACCCTTAAATTCTGAACCTCCTTCCAATAATTTAAATAGGATAAAGAGCATCAATTTCTTCTCCCTAATGCCTATCTAAATCCTCTGGTATATTCAACAGTAACATTTTTTGCTAAATAATTAACAACAGTAGCTGTCTTAACTTCTTGTGTCACAGCCATTGCAGAAGCAGTGGTTCTAGCAATTAATGTAACTAAAGCTGTTATACCAGCAATAATCAAGCCCACTACTCTCTTGCTTCTGCTTAAAGCCTGACTCACTTCTTCCAGTACTTGCAAGCTATTTTAGAATACCAAGATTCTGTGATACTCGGGGTACTAAAACAAATGCTGGTTGATAGACCTCTGTAACTGACATGCCAGATTTCAACATACTAACACAATTAGAAATTGTACAATCAATGCAACTTACATTAAATACTATAGAAGAAACAAGATTATTTTTAACTTGACAATTAAAAGACCCTTAACATATGTGCTAACACCTGTTTGAAATCTAGATCCTTCCCCAACTTTATCTCTTGCTAGGGTAACATCATAGAGAACTGCAGCTAATTTCCAAATATGTCTCTGAAAATGTTCAGAACCAGACTTCCAAATGAAAACTGTTATTTCCAATATTGGATTGATTTCTAGACCAGTCCATGATTAAGTCTGAATAACTGGTCACATTTAATAACAATACGAGAGGCATTATAACTTCTCTTTTTGATTCTCTGTTCTACAAGGTCTAATAACTTGAGGCAAGGCAGCTTGTCCCATCAGGGGTATAGGTAAGTGATGGTGGTCAGGAACTTATGTCTAATATAGCTTCCCAGTCACCATTGTCAGGGCACTCAACAAGCTCACAGGTCAGTATCATTCTTTGTCCTGACATGTGTCCAGCATGTCTCACCCATCACTCTGGTTGCCACCTTGTTCCTTCAGCATCCTGCAGAAAAAAACACAAACATACCCTCTTTCCCATATTTAATACCTGATCAAGATCATGCCTTATGCCAGTAAATGAATCCTTCCCTTTCACCTATGCATAAGTATGCCTAGTTGTAGAGCGCCATAGACACTCAGCAGAAAGTTCCTTGGCATCCAGATTTAAAAAAGAAAAACAACTTTAAAATAAAAAATAAAAATAACATGATTTAAATAAATTTGTGGTGTACAGGGGTATATCTCCTCCTTTTTTATTTTATGAAGATATTGTTTTAAATATCTATGGGCTTGTTCCATAGTCTCTTGTCTGTGAAAATTATAAAAAATCCCCGTAATATGAGTAATGTTAAATTGCTGCTAAAGAGTCTCAAATGTTCAACTGCCATAGCCAGTTTCATTATTTGTTTCTTTTTTTTTTTTCTTTTTTTTTTTTTTTCAATTTTTATTATTGGGTACTTTATTTATCTAAATTTCAGATGTTATCCCCTTTTCCCATTCTTCACCCCCAGAAACCCCTTAACACATCCTCCTTCCTCCTATTTCTATGAGGGTGTGCCCCCACCCACCCACCCACCCACTCGCCCCTCCCCACCCTCGAATTTCCCCTCACTGGGCCATCCAGCCTTCAAGGGACCAAGGTCCTCCTCTCCCACTGATGTCCAACAAGTTCATCCTCCTCTACAAATACAGCTAAAAACATGGGGCCCTCCATGTGTGTTCCCAGGCTAGCTGTTTAAACCCAGGGAGCTCTGGTTGGTTGGTACTGTCGCTCTCCCCATGGGGCCACAGCCACTTCAACTCCTTCAGTCTAAAAATATGGAACCCTTCACGAATTTGCACATCATCCTTGCACAGGGGCCATGCTAATCTTCTCTGTATCGTTCCAATTTTAATATATGTGCTGCAGAAGCAAGCACGTGTTTTATGTCTTAACACATTACTTCATTGTTTGCTAGAAGACAAGTAAGAGGGGCAAACCCATGTCCCTGTGTGACTCCAGCTCACCACTCCACTGGGCTCCAGAAGACAGAAGCCCTCCTCTTCCTCCTCCTCCTCCTCTTCTTCTTCTTCCTCCTCCTCTTCTTCCTCCTCCTCCTCCTCTTCATCTTCTTCTTCTTCCTCCTCCTCCTCTTCTTCCTCCTCCTCTTCCTCCTCTTCCTCCTCCTTCTCCTCCTCTTCATCCTCCTCTTCTTCTTCTTCTTCCTCCTCTTCCTCCTCCTCTTCTTCCTCCTCCTCCTCTTCATCTTCTTCCTCCTCCTCCTCTTCATCTTCTTCTTCCTCCTCTTCTTCCTCCTCCTCTTCTTCCTCCTCCTCCTCTTCTTCCTCCTCCTCTTCATCTTCTTCCTCTTCCTCCTCCTCCTCTTCTTCTTCTTCCTCCTCTTCCTCCTCCTCCTTCTCTTCCTCCTCCTCCTCCTCTTCCTCCTCCTCCTTTTCCTTCTTCGATATTAATGGCTTCGAGGGATTTGGCACATGGTAGACATTTCATTGCCAGTGAGTCAGTGAATCAGTGAATGAATGAATGAATCAATGAATTTGACTGTATCTATTGATTTAGAAAATAACTTTGTCTTCTTCTTCCAAATTATCATTTTTATCAGAATTCTTTGTACAGTTTCCAGGTGAGAGGAAAGTAACTACTCTCACAAATTCATCACCTAAGAGAAAATGTCTCACCTCCAAGCAGTCTTTCCCTGTCTGTCTTCACTTCCTCCTTGTATCCTCCAGACTTGGAACTTGCCTTTCCTGCCTGCTTGATCTGGGTGTTGTATACAGAGCAGGAAGGAAAGCAGAAAAGAAACACATTATCGCAGCACTATTACAATTGCAGAGTGTGCGCATGCGTATATCTCCATCAATATACATGTGCATGGAAGTGTTAAATGTAAACATTAAAGTAGGTTATCTTCAATAATTTATACTTGTCTCTCTCTCTCTCTTTTTTTTCTGCACTGATGGTGTGTTATTTCTCTACAAAAAGCTGGTTTCGAATTTTAAAAGGGGTTGTTAGTACTTTTAGGTCACATTGCTGATGGTGTAAGATGACTGTCAAGGATACTTTCACTCTTTCACCCAGTTTAAAAGTGTTCAACTGGGGACTGTGTTGACAAACTTTTTTAGCTCACGGCAGGCATCTTTTTTGAAGTTTACCAGTCTTATCTTTCAGTCGATATGTTTCCCCAGTCCCTTATAAATTTTATTTCAGCTTGAATAGGATGGAGTTTATAAGAGGTTTTAAAATACTTTCTGGAATGTATCCCAATATAAATACATTGGCAGATACTGTAAGATATTCATCAGTTTAATGCAAGAGTCCTTAACAGGAGGCTAGGGGGAGGGGCACTCACTTGAATACCCACAGAGGGTTAACCAAATGCAAAGGCTGCTTTTGACTCCCTTGGGGGAGAAAGGTGATTGGATCTCACTCTACATTCTTCATTCCCTGGGGTCCTGGATGTGTAACAAAATGACTTGGAAATGACAAACTAAGCAAACTACTAGAATCAAACATATTTTTTACTAAAGATGTATTTATTTTATTTTCTATGTCTATGTTTTGCTGGTGTGTATATATGTGCACCATGTGTGTGCCTTGTGGGGACCAGAAGAACATATCAGATCCCGTGGAGTTGAAGTTACAGATGGTTTGAGCGGGTACTAGGAGCTGAGGCTGGATCTTAAAAGAATAGCAGCACGTGCTCTTCTAAACCATTTCTCCAGCCAACAGATACAGTATTTATTAAAAGTGAGAGACTGAGCTGGATGTACCTATTCCGGTGGGGCGTCTGTGTACACAATAGTTCTGAGTGAGAATGAAATTGGAGCGAAATCCTAGTGGTTAGCCCCCACCTTCCATTACCTCCTCAGCCCCATAGGCCATTTCTGTGAGGAGCAGGAGCTGACCAAATGCTTGTACATGGTGACTTGGGCTTCTATAAAGCCTATCAGATCTAATTCTTACTCTTCTTTCCTCTCGAATCCACCACCAGCTCAAACACAGTAGCTTCCAAGGTCCCAGGCCTGAGGTTTTGCAAGGATAGACAAACAGTGTCATGTGTGGAGGTCACAACAATGAGCTGCAAACGGACTCTGGAAGTCTCCTATGCTTTTTCTAACAAGATTGGCTTTTCCAGCCTGGCCTTCCTGTGTGCTAGCCTGAGTGAAACAAAGACCATTCTGGGCTCCTATGCACATTCATGAGCATGCCAGGCACAGGGGACTAAGGCTGCACTTGTCTTGGACCTGATCTTTGAGAGGGATATTTTATTCCCAGAAGAATAAAATGTTTGGAAAAGAGGTAAACATAAGTTGTTTGCTAACATGTTTCTTTTTAAACAAAACATGGTTTATATTTCTATGTGAGTATTCTTATGATGCTTAACGAGGAAAATCTCTTGGACTCAAATTGGTAATTTTTCAATCAGCATTCTTTCAGGTGTATACCTCTAGAACAAAAATAAAACATCAGTTCTTTATCAAGAGACAAACATCTGAAGGCAGTCATGGATCATGAGAATGAGCAGGTCATGTGGTGTGTCTTTTGGTTGTGTGTCCATGGAGCTTTGTGTGTGTGTGTGTGTGTGTGTGTGTGTGTAGGGGGTGGGGGTGCATGATCATACTTACGTCTGATTCTTGAATCAACATGGTGAGAAAGATGCTTCCACTGAGCCTGGAAAGGCATAGTGACCCTTTTGTCATCAAAGTTCTAAGAACAGGGAATGGAATATGGGCCCAGAAAGTGCCACCAGAACCCAGTTGTTACCATTCACACTGGATGTGACTTGTTGGTTATGAATATTCACAGGCTCTGAAACTGGCTTAGGGAACCTTGCAAGGCCTAGAGTATCCTGTGCAGTTATCCATTTCACTGCAGAGGGATTCTGTTATGGCCTGAGGCCCTAGTCTCTGTGGCTTCGAAACAAGTGAGATCTGGGAAAAGAATATTATTAGATAAACTGGAAACTGCTCACAAGACTTGTTGCTCATGGATTCCTCTGCCCTGGACCTATACAACCACCGTCATTTTTAACCATGCACAGTGTTGCCTTCACCCCAGTTCAGGTCAGACCCATGGCCTGATCCTGAAGGCATCTAGATATATAGACCTCATGGTTGTCATCCTGAAGGTGATGTGTTCAAAGGGCCGAAGGTAAGGCTGCTGAAGGGTGAGGCCATTCACCTCAAAAATACCACAATTTCCTTAGTGAACCCACCATGTGGGCCACTTTTTTCCTCTGACGGGAAAGAATTGCCCTCTTTCAAATGCTTTCCGCCATGGTGAGGCTAGTGGCCAACTTCTTCTCTGAGGCCCCTTGTCCAAAGCCCTGCCTCTGCTGGAGGGAGTGGGTAACTTGGATGTGCGGACAGTGCCTGATTGAGACTGACCCACTGGGCTCTTGCCAGCACTTCCAGGGGAGCTGAAGCCCCAAGTCCTTGGCAGAGAAAGCTGGGTCCAGAAAGTTCCCTAACGATGTGGTTGCCCAGCCTTGTAGATGAGATGCAGAGAGGCTAGGAGGAAGCTGGAAACCCTGAGATGGGAGGCAATGAAGGAAAAAAGAGGGGACACAGCATACATACCAGCTGTCTTCTTCTCTCTCCTCCCTACTTGGTCCCAGATAGGTTCTTCACCCAGAGCCATGGGCTCATTCCTGCATGTATGCTGGTTCTTGCAACCAACGTAGTTTTTCCAACTCGCTTTTTGGAGAGGCTCTGGCAATACCCAGGCCTTGTGTGTCTGGCTTGTCTACATGCCATGTACCTGAGGAGGTTGGCTTCTTCCTTCCAGGAGTCTTCATCTCTTCTGCCTCCACACAGAAGTGGGCAGCTTCCCATCTCTCTACTACAACAGTTTTAATGCATTCTGAAAGTATTCAGTGTGTTCGGTATGAAAAAGGGAAAGGCTGATCCAGCCGGAACTGGTTTGGGATGCTAGTGCAATAAAGTAAAATTGTGCTCTCAAGTAAACCTTGTAGGGGGAGGGAGAATCTCGATTTACCATCTTATGGCTACTCATAATTGAAAAGCCTGTGATTAAAATCAAATGCACTGTATAGGAAGAAACATACTCAGTAGAAACAGATTTATAGTCTTAATCTACCAGTCAAAACAGAAAACCACCCTCACTACACCCCTTAAGAAGCAAATTCCTCTTCCTCCTGAACACGATGAAAGGAAGGACCAAACAATAATTGGGGTCCCTGCGTATTTCCTCCTGCCTGTGGCCCCCCTGACAACTGCAGTATACTGACCTGCCCTGAACCTTTGCTTTCTTACAGATTTGCCTTCTGTGTAGGCTTTTATTTCACTTCATTGGGTAAGAGATCCTTACCACCTAGAACAGAACTTCTAACTATACAAGTAATCATCAAATTAACCTTGATGTCTCAGTCCATTCAGGCTGCTATAACCAACCACAGGAGACTGAGTGGCCTGTAACCAACTCAGATCTATTTGTCAAAATTCTGGCAGCTGGGCAAGCTGAGGTCAAGGTGCTGGTGGCCTAGATGTCCAGAGACGGCCAGAACTTGCTTCCATGTTCACTGGAGATTTCTGTGGTTTTATTAGTGAGATGCTACTCTTCCCCTGAGCCTTGTCAGCCCCTCCTCCCACTCCATTTCCAAGCTGTCACCTGGGGATTGGCTCCAGTATTCATGTTAAATATCAGTATTCAGTCTATGTTAATCTGTTTGCCCTAATAACCACATTATCTTCTTTAATAGTTGCCTCCATGTCCCATTCATCTGATTTTTGATTTAAAAAAAAGGGGGGGGGGGTGGAAGGTGATGTGAGGCAGAGCCTTCTCCATATAACAGCACAGAATGGCTTTGAACTCAAGATTTGCCTGCCTCAGCCTCTAATTCTGGGATAATAGGTGTGTGCCACCATGCCCAGCTCTATTTCTCTATTTTTATGTCAGAAAACTATGATTTTTCTGCCGCTTTCATAAGCCAACACACCCTGCTAGGCAGCTGCTCCTATTCTGGCATGGGGCCAACTGTATGGAAAGGTCTGGAGGCTGAGTTGGGGCAGCCTGTGCCCTCAGCATAGGGTGGGAGGTAGCTCTACAGAGAGATGGGGCCTCCTATAGCCACATAGGAGGACTTCAGGGAACAGTATCCCATACAGAAAGAATCATGTTTTGACCCAGTCAGAACACCACCAAGATAATCCAGCAAAAGGCAAGTATAGTAGGAATGGCCTGGAGACAGGGGCTAGCAGCGAGGATGAGGGACTGAGGCTGAGGTGGTGGGATGAGGGTGAGTACATGTAGCTTGGGATGCAGGCTTGGGAGAGATGTTTAGACATGGTGTACTAAGTGCATGGTGGGTTAAGCAGATGGTGCTCTGAGCGGATGCTCTCTTTCCTTAAGTGTGGCTTACAAAGGCCATTTTTGCCTAGGATAACAAAGTTAGCATTCTGGAACTTGAAAGAGGCAGATGAATTCCCATCAGAGGCCAGGGTGGAAGTCTTGGGAGCACCTGTCCTTGCAGGATACAGATAGTAGTCACCAACACAATGCTTAGATGTCTATCCAAGATTTGAGTTCATTATCTGTGGGGACGTGGCACACATCATAGCCAGGGGTTGTCTTCCTCTCTTCCTATGCCTAAGGGATCTCAGGGCTGAGGAAAAAAGGAAATCACTTCAACTGAGATGCTGGAGGTTTGGGGGACCTACTTGTTCTTCTCAACAGCAGTGAATTCTTGAACAGAACTCCTGGCTCTGAGGTCATGTTGTGTTTGTGAGACCAACAGTGGGAATTGACATGTGTGCTGCCAAGGAAGGAAAATGGTTCTACTGACTTTTAGTCGAACCATTCACAGTATTTATATATTTATTATATTTACTCATGAGATGTCGTGATCTTACACTTTGAAAGAACTGATTTCAAATGGATGCTCCGGTAGGAATCTGTATCCCCTCCTCAGAAAGCTGAGGAAAGAGAGTTCTCTGAACTCAGAACAAAAGGCCAGTCTAAGCAACATAGTGAGAGCTCCCCCCCCCGCCCCCCCCCACACAACAGTAAAAGCAGTAAAAGGAATTAATATCAACCATTTTTCGCTATATATCAGAGAGAACAAAGACCCAAACTATTTCTAGATGTTGAGCCGTGAAAGTCTGGGCTTCTTGGTGCTTGGCAGTCCTTGGTAGGGAGGTGTGGTGGGAGCTGATTAGCTAGGGGCTAGGGGGCTCCCAGTCGGGCACCAGGAATTTTAGTAGGAATGAAGCAAACCCTGTGCTCTGTTTCCAAAATGCAAACGCCTAAGCGTGTCCTCCCATCCCTCCTTGCGAGTGGGCCTTGTCACCCACAGCAGCAGTTGGACTGGAACCAGCCAGAGCAGGTAATACCGGCCCAGTGCAAACCACGTGACTTTAGCATCAGCCTTTTCCTTGAGGCACAGTTGGATCTGCCTCCATTAGAGGTTAACAGATCCATTGTCACAGGGCGAGGAGAAAAGAAGGTGGGATGTTGATGGAGCATGGTTGGGCTTGCAAACACCCTGGGCAGGGGAGCAGGGGACAGGGGATGAATCTGCCACTTGTGAGGAAGGAGAGGTTTGACGAAGGAGGATGTAGGCATCGGCTGAATAGAGCAGTGAGGCATCTGGGAAACTGGCATCATGGAGGAGAAGGCAGCCCAGGCTGAGGCACTGGAAAGGAAGTGAGAGGATTCTGCAACAGTAGGCAGGGCAGAAGAAGGGCCTCCGGCAAATGGCTACACGCCCTAAAGCCCCTCAGGCTCTGATGTTCCAGGCCCTTCAGAATCAGAGTAAGCCCATGAATGGTTGTGCCTGGATACCACTCAGCCCCCAGTCTCGCCCCACCCCGATCCTTATCATGATCAGAGGCGTGGCTCATGGAAAGTGCTTTACATCCAAGTGATGCTGGGTATGGAAATGTTGAAAAGTTCCAGGGCCACCAACCGTGGATAGGCGGGCTCATCAGTATCACACAGGCTGAGGGTTTCCTACATTGAAGTCACTGTCACCCAGTAAGGTGCTATTATGTAAGGCTGTCATCCTGCTTCACTGCAGCAAGCATATAGACAGAAGTGACATGAAAGCCCGGATGTGAAGAAGACATGTCTAGAGATGCCTCTGTCTGCCATGCCAGCCTTCTGGGGCCTCGTGGAAACCACGGGCTGACTCACTGAAGAGTCTTCCTAAACACCTGCTTTTGCTCCAGTGTGGCCTGTGGTCTGAGTAAAGGCCCCGGGCCTCCTGGCACACACAGAACTGATTTTCTTGGCGTTTTCTTTATTATTTCTGCATCTCCTTCCCACCAGAAGACTGGGAACGGGGCTGGGCTTCCTTTAAAACACGGGCTGGATCACTTCCTTTGTGCCAAGTCACTGAGAGGTTGCTGCTTCCCTCAAAACCGGGGGTGGGGGGGGGGGGTGGGGGGGGGTGGAGGGAGGAAAGCAGAAGAGAAGGGGTTTATTTTTTGGCCACTGATCACAATGCCAGATCCCCACCAGGATTCCATTCCAGTAGCCATACCTGTTCCTGAATTTGCTTTCTACGGTTTAAGTTACACAAGTTCAACTGTGTCCAAAAAGATTAAATGGAAAATGTCAGAAATAAACAATTCTTACGTTTTAAATTCTACTCTAGCCTACGTAGGAGGATGAAATCCCAGGTCATCGTCTCACATGCCCAGGACGTGACTCACGTGTGCACGGTATCCTGGTATCCATGTTACATATGCTGCCCTCCAGAGAGACTCTCAAAAGAGCCCAGCACATTGGGGCACCCTTTTACCTAGCAAAGATGCTCAGATAAGAGATGTTACAAAGGAGGCACTGAGGTACCTCGCACAGGAAGATTAGCTCTGGTGCCTTGGCAGTGCTGCTGGGTACACAGCACAGGTTTTACACAGAGTCAGTGTCACCACAGGATTCTTTGTAGGGCCTTAGAACATTTCCCTGTGGCGGAGAGGGCAAGTGTATCTATCAGGTGATGGTGTGAGGAAGTCAGCTGTCATGGCCTCTCTAGCAGCAGGTTGTGTCACCTCCGAGAGTCCTTAGAGAACTGCTTACGTGCATTGGAGTGGAGTTTGCATTTCTTTTGGTAAGCCCATTCAGTAATTCCTTAAAGGATCACTCCGAATGTAATGTCTCCAGCTGCCCATTTTATCCCTTGCTTGCTGTTGCAAGTACTTCCCGGTGACACAAGACAGAGAAATGGCAAATAAAGATTCTCTGGAAGAAGTGTTGTGCAGTCTGTGGTCCAACACAAAACTGCAAACTTACTTAAAATATGATCCCTTGCCTCTTTTTTGCAAACTAGCTTGTAACTTTTTTTTTTCCCCGCAGTGGCAGGGCTGAGGGTGTTGTCGTTACTTGGTTTTGTTCTTTGAGTCAGTTTTGAGATAGCTCTGGCTATCCTGGAACTTGCTATGTAGTAGTACAGGCTGGCCTCAGACCCACAGGGATCCATCTGCCTCTAACTACTGAGTGCTGGTTGGTTTTATATCGGTTTGACTGACACAAGCTAAAGTCACTTTGGAAGAGAGGAACCTTAATTGAGAAAATGCCCCTACTAGATTGGCCTGTGAGCACACACATATTCAGGACTGATGATTGATGTAGGGTGTGCCCTTCACTGTGGGGGAAGCCACCTCTGGGATAGAGGCCCTGGGTGCTATATGAAAGCAGATCAAAAAAGCCGTGAGAAGAAGTCACCACTGCTCAGTGACCTCTACATCAGTTCCTGCCTTGAGCCCCTGCCCTGACTTCCCTGGATAATGCACTACAGATTGTAAGTTGAAAACAGTTCCCTCCTCAAATTGCTTTTGGTCATAATGCTTTATCGCAACAATACAAACCCCAATTGAGGCAGCATGCACCCCTAGCCTGGCACTTCCATGGTTCTTGAGTGAGAACTATGTAGATGACAATATTATGTCACTGTGTCCACAGATTAGATGTGCCATTTGGAAAGGAAGACCACACCATCTCTTGTTCCAAGAGAACATATCGTAGTGGTGAGAGAAGCATCATCTCTGGGCTCCACAGACAGAGTTTCAAATTTTTTCCTGATGTGATCTTGCCATAGCTTTTTGTTTGTTTGTTTGTTTGTTTGTTTGTTTATTGGTTGTTGTGGTGGTGTGTATCAAGAGGTTTAGTTTTCTTGTTTGTTTAAATTTGTAGGCTCACTTTACAATTGGGGTTGTGAGAAGTTAAATGGTTGATTGAGCCAACTGGTATACCTGGGACCCGCAGCAAGCACTGACACCTGGGTCTGGATATGCTTGCATGGGCACTGGGGCAGTATCACTAGCCAGAGATTTGCTTCCGAGGAGCAGGTTGGTTGACTGTGACAACATCAGCTTACTGTTACAACACTGAAGCAATTGGCAAAGTCGGTAAAGTCGGTGTGCCTGGAGCCAAGGACACTCCCAGAGAGGTTTTTAGGGATTCTTTGCAAACTTCATGATGTTTTGTTAGTAAACTTAACCTTAAAACTAGACCTCATTTCCCCACACAGTTACCAGCCTATTCTGTGAGTCCTTTCCCTGTGTGTGAGCATCCACTTGTCAAAGTATCAGTTTTAAAAAGGTAGAGAAGACTGAAAATCAAGTGTACAAAACCATAACTTTGTTTAATTCTCACGTGATCACACCTGGGATTCCATTTAGTGGTATGGTGAGGGCAGAGATATCTGATGGTACTTAGTTATTGATGTGGGCCCTAGTTCCTGTGTTTTGGAAGACATTCATCATCACGCCCGAAATGCAAACACCATGCACAAATGTGAGAACAGGGTGTTTAAATGGGATGACAGATGGCTAGTCAGCCTAACGTGAGACCCTTCTCTCCATCATCCTGGTCCTTCTTGATCTTCCTCTTGTCTCTTCCTACTCTACACTCTCTGGCTTTTCCTGTGCAAACCCAAGTCTTGCTGATTTGTTTGGGAGCTCATCTGTCCTGCCTCCATCAGTATTGGGTCTCCTTACTTTGGGTCCTGCTATTGGCTGCCCTGGTAGACTTGAGAGAAGACACCATACAAAATGCTAATTCTTTCTCAGTCTTCCTTTTAATGGTCTTACCTGGCTAGTGCACAGGACCCAGCTGTGAACTGGACCTCTCTGCAGACTTTGACCTTGGGTTACTTGCTCATCTTCCAGCTACCATGTGAAGAGTCAAACTAACACATCTGATTTGGGTGTTGAATGTACCAGGAGTACTTTAGAGTGTGGAGACCTTTTTGGAGACCCTCAGACATGATTGGTGTTGACCACAGAGTTGCCAATACATGCAGCTGAACTTCTTCCTTAAAGAGGGAGCTCTTCACCCTCTGCCTTGTCTGTGTGAGCCTTTAAGCACGATGTCTCTCTAGAGTCACCTGCCTGTATCACAGCATCCGGGTCATTTATCATCATATATTAAGTACTTATTGGTTGATTATTTGATGCTTCTGTCCCTGAAACAAACAGCCCACGGACCTTTTTCTGTGCCCTGGAGCTGGTGCATTGGGGATAGAATGCTTTCAGTTGGTAGGTTTGATTCAATAGCACCAGGAAGCTTCTTTTCTCGGGTTCCTTCGTTTCCTTTCTGTTCCCAGCGCTTCAGGGAGACCACGTATGTGCTCTGACATGGAGCAACACTCAGCAAAACAGATAGTGAGCAATGCTTAACTGAGGTGGGAAAATAAAGAACCCAGAGGATCTGAATGGGTTAGGAAAGAATCAGATTAGATTTTTTGAGCCTTTGTCTCTAGAAGCATGTCATTTCAGTCAGTCTATGTAACAGGATGATATGACACAGGACAACACAACCATTTCTTCTATAGAAGTGTGGGGACCCCAAGCCTGGTCCACACTAAAAAAAGAAAAGATTCTTTTTTTAAGGCCAGAACCCCTGGGGGGAAGGGTTTTGAAAATGGTGAGGTGGGTGGGGGAGGGGTTCGATGTCTTAGTAGACAGCAACCAGCATCAGAGAGACAGAGTAATGTAGCCTAAAATCTCCCTGCCCCCCACCCCCAGGCCCTCCAGCCCACATTTGCTGTGAGATTTTGGAAGCCCACTGATGACATTCCCTCTACTCAGGGGCTTTGCTGTGTGTCCCACTAACCAACAGTTGTTTACAAGGGTGTGGGCATGGTTCTGTCCTTACATTTTTAAGCATTTTGTTTACCCAACCCAGCCTTAAAGCAGTAAGATCTTTCAAGACTGGTGACAGTATTTTCTCCTTAGTTATTTGCAGTAAAATTCTCTAATATAAGTACATTTTTAGTATTAACATTGAAATGAAGACTGCCGTATAAATACTGCTCACAAACTGGAATCTTCCCGAGACTATTGCCAATCCTGGGAAATTTTAGGGTGCCTATGGAAATCTGTTCTTGCCTTCTGAAGAGAGAGAGAGAGAAAGAGAGAGAGAAAGAGAGAGAGAGAGAGAGAGAGAGAGAGAGAGAAGTCCTTCTTACAGTTTAGATATCACTGTGGCTGGTCATCCCAGGTGATATTTAGAGAATGTTTACATTTTTAACACACAATGGCAAGTACCTTTTCCAAAATAAACATAGCCCTCTCTCTTTATGGCTTGATTTTGCCCTTCTTTTTATCTAATACTAGCAAATGAAATGTGGTTACTCCCTAGTTTCAACAATGACTAAGAATATGAGGTTTCTATACATGATTTAGTGCTTGCACGTATTTAAGTGATGCTGTAATAAAAGTAGGTTTAGGTCAGTTCTAGGGAT
The DNA here is from genome assembly GCF_011762505.2 of Arvicanthis niloticus. Lineage (NCBI taxonomy): Eukaryota > Metazoa > Chordata > Mammalia > Rodentia > Muridae > Arvicanthis > Arvicanthis niloticus. Next base: position 26,159,323 of record NC_047671.1, read on the forward strand.
GCAAACGACTATCCTCCCGCCCATCCTGTCGTATTCAAATCAGAGAAGGCCAGGATGGCACTGGTAATAGGAACTGTGACAGTCCTGCTCCTTGCTCGTACAGTCTGGGCTATTTTTGTTGAATAATTTGAGGACACTTAACAAATTGCTGTTGGAGCCTGGGGTGTGAGCCTCTATGGCCCCCACACCCACATTCCAACCACTCGAGGTATACGTGTGCATTGAATATCTGGTGCGGCATGGGGACTGGACTGGTCAGAAGGGCTTCACTGGAACCATGAGCCACAAGCACAGATTTCTATGCAAACATGCAGGAAAAGAAGACAGGGCCTTTTTTTCTTAGAAGCCAGGAAGGACAAAAAGCCCTGGCCAGAATGAAAGGGTTGTTGTACTTAGACTAAGGTGCTTTAGGATTTAGGAAAGGTTTCCAATTGTTCAGATTCCTGTGGAAAGCTTCGTGTCCCACTGCCCAGCTGTTGTTTATGTGGCTGTGTGTGCACAGCTCTGTCATTGTGTTTTTTAGTTGTTTTTTTATCTTCCTCCCTCTCCCCCTCAAAGCAGTAAGTTCTTTTAAGACCAGCCTTTTCTATTTTCAACAAAGTGTTTCTTGAGTTAAGTTCTGGCTTAGCAAAATAGTAGACACACAAACAATCTGTTTCTCAGACCAAAACAGTCACCTGAAAGCTAAAGTCTGAGAGGTGCACACTTGATTTACTAGGGAAAATTGAACTTTCAAATGATGCCTCAGGAGGCAGAGTGTGTCCTCTGTTCCTGGGATACAGTCAGGTGCCTGGGTACCCATCTACCCTTTGGGTTTTTCTAGGACTGTGCTAGGGCAGAGGCCTTCATAACTTGCCTTTGCAGTCAGCTTTCTGTCTCTGTGGGTTCTATATTCAGGGATTCAACCAACTGTGGGTCAAAAATTCCCATTAAAAGAGCTATCCATCTGCATGGAACACATGCAGGCTTTCAAATCTTGTTAGTCTTCAAAAGATACAGCATAATGGTGCTTACGTTGTAGGAAATATTTTGAGTCATTTAGGGACAACTCATAAAACATGCTAAGATGTGTGTAGCTCATAAAATACTTCGTCATCTTGTGTAAGAGACTGAGTACTTCAGAGGAGGACACCCACCTAGATTCCTAGAAGCAAGGATCAAGGATCAACTGTTCTACCTTTCAGCTCAGCTTGCCACCTCTTGCAAATTAGCCCCAGGGGCAGCTTGGACCAGACCCTCAGTGGAAAGTACATAACCCTCCAAGCCGTGTGCTGGGAGTGACATTATTCCCTTAGCTGAGTATTAGGCGACCTTCCCAGCAATGAAGGACTGGGAGAGGAAAAATGCCAGGACGTTCCTCACAGAATTAAAGGTAGGTGCATGATGCCTTAAATTTGAACCCAGCAGCAATGGAGTTGGACAAAACAAGATTGCTAGTAGTCCGACCCCACTCCCCCACCCCACACTCTACATTCTGCTTCCTTTCTGAAAAGTTGGATGACTTGAGCTCCCTGCCTCTCATTCTCCACCAAACTGACTTGACTCATACCAGAGTAATACTGCTTAGTCGACATATCAGTTTATTAAAGTAGAATTCATCAGATAATCCCATTGTCTTTGGAGATATCTCTCTCCTTCCTTATGTTTTTGACAGGATAATTTTCAGGTTCTTGGAAGATAGGGTTAGGAAGGACATGCACATCTTCATAATTATATCCAGATGGAGGAATGATGCCCACGGCAGCCCTGATCTCCTTTCACACTATAGGTTGTATACATCGCATATGTATAAGGTTTTCACGACAACTTTGTAGGCAGCAGACTCTAGCATCTGGATTTGTGTTTGCTTTGTAACACACAGTGTGCTACTCTTTAGTTCCTCTAAGTGTCTCTTCTATTCTTGCCCCATTCTCCAGTGCTGATGTAATTTTCCTAGTTTGCATTTGATTAAAAAAAAACTATGCCCCATGGCTTTCATGGCTCAGCTGACATCAGACTGGCTAAGGAAGGAGTTACATGTGCGTGCATGCGACGCTTGCAACTCCAGGTTCGGGGATATTTTCAGCTAGTCTCGTGAAAAAGCAAAGCTTGTAAATCCAGACAACATGGGAACAGGCAGCATATCCATCTCTAGCAGGAAGGAACATGGGCTCTCAGAGCAGAGGATGCTAGACTCAGGCACAGTGGTGAGGCCTCAGTTAAATGATTTTGTTAAGAATCATAAGTGGCCTTACCAGGAGCCGAGTCATCTCATATTCCTTTTCATAAATAAACATCTAGATGCGGTAATGGAAATGCTCATTCTGAATATCAAAGACTTGCCTGTTGGCACCTATAAAATGGGGAAATACATCCCTTGCTATTCTCCACTGCCCTAAACCTAAAAACCCTTGTTCACTTAAATCAGACAAAAATCAGATTTGCTTAATATGAGTTGTCTCTTTTATGTTTCCTTGAACCCATTTGGACTTTGTCCTTGGACAGCAGTCTGTGTTTGGGAGGGCAGAGCACCAGCCTTTTTTCTTCCCTTGATCACAGGGTATGTCAGAAAGGGCTGTCTATTTAGTTGGCTGCAGGAGGTGACTACCCCAGATGGCCCCTTACAGGACTTGACTACAAGGATCCCAGCAGTGGCCATCGCAAGATATGCCACTTGGCAGGTGTTACTAGACCCGGGGGTCTAGTGAGAGTCCAGGAGACTCTGGGAATCTTTTCAAATCTATCTGGGTTTGCAAGCATTGCTGGTAGCTTGTGAGAGTGACCCAGTGGACAGTTGAGGAGATGAAAGAAAGCCCTTTGGATTAAGTAAGATTTAGGAAATAAAAGGATTAGCTAGACACAAAAGCTAGATTTACGGGTTTATTTAGCCAGTGCAGTGTGGCATACTGAGATGGGGGACTGTCTAGAAAGAGATAAAAGGAATAAACTCAAGGGTCGTAGGGCAGCTAGGATGAGCAGAGCCCCTACCCCTGCTTGCTAAATCTTCTAATAATTGAAAATGGGCCCAAAAGGGCTGCCTCCCTCTGACTCCTCCAGCAAGTATTAAGGAGAGATACAATGACAAGCTAGCTCATTCTCTGGTAAGGTCAAGCCTCAGCTAATCTTAGGAAGTAGAACACTCGCTTTATGACAGTCTTTTCACAGGTTAAATAGTTTTTATCTTGAGCAATGAAACAGTTGATCCTTATGGGGAGGAGAGTTAAATATATTTTAGGATTATCAAAAAAAATCACAAATGTATCTTCTAACATGGGTCATCTCTGCTCTGCATCTTCTCCAATTGCAGGATCAGAAATTCCCATGATCAGAGGATAGTTCAAACACATCTGTGTAAGAGGAAAGCCTGGCCAATTCCTCAATACTCTTGGTCATGGGTGGGTAGCAGGCTGTAGAAGTCAGCTGCTAACTATGAGACAGAGGTGTTCTTCAGCACATTATGAGAAAAGTGCCAACATTGCTACTTCAGTGCTTTGGGACATTGTTAGGTAAGCTTAAATCACCTGAACACAAGCTCTGTGATGCCCTGGTAGTCAGTTAGATAAATGAGACGCTAAGTGACAGATGGCCTTGATAGTACAGACGTGCTGGACAAAGGGATGAGTGTCACCTCTGATGGAGTAGAGCCAATGGCAAAGATTCATCATGCTATCTATAGTCACAAGAGTTAAACTTATAATTTATTTATGGTATTTTCTGCTTAACTATTTTCAGACGCTACCTAATGCGAGGTAGGTGAGGTCTTATAAAGAAAGTTATCAGGGACTAAACCACCAACCAAAGAAGAGGGACCCATGGCTCCAGCAGTATATGTAGCAGAGGATGGCCTTGTGAGACATCAATGGGAGGGGAGGCCCTTGGTCTTGGGAAGGCTCGATGCCCCAGTGTAGGGGAATGCCAGGGCAGGGAGGTGGGAGTGGGTGGATGGAGGAGCACCTTCATACCTTCATAGAAGCAGGGGGAGGGAAGATGACATAGGGGGTTTCCAGAGGGGAAACCAGAAAAGAGGATATCATTTGAAATGTAAATAAATAAAATATCCAATAAAAAATGGAAAAACTAAAAAGAGAAAGTTACAGATAAGAGGGTTTCTTGGTATGTTTTAGCTGTCTGCACACTTGACCTTCTGCTGTTTGTAGGAGCAAATCTAACTAGCTGACACAGGCTGAATTGTTCACATCTGTGCTGGACCAACTATGACAGGTCCTACTAATCCCAAACTGCTCTCAAATATCCAGAACCTCTGCTTGAGTCAGCCTTCTGAGGACACTCCCTGGATGCTTGACATCATGCCCTTTATCTCTGCAACTCTACCCAGCAACCAGTTTCCCTGAGGTACTTTCTCCCAAGGTGTTAAGACATTTTTGAGAGTTGACTTCGTCCTTGAGATCATATGACTTCTATGACAATTTTTTTTTCCCTAAAGCCATTATGAGTGTGGCTGACCAGTGAGGAGAACAAGACTTTTTAAGATGGAAGCTCGTTTTCTCCACTCCCACCACACAGAGAAAGTTCTTGGAGAAAAGTAGAGAACCACTTAAACCTGGATGAATAATATTAATTGTCATGAGTATATGTATCAGAAACCGATGACTGCATCTGTGTCCTTTTTCTACAGCGTCACAATGCAGTGAAGAGCACAAAACGGACAAGATACAGCAGTCACATTGACTGCAGGTTGGCCAGTAATTTCACTTTGATAATTTGATAACCAGCCAAAGCAAACATGGATTCTTCTGTTTTCATCTTGATTACTAACATTAACTTTCAGATCACATATCATTCATAACATAATAAGCAGTTATATGTACTTGTATGTATGTAGCTTGCAAAGAGTTATAGAGGCTGCAGTAGTGTTTGCAAAGCTTCAGAAAGGCCCAGACAGCAGAGGCCAGGACACAGATAAAGATGCAAGAGCAAGATAACAACTCAGGATGTTTGTGGGAGATGCTGCTGCCGCTGCTGGAGAACCCCACTGCTGGGTCAGAGATGAGTTGGGCCTTGAGGTCAAGTAGTGTTGCAAAAAGTGTGGGACTGTAGAAGCTACAGAAGTGAAGAGCACTATGGGATCCAGACATACAAACTGACAGATGAAAGGACAAACAGACAGAGGGTGGTGGTGATTCTTGTAGGCCACATCAACAAGAGGGATTGTGTAGAGCTAATGTCCCTGGGAGGGTCAGTTCTCTGCCTGTCTATCCATTCCTTGATGCACTCTGGATGATGGAATGACAGATTTGCATTGTATTCTTGCCTTTAGGGGGTCCATGTGAGGGTGTAGCACCCTTTCTTCAGTCTGATGTGCCCCACAAGTTCTAAGACCCAACTTTCCTGCTAGGAATTTAAGATGGTCACATGTTCCTATAGTCTCAGTTAATATAAATTTATAGGGTGACACCTTGCTATTTTTAGGGACAAGTTACATGACACTGTATGCTTCAATGCCAGAGACTGATGATGTTGTTTAGAGTGTCTACCAGATGACATCCACAAAGTGCAGTCTAATCCAGATGGTAAAATAGGGTCTCCCAGGGCAAGGTACATCTTGAAAACACAAAATCACTCTGTTACACAATACAGACTATCTTAGAGTCAGACCTGTCCCGATCTCTACACTACTATCCATTAAAACCAGAGCATCACAATTCCAGCATTGTCTGTGGGCATGCTATAAAAACAAACTATTTATAGTGTAGTAAGATGGGTTAAGGGATCTGTTGCCAAGCCTACCTGACTCATACGGTAGAAGGAAAGAAGCAAATTCTCCCGTGTGGTCCTTTGACTTCAACATGTGCTCCATGCATGCTTACATACGCACTCTCAATTTATAAAGAAAATAAAAAACTGTATTTCCAGTCTAAGCCCATCCTGTTCTCTCACACAAGACAGTGGAAGTAGCAATACTGCCCCCAACCCATTTTCCAGAAAGTACAAGTGACAAAGGCAGGCAAAAACTGCTTCTGAAGATCCTGTGGACCCCACTCATCCATTTTGCAGAGGAATAAACCGATAGCAACAGTGTGGATGATATTTGCACAAATATGCAACATGCTTGCCTCAGAGCTAATGAGCGTTTTGAGCAAATGTTGTTTTAACTGAATTGTATGGCTGTGTTTCTAGTTCACAAAAAAATAAATAAAAATTAAAATGAAAAAAAAAATACCTTCTCAGCCTTTTTGCAAAGATCAAGTGTATTTTACCAGAAAACTTACAAAATCACTAGGGCCTAGGCAAATCCACACACTGATGGGACATTAGGACATACAATGGGCTGGAACTGAATAAACAGAACTTTTATCAAGTTAACTTTTCATGAAAAACCTAAGTGCCTTTAAGCTTGAGAAATAATGTTTTTAACAAGATTTAAGGAAGATACAGTATAACAAAGTTGATTAAAGTTACCATGCAACAGTGGTAGATAACACTGCTGTTCTAGAGAGGCTTAAGGAGGAAGAAAGTCCCACTCTAAATATGGACATGGCGGTCATGTGCACAAGGGTCCTGTACTGAATACAAGGTGCAGAAAGAGAAACCAAGCTGAGCATCAGCAAATATCACATGTCTCTGCTTCCTGATTGGGATACAATGTAACCAGCCTTGTCTCACACCTGCTGCCGGAGCTCACTGCTGTGATGGACTGAGTCTTCAAACTGAGCCAAAACAAACACTCCTTACTACATAGATTGCTCTTGCTGAGTATTGTGTCACAGCAAGAAGGAAAGGCGGTGATAGAGAAAGGAGTAATTATTTGATGGTTTAAATCTTCCTGAAGATTGTAATCATTCATTCTAATTGCAAACTTGGCAGGATCTGGAATCTCTCAGAAAGGGAGCCTTAATAAGGGATTATGTAGATTAGGCTGGCCTATTGGAATGTCTGTGAGGGACTTTTTAAAATTAAGTTAACTGAGATGGGAAGGCCCATCCTAAATGTGGGAGGTACCATTTTACATCCTAGGATCACATACTGAGTGACAAGGGGAAGTGTACCATGCTCTCTGCTTTGTGACCATCTGTTGTAGATGACTGATGTCCCCACAGTGACAGCTGGAACCTGGAACTGGGGGTCAGAATAAATCCTTTCTCCCCTAAGTTGCTTTTGTCAGAGTATTTTATCTTAACTACCGGGGAAAAAAACTAAAATATTACATTTTTAATTGATCTCTTATATTTATTGATTTCTATGTTTGTGTGTATGTGTGTGTCAGTGTGCATGGATATGTGCTCACAGAGCCATGGCGCACCTGTAGAAGTCAGAGGACAAGTTGGGGGACTTGGTATTGTCCTTCTACCATGTGTGTCTTAGGGGTCAAACCCAGGTGACCAGACAATGTGACAATGCTGTTTTACCATCTAAACCATGTTGATAGGTTAAGTTTCTATGATCGAAATTCTTAGCTCAGACACAAATTAATATGTGCTTGAGCCTTATCTCTTGGGTCTCAGCATGTTCTTCCATAAAATACTATCAATTAGACTGGAAACTGTGAGTAATTTTGCTTTTCTGTAAAACTCTATGCTTACTGGATTACTTCCCTTGGCTTGTTCAGCTTGCTTTTTTATTGAACCCAGGATTGCCAGCCCAGAGATGGCACCACCCACAATGGGCCCTCCCACTCTTGATCACTAATGACATCACTCTATGATTGCCCATTGTTATTGGCTGAATCTTATCACCAGCCCTCAAAATTCACATGTTGAAATCTTAACTTTAAGTATTGCAGAAGGGGACTGGGTATGGAAATTGAGTGTTTGCAGTGGTAAGTGAGCCATAATGAGGCACCGTGGACCATAATCCAGTGCCACTGCTGTCCTTAGAAGAACAGACTTGCATCCATACAATCAGAAAGATCATGAAGCCAGGGAAGGAGGCAGCCATCTACCACTGGGAAGAGAATTCTCCAAGGAATCTACCCTGCAACATCTTGATCCTCCGCTACTGTAAGAAAATGACTTTTTGTTATATAAGCTCTCTATGGGAACGAAATGGCTACCATCACAGTGGCTGTGAGAACTGCTTATCAGGCACTATTCAGTTAACCTTCTCAACATCTCCGTGAAGTTGGTGCCATTACCAGCACCACACAGGATACTTAAGGAAGGGAATGTAGCTACTAGAATTCAAAATGCCACTGCCCTGCTCACCTCTTGTACTGGCTAGTTTTGTGTGTCAGCCTTACAGACTGGAGTTATCACAGAGAAAGGAGCTTCCCATGAGGAAATGCCTCCATGAGATCCAGCTGTAAGGCATTTTCCCAATTAGTGATCAAGTGTGGGAGGGCCCATTGTGGGTGGTGCCATCCCTGGGCTGGTAGTCCTGGGTTCTATAAGAAAGCAAGCTGAGCAAGCCAGAGAAAGCAATCCAGTAAGCAGCACGCCTCCATGGCCTCTGCATCAATTCCTGCCCTGTGTGAGTTCTAGTCCTGACTTCCTTTTGTGGTGAACAGCAATGTGAAAGTGTAAGCTGAATAAACCCTTTCCTCCCCAACTTGCTTCTTGGTCATGATGTTTTGTGCAGGAATAGAAACCCTGACTAAGACACATCTGTTCTATACATTGCCTCTGAAATTCTAAAATATAAAAAGATAGGTCTTTAAATGTCAATTAGACAGTATCTGAAGCATGTCCTTTAGTCCCTATGTTGCTTCATTGACAATTGGAATATGAAAACCGAGTTCATGTGAGACCAGTCCTATTGCCTTCTGAATATCTGTCCTGAAACATTTAATCAATATATGCATGTACTTATCATGAACATATCTGCACTAGAAAATGGGTGGGGATGATAGTATATGCTTACAATCCCAGCATTTGCAAAGTGGAGACCAGCCTTAGCTACATTGTAACTTCAAGGCCAATGTGGGCCACACCAGATTCCATCTTTTAAAAATAAGAACAACAATAACAAAATATATGAAAAAAAAATACTAAGTTCTCTCCAGAGAGGTTGTTGTAAGACATAAAAGAAAAGAAATTACCAAGGGCAGACTAAAATGCATATTGCTGGAAGCTGGAGGGACAGCTCAGTAGTTAAGCCCATTTACTGCTTTTAAAGAAAACCCAGAAAAAAATGCAAGTATTAGTAAGGTTTTGTACAATTTTTCATTTCATGTAAGCAGTTACATACTTAAATGACATTGTTGTATAATTAACCAAGTCTATATTAAGGACAATGTATGTACAATCACATTTATCTCACCGATAAAATAAGTTATATTAAAATGTCTTACTTTTGTTTTTGTTTATATATAAAATCATATGTAAAATATTTCCTTCTCTTTAATAAGTTTATTTTGACAATCTAATATATAAATTTCAACAATGAAAATTCTAGATATTTCAGCTTGTAACTGAATTTGTCCTGAGCTACAGCATACCTAATTCAAAGGTTATTTTGCTACCAATATTTTTAAAAACATCCAAAAGTCTAATGTACAATTCAATGTAAATTTTACATATTTGAGTCAGAGTAAGACAAAAAAACAACAAGCCGAAAGACAAATTTTAGTTTAACATGAAAAATTAGGAGATAATGAGGGTGTTTATTACTTAATGCTAATAGGGTGGTTTTCTTAAAGGGAGACTCATCAAAAGATGGTTTGAAAGACTGGGCTTTTGCCCAGTGGGAAAATATTTGCCCAGAATTATTCAGGCCATGAGTCTGATACTCATCAGAGAAGTGACAGGTAAATAAATCAACATCTGATTGTAGTCTTAAGTGAGCAGTTCTCAAGAATTAAAACTTGGCTAGATGCTCTTGGAAGAATGCATCTCCAAGTTCACATAGACATATTTTTAGCTTTGAATGAAAGCTCCGAGGCTCATCTTTAATTTCTGTATTAAAGCTAGCATACTTAAAAGGGTCGAAACCGTGTTGGAATGCACATAAAATGTCAGCTGTGAAACGAACCCTTTATTTTCCAAGTTGCCAATCTCACTGCACTTGAACAAAAATACACGCAAGGCTTATTTTTCACAATACTTCAAAGTCATTTGTAATTACTATTTCACAAAAGGCCTCTGTTTGGGAGATCTGGAAAGTACTAATCCATTTGTGGCTGACAAAGTAATAGTTGCTAAATTACTTAAGGAAAACTGTAAGAAGTATCAACAAATTTAGTGTAAAGTTCAATTTAATTATAATAATGGAGGGTTTTTTTTTTTTTTTTTTTTAATTCAAATCCAAGGAATGAGCTATTACCCCAAACCAGGCAGTTTGCTAAGTATATATTTAGCTAGCAAACTGCTGAAAATGAATGAATAGTTCCCATGTTTTATCATATTTTAAAGACATTTAGTTTTATTTTGTGAGTGGGTATTTTGCCTACATGTATGTTTGTGTACCAAATGCATGAAGTGTCTGTGGAGGCTAAAAGAAGGTCCCCATAGAACTGGAGTTACAGCAGGCCACCATGTGGGTGCTGGGAATCAAAGCAGGGTTCTCTGAAAGAGCAGTCAGTGCTCTCAACTGCTGAACCATCTCTCTCAAGCACATTCATTATGATATGCATTGCTTAAAAGTGATGTAACTGTTGGTATACATCATTAATGTAGAATTACTTTGGGATGGCTGATAAAATGGAAATTGCTTTCATCTCTATTTTTACTTGTATTTTACATAGGTATGTGTAAAATATCTCCTTTTTCAAGTTTGTTATGACAAAATATGAAAAATTCCATAGTAGAGAATCTAAATGTTTCACTCTATAGCTGACCGAGTCTGTGCTGAGCTACACCATACAAAACATTAAAGGTTATTTCATGACCAATATTTTATAAATATTCCAAAGCGCTAATATAATTCAGTGTAAGTTTTGAACATTTGAGTCAGGCTAAGACACAGAAGAAATTAACCAGTTGGAAAACAATTTTTAATCTGAAAAGGAAAATCTATAAAGCAATCTTCACACTATGAAAGAAAGTCATCTTAAAGAGTTGATTATATTAAATCTCCATGTAATCACTGAAAAGTTAAGAGTGAATAAGTTAAGGATGTAATTTTTGGATATTGTTCACATCAATTCTGCATGCTTTACTGGTGCAAAGAACATTAGTACATTAGTAAGCCCGCCCTCTCTGTTGTCTTAGTAAGCCATAGAATTAACAGGGGTGTTATCTCACCTATGTGCCAAAACAAGAATTAGACACGGATCTAGATAGCAATGTGCTGCTGTGACATGTCCTGACGAGTAAGAAGTGAGAAGACATCATTGCAAGTTGAATGTCTATGACCTTCTGATTTCTAGAACATACTATCTACATTGCATGAGGCTGACTTTCATTCATTTCCTCACCTGCAGGATGCCACGGCTGCTCAAACATCAGGATTGTGTATGAATTGGCTGTTGTTGCTTGTAGCTTTTTGCTACCCCTGCCTTAGCTCCAGGATTGGACTGCACTACCAGACCCTACCCTGCCGCCCTTGAATCCACAGATCAACCACACAGACACACAGGTGTTCAATTTCAACTTGCCTTCTTGGCACAATTGCTGGGCACTGCTATCTCCTGCCTGAAAAACATGCCCTTATCATTACCCTTAGCCCTGCTCCTCCCATCTGTACTAACTTTGGTTGATCAGTTGAATCTAGTCCCAGCTAAACATCTCTGACCACCCACCTACAGGAGTGGCCACAGCCCACCCCTCCTCCCGAGACCTCACATGGTTGACTGGTTTTCCTCTCTCCAATGGTGAACTCCCTTCTCTCCTCCCTTGCATCTCTCTTCTCCTTCAGGAACCCAGAAGTACCTTGCACCCAACAATTGGCCCCATGGCTTTCTTTACTGACAGATCAAAAACCAATTGGGGAACAGGACCTTAGCATCAGAACCACCCCTACAGGCTGTTGGAAAAGCATTGAAAGTGGTCCTGTGTTTCTGTGATGCTCATTACATTATTTACTGTCTGTTCTTTTTCCTTGATCCTTAAATATATAATATCAAAGGGGGTGATGCTAGAGAATTAATGACTTACTTCCTTCAAATGAGTAAGATTCAATGATTTAAATAAAGTATTTATTTAAAATTAAACCCCTGGAGTTATTATCACCTAATCTTATAGTCGTCTATATTATCACCTAATCTTGTAGTCTTCAATAACAGTTGTTTGCATAAGAACCTAGGATATACAACACACATTTATGCAGCCTTCCAGTTTATTCTTCAGACTTGGGAGGTAGGTAGCATTATTGATTGTTACTAGGTTGAAGGATGTATTATCATCTTCACCCACATGCAAATAATGGCACACCTAAATGTAGTGGCAAAATCTGCATAGCAGGAAGGATGTGAAGATTCGTAAAACTTAGGGCTAGAAAGAGAGTTCATCTACTTGACTAACTTTCTCTATTTCACAGCCAAGAAAAGAAAGCTTCTTTGAGAAGATAAAGGTGATGTGGTCAAGTTTATGTCCAGGGAGGCCTCCTCCAAACTAGAACTTAACACTGCTTAACTTGGATTTGCTGCATAGAAAGATGATCTGGGGAGTAGACATTTAGGTTCTCACCCCAAATATATTAGTTTAGTGTAATTGGGGATGGGGGTTAGGAATCTTCCATTTAAAAACACCTTCGTTGACTTGCAGCCTGTGATCCCAGTTTGAAAAAACTAAAAAACATGCAAGCTCAGTCTTTGGGAAAAAGACACTGTCTCGTCCTTTGATGAAGAAAACGGTTGTGAAGTCCCAAGAAATACCAAAAGGAACAAAGGAAGGAGTGGGTAAGACCCTGGCAAGGCTTTAAAGAAGAACAAAATGCCCATCTGTTATATGGTAAGTCTCCACAGAACCCACGGGAGCCAGTGCATGTGACTTTGCTCCTGACCTAGAGGTGAAGAAACGGTTGATAGGCCAAGTTCAAAGCATCGCCTTTCAGAGAGGCTCCAAAAATACATGGACATTTGTTAAGAGGTTTTTGGAGTGACCCAGGTCTCTGTGGTTGCAGAATAAAACATTCTTCCCCAGAAAGCCTCCTATGTGTTATGCCCTGATCCTAAAACTTGTAGCAGAGACAGAACAGTGTACAAAGAATGGGCTTCAAAGCGATTCCTTTTTTTCTTTTGCAAAGACAAAAAAAAATGCTGCTTTAGAAATTACTGTAGTTTAAAAGCCCCTGGATGTCATGTGTGCTCTGAGAGTTATCTGGCAGGAACGTTTTCTGAATGATAATGCTCTATTTAGGTACTTTAGTTTTTAATGTATTTTTTTTTCTTTCTGCATGCAGGTCTCTGCAGGAGGAGAAGTGGTGGTAGGCACCAGCTGTGGGCCAAGAAAAGTCCTCCACCTACTGTATTTGTGTTAGTGAACACATTCATGGGTTCACCTTTCTGGGTTGAATTTTACCTTGTGTGAGCTAGTGATGCCTCTGCTGATATATAAATATAATGATGGGAAGCAAAGTGTTTGATAAAAGGTCACTGAGCCCACTAATCCCCAAATCAAATCTGTGACTCTTGTCGTGCACATCCAAATCATCAGCAACATCTGCAGTGCTCACTGCATTTCTGAATCCCGGCTCCTCATGTGCACATGACTGCCACCTGACCACAGATCCACATTTCTCATCCAGATAGTTACAGTGGCATTCTAACAGGCTGCCCTGGTCGACGATTTGGAGTTGGTTTATCTGCCCAAACTTGTGCTAAAATTTGATTTGCAGTGGAACCGTGTGGAGAGGTGAAGGGAAGTTGTACTAACTGGGAATAGTCCAGGATTGAGGCATGTGAGCAAACTGGATCCAACCAGACCTTCACCATGACTCTGAGAGAGCACTGTTATTTTCCTCTGGAATTAACTCTGTGGTTATTTCTCAAACCATGGCAAATCCTGAGGATTCGGTGGGATATTTTGAGGTCCTAAGTGGTGCTGAATATAAGAAACATCCGCTTCTTTGGTTGATTCAAAAATGGAACCAGAGGGCTAGAGACATCCCCCACTCTTCTACTCAATGAAAAAGTGGGATTACACTGTGGTCTGTGTGTTCGTGCAGCTGCCTGGAATTTCTTGGATGAATGAAGAGGTGAATATGAACATAGAGAAGTTGTCCTTGGACTAGACAGTGCATGATCTGTCTTAAGGTGCCAAATACTGGCTCTGATACCTGTGATGTCAACAGCACTAGGGAATGAGACCTTTAAGATCACAGTGTTAGAACACTTGGCTCCTGAGAAACACCTTAGTTAGGACCTTTAAAACTAGAAGATAAATGGAGTCCAAGTACCTGTAATAGCTAAGTTGTTTTATGCATTAGCTCTTTTGTTGTTGGTTTTTTTTTAATTAATTAATTTATAACTCAGTCGTTGCCCCCATCCCCCTCCCACAATTCCTCACCCTATTCCTCTTTCCCCGGTCCCAAGAGGATGCTCCCCAACCACCAGGCCTTCCAAAGAACCAAAACCTTGTTTTATAGCTAGCTTTCTCTTCAAGTAATCTAAGGCTGCCTGATCATTGCCTCTAGAGTATCAGAAGTACCCTCCTTGATGCAGAGAAATGAAGTCAGGGGAGATGGCTAACTCTTATAACTGTCCCTTCTTTCCTTCAACAAAATTATGCCAAGTTCTGTGAGTCACACTTCCTCCACCTACAGCACTCCATAGCCCAGGAGATTCACACAGTCAGAGAGAGAGACAGAGAGAGAAACAGACAGAGAGAGAGAGAGAGAGAGAGAGAGATCCTAGACCTTGGAAAGACCATGTGTCTCCTGGATATTTCTTGATTCATCCAAGAAGTTGATGTTTCTTTATTTAGTACCATGTATGGCCTTGAGATATCCCACAAAATCCTTAGATTTCAGTCATTTGAGAAGAGGGAACTTCAACTGTAAACATTTTCCTACCAGATTGGCCAGTGAGCAAACCTGAAGGACATGTTTTTTTTTTTTTTTTTTTAATTAGTGACTGATGTGGAAGAGTCCAGCTCACTATGGGAGGTGTCACCTCTGGGAAAGTGATTGTAAGTTGTATAAGAAAGCATACTGAACAAGCCAGGATGAGCAGACCAGTAAGCAGTACTCTTTCATGGCTTCTGCTTCAGCTCCTGCCTGCTTGAGTTCCTGGCCTGACTTCCCTTGGTGATGGACTATTACCTGAAATAATCCCTTTCCTCTTGAAGTTGCTATTGGTCATAGTGTTTTATTACAGCAAACAGAAATCATCTTCTTGATGCCCACTAAAGATTCGTGAGCTGCAAGCCTGGGGTCCAGTGTAACAGAATTAGGAGAAGTGGATCTTGAGCAATGAGCATGCAGTAAAAGGAATTTGTGTGACTGGCCACATGTGTATAAAAGGATTAATTAGTGTAATTCTTTAGGAGCAGAGTTAGTCTTCAGAGAATGGTTGTTATATAGTAAGGCTTCCCATTCCCTTTGGTCCCTTCTGCCAGGGGTTGGCTTTCTTTCAGGTCCTCTGCCATGTTGTAACAGACAGGGATTCATCTTTGGGATGCTAGCTTCCTGCTGTTTATATATTGTGGCCATCAGAATTGTAATGAAATAGAGAGCTTTGGCTTATAACCTTAGAAGCTTCAGCTATTTTCTTATTAGCAAGGTAAAAACAGGCTGAGTTAGGATTGGATCTAAGTGTTTGTTGAGTTAGACCAGAAAGTGTGGCTGTTTCTATCCTATGGGAGTCTGCCTTCAGAGTCTCTCTTTGAAGAAGTTTATCCCCTGACTCCAGGTTTATTGGCATTTAGCCTTGCTTTGGTGAGCCATCCCAAAGCCTTGCTTGCTGTGTGTGCGAGCCAGAGGGTGCAGCTCTGGGGACCATCAATTCTTTAGGACAAGAGTGACCCTCAGCATGCAGTGAATAGGAGATGGAGCTATGTTTTACACTGACCAGGAGAATATAAAGGTAGTGCCTTGGGGCAGGCTTTTGTCTTGCTTCACAATATAAAGATCTGTCTGAACTGGGAGGAGGTGGTGACTGGAAAACAGGGGAACCCTGTCACAGTGTAAGTCCTGAAGTCTCTAGGTAAGTGATCTTTGTAGCATGGCTCCCTTGGTGGCAGGAGGTATTGGAAGGACTGTGTTACTAGAGCATTTAATATTCTCCTCATTTAATAATGCACGGATGGTAGAAGTACTGAAGCCAGCAAGTCTAACCAGGGACTCGGAGGAAAGCCTGGGAGTGTTAAAGTACACTAAAACCTAGCAGACATTTTGAATTCTTTAGGAAAATTCACTTCTAGCTTGCTAAATACTGTATGTAGGTCAGGAACTCCATTTTCTCTCCGCCCATCTTTCAGTCTCAGGACCACTTGATACAGCATGTTTACCTGACTTGTAACATGCAGAGTACATGCAAAAGTTCTGTAATTGGCAGCTCTAGTTTCCTTGCAAAGACAGTGCTTGGTAAGAAGGCAAAGACCTAGATGAAGATGCTATGGTCACTCGGGCACTGCTGCAGAAGTGCACCACTCATAGCTAGGAAGGTCCACATATGGCTGTCCCTTGGCCAGATACTAAGAAAAGTAAAGAGTGTAATATGGCAGGGTGTCCAGCTCAGAGTCCTCACTGGGGTTAGGGGTGAAGACATGTCTGGGATAGTTCTTGGGGAGTTTGGTGAAGAACCCAAGATTGGGACTGCTTACGCAAGCTAAGCTACCTGGGCACTTTGCTGAGGGGCTTCAATGTAGAGCAAAGGCCTGACCGTCTGTGAAGACATATGCATGGATTTGTTTTGGCTGTGTAGTCTATGTGCGGTGGTCTCTTTTGTTTTGCTAAAGTACACATTCCCATTGGATTTAGTTAAGATGGTGAATGTGCAGAGAGGGGTTGGGGTTGAGACTGGGAGTCTGTGAGGCGCTTCCTACCATCAGATTTGAAGGCCAGCTGCCTTTCAGCTACAGCTGGGGACTTGCTTTGGAGTTGCCAAAAAAAATATGCCAAAAGTAGGGTGAAGAGTCTGATTCCAACCCTCCCATCTCTTTCCCCTTAGATCAATGTCTTAGTTAAGCATAGTGGAATTGTCATGCACAAGCCTTTAACAGTGGCCTGTGTATGGACTAACTTGCAAGCCTTAGGACTTGCAGCCATTCTGATACATTATACATGGAATGGCCCCTCTGTTCCTCTACCACCTTTGGTATCTTTATGTCCTTCTTGACGTGAAGGTCATTAGTCTCTTAAAAGAGAGATAACGGAACTTTTAGTAACTAGACTCTGTTGACTTCCTTCCCAAATAACTAGCACAGAATTCTTCGTTATCGTTTATGTTAATTTTTGCTTCTTGAAATATAATGTCCTTTTCTTTCTGGTTGGATGGATATAACTATCACCCGCTTCTTTATCTCCGTGCTTCCTCTATACAGAGTTAGGCTTTATTTCAATATCCAATAAGCTCACTAATGGTTTGAACACCATAGGCCTATCATTCCGTGCCACTCCTAACCTGTGAGTCTCACGGTCCATTGACTTCTTCTGTGGAACAATGACATAACGGCGGTCTCTACTTCAGTGGTCTGTTCTTTTTACACCTGATGGCTGCTCTGTGCTTATTGAAAAGCCATGACCAGTGTGTCCTTAAAAACTGAGATTCCCCCCTCTGCCTCTCTTCTGCAAAGCTTCAAAGATGTCTTTGGCCTTCAGCAGAGTTTCTCTTGTATCCAGAGTTGTACTTCGTTTTGTGTTCCTGAGCCACAGGAACCAAGAAGTGCTAAGTGCTAAGTCTACTGCACAGTCATCACTTAGAACGCCATAACAGGGACAAGTCTTTCTTCCATTACTTAGCTGAGAATAACATTGTGAGAATGAAGATTTCTCCCTGCAGATTTCACACTGGTGTGATAAAAGCTGCCATCCCTGCCCCACAGAAAACATTTGTAAAAGCTAGAAGAGGTTCCAGGGGTAAACAGTCAAAAACTGGGGGCTTCAGATGTTGGGGAGAGTCGCTGGGCTTTGAAGCTGCCTGTGATGGTTTGTATATGCTAGGCCCAGGGAGTGTCACTAGTAGAAGGTGTGGCCCTGTTGAAGTGGATGTGACCTTGTTGGAGTAGGTGTGACACTGTGGGTGTGAGATTTAAGACCCTCATCCTAGCTGCCTGGAGGCCAGTATTCTGCTAGCAGCCTTCAGATGAAGATGTAGAACTCTCAGCTCCTCCTGCACCATGCCTGCCTGGATGCTGGATGCTCCCACCTTGATGATAATGGACTGAACTCTGAGCCTGTAAGCCAGCCCCACTTAAATGTTGTCCTTAAAAGAGTTGCCTTGGTCATGGTGTCTGTTCACAGCAGTAAAACCCTAACTAAGACACTGCTTATGGCCCTGTTCTCCCCTCTGTAGCCTGTAACTTGACTTAAGAATGGGGGCTAACTCAATGGTAGTTTTGTCAACTTTTTTTGTTTTATATTGCTTTATTTGAGCTTTTTTTTTTCCCCATGACACACACTAAGAATTCCCATTCAACATGAAGTTTACTGTCCACTGGAGCTCTGGTAGGTACAGTCATGAGAGGCTACTTCAGAGGTCTCAATGCAGGGATACCAGAGAAAAGTCAAGGGGAAAATATGTTATTTGGCAAATTTTATATTTATCATCAAACCACATGGAAAAAATTGTTCTGGAAAATGTAAGAATTCTGCTTTATTTCTCCTGGCTGCTGCTGCTGCTTCTTCTTCCTCTTCTTCCTCCTCCTCTTCATTCTCTTCCTCCTCTTCCTCCTCCTCCTCTTCTTCCTTCTCCTCTTACTCCTCTTCTTCTTCCTCCTCCTCCCCCCTCCTCCTCCCCTTCCCTCCTTGTCTTCTTCCTCCTCCTCCTTCTCCTCCTCTTCCTCCTCCTCCTCCTCCTCCTCCTCCTCCTCCTCCTCCTTCTCCTCCTCCTCCTCCTCCTCCTCCTCCTCCTCCTCCTCCTTCTTCTTCTTCTTCTTCTTCTGCTTTGTCTTGAAGGGAGGCAACCTAGGAGGGTACCATATTCTCTAGTCTTGATGTTTTTAGAAAGCTTTTCTCTGGTCCTGGTGGCACAGCAGCAGAAACAGGTTAAATCTGGGTCAAGAAAGCCTTCCACTGCTGTTCCCTTGGGTTGCAGGGACACATGGACCCTGTGGACTTGTTACTAGAGCTGTTAAGGTTAAAGTCTAGACCTTTACAGCCCTAACAAGCTAGGCTCAATAAGACTATTCTCAGTGGGCCAATTAAAGAGGAAAACGATGGTAAAAAGCAGAAAAATGAGATTTATTTAATGACCACTTTGGGAAAAGGAACAAATAAAGAGGTCCAGTAGCACCTAAAGTCTATCTTAGGGTCTGTCTTGAGTTTTAGGTCTAAACAGAGGGTCTAAACTAAACAAGCCTTATCAGAGTGTGATCCTGTCTATCACTGACTGGCCATTGTCTGGGCTCCAGGCTCTCCCACACAGAGGTCTGACAGGTTGTCAGACCATGTGAAGTCTCTTTCTATGACAAACTTTCCCTCTTACAAGCATCACAGACACAGCCTTTTCCTTGCCCAGCAGGAGATTCTTGGGGAAATTCCAATTCCCTGGGGTCCACTGGCTCAATACTCAAATAGACAAGCTGGGCAGAGTGTCTCCCTTTAGAGTTTCTTTGCTCCTGACAGCTCAGCTGCAGGTTTCTCAAGAGGAAACATTCCTGACCCACACTGGTATCCAGGATGGGAATAACACTGGACAAGGCTGCTGTGCCACACCAGGTTACACAGTTGGGAATCGATACCAGAGACAGCAGAAGACCAGAGGGCCAGATCTCTGGGCATAGATCTATCATTGAAAAGAAGATTTATCAGGTGTAAGAGAGATGTGTCTTATAATGTCATCTCTTCAACCTATCCTAATTATAGCTGAGAGCTGGTTCCTTGAAAATTACCAAAAGATCCGAGTCTTTAAAAATTAACACACACACACACACACACACACACACACACACACACACACACAATCTTACATGTTTCAGTTCAAACACACCATTGCATACTCCCTATAGGAAATCTCACTTTGTAACCCAGGCTGGCCTTGAATTTAGAATCCTCCTGCCTCAGTCTTCCAAAACCAGGGAACAAAGGCATGTGCTGCATCTAGCTTGCTTTGATCCACATGGTGTTAAAAGCCCCCTTTTGGCTTACGGTGCTGATGATCATTCTTTGTTTCTTCCTTGGGGGGAAAAATTCTCGGAATTCTGTGTTCCAGGTTTTGGGTTTTGTTTTTTTTTGTTTTTTTTTTTTTGTTTTGTTTTGTTTTGTTTTTTTGGGGGTTTGTTTTGTTTTGTTTTGTTTTGTTTTTCGAGACAGGGTTTCTCTGTGTAGTCCTGGCTGTCCTGGCACTCACTCTGTAGACCAGGCTGGCCTCGAACTCAGAAATCCACCTGCCTCTGCCTCCCAAGTGCTGGGATTAAAGGCGTGCGCCACCACCGCCCAGCTGTGTCTTTTTTTTTTTTTTTTTTTTTTTTTTAAATCTCTTTAAAAATGTAGGGAGAAAAGAATCATTTGAGAAATAATCTGAACCCAACAGTTTGATGACCTTTTCCTGAATATTCCATAGTCGGCCTCATCTGCAATAATATGTTGGAGTGGTTTTCCTGTATTCAGCCTTGTCAAAGCATTCAACTTACCTTGACTAGAAAGAACAAATACACTTTTTTTCCTTCTTGCCCTTCACTGATTTTTAACTATTAATTTAAATTGTATAACCACAGTGACAAGTCCAACCAGAATAAACTAGATGTGAAGCTATGTACCCGTGGAGGGGTACCGGGGACTGAACCCAGGGCCCCTTGCATGGTAAGCAAGTACTCTTCCACTGAGATACACCTGGGGTTCTAACTTGCATCTCTTTTCTGGGCCATGGAGAGCAGAAGCGAACCAGAGAATAGTCATGAGAACCCTTAGCTCCCTTCAAGCACCCACTGCTGTGCTCTCTGCGAGTGACAGAGCAGATGGGTGAGCACCATTGATGGGTTTCTGTTGTTATTATCAGCTTCATGAGATCAAGATGATGCTCAACTTACCAGGAGGCTTCATCTGATAAACTCGGTCAAAACTGGAAATACCACAAGCCAATGTTCCAACTAATTCATCCAACCAGCCAATCATCCTAGCTTAGCAGAGCAGCTCGGGCAGAGTCTCCGTTGCTTCTTCTCATAACCACATGGTTGAAGGGAGCTGTGGCTCACTGCCACCACTCAGCAACAAGAGAAGGATTACATCACAGATCGCTAGCCTGAGAGAAAGGATCTAATCTGGAGACTATTCTACAGAATGGCTTCCACTTTTGTACCATCGTACATCTGAAAACCATAAGCTGAACCGTTCCAAGTTGGAGGGGTTGGGGGCAAGGTCTCCCTGGTTTATAAGAACAAAGTCGTCTCTTCCTGATAAAGTTTATCCTCACATTGGCAGGAACTCTAGCTCCCACACTCCATGTTTAGGGCTTCAGTGAGGACCTGGCTTTAGAAGTGAGGTAGAAGCAGATGAAGAAAGAGGAAGTGGGATCATGTAGTAACTTTTGGCTTCTGCTGAAAATTGGCCTGGGCCGATAAGGTTTCCATTTTTTTGACCCTGGGAGCTCATGTGATCAGGCCTTTTATCAAGCATGGGAAAACAAATCCACAGAGGGCATTACAGCACTTTAAACAGCTCAACCTCAAAATGAGGGAGAATAACTCTCTCTCGAGGGAGGGAATGGCTACCAGACATGAGATGTTCTTTACTACATGTTACATAGCAGTCACCAGATCCTGGAGAGGCACTCGTGTTCCATTCAGTGACAAGGATGGGATCTGACAAATCCTTTGATGATTTGAGCTCTGTGTAAGCATCTTAAGAATTATGTAATCTAATGGCCCCTGTGACATCGCTAAGGGATGTAAGAAGCATCAAATGTACCACCGCATACACAGCCTACTGTTGATCTGAACGTCTTTATGTAGCCGGTGTCTGTGTTTGGTATGAACTGATATCAACAAACAAAATGATGCCACAGAATGGTTTGTGGTTTAAAGGAATATTTGTCCCCGAGAATCCTATAGCCCAGCACTTGTCTGATTCTAGATGTTACTGCTAGAAATCTGAAACTGTAAATTCCATTTCCTACAGACCCTCCAAAATTGAAGCTAGGCCTAGCATATAGCATCTGCCCTATGAAAGTCTGATGACTGGATGAATCTGCTTCTCTTATTCAGTATGGGTCCAGTTACAAACAGAAGCCTCCGAGCTCTGTTAGGTGAAGACAGAGTGTTTGATGAAGTGACAGCCAAATGTTGAGGCTCAGGTCACAGGTGACATGGCTTTGCAGTGCATATCTGCACTTGGAGTCCTTATGTAAAGCTCCACCTCCTTCTTCTTTCGACAAAGATTTGTTGTTGTTTTGTTTTGCTTTTCTACTTAACTTTAAAAACTTTAACTTTAAAAGCAAACCACAGGATTTACTACTAAAAAAAAATTATGGTTGGAGAGGTGATTTTGTGAGTGGCATAGCTAGGATTTCTATTGCTGCTAAAACACGTTGTAGGGAGAAAACAGCTGATTTCAGCTTACAGCTCTCAGGTCACAGTCAGTCACTGAGGGAAGTCGGGGCAGAAACTGAGGGGGGCATGGAGGGAGGCTGCTTACCACACTGCTCCCTGCGGCTTACTCAGCCTGCCTTCTCACATGCCCCAGTACCACCTGCTCATTACATAGGGGAAGATGCACTACACACAGGTGTAGAAAGTGTCTTTCATTTGTAATGTTCTTCTCTAAATGGTGCTACAGAGCATCAATATACTCCTGTCTGCCACGCACTTGACCCCTTTAAAAGTCACTATCCCTATTTGTTGTGTTTCATAAAAAGATAAGGAGAGAGGAGAGAGGGGATATTGTTTGGTGGATGAGGCATTCTTTCCCCCAATGGACCAGCCACACCATGGTATAGTATAGAATGGAGTTTATTCAAGGCATGGGGAGGGGAGCGGAAAGGGTAATAGAGACAGAGAGAGATGGGGGAGCGAGAGACAGGGAGAGAGAGAGAGAGAGAGAGAGAGAGAGGAAGAAGAAGAAGAAGAAGAAGAAGAAGAAGAAGAAGAAGAAGAAGAAGAAGAAGAAGAAGAGGAGGAGGAGGAGGAGGAGGAGGAGGAGGAGGAGGAGGAGGAGGAAGAAGATGAAGAGGAGGAGGAGGAGGAGGAGGAAGAAGATGAAGAGGAGGAAGAGAAAGAGGAGGAAGAGGAGGAGGAGGAGGAGGAGGAGGAGGAGGAGGAGGAGGAGGAGGAGGAGGAGGAGGAGGAGGAGGAGGAGAGACCAGTCAGGAGCATGTGGAGAGAGAGGGGGTGAGGGGGGTGGGGGATGGGGAGAGAAGGAGAGCAGGACAAGAGGACAGAGCAAGAACAAGAAGGCGAGAGAGAACAAAGGGGGCAAGCAGTCCCTTTTATAGTGAGTCAGGCACACCTGGCTGTTGCCAGGTAACTGTGGGGCAGAGCTTAGACAAAATGCTAACACTAATTGCCTCAGCTGCACAGGCTGTCAAATGGTGCCTCTTACAGATGTTGCAGGAAATAATCAGTTATCTATAGACGTTATACAAGTGTTGCTCATGAAAGGTCTTATGGCTCAAATTTGTACAAACATAAGAGGGAAAAATAAACATACTGCCACCGACTACACACTGGCTATGAAGACAAACCAAGTATTAACCATTACTAATCTACGATTCCTTCCCACTGGGAGACTGCTGGACTCTCACCAATAGCCAAAAGAATCAGTTCTTATCTTATCAGGATTTAGTCACGGGGATTCTTCTCAAATGGCTTTACCTAATCCTGATCACGTCCCCAAACCTTCCCACTTCAGATGCCAGAGTCAATTAAGTTTCTACCCACTTAATACCTTGCAATCAAAATTAGGTTTCAGTACAAGAAGGCTGGAGGCATGTTCAGACTGGATCCAAACCAGAGCAGGAAGAGGGGACTGTGAACTTAGGTTGTGCTGGTTTGGAGGGACCTCTAAAGCAATCAAATCGGAGGTTAGATAGTAGGAAGTTTGAAACTGCAATGGCCCCCACAACAAAGGCTCCATGTCAAAGGTTGTGTGATTTCTAGGTGGTGAGACCTTTAAGATGTGGTCCAAGCAGGAGGAAGTCAGGTCACTGGGATGTGCTCTTGCAGAGGATACTGGGATCTCGTGCTCTCTTCTCCCTCTCTGTTGTCCATGCCACAAGGAGAGCAGCTTCCTCCATTATGTGTTTTTACCATGTCATTCTAACCTGTCACAAACCTAAAGCAATACAGACAAGTGACCCCAAACAAGCATTTCTTCTGTGTGAGTTGATTGATCTTGGATATTTGTGTCTGTAATGGAGCTGACTGACAGCCACACCATCTGATCCCTTAGGGGAGAGAGGAAAGAGAGGAAGTGGTGTCTGCCCCAGCTCCTCTGGCCTGTCCACCTGGAAGCTACTTCTACAACCCTCCTCATTTCCATCCCCCCTCCTGCATCCAGCTGAGACAAGGGTTACGCAAGTAATCAAGCATGGGGCCTTGTGCCCTTGGTAGCAAAGACCAGGCTATTTTTCCATGGATTTTGTGAGAAACAAAAATATTTAGGTGGCAACCTCCTTATGTTCCATTTCCATAGAAATGTGGCAGGGACTCAAGGGTGTAAAGCGCTAAGCTGTCAGTGACCTTAACCCCCTGAATCCTCCCAGATGAACCTAGCCTGTTCATCCTCCAGCAAAGTGCAGGACTTGCAGCCTAAAGCCCTACTGAGCCTTGGCTCCATCACTCACCAGCTGAACAGCCCTGGCTAATGTGTGTGCATTAGGATTGTATTCCTTTGTGTATTAAATGGCTGTAGCAGATGGTTGCTTTGTGCCTCCCAATACACTCAGCTCAGGGATGCAAAGTTAAATAAAACCATCAGCTGTCAGAGCTCCGGCTCCAAATGAGGTCAATGACCCCCATCATAAGTGCCCTCTCTAAGGAGGGGATGAGACCGTGAATGATTTCATCCAGTGTTCAGATAAGGAATTCTAGGAGAGTCCCAATAAGACCCCAAAGTATGATGGGACGCAACAAATGGGAAGGGAGCTCCACAGTGGGGAAGATGGGACCAGGAATATGTGAGACGGTAATAATCTGGTACCAAAACTTAGTAGAGTCATAAGCAGATGCTTTCTTGAAGCTATCACAGCAGCTGATAAGTACTGGTAAGCATCTGTATGTGCTTCTTATTTCACCTCAATGGGCTCAGGAAGCCATTCTTTGCAACCATTTCTTTCCTATTCTTTTAAGCTTGGAGTCACAAGAACCTACGATGCTTACAGTGTTTCTCATGACTTTTCCAAGTCCCCACCTTTTACAGTTTCAAAGTCATATACTTTTAGAATCACATTATTTTTGAAGCAACATGAATGTAAGATCTGATGCCAAAGATATGCCACATAGCACTGTGCCAGTAGAATAAACCAGCCACGTTTTTTCATCTGCAGTGTCCTTCAAATATCTATGTGTTGAAGACATGCTCCCCAAGGTGGCACTATTTGGAAGGGGTGGGACCTTTAGGAGACTGATCCTGGGAGAGGTCTTAAGGTCACTAGAGGCATGACAGGGAAAGTTCCTCTTCCTGGCCTCTCCGGAGATAAGCAGCTTGTACCCACTGCATTCCACACCACTACTCTCTGCCACACCCATCAGAAGCCATGGATCCCTCTGCTCTTGACCTGAAACTCAAAAACTCAAATTAAGTCAATCTCTCTATAAGTTAATTAATTGTCTGGGGTGTGTTACTGTGGAGACAAGAGAGCTGGCCAATCAACCCCTTAGGGCAGCCTCCTTGGATACGGAGCAGGGACAATGATGCTGAGTGGCTCCCTAGGCTTCCAGTGTGATTCTCCTGCTCCTGAACCTCAGGATGCCTCATACCCACCTCAAGGCTACAGGAAGAGATATAGTACAATCTACAGCTCCAACACCCTTTTACTGATCTGGAAGCTAGAAAGATAACGTTCTGTACATATGTTTCCATTTTAAGCAACTGTGGTCATTTAAACAGGTTTCAGGTTTAAGCCTATTTTCAGTAAGAGAAAACAAGCCTCAGAGAGGCTAAACAAGCTGTCCAGAGACACTTAGCAGAAGAGGCTGAAATGGGATTGCCTCAACCCTTTGCCTGATGCCCTGATGCTGGTCAGGCAGATCCTGGTGTGTTCTAGAAATAATCAAGAGAAACAACCCTGATGTTCCTGCCAGGACAGGCAGGTTCACACCCTCTCCACCTTCAACCCCTGTGACAACCAACACAGCAGCACTGTCTGTAAACCATTGTTCTCTGGGGACAGTGGAGTGAATCCAGAAGTTGTTGGTGGATCTGCAGGGCTCTCGGGGTGGACGCTAACACATGGTGAGGCCATGCACACCATCCAGTGCTGCCTACTCCCAGTCCTTGGCACACGTGTCAGCTGTCTCAGGAACAAACAACCCAAGAACACCCCACCCCACCATCACTCCTCTCACACATCCTTCAGGCCAAACAGCTGTGCTTCCTCTTTGGAAAATAAAGGGGCATTAATTTTCACCAGTGCTTCCCTCCCTGAAGCCAACCCCAAAGGATGCCAATTCCTCTGTCCTCTCGGAAAGCCTGACTCCACTGGGTTCAAGACTGACATTCAAGCTGCAGGTAACTATTTGGTAGACCACTCAGAAGCAAATTGTACAGGATCACATGTGTTGCTGAAAAACCTTCCAGTGTTCTTAAGTAGAGAAAACTCCAGGAATCCATTCAACTTTTTACCTTGTTCTTATCTGATAGTTACTCTTTTTCTGTAAGAGATAGGGCAGCCTCCTTGGAGGCACGCACATGAACTATGTCAGGGCATGACACAAACATACTCTAGCATCTATGAACTTGTCCCTGGTGTTGAGTTGCTTTTAAGTGTGGTGGGGAGGTGTGGTAAAAATATGATGTTGAGTATTTATGCAGACTTTTATGTATACAGTGTGTGTGTGTGTGTGTGTGTGTGTGTGTGTGTGTGTGTGTGTCTTTCTGGTCAGGATCAGCACATAAAGGTCATCTCTAGGTGGCCAAGAAAGACTGTCTCTGGGAAGCATCTACTTCTGAACTGAACTAGGACCTGAGGGAAGATGGGAAAGAAAGCAAATAGGTAGCCTGAGAATAGAGTTCTGACTAACGACTGCAGTGTTAAGGGTGTGTCCATGTGGATTAATCTCCTGGAATAGGTACTAACTGGAGTCCATGTCTCTGTTCATGCCCTGTAGGTTGAATATTGGAAAGAGCTGAACATCATGCCAGTCTGGAGCTCTTCAGCATTGCCAGCAAAGCTTCAGGCTTTACCTGATACAGTGAACTTCATTTACTCTCCAGGTTAGGGATGCAGGTCCTATCCCTCAGTTTCCAGTTCCTGCAGAGGGCCTCCCTAGGAGGCCTGACTGGGGACCTGACAATTCCTGGGCTGCAGCAGCTGCATAGATGCAGGTTTAGTACATCTGAATACTGATGTAATATCAAGACTACCACTCAGACGGTGGAAAGGCACACAGAAGCAAGATGACTGGTGCCTGTGGTCACAGAGCTACAGAAGGTAGAACCTCCATAGTGGCACTGTGCATGCTGAGGTCATGCTTCCTGCCTTCTTGCCTATATTATAGGCCTAGTGGATGCCTTCCCAGCATCTGGGATGCCTAGACCTTTGGTATTCACTGTTGTCAAGTGTCCCATGGCCAAAGTGCACCTCAGAAGTGCATCACACATGCATTGTTCTTACATGTTAACAAATGATATCCACTCTGTTGTTTAAGTATGATAAGGCTGTAGGAAATCTTAATTTGATAATTATCTTTTTCCAGTCTGTGTGCAGTTTTGACAGTTTTTCATAGTCTACCTTATTTGCTAGAGTCCAGGAGAATGGAGAAGGACCAGGCTTGGAGCCTCCAAGAGACCAGTCCCAAGACACTACATGGTAAAAGCAAGTAGCAGAGAGAATCATTTGACTCCTCCTCCATTTCTCTCGAGTAGCTGTGCTCATGAGCTGCACACACAGTGGTAGACTTGAGTCCCAGAGTGTTAGTGGTCTCAGACTTGAGACGCAGGGCAGTCCAGGCAACGCTGTGGAAGCTGAAGTCCTTATGGAACTGTACAAAGTTAGCAGCTGAATGGTCAACAATCATGGAGGCGGAGCAAGCATGGAGGCGGGGCAAGCATGGAGGTGGGCAAGCATGGGAGCGGGGCAAGCATGGGGGCGGGGCATCCTCAGTAGGAAGCACAGATCATAGGGTCTAAAACCAACATAGAAACTTGGCCAGTAAATGCAATTGCTGCTAACAGCTGTTCTGGTGAGTGTATGGATGTCTTCAAATGAACCTCTAAGGAGAAATGACTGGTCTCCACCCACAGAGTAGTCTACCCCAATCACTGAAATTCAAAGACTGTAGGCCAGTCACCTTCAAAGTAATTAAAGTATGATGTGATATCCCAAGACTTTCTAGACTTCCCTCTGAAGAGGGGTCTCCTGGTTCTTATCTCCATGAAGGAAAGAAAGAATTTTACAAAAGGATACAATTTAAACAGTAGTTAATTTAGCAAACTAAAGTAAGCAAGCACCCATAGGAGACAGTGATGTGAATTCTCCCAAAGAGAAGCAGCAGCCCAGTGGGTTCTGCATGGAAGATTTTAAAGAATTTTATGAATATTTATGTGATGGGTCATGTTGATAGAGTAAGGTAGGCCTTTCTCCTTCCCAACTTGAAGTTTAACAGATATCCATTTTAGGATATTTCTTCCTATGTTTCTCTAGAATAGTCCACAACATAGGAAGTGGTATTCTAATAAAGCTGAGGTCTCCTTGGGTTGCAGATCCTTTATTGGTGTTTATGTATGGGAAAATATTCTGATGGCTTAGCTTTTGATGTAGCAGGAAAAACTATCCATCACTCATAAGGATATCAAACCTTCTGACTGTCAGGAAATAGCTACCAAGACAGAGCTGCAATAGTTTAGTTACATCTAACTTCTCTCTGAGATGGAGAAAGAACCCACAATTGACCTCATGGCTAGGTTGCTGGTCAGAACAATTGGTTGTCTAAAAAAAACATTGGAGTATGGACCTGGGTAGATGGTAAGGTTTTACAAGCAGAAATAGTCCTTGTACTATCTTTTTAGAAAGTCTTTCTTCTGGCTCCACCCCTCTTGTCTATCTCCGGTCTAACAGAGGGACATGGAGGAAGGAAGGAAGGATGGGCCATCTCTGCCTACAAGATACCACATTTGGGCCTTCCTTGGGCCTGATAGTAGCAGACCAACTCATGAGAGAGGTTTCTTTCACCCACACAAGCACGAACCGACAGTATGAAGCTGTTCAAAGTTACAAAGAGGGGATGGGGTTGCCAGGGATACAGTTCAGTGATAAAGAACTTACCGAGCTTGTTCAGAGCCCTAAGACTGAACACGCCAGAACAATGAATGAATGGGTGTCATGGGAGAGCTGGGAAGAGCTGAGGAGCTGCAGGAGCAGCCCTATTGGTTTCCAAATTAAAGTATAACCATCACTGTTGCACTGGACCGAGGAAGTGTCCCAGGATGGATGCCCCTACACAGCATATCTGATTGGTCCACGGCCACCTTCTTTTGATCACAGGTGTGTGCTCTGTCATTCCATATCAGTGACCAAGCAGATCATTACTGAAAATGGAACTTGAGGACTGTAACAAAGGACTGAGTATCAGAGCTGGCTCTGTGGCATGACACTGAGGGGATCCTTTTCCTTTAGCCGGAGATTGTTTTCCTTTTGCCATGCATAGGGATGAGATGGGCGTGTGTGGCTGAAACAGTTTGGTTATGGATTTGAGATGGGAGGTATGAGGTAAGGGTAGGAAATTATTCCTGATGCCAGAAGGTTAGAGCCAAGATGGGACCAGGGAGCCAATACAGTTTGGTGCTTGTCCTCTGAGTGAATTATGACTCCTAAAGATACTCCAAAGGGTATAGCCAAACATCTCTGTTCACTAGTTAGCACTATAGTGTTTGGTGTTGACTACGCTACCCCCTCAATGCTGTGTGTTAAAAGCTTGGTTGCCAGGGTGGACTTCCTGGGAGTTTCTAGATATTTGATGAGGTGTGACCTCATTAGATGTCCTGAGGTCACTGCAGGCATGCCCTGGAAGGTAGCCATGGGAACTCCACCAAGCTTTTGTCTTTAGATTTTCTCCCTGGTTTTCTCTGCCACGGGCTCCTGCCATGGGCTTGAAGGAAACTCAAAACTGTGAACCGAAATAAGGGTATTGCTTTATAACATAATCATATTCTGTATTTTTCTAAGTATGCAACTAATACAGCTCAAAATAGGTCTGAAGCAAACAACAGAGAAAACTCTCAAATAATGTGGCTTAAGGAAAAAACAGGAATGTCTGTCTTGAACACCTGCAAGGCCAGCATAACTGTGAGTCTTGAAGACATAGGCTCTTTGCACCATTCCTGGGAGATAAGGTTGGTAGCTTGCAAAGAAGGAAGGAGGACCTGAGAAAGTGACCAAGTTAGGAACCAGTTGTCCCTTAGAAGACTTGTGGTCTTCTGTTGACAGATATTAGCCAGAGCTCAACCCAGTACCCCCATTGATCTTCCAAAGAGGCTCAGGTATTGTTGTCACACACAGCCTTGACTCTACACTGGCTGAAGTATCTAGAACCTCTGAAGAAGAGGGAGGGCAGGTGCACGGAAATGACCAGCAACCTGTGCCACAGCTGCATTCGAGAAGTTAGTTCTTGCCACACTCCCTATCCACAAACAGTGCTCCCGAGGTTTCTGTCTCCCCCAGAATTGTCTTCTGAAAGCACATGACTCATGTCTCTCCCCTGTGAGACCTGTGGAGCACAATGCAACCTTGGCTGGGCTTCCCGAAGCCTTGGCATGTGAACACACAGCTTCCTTTCCAGAAGAGGCAAGCCAAGTCTGCCAGTTCCTTTCTGAAGCCCACTGGTATCATACTGAGAACCAGAAGAGGACTCAGTCTACAGAGAGAAAGGGCTGGCTTTCACCCAGGGTCAGAAGTGGTTGTGCTTGCAGTAGAATGAATTCAAGGTCCAACCTCCCAAAATATCCAGCCAGCACTCTCAGTAATTCCAGCCTGGCAACCAAGCTATTAACCGAGCTTTGAGGTGGGAAGGCCCATTCAGAATTCCAAATGCAGTATCAGTTAATGAACGGGGCAGCTTTACTGTTTCCTCTGAAGCTTTATAAAACAGAATGGAGCCAGATAGAGGAGCCCCAACTTGGGCCACATCTGTCACCAGGAAGGCCATAGCTAATAAATTGATGGCCACCATAGTGTCACTGTAATGATGTCACCCTCTCCAGATGTTTTCACTGAAAGCCAACAAGAGTCCTAAAACCCTGCAGTAATAAACAGGACCAGAAATTCAAAAAGATATCATAAATATTTTACACCATCTGAAGACGTTTTCCTCCTGGGGTGGTGGTGGTGTTTGCTTCCCTGACCCCTAGAGAATGTGAGCACTAGCCACCATAGCTCCCTCTATCAGAAAGAAAAGCCAGGGGGCATGGGGTGGGTATTTAGATCCTATTTTTAAATCTCCACCCAGAGTGTATGTGATAGCTCAGCTCAAGGAAGGAAGTCTGTGGCTGTTGCTCTGCCCAGGGATGAAATCCAGAGCAAACCACAGGTGGCCTCAGGTGTTGTCACCTGACCTCTGAAGCCTCTGAGCTTACATGAAAGCCACCACACACCAAGGGAAGAATGATACATATTCCTTGAGCTCTGAGAACTGTTCTCTGAAAACTACACCTTATGGTACAATGTAATTTCACATTGCCTTTCAGCAATGGCCAATAAGTCCCCCTTCAGAGGAGGCTGGTGACATGTTCTTGGAAATATCTAAATTATTGTTTGTAAAATTAACACATAGAAAAACATCAGATAAACCTGTTGCCTCATACCTGGCAGATAGAATGTCTCTTGTGGCTCAGGGACTCAGCCTGCACATGGCCTTCACTGCAAACTCTCCTGTCCAGCCAGTGGCTCCTGTGTCTGTAAGCCAATGGGTAACAAAACTGACAGGAGTCATAGCATGCACACAACCTGCCAGTGGGAGGCAAGGGAAGTTGCTGGCTGTCACAGAGACACACTCTGGGAGCCTGTCCAGCATATCCTACCTCCCACAGGATATTCATATCCTGTGTGTTTCTTCCAGAAGAAGACTATGCCCTGTAGAGATGTTAGTGCCAGCTTTATTGTGAAGAATGATCTGAATTGTATTAATTCAATGACCAGTCCATACGCTAAATGCTGGTGAATTTCTCATCAGTACCAAGAATCGTGTCTTTTGCAAGAATACTGGGCATCCTGCCTGCATTGAGAATTCTTGAGAAAAGAGTATAGGGAAGATGTTCTGGAAACATCTCTTCAAGAGACATAGCAAGTCATTGAGTTAAGTGGGATGCTGCCATCCCAAGTTGGCCTCCCCAGAGGAGCAGCTTCAGCATCACACACAGTGCAGGAAGCCCTCCTTTTATTTTATATTTTTATTGGAGCCAGCCTGTGCTAGTGAATTCAGACTGCCTAGGAAGAAGGCTGGGGAGGGTTGTGACATGTGCTCCCAGGCAGGCTAGGCACATGGATGAGCCCCATAAACTCAAACCACATATCCCAGACCAATCTGGCCTCAGGATCCAGACTACTTGACCTCTTCCTGTAGGTTTAGTGAACATGGACTTGAGTCCTCCAATGAACTAGGATCTCAGTAAAGACCTGGAGGATGAGAATAAGCAAACCATGTTTCTTGCCCTAGAGGAGTTTGTAGTGAAGGCACGAGTACACTTAGTTTCACAGAAAGTAAAGAAATTTCTATTCACAGTTCTTGTGAGGTTTTATTAAGACAGATCTGGTTATGTTCCCCAGGCCAGCCTTGAACTTGTGGTCCTTCTCCCTCAGCCTCCCAACTGCTGAGATTACAGGGTGAGCCACCATGCTCAACTGCTTCTTCTTCTTCTTCTTCTTCTTCTTCTTCTTCTTCTTCTTCTTCTTCTTCTTCTTCTTCTTCTTCTTCTTCTTCTTCTTCTTCCTTCTCCTTCTTCCTTCTCCTTCTCCTTCTCCTTCTCCTTCTCCTTCTCCTTCTCCTTCTCCTTCTCCTTCTCCTTCTCCTTCTCCTTCTCCTTCTCCTTCTCCTCCTCCTCCTCCTCCTCCTCCTCCTCCTCCTCCTCCTCCTCCTCCTCCTTCTTCTTTTGGATGTGCTAAAAGAAAATCTTCCTAATATTAATTCCTACCTTTTCTATACTTACATTTAATTTGTATTTCAGCGGTGCATGGTGCATATTAATAACACAAAATGAAGGCTTTCATTATGATATCTCCATAATCTTGGCCTCTGAAGCCTCAGATACCAAGACGAAGAGCCTCTGTGCTTACATGAAAGCCACCTCATACTAAGGGAAGAATCACTCCCTCGATTTCGCCTTCTTATCTCCCACTGTCTTCCCATTTTTCCCTAATAGTGACTGTTTTCAGTATACACACACACACGCACACACACACACACACACACACACACACACACACACACACAGAGCTGAGAGAGAGAGAGAGAGAGAGAGAGAGAGAGAATCCACATCTGATTATTGATTTCTAGTCCCACCTCTTTCGCTGCCAATGACACAACTGCAGTTGTCTCTGTCTAAACAAAGCTCCATTGTATGGACCACAACTTCATCCATCTTTTATGGGCACCTAGGCTGTATATGCGGTTTGCCTGCTGGTACTGTAATAACCCTGGATGGGCAGGTGTAGATTTCTGAAATCCTGAAATTGGATTTCTTCAGGAAGGTACCTCGGCTATGTGTAGAGTGCCATGGCTAGAGCACATGGTGATTATATTTTCTATTTTTTTGAAGAACTTCCATACTGACTTGCGTAGCTAAGTCTCTGGTTTTTCAAAGTAGACCACCATCCCGAACAAATGGCTATTCTTCTTGTCTCATGAGGCTATACATACATACATACATACATTCATACATACATGCATACATACACACACACATATATATGTATGTTCATACATACACACACACACATATATATATACGTGTATATATATGTATGTATATACGTATATATATATACACATATACGTACATATATACACACACATATATGTATCTATACATATATCTATACATGTGTATATATATATATATATATATATATATATATATATATATATATATATTCAAGCCTGGGGGACATGGAGCACCTGTGCCCCACATGTGTTCACAAGTCCATTGCCCAATCCACTGATACCTGTCCCTGGGTTCACTTTCAAGGTCCTCTAGAGCTAGTGGGTTACTTCTATCCTTTTCTGCCACTGTGAGACACATGAATGTGTTACTGTTGCTCTCATCTCCTCACTGGGTATATGCAAATGCAGTGAGTGTAACTGGCTTTCTTTGAAACCTCCAGCTCTCTAATAACAACACGGAGACTTATATTTATTATGAATGCCTAGACCCTATTTGATAGGCTTGTTCCCAACTAGCTCTTAACTTATTAACCTGTTTTGTTCTATTCTAAGTTATGTGTCTCGTTAGTTCTCTCTTCTTAGTTCAGTTTTGTTTCTTCCTCTGCCTCTCCCTGGTGAACCATCCTGTGTCTGACTCTCTCCCAGAGTTCCTATCTCTTCCAAGAAGTCCCATCTTCTACTTCCTGCCTTTGCTACAAGCCATCAGCTTTTAAATAAACCACTGAGAAGGTAAGAGAGGGAGTGTTTGTAAAACACTGAGACAGGTGATGCCTAACAATACCCAAGTCTGGTCTGTCATCAGATCTCCGCTGGGCCAGAAATCAGCATGTGTATAATACAGAGACAATTTTTATACAATGCATAAAAATATCACTCCAACAAGCAAGTAGCCCAAGGCTATGCCTACTTATAGCCTTAACTGAAGTCACTGGCACCTTTCCATCAATTACAATGCTGCCTCGTTGTGGCAACTGGCACATCTCGAAGAAATTTCAGAAAACATCCAGAACCTTCCCCAGAGGGAAAAACAGAACATGCTTCACATAAAAGCAGAGAACAGAATGTCATCTGGCTTTTTAATTGCTACCCCATGAAGCAATGTTTTCAAAATTGAGGCAAGATGCTGTCCAACCTGGAAAGCTAGACCCCGCTGACTTCTTCATGAAGCTGGAGAGTAGTCCTGTATCTTATAACAGGGAGATAGAAGACATGAGGTTGCTGAGCTGATTACTGAGCTGAGCAGTGTGGGAAGGAGAGAGACAGAGATAGGAACTCTGAGAGCCCAGGGCACTGAAGGAAAAAGGTCTTAGGGAAAAGCTGAGCGGCAACATGCAGAATAGCAAAGCTGGAGCACACGACAAGGCCCTAGAAGTCTCCCCAAAGAATGATATCATTCTTAAACATCAGATTCTGCAGTGCTAGCCTGCCACCGGCACACCTGTTCTGACACTCTCCCAAGAATTCTCTTCTCACTGCTGTTCCTGAAAGACCTGCAGGAATGCCACAGAGTGCCAGCCTTCTTCTGTGGTCCAGACCACCCCCCCCCAAAGCTCAGGTATGTTTTGCAGTAATCCCAAACTCAGCCTGTAAGGCAGTGGTTCTCA
The DNA here is from genome assembly GCF_011762505.2 of Arvicanthis niloticus. Lineage (NCBI taxonomy): Eukaryota > Metazoa > Chordata > Mammalia > Rodentia > Muridae > Arvicanthis > Arvicanthis niloticus. Next base: position 26,194,868 of record NC_047671.1, read on the forward strand.
ACCTGTGAACGATGCGGGGGTCAAACGATTCTTTCACAGGGCTTACCCGAGACCAAGGGAAGAACGAACCTCGCCTCAAAATGGGGTCTTTTAGTCTTCTATATCCCTGTCTGGAATTCCATCTATTCTGATGGCCATGACAACTTATTTATTTCACAGACGTAAATATGGGGTTGCCTGGATACTTTCTTCTCACTCTTGTGAGGCCTTTGTACCACTGGTTGCTTATCTCTTTGGTGGTGAAAGTAAAAGGCAAGGTAAAGGCAGATGGGTGTGTCCACTGGGCTTCAGAACCCCCATCACTCAGAGCACTCGGCCAGTTTGGATTACATACTCCACCCACATGCTCCACCTCCCTCCCAGAAATCCTCTTTTAACACTGTGAGGGGCTGAGCTGCACAAGCCAATTCTGTTTGAAGTTGGTGCCTTTGGGAAAACGGAACAGAGAGGCAGGGATCCAATCCAACCGGACTGTGGCTTTGTAGGAAGAAGGGGAGACAGTGAGCCTTGTCACTCAGGCCTGCACTGCCATAGTCGCCACCAGTGAGAAGGACTTCATCAAGATGTAGTCACTGGATCTTAAACTTCCCAACCACCAACTTAGCGAGCAGTTATTCTTTATCCAGTCTGTGGTGGTCAACGGTAGTAGTGAGAAAAAACGCCTCCAGTCTTCCAGCCCAGCCTCTCTTGTGCCGTCTCAACCTGACCTCATCCTCCTCACTCAGTCAGGAAGCCAGTTCCTAGTGGAGCCTGGCTGCCATGCTGATTTCCGTTGTGTTGGTCATTGGATTCATTGTTTCCCCAGATGTAATGACTAGTTCACAAGTTAAGACTGCACACTCCCATACTCCACAGAGCTGGTGAGAAAAAAGATGGTTGTCAGCCTGTGTTAAAAACAACCCCCATGCAAAATTTCCATTTGGAAGAGGCTTGTCGATAAATTTGCCCTTGGAGAGCAGGCACCCTCAACTGTAAGTTCCAAATTCGTCCTTCTCTGTAAGAGAAAATCAAATTCATGAGCATTTGAGAGCATAGCACCGAGGTCAGCGACTCGCTGGGAACTGCACGTTGTCATAGTTCTTCAAACAGGTTAACACAAGGCTAAGGGAACAATAAACCCAACCCTGGGTTGTATTTTTAGAAAGTTCCATAGCTGAACTCACTTTTAAGAGAATATATAAAAGAAAAAGAATCTAAACCTTAGGAGCTGATAGTGTTGAGTTCTTTACCGCTTTTTACTGTTCAATTTCCGCTGGTAGAAACAGGAAGGGAGCTGTAAAGGGCCTGTCCATTGAAAAGAGACCAAAGTAAGAATGCAAATAAATACTGGAGCCACTGGCTACAGCAACAGGCGATCCCAGAGCCTTTCATATCCTCTCTAGGGAAAGGAATGTTTTAAGCTGATTCTTAATGTCGATTGATGGCAATTTTTTTTTAATCTCAAAATGTAGATCCTAGTGAAAAATAAAAATTTCCATAAAGAAAATATTCTTGCGCTGGTTGCCAGTTGCAGGCTCTCAGGAACTTAAAAAGGGAGATGTGTTTTTGTTCCAGTCAAAGTTAACTGATAGTCTTAAATCATTATAATTAAATTTTTGGTAGTAACGGCATGTTCTCCGCTTCTATTTTGTTTTCTAGGTTTGGGGTTCCATGATGCGGGATGTGTTGGCGGAGATGTTTCCTGTGGGCACATACTAAGATGTCCTGTGGCCCTTGGGATTCTTTTCTGGGTCCTTTGTGAATCAGAGGTGACATCAGTAGAAAGCTCAGTGGAAAGAAAGCGTCCTTGGCATTCTCACTACTTTCTACTCAACACAGGGACAGTGTACAGGTTCATCCTGCCAACCAAGTGTGCACCTCACCACTGGTGACAACAGGCCCCGTCTGCTTCCCACTTCAAAGCCTTTTGCTTTCCTGAACATGCTTCCGAGTTGTATTTTCCAGGGCTACAAACCATGTGGTCCCCTAAGAGCAGGAAAGGTCAACCTTTTATCCTGGCCTGAAAGGAGTACACTTGGAACCTTTCCTTTTTTTGTTTGCCTTTGGGGAAGTCATAAAAACAGCTTTGATAATTAGTAAACAGGCAACATTTCCCCAACACTCATAAAACATGAAGGCAAAGGGGAAACACAGCCTGCCTTTCAAGTCTCCTGGAGACTCAAGTTCCAGGGTCCCAAGCTGCCAGGTCTGTCCGCAGCCCCTGCTTCACACTTGAAGCAGGGTGGGAAGGTTCAAGTTTCTGTCCTGGCTATGGCACATAAATTCATTAACAGTAAAGAACTGACCAGATTAGCAACAAATCAGAGACGCGAGTCAAATGCTAGGTGGGTATATATTTGAATTTTTCATGAGTTGTATGTAAGAGGTCACCTTTTTGATACATTTTCCCCCTGCCTTCCTAATAAGGTCAGTATGTATACATAGAAGAACTTCTAATGTGTTTGAATTATTTTTGAAAATCACAATTGGCCTGGGAATGTAGTTCCATGGCATACTTGCATAGTACATACAGGATTCTGGATTCTATACCTAACATGAAAGAGAGAGAGAGAGAGAAAGAGAGAGAGAGAGAGAGAGAGAGAGAGAGAGAGAGAGAGAGAGAGAGAGAAGGAAGAAGAAGAAGAAGAAGAAGAAGAAGAAGAAGAAGAAGAAGAAGAAGAAGAAAGAAGCAAAGAGAAAGAAAGAAAGCAAATAAGGAAGAAAGAAGCAAAGAAAGAAAGAAAAAAAAGAAAACAAAACCATCACCCAAACCAGAGAAATAAAGCATATTAGCAGGCAGTATAAACCTGTGATATTTAGTTGCTGAGTACAACATCACAAGGACTGGCAAACAGACCACCCATCTGTGTGTCATAGAAACATAAAGAAGAGGTGAGATGCAAACTCACTGAAGCCACCACAGAGTTAACATGGCTGAACCTCAGCTTGGTCGAACAGCAGTTGAACTCTATGGGTCCATAAATATCCTTAACCTGAAAACATTAACAATTTCTGGAAGCCTTTGCCTGAAAACAGAAGATGAATATAATGATATAAAAAAAAAAAGTAGTGCCACTTTGCAGGTGGTGACTTCTTGCCAAGTGTGCATAAGACCCTGTACAAAGAGAAATCAAAAGAGGCGACATCTTCAGTTACAGACTGTACAGGTGTGCACACAGATGTGCACACAGAAAACAAAAGCTGTACTGTTAGCTAAATAAAACAGGATGATGCCTAGTCAAATCTGCTCATTGAAGATACGGAATCCAGTGGGTTTAGCTGAAAAGCAGATGAGTGTGCAGAAGCCTCAGATCTCACTGTAGGCATAGCTGCTAAGGACACAGGCAGGACACAGGGTCCTAGAGGCCAGCCTCTCTGAGCTTGTCCACAGGCTGACACTGCTGTCTTCTTCCTATGATACTTGATCCAAATTCAAAGTCCAGGCTGGATTCTGATGAAGTTTCCTATAGCTCCTGGGAGAGGAGGGTCAGTTTTTTTCTATTTATAGCTTCTGAGTGGGGAGATCACAAACTAGAGATTCCCACAGCATTGGGAAGGGGGTGGGGGTGAGGGGAAGGCACACAGTGAAGCAGTCAGGAAAGCTAGACATCTGACACAGTCTACAGATCTTAGCATCAGCTTATAAGAAAGGGGTAACTACTTTCTGAAAGGCAGACTAACCCAGCAGACTTCCTCTGAGGCTTCCAGTTTGCTTTGCAGTTGATCTTCTCCAACCAAAGACTCCCAGAACACCACCATCTTTGGTGACTAGCTGCCTTGCTCATCAGCCTTGTCTCTTCTCTGTATGCAGCTGAAACTTAACATATTTTCCAGGGAACCCTTTGCTTGAATTAGCTTTAAATACTCTTTTATTTAAAAATCCGTACAACTTTAACTATTGGAGAAAGTGAAACCCTTGTCTCGGATTGCCAGAGCTTTGACAACTTTCCTTGCAACTCTCTTTTTAAAGGGAATTTTTGGCTTGTGCTTTTCGGCTTGGATCTTTCTATGCTTACTGATATTTACTGAGGAACAATGCATGCTGTGTGTGGACATACACTGTAATCTGCATAGGAACCCAGTGGGATGTGCTGTCATCTAGATATGGTGTATCATGTGCTGAGGGCTGGGTCTTTAGTGTGGTGGTGACAAGACAGTGAAATCTTTAAGAGGTAGGGGTCCATGAAGAAGAGGCTAGGCCATTGGGGGTACCTCACTATAAGAGGTTAGCATTAGTCTCATAGGATCCTACAAGTCTGATCCTTGTGGCTCTTTCTCTGGCTTCCTGTCTCACCTTGTGGGTCCTTCCTCCCTACCTACTCTTGACCTTGTAATGCCCTCAGCCACAAAGCTGTGTAATTAGACAGGTCCTGTAAAAGCCAGAAAAGCTATTTTGACTTTTAATCTCCAGAACTGATCTATATAACCCTCTTTTAAGAAGGGAGGGGACAGTGAGATGACTTAGCAGGTAACAACAACATTTGCCCCAGACAAGGAGAGCATGACAACCTGAGTTCAATTCTCAGAACCCGCATAAAGGCAGCAGGAGAGAAGAATCAACTCTATGCAACTGTTCTCTGATGTCCACAAATGCACTGTTGTGTGAGTGCACCTCTCTCTCTCTCTCTCTCTCTCTCTCTCTCTCTCTCTCTCTCTCTCTTAAATTCACAGTAAAAATAATAAATACATACATACAAATGTAAAAGGGATCCAGCCTTGGGCATTTTGTTATAGTGACAGAATCAATGATGGATGGCTACTATGATTCTTATTTTACAGGCGAGGGGAAAGAAACTATGAATAGCCACTCTTAAATAAAGCTGTCCCCATATTCAGGACTCTGTCTTTCAGAATCCATGTTGTCTGGAAGCTAATGCCCTGAATGATACCTTCAGCTTAGGCAGCTTATGCATAGATGGATCTTCTTCTGTGAACCAGGACTTAGTAAATATTTTCTACTCATGACTGCTTCTCATTAAAATATTTTGATGTAGTTATGTAAGTATAACATATACAAAATTCATAATCATAAATTATAAGAAATTTTATTTAAATCAATTCTCTGATAACATATTACCTTATCCTTCTTTAAATATCTTTAAAATGATAAGACAATATGACGAGAGATATTCTTGTGTGTTGGAATGCAGAGAATTAAACATTGACTGAATATTTGATACCAAGATGTCGAACACGCAAGTGCTGTTTAGTATTGACCTATATTTTTATTTTGCAACCATGAATTCTAATGCTTTACAATAAATAAACATTACAAAATGGCAAAAGTACATTTAGGGGTATTTTATACATTGTTGGAAATTCCGTCCTAATCCTAAGTCAAAATTCATTTAATGATTTTTCATACAACTCAAGTCAGCAACTCAAGCAGCAATTTTAAAAACCAAACATTAGAACACAATACAATCTAAAAATATACTAATTTGATACTTAACATGCCGAGGAATGATGGTGGGAAAATATTAAAAGTCTTTGTTTTCCGTAATTAAACCATTATGGTTCTTTAAGAACAGAACAGTGTGTATGTGCAGTGAAAACTCTCCAACTCAAATCATGCCACAGTCTTGAATGTGAGCCAGTGTGTTTTAGGCAGTCTTCATTGATGCTGGGTGGCATGACAGCATGTGTCCTTGTGTGTCCAGACCCAGGCTACAGTGGAGTGGGAGATGTCACTCTGCCAAACACTGCCAGCAGCACCCCCTCCACCCCCACTCACTGTTAACTTGATGTTGAATAAAGTTTTGGTCATTTTGTATTCAGAAACATTTCAGCTTTGCCACATTTTTTTCATGGCCTCCACATTCGGTTAGATTTGTGATCCACCATGTAACGGTGGGCTGTAAAGGAAGTCCTTTGTCCCCATGAGGAGACTTGTGTGTCAATGTCTACAGTAAAGGCAATGGTGACTGCCTTCAAGTTTTGACGTAAGGTGAAGCAAGGTGTTTGTGAGCCCTTGACTGGCAGACTTTTCAGCTCTGGCGTGGTCTGGTTGCTCTAGCCATCAGAAAAGATATTAGAAGCACAGCTTTTGCCCATTCATTCCTGTCAGAGAGCTGGCAGTTTACCCAGAGAGCCATGTGTCCTCCCTCCCTCCACCACCCAGAAAGCATAGAATTTAATGACTGCAAAACTCAACCCATAGGTGACAGAGAATAGAGCTTGGACCTGCCAAGGCTGCAGTAACAGCAGAGAAGCCTGTATGCAAACATAGAGATGGAGGTTCTCTTAAAAACACAATGTCATTCTAGCTGTTTCCCTGGGGATAAGCAATCCATTTCCAGCAGAAGGAAGAATAAAAGTGTGGAAAATTCGATTCCCATATCAACACATTTACCTTCGACTGGCTTCAGGTATTACCCTCAAGAAAAGGGTCAACCCGTTTCTTTCAATAGCATTCCTGTGCATTTAATAATACTTAGCTAAATGGACTTCCAGCAGTAAGATCTGGGAAACATGAACAGATTCTCATCTGGCATAAGACTTATCTTTCAAAAATCAAGAGCATTCTGAAGTGCCAACTGTTAATGAAGCAGGGTCTCTGGGAAAATACTGCTTACTGTACGTGGAACATGGAGAAAGGAATTATGTTGTCCTCTTATGATCAGATGCTTTACTATTATTATTATTATTATTATTATTATTATTATTATTATTATTATTATCATCATCATCATTATCATTATTATCATCATCATTATTACTATTAAGAAGGAGCAACACTGTTGGTGGTTTCTAGGCAATCTAAAGGACCCAGAGGGGAGCTTCTGGAAGGTTCCCTTGAGGCTCCCAGGCATCTAGTGATCCCAGATTATTTTCATCTGGCTAGAAATATATACAGCTTCAGACTTAAGTGTGGGTTTTTTTTTTTTTTTTTTTTTTTTTTTTTTTTGAGGTAGGAAAAAAATATCCAGGTATTCCTATCCCTAACTGCTTGGGACTCTAAACCCCTACTGAATAGCAGGGCCTATCAGGCAAATCTGCCTGAGAGAAATGGGAAATCAGAGCAGTGGTGGCATGTGGCACTCTGTGCTTTTCCCAAGGTGTTTTATGCACCAAGTGTACTGAGGAAGATACCCACCTCCGTGCCGGTGGAGCACAGCTGCTCCCAGAACTGGAAGGATGACTTAATAGACTTAATGCTTAGGTGGTTGTCTTCGTTCTCTTCCTCTTCCTCTGCCTCCTCTTCCTCCTCCTCTTCCTCTTTTTCTTTCTCTTCCTCATCCTCTTCCTCCTCTTCTTCCTCCTCATCTTCCTCCTCTTCCTCTTCCTCCTCTCCCTCCTCCTCTTCCTCCTGCTGCTGCTGCTGCCACCGCCAGGGTTTCTCTATGTAGCTCTAGCTGTCCTGGAATTCGCTCTGTAGTCTAGGCTGGCCTTGAAATTCACCTGCCTCTGCCTTCTGAGTGCTGGAATTAAAGGTGTGTGCTACCACCACCCAGCTTGCAGAAAGTTTTTTTAGTAACTCAAAAGTCCTACCTAGGGAAATGACTAGATGTAGCCCAGTGAAGGCCCACCTCCTTCTTGCTGCTATTAATACTATTACTGAATCCAACAGAAATCTTTTCCAAGTGAAATTATAGGAAGAGAAAATACTATAGAAGATACTAAATTAAATTCTAGAAAGACTCAGTCTCTCAGCTTGCTAATAAGGAAAAACTCTTCCTCTGGAAAAAGATGCCAGGGAGTCCCACAGACTCAGAGGTGGTCCCTCTGAAACCCCACAATATCTTCTGGTCTCAGCAGAGAACATCAAGGGGGTCAACTCAAGTCCCCAGAGGAGCCAGGTGGCTTCTCATGATCACATGATCGAGGTTAATCTCGCAGCCCATCCTCCCCCACCTCCTGCCGCACAGCCTGCCTCCAGCTCCAGACTCCCTGCTCCAGGAACCCCACACCCCTGGTGTTCTGATAAACTGGTTACATTCCGTGTTTATCTCAGCTCTAGGGAGCTGGAAGCCAGGCTGTGGCCAAACCTGAGTTTGGAAATGTGGGAAACCCAGGGACATGAAGAAACCTCTCAAGGGCAATCGCTGCATCTTTTCATCTGTAAGCTCTCTACACTGTCTGAGAAGAGTAATACTTGTTAGCTTTGGGTTTCACCTTGAAGTTGGTTAACTTTGAAATCCCCCCTTAACTTGCCCTTGCTGTAGATATCAGGTGCCCAGGTGTGTTAAATAAGACTCCTCCAGTTCTTAGAACCTTATCCTTGTGATCTCTGCTAGACGTTCTAATCATGCTTACTCCTGCTTTGGTTACTCATGTGTTCTTGTCTCTGGGAACTGGAACTTGTCCAGAGCGGGCATCTTTCCTTTGTGTTAGCTATAATTTGCAAGTGTCTGCCTGTTGTGCATATTGTAGGGATTGTACATTCTGCTTGGAACCATCAGAAGTCTAATCCAGAAGTCTATTTTGACAGTGCACGAGTCTAGTAAGCCAGACCATATGTTGCCCACATATTCTGAGCACCCAGGGGCCTTTGCTGCCTCCAAACTTCAGATTAGTATTCTGGTGGACAGGGACAAAGAAAAGTAAGTGCCTGACCTGAGAGGATTATGGTTCCTAGAACAAATGCAGCCTTTCTCTTATCCTTGCTGAGAGAAACAAAATTGGCTTAAAAGTTCAAAGATACAGGGTTTCACCTCATGCTAAATTATATATTAATTTTTAATAGTTCATAAATTAACTCTGAAAGTGTTTTGCCAAATCACGTGCATGTGCACCACACATGGTGTGTGTGTGTGTGTGTGTGTGTGTGTGTGTATGTGTAATAAAACCTGGCAGTAATAGTGTTAAATGATGTGATCAAATAAGTACAAAAAAAAATCCATTTATTTTACAGGTGGCAGTGCAAATAAATCAGCACAGTGTTTGGAGGGCAACATGGCAATCACATTTCAATAATCTTTAAGATGTTGACCCAAGAATCTTTTGCTCTTATAATTTGTTCAGGGAAACACACACACACACACACAGAGAGAGAGAGAGAGAGAGAGAGAGAGAGAGAGAGAGAGAGAGAGAGAGAGAGAGAAAATCTTATATAGGATGTACATCATATGCATTGAATCATTCATCATGGAAGCTTATGTTCCAATGGACAGATGACAAAGGAATGGCATTGTGAAGACTGCTATAATATAGGTATATGCTGGTGCGGTGCAATGAGGGAGGAGAAGGGTGTTTTGCTGATTGGGCTTTAGAAATTCTCCCCAGAGGAAGAGATGTGCAAATGAAGATGAAGCAGACACACAAAGAGTGTGGCAAGCATCTTGAGGAAGGTACAAGTTTGATAATCAGAAACTGGGTGTGTGTGTGCCCAGGCAGTGTGTCCGGGGCAGAGTGGAAAATGACAAATGGATGATCGAGCTTAAGAGAGATGATGTGATATGATACATGATATATGATATGATATGATATGATGTGTCTCTAGAGCAATGGAAGCGGCTGTTATCTCTACTACATAAAAATTTTACCCATGTGTTTCGACAAACTGGAAGGAAACAAAGGGTAATACGGAGATCAGTTGTTGTGTTTTATTAAAAAAGAAAGGAAGACAGGGGTATGTTTGGGGGAGGTGCAGTATGGTGTGTGTGGGGAGAGGGGTGCCTCTGTGGACCCATGCTGAGGCATTCCTCCCCCCTGAGGTACCAGCCATCATGAGTGAGTATAGTATAAAATAGAGTTTATTTAGGGCATGGGGAGGGGAGTTGAGGGGGAAGTAGAGACAGAGAAAGGCAGAAAGGAGAGAGAGGGAGGGAGGGAGAAAGAGAGAGAGAGAGAAAGAGAGAGAGAGAGAGTGAGTTGAGGCCGGCCATGGACATATGGAGACCATGTGGAGAGAGACAGGGGGGAGGAAATGGGGAGAGAAGGGACATAGGGGAAAAAGGGTAAGGGAGCAAGGGACCAAGAGAGACAGAGGAGGTGGCAAGTAACCCCTTTTATAGTGAGCCAGACATACCTGACTATTGCCAGGTAACTGTGGGGTGGATCCTAGAAGGAATGCTAAAATCAGTGATTCATACTTTTTCTTTCTTAAAAATCACCATTAGTATTATCCACAAGAAGAAAAAGAAATATCCACAGAAGAACATGTCAGAACAAGATCCTGACATCATCTCAACATGAAAGCCATGGCCATGGGTTTTCACTGCAGTACATTGTCAACAGTAGCCATCAAGTGTTCTTGAGCTCCTTGAACTGAATTCCATGAACTGTGACTAGCTCCTAGAAACATAATTCTATGGTCCTTCATTGTTACAGTTTGAATATAATGTGTCCTCCTCAGAGGCTTCAGTATTGAAGAGTTGGTCCCCGGTACACTGTTCAGCCATAGAGCTTTGGTTAAGTGATTTGAACATGAAGGCTCTCCTCTCAGTGGTGGATTGATCCATTGATGGATTTATAATTTGGTGATCTTAGGAGGTGATTAGAAATTTTCTGAGATGGGTAAGCAATCCCTTGGGAGGAGGTTGGCAGTGTTACATCTTTCTCCAAGCTTCATCATCTTCTCTCTCAGCTTCCCAGGTGAGCAGCTCTGTGTTACAATACAGTCTTGTTCTTGGTGATCTCGCCTTACCTTAGATCCAAAGAAACTGGGCCATGAAACCACAGACTGAGATGTCTGGAAGCATGGGCCAAAATAAATATTAATTCCTTCACTTTTGTCCCCAAATACTCTTCAAAGTTGCAAAAGTCTAAGTAACAAATTAACCTACACTTGTGTTACTTACAGTCTAAAGACAGAATGCTAGTAGCATGAAAAATTATTTTGAAAAACAGACTGAGACAAGGCACTAAATCAAAGGGCCAAGTGTGCCAAACCTCTAGAAAAAAATGGAAAATCTCTAAGGACACTAATGTTTTCTATGGGAAACAAAGACTACTTGAATAATCAATATTTTAATAGGGAAATAGCCTCAAGTGCATGTGTCTGACAACCACCAACCCTTGTATGTTCCCACACATCTTCTAGTCTCCTTTGCATTTTGTGTGGCCCTTTGACTAAATGAAGTCTATGGTGTATGAATAGCTGTGTTACTTCAAGCCTGGTGGCTGAATATAAAGTCTGACTTCCCTATGGCATCTTGCTGTATATAGCTGAAAGCAAAGTGATCCAAGATTGTAGATGGACATAGGTCTCTGAGTCACTATGTGGATGACAGCTGCCCAATAGAGCTCCTGGACCCCATCAAACTGTGGGAATGAGGGCCATGCTGCTGTCGAGCCTCTGAGACTTAGGGGTTGCTGCAATAAGTAGCATTTATTATCCTCCCAAATCATGTTGCGTTGTTTAAGATGTATTTGTCATTGTCCTGTTTCCCCTGTTTTATCCTCATGTGGTTTTCGTGAAGGACTGAACCACTGTCTCTTTAAAAGTCATCCGTCATATTTCCCAATCACAATTGTATTGTCTACAGTGGAAAGCAAAATGCTAAGAGTCTCTAAAATGAAGAACAAAACATGAAACCTGCTCTGCCAACTTGATGCTGCCTAGGAACGTCCAGATGCTCTCCCAGTTTGGGTTCTTGGTTTTCCCCTGCGTTGTTCTCTTTGCCTGAAATGCCTCTAACCCACATCTGTGCCTGGCACAAGCCCACTGCTGCTTCATGCTCCAACTCAAATGTCAGCCCTTCTTTGAAGCATTTCTTTAGCCTGCCTCAGGCAGAATTCATCATTCTTTTCCTCTGTCCTAACAGAGGTCATTGATGACCTCGTCGCTGGCAGTGTCTTCTTTTCCGTGTTCGTCCCATTCAACCTCCTTAGCACTTGCTGATTTTGAAAACTCCCTCTTTCCAGAAAACAAGCTCTGCTCTCTGCTGGCCTTTCTCCGGACGTGACCTATGGAACTCCTTCGATGGGTCAGAATGTCTGTAGCACACTGTTGTCCTGTTGTTGTGCCTTTAGCTTCATGACTTGCTAAAAAAGAACATGTCACCCTCCCTCTTAATTCTTCAAACAAGAGCAAGCCAACAACTTCAGATGTTCTTATCTCTAGTCACATTCTCTGTCCTAGAGGTCTCTACTGGCATAACTCCAGGCACTATACAGGACAGACCCATTTCCTTCCTTCTCAGACACACTTTGTCTCTGGATCCCTCCTGCCAACTCATAACATCCCACCCATGGCTATGCAAGCCAGAAGGTGCCAGAGCTCGTCCATGCTCTTTCTCCTTCATTTCCACAAGCAACTTCTCTCTCATTCTTAGCATATGGCCGCCCAGGTAGATGGAAACTTGGGGACATATTTTAGTGTCACAGACCTATGTTCAAAATCAGACTCAGCTGCTGGCTGGTCACATGATTTGCATCAATATACTGCACTCTCTGACCTAATTTCTGATCTGTAATACATGAAAATAATTAGACAAACAGCCCTTAGAGGTGTTATTAACATTAAATGGGAAAAGCACCCCTCCGAAACAGTTAGTTTGGATAAACCAGATATAAACAAATTTTAATCTCTTCATACTAGGACACACACACACACACACACACACACGTTTCTATTTTCTTATTGTCTTAGTTTGGGGCTTTACTGACTCTCACCTGGATCACTTCAGTGACCCTAGGATAAGTCTCTGCCTTCTCTTCTCTTCTCTTCTCTTCTCTTCTCTTCTCTTCTCTTCTCCTCTCCTCTCCTCTCCTCTCCTCTCCTCTCCTCTCCTCTCCTCTCCTCTCCTCTCCTCTCCTCTCCTCTCTTCTTTTCTCTGCTCCTTCTCACAAAGAGGCTTTTCATTTCTCTTTTCTTCTTTCTTCAAAGGGCTTTATGCCTTGCCTTCCTCATTTACAAATCAGTCACATCATGCCCCAGCTTCCAAGATTTGCTGGCTTGCCAAAGATAAAGGCGCTCATCACCTCCCCTCTTATCGCATCTTCCCAACTACGTCATGTCTGTCCTGGTCAGAGCCCGTTTGATTGTGTGGTACAGATGCTTACTCCAACTCTTGAAAGTGCAAGATGCCAAGAGCTCTTGGAAAGCCTCGACACTGGACCACTTCCAAACCCAAGTCAATTGCAAAGCCTAGGGTCCCTACTCCTGGGCTAGAATTATAGAATGCTACGGAAATGTAATAAAACAACCTCTCTGAGGCTAGGGAGATAGCTCAGAAGGTAAAAGCACTTGCTGCCAAATCTGATGACCTGAATTCAGTCTCTGGAACACACATGGCAGAAGGAGAGAGCTGACTCCTGCAAGTTGTTCTCATATCTCCACACACTAACAGTGGTGCCTTCGCACAGGTATGTGGGCACGTGTACACATACACACACAGTCACACACACAAACGATTGATTAAATAAATAAATAAATAAATAAATAAATAAATAAATAAAAGATCCTGTCTGGACTGTCTCAAAAAGGCAAGGAGAACCCATAGGGAGTTCGTAGTAGATAGTCGTCCAGGGCTCTGAGGACAGAAAGATAAGACAGGAGTGAGCTTAGGAGAGGCCACCCCAAGGGACCTGTCTATTTACTCAAAGCTTAAAGAGCTAAGAACAGAATTATCTAAATTCCAACCCTGCATCTGCATGAGTTCTTGGGAAACAGAAAAGCAGTTCACAGTTAACGTGTGAATCCATGTGTGCAGAGCCCAAGCCCAAGAGCCAGGACCACTCACCGGCTAGGCAAAGGCACCCCCGAGGCATTTTATAGGGTGTGGCTGCATCCTAAGCACACAGTGTCCATCTGTCCCTAAGGAGGTAACACCTGCCAAAAATCATTCAGTGAGTGAAAACAAAAGACACAGGGAAGTGAGTCTTGAGGAGAGTCAGCAGCTGCTCTAGTGAGAGTCCGAGCATGGCAAGTACCACGGTGAAAATGTGTGAGCCAAACAATACTCTGAATATGCCCCACCATCAAACATACACCCCAGGCTCAAGCCTGTGCAGATATTTTTTGCCTGCCCATATTCTTAAGCAATATAACATAATAACTAATATATGGTATTTACATTATGATATGTGTTATACCATTCAGAAATGTTATAAAATACATGGGAATATATGCATGCATTCCATGCAAAAAACATATCTACCACAGAGAACTTGGTTATCCGTGGGGGTGGGATCCTGGAACTGATTTACTTTGGATACTAAGAGATGACTGCGTCTTACTGACCTACGCAGCAATATCACCCCCACCCCCACCCCCATATATCCTGCTTTTAACATAGCGACGCTGGGTTTTGTTCTAAGTGAGCAAACACAGGATAACAAGAACGTAACTCAGCGATGCTTTCGGTCTCGGTAAAGCTACATGACACACTTCCAATCAGTGAGATGTTTCTAAAAGCTGGCTGTGTTCAAATTATCTTTAGACGTAGAAAATCAAGTGTGCTCAAGCTAAACATCAGAAAGCTGACACGCTCCTAAGTGCAAGATGCCCTAAGTCATAGGAAATTCCACATCCTCAACCTGTGTCTCATGCACAAAGTTATTAAAGATGTTGAATAAAATTCCCTTCAGCTATGAATATAAAGTACATGACACACAAATAAATTATCTTAAGACCTGAGTCCCATCCGAAAGATACCTCATTATATATATGCAAACATTCCAAAATTTGAAAAATCTGCTTCCCAAGCCCTTCTGTTCCCCAGCACTTCTGATAAAGGGCAGATACTGGAGTAAACATTTCTAAGATTTCCGCTGCATCAGTAATCCCTTGGTCCTCTGCTCTCTCTACTTACAAAACACAAAACAAACAAACAAAAACAAAGGGCTCTCCTCAGAAAGGAGGATCACCCTGGGCTTTGAAGTTTTTTATCTCAGTTCTCTCCAGGGATCAGTGACACAGGCAGAGAAAGCCAGCTCTGTCTCCAGGACCTGGCTTAGACTATACAGTTTTTGTCTCTGATCTGTCCTGAAGGCTTGTTCCACTGTCTTGGAGCAGGGCCACCCTCACACAGGAAGCTGTGTGTATCACTGCTCACTGCAGGCAGAAACGCTGCAAAGGCCTTCCTATGACTGATAAACGGTGTTTGGTTTGGATCAGGAGGAAAAATAAGGCGCTGGGGATAACAGAGGCCGGTGGGAAAACATTCGGAACTCCAGAATCAGAGCAAAAGAAGAGATCGCTTTGAAGGCTCCATGGACGTGGTTAACTAACTAGGAACAATGAGGGCAACCCAGGAGGAGCTTCCTTCCACGCAGCTGCAGCCAAAGCGAGGCTAGGGAGCTGGCAGGAACCCTGTTATGGCTGGGGAGAACAAACAGGCTGGGTCAAGGAAGCCAAGCCCCCTTCAAAGAACTATCCCCCCAACCCCCACGGCTGCAGGAGTGTTTGCTGACAAGGTAAGGTGTCCTCCAGTGGGGAGTGACTTGAGGCCACTGTAGGAAGAAGACCAGGCCAAGAGAGCTGAAAGTTGCCTGTCCCTCCTAAACAGGACAAGAGTGTTATTTGTTTTCTTTGAACACCTCTGACTCTGGGAACTTTGGTCTTGCTGAGTGAGGGGGGAAAACAACGGGGGTGTAAGAAGGAACTGAGACTGAGGAAAAGATTAAGAAAATGAAAACTTTCTTTTCCCCTGGGGGTGTGTAGGTGTGGGCGGGACTTAATTTATTTGGAGGCGTGAGCTGCAACTTTTCTTCTCTGCCCAAGAAGTATCGAATGCTTCAGGAAAATATGTGATTTTTCTCCCCTCTAACATGCAGAAAGATGGGCTCTTTTTTTTAATGGGCTACTGATTTTAGAATTAGGTGGGTGCGGGGTGAGAGCTGAGTTCTCTACGGCCTGCCCCAGCTGAGTTACCCTTTAAATAATTGTTTCTATGGAACTTCCCATGCCTGGATCCCAGGCCTTTGACCAAAGTGCCAACTTGGCATGAAGAAAGGAAAATAATTTTTTCCCTTATCTCTACCCTCAGAGCTCTGCAACTGTAGCTGTAGCCAGCGGATTTATTAATAATTTAATACAGTACTTATTGAGAACTTGTGCCCTCACTTGGAAAGAACAGAGCTGTAAAGAGATGTTTCTCACCAGGACCCAGGGAGGAGCAAAAATAAAATAGACCTCTCCTCCCGCAAAGTCTAGGCTCGCAGAGAACAACAAGGCTGCATTTTCTGTGAAGAACAGAGACAAAGTATGGACAGCTCAAAGTTTGCTAAGAGGAGGAATGCACCGGTTTGGGCCACTGGTCTGGGGATCAGAGCTGACAGATCCTGCAGTTAGGAAGTTGTCTGGCTATCCCAGCACCTTATGTGCCCACCGGGCCCCTGAGGCTGTGGTAGGCAGCTGTTGGCATTAACAAACATACTTATCCAAAGAGGATATAATCTGAGATCCACCCCCTGACACACACACACACAGAATGCCTAAAGCCACAGATGGTACTGAATTGTATTAAAATTGTGTGTTTCCTGTACACATATACTTATGCTAAAGTTTAACCATAGTAATAGAGTGGTCAATCAAAGCAACATGCTGCATTAGAAGCCGAGTGAATGTGCCCCCTCCCAGTGTCATACTGTTCTGTGGAAGTTAGCAAACTCAACACCGGATGTTTCCTTGTGAGGTGAGGAATTTTCACAAAGGAAGCATTTTATGCTTTCTTTTGGCATCCCAAATTGCTGCCATCGCCATCACACACTTTGAGGTCACTATTAAGAAAATTAAGAGGTCCCTGAAGGTAAGTCTGTGATGCTGTGAGGTAGATTTGAAAGCCAAGCTGAAAGTGGCAGGTGGTGGGCTCCAGGAACCTGTTGGTAGGTATGACTTGAAAGTGAGATAGACCCCACCCCTGACTGCCGATGCACACGAATACACAGGCACGTGTACACACATACATACACACACAAGCGCATGCACATACACACCACACGCACATACACACCACATGCACACACACACACATACATACACACACACATATACACAGGTATTCATGCACACATATGCACACACATACGTAGTTTTGGGTACTGGCCACTAGCTGCTGGCACTGTTTTGAAAGGTTGTTGAAGCTTTGGGATAAGGTCACTTTGGGATATGTCTTTTAGAATCACAGGTCCTGATTCCCTAGGGACCTACTCTCTACTTTCTAAATGTAGGGAGCTTCCAGAACATACTTTCATTACCATGCCTTACTTGTCCCAATGGACTATACTTCTGAAACTCATGAAGTATCCACTTTGTCACATACTTCGTGTCAGCAACAAGGAAGATGATGAGTCTAAGGGCCACAGGGACAGTTCACCTGCAGTGTGAGATGGAGCAGCAACATGTGAGGCTTCCCTGTGCCACACAGACAATGGAGGTCTTCCTTGGAGTGCGCCAACCAAAACAAAATTTATCAAAATTTATCACTATTCAGAAATTTATCAATTTCTGAATAGTGATTGATCATTAGTCATTTGGAGCCTAAGGGAAGTAAACATTTGAATCTGGGGATTTTTGCATACACGAAACCCTGGAGACTTTAATGCAACATACAGCTAAGCTACTGTAACTCAAGTACCAGGCTGCTTTGCTCTTACAGCTAGGCCTTCTAGAACACAGGACTTCCAAGATCAGTACGGAACAGGACAGAGTGTGGATCTGTTGTTGTTCAAGACACAGCAGTTCAGTAACAGCATACGGATAAATTTAAAAATATTTAAATTAACTAAAAGAAAAGGTTTGGGTCCTCACAGGAAGCTCATGGCTTTCATGATGGGCTGTACAAATGAAGGACATTTTCAGCCCTACAGAAAGTTCTAGTGGCCAGAGCTGTTCTAGAGGCCAGCTTCGTATTGTCCAGATCGTGATCCTGGATGAAGTCATGGAGCTGAGTGTGGATGTCTCAGAAAATTTGGCATCACCAGCAGGTTTCTGGATGCCAGAGAGCCAATAGTAATTCATCTGACTGCCAGTGAGCCAATAGTAATTCGTCTGACTGCCTGTGAACCAATAGTAATTCATCTGTATGCCTGTGAGCCAATAGTGATTCATCTGAATGCCTGTGAGCCAATAGTAATTCAGAATCAAATACATGATGAATCCAACTTGCTTCTGGTACTGCTCACCCATGATAGGCTGTGCAACTTCCCTACTGCCTTATTTTATGATGTGTTATATTTTTCCTGGGAAGACACGAACAAACGCCTCCAGATTGGGCACCAACAACAGACCAGACAATTGAGTCTGTGCAGCTTGATGAGCCAATGAGTTTGACACAGCTTAGACGAGGCATTACTTAAAGGAGCTTGAACAAATTACAGGCTGCTAAATAACCAAAGACGTCTTCCCCACTAGCAACCATTAACCACTTGTGTGCCCTTTGGGAGAAGTGCGGCCTTGTATAGCTTGTAGATTTGTGTATCACCTTTGCACTACCTTGGAGCCTTGTGAACCCCTGTGTGCTGCCTCGTGGGTCCTACTGCCTCGTGATCTCCTTCTACCTCTATGAGGGGATGATAATGGGCTCAATATTGTGGGAATCTCATGGGGAGAAATCACACTTGTTTAGCTTTCAAGATGATAACAGCCATGTGATGCTTATGAAACACAGTAGGTCTAAGTGCATAGCATGCATGCTTTATACCATGCAATCCCACCATACTACAGAGCACTGCCCGAGATACCTCAGCTCAGATGCAAGACTACATGGTATGGTATGAGTTGCAGTGTTTTTATTGTACATGAAATGTTTTCAGCTCCTTTGTAAACAAAGTGATTTAATTACAGAAAATAAAGACTTTTAATATTTTCCTCCTATCATTCCTCAGCATGATAGCACTTTAGATGGAATTGTGTTAGAATATTTGATTTAAAAAAATGTTGTTTGAGTTTCTGACTTGAGTTTCATTGAAAAGTATCATTAAATGAAGTTTTTCTTGGGTAACCCTAATGGATAGGATTTTCAACAATTTCTGAAATGGCTCTAGACGTAACTTTTCACTGTTTTGCATCATGCACTTACTGTGAAGTGGTGTTCTCAGAGTTAATTATAAAATTAAAGTGTCAGCTCTGAAAAATGTTGAAGAAGAAACTTACACCTGAAGTATCAAGTACTCAACTAGATTGGATACTTTATGTCAAAATACATAAGTTCCTCTACTTGGGTAGTGTTCAAGTAAGCCTTTGTCTTTAATATATGGTAAGTACATATACTAAATGACTGCTTTACGTCAGTTTCTTTGTGGTTAATTATTGATAAATGTTTGATATGTATACCCATTTTATTTAGCTATATAACCAAGGACACATAAAATTTCTTAGACGATGTCCAAGAAGTTCTGGGCTATGGGACTGCTTCTATGGCTGGAAGCAGCCTACAATACTTCTGCTGTGTTCTGTTTGCTGGATCCCAATTTATAGATTAAATGCAATGTTATGTTTCCTATGCTGCTTTCTCTGTGTGCCCCAGAGAATACAAGTGCCCTGATGGGTGTCTAGCTGCTCCCACACAAGGCCTGCTTAGAAGTGACCAAGAAGGAATCATGGTAAAATGGATCAGAGAACTTAGGCAGATTACCAGAGAGATGGAGACCAGAGAAGGAGCAGCACACCTCCCCTTGCATTCCTGGTCACTTGAAATCCTTACATAGTGCAGGTAAAATCAGATAATAGAGAAAAGAAGATAAGAAAAAAGAAAGCTCCGAAAAATGACCAAGATGGGATTTGTGTCTATGCTTGCAGAGTAGAACATGAAGTCATATTTTATTTAATTAAAAAAAAATAAAGATCACTTTCTCCTCTTTAATAGTTCCAAGGCAATTTTTGTGTCATGTGGTCTACCAAGAGGACTCCCTTAAGGGTTGCTTCTGCAAGCCACAGTCCACTACACCTTTCCTCTGTCATGGGAGCCCTTGAAATGTCTTTAAATGGGATAAAACACTGCTTTAAAAGCAGCAGGTGTGAGATATGACCCAGGCTGGTCCCTTAGGGCTGGGTTTAAGTCTGCAGGCCAGCCTGTGCTTAGCCAGAGAAGAAGGGTCTAATTTAGAGAAGGAGAACAAACCCTGAGGTCAACGGGACCGCAAGGCCATGTCTTGGAAAATAACGCAGGATGTCAGAAGCCAGAGAGATCCAAGAGCATCAGGAAGCACATCACAGGGGAGGGCAGGGCAGGGCAGCCTGCCTGAGTCGATGAGTTTGAATCCCAAGTACTCAGGAGGACCGTGAAGCATTGGGGACCTGCCTGTGTGTAATTCCAGTGTCAGAGAGGCAGAAATGGGAAGATCTCAGGGGTTTGCTGACTGGCCAGTCCAGTTGAATAAGTGAGCTTCAGATTCAATGAAAGACTCCATCTCAGCAAGTTAGATAGAGAATCATTGAGGAAGATACAGATGTTGAGCTTTGGCCTATGCACAGATACACACACACACACACACACACACACACACACACACATTCACATGCATGCATACATATATACACATATGCATGCATAGATGCGTACTATGGGTGTACACAGGCATATGTATACACAGACCTATCTTCTTGGACTTTTCCACATTAATTTAAATTTTATAAAATTATATCTGTCAATTTGATTACCACATGTACATTTGTTATTGTTTTTCTTATTTATTCTCTACCATATATGTGTGTGTGTTATACATATGTAGTATGTAGATATATGTGGATAGCTATACATGATTTCTATATCTTGAATGTTACCTTGAATAGCTAAAGTAGGAAGGTTCTCTTGAAACAATTTTCTCTTGAAAAAAATTTTACTATAGATTCTTTTGGGGGGTTAATATTTTTATATTTTATTTACATTTCAGATGCCATCCCCTTTCCCCATTTCCCCTCCCTAGAAAATCCCTATCCCATGCCCCCTTTTCCTTTTTACTTTTATACATTTTTTAAAAATGTTAATCAAAGGCTTTATAAGTTTGGTAATGCTCAATCAGAAGTGTAACCCAATACCCAACCTAGATATATAAACTATCTTTGACTGGTGGAGACACGTGAACATCTGCCTCCATGCCCCCCCTCTTTCTCTCTCTTTCTCTCTCTCATCACCTAGCTTCACCCTTCCTGTTAGAATAAAACTTTTCTCTCAAAATGCAATTAAAGCATAATTATTCCTAATTGTACCAGTGAGGTACAAGATAGTCCTAATACCCAGTCCATCATTTTGTTGACTAACCAGAACCTCTGTCATCTCTCCTAACTAAAACACTTAGTTTTGAACCTGGCTTTTTTCTTGGCTTTAGAATGAATGTCAGCTGAAAACCATCCACTCAGATCTTTTCTCTCAAAGTAAATAGCCAGGATTGGCTATAAGACTATAGGTCTTCAACCCCGTCAGAAATCCAGAATGACTGAGTTAACTGAAATTATGGGAAGCACTAAGCATAGCTTCTAAAACTTAGCCAATTTATAGAGAACGCTGAACACCTGGAAAGCCCCTATACTACCGAATGTTGGAGCATCAAATCTTCAGCCTTCTGGCCCAGAATCATCTGACAGACCTTAGTGATGCAGAATTATTAAGGGCTGATTACTCTGTCTAAGCAGATATAATCAGTCGACTATTCTGCAAGTGTGTCATTTTCTGGACAGTAATTTGTCTGTAGATGGAAAGAGGCAATTCTTGCCTAGTGGCCGTCACCGCACACTTGGGGTAACTCCAAGGATGCTCAATTTCTTCTTAGAATCCACGACAGGAAGCTGTCAGGAGCAGACAGATCTCTTATCCCCAAGCCCAGGGATTTACTATAGATTCTTAATAGATAGTTTTTCAAATTTGGATAAGCCAGACGCTCTCTCTCATGATATGTGAAATCTGTTTCAGTTAGATATAATATATATAAATTTATTAGTCTTCTAAACATTGACCTGAATTGATTTTGCTAAATGACAAATAAATTACCATTATAAAAAATAATTTCAAGAAGATCACTTTCTGTCTCTAGAGGCAATTCTGCCTAGAATCATCAAGAGGCAAGGCCAGCGATTTCATGGCCCTGAGATGGAGGGGATCCATGGGGAAAATGTCTTGCTAGTAAATTCTGCCTGAAAAAAAGCAGGCTGTAAAATGACAGAATGATGATGTTGGGGAAAATTTTAGGTTGACTGTGAAATGTCCTCCATGGGTCATGTATTTGAACACAATGCCAGGATGGTGAACTCTTTTGTTAGACTGGCTACCTGTAGGAAAGGAAGCTCTGACTGGAGAAAGCCATCACTGGGGCTAAGCCTTGGGGGTATGTTGTTCCTCACTCTCTGCCATGACCTATCTGCCATCTGCTCCCACCACCATGGAGCTACTCTGCCAAGCCTTCCCTGCATGAAGGACTGAAATCCCCTGGGATCACAAGCCAGGGATGTAGCCTTCCTCCGTTAAGTTGCTTCCATCGGTTATTTTGTCACAGCAAAAGTAACATAACTAACATGCTGAGCAGGCACAATATGTTGGACCACCACATTCGAGGACAGAGAACTCCTAAGGGTGGGAGGGAGGCATCACAATGACAAAGAAAAGGAAATTGTGTTTACTACACTGGTTTGCGCACATGTGGAGTGAGTTACGCTAAGATGTCAAGGGACGCTATAAATAGAGTCAAAATGGATTCAGATAAATTCATGCATAATGGACATCATTATTAACAGACTCTTAAAGGAAAATCAAGAATATTCTATAGGCATTGCCAGTTCTTTGAGATCAATGTCACAGGCACCCAAATCCAAGACAGACTGATATGAAAGATCACTTGCTAACTTAATATGACATTTATTAGGTTCTTATCCTCTTATTTTGGTGACAAGAGCTCTGGGATTTGTCTACTCTGATAGTATTGGTTGAATTTTGAGTTGATAGAGGGCTGGTGGGTCCAGTGGTTTATCAATACTAAATCATTAGAAATACCGACAACCTCTTCCATTCCCTTTCAGTTAAATCAACCCTGGCATTTTATTCACCATCCCCCTCCTCCGAGCAGTACAAATGGACTTGATATGTTACCAATTAGATGTATATTACTACCAGCCATCAGAAACTTATCTTGCCCTGGAGACAGGAATAAGCCTCTATTTCAAACCACACTCAAGAAGAAAACACAAGAGAGGAAGTAGATGGGGCCAACTGTTCCCAGACGTGAGAATCCACTTGACTACAGACAGGAAGTGTTGCCACTGGGAAGGGTCTTAAGGATGGTCTAGGGTTTAGCCATCCCCTTTAACATGAAGCTCAGGTAAGGAGGTCCTAGGAAGACAGAAGATAACAGTTAAGTGTCTAAAAGGGGTTACCTCGTGCCTGTCATTGGAACTACCTCTATGCTTTGCTGATTAGGTTAAATCTAGGATGAAGGATGCTACTTTAATGTTTGGAGTTGATGCCGACATAACTCCAGAATGTTCTGAAAATGCTGACTTTGAATACAAAGCTAGAGGGTTAGTGATGGTTTGAGAAAAGCTTGACAGGCAGTTTCTGCCCGTACAGTGGAGCTGCAAAATCATTCTGCCTCTGCCTTTATAGTCAGAATGGAGTCAACTGCTGCTTAGTGAAAAGAAATCAGGACCAGAAAGATGGCTCAGTGGGTGAAGGTGCTTGCCGCCAAGCCTGAAGATGTTAGTTCAATCCTTAGGTCCCACTTGGTAGAAGAAAAGTGATTCTTAAATATGTGTTAGCCTTCAACACATTCCACTAATTGTGGCATCTGCATGCCTCCCCAATTAACTTAATTTTGTGATTAATAAACTAGAGAGAAATCACTCAGAACAAGACACAACTTGAAAGCCAGTGTTACACATCGTGATGGCTACAGCTTGAGTTCTACCCTAATCAAGAGCCTGGGGATGAAGAACTTAGACGCTCTCCCATTTGGCCAAACTGTAAATAAACCCATCTTCCCTTTACCAGTGTCTGAACTCAGCATTCAGCATGTTCATAAGTACACCATGGAGCTCACTTTACAAATCTGTTTCCTGCTTCCTTAGAAGTATGTGCAAACTGAGGAGGCAGGATTTGTGGGTCTAAATGCCTGATGATATGTTTTTCCTGATTTCCAAGTAGAAGGCTACATTAACCACAGCAGGTGTATAAACTGAGACATAAACCAATGGAGAAGAACAGAGAGCCCCGAAATAAATCTACACGACCACAGTTAATGGATCCCAGAGTGATGGGAACACACGGTGAGAAAGGACCACTTTTACAGATGATAACTATGGCAAGGCCGCTGAGTGAAATGAGCCAGAGACAAACACCGAGTGATCTCACTTCCATCTAGAACCTAATGAAGCCAAACTCAGAAGCAGCATTTAAAATGGTGATCGTCCAGGGATGTGGAAGTACTGGCTAAAGGGTACCAGGTTGCATTTAGGCAGGATGCATGCTTTCTGGAAAATAACTTAAGCATATAATTACGACAACAATAATCCTGATTGGATTAACAATGACTGATGTCAAATGTTAAGTATCATCTTAAATGTTCTCACCACTAAAAAAAAATATATATATATATGACCATAACCACATAGGGTGATGGATATATTTGTATATTTCAATATCATACTTTGTGTCCTTGATCTGTACATTTTTGTTATGTATAGCAAGGGGAGTATAATTACAATATGGCATGGCCTCTCCAATATTAGTACATTCAGGGTTATCTTTTTAAAGTTTTTTTCCATATGTGTATGAATTTTACTCCGTAAACAAAGACTTGATATTCAATAAATCCAAACACATGGTGGGCCCTCCTGAGCTGGTCTTCGAGGGTAGGCTCTTTGCTTTTCTCAGACTTGGGTGTGCTCCAGACTCTAATGCCCTGGGGTCCCCTGGGAGTGGCTCTGAGGTATCTGTGGAGCCTGACCCCCAATTCTCCCTGGCCATGCTCCAGGGCCCTGCAAGATTACCAAACCTTAGGACTGGCCAACCCAGCATATTAGTTACCCTTCTCTCCCTGCATCTGAAAGGTGCCTCTTTTCCACTAATTGATCCCATTAAGGACTAAACTCAATTGAGACAGGAACTCCTGTGACATTGGTAACACAGATCAAGATAAGTCTCAGTATACCTGTCTGGCTGTTATTCATTCTTAACTCACTGTGTTATGCTAAGACTGGTCTTGACCTCCTGGAAGACTTCAGTGGATCTTGTGCCAGACAATACCTAGAGCTAGCTGCTCCACAGAGAAGCTGGGGGCCATATCTCTTCCCACGTTCAGTCCACTCACTCTAGAGAGACATGATATTTTCAGGTCTATTGATCATGACTTGAGTGATACTTTTTCCCTTCAACCCTAGGATACTATTGGTTGGGGGCATATTCCAGGGACACACTGGAGATGGCACAAACTCTGTGTATTCCTCAGAGAATACCAGGAAACCAGAATGCAGCAGGCTCCCTGAGGGAATTCTCTACCTTTGTTCTTCCCAGAAAAGCTTACAGAGAAAAGTAGACTTCCTTGAGAATTACAGTGTAATGGAATGAAGGTGGTGAAGCCAGGTCTGACAACGGGCTCCTCTTCACCCTTGATGGTGAGAGGGCAGAGCAGCACAGCTAAACTGTGTCCTCTAGCCTGTCTGGTTGCTTGAGGTTTTCCTTACATTTTCATCCCAAAATGATTGCTGGGTGTGCTGAGGTTTCATGGTGTAACTGTAATGAAGACCTTCATGGGGTTGGAAAGAGCATTGCTGGTTTTTTTTTTTCCCTGGGAAAGGGAGACCCTGGAGGCAGGAAATGAATTTGGCACCTTTGAGACCTTTGAGTCTTTGGATCTTAGTTTTACAGCCCGTTCTCAGTATGCCTTGTCTCATAATCACAGAGAAAGGGTAGACGCACTGAGGAAAAGGTCCCACCGAGTAATTGCTTAGAATGAAAGGCTTGTCATCTGTAAGTGGTACCAGGGGAGAAAGGGGAAGGTCAGGAAGAGGCCAGACGGGGGAACCTCAGCTCCTTTAGCAGCCATCAAAAGAAAATCAGAGAAGTGTCAAATTTGTGCACTGTGGGCACTCCGACAACTAGGTAAAATTAAATCACTATTTGGGATTTTCAACGATTAGCTTGTCTGGTACCACCCCTTTCCCTCCCCAACACACTCCCAATTGTTTTCCTCCTCTAGCCTCAGCAGGCACGTGCACAGGCTCATGCACCCACACTCACTCTCCTCCCACAACACCCACACTTGCAACTTTCTGATTACGTCCTCCCTTGTCTTCCGGTTTCTATTGTGTGATAAACACCATTACCAGAAGCCTCTTGGAGAAGAAAGAGTTTATTTCAGCTGACACTTAAGTCAGTCACATTCTACCACTAGGAAGTCAGGACAGGAACTCAAAGCAAGCACCTTGGAGATGGGAACGAAACAAGAAGCCACGAAGAAAGGCTTGTTCCTGTGGGCTTGCTCAGCTTGCGTTCTTACACACCTCAGGACCCCTTGTCTAGGGATGGTGGTAGTCACAGTGAGTTGGAGATTTCCACATCAGTCATTAACCAAGACAATGCCCCACAGACCTGCTATAGGTCAGTCAAATTGAGGTCTTTTTCTTCACTGAGATTCATCTTTGCAGATCAATCTGGCTTGTGTTAAATCAACAAGAAAACAATCAGGATGCCCCGCCATTTCTTTTCTTATTGTTCCCAGATATCAATTTTATGTATGCCCTGTTTTGTTTTGTTTGTTTTTAAAAGAAATTCTGATTGTGGAGCACACCCCATTCCCATCTGTGTTCTTCCTTTATCAGTGGGTTTTGTCAACAGAGAAACTGCCTACCTCAGATGTCCTTCGCTATATTGGGAAACTGGGGTTCTTACCAGATGCCATAGCATTTCCATGATTACAGAACAGACTTTGCCCCTGCTCTCAGATTTCCTTAGTCTCTCTACATGTTCTTTTGACTTATCTCCACGCCATTCATGAAAAAGAGCAGCTTCTCCTGGAGAAAGAGAAGACTCTCACCACTGCTTGCACTACTCAGCCGATGAAGGGCATTCTGTCAGCATCTGGAGAAATGTGCTATAGTTGGTCCAGACCTAGTGACTGGACTTCTAGGAACACATCTTCCAGCAGTAATGCACGGGTCACAAAACGGCATTGTTCACTATAGTGCTGCTTGCCATAACAAATGATTAGAAGCAAGCTAGCTGTCATCTACAAGAGACTGGAAGGATGAGTTACGGTACCGCTACACAATGGATACTCTGAACCTATAAAAACAATAGGTCACGGTCTAAATATAGATATGGGAAGATGCCAAGGACTCCAGTGAAGCTGGAAAGGCACTGATGGGTTACCGGAGCACAGGGAAACAACATATTTGTCCTTGTTTGTATAGAGTGCCACTGAATTAGTATCTGGAAACCAAGGGATGTGGGCAGGTATGGATAGAAGTCATGGGTAAAGAGGAGTCAGGGTTTAGGAGGCAAGAGATGGGGAGGAAGCCTTTTCCATGTGTGTTTTTGTACTTGATTTTTGAATCATATAACTGTACTATCTCTTCCAAAACAGTTTAAGTGAAAATTCTAAGTGAATCTCTCTCTCTCTCTCTCTCTCTCTCTCTCTCTCTCTCTCTCTCTCTCTCTCTCTCTCTCTCTCACACACACACACACACACACACACACACACACACACACACGGGGGGGGATCATTGTGTATAGACATGCTAACTTGTACGTTTCCATTGATTTGAGGTGGGAATCTAACACCCAGAAAGTACAGAACAAAATCATCAGTGACTAAGTATTTTCTTTTGTTGGGGATTCACGTGTTCTAAGTCCCGAATAAGGAAAAAAAGTAACAAAAATAGAATTAGGAGTCATGGGATGATTTAGAGTCTGAGGAGCTTACAAAGCAGTTCTCCTGGTCCTTTCTCTTTCAGATAAGAAAGTTCAGGTTGTTGAGCTTTCCCAAGTCACCCTATTCAAGGCGGAGCCATCCCTGGAACACTCTGTGCCTGGCCCTAGGTCATAATGCATTTGTTCCTTGCTCCTCTGGCAGCATTACAAATGGACTGACTCTAAGGCTAGCCTCAAATTCTTGTAGCTCTAAATCAGAGACCCTCTAGGGAGAATGCAGGCAAGGAACTGAAACTGTCTTACCCACAAGACGGAAAGAGACTTTTGATAAAAAGTGAATCTTAATATAGTTTGTTGGAGAGGGACCATCTGTTCCCAATCTTTAGAGAAGAGGGAACGGGAATGTATGCTACAATATGAAGCAGGAGATAAAAAGAGGAAATTCCTAATTTGTCTGGTTATAGACCAATATACCATCAAAGCGGACCGCTGTGGCTGTCTCTGGGCATGTAAAAAGAGATTGTCATTCTTCTTCAGTAATTTGTCCCAAACCATGTCTTCCGAGAACAGACCTCTGTAATTTGGGAAGATCTTCAACTGAGGCACCAGCACTTACCTCTGTGTCCTCTGCGTGTGACCCCCACGGGACGTGTTTATGTTTTCTATTCCTTGAAGTACAACAGGGCACCTGTGGTGAGACAAGCTCTTGCCTCTTCACGTTTCCCAGGTGGTTGGAACATAAGGCACAGCCCACTGCAGATGTCGAGGAAGGCAGGCTTTATAGCCACAACATTCGCTTCTGTCTTTATTCTATCCTTAACATTGGACGCATGGAACATACAGACCATTGTCATGAGCCTGACAAGGAGGGCACACCGTTAGCCGTCAAGAAAGGTTGTGTCTGTGGCAATCAAAATGTGTAAGATCTCCCTTGTGGCACACACTGGTGGGGGGGACCTCTCTTGTCATGTAGAAAAGGCACATGTAGGAAGCAAGTGGGTGGCAGTACTGTGTGACAATAGGCCTCCCACACATCCTCTGTCCTGCTCTTCCTCTTCTGCTTAAAAGCAAAGCAGGGCACCCCAGGGAAGAAAACCCAGGTCAGAAAAATGATGGTAAGAGGGAAAGAATGGAGGGTTGACCCAGTGACCTGTTCAGAGAGGAGCCTCACCAACCAACAACACTAGGTGTCCATGCTGGAAGCCAGTCAGCTACACTCTGAGCAGGCCATCAGAACTTAAAAGCACAAACATTAGGGACAATGCCCTGGTGTTTTCCTCCTTAAAGGAGCATGAACAGATATTTTTTCCTAGGCCCCAGTGTGGACACTGAAATCTCTGTCATTTTCTATCCTTGGTGAAGTATCATGAGATAGCCCATGCAGCCTGATAGCCCATGCAGCTGAGAAAGGTTCTCCTATGAGTAAATGCTTGTTGAATAAATTAGTGACCTTTAGGCTCGCACCCTTATTGACAATTGACATAAAAGGCTATGATTAATTATCTAATGATTAATCTAGCTTGCTCACTATATATGAAAAGCATATTAAAATGGAGCCAGATATTTCTTTTTTTCCTGTGTATCATTTCTTATAAAACATTTAGCCGAGGGTGTTGTTATTATTTAATTATCATGAAACTCTGTGTGTGTCTGTCTCTGTCTCTCTGTGTGTGTGTGTGTGTGTGTGTGTGTGTGTGTGTGTGTTTGTGTGTGTTCATGCATGTACCAATACAAGATTAACATATTAAGCTAAAAAGATTCCTTTCTTAGTGGTCAAACGTCTGTTCATTTGCCTTCCAACCACCTCTCAAGTAGTGGGTGACGATGGAAGAGTAACGTTTTGGGACTTGGTTGCCTCTGCCTCATGGCTTCACAATCATATGGTGGCCTCATGGGAAACCCACTCTTAGTCATTCTCTTTGATGCTCCAGCAGTTCACAAATAATAAGCTTTTCTTGGTTTTGGCTTTAAGGCAGCTTTGCTTAATATTCAACATATGAATCACGTGCTGATGTCCTAATCCCTTGAGGTTCCCCTCTTTCATGAAGGCTCTACTTTCAGAAGAAAGTCACATTTAAGTTCCCATAGCATAGAGTTTTTTATTTAATTAATTATTTCATTTATTGACATCCCAAATGTTGCTCCCAGTCCCCCCTTGCAGTGCTCTTCCCCCCACACCTTTCACCTCTGAAAGAGTGGCTCCTCTGGGTACACACACACACACACACACACCCTGGAGCATCACATCTCTACAGATGAGGTGTATCATCTCCCACTGAGGCCAGACAAGGAAGCCCTCTGCTACATAAATGCTAGGGGCCTCTACCAGTCAATGTATACTCTTTGGTTGTTGGTTGGGTCTCTGGGAGCTCACAGGGGTCCAGGTTAGTTGATACCGTTGGTCTTCCTATGGGGTTCCCACCCTCTTCTGTCCCTTTAATCTTTCCCCTAACTCTTTTATAGGGATCTCCAATCTTCATCTGCATCTGTCTCAGTCAGCTGCTGGTAGAGCCTCTCAGAGGCATGCTAGCTAGGCTCCTGTCTGCAAACTCAACATAGCATCAGTAATAGTGTCAGAAATTGAGCACATAGTTTTAAGGACAAGTTCAAAGACATTCTTTCCTCAACACCCTCTTTTAATGATGAATAAGTAAACAATTATATTGAAATGGATGGTAAGTGAATGAAAGAAGGTATATATGTATGGATGAATAGGTGGATGGATGGGTGGGTAGGTGCTGAACATGTAGATGAACTGATAAAGAGATGCATTGTGGGTAGTTAGTAAATAAGTGTCATGTGAACTGATGAGTGGATAAATGGTTGGTACATGGGAAGATAGAGGGATAAATGGAATCTAAACAAATGGTAGCTGGTGGATAGGTGACCACATAGTTGAATTCTGGTCTTTTTTGGACTGTATATTTATTCATCCAAAAAAATCATAATCCCTATGGGTCTTGTTAATTCACTAGTGCTGTGAAGAGGCACCACTACCAAAGCAACTTATAAAAGAAAGATTTTATTGGGCACCTGCTTATGATTTCAGAGGGTTAGTCCACAATGACCATAGTAGGAAGCATGGCAGCAGGCAGGCAGACATGGCACTGGAGCAGTAGCTGAGAACTTATATGCCAGCAATCACTAGGCAGAGAGAGAGAGAGAGAGAGAGAGAGAGAGAGAGAGAGAGAGAGAGAGAGAGAACGAGAACTAGGATGGTGAGAGCTTTTGAAACTTCAAAGTCCACCCCCAGGGACTCACCTTCTACAATGAGAGCACACTTCTTAGCCATTCCCAATGGGTTCCACCAGCCAGAAACAAAACATTCAGCTATATTAGCCTGTGGGAGCCATTCTCATTCAAACCACCTCAAGCCTCTAGTAGTGTGTCTCAGAAGTTTAGAATTTAGAAAAGTGCCCTTTAAATAGCCAGTTATGCTCTCCTGCCAACATTCCAAAATCCATATTGAGGCAGTTCAAATCTTTAGGCAAGAACTAAACCATTTAGATCATTTTCTCATAAATATGGAAGTATTAGAAAAAATAAATTACAGGAGATCTTATGCAATATTTGTCTTCTTTGTTTAGAAAATCCAAAATTTTTATTTTGAAATCTAGTTTTGGTTTTACAACCATGTTGAATTTGAGGTGATATTTTTGCAGAAAGTTCAATTTTTTCTTTACATTTTTCCCTCTGTCACATCATAGGCATTTTGCTGGCTTTTCTATCATATAAACATTGTCTGCTTAACACCATTCATGACTGGCTTATGATTAGTTTAGAGAGCACGTGCCTGCACTGAGCAAGCAGCAGCCGAGGTTAGAATGACATTTGTTCATGCCGGCAGCAAGCCCAGCCAGTTGGCAGGGGCCCCTCTGCAATAAAATATTAATAATAATGAAAAAACAGCCTTTTTATCATCTGAGGTATTTGTAGCAGATTCTCTGAGTAACTTTCTTCACTCCCTTATTCATTCATGTTGTGTGGAATATATTGGATTCCATCTTCTCACAGCCCTGTGGGGAGACATTGCGATGGCTTCCCTCCAGCAAGCCTTGGCAGTCTCCAGCTATACACTGTTACTTGATTAAGGATTTGGCGTGGAAGCTAAGGTAAGTCTTTTTATGGTTTTATCCAAAATGGGATTCCTAATGAATGACATACTCCCTAAAGAATGTTTCCAGAGTGGCTGTCGTAAAGCATTTTAGGGGGTAGAAATTTCACATTTTGCCTACTTACTCTATCCATAGGTTTAACAGAATACCCCAGGACTTCCTGAGACTTTGACCTCCTAGATGGTAGGATGGTGAGGAGCATAGAGGTTCTCTGATAAGCAGGGAGAAGTGTGGTGGTAGGTGAAGCATACGAAGAACTAGAGAATAAGAGACAGGAGGAACAGAACTTCTATCATCTTCTATGCCTTTTTCCTACGTCTTCATCCCACCCAGATTTTATCATCAGCTACAATAATGAGAAGGCTATAGGGAAACTGATGCAAACATCTCTGGTATGGCTCTAAAATAACCAAAGACCCCCTAAGGGAAGTAAAGAGATTATAGTGATGGAAAACATACTGGAGTTGTCTGGCAGGATATGGTCATTTTAAGGACTAGGGCATTCCAAGCGATTGTTGTCATTCAATGGATTGAGTCAGGTTCACTCCTTACAGAACCCTTCTCCAGGGGAGGAAACCAGCATAGCTTTCCTGGGAAGTCACTTCTGGCAGAGCCAGAAATACCAGCTCCCATTCTTGGCTTGAGAGTCAAATCAACTGCTGCAATTTTCCTTCCAAATCTACCTTCCTGCACATTGTCTGAAATATCTCCCCAGATCAACAAGATCCCACCTCCCGGCAGTCAGGCACTAGTAATATAAGGAGCCATCTTTAGGGTTGAGGATTAATTTTTCCTTCTACAGATGAAGTTTTGGTGGGATTGTCTGGGGAGAATTTGCCTAGAAAAGCAGAGTGTCCATACACATTTCAGAGGAGCCACAAAGCCCTCAATATATATGTGTGACAACTTTAAGTTTCTACAATGAGATGCACAAGTTAACTAACTTGTAAAAGGGAAAGATTCACTTAGCTCACGGGTTTGGAGGTGCCAATAACATGGCACTGGAAATGGTCCTCGGGCTGCACTAACATGGTAGTGGAGGTGTACATGTCTGGAAGAGCTTTGTGATGGTTACTGTTGACTGTCAACTGGACTGGATTGAGGTATGCTAAATAGATTAGTAAGGCATACCTGTACCTGTGAGAGTGTTTACAGAGATGATTACACACAAGGGCTCTGACCTAATCAATTGATTAATCCACTGATACGTTCAAAGTTCAAATAGACTATTGGTAGGTGATGGGACTATAAAGGGTGGGGCCTCTTTGAAGGGTCACTGAGATGTGCTCTTAGAAACTAGACCTTGCATTATGGACCTTCTTGTTATTTCTCTACACTTTCTGGCTGCCAGGAAGTGAGAAAGTTGGCTTCACCACAGTCTCTGCCAAGCTCTACCGTGGCTTCGAAACAATGGAGTCAGCTGACCATGGGTTGAGACCTCTTTAATCGTGGGCCTTTCTTAAGTTGTTTATCTTAGGCATTTGCCACAGCCATGAAGGGCCCAGCTAATGTAGCCTTATATCATCCAGCAGAGGGGAAAGAAAGGGAGGGAAGGAAAGAGAAATAGAGGAAGGGGGAAAAGATGAAGAGAGGGAAGGAGGCAGGAAGAAAAAGGAGAGAAGACAGGGAAAGAAGAGAGAGAGAGAGCAGACAGACAGACAGACAGACAGACAGACAGACTAGGGTCTTACAATATCTTTTAGTAGCCCATGGGCCTCCCATTACCTTCTATCATCATCAACATTGTGGAGACCAAGACTAATTACAACAAACCATTGGGAAGGTCATCTGGACCAAACCCAAAGTACAGCAGTTCAGTTCTAAAATGTCTGGCAGTCCTTAACCTCCCAGGCCAGCAAGGTCCTAAGCACTTTCATTGCCAATGGAAGGAGGCACCCCTCTCCTGGGACCCCAAGTTTTCCCAGTGATCTTACTATCAATGACCCTGACACAGAAACCATTGTCAGGGTGGCTGCTGGTGTTGC
The DNA here is from genome assembly GCF_011762505.2 of Arvicanthis niloticus. Classification (NCBI taxonomy): domain Eukaryota; kingdom Metazoa; phylum Chordata; class Mammalia; order Rodentia; family Muridae; genus Arvicanthis; species Arvicanthis niloticus. The sequence goes on from NC_047671.1 coordinate 26,228,630, forward strand.
TTTGCATCTAAAATGAACACTATTTAAAATACCATATTTTTTCTTTAATTTTTAATTCTTAAACTCATTTTGAGACTTTAATTAATTTGTCCATGTCTCTGGATGAGTATGTGCACATCAATGCGGGTGCCCGAGGCCAGAATTGTTGAAAACCCCCACTCCCAGCTGGAGTTACCAGAGGTTGTGAGCCTCCCAATGTTGGTGTTGGACTCAGAGTCTCTCCACAATCAGTATGTATGCTCTGCACAATCAGTATGCTCTCAGTCAGTGAACCATATCTCTTGAGCCCTTGAAACTACTGAGCTAGGTCTTCTGCATATATGCTATGGCTGTTAGCTTGATATTTCTGTGAGACTCCTAACATTGGAAGTAGAGGTGTCTCTGACTCTTTCACCTGCTCTTGAGACCCTTTTCCTCCTCCTGATATTAGGGTTTGTACCTAGTCTTATTAAATCTTGTTATGATGTGTTTAGTTGATATCCCTGGGAGGCCTGATCTTTTCTGCAGAGGTGACTGGGAAGAGTGGAGGGAGAGAACTACTCTCAGGATTTATTGTATTAAAAAAAAAATAAATGAATAAGTAGAAAATAAATAGTATAAAGCTGTAAAACCCAGCACTAAGCTCCACAGTTTCAGAATGCTTATTCTAACTGTATACAGGTTCGTTGAGAGATATAAATTGTGGGTCTGGTTAATTCTGGTGTATGATTTTTTTTTTCGCAAACTTTTTACAATAAAGTTAATTCAAAAGCTATGTGTATATATGTGTCTGTCTATGTAGGTATGTTCATATGAGTATGGGTGTTCTTAGAAGCCAGAAAAATATGTTTGATTCCCTGGGGCTAAGACTTACAGACAGTTTTGAGCCAGCGGGCCTGGTGCTTTTAACTTCTGAGCCCTCTCTTCACACTCTTAAAATTATTTCTTCTCATTCTGTCTTCCTCACTTCTACTTATGGATACACTGGTGAAAGGAAACTGAGAGGTGGGAAACTCACTTCCCAAATGTATTTATGAAGTTCTTAAACAATGGAGCTTCTTCCAGTTAGAAGCACACCAAAAAGACTTGTGGTGGTGCACAAAGGAACACACCAGCAAAGTGAAGGTAGCTCAGCAAAGTAATTCCTTCTGAAGAAAAGAGTGTGACAGAACCCAGCCAGGCTAGGAAGCACAGTGGAGCTAATATGGCTTGTGTCTTTTATCCCTGACATAGGTGGTAATTGTGTTTCATCCCGTTGGTGGGAGCTTGACTTCACCATCAAACACTATTGGCAAATCTGGGACAAGAGAAGGTTTGGGAAATAGAAGTGCTTTCTAGCTAACGACCCTCCATGGGGGGTAAACAAACAAACAAACACAGTGCCTAACATGATATTTCAGAGTTCAAGAGACCATCTCTATACCTACACAACCCTCAACTTCCTCCTGTGTTTTGGTCCATACAGTTCCTGAAATGTGGACTCACACTGATTCTATCTCCCCGCTACTCTTTTCCTCAGTTCCACGAGTTCTGACATTCTCATCAGGCATGAATGCTCCCCACAGCCACTGTGGATTTTGGTGTTCCTGCAGATTCAGAACCAAATGAACCACAGAGAGTCCAACAGAGAACAAACCATCAGAGGACTGTGAAGCTAGTGTGAAGATCAAATCAAAAAAACAAAAACAAAAAAAAAACAAAAACAAAAAAAACCTCTCAACTGTGATTCCTTATGCTGGTACTTCGGGTCACATCTGAGGTGAGTTAGGGCTACCCATTGGTCAGCTCCCACCAGCCACATGGTGAATGGTGACCCACCACGAGTGTCACTAAAATGTCTAGCGCTTAGGAGCTGGATATATAGCATACTGGTCTCTGGAAACCATCTTTTTCCTGGCTTGTTTCCCACCTGGAAGCACAGGAAGGCTTAAGACTGGAAAATTCCGGGTGAATGAGAAAGATGGAGAGAGAGAGATCAAGGAAAGAAGATAAAGCCCTGGGCTGTACCTAGAACCATCACCGAACGTGGCTTTTTGTCCTGCTGGTGAGCAGGAATGTGAAGACAGGCTACCTCCCTTGTTGCTGTGGTCCCTGTCACTGTTGCCTGTCCTCCTGTCCTCAGGGTCACTGTCTCTCCTTTGGCAAATGGAGCCACACAAAGGCCCTTGAAGGAGCTGGGTTCTCTCTCTGCTCACATAGGTTGCCCAGAGATGAGCCTTCAAGAGTGCTGAGGGCAACAGTCGGACTTGGCTTCTTTTGCCTATAGTACTAATATCCCACAGGCTCTTCTATATCTCTCCCAGCGTTGGGTTGATACACCAGCAACTATATCATGTCTAGCCAGGGAGAAGAGGGATCCTGGGCAGGGAGAATAGGGCTTTACAGTGTCAGACAGCTTTGATGAACAAGTCAGGGGTCTGTGCAGTGTTATACGAAGTCAGCTCGAGTTAAATCACATGGGTGGAGGGAAGAGATGAGTCGGGTGCTAAAAGGCTCAGCGTGTAAGACATGAGAATGTGGGTAAGCTAGTGCTTCCTTCCCGGGACCACTGCCTTCTGCTTGAGACACTCTAAGTACCTGCTAATCATGTAGTTAACAAAGCATGTGTAGACCTCACACCTCGGAACATGGGATGAGAATCAGCGAGCACCAGATCCTAGCTCATCTTGGGGATTGATGCTGTCTATCTACCAGGCTCTTCCAAATGCCAATCTTCCTTATTTAGGGTTGTCTACTCTGCAGAAATTGCTCCTTTTCCATTTCGATGGACCTCTCCATTGGAAAAATCCAATGTATTGAAGAGTGGGAAACTCTGAGCGCAGGAAAAGTGAAGTTTTAGACACACGCACCAATCAATAAGAGGAAACATTGTAATTATTGAGCTGTGGGAAACGAATCCTGTTGTGGGGCAGAGAGGGGCTCTAGATGAGAGAAGAGGAGCCTAGGTTTACTCTCTCTCCTTTGTGGCTAGCTGGGAACATGTTGGTGGCAGCTCTGGACAGCCTTGCTCCTCGGGACCATCTCCATCCCCCAGCCCCGTTCTCTCACAGCACAACCCATTGGATGAGCCACTTGGCCAACCTGTTTAAGTGAACTGTAGACATCAAAGATCAGAGCACAGCCTCACAAGAGAAGGCTTTAGCCAGAGTGTGACTAGGGCAGAGAGACAGAGCTAAATGACTGGACAAGCAGACTGTGTTCAGGGAGCCGCAAACCATTCTGTGCAAAGCCAGCCTCCTTAGGGCTATGACTTGAGCCCGAAGGACTTTCTCAGGACCTTTCCACAGTGTTCTCAACTCTCCAATTCAAGCTGACTTCGACTTATTGGCAACTTTTACTTTGGGCGAAAAAAGGAAAGTTAATAATTAGCTTTTTAACTTTGATGCCCATAACCGTGGCTTCAGTTGGCCCACTGCCTTGTCCTGTTGGCCCTGGTGAACTGGAGACTCCAAGAGTGGAAGGGGTCTAGACTTCATGTCAGAGAGCCAGTTATTATAGACTGAAAAACCACAGCCTGCCTCTAGGGGCAAAGGATTTTGCCCACGGGATTCCCCCTCCCCCGAGGACGGAGGGGGTATCTTTGGATCTTGCCTCCCACTTCACCTTTCTTAGCTGCATCCCTTTCATTCTGCCCATGTTGTTATATGGTCAGAGTGGTCCCTTTTGGGTGAGTCTTTTCCTGTAGTGTGGACCGCACTCACCCCCGAGGTCACCCATATTCTCTGCATACAGTTTAATGATGCGTCTTGACGGGAAGGTGCTGCGGTTTGCAAAAACCTCACCCGCAGCTCTGCCCTTCTTGGAAAACCTCTCTCTCCCCCAGCCCTTAAAAGTGTCCTGTGATGGTGCCCAGATGCTCTGAACGCAGCCCAGAGTCTGAGCCCTTGAGGCTGAGCAGCAAGCTGTGCTGGCAGAGGATGGGGCCAGGCTGCCCCGGACAGAACTGTCTTTGCAGAGCTGCCTGGAGCCTGAAGAGAGTTTCTGGAATTCAGACACGTGACACGGCACCAGGGAGCTGATTGGAAAGGGTGTTCATGTGGTTCACAGGAAAATATGTGTAGGAAAACAGTGTTTGGAAGTTCCCCGGAGGGGTAAACAAGCCAGGAGAAATCAAACACAGCAGTCCAGGGGCGCTTCCCAGTAAAAGCCGCTGGGTGTGCATTCTTCTCCATGCTTTTCTGTATTCTGAACTTAGCAGTATACCCACCAGAGGCTGGGCAGGTCCACATACTGACCAACAGCAAGGTCCCGACAGTAGTTTACACAGAGTTTAATCTTTTCAAGTATCCCTATTTTTAATATAATATTTTATTAATTCATTCATTAATATTTGTATTAATTCTTTAAACTACGCAGTAAATTTTAGTTCAGTTTAGTCTACAGCTTTGGGTCCCAAAGGGGACCCACCAGCTGAATACAGAGTGTTCAGCATGAACCTTTGGGAGGCGTTTTACATTCAAACTGCAACAGAAGCCTGGCATCTTCCATTCTGCTGCAATGCCTCTGGAGCCTGTTTGGACTCTCACCAGTACACCTAAGACCATGTCACAGTGCCTAGCTGCCAGGGATAGGGCTCGGGTGTAAGCGATACAGGCTAGCTAGGCCTCCACTCCATATCCCTCCACTTCTTAATTGCACACACAATGTATTCAACCCGCTCTTGTTCCCGTTGCTATAGCTCTGAGCTTCTCGAACTTTCATGGCTTTCCTGTCACGGTGGACTGGGTCTCCTCCGACTGCAAGCCAAGAATAAAACCATCCTCCTTAAAGCTGCTTCCGCCAGGCAGTCCATGTGTCACAGTAACCAGGAAAATAAGTAAGACAATTTCAAGTGGAGATTATAAAATGTTAAGCTGCATTTTCCCCTGAAGGGGAGTTGACCCAAGTCTCTGATTTCTAAGCTTGTGTGTCATTTCTCAGGCCAGCTGACCACCACCCAGCTCCAAGCTTCTCTCAGTAGCCCTTGAGGTAATTTGAGCAAGAAGGGCTTCCTAAGAGAACTTAAAGGGTTCCTTCTACAGAATTATTTGCATATCATAATTTTCCTTGTACAATCATTTTATTTTGACTAGAGTAACTCCATGAAATGCTGAGAGATATAGACTCTCCTGGGTAAATCACTTGCCCAGGAAAGACTCCAGAGGTTCTGTTACCATAAGGATAAAAGGATCATGGACCCTGGGGGTGACTAGAAGTCTCTGCCATGCTCTCTTACTTCACATAAGTGGAAATGATGAGGTCAAATTAGTCTAGATGGAGACTAGCTCCTTCCTGGGAAACACTTGCTGCTGGTGTTTTTCCCAGGCTGACTTCAAATGCACTAACCACTGAACTAGATCTCTATGGCTCTGGCAGCAGAGACTAAAGCACTGCTCTGGTCTCATTTGGTTTTCCAGTTAGCTGAGCTACTTCTGTTGGAGCTGAGATAAGGGTACCCATGGTCACTTGTCACATGTACCTCAAGTCACACTTGACAGAGCCAGCGGTGAAGCTTTTTGCCTTGTTTCTCAGGGTCTTACAGGGAGCAGATACTCTTCATGTGGAGCGACCATAAGTTGTGAAGATCGTGAGGAAATGAGCCCACCCCATTTCTATGTCCTGTTTAAACATAGATTCATGTTGGCTCAGTGCCTGAGCTAGGAAATCCCATGCATTTGGGGTTACTATTTGGCAGTGACTGTCCTTGGCGGCTCTAAGTTGAGATTGAGCATCTCCTTGGTTGAGTCAGTGCCGTCTTCTCAGTGGTAAATGCTTTTCTCCTTCCTTTACAGTGGCATGCTTTGTCCACGGCTTTGATTCTCTTCCATTAACCCTCAATTTTTAACCAAGTCTTATTAAACTCTATACCTTAGCTCCACCCCACAATTAGATATCAAGAAAATGTCACACCAGCTCCATAGGCCATGGTACAGTCTCAGCATTGAAGACTTAGCACCCAAGTAGGAGTGAGTCTGGAAGACGTGAGTCTCTGAGCTGCAGCTGGTAGGCATTTCATGCCTACGTAATGTGATAAGGGCTTCCATCAGTAGTCCTGAAGCCTCCAAATCCCAGGAAGTCCAGCTGTCCTTACTTCTGTACACCTCCCAACACAATCTCTTCAGTTCTATGATCAGTAGTGGATGTCATTAAAAAGAATTCTACCTTAATGGCAATATGTAATAACCGCCCTAATGGGTTACTGACATTTCTTCTATTGTTCTTGCTCATAGCCATATCTTTCCTGTGGATTGCCCTCCAGGACACCCTCTCCACGTCACAAAGGACTCCATCCTAGGACCCACTTTTAATTCTGTGAGGTCCACTCCCACCTCTGGGTTATTGTTGTTGGTGTTTTTATTTTGTTTTGTTTGTTTGTTCGTTTTTTTTTTTTCGAGTTTGCTGGTTTGGTTGTTGGTTGCATTGGTTTCAATATCCATGTGATTCATCAGGGGATATTAGAGAAATTTGTCTGAAATGTTAGATATTAGAAACACACTGTGAACTTCCAACATACACAAACACACACATACACAGGCACACATGCATAGACACACATGACACACACACTTGTGCACTTGTCTATACACAGAGACACTTACGCACACACCCGTGTTCCTGGCAGATAGACTCTGCCACAGACCCTTTGAGAAGGCAATAAGCATGTTTCCAAAGTGATGAAGTAGGAGCCTGAGAGGAAGAGTCAGAGAAGATGAGATATTCATGGTTAACTGGATTCATTTTTATTTTTAAGGGCTGTCACTTAATAAATGTTTCATAAGAGTAAATGTTACTGACATCATTCATCCTGATTACTATGTGGTCACTCTTAGTCAAGCTTTGTACAAAACCATCAATGTGTTTGTATTAGTCGATTCTGTCTTTTCTGTGATAATGCAGTTGACCACGCGCATTACTCAGACTTTGGGACTTACCCAGGATTTCACAGCTTATAAATGACAGAGCATGACTTCAGCCCAGGCTTATCTTGCTCACGGGCTCAACTCTAATGACTTTGGTTGTGTTTGGATGCATTGGTTCCACTTCCTCTATAGGAGAATCGCTTGCTAATGCAGACAAGGGTCCACATCAGTTTGGGTGGAACACAGTACATTGTTTCTCTTCCATTCCTCTACTCTCTGATCAACAGCTATGTCTAATGAATCATCTCTAGTAATGAGACAAATAGTGTGCTACTCTGAACCAGTGCCCAGTTTAAGCATGCAGAGGATTTTTTTAAAAAAGTTGTATTGTCATTGTCTTTGTTTTTGCATTATTGTTCATGTTATGATATCAGCACTCCTATCTGACCAGCAATCCCAACCCTTTATGTGTACGGATGGCAAGCCTACTCCATATACTACATGCCTCAGTGTACTCTTCATGGGCCTTGCCAATTTATTTGTCTCTCATAGTCATCCGTATCTTGCTTTCCTAGGCTCCTAGATGCAAGACTAAACTGATACTAGTTAAGACATTCCACAATCCAGAGTCCCAGGAGAATGGACACATGGCTGCTTTGTTACAGAATGCTTTCTGCAGCCATGCCTCCTGTCTCCTGCCCTTGTATGAGATCTGTCAGGCTGACATTCCTTGTGTTAGTACATTTTCTGTTGCTATAACAAAGTAACCCAAAGCTGAGTACTTTATAAAGAGGAAAGGTTTATTTATCTCATAGCTGAGAGTTCGTGATCAAGCGCTCCCACAGATCAGCTTCCAGCAAGGCATCTCTGGCTGGGTCACAAATGGGAGAAAATAGAAAGTGACTTGCAGAAGATGTCAACAAGCTTCATTTTACCATAACCCATTCTTAAGAAAACTAACTCGTCCTGGGAGAAAATAGTGAAACCTTGCCTATTCTGCACACCTAGCCCTCCCCAGACTTCACACCTAGAAACACAAGTCTCCATTTCTTAAAGTCCCTCCGACTTCTAACATGGTCACCAAGCTGTCAGCACACGAGCCCTAGGAGGACATACTCAGCCCTGCCATAGCATCCCTGAGGAGAAGGCCATTCTGAGATGAGCTGGTTGCTGGTCACCAGTGTGGCTAAACTGAGAAAGAGCTCATGCCATGTCTTTTGAAATTTCCATTCAGGGTTAAGCTCAGAGCTAAAGCTTTGGTCCCATTTCCACACTGTTTTACAGGAAACTAAAGCTGCGGGGAAGAGAGAAGGACCAGCCTGTCTTCTGGAGTAGCAGATAAGGCACAGGGCATGGAGGTACAAGCTTAGCAGCAAGAATTCGGGATTTGAATCTGCATACTTTCAGCTCCCTTCTCCCCACAGAAAGAAGAAAATAGAAGCGCTCGCCAGGTTCTGTGAAATATAGCACGCACACAGAGATGTCAGGACGGATCTTACTGGAGATGAATATCTAAGCAGCAGTTCAAACGCTATTGACTTAACAGGAACCAACTGTGCTTTTTATGAACAAACCTAAATCAGAACAGAAACTTCAGGGCTAACTTTGAAAAGAGGCCCCCAGACCTCTTTCTGAGACTGAGTCCCGCCCCCCGCACCCCCCCACGCTTCTGTATGTGCTGGGGCAGAAGTGCAGCCTTGCCTGCTTGTCCAGTTCCTGTCTGTGAAGTCTGTTTGTTCTACTATGTGGCAGCACTGAATGACAGACAGGCTTGAGTCAGAGAAGTCCCAAAGTGCTTTGGTGACCCATCCCCCCCCCACGACCCTCCCCACCCCTCCCCTCCACCCCGCTCCATTCCTCTGGGGAAAGTTTATCTTCATTTCCACAGTTCCTTCCACAGGTGGGTGGGTCTGAGCTACAGGCATTGGCCAGGCTAGGGTGTATGTGATTATACGCCCTCCAACAGGCAAAGCCCATGGGGATCCACACCCGTGGGCTCAGATCCCTCCAGGATCAGTGTCTGGGCCCAATAACAGCAAATGAAGGTAGTGAACACGGGGGCCATGACCCTGGCATGGCTTTGGAGAATAACTCCTTGTAATGGGGCAGGGGGAGATCGAGATCAGCAGCAGAGGAGGCTCCTCTGAGAATGGAGCAGCCCCAGAAAAGGATCTTGCTTCCTCTGGGATTCTCTGGAAGATCTGTAGAAAATTTAATCACAGCGCCATGCTCGTCATGCTCGAGTGAGCCCGGGGGTTGAGACCATCCTGGGGTAAAGGAGAGCATCCCTTAAGACGGGCTAGAAGACTAGATGGACAGAAGTGCTTTCTCCTACCAGATCCCCATGTGATGCCAGGACCCCAGGGCCATCCTGACTGGACCGAGCTCTGCCTGCTGTGGGGGTCGGGGAGGCTGCTTCTCACCAAACAATCTGACTGTTGCCAGATGTGGGCTGCTGGCCAGCTTTTACATAATTCAGGCTTTTCTTTTCGCCACACGGTCCAACTTAAAGGAGCCTTAGAAGTTGGGCTTTAATCTTCATTCCGAGCCCTCCCTACCTCCTTCCATGCTTTTCCTCTCCGTGGCCGCAAACCGTCTCACCCAGATGCGTGGTGGACCTTTATTGTGTGTGTGCTGCACATATGGCTGGAAACAAAAGCCACACATTTCCTTTATGTTTGCTACAACCTAAAATAAAAATAACTCCAAGCATCTGCCCTCAGCCCCTGAGTACCAGGGACTTCTCTTCTAAGGATTCCTTGTCTAAACACCCCCGTCAGGAACTTGTGATGGTGAGCAAGAGGAAGCGTTGCCCATCACGGGAGAAGCAGATCACTTTAGGTCCTGTCAGCAAAAGCAGTCTCCTTCTAAATTAAAGTTGTTCTTGTCATGAGAGGAGACCACCACAGAAGGGCTGAGGGGGGGTGGGGGTGGAGGTGGGGGTGGAGGACTCTAATTATGCAGGTACTAAATTCTGGGAATTTAAATTCATCCCGTTTTTCTGTTCTCGCCAAAAAAAAAAAAACCAAAAAAAAAAAAAAAAAAAAAAAAAACACGGGGCTCAAGCCAGTCTTGCTTTGTCATCTGGACCTCATCGAAAGGAAGGAGCGAAGGAGCTTCACTTGGTTTTGGGATAGTTATATTTGCAAAGCACAGATGCTGAGGGAGCACTATGGGGTAGTCTCTCCCAAGTCTAGCTAGCCTTCTCATTGACATAGCATAAAGAAGCCAGCACATCTTATTGAGGAGAGCCCTTCACAAGACTGGATAGTGTCTACACTGCACTGCTGGTTGAAGACATGCTCCATCTGTATGGGGAAAGATAAATAATAATAATAATAATAATAATAATAATAATAATAATAATAATAATAATAAAAAGAGGGGCTGAATTCAGGCTTAATCTAGATAGGCAAACTTCCATTGTGGTTTCTTGCATCCTATACAAAAGTTTTCAAAGGGCATCAAGCCAATCAATATTCCAGCATGGGTGGGGGCGAGGCTCTCAAGGTTCCAACCCACCCCTCCCCTGTCCCCAGTTGAGGAGTTTTTGGTAATTGATGATTGTCTAGGGAGAGGCACTCTTCTCTGGGGATATGGCCACTGGTAGGTTGTCCTTGCTCCAACTGGTGGCCTCATACTACCACGAACAGGTAGCAAGCACTATTTGGGCTCATTGGATTATACAGAAGTAAAGAGAACATCAAAGAGGTGGAAGGGGTGTTGGGAGAGTTTGAAAGAAGCCTCAGTGGCAGAAGGGTATGACTATGATGGAAATACATTTTAAACATATATGAAATTCTCAGAGAAGAAAGCCAAAGTCTTTATAACACATAGCTTTCTGTCACAGCAACAAGAAAAACTAATGCATTTATCATACTCCCTGACCCTTCGATAGCTCAAGGAGACTGAGGTAGCTGTTTCCTGTCTATGGATGGATGAGAGAACAGGGACCTTGGTTGGTCCTTGTATCTCACACATCTTTCATCCCTGTGCCACGCTGAGCTGAGTTTGCCATCTCTGAACCATGGAGACACAACATCAGTCCTTGAATGTGCTAACTCATTCCCAACTCATGCATGGTTATGGAATGGTGACTTTTTAATCTTCTTGAATGTAGGAGAATGTTGTGCCTACTCCAAATAACGATTATAATTAAGTTTGTTTTACCCAGAAAACTAATTGTTCCTACCTCTGTGTGAAGGATTTTCCTAAAACAGGTGTGTATTTGTTCCCTCCACAGAACAGAACAGAGCAGATTTGTGTGTGTGTGTGTGTGTGTGTGTGTGTGTGTGTGTGTATGTGTGCATGTGTGAATTTCCACTGGTGTGAAAGCATGGATATGTGTGTCTGTCTGTCTCTATGTCTGTGTGTGTCTGTGTGTCTGTGTGTGTACTCGTTGTAGGTCTCAGTACAGTCTGCAGCAGCCAGTCTGTAGCGAGGCTTCTCACGGCTCACTGCTAGTTCGGCACTGAGACGCACAAGTGGAAATCTGGGCAGACTCCAGGACAAGCAGTTACCCTTATAAGTCCATAGTCTTTTTAAAAAAAATAAATATGATACGAGACTGCTTCACTAGCACTAGCCTGTTGCTCATCAGAGTGCACTGGAGGAGGCGTTGGCTACTTTCCTGATAGAGAGCAAGTTCCCGGCCTTTGAAAATGGGTTGATCCCTCAGGCCTGGTGCCCATTCACCCTCTCAAGCAGAAGGAAAGATGCTGATGAGAGAAGTTCAATCCCAGCTGAAACCCAGAGCAGGTTAGACATTAATAATCAAGCTAGAAACCCAGAGCAGGTTAGACATTAATAATCAGGCTGGAGCTGGACCTCCTTAGGATCCTCTGTTGCTTCTGGGTTTCTGTGCCAGGAAAGGCACCTTGTCTGACTTTGGTTAGGCCAGGCTCTTGTGCCTCAAGCCTGTGGCAGTTCCTCGGGTCCCCTGAGTATCAGAAGCATTCCCTCATCAACAGCTTGCCAAATGACAAGTGACTGAGCAGACACATAAGGTTTACATTTCCCTGAGAAAAATAGGTCCTTGAGACAAGAAGGGACAAAGTGCATAGGAAAACATGTCATAGATTCTGTCAAGGACTGGGAGGGCAAGAAGTACTTCAGCTAGTCTCTCCATGCCATAGGAGCGTGTGGTTAAAGTCAGTGGGGAGCTACAACAGCCGGATCCAGGGAGGATAACAAAGGGCACAGACCCATCAGGAATGAAGGGGCCACTCCTTCAGGAAAAGAGCCAAGGCCTGCTGAGATGCTTGCTGAGGGTGGAGGACATACAGATTGGGTAGTAGAGGGAGGTACTTATAAATGCCAGATAGGCCATGTGACCAGTTGTGGAAATGAGAATTACAGTATGACTTGAGTGTGTTTCTGTTTTATTTTGTTAAGAATATATTTGTAGAAATATTTGTTTTCTTTCAATATCTTTATTGTGCTGTAACATCAATTAAGAGAATAACCATGATTATCATATTTAAGTTTGAGATAGTAAAAGAATGTTCCCCAAGGGACATTGCCCTTGTACATGACTAATTATATTATGTTAGGCATAATTATGATGTGCCTGTGTGTACGCGCGCGCGCGCGCGCGCGTGTGTGTGTGTGTGTGTGTGTGTGTGTGGCATATTTGCATATGTATATATATACATATATATATATATACATATGTATATATATATATATACAAATATGCAAGTATGTCAGGTATGCAGTGTGCCAGGCATAACTGTGTCAACCTATAGCTTGGAATTCTCCGAGTACAATGGCCACCATGTGTCTCTTAGGCCCTGGTAATAGATTCTATGTGGAAAGATGGAATTGAGCTGCATCTTTTGTAAAATAGCCATTGTGCGCCTTTCTCTCTCTCGTTCTCTCTCTCTCTCTCTCTCTCTTTCTCTCTCTCTCTCTGTCTCTCCTGTTCAGAGTTGAATAATACCAAATGATGGATCAAAATACATTGCATAAATATATAAAATTTTCAGTGAGTAAATACAAATGTAAGATACCAGTTGGGATAATTGAGACGAAAGGGTTTTCATATGCTTTAGGATGATTTAAAGAATGTTTAAGGGGCTTGTACACACCTCAGTCAGTAAAGCCTTTTCTTTACAAGTGTGACGATTTGAATGCAGACATTTAGGATGAAGGAAAAAGCTGGGCATCGTGGAACACATTTGTAGTCACAACCAGAGAGAGATGTGAGGCAAAGTTAAGTGAATCCCTAGTCTGCTGTCCTAGACAGCTTGGAAAAGTTCCAGGCCAGCAGAACAATCTCTCTCAAACAAAAGGGTGGAAGGCTTTTGAGGAACAACACCTGAATTGGTTCTCTGACCTCTACATGCAGGTGCACACACATATGTGTGTCCATACCTTTGCACACAGACACACAGTACTCTAAAATGTATGTCTATCTGAAGATCCTGATTTAACCACACCAGATGTTAACCAACTTCCTGAGAGTCTGTGATCAAAATGGGTGGGTAAAATAGCTTAAAAGCTTAAGTCTATGGAATGATGGAGCCACAGCCCCGTCAGGAGGCCCAACTCTCCCTACCGGCACCCTCCAAACCAGCTCCAAGGAGCAAGGGTGTCTAGGCACAGGGCACCGTTTGGACAGTGAGTTTCCTTCTTGGAGATTAGTAGAGTGCTACAGGGGGACCTTGTGGGGCAGCCTGGATGTGCAGGTAAGCCACAAGCCACAAAGACTCCCCAACTGCCTTTCTCAGGAACTTGAGACTTGAGACTCCCTGGCTCAGCAGAACATCTTCGCTTACTATTGTTCCTATTGTGGCTCTGCAACAAACCCAATCTCTTGCCACCTCTCTCGCCCCTCTTTACAAGACCCTTTGTTTCTCCCTGTTTCCCAATTCTTGGAGTGTTTCTCCCTGCTGTGTCCCCACACGCTTGTCTCCATCACTCCTTTTTCTCCCTCTTGGCTCCTCTGTCTTCAGTGCACCAAGGCCATGCTTCAATCCCTGAGATGAACTAACCACAATAGAAGCCGGCAGCAGCAGCCACAGCTCTCCACCAGGGACCAGGGATGCTTCTTGGGATCATGGCTTCTTGGAATCAGGACTTTTCACCATTCGCAAAGATCTCCATTAGTGTGGCATCCATGGGGGAAGAATAGCCTCTTAGAGTTCTCTAGGGACAGCCAGCCCTAGCCAGACCCCAGAACAGCCTGTAATATCTGCAGAACCCACTTTGCCTCTAGCACAGATCTTCCCATCAGCATGGCTCACTTTTCTCTTGGGTCAGAAGGGGAATGGCCACAGGGTAGTCAGACTCCCAAAAGGATCCCGGTCTCCACTCAAAACTCTCTATTTAAGGCCTCGCCAAGAGCACCTGCACTCCCGTTTCCAGCCTGAGTTTCTCCCCTCTCTCCACTGATGTCCACTTCCCCTCTACTCTCTGTGTGGGTAAGGTTTTGCTTCCCCACACCTTGTCTGAGCCTGTGCTCTGGTATCATAACAGAATGCCCAAGACTGGATAATTTATAACCAGTGGAAGCTTACTTGCCCAGTGGTACTGCCATCTAATGAGACATCATCTTACAATAAAGAAGGAAGAGCACGGAAGCAAGGGGAACCCTCAAAGTTGAGTTTGCTTTTCTTTTTTCTTTTTCTTTTCTTTCTTTCTTTCTTTCTTTTTTTTTTTTTATAACAAAGCCACCTACGCCTGCAGGAATTAACCCACTTCCACAATAACAATAGTCCTAATCACAGATTAAGTTGTTGTACTATATGGAGACACACTGTTGCACAGGGCATTAAGTTTCTGGCCCATGAAAGTTGGGGGCCATATTAAAACCACAGTGGAGCTGAATCTCTCAATCTCTCATTGTTTAATGAATTTTTATGTGGAGAGGGTGGGTGGGGCCAGAGAGAAATGCAAGTCAGCTCTCACGGAGAGATTTGACCATAAACACTATACTCCCTGCCCCTAATTTTTGTTATGTGAGTATGTATGTCTATGTGAGTGTGTGTCACATGTGTCTGTGGAGGTCAGAAGAAGGCCTTTAAGACTCAAAACTGGGTGTCACAGGTAGTTGTGAGCCACAGGGGGCTCTTTGTCAACGTAGCACAGGTAACCTGTGCTGATTGGTGTAGAGCCCTTATCTTGTCTCATACAATTCTAGATTTCTGCAGTTTGGTGTTGGTGTCATTTTTCATTGCCATGAATAAATTGCACATATTAATGAGGTTTGGCGAGACATTTTAATACATGCATATATTTCATGTACCGATCAAGTCCAGCCTTTCTTTAGCCAGCCCCGCTTTGAACCCCAGTCTCTAGTTCTTGCTATTCTATGTCCAGCTTTCTCTGATTCCCTCTGCCTTTCTCTCTCTGTCTCTCTCTCTCTCACTGTCTCTCTGTGTCTCTCTCTGTCTCTCTGTCTCTCTCTGTCTCTCTGTCTCTCTGTGTCTCTCTGTCTTTCTCTGTCTTTGTCTGTCTCTTTCTGTCTCTCTGTCTCTTTCTGTCTCTCTGTCTCTCTCTCACTGTCTCTCTCTGTCTCTCTGTCTCTCTCTGTCTCTCTGTCTTTCTCTGTCTCTGTCTCTCTGTGTCTCTCTCTGTCTCTTTCTATCTCTCTGTCTCTCTCTGTCTTTCTCTGTCTCTGTCTCTCTGTGTCTCTCTGTCTCTTTCTGTCTCTCTGTCTCTCTCTGTCTTTCTCTGTCTCTCTCTCTCCCCCTTTCTCTTGCTCACCACTACTTACTTGCAGTTGCTTCCCCTGCCTGTCACCTCACTTGAATTCATATATCTCTTCCATGATCATAGACACAGGCTTGTACACATAGTCAACAAATAGGTTAGCTTTCATTTCCAGCAGCTATCGGAATTTGAAGATGAGAAAATTCAGCATAAATCTAAGAGAAATGCTTTATGTACATCCTGGTGACAACTGGTTAATGCAAATATATTACAACTGGCTGTGTGTATGTCACCTTCAACCTCAGCACTCAGGAGGCAGAGGCAGCCAGATCTCTGTGAATTTGTGAGGTCAATGTCATTTACATAATCATTTCCAAGACAGCCAGAGCTACAAAATAAAGACTGTTTTAAAAAACAATCTTTTAAAAAAATATTACAACCATAAAGACTGCCAAAACCGATTTGTGTTCTCCTCACAAAAAAGGATACATTTGTTAAATAATGCATATGATTAATGTGACCAATCCTCAATATTCACATATTTCAGAACAGTGTACTTAATTAATATATTCAAATTTATCTGCGTTTAGATAGATGATTGCAAGATATATCTAAACAAATAGATAGCAACAAAGAAGCACTTAAGTTAATAGTCTAAAAAACACTTAAAGCCTGAGATAAAAATGGGAAAATAATGAGTTAATTATTCATGTAAACAATCAGAATGAAAGGGTGGTTTTCAAGGCCTTAATGAGTCTAAAAGTGAGATGAGGAAGGTAGCTCAGATGCAGAGTGTTCAACCAGCATGCACGAAGCCCTTGGCTCAGTCATTACCTCCTTGACATACACAGGAGGGGGCACACACACACACACACACACACACACACACACACACACACCAATTTTCTGTACAAGAAGGGTAGACAGAATCCTGGAAGGTTATAGGAGCTATCAAGCTGCTTGTAGCCTAAAGACCTTGAATCTGTTGGTTTGCAAAAACAGGACTGAAATAAGTTTTCACTCCTTCCTGCTAGAGACATTACAGAAGCAGCAAGTGAGAAAATTCAGTTCAGAAGCAAGTGAGAAACTTCAGAAAGGGAAAAAAAAAATGTCTTTCTCTTCCTCTCAATGCAATAACCTTAAATTCCCAGAAGGACACAAACCATATGCTGGTGTTATGAATAAATTACAAAAAGTGTCTGAGGCTAAGTGTTTAATTATGCTTGGCGTGGCTACACCTTTTTGCTCTTAAGACAGGAAATCCCTGACTATTAACAGGATTCAACCTTGGCAGACCAAATACATCCTCCTGACTGCCTCTTCCAGACAGTCAGCGCCAGTGAACTCTCTGGGACAACAGTAGTGCCTGAGGCCAGAACTTATCATGTGGCTCCCTATGGTTGGAGGCCAAGTGGACACCCCCAGAAGGATCACATGGGCTTCAAGGCAGGGTCCCCAACATCTGCTTGTGAGTGTCAGTCAGCTTTCCATTTCTGTAACGCACCCTTGAGATAATGTATTCAAAGAAAGGGCTTATTATGACTCAAGGGTTATTATGACTTACAGGATTTAGAGTGTGGTCAGGTGGCCCCACTGCTTGGGCTTGGGTTGAGGCAGAATGTCACTCTGAGAGAACAGGGCAAGGGAAACCCATTCACCTCATCACCAGAACTAAAGAGGGCATGAGGAAGAGATGGCCTTCCCTGCAAGCTCCATTAAGGGAATACCTCAAGATTATTCATGCATTGGGCCTCATCTCAGAATGAATCTACCACTTTCTAAGGGAGTCGACACCTTGGGGCCAAACCTTCAACCTTCAACATCTGACCATCTGGGGGGAAAGTAAGAGAACATTTGAAAGATTTTTTTTTTTTTTGGTGATTTTTGCCCTTGGTTTTCTTCCAAACATTCTAAAATTCTTACTGAGACACCACCAAGTCCTCTGTTTAGCAGGTAGCAGGCCATTGGACAGCCACAGACCAATTAAGAAACAGCCAGAAGAACAAATCTTAGTGTTTTCAACACATGGTTTCTATAAACGATGCAAATTTTCATCTTTATTTTTAATTTAAATTTTGTAAACTCCATTGTAAATATAAATGCAAAGTCCAGCGTCATGCTACACAGCTTCCATTCCAAGAGGCTACTCTCACCGTATAGAAGTTCATTGAGATTGTTTTTATTCACAGATCTCTTTAAAATAAAGTTTATAAAGCTTTACAGAGTTTTCTTAAGAGCATATTGTATATCAAAACAAATTTTATGACTAAAACTCTCCTCAGAGAGTGACAAAGCTAAAAGTTGACGTCTAAGCTGCTGCGTGATGACCCTTGGATTAGAATTTCTTACCGTTTGCTTTCCATTGGTTTTCTTATCATGGATTTTAAGAATGTGACCATCTATAATACAGTCATCCATTCATTCAACAAATATTTATCAAGGGCGTATGACCTGATAGTCTGGGTACTAGGTGTTAGATTAGTAAAATCATGATGCTTGTTCTTGCTTGCTTTATTCTAGAATGAAGGTGTGTGCTGAATGAATTATCAGGAGATGAGAAGCATCATAAAACTACTAACTCTTAAGTTATCCTGACTGTTTAGACCAGTGTTGGAAACTAGTGATGGAAAAAATAAAAGTCTGTAAAGTTCTGAAATCCATCCCGAGTCACATGGCTGCTCAGCAGTCAAATGGACAGACAGTGATGCTGAGCCAGGTTTCCTCAGGTCTCCCTGACAAATCCCCCACATAAAGACAGCTATTCCTCTCTGTCTCTCTCTGTGAAGCCATCAAGGAAGACCTTTTTCTGTAGCGGCAGCAAGGTCCTTGCTATGGGGTGACTATCTCAGTTAGGGCTTTGGGCTGGATGCTTCCTCTCCTCTTTGCATGTGCATCTTCACAAGACTTCATGGGCTTCCTCATAGCTGAGTCCCAAATTCAGATTCACAAGACAGGAAATGAGAACAGCCAGTTTGCAAAGGCTCAGATACACGCACTCAGGCTTACCAAGACTTACAAAGATTTCGGAGGGAGAAGACAAGTCTCAGCTCTCTGTGCTGGTCTAATGAAAACTGCTTATTATTGTCTTTGACACTGTGCCTGTGGTACTAGAGTCCCCTGGAGGGTTCAGCTGGTGAAGGCAGAGTGGGAGGAAGGGGTGGGAATCTTACAATCACCAAAGGGCCCACACTTTGCTGAGAATCTGTACAACCTGATACCTTCATAAGAAACACACTCTTGCTAGTGTCACCCAGATCTATGAAAGAGAGTCACTGGATATGTCCAGAAGACTCTCTACAATAAAGTCTCCTAGGTAACTGAGAAGCTTCCAGGGCCAGCCTAAAAATTCTGACTTGAGAACCCCATCTCAGCCTTGGACACTTTGATGAATAAATTTAGAGACATGGTAAATGTGATAAGATTGAATTCCAGTCCCCTCCCTGTTATGAATTTTGCCCTGACCATAAAATATATCCAACAGATAAAAGATCAAGGGAAATGTCTGATTGTATCTTGAGTTCAGTATTAGGAAATATTGAGACATACCAGACACAGAGTGTGCTAGGATAAAGAGACAGACAATTCTGTTGTATTCTACCTCCAGCCCCTCAAGTGTTGGGCTGGTTTTCTCAATACTAACGGGGCAGCCAGTCCCAGCTTCTCAATAGTAAGAGGTAGCTGGGCATACCTTTTTTGCTCTGCATCCTGGCCTCTACTTCCATGCACTGTACACATCTGGGCTTTATTGTCTTCATCCCATGTCATTTGGGTCGGTGTCTCTTAACCAATGCTTCTACCTGGAAAGACTGAGCAGGCAAATTCATGTAACTCAATGAAGCAGAGGCAACCTCTACATAGATGGGGAATAACATAGACCAATCAGATATCTGTCTCTCCGAAAATGCCAACAGAAACTGGGAAGGCCTGAGGGTCTCAAACAACCTTCATTAGACTCAGGCCAGAGGAAACTTTGACAGATAATGTTCTTGATGTTCCAAATAATGTATTCAGTATACTTATGGGTAGTAGACACCTATAATCCCGGCACATGGAAGGCAGGAGGAGACAGATCATGAGGGTAGCCTGAGCCTCACAGAGGCCTGTTTTCTTTGCTGTGTGGAAGCTTTGTAATGTGAACCCAGCAGTTGTCAAATGGTGGTGTTACTTCCTGCAATATTCTCAGAGAATCCTTGCCTATTCCTATATCTTCACGTGTTCCATTGCATCTTCTTTAAGACACAAATGTAGGACAGAGATGCCACCTCACACAGTCAGAATGGCTGTCATCAACAAAACAAATGACAAATGAGAACATCACACATTCTGAAAGAAAACCAGTGTAGCTATTTTGGGGATCACTATTAAAGTTCCTTTAAAAACTAAAAACTTAAAAAAAAAAAAAAAAAACCCTACCATATGATCCAGCTATTTGCTTCTTAAGAATATGTTACCCAGTGTCCACTGCAGCACTGTTCACAGTAGCCAAGCTATAAAACTAGCTTCATGGTTATCAACAGGAGAGTGAACAAAGCAAACGTGTGTGTGTGTGTGTGTGTCTGTGTGTGTGTATGCATGCATGTGCACAATGGAATGGAATGTTAGACATCATTGTATCAAACAAAAGAAGCCAGACTCAGAAACACAAATGCCAAATTTTGTTGCATATGTAGAACCTAGAAGGAGGAGGAGGAGGAAGAAGAGGAAGAAGAGGAGGAAGAGGAGGAGAAAAAGACAAAGAAGAAGGAGGAGGAGGAGGAGGGAAGAGGAGAAGAAGAAAGAAGAAGATGACAAAGAAGAAGAGAAGAGAAGAAGAAGGAAGTAAGAGACCAAGCTGGAGAAAGTGGAGAACTTTCAAAAGTTAAAACAGTGATATTTAAAATGTCCTGTTTCCATCACCCTGGAAGTTTCCTTGCCATCCAGTATATACCCTTTGGAACCTAGAAGTTTATAAAACCATGATCATATATTTTGTGTCTGTTTCTTTCCCTGAGCATAATCATTCTGAAATCTATCAGCCTTGTTGCACAAATTAATAATTCCTTAGGAGCTGGCAGGAAGTTGCACCTAGAGCTTTGGGCATGCTAGGTGGGGGTGCTGACACTGAATTCAGCCCGAGAAGGAATTCTTACATTTTATTAGACAAAAAGTATCTCTAAACTAGTCTACCTAGTTGAGGTATTGAAGGCAAAGGGTGATCTGGCCTAAGAACAAGATGCCCGACAACAGTACTTACAAGAAACTACTTTCTTACCTACAAGGGGTGACGTCAGTGTGGAAGGCCTGCTAAAGTGGCTATTGAAGAAAGCAATCTCTTTAATCACCCGCCCCCACAAGGTAAGTAGCAAGGCCTGCTAAGGAGCAGAGACACTCTTTTTGTTGAGCTGCCTATAAGTCATGCAGCGTGCTCCAGGGTGCCAGTTTTTGCCAGGTGTTACTTGTACACGCCTCTGCCCTTGAGAGACCCATGCCCCAGTGAACTCAAGGGTTCACACACGAATATGTAGACACATGTGTGTGCACAGAGAGAGAGAGAGAGAGAGAGAGAGAGAGAGAGAGAGAGAGAGAGGAAGGGAGGGAGGGAGGGAGGAAGGGAGGGAGGAAGGGAGAGAGAAACACATACAGAAAGGAAAAAATAGGAAAGAAGGAAGGAAGGAAGGAAGGAAAGAAAGACAGACAGAAAGAAAGCAATCTAACACATTTTATGGAGAAGAGGGAAGAAAAAAATAATACCTTCTCTTATCTCCAGAAGACTAAACGTCTTCTTGCTGTCTCCTGTACATTTCCTGCAAGAGAGCCATGAGCTAATTCCTAAGGTGTGTTTATTTGAACAGACCCAAGAAATACCCTTACACTGTAAACACTAGAGATTGGATTCAGTCCCTAATGATCCATCTTTATTTCAAAGGTCATTATAAGACCCAGACTCCGCAGGAAAAGAAAAAAAAATCTCTAAAACAGGGGGAAAGGGGAAAAGTGATTTCCTTTACCCTCCCAGTGAATGGCTTGCTTTCTGCTTTGGGCTATTCCAAATAAAGCTTGTATGAATGCTCACACCCAGCAGTGGCTGGCTATCTGTGTCTGTCTGCTGTTAAAATTCCTTTCCTTGGGGAGATGTAGAGCAAGGTTTACCCCTCTTCCCAAGGCCTTCTCCATAAACGGAGGCAGGATTCCAACTAAGTCCACTCTGGTGAACCAGGGAGTGTGTTGGGCTTCCTTACAGAGAGCAGGTGAGGGGCTACAATGGTGTGGGCACTTCTCCCCCAACTAGCCATGCCTGTAAAGACTTTACTCAGCAGAGAAGAAGGCTACCCCGGGGCTCCACGGATGGATGCTGCTCCCTCCCTAGTTTTTCCAGCCCCTCCCCAGGCCATGTGCAATTAAGGCATCATTGTGTCCAACAGGTAGGGAGGGGTCGGATAGGGTGTCCTGGCCCACTCCACCCTCTAATGAGCGGATACAAACAATCAGCAAGCCCGGCTGGGGTGGTCTTTGGCAAGAGCACAGTTGAACTCCCCAAGATGGCAGTTACTTGGCTCGGAGGAGAGTCAAACAAGATACCCATCTTTCTTTTCCTAAGACCTAAGAGAGGAAAGGCTGGGCAGAATCACTAAGATGTATGTTCAGCTGTAAGGAAATCACCAAAATACTTCCACAGTGGCTTTGCCACGATGTATTTCCACCAGTGTGTAAGATGATAGTCATCAGACCACACTCTTGCCAGCACAAGGCTTGCTTAATTGTTTCATTTACTTCGCTAAGATCAAATCTTAGACTGCACAGGGACTAAGCAAGCACTCTATGACTGATTCACTCTCCTGGGCTTGACGCTCAGTCTTTTGAATTTTAACACCACAGTGTTAGAATTTAACACCACAGTGGTTAGTGATATTTGATTATATGATTCATCTGTCCTTCCTGATAAGAATTCTCTCAAGTAGCCTTCCATGTGCCCACCAGAGATTTGCCAAGCACCTAAAAGTCCTGATCTGTGAGTGTGCAAGCCTGCTACCCAATTTTCATCAGGTTGTGGTCTCACCATTAAACCGTAGGAGTCTCTAATATATTGGGAGGCAGAGGCAGGCAGATATCTGTGAGTTCAAGGCCAGCATGGTCTATAAAGAAAGTCCCAGGACCTCCAGGACTGTTACACAGAGAAACCCTGACTTGAAAAATGTATATATCTTGTCTGTAACCTTTATTCGTAGGCTACTTTCTCTCAGTGTAAAATTTGTCTTTGATAGTGTCTTTAGTGACACATTAAAAAAAAAAACTAAACTAAAATTTTGGTGAAGTCCAAGTAGAAGAGAGAGAGAGAGAGAGAGAGAGAGAGAGAGAGAGAGAGAGAGAAGAAGGAAGAAGAAGAAGAAGAAGAAGAAGAAGAAGAAGAAGAAGAAGAAGAAGAAGAAGAAGAAGAAGAAGAAGAAGAAGAAGAAGAAGAGAAGAGAAAAGAAAAGAAAGAAAGAAAAGAAAAGAAAACTAACCAGAGACCACTGGGCTCCAGACTGTAAAAGAATAGATTTGCTTTTCTAAGGCACCAACTCTGTGGAGACAAATTGACTCATGTTCACCTGTTTGCTTGGTTCAGGTCTGCTCCTTGCAGGTTCAGAGGTTAGGGTGAGAATTGTGTGCTAAAATAAACCCTTTCCTCCTTCAAGTTGTTTTCAGTCATGGTGTTTATCCTAGCACTAAAAAGCAAGCTAAAACAGAACTAAGGGAAATTTCTGTTAAGCTCCCCTTGTATATTGTGATAGCGTGTTATATGTGAGTCTTGATCTCGTGATCAAAAATTACTATTTTAAGTTCTTACAGCTGCTTGTTTGGGGAAGAATTTTTTGGTTTTGTTTTGTTTTTATTGTCTCCTTATGCAGCCCTAGCTGTCCTAGAACTGGATGTGTAGACCTGACTGGCCTTGAACTCATAGAAATCTGCTTGCCTCTGCCTCCCAAATGCCCTGAGATTGTAACTGTGGGCTATGTCCTGGGTTTTCTAAAGACCTAAAGAGGATGCTGGAAGAGACTCAGAATGACCGCCCTAATGGTCCCACATTAAAATAGAACCTGAGTGTAGTCAGCCATGCATTAAATGATGTTGGATATTTCCAAATTGGTTTCCACAGAAAACATCAAAATTGAGCTCTCAAAAGTATAAAATTGAAACTTTAACTGTACATTTTCATCTGTGCAGTCTCTCTTATTGAATTAGGCTGTTACATATGTTACCTAGCTTTCCATCCACCATGTGATGAAATACACGAGTTAATCAACTGTAAATTATAAAGAGAAAAGGTTTCCTTTTGGTTCATGGTTCCCAGAGATAGCAGTCCATGGTGGCTTGGACATCATGGCAGCAGCAATACATCATAGTGGGAGCTGATGGCAGAGGAAACTGTTCAGCTCATGGCACCCAAGAAGAAACAGAAAGGGGTCAGGGTCCCAGTTTCCTTTCAAGTGGCCGGATCCTGATGACCTAGATTCATCCATTAGGCTCCACCTCCTGAAGATTCACAAGTGTCTAATCACCTGATCAAAGTATTCCTTTGGTGATCACTAGTTAAAGCAGTACTCAATCAGGGGGTAACTTGGTTTTGTTTTTAATGAAAATAAAAATTTTATACAATATATTCTGATCAGTTCCTCCTCCTTCATCTCTTCCCGGATGCTCCCCACTTCCCTTTACATTCAACTCCACACCTCCTCCTTCCCTTTCTCCCTCCCATCCTTCCTCCCTTCTTGCCTCCTTCCCTCACTCTTTCTCTCTCTTTTCAGAAAACAAACAGACAGAAAACAAAAACCAAACCCACAAACTAACAAAGATCCAAACGTTTCCCCTCGATCCTCTTTAAAGTGTCTTCTGCAGCCTGTCCTTCTGTTTCTGTCCTAACAGATACCCCAGAGTCAAGCACCCTCTATTGGCAGACCATTGCGGAGCACTGCCAACCTGTGGATGATGGCTACCAAGAACCCAGAGCTCTGTTTCAATGTGAATGAATTTATATTAAAAGGAGGACTTATTAGACTGGTTTTCATCTGGGATGCTACGTTAGGGAAGTGTTTCACCATTTCTTTTTGGTGTATATAAGTTGCCATCATAACTAGTCTCGTGCCACTAGTAAATAAAGTAGAGGTGACCAGAATGTGAGCGAGATAGCACCACACGCTGTCTGATGACTGAGATAGCTCCTAAATGACTACTGCTGTCCCTGTATTTCTGCCCTGATATCAGAACCCAGCCCTTTGAGCTTCTGATGTAGACTGAAGTCCAGCATCTCCCTAGGAGTTCTCTATGCCTTCAGTATCATGTTTGGGTGGATAATGTACCT
The DNA here is from genome assembly GCF_011762505.2 of Arvicanthis niloticus. Taxonomy (NCBI): domain Eukaryota; kingdom Metazoa; phylum Chordata; class Mammalia; order Rodentia; family Muridae; genus Arvicanthis; species Arvicanthis niloticus. Next base: position 26,253,422 of record NC_047671.1, read on the forward strand.
AATCTATTGGACTGTGCAACTACATTATTCTTAGCCTCTCCAGTGTGAAACAGCTGTTGTTGGACCACCCAGACTATATTGTGAAAGCTAGAATTAAACGCATGCACACACACACACACACACACACACACACACACACAGGCCCGTAAAAACACAAAATTAGAAACCATAGTATACAAGGAAAAAAAATCACTAAGATAAAAATGCCCAAACAAAGCAACATGAAACAAAAATTCTATAAAAACACCATTGAGGTTTTTTTGTTTTTTTGTTTGTTTGTTTGTTTGTTTGCTTTTGGTTTTGATTTATTTTATTTATTTTATTTTACTTTATTTTATTTTCTCTTATGGTATTGGCCTTCTACTGCCTGGCATCGAGGATTGCCTTTAAGTATGGTTTGTATACCCAGTGAGACACCAATGGAGAAAATTGAAAATTAATGTTTCCTTTGCAAGCAATTGTCCATTATAGATAGCTTCCTGGTTAGAGATGGAAGCCCATGTCCACTTCCCCTCTCAGCTCTGGACTCCCCATTTGGCTTAGATCTGTGCAGGACCTGTGCATGCTGGCATAGTCTCTATGAGTTCATAGGTGCGTTAGTTCTGCTGAGTCTACAAGACACTGTCTTCTGGGTGTCATCTATCCCTACTGGCTCTTACAATTTTTCTGTCCCCTCTTCTACTGAGCTCTCTAAACTTTGAGGGAAGGGTTTTAATGAAGACATCTCATTTAGTACTGTGTGTTCCAAAGCCTCTCATTCTTGGCACCTTTTCGACCTGTGGGTCTCTATATCAGTTCCAATCTAATACCGGAGGAAGGTTCTCTGATGAAAACTGAGTGCGACACTGGTCAATGGGTACAACAGAATGCCACCAGAAGTCATTTTATTGTTCCACTTCTCGGCCTATCTAGTCTCAGGTTCTTGGTCACCCAAGCATTGGGTGGATTCCATCTCATAGAGTGGGCCTTAAATCCCATCAGATAGTGGTTGGTTACTCTCACAACTTTTGTGCCACTGATGCACCAGCAGCATACTTGCATGCAGGTTGCTGCTGTAGATTTCAGGGCCTGCTGTTTATCACTCTGCTCTGGTAGCATGCAGAGGAGCTTGTGGTGCTCGGAGCATTAGTCACTGAGATGAAGGCTCCAGGTAGGCACCAGCTTGGCTCCTCTCATGTCCAATGAGATATGGAGATGTTGTCTTCAGCAACAGGGTCTCATCATCAGCTCGTGGAGAGCAATCAATAATTTTGGCAATAGCCTGAGTTGTTTGGGGGTTTCCATGGAATCCCTTGGGTCAACTACATAATTAGATGTAACCCCATTCCCAGCACTGGGAGTTTCATTTGGTGGAAAGACGTGTTGGGTTGGGCTCTCTCCCCTGTTATTTGGTGATTCCATTTAGATTTTTCATATATGTATATATTTTAAGATGCTTCTATTATAGACTACATAGTATATATGATATAGTATATAGTAATATATATATATATATATATATATATATATATATAAAATCCCTCAAATGGGCCTTAATTTTTAGCTATTCCTCCCTGTCCAGTCTCCCTCCACCATCTTTCCCCATAACTATAGCTTCTACACCTAAAAGAAAATGTGCAGTTCTTGCCTACATTCCTCTCTCTCTCTCTCTCTCTCTCTTTCTCTCTCTCTCCATACACATAATATACACATACATACTAATATGGAATAAAAGAATTCCTGAGATAGTTGGAGGATAAAGCATTTCTTCAGAGCAGAGCAGAATACACCTATGTGTATGTAAAGGCCCATGAAACAGCTGCATGGTAGCGAGGGCAGATTGGCAGAGCATCCTCACACTAGATTGGACATGAGCTCACTGAGGAGGTTCAGATTGGACATGAGCCCACTGAGGAGGTTCAGATTGGACATGAGCTCACTGAGGAGGTTGGGCTTGGCTCTGCCATCTGTGAGGCCTCAAAGGAGGCTAGATGGACACAAAGGAAGCACATCTCCTGTGGTAGAGATTCAGCACTAACATGAATAACAGGTGATGGGACTTGGGGCAGGAATCTCAGCTCTCTCTCTTCATGGAGAAGACAGCATCAATGTGGTAGAAAGACTGGTCCTTCAATGCAGCAGCATTTACCCCTGGGGTTGTTGACTTCCAAATTTCAGTTCTCTTCCCTCTTCCTTCTCTTCCTTTCCCTCTCTCCTCATCTCCTTTCCACAACTCATCCTTCCTTTCTTCCTTCCTTCCTTCTTCCCTTCCTTCCTTTCTTATTTACTTTCTTATTTCCTTCATTCTAATTTTTAATGTGTAAGATATGAAAAAAGAGAAGTGGCTGAGACCCAAGAAGAAAGCCACCATCTTGGTCCCTGGATGTGGGAAGGCCTGACATGTGCTCCTTCCTCTCTTTGCACTTGGTTTTGTCTAGAAGTCTGGAAAATTCCAGGCTGAGCTGAACTCCATTAAGAAAGAATATAGAACAAAGAGAACGGAAAGATTTCTAACTTCAGAATAAATTCCTGGTCAGCAGATATTTGGAAACCTTTCATTGGTTCACAGAGTTGTTAAGATTCAAGAGATGAACATGGGGGAAGACAGAAGCACAGCACAGAGTGGGTCAGAGGGGAAAGTCCTCCCAGCCCCACCTGCTTATCTTTCGTGCTTTTAAATGAATAACTTTGTGTGTGTGTGTGTGTGTGTGTGTGTGTGTGTGTGTGTGTGTGTGTTTTGTTAAATAAAGCAAAATGATTGCTGACATAAAATTATAGATCTTGAAAGATTTTTCTCAGACTGGACCTTTCTACACCAAATACATGCAAGAGGAAATCTGATTTCTGAGTTTGTTTGAAGTCTGTGTACAAGTGCACATGCACTTCCTACAGGATGCTATTTAGTTTGCTACAGCTGTTGTTTGATTGCTTGTTGTTGTTCCAAAGCCTGCTTGGAGCTCTGGATTGTGATCAATAGATGGGTGAGACTGGGGAAGATCCAGAACAGTTGCTCCTCAGTGAAGCCCCATCATCAACCAAGAATTAGATGATGTAAAAGCTGAACAAGTTCATAGCTGTTCTTAATGACTTATGGAAATTTGAAATAACAGAGAAAAAAAACTGGAAAGTCTGTGTCACTAGAAGAACCCTGAGTAACATCTGTGCCAGAGTTTCAGATATACACTCTGGATATGCTAGTTTAACTCCAAAGTCAGTAAGGACAGTTATAATGTCTTAAGTTTGGTATGTGGAATGAGGACATTGCTAATAGTGTATCTGGATGAATGGATAAGTAGATGAATGAATGAGTGAATAAGTGAATGAATGAGTGAATGAATGAATGAGTAAATAAATGAATGAATGGGTGAGTGAATGAATTAGTGAGTGAATGCCTGAATGAGTGAGTGAATAAATGAGTGAATGAGTGAATGAATGAATGAATGAATGAATGGTGGGAAGAACTACAATTCTCAAATCTTTGTAAATGCCAGATAGGAAGAGTGGTCTCATGTAACTAGGTAGAATTCCACACTATATATTCAGTGGAGAGCAGCATTCATTCTCTAATAGTCCTAAGCCCAGTTCCAACTCCCACCAAGCCCCTTTCTACTCTTATAGCCAGAGGTCCCTCCCCCATCCTTGTTCCATCTGCTGCAGTCCCAGACATCCTTCACCTAAAATAAAAATAAAATAAAAAATTCTGGGGAACACTGTCCTGTCTGCTGTATCTGCAGCATCCGTTGGTACTGCAACTGGAATCCTCAGGGTTTGGGACTGTGAAGGCTCAAATGTCAGTCACTCCACTCAGTGCTCAGGTGCCTTGTGCAGTGTTTATGCAAAGCCTGGTGTAATACTCGGGAGTTTTTGTACCGGGAGTGATTTTTAGTCTGGAAAAAAAATGCTCTAAGTATAATTCATACTGTTCTAATTTTTAAAAAATTGGTCAAATTCTCCCTTTGCATGACACTGCTAAATAACTGAGGACTGGTACTGCTTTGATCTCTGCGATCTTATTTTAAGCAGATTGAACTGTTTGGCCAAGGACTGTTTCATTTCCCTGTAAAAAACTGAAAGAACTTGGTACCAGGAAGGCTCTGAAGATTTTTCTTCATCTGCAACCTTCCTACTTACCTACCCATCTACCTATTTCAAGTTGTGATCAGATTGCACAAAGCGAGGGAAACAGTTTTTGGCCCTTCACAACAAGATTTGCTCAATCTTTTCGCCACGGTTAATTTTATGCAGCCCACAAAGCAAGCATCTGAGGCCAGAATCAGGGAGAAGCAGTGCACACTTCCCTGTGAGTCTTTGATCTGCACTCTTGGCTCTAGCCCATCCCTACCCCAGGCAGGAGCCACAGCTGGCCACCATGTGCAGAGGGAGAGGTGGGGGAGGGAACCGCTCTTCTTCTGAGCCAAATGTGGATTCCACAGCTGAAGTGGAAAATCTACTTGCTTAGTGTGATGGGCTCACTGCAGGCATCATCGCAGCAAGTCAAGTTCCCCCCACCCCCGACCCTGGGGAATTCTAATCTTGGAATCTGGCATGCAAGTCCTTGATATTTCACCTACTGGCTGTCATTCCTGGCCAACTTTCTCTAGTGGTCTGAAAATGAAGTTGCCTTTCTCTGCCTTGGATGTTGCTCTAAGTATGTATAATGTGATCACACAGAAAGTCCCCATAATACACAAGTCACAGCAGGACCCTGGTGGGTGTTCCTGTCATTTATTGCCTCTTCCCTTTCAATAGGAATAATGGAAGAAAAAAAATGAACCAGTTAACAAGGGCCTCTGCTACCCTAGCTTGTCCAACAAAAACCTTCAGTCTTAGCAAATCACATCTGTGCCCTTGACCCTGAGAATGGTGATGTGCTCCTCTGGGTGGGGAAGACATCAATTCTCATTTCTGGCTTTTCCTAGCAAAGAAGATCCCTGTAGGAAAATCAGTCGTGACCTTTGCCTCACCTCCATTCAGCACATCTCATTCAGATGATCCAAGCAGTTTGAGAGTCACGGGCCTTTGGATAACTCCACATTTCATTCCGATGTACACATCAAATGGCTCGCTCCAACAGGAGCCCCGAGAATTTCCTATAAGCCAACCTTGTAATATCTCAGCAACAGATGAGAGTGGGATTCGTAACTGGACTTTTTGACCAGCTGATTCATTGTGCCAACTATCAAAGCCATGGTAGTATGGATGGCTGGTCTCCCCCTGCTGGATCCTCTTCTCAGAATGGATGAAGAACATGGTGGCAGTTCTGAAAAAGAGCAGAGCAGGCAGAACCAGTTTGAAAGGGTGGTTTCTTGGTCCCCTAACCCACTCTCCACAACAGGATACCACAAGGCCTCTGCTGCAGAAGTTTTGAAATCCGCTGAGCCTTGTAAATCTTTCAGGTCTTCCGAAAGAGTAGAATCCAGGCCTTTCAACACAGGATACTCAAGTTAATCTCCCAGCCTAATCCACTTAGAGCCTTGCCTTTTAACTCTCATTTGAAGTGACAGAGAGTCTGTGCTAAGACAGATAAGCCCTTCCCACTTGGTAGGGGTTCAGCCATACTCACACCTCACAGTTGACCTTCGCAGTCTTGTCCAGAGGCATCCCTGTGCTGGGATTTATATTTTAGCTTTGGAGACAAAGCGCTGAACCTGTATCCCAAAGGTTGGGTCCTTTGGCTTTCCCTCCATCATTGGTAGGTAGCAAGGGTGGCACCTTTTCACTACCAGCTGCCCTTTTCCCAACAATGTGTCTCAGAGGTCCCAAGTCCAGCAAAAGAAAACACTGTCGGGCATGTACTAGATCAAAATCTCTCAGGTTGTTGTTAATAGCATTGTCTGAGAAATAATGATCCCCTCTGAAAACAACTGGATGGATCCAGGACTGTAGGTTTCTGCCTGATGTTCATTCATATGTTGAAAACAAACATGGCTCTTCCTGAAACAGTCCTTTCTAACAGCCTCCCTCCCTCCTCACAACCAAGCAAACACAGCCTAAGAATAAACTGATACACTGTGATATCTTGAACGATGACGTCCCCTGCAGGTTCATAAAACTGAGTGTTTGGTCTCCAGTTCTGGAGCTGTTTGGGAAGGATTAGGCCTCTTTGGAAGTGTGTCACTGGGGTTAGGCATTGAGATTTCAAAAATATTTGATTCATTCCCAGTGTGTGTCTCTCTCTTTCTATGCCTCGTGTTTGTATCTCAAGAGGTGAGCTCTCAGCTACTGTTCCAGCTCCATGCCTGCTTCCAGCCTGCCATAGTAGTCATAGAAGTCACTCTGACCTTCTAAAACTATAGCCCCAAATTATAGGTTTTCTTTTTGAAGTTGCCTTTATTGTGGTGTTTTATTACAAACATAGAAGAGTAAGACACATTGACACATTGACATGTGATTGCACTCATAACTTGCACATACGTGAGCATGAGCATATGCGGCAGCACGTGACCACATTCAGAACTTACAGGTGTGCGAACATATGCATATTCACCGACATGTGACCTTGCTTGGAGCTGCACATCTGTGAAAGTGTATACACGCAACAGCATGTGACCATGCTTAGAACTTGCTCAGGTGTAACCACAGACATTTATGCTGACATAGGAAAGCACTTGGAATTTGTATATGTGTTCATATGTGCATATATGCCAACATTTGACTTTGCTCAGAACTACGTGAGTGAAAGCAAGCATATTTGCATGGACATGCAACTTTGCTCAGAATTACACATTTGTGAATGCACACATGTGTGCTGACATGGTGCCGATATGTGACCATATTCAGAACTTATATGCATTGAACATGCACATATGCACCAACATGTAACAATGGTTGGAATAGCACATGTGTGAACATACACATATGTGTCAACCTGAAACCAGCTTGGAACTTACATATATATGAAAAATATATGCACTGACACATGATCATGCTCACAATCACACTTGTGTGAATGGACACATAGTCATCAACATGTGACTACTCTCATAACTTTATGAGAATGAACCCATTCATATGTTCTGACATATGTGTGTGACCATACTTTGAACTTGTATGCATGTTAAGATGTGTATACACACTGACATAAGAGAGTTCTAGGAATTTTCATGCATTAACAAGTGCATACACATGACCACAATCAGAACTTGCATACATGTCAATATGCACATATATGCTGACATGTGACCAGACTTGGCACTTGCACACATTTCAACTCAAAGATATGCATTGGCAAGTGACTACACACAGAAGTTGCACACATGTCAAAACATGCATATGCTCTAACCTGAGACTGTGTGTTCAGAACTTGTACACCTGTGAACAAACACATATGTGCCAACCTTTAACCAAGCTCACAATGAGACCATGTGTGAGCACTGACATGTGACCGAGCTCAGAATTGTACACATGTAAACAAGTACATTTGCACTGACACATGATCATGCTTAGAACTTTATATCTGTAAATGCATGCATGTGTGTCAATATGGGAATGTTGTTAGAATATGCAAATGAGTCAACATTCATGTATGCAGTGATATGTGACCATGCACAGAACTTTCATATGTAACAACATGCGCACATGCACCAAAATGTGATCATGCTTGGAACTTGCATATATGTCAACATGCACATATGTAACATGTGATCATGCTTAGTATTTGCACACATTTGTGCTGACATGGAACTGCACATGTGCAAGTAAGTGCTCTTGAATGAACATGGGACCATGCTCAGAAATGTATTCATGTGAATGCATATATATAATCTAATCTGAGACCATTATCAGAATTTGTGCCAACATGTACATGTGTGCTGAAATGTGACCATACTCAGAATTTGCATATGTGTTAACACGTACATATGGGCAGATATGTGAGCATGTTTGGAACTTGTACCTTTATCGATATGTGTATCTGTGCCAAAATATAACAACTCTCAGAATTTCCACATGTGTCTGCCTGCAAGTGGCCATGATACATGTTCAGAACTTGCACATGTATCAAAACATACATATACAGCAACATATGACATACTTGGCACCAGCATATGTATGAACAAGAGCATATGTGCCAACATGTTGTAAAGCTCAATATTTGCCAGTATGTGAACATACAAATATATACCAACATGGGAACACTCTCAGAACTGCAATAGTGTGAATGCACACATACGCCAACATGTGACCTTACTCAGAATTTGTGTTCGTGTCAACATTTGCACATGTGACCAGAGTTGCATACACAATGACATATGGGAGTGCTAGGAATTTGCATGTGTGTGACCATGTGTAGACACACCTATGGACTGAGTAGCACTCAGACACTGCATGTGTATGAACATGTGTATGCATGCCTACATGTGCTAGCACTTGGAGATTGCATTCACATAAACTTGTATGTGAACACTGATGAGAAAGCATGGGAAAGATTTGGAAATTGCATGTGTGAACATGTACCTGAACTCCTACAACTGTCACTGGTGGAAATGGCATGGATGTGAACAAGTGCATACACACCTACCCATGGTGGTACTCAGAAGTTATATGCCTATGAACATGCATGTAGATTGCATGGGTTTCAGTCTGTGCATCTGTGCCTATTCGTTACAGTGCTCAGTAACTGACATTCTACAAGGCTGGAAATTAAATTTGTGTTGTAATGTAGTTAACCACACCAGAGCTTGGGCTTGTTTTTCTACAACTTCAACTGTATAGCTGCAGGAGAGAAGATTCTCTCCCACTGCACACTCCGAAACCTTTAGACTGTTTATGTGCATCTGGAACTAGTCAATTTTATTACTCTGCTCATTTTTTTCCCTGTGAGTTTGTTCAAAGATCCTAAAGGAGAGCAGCCATCATGGTTATTTTTCTACAAATGTTCAAAGATTTCATATAGAGTCACTGCATTCCTGATACAAAACCTGAAGCTGGGTCATCAAATTTATTGAAATAAATAGCAAAAACTGGCTCTTTAGATAGTGCGCACCCTTGGCTTTCAGTGCTCTGTGGGCTATCTAGAAGTCTTCAGTGACTATAGGTTGCGTACAGCCGAAGAACCACTTCAAGATTCCACTCAGCCCACTAGAGAAACCAGTCCTTACAACTCTGTCTCTCCAGAGCCACTCCTGGTACCATAACTTGCTTTAGTCAGGTTCTCTAGAGGAACAGAATCAAAAGAAAGGACATTAATTACGTGAACTTTAAAATAATGTTAGCCTAAAGCCATCCAAGCCCCGAGAACCTAGTATTCTGTTCTGCTCTGAGGCTTGGTGGCTCCCTCTGGAGTTGGAGTAGTCTGGGAATACTGTGCCTCACTGAAGATGTGACCCATAATCAGGGTGGGCCTTCCCACATCTGTAAAGACAATTGGGACAATTCTTTAAGTGAGACGCCCTACTCAGGCAATTATAATTTGTACCAAGTTAACATTAAAACATGGTAGTTATCTTCAGCTACATAACTCAGAGGCTGGATTAAGCTACATTATACATATAAAAACACAGAGAGAGACAGAGAGACTGAGATAGACAGAAAGAAAGACAGAGAGAGAAGAGAGAGACAGAGAGGAGAGACAGAAAGATAGAGAGACAGAGAGAGAGACAGAGATAGAGAGAGAGATTTGTATTCTGAACTTGTCTACACTAAGGGAAGAAGTTACTCAGAACACTTTAACCTCCAAAGAACACAGACAAGTGTGGGAGGCCGAGTGCTGAGGATGGGTTGCTCACCGCACTTCCCCACATCTTTCAGAGGGACACAGATGACTCAAAAAAGAGAAATGACTGCAGAAAGAGAAATCAGGGTATCTTGAAATCACCAGTTCAGGGGACTAAATGCTGGGAACAAATCGCATCCAACTGAATCTAACACAAATCAGCCATCCTTTTTGGGCTTTCAACCTTGCTGGTATAGAGCAATGATTCTCAACCTGTAGGCTACAACCTCTTTGGGGAGGTCATGTATGTGATATCCTGAATATCAGATATTTACATTATGATTCACAACAGTAGCACAATTACAGTAATAAAGTAGCGATGAAACATTTTGTGGTTGAAGTTCATCACAACGTGAGGAACGGTATTAAAGGGTTAGGGAGATTGAGAACCATTTAGTATAGAGAAAAACAGAAAAGCGGTAAGTTCTGGAGCCCGAAGCATCATACAGAGTCTGAGTGTACTTAAGATATCCGGTAACTCAGCCATTTTCCCAACTGTGAAGTAGGGGCTGAGACTTATGACCTCCAATATGTTATAAACTCACAACGTATGCTTGTCCATAAGGTTCACATTTGGGTCATGTTTCCCGGATCTTTCGAATTAAAGTCCCACATGTATATCCCTTCATGGAGGAGTAAAATTTCTCATTATTATTTTGTATACTGTGCTGTATCTACTATCTGTTTTCTTATTTTTTTTTTCTCAGACAATGTCGTGGTATGTGGCTCAGACTATCTGTCAACTTATATTGTTACCCAGGCTGTCCTCAAACGCCCAGGGTCCTCTATCCTCAGCCTCCTTACTGGTGGCATTAGAGACACTGAACGCCATGCCCAGGTCCTGTTCATTGTTTATTAATGTAGTGGAGGAGGCATCAGTCTTCCAGGCCCTTGTAACCAATATTTTGATATTTCTAATCTTTTTTCTTCAATTCTTTTTTAAATACATAGGTTTCACTATGGCATCTTTTCCAAACACAATTTATTTATTGTTCTGTTCTGTTTCTCATCATCTTGTAGATTCCTTGACAGTTTCATGTCACACATGAGCACTCCAGCAGCCAATAACTCTTCTTCCATCATGGCCTCCTGTCCAGTTTCATAGTCTATGCTCACTCCCATGTGTATATATATATATATATATATATATATATATATATACACATTATACATTAAATTTACAATATACATAGAAGAAATAACACACAATGTTTTTCTCCTTGAGACTAGGTCATTCACTTAATATAATATATTCGAGATTCACTCACTTTCCTATTAATTCCATTTTCATAAAAGCTGAGAAAAACTTTGTTTATAGTCTAATTTCTAAATAAGACCTATTTCAGACTGTGTCCTTGATAGTTCTCAGATGTAGGATTGAAGAGGAAAGCTGAGATGAATTGTTGGGGATATTAGTTTATTGGAAGAGTTACTAACACCATGGACAGACAGACAGACCACAGCATGGCAAGGACCTGAGGAGAGGTCAGGCTTAGCATCACTGGGGATGGAAGCTCTGAAGAATTCATTCTTATAGATCTCTAAGAAACCAAGGTTTCCTAGCAAGAGCTGGGCGAGGGGCGGAGGGGCAGCACATTCTCTAATATGCCCAGTTGCTGCTTTTTCTCTGTGTGTATTTACACAGTAGCGAGCATAGGTTCTAGGTCATGAAACTGGAAAAGAACAAGTGTGTGTGGAGGGGGCTGTTGGGAAGACACATGGAAATCACAGTAGAAAGTGGAAAGGGGGATACTGAGAGCAGAAGGCTGGCAGTAGGGAGGAGGACAGGAAGATTGGAGGGAGGACGGAGGAGGTAGAGGATCAACCTAAAGGAAGTGCTTGGAAATGCAGTGAGGGGTTAAACAGGAGGATTAGCAAGAACTACTTACTGTCCTTGAAGAAGATTCAGGCTCTGTTCCTAGTGCCCACATGGTGACTCACTCACAACTGCTGGTAACTCCAGTTTTATGGGACATACTACTCCTTCACACACACACACACACACACACACACACACACACACACTGAATACATTGGGTTTTGAAGAAAGAAAATGACATAAGGAAACCTATTACTTTCTATCCTTTTGAAAGTTTTAAAAGAATATGTTAACAAAAGAATAAAGAAAGAAGAAACTACAGTAGGAATTTTAAAAATGTATATTGGCTTGCATGTATGTGTGTATGCATATATATATATATATATGCATAGTGTGTTCACTGGCTTGTATATATGTACATATTTTTATGTAGCTACTAATATTATTTTTATTCATATGTTTTTATTTCTCTTCACATTTTCCTGTTTATTTCTTTTCCCTGCTCACTCTGGGTGCTTGGGATGTGTCTTAGTGGGGTTTCTATTCCTGCACAAAACATCATGACCAAGAAGCAAGTTGGGGAGGAAAGGGTTTATTCAGCTTACACTTCCACATTGCTGTTCATCACCAGAGGAAGTCAGGACAGAAACTCACACAGGGTAGGAACTTGGAGGCAGGAGCTGATGCAGAAGCCATGGAGGAATGCTGCTTACTGGCTTGCTTCCCCTGGCTTGCTCAGCTTGCTTTCTTATAGAACCCAGGACTACAAGTCCAGGGGTGGCACCACCCACAATGGGCTGGGTCCTCCCACCCTTAATCACTAATTGAGGAAATGCCTTACAGCTGGATCTCATGGAGGCATTTCCTTAAGGGAGGCTCCTTTCTCTGTGATAACTCCAGCTGTGTCAAGTTGACACATAAAACCAGCCAGTACAGGATGGAACCGTGGGTGGCACAGATACCCTACCTCTAATTCCACACCGCCACCCCCAGCTCTGCCTTAATTCTGATGTCTTCTTTTCCTCTTTACAAATTTTGATTTTTCCATATCCTCTGTCTTTATTTCTACTTCCTTTAAAAAATAATGTTCTTACTAGAGAACTCGTAAGTTCTATATTGCCTTTTCGATTTTATTATTATAGCACTTGTAATCTCTATATTACCTTTTGTGAGTGGTGGTAGTTGTGCCATTTGCTTCTGACTTTATAGAGTTTTTAACTCTAATTATCTGCCTTGCTCTGGTTTATCATTGCTGCTGTCCTTTGTAAGCTTCTTTTAAAGTATCAGGTTTGTAATTCCCATTGGCCAGAGCTGACTGGCAGCTCCTTCAGTGTGCTGTACCACAAGCTAGCAGAAAGAAAGGTGATCCCTTTGGATATACAAGTATGACGCTCAATAATCTGGGCATAGACGTCATGGATGCAGAGAAAAATACATCCAGGCACTGGCCGCGCATATGTGCAATCTGGAAATGTGATCCTATGACCTACCCTTGCTTAGGAAGATGCCTGGGGGGTCCTGAGTGTGAGCAGCCCAGACCTTAGCTGCCTGGCAAGTGAAGACAGCCCTGAGCAGACTGCAGAGCTGAGTAGGAAGACCTGGTTTCTGATGGCTCTGGTCCCTCTTTCTCATATTTCTCTACCCGCCTTACCCTGCCACATAGGTTCAGCTGAGTCCTAGTTGGGCTCTCCCCTCAATGCAGGCAGAGTAAGTAGTCCAGGGGCTGCAGAGAGGCTAGACCCTGGGTTACCCAGCTCAGAAGCAGGGAGACAGTGCCAGAACTAGTACGTACCCTCCTGTACTCCAGCCTCTCCCTGCTGGAATCTCTAAAGGAAGTGCCACAGCCCTGACTCACAGGCACTCGGCTGTCTGGCCAGCTGTACTGTTGGTCCTGTTGGCCACCATCTTGGAAACGTATTTTAGTAGTTTTCCTTATGTAAAAATCTCTTACAGAGACAAATGGGGTGTTCTCAGTGTGGTGTAGCAGGAGAAGAATGAATATGGTAGATCAGAGAATTTAATAGTTAATAAAGTTTTGTTTTAACATTTTGAGAAACACGGCAAATAGCAACACTGTGATAAATGTGAAATGTGACTTGGACATCCTTGTCAACGGTGGTCCTGTAGACACACAACTCCAAGCCCACACAGCAGCCTATAAGGACCTGGACTCGGATCAAACCAGATCTTTGACTTTGATACAAATCATCTCAGTAAGAGTGAGTAGGAAGCAGAGTAGGTGATCATCAGAAGACCCGCCTGAGAACATGGCTGTGGCTTCTCATGCAGAGACTCTTTTGCTTAACTTTAGCCATGGACGCCTTTTCTGTAGCTCTCAAGTTTACATCTCTAACAGTTGCTAGAAGAGTTCCCCCTCTTTTCTTCTTCTCTTTTTGATAAATACGATCACAGGGTGGCTCTGGGAGTGCCTTGGAAGGGAGGACAATGGCATCAGATAAAACCCGGAGCCACGATGGTTGCACAAGAGATTGGAGACACAAAAACACAACCATCATCTCAAATGAGTAACAGATATTTCATTCTGGAGCCAAATATGAGAGACTATAGCCCCAAACCACAGATTTAGGGCACCTCGAATTCCATGTTCCACTGTGAATGTAGTTTTCTGGTGGTTTTATGATAACAGGACAAAGAAGCCACAAATCAAGACTTCTTCTAAAATATATTGGTGGGTACATTCGATAGGCAGTTATAGCAAAACAGGGAAAACTGCTATGGACCTTAGATGTGGTCTGACCACATTCTTAGCCCTTTAATGCATGGAAAGTAGGTATCTGTTCATTCATCACAAAAGATTTGTATCTGTTAGCCTGTTTGTGATGTGTACATGTAAGTGTGGGTGTCTGCATGTGTGTGCATGTGTGCAGTGTGTGTGAATGCAAGTGGGGGGTGTGTACATGTGTGTGCAAGTGTATATGTGTGAATGTATATGTTTGTGTGTGTGTGCATGTGTATATGTGTGCATGTGTATGTGTGTGATTGTATATGTGTGTATGTGTGTGTGCATGCATGTGTATGTGTGTGCATGTGTGTGCATGCATGTGTGTGGTCTTCTGCGCTTGTCTTTAAGTCCTTTTTCTCTGATTAATCTTCAATTACTCATTCACCTACATGATGGTGAATAATGGCAGCCTCATCACCTTCAGTCCTCCACATAATTTGAAACAAAAGCCTAAAAAGCCAGATGATTGGACTTGTGAACTTATCTTCTTGTTGGCTCTTGAGGGTTGATGGGGCAAAGAGAGATAACACTTTTCTCCCATGGCACTAAACTATGACCACACAGTGGAGAGCCTACCCTAGAGGCAACACAACAGATGCTCTAATTAATCCAATGATGCTGTTCTTCCTTGGTCACTTTTCTCTTCAGTTGTTATTGTTGCTGCTGCTGCTGCTGTTCTTTTATGTGATGCTGATAGTGGTGTGTGTGTGCATGTGTGTGTGTGTGTGTGTGCGTGTGTGTGTGTGTGTGTGACTATGTGTGCGGGTGTAGGTGCCTGAGGAAGCCAGAGGCTTTGGACCACACTGAAGCTTGAATTACAGAGTCTGTTGTGAGTCATCTGACATGGGTGCTGGAAATCAAACTCAGGTTTGCTGCCAGAGCAGTAAGTGCTCTTACAGGCTTACAGCCATCTCTGTAGCCCCCCAGGTCTTCTTTTTGCATGGTTCCTAAAGGTTCAGGACTATATCTCAGGGAGGACGGCTGAGGAATGAAAGGGAGTTTTGTTTGGAATCTGCTGGTTGGCCTGAAGGCTAAGCAGCTCTAGTATCTTGGAGAGGTGAAAGGAGAGGTAAGAACTTGGTGTCCAGTGAGCATGGGCCTCAATGCTCAGTCAGGGTTGTTTTAGAAAGCAAACAGATAAGTTCTTGGAGCTTCCCATCAGAGCTTTTACCCACCCAGCCAAAGCACCCAGCTTGATCACCTCTGAACTCTTTATATATTTATATATTTATATATTTATAGAATTTATCAATGTGCGTCACCCTTTCCAGGACCCTGAAAATGCATTCTCTTTTTCTGGAAATGTTTTGAATTTTATTGAAATATACTTTGCAATTAAAGACTGGATTTAATTGAGAGACTGGACTTTTCTTTTTATGTTTTCTGTGTATGTACAAGAGTATTTATGTGTGTTAGCGTTCATGTGGGAGTAGGTGTAAATGGGTACACATATATTGAGGACAGAGGTCAAATCCTGGTGCCACTATCCAAGTGTAATCTGTTCTCTTTCTGAGTCCAAAGCCACCCTTGACCCAGGCTTAAATATTTGGCTGGGCCAGCTCACTAACCTGCTCTAACTGATCTACCTGTCTCCACATGCCCAGGGATTCTAAAAGGGTACGATCATGTTATTGTTCATGAGTTCTGGGGCTTCTTGGGTCCTGGTACTCACACAGCAAACACTGTTCCAACTGATCTCTCTCCAGAGCCAAGCCATAATCTCCATCCTTTCCATGTTTAAGACATACAGCCTGATAGTTCACTCTACACTATGTTACTTTTGTTGTCTCTGTGATCAGAATGCCTGACAAATTAAGAGAGCAAGAGTTAACTTGGGCTCATGGTTTTGGGAGTTCTGGTCTACCCTGATTTCAGGGTGCAGTAGGAGAGAGCAGAGCAGTTCAGGCCAAGGCAGAGAGGATCAGAGAGGGAGAAAGGAAACAATCAGGAAAGACAGACTCCTGAGGACACTCCCCAGCAACTTAGCCCAACATCCCTCCCTGAACAAATTTTAAATTTTAGGCCAACTTGTCTTAGTTTTTATGGACCAAATTTCCATATTTACAGGGTTCTGGTTTCCTTTCTAACTCATTAATAGAGTTTTCTTTGAAAGGATATGTAAATATTATTAAACTAAAGAACCAATAATTTGATGTTGTTTTAACTTAATATTTGTTGTGGCCTCTGCCTGACCACACTTTTAAAAGGTCCAATTTCCAATCTAAACATTCTAATATGATACAGTAGTCATTGTTTTTAATAGAAGCTCATGTAGCCTAACCTGGGTTCTGGGGCTTTGGAGAAAAATAGAAACTGAGGGGTTTATCTCAAATTCCTGATGCTTGTACCCATACCTCCCCAGATTAATTTAAAATTTCTTAATTATTACTATGTATTAGTAAATATCCCATGATTTTTCAGTTCTTACTTTTCATCATGGGTCCCAAGGATTGAACTCAGGTCATCAGACTTGTGTAAGAAGTTCTTCTACCTGCTGAGCCATCTTGGCAATATCCCATAAATATGTGTGCATGTGTGTGTGTGTATCTCTGTATATGTGTACACTCAAATGTGTGTATAAATTATATATATGCAATTTTTATACAAACATGTACTATATGTATGTTGGGCATAGAACTTCCCCCAAAGACTCTGATGTTCCCTTTTCTTGACTCTCTTATTAGTCCTCTTATCTCTCTGGACAGTTTGGGGTGTGTGTGTGTGTGTGTGTGTGTGTGTGTGTGTGTGTATTCTTTTACGTATATATGTGTGTGTGTCTATATATATACACACACATATACATATGCTTTTACATATCACTACAAAATCTAGAAACCATATATGAGATAAAACATGTAATATTAGTGTTGCTGAGATGGCTCAGTGGTTAAGCACTTGCTATTCTTGTAGACTACCTGGGTTTCATTCCCAGCACCAACATGATGGCTAACAACCATCTATAACTCCAGCTCTAGAGCATCCAAAATCTTTTAGCCTGCTTCTGCACCAGGCTTGTGGTACACATGCATACAGGAAAACATCCATGTACATATAAAACAGAACCAAAATGAACATATGTGATTTGTTTTTCTGAGAAGGGCTTAATTCCTTTATCTCCAGTTGTATCCATTTTCTTGCAAATATATAAGTTCATTGTTCTTTATGGTTCAAAAAAATCTCATGTGCATAAAATCCATATTTTCTTTTTCATTCCTCTGTTGTGAGATACCTAGGCTGCTTCCATGATTTAGCTGTTGTAAATAGTGCCACAGTAAACACATATGTCGGCAAGGAATCCTTAGGGCAGATACTCAGGAGTAGTATAGTTAGCTTATATTGAAGCAGGAGCAAGTTGTCAGTAGGTATTAAGGGAAAAGTGTGCAGGGTGAAAATTAAAAGCAGCTCACAGATGTTACCATGAAGATCAAGGCTGTAGTTAAGAGAAAGATCAAGGGTTTAAATCACAAAATCTTCGGTGCTGAGGAAGACAAACAATAGGGCTTCTAGCTGGGTGTGAGATGGCCAAATTAGATAGGGTCAAGGATCAGTCTCTGGGCCAGTTACAGCAGTCCAGCTGGCCACTTGAAGCCCTTTAGGAACATTTGTAAAGCAATATTGTCCTTCCTTATATCTGTCCTTCTACTATGGCTAATTGTAACTGGTTAAATTATAAGCTCACTTCTAACGTAATAACATCAGGAGAGCCCCCAGACTGTCATGTAGACAAGGCATTCAATATGAGACAACCCCAGAGGGCTATTATAGCCTGTGACTCTATTCTGATTTGCTTTCCTTTTTTCCCTCTAACAGTCTCAACATTGCTAGTCTTATGCTAAGGACTCCCATTTATTTTGAGTTGATTTTCATTCAGCCTGAGGAGACAAGGATTCAATTTCATCCTTCCACAATTGGTTATGGAGTTTTCCCACTTGTTGAAGAGACTAGGTCTTAGTGACTTTTTTTGTCATGATAAGACACCATGACCAAAGCAACTTATAAAAGAACGTGTTTAATTTGGTGCTCGTGGTTGTGGAGGGTTAGAGTCCATGACTGTCACCACAGGTACACAGAGTCATGCAGACATGGTGCTGGAGCACTGGTTGAGCACATAATCACCACATCCCAGGCATGAGGCAGAAAGAACTAACTAACTTGTAACAATGAGCGCGTTTGAAACCTCGAAGTCCGTCTCTACTGACATACCTCCTTCAACAAGACTATACCTCATAATCCTTCCCCAGTCAGTTCTACAAACTGGGGGGCTATGCATTCAAACATATAATCCCCTGAGGGCCATTCTCATTCAAAACACTACATGGTGTATTTTTCCAATATGTATTTTTTTTCTTTTCTTTTCTCTTTTGTTTTTATCAAGAATCTGGTGGTGGCATTTGGCTGTATTGTAGTTAGATATTCTATTCTAGGTTCTATTCTATTCCATTGATCTATGTGCCCAAGCAGTGGACTCTCCTAGGCTTTTCTCATGGATGATTTCATGTATATTCAAAGTCATCAGCTTCCTTGTGAGACCATCTTAAAGTCATTGCTTGTAAGGATTTGGATTACTCTGATGAAATGAACTCTTTCCCCTTTGACCACTTTAAAAAGAATGAGTTCTCAGTGATTTTTCATCTACCCGGAATATCTTTTCACTTTTTCATTTCTGCACTTGCTCCAAGTGGTAACTGGGAGGCATGGAACCAAGGGATGTTTCTGGCTAGCTCAAAACCCACACCAGCATACAGGATAAGGTATTGCTGGCTACTACCGTCAGAAAGAAAAAATCCTCTATGTCCTGTCTCACTGTCTCATTAGGCCAATCGACATACCTTACAGAGGCTCACCCAGCTCCTTCCTCTGAAAACGATCCTCCTCTGCCCTCTTGTGGCATAGACCCGCATCACATGCACTGTCAAAGCAGAGGCAGCAAGGGGGACTGTTCTGAGACAGGGTAGGTGACAAAGCAAGGAGCAAAGCAATATCCAGAGGGTATTGTCATTTGTGGAGAGATGTTGGGATGTATGTAGTTGCAGATCTGTTTCGTTCTGGAAAATAATGGCAGGAGTTTCTAGGAAAAATCCAAAATGATTCACGGAGCAGGGAGGGGTGGAAGGGAAAGGCATGGTAAGGAAGAATTCCAGGACATACACTGTGTGTGTGTGTGTGTGTGTGTGTGTGTGTGTGTGTGTGTGTGTGTGTGTCTGAGCATGTGTGCACGAGTGATTTAGAATTAGAGAAAAAACACAAAAAGACAAACCACATGTTCCATGTAACATTGTCAACCTGAAGCAACTTCCCCACTTGGAAGCAGTAGTAGTACCCTCCGTGGCAGAGGTGCCGGGGATACCATCTGGGAAGGACAGAGTTCTGCATGCAGGTAGCAGTACATTTCAGGAACAGGCTCACATGGCACCTTGTGCACTTGCACTTGTGTATGTGCCCTACAGACAGCAATAACAAAAATGATTTTTAAAAATAGAAATACATGGAGTCTTTAGTTTAATATATGCTATGATGTGCTTTTGCTTAAATAAACAACAATAGCAAAACCCATGTACTAATTCATATATAATAATGTCCAATCAGCTCGTAACCTTTCCTTTTCCTTGACAGTGGCTTTTTTATTAATGGCCTTGTGTTTTTCAGAAGTGGTGTCATACAACCTGCAGATAGAAATAATTCACTCCTTCCTTTCTATATTTATGTCTTTATATCAGGGAATATTTGCTAAAACTTACAATGTATCATAGTATGATAGAATAGGGCATCATCCCAACATCTAGTATTTGCTAGTCACAAGGTTTTACATTTTTTACCTCTCTCTCTGTGCCTTGTATAAAGATGATCCTCACTCAACATGAGGGTGCACTAAGGGTGGTGTTTGTACAACCCCTTTTGGCAAAAGGTCTTCATAAATATATGAGGATGTGCATAGGAGGCTTGGCTTGCCACCTTGTGGAAATAAGAATTTAATACACCTGAGCAGTGTCTTCTGCCACACTTGCTTTGGTCTGTTCTAAAGCTGAGAGTGGGGATAGACCTGGAGTCACCCTCATCATGGTCACATACCCTCTCTCACACACAGAAACCCAACACTAGCCAGAAGGTATTGGCACACTCGCTCCCCAGTGAGATCTATGCTTGCCCTTCAGCTTGGCAAAAGTCCTAAGATATGGCTAGGGAGTCCCGGGGCTCTGATGTCATCGGAGAAATCAGGGCAGTGTCTTCTGTCAAGTCCAATGGGACATTGACCTCCAAATATCCAGCTGGATCTTCTTACTTCTACAAGTCATGCCAGAAGTCACAGTGGAATTCAGTACAAAGTCAGTTATCCTGAATCCCAGAAATGAATGATATGGTTTATAAAAAGTTACAATGCAGGCTTACATACTTTCTATTCCTTAAACTTCACTATACTCAGGAGATAGTAGCAGATAAACACAAAAACTCAAAAGATATTTTCATAAAGTTGATCCAAGTTTGCCTTCAAGCCAACAGGGACTTAACCATCTGCAGCTGTGGGACACTAAGAAGAACCCTCCCCCCCCCATAGGCATG
Source organism: Arvicanthis niloticus (assembly GCF_011762505.2). Lineage (NCBI taxonomy): Eukaryota > Metazoa > Chordata > Mammalia > Rodentia > Muridae > Arvicanthis > Arvicanthis niloticus. Next base: position 26,274,233 of record NC_047671.1, read on the forward strand.
GAGGTTCAGGACTTTAGTCCCTGCACTTAGGGAGGAGGGCAGGGCAGGCACATCTCTTGGAGTACAAGGGTAGCCTGGTCTACAAAACAAGTTCTGGGCTAGTCTCAAAAAGAAACAAACAAAACAAATAAACAAACAAGCAAGCAAGCAAAACACTCTTGTTCCAAGATATATTATTCAGAAAGTGACAGATGACGTTGTCACGCAGATATTATGAAAAGGGACCGTGTGCATTTGTAGGCAGAGAGACTGAACCCCATTTGTCAAGTTAGAGAACATTCGTGACAAATCCAGAAACATAGCAACCACAGTAATGTAGGCAGAAATAGAAATCTGCCTCCTTTGATGCCAGCTCTACCCCCTGTAAACTGGAGATAGGCAACACATTAATTTTAAAATGTAAAGCTTTAGAAGAATTAAGAACAACTTAGTAGCTCCAGTATTTAGCTCCAGCATTTTCAGGCAGAGGCTGATGAATCTCTGTGAATTCAAGGCTAGTTAGGAATACGGTGTTGAAATTATTACATGCAATCTTTTCTAAGTGTCACCAACTAAATTTATAGTAAGAAGAAATGAACCACATATTAGAGACTTTATCAACTAAATTTATAATAATGTAAGAAGAAATGAATCTATTAGAGAACCTGACATATCTGCTTAGAAATGTAACTTATGGACACAGCAATGCCCACTTAACTTCAGGAAAGGAAAGGTGGCTGCTATTTACTTAAACATCGCCATTAATTGTTCCTAGTAATAAAGATCTCTGCACGTAAGAAGGACAAAGATGATAATGAAAAAATCTACTTCCAATGTGGCCGGATCCATTACCATTCATACAGGCAGGGTAAGTGATGCTGCATGTGATTTCCCAACACGAATTCTAGCCATAAAAATGAGGAAAATTCTGTGGGTTTGGGTTGCAAATAACTCAGACTGGCTGCATAATTTGTCCATTCTGTGCCTCTATTTATTTGGGCAGAGAGAAGCACCAGTCCTCCCTCTTTCCTAGCTCTTCTTCCTAGGGAATGCTTTTCAGACCTTAGTAGCGACTGGGACCGATATTCTATATGCTCTTTCTTGCTTTCTTTAAATTTTGTATTTTACTATTTTATTGCATGGGTGTTAATTACTTCCAATTGAGCCATGTGACCTTAGACACAGAGGAGAGTACCTATCTTAATTACTGTTCTACTGCTGTGAAGGGACCCTATAGTTAAGGAAACTCTATGGATCATAGGTTGGTTATCATGTATTTAATAGTGAGTACCTGCATATAAGCAAATACATACCATACTTATCTTTCTGGGTCTGTGTTACCTAACTCAGGGTGATTTTTTCCTAGTTCCATCAACTTGCCTGTATATTTCATGATTTATTTTTTAAACAGTTGACTAATGCTCCAAATTGTACATGAACCACATTTTCTTTATCCTTTCTTCTGTTGAGGAACATCTAGGTTATTTGCAATTTCTGGATATTATGAATAGAGCAGCAATGAGCATGGTTGAGCAAATGTCCTTGTGGTAACACGAAGCATCATTTGGGTGTGTGCCCAAGAGCGGTATAGCTGGGTCTTGAGATAGATCAAGTCCCAACTTTCTGAGGAGTCACCATACTGATTTACATAGTGGTTGTACAAGTTTGCACTCCCAGGAGCAATGGATAAACTTTTTCTTTATTCCATATTCCCGCCAGCATGAGTTTCCACTTATTTTATTAATCTTGGTCATTCTGACAGGTGTAAAATGAAATTTCAAAGTAGTTTTGATTTGCACTTTCCCGATGACTAAGGATGACGAACATTTCTTTGTTTCTCAGACAAAGAAGTTGAGTTTCCTCTACTGAGAATTCAGTTTAGATCTATACCCCATTGTTTTTAGTTGGGCTACTTGTTTTTTGACATTCAATTTTCAGAGTCATTTATATGTTTTAGATATTAGTCCTCCATTGAGTATGTAGTTGGTGAAAATCTGTCCATTCTGCGGGATGCTGCTTTGTCCAAATGACACTGTCCTTTGTAGGGAAGATTTTCAGCCAGATCCCCGTATTAATCTTATCATCAAATACTCAGCCACAGCCTAGAATTTCTAAAATGAACTAATTAAATGTGTGCTGAAACATGACCACATCACCACTGGCGGTGTTGTTTGGGGAGATAAATGTTTTCTCATCCTGGAGATGATAGAAAAAAAATGTTCGTCCAGGCTTAGTAAACCCATATAGATTTTAGTCAGAGAATGGCAAATTTATATCATCCCATATATGTTATTTTAAATATAAGTTGTTTTCAAACTTAGTTTGAGTCTAATGTAGAAAAACTGGTGTTACTAATTAGAAATGAATCATACCTGTTCTTTTGGGAGTGGAAAGTAATTATGCTGTTATTAAAAACGTAACTATATCTGCTGAGCACGGTGCAGCACTTTTAACTCCAGCCCTCAGGAGGGAGATGCAGGTGGATCTCTGTGAGTTCAAGACCAGCCTAGACTACATATCAAGACCTAGTCTCAAAACAAACAAACAAGAACAAACAAACAAGAAAAGCAAAACACTAAAAAGTCAGGTGATGTCACATAATTTTTTTCTTTTTATTAAAAGAAGGATTTATGAGGAAAGTGTTCTTGTTTTTTCCTTTATGCCTCTACATCCAAAGCAAAAGGTAGCGTATACTAGAGAGCTCACCACTCCTTAACTAGAAAACACACACACCACTTTTCTACCAGCCTTGGCCATGTGGAATGGCAAAGTCTCAAGTGCTGGAAGTGGTCCCATAAAAAGGGTGTGTAGCAAGTTGATAATAGTGTTGCATCATTACTGTATGTATTACTACACACACACCACTGTGTGATCAGAGTTGTGTCACTAGGGTCAGAGTTGTGTTTCTTCCCTGTCTTCATTTTACTTTGTCTGTCTGTCTATCTATCTATCTATCATCTATCTGTCCATCCATCCATCCATCCATCCATCCATCCATCCATCCATCCACCTATCTATCTTGCAATAGAGTTTCACCACATGGCACAATCAAGCCTGGTAAGCTCAAAGGGTGTTAAGAGAAAATGCAAGCTCACAGGGCTTGCTGGTGCTTCCTTAGAAGACTGGAGGGGTGGAGGGGAGAGAAGAGTTTTTTAAATAACAAAATTTTCAACTTCTAAAAAAGTCAAAAACAGTTTCCTTTTCCAAGAGGAAAAAAATAACTTTCTTTAAAAGATGAAGTGGATTTATATGGTAAATATGTTTGTACACCATCTGCAACAGTTCATTTACACATGAATGAAACCAGTCTTGGCATCTGGCCTTCTGGATGCTTTACCACTTAGAAAGGTGCGCTCTTGTGTAGTAACCTGCCATGCGACTAACCAGGACTTGTGTAAATGTGCCTTTCAAACATTTCTTTCTTTTCAAATTATAACAGATATTTTAGTTTACCAATCCAGTTTCAGCTGTTCTCATCATAACAGTTTCAAAGCTGGAAGACATTTAAAAAAAAAAATCACAAAGTCGCCCATACTTGACATTTTGTTTGGAGGCAAGAGGAAAGAATTCACAGCTACTACAGCCCAAGCACCTGTTTCAAATTAAATATCCTCCATTTACTTGCAAAATTAATTCCTTCTAATAAGCAAATAGCAGCATGTGACCTAAGCTAATTGTTCATTTTTTTTTTCTTCCTGGAGGAATGCATCCTGAGAGCATCTGTTTGCTGAATCTGAGAGGTGGGACATAGAGAAACTGCCCTCTTTTCTTCACAAGCCACAGGGAGGGGTAATGTGTAGAGAAGCACCCGCAGTTCACTAGGGACAGTAAAGTGATGCAAAAATCAGGATTGCTTCCTGGGACAACAGCATAGAAATCCTTCCTGAGTCTTGAGGTCAGAATTTTGAGAAGAATATTAAAGCAATTATTTCTTCCAATGCCAATACAGCTCTAGCTTGTTATTTGAAATATTCTTTCACAGATTGCCATGTACCTTTTGTGAGCCACATTTTTTTGCAAGGTCAACATTTTTACAAAGAAACTGTGATTTTTTTTTTCAATTTTAGCCACAGAAATTTGTTTTTCAAATATTCGTTAAATACAACCTGACCTTAAATTTTTGTAGTTTATTTTTTTAAGTAAATTAGAAAATCAGTTGCAACTAATAATTTATTTCATTCCAAATTGCTTCCATTCTAGTGGTATTTATAAATCAATGTGAATGTTTCTTGTTTGACAAAAGCCCATTTGGTTCATGCATGCGTGGCACAAGTTAAATCTACCAAAAAAAATGAGTCAAATTGGGTGACTTTATTAACTATGCAAACTCATTTAGCTTTATTTCTTTTGAGTAAGAGCATTTCAAAGATCAATCTAGAAGCCTACTGATGGCAGAGACAAGAAACTGCATCTGGTTTACGTGTCAAATAGCTCTTTAAGATTTGAATATGGAAAATTTGGTGAATGCTAATTATTAAAATATCAAATGTTTGCTTTTAGCTCTGACCAAAACTATGCAATTATCTCCTCTGAGTTAAGGTAGAAAGAGTCTTATTTATTTTTGTGAGATACTCAAACTTGTACAAAATCCTTATTCCTTTTATTTTTTTAAGTTCTAAAATGGAAAAAAAAAAAAAAAAACAAATAAACCAAAAGTTGAAAGAGGTGGCATCTTGAAAACAAAAGTGATTGGCAAATCCATTATTGTGGACACATAGATGGAGACATGAATTGTTCGAATCTGAGTAAATATTTAATCACAAGAAAAGTTAATTCACTCATTTGCCTGGAACAGAAAGTGTCACTAAAGATAGAGAGTGTCTCCTTTTAAAAGTTTTAAGATGAACCATATGTCTGAAAATATTAATGCTTTAAAAAGCGTTTTAAGCTATGTATTTAAGAATCCCCTCTCCTTTTTTCTTTAAAAATTTCTAATTTATACATTTGTTGTGCATTTGTGTTGACAGATTGTCTACATGAAGAGAAAAGAGCTTGTTACGGCCTAGCTAGACTTCTTCAAGAAAATAATTCAACCAAGCTTGAGAAATCCAGTACTTTGTCAATTCCAGTTAATATGTCATGAAATATGACTGATTACTGTTTTTGAATGAAAATAGTTTTTCTTCATACACTATATTCTGATTGAAGTTTCTTCTTCCCCAGCTCTGCCCAGACCCCATCTTCACCCACCCAAGTCACTCCTTTCCCTCTCTTGCTCATTAGAATACAAACAAGCATATAGTCATTGTCATCATCATCGTCGTCGTCATCATCATCATCATCATCATCATCTCAGATGAAAACAATCAAACCAGAAAGGGACAAAACAATAAAAAAAAAAAAAAAAGGAAAAAGAAGCAAAAATAACAGAACAAGAAACACATACAAACACCAAGGCACACACATTCACAGACACAGAACATCCATAAAAACATACAGAAACCATAATAAGATCTGTAAGGTTAAAAAAAAAAAAAAAAAAAAAAAAAAAAAAAAAAAAAAACCAGACAAAGCATTGTGAGATTAAAAACACCAAAACACTACACCCCCTCCTGCCTGGTAACACTGAATTTGTTTTGTTTTAGCTATCTATCATTGCACAGGGCTCGCTTGCCCTTATGTGTGGTTTGTATACCCCAGTTAGACTCCAGCAGAGAAAACTAAACTTTCTTTTCAAGTAGTTATGAATTGTAGATAATTCTAGATTAGGGATGAGGTCTTGTGCCCACTTCTCTGCCATTAGCCCCTCTTGGTCTCTCTACAGGGACTTCAACTCTGCTGATACCCATGTCTTTGCCATGTCTTCAAAACCAATACAACCTGGTGATTCTTATTTCACTGCCAGTATAAGGTACACCTTGACCCCCTGTGGATCCCACCCTTCTAACACATCTACTGCCTTAATGGAGCTGCCCTCCTCTTAATCACAGCTGATATTCCAGCCCCCAGCACAGCAAGTTCTTTTTTTTTCTTCACTGGCACTTGTCTCTTATTAACCACAGTCAAGTATTCTGCTCCAACTGACCAGACATTGTAGATTCTTTACACAAATGGCTCTTATAAGGCAATCAATGGCCTGTTGAAAGAAGTGTCTGGGTATAGCTGATGTCAGAGAGATGACAAATACATTGTCCAGCCCAAATACACCAATGGGGACTTGAACTGAGCTGCTTTTGAATTCATATCTCAAAGAAAGGCTCTGCTTTACTCTGTGATAAGTGTTATGGCAGAAGAGGACCAGGGTCTGGCTTCCCAAGAAATTTATAAGCCAATTTGTTTACGAGCTCTTCATACACAGGATTGCTGGTGCTCGCCTCCACTTGCCATAAGCATCTTTCTTGATATTTCTGGTGGGCCCCAATCAGATGAACATCCAGGAGATTCTCACTGCAATTAAAGCCTCTACCACCCTCCACTGTCCAAATCTATGCTCCATCTTGAATTTAATTCTAGTCTGACCATTCAGTGCCCCAGGAACTCCAGGATCCTGTAGGTCTCCAGGATCACATCCCTGTCCAGACCCCTCTCAGTAGCATCCGACTTCTGCCCTTCCTGACAGCTGAAGTCCACATCTACACCTTAAATGACACCAGCCCCATTTCCAGATTTTGGGACACCACTCGTCTTCCCTGGGATCTCCTCACATCAGCATGTCACAAGGAGACAGAGGCTGTAACAGTCTTGGCAGGGACAAAACATGGTAATGGTCTTAAGATGTCAGGGAAAGTCTAGTGAAGTTCTTATTTTCTAAACGATTTGTTTTTAATCATGTGTGTCTGTGAGTGTTTTACTTTTAAGTATACAAAAGTATTTATAAACTATACTTTTAAAGTAGTACTTGAATGTGCCTAAAAGGTCATTTTTGGGGTCAATATTCCTTAAAATATTTTATATAAACATCCCATTGGTTTAGACCTAAGAGGATAAATGGGTTTGAGAGGTTTTTAAAAACAGAATTTTAATCAATAATAAAATAGTTTACAGCTTTGTAACTGTTCAGTGATTACAGTAACAAAGTGTACACATCTGAGGAAACATGGTTGCCATCTAAGCGGAGGTTGCCTCTGCTTCAGCTTCATCCTTCTCCAGTTACATTTAACAGACACATCCGTTACAAAGACTTCCTTAGATTTCAACTTCAAACTGCCTTGAACTTATCCAGCTTTTAATCAGTTATCCAATACATTAAAAAATAATGCAAGGACAAAATCGGATTATGGTTAGGTTAAATGGGCAAGGTTACTGGGGCACAAATTTAGCCATAAAGAAGTACTCTATTCACTGATGGTAATGTTGATTACGAGACTATAGAAATAGCCACTAAAAATAACGGTTTTCACTTTGACTACATTATAACTTCCACTTACCGGGTCACCTCACAGCCACTGTGTGTTAGCACTTACAAACAATCTCGGCTTAAGTAAGAAGAATGGAATTCGATTCCTTTGTTTTTATAACAGGTATCAATCAAGCTACCACTGGTCCATATGTTATCATATTTAAGAGCATAGTGGGATACCTGAAAACATTTTAAAGTTAATCTCAGCTAAGTTTGACTGGGAGGACTAAGGTACCTGTGGGATTAGTAACGTTTCAGTGTAAGCCAGTGTCTGTCGGTGTGGCATTTGAGTCACATAGAACATGAGTTCCTGTTAGTTTCTTTAAGACAGAGGAGGAGATAGAGAAGCTACAGAAAAGGAGACGATTAGCCTGCCCTGGATTAAAGAAAATGAACAGAAATTCTAAGTTTTTCAGCAAGATACAGCCAATATAGTAATTATGAGTAATTTGCTTCTCGCCTATACCTGCTCCACTTTCTACCTAAGGTGCACACATTTGCAGTGAGCAGTAAGGTGACCGACCTCTACACCCAAAGCACGTTCTTCACACCTGTCTCACTTGAAAACAAGTGGCCAAGGGTCTTTTATCCTAATATAATTTTGGTTTTATTTGCTTCTTCTCTCCAGAAATAAATGACAAAACCATTAATGTCAGAGGGTGGGAAATAGACCAAGAAAGTAAAGCCACCCTTTACCTGGTTACATTTCCCTATTCAAATAACTTTCCCAGAAACCCATGTCTACTTTTATAAATATGGATGCTTGGCTTACATGGAGAAAAAAAAGTTAATAGCCTTCTGTGGTAGACATCTAACATACCATAACCTGCAACAGAGAAAGATAAATACAATTACTTCAACACAGGGTGGTTTTAGGAATATGTATTGTATTAATATATAATATAATATATAATATAATAAAATAATATATTATATACATATATGCATATATATCAATTATAATAAAATAGGCTTGTACTTTCATTGAACTTGTTATAGGGGAAGATAACTTTACTTACCTGTCAGAGCTTCCACAACAAAAAACTTTGCCCATGGAGACTACTGAGATGGAGCGTTTCTTCTGCAGGGATTCTCAGATGTTCTTTCAAAGTAGTTTTAGGTGTAAACATTACACGCATGCACTCACACATGCACTGGGGCGTGGGGTGGGGGGACAGAAAGAGAGAGGAAGAGAGTTATTTGTATAAGTCTTTAAAATATCAATGTGTATACTAAATACAGATTTCAAAGCCCTTCCTACAATAGGGCGCTACTGCTTAACCATTACTGCAGCAATCGCCCTACGTTTCTTACATTCAGAGCTTTCCACATCCATAAAGTGCTATGAGTATGCGCATAGAGTAAAAACAGACAGTGCGACCTAAGGAGAGGAAAGTAATGAGCAAGTGTTTCTGATACCCACATTTTTCTGTCATTCGGACTTAGTTATTTCAATCTCTTATCAGACATGAGTCTAATTATGAAACAAAGTTCTGCCGGCAGATGGCGCTCGTCGATAAGCTCCACCATTTGCCTCGTGACCTTACTGAGGTTATACCAAGCCTTGTGAAAAACTCCTTTGAATGTACTCTAGCTTTCTACATAGGAAGCAGCTACGGTAACAATATAAAAATCAAACTTAAAAAGACTTACTTTTAAAATCTTCTTTTGGTTTGTTTTAATTTTAGTTTAAACAGGAAACGCTACAAGGGAAAAATTTGTAATTCTCATGCTAAACTGTACAGCTTTGTAATCTACAAATACAATCTCTGTAAGTGTAGCATCGTGTTTTTTCCAACACTTCTATTATAGCTGAAATTTGCATCAAGAAACAAGCCCTTCTAATAAGTCTAAGGCCATGAATCTTGTATATACAAAAGATGTCTTGTTCTGCATAGCGTTTGACATTGTAGTCTAAGAGCTTCCCAAATTTACATCATCTTCAGTCTTCAAGGACTGGACTTCCAGGTGTGTGTCACCATGCTTGGCTTTAAAAGTACACAAAAGTATTCAAAGCTATTTCTGACTGTCTCTTCTACTAGATTTAGTGTATCTGATTTTATGTTGAGGTCTTTGATCCACTAGGACTTGAATTTTATGCAAGGTCATAGATACAAATCTATTTGCATCCTTCTGCGTGCAAACATCCCGTTAGACCAGCATTGTTTGTTGAAGATGCTTTCTTTTTTCCAGTGTATGGTTTTGGCTTCTTTGTCAAAAACCAAGTGTCTGAAGGTGTGTGGGTGTATTTCTGAGTCTTCAATTGGATTTTTTTGATCAACCTGTCTGTATTGATCAACCTGTCTGTTTCTATACAAACACTATGGAGTTTTTATTCTTACTACTCTATAGTACACCTTGAGGACAAGGATGGTGATACCTCCAGAAGTCCTTTTATTGTGCAGGATTGTTTTACCTATCATGTTTTTTGTTTGTTTTCAAATAAATTTGAGAGTTGTTCTTTTAAGTTCTGCAAAGAATTATGTTGGAATTTCGATGGGAATTGCATTGAATCTGTAGATTCCTTTTAGTAAGATGACCATTTTCACTATGCTAATCCCACCAATTCATGAGCTTGGGAAATCTTTCCATCTTCTGAGATCTTCTTCAATTTTTTTCTTCAGAGACTTGAAGTTCTTGTCATATAGGTCTTTCACTTGCTTCGTTGGAGTTACACCAAGATATTTTACATCATCTGTGGCAATTGTAAAGGGTGTTGTTTCCCTGATTTCTTTCTCAGTCTGTTTTTGTCCTGTAACAAATGTGTAGCTCAGTCTTCAAGAGAGTCACCCAACAACTGGAGCAAGGACTGTCCCTGACTCTGTTGCCTGCCTGTAGATCCTGTTCCCCTAACTGGGCTGCCTTGTCTGGCCTCAGTGGGAGAGAATGTGCCTAGTCCTGCAGTGACTTGATCTGCCAGGTTGAGGAGGACATGGGGGCAGAGGCACCCTCTAAGAGGAGAAGGGGAGGAGGTAGAGAGAGTATGTGAGGTGGAGACCAGGAGGAGGGGAGGGCAGCAATCAGGATGCAAAGTGAATAAATAAATTAATGGGGGGAAATCAATAAAGTTTCTGGAAGATTTGTATAATCCAGAAAAAAGTACACAAAGTGTACATGTACTTTATAGAGAACAGTGCTACGTACATATGCAGGCACACCCCCCCGACCATGCAGTATGTCAGATGCCTTGGAAGCTGAGTTGCTATGATAAAATTGGCATCTATGCCACTATAAAATATTAAAAGAATTTATGATCAGAGTCAGAAACTGGTGGCATCGGAGTGCCCTTTGTCTATGTGTCTGTAACTGAAAAGTGGGAAGAACAAGCTAAAGTGATCAGTCTTGGAGGAGCAGAAACAAAGGCAGACCACAGGCCTAAGACAAAGAGTCCCAAGAACAAGAAGAAATGTCCTGTGGCAGAGGAAGCTGGCTTAGAGAGTTGGGAAAAGGAGGGCATTAGGACCCAGTAGAGTTTCCATCTCTGAGACTCTCCCTCCCAGGTAGCAGAGTAAGAGACTCTCCAATAAACAAACAAAACTGTCCAAGCACCCCATGACCACCTTGAGGTGGGTTCCCATTCTAAACAGCCTCAGTAGGAACTACTGCTGTCTCAGAAGGTTTGGGGGGGGGGGGAGAAGGGCACTACTGAGTTACTATTCAAGCTGCAGCTTCTGCTCTGGTGGCTGCCATGGAGCCACTGAACACCCTGTACCTGATGATGTCCTGGCTGGGACCTTGTCTTACAGGATTCGGACTTGCAAGAGACTGTATGCTCCCATTAGTAGCCGGCCAAATGACCCCCCCTCCCCTTTTTAAGGAGAAACCAGGACCATTTTCTTGATCTGAGTAGAAATCAAAACGTTTTTCTTCTTTGTGGGAAAGAGTCCAGGTCTTAATTGGATCTCTAGTGCCAAAGAAAAGGAACTCAATGGGCCAAGTTCAAGGCTAGGGGCACAGAAGTGAGTTTTATAGGGTGACCCCTGTATAACTCAGCCACTTCGGCTGTGCTGGTCTCCTAGCTTCTTGGCCAGGGCTGCCTCTTAGTAGGCTACAGCTCTTCTTGCTCTCCTTCCTGCTCTCTCCTCTCACGGTCCGCTTTAGTCAGCTGGTCATGTTCATCTTGGACTCTTCCCTCTGCCTGCTTTCTCCTTGTATCTACAGTGAAAATTGTCTCCACGATTCGGGAGTATGGTGTCCTCCTCCTTTTAGTTTGTTTTTCATTCAGAAGTGTACTTGGAATATATTGTATGAAAAAATGTATATTCAATAATAAAGAAAAAAAGGACAAAGAAGTAAAGGGACTGGGAATCTTGCTCCACAGTTAAGGATAGGCAGTGAGGCCCAGCGTGTGGCAAGGGAGTCCCCATGCAGAGGCTGGGGAGGTGAAATCTGGATTGAGTTGAAGACTCCAAGATGGTTTAGAAGATGTCAGAGTCATGTGACACTTGGCCCTTGCCTCCCCTTTGCAAAAATAGTATTTATCCTGGGCCATTGTTTGTTGCTGCAGTTTGGTTTTTACAAGGGATATCGGTTCAGGAGGATGCTGTGAGTCCCAGAAGAGACTTGGAACTTTAAACACTGTTGAGACTGTGAAAGACTATGGGGACCTTGGAAGTTGGACTACATTCATTTTGTATTTTGATATTGCTACACGTCTATGGGCATCAGAGAGTGGACTATGGTGGTTTGAATAAGAATGGCCCCTGTAGACTCATATATTTGAATGTTTAGTTTCCAGCTAGAGGACAATTTAGGAAGTATTAGGAGGTGTGTTCTTGTGGAGGTGTGTTCTTGTTGGAGGCAATATGTCACTGGGGATGGGCTTTGAAGTTTAAAAAAAAAACATGTTTCTGCACCATGCCTGCCTGTTTGTCTGCTTCTTTGGAAACTTTGGGGAAAGGGGACACAGTTTCTTTTGTTTAAGCTGGTTAAGTTGGAATTTTATGTTTCTACAGCTAAAATTTTATTAATATATTGTGCATAACATTAACAACGATTTTTAACATAGCCATATAGCAATCTTTATCCATGAAGTAAGGCTGCTTCCACATTATCACAAACTTTAAAAGTACAATGGCTCTTTAGGTGACCTGAGATTGTCACTATCACACAATATGCACGTTTTAAACAACAAAAAAGTGTTTCTCTTCTAAAAGCCCGAGAATCCAGTAGTTGCTCAATGCACAAGCCTGGATGTCTCATTTGGTCTTCAGTATATGTTGGAATTTCAGAGAAGTAGGCCCTAATACCAGTGAAGCAATGCCTAGCCACGTGCTCTGTGAACTTGTCAGATTTCTCTGTTTCAGAGCTGAGGGTAACTTCTCAGGAGTCCTTAAAGAATGTTGACCCAATGCTTTCTTGGGCGATGTTTTCTCCCACTAGTCTTTTAAGAAAAGGAGCTGCCCCCCACCCCCTCACTCCTTTGGATGTAGGCAATGCATCTTCCTGGCCCTCCAACCCTTGACCATGATCTGAGGCATGTCACCTTCCAGCATCTGGGTCAGTATGACTGAACCCCAGCATGAGCCAGGTTCACAAGTTTTTAGTAGGGATATCAAACTGCATTAATATCACTAAACATCTTAACTTGCTTAAACAGCTTTTTGCTCGTTCTTAACTAACTTGTTAGGGATCCCTTTCTTTTTTGATTCAAACTACTGAAGTAAAAATAGAGAAGGAATATTGAAATACCCCCAAAAGATTATGTTTCCTAGGATAAAAGAGTAAAATTCTATCTACTTTAGTGTAAATTTATGTAGTCTCTGGCTTCTTATGAAGTCAGAGTTCAGGAACTAACTGCAGGAAGTTATCAATATTAGCCCAAGGGACTGGGCTGCCATCAAGGACTGTCTGAAAGAATTCTTTGGCTCTCCACTCCACAGGTATTAGAACTAGAAGGAAAGGCCCGACAGGGGTTGGAGAAGGAGGTGGGTTTTTTTTTCTTGCTAGCTTTTCATAGAGAGAAGAAACAAAAACATTAGCTAGACTTTACCCATCACCACCTCCTTTCCCCACACTCCAGAATATTGGAAGGGCCTGGAAGTTCACGAGAGCACTCTCCAAAAACCTTGGTTGTTTCTCTTGGCAAAGACTGACCTTGTAACCATCCCAGAATGGGCTCCAAACTGACTGTGTCATGGTGGGGTTGCCTAGGAACAGAGTCTCTTTCTTTACTGATTTAAAGAATAAAAAGGCAGGAAAAGAATGGTTTCAGCACCTAGCCAGATTTTAATGAAGGCAGAAATACAAATGTACAACAGCACACGAAAACGCATACTCCACCAGGTGGAGAGGGACCTAAGATGGCGTCCTAGTGGTTTTGAAAAAGCCAATATTTATCTGGTGATGCAGTGGGCTCCCTTAATTCCTAAGAATTGGCTGATTTGGGTTGTCATGGGGTGTGGGGGGTGGTTTGGGTAATTAGACAAAGAAAGGGAAGCTGATTGGTTCTTACCATGGAAGCTACCCCCAAGAGAGGCCCACAAAGTTCCTCCCAGTGGGAGATAAAGCTCACCAAGATTTTTCCTTGAAAAAGGAAGAGAATCAGGAAGATGGCCATATTAAATGTTGAAGAGAATGGTTCATGATACCACACAGAGCCTCTGTTCCCTGCCTGTTTGTCTATCAGGAATCTATTCAACTCCTAGACTCTCACTGTAACCAAGAGGTACTTACTAGAATTCAAGTTTCCAGGTATCTCACTAGCTGTTCAGATTAGGTATAAAGAAAGTTCTCAATCTGTGCTTACGATGAATTTATTCGTTCATTTGTGAAATGCTTCCTGAATTTGTGAGCGATATTTCCTGGAAAGAAGCTGTCTCTACACTACCGTTTAACTGACTAAAACAGTGGTGTGGAGAGATTGAACTGCTATATGTCCAGGGGCTAGTTACCTCATATCAGGCTAGCTTTAGTCTCTGCAATATCCAACCATTTCTTGCCCACCTCTATTCCAGAAGTAACATCCTGTGACTAATCTTTTAAGTCTGTTAACCAACTACTAGCCTTGACCAGCACAAAAACTAAGAATGTCATCAGACAGAATCTGAGGCTTTCTTAGTTCCTCTCTTTTGTTGCTGTGACAAAACACCATGACCAAGGCAACTTGTAAAAGGAAGCTTGGAGCTTGGAACCTTGCTTATAATTTCAGAGGAAGTATCCATGACCTTTTTTTTTTGGGGCGGGGGGGTGGAGTATGGCAGCAGGCAGACTTGGTGGTAGAGCAGAATCTGAGAGCTTAATCTGATATATAAGAATTAGGTAGGTAGAGAGAAAAAGACAGAGGTGGGGGAAGGAAGCTAAGGAGAACAGAAGGGTGTGGGCTTTTGAAATCTTAAAGCCCCCCCACCAAGTGACACACCTCCTCCAACAAGGCCTTAGCTCCTAATCCTTCCTTAAATGTTCTACCAACTGGGGACCAATAATTCAAACATATGAGCCCATGAGGCCTTTTGCACTCAAACCACCACGAAGGCCTATGGAAAAGCTTCTCCCATCTTACTGTAGCTGTCTCTCTGGTATACCTAATAATGTATTTTAAACTGGCCGTGATTTATGACTTTCTTTGTTCTGTAAGAATATAAACTTTATAAAGTTGCTTTCATGTTGAAACATAGACTGTAGGGTAACCTAAATCTATGATCACAGTTACCCAAAATGTCCCACTAAATTATCTCCTACTTTTTCATGGCGAGAACTGTGGGTTTTTTTTTTTTTTTATCAGCAAACTATAATTACTAAAAGTGTTCACTTACCTTAACCATCTACCTCTAAGACTTAACCATCTGCCTCTAAGATAAAGGATATTTAGGATAAAATTTATTTAACATTTTATTGAGTGAAACATTTATGGTTACAAACCACAGAGTTTTATCAAACACAAAATTAAGACAGCAATTTTTAACAGTAAAATAAAATGATTAAAATAAGACCCTTCAATCACAGGTTGAAGAAATTCTTTCAATATCCTGTATTCTACTTTATGGCCCATAGAAGGCTTCACTTGCTGTCTAGGAAGTTTAAGCATCGATTGAGAACATTCTACTTGATTGCAGGATCCACCACTAAAAAGGATAACCACGGGACCCTGAACATTGTGCAACCCATGCAAAACTCAGCAAGGACCATGATGCTGATAATCAATGTTATTTTTAGCAGCTCTGTTAAAAAAAAAAAAAAAAAAAAAAAAAAAAAAAAAAAAAAAGAACAATGAATTCATGAAATTCTTAGGCAAATGGATGAAACTAGAAAATATCATCCTGAGTGAGGTAACCCAATCATAAAAGAACACACATGGTATGCACTCACTGATAAGTGGCTATTAGCCCCCAAACTCACAATACCCAAGATACAACTCACAGACCACATGAAGCTCATGAACAAGGAAGACCAGAGTGTGGGTACTTTGGCCCTTCTTAGAAGAAGTAACAAAATACTCATGGGAGCAAATATGGAGACAAAGTGTGGGACAGAAACTGAAGGAGGGGCCATCTGGAGATTGCTCCACCTGGGTATCCATCACATGTGCAGTCACTAATGACAGACGCTGATGTGAATGCCAGGAAGTACATGCTGACAGGAGCCTGATAATGCTGTCTCCTTAGAGGCTCTGCCAGAATCTGACATATACAGAGGTAGATGCTTGCAGCTAACCATTGAACTGATCATGGGGTTCCCAATAGAGGAGTGAGAGAGAAGACTGAAGGAGCTGAAGGGGTTTGCAGCCCCATGGGGAGGGCAACAATACCAACCAGCCAGAGCTCCCAGGGTCTAAACCACCAGCCTAGGAGCACATAGGAAGGGATCCAAGGCCCCAGCTGTATATGTAGGGGAGGATGGCCTTGCCTGGCATATGTGGGAGAGGAGGCCCTTAGTCCCATAGAGGCTGGATGCCCCAGTGTGGGGAAATTCAAGGACGGGTGAGGTGGGAGTGGCCTCAATTGTTATGGATTTCTGAGTTCTATACTTTGAGTATTTTGCTCACACAACAGGGTCATTACTATTCAGCATCCACGTTTGGAATTATGTTATCTTGTTTCCCACTGTGCTGCTAGCAGTTTATAATAATTCATTTTAGCTAACCGGGAGATACATTTAGCAGGTTTTGCAAGTGAGCAATTAAAAGAAAGGTGCAAGTGAGTTTGTGTGGCTTTAGTAGTAATGGAATTTACTGTTTGTGTATGCTAGGTCTGGATTATCCAAAGGGTTTTCTATCTTGGCCTTCTAAGAAAAGCCAACCTTTATTTAGTCAGGAGCACTTACATCTTTGCATTGCAGAAAACACATTCGTTGTTATAAGTGTGTCCATTAGTCCCACAGACTGGATTCCTTTCTCTGGTACACTTATTTGGGAATGGTTTGTACTTGTTGCAGTCTGGCTGTCAGGTATAAAGAGATGATACAAGGTTTATCACATGGTGATCTTTGTGGGGCGGGGAGGAGACGCACAGCAGAAAGGTTCAATATTAAGGCTTAATATAAACATCGAGGTACCCAAAGACAAGTGTGTTATGCATTTATATAATCACATTTATTTACTTTGTGTATGTGTGTACATGTATGCACAGGCATGCAGGTGTGTGTGCACTTATGTGTACACATGTACACGCACGCCACAACATTCATGTAGAGGTCAGAAGACAACTAGCAAGAGTCTTTCTACCACATGGGCCCTGGAGATTGAACTCAGGTAATCAGGCTGGGTGGCAGGCACATTTATCCACAGACCAATCTTGCCAGACCAAATATATTGTATTTTTGATACATTTTAAAAAATAAACCCAATTTTTCAAAGCCATCTAATCACTTACCCTTCAGTCTCTTGTCCTTCTGAACCATGCATGACAGACACATGACACTCATATATGTGTAAGCTTGTATACAGATGTAGATCATGAGAATATTGGTGACTTACAGAAATAGGCAATAATGTGTATTTCCTGGTGAATTTGCCTTTTGAACTTCCCTGTAACTTTTATCTACTCAGTTGTATAGTACTCCAGTTCTTCTTCACATTTATATAACATTATAGTGTGTTGATACTTAAAAAAAAAATCATGATTAATCCACCCTTAAAGAGCTTATTCAATCACTTTCAATCTTCTTTCCTTTTTAGAACAAACAATTCTACTTTAAATATATTTTAAAATATGTTAGATACTTGTATATAATAAGGACTTTGTCCATTAATGACATTTTTGAATCATGCTAAATACTTGTATAGTGTTGGCAAGACTATTATTGTTTATGTGTATGTGTGAATGTATGTATATGTGTGAGTGCCTGGGCATATACATGTGCACCACACATGTGCAAGAGCCCATGGAGGTCAGAAAAGGTGGTTAATCCATGGAACTGGAGTTACAGAAGGTTTTAAGCTGTCATGTGGGTGCTGGGCACCAAATATGGTTTGTTTGCAAAAAGCTCTTAACCTCTGAGTCATCTCTCCAGCCTCTGGCAAGGTATTCTTGACCTTCATGTAAAGATAATGACATACGCACTTTGGTTTGGTTTGGTTTTAATTTTTTTCCAGGTCTGCTCTATTATAGATTTTCTGTTGGTATTTGACATTAAAAATTACATATAAAATAGCTAACAGTTTACCTTTAATTTATTTATTTATTTATTTATTTATTCTTTTATTAAAAATTATATTTGCAGTTTCCCCTCCCTCTACTCTTCTCAGTTCTTCCTTCCCTCTTCCCCGGATCCACTCCTCCCCCCATTTCCCTTCAGAAAAGAGAAGCACCCTTGAGGATATCAACTGAACACAGCACAAGTTAACCATGAGGCTAGGTACAAACCTTCATAGCAAAGCTTTATGAGGAAAACCAGGAGGAGGAAAAGATCCCAAGAGCAGATGAAAGAAAAGAGTCAGAGACACTCCATTCCTACCATCAGGAGTCCCACAAAACACCAAGCTAACAACCATAATATACAAGCAGAGGATCTAGCAGTGTAAGTCCTTGTGAGTTCAGTGATGGCCTCTTCAGTCTCTGTGAGCCTTATTTAGTTGTATTCTGTGGACCCCGTTCTCATTGTGTCCTCCACACCTCTGGCTCCTACAAAGCTGCCAGAATAATCAGTATCAACTTACCTTACGATGAACTTCTTTGGGAAATGCAAAAGTAGTCTCTGAAACCAGCAAACAGAAGATATGTCAAGAATACAAAGAGGGGGAAAGCCCAGTCTGCAGTGTGAAGTGCTCACAGTACTTAGGGAACGTAAGCTGTGCAAATTGCTGATTCATGACCTTTCTATGTAAGGAGGTGAGAATTTGTGGAAGAAGAGGAATAGTGCATTTGTAGAGTGATTTCAAATCTGGAAATGTCCCTTGTTTACTAACTTCTAAAACTCTCCTTTGAAAGCTACCACAGTTTGCCTTTATACGTGAAGTAACAGAGAGAAAAGCCACTTAGTTTGTAACAAAGTTTGTAACAAAGTAAAAAAAAAAGCCACTTAGTTTGTAACAAAGTTTGTAACAAAGTAAAAAAGTTTGTAGCAAAGCCACTTAGTTTGCCTTGTATGAAAGACATGCAGAACAACTGATTGGCATTGATTTACTAAGATGTAGTATCTTAGATCTAATCTCTCACAGTCCCTTTATTTATTCTGAAATTTGGGATTTGCCAGTAGAAGAACCGGTGTGTTTTCTCTCTAAGCCCAGACCTCGACTTACAGAACTCAGCTGACAAACAAGTGATGATGTCAAAGAACACCAGATCTGGAAGATGCTGTGTGTGTATCTCATACGTTGCATTCAACAACACTGACACACTGTATGTGTGTATCTCATATGTTGCATTCAACAACACTGACACACTGTATGTGTGTATCTCATATGTTGCATTCAACAACACTGACACACTGTATGTGTGTATCTCATACATTACATTCAACAACACTGAGATCCTGCAAAAGAGGATGGGGGTGAGTATTTCTAACAAAGATCCATGAGAACAACATAAAGATCTAGAGTACTGTTTTTAAGATTTACATTTTGATCTAACTGATTTTCTGGGCACACGCTTCTGCACCCCACTTCTATTACTGACATAATTAATTTCCTGTGCTCCAGTTCTCCAAGACAGGACATGACTAAATGCAATTCATTGGTATAAGTTCTAAAGAACTTAATGCTTTCCCTGTCGTCATTTGATGTTTCTGCTCCCAGTTGTAACGTTTATCTAGCTCCGATCTGCAATGCTTGCTTCCAGCATTATATGCCTGGGAAGGGGGTAGCAGAAAATGCACTTACCATAATAAAAGGGAAGCACCAAGGCCAGGATGAAAATGATTTTGATCCATACTAAAGAGGAAGACATTTTTTTCAGGTCTGTGGAACAATCATTTAAGAGTTTCAATAACACATTTCCAAGTAAAAGTTTTTTACAGACCAAGAAGGTACCACATACTCTCTTTTCCCAGATTCCTAATTATGGTTCACGTTACCCTCCCTCTATCTTTTACTAATCTTCAGAATCAATAAGACACAGGAAGCAGAAGTCCTTAGTCTTCCTGAAGACTTCAAAGGCCTTCACTGTTCCTATAAAAATTTATGTATTCTCCCAGCAGCTGGCTAAGCTGAGTAAGAGACTCACTGCCCTTCAAGAAATACCCACATTGGAGTTTCAGTTTTTCAGAAATAATTCTTTTTATAAAGAAGAACCTTGAGACGTTGTTATAGCAACCCTAGGCTCTCCGACAATCTCCAAGTGTCTCCGTGTCCCTTTTCTGAAGCACTGAAGACAGTGGAGAGACACCAACAGCTCTAGACACTGAAAACATTTGGCTTGCCTTCGCTTCTCAGTCGCTTCCCTTCACCTGCAGTTCTTACTGCTCTTTCTTTAAGAACCTTGTTCAGAAACAAGATCAAAAGCCCAGCACCAATCTATCTGAGCAGAAGTCTGTGTTCCCCCTGGAGGCTGCAAAAACCCACAAGATTCACCTCACTTTCTCTTAATGGCTCTCTCAGTAGAAAGTTAAGAACAGTTTGACCTGATTTTACCAGAGATAAAGAGAGCAAGAAGGCAATTGATACACACACACACACACACACACACACACACACACACACAGAGAGAGAGAGAGAGAGAGAGAGAGAGAGAGAGAGAGAGAGAGAGAAGAGTATTTCAAACTATTGGGTAAAAAAGAGCAAGAAAGTAAAAAGAAAAGAAAAACAAATTTAAAGATTTGTGACTCGACAATTTTACCTCATGGTTTTGTCAGAAAAATTAGATCAAATACTAAAATAAAATTAATATGCTTATGTCTGGCTGACTTAACAGGAAATTTTATTTTTAGTAGGTGTTTTGTTTTAAGGTACATACTGGTGTCACACCAGGACATTTGCAAGCCCATAGCACAAATTTATAGCCAGGAACAGACAAAGTGTCTGTTGGACAGTTTTTAACCTACGTCCATCTCTACAACCAAAACAGTAAATGTATTGTTTGTGTAAGAAGCCTGGGCTGTAGCGTTTTTGGATGCTAAAAGACACATCAGTTGTGATGACTACAGCTAGTTGCCAATTTGACTGGATAAAAGGTTGCCTAGAGAGTTAGTAAACCACATCTCAAGATAAGTCTGTGATGAGATTTTGGAAGAACCTTTTACAGGTCAATGAACTAAGTGGTTAAAATCTATCCTTAATGTAAACACTATCATCCACTGGGCTAAAGGTCATGATGGAGTGGAAAAATAGAGGGGGGAGTAGCACTTACCTGCATTCTCTCCTATGGCAGGTTCTCTCTCTCTCTCTCTCTCTCTCTCTCTCTCTCTCTCTCTCTCTCTCTCTGTTTTTCTTTGCTTCTTGTGCTGTTTCTTTGTTTCTTCTTTGGTTGTTTTTTCTTTCTCTGTTTCTTTCTTTCTTTCTCCCTCTCCCTCCTGCACTCTCTCTGTCATGGGCATCCAGGAGAATCTGCTTTTGAATGAGGACTTACTCTAGTAGCAAGCAACATGGCAGGAGCCTCAGACCTTCTGCTGGGACTGGAGCTGCAGCCTTGGTTTCCCTGTCACTGATGTATCCTTGAGCTGAGCAGCCACCAATGCCCCTGCTTCTCAGCATGCACATGGCTATTGTGGGATTTTCAGCCTTGATGAATAAATCTATATGTTCTCTTGGTTTTGTTTCTTAGAGGGACCATGGTTGATGTGGCTGTATCAGAAATCTATTTGCTGGGTTCCTTAAGAATTGAACATTCATTCACCTGACGAACTACCCATTCCATTGGTAGAGTGACAGATCTCTTGGCCAAAGCAAGCATCCTAAAGTTGAATGGTTGGGGTTGCCTGTCTTCCTGTTTGTTGTTGT
This sequence comes from Arvicanthis niloticus, assembly GCF_011762505.2. Taxonomy (NCBI): domain Eukaryota; kingdom Metazoa; phylum Chordata; class Mammalia; order Rodentia; family Muridae; genus Arvicanthis; species Arvicanthis niloticus. Next base: position 26,295,862 of record NC_047671.1, read on the forward strand.
TGTTTTAATTTTTTTCATCACATTATACCTAAACCACTAATTTCGGGTAGAAAAATTTCTCTGGATGAGTTGTCTTACAGAATGAATAAAGGATCAAATTTTCTGTTCAGGTTCTTCTTATTACCAAAATGTCAAGAATAAAATATGATTAAGTTTCTTGTCTCTAAAACATGGAGTTAACATCTATCTACCAAGACTCTTAGAATCTTCAATTGCTCCAAAATTAAACACATCCTAAGGCTTAGACACTAAGCCTAAGTCTAATGGTTTAAAAAGAAACCCTCACAAGAACAAAGGACAATTTCCAGGCACTTATCTACTCTCCTGTCACCTATGAGTCACTAACTATAGATCTCTCTAATCAACTTTGTTAGCAGTCTATGAAATGTGTCTTTCTTTATTCTCCATTCTGATCCTAGGGAAGAAACCAAGCTGATCAACACAGCCCCGACATGTCTATAGGACAATCAGGCACTGATACTTAGGTTATTCAAGGAAAAACTACCTTAAATCATGAGGGACCAGCTTTTATTGATATTACAAGATTATGCTGATAAGAACTGGGAAACTGTCAAATTCCAGCCAACATAAACGTCCAGATAAAGGACATATTTCTAAACCTCCCTCCCTCCTTCTCTCCTTTCCTCATTAATTAGTACATTTTTGCCTGTGAGTTCATGTTATTTGTCTCTTTCTTTTCTACCTTGACTGAGATGGAAATTATGTCTGATACCATAATGATTTCCTATGGCCCAAGCAGCCTCTTAGACTCTCAACTGCTCAAGCCCTCCTCTAAAGGTACTGAAACTTGAGAGCAAATAGAATCTAACATATCTAATTTATTTAAAAATTTCTCATGTAATGTTATATCTGGATAACTTTGGGAACTATCTCTTTAGATCACAGGCACTAAAATATTTCTTAGACCACCATGTACCCAAACTTTAAAAAAGGACTCTAATTCATTTAATAACACTGTTTAATCTTTTGTTGAGCAAAATATTTAGATACTTAGAGCTTTACATGGAGTGGGGGGGTTTACATTATCGAACATAACATTAAAATAAGGGTTTTGTTGTTTGTGATCAACTTGCTCTGTTGTCCAAGCTCAAACTCCCATCATTCCTCTAGCCCCAGCTTCCTAAGTGCTAGGATTTAGGTGTAAGGACCACACCCTGTTTGCATACTGAGATTTCAAACCATCATTTTATTAATGGACATTGACAATAGAAATCCTGAAAATATAGCTTCTCATGGTCGAGAGTAACCTTAAATGCACAGTATTTAATCTTCTACCATATAGTGTGATTCATCTGGTCTTCTATGAATGGGAGACTTTGATCAAGAGACTAATCATAGAATTCACTGCAGAAAGATATCATAATTATAGCCATTGGAAATGTTTAGCTCCAGAGAATGTCAGCATTTACCATAATGAGCAAATGTGAAAGGAACATCACTTTTCCTGTAGAATCAAAAGAAAAATTCATTAAAAATTAATCCCACTATTTGGATAATTTATAGGCTTATATACTTAAAAGAAAGGATTTTGACTTTGTATGTGCTAGAGAGATCATGCTTTGTTCTTAAACCAGCTGTATCCACTTGCTCCTGAGCTCCCTGCATGCCTTTCTCCACTGTGGGGATCCTTGGAAATTCCAGCTTTCTCAGTCAAAAATCACATCAGATCCGTGAAAGAAGAGCTATAGGTAATTGCAGCTCTGCCAAGAGGCACATAGCACTTCGGAAGCAAATGGGCAGCTATTTTATACGAGTAGAAACCCACGTAAGGAAATGAGGGATAAAGATGGCTGATGAGCCTTCAGGCCACAAAGTCTTTCAGACTGAAGTGGGGGGGGAGAAAGAGAGAGAGAGAGAGAGAGAGAGAGAGAGAGAGAGAGAGAGAGAGAGAGAGAGAAGAAGGAGGAGGAGGAGGAGGAGGAGGAGGAGGAGGAGGAGGAGGAGGAGGAGGAGGAGGAGGAGGAGGAGGAGGAGGAAAGAAGGAGAAGGAGGAACAAGGGGCGAGGGACGGAGGGACGGAGGGAGGAAGGGAGACAGAGAGACAGACATCGACAGAGACAAGAATGCAGTTGTGAGTGCGGGGGGGGGGGGGGGGAGGGGGTGGGGGTGGAGGCTGGGGGGGGCTGGGGCGGCGGATAGAAAGACAGTACAACTTCCGGAGACAAAATAACATTACAGGAGTTTCTTTTTAGCATTAACTAGCTCATTGTCCACGGTGAATTTTAAAGATTCAATCTGATTCCCGATCAGTTATTTTTGCCTGTAGCTAGAACACTCGGAGCCGGACTCTCGTGGCATTTCGGAGTTATACTGCTGAACATTACGGTTTCAGAATCACACCCCTGTGGCTGCTGCTCTGCAGTAACACCTCACAACTCGCCAAGTTAAGTGAAATGAGTCCGTTTTGCAGAACACTTAGCGCAGATATGTTGACAGTCCACAGTAAGACTCTGAACAAAAGCTGCAAGTACACTCCCTCGGCTCTTTATAAACTATCATGGTTGTCTTTGCTACAGTTCATGTGTCTAGATTGCCAACAACATAAATTTTATATCACTGTGTAATAATGCCTTATTCATAACTAGAAAAATAAATATTCACTATTGCATTCTTACTTCAGTGCCTTGCAGAAAACACATTTATTGCAATAAGTTTTTCCGTTAGTTGCACACATAGGGTAATACTCTTTGGTACACATGTCAATAAGATTCATATATGGTTTACAATCTATCTGTAAGACAGAGGAAGACAATTTTAGAAATTATTTAGTAGTGAACATTTGATGACAATAGTCTTAAAATATGGCATATGTATGTGTTCAACATAAGATACGGTATGTTTAAGACTAAAATTAAATACCTACACACCCACTATGCAGTAACTAATCATTCTCAGTACTTTTAAAACAGCATGCAGGGAGTTCTATTTTCTTGGCAGTATTATCAGCTTGGCAGTATTAAGAACACAGACTACTCAAATTCTTTTTTTGTTTTGTTTTGTTTTTTTGTTTTTTGTTTGTTTGTTTGTTTGTTTGTTTTTTCGAGACAGGGTTTCTCTGTGTAATCCTGGCTGTCCTGGAACTCACTCTGTAGACCAGGCTGGCCTCGAACTCAGAAATCCGCCTGCCTCTGCCTTCCAAGTGCTGGGATTAAAGGCGTGCGCCACCATCGCCAGGCTCTACTCAAATTCTAAAAGAGGAACTAGAGCAGAAATTTTAAATGTTGATGTCAGGAAATGCACATAAGTTTAATGAGATGTATAAAGGCAAACCTTAAGTTGTTGTTCTTTATTTTGTTTTGACTTATATTTGCTTATGGTCATACACTATAGTTACAGAGCAGAACTCTATGTACTTATTATCTGAACCATAGAACATCTAAGTGGACATTTCTGTAAAGGGCCAGAGACATGAAGTTCACTAATGTCCTTTAAGTTGTAAACTCTGTCGTAGAATTTCCATTTAAATATACAGCCTTCCCGAAGATGGTATTTTGGGACCCAGTTCCCTCTTCTACACTCATTAAATGATTGATTTTCAGTGCTTGCTCTGTTTGTTCTCATTACCAATGTGGGAGGCGCAGCTTCTTCCAAGTGCTTTATAATCCAGTGCACAGTCCCTACACCAACAGCTCTTCCTTTCAGGACAGATCTTCCTGCCTCCCACCACAGTAGCCAATGCTTGAAGCGGAATGTGCTAGTCACTATTCTATCCTCTTCAAATTTCCACTAATAAATAACACACACACACACACATTACATTTAGATATTTTGTATCGTTTTAGAGATCTCAATAATTTGAACAGGGGAAATGCTATATGTGCTTTCCTATTACTTGCTTTTATGTAACCTTGTGATCCTTATGCATGCTACCATTTAAAATGATAAAAGAGCATAGTTTATTTTCAATCGTAATGACATAGTATAGTATATAATATTTATATATATTTTCTACCATTATATGATACACACACACACACAGATACACACACATACACACACACTTTTAAATAGGAATAATTAATATTTATTCTCCTAAAATTGATAATTGGTATACTATTTTCTCTTTGTCTAGGCTAAATAATTTTACTCTAAGTATGCTTTTTGTATTTCAGTATTGTAAAAAAAAAAGTTAATAATTGTGAATAGCTTTCCTATGCACATTACCACTTAGATCATTCCAAGATCATACCAATGTGGTTTTATGCTGCTTGGTAGATTGTATTAGTCGACTTTGGTATAAGAACACCAGCATAAGCACATATTTTTATTTTTTTAAATCCTTGTAAACCATAGGTAATCTTACCGAGATTCTAAATTGACAAACATTTAAAATTGTATTTCAAATCCCAAATGAACTAATGACTTACTTGAAGTTTGTGTGTTGATATGAAGGCAGTTTCTATGGCAACAAAAACAATTTTAAAAATGAGCAGATCACAAATACAACGGTAGCAGAAACTCTAGCAATCTATGCAAAGGACTGCCACCAACGAGAGGAGAAGTCTATGCTAGTAACAAACATAAAACTCTCCAATATCTATAAACTTAACAAAAACAATTAATACTACCCAGGCAAATGAGCTCTGTGAAAAAATTATATATTTTTTTTCAATAACTTCGAGTGAAGTTGTCAATAATCTCTGTGATAACACTAATGCCGAGCCAAAAGTTACTTTAAAACATCGTGCTCTACCGTCAGGACACTTGTCAATACTTAAAACCACTTCATGTAAATGATAAAAACGAAAAATAATAAATAAAAAAAAAAAAAAAGGAAAGAGTCATTTCCCTACACATGTCTTTGATTTTAGGGCTGGGAGCTAAAAGTATGCAACAATTCCAAATGTTAAAGCATACCAGACCTTGAAAAAAGGGATTTCTTCCTGTACTTTGTATTTATTAGTCAAAAGACAATGGGCAATGTTCTAAATTCCACTCACAGCAGGAATTCTATCCAAGACTGAAAACTTACCAGAATACAAAGCAATGGCCACATTGATGAAAACAGCCTTGGGCCATAGTAAGGATAACTTCATTTGAGCAAATCTGCAGGAGAAATCATTCAGGAAGTTTGTTACAAGGAAGCTGGCTGAATTAAGAGTAGACATGATCAATTGAACCTGGGATTTCTTTGGACAATTAGAACATTTATTGGCAAGAAGCGTATCTAAGATAATTCTGACCTCAAGGGTGAGTATGAGTCTATCTTTCTTTGAAGCAATACCATGCGTGCTGCATACGGCTGCTGTCTCCCTCTGGCAGTACTTGGCAATGCTGGATACTGGGGCTGTCTTTCTCTACAATGCTGACAGTAATGATTTGTATTTAGCCGTCTTCCCAATGCTACTCCTCCTCTACCTTATGCAGAAAGGCGGTGGACTTAGGGACAGACCTCTGGAGACCTCTGGCTCTCTTGTTCACTCTTCTTCAACTATAGCCTTCGAGGTAACTCTCATTTCTTGATATTTGAGTGAGGAACTTGATAAGAATAAATGGTGGCCTGGGGCAGGTAAGACACAGAGAGTCTATTTCCCAGAGGCTGCAAAATAGGTCATGAGAGATACTTACCACATACTTCTCAATAGATGACCCCTCAGCAGGAGGTGTTCCACTGCAGGATCTCCTGTACCTAGAAATATGAGAAATTGATCCTCACGCAGATAAGGGATGTGAATACTTTGTTCATTCTAGAGAATTAAGCAGGAAAAAGGAGAGCCAATATTAGAATTTAATAAGGCTCTATGTCCTTACTAGTTTTATAAACTAAATATATATTGGGATCTTTCTAGAGAGATGTTAAAGCCTTTGGAAATAGTCACTACTGTGAGCATATATATTGTTAATATATATGTTTGGATGGTGGTTGTATTTCTACAGTGCAGATGAGGTACAGTCAGGTACTGAGTGCAGTCAGAAAACCCACGATTATTACTACTGTCCTGTCATCTGCTAGATAATGGATGAGCTAAAGAACAAATCAGAAGTTAATTCACAAAATCCTGGGAAATGACTGACAAAACTAAATGTCTTTTGACATGCAGCTACAACATGCTTCCCAGGAGATTCAGAGCTACACAATGCCAGAGGAAGGTAGAATAAAATTCCGGGGCTCAAGAAGGTGACCTGTTGTATTAGATACTGATATGTGAGAAAAGTGAATGTAAATCTGTAGTGAACATGGAAGGCAGCTACTGACAGCCAGGCTAGGAGAAGCAGCTAGGAGAAGCAGCTAGGAGAAGCAGCTGACATCCAGGATAAAAGATAAGACCAGCCCAGCCAAGGCTGGGAGGAGATAACCAGCAGAGGAGCCCTGCGTATAGATTAAGAAGTGTGACGTTTGCAGTAAAGTGTTAAGGATGGATAAGGGTAGGATAGAGTCTAAGAACCCTGACCAGAGAAGGAAAGTCGGTCCAAAATGACCTGCTTGTGAACTCCACGCCGGTCTGGACTCCACTCAGCCCGACGAGTGAATGAACGAGATACAGACCACCAACTGATCATCAGTGGGCCCAGAGAACTGACCCGAGCCACCGGAGCAAGACTCGCTGAATGCAAAGAGGTGATCCCGAGACGTCGGAGCCCGAGCCTGAGACGCGCTGGTCAGGTCTTGTAATGACATGTTACCTATCCTTCTGTTAGGAATACTAGCCACAGCAGTTACATTCTTTTGTCTGTGTGTGATAGTGGAAGAGGAGGTCCGCTCCTCAACCACAACAATTGTGTGTGACCCCGAGTGTGGAATTAAAGCATTAGAAAGCCAGTCTGACGGCTGCTCGTTGCATTATTGTCTACCCCAAGGGCACCTCCTGTCAGAACCAACTGGCAGTCTAGGGGAATAAGTGCTCACGACAAAATCTTGTGAGAGGAAGGATAATTATGATGCAAATATAAGTTAAGGAAACAGAATAGAAAGACAGTACATACATACAATAACGCCAAAACTAGTTGTTTTCAATGAGAAACAGCCTTAAGAACTTTCGAGAGATTGCTCATGAAAAGGGAGCACAATGGCTGAGAGTACTCAAATCAGGAATAAAAGAGGCATTGCCACAAACCCCACAGAAAGTAGGAGAAAGTCACTGATGGTGGGAGACCGCTGTAAGAGGTCAGAGACTTCTACCATACCATTTGTTCTCTCTATGTTGTGCTTGCCGTATGAGATGTGAGATCTTGGCTCTTAGCTTCCAGCTCCAGATGCTGTCCTCTGCCATGTTGTCCCTGTCATTATGGCTCCCAACCCTTTGGAACCATAAGCCCAAATAAACCCTTCCAACTGTATGCTTCCTTTGTCATTGTATTTTATCACAGCAAGAGAAACTAATGCAGATGGCTTCACTTCTGATTTCAATAACAATAGTAATTAAAGGAGAAATCATGAATTCAGGAGGAGGGGTAGGGATACATTAAGACTGGGGGAGAAGGATTGGGAGCTACAGAGATATGTCTATTCAAAGATAAAATTACTTAAAAGATAGTAATAAACCTTAAAGATAAATGATGAAATATTTACCAAACTATTCTAAAATCAGTATTTCTTGTTCTAAGCTTAAAACATTGTTTACAAGAAAAATTAACAATCTGTATCTCTTATGAATTTTCATGAAAATCTGCAAAAAGAGAAGCAAGTAGAAGCCAGTAACATACAAACCATTATACAAGACTTGGGTGCATTTATCACACCATTACAAGACTAATATTTTATCAGTATAATTAAAAATATGCATTATCATTTCAATAGATACATAAAAACATCTAGCAGAAATGACACTCTTGAATCATAAACACACTTAATTAGGAATAGATGTAAAATGCATCCATCTGATAAGGGTACCCATGAATATCACACACTACTATCATATTTCCTGTTGAGATATCTCATCCTTTCTACCTGTGGTTCAAGATAAGACAAGAGGCCTATTACACATTGCTTAATATAGAGCCCTTTAGGTCTTCCAGAAGGCTCGGAAGCTAAAGGACACTAAGTCTGATGACCCAAATTCAATCACCAGAACCCACATGTGTAGTACAACCAATTTAAGCTTATCCCTGACTAGCTTAAAAATAAATGAGACTCAGACTAGTTATTTTTATTTGGCTTTGACAATTACTGGGGGATCAACCCTAATCTACTCTTCTAACTGCTGGCCTGCCTGCTTTCCCAGGGGTGTACCCCAGATACTTAGTGTTTCTCCTGGCCACATGCTCATTGTCCATCTCCCCTCATGGTGGCTTCTTCTCTCCTCTCCTTCATCCTCTTTCTTTTCCTGCTCTCCTCCAGCCAGGTCACTCCAAACCTACCTACCTCTAATATCTCCAGCAATTGGTTGTAGCTAGTTTTATTTAACCAATAGTTTTAAATCAAGGAACAAGGTTTGCACAACAAAAGCTTTTTAAACAGAAGTCACTCTTAGGCCTAGCTAGACCTTCCAGGATAGAATTTACCATTACAATACACAGGAACTGAATAAGCCTTAACCCACTTGATGGATGGAAAGAGCTGACTCACTCCCTGTGACCTTTGACTCTCTGCACACCTGCACGCACACCTCCACACACACACACAATAATAAATGAAAAATTAAACTAAAAATATAAATAAGTAAAATAAACTAGGGCATCTTGATTTAAAACAGCATTCAATTTGGAAATAAACAAGTAAAATTACATTGATTTGCAAATTATAAAATCTTTTACATGAAGACTACTGTATTAGTCACCAAAACCATAACTCACAAATGAATTAATCAAAGCTGCAAAATACACATGGGGGACATAACATTTTGCTCAATTTCTAAGTAATTCAGTGAACAATCCAAAAACATGAAGAAAGTAATTCCATCTTAATAATACCAAAATAAAAATTTTTGTGTTAATTTAATAAAAGACGTGAAAAATAATAGACTGCATTGTGTAAGATTTACTGAAGGAGAAATTTTAGAGGTTGCCTCTGATGTTTATCAGAAGTAGTTCTTTGAATAATAACAGGACTGCAGTCACCAGCAAGGTAGATTCAGTCAAGGGAAAACAGGGATATATGTATGCAGCAGGCTGACAGTGTTGCAGTGTTCAGTGAATCTACTGTGGTACTGAAAGTTACAGACACATCATAGACAAATGAGGACTGTTTTAGGGAAATTTTATTATAGAATTATATTATAGAATATAGAATTATCATATGATTGACTTGAGATAACAGTAGGACATCTAGGTAGATGAAGCTAATAAGTTGAACGGAACAACAATTGTTTCTGGAGTTCACATACTGTTTGAATTCTCCCTCTGGATGACAGTTGTGTGTTTTGATTCATGAACAGTGTTTCAAATCTATTGACTTCTAATTTATGCAAATGTACTATGTACAACATATACACTAAGCACCAATGGTGTTTTGGGGGAGGGGATTGTAAATGTATTTTATTTTTGTAAGCAACAATTGCAATGTATTTGTGCTAGTGATATTATTTAAATATTAAATGGGAATCTTAACAAAATTGCCTTACTTTGGTGTAGTCTCGTACAGTTTTGGAATCTGCAAAAGCCGAATCAAAGAAACAGAAGTAATTGTGCAACTGAGACTAAAGGTGCCCCAGTACTGCAAAAGCTCCACCTTTAGAGGCCCCTTGATTTTTGAGCATCAGGGAAAACTGAGCAATTACTCTGAAAGTCTCACACCTGGCTTTCTGTATTGCTTCATTTAAATACAACAGAATCCAACATCACTGCAAAACTCCAGACATTTAAAGTCATATGTGCATCCACATGTGTTCCCAAAGGACTTTTGGCATCCTTATGTTAACATTCCTTATTGTTAGCTCTTCAGATGTTACCTGATCTCCTGCAGCCTTATTATCACTCTTGGCTATTCGCCTTTCACAGTCCCTAAGGGCCAAACTCCACCCAACTCTTTTTTATGCAAATTTAACAGCATCTTCTGTTTCAGTTCCTTTTTCCAGTGGTTAACAGTGATGGAGTAATAACTTGTTTAACCCATGAGTTAATGCTTGTAGAGATGGCTCAAGTGACCCAGATTTGAAGTTGTTTGTTTTGGTCCATCTCCTAAAACCATCATATTGGCGTCCAATAATAACTTTTCCTTTTACACACGGAATGGGATCCACATCCACTGCCACATTCTTTCTGACAAGGCATGAAATCTCTGCCGAGTGTTGATATCCAAACCAGACGGCCGGCAATCAAAGCCAAGGTGACTCTGATACCAAACAACAGCCACCGCAGGCCTCCCTTTGTTTAAGCAAATGTAAAACTTTGGCTGGGAAGGCTGGACCAATTGTCTCTATACTGACACCTGTTCCTGACTGCGCCATAGCAAAATGCTGCTGCTATCCCTCTGACAACGAAATCATCAAGTTCACCAAGCATTACACATCTAATCCCTATTGGAACTCCAGCATAGCCATATTTTAACATGTTTAGCAATGCCAAGAAAGAGATACAAGAGACCAGACTTGTTCTGCTCAGGCTGTGGCATAAAGCTCTGACAGTGGACCTGGCACAGTTCAGGCACACCTCTTCCAAATTTTAGAAGTCTGTCCATGCCTCATTTCAGCTCAGTAACTATAACTCGTAAGGTATTTGAAGCTTCCGTTTGTTGAATTTGACAAATACAAATTTCTTATTATCTCCAGCTCTTTCTAATTCTGGCAGGTGTGATTTTTTTCCTAGGAACAGCCTCATCTTGCCTTTCCTCTCTCCCTTTTTGCTCTCCCGCTCCCTCTCAGCCCCTCCTCCTGACCTTGCAAGCAACATAGTGGCTGTGGCAATAGTAGCACCTCACATTTAATGAGGCTGTGGCTTTGAGAAATGTAGGAAGCCGCAATATAATCTGCCACCCCAAGTTGGCGCTAGCCTTGTGTTTTCCCAGAAGTAAACAATTATCTGCTCAGCTGCTAGGCAGAAAGGCATGCCAAAGTCACTGCCAATCCCGAGGCATAATGTTGGGTGGTGAGCGAACAGCCAATCAGAAGTGAATACGTCACTCTAGACTGTGTTTAAGCCAGGCCCCTTCCACAGCTCAGCCCTTCTGCGTTTTCCAGGTGTGTATTACAGATTAAAGCCTCGTCTGCAGTAACTACCCGATCTCTGCATCTCGTGTTTTATCTCCCACGGATGGTAAAGGGCTTGGGGGTGCGCATTAGATCTGGTGCCGAGAACCCTGGAATTTCTAGGCGCTCGGGTATTTCTAGGCTTTGCGGAATTTCTAGGCGTGGGAATTTCTAGACTCGACAGAATTTCTAGGCGCAGCGGAAGGACCCCAAGACTCGAGGAGGGTTGAAAGACTGAAGGTGTGTGAGGTACACCTTTAGGAGATATGCCAGATGCGTGTGTTGTGGCAAGTGGATTTAAATTCACCGCGGCCACTCCATTAGTTAGCCTCTTGCTGACATTGCATTTGTTTTATGGCTACTCTGGCATACCAGAACTAAAGTGTGTTAACAGGCTACAGGGGAGGCCTGGTCATAAAATGGGGTGTTCAAAGGGAACACGGACTGCTGCAGAGTCCATTGAACCACCGGCAGGTGGGGAGAGGTTGGAGAAAAAAAGAATCCGCCTTTATGAAAGAATCTTTGGGGAGGCAGCTACCTGTGCGCAGGGTAGCAGTGCTGGGATAGGACTAAGAAAGCTAGCGGCTCGCTGGGGTTTGAGGGCCCCCTGCCGTGCTTCTAGGCTCGGACTGTGGGAACAGGGACGCATCGATGCTGCCGCGGCAGAACGTGAAGCCTCCTCTCGTGGGAAGGGGAGGCTGCGAGATTGCCTAGGGGCTTGCTGCGGGCCAGGAAGAGAGGCTAGTTGTGCTTATTTCACAGGTGAAAACAATTTAATTTGGGTCCCCACGCGGCTGGTGCAGCCGCGATGGCGGAGCGAGGCCTGGAGTCGCTGGCCCCCCGAGGTGCAGGCGCAGCTGCAGGAGCTGGAGCTGTCTGAGGAAGCCGGATCACAAGATTTCGGCTCTGAGTCTCCTGATACTAAAGTTCCATTTGGGAATGAGTATACATTGTGGGACATGGTTAGAGCTTAAACTGTTCTCTTGCAGTGTATTCAGATGCTGAAGTACTGCCTATTGTTTACAGCTGTTGATTGAGTGTTACTTACAAAAGAGGCTTTAAAACATAGTTAAACGGCCAATATTCCATTGGCTACAGTTGGTAGCTCAGCCGAGAGTTTGAAAATTTTTAATTTGCCTATGTTTATAGAGAAAAGATACAACACGTGTCTTTTAAGGTTTACAGTTTAAATTTAAGGTTTAAGTAAAAGCAAAATCGCTCAGTTTCAGGCCTACGCCTGAACCGCCAAGCCTAAATCGGCAGGCAGAGGGAGGTTAAGTGCATTTACATTTGAATTAAGACATGCAGGCCGCGGCCACAGAAGCCCAACTGCTAAGTTTTGTTCTGAGTCTTCACAGACCGGATCCTAGAAATGTGCTTATAAAATATGGTTCAAATTATTTTAATTCCTTTATATTCAAAGTTGCTAAAAATGAGATGCTTTAGATTCCTCTAATATATGTGTAACAATTGTTAGAGAATGAGATTGGCTTTTATCTGATATTCTCATGGGACAAAAAAAGATTGGTTATTAAATTAATCCAAAATAAAGTTCAAATTTAAGATTTATACAGCCTAACTTGCCTTCTCCAGCTGCTATTTCAATAAATGCTCATAGAATTTTATAGATATAAAAGATGTTTTTATATTATCCCTTTACATTTCTGATAAAGGTAAAAGGTTTACAGGTAATAAATTTATTCATAATGTTTGAGAGCCCATGAAGCAATATTTGTTAAAAATAATTGCTTCAAAAATGGTTAATGTTTTACATTTTATATATATATATATATATATATATATATATATATATATTTTGTTGTTGCTTTAATACAAAAAACGTAAGAGGTTAAATCTTTTGGTGTATATTATTCATTGTGTGATATTTTATTAGTGGATTTCTCTAAAGAAATTTTTTCTGCAAGCTATTGCTTCAATATAACGAGCTTTAAAAATTTTTTTAAATACTTGTTAGTTCAAAAAGGATTCAAAGACAGTATCTTTCAATATTTGAGATAAATTGGGGGTAGAGAGATAGCTCAGCCATTAAAGGCTGGACTTAATTTAAAATATAAAGGCTAAACTCCCAGCGGCCACGTGGTGACTCACAACCATTTGTGGTGGGGATCTAACGCCATCTTCTGGCTTGTGAGTGTACATGCAAAGGAAAATAGTTTACTTTTAATCTTGATTTGCTCTTAGCGATTTTTAAAAGTTGTTAAGAGATATTATTTGGCTAAAACCTCATTTTAAGCTTACCATAGGAGGATTTAAACCTCTGTTTAATGTTTTCAAAGGGATGCAAGTCCTAAATTAAATCATATATATATTTTCTTGAGTTTATCTTGCTTCAACACAATTAAATTATGTGTTGTAGCCACTGTTTAAAATGTTAAAAAAGGGTATATCTGCCTATGTCTTATTAAATGATATATTTCATGAAGTGCAAAATGTTTCGGCTACAAGATTTAATATCTCTAGCCATTTAAATGACATTAAAATTAATAAGGTGTTTTAAAAATGCATCTGCACAACCGGTGTTGGTGTGTGTAGACCCTTCATTTTTCTTTGTTATCCAACCTTCAGAATAATTCTGATACTTTAGATTGTAAAAATGTTACATGCTTTTAGCACAATGCTGGAATGGATCACTAGACTTAGTCTTGGTTGTGCATGTGCCTACCTTTGTGCCCATCCCAGTACATCATTATGGAGACTTAAAAGAGACTTTGGTCAATCAGAGAGTTGATTGGCTCCAAGCCCATGTGAACCAGCTCACGGATGTGGTTCAAATAAGCTGTGTGTCAGCAGCCCCACATCCAGGTGTTACACCTCTGAGATTTGTGAATGATGCATTTACTTAAAGCCATGATCTTTCTGCTTATTTAAAAGGGAAGTGGAATGGGAAGCTGGACCAGGTACAGCAGCAATTGCAAATCCAGATTTCGGGCCTTGATGGAGTGCGGATGGAACCTGTTTCCTGTGGAGATTTTACTTCTTAAATTTCTTCTGCCCTTTCTTTTTTTCTTTCTAAAGAGCGGGAATAGGCCTGCTTAGTACAGCCCTATGATGTGGATTAGTATTCATAGATGGTTGGTTTGTAAGCTCAAAGCCCAGCAAAAAACGTGACAAGGTAGCTTAAGCCTAAGCACTCACAGCCTTAGAGCAAGCATCTCTCCCTGAAATTTGACTATCTAGGCTAAGAAAGTAGCCTATGACAGAGGCCCTCAGTCTATGCACCCCAGGGGTTCAGCCCATTGCACTGGGTAGATGAGAGGTCTAGTCCAGCCAGCTCTAAATAATTGCCTAAATAATTGTGGTACCTGAATAGTAGGTTGACAGCCCTTGCACTCCTGGGAGCTATACTCCATTGCACAGGGATGGGTGTCAATTCCTCTTTACATCCCCTTAGCCCTTGCACCCAGAGGACTGGTTTCCATTGCACCTGGTTAGGGTAAGGGAAAATCTTCGGGCTATAAGCTCTTGATCTCTTATTCCCCCAAGATGGAGTTTGCTTGATCGGGTTTGAGTTCGAATCTTAATTGGTACTACATTTAATAGGCAAAAGCTGTTTCATATTAATAATTTAAACAGGGGGAGATGTAGGAAGCTGCAATATAATCTGCCACCCCAAGTTGGCGCTAGCCTTGTGTTTTCCCAGAAGTAAACAATTATCTGCGCAGCTGCTAGGCAGAAAGGCGTGCCAAAGTCACTGCCAATCCCGAGGCATAATGTTGGGTGGTGAGCGAACAGCCAATCAGAAGTGAATACATCACTCTAGACTGTATTTAAGCCAGGCCCCTTCCACAGCTCAGCCCTTCTGTGTTTTTCACGTGTGGATTACAGATTAAAGCCTCGTCTGCAGTAACTACCCGATCTCTGCGTCTCGTGTTTTATCTCCCACGGATGGTAAAGGGCTTGGGGGTGCGCGTTAGAGAGAAACAGGCAAAGACTGCGGATTCCATTCAAAACACTGAGGCCTCTGACAAGAAATAATTCCACGGATGATACTTTGTATTGGAAACCCAAGAAAGGTTATAGTTAAGTCAATACAATTTAGATACAATTTAATACAATATTATTAGAAAATAGTAGAGAGTGGATAACTAGGTATTATTTTTAAATAAAAGGATAGTTAATCTTAGAAACTTCTACTATAATTTATCATATTAGGTTAGGGAAAGTAACCACATAAGTAGCTATTATATAAAGAATAATACATTTAATAAAATCTGAACATTTATTTTAATGCTCTTTATAGGAAGTAATTCGTCATATTTTTTAGTACTGTAAATTTTTAAGTTAGTCATGAGTACTCAATCTGTAGAATATTTGAGAGATCACCATAAAATATTTGTATAATATAGCAGAATATTTCCCCCTCCCCCCTGCTATATTTTACAATAAACTCGGTAATTTGGGAGGAGCTAAGGTGGGAAGTGTGAGGAGCCTGGAGGAGGGAGAGATGTAGGAGCCATGGAGAACTATGCACGGGTCCAGGATGGTCCTGGGTTACCATTTATATCATAAGGTTAGATATTGGGAAACAATTCTAATTGTGTGGGTAAATTGTTAATTGATCATTTCTAAATATATAAAGCCTTTGGATAATAATTAAGCTTTAGAGTCTCATTTCTACCAGGTACCATGTGGATTACAGGATGGTCTGGGCTCAGCCAAGCATTGTGGAGACAGTGTGGGAAATTGGCAGAGCCATCTCCCATGCTGGTGTCCTCTCGTGTGTGCCGCTGCTCATGGCCTCAGGCCTTGCCTAGTTGGGAACATGGAGGCCTCATAACAACAAGCCAGTTTGGATGCCACCATTTTAAATTT
Source organism: Arvicanthis niloticus (assembly GCF_011762505.2). Taxonomy (NCBI): domain Eukaryota; kingdom Metazoa; phylum Chordata; class Mammalia; order Rodentia; family Muridae; genus Arvicanthis; species Arvicanthis niloticus. Next base: position 26,311,779 of record NC_047671.1, read on the forward strand.
TAACCATAACAGTATAAACATAAAGTATGTTTAAGATATTATAAAATGGAGCTCATACTATAAAAGATTGGACAAATTCTGGTTTGTCTGTGAAAAAAAAAAAAACTCAAAAAACCAAACCAAAACAAAACAAAAAAACCCAAACAAACAATCTTTAAGTATGTGCTTAGGAGTCACTGAATAAGTATCTGTAACAATGTTTCTCTTTTTCTCTTTTCATCTCTGATTTTATTAATTTTGGTCTTCTCTATTACCTTTTAGATAGTTTGGCTAAATGTTTGTCAATCTTGTTTTGTTTTGTTTTGTTTAGACAGGGTTTCTCTCAATGGCTCAATGGCTCTGGCTGTCTTGGAACTCACTATGTAGACTAGGCTGGCCTCAGACTCAGAACAATCCACTTGTGTCTGTCTCCCGAGTGCTGGGATTGAAGGCTCATGCCTTCATGGCTGGCTCAGCCCTAACTTTTAGTATCTCCTCTTACTTATTCTTTGTTTGATATTGTTTTTCATGTTTATCTAAGGCCTTCAAGCATAGCAATAAGGCATTAACATAGATTCTCCCCAGTTGTTTCTTATATAGTGCTGTAAATGTTCCTCTTAGGACTACCTTCATTATAGTCTGTAGGTTATGGTATGTTTTATTTTAATTTTCATTAAGTTCTGTGAACTTTTACATTTCTTTCTTGAGTTTTCCCTTGACCTGATTTTCATTCAGTAATGTATCATTTAGCTCTCATAAGTTTGTGTACTGTCTCTCAATTCTACTGTCGTTTGCTATCCAACTTTATTACATTTGCATTCAGGGTGTAATTGAAATTTTCCTAAATTTGTTGAGATTTGCTATGTGTCCTGGTATGTGGTCACTTTGGAGAAAGTGCCATGAGCTGCTGAGAAGAAAGAAAATTCTTTAGAGTTCAGATGCGATGTTCTGCAGATGTCTGCTAGGTCCGTTTGACTATGATGTTATTTAACTCCAGTGTTTCTGTTTAGATTTTATATGAACATCCTGTCTATTGTGGATAGTGGAGTATTGAATTGTCCACTATCATTGTATTTGGGTCAGTCTCTGGTTTAAGACCTAATAAGATTTATTTTATGAAATTGGGTGCTTCTTTATTTGTTGGATAAATGTTTAGAATTAAGATATCATCTCAATGGATTTATATTTTAGTAAGTATGGAATGTTCATTAGTATCTCTTCTAATTAATTCTGGTTTTTGATCTATTTTGTCAAATACTACAATAGCTTAGCCTATTTATTTATTTATTTATTTATTTTGTTTCATTTGCTTGAAATACCTTTTTCCATTATTTTATGTTAAAATAATAATATCTATCATTGATGGTAAAGTGTTTCTTCTTAGAGGCCACAAAACATGGATTTTGTTTTTAAATACAATTTGTCAGTCTATGCTTTTTAAAAAATATTACATAATTTATGATTTTCCCTCCTTCCAACCTTCCCATGCATCACATGTTCTCTCTAGCTGATATTTTTTACATTTTTACTACATACACAAACACTCTTAAATAGACAAACACAACTTGTTCAGACCCTATTGAGGGAACCTCAATGTTGGCTCAAGACACACCAAGCACAAAATCTAAGCACTAAGATTTGTCTCAAAGGGACAAAAGGTAGGGATAAGAGACAAAGACAGAAGAGAGAGAAATAGGGAGAAAGTGAAAGGAATCAGGGAGAGAGGAGACAAGAAGCAATGGGGAGGGAATGGGTATTCGTCCTGGAGTGGGACAAAGGACTTCCTCTGGATAGAGAGGGGTCAGATGTGGCCCATAGGCAAACAGTGGCTTATAAAGGAAAAGGAGGGGAAACCCCTGTATTAGGATGAGGTACTATAATTTTAGTTGGACACGTTAATTAGGTGAGCCAATGGGTGCTTTGGATTATTGAACTTCGATACTATGATACCTGGACTTTGGTAGTCAGACTCAGGAGGAAGTGGTGGCCAAAGAAGAGACATGACTGTGGGGGCTAGTTTTAGGGATGAAAGCTAATGATTTTTAGCCACTAGAGGTAATAAAGGAGAAGGGAAAGGCCAGCCACATGTTCAAGTGGACTAGTGTCCCTTCACCTAAAACGTTACTTGTATGTATATAATTTCAGCGCTGACCACCTGGTGTTGGATGATCAATTTGGGAGCTCTTCCTAGGAAAGACTATTTTTTCCATTGTCAGCATTAACTATATGCCTGTAGTTCTTTGCCTAGGGTTGAGGCTCCATGAGATTTCTCCTTTCCATGTCAGCATATCTATTGGGTTGATCCTTTTTCTGGTCCTGTTTAGGTATCCGTGCTGAGGAAACTTCATGAGTGTAGCTTCTCCAACATGTCTAGATGAAATCTCACAACAAACTTCCGGTTGCTCTGGCTCTTGACAGTCTTTCCACCTCCTCCTTTGCTATGATCTGTGAGCCTTAGATGCCAGAGTGGCATTGTACTGTAGATATATCAGTTGGGGCTTAGTACTATGCTGTCACTTGTTCTTTGCATATTGATCTCTTGTGATTTTATATAATGGTCTCCATCTGTTACAAGAAGACATTTCTTTTTAAGGAGGGGTGAGAACTCTACTTATGTGTGTTAGTGTAAGCATAAATATATAGTTAACAATTATGCCAATTGGATCAAACAGTGATTGTAGATTCTTCTAACAGATCCATAGTTAACTACCCCCCAGGTAGTTGGCTAGGTTTTCTGTACCAGGTATAATTTTCCTTTGATCAACATGCCTTAAATACAGTTAGAGAGGTTTTGATTATTGCCAAGGTATGCACATCACTATTGGACCCTTAGGGAGACTGTACCATTGTTTATATTATTTAAAGTGTTGGTCTTTTCATAGTGCCAGATTTCATGTGTGGTTTGATCCTGAATTTTTTTCTTTAGATGTAACATTTCTTTTTGGTGGTCCTATCCATTTTTTCTACCTTGTCTTCAGTACCTGAATTTTTTTTTTCCTCCCTAACTGCAATCTGTTGATGAGGCTTAACTCAGAGCTTTGTTTGGCTTCCTGAGTTTTTCATTTTGTGTTTATTTAAGTTTGGCTGTTTTTTTTTTTTTTAAGTATTCTATTTCTTTGTTAAATTCTACTTTCATATTTTGAATTGTTTTCATTGTTTCATTAAACTCTTTGTATTTTCATGGACTTTATTAAGGGGTTTATTCATATCTAGTTATAATTTTGAGCCTCTTTCTCTGATCTTATATGTTTACCTTCTTTCAATGATTTAGGATCTTCATGGTTATTAGTAATGCACCATTTACATGTGATATTAGCAATCACTTGGTCATCCACACATTGCAATATTAGCTGTTCTCCTCAGTCAGGACAATGCAAATCTGTAGCCATGCGTTTTCTAGATCAGCGAAGGGTAATCATGGAAGCACAATCTAGTGAAATTGTATGCTATAATGCCAAGCAATTGCCATTCATAAACAAAGCAGAGATGGTTCTTCCAACAACAAACAAACAAACAAACAAACAAAAAAACAAAGCTCTTTGGATGGAGCAGCAAAAACTAACTAATCATTACTATGATTCCAGGATATTTACTAGCAAAGGATTAGAGCTTAATACCACTCGTGGAGATTCTGAACAATTTTATTTATGACTTGTAGATATTAGGAAGATCAATATTAATCATGTTAAGGTCTTCCAGCTAGGACAATTTATGTATTATATGGATACTAGTAGGTGCTAATCAAATTGCATTAAAATCATTTAAAAATGATTCAGAGACCAGATAAGTACACTTTGGGGGCTTCATGCCTTATCTGGTATTAATTTAGGTTGAGAGTAGAGTACCATATTGTCCCTTTAATGTAATCTTGATAAGTGTACTTTCTTTATTTTGCCCGGTGTATATGTTGCTTCGTTGTGCCCCATTTTCTTATACATTTGGGAGGAAGCAGCTATGAAATATCTTGTTTTATTTCCAAGAGGAAAATCTGCAGCATCAGAGAATGTTCTAGAATAAGCTGCCTTTCTAATTGTAGGGAGAAATTTAATTGTAGCTGAACGTTTAATTTATAAAATAGACCCAGTCAAAGAAGGAGTATCAATACCCTAGCACTCACAGAAAACTGTGTATTAAAATCATATACCTAACTGGTATTTAAGCAACTGGAGAGAAACAAATCTGTCTTTAAATTTTTCCAATGCTTCTGTAACTAAGGTTCTTTTCTCTCAATTTGGTATTTACATGAAATGAATGGCACTGAGGTCTCCCAGAACAATCAATGAGCCTGTTCTCCATTGCCAGTTGCACCTGGGGTTTCCATGAGGAAGTACACATAGGTACTTCAAGTCCATGGGAGCCTTCAGGTCTTTTCAGTTCTGATGAGCATCTATCCCTCCTCAACATCAGGGAGTCTGATTCCTGGTGTCTGTTCACATTGCAGGGAATTCATCTTTCCAGTGGCTTTCATCCTTACAGAGGAGACATACTGCTTTTTTTTCCTTCTTCTCTGATTACTGACTTAATGGTAATATTTTCTTCCTAGTGTACTGTCTAACCTCCAGCACCACAACCCAAACCAAAGCTTTGTCTTGTTGGACCTAAAGATCCAAAACTGGGGAATGCACTCCCACAGAAACACCCACAGACAGGATTTGCTGCAATAATATGAGGTTTATTGATAATGATAATGATAACCACTGCACTGGGGTTCCCTTGCACGCAGGCAAGAAGAACCCTGAAGTAAAGTTAAGGGCAGTTTATATACCATTCTCACAGAATTCATGAGGGCAGTTATACAATTACCTCTTAAACAATGACCACAGAGGCTAAACTCCAACAGCCATTCCCAGGCCTGGTTTCTAAGTAACTTAAATTTGCACCTTATCTTTACATCCATGAAGGTTAGCTTAAGTGGCTTCTGTTTACCCAGGTGAATTGTGTTGAGGGCTCATCTCCCTCATAAACTCTTGTCGTGGGCCCTTCTTCCTGGAATGTTTGTTTGAGTCTTTGGAATGTGTTCCTCCTAGGATGTGCCTCGGGTGCAGCTAATAAATTGAAACTCAAACTTAAGGATCTTTTAATTTTAAGTTCAAGCTGAGACCTGAAAATCTTACATTCAAGCTGAGATCTGAAATTACATTCTTAGAGTCTCACATCTTGTCTTATGTGTTTCCAGCTGCTAAAAGTCTTGAAAATGCTATTCAAAAATTGAAAAGGCTCATGCCAAAGGCCTATTCTAGCTTTTTGTAACGCTTTTCAGGTGTCTGGAGCTTTGGGTCTTATAAAGATCAGGTTAACCACATATTATTTCCTATAAACAAGAAAGACCTTTAATCCCTTTAATAGGGATTTGTTGTATTACTTGTACCTTATAAGGACTTTTTATTGTTTCTCTTCTTAAATTTTGCTGAAATGCTTCTACAATAGTCACTGCCTCATTCATTCATAGTGTGTTACCAGATCTCCTAAATGAAGCCTTAGCAATTCTTCCCTTGCTTTGTTAATGACTCTTCTCTGTTCTTCCCATGACCGCGAAATAATCTATGTCAGTCCAGGACAGATGACGAAGAGTAGGAATAGATCGGAACAGCTTGTTCATGTGTGGGATTCTTTTCACTGGGGGATTATTATTTCTGATCGTACTCTGATATAAACAGCTAGTTTTATCTGATCATTTGCCCCTAAGGAATTTTATTATAATAAAAATCCCCTACTTGAGTTGGCACCATGTCTGAATTACATTTCCTGTAGTATCTAAGAGAAATACCAGTAAAGCAATGGCAGAGTGGGTTGACATGTAGTATACCCAAATTTAAAGCAGAAAACAGAGACAGAAATCTAGATTACAGACAGATTCTGGATAAAGTTCTTATAAATATTCTAATTTCAAGCCAATACTCATACAGTTAGCCTCATCTTTCTCTTACAAGATGAAAAAGGAAATCAAATGACTTGCCCAGAGGCTAGTCCTTAACATCAGGAATGTGGTACAATGTCACTTGCATTGGGATGGAAAAAAAATACAGGCCATTGTTAGGAAGATGGTTCTGGAGGCTAAAGGGGACCTAACTGAATGTTCCTAGTCTGCCATGAAGGAATGGGCATCTAATGTCTCATCAAAATTTTAACTGTGAAAAGCCTAGTTCTTCTGACTGGAGAGAGAGAGAGAGAGAGAGAGAGAGAGAGAGAGAGAGAGAGAGAGAGAGGAGGAGGAGGGACCTTCACTGGCAACAACAAGCAGGCAAACTGAAATACTGATATTTGTATAAAAACAAAGTTATCTATCTTAGAGTTTTCAAGCATAATGCTAGGCAGGGAGTTTTGAAGAGAAACATAGAGAGGCACAGATCTAATAGATGTATTAGAAATGTTCCCTTGCTGGAGTAAAACACCATAGCTAAGGTATCTTGTTTGGGTATATGGTTCCGGAAGGAACAAGGCCAACATGGCAGCCACAGGCATAACTGCAGAAACAAAAGCTAAGAACTCACATCTCCAAATGCAAGCATGAAGCAGAGACAGTGAACCAAGAATGGTGGTAGGATTTTAGTCCCAAAAGTCCATCCCTAAGAAACACTCCGACAAGCCTATATACACCTCCTAAACTTCCCCAAGTGTCCCCACAAACCTTGCCAAAGAATGTAATATTGAAAAATTTTTATTTCTGTAGATACTGCATAGGAGTGAAGACTTTATTTGTGGTTTTCTAATTATAAATAAAGATCACATTTTTTCATATATCTCAAAGCCATATTCAATATTATGTGGAAAAGGTATTCTTTAATTTGGGGATTATAATGCAATTACATAATTACTCCCTTACTTTTTCTCCCTCTGAATCCTCCCATATAACTACCCCATCTTGCTTTTGTTCAAACTTATGGCCTTTTGCCATTAATTTGTATACATATAAATTTATATTCCTAGATATAAAGGCAATTTCCACCAAGTCCATTGCCAAAAGTAATGTAAATGATGAGAACTCTAAAGAAATTCCACTAAAATGAAGAATAATACAAGGCTGTCCACAGTTTCCAATATAGTACTCAAATCTTAGCTGGAGTAGTAGGACAACTTCAGGAGATCCAGGAGACACAAATTGGAATGGAAGAAGTCAAAACATTGCTATTTTCAGATGATATTATATTATATAAAACACTGAAAGTTCTATTGGGGGGCTCCTACAGCTGAGAAATATTTTCATCAAAGTAGTTGAATACAAAATTAACTCACAAAACTCAGTAGCCTAGATATTTACAAATGGATTGAGAAAGAAATCAGGGGAACAACAATACCCTCAAATAATATAAAAGAAATATCTTAGAGTAATTCTAACAAAACAACTGAAAGACTTGTATGATAAGAACTTCAAGTTTTTGAAAAAAGAAATTGAAGAAGATATTAGAAAATCATAAGAGCTCTCATGCTCATGGACCAGTAGGATTAACACAGTAAAAATTACCATCCTACAAAAAACAATCCACAGATTCAATGCAATCCCCACCCAAATTTCAACACAATTTTCAGAGATGTTGGAGGGATAATTTTCAGCTTCATAAGAATCAGCAAATGACTAATAATAGCTAAACATAACCCTGGATAATAAAAGAACTGTGGAAGGTCTCACCATTCCTGATTTCAAGTTTTACTACAAAGCTATAGTAATAAAAAACAAACATCATACTGGCATAACAACAAACATGTTGCTCAAATTGAAGACCCAGAAATAAAATTTGATTTTTAAAAAAAGCAGAAATACACACTGGAGAAAAGAGCATCATCTTCAACAAATGATGCTGGTCAATCTGGATAGCTGCATGTAGAAGAATACAAATAGATTCATATCTATCGTCTTGCACAAAACTCAACTCCAAATAGATCAAAGACCTCAACATAAAACCAGATACATTATGCCTGATAGCAGAGAAGTTGGGGAACAACCTTGAATTCTTCGGCTCAGGAGAAGACTTTTTGAACTTTCTAAATTGATACCATAGACACTAAGATTAACTATTTTTTCTATTTTATTTTTTATTGAATATTTTATTTATTTACATTTCAGATGTCATCCCCTTTCTCCATTTTCACTCCTTAGAAATTCCCTATCCCATTCAACCTCCTCATTTTTGCTTTTATGCCATTTTAATTACATGCAAGGATTAAGGTCAGTTCTAGGTTGAGGAACTAGCAATACAATAGATGCAAATAGTCAAGGAATAAGCAAGAAAATGAACACAAATAGTCAAAGAACAAGCAAAGCAATAAGCAAAGTTCCCTGAACACTTCTATGATCACTGTTTCTAAGGGCTTATCAGGATGACCAAAATATCTGAGCCTACTTCTCTGTCCTGGCCCAAGTCATTTTTATGTCTGAAGCTTGCTTCCTTGTTCTAGCCTAAGATTTAGATTCCTACCTGAAATTACTTCTTTGTTCTAGCCTAATGTCAGATTCCTGCCTGAAGCCCATTTCCTTGTCCTTGGACAATATCATATTCCTGTCAAGCAGCTCATTTCTTTGCCTTTGGCCCATGTCAGATTCTTGCCAAGCAGCCCCAAAAGCTCTCCACTTCTCCCCCTTTTTTGTTTCATAACAAGACTGAGCCTGTCTTAGGTTGCTCTGGCAAGAATGCCTTCCTTACCCGTTGTGGAATATGCATTATCAAAGGCAATGCACTTATGTCTTAGGTTGGTAAGGCTCTGTATAGAATCTTACCCATCCTTGGCTTGCCAACCTGTTAATTTAATAACTCTATCTGGGGGTCCATTTTCAGTTTCAAGCCATCTACTTTGGCTACCAACATGTTGATGTTGTTAAAGACAAGCTTTAACATGATGGGCAGAAATAAAAGTATTCCCAGGACAAAAAGGGCTAGCAAGATCACGCTATATATGCCATTCTTGAAGCTTGACCAAAACAGAAATACATCAGGCCATGGGTAATTTTATCAGCAGTATCTACCACATCAATGCTCAGCAGAGCAGCATTCTTTAAATTCATAAGCTCACTATGTAAAGTTAAAACATCCAGAGAGGTGCTCGACTTATGCCAAATACACTGCAAGTATCTTTAAATTTTTTCCTAATTATAATGACTGCCCCTGTAAAATTTGGAACTAACATGCATGCAATGGTATTTGGCATGACACTTGAGATGGCTCCTTACTCTTAAACTCTGAACCTCCTTCCAATAGTTTGAATAGGATAAAGACCCTCAATCCATTGTTCCAAATGCCCATCTAAATCCTCTTGTATATTAAACACATTAGTAACATTTTTTGCTAAATGATTTACAAAAGTAATGGTCTTAACTTCTTGTGTCAAAGAAATTGCAGAAGCAGTGGTGCTAGCAATTAATGTAATTAAAGCTGTTATACCAGCAATAATCAAGCCCACTACCCTCTTGCTTCTGCTTAAAGCCCGACTCACTTCTTCCAGTACTTGCAAACTTTTTTCAGAATACCAAGGTTCTGTGATATCCAGGGCAATAAAACAAAAGCTGGTTGATAGACTTTCATAACAGACATGCCAGGTTTCAACACACTAACACAAGTAGAAAGTGTACAATCAATAAAATTTACATTAAATATTGTGGAAAAAAACAAAAGTAATTTTAACTTGACAATTAAAAGAGCCTTAATACATGTAGTAACACTTATTTGAAATCCAGATCCTGTTCCAACTTACTCTTGCTAGCGTAACATCGTAGAGAACTGCAGCTAATTTCCAAATATATCTCTGAAAATGTCCAGAACCAGCCTTCCAAATGAAGACTGTTATTTCCAATATTGGATTGATTTCTAGACCAGACCATGATTTATTCCGAATAACTGGTCACCTTTAAGAAAAATACAAGAGTCATTATAACTTCTCTTTTTGATTCTCTATTCCACAAGGTCTAAAAACTTGAGGCAAGGCAGCTTGTTCCATTTGGGGGTAAGCAAAGATGGGTCAGGAACATATGTCCAATACAGCTTTCGAGTCACCATTGTCTGAACACTCAGCATGCTCACATAGCACCATCCTTCTTTGTTCCAGCATCAGCATGTCTCACCATTGCCTTGGCAGCCACCATGCTCCTTCAGCATCCTGCAGAAAAAAAACACAAACATGCTCTCTTCCCCATATTAAATACCTGATCAAGATTATGCCATATGCCAGTAAGTGGATCCTTCCCTTTCGGCTATGCATAAGTATGCCTAGTTGTAAAGTGCTGTAGACTCTCAGCAGAAAGTTCCTTGGCATCTAAATTTTTTTAAAAAAATTAAAATAAAAAGAACATGATTAAATTAATTTGTGGTGTACAGGGATATACCTCCCCCTTTTTTATTTTATGAAGATATTGTTTTAAAGTTCCATGGGCCCTTTCCACAGTTCCTTGTCCTTGACAATTATAAGAAATCCCAGTAATATGGGTAATATTAATTTGCTAACAAAAAGTCTCAAATGCTTGACTGTGATGCCAGTTCCATTATCTGTTTTTTTAATTATTATTATCAGATAATTTATTTATCTACATTTCAGATGTATTCCCTTTTACCCTTCCCCTCCCCCAGAAACCCTTATTCCATCTCTCCTACTACTATTTCTAGGAGAGTGTGCCCCCACCCATCCATCCACTTCTGACACCCCACCCTCACACAGGGGTAATCCAGCCCACGGGTCAGTCAACAGGGTCTGCAAGAGAGAGAGAGTGTGGGGATGAAGGGGCAAAAGACATGAAGAATGGAGCCAGACAACATTTTCTGATCAAAGTTCATTTATTGAAAGAAAACCATGGGTATATAAGCACAAGCAGGGGAGTGCAGCTGGAGACACTTTCCCAGGAGTGCCTTGCAGCTGGGGATACTAAACAACAAGTCCAGAATATGTCTGAAAAAAAAACAAGATGTTTATCAGAGTGTGCTCAGCTGTTGTAGGTTGCTTGCAAAAACATCATGCTAGAAAAACAAGTCTCTTGTCAGGGTAGAAAAGTATCAACCTGAAAAAATATGGCCCAAGAAGGCTGCAAAGATGATAGTCACTTTTGTTAGGATTTGGCTCCCAACGATGGGGCATCCAGTCTTCATGGGACCAAGGCCCTCCTCTTCCACTGTTGCCCAACAAGGCCATTCTCCACTACCTATATAACTGGAGGCATGGGTTCCTCCATGTGTGTTACCAGGCTAGCTATTTAGACCGTGGTAGCTCTGATTGATTGGTATCGTAGCTCACCCCATGGGGCCTCAAGCCCCTTTAATTTCTTCAGTCTTCTAACTCCTCCACTGGGGACCCATGATCAGTTCAATGCTTATCTTCGAGCATCCGTCTCTGTATATGTCAGGTTCTGGAAGAGCCTCTCAGGAGACTCTGTATGTATACCAGGCTCCTGTCAGCATGTACTTCCTGGCATTCACATCAGCATCTTAATTTGGTGATTGCACATGGGATGGATCCCCAGGAACAATTCTCAATTTCATTTGGAATAACAAAAAATATTGAGAATAGCGAGAACTATTCTCAACAATGAAAGATCGTCTGGGGGAATCACCACCCCTGACCTTAAGCTGAACTATAGAGCAATGCTGATAAAAATTGCATGGTATTGGTACAAAGGAGCTAAAACAATGCAGTGAGGAAGACAGCATTTTCAACAAATGGTGCTGGTTGAACTGAAGGTCAGCATGTAGAAGAATGCATATTGATCCATTCTTATCTCCTTGTACAAAGCTCAAGTCCAAGTGGATCAAGGACCTTCACATAAAACCAGATACACTGAAACTAATAGAAGAGAAAGTGGGGAAGAACCTCAAATACTTGGGCACATGGAAAAAGTTCTTGAACAAAACACCAATGGCTTATGCCCTAAGATCAAGAATTGACAAATGGGACTTCATAAATTTGCAAAGCTTCTGTAAGGCAAAGGACACTGTCAATAGGACAAAACACCAACCAACAGATTGGGAAAAATCTTTACCAATCCTATATCTGATAGAGGGCTAGTATCCAAAACATACAAAGAACTCAAGAAATTAGACTCCAGACAATCAAATAACCCTATTAAAAATGGGGTACAGAGCTCAACAAAGAATTTTTAACTGAGGAATATGAATGGTTGAGAAGCACCTAAAGAAATGTTCAACATCTTTAGTTATCAGGTAAATGCAAATCAAACAACCCTGAGATTCCACCTCACACCAGTCAGAATGGCTAAGATCACAAACTCAGGTGACAGCAGATGCTGGTGAGGATGTGGAGAAAGAGGAACACTTCTCCACTGTTGGTGGGATTGTAAGCTGGTATAACCACTCTGGAAATCATTCTTGCGGTTCCTCAGAAAATTGGACATAGTATTACCTGAGGATCCAGCTATATCACTCCTGGGCATATACCCAAAATATGCTCCAACATATAACAAGGACACATGCTCCACTGTGTTTATAGCAGCCTTATTTATAATAGCCAGAAGCTAGAAAGAACCCAGATATCTTTCACCAGAGGAATGGATACAGAAATTGTGGTACACTTACACAATGGAGTACTCCTCAGCTATTAAAAACAACGAATTCATGAAATTCTCAGGCAAATGGATGGAACTAGAAAATATTATCCTGAGTGAGGTAACCTAATCACAAAAGAACACACATGGTATACACTCACTGATAAGTGGATATTAGCCTAAAAACTCAGAATACTCAAGATACAACTCACAGACCACATGAATCTCAAGAAGAAAGACCAAAGTGTGGGTGTTTTGGTCCTTCTTAGAAAGAGTAACAAAATAGTCACAGAAGCAAATATGGAGTCAATGTGTAGAGCAGAGACTGGAGGAGTGACTGTCCGAAGATTAACTATTCTTAAGTGGAACCTCAGGAAACTGAAAGGCTTCTGTAAGAAAAAGCACATCATCATTTAGACAAAATAGCAGCTTACAGAATAGGAAAATATTTTTAACAACTGAAATCTAATATAGGGCTGATATATAAAATACATGAAGAATTCCAGAAACTAGATATCAAAAGACCAAATAACCCAATTAAAAATAGGATACAGATATAAACAGAGAATTGTCAATAGAGGAAGCTCACTGTTTGGGAAATAAAGAAATGTTCAACATTCTTAGTCATCAATTTGTTGAGAAATGCAAACAAAACTACTGAGATGTCATCTCACTCCCATCAGAATGTCTAAGATCAATGATTCAGTGATAAGCTTATGTTCATGAGGGTGCAGATTAAGAGGGACACTCATCAATAGCTGGTAGAAGTGAAAACGTGTACAGCCACTATGGGAATCAGTATGGTAGTTCTTCAAAAAGATAGAAATCAATCTACCTAGAGATCTAGCTATACCACTCTTGAGCATATACCCAAAGGACAGACACTTCAGTCACTTGCTTGATCATATATAATGCTGCTCTATTCAGTCAGAAATTGGAAACAAAATGGGTGTCCCTCAACATAAGAATGAATAAGGAAAGTATGGTACATTAACACAATGTTAACAGCAGTTATCATTCTGCTGTTGAAAAAATGACAACAGGATATTGGCAGACAAACAAATAGAAACAGAAACTAGAAAAATAATTCTGAATGACATAACCCAGACCCAGAAAGATGAACATAGTATACATTCACTTCTATGTCACCATTAGCTGTTAAATAAATGATATCTAAGCTTTGAGTGTGGGGGTAGACCTGGCTGGGTAGAAAGATTAGATGTGGTGTGAGAGGGCCTTGTAGATTGGGGAATAGGTAGGGAAGGTCAGAGAAGAAGCCTAGAGATTACATGTGGTGCCTGTAGAGAAGGGCACACTAGGCTGTGGCACTGAATGTGGGACCCAAGCTAGATCTGGTAGGTTGGGGAGACATCAGGAAGACTCACAGGCTTAGACCCTGGAGAAAAAAGTCAGAAGTCTGGCTGGGTAGAGAGGTCAGATGCAGTGCAGTCTAAGAAAGGTTTCGATCATACCTTTATCTACATATCTCTTGGACATTTATTTGTTCTTTTAATATCTATACTTTGTTCAGAATGATGTCATGGCTTCATTTGCCAAATCTATAGTTTTGGTTTTAGTGGTTTTTCTTTTTAAATGTCAATTTTCCCCCTATATATTTTCATATTAATTAGCTAAGTTCAAGGAGGGAAAAGCCTGTCTATTGTATTGACTTTAAGGAAAATACTTATAAATTATCATAGGATGAGCTGGCATCTTAAAGATGTTCCATCTCTCTAAGCAATGGCATGAAGTGTTTTTCCAATTGCCCACGAATACTTTGATGTTTTCCAGGGCAGCTTTTTTATGCCTCAATGAGATTTATACACTGCCTCTTCAGTACATTTCTTCTGTTGTATTTATTGTCATTTTTAAAAGGCTGGATCTACTTTTAATTATATCTTCCTATTGGCTATTTCTAGGACATATCAAATAACTGAGTTTAACAAATTAATTCCATATCCCGAAAAACATACAAAATTGCCACAATTTGATTTGTGTTTTAAATTAAAAAGTTCATTTTTGAGAATTTTGTGCATGCATACATTAAAATATGATCGCATCTATTTCCTCTCTTCTGATTCCAGTAATGTACCTCTCAAGACCCTCTCTCACAACTTCATGTGTGATGTGTTAGATTTTTCTTCTCTTTTATTTATTTAATTCTATTTTAAAAAAAAAAAAAACATCTAAGTCCAATTAGTGCTGACCATATGCTCATTAGTCTGGAGCCATCCTTTGGAGCATGGACAACCTATTAGTAGCCACATCCTCCAAAAGAATGATGCTCCCTCCCTTAGCAACTATCTACTGCCAATTTATTCTTAGTATGTGGCAAGGCCTGGAGAGCATCAACACTGTCCATGCTGGACTTTTGGCTTTCTTGATCCTGTGTAGGTTTGCTTTAGGTAATCAGAGATGCTATGAGATCATGATCTCATTACCATTATGTTATATTATGTATGTCCAGAAGACAGCACTTCACAGTATGTCTCTATATCCTCTGGCTCTTACATTATTCTTCCATGTCCTCTTCTACAATGCTCCTGGAGCTTTGGTGATGGTGAGGTGACTATAGATATCTCCATCAGGGCTGATCTCTGAGTCTCTTATTCTCAGGATTTTAACCAGGTATTGATGTCCCCATTGACTGTTGACCAATGCAACAAGAAACCTCCCTGAACAAGGTTAAGAGCAATCTATATTTATGAGTATAAGCACAAATATTTAAAAGGCAATTTGACATCATGGTCATGTAGCAAATTAACAATAGTATGTTCTATGCTAGGGCCCATGACCTCCACAGCTGTGGGTTTATTGAGCAGGATTACAATACCAGACCTAAAATTCCTTCCTGTGGAGCAGGCTTCGAATCCAATCAGCAAGCAGTTAGTCTGAAAGAGTCATGCCACTATTACACCAGAAGACACATCTTGACTGACAGTTCAGCACTGAAGTATGCAGGGTTCAGAACTGGTTTAAGCTGTGGACATCTTTTCTCCCCCTTCAGCCTTCACACCCCCTTCCAGTGCTATAAATGCTAGCTATCAGGGAGGAAGTCTCCTGTTCGAGACTGATTTTCGTGTTTTATAAACACTGTGTGGCATCTTAAGCAATAACTATTTAGTTATTTTTGAATAGTCAAAGGCAGTGGCATTTTTTTTTTTTTTGCATTTTTGAAGACCTCTGGGGCCCCTGTAATCAATAGCAAATAGGGAGGTATCTCATGCCTTGTATTGGGATTTTGGTTAATGACCCATGTCTTCTGGGTGACACATTGTCCACCCATGCAGAATAATTCCATTTAAACCTTTCCCCTAAAAGTTGTGTGTTGAAATTAGTCTACCAATTGGTGAGATTCCATAGGACTTTCACACACCATTACTTTGGCTAAGCCACCTACTGTACTCAGCCCTCCTGCCCCATCCCTGCTCAATCCTTTATCCTCAGTGTTCTGTCCTCTTCCGTCTATGTGCTCTACAATTCTTCATATGTTTAAGTTGAGCTGTAGACAATAGGCTTTCATACTACTTGTCATATCCCCCACACACTTATTTTTATTGGATTGGGGCTCCACTTCATTCTCTGATTTGATTTTATAAATGATTCCATTGGTCTTCCTGTTACAGTCATATTTTCACCATAAATTTCTAATTGAATCTATAAAAATCCAAATTGAATGGATCCTTTTCTATCAAAGGAAAATGCATTATTCATCAACATTCACGTAAGGAGTTTACTCTAAATTAAAGAAGGAAGGAAGAAGTAGGAGGAAGGAAAGAAGGAGGAGGAGAAGGAGAAAAAGAGTTAAAATTTTACTTTCATTTTTTTAATATCAAGACAATTGAAAAATTCTCAAATACAGTATTGGAGATAATGGACATCTTAACTCTATTTTATCTACAAATAGTCTATTCAATAACAATGCTATGTTAGGTTAAATAATTATTTTTATTTTTGGAAGGGGAGAAAAGATAGGATAAAGATGTTTTGGAATGTAAAATGTTTCTCTTTTTTTTTTCTTTGCCCCCATTTTATTGAAAATGGATTTTTTTTCTCACATAATACATCCTGATTACAATTTCCCCTCCCTCTACTACTTCCAGTTCCTCCCCCTCCCAAGCTGGATCCACTCCCTTTCTGTCTCTCATTAGCAAACAAACAGGCTTCTAATGGATAATAATAAAATACAATATAATAAGATAAAACCGAAACTAACACAATAGAATTAGACAAAACAAACAGAATGAAATGAGCCCAAGAAAGGCACAAGCAATAAATATAGATGCAGAAACATACTCATTTGCATACTCAGGAATTCCATTAAAAATACTAAACTAGAAGCATTATATACACCCAAAGGACCTGATTCAGACTCTGTGCATGTTGCCACAATCTCTGAATTCATATGAGCTTTGGGTTTGTTTATTTAATGAGCCTTGTTTTCTTAGTGTCCTTCATCCCTTCTGACTCTTGCACTCTTTATGCCTCTTCTTCTGCAGGATTCCCTGACCTTTGAAGGGATGGATTTGATGGAGACATTCAGTTTAGGTCTGAGTGTTCCAAGGTCTCTCACTCTCTGCATGGTATCTGACTATGGGTCTCTATGTTTGCTTCCATCTGTAGCAGGAGGAAGTTTCTCTGATGATGGCTGAGCAAGGTACTGATCTGAGTATAGCATAATATCAAGGAGTCCTTTGATTGTTATGTTTCTCTGGTTTTAGAACTGTAAAATTTGGTTTTACCCTAGGTCTCTGTATCATCTCAGGTTTTTGGTCATACAAGCAGTGCCAGGATTGGGTTCCATTTCTTGGAGTGACCTTTATGTCAAATCAGACATTGGTTAGTTATTCCCAAAAGGTGTGCTACCATTGTACTAGCATCCAGCAGGCAGAACACCACCGTTAATTCAAGGCCTTGGCATCAACGTTTTCCTTTTGGCAGTATGCAGAGTGGCTTCTGTACCAAAGACATTAGAACATAAAAGTAAAGGCACTATGTAGGCAACAGCTCTACTTCTTCACGTCCAATGACTTTGGTAGGTGTTTCCTTCAGTGATGGGGCCTTGCCATTAGTGTGTGGAGAGCAACCTATAGTCTTAGCAATAGCTTGGGTTGTTTGAGGATTCCCATGGGACCCCTTTGGCCAGCAATTCAATAAGATGTACCTCATTGTTAGAGCTTGAAGCTTCTTTTGGTGATGGAAAATGTTTAGTTGACACCGTGGATCCCCATTATTTGATAATTTCAGTTAGATCACCTTCATACATGGATATATTTTAGGAAGCTTCTACTGTATTAAGTTTCCAAACTATGCTTCAAATCATCCTTAAATTTAGCTGTCTCTCCCCATATTCCCCTGTACCCATACTATTTTATTCTTGTAGTCTTGTACGTCTACTACCTCCTCCCTCATCCCCTGCTATTTTATTCAATAATACATACTATCTTATGTTAAAATTTTATTATAGTATACTTTTCATCAAATATAGATATGTAGATTGTATTTTCTTCAAGAGAATATAAGCATTTTCTTAATTTTTTTCCATTCTTATGTCTCTGATACAGAGCTGTCTGATGTGAAGGTTGAATTTTCTCTTCTTTTGATGTTTCTAGATTTTGAGAATTTCATACAATACATAGTGTATTATATTCTTTTCCAACTCTCCCCAGATCCTCCCACCTTCCCTACCCATCCTGTTTCATGTTAATTCTCCTTTGAAATTCTGGGGCCATGTTTAATTGTTTGCTTGATTTACCTTAAAAGATATTTATTCTTTTTAACTAGAACTACTTTCAAAGTTCTCTCTGACAGTCATGTGACTATTGTACTGGAGGCATGTCTTGCCTAGCAGGTCAGGATTGAAGTATATAATATTGGATTGTTATTAAAAAGTATCATGATTATGACTTACCATTTATTATTATTATTTAACTAATTGTGTTTTTAAATCTTTCTAATTGTCGTTGTGCTCTTTGTGTTTGGCCATTTGTTCCTTCTAGCTCTTAAATAGAAATTAAAGTTTTACATCATTTTCTTTGGTACTAGTAAGAAAGGCTATTAGTTTTAATCACTATAATAAATCATCAAAATGATTCTAACAAAGTTTATTATCAGTTTTATATGTGGTTAAATCTTATATGTGTAAGTTTGACAAATTACAATTTTTGCGAAAGCATTTGTTTCTTGTGGAACACCAAGTCTTTTAAAAAATAAAGTAGAGCTAGAAAGATGGCTCAGCCATTAAAATCTAGGATCACAATCAAGAATAAAATATAGAATGTATAGAATTTTATATTTTTAATTTACTCCATTTTTTTTTTTTTGCTCTTAAGTCTGTTGTAACTAACAGTTTTCTTCATCAATATAGCTTATTTTTTAAGTGTCCTAATTTGGGCTTATTAAAATAAAAGTAAAAGTAAAATAAAGTAAATATTAAATCTATTTACTAATTGTGGATTTTTTTCTTTCTAATTATCTTTGTGCATTTTGTGTTAAGCCATTTCTTCATTTCTAGCTCTTTAAATAGAGACTTGACTTCTTACTGTTGTGGTGGTTCTTTTAATTGAAAATAGTCTCGTTTTTTCATGCAATATATTCTGATTATGTAATCTCTTCCCCCATCTCCTCCCAGATCTTCCCTGCCTCCTGACCCATCCAAAGCCACACCCTTTCTTTCTCTTATTAGCAAACAAACAGGATGCTGATGATACCTCCAACATTTAAGACCATCAAACAGAAACCCCTAGGCACACTAGGCATGAAATGAGAAGTCCTCTTTTCTTCATTGGTCAGAGTTTCCCAAAATAATCCCACATACTATAGGATATTGCTCTTGCACTAGGGTGCTCCCCAGAGGTAGAAGGTAGGGATCCATTGCTTTCACCCCATGTACTTCAGAGCCACAAAACCACTATGATAGCTCTGAAGCTATAATAAGTAATGCAGTACTCATATTTTGGTGGTAATGAAGATCTGTCTAATTGGTCTTAAGACTCCCTCAATAAGAGAGCAACCATGCTTGGTTTTGGAAACCTAGACTACAAACAGAGCTAGTGAAGTTCTGGATATTGAAGGAGAATCTACTACCAGTACTTTATTAAACCATGATGATCTGTAAATACATTCTAAATATGTTACCGTATACCTTAATACTTATAGTCCCTTGTTGCCCTGCTAACTAAGGTTGAAATCTGACCTTATGGGAAATCCCTGACTTGGGTGCAAGATGTTGAACTCCCTTTACCACCAGGGCGAGTCTGGGGAGCTCAAAAAACCTCTAACATCTACCTATGTTTCGTAGCCTTAGATTACAGGTTCAGCTTCCTTTCTCCAGATAAAAACCCAATCAACAAGCACCTGAGATTCCTGGGGTGCCTCCCCATGCTAACGAGACATCTCAGTACCTTAGCCTTCAGCCGATGACCTTTGCCCACCCTGGAAACTCTACCCCTTTCCCAAAACTTTATAACAATTGATTCACCCCAAAGTTAATCTGTCTCCCAAAGCTGATCACAGCGATAAGTCTGGAGATAAGACATCTGAAGCTACATCTATAAAGTCTAACTAACAGCACTGTGTTTGGGGGAGTGGGCGGGGAGCAACAGGGGGTGGTGTATGTATGTAACAACAATTAATAAAAAAAGAAGCCATGAATTTGAGAAAGACCAAGGAGAGGTACACGAGAGGTTTGGGGCTGAGGATAGAAAGGAAAGAGGAAATGATGTGATTACATTATAATCTAAAAAAAGAAATCACTTTAAAAAGATAGAAAAGAAAAAAGTCAGTTTACATGATTGCACACATAAAACATTCTATTAACTGCACGAGAAAACTCCTACACCTAATGGATACAATCAACAAGCAGGATTCAAAATTAACAAACAAAAATTAATTAGCCTTCCTTGTATACAAATGGTGAAGTCACCAAGAAGGAAATGGCAAAGACACCAAGGAGGAAATCAAGAACAATGCCATTCATAATAGCCTGAAAAATAATATCTTGGAATATCTATAAACAAGAAAATGAAGGACTTATAAAATAAAAATTTTAGTACGCTAAATAATGAAATTGAAATAAATATGCAAAGAAAGAAACACGTTCTATGCTCATGGATTAGCATAATTACTATTGTAAAAATGGATATCCTATTAGAAAGAATCTAGAGATTCAACAGAATTCTCATAAAAATTCTGATGCAATTCTTCACAGAAATTGAAAAACATCTTAAATTTCATATGGAAATACAAAGGACCCAGGATGAAAAGAACAATATTCAACAACAATGAAACTGGTAGAAACTGATAGAAACTGGTAGAGTGCTCACTATCCCAAATTCCAGTATGTAGTCACTGCTGATGAAAATGAAACTGGTGAGATCTTTATGGAAACCAGTGTAGTGGTTCCTCAGAAGATAAAATTAGTCCTACCACATGATCCAGCTATCCTACTCTTGGGTATATACCCAAAGAACTCCATATTCTGATGTAAAATACCTGTCCATCCATAATTCATTACTTCTCTACTCATAAATAAATGAAAACAGTCTATATACCTATTAACTTGTAAAAGAATAATGAGAACGTGGTATATTCAAGTGATGGAATTTTATTCAGCTATCAAAATGAATTATGAAATTCATAGTTAATTGGATGGATTTGAAAGCAATCATTCAGGGTGAGGTGACCCAGACCGAAGAAGATGAACATATTTTCTCTCATCTGAGGATGCTAACTTTGAATCTGTAGATACGTTTGTTTGATTTTGAATGCTCACAGAGGTCAGAATTACTAAGGGGCCATGAGAGAAAAACTTTCAAAGTAGGGAAGTTATGAATCACTGGTATTAAAGGTAAAATAATAAAAGAATGGAATAGGAAGAGTTAAACTGAAGTGAGCAGAGGATAGAATGGAGGAGGAAGGGGTACGATGAGGGATAAATAACACTAAAGACCTTTTAAAAAGGAAACATGTCACATTGCCCTGGTCTGGACACCAGAAGCTAGCATTTAAAAAGCCTAGTGCCAGGAATGGGTTACTTTTTTTGGACTTGTTGGTCAACGAGGTCCTATAAACCACTTCCCTAAAAACATTACAGGATATTGTATTGTCATTGTTCTTAGTTATCCTTGTTGAAGATACCACCTACTTGACTCATGAGCACAAGTTAAAATCAAGTCACGTACAGACCTGGATGCTTCATCCCTACAAGATAGATTTAATAGTATTGGAAGGTGCTATACAAGCTACCAGAAGAAAGAAATATCCATCAATCATATCCTGCTGCAAACTCTGCTAGCTACAGCAATGAATAGGGTTTGGCAAGACATGACCACTGATGCAATAGTGGCAAGAGCATCATGGGAGTAACTATTCAATTTCTAACTAGATTTATGCTCCATTCCACAAGATAAGATCCATGTGTAGCACAAATGCTGGACCAAGAACCTATGGATAGACATGTTATAGACCCTACAGGAGAACTTAATACTATTACATTGCTAAATTTGCATAGTATTAAACTTACTCCTAATGACATATTATACTCATGCTTCAGTGAATCTCTTAACCTTTATCCAAAGAAACTTCTGTTTGCAATAAATGCTATTAACACAGAGACCCACAAGGACAAAGTGCAAAGAATAAAAAATAGGAGACTACAGAATTCTCAGCCCTAAAGAGAATATAGATTACTCCAAATTCCCTTCTTCTACTGCTCCAGTAACATACCCTAAGAGAGGACAGAAAGAGGTGATGGATAACCAAAAGGGGACTTTTTGGATGCAGCAGGACAAATTACACACATGAAATCACCATGATTCTACAGCATACACAAAACCTGTGCAAGACCAAGCCAAACCAAATATCAGCATGGAGAGTGAAGCTGGGCACACAGTCCCACCCCTAGCCATGGAGTAAATGGCAATTGTTAACTGCTAGGATAAGGAGATAGAGTTTTTTTTTTCTAAGAGTGTAGCTCATGTTAAGCCAACCATGTTTCAGGGGAAGACCACAAATCAAGGAACATTTGGAAAGTATGACTTTGTCTTGAAGGATTAAAAAAAAAAATGGACATAAGTGAGACAGGAAGGGAAATAAGGTAGATTTGGGAAGAGTTGGTGAAAAAACAAATATGATAAAAACACATTGTTTGAAGTTCAAAACTTTCAAAGACCTAGTAGTTAAAAAGGGAAGCAAGAAGAGGGGAATTAGTGAACTCTCAGATCCCCAAGCTAACTAGTATAAGGTGGAGGTAGAGAAGAAAAAGCTTGGTGACATCATTTCCAGGACTTTGTGGGAGAGGAGTAGGGTGGTGGATTATGTGTCCTTGTGGTTGTTCATTCAATAAGAAAAAACTGACGCTTCTTACTCAGAGCAATGCAGATGGGATGGAGAAAAGAGGAAATGAGGTGTGGCTGGCAGCACAGCAGCCATGTCTCATTCAACAAGAGGCTTCCGTGGGAATCTCTAACTATGCACGATTATAAAGTTCATTATGAAGATTTCTGTTCTATCTATCACAACTAAGGTCTGAAAAAATGGAGTTAAATTTACTCCGAGAAGGGCAGAAAAAATATAGCAAGATCTTAAAAGGTTGATGGACCCATCAAGGGACTGTGTAGGCCCTGAGACTTCCACAGGTCCAGGATGCAGTCAAGTCTGAAGTGATTGTTTCAGATAGTCTGTTTTCTGGATTGCCTATTTTTCAGTATAGTCAAGAACAACACATATAGAAATCAGAGGGTGGCACTGGAAATATTATCAACTAGAAGAATATTAGAGCTTCCTAGGTAAGCAGAGGAGGGAAAACAGCAAAGCTTAAATATGAAATAGGTAAAATGTATAACAAGTAGGGGTGAAGAAATGTGGGAAGAGTGGGTACCGCCTGGGATCTGGCAAGAACATTTGCCAAATAGTCTGGAATGCAACAGGTTGTGAATCTACTTTACAGACATTAGACATTTAAGATGTTTGTATCCCCTCTTTTTCATAACCAGAAAGCACAGCATGCAACCTCCAGATGTGTCCTTGCTTGCTGAAGCGTGACACATCAGAGGAGGTGGTTTGAAAGAGGGCTGAAATACAGAAACAGCCATAAGAGGAAACTCAGGCTAACTTAGTGGCCACACAACTGAGCAGGGAACTCACCCCTGGCCTCACAGGTTCCTAGTCAGCTCTTCTCGATGCTAGCTGACACTTCACGATAACAACAAACGGTTTATCCAGGTAACCTCTTTTTGTTTCCTCTATTCTTAGTTAGAGTCAGGGGTGGTTTTTCTTGTTCCTCCTTTCTCTCAGAGGTCCACCTTTCCGTTCTGTGGTTGTCATTGTTAGTTTTGTTTACTTTGGTTTCCAAGATCTTCTCTTTGTTTCCTCTGCAGGTGAAAATAGAAAAGCTTCACATATTGTGGGCCGCACTCATTTCTTTACATACCATTGGCTACTAGCTGGAATGAACAGAGACTTAGTTGATGATACAGACCTGAAAAGTCTTGAGCCTAATTTCTATTCTACATGGGATGTCATTTCTGGCACAAAGAGACAGTCAGTCAGTCTGACAGACAGACAGACAGACAGACAGACAGACAGACAGACAGAGTGGGAAGGAGGAAAGGAGAGAAGGAGAGAAAGGTTGATTGATTGATTGATTGATTGATTGATTATTGGCATAGGTCCCCTATCCTTTAGAGCACAGATGCTTTCAGAAGTCTAAGTGACTCTAGCCTGTGTGAGACCACCTTCGACAACATTGTATTGATACAGTATCCCCAAGGGCAATGGGTCTTTTCCTGTTGAAAAGTTACTTGTATGGTTGACTGAGAATAAACTAACAGGCATTTTCCTAGGCATCATCACAGAAGCCATGACAAGAAGTGGCTGCTGGCCCCACAGGATTCTGTTCTCTCTCATACTTTCGACTTGGACACATGTTATCTTTTCAGGTGGGTGATCTTGTAGATAAAAATTTGATTTTCTTAAAGTTAAAAGAGAAAAAAGAGGGATTTTATTGTTAATTTACTTAGAATGTGGAGTCTTTTTCTTAAATATGGAGTGTTGAGCTTGCTAGTCCAAATTTCATACCATTAAAATGTACTTTCCTAAGAGGCAAATTCAGTTTTATGTTCTACAGCGTAGATTCTTCTCAGTTCTAAGTTTGTAACCAAACCAGCCAATGCCTCTAGTACGCAGAACACTCTAATGTTACTATTCTAAGTAATGCATTGTGTGAACATGATGTCTTTTCCTATAAAAGATTGTGCATTTCCACGTGAAATTAATTTTTTCTTTAAAATATGACAGTGGGGAAAATGCCAGTGGAGAACACTGGCATCTGCAAGAATGATGTTTCTTTGTGTCTGAGGAATTGGGCAGCAAAAACCAGTGACTTAAAGACAAAATTCATATACCTGCTGTTAGCAATACCACAATGGTCCTCACAATGTATAATCTTTACTTATTAAAATCCATAAATATGTTACTTCCCATGGACAAAAAGACTTTGTGGATATGTTTGAGGTAAGGATATTGACTATGCTTTTAGTTTTCATTTGGGATTATTATAATTACAAGGATTCATAAAAGATGGACACAGAAGACCAGAGCTGAAGAATGAGATGTGAAAACGTTAACAGCGGTGAGCCTGATTCAGGTCAATGGCTCAGAGAATTCGACAGCCTCATGGAAGCAAATATATGTATATGTGCATGTATATGTGTATATATAGAAACATACATACATACATATATACACACATAGCACGCGCACGCGCGCGCGCACACACACACACAGATTCAACCCAAGATACATCAACCTGAGTTCCATCCACAGAACCCACATAAAGGTGGAAGAAAAGAACAAACCCCACATAAGTGTCCTCATATATTCACATATATTTTGTGCCATGTGTGCCCACACATATCATACACAGCAAATAAATAATTAAAAGTTTTAAAAAATACAGTTACTATCACTTAACCAACTGCTCTGGTTTTGTTACTTGTAATGAGCCTGAGTTAAATAGAACTGGAATAGTCACAATACTTGGTTCAATAAATACTATTGAGTATGACTAGCAAGCACTATCAATGTACTGATGCAAAAATCTACATTGCTGATAAATCTTTAAATATTTATATACTTGTGACAACCATGACTATAATCAAGACAAGGAACATAACACTCATTCACAAAAGGATCCTTGATTTATTTTGTATTTTCTCCTTTCCACGCTCAGCATCTGAACACACCCCATATCCAGGTACACTTTGACATTTGACATCATTTCTACAAAACTAGGTACTACATATTATTTTTAACTCTAGTGTCTTAAGCTTAGAATTGGGGAATATTCATGAATAATTCTCCACAGGGGTATGCTATGTTTTTTTCTTCATTCACCCATTGGTGGACATCCGGGTAATTCTCAGATTGAACTACAGTAAAAACAGATGTCCTGAGCCTGAGCACATGGGTTGCTACCTTATTTCTGTTAGATAAATGTCTAAGAGTGGAATAATCAAGTCATAAAATATAGGTAATTAAGCTTTTTAAAGAATCACCAAACTCTTCTCTCAAATGGCTTCCATAGTCTCTCATACCCTTTATCACTGTGAGTGTTTCAGTTGCTGCTTGGTCTCAGAAGCACTTAGTCTGGCCAGACTCATACTTATTTTGAAAGATAATATTCATTTTACTTCTTATTACTAACCCTATCTATGAAACAATTTTTAATTTATTTTTATTGCTTCAGAATTTCATACATGTATACCGTGCTTTTTGATCAAATCCATCTTTCTTTCCCTCTCCTGCCTTCCTCTATGCCAAGATGCTTGTACGGGCACCCACTGCAATTTAATTTGTAACCCTCCAGTGCATAATGGCGTTGAGCTCACTCATGAGCCTATTGGCCATTCGCATTGAGCCACTGATGAAGTGCCTGCTGGGTGTTTGTTTTAATTCTAGTTTTTAGGAGCTCATACATAGTCTAGATTGCAAGTCCCCTGCCAGAGAGATTTCTTGGGAATGTTTGCCAGTCAGTGGCTAGTCTTTAGAGTTTTCTTAAGTGACTTTCAAAAAACAAAAGCTTTGAAATTTGATGAAGTCCAGTTTTTTTCATAGACTTTTATGTTTTGGGTGTATTGTCTAGATAACCTTTGCTTCTTTAAGATGACTAACATTTGTATTTATTGCTTCTTTCAGGAATTTTTTTTGTTTTTTTGTTGTTTTTTGTTTTGTTTGTTTGTTTGTTTTGTTTCGAGACAGGGTTTCTCTGTGTAGTCCTGGCTGTCCTGGAACTCACTCTGTAGACCAGGCTGGCCTCAAACTCAGAAATCCAGCTGCCTCTGCCTCCCAAGTGCTGGGATTAAAGGCGTGTGCCACCACTGCCTGGCTCTTTCAGGAATTTTTACTGTATTAAACTCTGTTGACATTTGAAATCTACACTTGGTTAGTTTTTCTATATGATGAAATATATAGCTAACGGTTTTATTTTTTCCATACTGGTACTTAATTTTCTCAGCATCACTTGTTGAAAAGATGGCCTTTCTTTGCCACAGGATCACCCTTTTCCTCCGTATTTAAAATGTACTTCTCCATAGTTCTGTGGATCTTTGGGTTTTAAATCCACTTTCATTATTTATCTAGTCTCATGCCAGCAAAATGCTATGCTAATTTCTATAGTCTTTATTTTTGGATGTATATTACATCTCACATAAAAAGAAGTTAACTAATGATGGCCTTGGTGGTTGTGGTAATGAAATTGCTCATTAGATAAGGATTTTTGATTCCATGGTTGATGAACTGAGTTCAAACCCTTTAAGTCACATGGTAGCAAAACTGAGTCCTGCAAGTTGTTCTCTGCCCTTCACATGTGTTCTGTTACACATGTATCCCAGCAAAATAAATAAATAAATAAATAAATAAATAAATAAATAAATAGAACTAGCACAAAGGCCGCCCACATGACTTGGGGGCAATGATGCTTGCCACCAAGTCTGATGACTGCAGTTAGATTCCCAAGACCCATGGTGGAAGGAGAGAATTGACTTCTTTAAGTCTGGTTTTCACATGCACACTTCAACATATTTATAAGCACACATTCACACATGCAGACATGCATACACACAGAGAGAAATTGATGTATTTACAATTTTAAATAAGCATATAAATAAATGTCTAAAGATATTTTAATCTAAGGAAATATAGAAAATACCATAAAAGTGAAAACGAATGGAAATAGCAAGAAACCATGTTTCAAGAGAACTATATTCTGACTACAATGGACATAATGAAACTAACCCAAATCATCCTTGAATATAGTACTTTAGTGATATAATATTTATTGTAAAGAAAACCTAAATGTGTAATTGTGCTGGTCAGTTTTAAGTCTTAACTTGACACATAGAATCACCTGGGAAGAATGTCTTAATGAGGAACTGGTTACATCAGGTTTGCCAATGGCATGTCTTGATTGCTAACTGACATAAGAAGACCCAGCCCACTGTGGGCAGCACCATTCTCTAGTAAAGGCATCCTGAAAGTATGAGAAAGCCTGCCAAGAGCAAGGCAAGCAGGCAAGCATGCAAGAGCAGGCAAGCATGCACTTATTCTTTAGTTGATTTTGATTATTGATGTGATGTTACTTCATTGCTTGATTTCCTACCTTGATGTCTCAACTAAATCTTGGAATTGTGATCCAATTGAAGCCTTTCTTCCCAAAGATTGGTTTTTTTTTTGGGGGGGGGGCTGGGAGGTGGGAGGTCAGGATATTTGTTACAGCAACAGACATGAAACTAGGACAATACTGAATTAAAATTTGTGGAGTTCTTTTTCATTGAAGATAAATATGAATTCTGTGAGCTATTTCATGAAAGTTCTAAAATTGAGCAAGTAAGTAAATATTTAATGGATCATCTTAGACAAATTTTTCACCAGTGAAGGAAATTATTTTAAAAAGTCTTCTGATTTTTGAAAACTAAACAATATGCTTCCACAAGAAAAAAACTATTTTAAAATAGTTTATTCTGTTTTAAAATTTTTCTTTAATATCATAATTATTGTTGTTAGATGGGTATTGATTAAGGTAACTTGAAAATTTCAAAAAGGGGATGCCAGGTATAGTTCAACAGCCCTTTAATTTCACTTCAAAGGAAAATGCAGAAGAATCTCTATGAGTTCAAGACCAGCCTGGTCTACATAGTGAGTTCCAGGACAGCAAGGCCTACATAAAAAGACCCAGTCTTAAAAAATTAACTACTTAATACATTTAATTAATTAATTAATTTAAAAGGATGTCAACCTCTACAGAGGCAGATTCACCTTTATTAGAACAATGAAAAGCAGTTGTTCTCTGAGGGAAAAGAGACTGCACCAGGGCACAGGAGGCTTGAGGGTTTTCTGTATCCCCAAAGCTGTAAATTCTAACTGAAATTCTTACCTATATGTTAAGTTCTTGTCAAGAGTTTCCCAACTCCCAGCTGCCTGCAGATGTTATCAGGATGTCAACTTTCCTGTGGGAAGTTTCTCAGCTCACCCAAGGGTTTAGTTTTCAAGTCATTAACCCTTCATTGTCTTGTATGTGAGTGTTTGTATAGTGTGGGGGTGTTTGTAGGCAGTGTGTGTATGTGAGGTGCTTTGCAAATGTGTGCAGGTCAGAGAAATACTTTCAGGAATCAGCTCTGTCCCTCCACTGTGCACTCTGAGGATCAAACTTGGTCCTCAGGCTTGGACAATAGGTGCTTTAATTTCCCAATTTGAGTTTAATTTTTAAGGAAAGGCAGATGAACAAAAAGTTACATTCAAAGAGTTAACATTGCCCAGTTCCATTTTTCTTTCTACTGTAATCATCCTCTTTGTGTATGTTTACAATTCTCTGAGTGTCCTGTGTTTTTTATCCAAAGACTAGTTACACATGGTTACCCTCTAGATGTTTCCATGACAATAGAACATTATAGATGTCTATTTAAAACTTACTTTTCCCCAACCTGTGGTGAATCTTAGAAGTCCATGGGATCATAGTTCACAGGGGTCTTCCTTTCTTTCTATTGTTCAGTTAGATAGAATTTCACTGAGTAGACACAGAAAACCATTTGGCACCTGTTCTGTTTGAGTGTTTCAGTTGCTTAGTGCGTAACAGCAAATAGTGCCTCAATAAATAATCTTACGCATATGAGGGTTTTATGTTGATGGAGATATGCCTTCAGAAGAAATTCATTGAATTGGGACAGATGAAAATTCAAGTGTAATTTTGTTCAATATTGACAAATTTCCCTTCATAAATGCACCCTTTCATATTATCACCATTGAAGAATGAAAATATCTCTTTCCCAGCAGCTAACATAATAGGTGCTAAGTGTTTTTTTAGTATAATTTTAAATAAACTCATACCATGAATTTAAATTAAATATCTTTTACAGATTTTTGCTTCTGTATCTTCGGTGGGTATGTGTGCATGAGTTATATGGGAATGTATATTGGCTACTCTGAAATTTTTTCAGTATTTTATTCTATTGCTTTGAATTTAATTTTGTAGTATTTTGCTTTTCTGCATGCAGATAATGAGCCCAGAGCTATTTACATGTCATGTAAAGCCTTCATTAGTGAGCTATACTCCTAGTCCTAAATTCTGAAGCATACTTTGTAATTGCGGGATATTACCCCTAGTTAAAATACTCTATGGTGTTTTAAACCACCTGAGATAGAAACAGCTACAGTAGGTCACATCTTCACTGTGTTCTTCCATAGCTGTTCTCTGTGTATAGGCATGGAGAACATCTGACTAAAGCAGCGCTAAGAGTCAATCAGTCTCCTGAAAGCCAGGGTGCTCATTCTATTTGCTTACCAACAATGTGCCATGTTAAGTTAGCATCTTAGTGGGGTCTGTGGTAGTATACTACTTACATATCATATGTAATTTAATAGAAGTCTGAAAATGCACATAATTATCATAATTGTAGAAAAAGAAAGCTTACTGGAAATAACATTATAATTTATTTTACTGACTGACTTATTACAGTGCAGAGGTTGAAACCTGGGATCTGATACATGCCTGATAAGCTGCTCCCTGCAACTGAGCTATACACTCAGCCCAGTGCTCTTTCCTCAGTGAGGCAGCAAATGTGCAAATGAAGTATGAGCTGTGAAAGTCAAATACAGGATAAATAAATAAGTAGATAGACAGAAAGGCAGACAGACAAACAGACAGATAGACAGACAGCATAGTCCACAAAGGAATATGGCATGCAAATTCTGTTGCAGTAAATTGTTTTACATAGCTTTATGCAAATGAGTGACTGGTAGGTGAGAGAGAGCATATCCCATCTTGCACTATTTCTTCTAACTCAGTATGTTTGTTCTCTATTTACAGCACTTATCAGATCACATGACTTTTCTAACTGGCCTAAGGTAAACTTAAATTCCTCAGTTCTAGGTTTTCCTTCTAATCGGATCATTCTTCTCAAAGGTGTCTAAAACTCTACAGAGGTGAGAAGTACCTTGACAGATTTTCACATGACCTAGGTTGGAAGTGCACCTTATCTCTGCAGCCTGGACTTCCTCCCATGTAGCATAATCCTTCTAACACACTAACATATTTTAGTAAATAGTATAGTCAATTAAAGCACAATGAATAGATCCAGCTGAGCACCTAGTGAAATAACAACCAAACCTCCCTTATTCCTAGTCTCAGTAGACATTTCCCATTCTTACCAACTACATGGAAGCCCTGTCCTCTCTAAGTTCACAAACACATAAATGTCATACCCATTAACTTCTTACAAAATAACATACTGGAATTGAGACAAGGGCAAAGGAAAACTCTAAACTTGGAGTTTAGCAGGAATTTTATTGATGATTATCATTCAAGTAATTATGAGATACATTAGGCCATGCATGAAAAAGAAACAAAAACTCACCCTATGGAAGTCCAGAAGTCAGGAAATTCTCCAACATTCAACTACTACGATCTAATTTTATTTCTACCTGTGTTAAAAGTGAAAGACAACTGGAAAAAAAAATAAACTCCATTCCTGTGACGTTTCTGTTTCCAGCCACCATGCAAAATGTATTACCCAATAGACCCTGAGTATGAAGCAAACTGTCCAGATGTGAAAGCATATGTTTGTGCTACCAATGGTTTGACCTACAAGAATGAGTGCTTCTTTTGCATTGATCGGTGGTAAGTGCAACCTACCATAATTATTATTTTTTTTTTTACTCTATAATGGGTATAGTATAAAGATACTAAAAACTGTTGAAATTTTTCAAGACACATCTTGAGTAACCAAATCATCTGACAGGGATGTGTAAGGTATGGAGAGGATGAGTTAATTGGAATTGTATGAACATCCCCAAACTTTAGGACTTTATTTAGAAGGTATGAAAGCACACTTAAAAACAATGTCCACTTCCTTTAAGGAACTAACTTTCTGTCTCTTTTCTCCAGGGAGTTTGGACCTCACATTGAGTTTGTCAAATATGGAAAGTGTGAATAGGGGTTAACAAAACACCTTCATTTGTTTACTCTTTTCATTACTTCATTCTGGGATTTATTTCTTTGAGAATTTGAGGTTCACCAGTTTTATGCACCCTGTGCCATACCCAAATTCCAAGCCAAATGGAAAACAACAGAATCGAAATAAAGTCATATTCGTTGCAAATAAACATCTTAATAAAGAAAATGATTGTTATTCATTTCTGAGGAGTGTCAGTTTAAAGCAGTAGTTCTCAGTCTTTCTAATGTGGTGGTATGGGTGCCTCCCCTGTCTTTTCATACTCTATTTCTATGTATTTCTTGTTCCTTTGGGGTATAGTTAATCTCTTTAGACTAAAGTTTTTTCTGGTGTTTTCTATGATGAAAGATCAGTAGATATATAAATAAATTGGCATTTTCTTGACTGGCTGAGTCAGCTTCACGTCAGTTTCTAGAAATGCAATGTTTAAGTACAGAACAGCTGAATCAATCTTTTCACAATTCATCTTTACTGCCCAGATACTGGACAAATCCCCAAAGTACCCCAGGGATTTGGGACTTAAACATATAATCTTCTTTACATACCAATGTCCTAGATGTTAATGTCTATCGGCATACAGAACACCAAATAGACAGGACCAGAAAACAGATTTTCCATAACATATAATAATAAAACTCTAAATATGCACAACAAAGAAAATATATTAAAAGCTGCAGGGGAAAAAAACCAAGTCTTTTGTAAAGGCATGCCCATTAGGATAATACCTGACTTTTTAATGGATACTCTGAAAATCAAATAGGCCTGGACAAATATTCAACAAACTCTGAAAGACCACAGATGTCAGCCAAGACTACTGTATCCATCAAAATTATCAATCACAATAGACAAAAAATGAAAAAATTCTACAATAAAAACAAATGTATTTATTTACCTATCGATCTGATATTTTGATACAGAAGGCACTAGAATAAAACTTAAATAAAATAGACTAACCATACTCAAAAGGAACAAGGAATAAATAATCTAAAAACAGGATATGATAAGAGAGAGGAAAGCACCCATATCAACACAGCAAAATAACAGGAGTCAACAAATACTATTTATTAATGAGTCTCAATATTAGTGGTCTAAATTCTCCAAAAACTATAACTACAAAACCTCACAAACAAAATAAGAGATATATTTCTGCTTGGTCCAGGAAACACACCTCACCATCAAGAATAGACAACACCTCAGGATAAAAGGTTGGTAAAAGATATTCCAAGCAAGTAGAATCAAGAAACAAGTAGAAATGGCTATCACGAAGTATGGTAAAATATACGTGAAAGAAACTAAAACTAATGAAAAGAGATAGGGAAGGATACTGCATACCTGTTGAAGGAAAATTTCACCAAAACAATTTTGGAATTCTAAGCATTTATGCACCAGATGCAAAGAATTCAAGTTCATTAAAAAAAAAAAATTGCTACAGCTAAAAATCACATATTGACCATAACACAGCAGGTAATGGTTGTCTTCATCAAGTCGTATCCAACATAAAAACCTTGGTCTTAAATAACATCACATCAAATGGACCTAACAGATGTTTATAGAACATTTAACTCAAACACTAAAGAAAGCACTTTTTTTCAGAAGCTTATGGAAAGTTCTCTAACTGACCACATAAGATACAAAGCAAGCCTTGAAAGATATAAGAAAGTTGGAATAACACCCTTCATCCTATCTGACCACCCCAGATTAAAATTTCCTATCAACAACAAATAAGGAGGCAGATTACAAACTCATGAAAATTGAACAACTCACTACTGAATGAAAATTAGATCAAGATACAAATTAAGGTGGAAATGAAATAATGAAAATTAAAATACAATATACTGAAACATATGTGACAATATAAAATCAGTTCTAGAGGCAGGTTCATAGCACTAAGTGCATACATAAAAAACTGGAAATACATCATATTAATAACTTAATGACATACTTGGAAGCTCTAGAAAAATAAGAATAAATAACAACCAAGAAGAACAGCTGGAAAGAAGTAATAAAACTCAGGGTTGAAATTAATAAAATAGAAACAAACAAGCAAACGAACAAACAACACTAAAAATCAATGAAACAAATGATTCTTTGAGAAACTGGACAAGATTGGCAAGCTTTTGGCTAAATTAACCAAAAAAGAAGTAATTCAAATTTTAAAAATTCCAGATAAAAAGGGAGACATTACAACAGACACTGGGAGAATTCAGAGAATCATAAAGACCTATATCCCACCAAACTGAAAACCTGAAAGAAATGAATGAATTTCTTGATATGCATGACCTACCAAAGGTAAAAATGAAATAAATAATTTAAACAAACCTATGACCCCTAGTGAAATATTAACAGTAATGTGAAAGCTCCTGGCTCATTGTTAATAAATATAGACTTGTGTGTTCTGTGTAACTTTTCCAGGCACATTCTAGCAAGTTTTTAGACTGGGTGTTCTCATCTTTGCCTATGTTCAACAAGGTGATGCAAAATGGAAAAATCAGGGAACAGAGGATGTGACATTGAGAAGATTGTTTCTTTAAGAGTGGAGTTGTTCTCAAATGAGAATTCTAACTTGGATAGTAAAAATAGCGAACTACAAGATATGCTTCTCATGAATTCCTTCTTATGCTTCTACCTATTTGGTAATGGTTCCACAAGCTTCTTCCTCTCACTTGGCCAATCCTGCTACCCTGGCTCCTTATAGCATCTGGGCTATGGGCCCAAGTTTCTTCTCCTCTATTCCTAAATATACACAACTTTTCAGCTCACTCCATCTTCTGAGGCCTCATCATTTGTTCTTTCTTCATTTAGTCTGGCTTTATTTATGATCCTTAACATTCAGTCTCTTATGTGACTTTTACTCCCTCACCTTCATTCCATTTGTCTTCCTTTGCCCCATTGCCATTATAGAGCTCTGGAATGAGCATCATTCAGGCTATGTCTACTGTCTTTATTACATAGATTTCTATTTCTTATAAGTATGATTTGTCTTCTTAAAGACGATTGCAAAAGTGCTGTAGTTTCTCTACTGCTCCAGCTTGGGTGATTTGGCTTGCCAAGTTTAGAACTTCAACAAGTGTGGAGATTTGTGGTCATGCAGGTCCAGAGCCTAATCACAACTTATCTTAGGCTATTCTTAGCTACTTTAATAGCTATTACTCATCCACTTCTATGTCAGACCTCCTATTCTATGACCAACAGGTAAAAACCTTTGGAATGTTACAAAACCCTCATTTCCACCAACCAAAGGACTAAGAATGCCATTAGATAGCATATGAGGTCTATATTACATCTTTCTCTACTTTTGCTTCACCCCACATTTCCACCAATGTAATTTTAAAATGCCTTCATTTGTGAATTGCTTTATTATATAAAAGCCTCATCAAATTGTTACCCCACTGGGACAAGGATTTGATAGTAACTAAATCTGTTCCCAAGCCATGGGCACTATATTTACCCCCCAGAATAAATGATCCTTGAGTTGACAGGCTTTCTTCCATAATGATTACCTAATGATTGATTAATTGCCCACACTGTTGATCTTGCTCTCCAACTCAGCTAATATCAAGTCACCCAAGCTCCTATCCTCAGTCACATAGTCTGGCCAGCCCTACCTTCATCCCTTAGTGTGACCTGCACTGTGATCTGGTCCATCTAGTTCCTATTCTAAACAAAACACACCCAGATGGTGTGCCACAATTTATATCTGAGAAGATAAAAGGAAAGGGCTGACCTGTTTGAGAAACTAGGCCAAATTATTATTATTATTATTATTATTATTATTATTATTATTATTATTATTATTATTTTATTTGATTATTACTAATATATTACATACATCTCAACAGCAGTTTCCCCTACCTCCTCTCCTTGCAGTCTCCTACCTCATCTCCTTTCCTCCAGATTCACTCCTCTTCTAATTCCCTTCAGAAAAGACCATGCCTTTCAGGGATATCCATTGAACATGACTTAACAATATGCAATAAGACCAGACACAATCCCTCATATCAAGGCTGGATGAGAGAACTCAGTAGGAGGAAAGGGGTTCCAAGAGCAAGTAAAAGAGTCAGAGACAGTCCACACCCACTGTTAGGAATCCTTTAAGAATATCAAGCTACATGACCATAACATATATGCAGAGGACATAGCTCAGACCCATACAGACTCCCTAATTGTTGCTTCAGTCTCTGTGAACCCCTATGAAACATGCTTAGTTGATTCTGCAGACTGTGATCTCCTGGTTTCTTGACCCTATGGTCTCTACAATCCTTCCTTTTCCTCTTCTGCAATGTTTGACTGTGGGTTTCTGCATCTGCTCCCATCAGCTGCTGAGTATAGCAGAATATCATTAGGGATTATTTCACTGACTTTTTTTAACCAGTCATGTTTGGTTTTATCTGAGGTCCCTGGGCTATCCAGCTTTTGATTCCTGGCCATCCAGGCAAAGTCAGTCACGGATTCCCTCTCTTAGTGTAGGTCTCAAGTTGAACCAGTCATTAGTTATCCACTCCTACACGTTCTGTGCCACAATTACTCCACCACATCTTCCAGACAGAACTGATTTGGGGTCAAAGGTTTTGCAGCTGAATTGATGTCCCAATCCTACCACTGGATGCCTTTGATGATTATAGAAGATGGCCACTTCAGACTCCATATCACCCATATCTCATATCTCATAGATTATAGGGTGTTTCCACTTAATAGGTTTCCACATTGCCCCCCAATTCCAGTTGTCTCTCTCAGTACTCTCTCCTTCCATTCTCCCATGCTAGATCCATCCAGTCCCTATCCCCACCCATTCTGAGTTCACTCACAAAATTTATTCTATTTCTCCTTCCCAGAGATATCTATGCATTCCACTCTTTAGCCCTTCTTGCTACTTAGCCTCTCGGGAGGCTAATCTATTGTCATGGTTGTAGCATGATAATAATAGATACATAGCTATTGGACTGCATAAAGCTAAAGTCCAAGTGGACCAAAGACCTCAACATAAAACTAGATAGACTGATCCTGAGAAAGTGGGGAATAGCCTTGAACATGTTGACACAGGACACAGCTTCCTGAACAGAACACCGTTAACATAGTCACTAAGGTCAACAATTACGAAACGGGACCTCATGAAACTGAAAAGCTTCTGTAAGACAAAGAACACAGTCAGTGGGACAAAACAGCAATCTACAGATTGGAAAAAGATTTCCACACCCCACATCTGACAGAAGGCTAATATCTAAATTATATAAAGGACTCGATAAATTAAACAACAAATCAAATAACTCAATTAAAAATGGGATATAGATCTAAACAGAATTTTCAAGAAAGGAACATCAAATGGCAAAGAAGCACTTAAAGAAATGTTTCTCATTCTTAGCCACCAGGAAATGCAATTAAAAACTACTTTGAGAGTCCATATTACATCTTTAGAATGGCTAAGATCAAAAACACAAGTGACAGCTCATGCTGGTGAGGCTGCAGAGCAAGGGGAACATTTCTCTATTGCTGGTGGGGGTGGAAACTGTACAGCCCTTCCAGAAATCAATATGGCAGTTCCTCAGAAAGTTCAGGATCAATCTACCTCAAGGTTCAGCTACACCACTTTTGGACAGGAACCCCCCCCCTCCCCCAATGCTCCATCATACCACAAGGACAGCTGCAACCATGTTCATCGCTGTTTGATTCATAATAGCCAGAAACTGGGAACAACTTAAATGTCTCTCAACTGAAGAATGGATAAAGAAAATGTGGTACATTTACACAATGGAGTATTTATTATTCAGCTGTTTAAAAAAGTCATGAAACATGCAGGCAAATGGATAGAACTAGAAAAAATCATCCTGAGTGAGATAACACAGGATGACAAACACTGTATATATTCATTTATAGGTGGATATTAGCTGCTAAGTAAAGGATAACCATGCTAGGCCAAATTCTTTTTTACAAATCCTACATTCTCTGACCCTATCATGTCCTGCTCAGTTTTGAGCTCAGTTTAGTTTGAAGCACAATAGCTCCTTCTTTGTGTTTGTGTTCCCAGATCTTTAAAGGTTTTTGTTTGTTTGTTTGTTTGTTTGTACTTGATTTTTCTCATTTCTCCAAATTACCCAAATAACCCCATTTCTTTTCCATGGCTCCCCTTTCATAGGACACCTTAGTCTTCCAGCTTCCTCCTTAGTGTTATTTTTCTTCCTTTCCCCTTATTCTACTGTACTGGAATCCCTCCACCATCTCCAATGAAAGTTCTCCACGTCTTCCTTCTTCTTCTCTTTATATAACTTACATCCTGCTATTCTCTCTAGCATCTCTCCTGCACCACATGCACATATGGAAGACTTTTTATTTTACTGATTTCTATGGTTACTGCAGGTTCTATACTCACATCTGAAGATTTGGAACTAATAACCACAGGTGAGAGAATTTATGCTGTTTGTCTTTCTGGGTCTGGATTATGCTACTTAGTTTAATATTATGTGGTTCCATCTATTTACCTGCAGATGCTATGATTAACTTTATCATATTTTCATTATCCATTCCTTAGTTGAAGAATATTTAGGTCATTTCCACTTCTTAGTTGTTGTGAATATGGTGGCAATCCGGAAAAGTGTGTGTTAATTCCTGTTATTTTTGTTGCTTTTGATTACAGGATTTGGAATGGTTCACGTATTTTCCATCCCTCCTTGATTGTGTTTAACCCTCTCTTAAATCTTAAGTATTCCTTCCAGTAACCACTGTAGAGCTCGTTTAGTGGGTATAAACTTCTCACTTAATTTTTATCATGGAAAGCTTCTCTTTTGATTAGGGCTAGTGGTTTTCTGAGCATAATAGTTTGAACTGGCATCTGTTGCCTTCCATAGCTCATAGAACAGTATCTTCAATCCTTCTGACTTTGTAAGTCTTCATTGAAAATTTAGCCGCTATTCTGATGTGTTTGACTGTGTGTGTGACTTTGTCTTTCTTGCTGTCCTCAGTGCCCTCTCCTTGATCTGTATGTTTAGTGATTTGCCTATTCCATCCACGTCATGGGGTGTGTCCTTTCTGGTCCTGTCTATTTGGTGTTCTGTGTGCCCTTTGTATCTTGATAGACATCTCTTTCCTTGGGGAAGTTTGGCTCTGTGGTTTTGTTGAAAATATTGTCTCTGCCTTTAACCCAGGTTTCTTCTCCTACCACATTTAATGTTTTCTTTCATAGAGTGATCAGGTTCTTCCTGTCCTCAAGACCTGATGCTCCATTGGTGAGGCTTTTTTTTTTTACCTTTTGGCTTTCTGAATTTTTCATTTTGAGTTTTAATTTTGTATTTCCTTAATAGATTCTATCTCTTCATTAAATTCTATTTTCTTCTTGAATTGTCCATTTTCACATAATTTTCATTTGAGTTCCTTAAAAGATATTTATTATTGCTGTTTTAAAGTTATTGTCTTGCACATCATTCAAGTTGCTTTTCTCCAGTAGCAATAATTTTTGGAGAAGACATATATGCTTGGTTATTTGTTTTGGTTGTGCTTTTATTAGAACACTCACTGAGGCATCTGAAGTTAAGTCATAGGTAGTGTTTCTTAGTATGGGTATCGGGTCTTTATTTTGTTGAGTAGGTATTTAAATCTGTTGTTGTTTCTCCAATGTGTCAGGATGAATGAGACTTAGGGTTCAGTCTTGGTGAACCCAGTGTTGATGCTCAAATGGGGTATCAGATGTGGTCCTGGCTCAGCTAGGACTAAGAGAAACTTCTGAGCCAGGAGAACTCTGGGGGAGGTGCACAGGGCTCATCCTCAGGTGGTAGAGTAGGTGAGGTACTGATCAGAGTCTGAGAGCTATACTTAAAGGGGAGGAACCTGTTGCAAGGAGGGACCCAATATTCTTTGGCAGGCAGCTGGAGTTATGGAGTTGGCAGTTGGATTTGTGGTTCTTACTCTGGAAAAGAGGAGTGAGCAGGCATGTAGTCTATGATGCTTAAGCAAGAGGTAGAGGTGAGTGGACTTGGCAGGAGAGTCGAGGATCCCTAACTAGAGAAGTCAGAGCATGCAAGTGGGCGAGAGAACATATGGTGAGCTGGCAGGCATGGGTGTGAGTGGAGTGTGAGCAAGAGTCTGAGGTCCCTACATGTAGAGGAGGAGCGTGTGGATGTGTAATACTACAGGTTGAGAACTGGTGGTCTAGGTTCTCTA
This sequence comes from Arvicanthis niloticus, assembly GCF_011762505.2. Classification (NCBI taxonomy): domain Eukaryota; kingdom Metazoa; phylum Chordata; class Mammalia; order Rodentia; family Muridae; genus Arvicanthis; species Arvicanthis niloticus. Next base: position 26,351,886 of record NC_047671.1, read on the forward strand.
ACCAGAGATAAGGAATGGGCAGGCACAGGCTTACCTGTGATCTTCTGGCAGAAGGCAAGGATATGAGGAGTCCCATAAGTCTGGGATTCCCATCTGGATGGAAGAGGCCTATGATCTTTTTTTATCTAAAATTTCCTAGTGTTTAAGTGTCCCAGTCAACTATGCTATAGAAATATTACACAGGTTTAAAAAAATCTCATAAATATTAAATTATATGCTATTCTAAGTAGAGTGATAAAACCTCACAGCATTATATTACAACTCACCCAGGATATGAATCATACCTTTCTCTAGCATATCCACACAACATATAGGCTATTATACCATTAGTCATTCTTGGTTGTCAGATGTGCTGCTGTTGGGTATCGCATTGTTCCAGTCCAAGTAACCACTCTGTAGTGATGAAGGAAAGCATTGTGACATCTATATCATTCACTTTAATCTTAGTGCACCATCAGACATCACCATGTATTAGGCTGTAATGCAGTACAATAACGTGAATCATCATAACATCCATTATAGTATATTTTGTAATTGTTCTGTTGCATTACCAGTTGTTATTATTGTTCATCTCTTATGCTTACTTCATAAAACTTTATCATAGGTATGCACACATAGGAAAAATATAGGATTTTGTAGACCCAGGTACCCATGGAGGAATAGAAAGCACCTTCAGAAGTTAAGGGGAGTACAGAGCACTCGGGAGTCATACTTCCCCTACTTTCAGTCTCTAAAGTTATTTGTTTATTGATGGAGTGAGTCAAAATACAGACCCAGGAAGAAATGAATTTGCTGGTGTTTTCAGGAGGCCAGTCTGGCTAAATCATGAAATCACTGTGGACAGGAGATATGCACAGGGAAAGGGGAGGGTGACAAAGGTACAATTATATTCTAGAAGTTCTGGAAGATTGGATTAGGAGCATGGGATACTAGAGTCATGACTAAGAAAGGAGAAATGAAGGTTAAACAAGGCCATAACAGTGGGGATCTAACCTAGTAGGATTGGCATCCCGATAGCGCACACACCCAGGTGTATGAGCTTAAAGAATAAACCATTGAAGGCAAGCATGAAGTGTGTCTTCTGGAAGCCAAGGAGGGGGCCTCAGGAGAAACCAGCCAAGACAACACTTTGATACAACCTTAAAACTCGGAGAAAAGAAAGTTCTGATGTTTAAACTTTTTGGCTTTTATATCTTGTTATAGCATCCTTAACTAATACATTATCTCATGCTGTCTGACTGTTGGGTTACAGGTATCCTTTCAGCTCCGAGCACAGTATATGTGATGTTTGTTTATTTATTACTCCTGACAGTTATGTATGTGTGCACCAATATCCAGATATGTGATGTGTAACAGGAGGGAAACTGTTGCTATAGTCTATCCTCATCCTCTTATCTACTAATTGGAACTGTTACTGATGTGAACCAGGTCATTTTTTTAATGATAGGGTCCTGAGGAGGAGTTGCCGGGGATGTGAAAAAAAAAGAAGATTTTTAAAAAACCATAAAAGCAGGTGTCCAGAGAGGTCTTGCACAAGCTCTGTCTTATGCCAAGCAAGTTTATTAAGAAGTGCAGCATCTTATGTACTATGTTCATGGGAGAAATTGGACAGAGTCATGAGAAACTATGACACAATGGGCCAAATGTCGCTACCCACGTCTGACCCTCGGAAGAAGGCAACGGCAACCATGTTCTTCTTCAAGCGGTTTATTCAGCTATCCCTGTACAGCACGCTTCCTCTCTCTCTCTTTCTCTTCTCGTCTCTCTTCCCCAGCTCCAGCAGCCCCTTATAAGCATTGCCTTGATCCTATCAGCAGCTGCCACGAAGTCACTAATTGGCCACTCTCAATGATGCGAGGTGGGGTGACCGGGTAACCACACCTCTCAGCACATACAACTCCATATATGGAGTTGTCTTTTCTCTCAAGCAATGCCTATGCCAAGCGCCACCTTGTAATGGAGAGAGCAGAGCCACTTCCCACAGCCAAAGTCAGTGGGAAGCTACCCAAACAACGTTGCATAAGGAGAACATAGGCTATCTCAAAACCTTACAGACCTAGTACACAGTAGCCTTGGGACAAGATGGGTTATCAGGATATGAAGCCACAGCTCCCATAGGCCAATACTGGCTCTGCCAAGCATATTCCTGGTTTTGAGAAGGTGCTGTGTTCCTTCACACATCATGGTCTCAGGGAAAGCCCCAGTTGACCAGCCAATCCCCCAACAATTTATCATCAATGGCTCAAAGGAAATTGAATGCAGCTGATACACAGGATCCTTGGTTTTGCAAACTCCCTATTCCCATAAGCAACTGGAAACAACCCTGCTACACACAAGGCCAGAATCCAAATGTCCAGATCCCTAAGGCTCTGCCTCCTCAACACACAAGAGCAAGATCAAAGTTCAGGCTATGTCAAGACAAGACAAGAAAAGGGAAAGAAAGAAAAGAGAGCCAGAATAGGAAATAGACATGGAATGAATGGAGCAGAAGAAGAACATGAACCAGAGCTGGCTCAGTTGAATGCATTGATCACAGTATAAAATGGTAGGTCCCAAGAAGGCCTTGAGATTTTAGGTGTTATGCCTTTTGGGTGACATAGGGAAGGAGCTCTGGGGGCTGTGATCAAGAGTTGGTATGGCAACAAGCAAGGGGAATAAACAGCAGAGTAGGAGCCTCCCCTCATCCTTCCCTTTATATGTTAATTTGGAGGGTGGGGTTTTGTACTGCTAGGCATAGGACCCAGAATTTCATGAGTGGTTGGCAACTGCTTTACTCTTGAACTCCATCTATAGCCCTCAAGGATGTCGTTTCAAGTTAATCTCAGTAGAAGCAGAGGCAGCAGAAAGCTCCAGGATATAAAAGACACCATTTTGTTAGTTTGTTCTTTACATAGATAGGTGTATGGGATAGGGCAGGAAACATTGGTTCTGGGACTTCCTCCCTCCTTCCAAATGATCATCACATGTAAAGAATTCCACACACTCTGCCTCCATGGCCCAGCCCATTCTGCTGCTCATTTACAACACCAGCTCTCCTCCCTGACGACTTTGGTTCTATTGGTTTCACGTTTATTATTTCATTGGTCAGTGGAGCTCCAAATCTACCCTTTCAGCCACACACTTCAAAGCACTACAATTGAAAAATTAAAGTGTATCTTCTTTAGCTTAAACTGCCACTGTTCTAAGTCCTTGTTCTTATCTCTGCTAAAACATATCGACTGTTTGAACCTATCTCAGAGGCTTGTTCTAAGTTTGAAATGAACTAATCCAGAGACATAGAAGCACAGATTCAGTACATGTTAATGACTTAATATACATTAGTTCTTATGAGAGTCCACTGCTATAAATATTGTTGTTCTGTCCCTGGATTGTGCCCATTTCTGATGCAATCTCCCTTATATCCTTCCAAGTAGCTGACCCAGGGACACCTCAGTCAAATCTTCCTTATTCCAATATAACCCTTTAATGAGTCATCCTGTTCTTCCTTCAGGTAGCACAAATCTGGAAAAGAAAAATGTGCAAGACTCCACAACTTTTGGCATTTACGTTTTTGCATTGATCATATACTTTCTCCCACTGCATGGTCCCATGATCGTGCTCCTCCTGAAGGATTGATTCAAGGCTCCTGCTTTGAAGGAACAAACTGAGAAACGAACAAACTTCCCATGATCTGAAGGGAGCTACTTTCCTACTCCACAACTACCTCCCCAAGTGTGTAGTTCAGGGTTTAGAGTGAAAATTTCCTCTCTACAGAAGCAGTTTCCAAAACCAGCTCAACCCCACAGCTGATCCCTTGACCTCGCTCCTCCTCAAACTCAGTCTCCACCCATCCGCCTCTGCTTTGTTTTTGTAAAAACCCAGAGTATCATGAACTCAGCCCCACCCTTGAGAAACTCAGTCTGACATTTGCCTCCTAGCCATAGCCTGGATAAACAATCACTTGTGTTCTCTGTGCCTACTAAGTCCGCATTTTGTTTGAAACTTGACTTTTCAGGGTCTAGCAGGAGTTTCTAGAACATGCGTCTCTCTTCCAAACCTTGATACTCCCTAACACAGAGATATGCATGTTGGAATTCACAGCTATACTCAGTCAACATTCATAAAATCACTATCCTTTGGTTTCCACGCAGTGCCATATGGACTTTGAGAGAAGTGTACAACAAGCTATTGACTGTGCTGGAGCTTGCTTAATGGCCGTCAGTCTGTATATCCATTTCGAAGGATCTGACATACTCCTGTCAATGTTGGTGCCAAATGTCTTCAAGCTACAGCACACCTCAATTCTTCTGTTGTCAAAAGAGGATTATGATGGGCTCCACATCTTAATCTTTCTAAATAGCAATCTCCACGCTCACCTACTTACTGAATCATCTGCCTTCTATGAGAGAGGGAATGGCTCCATCTATGCCTTCAGCTTATGTCTTCCCTTTATAGGACTCTGGTTAGCCACCCTCCGCTGTGTGGCTTTATTTGCCTTTGGCTTTAAGAGACTCAGCATATGCAAGACTCTGCTGAGAGAAGGCAAAGGCTCTGCCATTTCTCTTTTTCCCTGATGCTCAGGTATCCAAAAGAACACTCTGTAAGCCAAGCCTAGCCCCCCCCTTTTTTTTTCTTAAGAAAGAAGTAAGTGCTTTTTCAAACTGTAAAAACTATACCACATCTTGAAACATGGCATTCATTTTCTGTAATCTTTCATATCAGACAGTAGAAGTTACGACTACCTATCCTTATTACAATCATCAGTTCTTGCCTTTGACTCAGCTCTGCAGATTCTCCTCCAGTGACAAGTATCATGATCTTAGGAAAAATTATATAAGCCTTCAAATTATACAATTAGGGCAAAAAACTGCCTAAAATTACATCCCACAACATTAGCTACCATATAAGTATTCAATGAGAAGCACAGAACTTGACACAGCACACACACACATACACGCAGGCACACATATGCACACACATACACACTTGCACACGCATGCATGCACACACACAAGAATTATATACGTAGCATATTTAGATATTGATGTTCTAGTCAACAACATGTTGCACATAGAATCATAGTCCGTGAAGAATATAATGAAGTTGAAAAAAAAAAAAATCCTCATGACCTAGGTCCTTTTTTAGCCATTGTAGCACGACTTTGCATGTGCAGTGCATGTGTGTTTGTGTGTGTGTGTTTGAAGTTTTACGTAACAGTCCAAAAAAATCCCATGAGGTAAACATGACTTGTGTTTCAGAGATGCAGAAACTAATATCTCTCAAAGTTAACTAACATATTCATGGCTTTAAATGAACAGTTCAAATGAAATCCACAGTATACAACAGTTATGCTTTTAACAATATTGTATTGCCTTCCCCTGAAATATGTAAAAGTCTAACGTTTAAGGAGATATGATGTAATTTCTAATTAGTTTACTATCATTTGCATATGCTATGTTTCAGACCATAAACAATTAAGCGCACTACACAATGGGTTTTATTTCTTCCTGCCTTCTGGGTTTCCACACATGTCCTTGAGTTTGGCAGACAAATAGCAGGCACTTGGATAATTGTGCCTGGACAATGCAGTATATAATTTAAAGTTTGTCAACTACTTGTAGTCATTCTCATGTTGACCTTCTGGGGACACAGTAAGAATGACCATATCTACTCCATGTCCTGTACGTCTGGAAAAGATCATGAGACTAATATCCATGTGGCAGAGAAGGACAATGACAAGGGTATCTCCCCTGGGATGGAAGGAATACTTACTTCATAGTTGGAAAGGACATCATCTGGGAAATGGCTTCACCTCACTGGACGATGCTAATCTAAACAGTGACAACCTTGCCCATCTGGCAACCAGAGTAATATCCATGCTGCTGCATCACAGAAGCACCGATTCAGAGAGGTACAAACTTTAAGTTATAGAAATCTCAAAAGTACATGTAATCATAATATGACCATGCTTTCCTGACTGGCACAAGTTTACAGCTTTATAAATGACGTATCCAAAATGACATAGGTAGGAAATGCCACCACCTTTCTTGTAGCCTCATAAATGTCAAAGCTGTTACATTTGCAAGACCCCTGAATGTTTAATGTATAGGTTCATTGCTTGGAGAATAACACTGTATTTTCTCAGGAGCCGAACATAAATATGGGTACACCATGGCTTGCCTGTGTTTAAAAACTTGCATTTGAGTAGAATAAATCAAGCATGAAATATTCTTTTGTTTCATATCTAAGACAAGAAATCCATGCTTGGTATTTTCTGTGAAAAGCTTAGTCTAGGTAACAGTCTTCACTTATGCAACAAACAGAAAAATACTATTCACCTCAGAACGTCTACCTGTCAGTGAGAAGGGACCCAGTATTTGGCTGACAGGTGTGGCAGCACCACTCAGGGTGTGACATGCTTTGTGAGCCAGTCAGGTCCAATGCTGACTTTGGATGAGCTCACAGGAAAGGTGGAGAAACCAAGACTTGCCATATAAACCTGACCCCTCTCCCATTACATGGCCCATTTGACTTCAAGCTAATCTCAGATCACTAGCCTCTGCAACACAGTCCTCTCCACCATGAAGCTTGTTGGTGGTCTCCTGTTGCTCTTCACAGCAACCTATTTCTGCAACTGCTCTGATGAGTTGGGTAAGACAATGTCACATACAGATCTGAAGGTTTTATTGTTCATATACTTTCTCCCAGGATCTAAGCTGCAGACATAAATATATGATTAAGTGGATTTAAAGTGAGAGAAACAGACCTGATCAGGGAGAGGGATCATGGTTCTGGCTGCACTTTGAGGGATTGGAGTCTAATCCCTGTCCTTGCAAGGATTTTTACTTGGCACCCATGAACAAAAAAAAAGTTCTAATTTCTCTAAAAATATGTATTGCTTAAGGATATTTGCAGCTGTGTCAGTAGATGGCTATTCTTCAGTGCAGAGATACAGGGGTCCTTAGATGTCTTCATGGATTCATATAGTAGAAGCTAAATAAAAGACACTTCTCTGGAGGTCTAAAGTTAATGATTCAGCTTTTAAATTGTGAAGAGGTCTGTAGTTAAAATAAATTTCTAACTTGTTAAAGACATCTGTTTACTTTTCTGTTTGTTTGTTTGTTTGTTTGCTTGGCACAGGGTTTAACTATGTAGTTGTAGGTGACCTGGGACTTACTATGTAGATCAGGCTCAAAGAGATCTGCCTGCTTTTGCCCTTGAATGCTTTGGTATAATGTGTGCACCACCACACGTAGCCCTTTCTATTGGTATATGTTAATTAGGAGAAAAAGTATATCAGAGAGAAGGCTTCAGTGGCAACTGGCTTAATCAAATACACCATAGTCTCCAGCAAGAATAAACAAAATTGCCTTCCTGATTCAAGGGCTTATGCACTGACTATTCAAGCCCCTAAGCAAATAGCTGTGATTTTGCATAATGATGGGGTCTGTTGAGATTCATTGCTGGGAGAAGTGAAAAGTCTTTACCTGAATCAATATTGATTAATGGAATCCCAGGGTTTGCTCTATTTGTGATGCTTCCATTGTATTTGTCTTCCAGAAGTGACCAGCCACCCCCCAGCAACAGTAAGTGTGTTGAACAAATTTTTAACTTTAATTTCTATTGGCTGTCACTTATTCAAAAATATTTGTGAAAGATCGATACATAGTTCATGTATGTTTATGGAAAGCAACAAATGAAGAAATGTTTTCTATATTTGTAAATGGCCAATATAGTAGAATGTTTCTTACGCAAGTCTCCTATGTATTAAATAATGGGAATTGATGTAACACAAAGTTAATTGTGTGGAAAGAATTCATAATCCTAGCTAGCCCATATAAAAGACACACAGTCCAGGTATTTTATTTACAAACTGTAAGCCTAGATTGGGTGGTTTGGAGCTATACTAAGTTTTCCCCCAGCTATGAAGTCCCTTGTTAACTTGCTGTTTCTCCTGCCCCCCTGCTCATGGTCCATCTCTTCTCATGGCAGCCTCCTCCACCTTTGTCTTCTTTCTTCACCCTCTCCCTATATTCACAACCCACCTCACTAGATCCTCAATTCCCACCTTTCTCCCTCCACTGCCCAATCACAAGCTCTAGCCTTTTATTGATCAGTCAAATTGAGCAGCAAAGTTCACATAGCATCATGTGGAGTACATGAGAATCTGCTAGTCAAGGGCAACCACATCTTGAGAAGCCAGTATTTAGCATTAGAATACAAGCGACATCAGACTAACCCACTACATAATTGTAAGGCACAGAAATGGCCAGCGATTGCTCACCGAGTGAGGCATTAAAAAGTAGGAAGGGTTCTGGCACTACTGGGATTTGTCATGATGGCAATGTCACTATAAAAGCAATTTCAACAGCATCAGAGCACCTGAGTTGTAGTCTGTCTAGTTGATCCAAGGTAGTTATCCTTGAGGTATTTGAGAAAATCAGGACATTCTCTTGTGTCTGACTAGGTGGACTGTGACATATACAAGAAGTTCCCAGTGGTGGCCATCCCTTGCCCCATTGAAAACATACCAGTTTGTGGATCTGACTATATCACTTACGGGAATAAATGCAAGTTGTGTACAGAGATCTTGTGAGTATTGAATACAAAGAAACAATATCCGGAAGCAATGTCCTCTACTAATTCTCTTCCCAAGATTCCTCTCAACTCTTTACATTCTACTTTTTCCCATGCAGAATAGAATGTGGGAACAAAAATTGGCCAGCTATTCTGCCAGCTTGAAACGCTCCTATCCTGCCCACAGATCCAATTATTGTAATTCTGAATTCTTAAGTTTCTAAACTCATATTTTGTAATCTAGAGGCAAGTCAGGAGTCACCAAAACTGGCCATTGGAGCGGCCTCAAACCCAAGTTCAATTTTTACTAGTTTAAGAAGTAGAATTCCATACAAATTCCTATTTTTAAAAGTTCATGAATAGCTGAAATACACTATCCTATATGATTTTTAAATTACTACACACCTTTAATGCATCTGGCATTTAGTCTCAAGTTCCTGTAGACTTGAGTTGTAGAAAATGCAACTTCGCACTTTCTATCCTATACCAAGTTTAATTTTATCATCACTAACTATTTTTTTAATCCACTGTGTTGGGACACTTATTTCATATTTTGTGTTCTCATCATCGTGATTACCTTAGCAAGTTAGAATCACAGGTTGGGTCTGAGCCCAGAAAACATGTCTACATACACATTCATGTCTGAAAAGTTTCATTTCACAAAAGGAAAGATTCTTTAACACACACACATATACAGCCCTGAACCACGAAACTAGGCACGCTCAAGAACATGAGACTCTGAGAGGGAGCCATGGTGGAAGGCTTCATCAGTATTACAGTATCCGGCTCCATCACTTCCCTGCTGACCAAGAAAAGCTGAAAGATAAGCCAACTCAACTCCTTTTGTGGAGTCTGTTCTTTCGATACCTCAAGTAATCTTCCTGCCTCTGGGATCAATGGAAGAAGTGGATGGGCTAGAACCATAACTGAAGCAGAGAACTTCTGCTCTGTAGCAATAGCATGGTGTTTTGGAACTCAGGCTTGCCTTTATGTGGAAAGGGGTTCTGCTCCATAGTCTTGCTCTTAGCCGTAAAGAGGTCCCATTGCCACTTTCATTGTTTTTGTACTGCTTTTCAACTTTTATGTTTCTGTTTTTGTTCAATCTTGTTAACCATGTCTTCCCTCAGGAGAAGTAATGGAAAAATTCAGTTTCTTCATGAAGGGCACTGCTGACCTCTCCATGGACAAAGAAAGGACAGTGATGCCTTCATCATGTGCATCACAGGTGGGCTCTGATGACTGTCCCTTCTTTGCTGATGTTGTAGTGAACTCGGATCTAGATTCACCTTCAATGTCTATGGAAAGTCCTATGTTTTTTCCGATCAACTCATGTCTCCTGATATATTACCTGTTTTGGCATCTGAATTAAAGTAAATCTCTCCAGAAACTTTACTTTTACTTTTGTTTGTATTTGATTTATGGGTGAGTTACAGGATCTCAATTACAAAGTAATTTGAGAAATAGACAATAGTTGTTCAGGAGATAATTTTGAACAATAAACATTGACTGGTTTTCAAAATGAAACATAGCAGCATTACACACAGATGTTCAGTTCAGTCTTCCCCTCTTCCAGTCTTTAACTACTGTCTATTGGTGATATTCATGTTTATTTTTATCTTCTTATCATAGTTCCAGAAATCAAACTTTCTTCATTCTAAGAAGTCAATCCCAGAGATGTGGTTGTCCCTTTTCTCTTCTCTTCTCTTCTCTTCTCTTCTCTTCTCTTCTCTTCTCTTCTCTTCTCTTCTTTCTTTCTTTCTTTCTTTCTTTCTTTCTTTCTTTCTTTCAAGCATCCCATGGCTCTTCTGGAACAATCTCCAATAGAACACAGAAGGAAAAGTTACTACCCCTTGGGAAAATCCAAACATTAATGTAGAAGTCCTGTTATAAAGATGCTGTACTTACCTATAGCTGAAAACTACATCCACAAGACCATCAACCAACAAACCTAGTAAGACCACTAGATAAAAATGTTTGTTCCTTTCCCAAGAAATAAATTTTTAAATAGCTAAAGATGAGTACTAGGTCTTCTTTAATACTTATTTTTTCCAAAGAGCTGGGGGAGTTGGCTCAGTTGGTAAAGTGTTTGCCGTGCAAGCATGAGGACATGAGTTTGGTTCACAGCATCAGGAGTGAGGATATGCACATGTTGTCCCAGTGCTAGGGAAGTAGGCACAGGTAGGGCCCTGGAGCTTGGTGATCAGACCAAATCAGAGAGCCTGGGATCCTATCAAGAGGCTCTGCAGAATTAAACTCAAGGTTAGTGCTGTCCTTCATTCATATATGCACGTGTACACACATCATGTGTGTGCCAACAGAAAACATACACACTTAGTACATAACACACCTAAATAATAAACTAAGTACAATTTTTACAAGATTAAAACTACTCGATTACTCTAGAGATAGAACACTTCAGAAGGGAGCTCATCCCTTGATGATTTTTTAATAGAAAAGAAAAGGAGGAATGTTTTTTGTCAAGCTTTGAAAATAAATCCACATAAATCTTTAAAGAGCAGGGGATATCATCCAATCCTCCACCGTGGTATTCTGTTACCACCCCCAAAGTATCCTCCACATGGAACAGTGGGTCTGTCTTCATCACCTTCCTGTCATGTGTCACCCAGGCTTCTGTAACACTATTTTCTACCCATTTGCTGAGCCTACGTGATGACCAGGACCCATGGCTTTCACTTTCTATCTGTGTCTGAAGCTATAGGATATTTTCTAAGGTGGGAAACACCACCACCCACTGGCTGGTCTTCTATATGTCTCTTCGAGGTCCTGGGATATGAAAAGTATGGCACTATGGAGACTGTGGAAAAGGGCATAAGAACAGTCATTTGAAGTCTGAGAGTTGAAAGAAGATGGTAGAGCATCACACCTTGTTCCACTTCTCCCAGGGATAATTGTGTCATGTGACTTGGATGTTTTGATGTTCAGCACATGTCTAGAAGATGCTACTGAGACTGAATAATTATCTAAGACAAGTCCAAGAAATGGCAGCCACTGATCTGTGATTACAACACTTCTCCTGATGAACCAGCCAGAATATCCATTTATTGTTTAAAAAGACAACACAATGTTGCTGGGTATCATGTCTGGGTCATTTATATATATTCACGTGCATACTTGGTACTCAAGGAATTCAGAAGAGGTTACAATATCTCCAAGAACTGGGCATCTAGATGGTTGTAAGCTACCATGTGTGTGCTGGGAACTGAAGCTGGGTCCTCTGCAAGTGCAACAAGTACTCTAAACTGTTGCGCCCAAGAAACCAGATTTCAAATCACATCACTGATCACATCACATCCCTTGTGTTCTTGGCCTTGCACTCATCAGACAAAGTCACATATATCTGTGCCATTCAGAAGACTGGAAGAAGGATGGACAAATAGAAACACTGATTTCAGTGTTGCTATGTATCACATGACTTTCCTCTTCTTTATTTGTTTTTTTTTTTTTGTTTTGTTTTTTAAAGTACTTTTATTAGATATTTTATTTACATTTCAGATGTTATCCCCTTACTCCATTCCCCCTCCCCTCTGCCCAGGAACCCCCATCCAACCTCCCTCCATCCCCCCGCTTCTATGAGGATGTGCTCTACCTCCCCACCCTCAAATTTCCCCACACTGGGCGTCCAGCCAAGGATCTCCTCTCTCACCTTAACAATCTTGTTGGACTTTCCTCTTCTTAATATCACTCTATCTGGACATCCATCGCCTAATGCTGAGTCCTCAGAAGGTTTTGCAAGGCTTTCCTTCTCCTCACTGGAGAATAAAGAATTAAAGGGCATCAACCCAGTTTATCAGAGCCCTAAAACTGAGTTGTTCACTGTGAGCAGCTAACAGGATTTCAGCGTGACACACAACCTCAGCTTTCTGTCTCAGTCAATGCCAGCTGTCATTCCCAGGTCACCTATGGCCCCCTCCTCCTCTAGTCTGCCAATCCTCAATACGAGTGGACTCAGCTTAAGCTGAGGTGTTGAGCTGTTCTCATCTGAAGATGTATATGCAGTTGGACACAAAGACAATCAACTGTTTTTGCCCATTATGTCTGGATGCTTAATTTTGATAGCTCTGATGGGAACAGATAGCCCAAGAAACACAGGCCAATTTTTATATGGGAGTTCCAAGAACCGAGCACTAAAGAGAATAAAAGCAGTGGGTTGACAAGAATGGCTGGTGAGGGTAAAATTGATCTGAGCTGTGGCTCACTCACAAGAGTATCTCATGGAGAGTAGGAACCGACTCTGGCCTCTACTTTTCTTAGAAATAAACCCGTAAGACAATACTCATCATGCACATGCATTACAGAAGCCTCAGCCAGAACACCCACTCACTGCTGAGCTGGTAGTAAAAAAACAAACGATACAATGATGGTCACATCTTGGTCCAGTCTCCTTGCTCTGGTGATATCACTTTTCCTTTTCCTCTTAGGAGGAAGTCTCTAGAACATTCTTTCTGGAAGGATTAGGAATCTACTCAGGAAAAAAAAAACATGAATACTGACTCAACCAACAGGAGTATACAGTAGGAAGTGAAAATAAAAGTTCTTGACATGGACTACAAGTTTTTAAAAAATTTTAATCATAGTTTTAAAATAAAAATTTTCTTTTTTCTTTCTTTTTCTTTTTTTCTTTTTTTCTTGTGTGTGTGTGTGTGTTTGTGTGTGTGTGTGTGTGTTTGCACACATAATTGCAGGTGTTCATGGAGGCCAGATGAAGGAGTTGGAACCTCTAGAACTGGAGTTACAGGTCATAGTGAGATTCCAAACATGAGTGCTGAGAAAGGAAGTTGTATCCTTTGGCAGAGCAGCATATACTCCCTATAGTTGGGCAATGTTCCCAGTACCATGCAAATAATTTTAAAGATTTTTTATGTTTACCCTTTTCAATGTTTTCCTTCTAGCTGATAATATACAAGGTTAGTTTGGTTATATTCATTATTATCTAAAAGTGTTTTGAATTAGCCTGTTAGTTATATAAAATGATAAATTTCATTTTTACATTTTTATAAATGCATATAAGTGCATGTTTTAAAGTTGTTTTGAAGTCATTACATTTACTTAAGTCTGACCAAGAAAGACAGTTGGAGGAGAGGTTTGAGCTAGAGTGGGCAAAGTGATCCTAAGATTAAAAAAATAAGAAAAAACACACATCCAACACACACACACACACACACACACGCATGTACTCTTAAAACCAGGTTCCACTCATGAGAAACAATATGTGGTATTTTGCCTTTTTTAGTCTGTTTTATCTTACCTGACATGGTTCCACAAATTTTCCTTTGAATATAATGATTTCATTTTTATTTATGACTGAATAAACTTCCATGTGCATCTGTACAGAAGTGAAAAAGAAATGAGGAACATGATAGTGGGAAACAGGAAACAGGAACACACAAAGATTCACCCTCTTCTTTGTTCTCCCTAGCGCTCACCCCTCCATTTACCGGGTCAGCTCCAGAGAATCATGTCTAAAGCAAAGACCCCCATCCCTCGTTCATCACTAGCAAATGCTTTGGTGAGTCTCACTTCCTTCCAGTACCAGCCTTTCACTCCCCAAAACCATCCTCTCCATTTTCTACTCTCCCCCAGTTTAGCCCCCTTCTCTCTCAGAAACTCCTGTCGAGTTAGCACACGCTTACACCCCTTCCCAGCTTTCTGGTTTCTATACCATTTTCAGTCCTAATGCTATCATTTCTTAAAGGCTTGACTTCTATGTTTGTTTCTCCTAGATTAGCACCTATAATATTATAGTTCCGTTTCAGTCACTGTCCTATGCTATGCTTCTGTGCTATATTGAGAACCATATGTTCAGATTTTAAATAAATTGAATTTTGGCAATAAATAAGAAAGCAGCAAAAACCAAAATTCTAGTATCAATGCCTGATCTAGCCTTGTGAGTTGGCTTTCTGCACCAACCCACGCTGAATGGTTCATCACACTTCTGAAAAGGACTTAAAAATGTACGAACAATGGAGAGCAATCAATGCCTCTATGAACATTCAGGGAGAAGCCAACGAGGCAGTGACCTTGTATATGCCGTAATCTAAGACTCCTTATTACAATTTTTGCCATCTATTGTAACACCACTTTGGAATTTTCCTTTATAACTAGAAAAGTAAGTTGCTGTAAGATTTTAAAAACACACAAATAAAGTAACTTAAAGTGAACTTGTTACATAGCCAAAGATCTGTTTCCAGTTCTGAAGTTGACACAAATTCTAAGACACTTCACCCTGTTTCATTTTTAACTAGATTGTCTGCATATTTAAGTAAAACAGACATTACTTCACCCAATAATACAGGCTTTCTGAAATAAGTAACCTGAGTCTGTGTCAGAGAGCGAGATGTTGAAGTAATAATTTTGCAATGTTCTTTAACAGTTAGCATACAGATCCGGGCTATAGAAGCTAGAGAGTGCTAATGGCCTTAACCACACAGTCATGGATGCATCCAGAAAACTCACACACCCAAGGTCATGAGCCAATATGGAAGTAATCTTTTGAAGAGCTCTGTTTAAACAAAGGAAAGATGCTATAAAAAAAAATGTTCCTGGAAACTCAGATCGCTTGAGTTGTTGAATCCTCTCTGGAGTGTGAGGCATTTGATACTCACCAGCAGGCTCAGAGGCTAAAAGTAACTAAAGCTCGCTGACCACACACCACACTCCAGGGGCCTCCTCAAAGAACAAGCGTGGCTTTGGGGTGTGATTCTGTTCTTCCAATCGCTCGGCTTCTCATCCGTTGTGTTATTCTTCATCCGTGGTTTCGATTGCCTGTACGTGAGCACTCTGCTCTGAGGATGGCCACACCACACCCGTCCTCTGTGACTTCCCGTAGCCCACACCTGCATCCTGTGCCTCTGGGGTGTGTTCCCCTCCTCCCCACATCTTACTCCTCCTAGAAACGAAGCCTAATGGCTCACACTCAAAACCACCACGGATGGGATTTCACCGTGCTTCGCCTTTACCTGTCAGTTTGGGCTCCACTTCCTTATTGACTGTAAGTCCCAGAGATTACCACAACTTTTTGTTGGGGTAATCATCACACCCAGTAGGTAGGAACGTGCCCTCCCTATCCTGTAAGTTATTTGTAAGGTTTCTATGATACAATGGTTAGCCTCCGGGAGACTGCAAAGGCAGAAAGCACTCAGATCAAGGCTAGGTTAGCCATTTCTGAGTACCCTCAGGAAAATCGTTTGTCTTTTGACTTTTAGTGCTCAGCTCTCAAAACAAGTATATACTGTTTCTTATAGGTTGGCTTTAACCAATGTATATAGAATACATAATACTGTGCCTGATATGTAATTAGCCAACAAATGTTGGGTTTAAGAAACAATTGCAAAAATCTGTGATTGTCATAGATTTCCTGCTAACTACATAGGTAATTTTGAATTTACATTTTTTCCAAACTCTATCCTAACGATCATTCCAGCCTGCGTTTGCTCTGAGCTACCACACCAGTCATACTAGAAGTCAACCAAGTGCCTTGATTATGACAAAATAAAAATATACAACCACCTATCAGAGACTTTGGAAGAGCTATGCCATTTTCTGATTCAGATCAAAAACTACAATGTATCTCTTCTGCTTTTGTGATTCCTCATAGCAGGGTTCTGGCTTTGGTGATCTAGTTTGATTATTTTTCTGCTACCAATCCTATGGATATGTAGTTTTCAAACTTTCAGAGGAAAAAAAACACTAAAACAAACCCAATTTTGAATATATTTAAAGCTATATACTCAGTATAAGCCTTAGATTCCTCCTGCCAAAGTCTATACTGCTTGAAAACAGCAAATGGGACAAGGATTATTCATCAAATACAAAGAACAGGAGAGCTATGCCACTGCCTCCACATGTGAAGAAATGTTCCCCAAGTGGATGGCTAACAAGTGTTTTTAACCTAAGGAAGGAGGCAGAGGTGGAGGCAGGTGGCAGCCGGTGGCCAGAGTCCCAGTAAAGAATAGGTGTGAGGGAATAAGCTTATGACACATTGTGAAGAAATAGTTCCTGCATCTGTCTGATGGACCATTTGTATTGTTAAACCACGTGTCTGCCATATGCAGTCTTAAATTACTCATGACTCGTGATTGAATAAGTAAGACTTGGGGAAGACAAGGCAATAGAAGTAGATGGTTCTAAATGTAAATTTGCTCTGAGTTTGGGATTTGCTAAGAGCATCAATACACTTTTTTTTTTTTTTTTTTGGTTTTTCGAGACAGGGTTTCTCTGTGTAGCCCTGGCTGTCCTGGAACTCACTCTGTAGACCAGGCTGGCCTCGAACTCAGAAATCTGCCTGCCTCTGCCTCCCAAGTGCTGGGATTAAAGGCGTGCGCCACCACCACCCAGCTGCATCAATACATTTAATTTTTAAGGAAAATGTGCTTCTTTCTTAAATAGTATAGGTTCCTTTGACGATAAGGACGTTTTGATTCAAGGGACCTATTAGTTTGCTAAAATAGTTCTGGTGCGGCCATGGAAGCAACCTAAATAGGTCAAATGAGACAGAGAAAGCACAGGATGTAGCAGAAGTGTATTGTTCTGGTTGCTTTTCCTCTTTCTCTGTCAAAGCTTCCACGATGAACAAAACAAAATTCAGGACACCTTCTAAATGAAATTTTTGATAAAGGAACTGTGGAAAATGATTCCGCTTAAGAAGGAAATTGTATAATTCATCAGGGTTTGGGGATTCACAAAACAGTTGTAGTGTCTTCTTTTAAAAATAGTTTATTCAGAAATAAGGCAAGAATCACAATAGAAATTCAAGACAAAAACATCACGGTTTCTTATATTCTCTTTTTATTCATAAGATTGTTTCCTTTTCAATCATCTGTGAATTAAACCAAATGATGTTTCTATACTTTTCTATACTTGTGTGTCATATATGTTCTCAGTGTCTCCCTTTGTTCTTCTTTTGCTGGCTCCCTTCCTGCTCCTAAATAGTCCACTTTCTGCTTTCATGTCATGCATATATATTTTAATTATACACACACACATATAAAACATTGATGAGTCAATTAAGTGGAAAACTGGCATATTTCCCTTTCCTGATGTGGCTTATTTTGCTTCTTATGGTGATCTCCACATCTATTCATTTTCCTGTAAATGCCATAATTTTATTCTATTTATGGTTGAATAAATTTTTATATATACAAGGAAGGTTTTCCTTATCTGTCCTCCTGACTCAGAAAAACCACAATCCTTAAGAAGCCTTTTAGTTTTTACATGCATACCTCATGTTTACATACTGATACTAACATCATAAATATGATTTTATTTATATTATATTTATATATAAACCACAAGAATATTTGCTAATATATGGCCTTTTTTCCTCCCCACCCTAAACAGTGACTTGCTAAGATGTTTGAGGCAGACAATAGCATTAAAAATGTAACTGGATAAAATAACAATATAACATTTTGATTTGTATATAAGCATATTAATAAAAGTAACATTTACTTTCTAATTATTTCATGACATGGAATAGTAGCTACAATTTTTATGTGATTACATGTTTTTATTTTTTCCCCATTGTCTTTTTCAGGACAGCAACTGCCTCAAGAACTGTCATTTTAGACCTCATGAAGACCAGTGGTCCTCCAAATGCACTCTCGTGAGTTCTAGTAGACCTATAGCCACAGTGACAGCAGCGAAAGAATAAATAGGAAGTGCCCCAGCCAGCCTCCCTGCTCTCCTGTTGTGTCTCAGAAATGCTTCTCTTCACTACTGTCTAGCTGTGTAAACTTGAACAAGTTTCTAATCTCTTTGGCTCAACTTCCTTCCTCTTCAGTTATGTTTGGATTATTGTCATATCCACTATGTAAGATTTGGATACATTCTAAATAAGATCATAATTGAAAAGTGTTTAGACTGTTCAAGAGAATTGCAAGAATTCATTGAGTGTCATTGTCTGTGTTGACAAGCACAAGACATGGAGGGCTACAGTCTTCACAGGCAAGGCAAAGATAATTTTCCTGTAACTCATCAGATTTTAATGTGGGTTCTTCCATCCTGAGATGAAGCAGGTGCTCACTACCTGAAGCAGTCAGAAACCCTATCAAATTTATCAGCATCAATTGAAATTATTAGCTCTTCAGGTCAGAGAGAAAAACTAATTGAGACGCTTCTTGATGTTTCTAAAATATTGCTTGTGTACCACCTAAGCTTACAATCACTAGTTGAAGAAAATATTGGGTCAGTTCCTGAACTAAATGCTTAACACCATGATTCCGCTGAACTGAAAATTAAAAACACACTCACACAGCACAATGAATACAGGCTTTTCATTTCAATGAATGTCCAGATTACAAAATTCTTTTTTTTTTTTTTTTTTTTTTTTTTTTTTTTTTGGTTTTTCGAGACAGGGTTTCTCTGTGTATACAAAATTCTTGACAGCAATATCCATAACACTCACTATAGTATGTCTAAGACATTGTTTTGTTAAAAGCTTAATATATAAGACTCAAAAACAAAAGCCAAACAAGTTAGCTCCTACCATATCCTTCCCTTTACTTAAGAACAGTGAGATTTAAGGACAAATATGTTCAACACAAAATGGAAATGATGAAACTTTGATTGACAACGGTGTTGGCTGGCTGCAGAATGAAGCTCTTTAACAACCTGACATTTTGCTTCCCAGTAGCATCATAATGCCAATTCATTGAGACAATACGTTGAGACAAATTTCTAGCTGTGAGCTCTGTCAGATTTCTTAGGCCAGCATCACTGTGTCCATTTAATGTTGCTGACCATGACTTTTGGTCTGTGAACCATAAAGGTAAGAGAAAGTGCCAACATTTTCTCATAGAGCTATGGATAGATCTTTAGATATAATTTAATTTTTAATGCTTTAATTGATATAGAATTACATCACTTCTCCCCTATTTTCTCTTTCCAACTACTCTCAGCTAACCTCCCTTAAACCCCCTTCATGTCTCACAACTCTCACATTAATAGTCTTTTTTTATCATTGTTACATACGTACATATGCTTCATTACATACACACATGTGTGTGTGGATGTATAATCTGACAAATTTATTCTTGTCTGTGTTATCAATATGGTTTCAAAGCTGAGCACTCGGCATTGGACAAGCAATAAAGTGGCCCATTCCTGAGAGAGGCTAGTTCTTCTTCTCCTAGCACTCATTAGAGTTGCCTGTAGCTCTTGGTCTAGGGGTTGGAACTGACAAAATTTTACTCCTTCCATATTAACCCATCCATTGGTATTGCCATTGTCCTGCTCTTGTTTAAAAAGACATTTCTAGGAGAGACTGTCCCACCACAGACTCTCTGGTATTCTGGCTCTTACATTCTTTCTACCTCCTCATCCTCAAAATAGGACTGTGATGTAGATGCATCCATTGGGGCTGGGTTTCTCCTAATCATTGATCTTTGTATTGTGTCCAGCTGTAGTTTTCTGCACTGGTCTCCATTTGCTGTAAATTGAGGCCTTTTTGGTGAGAGATGGCAGCTATATTTACCTGTGCTATAAGAACAAGATTTAGAATATACTAAGGAATTATGTTGGTCTACCCAAGTGGCAGAAGTCAATTCTTTTCTGAGAATCCACTAGCCTTGGACAGTTGGCTAGATTTTTTCAGTACCAGGAATGATTTCCTTCCTGTTGACTGGCTCTTAAGTCCAATCAGACATTGTTGGTTCTCATCAACATCTTCATGCATATCTTGCCATGATTTATACATGTTACAGCTGAGTAGAATTGTTTAATCGCTTTTCTCCCTTGGGAGATTGC
The DNA here is from genome assembly GCF_011762505.2 of Arvicanthis niloticus. Classification (NCBI taxonomy): domain Eukaryota; kingdom Metazoa; phylum Chordata; class Mammalia; order Rodentia; family Muridae; genus Arvicanthis; species Arvicanthis niloticus. Next base: position 26,372,205 of record NC_047671.1, read on the forward strand.
ATAGTATTTTTCTGAAACCATGGAAACTAGACCATAGGAAAGACTTTTACTTCAGATACAGCTCAAATCATCTGAGTTCTATCACCTAAGTGTACAATATCTTCAGCAATAGAGGCCTCTCCTCCAACCCTGAGAGGCAACCAAGGGCTACATCAATAAACTATAATGTTTTAGAAGTCACCTGAACTACACTCATCGCCTATTTGAAAGGAAGGTTTCTTGTGTCTGGTATTGGAGTTTTTGTTAGTCTACAGTACCTGTGGGCACCATTAATTATAGGATTGGTAGCAGAAAAATGTGGGGAGCATTGTTGGTCTAAGCAGCTTAACTTCATTTCAATATATATGTGTACATATATGTAACAGAGGCATATATATACATATGCATACATACATACACACTTACAAGCATTGTATATAATTTTAAGTAACTATAAAATAAGTAGAAGTAATGTAATTTTTTTGAGGCTTTATCAAACAACTTTAGTGCCATTTATCTCTCATTCCTCCTTTTCCTTCTGTGTTGACCGCCCTCCTTCCTCCCCAGCTGGGGCTCCTATCACCTGCATCCTATGGTTCCCCTCTGAGGACCCTTCCCCTCCTATGGTCCTCTTACACTTTTCTGATTTCTGTGGTTACTCCATTGTATATGCACAGCTGACGATTTGAAACTAGGAGTCTCAAGTCAGAGAGAACATGTGGTATTTGCTTATCTGGCTCTGGGTGAACTCATTCAATAGAATCTTTTCTAGGTCTGTCCATTTGCCTACAGCAAGCGAGTATGTAGAGCAACAGAGCAAAACAGAAGACCCGAACATGGATCTGATATTTGACAAAGAGACAAATCTCTCTGTGTGTCTCTCTATCTCTCTCTACTTCTCTGCCTCTCTCTGTCTTTTTCTGTCCTTCCCTCCCTTCCCCCTTTCCTCCTTTAATCCCTCCTTCCCTCCTTTCCCCTTGTGTGTGTGTATGTGAAAAGCTATCATCTTCCACAAATGACGGTAGAAAAACTTGGAGAAACATGCAGAAAACACCATTTTGTATTTCATGCCAAAAAATATTTTGTAAAAGTTTGAGGCAGGATAATTGCTTCCTCTTGGGCAGAGCGAGAAGTGTAAATGCTCTCCTTCCTTTTAAAAGCAGCAAGCACTTGACAATTACTAGACTGTATATAAGTGCTTCTAGCTCTTCAAACAATTTAAAATTTTTATTTACTTTTATTTTATGTATAAATATTTTGCCTGCATGAACGTCTGTTCAGTGCATGCCATGCCCCAGCAGTGAGGAGAGGGTGTTGAATCCCCTCGAGATAGATTTAAAGATGGTTCTAAGCCACTACATACGTCCTGGGAATCAGACTTGGTCCTCAACAGTGCAACCCCTGCAGCCTAAATGTCTAGCTCCTGCTCCATCCACACATACTTGAACTTGTAGTCAGCCCTGCTTAGAAAGAAGGCAATTACAAAGAGCCAGGGAGCACTCGGTCTGCACAGTGGATCATTAACAACATATCCACAGAGATCATAATCCAGTGCTTCGAGAATGCCAGATGTTTTTTTCCTACAGAAAACAGGTAGATTCATAGACATTTGGCTATCTCTCTCACTAGCTACACTCATTGTACTACTGTATGTGAACTGTACATTTCCTATTGGAGAGTGTGTCACCACTCAACCTGCGGCAACTAGGATTAAGACATGTGCTTATAAGCTTAGAGCCATGCTGTAATCTGTCCTAAAAGCCTTCTAGTTGAATGTAAATAAGGGAACCAAATAGCCAGTGATAACAACCATCCTGATCATTGCACCAAACACACATGAAGAGGAATCTATTGTGTGAAATACTGGACTCAAGGATCTGCTTCTAAAGCGTTGTCCTGCCATCATTCTGGAGTTCTGAGATCTTGGGTGACTTAACATCTCTCAAGACCAGTCTCTGTCTCTATAAAATGAGAAAATGGCACTATGCACCTCAAGTCTGTATGTTAGTCAACTGACACAGAAGATGTGAACACACTAAGAAGTGCTAATAGGCCAGCCAAATGTAAACAGGAGTTAATTTAGGTCATATTATGTAATCATCTTTCGGGAGGAATTTTTTCCCAGTGACTCACTAAATCTTTTTAAATTAGTTTAGGGTTCTGTTCGTGAAAATTGCCATTTCTTAATCAAGATGACACATCTGGCCAGAATGTAACCACAGAATGGTGACTCATAGCAGCTCACTCCCCTCACCTCAGTATTACTGCCTTTAACCACTGTCAGCACATCAAGAACAGTAGTGTGTACGTTTCCATGCCAAAAAAGAACAGTAAACCCTATTCCATTTAATCGTCTCAACTGAGAAGCTATGTCCAGAAAATCTTGGAGTTCTTTCATGACAAAGACAAATTAGTCTGACAATAAGTCCCTGATTGTGGCATCTCAGGATTGGAGTTAATCTACCCCAACTCCTTTCTGTACAACGAAGTCTCCCAAGAGGTCCCTGGAAGGTGGCTGACCTTACTAATCTCTGCTGTGAACAGCGGTTCTCTTGTCAGAAACAATCCGTCAGGCATGCTCATGTCAAGTCCGCATCAGCGGGATATTCTTACTTTATTGGGTAGAATTGAACATTGATTAACTCGTCATCTATGACCAACATAAGATTTAAATTTTCTTAAAACACATCATGCACTTGTTCATTTCACGGTTTTTGAGGACTTCAATATAGTTTTGAATCATTTAGTAAACTTAACTTCCATATGAATATAAATATACGGCCCCTTTTCTAAAAAGTTCTCTATCTTCCCAAGAAGGGCAATCACAATAATCTCATTTTTGCTGTGGGAACTGAATCTGGCAATTAATTATTTTTTATACAAAGCTTTGAAGAAAACTTCACGTCAGCAGGCACAAATTAAGAGCTGGTGAAAAAAAAAACCTCCAAATAAGTCATTTTAATTTTATTCTATATGAAAACTTGTTTGGAAACAAATGTTTATTTTTACACACCTGGTATAGAATTAATAAATTTGCATAATCTAAAGGTGACATGTTCATTGTTTTTCTCATTGGTAGGGCAAAAAAAAAATATCACTTAAGGGAGAAAGTATTCACTGTGGTTCACAGCTAAACAGGTCATAGTCCCTCTGGTGGCAGAAGCATAAGGTACCTAGTCACATTGTGTTCTCCCGGGAAGCAGAAAGATGAATGATTGTGTTCAGAGGATGTTCCTTCTTCTCTTGGCTATCCAGTCCAAGACTATAGTTCATGGGATGGTGGTGCCAACACCCATGCTAGGTTCTGGCACCTCAGGTTAAGCCAGTTTGGAAATGCTCTTAGGGACCCACCTAGACACATGTCGGATACATGGTTCTTAATCCAGTAAAGTTGAGAATAAAGATTAGCCATCACTGATTTATTTTTTTTAATCTATAAAGAAGTCCCCTTTATACCTTATATTGTGTGGAAGATGTAACTTAGGATCATACATAGTCATGCAAACTAATGTGTTTGTAGTTTGCTAAGAATTAACTTTTTCATACTGAAGCTGGTTATATGCAAGTTATTCTAGATTCAAATGGCTGTTAATTGAGGCCAATAGATGAGAGGTCAAATAGACTGAGGTAAAGTAAGATTTTATTGGTCTCCAGCCTTGTCATAATATGTAACTGGTCAAGTCACTTCACTTTTAGTTTCAAATCCTTCATTTTTACAAAGGGAAACAATACATACTTACTGCATTATGGTGACTCCAAATACCACATTCTTATAATGAGTTTAGTGTATCCCTTTGCCTTTGGTTAAAGAATGTCTAGCTATTATTACTATAAAATAATTATGTGAGGGCTTACTATTCAAGAACTTGATTTAACCATTTTATTCTGATTCAGTGACATATTTCATAGTCCAGCGAATTGTTTTATGGAGTAATAAAGTCTTTTAAGCAATTTAAGCAGCATCATTGCTCTCTTTGAATCCATGTCTCATAAAGGGACAACAAATTAACATGAAAGTTAAGAATACAAACTTTGAAGTCATAGCCTCCGGTTCAAGTAATAATATATTATCAATTATTAACTATAGTCATGGAGTATATTCATGGAGAAGAGTGAGACACAGTCTCATTCTGTAGTCCAGGTATTGTGGGGTGGGAGTGCATTGGGAAACAAGATACCCAAACTGATATGATCCAGAAAACAGCTTTATTGTGCAGGGTTGACACACACAGGCTCAGTAAACATCCGTCCAGAAGCTGAACCCCAAGCCCATCCAACAATTATTTTTTACATCCCATTTTACCCTCTTCATTCACACACAAGAACAATGCCTAGTAATTTATAATTTTATTGGTTCTTTTAAACCTGCAAGATGTTTCTGTGCCCATAAAGGCCAGATGAACAGACAGATAAAGGCAGCATATCCTGTGTGTATGAGTGCTTAAAAATTTTGTGAGAAGTAAGCTGAAATTTTCCAGCAGCTTCAGATTTTACCTTAAAGCTAGAAATGAGAAAGAGTCACCCAGACACAGCATTGAGAGAAGATGGTGTGGGCCAGGGTCAGTCTGAGGCTCACAGAAAGTCCTAGCAGTGAGATAGACATACCTTCTTAAGGCAGAGAGCGTCAGCTTGATCTGCAGATTTGTATTTCTAAAACATCATAAACAGTGAAAGGGGATTTTGCTCTCAATTGTATTTTCTATGAGAGTGGAAATGAATCCTCCAAGGGAATCAGGCAAAACAGGATCAGACAACTTCCCAGGTTTGAATCCCTCAAAGGCTGAAAACCATTCCCCATACAGGTCAAGTGTGGTCCAGACCTCCCTTGACAGCTAAAGAAGAGGTGGTTAATTAGGATCCAGGAGACTCTTTGACCTATTCAATGCTTTTATTTTTAAACATATATGAAGGGTAACAGGTACGTGGCATCCTTGAGATTTTATTCAGTTTCTCCCATACTGTACTCCCCCCAAATTAAAATCTAGGGGAAAAAAAAGCTTTGTTATGATTCTTTTGAAAATAAAGTAAAAATGTAACGTAAAAGAATTTTAATTGAATATGGTACATTGAAAGCTATTGATAGTTCTCTAGTACATTGCATTAGTCAGTATGAGAGTCTTCATTTGTAATCTCTCCTTTTGGATTCTCTGACAAGTAGAGACAAGCTTCCTGGATTGTAATGGTGAAGTATGGGGCTGAGAAAATGTGTATAGATTTAGTAATTGTCATTTGTCTTCACCTTCTTTTTATGAAGCAAATGTTAGGTAATTTAAATGTTTGCCCTTGGGGAGATGAAGTGCTTGTGAATACACATGAAAGGCAATTGTGTCTCAGGAAAAGAAATTCCAGTTGTCGTGCACTGGAAAAGACATCACAAGATCACAAGTCACACTTGATGGCCACCTCATTTGATCTAATTTCTCTTTTGTAAATCTTTAGTGGGCATGCTTTGAGAATGAAAAGAACAATGAGACGTGTTTCCAGGCTGAATGCTTTTGGGTTTCGACGGTTTGGATGATACGTGGTTGGGTCTTAAATCTCAACCCTCTTGTTTGAAAGAACACAAATACAGGGATGGGCTGTATACTACGTGGCCTCTTCCACCTCGTCACTTAGCGCTGGCCTTCCTCAGCTCAGTGCTCTTTGCCTCTCATCTTTTTGGTCTTACCATGTGAAGCTGTCTTTACCAGACAACCATCAACCCCTTGACTTCCTGCTACCTAAGGAATACCTAGGAATGCCATGAGACACTGTCATCTCAGAGATGGTGGGGTAATGCTTTTTAGGTGGAGGACAATGAGAAAAATGCATTTTGTGGCTGTCATTAACGGATGTTAAAAAGTGCCAGATGGGATAGACCATACCTGTAAATGTAGCCTTCGGAAAGCTGAGGCTGAGGTTGTGGGTTGGAGGTTGGAGGTCAGCCTGACTTTTGTTAGACTCTATAGAGAGAGATGGGGAGGAGGTCTGGGGGCAGAAATCACAGCGCCACAAGACAGACTTTTCTCTCGCTTACAAATCAAAGAGAGGGGTGAATCAGTATCTCTAAGAGATTGTGATTAAACATTTGATTTTTTTGTCTCTAAAGTAAGGAACTCAGGTCCCCATAGTCCAGCTTGCTTGTAGTTAGGCATCTTGCGTAATCAGAAAAACGATTTGTTCAGATAATCTTTTGAGCAACACTAATGGATGCACAAAGTGCCAGCACAGGGCAGAAGTACAAGATGCAACAAAGAATAAGATGTTCCCCGAGCTCTGTGCTTTTTATGCTAATTCAAAGATCAAGATAATGGAATATTACCTTAGTGAGTTCTGGAAGTAGCTCTAACTTTGAATATAGCAGCTACTAACCAGTGTAGCAGGAGCTTGGAGGGAATTTCTTCCTAGTTTTCTGCACTAGTTTTCTGAGCTGTGGGATGGAGAGACTGCTAGCTACTATGAGTGAGCCTGAATGCCAGCTGCCATTCCTGCTGTCTTTACCCCCAAACTAGAAAACAACCATGGCATTCTACAAGAAATCTCCAAAGCACTCAAAGATCATCTAGAGTCTTTTTATATGTTGGGGTCCACACTAGCCCCACGTTGGGGGCCAAAATAAATGTTGCAGCCCAGGCAAAATGTTGAGGCCCAGGCCAACCCACGTTTGGGCAGCCAGTGTATCCTGGCCCAAGCTGCCGCTCCGGTCTGCGGGTCGGGGTTCAGCAAGAGTGAGGGTGAGGGCAGACTCGAAGAATGGAGACCAGACAAGGTGTGATTCAATCCCGTTTATTCTTCAGTCTCTCTTCCTCTAAGTGTCTCCTGCTGTGTCTCCTCTGTCTGCTGTCTCTGATTCTCTCTCTATAGTCTCTCTATAGTCTGAATCTCTACTGTCTGCCTCTGCCTTTTATATGTCTTACTTCTAAGCCATGCCTCTAAGTTACACCTTTAATCATGCCCTTAGGTCTTGTCTCTAACTCTGATCTCTATACTTCTAAGTCATACTCTTAAGTCACACACCTTTAATCTCACACACCTTTAATCTCACGAGCCTTTAATCTCAAGGTATCTAAACCAAGATTATCGGAGTGTGCTCAGCTGTTGTAGGCTATTGTAATCCAAGTCTCATGTCAGGGTATATGGATCAAGATGGCTGCAAAGCTGATAGCCGATTTCTGCTAAAAGTTGGCCCCCAACATTTATATCTGTATTTCTCATAGCAAATAGGCCAGGTTCATTACTATTCATAAGACTTATGACTCCAGATTTTTCACTGTATTGATAGTCCACAAAGTCCCACTCCAAGAGGAGAATCCAGAATTTATTATGATACCCCAAATATGGACTGAAGGGAATATATGTCCTAAGTGGTTTGCACATTGTACCTCACAATCTGGAATTGACTTGCAAAATCCACAAGACTGGTAGATTATTTCACAAGGGGGAAACTGAGGCTCTGAAAACAGGCAGAACTTACCTTACTAATAAGGCTTTTAGACATGGGACAGCTAAGTGGCTTGACTTTTTCTTCTGTCTCTCTTGCTCTATGGAAAGAACTATCTGTTCCAAGACAGTTCACTTTGACCAAACAGGCCACAGCACTCATGTTCCCAGGAAATAACTTCATGTTCCCAGGTAATCTGAGAACAGATCTTGAGATTTTAGAAACCTACATTCTTAAAAGGTAGCTTCATTTTTCTCACAGTGTCATTTTGGTAAAGATCTAAACTAAGCCTCATTGAATCTGTAATGTTAGACCCTTTAGTGTAGAATTTATTTCTTTTTGTGATCTTCAAATCCAGATAGATTAATAGAAATAGCACATAATGCTCTTGAGTTTCCATGGCCGGGACTGTTTATCTAAATGTCTTATATTGAATATGGATATGTCCAGAGAGGGAGGGATGGGTATAATAAGAGTTAATAAAAAGGTAATTGCCTCTAGGGAATAAGGGGGAAGGAATGGATGGTAACCCTCTAGTGTCCTGAACTCACTGAATCAGAATCTGTGACTGACAGAAGAAAGCATAGGTGGCAAATATTGCTAAAAAGAATCCCCAGGGATACTCATTCTAAGTTAGTCTTGTATGTCTTTGTTTCCTCCTTATTGAGAAAAAGCAGAATGCTACACAACCAAATAACAATAAAGGAAACAAAATAAGAGGGTGTCACTCTTCCATCTGTTAGCAAGAAATATTTCCCCTAGAAGTCTTCTTGGTGTTTGAGAACCTATCGACTCTTCTTTTGCTGTCACATGGAAATAGAACACTTACAGAGTGACTTCATAATCGGGTCTGACATTCTCATCTCCGGGTCACGGTCACTGGTTCTGTAGCAGAACTCATCCCTGGGGCTCTTGTTAAGAAATTCTGGGCTGAAGGAATCCAGAGAGAGAGAGAAATTACATTTCTTCTCATGGAAAGGCCAGAAGCTTTCCTCTTGGCTTTCTTGGTTACTAGCTATTATTTCTCATGTAAGCATCTGTCAAAGATCCCCAGGGAAGGAATGAGCATTGAACATTCCAGGGTGGTGGAACAAATGAATAATTACTACTGTTTAGGTGTAGGAATGTTTGGATATACTATAAGATAAAAGAACTTAATATCTTAACCAGAATGAGTATGAGTGATTGATGGGGTATTTTTTGTTTGTTTTGTTGTTGTTTTTAATATTCCAAGAAATCTACCACAGACAGCATTGGACTTGGGTTTTAAAGCAATGGTCTGTGAAGACTTCAATCAATATATGAGAGATAATTTGGCCTTCTGTGTTGACTATCAGTGTTTGTTTGACCTTTTCTTTCTAATTTCCCCCTGACTCTCTCTCTCTCTCTCTCTCTCTCTCTCTCTCTCTCTCTCTCTCTCTCTCTCTCTTTCTCTCTCTCTCTCTCTCCCTCCCTCCCCCCTCTCTCTTCTCTCTCTCTCTCTCTCTCTCTCTCTCTCTCTCTCTCTCTCTCTCACACACACACACACACACATGAATGTGTAACTCATGTGCGTACACAAAGCATTCTAAGCAAAGTAGCATCAGCTTTGGAAACAGCTTACTATTAAAAGACTATTCAAAATCAAGTCTCTGGATGTCTCAGCATGGACCTGATACAATAGAAGGAGGTGGTTAATTGCTACATCAGTGCTGAAGTAGGAGGACAGGTGAAGGGTTGTCCCAGAGCAGTGATTGAAAAACACTAAGGCTGCAAAGCAGAATATAAAATACAAAGCTGCCGATATTTTAGGTAACTATTGACATAGAATTTCCACAAAAAGAAGCTTCCTTATCAACAGTAAGAAAATATATAGAGAGAAAGGCTTTATTAGAAACAGAAATAATCATCAGTGAAGGTGTGTGGAGGGGGAGGGGCAGTGTCTGTCAACAAATAGCTAAGATAACTATGAAAGACTAAATCTTCCTCTGAAACAAATCTGCTCAATACCTGTGGGCCCCAGTACTGAGTCCCTGACAATGAAACTTGAGGTCGTGTCCTTCCTGCTTAAAATAGAGCATAAAATAGAGAAATAGGTCAAAGAGTTTTCAGACAAAATATTAAGGGTCTTTTAAAAGGTATATTACTTTATGTGTATGGGTGTTTCGCTTTCATGTATGTCTGTGACTGGTGTTTATAATGGCCAGGAGAGGGTGTCAGATACCCTGGGATTGGAGTTACAAATGGTTGTCAGTTGCTGTGTAGATACTGGTAATTGTACGCGTGTCGTCAGTAAAGCAGCAAATGTTCTTAACTGCTGAGGTTCTTGAACAAGAAGAGAGAAAGGAAAAATTGGGGGATCAGACAGGTTTCAGAAGAACCTTGTGTAATGGGGGCAATTTTCTATGACTTCCATGGTTAATATAAGTATATTACTAATTTAGTGGGCTGCACATTTCAATACCTCATTGTTTTATTAGGTATTCTAAAATTTTCATTACAGATGTTATCAGTGAAACTTCATTTAAGGTAAGTTTGCCTCTATACAAGAATGATTTCCCATACCTGTAGAGTTTCTATTATTTTAAGCCATATGAAACAGCATCGGGCCATGTTCCATCTTCATGATTTCAGTTTCCTATGATTCAGACTCAATATCGCTGTCAAAATCAATCCTGGGGGTTGACCACACACTCTCATAACCTTTTCCCATGAACAGAGAAACTTCCTAATTTGATGTTTCATTTCCTCTCTCATCACCCTTACAAATAACCTACTCCAAGCACTGGCACAGCAGGGTCACCTGTTTTAGGAAAGAGACTTTCTTGGGATCAAAGTGTGCTTCTTCCTGCTGCTCCCGTTGTAGTTGTGGCTGTTTTCAGGTTGCTATATAGTTTGGTAGTTACCTAGAAGTTAAATGGTCACAATGACGGTGGTGGTGGTGGTGGTGGTGGTGGTGGTGGTGGTGGTGGTGGTGGTGGTGGTGGTGGTGATGGTGATGATGATGATGATGTGCTGGTGAAATATTTACCACCTTGCTTGAAAGAGAAAATGTTAGCCAACTTCTACTTTAATCATGAGACTGAGATTTAGACAACATAAATCTAAGTGAAATGTCTTTTTACTTAAGTCAGTAATACCTAGTGTTGTCAAGATGAAGTCCTGCATGCTTCACAGTGTCTTTTCTTCTTGCCGAGGCCCCTTGTCCCATTTTTCTAGATTCTAGTAAATAGAAAGTATTTAGGGACACATACTATTTCAATTTGTGTAACTGAGTATATAAATTAGATAACTTTTAAATTGGAGAGGAATTGCATACATTAGTAATGTATTCATATCATTTCTCTGCTCCCTGAAGCCACAGGAAAACATTGTTTTAAAAGCTTACTAAAACAAAACAAAACAAACAACAAACAACAAACAACAAAAACCTATACTTCTCTTTAATTAAATGTTTCCATAGAGGCTGAAGAGACAGCCTGGTGGTTAAGAGCACTGACTGTTCTTCCAGAGAACCTGGTTCAGTTTATAGCACCTATATGATGACTCACAACCATTCTTAACTCCAGTTTCTGGGGATGCAGCAAGCATTTCTGCCTTCCAAGGGCATCAGACATGAATACAGTATGCATATATACCTGTAAGCAAAACGCTCATGTGCATAGAATAAAAATAAATCTTTACAAATGATTTTCTTATGTCCATATCCAATTTAAGAAGTCACTTTTGCATATTTGAGTATCTCACAAAAGCATCACTACTTGGTAGAGTCTACCAAACGCACCATCCTGACTTAGCCACTAAAAAGGAGCTAGAGACAGTATTTCCCTTTTACTTAACTTGATAGTGAACCTCGTACTTCAAAAATTACTGCTGTCCTTTAATGTTTTAGAAAAATGCAATTGTAACTTCAAATTTATTATTGACAATTATGCTTAAGATAAATTTAGCATCATTAGGAAAGCCTGTGGGCTGGTTTGTGGTCCCTGATACATATGTAACAGACGACTGCCTTGTCTGGCCTTGGTGGGAGCCACTTGGTCCTAGGGATGCCTCGGAGAAGGGAGATGCTAGAGAAGTGAGGTGGAAATGGGGAGGTGGGTGGGGATGCACCATCTTAGAGGTGAAAGGGGGGACTATGGGATGGGGGACTTATGGAGGAGGGACCAGGAAAGGGGATAACATTTGAAATGTAAATAAATAAAATAATAAATAATTGTCAATTTCAAGAGAAATAGCACATGAACTTAGGGGAGGAATAATGGTTGAAGTAGTTGAAGCTTTGGAAAGAGCTCTTTAATGAGAAGTATTGGAGACTTTCAGAGCACAGAACCGCCTAGTGTAGACTGCACTACATGGGACTGTCCTGTGGTCTGCACTGCTAGTAAAGTAAGACATTGTTGGTGGCACCTGCCTGACCAGTGAGCTACACAGTATCCGGCATTGCAGTCTCTCTTCTTTCTACAGATATCTTATTCTAATATTCACAATGCTCCAAGCAAAGTTTATTCCCATTTTTATGCTGCCAAAGAAACAAAATAAAAGGTAAATATCAGGATGATTCAGCTATCACAACTCCTTCCCTTTCTATTTTAGAAACCTAATTCTCAGAGGCCTGAGTATGGCCAGTGTGGGGAAGGAACACATACAGGATACTGTTCCAAACACCACAGTTAGAATATGGCTCTGATGAAATAAGATCATTGCCACAACAAATATAAAGGCTCAGTCCTTCTTATTACTTCTTCAAAATGCTCTCTTTCCTTCTAAAAAATTTCTAGTGCAGCCAAGGGTCTGGGCTACGTAGCCTCAGTTACCTTACAAAATGATAACTGCAGGGTCCCTGCTTGGTGAATTTATCAGAATATAGTTTTGATCATTGAGGTTTATATGGGAGAAACATTTTACTATTGTTCCCTTTTACACAAACAAAACACAAATACTTTATGTTAGAAGCCATTCAGAGATCATGGGAGGAGAGAAAGTTTAACCTGTGGGTTTTGTTTTAGGTCATTTCGTGCAACCATTATCAAAAAAAGATTGTACAGAGGAAACACATATGCTCCATAAGAGTCAGCCCACTGTGTGCTTCTAATAATGTTACATATCCTAACTCCTGCGTGTACTGTTTCGCCAACATGTAAGTTGACTTGCCTCCCAGATCGGAAGCCCTCGGAGATCTAACATGTACCTGACCCTAAGGGCTAATTAATATTTACCGTTTTTGAAACAACGTACATGAATAACTCAAGATATGAATCTGTAAACTGAGAATTGGTAGGTCACTGGCTCCATCTAAAAGTTGTGGGGTGAGGGAGAGAAGTGGGGAACAAAGTCCCACCTCCAAGCTCAGAAGAGAAGCCTCTCTGCACATGCTTTGAACATTAGTTTTACTAGGAGAGTGGATGTGAACAATTTATCTTTCAAAAACATTTGAAAAACTACCCTTGAAAAGATCAGATCAAAGCAAGAAGTCTCGGTATTTGAAATCAGAAGGCTTTGGGTCGAGTCTGTCAAGTGGTAAGGGAGATTGAGGAGGCTCATAACCCCCCAAACCTCATGTCCTGACATTCCAGTTTTACTTCACCCATTCCTTATGCTTCAACCAGAATATCTCTTCTTTCTGGTTATTTTTCAAATGTGGAAAGACTGTTTCTGCTTCTAAGGCATTGTACAACATTTTATCCTCTTAAGAGAATTTTCTGGGCTCTTCTAGGACTACTGCTTCTTCCGCATCTCAGTTTAAACTGAACTCTTTTTTTAATGGTAAATCTATTTTATCAGGGAAAAACACAGAGGTACAATTTACCTCTAATGGTTTCCATATGAAATATTACCTTCCTTTTTCAACTCATGCTGTCCCCAAAGATTGCAAATTTTTTTCTCATTTCTAATCTGATGCCACACAAAAGACACATGACATAAAAAGAAATAAAGGTATCTATTGTTGGATTTTATACAATGCTTGCATCAATTATGTCACTAGTGAGCACCTGTTTAACAAACTAAGAAACTAGATGCTTCTCAAGAGTGACTGTAATAATGGGCATGAAATTCACTTCAGAATTTAAAACGCTCTATTCAGCACTAAAAATATTACCAACAGTGACTCACATGCATAAAATAAATAAACATAAATCTTTAAAAATAAATAAATAAATGCTATCACTTGATATTTTAAGTCAGTGTTTCAGGACACACTGTTAGAAGTAAAGACTCTAATATGATAGACCTAGGCTGGGATCTCAATTCATGTTTAAACTATATGATTTAGGACATCTTAATCTCATAATTGGGGTATGAGATTGGCTATTCTAGTTGAAAAAGATAACACCTAAAGAAGCTTAGCATAGTGGGTCTTAGCATAGTGTATAACAGCCTACATTTTGGTAGCGACCAACTAGAGAAACAAGCATCCCTTGGAGCCAAGGGTTTTCCTGGGATATGATGCTCTGACAAAGAGAAGTGATGAAAAACCCAGCATGACTGATCACTCACTGTCAGCTTGTCTTCACAGTCAGTGCCCCTATTGCTCTTTGCATATTTCCTGGCTCTTTCACTCAGGGAAGTTAGCCTGTTCTATAGTTTTCCCCAACAGTACACGAGATCTTCTGGATGATCCCAAGGCCTCATCTCCTTGGTTTTCAGGTTGCAGCCATGATAATTCCATAACATGTATGCCTTTGAATAAATAAGCATATGGCTGTTCTCTTCCTAAACTTCTTATTGGTCTTCCACTTTCTACCTTTTGTTCAGACTTACTGTCTAACCCTTTCTCCTGAAGTTCTGGGGCAAATAAAAACCTTTCAAGCCTAAGATCTTATCATTATGCTCTAGATTTTAGCACACTGGAAATAATAAGAACCATTTAAATGCTACTACTACTACTGGATTACAGGGTTATTTTATTGATTTATTGATTTATTATTTTCTTTTATTGAAAATAAATACTTTTCTCATCCAATACATCTTGATTATAGCTTTCCCTTCCTCTACTCCTTCCAGTTTCTCCCCATCTCTCTTCCCTCCCATCTGGATCTACTCCCTTTCCGTCTCTCATTAGAAAGAACAGGCTTCTAAAAGATTGAAAACCAAATATGACAACATAAAATTTAATAAGATAAACAAAAATGATCATATTGAAGTTGAATAAAAAAATCCGACAGAAGGGAAAGAGTTCCAAGAGCAGACATAAGAGTTAGAGACCCACTTATTCTCACAGTCAGGAGTCCCATAAAATCTGAAGCTAAAAGCTGTAATATATACACAGGGGACCTGGTGCAGACCTGTGTGGGCCCTGTTCGTGCTGCTTCTGTCTCTGTGAGTTCATGTGCACCTTGTTTAGTTGTTGATTCAATGGCTAATATTCTCTTGGTGCCCTCCATCTTCCCTGGCTCTCAAAATCTCCTACAACATCCCCTGAGCTCTGAGGGAAAGAATTTGATGGAGATCTCCATTTTAGATTCTCTCTCTGAATAGTGCCTGGCTGTGGTTTTCTGCATCTGCTGATGGAGGAAACCTCTCTATGATGACTAAATAAGGTATTGATCTATGAGTATAGCAGAATATCATTGGGAATCATTTCACTGATACATTTTTTTTTACCAGTTGTGTTTGGTTTTACCCTAGGTCACTAGGATATCTAGTCTCTCTGGCTCTTAGTTACCCTAGCAGTGCCAGACACGAATTTCTTCTTGGGGAGTGGTCCTTAGGCCAAATTAGGATAATTTACATAGAAAAGAAACCAACCCCTTCAACTCTTGGCAGCAAGCTCCTGGAAACTACTAGCCTACCTTCTACCTTCTGCCTTTACATTTTACCTATTCTAGACAATTTCTATAAATGAAACTATATGAAGACTTCCATTTCTGGTTTTGGTGACTTGGCTGAGTTTTTAAAGACCCATCCATGCTGTAGGGAACATTATTTTTTTGTGCCTTATTATGGCTGAAAAATATGACAATTGCATCTACTCTTTCATTCATTAATGGACATTGAATTGTTATTTGGGACCAATGTGAGTAATGTTGCTATGATTTTCATATACAAATGTCTACTTAGACATATACTGATGATTTTTCTTTGAATGTAATTCTATGAGTAGACTTTCTAGGGAGCATATGGTAAGTTTATATTTAACATTTTCAGAATCATCAAATTGTTTTCAAATTAGATACAACATTGCTAATACAATGCCACTAGCAATATACCTTTGTCAATGCTTGTTATCACCCATAACTTGAATGAAAACACATCAATAGGTCGGAAATAGTCTGTGGCATTATGCCTTCTATTTTCTTAATGGTTAATGATATATATTATTTCATAAAATTAGTATTCATTTATTATATACTTATTCAAATTCCTTTCTCACTCTCTAGTCATATTATTTGTGTTTTTATTATGGAATTGTAAGTATCCTTTGTTATGGGTACAATTTCCCATATATGTATATATAATTTTTCTTATCATATGGTAAGGGAACGTCAGTATTTCCTTTAGTACATGAGTTGTCTTCTCACTTTGCTAGTCATGTCCTTTAAAGCACAGAAGACAGTCATTTCGATGAAGTACAATTGATCTATTGCTTGTACTTCAGAGTCTATTTAACTTGGGGTAGTAAAGAGTGACTAATATGTTTACATTTTAAAAAGTGATATGTCTACCTCTAAGTTCTTGGAGGTCTGAGTCTTTATTTGTTTTGTTTGTTTGTGTCCAGTGATGAGAATTAAAAATGCTAGGCATTGTGGGATTTAGGCTTTTAAATGTTTTTAAATGTTGCACACGTATATATTAAGTACTGAATCTATTCTTCCTCACCCTCTCCATGTCCCTTCTCCTGCGCCTCCCAGTAGTCCCCTTTGTCCTCTTAGATGATTCATGTGTAATTCCATGCCATATATATTTAAATATGCACACACATATAGACTTGATGTGTCTATATAAAACTACAAACCATAAATGAGACAAAGCACATAGTATTTGTCTGAGATCGACTTCATTCACGTAATATAAAAATTTCAGTTGTATCCACCTTTCTGTCACAGTGTCATTTTTCTGCATGGTTTATTTGTTTTTGTGTGTTGTCGATAGTATTAGGGAATTATTCCGTTTTATTGTTTTCTATGTGAACATCAACCAGTTGTCCTAGAAACGTGGTGAAGAAATCCACTTCTTTCCCTTACTGGCTTGTCTTAGCAGCTCTTATCAAAAACTGCTTGACTATAAATATTTCGTTTCTGAACTCTGAGTTCTACCAATGTATTTGCCCTTTGTCTCACAACTCCACTAGGTCGGTTACGATAACTTCTTTTCTTACATTCAGAATCAGGAAGAATGGGCTCTTGATGTCACGGTTTCAGATTCTGCAACATCAAATTATTTTGCATCCTGTGGTTAGGAAGCAGTAGAGATGTTTTCAAAAAAAAATTCATTTACCGTCACAGCTCTAATGCTGCCACAGCAGCTCCCTTCTATAACTTATTGTACATCTACAGTTACTATTTCCTGGGAAACACTGGTTGTGTTAATGCACTTGTGTTGCTGCGTGTGACAGGACTATGACTATTGGCACTCTGCTGCCCTTTACTGGCAAATATTTCTTAAGCTATTTCTGAGTGTTTAGCATCTCTTCATACAATAATGGGACTAAAAAGTGTAGTTTCCTTAACTACAATATGTATCTTTAGCCATGGTGGTGCTGCCAGTTAAGCACCCTTGTCTATCGTGTGCTTTGATGTTTAGTACACCTTTGTCCTCCTGCTCATCCTCCCTCCCTCCCTCCCTCCCCATTCCTCTCTCTTCCTCTCTCTCTCTCTCTCTCCAATCCAGAACCCATTCTGTGTCTCCTGCACCGTTTCAGAAGGAGTTCTCTCATACCAGTCATCTAACCCACAGCTTTCACTGTTAGCTTCTTTAAGCCTTGCGTTTTTCTCTTCTCAGATTTTCAAAGAGTTAAAAAATGTGAGCCTAGGTCACATCTGGGATATAACAAGAGGGCAAAGACACTTTTTCTCTAACTACATGTGTGCCTCTTCTCTTGCGTGGGCCCCAGTAGTGCTCCTGCTTACTGCTGTACCCAAAGTCTTTGGCTTTAGGTTTTGCTTAAAGATTCATTACATGTATGTATTAATTTAACTTGTTTATTGAAGTGTTCGGAGGTGAATCCACTGCATTGCACATGCTGGCAATAACTCCACCATTGAATTATACCCAGAGCTCCATATACACCAGCTATAATTCGTAAAAATCTTGTTATGTATTTAGCATCAAATTTTCTAAAGACAACTGTGACATAATATTAAGTTTAAAAAGGAAACTACCAAATGATGGATATGGTGGCAGGACTTAAAATATATAAATTAGGGCTGGAGAGATGGCTCAGTGGTTAAGAGCACTGACTGTTCTGCCAGAGGTCCTGAGTTCAATTCCCAGCAACCACATGGTGGCTCACAACCATCTGTAATGGGATCCAATGCACTCTTACAGTGTGTGTCTGAAAACAGCTGCAGTGTACTCATAAAAATAAAAAAATAAATAAATCTTTAAAAAATGTGTAAATTATATATAAGCAAATATAAAGTATAAAAATACGTGATCGTAATCTTTTGAAGGTTTATTAATGTATCCAATTTTACCTTAGAATGTATTATATAACAGACACTGTGCTTGTTTCTACTTATGAATTATCTCATTCACTATTCAGAACAGTCTTACAAATAAGTATAAAATATCTACTTCCAGTTTATATATAATAAAAGAAACCTAGTGAGACTTGGGACTTGTCTAACTTAAAAATAAATCTGCAAATTTGATTCCTAGAAGAAATGGGCTTACCTTCCCATATTTTTATCTCAAGATTAGAACTTCATATCTGTACAGAGATTTAGAATTTTACAAAAACAAAAAAAAAAACAAAAAAAAAAACCACTTTCTTGGATTGGATATATATCTCAGGGGCAGAGTACTTGACTTGTCTAGCAGATATAAAGCCCTAAGTTTTATCTTGAGCACTGAAAATCTTACAACTGTCACTGGCCTTATGAGCAGTTAACAAGTACCTGGTAAATTCCAGGCACTGGGGCTAGGTGTAGTGGAAGAAAAGCAAACATCAAACAAAGTACTATTGCTCTCAGACTATTGTGCCAAACAATATGGAGACCAGCATACTTTTATGAAGAAATAATTTCCAAAACCAGAGCTTTTATAACACTCATGGCAGTATTCTATAGTAGGGTTGAATGGGAGAGGCATTCCCATTCCTGTATAGAAAGGAACTCCAAGCTTAATTTTCTTGCCTCTTTTCATCATTTCAAGTGGGTTTTAGATAGATGTCTTGACTCTAAAGAGGCTGTGTCACTTTTATATGAATGTGCAAGTAAAGCCTACTGACAACAATCTAGTGTAAAAATGGAGTCATTGGATTTCTCTTGGAACTAAGATTCTGCTGACAATATTTTCACTGTTTCCTATGCTCCTCTGCATTGTCTCTTGACCATTATGTAATTTTTCTCCTGATAGGCAGTCTTCTTATTTATAGTTTATTCAGTGTTTTCACATCAATCCCCAAAATCATACCCCAGGAGGTTACCAAAATTGTCATAATTATATAAATCTGATCATTATAATTGAAAAGATTTCCCCAGGATACAGCAACGTATTGATTCCCCTTCCTTCTATCTCTTAGGGCACAGGTTTCTATCTTTGCTAAAAAGCCCTTATAATTATTCACTATGGTCAGAAACAAAGGGCACTCCATGGCAGAAGGGTGTGGTGGAATTATTTAGTGAGATGAGAAGCAAATCTCTGTGGCTAAGATCTATGTGTAACCCAGGAGTTTAAGAATCAAGGGTCCCATCCATTAAAATTAGTGTACAATTGTATTAGGAAGAAGAAAGTTTATCTCATAGAAATTGTGTATAAATATTTATGTCACTTTTCCTCAGAGCTTTGAATCTCACTCTTCAAATCCAATACAGTGGGAAATGTCTGACGTCCAGTTCCTGATTATTCTTCATTCAGCATAAGTGAGACACTTAAAGCACCATCTTTTCCTCATAAGGGAAAATTTGTTATTATTACCTTGTTTAAAATCAATAAATTTTATCATTTGGACAGCTCTTATTTGGCTTGAGATTTATTTAATGAAACACATGGGAACTATATTTGATTCTAGAGATAAAATATTAAATTGAAAGTTATCCCTGACTGAAAAACTTATAGTTTAAAAAATTAACTGAGCTACTGATTGTGGAAAGAACATCTTATATCTGTATGGCTGTAGCACCTGTCAATAAATAAATCTGATGGCTTATGGACTAGGCAAGAAATAGAAGGTGGAACATCCAGGAGGCAGAAAAAAGTTCTGGGATTGAGTTAGGTGGGTGATCCTTCCTGGAAGATGTGAGGAGACAGACACATGGTACCTGAGCACGGGTAACCAGCCACATGGCAGAATGTAGATAAAACTAACTGGGTTATCTTAAGTAATGATTCTAGTCAGAGAACAGCCAAGATCTATGGCCATGGTATTTGTAAATATATTTTGAGTTTGAGTCTTATTTCTGAGAGCATAGGACTGGGAAGAAGAATCAGACCTAACTTCAACAACTGGTCATTTGCCAGGAGATATTTTTCATGAGAATCAGAAATTTGCCTAGATTCCTGGTTGTCAGAAGTAATCAAAAGATATATGCACTTCTGCAGATTATACCCTAGGAAAAAAAACCAAAAAAATACATAATTATTTAATAATAATACACAATGTGAGAAAGAAGAAAGAAACATTATGTATAAGCCTCACTGTAAGATGAGCAATTTCACAGAACATTCATATCTGACAAAGTCACTTTGTGCCTGTGATGAATCACAACAAAGCCTGCATAACTGCTTAATCGTGACTGAATGCTAGCAAAATATGCACATTCTCTGAGCCACAAAATATGAGATATGCTCTTATAATAAGACTATTAAAATGACTGATGTTTAACCAGTTATGACTTTTCCTTAGACTCATCTTCCTTAGTTATAATTAAGGATTCTGAAGACACCCATTTGAAAGATCGTGTCTAAGTTATGAGAGTATCCAATCCAAAGCAAAGCTTCCCTTCTTTAAAACTTGAAAACCTCAGACTGAACTCAACAATACAATCTCCTACAGTACATAGGACCTTATAGTACTTTCTTACAGGCGTGTTCTGCAGATCTCCAAGATACGCTTCTCCAAGATTACAATGCAAACTTGTTCAACTGTTGGTGTGTTCCTGGTGGTCTCTTGAGGAGAAAACAAGTGTAGCACTTAGTTTCTGTTGCTCAAGAGTATATTCTTCTTCTCCTTCTCTTTCTCCATCTTCATCTTCTCCTCCTTCCTCTCCCTTTCTTTCTCCCTCTCCTTTCTCTTTCTCCTCCTCCTTTCTCCTCCTCCTCCTCCTCCTCACCCTCCTCCTCCTTCTCCCCTTTTAAGTCTCTGCAAGGATATCTACAGAGTTACAAACACTGTGAAAATAGGTTCTAAGCTCATATACTTCCTTGTTCTCCATGTAACCTAAGTGGTCAGGTGCAGCAGAGAAAGCTGCTTAGGATCTGCTAACAAAGTCAGCATCCTAGTCAAAGAACACACTGATGGTGGGGCAGTAAGATGGGGGAAGGGATCCCAGTAGCACTGATATTTAAATAAAACTCCTTTTCACACAATGGGGGGTCTCTACTTCTCTTTTGTTAACTAGGGCTCAATCGCCTGCTGCCAGGTTCTGCCTGTCACCTTGAACATCTTCTCTGCTGGTCATCCGCTCTTATGCCATTCTCAGTATCTTCTAACTACAAAACTCAGCCTAGTCCGAGAATCTAGACAGTCTTCATTTTTTGAGGAATCTAGTTAAATCTTCACATAAATTCCTATTTTTTTTTTTTTTTTTTTTTTTTTTTTGCATAGCACAATAATGTTCAAGTGATGTGTTGAGGTTTGGGTTGTTGCTATGAATTGTAGCTAAAGCTCTTCAATGTTCTGCCCTTACTGGAAACAAACAAACAAACAGCAAGCAGAAACAACCTTCCAAAATGCCAACAGTGTCCTATAAGAAACACCTAGCCTCCGCTCCCCAGATGACAATTGTCTTGTCTCCGCCATTTCTGCTTCCCATGTCCACACATGATGCCAGTCATCAATGAGAGAACATTCCACTGAGCCAGGTGTGGACTCAAAACAGAGTAACTTGGCAAGCTTTGCTATCAGACCCCAAGGAAGATAAATACTTGCCATCTCTGTGCTTACCCCTTTCTTTTTAAAAGCAAGTGACTGTCATGGGTCTGTCAAACCCTGCTTGACTGTTTCCTTTCTAGACCTGTATCCCTGTGAAGCCTTCTAAGGCAGAGGCTCTTAGGGAGTAGATCTGCTGCTGAGAAGTTATAACTTACAGAATATACCTTCCCAATTGATGGTCTTTTTATTAACATTTGAAGTTAGCGTAGAAAGGAGTGCATTTTATTACACAGCCAGCAGCTTTTGTCAGTAAACATGGAAGAGCATTTCCTGCCATTGCTTACTTCAAGTTCAATAAATGAACTACACCATCTAGTGGGGAACCCAGAGGTTGTATCTTGAACTCCCCCCCCCCCCCCCACAGTAAAATAGCCTCTGTTTATCATCTTCTGTATTCGTTGGACTCTGGAAGAAAAAGAGGAGGAGGAGGAGGAGGAGGAGGAGGAGGAGGAGGAGGAGGAGGAGGAGGAGGAGGAGGAGGAGGAGGAGGAGGACGAGGAGGAGGAGGGGGGGAGGAGGAGGAGAAGAAGAAGAAGAAGAAGAAAGAAGAAAGAAGGAGAAGGCAGAGGAGGGGGAGGAGGAGGAAGAGGAGGATGAGGAAGGAAGAGGAAGAGGAAGGAGGAGGAGAAAAGACAGAAAGTATAGGGAGGTGCATGGAGTTGGAGGTGCAGGGATGCCTGGAGACAGGAGTCTATGATAACCTAGAAAGTTAAAAAATTGAAATCCAGACATGAGTGTGTGAAAAATCTCCCTATATTTGGCCAGAAATCTCTCTCTCCCAATGGGTTACATTCACAATATCATTTATTTTATAATTTTGTTTGTTAATTCTATGTATGAATGCTGAGTTTACATTATTCCACCATCCCTCCTGCTCCTCCCCTGCATTCTTAAATCTACTGTCTCTCTTTAACCATCATTATATACATATACACATACACATATACACACATTTTTTAAATTTCATTTAGTGTTACATATATATTTAGGGCTGACTACTTGATATTAGATAACCAACTAGTGGGTTCATTCCTGAGAAAGACTGGTTCTTCCTTTCTCGGCAGTAATTAATTGTCTGACACTCCCCCATCCTCTTTGGCATGTCATAATGGTGTTGCCATTGTTCAGGTCTTTTTTATTAATTAATTAATTAATTAATTAATTCACTTTACATCCCAATATCAGCCCCCCTACTCCTGGTACCCCCTTAAGCCAGTCCTCCTTCCATTCCACCTTCACCTTCTCTGGGTGTCACCCCTTACACTACCCTCCCCCCACCAAGCATATCAAGTTATTGCAGGGCTAGGCACATCCTCTCCCACTTAGGCCAGACAAGGCCATCCATTTAGGGTGAAGGATCCAAAGGCAGGCAGGCAGGCAACAGGCTCAGGGACAACCCCCTCACCAGTTGTTGGGTGACCTGCACAAAGACCGAACTGTTCTTCTGCTACACACGTGCAGGGGGTCTAAGTCCAGCCTGTGCTTGCTCTTTGACTGGTGATTCAGTCTCTGGGAGTCCCCAAGGGTCCAGGTTAGATGACTCTGTTAGTCTTCCTATGGAGTCCCTACCCTCTTTGTGCCCCTCAATCCTTCTCCCAACTCTTCCTTAAGAATCCCAGAGCTCCATCTAATGCTTGAGTGTGAGTCTCTGCATCACTTTTCATTGGCTGCTAGGTGGAACCTCCAAGAAGACAGAAATGCTTGGTTCCTGGCTGCAAGCATAACAGTATGATTAATAGTATCAGGGCTTGGTTTTTGCCCATGGGATGGATCTCAATTTGAGACAGTCATTGGTTGGCCTTTCCCTGTTCTCTGATCTACCTTTTTGTCTTTGTACATCTTGTAAGCAGGATATATTTTGAGTCAAAGGCTTTGTGGGTGGGTTGCTGTCCTCTCCCTTCACTGGGAGTCCTGCTTGGTTATGGGAAGTGGCTACTTCCAGATCTATATTCCCCCACTGCTAGGAGTCTCAGATTGAGTCACCTCATGGACCCACTGGGTCCTTCTCCCACCCCCACCCCCCACCATCCCATATCTCTGGAACATCCTATAGATTGACCCCTGTTCAGGTCTTTTTTAAGCAGCCCAATTGTTGAGATTTCATGACTGTAGCTTTCTTGTCATATATAGAAGACACCATCTTTCAGTAGATATCCTGGTCCTCTGGCTCTTAAAAGTGTTCTACCCCATTTTCCAAGATTTTTCCTGAGCTTTATAGGTTTCGTTGTAAATGTATTAGCTGTGACTGGGAATGTCATAGCCAGTTGTTCTTTGAAGTCTGACCAGTTGTGGATTTTTTGTGATGGTCCCTGTCTGCTTCTTTGATGTCAGGTGAGAGCTATACTAACCCATGGGTAGAAGGGCAAATATTTAGAATGAAGTCAGAAATTATGCTGGTTTGGGAAAGTGGCAGTAGTAGGTTTTTTTCTAGGTTCTATGATCTCATGAACTATGGCTATGTTTGCAGTATCAGGCATGAATTCCCTTCTGTTGATCAAGCCTTGGGTCCAACTAGACAGCTGTCGGTTACCACAAGGCTGTAAGTGCCACTATTGCACCTTTGGGACATCTCACTGTGCTGGTTATTGTTACAGTTCCTAGGAATGACATCTAGGTATAATTATTGATTGCTTTTCTCTTTTGTCAGTTTACATAGCACCTTCTGTACTATGAAAGCTAGTTCTCAAAGAGAAGGTCTTCAGATCAGCTCCAGATTGACTCTTCCAAATCCTGCATCCAAGCTGTTTAATGTCTTCAGCAACAGGGACTTAATTTCAACGTCTGGGAAGGAACCGAGGGCAATGACAATTGAATATATTGTTTTGTGGAGTGTGGTGGGGAGTATCTTGTACTCCCCTGACAAAGAACTCAAAAAGAGGCTTCTCATGCCTGGTATTTTGGTAGTCTATGGCTGATAAGGGAAGCATTATAACTCTAAGTGGTTTAACTTCAACACACACACACACACACACACACATGCATGCATGTACACACACTAACACACACACTCATACATATATCATATGTGAAACACAAAAGTATATGATTCCCTGTGGCATTTTCAAAAACCTTTAGTGTTATTTATCCTTCCTTTAACTTACTCTCTCTGTATTGCCCTCCTTCCTCATTCCCAATTAAACACCCTTTTTGAAAAAATAAGATTTCCCCTTCAAAGTACCTGTGTGCTATTAATTGTCTCCCCATAGTGCCTTCTATAACCCCACCTTGCTCCCTTTTTGGCTTTCATGGTATCGGTGGTTACCCCAAATACAGAGTCACATTTAAACATTGGGACCTAGGATCCATAAGTAAGAGAGAGCATGCAGCATTTGTCTTTCTGGGTCTGGGTTACCTCACTCAATATAGTACTTCCTAATTTTATCCATTCACCTGAAAACTTTATGATCTTACTTTTCTTTATAGCTGAACAATATTTCATTGTGTATATGTGCCACATTTTTAAAATTATACACCTATCAGTTGAAGAATATTTGGATGAAGATGCTGTCTTGTCACCAATTATTATTTTTGCATCTTTGTCAAATGTCAAATGGCTATAGTTAAGTGCACTCATGCTTGGGTCTTCTAGTTGGCTCTGCTGATCTACATATCTTTCTGTGTCACTACTAAACTTGTTTTTATACTTTTAAATATAGACTGGTTAAGCATTTTTCTTTTTGCTCAGTATTGTTTTCATTATCCAGCATCTTTTGTGTTTCAATGTGAAATGTAGGGATGTTTGTTTGTTTGTTGTAGCTGTTTTTCTTGGTTTTACTGAAACAACAATTTGTTTTCATACAATATATTCTGATCATGGTTTTCCCACCCATCTGAGTCCATGCCCTTTCTTATTCTCTCTTTCTTTAGAAAACAAACAGGTACTGTGTGCACATGCACAGAACCTGCACATTCAAGCCAGATGGGGTTCTAGCACAGAACGGAGGAAGTGGACTCAGGCTCCCATCTCTAATCAAGAAGCTATCTGCAACTGACACCTGCTTACAAAAGGGAACTTAGTTTTCTCTATAGAGTCTCATTAGGTATATTAACCACACTTAATGGTAGGCCTCATGCCCAGCAGTAGATGGTCAACACAAAACAAACTCAATGGTATTTTCGCAGAGTTTTTCCTCTCATATAACATATGTTTTTGTTTGTCTTTGGGTTTTTGTTGTTATTGTTTCGTTTTTGTGTAACCTATCTTGTACATTACTGCTTCCAGTTTTGTGATTTTATGGATTTGGAGGGAGGAATAAAGGGGTGGGGGTGTTTCTTGTGTTTCCTTGTTGTTATTGTTAGGCTTATTACTAGAATTTTATTTGAAGCTATTGAGACTGAGAATGAGAATGTATCCATGATGTCTTTCTTGTCATGTTTGCATATAGGGGGGCACTGACTTTTCTAAATCGATCCTGCCACTTTGCTGAAATTATTGCTCATTTTAGAAGTTTCTGGTGGAAATTTTTGGGATTTTTCATATATAATTTAATGTCATATCTAAGTAGGGATAATTTCATTTGCTTATTTTCTATTCATATCCCTTTAATTTCCCTTCTTCCAGATTTTCTACATTTAGGGTAATGCTGGCTTTAGGCTTGCCATAGATAGATTTTATTATGTTGAGGTATGTTCCCTTTAGCCCTGATATCTGTTGGGCTTTTATTATGAAGGCATATTGGATTTTTCTCAAAGGTCTTTTCTGAATCTATTGGATGATCATGTGACTTTTTATCTGTAGGTCCATTTATATAATTTATTGAATTTATTGACTAAAATATATTGAACTATCCTTGCACATCCCAGATAAATACAACTTGATCATGGTGGATCATCTTTCTGAACCATGCATACATTTGGCTTGTCTTGTAAGTATTTTATTCGGGATGTTTGCATCTATGTTTGTAAGAGATATTAGCCAGTAGTTTTCTTTCTTTAGTATCAACTAAAAAAAGTCTGATGAATTCTGTGAATCCATATAGGTTGGGAAACTGAGGCCAACAGTTGACAACTGGAGCTTCAAAAAATAAAAGGCTTCTGCACAGGTGAAAAAGAAGTTCAACTGAGTGGAAAGGAAACCCATAGAACGTGAGATCTTTGCCAGTTATACATGTGACAGAGTATTAATATAAGAATATATAAAGAATTCAATAACAAAGAATCAAAACAAATAAACAAATAAAAACAGATGACCCAGTTTTAAAAATGGACCTGGCACATGAACAGAGAATTTTTGATCTGAGAAATGAGAGACAAGAAGACTCTAATCAGGGAGAGATAAATACAGAAGAAGATGAACAAGAAGTCAAACAGGAGCCAGAGGAGCAGGGGTTTTCTACTGAGATTGTGTTTCCTAGTTGCATCAGAAGCTACACCCATAAAATCTCACCAATATGACTGCCTAAAAAGAAGCAGAACAAGGACAACACCAATAAGACATTTGAAAGTGGATGAGAGAAAACCTATCAAGCTTCAACCCCACCCAAAGAATTGCAGGCAATCAAAGAAAGCTGAGAGTAGGAAAACTAGCCTTCTTCAGGGCAGGGCACCCCAATTGATTATCCAATATCAAATGGTCTGTCCTGAAAACATACATATGTATGAGCAACAGTATACAAACTGAGCTGGTTATATTTAGGAGTCTAGGTGTACATACATACTGTTGTGTTTTTACATGATGGGGTGACATCATGATTTTAAAAGAAAGTACAAAGAATTTGTGGAAGAGATGCCAGAGCTTAGACAGGAAGACATCAGTGATAAGTACCAACAGTGAAGTCCGATTCTTTATGAATGTTTCCTGTGGAAAGAGAGAAACATTTATTTACCCCATGTGGTGGTTTAAATAAAAATGGCCCCCATTGGTCCATAGAGAGTGGTTCTATTTAGAGGTGTGGCCTTGATGGAGAAAATGTGACCTTGTTGGAGGAAGTGTGTTTCAGTTCTTTTCTTGATGCCTGCAGATCTGGGTGTAGAACTCTCAGCACCATGTCTGCCTACATGCCACCATGCTTCTCAGAATGAAGATAAAGAACTAAACCTCTGAACAGTAATCCAGCCTCAGTTAAATGTTTTCCTTTATAAGATTTGTCACAGTCATAGTGTCTCTTCACAGCAATACAACCTTCACTAAAACATCCCAAGTAAAGGACCAACAATAGACCAAAGAAATGATTCTACCTAACTCTAGCTTGATGGACTAACAAATTTAATTAGTGTTACTTACAGGAGCATGGGCAAGTTATGAACAGATGGACCACTGAAGAAAGTGTGTCTCTTCCTACTGTATGACAGAATTTTCTTGGAGAAACACAAAACATCCACTATGCAACCCAGAAAAGGAGACTGCAACACACCAAAGTAACAACCATACCAATGGCCTTTGTTCATGGTGTTTTATCACAGCAATAGTAACCCTCACTAAGACAGAAATCTATTCCTTCTTCTGACTCTCACACTCATTCCAACCTCTCTTCTGGGATGTTCCATTTAGGGATGGGCATTCAGTAGTCATTTATTCTCACTACTTTGAGTAATTATAAGTCTCTTCAGTGACTGCTGCCCACTTCAAAAAAAAAAAAGCTTTGTTAATCAAAGATTATAGAAGCAACTGTCTAGGGGCATAAACATAAATATGGAGATGATTTAATAGGAGATGATTTAGCAGGCACATCATATAATTTCACATAACAGCAGTAACTTCATCACAAGGACCTATGGAACCCCCATCTGTTGGCTTTCAACTGAATTTATAGTACCAAATATAAACTCCATCCAGTGGAACAGGCCTCAATCCAGACAGAGAGCAGTGGTTTGCATGCATAAGAGCACTACCACTATCACACTAGTGGTAAATATTGCCTGGCATATTAGTAGTGTAGTGCAAAGGGTTCACAGGTGAATAAGACGTTTTATAACAATTCTCCCCTAGCACAGTTACACTCATCACTGGCCAACTGGGGAGGGTGAAGCTTCCAACTCAGTCCCAGCTCTGTTTTCCGATGCCCTATAATCAAAGTGTCTTAGTTAGGGTTTATTTTACCATGAAGAAACACCATGACCAAAACGAAAGTTGGCTTGACACTTCCAGATCTTCATCCATCATTGGAGGAAGTCAGAACAGGAACTCAAACAAGGCTGGAGCCTGGAGGCAGGAGCTGATGCAGAGGCCATGGAGGGTTGCTGCTTACTGGTTAGCTTCCCATGGTTTGCTCAGCCTGCTTTCTTATAGAGCCCAGAACCACCAGCCCAGGGATGGCACTACCCACAATGGGAGGAACCCTCTCCCATTGCTCACTAATTGAGAAAATGCCTAACAGCTGAATCTCATGGAGGCATTTCCTCAACTGAGTCTCCTTCCTTTCTGATGACTCTTGTCTCAAGTTGACACACAAAAACAGCCAGTACACAAAGTATATAGCATCTTTGGCAATAGGATCTCAGAATCTAGTTGTACTAGGCCAGGCATCAATAGCCGAACAATAGTGGCAATAGCTGTATTGTTTGGTGGGTCTCAGAAACCTTCCTGGCCATCAATTCTTAGGGATACAGCCCATCTCTGACATTAAGTTTTCTTTATATGGCTTCTGGGAGCAGATTTTCCCATTTACACAGAATACATTCACTCAGGCTATTTAACCATGTCAACATTTACTGGCACAAGCTATTAGAAGTTTTCTCAGTCACCTTATTGAGTGTCACACATACCTTTCCTCAAAGTTCCTAAGAATTCCATAACTGTGTCTGGGCCCCTTCTCCCTATTTGATCTGACTTCCCATCCTCACGACTTTAGCTGTGCTTGTGTGTCTTCCAAAGGCTTTGCTAAATCTGTAATACACTCAAGAGACTAGTATTACATCATCTATAAAATGAAACATTTTTTCAAAGTGGGGGGGGGGGGGAGCAGCAGTATCACTGAATGCCTGTCATGTACAATTCCAAGCAAACGCCAGCTGATCTCAGAAGCAAATGACTAAAGGGGTACTAGGGAAAAGTGTGATGCCCAGCACAGCATGAAACACTCTCATTGTCTATGTCAATTGTTTTCATGAAAGATCAATGTTGGGTACAGTAGTGTGGATACGAGGCATTATCTAAGTCCCCCAAGTGCCATCCAGCTTCTTCATTTTGAGGCACTGTTATGGGGCTACCTGCCTCTCCACAGTGTCAGTTGGTGGCCTTTGGCATGGCTCTCATTGATCTAACCAAGAGGGTGTCTGTGGCTGTGCTCTCACCTGAGACGTCCACACAGGCTCCCTGAGTATGACAGTCTCTAGGCCAAAGCAGCCACTGACCACAACTGGCTGAGAGAGGGCCCTAGACTGGGAAATAACATCTCCTTCCAGTATATTTTCCGGTGGGAGGAAAAGATACACAGATTGATCTTAGTGGCTTGGCGTCTGTCCAGGGTTGAGTTTCATCTTTCACTCGGGCTGCTTTCTCTTGGGATGCTTTCTCATTCACACCTTCATTGACCTTTCACCTGCCCTCCAAGCCTTCCAGAGGCTTGCATGCCCCAGGTGACAGTATTAGTTCTGATTGTGACAGAATCTGCCTACAATCATCTGGGAGATGAACCTCTGGGCACGCCTTTGGGAAACTCTTTTGATTACATTAATAGAAGTATGGAGACCTACCTGTAGGTTGCAGTACTCCCTGGCCGAGATCCTAGACTGTGTGAGTGGAGAAAGGGAATTTTGAGAGAGAGAGAGAGAGAGAGAGAGAGAGAGAGAGAGAGAGAGAGAGAGAGAGAGAGAGAGAGAGAGAGAGAGAATGTGTGTGGTGTTTGGAGGCATGCATGTGGAGGTCAGAGGACACTTTGGAGGAGTCATTTCTTTCCTTCTTGCTTGAGTCATATTTTCCTTCTGTCATGTGGGTCCTGGAGATTGAACTCAGGTTATCAGGCTTGGAAGCAAGTGCCTTTATCCACTGAACAATCTTGTCAGCCTTTGTCACAATGCTTTGTCACAGCAATATGAAAAGTAACTATAGGGAGGTGATTCTGGTGCTTTGAATCATCCCACTAACTCTCTGTAAAAATAGTTCTATCTGGCCTGGAGAACTGGACTTCATGGTTAAGGTTCAAACAAATATCAGGGATTTGTGGAGGACATAGAGGAAGGACATGTGGTGTTGGGACTACAGCCAATGATGACCAGTGTAGCTAATGGCTAATTTAACTCACATAAGGGAATAACTTCTCTCATTTATTCAGGTTATATGACTTTTGTCTCAAAGAGGTCTGGGTATTTCGTTTCTCTGCTTCCACAGTATTCAAACTGTGTGCCACAGCTTCAGCAATTAAGTTGTGAGAAGCTGTGTGATCTCTTGTTTAAGTGTTTCCCTACTCAAAGGCACAGTTCCAAAGGCAGAGTACTCTCTGACTACATTAGTTTCCTTTATTGGGCCATTAAGGTCCACAGCTGCATTCTATACCATGGATTTTCCCTTCTCCACCTCCCCTTCTCGTTGACTTCAGAGCTGGTGGTTATTTTCTATCATGCCTACCTCCGGATGGTTCCTTCTTTACAACCTAAGTCTCCCCACGTGTTCCATGTTTCAGGTCGCAGCAAGGGATATTTAGCAGATATTCATCATACTTTCCCTTATCCTGCCTCCCTGCCCTCATGAGAAATGGCAAACCAAAGTCTGAGTGTACCACTGTTCACCCTGGGGACCCAATGAGTTTATGAGGCTTACTTACAAACTGTGGGTAAGAGGATGTGGGCAGAAGCATGAGTGGCCCTAAAGTAATGAAAGCATCCAGCACAGAGGATCTCTCCTCCACAGATGCACAGATAAACCCCTCTTTCCCCAGCCTATATACTCTAGCATATCCTTGAGACTCTTGGGGCAAGGTGCAAGGATGACTGGAAGGAGTGTCTGGATACCCAGGTGAGGGCTCAGTGTCCTCTCCCACACTTATTATCTATGAAGGAATATCAGCACTAATCAAGCCTACTGGGATGACTGCAAGCAGAAACAGCTGGTCTCAGCAGGGTGGCATCTGTTTTGATAGGAGGGTAATATAGTACAACAATTCAAAAGCTACTACAGAGGATCACAGCCGCATGTTTTACTTGTAATTCCTTCTGTAAACAAGAATACCTGGAAATAAGCTATGTTTGCAAAGGTTGATTGATTAAAACTTCAAAGATGCTACGAAGCTGCGTTGTTACAGTTCTAGACCATAGTTACAGCTTCTCTCGGGCTATCTTGATGCTACAAAATAGTTATTTCTTGCTCTTCTCTGTTCCAGACCTAACATTTTAACAACTGTTTGGAATATATTAACTTAACAAAACCCTAGTTTCCCATCAAAGGGTCAAAAGTGTCTCCAGATAGCATCTAAAACCTATAGCAGAATCTTGCTTTCACCAGCCAACCTGATGTGCCCACCAATGTATTTGAAAAGTACATTGACTTATGACTTTCTTTTTCTGGTTTTTCTTTTTTTTTTTCTTTATATTTTTTTTGAATTATTTATTTTATGCATTTGAGTACACAGTAGCTGTCTTCAGACACACTAGAAAAGGGCATCTGATCCTATTACAAATGGCTGTGAGCCACCATATAGTTGCTGGGAATTGAACTCAGGACTTCTGGAAAAGCAGTCAGTGCTCTTAACCACTGAGCCATCTCTCCAGCCTGACTTTCTTTTTCTGTTACTGTAAAAAGTTCATGAAATCTCTACCAGTCTGAACAACCAAAATCTGTGTTCTCTGGGCTAGCCATTACCACTTACATTTGGCTCAAGAATAAATTCTGCCTTCTCTTTATTCTTTTTGAGGTGAGGACTGTTTTTGTATTGATAGCTACGACTCCCAGTGTGGAGCTCCAGGAAGGATGAATTTCACAGGAGAGGTCACCTGTTGTAAGCAAGATACCTAACTCAATGCATCCAAGGTATTTGGTGTCCTTTCCTCTGGGTGGTTGGTGGTGAGTGTTCTCGAGGAGGGAGAGGGCTTTCTCTGCTCTCTCTTGGTTTGGTCTATCAGACCATGTATTCATTCTGAGCTGGCTATTTAAAGAACTTGTTTGGCTTTTTGGTTTTTATTTGCTTTGGCCTGCATCAAGAGTTCTCTGCTGCTTATGGGGGACTCCTCAGGCTGCTAAGGATGAATCCATGAAGCTATGTCTTCACATTCCTGGGGTTACTATCCTTAAGTATAATGTGTGTTTCCCTGTCTGCTGCTCGGCTGATCCTCCCTAATGAGCATGGCTTGCATCTTGTGCTTCTTTGCTTCTGTTTTTCTGACTATCAAATAAAAAACAATATTTGGTTAAAAATAAAATTCTGATTTTTTTAACAGGTCTGATATCATTTCTATTGGTGCTATAACAGTTGCTACATAAAAAGACACCCATTAAAATAAAGTTTTTAAAAAATATTACATAATTTTCTTCTATAATAGTGTGCCCTTCATTTGATTTTACAAACTAAATCAGGTATAATAACAATAGAATAAAACAGATGAAGACAGTGTCCACAAATCAGCTATTAAAGGCTCATCCTTCCTAGCAGTAGAACTAGCCACTCTACATAAGGTGATAGCTCTTGCATCAAATCACTCTGGAATGTACAAACAGACCATTGTCTTCCACCAACCAAAGGGTAAAAATGTCATGAGATAACATCTGAGGTTTTAACAGTTTTACTATAACTCACCTACCTGCTGTTTCTGCCAGTGTATTTTAAAGGCTTTGATTTATGATTTCCTTATTTCTGTTATTACACAAACTTTATGAAGCCGCTACCCATTGGCATGTTGTTCAGAGCTGTCCTGAATACGTGTTCTCAGGACATGGTGAGTCATACTTGGCTCCAGAATAAACTATCATTTATTTCCTATGAAGTGATACTTGTGTCTTTGAAAGCACAAAAAGGCCACCAAATGGAAGAATATACCCAATTGAATTAAAGACTTAACTCAATTGTGCTGAAATAAACTTTACTGTTCTCGTATTATGCCAGGCCCTATCTATATTTATTCTTCAGAATAACCCAGGAAAAGGAGGTGAGGGGGTATGGGGGAAAGCTTACTCTTATTTAAGTCCAAATGTATTTACAGAAATAAGTAACATGAGTACACACATTTCACTTTCAGGAATACACACAATTCAATTACAGGAATACTTGCAGTATTAAAGTTACCATGTGTACATATCTACATATGTAATGAAGTTCCCCTTGTCCCCACATCAGAGCTCCAAATTAGGATAGATACATGGAACCTTGAGGGTAAAAACAAGCTACAGCTCAGGGTAATCTTTAGTAAGGAAAAGGGAAGAACTAATAAGTCTGGTAAAAATTAAAAACAATTAGAACATTGTGCACGGTGCTCCCATCGTCTTATTTAGTTGAGTATCAGCAGTTACCTCACCCCGCCCTGTATCTTGTCAAATTGAGTCTTAAATGTCCCTATGTACATGATCTCTGCTCCGCCCCCCGCGCCTACAGAGAGCTAGATACCTGTTAGTTACAGGCCTGTAAGTGCATTGACAAGAGATCTGTAGGAATAAAAAAATCATCTAGATTTAGTCCAGTTTTGTGACATTGTCATAGCTATCCTTACTGAAGACAATGTAGAAAAAAAAATTATCAAGCAGATCTCTACTCATAAGTCAAAAGTCCAGTGTCACATTTATTAATGAAACACTGATGTGAAAACGTTGATGTTCAAGAGACTACAAACCACAAACATGCAAAGACAACGCTCGCAAATCACAGAATGATTTAATAGTCTTTGCGCCCCACCACTTACCCACACCCCGAAATCAATGGTCCTATTTTTAGCTGGAAAATATTTTTATTGCACCTATTCATTTTGAAGAGGGGAGCCAGTGTATATCCAGGATCACAGACTACCAGCACCACCGAAAGGCCGCAAGGTACCAGCTCCAGTAAACAGATTCCCGACGTTTCCGGTGGGGAAATTTACGTCACCGGAAGAAGGGCCGGCAACAGGCGTCAGGAAATGCCACTCTTAACATGGCCGCTTCGCCGGGATGGAGCCACACCTAACATGGACGCAGTGAGGCCCGCCCAGGCCCATCCCCCGATGACACTTCTTCGGAAGACTCTAGGGGCGGCGGAAGCGGAAGCGCTGCGGAGGCGGGGGCCGCAGGAAGAGTCTGTCTCGATTCTCGGTCCCTCTCAACCACAAAAACAGACGGAGGGCCGGCGTAAGTGAGTCGCGGCCTGTGAGGCTGTCGCGAAGGTGGAGGTGCGCGGTTGTGGGCAGATGGAGGGGTCCGGGGCTCCCACCGCCCAGATCTTCGATCTCGGGTTCAGGAACTCTTGGGCCTGGAGCGACCGAGAAAGGAGTATCTGAAGTGTAGTTCTGGCCTTGCAGGCCTTGCTTCTAAGGCATCCAGCTTTCTATCCCGCCATACAGAGCCTTCTCTGGGTCTCGGTTTCATCAGCCGAATGGGAGGTTTGGCCAGACTTTGGGCCCCTCCCCCAATACACACTCTAGGCGTCAGCAATGCAACGATTTTAATGTGGAGTCGTTTAGGCCAGTAAATTGAGGAACGCCTGCCCTTAGTCCGCTGAGGAAGTAGCCCTTGTAGGATGCAGTTAATTCATCGTATGAAGAAAAGAAAAAACCAAAACAAAACAGGGAGACCCTGGTTTTTGTCCCCCTGTTGCTGTTCACTTGGTGGTCATTTTTCGAGCAGATAACCCCCTCATTGTTTTGAACCTGAAATGTCTCATCTTTTCGAGAAAAGTATTGGAGTAGACACCGGCTTCATCTCCTTTCTCACCCCCACCTCGTCGCAAATGGGATTTACAATAGGGTTTCTGTAAAGCCATGGTTTTTCTGGAGATGAGAGAAATTGGAACATGGAAAAAAGCACATACTATGTAGTTATAGCCTGAGAATATATACTCTTGTAATTTTTAACTTTTGTTTGAGACCTGCCATTTCTAGATGACCAGAAAGAGCCCCATCTCTCTTGTCATAAGTTGTTATGTTGCAGTTGTACTCTGTTTGGGAGAAGGGTGTCAGGGTGTGTATGTGCATGTTGTAGAGTGTCATCCTTCAAGCTTTAACAGCCATCAGTCTTTGTCAAAGCATATGTGACTTCCTAAAAAGACTCCACTGTTGGTTGACATTTCTTTGTAGAAGGTGTTTGGGGTTGGGGTGGGGGCTCTCACTGGTCCCTTACCTGAGAGTCAGGGCTCTCCCTCTCATACCTCTGGCCTTTTGTATGTAATTCTGCCTTGATGGTACATAGCCTCTTGGTGGGGAGGTACTAAAGTACATAGTCTGGGAAGGTTAACTGAAAAGGGGAGAAGAATTCCATGGGTATAGCTATAGGGAAGCCATCATCCATACCAGGTGAAGACTTAGCAATCTGGCTGCTTTCCAATACACCAGGCTCCTGTTTGTAGCATCTCAGCCATGCTATGTAAGTAAACCCAATAAACACATTAGTTCCCCAGGGTAAACTTTGGTGGAATTGTACTTTAGTTTGTCATTGGGGCCTCATAAGGGAGATTTATGTCTCTCTAGGGAAAGACTTCAGACAACACAGTGTGTGTGTGTGTGTGTGTGTGTGTGTGTGTGTGTTTAAATGGCCGTGTGCCTAAGGTACACATATTTATTCAGAAGGACATAACAGAAGAGAAAGGGAAACCTAGGTTTCTCTAAAGTTAGGTGGTGTAACAATTGGTGTTGAACTGGAATTGAAGGCCTAGGTCCTTATTTCAGACAGGGACAGACAGCGTTTCCTTCTGGTGCTCATTCTCCTTCTTTGTAAAATAAAAGGTTGGACTAGATTCCTTGCCCTTTTGTCAGTGGAGGTTCCCCCTCTCCTTTTAAATCAAAGCAGTGTGGTGGATGGGTGACACTTTGAGAGCAAGAGGGTACATCCAAGATAGGAGATACATAAAGTGTTCTGTGAGTATTAATTAGATGATGTGCAAGGTTCCATTGACTTAACAAACTGAAGCCAACAGAAGATAAAGAGACATTAGAAACTTGATAGGCAGGAATGACCTTGGCAATGTAGGACCACCCGATGATTTAAGAAGATCTTTGTTCTGGGTTTGTTTGCTGTTTAGGGTAATGAGCTGGCATTTGATCTTAGTAAAGTTGAGATGGTTGAGGAAGGAACCTGACATGTAGACTCCAAGAGGCTAAGCGGTGTGGGAAGGCTTTGCTGCCACCTTGTACTCGACAAACAATAACTGAATGAGGAAATGGAGGAATGCCGAGATACAAGCAACTGAGAGAAAGGAGGGGTCTTTTCAAGAGGGGAAAGAGAAATCCTAACAGACCCCTGCCATTTCAGCTAGTTTTGTGATGTTACTTTAGTTCTTCTCTGAAATACTAGTGTCCCAGAGTGCCATGCGTGAGTTGAGGAGTGGAGAGGGGTAATTACTCCTTTCTAATTAGTAGTCAGTGATAAAAAATACTGACAAGGTAGATTAGGTAGAGGAAGACTGTCAGTTGAAAAGGGTTTAAGGGATCTGGGAGGCACAGGTGATTTCAGACTTATGTACTGCAGTGTTAGGGAAATACATCTATGATAGAGTACAAAATAATTCATAATCTCAAGCAAGGGAATGTTAGAGTATTAAAACGTAAGACAGGTAGAATTTGAGGAGCAACCCAAATGATTTTGTCAGGTTATAATAGCGTCCTATTATAGTGTCCTGTTAGCTGATGACATAGCTGAAGGAGAAGGCTTAGGCATATTTTAGAAAGACCTGGATTGAAGGGCATTGGCAAAGAACTAAGGCTTAAGACTGTGCGTGGGATGCCAGGACAAAATTGAAGCTTCCTTCTCTCTGGTAAACAGGCTCCTGTGGAATGATAATGGACTGCCCAGGTGTTTATGGCTACTGTGTGGAAGCCCAGTTCTGTGGAGGAGGGTATGGGCTGAATTCTAATAGGAACATCCTGAAGCCAATCTCTAGGCCTTGTGATGTAGCTCTGGAATGTGGAGAGACAGCTGTGGTGGCTGAGGACTGACAATCCTAGAGTATGGTATGTAGGTGGGGAAGTCTCGGTCTTCTGAGCCTGATATTTAACATTTGACCCACGGCGAGTGACTTCCTGATTTACACTCTCCTGTTCTTTATTCATCTGAAAGAGCCTCTGAAATTTTATTTGTAATTCTGTCTGCATGAGAGTAGAAGAGAGAAATGCCACTGTCCTATTCTCAGAGGAGTTCATAACCCACAAAACATCAGCAGTGTGACTAGGTAGTCTCTGAGGGCCCCTTTAGCATTTACTATTAAGGGCTAGATTATCGTTTCTGTCAGATTAACATTTCTTGGAGGTTCAGAGCCTCCAAAAATTGTTAACTTTAGAAACAATGCTTGGTGTCTGAAAATGCCGTCTTCATATTTTTACATTTCTGTGCTGTTTATAGTCACCTGTCCTTCACCCTCATGCCACGTCCTTCACCTGATGCTGAGAACTAGGACTGCCTTCACCCCCTTTTAACCACTTACTCCCCTAAACCTTCTTGTGTTTTCACAGGGGAGCAGAATGTTAGGTGGTGAGTGGTGTGGGGAGCTGGGAAGAAGGACGAATGAAGACTAGCTGTGGTGGTTTCCTTTCTCTTGACTTGCTTTTTAATCCCTCTTGCTAGGAAGGAAAAACATAGTAGTCTCCTTCCCAAAGAGATACTGTCCACTTGGGACTTTGTTCTGAATCGCTTGGTGTTTTCTTCGCATGCAGGAGCACAAGGGCCCCTGTTCCTCAGTGTTTGAGACAATGCTCAACATAGCTTAGGTTTTTGATACAAATGAACTGATGACCACTTGAGTTGGACAGTTCTGTTGTCTTTTGTCAACATGCACCAAGGCTAAGGAAGAATAAAGGAGCCCTTGAGTGACTAAGATTTTCCTCCTGAATGTTCCCAGGGGTAGCTGCTTGTATTGGAGATGCCTTCCCCTTGGCTATCAATGTCCTGATGGAAAGGTCTGTCTCTCGCCCAGTGTCATCTCAAGTCTTCCCTTCACCAAAGGCTTATAGCCTCTTTTATCTGACAGGTGTATTCTTGTAAGTAAGTAGAGGATGGACTTGCAAGAACACATGCTTAATTATAGGCCTGATGGAAGAGCAATGAATAGCATTTGAGTCCTATTTAGTTTTTGTCACTGGTTTTTGATTTTAGATACACTTCATAGGCTAATTAGACTTTCATGGGTTTGTCGAACACCTATCTTCTTGATGGTTTATCTCTATAATTTTTGAATTCTAAATACATGAATTTTGTAAACTTAGTTATATTAAGGCTAGTTAACTTGGAATTTTAAATATATATGGGACACTGAGGGTTACTAAATATGCCTCTGAAAGAGCACTGCAGAATAACAGAGACAGTAGTCATAAAAGCAAGGTGCTCTAAGTGCAGTAGATTCAATGGGAGCAAAAAAGGAAGTTTGGCCTCCGTTGTCAACCTCCTGATGTAAAGGTCTGTCTCTTACCCCATGCCATCTCAAGCTCTCCCTTCATCAAAGCCTTATAGCTAAGGAAAAGTCAGGAGCATGTCTTTTGAAGGGCTGTCAAAGTTCTTAAACCTGAAGCGTGTGTTCGGTACCTGGAGGGTTATTCTGAACATCTGGGCAGTCCCTAGATAGGGCTCTTCGAGTTAATTGTGTTTTAGGGCTCTTGCATACTGTAAATCTCTGTTATGTGTGTTTTTAATTGGGTTAACCTGATGGTATTTACTGCTGAGATTCTTAAATGCTGTGGTAGCAAACTGCTCTCAAGAGTGTGAAATATGAGTGAAGACTTGTTGGTGCCCGGAGGTGAGCTTGAGATCCCTTCCTGGCAAACATGTGACATCTGACATTACACAAATTGCTGTAGAAGCATATGCTCCGTAGAGGACTCCAATGAAAGAAGTCTTCACAAAACACCTACAATTTAAATTGAATTTTGAAGGCTAATGAATAGTTTTCTAGACTAGAGAAAAGGGGAAATAGGAAGGGGAGGGGAGAGTAAAGGAAGATGACTGCTCCAGCCAGAATAAGTAACATATAAGGAAAGATCCCTGCCTAGAAAGCTGACTGGGTGCTCCTCCTGGAGGTCCCAGGAGGTCCCAGGAGAGGGTTAGAAGGTGAGATCAGAAAAGTAGCTTGAGGCTGGAGTGGAAATATCCTTACCCTTTAGGAGCCACGGGTCCTTAGAGACTGGATTTTCATGTCTTATATTTTCTTTTCTCTTCTGTTTATTTCTTTTCTTCATTTTTAAAGAAATCCCATAAGCATGAGCAGTCTGAAAAGCTCAGTG
Organism: Arvicanthis niloticus; assembly: GCF_011762505.2. Taxonomy (NCBI): domain Eukaryota; kingdom Metazoa; phylum Chordata; class Mammalia; order Rodentia; family Muridae; genus Arvicanthis; species Arvicanthis niloticus. The sequence goes on from NC_047671.1 coordinate 26,412,095, forward strand.
ATTGAGATGAACATGAGACAAAACTAAGTTTCTTTTTCATGTTCATCTGCTCTTATTTTTTAGTAGCAACCACTGTTCATATTGTGTAAAGAACACCAGCATATTTGTCATTTACTGTTGTCTACATAAAATCGTACTAGAGACTTAGTCTATGCAATGCTTTTTTTGAAACTTAGTAAGTAGAATTACTTAATAAGATTGCTGTAGTTTCAGTGTAAAATGTGGTGCGAGCATTTATTTAGTGAGTTACCTACTGAAGCCTGAGCCATGGCTGCCTTTGCTATAGGCTTTGATGGCACACTGCTGGGCACCACATAGAAAGCCATCAACCACAGTAGCCTAGATGAAGATCAATAGAGTCCCAGAAGCCAGTGGGAATGCATGGAATAATCGTATCGTGGGAAAACGGGTAGTCATGGAGAGTGAGAGACTTGGGTGTGTTTAGGACAGCCAGAGTTTATAGTGTAGGAGTTTAGTGAGCTACAGTAGAGGGCAGTATGTGCTGTGTGTTGTGTTTGATTTAACGGGTGCAGTTGGCCAGTGAGAAGTGGGTTTGCAGGGGAACTGGCAGGCAAAAGAGTGGGCACAGAGAGAAAATCACTTGCGCAAGTTAGAGACGAGTAGTCCCAGAGAAGAGGGTCACTTTGGAGCCCAAGCCCGGGAAGCAGGTTCAGGAAGTACTGTAATAGAAGAAGTTTCAGTGGGAGAAGAGGGACAATAAACAGGGAAATGTGGATGTGATACAGTAAAAAACTGGTTTGCATATTTATTTTTGAGGCAGTTTCATAACTGTAATTTTGCTACTGTTAGGAATGAATTTCGTTATTTTCGAAATGCAGGACATCTGATTGCAATCCCCAACAGGGTCATGACCCACAGGTTGAGAACTGTTTTAGGCATTTTGATGAGAACCCACACATGGTTCTATAATCTTTAATTTATTTCCTTGCTTCCTGGCTTGGAACTAGTCGAAGTAACCAAGTAGGAAGTTTGCTTAGGATTATGTGTGGAATACTGGAACCCAGGCACTGGTGAGTGTGCTGATACCACAAGGACTTTTCAGTGAGGGAAGAGGAGATGAGAACACAGACAAGCACAGGATATAAGGATTGGTTTAGACTAGGTTTGCTCCTGTTGATTTCCGAAGCAGAGGTCCCTGGGAACTGCATATTTCTGTAGCTGTGTCCTTTTATCCCAGGGTGCCCAAGCTTCCCAAGTACGGTGCATGCTCAGCTTGACAGGCCAGTGTTTCTCCTGTGGAGGATCAAGAACCCTGCTAACAGCTCAGCCTCTTCTTACTTCCATTTCACCTTCTTCATCCTAACACCAGCAGTTTTGTTTCAGTTTTTAAAAACAGATTTCCTTCCCCAGAGTTCAGCATATCTGGAGAGTTGGGGAACCCCTGCGTGTGTGAGGACCTCAGTGAATGTGTGTTGTTACCAAGGCTGCAGCTTCTTGAGGACCCTTGCCACAAACCCAGGGGGAAATGGCAAAGCCTTCCTCTTCTAGTCCACCTGTGGATGTTGATAATATATGCAGAAAAATGGCCACCATAGCTTCCCCTCCTGAATGTCTACAGCCTAAAGACTGCTCCCCTACAGAGACAGCTTGCCTGCTGAGATTAGCTAAATCTGTTTCCTTGAATCCAGCTGTACATCATAAGCCCTGCCTCCCTGCTTAACTCTGTACAGTGATCATCCAGGGAGCTGCAGTTTCTCCATCAGATCCCAGCTCACCTGACTTTCAGCATCTCGTCTGCCCAGTAAGGTCCAGCTCCCAGGGAACCGCCCAAGGACATGGAGGCATATGCTACTGGGGCCTTCTAGAATGTTTTTCTTTTTTTGCTTCCCTACTCCCTTTTTGCCCTATTTTCTGACCATCCCTCAGATATCATTTCAGTTGGCCTTTGCTTCAAAAAAGCCAGCAGTGAATGAGGCTGGTGTGCTGTGTGCTACTTTGAAAGTGTGTTTGCATTTTTATGCACTTATCTCAGCTTGAAGTTCTGAGTTCATTTGCATGGTTCCTTACCTCCTCGATGATGACTTCCAAGGTCTTTTGTTCATGACGTTAAACTTACTAAAGGCTGTTGAAGTATGTGAAGGCATGTGTGACTTAAAGAATTACCTGAGTAAATCTGATTTCACTTGCCAACTCTGTCTACAATGTGCCATTAATGCTGAAGAAGTCCACATTTCAGAACTGGTCTACATCTGGACCTCCATCATTGAAATATTTCCAGACATTCTGACACTCTGGGCAGTATACTTACATACCAGTAAACAGAACGAAATATGTCGTCCCTCACCTCACTTGCCTTCCCTTACTAAGGCTTCATTTTAAAAGCCAAGTGTATATGCTATATAAAAGTGAGTTTGCCCTTCAAAATTGCAAGTTCTGTTTTTTTTTTTTTTTTTTTTTTTTTTTTTTTTTTGGAGAGTGTCTACAGTTTGGTTTTATTCCATTCACAGAAGGTTAAGATCTCATTCCCTTACTTTACAGGTAGGAGAATGAAGAATTTAAAAGGTTGATTCCTCTCCCGGAAGTAGTAATTTGTGGCAGATCAAAAATTCGAGTCCTAGAGTCTGCTATGTTGGGCTAGATTACATGAAATGCTGGATTCCTTGGTATTAATGGTACAAAGGTGAAGGCGCAGCTGAACTTGATACCTGAAAGGGTCTCCTTGTGAGTTCAGACATGCCTTTACATATTGACTTTGAATGCATGTTTCGAATCATGAGCTGCTAGCCAGAAGCAATTTTGTTACCTAGTTTACTTATCTTGCTTTACACACTGACGTAATTGATGCCTGGAGAAATTGAATGAACCAGCTGAGTGGGAAGCCCTAGAATGCAAATTAGAAAATAGGACTTTATTCTTGGGTTCTATTCACTCTAAACTGTTCTTCAGGAAAAGATATTCTGTCTTTAGAGGAAATTAACACTTTTTAAAATTTGCTTATGGTGTACTATTGTAATAGCATCAGTATTCTGAACCTTTGCCCATTAGTAACCCCGAATGAATTTTCTAACTCACTTGTGATAGGGACACTTTGTGTTTGAGTTTGGTGTGCTTTAGGCTGCTCTGCTCTGTTTGCCTTTCAGGTGTTTTGAACTAAAATCAGAGGAGAGATTTGATCTTTGACACTAAGGAGAAGCACAGCCATGGGACCACGAAAGAAAAGTGTTAAAGTGTGTGTGATAGACAGTGAGGTCCCCGAGGAAATGACAGCTGATGAGGAGAAGGACTACATGAACCAGCTGTCACACGAAGTGCTGTGTCATATTTTCAGGTGGGATTTTGTTTGAATTACTTTTATGTATCTACAGTGTAAAAGTGAAATCAAACTTTCCTTCCTTATTTTACCATATATGTATTAGTGTTTTGCTAACATATCTGTTTGTGTGCCATGTGGCATGTATGTCTGTGTGCCATGTGTGTGCCAAGTGCCCGTGAAATCAAAAGAGGGTGTTGGATCCCCTAAATCTGGAGTTGTAGATGGTATACACAGGTTACAGGGACTCGAACCTGGGCCCTGCAAGAACAGCAAGTGCTCTTAACTGATGAGCCATTTCCAAGCCTCCAAAAAACTGTAAAGTAATATTTTTTTACTCAAACTGTATTTTAAGAACCATTAATAAAAACCAAGAAAGAAAATATTTTATTCCTGTTTGTTTTTTTTTTTTTTCTTTTTCCTTTTTTTCTTTCCTGAGACAGGGTTTCTCTGTGTAGCCCTAGCTGTCCTGGAACTCACTCTGTAGACCAGGCTGGCCTCGAACTCAGAAATCCTCCTGCCTCTGCCTCCCAAGTGCTGGGATTAAAGGCGTGCTGCCCAGCTTTTTTCTTTTTATTCATTATCTTTATCCATACCATTCAAAGATTGAATACATCTGTGTAGTTATCATCCTAAGGACAATGATTCAAGCAGAGGTGTTTTAGGATCCGGTGGCCAAACAGTGTCTTCAAAGCACTTACTACATTGTAAGACATAGATGTGTGGTTTAATGATCCTGTATTTTGTTCTCACGTCTTTATGTTGCAGCAATAGTTTCAGTTACCACGTTAGTCTTTGCTTTCTATTCTATCAATGGTACATGTGACACACTACTTAAAATTTCTCTTGCCTTGCATATGGTTCATTTCTGGTTTGTCTTTTTTCCTTGCTTATAATTAAATTAAGCCTCTAGGTTCTTTTTATTAGATAATTATCATTAGATTAGATTATTCACCCAGACAAACATACTGCCTATTAAAAGTTCTCAGAAATGTGTTGAATTTTACACAGTATTAATATTTTCCAATTATGAGGCTTTTAAGTGGTATTAAGTTATTTAAGGAGTCATGAGCACTTCATTTTTGTAATGTACTGTTGAATTTTATTAATCCTTTGTAGTTTTTATCTTTTGTGGTAAAATATAGTTTTTGATAGTTAATATCTGAGAATAAAAGGCCAATTAAAACAGTAGGTATCTTTCCTACTATAACAAAATGATGTTAAAATTCAACGTGCTAGAAAAAAGTGTGTGGAAATGCCAAAAGTTTCAGTAAAGGCAAGTAACTGTACCGATGTTCAAATACATTTTAAAATACAATAAATAAAATGTGGTTAAGAGCTGAAGAGAATAGCAGGAGTTGGGCAGAAGAGACCAACTGGGCTGCATGTGTCTATTTGAATTCATGAAGAGATCTAGTTTATAAAGTTGGTTTTCATGTCATTGTGGAAAAGATGGATAGGTGATGATCACGGAGCCTACAAACATTTGGAGAAAAAACCTAAAAGCCTTTATCTCAGATCCTATAGCTTTATTTTAAATGGGAAGAGTTAAACATTAAACTTCTGAATTGTAGTTAATGGATAGGTGATGATCCCAGAGCCTACAAACATTTGGAGAAAAAACCTAAAAGCATGTCTTTATCTCAGATCCTATAGCTTTATTTTAAATGGGAAGAGTTAAACATTAAACTTCTGAATTGTAGTTAATCGTTAGCTGTTGATTGATGGTCACGCTGTATATTACCTTGATTGATCATGCCAACCCCATAAAAATGTGCAAAAATTATGTGTTCGAAATAATTTTAAATGTTTGGATATATTGTGGACATATTGGACCATATTTTACATTGAAAGCAGATACTAGTTTCTAATTGGGTGGATTATTCAAATGTAAGGATGAGAATCAAGCAAAGAGGTCATGTATTGTTTCTAATAAACATGAACACATTAACTGAATGCAGAAACTCTGAGCTTCCCTGAGTTCATAGTCTAGGTTTTTCTAGAATAAATAGTTTAAGTTTTATTTTTAGGCTCCTAAAATTTTTATCTGAAGACTCCTGCTGTAATTATGTGGTAATTACTTAACATATTCTTGAGACAAAAAAAAAAAAAGAAAATAGTTGGTCTCTCTTAGAAAGAAATCTAATCTTTGTTTACTCTTTTCTAAAGTGTACTTATGTACTTTTATAATATGGTTTTTATTAACTTATGAAAAATTATGTTTCATTATGCTATTTTTCACATAAAATTTGTTTTTGTTATTTGTCTGTCCCCTGCCTTCCCGGCCCCACTTCCTATGTGCCCTTTTAATGCTGGTTTTTTTAATCACATATATCATAGAAAAACGTACATTTCTACTTCCTAGGGAAAGTTTGATGAAAAATCATCCTGATTTCTTTTTAACTGTTACGTAGAAGTTATAAAACTAACTCAGGCAAATATTTTGGATAATAGTAAAAATATTGGAATGGTGTAAAACTTGATTTAGAAAGCAAACTCAGTGTTTTTCATTGCTTATATAAAGTGTAGTCATAAATCTTCTGAAAATTGTTTTACGCGCTAGAGGATAACAGTAATGCTTTTGGTGGAAATTTAATTTGAATTTATTCTCTTTATTTAAATAGCTTTGAGGAAGGGCTGGCGGGAGGAAGGAACACAGTAAGCAGAAAGATTCTGAGCATGCGTACATAGACTTGGCTGTTGGAATTAGAATCAGCCTGCAGTGTGTGAGCACTGCTGCTTTCCCACCTCCTGGCTGTAGGAATTCCTGTAGGCATAGCTTTTCTAGCCAGTTTCACTACATTAAAAATGGCCCAATAGTAGCCCTACCTGCTGAGTGAAGCTCCCAGCAGATGAGAAAGGATACCCTCAGCAGGACTTTGAAGATAATTTAGTGAAGGAATTTGTTGCATAGGTGTAGGTTGCGTTGAAGGAACCAGTGAAGAATGTTGCAGACTCATCCAGGAGACTGGTGGCAACCGGGAAGTATCTCTGCTGCTCTTGCCTTCTCCTTGACACAGGAACTGTTAGCTAGAGGACCAGGGACAAGGTGGCACTGCAAGGGTTGTGTGACCAAAAGACAACCTTGTAATACTCTCCTTGTAATACAGCTGCGACACTGTACCCACTGGGTGAAAGATTGGGTCCACTTGGCAGTCTAGGTATGTGGAGGGCTTTTAAGGACAAAGGTGAGATTTTCTGGTATTCAAAATAGATGTTGGTATCATTAGAAACTAGATAGAAACAGGTTGGTTGTTAGTTTCAGGAAGGAGATAAGATTGGGAAGAGTCAGCTGCTGGGTAGAGCCTCTCAAAGGACAGCCATGCTAGGCTCCTGTCTGCAAGCATAACAGAGTATCATTAATAGTGTGAGAGATTGGTGCTTGCTTATTGGATAAGTCTCAAGTTGGGCAAATTATTGGTTGGCGATTCCCTCAGTCTCTGTTCTATCCCCTGTGCCTGTATTTCTTGTAAACAGGATAAATTTGGGGTTGAAAGTTTTATAGGTGGGCTGTTGTCTCTGTTGCTCTACTGGGGTTCTTGCCTGACTATAGGTTCCATATCCCCAGTGTAGTTAGTCACAGCTATGGTCATCCTCACTGATTCTTGGATGTTTCCCTTATCCTGGGTCTCCATCTGGTCTTGGAGATGCCCCTTCCTCCCCCGCCCCCACACCTCTCCATTCCTACCAGTTGCAGATTTCCATTCATTTTCATGGCCACCTAGCATCTCTCCTGTCCCTACATCTGATCCTGAACTCCCCATCCCCCTCCCTATCCCCTCTCACTCCCAGTTCCTCCCTCTATCTGCCTCAGTGGATGGAACTTGGGAACTCTTACAGAAGAATAGGAAGGATTGCAGCCCCAAGGAGGTTAGGAACTCCATAGGAAAACCAACAGAGTCGACTAGCCTGGACCCTTGGGGCTCTCAGAGACTGAACCAGATAACATACACAAGCTGGACCTAGGCCTCCCCGCATTTATGTAGCAGATATGCAGCTCAGTCTTATTGTGGGTCCTAAAGAACTGGAGCAGAGGCTATCCCAGAAGCTGTTGCCTGTACGTGGGATATATTCTTCTAGCTGCGCTGGCTTGTCTGGCCTCCAAGGGAGAGGATGTGCCTAGCCTTGAAGACTTGAAGTGCCAGGGTCAGAGGTTGGCAGGGAGCATACCCAGGAAGGCTCCCACCCACTCAGAGGAGAAGGAGAAGAGGAATGGGAGAAGGATTGTGGGAGGGGGTTGTGGGGGGCCAGTGAAAGGGATGTAAAGTGAGTAAGTTAAGAAAAATTAAGTAAAATATTGAAAAAAGAAGATTGGGAAGAGAGGAAATAGGAAATGAAGGACAGGCTTTAGCAACAAGCATGGCAGTACATGTGAAAGGATATGTGCTGTACATCAACAGACATGCACTCGTGTGGAGAACAGCATTTCAAGAGCACTGAAAGCTGGGAGGGAACTCTAGGGACCCATGCTGTGACCATGACAGGGTGTTGGCTGGCTCTCCTCCCTTCTTTCTGTCTCTCCTCCCTTCCCTTGTCTGCCTTGAAATGTGCTGAGGGTTTGATTTGGTTTGTTCTCTTCTTTGCACTGTTTTTGCCTTTGGGTATGTATATTTTTATTTACATTATTTTGTCCTTGAAAGCTTATGGGAAGTATTGTAGGCTTATCAAGTGTTGCACAGAAAGAGTTTAGTACTTTATTATTTTAATGTTAAATACAGGCCAACTTGCCTGTATTTACTTAAAAGCTGAATGGGGCTGGACAGTTGTTTCAGTGGTTAAGAGCACCACAGAGAATGTAGGTTTGATTCCTAACATCAATGTGATATCTCACAAGGATGTATAACATCAGTCCCAGGCATCCAACACCCTCTTCTGACCTCCAAGGTTACCAGGAGTGCATGTTGTACACATACATGCAGGCAAAAACATGAAACATCAAATAATAAAACAAATTAAGAAAAAACCATGTGAGCTGAATGACCTTACACACTTAAAGTGCTGCAAATGTTCCTAGGTCCTCACATCATGTAAAGGCTGGGAGCATGTTAGGGGGAGAAGACCTGCATACATACTTGATTAATATTTCTTTCCATTACAAAGGTACCTGCCTCTGCAGGATATCATGTGCATGGAATGTCTTTCTCGGAAGCTAAAGGAAGCAGTTACTCTGTATCTAAGAGTTGTGAGAGTGGTGGATCTCTGTGCAGGCCGATGGTGGGAATATATGCCAAGTGGTAAGTACACAGCTTTTTAAGGGACATTTGAGCCCTATTAGAAAGTGGTAAAAATGGCGTCCATAGAATGTGACTTTTTTTTAAGGTAACCAATTTATGACATGAAAGCAGAGGGGCACTGTTTGGAGGGGAGGGTCCAGCAGGAGGAAGGGGAACAAAAGATGACGGCTATTCATGATGCACATGTCATGGGAAGCACTTATTAAAATAATAATTGAAAGGGCTGCCTTCTTTTAACAGTTGTCTGCTAATTAGTATGCTTGTCTGTTGCTTATTAACTAGAGTCTTTTAAAATCATGCTTTTAAAGAATAATATTCAGACCATGAGACTTTGAACATGGATTGAGGCTGAGGCAGACAAACTCAACAACAGCAATAGAACATCAAAGAAGTCCTTACCAGAGGGTAGAAGTGGAGGCTAAAGAGATACCTGGACAGACAGTACAGACTACCTCTAGAGTTCTGTACTGTGCAGCTTGTGGTGCTGGGCCCTTTCGAGAGATCAAGGCATACACATTCTTGGAAAGAACATTGCAGTGTTAGGCTAGAACTTAGCTTAAAGGAGACAGAATAGAGTTGTCTTTAGTCACTTAGGAAGCAGTGTGAAGGGAAAGTGTTCATTTAACTCCAGAGAGTGATGGTTTGAGGTAGGCAAGAAATCCGGCAGGGCAGCATGAGAATAATGATCTCATTCTGTGTTAGACTTGCTTCAGCAGAGGTTGCAGACAGGATTCCGGAGGGCAGCAGAGATCCCATGTGCTCCAAGCTTAAGCATTGACATCAGGGCACTTACCAAATGAGGAAGAGTCTGTGTGCACATGGCCAGTGTTCAACCTGTTAATAAATACGTAGCCCTAAGCTTTTCCTCTCTGCAGTGAATATAAAAGAGAGTGTCGCAGCAGTCTGTAGGAGGAGACCACATTAAATGTGTTTAACACTGCGCTGACCTATTCTCTAAAGTTTAAGTCCTGGATCATTTTTTAGGACTGGTTCTTACTATTTAGCCACAGCTGGCTGGAATGCACTATATAGACCATACTGGCCTTAAATTCACAGCGATTCACCTATCTCTACCCCCTCACCCCCTCACCCCTTCACCCCCTCACCCCCTCACCCCCTCAACCCCTCAACCCCTCAACCCCTCAACCCCTACCCCTGCTCTGATATTAAATACATGTGCTATCAGTGCCCAGCTGAAGCCCTGAATCTTGATAGAAGTACCTGATAGCTCATTCGTGTGAACTCTTTGGAGTCATATCCCATCTCTGTTAACTTTCCCCATTTATGCTTGGCTCTTACCATTTTCCTTTGTGATTTTATAGTTAGCAACTCTGGACTAGCCCTATACAAATAGAACATTTTTGAAAAGCTTCAGTTCTTTATAATTTAGTTGGAAACAATGTTTTGTTATCAGTGGGCAGACAGTTGGCTTTCAGATCTTTTGAGAGTCAAGTAATAGAAAACGTGTCATGCCTGTGATTTGTCTCCATATGTGTTTAACCAATAGCTCCTGTTGTGAAGAGGTGCCTATCTGTTTGCACCTTGTTAATTTCTGCTACGGAGCACAGCTGGCTTCCCAGATACACGGTTGTTTTGTTTTGTTGTTTTTTTACCACCAACATCTGTTCACCTTCAATTGTTCTTACTTTCTTAGCCAACTTCCTTTTGTCTTTTTTTTTTTTTTTTTTTTTTTTTTTCCTTTGGTTTTTCGAGGAGACAGGGTTTCTCTGTGTAAGCCCTGGCTATCCTGGAACTCACTCAGTAGACCAGGCTAGCCTCGAACTCAGAAATCCGCCTGCCTCTGCCTCCCAAGTGCTGGGATTAAATGCGTGCACCACCACCGCCCGGCTTGTCTTTTTTTTTTTTTTTAATGAACTTTCTGAAATAATGGGAAATAATAGTTAAACATATAAAAGAGCAATTGCAAGGAAATGATTAGAACAGGGTGAGCCTAGTTTGCAGGTAACATGTGTGAAGGATTTTCCATGTAATGAGACTGGCATGTCTTCTGTTGAAACGCTTTCTTCAGCTGTGGCATTAGCTTCGTGGAACTTTCACAGGGATCTTTTTCTGTTTAGATATTTGTTAAAACTTGTTAAGTATTTAGTACATATATATGAAGCTGTTCTAAATGCTTCTGACTTCCTTAGGCTTCACAGATTCCAGTTTCCTAACACTTTTGAAGAAGATGCCAGATGTTGAACAGCTGTATGGCCTTCATCCTAGATACCTCGAGAGGCGGAGAGTGAGGGGCCATGAGGCTTTCAGCATTCCAGGAGTCCTGGAAGCTTTGCAATCGTGCCCAAACTTGGTGGTAAGTATGCTGCTGGAACATTTTAATAACATCAGCTGGTTGATGAACTAGTGGGTCACAAGGACTGTGGGGCTTACTCGCTCACGTGCAGACTGCACGCATAACACACTTTGTCTTAAGTTCCATTTCACAGTTAGCATCTTGTACAGAAAGAGACACTTGGGATGCGAAATGAAGCCTTCCTTATGCTTGCCATGGTGCTATTTTCTAGGGTGTAGAAACATCTCATTTGGAGTTGGTAGAATCCATTTGGACATATATGCCGCATGTTCATATTTTGGGGAAATTTCGTAATCGTAACGGAGCATTTCCGATTCCTCCTGAAAATAAACTGAAAATCCCCATAGGAGCCAAAATCCAAACTTTGCATTTAGTTGGTGAGTACCTGATTTCTAGTTCACTTGTCATGCCTTGAAACACTGTGTAAGTGAATACTCACTGAAACAGTTATAACATTTTAAATATCATCTTACCGATTGGTTGTAGAACAAGAAGCACTTGTGAGACTTGTATAAAAGCCCAGATTTTCCATGAGTTAAAGATCTCTCAGGGGCAATGTTGCTTTTCAGGCAGTCAGTTGCTGTGCTGAAGACAGCTTTGAAGGTTTCTCTTTGCATTTTCACATCAAGCTAGAACTCTCCCTTTACTCTGATTATACCCTGTAGAGGAGATGTCTTTTTGGAGGAGGAATTTATTTCATGTTTGTTGTGTTTGTGTGTATGATGTATGGGCATGTGTGTGCCACGGTGCACATGTGAAGGCTAATGGACGGGTGTGTGTGTGTGTGTGTGTGTGTGTGTGTGTGTGTGTGTGTAGTTCTTCCTTTCCATCTGTAAATGGGTCACATGGATGGAACTAGGTCATCAGGTTTACATGGCAAGTGCCTTTACTGCATGACACAAATGCTTTCATCTGCTAAGCCAGGGTAATGCTTTACTATGATGTGACTCATTCTACATATAGAAACTAAGGAATTAAACTTTTAAAATTTACTTACATTCCTTGTTATTCAAAAGAAATGAGTCAGAATCTTCTGCGTAGCTCACGTTGGCCGTGAGCTCTGTGTCCATCTTTGTCTTTCCAGCTCCTGAGTGTTGGCATGGCAGTGTGCATCACCATGAGGTATGCATCACCACGCCCAGTTAATTTACTGAAGTTTAAACAGGCAGGTATAGCTCGTGCCTACTAAACCTCAGTCTAACCCTAGATAATTGTTAGTTTTTCTCAACAAGTAAAAATGCACCGTGTTCTTCCATCTAGAGCCACTGGAATGAACATTCTCTCTTCCTTTTCCCTCTCATACATGGTGATGGAGTGAGGGGTCGTTCCAGAGATTGCTTTGTTTGTGTGGTTTCATTGTGCTTTCCTGTGTGCACACTCTGTAAAATTACATCACAGTATTTCAACAGGGGAAAATATTTGATCAAGCTTAACTTTTCATCCTTGTTTTAATCTGCTAAGAGACAATGTGGCATTATTTTTTATTTATTTTGAAACAGAATTTTCTGTAGCTAAGGCTGGCTTCAAACATATTAGATAGCTAAGGGTGACCCTGAATTTCTGATCCTTCTGGCTTTTCTTCCCAAGTGCTTGATACAGACATGCACTACCATGTCCAGTTTTATGTTGTGTCACAAAGATGAAATCAGGTAGGTCTTTGTGCATGTTAGGCAAGTGCTCTTATTAGCTGAGCCATATCCTCAACCCAAATATTTTCAGTTTCATACTTTGTTAATATTTTAAGTTTATATTTTATTTTTAATCTTTTTTTTATTATTCTATTAGTGTTTATGTTGAATATATGCCCAAAGATTACTCCAGATATAGGGGATATTCTGAGGATCTAGAAATTTCAAAAGTGGGGTTAAATAGTCATAGGAGGACCTGGCGGATAATGCAGGATAGTCATATGTGTGACTACAAAGGATAATAGAGACCCCTCTCATTTGTAAGATTGTGGAGTGAATCTGAGCAAGGGTTGGAATATTTGGATTTTATAAGTGATAAAGAGGTTTTACTTCTGAGATTATGATGTAACCTCAAGGTAGAAGATTTTTTTTTTTTATCTTTACATTTTCCACAATGCCTGTACCAGTTCATTGGCGTTACAGGTATTTGATAAGTCTCCCTGAAGTGCACAAATTCTGTGACTGACTCACAGCTTTGAACTGACTGTATGGTGGTACCGTGAACAAATACATGTTATCCTTTGTTAATAGGCTATGTTTGGCAGAAAGTAGGACTGAGCATCAGATGCCTATCCTTGGCTCTTTCTTGCCAATTCTGTACCTCTCTTGGTCTGATTTTCTTCCTTTGGTCTTCCCCCCGTTTTTATTTCCTGTCTGTTGCCATATGGTGTGTTTGCATAGCAGTAACTAAACTACTGAGGAACAGGTTTCTGATGCTCCCTCTTTCTTTAGGATTTATAAGCGTTGGTTTTTCTTCTTCCATATATGCTGATACCTCTTCCATTGGACACCCTTTCCCTTCCAGATTAAGTTCTCTGTATATAAGATTTATCAAAGTCAAAAAATAACCTTAACAATTTGAGATGGTAAAATAAATAGTTGTCCAATTTTTCCCAAAGCTGTGCTAGCTTCTTCCACATATTTACAGATACCTAAAATCCCTGTAATTGTGTAAATGACATCAAGGTGTATCTTGTCTACCACAAACCATAATATTAAATATTAAAACTTTTTTGGCCTCACTTTGTGCTGAGAAATTTCTTCGTACAAATGGGGGGGGGGTGGTTAGTTATAAGTAATTGGAAGCCCTAAGGTATTGTGTAACTAACCTCTGTCTTCACAGTTGTACTTTGAGAAACTTCTTTTTACTTTGAATCTTATAAGGTATGGCTATGAGACAGATGTGTGTTTTAAACACAGAAATAGATATTAAGTCCCGTTCTTTATAATACAGTTTGCATAAAAGTTCTTTAATAGCCTGTTTTAAATAAACCAATTTTGGTAGACTTTAATTATGTAATTGGTTCTGAAAGAAATCTCCTTGAAGGATAGACTGTCCATTGAAAACTGGACTCTAGCACACTGTATACTGACCACAGAGTATTTTTGTCACTTTCTTTTCTTTTGTGTGTGTGCTCTAGGGGTCAATGTTCCTGAAATCCCTTGTATCCCTATGCTAAGGCACCTGTACATGAAGTGGGTGAGACTCACTAAACCACAGCCGTTTAAAGATTTCCTTTGCATCAGCTTGCGAACTTTTGTCATGAGGAACTGTGCAGGTAATATTATATAGTTATGGGTGGATTAAGCATACACTGTTGTAAAATGTCAAGATAACTCTGCATTTGTGCTGAAAATTATGTTACTACTTACTACTATCTATGCTTTTTGACTCATACAGTTTGTGAATGTAACATATCTTTTGTTTTAGTTGAAATATAACGTTAGCAAAGACAAAACCCAACAGCTTAGTGTTTTATAAGCTTGACATTCAGTCCATTGGATTGTTTTAATACCTTTCAGTCATTTTGGTTTCTGATTTTCTAAGTATTAGGAACAGTTATTTCACATTAAGCTTTGTTTTTATGATGTTCCTCAGCTAAACAAAGTCTTTAGCACCCTGGTCTGTTATGGGCACTGTCAAGGGTAACTTCTCCCTGTCTGGTCTAATGTAACAAGACCTGTTTGCTGTCTACATGGCTGTGCAGTTCTTACCCTGTATTGTTGTTGATCACTGTTGTCTTACCCTGAGATGCATATGTCCTCTTTCAAGTTTATGCGTGGTCCTTAGAGTCTGCTTTTCTTGCCATCTCTTTCTCTTCTCTTTATTCCTTTTTGTGGAGTGCAGCATGTCTTTGGTACTTCATATATTTATTTGGTCTTTTTTATCCTTTCGGGATTATTTATATGCTGTTTCTCCATTGGAAGTCTTGATGGACAGGGCCATTGCTTTTTGGTCCCGTCTCTAACACACTCCTAGACATAAAGAGACGATAAATGGTAAAGCAGCTCATCCGAGTGATGGATCAAATTCTCTTCTTGAGGTTTCTGTTCCCTTTGGTGTTTTGAAACGAAAGTTATTGACTTAAGTATATTTGCAAAATATGCTGCATATCTCAACATTAGTTTTGAACTATTCTTATGCTGAACAAGTTTATGGTTAACAGACTAGCACTTTGATTGGAAAAGGCTTGGAGCCCAGACATAGTCTGTCATTTATAAGTTACTCATTTATAAGTTGTTGTTTTGAAAAAGTCATCTTTTAAAATGGTTTACTATATTAAGATTTGTTGTTTACTTATTCTAGGACCCACAAATTCCTTGAAATACGTGCCCTTGGTAACAGGTCTGGCATCTGCCCGTAACCTGGAACACTTGGAAATGGTTCGAGTCCCTTTCCTGGGAGGTCTCATCCAACATGTGGTTGAAGACAGCTGGAGATCAGGTATCTGTTTCTTTTAGTTACAAAACAGTTTTTAAAGTTAGCTTCTGATTTTTTTCTGGCTTTGTTTAGTTGTCTCTTAATGTTTTTTTTTTAAATAATATTTATAATTATCTTTGCTCT
This sequence comes from Arvicanthis niloticus, assembly GCF_011762505.2. Taxonomy (NCBI): domain Eukaryota; kingdom Metazoa; phylum Chordata; class Mammalia; order Rodentia; family Muridae; genus Arvicanthis; species Arvicanthis niloticus. The sequence goes on from NC_047671.1 coordinate 26,427,447, forward strand.
CTTTATGGTGCACTTGATGAAGGTGAGTAGCCATGAGCACAGGTGAGTATCCTTTGCCTTTTTATGCATGTTAAACCTTCTCAAGAGAAATACAGAGTGATGAGGCAGGGTTTCTGGTTTGTTCTTTATTACTTGGTAAATAAATGACCGTCTTTATTGAGGTCTTTCTCAGAGCTGCTGACCCGGTGGCCCTTTGAGGAGAGATACTGTATAACTTGAATATCTTAGGTCTCCAGAAGAGCTCAGGCTTTAGCCACACTGCTGTGTCTGGCATTTATTATAGTATATAGAAGGTTCCCTGCTTGTTCCTGGACATTAGCTGCACCTGTTGGATAATACGGAAACTAACAGTTTGCTAATCATCTCACTGGTAAGAAGAGATTGGCTGGCGTAGGTATACAGTACTAGAAATGCAGCTAATACAAATTATGAGTAAAGTAAGATGGAAAAGAAAATAAAATGAAACATGTAATAGAATGGAAACTCCTCCAGTGACATCGATGACGTAGAGATGAGGTCAGTGCTGCTGGAGCATACTCTAGATATGTTGTCACATAGTCAAGTCGGGATGAGGTCCCGTCACTGCACCGAACCAAAGATGGGGATAGACTCCCTCCAGCAGCGTTAGGTTTATTTTTATTTCAGTGAACAAGATAAAAGCCAAAAGAGTAGAGTAAAGAAGACCACAGTGTTCATCCATTAGAGAGGAGGCCTGAAGAGAGCTGACAGACGCTGTATCTCAAGACATGATAAAGAGTAGAGTAAAAGGCAGTCTGTACAGAGTGTGAGGAGATCTTGAGTATGGATCTCTGTTACAGTGGGCTTGCATTAAGAATATGTAAAGAGTTCTTGACGTTAAGAAATAAGCAGCCATTCCAGTAGGAGAATGGGAAAGGACTGTATAACCTTCACATAGGACTTTATGCACACAACAGATAAATGTGGAAAAAAAAGATGACATTTCACAAGACTTAGGAAGTACAAATTAAAGCTAATGTGTGCCACAGAAGCACTGACATCACTAGTTTGAAAGACAGTAGTGTTGGCTGGGTCGTGCACCATCAGGACAATGTTACTATAAGCTGATACTTCTATACTTGGAAATGTTGGTAGACATGGTCTGCTAACATTGGCCATACACACAACAGTTGTCTTCTTGGCTTTAAACCCAACAGAAAAGAGTTTATGTTTACCCAGAAATGCACGTGAGATATGTTTATAGAAGCATTGTTGCTAATAGGCTCCCAGATAGGACAACCAGACATTGATCATCCATAAGTTAGGACAACCAGACATTGATCATCCATAAGTTAGGACAACCAGACATTGATCATCCATAAGTTAGGACAACCAGACATTGATCATCCATAAGTTAGGACAACCAGACATTGATCATCCATAAGTTAGGACAACCAGACATTGATCATCCATAATCCATAATTAAAGTGTGGCATATTCACATGCTGTTCTGCACAGTACAAAGGAGCAAACTGAGAGCTGCCCACAGCATTGTGGTTGAATCACATAGCAGTGCTTTGTCAGTGAAGCCAGATACAAAGTGTACATACCTGGTAACTTTGTGTTCAAGCAAAATCATTTTGCTATACATTAATGATTTTTTGTCTGCTGCCCTTCCTTTTGGTGTGATACCTTTCAAAAAATGTACAGGAGTACAGAAATGTCTCTGTGGATAAAGTGTTTGCTATATGACCATGCTGGACCTGGCCCAGCACTGAAAAGACTTACATTACATAGGCCACATGCATCTGTAACCCCAGCACTGGGAGATGGAGGCAAAATGACAAGTTATAGTTTCATTGAGAGACTGTTTCTTAAAGCATAAGGTAACAAGGAGTAAAGGACTTCTGGCCCCCACATGGGTGTGTGCAGTGTACATGCACACAGGAGATTGATTAATTACAACAAAATTCGAAAAGTCAAACATGAAAGTGAGTTAAAGCAGTGCTATCTTGTTCCATGATACCTGCAGGCTTGGGATTTGACCAGGAGGTGGCAGTCTTCTGTAGTTCCTCGTGGGTTTTCAGCATTTTCTTTGTCCTAAGTCTTGAAGTGTTCAGATGCTCAAAGTATGTTTCCAAAATGAGTATCTGTTTTGGGGAGTAACCGGTAGGAATAATTTACCTTGAAGTAATTTTGATTGTAGCAACAAAGCATTTTACTTTTAAACAAGGAATTGCTTCCTAAGGCATCTAAAACTCCTTTACCAAAAGTTCTGCAGTGAGAGAAATGCTTACTTTTGTTCTTTTTTTCTTTAATTAGGTGGTTTTAGGAATTTGCACACTATTGTCTTAGGAGCTTGCAAGAATGCCCTTGAAGTGGACCTTGGCTACCTCATCATCACTGCTGCCCGGAGGTATGTCTTAACTTTACCTTATATTTTCTTCTTCTACAATTACAATGTATCTACACACACTTGTGTATAAATTTTGATTGTCTCATTTGAATCTAATATACAAAGGAACTAGTTCAGTAGCAGGTGGTATCACTTCATGTTTGTCTATCTTCAGAGCTGGAGCCCTTTGAACTGCATTCCAGTGGGTTAGCCCTGGAAGGGCATGTAGTATCATTGCATAGGAAAGCAGTGCCTGAGTGTAGTGTGGATAGACATTGGTGACACTGGTATCTGAAGGCCTCTCCAGCCATTCTCCATCTCTACTTGGTATTCTGAATTGTTTTAGTTGATGATATACTTCCTAGTCAGAAATCTGTCTTAAATCAGCCTTTGCAATGTCACATGTCCATAATCTTTTAAATGTGTCTTCATATCATTTTATACTACATTGGCTATTTCCACCTCTTAGAGGTCTGACTCTATATTTGTACATTTTCCTTAAGTTAAATTTTTTATTAGTTTATTAAAAATTTTTACCAGTATATACCAACATACCAGTATATACCAATATACCAGTATATACCAATAATAGACTATTAAAAATAAAACAAAAGAGTGTTTCTAAATTTAACTTAGTGTTTTTACATACCATAGACGTGCATCCTTTTTAACGTAAAGCATTAACACTAGCGTAAGAAAACTGTCAGATACCAGTATCAGATGCAGAGGAAAAATTTGGGGTCATCAATTCCCACTTTCCACTGTAGGTTCTTCAGATTGAATGTAGTGACTCGGGCCATCAGGCCTGCGTAGCCAGTGGTCCTCACTGAGCTGTCCGCCAAGTACTGTACCTCACTTAGGTCATCCTTAAGGAAGTTCGTGGGGAGGAAAAAAGGGGTCCTGAGCAGGTTCTAGGATTCTTACTGTATGATTTATTGTTAGTAATTGAATAGCTAAGTATGCTGCCTAGTGTGAAGCTGCACTTGAAAAGAGAAATCTCAGGGGTTTGGTTGGTTGGTTGATGTTTTGTTGTTGTTGCTGAGTGTTTTTTAATGGAAAGAGAAAAAAGTTCTTGATACCTATGGTAACTTTTGTAAAATTATGAACTAGTTTCTAAGTTCTGTTTTCAGGAAGGATCTGAGTTCATTGTTCCCTTTAACATGTTTTCTGTTTGTAGGTTACATGAAGTTCGCATTCAGCCCTCTCTAACCAAAGATGGCGTCTTTTCTGCCCTGAAGATGGCGGAATTGGAGTTTCCCCAGTTTGAAACCCTTCATCTGGGATATGTAGATGAGTTCTTGCTCCAGAGTAAGACATCATGCTCTATTACCTGACTGTGCTGTGGGAAACGTGCTTGATCTACTGAAACCTGAGTATTCTGGGTCTTTGTTTTCTTGACTATAATCTGACCTAATGTCTTAAGTGCTTACGTGTGTTGCAGAGGAATTGTTTTACTTCCATGTTCTGAGTTCCTGTTCCATGTGGCCACTGCTGTGAGCATGCTATTGGGACTGGAGTGATTAACACTGGGTAAAGAAAACCTTTATCTGGGTTTGCAGTTATCTTCACTTTACTGTCCATGTTTCTTTCTGGTTCTGCTTCATTTTCTCAGAATGTCTTTCATAGTTCCATTTGTTGAATTTGATCTGTCACATTTCTTGGAACTTTTGATGGTTTCCTCAGATGAGGTCCCATTCTTTGCTCATACTTTGCATTTCCATAATAAGCCAGCTAGAGTTCTGGACTTTGCAGATACTGTGAACACACAGTGGTTAGTATCCATTTTACGGTAATTGATGCTGGCTCGGTAACATTTTGAGTATGCAGTAACAATTAGGAACTCATCCCTTAGGGTTGAGTTTAAGTCAGTCAAATTCATTATTCAAACTGTTTTCCCACATAACATTTGTAAAATAGTTGAAATTTACAACAACAATGTGTTTTCATTTTACCAAGAATTAATTTGTCAGATAATTTATAAACATTCTTGAACATCCACTGTCATACCAGATGGTTTTTGTGTTTCCTTTGGATCTAATAATATGTATTACAGAACATGAAAGGTAAAACACATTGACCAATACAGCCTAGGACAGTGCTGGACAGAACCCATGACTCCCTTCCTTGTTCATTTCAAAGTGTTACATACAGTCTGGCAGTTGTGCTTTTGTTCATTGCTTTTCCTCTTCCTTTGTCTTTGAACTTCTCATTGGTATTTGTGCAGAATTTTTTTAAGAAATCAAAGCACCTATTTGTAGATAATTTAATTCCAGAACCACTTTTAATCTATGTGGTTAGCTTGAAAACTATCAGGTTTTATCAGAACATCTTAGAGGCTAAGATAGTAGAATTCGTCATAGAAAATTAACCCTTTTCTTTTCCAGCTTTTCTGGTTATGAAAGAAGCTACTAGTATCCTGTTTCTGTAGCATCAGTGTATAGGTGCCCTGATGTCAGAATCTGTTCTTTTTGCTCCAAAGATCTCATAGCTTTAACAATGTCCCCACCCTCAGGTTAGCCCACGTTAGGTAGCTGAAGGCTTACCTGTTATGAAAATACCACTTGCAGGGATAGGTGGGCACTTAGTGTATTTACACCAGTTCTGCCCTGTTGTATTCTCTTGCCTCACCACGTGTTTTCAGTAGGATATCAACACTACTGCTTGACTACCATTATTTCATACTTTTCATAACAATTTGTTTCATACTTAGTAGGCTCTTGGTGTTAGCCTTTTTATAAGCCCTTCCCCTCTGAAACTCTTCAACCTGCCTGTATATGGACTCTGCTTCACCAGAGATTGCCAGGGAGTCTGTAAGGATAAGTGTTAAGTTACAAGACATCTTAAGAAGGGTGAAAGCTAGGGGGCTGGGTCAGTGGGTACAGTGATTGCCAGGCTAGCATGAGGACTTGAATTTCCAGGAATCGATACAAAGTGGATATGGTAACAATGTCTTAAGAATCTCAGCTACAATGCCAGCTTTCCTTCAGACACGTAGAAGGTATAGTCAGGTGAGTCCCTGGATGTCCTCACGACAGCTAGCCTGCCATTGCATCAGAACAAAAAGTCCTATCTCAAATAATATAGAAGACAAAGACAGACAGCAGAGATTGCCCTCTGACCTCCATGTGAGCGCCATGGCACACAGATGTACTCATACACACAAGGAGAAAGAGAAAGAGGGAGAAGCCATGCTCATTCTTGCTCCTTCATTTCATCTGCCGTCTTAGTGATTCATATCTTGAAACAGGAAGGTGAAGGGATGGGATCCTCTTGTGGAACTCAAGTCACTTCTTTTGTCTGGTGAAATAGCTAAATGGAAACATCCCTTTTGTCCTCTAGCACTTACTAAGGTTGGCAGTAGCAGATGGGGCGGGGAGTGTGCTGAAAAGCTGCTGCTGTGTACTGGAAATAAAGATGGCCAGGAGTCCAGGACTGGAGGACCACTTAGAGACAGAGTCTGTTCACATGCTTTTGTTCTCTCAGAGCTTTGTGGGCAGCCGATCAGGGTGGAAACTCAGGCATGTAGACTGAAGTTCTAGAACAAGAGAGAAAGGGAGAGAGAGAGGGAAGGAGGGAGGGAAGAAGGAGAGGAAGAAGGGAGGGAGGGAGGATGAGAACTGAGAGTTGCCTGTTGTTAGTCATAAGATTGTATAAGATTCTTAAGTACCTCCCTACTTTCCTCTTGAATGGCTCTGAAGAGCTATTGAAAAAGATGATAAATAGAGCCAAGAAGGAAGGAGAATTAGGAATGCAAAAGATCATCCTTTGGTAAATAACAAGCTAGACACCATCCTAGGCTACATGAGCCCATCTCCAAAACAACAACAAAAACATAAATACATTTATAGCAACTTCAATACTTGAGCTATTCCGTAAGTAGTGGTTTTTACCTTTAGCTACCCTGTAAGAAGAGAAAAAAAGAAGAGAAAGGAACAGAAATGAACTCCTGGTATCATCAGGATTTTAAGAATTAAAGCCAGTAGAAAGCCTCAGGAGCAGGGATGGGCTGCATTCAAGCAGGACATATATTTCTCCTTTTACAGGGGGACATTTATGTGGACAACACCTAGTAAATAGAGTCAGTACCAGGATTCGCTCATCATAAGGGAAAACGTTGTCGTCAAGTGCAGAAAGTAGCAAGGAGGTTGATGTTTAGGATGGTGTAAGATGACTTTTGCGAGAAATACCAGCAAATACTGATGCTGGGTAGTAGAAAGTGTGAACTATGTGGAAAGTAAATGTGGTAGTGCTTGGGGTGGATTTATAGATTAACACATATTTCCACGTATTTCAAGCTAAAGATACACATTGCTCTATTGTTCAAGTCAGTCAAGACAGTTTCTCGAAGAGCAACTGAGTTTTCTTTGTAGGGTTGGTTGTCCAGTTACTTTCATGGAATATAGGCTGTATTGGTACTTAGATTCCTAGTTCCATCCTCCATACTGAGGATACAATTGGAGTAAACGGATGATCCTTCAGCGAGCTCTTATGTTTAAGTAACTGTCCCAGAGAGTGAGGACCAGACATAGGGGAGACAGAATGTTGATATGCAAGAGATGAAGAGGTTCCCAGTGACATGATTTAGCATGATTTACATATCTTTCCTCCTTCCCTCCCCTGACCCTCCTCCAAGATTGTGACCTGGCCAGTGGAATGTGTCTGAGTTAGAATCCAATTCGGGGGACAGGTGGACACCTATCACCTATGCTGTGAGCTCAGTAGTGAAATCCGAGCCTAGTTTCACATAAGAGTTCAACATATATGTTATATATGAGACTTTCGTTTTCATGATTTTGATTTTTTTTTTAAAAGATAAAATTAAAGTTTCATAGTTGTATGAACTAATATATCTCTTGTGTTCTATTTTTTCCTCTTTCTAAACAGTTGAATATTATTTATGCCTTATTAGCTATCCCTGATTTTTAACACAGATTCTTGTTTGTGTGAGAATGCTACTGTATATTCTGAACTGACTAAGCTTGCAGCTAGCCTGATGAGGACCATTGATAGAACAGTTTAATCACATGAAAGGATAGGATACAGAGGTGGCAACTCCATGACACTGAGACTTTGATTGACATTGATTTCTTTCTAGGCAGAATGGCGAATGCAGATTTGGTGAAGTATGGCTTGGCTGATGTGGTAGAAAATCCTGGTATTATTACTGATATAGGAATGAAGGCAGTCAATGAAGTGTTTTCCTGTATCAAATATCTGGCAATTTATAACTGTCCTCATCTACACAACCCATACAATTGGATCTCAGGTACTGTACACTTGGAAATACCGCTATGGTTTTTGGCAGTGAAATAATGTGTCTTTCTTTATATGATATTATTATATTTCTAATGTAGACATTTTTGATACATAATATCTTATGTGGCTTGTTCATAAAAGTTCTGAGAACCATTATTCAGTGATTGCTTCAGTTTTTAAAGCTCTTAGCATAGAAGTTTGCACTGCCCCAGTTGTAGATTCCAGTGCCCTGGTCTTCACATGCACATCTTTTCACAGAAGATTAAAAGTCTCAGCCCAGAACCTAGACTATTGTTTCCTTGAAAATTACCTTCAAAATGGCACATCATCTGGAAACACAAAGTACGGATGGGCATTTTTCTAAATTCTTCCTTGTGTGACTTCTGAAACTCTAACCTGAAGTGAAAGCTTTTATTGGCCAGAAGTCCTATTTTGTCTCAACCTCTCCTGTCTACCCCTCTCATGCATACAAGTGAATTCTGTACTTGATACTTTTCCTTATGGCACAAGTTCATCTTTTCTAAAAGAGTAATGCTGTTTATAGCCTTTAACTGTCGGTGTTCACAAGGCTTTAAGTAGATTAGCAATTTGAGAATGAGTTTCTTGTGATGCCTATTTTAACCACACAAAGACCCTTGTACTTCTTAGTAAGCCCTTGGCCTCTGTTGTCAGAGCAATTGCCACAATCTGCACCTCATAGCAGAGCTACTCACAGGACTGTTCAGGGCTCTTGAGCCTCTTCTGAGATGGCATGCCACAGTGGCTAGTCCTCACCTGTCAGTGGCCTACATGTTACTGGAAATTAGGAATTTTAGTATATAGCAGGTATAGATCACTTTAAAAAATAACATTTATTGGGTTTTTGGTTTGTTTTTCTTAAATACAGAAGAGTATAAAGAAGAAAACAAAAAATGGCTTATAATCCCATCATTCAGAACTCCTGTTAACACTTAAATTAAAGTAATACATGCACTTGATAAATTTCAGACAGTGCAGAAAGGTACAAAATGAAAAGTCTCCTCTTCTCAAGGTAACCATCATCAACAGTTTCTTATATATTCTTCTGGACAAATTACTTTGTGCATATTACATCCTATACATTTATAGCATTTAAAGTGATTTATAGACAGACAGATCTTCCTATGTGTACACTGTCCTGTGCCTTATTCTTCGTACTAAGTGTGTTCGGGAGAGCAGTCCATCTCAGCAAGCATACAGTTCTTCTCATCCTGTCAGAGTAGGTGCATCTGTTCGACTAAGTGAATGTGCCATGCTTGCTTTACCCAGTGTCCTGTTGCTTAAAGGCATGTAGGCTGATGAAGAGATGACATTTAAATCAGGGCCACCTTAGTTTCACATCAGTGTTTCCTGTGCCATGTATTTCTCACAATGAAATTCGCTATGGAAGATCATAGGAGGGAGTCATCAAGCCTTAGAGACCATAAAGTAAGGAAAAGTTACTCAGAGAAAAAGGATTGGAAGGAAAGTCTTTTGTGATCTGCAGCAAAACTTAATCAGTTACTTGAGTACGTTCTGTTATGTCACTTTCAACAGACCACTCTAGGTGGACGCGACTGGTGGATATCAACCTCGTGCGGTGCCATGCTTTGAAGCTGGAGTCTTTTGGCCAGTTTGTTGAATTATTGCCCAGCCTGGAGTTTATTTCATTGGACCAGATGTTTCGTGAACCACCCAAGGTAAAGCAAGGTTGAGAGAAGTTTTTGTATTGTGTTCTTTTCAGTTTCTTCCGATACGGGAAAGAAAGGAAAATAGTCTGATGTTTATTTCTTCTTAATAAATGTGCCTGCATGCTGTTGTATAGTTGTAACTTTTTCAAAGTTCCATCTTCAGTAAAGATACAACATTCATAATAATGGGTAGCCTCTTGTTATCAGTGAATATTAATTAAGGGCTCTTCAGCGAAGGGAAAGGAAAAACAAGATGCTGCCTCCTTTTTGTGAGTTAAGGGTAAGATGGAGGTGAAGCTGCAAATCTGCCTTAGGACAGAGGCTTCTTCTAAAGTACTTAGAAACTAGGCAGCAGGAGCTCAGTTCTAAGGCGTAGGTAGTTACTTTGGAAATGCTTTACTTTGCTGCCGTCTCCTAATAAGTTATATATCCAAGGTTACCCAATTGTATAAAACGTAATTTACAGCTGCTTCACTCATAGAACTCTCCTCAAGGTGCTCTGTGTTGCTGTGGCTCTGTTCTCACTTTTGACAGTTTGTTAGAATTGGAAAAGCATAGGTCACAGAACCTGTTTTCAGTTACCAGCTAAAGTACTTACTGGTCTTGTACTGTCACACAGATCTCTCCCAGGATGCATCTGATGCTTGCAAATCAGGCTAGTAATGCTTTATTGCTTGAAATGTTGTGAGCCTTGAATGATTCTTTTATATATATATATATTTAAAAACATTTCTTGTTATACTTTTAAATATTAGTCCTTATGTAAAGATGAAATGAAAGGTTACTGATGAGGTATTGTGTGTAGCATCCCAAATTAATAAGAACATGGTGTGTTTGCCTAGGGCTGTGCTCGAGTTGGTCTGAGTGCAGGAACTGGAATTGGGGTTTCCTCAGCGCTTGTCAGCAACCAGAATTCCAACAATGACAATGATAACAATGCTCAGAACAATAACGCCAACATCCATGACAACAATCACCATCACCCTGATGATTCGGATGACGACAATGACTTTCGTCAAGACCTACAACAAGGAGAGGCACAGTTTGCAGCCGATGGTAACTCAGATCTTTCATGAGCTCCAGAAACAGTGCTTTGGCTTGTCTGATCCTCTCTTTCTTGTTTGAGCTTGTCACTCTTTGTCTGCACACACAGAAATGTCTAAGAGAATTCAGAGAGTGGAAAAGGCCGATAGATCCTGGGGCTGAGGGTACTTTGATAGCATTGGAGGCCTAGTTTAACTGAGTTTTAACTCTGAGGTCTGTGCCAAAGCAGCTTCTCAAACTATTGAAATGAAGAAAGAAGTGAATGAAGTAGATAGTAAAGATAAGGGCATGTGAACTACATGTTGTCCATTTGACATGCCCAAGAGTCATGGCGTATATAGGTCACAGGCACCATAGAAACACAGGTTTGAAAGACATAAGTTATCTCTGGGAAGTTCTTATAACTTTAGTGCAAAACTATGCAAATCCTGTAAGTGCAATTGTGGTGATCGAGGGCAATGGAAAAGAGTGCCCATAGCTCAGCACAGAGGATTGCAAAATCTCATTATTGTATTCAATACTGGTATTGTTCTGACTCAAACTGAGATCAGCCAAAGGTTTTTTTGGGGGGGCAGGGGGGAGGGGGGAAGTATGATGTTGCTAGATTAAATATCTTGCATATTGCCTTGAGAGATTTTACACTTAATTTTGTAAACATCTGATGAAATCAGCTCTTATTAGTAGTTGTAAGTTGAAGCTTATTGCTCTTAAGGTTTTCATGGGACTTATCCTTTGGAATAATGTGAAAGTAAAACCACATGTTCTCACCAGTGGTACACACTAGGTATAGTAAACATTGAAGAACATCCAGCATTTAAATGCCATTAAAGTGTTATAAACTATATGTAGTTGATTAATGATTTTTGTTATGTATAATTAATAGATGACAGCCTAACGTCAAGAATGTCCCTAAGAAAGGTAGAATTTGAGTTTGCATGCTCAGTATAGTCTGGATAAGACAGTGGGTACCACAAGGCTCATTGTTCATAAGATGATGATGATCATCAAGCAGATTCCTTACTGGAGACGTCACCCAGCTATGCCCTTCAGGGATGAGTATGGTCCTTGGTTTCAACTATGACTTTTCTCCTGCTTTTATCTTACATTGGTTGATGAAATAATCCTTTTCTATCTGTGATTTCCTTTTCTGTTGATTAGTTGGCCACTTTGTCTCTCTACTGAAGCAGTGACAAGCTGCTCTTATAAAAGCAGGCCTCACAGTGACAGGGTGTTGTGTCCTCTGCACTGCCACAATCTTGCATGCATTGTAGATGCTTGTGGTTTCTTTAGTTTTAACTTTATTTTTATTTAAGCATTGAATGAGATGGAAGACATGGTCCAGGAAGATGGAGACGTGGTACCCGAGAGTGGAAGTGGTACACCAGCTCACAATCAGGGAGTTCTTCCTATGGATGCTGATGAGGAACAAGCAGGTAATCAGGCCAGTCTTTCTACATCCATTCTTAGGACATTAGAGCCAAGTATAATGGAGAATAGGAAGTACTGAGAACACGTTCTGCTGTGTTGTCTGCTATTCACTATTGAGAAGTGTTAGAAATCATTGCTAGTCTCTGTGTCTTATGTGTCTATATCTTAAGTGATTGTCTCCTGTTGTTTTGTTTTTGTCTTTTCTTTGTAGCTGCAGCCAACACTGCTTTTTCTTATTTTACTGTCTCGTGTGGATGTAGAAAAAGAAAGCACTCAGATTGTTGAGAGAAATAACCCCATTAAGTACATTTCTATTTGTATGAGAAGTGCTCAGTGCACACAGTAAGCTCGCTCTCTGTGTGAGTGTATCTGTGTGTTTGCATAACCAGAAGTCATAAATGTGAGAGGTCAGAAGAGAGGTGTGAAAATGATGTGAGCAAATGCCTGTTTATGAAAGTCTCAAAAACTTTTTTTTTTTTTAACTTAAATTAAAAAAAAAAAAAAAAAGTGTGCTTGTACTCTGATCTCCTTTCTGAGGGGAAAGGGAGCAGAGCGGAGGCTGAGCTGGGTAGTAAGTAGACCAAAGCCTAGTAGTCTCTGACTCCAGAGTCAGTGTGGTGCCCTAGGCCTTTAAATGGCTTCACCAGCTCTTTGTTTTATGATGAAAAACAATGTCTCAGAGGCAGTGGTTCACTCAGCAGTACTTGAGGGAACAAGGCACAGTTTGAGGTTAGAATGCAGTGCTGTCCGTCAGGTACCTCAGTACCTCGGTACAGATGCAGTCACTTACCCAGAAGACTCACTGGGTGTCAGCTTGCCAGGCTTGTGCAGTGTGATGCGGAAAGGCAGACCAGATTCCCTGCGGCTTACGTTTCGTTAGTTGAATTAATGTCAGTCACTTGTCAGGATCAGGTCAGAAGAGCGGAAGGTCCAAAGTTGTGCTACTGTGTGCTTTACACAGGCACTCATCCACCATCGAAGGGCAGCGCAAGGTCCTCAAGTTAGGTCCGCGCTCACCACTCCATGCATTGTGAGCTTTCTCTTCTTTGCTTTGGCTTGTGTGCTTACAGAATTGGGACACTGTATAGCTTAGTCTTTAAAATACTACAACTGTTATTTGGTTATACTAGGATGACCTGTTATGCTTTCTAAAATAGTGAAGTTGGGACAGATGTCTTACTCTGCTTCCAGTTGTCATTCTAGTCATACTTAATGTTGTCATAATGGCTTTAGCTTAACACTTCCACAGAATCTCACCTGAGTATTTGACTACAGTAAGTGACAGAGGCTACTCTGACAAAAGCATCTCTGTGACCCCAGGTCTCTGAAATAGTACTTTCTGAGAGAGGTTTTTTTTGAGCAAAAAAATATTCTTAGTCTTGCGCTTTTTGTTTTAGGACCTAGTGGTCTGCAACGTGTGGTAAAACCAACACCAATTGCTGTTCCTGATTCAGAGAGCGATGATGAAGAAGACAGTCTAGAACTCCAAGAAGTCTGGATTCCTAAGAATGGTTCCCGGCGTTACTCAGAACGGGAAGAAAAAAATGGAGACTCGGGACAGTCGAGGGAAACAGGCGGTGAGAGAGAGGGCACCCACCTCTGCCTTGCAGTGGGATGTCTCAGAACTGCTCCACTCAGTCTTCCTGATGTGTGTGCACTGCAGCTTACCCTGCAGTTTACACATCTGACACCAGCTAGAAAGCAAGGAAGACAGAAGGCTCAGCAGGGCGGTGGGCCATACTGCTGTGGGTAGAGAGCGGTGTGGGAAGGCAGTGAGCGTGAGGAGTCTCAGTGGGCCTTAGGGAGCTGTGGTATCAGGTGGTCAGTGGCCACTCAACAACTGATACTCTGTCTAGTCGTAGTCTGAATGTGGTGGCTGCTGCAGTACTCGAGGGAGTCCTGACATACAGGAATGCAAGGCTTCCCTTTGTTTATGTGGGGGTTTGGTGGTACTAAGGTTTTGAACCTGGGCCTTTAGCATGTAAGGCGAGTACTCTGCCATTGAGCTGTATCTCCAGCTCCCTAAAATATGTTGGTTTGTTTGTTTTGTTTTGTTTCGCTTTTTAAATAATTCTTGGCTTCCCTTTTATCCCAGGCAACAGCTTATTCTATTTGCCTTCCTAAGAAACTGCACTGCTTCTCTCTCTTCAGTTCACAGCTCTTCCTTACCCAGCTGTTCCTCAGTTCTCAGAACCAAGGACTCACTACTTTTAGCAAAGGAGACTTCTTTCAAACTCTTTTTATGTTTTCTAAACAGTGTGTTCATTTCCTTTCTACTCCTTAGTGTGTTTGAGTGTTCTGTACACAGTTAACACTGTACCTGAATCATATATAATCTTTATTTTGGAAAGCTCGGGTTTTTTGAACTTAAGTAATTTACTAACCACTGGCCGATTATTCAATTTTTAATTCACTCTTTTTAAAATTCAAATAATATACTGTGGCTGAAAAGAACCTTCAAGGAAACTAAAATGTAGGAGGATTGGGACCAGCTGACTAACTTATAATTTTTCCTACAAAATTCAGTTTCTAAATCAGGCAACTAAAGTCTGTACTGGCCAGAAGCCAGCCTTCTTTGCTTATTCTGTCTGTACTCATTGAGCCTTGCTGTGCTGTAATGACCGTGTAGGTGCTGTGAAGGGTCAGGTTCCAGCTGTCCCTAAGAGCCTTTGGTCCAGTTGAAGTCAGGTAGAAACTTAGATCACAGTGTTTCAGGCCTTACTGTTGTGGCTTTTAGGGTGGGCACAGCAGGAGATCCCACGGCACCTCGGGCCCTTCGGTGCTGAGTCAGGCCTATATTGAGGGAGACGTTGGGGCCAGGTGCCGAGTGTACGTAGAGGGCCCGGATGGGAAGTTAGTTACAAATCAGATGATGGAGGCTTTAGTGGGCAAGCGGGAGGAAGCACTAGAGATAAGTGCAGAGCTTTGAAGCCGTGAAGTAGACGATTAGGTGACTAGTCAGTCTCCTGGGCCAGATTTACGCTTGTCTTTTGTCCAGAATTTGTACTGAAATCTTTTCTTTTCCTTGGGTCATTCTTCTTTTTCTGTAAGCAGTAAGTGGAAAAGGCAAGACTCCGCTTCGAAAGAGGTACAGCACCTCTCATCAGACGGGCCAGACGAAGCAGCTTCCCCTGGAGGAGAGCAGCTGTGAGAAAGGCTGTCAGGTCACCAGTGAGCAGATCAAAGCCGATATGAAAGCAGCTAGGGATGGTTCTGAAAAGAAAAAAGCCAAGGATGTTTATCCCAGCTGCAGCAGCACAGGTGCCAGCACAGTGGCAAACTCCAGCTCACCCAGCACGGCTTCCCAGAGCCCGGACTTTGTAAGGACGGTGACCAGTGGCGGCCCCTCCGAGCCTAGCCCTCCAGAAGTGGATGTTTCCAGGCAGTGTGTCTGCTCCCCTGGTGGGTCAGAGGACTCTGAGGCCATGGAGGAGGGAGATGCAGAGAGCTCTGTCTGCCCCAGATGCTGCTGTCTCAGGCCTCAGGAGTCTCAAAGGAGAACTGGCAGGTGTTCTGACGAGGAGCGTCCTTCAACCAGCCGAGCCTGTGTTGTGAATGGCGCGGATGGTACGAGATCCGCCTTTTCCTTTAGGACTCTGCCACAAGGGGGGTCTTCAGGCCCAGCACATGATGAGAGGACTAATGGGAGTGGCTCTGGGGCTACAGGTGAGGACAGGAGGGGGAGCTCCCAGCCTGAGAGTTGTGACGTGCAGTCTAATGAAGACTACCCTCGGAGGCCCCTAACCAGGGCCAGGAGCAGACTGTCCCATGTACCGCTGATATCTGAGTCAGGTATGACAATGCTCCCAGGATTAGCCTCTGCAGGGCAGGGCTGGAGAATACCCGGAGATTGTTTCATGAGTTTCTTTCTAAAAAGCTAATTAATTAATTAGTTAATTAATTAATTAATGGTAACTGATACTCTATGTGTGAGTTCTGTGGATCATAGAAACTTTTAAATAATTTTTAAAAAGTATTTTGGTGGAAGCAGATGTAAAACACTTTGAATCCAGAAAATTGAGAATCACTTCACCTTTAAGAAAAGTTAAACCGTGTGCAATTCTGATTCTGATGCCTGAGCCCACATAGTCACAGGAGTGTTGTTCCGCCCCACACTTAGGGTGTCTCTGAAGACCTAGTGCTTAGGGGAAGGTAGGAGCATGAGGTAGCTTGGCTGCTGAACTTTCCTGTGCATTACTGGGCCTGCCTCTGGGTTTTAGTGATTTTTTTTCCTGAAATCTATTTTGCTTCCAGCTAGGTTTGGCAGGAGATAAACAGGTAAGTAAGTAGTTTTCCTCAGATGATTTGAGTGAAGGTACACACATGCACACACAGACATGACACTAATTTATATTTCTGTTCTAAGACCATCCTTCTTGCTTTTATTAAAGTACTAGTATATACCAGCAGATAGTAATAGATTTTAACTTTCTCTAAGCATCTTAATTTTAAAATCTTAAAACCAGTCCCACAACAGAGGCATGGCCTGCTTTTTCATATATTAAATAAGTGGAATTTATGAGGCATTAAACTCATAAAAGTAAGTTTTATAAGTGCAAGACTTAACCTATGTGCAGATAGTCCTAGTGGTATAAATTCATATAAAACAAGTTATATTTGAAGATACAGTGTGCTCTTTAAATTCTGATCTGTTACATAATAAAAATACTTTTCCCAGCTTGAATTTTAAGATGTTTTATGATAGTCTTAAAAAAGCATATAGAAAAGAATGTATAACATGACCATTTTGAAGTTTGCCACTAGGTCAGTCGCATTAAGAATAGTCACACTTGCACCTGACACCAACAGTCAACTTCTTTATCACCCTGACTCTGAACTTCAGCCCTGTACCTACTGTGAGACTTTAGTTGCCTGGGTTTTGTCTCTGTGAAGCCGGATGTACAAGCTTTCCGTACTCTGTACAAGGTCTGCCCTCATATGCTTTAGAGAAACGATCTCAGCTTCTCATTTTAATAAATGTCTCTGTTTATTTTCTCTTAGTTATATCAGAGTTTGTAATAACTTTGACTGATGAAGATACCTTTACAACACTGAGTCCTATTTAAGAACTATTATGAATGTTCAATTATTTGCTATCTGTCTCTGAAGTGTTATCAGTTGATTTTAGAACTTTTTTAAAACATGAATCATTTATCTTGGAGGTTCTTTTCTTCTTTTCTTTCTTTTCTTTTTTTTTTTTTTTTTGTCTTAGGTTTTTCTTATTCTTTTTTCTGTTTTATTCTCATCTGTCACATGGTCTGACTTTTTCAGAGGTTAAATAATTACCTGGATAAAACAAGAAAAATTTTACTTTAACATTTTCTACTTTTTTTCTCATTTTTATTTTTCTGTTTGAGATAACTTTTTTTAGTGCATAAATTAGTTCTGAATATTTTTGAAACATCATGCAAATGTCCAATTTACTTTTAAGACATTTTTCTGGGAAGAAAAGAAATCAATACTTTCTAAAAGTATTTTATTTACAAAAAAAAATATCACAGAACACCTAATGTGGTTATGAAAGAGTAGCATTTATTAAAATAGTTCTCATAGTTCCTGGTCTCTGTCCTTGATGCTGTGAGGCTGGTCTCATCTGCTCTTTTTCTAAGCACCTTTCACACCCATCTTTGTAATGCTGTTTCATTGTCTGTCTGCGCTGTAGCTCAGGGGCCACACATGACAGGGACAGTGTTTGTTTGCCGTTCTCCTCCCAGCCTCTAGCACTATGTCTTAACTGCAGTGTGAGGTCAAATGGATGAAATGGGCTTAGTAAGTGTAGCCACTGTAAGTTATGTTGATGCTAGACAATGTACAAAATCATTAGACATGGTCCCTGACAGGAAGACACGAAGGAATAATAATAGGCATAGGAAATTCCCTTTTCCTGGTATGTGTGGAAACACTTGCTCAAAATCATCTACAAATAAACTGTTGCTTCATTTTATAGCTTTTTGTAGAAAGCACAAACCAATTTAGTCCCAGTGGAGAGCAGGGAGCATAACCAGAACACTGTTACAGGCAGTAAAGGGGGGAGAAGGCAGTTCAGGAAGGTGAGAGGTTTGAGATGGAATCATAAAAGGAGAAGGCAGGCGGCCGTTGGAGTTGGCTGCTTGATGACTGAACCAGGCCTGTT
Organism: Arvicanthis niloticus; assembly: GCF_011762505.2. NCBI lineage: Eukaryota > Metazoa > Chordata > Mammalia > Rodentia > Muridae > Arvicanthis > Arvicanthis niloticus. Next base: position 26,445,349 of record NC_047671.1, read on the forward strand.
TGGTTTGTTTGCACTTTGATGATGTCCTGAGGAGTTCTAAGAGGTCTGTGAATCTTGGTGGTCTTTAGCTGACTTTTGGTCATGGAGGTAGGTTTTGCCAGAGGTTTCTTCAAGATATTGTTGGATGAATAAAACTCTCTCATTTTGCCTTCAGCAGAACAGCTACTTTCAGATGTTTGGATTTCATAGCATTGGCAGGATCTGAACCTCATTCTCCTTTGTAATCTGCACTAGAGTGTTGACACCGCACAGTAGTATAGGAGTGATGATCAAGAGCTGTATTCACTCGGTTGCACGTTGCTAGCATACTATTATGTGTCAACAATGAGAAGACTTTCAATATCTTAATAATAGATTTAATAAATTGTGTGGGTTTATGTTTAGACCTTGCTTTTAAATAAAATTCCATTTGTTCTTATAATTAAGTTACAACGTTTTAGTAAAATACTAGTAAATTGAGGTTAAACCTCACTGAAAAATATAGGGCTGGTAACCTAGTGACTAGAACCAGATTGAGTAGATTTGACTCTTGGTATGGACTTAACATGTTGGCAAGCTAGTTTACTTTCCAGTGATTCAGTTTCCAGAATATTTAATGAGGATAATTTAAAATAACTTACATTAGAAGTGCTGTTGTAAGAATTCAGTGAGTTAATACAAGGAAAGCAGTTAGGGTAGGACACAGGGCGTGCTCAGGACCTGCCGTGCTGAGTGCCAGCTCCTCAGTCAGTGTTTATTGTAATTCTAGTGGCTGACATTGAAAGAACAGTTGTTGCCTCTAAGGGTCAACTTTTACTTTAAATATGGAGGGAGACAAGTGTATGGGGAAATACAGAACAATACACATTAGTTGGAGGTCCAAATCCAATTTGTTAGAACCAAATGATGGTTGGCTAGGACCAAGATGGGTATTCTTTCAGACCCTGAAGGCTCAAAAGATGTTCTGAGCAAAATAGCTAGAGTGATGAATGGCTTCAGACATAGGTAATGGAGGCAGTTGAGGCCTGCAGGGTGGACTAATACAATACCTGTGAGGTACAGTGAGGCATTTACTTCAGTGTCAGGAATCGAAACATACCCACTAAGCAGCAGCCATTGGGAAGGTTTTGTAGTAGGGAAGAAATGAGTTTCATTCCTCAGAGGTATCTATAATGAGTTGAGGCCCAGGCCAAAGCCAAGAACATGGGTAAGATGTGGGAGCTGTATGCCTACTGGGACGCTTAAGGTAGGAGGGGTGATTGTGCCTTGGAGTGGCCTTGCAGAGACACCACCTAACTATTTCAACAAGCAAATTGAGATTTGGGAGTTAGGATGAAGCTTTCGTATGTGACTGAGTACGTTCTGTGTGTGTACTGGGGGTGGGGCGGGGGGACAAAGAAGGATACAATTCGGATTTTCTTTTTCATAGAAGTTGCCAAAACAAAGCCATGCCATGCCATGAAACGAAAACGAACTGCAGATAAGTCTACCAGCACAAGTGATCCTGTGATTGAGGATGACCATGTACAGGTAAAGAAAAAAGCTATCATTTTTTCACAGTTCAGCCCAGTTCATGCAAAGAAACTGAAATTTCTATCTTTATATACTGTCTATATTCTAAAGAGAAAATTCGGTTAACAGACTCTAGTTTGTCACAATGAAAATTTTCACCCTTAAAGAAAACAAAGCATTGGGAAGGTACACTCCCTTGTAACTTCTAAATGTTTATCATTGTAGGTTCTTGTATTAAAATCCAAAAATCTTGTTGGAGTCACAATGACTAATTGTGGAATCACAGATCTAGTGCTGAAAGACTGCCCCAAGATGATGTTCATTCATGGTATGTATCTGGGGTTGTGTCTGTATAAGAACATCACGAAACCTTTAGAGAATTAAGGCCAGACCAGTTGAAGCAGGCTGCAACTCTAACTAACCAAGAGACTAAGGCTGGAGGATTGCAAATTTCAGGTCAGCTTGTGCCATAATGCAAGATTTAATCACAAAATTTAAAAGTTTAAGAAGAATTAAAACGTGTATATGTGTTTGTGTAGCAAGTGGAGATGCAGCTCAGTGTAGAGTGTTCGCTGCTTCGCACGTGGGACATTGCATGTGGGACATCCTAGGTTCCAACCTCAGCAGTGCCAAGCGAGCGAAAGCTAATCCTCCTGTATACCAGCGACATTATTACTTCTCACAGGAGTGATTTGGGCTAGCTTTAATTTTGTCTTTGTTGTATGGTTCTCGCAGAATTCCTCTGGAATGAGGGTCCACCTGTTAACGCTTGATCCTTCTTATGTCGCCTCCCCTTGAAAGTTAACTGCTCCCTGATGTGGCAGAGCAGCTTCCTAGCATGGAGAGGCTGCAGTCAGTTATACCTCAGCTTAGCTCTGGGCATGAGGCTCTGGAAAGGTCCTGTAAAGGGCAGAGAGACTGGGCCTCTGCTGCTTTGCTGCTCTGTGCTTGGTTATATGTTCAATTGATCCTTAGTTCCTGGCCCATTGTTGCTGCTCCCAGCCCAGTCTCTGGGCCCATTGCACACAGTTTCTGTTTCTACCATCTCTGCTAATTTAATATACTCCTGCATACCTTCCATGTCCTTTTTTTTTTAACATGTCTCCCTTAAATATAGGCTGTTCTGGGTGAGATTTGAAAGTTTTAGGTGTATATTATATCCATTTATAATGGGATTTTTATTTTTAAAATTAAAATTTTTATATTCCTATTTTTATATAGATAGATGATAGATAGATAGATAGATAGATAGATAGGGGGGCAGGCTGGGGTTCTGGCATACACCTTTGATCCAAAATAACCTGGAGGCAAAAATAGGCAGTACTCTGAGTTTGAAGCCAGCCTGGTCTACACAGCACATTCTAGACCAGCCAAGGCTACACAGGGAGACCATGCATCATGTGTTTTAAAAAAGAAAATCAAGATCTGCCTTATTTTCTTTCTTAAACGAATTACATGCTGTGTGTTCATTTTCTCAAGTAGGTAAAGTATACATAATTTTGGTTAAGTCATAGGGCATTTGGCATTTGTTTTGGTTAAATGCAGTGGTGTGTGTGTGTATACACGTACATCCATATATATCCATACATGTGGGTACACAACATGATATAGGGTATGACCACTGGAAGACACCTTATACAACTGGGCATGACTCACACCTGAAATGTTAGCACTTAGGAGGCTGAAGCAGAAGGATTGCTGTGAACCCAGTGCTAGCCTGGGCCTCAGAGAAAAACCCTTTTTTCAAGGAAACATCTAGCAGATATAACTTTCTGCTATGCTAGTATTGTGGAAATATTGTTAAAGCAAATTATTTCCATTTTCCATTTCCTGTGGTATTGATGATAAACAAAGAAATTCCATGAATTCCATAAAAGGCACCTTCTAAACCTACCATAAAACTGGGAGACCATAAAAAGGACAGATCAGACCTCTCCTGAATTCTGTAGGATGTCAAACTGTTCAAGCTGCAAATTTTTGAATTTTTTATTTGTTTGTTTTATTTCAGCTGACAAGTTATTTTTGCCATAGAATATCTAATCAAGTCACTGTCTCCTTTTCGAGTTTCTTGAAACAGAAAGCTCTGAAAGGTGCACAGCAGACTGGTGCTCCTGACTGGTGCTCAGGGCTCCACCACAGTCGTGTCTGGGCATCTGAATCAGCCTCCCAGTGCTGCGTCACCTATCGCTTCCTCTCAGCACCGAAGCTCTTCCTAGAGTGTCACTGGCTTTACTGCTGGGCCTTACCCCATGATTCTCCTGTATCTTCCTAACCCACTGATGGATCATATGTCCTCAGGTCCACTTTCTGCCCTTGAAACCAAGTTGTTGAGTTCAACTTGTCCTGAGACACAGGGTGTTAGATATGTAGTTCGGTCTCTGGATAACAGCTAAGTCAACGGCAGATGAGGCGCCGAGACACAATTAGATTATTCTTTACCTGTGTCTGATTTTACAGCACGGAGCCGTCAGGTCCATATCACTATCTGGTCCTCTCTCTTTTTATTTCTATCAAATTCCTCCTTTCTCTGCATGACAGAGACTGAAGGCAGGCTGCTGCACGTTTAGACATGGAGGTTAGTTCCAGGGTGCAGCGCTCTGACAGATGATGATGCTTGCATTGCGGATCCTGTAGAAGATGCCTTTGTGAAAGTCTAGAAAATCCAGCAATTCAGCTCTGTGGCTTTATAATTGTGTCCATTTAATTCTCTCTGAAGTTAAACCAGGCAGTTTAGACCAAGGAAGAAGCAGGCTGGGATGCAGTTAGTAATTTAGTACAGCAAAGTGTGGTGAGTAGCAGACTTCCTGTCTGCTGGGTTGAACTGGAAGAAGGATCATGTTTTAGATAACCTTTCAGTAGATCTTTCCATAGTACTAAAATATATAGCCAAGAATTTTAGAAACCACAGATTTCTGTGCCTTTTCTCAAGGTACAGTTTCTGTATTTTTGCAGGAACTGTTCAATTTCTACCATTAAATACAAGGCAATATTTGTGAATTCTTCCAGCTGTGACCTTTAACTATATAGTCATATCACATTCCATAAACTTGGTTATTAAGGAAATGGTTCCTGGGCAGTTCCTATTTGGGCAGGTCAACTTCCAGGACTTAATCTCTTTAGAAGGCAACAGTAGAGGACAGGAGGGCCTTGATGAGAACTGCTGACTTCTTCTGAACCTGAGTTATGTTGTCAAATCTTAACTGCTATGCATGATCAGGAGAGTAGCTGTGTCTACAAGCACACTGCCTGTGCCGTTGTTTTCCAGAGATGCTTCCAGAATATGCTTTGCACTCTTATATTAATTATTTATAGAGCGTTTTGTTTTATTCCATAGCTACCAGGTGCAGGGTCCTGAAGCATTTGAAGGTAGAAAATGCACCGATTGTAAACCGATTTGACTATGCACAATGCAAGAAACTAAATATGGACCAGGTACTAGACCAAATACTGAGGATGCCTCCGGAGAGGAACCGCATCATCTACCTGCGCCCAATGCAGCAGGTAACAAACGCTGCTTTTTATAAGATACACATTGTGCTAATATTTGTTTATTTGGTCCATTTCGTTTAACTCTTAGTAATGATTCTTTAAAATCTGTGGAGTTTTTATAGCTGAGCCATGTTGTCCTGTCAATAGTGCTTTTTAAAGCTTTTCTACTAGATCTTTAGGGATTCGTAGCATTACACAGTGCTCATTCAGCAAGCTAGAAGTTGCCTGTTGACTAAGAATATGTGCTCAGATCACGGACTTCCTGGTTCAGATTTTGCTTTGACATAAAGCAAGCTCTTTTTATCTCTCAATTTCTTATATGTAAAATTAGAATTGCACTTACAGTTTTGTGCTGTTTTAATTAATATATACAATATACTAGGACAGTTGCTGGTATTTCATAAGCAAGAGTATAACTGAAATTATTATGAAAAGTTAAGTGCATATGTAGGATAATGCTTGTTGCTAAAAGGAAATACTAAACATCTCCTGGATTCTGAGATTAAGGCCCTTAAAATTAGCTCATCAAATTCTTAAGTGTCTTAATACTCAAAACTGGTTACATCTTACAAATAGACTTTTTCTAGGAAGTTTACCTTTCTCTAAAGGAATTACACTCGTGCTCTACTGAAAGCAGGACGATACTGAAGAGCTAAGAGGAGAAAGGGCATCCGTGAGAATGTCCTGTCAACACAGAATCCACAAGAAGGCACGAACATACTGTCCTTAAAACCTAGCAGTTGTTCTGATAGGACTGACTTCCCGCTCTCTGGGTTCTGTAGTTACCAGTTACGGCCATCCTCAGAAGATGTGCACTTGATGGAGATGAGTCGCCTGCATCGGCTCCCTCTGACTTGATAGCTCCTTAAAAGGCAGTTGGGGAGAGGGGGACGTGGCTGAGTTTGCTGTGTAGAGAATTTGCTGTCTTCATCCTAACACGGCGGGACGTGCTCTGGGACAGAGCTTGTTATTTGGTATTCAAATCTGCCAGGGGTTTCAAAGCTGAAACTTTTCAAGGTCGTGGAGTCAGGTGTCTCAGACTTAGTCTTGGTCCGAAGACCTTTTCTCTGATGTTGTCTTCAGGTAGACACACTGACTCTGGAGCAGAAGCTCTTCAGTGGCCCTTACCCCTATCACATCTGCATCATCCATGAGTTCAGCAACCCTCCCAATGTGCGGAACAAGGTGCGCATTCGCAATTGGATGGACACAATAGCCAACATCAATCAGTAAGTGTCTCAGTTACCCCAGAGTTCTTCATTGTCTTTTCTATTGGAGCCTCCTGGGGTCAGACCCTTGCTCTTTAAGTGACTGCCACTGAGCTGTAAAAAATGATGAAGCAAATTTCAAACTTAAGCATGCATGTATTCATGAAGCATTTTATTCAAACTTAGAAGAGAAATTACAGATCCTACATGCATGTTTCATGTTATCTCTTCAGCCATGGAGGATGGAAAAGAAACAGTTAATGACAATGACACTGAGGCTTCATTTTTCAGAAAATTGTTTTGTTTTGTTTTTTATCATACATACCTTGTACTACTTACCCTCAACATACAACCAACGTGCTCAAAGACTTCCCATTTTGTTTCCTTAATACGATTTGAAAGATAATAAAGACTGTGCTTTAGACCTGATTAGACTTATTCTCCAGCTGGGGTGACTGGAGCTGTCAGATCTGTCCTGCCTGAGATGCTTGGTGGAGTCTTAAGTCTGAGTAGTCCAGACAGGTGCTTTTACCCAGCATTCTTTTTCATGGTATATTTACTTGATTTTTTTCCCCTGTTGTCTCCAGAGAGCTCATTAAATACGAATTTTTCCTGGAAGCCACTCGAACCGAAGAAGATTTAAAGAAGTACCCTAAGTATCCCTGGGGGAGAGAAATCTACACTTTAGAGGGTAAGATTTACCTAGACTGCAGGGATAAATTGTAAGCTGTGAACTAGGTGAGAGGGCATGCCCGAGGGGGATATGGAAGGTCTTAGCTAATGAGAGATTTGCATCCCTGCAAGACATAGAGAGTGGATACATCTTGGTGTGTCTGTGTATCGTTACCATCCCTAGAATAATTGGAATCTGTTGACACACAAAAGGTAAATAAAAATTGAGAGGTATTGATAGAAATGACTTTGAAGGCAGCTGGCTCAGGCTCTGTGTCTCGCTGTAGCTGCTTAAGTACAGACTGCTACTGTCAGCAGTCCCTCCCGTACTAACGGGACTTTCGCAACTGTCTGCTTGTTTCAGGTGTTGTGGATGGAGCTCCGTATTCCATGATTTCTGACTTCCCTTGGCTGAGGTCACTGCGGGCAGCAGAGCCTAACAGCTTTGCCAGATACGATTTTGAAGATGATGAAGAGAGTAATTATTGACTTCTGTTCTCTAGATTGGATAGACTGTACTATGTTAAGTAGTTAATATTTTGTTTATAAATTAGGAATGATGCAGAGTTTTGGTTTAGTTTCCCTTAATATTTTAACATGACCCAAAAAAGGCCCAGCTACAATACAGTGGGTCCAATATGTGAACATGAGATTCATAGTGAGTCTAACATATCTACACAGTGGTTTTAATATGTCTACGTGATGAGAATTTCATCATATTTTTCTATTCTGTGAAAAGCACATGAGCTTTTATAAAACTGTTTGGAACTTCGCCTGTTGAAGTTTCTACAGATTCTCATGTATGTAGCCTAGGCCTGGCCTAAATTGTCTGTGTAGTAAGCCTGGCCTCGAACACCTAATCCCAGTTGCTAGAATTGCATTTGGCGTGCCTGAAAATGACTGATCTTTACTGAAGAATTTACAAACATCATATTTTAGAGTTGCTCAATTATACTAATGATTTGCCTGTTTTTTAGGAGTACTGTTTTAATTCGTGGCAGCTTATTATGATTTAAATAGAAGAATTGGGGGATGCTTTTAATACACTTTTTTAAAGTGTTAGCATATTTGTATATTCACTTTTAGGTAAAGCTTCAAAAGAAATGTTTTTAAGGAGGTAAATTTTTTAAACTACTTGATTTATGCATAATTTATGTCTTGGTACATTATTTTTACCTGGAGACTTTGACCTCTGCTATCCTTGGCATCAGATCTGATATAAAACTAAAGTCATGAAGGCAAATTCCATGAGCTATTCTTGCATCAGCAACAGGACATACTAGTATGTACTAGTATTTCCTGGACCAAGTGATTCTAATCATCATAACTATCCCTCCTCTCTTCCCCATTTCCCAGGTACCATTTATGCTCCTCGAAGGAAAGGACAGTTGTCTGCAGACATCTGTATGGAGACAATAGGGGAAGAGATCTCAGAGATGCGCCAGATGAAGAGGGGTGTATTTCAGCGAGTAGTGGCGATTTTTATCCACTACTGTGATGTCAATGGAGAGCCAGTTGAAGACGACTACATTTAAATAGACCTTTCCTGGCTCTTCTGGCCCATGGTGGCCAAGAGTCTACACAGGAACCTTGGGCTTGGAATTGGGAGGCCCTGGCTCAGTTTGTTATATATAAAATATATAAGGAACATGGAAATTGTATACAAAGATTTATATATAGAAGAAATATACAGAGATACTTCCAAAAGTAATGTCTTTATATCCTATGTTTATACATCTTAATTTAAAGAAGTCATTTGAAGGAAGGCCAATCATTTAGCACTGGTTGTGTTCACTTTTCCTGACTTAGCTCTCAGTGTCAGGTGACTGAGCTCATCTCCTCGGCTCCTCACCACGTCCTTCAGTCTGTGCCTTTTTCTTCTCCAGCAGAGCTGCGTAAGTCAGCCTGCTAAAGAGTGTTGTATCTTGTGTGTTTTTGTTTTCATAATGCCAACTAAACCCTTAGTCAGAGAAGATTATGTTTCTGTACTAAGATGTAGTTTTTTTTTCTTAACGTTTATATTTGGCATATTCATTTACATGAAAAGATTCATGAACTTAAATGAATTTGAAGGGCAAATAGAGAGTTTCCAGAGCATTTCTAGTTATTTATTTCCACATTCAATTGTGTACATGCTTTATCTTGAACATAAAAATAAACATTTAGTAAAAACGTTATTCTCTCCGTGGATTTGAAACTTGTTATTTACAGTAGCAAATACTTCACAGAACAGCAGTGCATAGCTGAGTCTAACTCAGTGCCTTTGTCCACTCTAATCCGTTTTAAACCTGTGGCTGTAAGATGCAGTACACACACAACTGTGGCAGAGTGTTGGGACAATAACTCAGGCTATTTCAGAGGAGCTGCCTGCCTTCCTCTCAGCTAGACACTGCCCAGCAGCAGTGAGTGGTGCAGTTGCCTTTCAGTGTGGCACCATGGCTTTGCCATTTGACAAATAAGTGACCTTAACAGGCTTCCAAATCCAGTGGCTAAAGACAAAAAGAATTATGGTCTGTAGAAAAGTGTCAGGTCTTTCAGTATTTGTACAGTCCCTTCCCTTTCTAGGGATTGAGGCAGAGATAGAAAAAAAAACCCACATGGTAAGAACTTAGTGTTGGCTGGGTAGGACTAGGACGAGAATCTGAGTTTCTGATCCCAGTGACAGAAAAGAGTGTTGGTGACTTCATAACACTGGACTCATGAGTGCCAGGTGCCTGGGTATAAAGTCTACTTGAAGGCTTTTAAGATTCGTGAAATACAAGATTTTAAAAAATCTTAAGTGTAAGATCATTCATCTTTTGTTCACATTGTTTGTTTTTATTTTTTAGCTCACTGCTTTAACTCGTTCGCCGTTGAGATTATAACTGCTCAGTAAGAGGCAAAAAAAAAAAAAAAAAAAAAAGTGCAGAATAATAACCTGCAGTCCTCAGCAAGACTCAGCCTGTATCCCTAGTCAGGAACTCACCTAAGCAATGCTGGCATCAGCCATTAGCGGCCACTGCTCTTCACTTGGTTTGCCCATCCTATTGCAAACTCATTAAATACAGTAGGGGCCCTAAGATCATTTGTAAAGATGCCAAAGGCAGACACCAGAAAACAAAACTGGAGGCTACCCACTCTCATAGGCACTTAGTAAATGTACAGGGACAAACAGCTGGTAGATTGCTTTATAGCAAGGCCAGCAAACTGTGTGGGCTAGGTAGTATTTTATGTTCAGTGGGCCACATACATTCTCCACTGTGGGAGAGCCATGAAGAACACAAAGAAACATGGCTATTTTACAACAAAACTTTATTTATAGACAGAAATTTGAATTTCACATAATACTCACATCACAAAATAATACTCCTGAACTTATACCCAGACATATTGGAAAGTAAAAATTCTGAAGGCTTACAGACCACATCTTGGCCAGTTTGTCCACACCTGATGGAGAACTGAGTTTTCTATTCAGTCATGTCACCAGCTTTGTGTACAATGGCCTGTTTGTAAAAGGGCCTTAAATAGTTCACAGACGACCTCTGACTGAGTGTCAGTATCAGAAAGAACCACGTATCTCATGCTGCCTGGTATGTGGGTCTAGTACTTTAGACAATAGCTAATGTGATGTTTGAAGTGACTCAGTACATGGAGTCAGAAGTCCTGGGTTCAGATTCTACCTTCAGACAATAGCTGTGACCAGGAGACGGTTACAAGCCCTGCGCTGGAGGCTCACTTTCCCTCATTTGCAAAGTGATAATAGCTACCCAACTCCACCTGGCAATGCTGAAGGGCCAATGAGATCATCCAGTATAATCCCAGGTTTGTTCAGCCTTCTGGCAGGCTGTGTGTGTGTTTGTGTGTGTGTGTGTGTGTGTGTGTGTGTGTTGTCAGTTTATTTTCATAGTTCCTTTTTTCCCCCTAATCTTTCCATGAAGTCTCTTAAACCATATCCTAGGACTGATTAGGAGAACCAGTCAGGCCACAGGCATTTTGAACCTTTGAGGGGTGATTACTCAATGCCTCCTAAGCTTGTCACAACACCAACACATGTACATCCAGTTTAGTAGTTTAGATAACTTGGTCAAAAGCAGATGTTTAGAGATTACTGGAAGCAGAGTCTTGACTCCAAAGACATGTCAGTCCCTCAAAGAAGAAGGAAGCTGGGCGAGAACCATGGTGGGGCTGCCTCTTTCCAATAGGACAACTGATGTCTGAGCTGCCACTTCATTCTGAAACCAGTCCCCCTGACCTTGTGGAAGACATTGGCTGCAGTGAGCAGTAGAATCACCCACTCTGCAAGGCTTACAGCATGAACCACACAAGTGTTGATGGGAAATGATGTATGGAGTTTCCTATTGAAGGGCAAGTTGCAAACTACATACAGGATCACCTTATTCATACAGGACAGCAAACAAAACCACAACGTACTGAACTGCATATGCCAAGTGATAACAACACGCACACACACCTTGGGAATGGAGTGGGAGTAAGCTGGGGTCAAGGGTATTTACTGCATCTGTGTTATGGGTACTTTTTACAGTGGAAGTGGATTGCATAAGTTTTTTTCATTTATATAGACCATAATTTATGTAGGAGGAAAACAAGCACTGTACTTATTTATGATAGGAGGACCCAATGTGTTTTCCATCCGGCTTCTGCCATATGTCCTTAGGCAAGTAAGTCTCTTGCTGTGACAAAGACTTGTCTATAAAATTGAATCAGTAATCTCCCCCATAAGCTATTGTGAGGCTCTGAGACCTTGTGAACAGGCAGATGGGTCGCAAGTTCTTATAGGGATGAATAGATAGTCACTGGAAAAGTTGAGCTGAGGTCCAAATAGAGTTTCAATTCAACCAAGAAATAAGGAGAATTCATACTGCCTTCTGCAGGGCAACCTTGACGGTTGGCAATATTCAGGGCTCATCCGTTTGCCTCTCAGTCTGCTGCTGGCTATTCAGTAACCTCAGGCTCTGAGTCCTGGAGATGCTAAAAGAACATTGCACAGGGTCTTCCTGCTGCTCTGTCATGAGCCAGAATACCTCCATCATTAAATATGGAAATGACACGCAGAGGAGAAAACAGAGCAAGCGAATGGCAGAACTCAAACAGGCACAGGTCTGGGTCCCAAGGTTATCAATATGGGAGAGAAAGTACTTAGGCCATGTGAGCAAAGAGAGAACTTGTCCTCTAACACTTCAATGTAGAGAGCATGTGTCCTACCATTGACTACCACTGGGAATACTTTAGATGGTGGCACTTTAGAATCAGGAGGCCTGGGCCTATATTCCACATCCATACTTGTCAGGTCAGGCACCACATGACATCTCTGATGAGGTTTGTTCATTTTCAAAGAGGGAGTAATTTTGGTACTTGTAGGAAAGGTTTCTATGAGGAAACCCATGGAAAGCGCTAACCAAATGCCCAACAGAAAGAAGCATATTGGATGTCAGCTTTTCTTACTGTTCTGTTTTTACTATTCATTAAGTTCAAAGGAGCTAAAATAAAAAGGAGAGGAGACACTTAATGTAAATTAAATATAATACTAATAAAAATATTAAGCTGATGGTTTTTCTTCTGTCTTTGTTTCCAAAACTATGGAATGTTACTTGTATTAAGTCAGTATATTTCTAAAGTTTGCAATTCATTCTCTAAATTCTTTTTCTCAATACTTCCAACTCCTAGAGAGGAACTAGGTAAACTACTGACAGGTTTGTCTTCCTGGTATGTGCAGAGGCAGGGAACACTCTCCGAGTACTGACATCTGGTTAGAATTTAGTAGTTTGGTTTCATTTTTATTAGTTTATGGCTACTTCCTATTTACAGTACATAAACTGACTTTCTATTTTGGGGTCTGATAAAATTGTCTCCTTCTAAACTAAATGTCTGTAAGTGAAATATAGTTAGCAGTACAAAGCAAAGCATGTATTTAGCAAAACGTGTAACAGTGGCCCTTGGGGATCTATGGCAGAAGGTTTGCACAGATCCACCTGGCTCAGAGACCATCTGCATTTTGGAGACGAGAGTGAGACAAATCTCCCTCGAGGGCCAGCACAACAGTGTGCCTGACCCAGATCTTCAAGTCTGTCTCTGCACTGTTTACATTCAAATCAAATACTTAGTTTTCTAGATTGTGTGGATATAGGACAACTTCTGGCCAAAAGAGCCAAGCACCCTAGCCTTTGTTTTCCTCTAAGCCCAGTGTTTTGGAGCAGATTTTGACCGCAGCAAATTGAAGTAATAGAGAATAATAGAGATGAACAGAGAAAAGCACCGTGCACCTCTCACCTAAGAGAGCCACAATCCCACAGAGAAACAGCTAGAGACCAAGAAGACATTTTGTTCTCACGTGAAGACAATATTGAAGGTGATTTGGTTGCCTCCACTCTCTGGCCCCTCAATGAGTCTCCTCCCTCCACTACCCCCAACGTCCTACCCTCTCCCATTTCTCAGATAGTTATTTGCTTCCGGACAGAGCAAGTTGGCAGCAGGAAATAAAAATATTCGTGGGAGGAGAAAGTGAAATCTCAGGGTTTTTTTTTTTTTTCTCTTCCAATCCATCCTAGGTTTTATTTCTTTTTACTTTCTAGTTGCTAATGGAGAAGGTTGGTGACCTAGACCAGCAGGTTGTTCTTTGGTGACAGTGGTCTAAGTGAGATGGCCAGATGAGAAGATAGGATAGCTGGGGTTGGGAGGTATCACACAAGCTATGTATTAAGCTGAGCTAGCCTACTAAGTAGTACAGCATCCTATATACTATTCACAGAAGGAGAATGGCCAAGGTCAGCAGCAAGGTAAATCAGAAAACTCTTAAAAGAGAACACAAGATACCTCAGACACAGCAGCCTTAAGACTGATAACCACAGCCCTTCAGAGGGGAAAGCTGGCCTCCTAGGAACTGAAACCTTAACTCCTTCAAAGCCCAGGCCTTAGACTGGATCTTACCAAGTCTGGTCCTGGGCAAGGGCAAAGAACTAATGTTCTTTTACCCCTTCGTGAGGGCCTCTGAACCTTGGATCGGTCTGGCTCCCAACAGGTTGGGGTGGGATCTTCAGAACCAGGTATTCCTACAAACTGCAAAGTCAAATGGAGAGAAAGCCCAGTGGATCCATTTATCCTAGGCATGCACTCAGACTTCATTAAATATCCAAGTGGTTGCCAATGTTCATCTGGCCTGCAGCTGGGTCACAACACTGCCTTCCCCAGTAACATCTCTTCTTAACTCCACAGGCTTCCTGAAAGGGGATGGTCATGAGAAGAAGGCAAATTTAAGTCTCCTTGAATCCTGAACAGCTATGTGTCTTCTGAGTCTTCCATACTCACACTGCATCATCTGGATTCCTGGAAGCCATGTATGGAACCAATGCTAGGCTAGCAGCTCTGCAGATGGAATGAATCCCATCTTCCCTTATGACTTTGAACTTGGGTGATCCCCATGCCTTACCATTCCTGGTCCCTTCAATTTTTCAGGGGAAGACAGAAAGGGACTTAGCTCTAAGTGGTTCACTAGTTGTCACTATAGGAGGACTCAGCTCTAAGAGGTTTACTAGGAGGGTCCCACTAAGGGTGGTGACTATCTTGATTTTGCCAAGAATTGTGGAGTGTCTTGGGATATGAGACTTCCAAAGTTAAACCTAGATAGGTGGTCTCTTCATTCATTTGTGAGGGATGGCCACCCTTTCTCACTGTATCTGCAGATGGGGAAAAGAAAGATGGATGAATAAAGAGTTCTCCCTTTTTGGATTAAACAAGGACAAGGAAGCAATTGTAATATGTCATTCTAGGAAGTAGAAAGGCAACTAGAACTTGGTGTAGCAGCTCAAGCCTGTGACTCCAACTCTTAAGAGATGGGGGTAGGAGGATTAGGAGTTCAGTTCAGTCTCAGCTACACAGTGAGTTTGAGGGCAGCCTGGGCTATGAAAAACCTTGTCTCAAAAAGGTAAAAGAAGAGAAGGAAGGGATAAGGATGGATGTTGGGGAGAGAGAAGGAGAAAGAATGAAGCATTAAAACAGGGCAAGGAAAACTTTTGGTTGCTGCTCCTGGCACATCCTCACCTCTCAGTGCACAGAGTAAGGATGCCAGGCCATGTTCATTCTCTCCATTCCCTCTGTTTCACCAGCAGTAAATCAAACTGGTTTTTGACAGCAGAAAGAAAGAAAGAAAGAAAGAAAGAAAGAAAGAAAGAAAGAAAGAAAGAAAGAGAAAGAAAGAGAGCAAACTGTCTTCAGAGTATCAAGTCTTCTCTTTCTTGAAGAAATAACTTTCCCAAGACAAAGAAGGTGATGATTGTTTAGCATAGGAAAGAAAATATCTTGACGTTTACAAAATGTGTTGAAAATGGGTCCATAGTAGGCAGGGGTCAATGATAGTTCCAGACACAGAAAGATCAGTTTATTCTTTGCTAAACAACCCTGTGGTTAGTCCTAGGCTGTTTTCTGTTTTGAGCAAAGAATAAACTGATTTTTCCTAAAAGGTCGTTCATGGGATCAAATGAGGTTCCCTTCTTAACTCTTTTTATTTTAATTTGTTTCATGTTATATATGTGTATGTGTGTGCCTGAGTGTATGTATTTGCACCATGTGTGTGCAGGAGTCTGTGGCAGTCAGAAGAGCTGTCAGATCCCCTGGGGGGGAAAAATATATATATATATATTTGTGAGACACAATGTGAATGCTGGGAGCCAAACCTGTGTCTTCTGCAACAAGTGATCTTAAACAGTGAGCTATCTCTCTAGCCCCATACTTCCACCCCTTAATTCTTGAGTTATCAAACTGTTATTTGTCAACATCCATAGCACACAGGGTCCTAGTCCACTGTCATGTAAGGGAAGTAGATAGGGATTCATTCTAAATAACCCAATTGCTGACATGCCAGTGCCAGTGGGAAAATGACAACTTTACACACACACACACACACACACCACACACACACACACACACACACACACACACACACACACACCAGCTCAGCTTAGAAAGCCAAAACCCAAGCAGAATCTTTGAAATCTATCCTCAAGGGAGAACTATTACCTCAAATGGTATGTTATAATTGAGAGAGAAAGAGAGAGAGAGAGAGAGAGAGAGAGAGAGAGAGAGAGAGAGAGAATGTTAATGGTTGTAAACCAAAAATTCTGATGCCTTCTATGTCATCTGGAGCCCACCAAAGCATGTCCAGAGTGAAGAGGAAGTGGGAGATGTTCAACCAAGAGAGAAGACCAATTGCACTGTCCCTATAGAAGCCAGACAGGAGGACTTGAGTGCCAATGAATGACGGGACTTCCACACAATTAGAGCATCCCCACCACATTAGGAGGTAGTGTGCTCCTGTCCCTGGAGAGGTGTGAGCAGAGACTGACCACTTGTCAGTATGCAGTGGGAGAAGCCACTTGGGCTCTGGGTAGGACGCTGGGTCTGATGATGTCTGAAATCCCCACACAGTTCTGAAATCCTTTATGTGCTGGGTTCAGGTCCCACTCAACAATGTCTGCTGTGTACCTTCACTGGACCCTGCCTCCCCGTGATTCATGCTTCACTGGTGATGCCCAGGGTCAGAAGTGATTCCAGAGTAACCTGTTCATGCAGACACAGATGGGGATGGATATCTAAATGGCAAGCCATGTCTTCAATCAAAAGCATGATTCCAGGGACTCTGGGTCATTGTGTATGGGCAATTTCTCCAGTTCCTGGTGATGACCACTGTGCAAAACTGTATACCTAAGGAGGAAAAAAAAAAAAAAAAGAAGGCATGAGAATTCACCAGGCATCCTTCAAAGGCATCTCTGCTCTCTGCTCCCCGTTCTTGCATGTATTTGAGGAGACACGGAGGTGAGAATGGAGTGGAAAGGCCAAAGAGCTCACCTAGATTGTGTAGGTCAAAGGTTGGAAAATGGAGTCCTAGGGGAAACAGGCCTATTATGCACAGAGAGTAGATGACAGAACTAGGACAAGGACCCAGATTTCGTTTCCCAAGATGGTTCCTGTGCCACTGGTCAGAACAGACCTATGTACAACTGCAAGCTGACCCTGAATAAACCTTTCCAGGAGTTTTCTGATGCCTATGTAAAATGTTGTTTCTCTACTGAAGTGTCTAAAATTCAGACTGCATCCTGGATTGAAGGGGGAAATGTATACACTTGGTATAGTAAGTGACTGGCCTCCAAGAGACTGCCATATTAGGGCATTTATCTGTGGCCCCTTTGAAAAACCTCATCCCATCTGAGATTATTAACAATTTATATCCTCCACTCCTGAATATCCAGCTGCCTCTGTACCAACTGACAACTCTGTGTATGGCCAAAGAGGAGTGTGTGTGTGTGTGTGTGTGTGTGTGTGTGTGTGTATTTGATTTTTGTGGCCATGGGGGACTCCCTCAACTCTGCTGGGTAAAGACCTCCAGATATGTCCAGTTGGAGAGAAGTGGCCACACTCTTGCAAGTACCCCCTCATCTATGCTCTGAAAGAAAGCCCAATATAATCAATCATTGGTTCCTCAGCATAGACTTTGGTGGAACTGTGCCTCAGTATGTCATTGAGACGTTAGGAGAAGTGGTAGACATTGCTATATCTCCCACTAGGAAGGGATTTCAGCAACTATGGGAACAAATACATTTCAGGTAGAGGAGTGGGCCACATGCACATATGGTGTTGGTGGTCCTATAGCCAACTATGAGCAGCTGAATATTCCTCCCGGTACCTAGGGACAATGTACTCAGTGTTGTGCCACAAAGCCTTGCGCCTTCAATGTGTGCTGCTGTGCAGATTTATGCAGATGTTTCTAAGCTAGATCTTGGCTGCCATTTTGAAGAACAGCGAGTGTTAGGGCAGGGCATGGGACAAGGAACCAGAGGGAAAAGGAGGAGTGGAGGGAGATGATATCTGTAAAATATCCAGGACCAGGAGACACCTTGCAGATCCCTCTGAGATCCTCTGGCTTTTTACTGCCTAGGAGGCACTCGAGCAAAGCAGTGGTCCAAATGACCGTGGAATAGGCATCTTTTGACTCTATGCTCTCTTAAAAGTATACTCATACTTTGCTTAATAACAGATATGCACCCAGGTGAGTATATTATTAGGCAATGTAATCACTGTACAAACACCATAGATGGCATTTACATAAGGATAGACTTATGTAGACTGTACCTTGCTACACTCCAAGTTCCATTGTATGGCTATTGACTGGGCAAAAATCCCGTGCAGATTGCATTGAATACTATAACACACAGGAAGTACGAGGTCAGAAGGAGATGAGAAATTTCCAGTTCAAGTACTCTGTGGGAGTTCTATGCCATACATATGACTCATCAGTAACTGAAATGCCATTATATGGCTCGTGACATTTGATAGAAGGATGTTGGACAGCAAGATGACTTAATGCTTTGCAGCAACAATTCGGGGAAATGAAGGAAGATGGTGCTGTGGCCCAGGCAATGAGAAGCAGTCAGATTCTGGATACAGACATTATCCTCGGTAGTATGTAACTTTCCATCTTGCTGGATCTACCCTTGAAACATCTCTCATACCGTGTTTGTGTATCTGACCATCTAGAACTGCTGTGCTGTGCAACATGCTAAGACTTCCATTGGATCCTGACAGAATTAGCATCCAATCAGGCTCTGCCAGTCACTGACCATGTGACATTTAGTAAACTGTTCTGCCTCACTACCCCCTCTCCTTTCTCCTGTGCAGCTGAAGGAAGGAAATATTCCTCACAGTATCACTGCACAGAGAAGGAAGCACGAAGTACTGGACTCCAGAAGCTCAATATGCAAAGTTAACACAGTTCCAAATACACCTCCTCCATAGCTCACAAAGTGAAGAGTGTGTCATGTTGGTGGTCACATATACACAGCTCTAAATGGCTGAAGGGTTTTCCTCCTTTATTCCCTTTGTTGGGAATACCTAGAAGACCTCAAGGCCTAGGAAATTCCGTATTTGGCTTTTTCTTCCTCCACTGTGAAAATCACAGCCTGATTTGCAAGCACACACTTCTGTGCCTTTTTGGCAGGTCATGCCAGGCAGGCAAAAAGGCCAGAACTATGTACAGAAGAAACATGAGTCCCAGAGATGTTGAAGTTGGATCCTGAGATGCATGGTAAGTAAGTGACAGGACCTGGCCTAGACCCACGTCAGACCAACACCTGTTGGCCTGGCTCATGAACAGCGTTGCTGAATGGACTAAGATGGACTAGTGGTTTAGAACCAAGTAGGTCTGAAACACACCTATGCTCTACACCTGAGGTATAATGATTCCCTGACATTGATTCCTGTGCAGAGAAAAACAACAACAAATGTAATGATAATAATAAAAGAGGTCATCTGTCATTCAATTTATTGATGGATGAAGGTGCTTGGAACCATACATAGTCATGACATACATGACTTCATTTACACAATTATGTTTCACAACTGTATGTGTTGGTTACTCAGATTTATTTCACAGATGAAAAAAAATAAAACAAACAAACAACCAAAAATACTGTGGCTCAGAGCTGCTGGTCTGGTTGATCCAAGGTCACAGTGTGTGTAATGTCACCATGCTAAGCTCAAAGTACATTCCCAAACTCTGCCAAGCTCCATAGAAATAGAACACTTTGAACTGGCCACCAGTGGCACTTCTCCTATGGGACTCGTAGAAAGAGCATGTCCCTATCAGAAGGAAACCTGGTATTTTGATCATGTAGGAAGTTTTGTTGGGGGACTGGGGGAGGGATTCATGACCTCCATCCCTAACTGACGAGATATGGACAGGTGCTCGGGGTTGCAGAAGGTTTGGCAGAAGGGCATAACAGAACTCTTGTGCATGGTCAGGAAGTAGAGTCTTCTCCAGCCTATGGGCTTGTACTCCTGGCATTCACAGTGATTCCTTCCCCCTTAGCTTATCCTCTCACAATAAACCTTCACAGACACAACAGAGGGGTGCTCAACAAACCTCCTGGGATTCGCTCCCTCCAGGCTGACAGTCAAGGACAACCATGATAGGACTAATGACTCACCTGTCAGGATAACCAGAAAGGTTGAAACCAGTGCTGACCCAGCACACGGAGGCCAGCTGGAAGACCATCACACTCTTTAGACATGGTGATGAGTCAATGGGCATGCTCTCTAGTTAGACTTTGGGGTGGGCTTCTGTGCTAGGCTTTTGTTGTTGTTGTTGTTGTTTTTTATCAACTTGACACAAGTCAGGGTCATCTGGAAAAAGGGAACATCAATTGTTTCCATCATGCTGACCTGCAAGTCTGTAAGCAAGGCTGGGTAGCATTTTCTTGAGTAAAGATTGATGGCGGAGGACCCAGCCCACTGTAGTTGGTGCCACGGTGGTCCTGAGTTGTATAAGAAAGAAGGCTGAGCAAGCCAATAAGCAGTGTTCCTCCATGGCTCCTACCTCTGCTAATGCCCGGCTCCTGCTCTGACTTCTCACTGTGTGTGATCAAGACCTGTGAGCTAAATAAACCCTTTCCTCCCTGAGTTGCTTTTGATCATTGTGTGCATCACAGCAGTAGAAAACAGACTAGCCCAGCCATCTTACAGGCTGTGGTGGGGTTTGAATACTGAAAAAAGGAAGGAGACTTAGCTCCCTTGCCAACCAGGAACAGTCTGCCATTTTAGTGTATAGAGGTCCTGCCATGGCTTGTGTATTCCTAAGTCTCCATGATTTACACAAGTTTAGGTGGTGTACTGGCTGGTTTTGTGTGTCAGCTTGACACAAGCTGGAGTTATCACAAAGGAGCCTCCCTTGAGGAAATGCCTCCATGATGTAATGTAGGACATTTTCTCAATTAGTGATCAAGGGAGGGAGGGCCCACTGTGGGTGGTGCCATCCCTGGGATGGTAGTCCTGGGTTCTATAAGAACACCAGCCGAGCAAGCCAGAGGAAACAATCCAGTAAGCAGCATGCCTCCATGGCTTCTGCATCAGTTCCTGCCCTGTGTGAGTTCCAGTCCTGACTTCCTTTGGTGATGAACAGCAATGTGGAAGTGTAAGCTGAATAAACCTTTTCCTCCCCATCTTGCTTCTTGGTCATGATGTTTTGTGCAGGAATACAAAGCTGACTAAGACAGATGTTTTCTCTTTGATTGAAAATACACCATATGAACACATATTTGCAAGTATCTGGATGGCCACCAGTAAGCTGTGTGTCAGAATTCAAGGCTCTTGTTTGCATGTAGATCCAGGCAGACGCCAGAGTCCATGGCTCAGTTTCTTCAGTGTTTCTCCAAGTAGAGGGCCCCAATCCCAGCTGCCTGTGAGCACACTTGTGAACACACCCTTACATCCTCAGATTTAACAAGTATGTAGAGAAAAGGGATCCCACACTGCTAGCAAACAAAGTTTCAAACCTGTCATCTACTAGTTGTGTGACCCGGCCAAGCCAGTTATCCCTGTGCACCTGACACCTTTGGTGGAAGGGTAAAATTAGCATCTAACATAATGCTGGGCACTGAGTAGGTGGAGGACTTTTCACTGGTTAAAAAAAAACTGAGCTCAGAAAAATGAGAGTTTCCCATGGTTGAAGTAGATACATATGGGATAGTTGGAAATATAAAATTGATATGTAGGGAACTTAAGAATTCTTGAGGCAGAATGCTCTGGTTCAAACCTTTGCTCTGCCTCTCACTTACTGTGTGAATTGTTTCCAAATTCTCTAGAGAGTTATGACCGTTGAATGACATGATTCCTATGAAACTCAATTATGACAGCCAGATACTGGATAATGTGTAACAGTGATATTCCCGTTATAAGATGTCTAAGGACAGGGCTTGAACTAGCTTGAACCTAATACTTAATTTCTGGTTTAGTACACAATCCCATTCCACAGTAATTGATGCCTGTTTGCCCACGGGTAACTGAACACATAGATGAAAGAAACTTTCAGGATGGCACAGCAGAACAAAGAGCACACGGAGGGAGGGAGTCATCATCCCTCAGCTTGACGAAGGCCCCCAAGCTCTGGTGTCGGAGGCCTTCCCAGGCTAACCCAGTGGGCTGGCCAACTCCTGTGACTGAGCAGCCATATCTGACCTGGGAAAAGTCACTGCTGTGGAGCGACATGGAGGCAGCTGTCTACTTTGCATTAATTTATTCAAACATGACAGGAGCCACATTAGGTTTGGTGATGATCCGAATCTACAATTTGTTCACTGAGCAATTAGTATCAAACTTGGAGCAGCCCGAATAGAGCAATAATTAATAGCATACCCGAGCTCCTTCTCCAAGCCTAGGCTGGCACCACTGGGAAAAGCTTAGATTTTATAACACAGGGCCTCAGGCCTTCTCTGGGCAACAGCACTTGCTTGCCTTCGCTGGGGATGCTTGCAAAATAAGAAGCAGCTCTGTATAAATTGATCAAACCTCAGGCAGATCTGAGCCCTTGGAATTACTTGGAATCTGACATACCTCGGGGGTGGGGCTATTTTTTTCTGTGTTTTTGAAGGAAAGAAATTGTCAAATGCTAGACATTTACTAATCCAGACACTCATTTTAAAGTGCATTCTGTGTACCCACTGTGACTCAGGCCCTGTGCCAGGCCTGGGAGAACCTGAGGTGGAGGACTGACGTAGTTTCTGACACACAGAGTTCATGGCATGCTGTGAGGCCCACGGTCTCGTGGGAATTTATGACCATGTGAAACATTAAAGGTAGACTGTAATTGTTGACACTGAGAGCACACGAGTCGGACATGAACGCAGTTGGTGTGTCAGAGTAGTGTGGTTGGGAGAGTGACAGGAGGTGAGAGCTGAAAGGCAGGGAAGGGGTCGCCAGGCTAAGGGGAAGAGGATGTGGATCTGAACAAGAGCAAGTTGCCCACAGTGATGGGGCTGAGCAGAGGAAGAGGGACACTCATGGACCAAAAGGGATGCTGCAGGGCAGAGACCCAGGATGATGCTAAGGACTGTTGTCCTTATCCTAATAATGACGGGGAGCCAGACAAGGGTGTAACCAGAGGGGAGAACCTCATGTTTTGTAGGATAATTAGTCTGTGGTGTGCGTGAGGCTGGATTGGGACACAGTAACACATTGGGAGCTATATTGGCTTTCTGTTGCTGTCGTAACAAATTACCCCAAACAGAGAAGCTTGAAATAATATAAGCTTTAAGTCTTCCAGGTTCTAGAGCTCATCAGTCCGAAATGATTCTCACCAGAAGCTGTTCACATTCTGGGATTGATGACGTCACCGTATTAACTTTTACTGTCAGGCTCTCGAGTCTCTGACTTTGGTCCTCTTGCCCCTACAAAAAAAAAAAAAAAAAAAAAAAAGCAAAAACACCCCCCCCAAAAAAACCCAAAAACTAAACCAACCAAATAAATAAAACCCTTGCACAGTGAGTCCATCCAGACAGTTCTGAGAATCCTGCCCATAGCAAGACAACACTGAGATCGATCATATCCTAATCAACCTTTTGCCACATGACATAACATATTTGTAGGTACCGGGGAACAGAATATGGACCTCACTGAGTGGGCATTATTTTACCCAACACAGGCGATTTTGAGCTGTCCCCAGCCCAGTTGTGGCTCAAGAGATCTAGAGTGGATATGGAGGAGGTTTGAGAAGAAGTTTTATTCTAGACGTACCGTGAAGAAAAAAACTAGAAGACATGACAGTGCCTTGCCATTGAAAACAGTGGGGGCACTCTAGACCCAGGAGTGGACAGGGGAAAGACATAAAAGCATAGACTAGCACAGAGCACAGGTAAGGAGAGGCTGAGCATCCCAAGAGCATCCTGTACACTGAGGCTGGGAACACTGATGTGTCCCAACTACAAACTCAGACTCACCTTAGACACTCAAGGATTTCAACCCAGGCCTGCTAGAATCCAGAACCATTTGCATTTTTGGTGTGCCCCCAACCTCATTTTCAACATTGAATATATAGCTCTTGATACCTCACAAACTATGAAAGATCTTAGCATCTATGGAAATATTTACTACGTGGGTAATAGCATTGCCTGGCATTTGAACTGGTTACAAAGGACAGTGGCAATTAGTCTCCTGTTGGTCCTCCCCCAGGCTTCAATCACATGCTGTACCTTTGCCCACAGTTCTGTATCTGGAGCATCTGCATCCATCTTTGCTCAATGAACAGTGCTATATCCTTCTGGAGGGGGGCTGGGTAGAGCAATCTATTTCCTCACTCACTCAGAAATACTTTGGATGTGGCTACTTCTGGGTTTTAGACTTTCTCTGAAAAGGAGACTGGAAAAGCTTCTTAGCACCAAGAATCATGGGAGGGGATATTCTTATGGAAACCTTCTAGTGGAAATTCTGGGGAGTGTTTTATAGATTTCTACCCATCATTTCCTACCTATTCTTCCTATATACAAATGTCAGTTCTTGGGTGGGGGCATGTAACTCAGGGGTAGAGTCTTGTCTAGAGCATCAGGAGGGCTCTAGTCCAGATCCCCAGCCCTGAAAACAACAAAACCCAACAATTGGTCCGTGACTTCTGCTCTCCAGAAACTTGAACTGAGTTAACAATGTAGTTTTCAAAACAGAATTTTCTTGTCTTCTTCAGCGTTTTCCCTCAGGAAATGCCTAGGCTTGATTTGCATACCCCTGTCTTGAGATACACCAATAGGGAGTGGAGATTGTCCTCAGAGCAGAATCTGCAGTGGGAGCAGTCACTTAGCTGACTGCATGAAATGTATCCTGACAGAAATAAAATGGCAAAGAAAGCCAACAGCAAACCAACTTGGGCCAATTAGCACATTTTAGAAAAAAAGAGTGTTTCAAATTTCTTCCTAGGCCATTATTTTAGAACATGATAATTTAAATGAAATGTAAAATGACAATATTGAACAAAGTTGTTTTCAAACCAACATACTACTAGGTAAATAAAAATAAAGTCTAGAGTTTTGTTGAAAGGACTGGTTAATGGTACTTGTCTTGTTTTGATAAATGTACCATGGTTATATGAAATGTTAACATAAGGAGGCAGTGGACTAAAGGAAGAAATTTTCTAAACTATTTCTATTCTCTATGGACATAAAGTTGTTTTAGAAAAGTTAGAAAGTGTTTATAAAACTTGGAGAAATGCTCTGCTTGACTTTCATGTTGTGGCTCTATCCTAAGAAGTGAAAAATTGTACAAATTTAAACAAACAAACAAACAGACCCCTAAATTCTTCCTAGAAATGTAAGTAACTGAACTGAGGTCACAGGGCCAAACCCCAAGTGCACAAGACAGAGGTGTGGGACATTCTCAAAGAAACTGTTATGGGTGAAGTGTATTTTATAAAAAGATAAAGGAGAGAAGGAATATGTTTGCTGGAGGTGTGGTAATCTGTGGGCCCATGCTGAGGCATCCCTTCCCTTTGAGGGCCCAGCCACAGGATGGTATAGTATAGAATAGTTTATTCAGGGCATGGGGAGGGGAGTTGGGAGGGTAGTAGAGACAGAGAAAGTGAGAGAGAGAGAGAGAGAGAGAGAGAGAGAGAGAGGCCATGAGCATGTGGAGAGAGAGGGGGGAAGGGAAGGGAATGGAGAAGGAGGAGGAAGGCTAGAGGACAAAGCAAGAGCAAGAAGACGAGAGAGAGAGGAGAGGCAAGCAGCCCCTTTTTGTAGTGAGTCAGGCATACGTGGCTATTGCCTGGTACCTGTGGGGTAGAGCCTAGACAAAATGCTAACAGGTGGGAAGTCCTGACTGTAGTCAACAGATTGATAAAGTCTCAGAGTAGCATCTGACAGAGAAAAACTCCAGAAGGACCAGCTGTGGGATCTCCCAGAACTTTGTGAGTTTTACCTTCTGGAGATTCAGCCAGGTTCTCACAGAAACAGAAAAATTCACTCCATTTCAGGTAAGGAAAGTGAAAGGGGAATCTCACGCACTCATATTTTTGCTTTTGGTGTTCTTTGAATAAAGTTACCATGGAAAAACAAGATGCCTAAGATAGAGGAGGGGATGGGTTGACTCCTGTCAATTCCAGGCAAGGGTTCTATGGGATATAGTGGGGGAGGGGCTAAGAGATGTGTGTGTTCACTTTCTAGAAGTACAGTCCCCCTAAATGACAGACTGTAGACAAAATTTTTTGACTCCAATAGAACAGAAAATAATCCAAAAAACTGAAAAGTAGGATCACATGAAATGATGATGCTTCAGCATAGCAAGGAAACAATTTCCAGAGTCTCCAGATGGACTACAGAATGGGGAAAAATTCATTATGGGCTATATACCATCAGTGAGATGTTCATATAAAGAACTGTAAAAATTCAACACCAGTACCCCCAAATCATCCAACCAGTAAGTGGGCATCTCTCAAAAAAGAAATACACGCGATCAACAATTACTTGAAAAGGTGTTCAACATCTTTAGTGATCAGGGAAATGCAAACTCAAAGTACCTTGAGATTCCATGTCACCTCAATTCAAATGGCAGTCACCTCAAGTGACAACAAATGCTACTGAAGACAAGGGGAAAGAGAAACTACCATTCACAACTGAAGATGAGGGGGAAGAGAAACTACCACTGACAATCTATGTGTGTAAAATTGTGTGAGCACTGTGAAAAGTTTTATAGGCTCTCCTAGACACAGCAAGGAAAATAGAATTGCCACACTACCCAGGTATTGTATTCCTGAATGTATCGACAAAGAAAGCCCAAGAAATCAAAGTCAGCATATGGTAGAGATACTGGAGCATCCATGTTTATTGTTATATCCTATACAATAGCTAAAGAATGAAACCTGCTTAAATGCTCATCAACAGGGGAATAAACACTCTCTCTCTCTCTCTCTCTCTCTCTCTCTCTCTCTCTCTCTCTCTCTCTCTCTGGAATTTTAGACAGTTATAACAATAAAATTCACAGAAATAAATGGAGGCAGAACTCATTATATATTAATCAAACAAGTCAGCCTCAAAGGACAGATCCCACATTGCTTTCATATGTAGAATACCAATTTAAAGTTACATATGTGTAAAAAAAAAAAAACCTGAAATCCAATGTAAGTCTAAAAAAGAAATATCAAAACACAATCCAACGAAACTGAGAATAAGATCAATGAGAACACCCAATAAAACCGAAAGCCAGTGTCTTGAAGAAGTGATGAACTAACAGCTAGTCTAAGAATCAGGACACAACTTACCTCAAACATTACAGAGAGATGTGCCTCACTTCAGACCCCACAGAAAGTACTCAAGCACTTCAGGCTCACAAACTTGATAATCTATGCTAAAAACACTATTTGAAATATATAATCTACCAAGGCTGAGAAGAAATCAACATAGAATATGCCCACATATTCTAATTTAATGAAATAGGCCTATATCTATTGTAATATTACATCTACTAATTAGAAACCTTTTGAAAAAGTACCCCAGGCTTAGAAGTGCTGAGTAATGAGTTCTACCACACAGTGGAAGAAGGAAATTCCATTACTCCTCTATGGTGTCTTTTCAAAGATGGATGCAAGGAGAATGACTCCTGAATGGGTCATTCGTGAAGCCCGCATTACTTTAATACTAAAACCAAAGACACTGCAAAAAGAAAATGTTTTGGTCCAGTTTGTATTGCCAGAACAAAA
Source organism: Arvicanthis niloticus (assembly GCF_011762505.2). Classification (NCBI taxonomy): domain Eukaryota; kingdom Metazoa; phylum Chordata; class Mammalia; order Rodentia; family Muridae; genus Arvicanthis; species Arvicanthis niloticus. The sequence goes on from NC_047671.1 coordinate 26,472,703, forward strand.
TATTTTAGAGCAGGTTAACTTATAAAACTATGTAACTGGCTTATGATTCCAGTAGCCAGAAAGCCGGAACTGCATGCTACTGGCATTGAGTGAACCATCCTTCTCTTTGCCCCATCAGGCCTGCATCACTACAAGGTAAATATGGCATGTGAAATAGCTACGTGCCAAAAGATGGAGGAGAAGGAGCTGAGACTACTTTATATAGACTACTTTATATAACAACCCATTCTCTAGGGAATTAAACAGTTGCATGTGATCTAGCCAAAAAAAAAAAAAATTAAGAAGAAAAGTCAGTTAATATAGTGTATCACCTCAACAGAGTAAACAAGAAAAATCAGATGATCATGTTAACAAAGGCATACCGAGCATTTGAGAAATCTTAAAACCCATTAGAAGTAAATGTTTTCAGCAAACTAAGAATAAAGGGAGCTTCTTTGATTAGATTAAGAACACACACAAGCACAGTCAAACAACATTATGTTTAATGGGAGAAACTCAGTTTCCCTGTAAGGATCAGAGAAAATGCTAGTGTGTACTCTTCCTGCTATGTTTCAGCACTGCGCTGGAAGACTCAGGGAATGTACTACAACAAGAGGGAATAAAACATGTACAAATAGAGAAAGAAGAAAAGAAAGAAACTTCCCTTTCAGAGGATATGATAATGACATACATGTAAAAATATGAAAAACTCTGAAACTAGTAAGCCATTATATTAAGTCTTGCAGAAACCTATATGTAGGTATTTATAACAGCTCTGCTCAGATTTATTAAAACTTTGAAAAACTTAGCTATTTTTAAGTTGGGGAGTAGATAAAACTGTAGCACGTCTAACAACAGAACATAACTCAGATGTTGAATATTATTCAGAATCAGAATAAGCTATCAAGTCATAAACATATATGGAGAGAATTTAAATATAAATTACTAAGGTAAGGAAACCCATCTATAGAGGCTGGAGAGTGAGATATTACAAATAAATGACATTCTGGAAAAAGAAGAAGTATGAACAATGAGAACATCTGTATCTGCCAGGTGTAAAGCTGGAAGTGAGAGCGGGGTGAATATGCAGAGCACGGGGATTTTAGTACAGTGACGAAAGAAATAGTTCTATAAAATGCCACAATGGTAGAGACACATCATCATACACTGTTCAAACTTAAACTGTACAACACCATAAGTGAGCACTGCTGTATTCTGTGAGCCCTCATTGGACATGGGGGGCAAGTGCAGGCTCATTTCAAATCCATGTCACTCAAGTGAGAGATATTAATAGTGGGGGAATTTTCAATCGCAGAGACCACGTATGAAATACCTGTATCTTTCATTATTTTATGCTAAAATAAAAATGCCCCACAATGCCAAAGAATACTTTAAAACATTACCTTGATTCAGACACGATGATTTGCTGAGGACCATGAAGGAAGGCCCCATTAGAGCAAGGTGATAAAAATATTAATTGATCATAAGGAGTAATCTAGATAAGAAAACCTCCAAGGACCACAGTTATATTAGCGCTCAGCTCTACCACAGTGCATACTTTCCATACGATTTGCAAAATAAAGAAACTAAGGACTTTACCGAGAAGTTAATACATGGAAAATAAGCTTTTCATACTATATGAACCTTGGCTGTCAGATGAACAGCCACCACGACATCCTGGGCTTAGCAGACCTCCCATATATACTCGCAGCCTGCTTGAAAGAGGCCAGAGTCTGAACATAGATGGATTGTGTTTTCTGTGAAGCAATGGATGGACAGATCCAGACAGACTCACACAGCCTTGCAGAGCACGCTCAGTTAGACGGGAACAGGTCTATTGCAGAAGAGCAGGGAGAAACTTGACACAGATGAACAGCCACAGAGGAGAAAGAGCCAGGCAGAAGTTGGGAGAGAAAGAAAAAAAAAGAAAGAAAACAGAAAGGTTAGTAGATGCTTGGTTAACCTAAGTGAACATCCAATTGTTCCCAATGGAGAGTAGGGAATGGAGTATGCTTGTTCTGCAACATTGGTGTGCCATACCGTGTGTTTAAAACACTGCTTTATAGAAGGTGGCATTGTATTTTAAATATGTAAATTACGATGAGTATATTTGATATCCTTTGAGTATCTAATTATGTCACTAATCTACTTTTTCACTAAAAGCAGTGCAACTTTAACCAAAATCCTTATAATAGAGAAGCACTGAGCAAATGCCTCTGTAGGAGAACATAGAGCCCTTTGGGGATGTGCCCAAGTGGTATAGCCAGATCCTGTGCTAGACCTCTTTTCCATTATTTTTTTCTTCTTGAGAAACAGTGACACTTATATCCATAGTGGCTCCACTGGTATGCAATCCTACCAACAGTGAATACCTTTTCCCCTTTCCAACATTCCTGCCAGCATTTATTAATTATTTAATTATTTAATTCTTTTCTGTTTTAAATGGGATAATATAAAATCTCAAAGTAGCTTTAATTTGCATTTCTAAGGGCTAAGGATGTTGAACACTTAAAACAAAATTGCTTAGTCGTTTTCCTTTCTTTTGAGAACTCTCTGACTAGTTCCACGCCCTGTTTTTTAATTGGGTGATCTGTTTTCTTGGTGTTTAGTGGTTATTTTTAAGTTCTCTTTATATTCAAAACTTTCTGTCTAGCTGGTAAAAATTCTTTTCTGTTTCCATAAGCTGCCTCTTCACTTTATTGATGGCATTTTTTTTTTGTGGTATAGAAGCTTTTTAGTTTTATGAAGTCCCACTTATCAATTGTCAATTTGAATTCTTGTATCATTAGAGTCCTACTCAGAAAGTCGTGCTCTGTGTCGACAAATTAAAGCATATTCCCAACTTCCTAATCTAACTGATCTAGGGTGTTTGACCTTCTGTTGAAGTTCTTCATCTATTTAGAATTCAGTTTTGTGCAGGGTAAGAGAAAAGGATCTAATTTCATCCACACTAAGCTATCCAGTTTTTCATCCCTATTTGTGAAAGTGTTGTATTTTCTTCAATGCATATTTGTTAGAGATCAGATGGCGGTGGGAACCTGGGTTTATATGTAGATCTTCAGTTTGGTTTCACTGATCAATGTGGGGTTTTTTTTGTTTTTGTTTTTTTGTAATTTATATGACTATACTGTTCTTAGTACCATGCCGTTTTGATTATAATGGCTCTGTAATGTAACTTGAAATCAAGAATAGTGATACTTTTAGCAGTGTTTTTATTGATCAGGATTGTTTTGGCTATCAGGGATCTTTTGTGTTTCCATATGAAATTTTATTTTATTTTTTTTCAGTATCAGTGAAAGACCATGCTAGAAATTTGATAGGGATTGTATTGAATCTGTGGATTATTTTTGGTAGGATGGCCATTTTCACAATATTAATTCTACCAATGTATGAGCACCTTTTACCTTCTAGTATCTTCTTCAGGTTCTTTGGTTCTGAAAACTACTCCTGAAGTAGAGGGTGTTTTTAGATTTATTTCAAGATATTTTATTTACATCATTTTGAGACTACTGTAAATGGGATTGTTTCCTTTATTACTTTTTGTGCTTCTTGTTTAGTATATAGGAAGCTACTGACTTTTGTATATTAATTACATGTCCTGCTACTTTGCTGAATGTATTTATCAGATGTAAGGGTTTTCTGGAGGAGTCTCTAAAATTTTCTATGAATATAATAAAATCATTCACACAGGATACTTGGACATCTTTTCCTATTTATATCACTTCTATCTGCTCTTGTCTTATTGCTGTAGAAAAGACATAAAGCACCATATTGAACAAGAGTTGATATGGTAAACATCTTTTTCTTGTTTCTGTTTTTAGAAGAAATATTTCAAGTCTTTCTAATGTTGGCTTGTTGACTCTCCTTATTTTGTCAATATGTTTCTTGTAGCTCCAATTTCTCCAGGACTTTTATCATGAAGGGACGTGGGATTGTCAATGGCCATTTTTGTTTGTTTGTTTGTTTTTTGTTTTTTTTTTTTTACATCTAATGAAATAACCATATGGTTTCTGTTCTTAAGTCCATTTGTGTGGTGGTTTATATTTATTAATTGCACTGACCATCCTTGGATATCTAGGACAATGAATTTCTTCGTTGTTTTTTGTAATGTGGCATACACGTGTTTTTTTTTTTTTTTAAATTTCTGCATCTATGTTTATCATGTAGATTGGTATATAATTTTATTTTTGTTGTTGTTGTGTGTCTTAATCTGATTTAGTTATCAGATTAAATGTAATGCTGGCTTCATGAAAGGAAGTTGGATGCATTTTTCCCTCTTCCATTTTATAGAAGACTTTGAGGAGTCTTGGCTTTAATGCTTTTTTAAAAGCTCCACTAGAATTCTGCAGTAAATATATCTTATTCAGGCATTTTTCTTTATTTGGTTAGTTGGTTTTGAATAGTAAGATTTTTTTTTTATTACCAAGTCAATACAGGATGAGCTAAATAATTTTTTGACTGAATAATTTCCTTCTGAGATGATACCTAGTATTTGGATAGAATGTTCTATAGATATCATGGATCCATTTAGCCTACGATATCATTTAGCTCTATTTCTCTGTTTATATTTTGCCTGGAATATCTGTCCATTGTTTAAGATGGATTATTAAAGTTGCATGCTATTAATGGATTGGTGTTAGATGAATCTGTTGGTTTGCATCAGCGTGTTTGTTTAATGAAGTTGCCTGCATATATATTTAGTGTTCTAATGTCTTCTTGATGGATTGTTCACTTGACCTACATGAAATAACATCGTTTCTTAAGAGTTTTGATTTGAAGTCTATTTCATTGGATATTATAATAGAACTTCTTGCTTTTTTCCTGGTTCCATTTCACTGAAACACTTTTGCTCATCCTTTCACTCTTGAGTGAGTTCTGTCTTTAGTGGTGAGGTTTGTCTTGGAGGCAGCAGAATGGTGGACCTTGTTTTGTAACCCAGTCTGCTATTCTGTGTCTCTTGACCAGGAGGTTGAGACATTAATGTTCAAGGTTGGTACTAAAAGATGTTTGTTGATTCCTGCCATGTTGTTGATTTTGTGGTCTCATTTCTAGCCCCTCCACCCCCACCCCACGCTTAGGTTTCCTTTGCTTATTCAGTTACCCTACATTGATTTTTTTTCACTATTGGCTCTTAGTGTTCTGCTTATCCCTTTTTCAGTTTGAAGAATTAGTGCTGACTTGGTGGTAATGAATCCCTTTTATGTGCCTTTATTGTGGAAAGTTTTTCTTTATCCATTGTTTATAACTGATTATATATATATATATAATTCTATATATATAGAATATATATATAGAATAATAATTAGAATATTCTATATATATAGAATATATATATAGATTCTCAGTCTAAACCCTTCTTGCTTTAAAAGTCTTTCTTGATTTGAAAACTCAGTTGTAATTTTGATGAGCCTGACTCCATATGTGACTTGGTTTTTACATTTTTTTTTCACTTTTCAATATCCTTTATTGGTTCAACAAGGTTAATGTTTTGACAGTTATATAGCACTGCTGATCCTGTCTGTGAAGCATGCTGTAAGTTGCTTGTACCTTGGTAGACATCTCTTTCCTTAGACTTTGGGGATTTTCTTCTATGGTGTTGCTGAAAACATTTTCTGTGCATTTAATCTGGGTTTCTTCTTCTTCTATAGCTATGACCCATTCCTTTGGCCCATCTATAGTGTCTCAGGATTTCTGAATGTCCCATTCATGGTGCTTTTGTTATTGTTATTTGTGTTTTAAGTCTATCATTTTCCTTGACTGAATGATCCAATTTTTTGGCCTTGTCTTCATGCCTTAATATTTTCTCTTCCAATTGATTCATCCTGTCCTTGGGATTTTTTATTTAGCTTTTTATCTGACGTAGTGAAAATTTTATTTCAGGTTTTATTTTAATTAGGTTTCCTCCCCCCCCAAACTCTAGCTCTTTATTAATTTTTATTTTTTATATCTTGAGTTATTTCCCCTGTTTCATTAAACTGTGTGTATTGTCCTGATCTTCAATGGGCATATATTCATCTCCACTTCAAATTCCTCAAACTATTTATAATTGGAAATACTTGTCTACTATGTCCTTTAAGATGCTTTTATCAAGGAACATTATGAAGGGAGTACTAATTTTTGGAGATAACACATTGTCACAGTTATTTGTGTTGTCTACAATCATGTGATGGAACCTAGGCATCTGGAGTTAAGTTGTGAGTGATGGTTTTGGTATTGAAATCCATCCCATGTCTATTATTACTGAGTGAATGTTTGAATCTCCATTTGCTGTTACCTCAACCTGTCATGTTTAGGATCAGCTGTATGCTTCTTGCTTTTCAGTCTTAGGGTCACTTAGTGTTGATATGCAAATGGGGTATCAGAGGTTGTCCTGAGTCAGCTATGGTTGGTACAGCTCTGGGTATTAGAGCAAACCTGTTGAGTTAGAAGACACTTATTGCTGGTGCTCAGAAATGGGTGGAAGGTTCACAAGGTTCTACCTCTGGACCTTACATAGGAGAAGCTGGACTTGCGGTAGGAGTGGACCGTGTTACCCAGAAGAAGTATGAGAGGCCCCACAGCTACAGTCTTTGGGCAGCAAGGGTAGGTTGTTGTGAGGTGAGGATTGTTACCCCGGGGAGGTGTATAGAACGTCATGCATGGACTTCAGGCAGCCAGAAGAGTCGTGGTGGGGGAGAAGGTCACTACCTGAAGGAGATACACAATCCTCTACTTGGCCCTCAGGCTACAAGGCTGGAGGTTTTTACAGAAATGGGCTCTTGTGATGAAGGATACTACTACATTTGCATACTTACTTGAAAACTCATCTAATAATTTTTTTCTGAGCCTAATATTAATCAGTCATAGGACTGGATTTTTAAAAGTAATGTGTTTGAGGTATAGGGAAAATTAATATTCCTTTGTGAAAAAAACTCAGAAGATGATATAATGTTCATAAAGACTTTTCTTTACTACATACTAAAATAGGCTATATTAACCATTACATGTGAAAAAAATGTTAAGACTTACATGCCGCTGTGACAAAAGCTCAGGATTTCAAAATATATACAACTTTAAGTACACAGCTTATGTATAGTTCTTGTAAACCTTTCTGAATTAACAACGTAGTTTTCCTGATATCCCTGTTTGAATTTTTGGTGAATGGACAGTCATGTGAAAAACACATCAAATTGAGCCTGAAGTTTACCTGTAGAGGCTGCCATTTATTTTTGTATTTTAAAACACAATGTTATATACCCTTGCGTAGCTAACATCTTATTTATTCTATACCACAAACTAAGGAGGTTTGTGGTTTTAGTGTTCTTTAAATGTCCACAGGAACCTGGGTTAACTGGTCAGTGTTGCCTTTTGTGTGTCCAGATATGTTTGTTATAGGCAGGTGCAAGCCTGTCACCTTGAGACAGAATTGTGGCAGATCTCAGACAAACAGGATAGTGACAACTGGCTTGAACATTATTTGGTGATCTGCTATGGCTATGTACTGTGTATAGCATCAGGTGTTAGGAAAACTCAATGCCAAGGAGCCAAGGTGTAGAAGGTAGGCAGAGTAGGAGGTCAGATGGAGACCTGGAGTCCTTGTAGCAACTCACAGAAACATAAAAAGATCTTACCCACAAATATTAGTGATTTAAATGTGCTTGCCACTACTATAGAATAGAAGACCAATGGCTACCAGGTTTAGCTACCTGCATTGGTTTCTTCCTTGACTGGAAGAGCATCATCTTCTTTCTCACACTGAGAACTCCATGGCCCCTGGGCAAGTGTTGGAGTATTTATCTACACTATAAACCCAGGAAGTTGGTAGTTTTAGTCACGAACCCTAGACCTATCCCTGCCCAGACAGCAGGGCAAACTTTAAATGATCACAGCTTGCTCTTAGCAACACTCATTACCATCTTCAGTAGTGAATGCTGGGTACTTAGCCTAGCACCGTGTATCTCCACCCACAGAGTATATTTCACCTATTTTGCTCTGTACATCAAGTGTGCATCTAAAGATGCATATGGGTGCTTTTTATGATTGGCTCAGCCACCTCATTGATGCAGGATGTCTCTAGGTTCTAAGGGAAAAGGGTTCGTGGTGAACTGTAAGCTGATCACATACGTGCAATGAGAGCAGATCCTGGGGTTAAAAGAAAGATTAAGGATCCAAGTGGCAGAGTGGGTCATCGAGGAAGATGAAAGAACTTGTAGTTGGAGATGGGATATCAAGTTAATCATCTAAGAGATGTGGCCCTAAAGCCCTGGAGGAACATAGGCAAATACTACATCCTTATGTCTAATGAAGCTAATTTTAACAGAATAAACTCTAAGTAAGGATGACTTCTAATAAGAAGTTGCCCCTTGTGGAATTACCTTGCTCTACCCCCGTGGACAAGGAATTGAATATGAGGTAACCAAGGAGGACTGTAACTCTGTCTTGGTGTCTGTGATGAAGTTAACTTTATCATGGCAAAGCTACAAGTTGACCATATAAATCTGAGGAATAAAAGAGAATGCAGTCTTATTAACTTAACAGCAAAGAAGACACTTGCAGTGTCGGATATGGCCAGAGCTAAGACCAGGCTAGCAGACAAACACTCAAGTCCAGTAGGTAACAATGCATAACTCAGAGGTGGGTAGAGGGGAGCTTCAGTCATCCCTCCCTGAGTGGGAAGCACAAGGACAGCATGTGACTATCCCCAGTTGGGCAAAGGAGATACAGAGCATGTGGGCTCTCCACTAGCCCAGCCCAAATACATGATATCCCTGAGAATTAATCAGTCCCATAGCAATTACCTCAGCCTATGTGTAGTTTCTATCATGGTCCTATTAAAAACCTAGCATGGGAAGTTTTGGAACCCCTCCAACCCTCAGGAGTCAGTCTCTCTCTCTCTCTCTCTCTCTCTCTCTCTCTCTCTCTCTCTCTCTCTCTCTCTCTCCTTTAATGCCTCCCTTTCTTGTAGTTCTCATCAGTAAAGCTTAAGCCTGCTTTATGAACTCCCGTGACTGTCTCCATCTTTTATCTGTAGTGGCATGAGACAATGAGCTACTGTCCTGTGTCAACCTCTGGTGATTGTGAGCATCTGGTGCACTAGGTCTGTGGGTCACACACATCTGGGCTATGAACTATCCTGTCATTCTGAAAGCCATGCACCCTCGTCGCAAGCCAGAAATGCTCACACTGTCTAACATCGGAGCCTATTTAAGTTGATCTTGACATTTTCTCAACTAAAGATACTACATGAGATTACTGTTACACAGGCCGAAGTCCCTGGCCAAGATGGAGCCACCCAAGGCACCAAGATGGATGACCTATGTAGAAACCAGTCCCTTGGGAAAATGAAAACTGCACACTCTACTCATCTCAGGAATCTGACCCTCATCTTAGCAAGGGCAGCCTGACCACAGCATCCTGTTACCTAATGACTAGAGGTTCCCCTTGTGAAAATTCCTTTGTTTGCAGCACGTCTTTTTTTTTTTTTTGGGGGGGGGGGGGGGTGAGGTTACTACTGTAAAGAGGCACCATGACCAAGGCAACTCTTACCAAGGTCAACATTTAATTGAGGCTGGCTTATAGTTTCAGAGGTTCAGTCCATTATCATCAGAGTGGGAAGCATGGCAGCATCCAGACAGACTTGATGCTAGAGAAGGAGGTGAAAGTTCTACACCTTGATCCAAAGGCACCCAGGAGAAGACTATTTTCTGCAGGCAGCCAGGAGGAGGCTTTCGGCTGCACTGGGCAGAGCTTGAGGACTAGGAGCCGTTAAAGCCCAACTACTCAGTAACCTGCTTACTCCAACAAGGCCACGCCTTCTAACAGTATCACTATGCATGGACCAAGCATATTTCAACCACCACACAGCAGTTTCCTTCCCCTTTAATCTCCTTCTGCCATCCCCCCTCACAACTTACACCACACTATAAAAACCAAAACTCCCTTTTGGTATGACTGCTTTCCCTTCTCTCAGATATAGCCCTGAAGTTCACACTTCAATAAAGCTTTGTTTTTTTGGCTTTAGTGTGGCTCCCGTGGTCTCACTCTCTTGTGAAATCTTACATCTAGTACTGAAACCTGAAAGGTGTGTGCATTGCTGTCTCTGGACACTCCCCCATCATCTCTCATGATCACCAAACTGCTGTTCTGCCCCTGAGTGCCAGGAACCTCCTGCTTGCTGCCAGCCTTAGCAGTCATCACTGATTTAGATTTCTTCTGACTGTTTTCTTGTTTCTTTGATCTCAATAAGTGTCCCTTCCATGTTGGCCTTTAATTCAGAACCTTACCTCTAGCCAAAAACCATGATGGCATGTCAGGCAGTGCCCCTACCCTTACAGCCTCTCTGCCTCCAACAGGGAAGATTGTCTGCTACCCAGGGATCTCTTTTTCCCAGCCCCTGGTTCTTGAGAGCTATTTCTCAGGTCAGAGTCACTCCTGAGACACTCTTTTGTCTATCCCATCTTCTCTACCCTCGAACCTCCCCCCTTACACTGTTCCATATCTCTCACCTTGTTCTCATCACCCTCCTCTTCCTCATGGCTCTCCTCACCTTCATCCCTCCTCCTGTACTAACTTTGAAAAGCTCTTTGCCTTCTTCTACTTGTATGATCAGGCCCCCTGCCTTTCTTTTCCTTTACCTTTACTTCAAATATGGGAGACAGCCATTCAGGCTCACTGTGATGGTCAGTGTCACCTGGCATTCACCTGGCAACTGCAGGGGTTGGCAGGAGGTAGATTATACCCTTACCTCCTCTTTTTCCTTTTTTAAATTTTTTATCAGATATTTTATTTATTTACAATACAGATGTCATCCCCTTCCCCATTTTCCCTCCCTAGAGCCCCCTCATCCCATCCCCTCTCCTCCTTTATGCTTTTAGACCATTTTGATTACATACATGTATTAAGGTCAGTTCTAGGTTGAGGGTCTAGCAATACAATAGATGCAAATAGTCAAGAAACAAGCAATATAATAAACACAAATAGTAAAAAAACAAACAAACAAACAAACAAACAAACAAACAAAAAAAACCAAGGCATTAAACCCAGTTATGTGAACACTCCCATGATCACTGTTTCTGAGGGTTTATCAGGATGACCAAAATATCTGAACCTACTTCCCTGTCCTAGCCCAAGGTCATTTTCATGTCTGAAGCCTACTTTCTTGTTCTAGCCTAAAATTTAGATTCCTATCTGAAATTACTTCTTTGTTCTAGCCTAATGTCAGATTTCTGCCTGAAGCCTACTTCCTTGTCCTTGGCCAATGTCAGGGAAATGCAAATCAAAACAACCCTGAGATTTCAACTCACACCAGTTAGAATGGCTAAGATTAAAAACTCAGATGACAGCAGATGCTGGCAAGGATGTTGAGAAAGAGGAGCACTCCTCCATTGTTGGTGGGATTGTAAGCTTGTACAACTGCTCTGGAAATCAGTCTGGTGGTTACTCAGAAAATTGGACATAATATTACCTATGGATCCAGCGATACCACTCCTGGGCATATACCCAAAAGATGCTCCAACATATAACAAGGACACATGCACCATTATGTTCATAGCAGCCTTATTTATAATAGCCAGAAGCTGGAAAGAACGCAGATGTCCTTCAACAGAGGAATGAATACAGAAAACATGGTACATTTACACAATGGAGTATTACTCAGCTATTAAGAACAATAAATTCATGAAATTGTTAGGCAAATGGATGGAACTGGAAAATATCATCCTGAGTGAGGTAACCCAATCACAAAAGAACACACATGGTATGAACTCATTGATAAGTGGATATTAGCCCAAAATCTCACAATACCCAAGACATAGCTCACAGACCACATGAAGCCAAAGAAAAAGAAAGACCAAAGTGTGGGTGCTTCAGTCCTTCTTAGAAGGAGTAACAAAATACCCACAGGAGCAAATATGAGACAATGTGTGGAGCAGAAACTGGAGGAGAAACCATGCAGAGACTGCCCCAACTGGAGATCCCTCCCAGATGTAATCACCATATGCAAACACTGTTGTGGATGTCTGGAAATACATGCTGACAGGAGCCTCATATACCCCTACCTCCTATAACAAGCTCTTGGAAGAACTAATAACAGAAACCAAGAGCTCAGATAGTGGCTTCTGAATGCTACAGGAGCAGCTCTCTTCTCTGGCTTCAGTTACCCTCTTGACAGCAGAAAAATGAGGAGCCTGTCTCTCAGTGAAGAATGCTGCCTTCATATCAATCAACCAGAAGTGGAAACTAAGAAAAATTCCAAACCGTAGCAAGCTGCCTATAGCTCAATAGAAACTCATGGCCTCCTGGGCTATGGAATGTCTTCAGTAGCATATGACCATGTTTCCAGCCCCTTCTAGGACCCCTTATTTGAATCTTTCTCCCTCTCTTAGCCCCATGCCTCTTCAAATGCACCAAAAACTATGTAAGCAAATCACCCATCAGGTTTCTAACCAACTCTGCTAACCCATCTGTCTTCTGCCTATATCTGCCCTTAGGCTATACTGAAGCAGAGGCCAACTCAATGACTTGAACTGACCATACACAGCCTTTCTGCTCCCAAATTTGTTACCTCTGTCTAGAAGAAAGTAGCTAGAAGAGACCATTGACACTCGCTACCATCAACAAAAGGCAAGGGTGTTAAGCTGGGCAAGTCCTTGGCCAAGACAGAGCCACCTAAAACACCAAGAAGAATGACTCATAGGAATCTGTTTATTCATGAAATGGAAACTGCATGTTCTATGCATGTCAGGAGTGTAACCCTTCTTTCAGCCAGAGTGGCGTGACTATAGCATCCTAGTATCTTAACCAAAGGTCTTCTTGAAAGATTTCTGCTTATGACACTTCCTTTGTTCACAGCAGTTCCCTTCCCTAATGCTCTCCCACCATTCTCCTGCCCAACTTAAATTATCCTATAAAACCCAAACTCTCTTTTGACATGGCTGCTCTCCCTTCTCTTAGAGACAGCCTAGTGGTGAGTACCTCAATAAAACCTGGTTCTTTGGCCCCAGTATGGCTCCAGTGGTCTCACTCTCTCATAAACCTTATATAATCTTTAAAATAACTCCCACTTTTATAATCAACTCACTCCAGTGCTATATCACTTGTTCTTAATTATTTTGTTCAAGCACCCGTCTGAAAGCGCTTCACTCAAAGAATGTCTGCCATTGTCTTTGGTCCAAACCAAGTCAAAAAGGAATTCCGATCTGATCATAGCAGCTCTGATGTCAATACTTCCTGACTCCTCACTGAATGCTCCAGGTATCTCTGTTTCTCCCTGTTGGCGGGTTGTAATCTGGCAGGTTCTGAAGCCACTTCTGTCCTGGGCAGGAACTAATAGAAAGCTTTTGGCTACTACTAATGGGACACTTACAGCAGCATAAACAATGAGCCACTCTACAAAGCTTGTGTTTGTGTGCTCAGGTCTTTTTCCATCAGGCTTGTACATCAACAGTTAGCTAGTTACAAATGCAATCCCAAGGCCAAATGACAGGGATGCAATTATCCTAGCTTCCTGTCTGCAGAGCCCTGCCAAGGAAGAATACTCCTATTTGTCTACCTCATCAAGCTCCTAGGACTCAAAGGATAACATTGGAAGAACACTAACAATCAATAGATCATCAGAGATTTTGATGAAGAGGCAGTGCAGTATGAGAAGGAACTGACTGCTACAGATTACAAAAGTCCAGCTGTGAGCCTGTGTTCTGTCTCTTTGAGCCTTGGCATCTACCTCTACCACTCTTAAGTTTCAATTTCTTCATCTTTTCTTGACAGGTGTTATGATGTTGCCGTTTCCTTCTAATGAGATGATACATGTGAAAGCTCTGAAACTATGATAGTGACATTGTTGATGGTGATAGAAACAGCAATAAATATTTGTTGAGTAAATGCCATGCCACGGCACCATACGGGGTGTTTGATGTAGGATATGCACCATCTCATTTAATTCAAATTTCTTCAGAAGAGATGAAGATGGTGATGATGATGAGGAAGAGGAAGAGGATTAGGAGGAGGAGAAGGAGGAGGAGAGGAAGAAGAAGGAGAAGGAGAGGGAGAGGGAGAGGGAGAGGGAGAGGGAGAGGGAGAGGGAGAGGGAGAGGGAGAGGGAGAGGGAGAGGGAGAGGGAGAGGGAGAGGGAGAGGGAGAGGGAGAGGGAGAGGGAGAGGGAGAGGGAGAGGGAGAGGGAGAGGGAGAGGGAGAGGGAGAGGGAGAGGGAGAAGGAGAAGAGGTGCTAATAAGGCACAGGAGCACAAAACTATAACCTTGGTACTTGGTAGTCTGAGGCAGGAGGACTGCAATGATATTAACATCAGCCTGGGTCATATAGGGAGTATCAGACCACTTAGAGCTACATCTAAGACCCGTGTGGTGATTCTAATATGCTTGGCCCATGGAGTGGAACTATTTGGAGCTGTGGCCTTATTGGAATAAGTGTGGCTTTGTTGGAAGAAGTGTGCCACCATGGGGGTGGGTAGTGAGACTTCCCTCTGAACCATGTGGGAGCCAGTCTTCTCCTACCTGACTCTGGAGCAAGAGGTAGAACTCTCAACTCCTCCAGCCCCACATCTGCCTGGATGCTGCCATGCTTCCACCTTGATGATAATGGACTGAACCTCTGAACCTGTAGGCCAGCCCCAATGAAATGTTCTTATACGACTTGTCTTGGTCAAAGGACACCACTTCATAAATGATACACTGAACTCCAGCATCTTCACTCGTACCTCTTAGCATATATACTACTATCTACATGGCACATGAAGAAAACCAGGTAGTAGGAGGAGGTCATGTGGACTCATACACAGGCACACTACACTAGGACAGAATTTACCAAACTTTAATGTCAGAAAAGCTTTCCAGTAAGGCTGAGTTTCTGTGTCTAGAAGCATTTTTGCACTTCTTGGTAAATCTAGTTTAATTTTACCATTATTGTATTTGGTTTTGTAACCTTTTATAAATATAATAATCATTTTGACTCAAGGATATATATATATATATATGATATATATTGTATTATATATATATGTATATATTTTTTTCATAGATAAGGATACTAAAGATCAAGTCACTTGCCTAAGGTCATTTAATAACTGCTGAAATGAAGGTTTTAATCCAGTTTCTTTGCTGTTAGAAAAAGTGCCAACCCATGTAGCATCTGTTAAGATGTGAGATCATCACTGAAAGCAGAATTCTGTTCCTGTCCCAGTCAATTTCCAAACCAAGTATGCTTTTTATTCCTGGAATTGTCTTGGAAACAAAACAAAAGGGTGAGTTAGCAGTCCTGATGATGGATATCAAGCCTGACACCAGAGTAATATGATAAATACATTTCTGTTGGTGAAAAAATTACATTTTAAAACTTTGAGACAGGGTTTCGCTCAGTAGCCTTCAGATGGCCTGGAAATTATCAGGTATAACAAGGTCACTGAGCTCTTCCTGCTTTGTCCTCCGAATGCTGAGATCAAAAGTGTGCACCATTGATTTAGAGTTTGAGTGTGAATTATGGTAATAATATTTCCCTAATTGAGATCATATATACTTGGTTGCAAACAATGGGATAATTGCCATAAAGCTATCTTGAGGAAAAGAAAATCAAGAAATATTGTTCCTGATATGACTCACTCTCTTGAAAGAAATGACAGTATGGATATGTAGTATGACTTTGAAATCAATGTCACCAACTGGAGGCACAGCAATAGGAAAGATTTACAAATGAATGTTATATAATGTCACAGTATGGCAAAGATTTTAAAATTTTTGTTTACTTTGGGGTTTTGTTTTGTCAGTTAAACTCTCAGAAGTATATGGCCAGTAGCCACAATTACCACTTAGGGGCTCCCCCAGGGAAGGTTTATACAGAATGACTCAGTGAAGAGTCTGTCCCAATTTATACATAGCTTCACAGTCAGGTACATATACTTCCACAACAAATTCTATTGTTTTGCATCATTAATATCTAATTTAATGCCCAGCACACAGTGGGTGCTAACTAAAAGTTTGTTTATATGGATACAAACACAGTTATCCCTTAAATTCTTGAACATAATAGCAACATTCCAGTTCTGTCATCTCTTGTCCTCACATAGAGTCATTTTGCCTTGTACTATTGCTGGTAGTGACTGGTTCATGTTGAGATAGCTACATAATCAAGGCATTCTTTTCAATATAGTATGTAGGTGTGAGTATCCAGGAAGATCATGGTTGGTGTCCTCAGAGAACTAGGGCATGTGGAAAACGCATTAAGGAGATCAGAATAGCCTAGATTAGATCTCACAGAAGAGGCCGTCCATGAAGCAGGCCACAGTGTTAGGAAAGTAGAAGGAGAAGGGGTGGTTAGTGGACTGCAACAGAGCAGAAAGAAGTCACAGAGGGCCCAGAGAGGCAGGAGAGGAAGTGGAAATTGGTACATTCTAGTCTGAACTGGGCACTGTGCTGTGGATACAGACAACTTATCAATGAACCATCGGGGATCACTTAGCTGTTCTGAGCTGACACACTTGAAACTGAAAACAGTAGAGAGGGATGCTACTCTGTTTTGTTGGGGTTTTTTTTTGCTGTTATTTATGAATGCATAATTTCAAAAGCAGTTTACTTGGCATGTACAGCTATAGGCAGAGAAGAGGTAGATGGGAGAGGAAGATGCCATAGCATGAACTGATGGGGAAGAAGCCCTGAGAAGCGACTGTGAAACCCGAGAGAAGACTGGATAAACAGAAACTAAGTATAAGAAAGTAAATCTGGAGACTAAGTATAAGAAGATTGGACAGCACAGAGGTCAGAAATGACTTCCAGCCTGGAACATTAGAAAAGCAATTTCAACAGTCACATTCTGAACTCCTTGCCTATTCCTCTACACTTTAGAAAATAACATTTTAATTAAACTTACTGTGCTTACCACTTTCTGTCTAGCTTTCTATTTGTGTGTATGTGTGTGTGCGTGCGTGCTCACACACAATTGTATCTTTCCTCTGCTGTTAACACAGATGTCATCAAAGCCCACTGACCAAAGCTTATGCATGTGTCTATCCAGTGAACCTCAATGGATGAGTAGATTCAGTAGGAAACCATAAGAAATGAAAGACCCAGAAGGGTAAGAGCTTGCCAGAGTTTACTCAGCTGATAAGTTGCAGAATGGAAGATAAAGTCTGACTCCACATGTGTCATTCAGTCTACCACAGGCTCAACAGTAATATGCACATAGCAATAAAATGCCCACATATTAGAAAGTAAATAGACTACTGTCTACCAAGAAGGAGGCCATTACACAATTGAGGAAATGGGCCAAACCTTTGAGTTTTAGTAGCTTAGTGTTGCCAGAGGCTCCAGCTCCATGTTCAGCCAATGTTAAAGTTAACGTTGGAAAGGGAAATAGTACCTGGCTACCTGGCTACTACCATTGACTCACCTGTTTGACGCACCCTCCAGTGGGTTTGGGACAAGAGGTTCCAGACATGCTGTCTTAGCTCAACCAACCAGGAGCTTTACACTTGACATTATGAAACCTGGCTCAAATTCCTTTTTCCAAAGGCTCATGACTGATGACTCAGTCCCCCCAGTCCCCTGGCAAATAAATGCCTGAGGGTGAGGGGGAGAAATTGCTATAGGGCTTTGGAGAATGAATGTGGATGAAGGGAGAGGACCTGTGTTCTGGCCAAGAATCTGATCATTAAGCACTGGCATATGGGTCCCCATTTGGACCCTGTTGACAAGAGTACCATAAAGCAACGCTTGTCATGCAATTCAGGGAACTAAGGCTGGGACGAAATGGCATAATCTCCAAGAACACTGAACGGATATTAAATTATTTGATTTCAATCAAGTTTTGAGAAACTATATCTAGAAAATAGCCCCATTTGAGTGCAAACGATTACATCCTAGCCTGAGTAATTCACTGTGTTCAGTCCATATCCTATATTACAACCCACCCTTTCTTCAGTTCATGTTGTCTCAGTAAATGCCATTATTGGTAACATGTTGTCCAATGTCCTTTAGACCTTTGTAAGGTCAGGTAACTCCTGTTCTGCCTCATTCGTCGCTGCTTTCTGAAAGTATAACACTTCAAGATTAAGTTCCTTTTCAACGAACAGACGTGAACCAAAAAAGGAAAAGAAGCCTGTGGTAGACCAGAGAAATAATGGTATTTTAAAATGCTAATCCTTTAGCTACTTGTGAGCTCATATGATAAACATCTTGGTTTTATTGTCACAGAAAGCAAAACTCCTTTTTATCAGCAGGCTGCAGCTTTTGCAGTGGGTGGTGTATTAAATGTGAGAGCTACACTGAAGTTTAGGGCTGAGGGGATGGAGACGGATGGCATTGTACAGATGCAATCGTGAACAGCTCTGAATTCCTCTAACGTTGCGAATTTCGTTCAGTTGCTGAGTAGTTTCAGTGCACAAGCACCTGTTCTGGGCACCAGGGACACAGCTTCTGGGGGAGCCCAGGAATCATTAATAATCACAATGAAAAACATATGAAATATCACAGGGGAAGAATAAATTTAAAAGGCCGTCATGAATGCTGGAAAAACATTTAAGTAGAAGGTGGCATCTGAGATACAGAGTATGGGAGATGACTGGGAGCAAGTGCCCAGGAGACAGGTAACTGGAGCTGTAGAATGAATGGAGAACTTCAAAGAGAAATTACGTAGTCTAAACAATCTCTTTTGCTTTGCCAGGATGAAGAGGAATAACTACAAGTGACGTCATAAGCATTTCTCTCAGGAAAACAGGAGACCTAGGCTTGTGTGTAGCAAGGAGTCTTTGAAGGGTTCAGATGGGGTGATGGCAGTGCAGAATTGGATATTAGGGCCTAACGACCCACTGTACATAAAAGGTAATGCCAGTTGTGGAAGAACCATGTCAGTCAAGATGTATGCAAAGAAACGCTATGAAAAATATCTACTGATTACACACTCGATGGATGTCCCTTGTTTCTGAAAATACAGGTTGTTTTTTAGTAGGAAACCTCTTTCTGTATAGTTATTCTTTTTTTTTCTTCTTGAGTAGGCTCTTATTTGCAAGCAGCTAACTTAAAGTCATCAAAGAGCCACAGTATAAGAGTCTGAATTGGCGTCAGGTTTTACACATTTCACCTCCCGCAACAGCCCCACACTCCCTGACCTCCAGCTGCCCATGTCTTACTCACTGCAGCCCAAGGGAATTGGCATTTGCTGTTCTCTCTGTTCTGTCCCACCCCTTCTTGTCTCTGATCACAGAACTCTGCTCTCTACCCTCCCCACGAGCCAGGTAATTGTGGCACATCATCCCTTGTAGGCTATCCGTTTTATTTATGTCCTCTACAGCACACACTAACATCTAAACCGGGCTAATTCACATACTTGCTTCTTGCTTATGCTCTATTTGACAGAACAGAAAGATTGTCAGTGGTCAGTATTGACAGGTTTCTGATACATAGTCTGCTCAAAAAAGTGTCTTTAAACCCCATAGTGCTGTTAGAAGGATTAAGTCTCAGAATGGGCAGAAAAAGCTGGGTTGGTCCCTCCTGCAGGATATTTTTTAGGACCGAGAACTTCACCTGAACATAGCAGACACTCTATATTTGGCACTGGCTTAAGTTTTCATTCCAGAAAGTTCCAGGTGGTAGGATTTTCAGGGAGAGGTTTTGTAAGTAAGGGGAAGATGAGAATGTAGGCCAAGGACTGGCACCTAGAAAAATAGCCAGCAGGGTTCTAAGGACCCTGTTTTAGAAAAAGGAAGAATGAAGGGAAACAAGGCACCACCAGGCCCAGTGTAGGCTTTGGTTCTCAAAAAGTGTCCTCCTAGTGTGTGGGTTGAAATGAGCAGATATGGGAAATTCAGAATTACAGAGCTCCTCGAATCTCTTATGCAGTGAGACTCTGGAAACCCTTTGTATGGAGAAAGTATTCTGACTTGAAAACCTGATGATTGTCCCACTGTCAACATTGTATGTCAAAAGGTAGCAGTTCCAAGAGTTGAAGCATTGGGACTTGTCATTTTACACGCACCCCAGTTTGTGGAAGTTTTTCCACTGTCATAATTCAGAAAAGATGGGACTAAAATTTTATCAACAAATAGCTTGTCCTCAAGGGAGTTGGCCAGGTTCCAGGTTGGTTTCTCATATGTAAAACATGTTCTAAGTGAGGAGGCACATGCTTAATAATTTCAATCCAGCATGTAAGCATATGTCACGGCCACACTGCTGTGAAGGACTCTCTGTAGTTCCTGTCTCTGTCTCCCTATAGTATGTCTGAGATGCATTCCCACACTATGGCCGCAGGATGACTGTCAGAGAAATCTATTCTAGTGCTTGAGGCCTTAATAAAGGTGACAGGCAGGCAGACAGGCAGGTAGAATCACGTTTCTTAAATGACCCGGGCTTCTGGACTTGTTAAGAATATTAAGAAGAGTTAATATTGAAGAGAGAAAATTTCCAGTTCCAGTTGACAGTAACTTCCAGGGAATGACCTAGTTCTGAGGGTTACAGAGATGTTCTATAGTACTTGTACACATGGGTTATCTTTGGCATTTTATTGCATTCTCAAAACTCAATTATTTCTTTCCCGACTTAATATTTGTCTTAATGTATAACTTATTTAAACTTGTATGGATAAAGTCATACAAACTGTGTAATATGTCAGTATTTTATCAATAAATATAATTAATCAGTTTTTAAAAAAAAACCTGTGTAGGTCCCTGTGTTTTCCAAGAACAATGTTATTCCTGGAAACTGCATCAAAAAGGAACTATCATAAAACCAAGGATGCTTTCCATGGAAACAAAGTAATAATCAGGGCTTTTAGTACCTTAAAAATATTAGCTTCAATAAACCACAGATATAGTCAACCAGTTCATGACACCAAAGATAACACCATAATCAGAACTCACAAACCCCTAAAATTGTAAGATTTAAGCTTCATGTTTTCAACAATAGGCACACTTGTACTTACTGGATTTATTACACTAGAAGCTTCATTGAGCTATAAATGATACAAGTGGCCCCATTTGTAACTACACTTGGAAAAACTGTAAAAAAAAATGAAGAAATTAGATAAAATGACATTATGCTATAGTCAACAGCTGCTTAAATAAACTGTCATCAGACCAGAGAATGTCAAAGTCTATCTTTGTTCAGTAACTTAGTGACCCATTATGTAACATTCTTGCCAGCTGGCCATTCATACATTGGTCCACATATAATATAATATATATTATATATGTACACATATATAATGTATATGTGTATATATATTAAATAAAGATATATTTGTATATATCTTATTTATAAAGTGGGAATTAATTTTATGGACATGAAAATTTGTTCATATATATATATTATATAAAAGACAGATATATGAACTTAGCTCATGAGACCATGAAGTTGCGTATAAAGTTAGAGTCATTACCAAAATTTCACCACAATCTCTTTCTCTATTCACCTCCTTTGAGACCAAAGAAAACCCTTTAAAAGGAGGGTGATATATAAATGGGTGTGCTGAGCAACCAATGAGGAACAAATAATGAGAGGAGTACCCAGGGGCACGTTGGTACCCAAGAGCTGCTCTTGGGTTTTGTTTCCAACGCAGAAAGCTCATTCTAAACTGATCTAATTTCCTAGTGAAAAAAAATGGTCTTGAGATCTCAAGCACATCTACAGTAATTCAAAATACCCATAATAATAACAAACATACGAGCTGTCATTTTATATTTTACAAAATGTTTCCATAAACATAATTTCTCTCGACATCAACTGTTATGAAGTACGTGGAAGTGTTTCTGAGGCTCACATCATCCAACTTTCAGTTCCATCCACTCTGTCAGTCCATCATTGACTTGGTGCCTGAGCCATTCACTCTCCACCATGTTCACCGAGGGGCTGGGCATATGGCCAGCCGAGGCAGGTTGGTTGCATCTCATCTTTTGTATTAGAAAAGAACCAACCTCAAAACACTGCTTGCCTCCAAATAAGTGCTGAGCCTAGCCATGGCAGGGAAGCAAGGAGTTACAGCTCAAAGTGGACTGATCCCACTACAGAGTCAGTATGCAAGGAAATGCTTCAAGTCTTTTCATGTCTCACAAGAAGAAGCCTCCAGTGAGTACTGCTCCACTGGATCAGGTTTGACATGAACCATCTCAGCATGCAATATTTCTTAGCACAGAGCTTTTTTTTTCTTTCTCAGCAGCATATAGGAGTTCTCTCTCAGGATCTACTTCCTTTTGCTAAGGCTTGTGCTCAAGAAAACTTAAGTCTTCACATATCAGAGAATTCTTTTTTGGCATTTGACTGGTTTTGGCAATCTTCTCTTCCTCATTCCGAAGTCTCTTTCCTGCTAAGTTCAGCTCCAGAATGAAAGTCAATGCCATGAGGAATAGCAAGTGCCATTCCATGAGAAGCTCAAGACAACGGTGCAGTACGTAGTCCTGAGATGGAATCAAACCACAGTCAAGGTGAAAGGTGGCTCTGAGAAGTGGTGCTTCCCTGAGAACCTTTGCTCTCAGGTAGTTTGGACAAACGATGGACTCTGCTTTGGGTGAAAGACACCAGGTTCACTGTAAGGGCACAGATAACCAAGTCAGAAGTCTAGAATGCCCAAATCAGGAGGGCCATTCCTTTGAAACAAAGCCGACAGGTAGGCAGGCCATAAGTATTCGAGGTAGCAGATGGCAGGCTATAGCGGCATTCTATTGTCTTAGAAATGGAAAGAAACCTTAAAGACTCCCCTACTCCAAATTTCATTTGGCCATGTAGAGAGTGAAATTCATAGATGGAAAGACATTGTTCATGGTCTCACAGCATTTTAGAAGCAGGGCCTGGGCTGGCATTTGGGTCCTCTGACTTGGAGTCAAATATTGTTCTCTCATTACTAGCATTTCTGGACTTTTCCACCTAAAAGATAGCAAGGGTATCAAGGCTCTACAAGGTGAGCATCTATCAGTTCTGTCCACTGGAAAAGTCTGAGCAACTCTTAATGGATGTCTGTGATGACACCAGCCCTGCCTAAGGCTCTTTAGGTATTCTATCTGAGCTGAAAGGAAAGTACAATCTCTCAGATGAGATATATCTGGTCTTGGCACTGGGGGAAGCTGTCTTTGACTTCCCTCCAGGGTTTCTTCAGAGACCATTTTCCACTGACAGATCTCTCTTCTGTGTCTCCAATGACAAACGAATGGAGCCTGTCCTGAAGAGAACATCAACACTAAACACAGGAAAAAGAAAACAGCTCTATGACTGACACAGGGCTGGCCAAGAGGATGCGTATCTACACCTAGACAAAGGGAAGAAAGTGTACAAGTGCCCAGCAGAGAAGACAGCAAGGAGAGAAGGGTGGAGGGTCTGAACACAGCTCTGGTAGGTGTGACCAGACAAGAAATGTAATCGAGACAGACACATGTCTTGACAGTATCTGTAAGATGACACTTCAGAGAAGGCATGTTTGGAAACTGAAAATTGAACACAGTAAACGTTTACAAGACAGACTGGAAACAGCAAGGGAACTAGGTCATGGACTTCAGAGACCACCAAGCAAGAGTGGAGACTCCAGGAAGAGGAAATATTGAGAAACGGAAAGTGAAGGAGGAAGCCCTTCTCTCCCCTGACTTCCTCAAATACCGCCTGCTGGAATCCTGACGGGAAAGTCCAGTGCGGATTGCCTCGTGCTCTTGGAAAGCCTTGCAGGAGAGAGTGCCAGGGGCAGCCACATACACACAAGTAGCAGCTTAGGACTGGCTTCGTTTCAAGCCACAGCTGTCTTCTAGGTCATTGTCCCAGGGGCCTAAGTATCACTGGGCTGAGCAGCCACCATAGGAGAAGTTGCTGTGAGGTGACACCGGCTCTCCCACTGGCCACCACATTCCACTGCATCCCTGGAGGAGAAGAAGATTAGAAAGGCTCAAGTACTGGAATGGAGTCACGAGATGGTGAGTAGGCCACACCCAAAGCAGGTACCTCCATGCACCATGCAAATGGGCTGCAGCTTAGCCTCTAAACTAAGAGTTCCCGACAATAAACGAGCCAATAATGATTCCTGTATGACTCTAACTACTCAGAAATAATTAATGTCCAGCCCAAATTTATCCTCCTAACATTTCTGCCCAACAGGTCTGCTGTGCATCCCAGACCCACCCCAAATCCTAATCTCTCCTGATCGAATATCTCAAGTTTTCTCTTCCAGATCATATTCCACAGTGAGCAGTGTCCTATGAACAAAATACATGTTCTGGTGATGTCTCTTAAAGTAAAGCACTTGAAAGAAGCCCAACTCTTCAAGCACAACAAGCATCACAATATACAGACTAAATAATTAGTTTGCTTATGTGGATTCACTCATAGTGGTCTCAGTCCTATCAATGCTAATATGCTATTGCGAGTAGTTTTAAAAACCCATGCTTGTTCCTTGCCAGGTGCCTACAGCTCATGCTTTTCCCATGAACTCCGGAAGCTGTGATCACTCTACACTGACCAACCACCCAGCAGCTAGCTCTGCCAATGCTCTAACAAGTGCCCAGGCTATGCCATTTCTCTTGTCCACCTGAGTCACCACAGATGGAAAATACCAGACAGCCTTAATATTTTAAAACCAGCCAGATAACACAACTGCTGGGTAAAGAATCTATTGCTCTAAACTCATCAGCTATCTTATATTTGAACTCCGCTGGTGGGGAGGCTACCACCAGTTCTAGTAGCCCCCAGACCTTACAGGGCTCATGCTCCTCTCTCCAAAGCCTGGCTGAAAAGCCCTTTCTCTATACGTTTCCCTCCTCTTCCTCCTGGGACCTGGAAATCCCACCTCTTTACTTTCATTCAACGATTGGCTTCTGCTGTCTTTATTGACTTAATCAAGAAACAATTAGGGAACCAGACTTTAGTTATCAACTCCTCCCTCTACACTACTGACTAATAATGACTCTGTTATCAACATATATAAACATATGTTTCTCATTTCTATCCCTTAAATCTCTTTCTCTTCTCATATTGCTCAAGATAGTGCTTCAAGTGCTGTGTTAAAAGGGAGTGGGAACAGTGGAAGCCCTCTCTTGTTCCTTCCTGACTTTAGTAGGATAGCTTTGAGTTATTTGCCAGTTAGGATCATGTTGGCTCTATGTTTGCCATATACAGATTTTTCCAATTCAACCATCTCTAGGACTTTTTAATCATGAAGGCATGTTGGATTTTGTCGAAGTTCTTTTCTGCAGCTATCAGGATAATAATGTGATTTTTGGAATGTTAATGCATAGGATTGCATTTATTGATTTATGTATGTTGAGTTATAGCTGTGTCTCTGTGATGAGGTCAACTTGATTATGATGGATAATCTTTCTTGATCTGTACCTGTATTTAGTTTGAAAATATTTTGTTGAGAGTTTTTCTATCCATGTTCATCAGAAATACTGGCTTGTAGGCTTTGAAATTATAGTAACAGCATTTTGAAGTACTTTCTTTTAATTTGAGAAATATTAGTTTTAGTTCTTTATTGAAAGTCTGTAGAATTCTGCTGTGAATCAATCAGAATCTGGGCTTTTTAATGTGAGATCTTGCATTACTGTTTAAATCTCCTTATTTTTTATGGTTCTGTTTAAGTTCCTGACACTTTCTTGGTTTCAGTTCTATGCTGATAAATCTAGACATTTATCTGTTTTTTTTTTTTTTTAAGTTTTCTAGCTTAAAGGAGTATAGCTTTTTAAAGTATTACCTTATAATATTCTAAATTTCTCTGCTGTTTATTGTAGTGTTTACATTTAATTCTGTTTATTTGAGTCATCTCTTCCTTCTTTTGGTTCATTGTCAATTTTATCTTTTCAAAGAACCAACTCATAGATTTGTTAATTTCTTGTATTGGTCTGTTTCTATTTTATCAATTTCTGTCATGTTTTAAAGGTTTTTTTCTTCCCATTTACTGGGTGTAGGTTTTTTTTATTCTTGTTTTCCAAATTCTTGAATTGCTTAAGTAAATTGTTTACTTGTTCTCTTTCTGACTTTATATCAGAATCTCCACAGATGCATGGAAATTCTAGATATTCTTTTCCTTTGCATTTCTAGCTTCATTGTATTGTGGTGATATAGACTACATAGCATTATTTCAATTGTTCTGTATTTTTTGAGATTTTTTTGTGTGTCCCAATCATGTCGTCTAGTTTACAAAAACTTCCACAGGCCATTGGGTACAAAGTATATCCTTTGTTGTTTCGGTAGAATACTCTGTAGCTATCTGTTAGAGATATTTAATGTTTGCTGTCATTTAATTCTTATGTTTCTCTGTTAATTTTTGTCCAGATGATGTGAAGAAAGGAGGGTATTGAAATAATCCACCATTGCCGTGCTGGGGTTAATTTTTACCTTTATAGTAGGATTCTTTTTATAAAACTGAGTGGGTCGGAGTTTGCCATGTATGTGTGTAATGTCCTCTTGGTTAGTAATTGCATTAATTAGAATTAGCATCATTGGTTTTCTTCTGATTAACTTTTGCTGAAGTCCATTTTTCCAGCTACTAAGATAGCAATGTCATCTCCTTGTTGGTCCTGTTCGCTAGAAAGCTATTTTACATCCTTTCGCTCTAAGGTGGTATCTATACTTGAAGTTGTGATGAGTTTATTCTAGTTAATAATTATGTTATTAAATTATTATGTATTACCATATATTTGAGTCAAAATGGAAAATATTTATCTCACTTAAACTTTATCTTATGGACTTGGTAACAGTTTTGCCACTTGAGTTCATGCTATGAGAATTTCAGCATTTCAAATGATTTTCAATATCTACTTACTAAACCATGTTTCAAATGTTTTCTAAGAACATAGATAACCTATCATTGTCACTACCTAGACATTTCAGTTTGGTGTTATCTGAATTTTAAGTTTTCAGCCAAGGGAAAAGTACACAGCAGAGCAGAACAAAGTGTAACAGTACATCATGCTATAAACACATAAGTCTCAGCATGCTTAAGCATGGCCTCATCCTATCAGGATTTTCCTGGTGATATGTTAAAGTGTTTCATCAAAAACTGTTCTATTAGGATATGATCACAACTTGCATTGAGTTATTTTTCATTCATTTGTACAATGAATGTCTTGGAATACTAGTGAAGTCTACTTTATGCCACATATTTGCAATTTCTAGAGTCTTTCTTGAAAAACTGGGTGTTGCTTACTGATGTGCATTCTTCTGCTGTTTCACCTGTGTTGCCAGAGAGCTACTTGGGGTATCATCAGTCAATTTTCAAACCATGAGATTTTGTATACTTTGCTTGGAGCTCTATATGGCTTTTTATTAATCTAGACAGCAATGTCCCATAATGTTCTGTTCTTTTCAGCTAGCATCTTCTCTTATTGTAGAGAATATGCACTCATTCTTCCCAAAATAATAACATAAAACTATTTCTGAGACCACCTTTTCTCAGGACACATGGGATTCAGATTCATTCTTAGTTATATATCCTTCTATAATTTTCAAATGCCATTAACTCTTTAGATAACTCAACATATGCCCTAACATCATTACCCTACATTTTTATTTATCTCATCTGTTGATATATCTACAACGAATATTTTTGAATGTGAATATGAGGAAGATGAGAAGGAAGAAAGGATTGCTCATATGCCATTGGCTCAGGCTTCATAATGCCTGAGCCGCTAACTCCATGGAAGACACACCTATTTCCTCTCCACAATAGGAAAGGCTGTAGAGGACTTTAGAGTAGGAAAGGGTAGTATGATGATGTCACTGGTCTGGAATAATCTCAATTTATGTTATTACACCAGCACAATTAACAGTTAATGCTTTATTGCAATTTGCCTGAATGTTTTTACACAAGATAAAAAAAAATTATGGATGATTATATTACACAGGAAGAGATGGCATGTGGTATAAAAGATAACACCGAGTGTGCACTGTTTTGCCACCCCAGGAACCCACTTTATTGCCAGCTAAAGTCAGGAGCAAGAGCAGCAGCAAAGTGCAGCAATAAGAACACTAATCAGAACACAGGGAGTTCTAATGTGGTGTTAGACTGCCAGTGTATGTACCCAACAGCACAGACTTATTCCTGTGCCTCACTTCCCCCATTTGTTAAGTGAGTGGGAGGGGAATAATCCATAAGATCCTGTGCAGTTCTGACATTCTGATTCCATGAGTAGCAGGGATAGTGGGTGACAGACATGGGCCTTTTGATTGGATAGCAGTTGTGTGTGGGACTGTTCTGCAAAGCTGTGGGTAATTGCTGCAAATTTGGCTTTTAATATCCTATTGTTAGCATTTGATCATTTATATTCCACTTAGAGGGAAGAAGATTTTCTGAAAACACAGGGAAGGTAATTTTGCTTTTGTGTCAAAGAATCAAAAAAAAAAAAAAAAAAAAAGTCCTCAATTTTTGAGCCGCGAGTTCACTCTCCAAGGCTGTTAAGTGTTTTTAAGTAGAAGGGTATGGGGTAGGGTTCAAAATACAGTGAGACCATAACTGATTGTCCTCAAACACAGACATGGCCAAAAGCATTGCCAGTGCTATGCAAAATCCCTGACACAAAATGTCATTAAAATAAATTTTCTCCACCAAGCTAACAGGTCAGTTTGAAATACACAAGGTTTCACTTTATGAACTGGCTGAACCTCTTGACAATAGATAGCATGTTTTCAGCTTTCTCCATGTTTAATCTTCAGCACAAATCTATAAGGAAGGAATGCACAAGATATTTATTTCCATTTAATAGGAGGAGGGAAATATAATGTAGATATGGATTGGTTGAATGGTGTGGTGGTTTGATCGACACGTTCTCCATAGGCTCATGTGTTTGAATGTTTGGTCTTCACCTAGTGGCTGTTTATGGAGGCTTAGGAGGTATACATGTATTGGAAAGAATATATCACTGGGGACATGCCTTGAGACTTCAAAAGACTCATATCCCTTCAAGTTAGCTCTTTCTACTTCCTTTTTGTGGATGAGGATGTGAGCTTTCAGCTTCTGCTCTAATGTCAGTCCTGCCTGCCTGCTGCCGTGCTCTCTGCCATGATGGTGAGGAACCCTTATCCCACTAGAGGTAAGCCACCCTAAACCTTTCCTTTCTATAAGCTACCTTGGTCATGGTGTTTTGTCATACCAAAAGAAAAGTAACTACTACAGAAATTGGTACAAGGGGGTGGGCTATTACTCTGATAGATCTGACCATGACAGATTTGGAAGATTATGGAAGACTTTGGGACTTTGGACTAAAGTGGTTGAGTGCTATAATCAGGCTTTAATGGGGACATCCTAACAGGAATCTGGAAGACAGTGCTAAGAGCTATATGGATTGTGGAGGTCCAGCTCAAGAGGTTTCAGAGGAAAGCAAAACTTTAACAGCAAATGGGGTAGATACCATTAATATGATATTTTTGGCTTCTGTTTCACCCTTGTCCCAAGAATTTTCCTGGGGTTAATTAAGTTGAAAAAAATAATGAGCTAATTTACAATTCGGAAGAGACTTCAATACAGCCTAATGCTGACTCTGTTGCATGGTTATTAGTCACCACTCTTATGTAGATCTGCAATGAAAGAGAACAGTGGGCCAAGTAGGGTACAAAATACACAGTTTAAAGAGAAAAGGAACACCAGGGAATGTAATGCTGGAGCCAAGGCTTGTGCGGAAAGAAATAAGGAGATTAAGGAGAAGCCTGATTCTCGATATGATAAAGGGAAGTGTGTCCCCAGAGGGAGAAGCCCCCATCCAGCTAAACTCCTACTTGTGAAAGAAAGAGGTTGAAGGAATTTTCTACTTCTGGCCAGGGTTCATCCCAAGTGGGCAGCCAAACGTGGCAGATACCCACATGGGTTTGATTTTTAGAGTCATGGAGGATACTCAAATAAAAGAGTTGTGGAATCTTCCTCTGTGGTTAAGGGAGAGCCACTGAAGACAGGCAACATAAGGCAGGGCAGTCCCTGAATGAAAGCACAGAGAGGGTAAGAGGCCCTAAAGGTCTTTTCGTGAAGCCATAAAAACAAAGCCTGGATTGCATTGGAGACTCCAATATGTTAGAGGTTCTAGAGCCAAGGGATGTCTGTTAAGGAGAGCTGCAAACAGGAAGTAGGACCAGCCCAAGAGTGCAACATATTTTATAGGCAGCAAAGCCATAGGGATGAAGCCATTGCAGCCCCTTGACACTAGATATATTTTCCTTAATGGTGTTTAGTCTCTGGTCCAGCATTTCTTCACTATGCCCCCCTGTTTTCATTTTGGAATGATAATGTGTATGTCGGAAGTATGGAAATTGCATTTTAATTTTACAGGGGTTTAATAAATTAAAAGATTGCCAGAAGTCTCAGAAGAAGCTTTGGATTTTAAAATAGTGTTGAGGCGGAAAAAAAAAAAAAAAAAAAAAAAAAAAAAAAAAAAAAAAAAAAAAAAAACCCTATGGGGACTTTTGAAATTAAACTAATTGCATTTTGCATTACGATATGGTCCTGACCTTATGGGTGGTCAGAGAGTAGAATGTGGTAGTTGGAATGAAATGGCCCCCCTTATGTTTAAATAATTGATCTCCAGTTGGTGGCTGTTTGGGGAAGATTAGAAGGTGTACTCTTGTCGGAGGAAGCGTGTCACTGGAGGTGAACTGAGTAGTTTCAAAAGTCTCACACCATGTTTAGTTAGCTCCCTCTCCTGTTCTGTTTGTGGATCAAGATGGTAACTTTCAGGTCTTATTCCAGCAGCGTGCCTGGTTGCTGCATGCTCCCTACCGTGATGGTCATGGACTCTTATCCCTTTGGATCCATAAGCCCCAAATAAACTTTTCCTTTTATAAGTTGTCTTGGTGATGGTGTTTTATTACAACAACGGAAAAGTAAGGAATTCAAGTAGTTAACTGTGGATTCCATGTCATAAATTGAAACTTCTTCCTGATTCTGCCTCTCAAGCTCTTCCTCAAAATAAAGTTCTCTCCGTTGGAGAACACGGGAGTCATTTTTGTGGTGGAAAGACTTTTGAGATGAAGCTTGATATTAACAGTTAATAAATAGACTTATAGTGGTTATAAAAAGGGAGGAGAAGGAGGGTAATGGAGGAATGTAGCACTGCTTAAGTCATTTACCCCAAAGGCCTCCAAACTATGTGTACGATGATGCTGTACATGCAACAAATAAAGTTCAAGGTTTCCCACAAGCCCTCTGACAGTGTAGGGTAAAGTTAGGTGAGGGGAAAAAAAAGACTTTTTCACTTATAATATTGCTGGCAACTGATTTTTACATACACAAGAGTATGATATTCTTTGAACAAGTGAGTACTAAACTCTTCTATTAATACCTATGAGACAGCTTAGTGATGCAGACTTGTGGGTAGGAGAGAGAAAATATGAGTCACAAGGACCAGAGCTGGATATCTGAGGCAGTCAGCGATGCTCTGAGCGTGCTCGGAGTGGAAGCAGTAACACGAGATACAAAATATCCCTGCGAGAAAAGCTGAAAAGGGACATTTATTGTTTTTATGACAAGGATAACCAAAAAGGCTTGGGGGCGGGGGGAAGAAGGCTTGGTGACCAAGTCATGCAAATGAGAGAGCAAACAAATACGTTGTATGGAAACACAATAATTTTTAAAAAGCAATAATAATGAAAGCCCTACCTACTCTCCTAATATCTTCCTTTATAGAAACATCCCCCGCCAATGATCCCTTTCTGCTTTTCTAATTTCTTTGTATACGTCAGTTATATACTCAGAGATTCAGAGCTCAGATCCACAAATAAGAAAGAGCATGGGGAATTTGAATTTCTGGGTCTGGGTTACATCACTCAGTACAATATTTTCCAGTTCTATCCATTCACCTTCAAAATTTCAAGATTTGTTTTTTTACAGCTGAACAGAATCTCATTGTGCATATGTACCGTGTTTAGGTTGTTCCGTTTCCTAGCTATTGTAAACAGCCATGTTGAAGTAAGTATCTCTGTGGCATTATATTGATCCTTTGGGTATATAGCAAAAAGTGGTGTAGCTGGGTAATATGGAAGATCTACTTTTAACTTTCTGGGGATTCTCTACAATGATTTCCTTGGTAGCTGTACCAGTTTGCAAGTTCACAAAAGAGTAAATAAGGGTTCTCTTTTCCATGAATTCTTAACAGCATTTATTGTCAGTTCATTCATTCATTCACTCATTCATTCATTCATTTTTTCTCTTACTTAGAGGGCAATAGGAACAATGGGGACTCCAGCTTGGGACTGGTGGTGTCTAGAAGAACATGTGTTTTAAATTGAGACTCATAGTGAAAGGAACCCTCATTTGCTGTCTTTGTTATTGTACTAGATAATTCATGGGTGCCTCACATAATCATTGAAGAATTATAGCACATTGGTCTTCATTTTTTGGCAAAAGAATGAGGCCTATGAACTAGGTCCAGGTAGAGCCTGAGAACCTCACCAAGCCAGCATCACAAAGTGTGAACTGCCCCCCAGCAGACCCCTAAAGCCCTAGACATTACTCATGAGAAGCTGGGCAGGTAGGTGGGGGTGTAAAATGTGCACAAAGAAGATCCCAGGACACGCTGAGTTTCCACAAGAAAGGAGAAGCAACCGGAAGAGAGCCCACAGGAAAACTGTAATTAATTGTTGATCAGAGATCAGGAGCTGGGATCAGAGAAGTGTAAAGAGTTCATATTGGAACTGCACTTGGAGGAAAAAAAATAATGTTGTGCCAGGAAGGAAATCGAGGCAACAGTCAAGGTAGCCCAAGTGGGCCAGCGGTAGGAAAACCCACTGAAGATTTAGAGGAAGCTCACCAAAGTTCTACACCTACCACAGGAAGAGGAACACGGCTGTAGTGCGAGAAATGAGCAAGAAAACAAGATTGTGTGAGGCCTAATGGGGCTTATGTGCCTTTTCACCTTCAGCTCACTGCAAGCCACACCGTACAGCTTAAGCTTGTTCTATCACAGCCCAATGCAGCTGGCATATGCAGTTTAAATCTTACATGTCTGAGTGACATATCATCCCCCTAGATGATAATATGCAAACCAGAGTCTCTTTCTAAGCTATATTATACATTGTTCCAAAAGGGGGGAAAAGGCAGGAAAACCTCTATAATTTACTATGTCGTCAAGGGAAAAGTCTCCTAAGATTGTCAAATTCGTGATGAGCTGTATGTTCAAGCCTTTGGAAAAGTTGTGAAAACACTGTATTGAATACAGAGGCTTCCCAGGGTGGTGTGAGTAGTTTGTTGTAGTTCTGTGTGTGGCATCCAGGAGCAGGATTTGAGCCATCAGAAGTAAGTGAGAAACTATGAACACTGAAATACCTTTCTAGAAAGTATCTTGACTTTGTGCATCTGTGCCAAATCTCTACCTAATCTCAGACATGGTTTGTAATTCTAGTAGAAATGTAATAGCAAGATGGTGAATGAATGGATGAACCAATGTCTTAGAGAGAAATTGACCCTGAGTTCTGAACCTGAGATCTGATCTTTCTTTATTCCTTTATTGACTCCTAATGTTCTCTGAGTCTCCTATTGTTTTGTCGATAACACACTGGGTTCAGCAGCATATCCCAGGTAATTTTAGTCGGACTTTATCAAGCTTCATTATGGAATAGCCATTGTAGACATTAGTGTGTTGGAGCAATGGCCATGGTTAAGTGCATATACCCTTATACTAACTACTTTTAATCCACAGTTTTGTTTCGCATTGCCATGCTTTTGAATAAGAATCAATTTGAGCAAAATGGTTTGTAAACCTGAAAAACAAAGCAAAGCACTAAGTCTGAATTCTAGAACCAGTTCTACCCATAAGATTCATGTCTTATATTACACTAAGGTATGGGTAAGTAAAATTTTGCAACAATGAGGGCTGTTCAAACTGTAGGATTCCTGGCCTTCGATAATACTGAGATATCATGTGTTGGGAGTTGAGCTAGATAACTAAGTATTTTCCAAGAGATTCTGTCCTGTTTGGTGACATAGTTTGGATTCTGAATGTCCTCCAATGGCTTAGTTTCAAGAATGGCATCAGTTAATCTTTCTGAATATACTCCCCTTTCAGTAAATTGGGAATAGTGAAGCCTGCCCAGAGATGATTAAGAACTCAATGTGACAACACATATGATGCATTTGGCTCAATGATTTGCATTTAAACCATTAAATATTAGCTGGTAGCCAGCTGATGATAACCATGAAGGTGAAGAGGTGCAGAAACGGCTCCAGCTCTGTGGATTTGACCAAGGTTTTCCTGAAAGGCAATCTCAGGCATCCAATAGTTGTATGTTACTGAACTCAGAAATGAATTTCTCCCTCAGAAAAGTCTGACTGGTCTACTTTTTCATACCGCAAGGATGATCACTAAGGAAACACAGAATAGCGCCTGAAATGGACTGTATCACCTGCAATGAATCTCTACACACTGAAAACTTCTTCAGTTCTTCAGCTTTAGCTGAGCACAACAGCTGAAGTGGTCAGTGCTTTTTCCTGCATTTCACTGTACTGTGGGAAGAAAATGGTCTATCTCATTCAACTCCCCCCACTTCCTCAGAAACTCTGACAAATGATCACGTGGTGGTTCTGGTGACTTGACCCTCAGTTGACACTGCTAAGTGGTCATCCAGTTGTTTCCTTCTGCTTTACAGGAACACTTTAATCAAGGCTATTCATTCCACACTGTGCTGAAACACATTTTTTATAAAACCCCAAACCATTAAGAGCAAGATGTCCCCTTTCCCCATAGTCGACCTTTAAATACATAAAAACAAAGCTTATACTCTGAATCTTTCGCTCTGTACACAGAATTCTCTATTCTTTCCTCTGTTCTTCATACACAATAAATTATCCTATAGGAAAAAATCATGGTATCTGCCTTCTTTTGATCACATTCTAGTTTGACAAGTCCCTGCAAAAGATGAAGCTTCTATCAATTCAATGGATCAGAGACCTATACCACTCTACTGTGGGCTAAACACACATTTACACGAGACTGGAGTCTTTCAGTGGGTTTCATAGTGTGCTTTGGAGGCAATCCCTTCCTGAGCAGCTGCTCTGACTAAATTGAGAGGGCTGTGTCCTTGCCAAGAACATGGTGTAAGGGAACAAGTGCATAGAGCCTGCCTTGTAGGAAGCTTATCTGCAAGGTGGCTGCCAACACCTAACCACAGACAGGCAGGATTTTTCCCAGAAGAAATCTCAGCCACCCTCCACAAGGCTTCTTTTTCCTTGTCTGGAGACTGCATGGGTTGAGAAATGTCAACACTACAGGTGTTGTACCTCAAGCATTATTCAAGAACTCTCCATCTGTCTCCTGGCAAGGACAAGAAGTTTCTCTGTTGTGAATCCCAAAGTTTAAAGAACTTTCTATTTCGGGATAATCTAGCACTTTAGGGCCATAGAGTTCTTTCTGTAGGGGGCTTCCCTGTGTGCTGTGAGAAGTTTAGAATCATTCCTGCCTATGAACTGTCTATAGCAAACCCCAGCTATAACAACATGCATGCACCAATCCCCTGGTAAGCAGAATTGTACCACTGAGACCTTATCATTTAAATGCATATCATCTCAGTACCTAAGAAATGGATAAAGTCCTGATCTTAGGGTATTATCTAATTCCACTTCTTTGTTTTACTGGTGTGAAGGGTGAAGGGAGGATAATGGCTTATTGGTGATCAATAAAAGATAAAAATTTCTTCAGATTTCTGTCGTTCACAAGTGGTTTTCTACCCTACTGTATGTTAGAACTCTTAAAAACTTTACATTTTTGTCCCCCCAAGGTCATTCATGCTAACATCTTGCACATGTGAAATCCACTCTCAGGTAGTTTTCTAAAGCTCGCAGGTATCTCTAATGTGCAGTCAGGATTCAAAACCAGGACACCATGCCACCCTGTGTCCATTTTTGACCTTTGATGCTTCCTTCACTTTGGAAATTTGAAGATGCCCAAGATGACAATTGTCTTAGGCTTGCTCTGCACACAAATGCCATATACAACCTCTCCTCATTGTTGCCATCAGTCTCAGAAGGCTGCTACCCAGAACTCTGGTGCCTTGAGGGCAAGCACACTTGCAATGCAAACAAGAAAAAAACAATTGACACAGAAGATGCTCAGCCTTTTTGACAGGATTAACATGCTTTCTGTTAGGTCAAAGAAAATTCCAACAGGTGATTGAGAAGCCAGGAGACATTCAATATAATATAGGCAATTGTCCAGCACAACTCATGGTGTACTCAGTGACTAAATCTTATCTCATGTTGGTTAAACAATTTGTTATAAGTAGCATTATATTTAATTAATTTCTGGCTTTTATTTGAGCAGAGGAAACTCCACATTTCCTATTTAAGGAGCAGTGCTTTAAGACAGATGGTAAACAACTAAAAAGAGCTTCAGGAAGTCACTGAAACTGACCAGATTAACTTGGCTTCCCCTCAAGTATAAACAGTAAAGACTGTGACCAGATTAAGTAGGCTTCTTCTCAAATGTAAACAGTAAAGCCTGCTGGGAGTCACTCTCAGACAAGCTAAGCTTCAAAGAAGACTCTAAAACTAGTTCAGCAGAAACCAGCTGAACTGCCTGGAAGATTTAGAACAACTGAATAACTTTGGAAAGAATACTCTCCAAACTGTTGAGCTGCCTGCCAGCTGAGCAGTGTATTCCAGATTCCCAGATCTTGTGAACTGTTATTCATGCTGGGATAGGCTTTGGTGATGAAGCTGTCTTTGAGTAATTTCTACTCCTGTAACCCTTCCCCCATATTCCTGTAATTAACCCCAGTAAAATTCATTGGTTCACCAAGTTGGATTTTGGTAGTATCCATACTTTGGTTGTCATAGGCTCATTATATGGGGTTAATAGATGTGTGTTGTTTATACACAGAAAAAGTTTTGTCCTATAATAGCTTTGTAAAATTTTGTCTCAAAAGGAATAATTTTAGGATAATACTTCATTATTTTGCTATATAAGTATAGAAAATGAATAATTAAATAAAATCAAAACAAAAGTTAATTGAATAGAAAAGAGATAAAACAATACAAAGAATCAATGAATCTATGAACTGGCATTTTGAGAAGATAAACAAGATTGATAGACCCTTGGCTCAGTTAAAAAAATTATGTTCCAAATAAATAGTATCAGCATGATAAGAAAACTTCACAAATGGACACCAAAGAAACTCAGAATATTATAAGGGAAGACTTTAAAAACCTATACTCCATTACTTTAAAAATCTAAAAAGAAATGGGATAACTTTTAGATTCATACAAACCACTGCAGTTCAGTCAAGAAACAATCAACAACAAATCAACTTAAACAGATCCACAACAAATGGGAAATCAAAACAGTAATAATAAAATAAAGCTTTCAATTAAAAAAAAAAAAGCTCAGCTGGATAGATTCACAACAGAGTTTTAGCAGATTTTTAAAGAAGAGCTATAGTTAATATTTCTTAAATTACTAAAAAATTGGAACAGAAGGATAAATTCCAAATTTCTTTCTATGAAGTAAGTGTCACTAACATTAAAAACAGGTCAAGATCCAACAAAAGAAGGAGAAGAAGGAAGAGGAGGAGGAAGAAAGAAAATATCACTGATCGACATAGAGATTTGTGGGAGAAACATGATGAATTTGGGGTAAGAAAGTGACGGAAATGATTAATTATAGTATGCATATATTAAATTCTCAAAAATTATAAATTTTATAATAATAATTAAAATTTCTTTTATATAAAGGAACACAGGGAACAATGACAGTAAATGACCAGATAACAGAGATAGATGCAAGGAAAAGACTTTATATTTTAGTGCCTTTAACGGCAATTTTTCTGCCCTCTTAACCCAATATGTTCATCTTGTACTGAGCTATAAATTACGCTGACCCTGAAGAAGATTAAGGAAGATAAGCAAGGGCATCCACATCCATCCTTGACTTAACACAAATTAAATTGATCTTGGCTCAATTCAATGAGTAAATGTTGTTTTCAATTGTAACCTCCAAAGTTCAGAGTAAAGGCTATAAAAATGTCATTTAAATGTCAAACGACTTTCTAACATAGGTAGAAATCTCCCAGGAACCCAAAGAAACCAAATCTAAATTATTTGCTCATCTGCGGATTGGCAAATCTTCCAACTCAAAAGTATAAAAAGCTTTATTTTCAAAAGGAACTCAAGGAATTCTGTTAGGTTGAATTCAAATGTTGGTAAGTAGAGTCATGGTGAAAAATAATGATTTTTATAGGCACACATGTGCACGTGAAAATTTGTTGCAGTACATACTGTATGTACCCCACAGAATATTTATTTATCCAGCAAATATACTGATAAATGTCTATATCCTAGGGAAACCTTAGAAAATTAAAGAGACAATTGCCTGTCCTCTTGTATAGACAGTCTATTGGAGGGAGGTCTAACAGAAAACACAATAATATTTAGAAAAAAAATTCTAGTAATTGTTTATAAGGGAAACAAAAGGGAACAAAATCTCCAAGGAAATTTTAATTTTTTTTCTGCTTTGGATGGAGAAAGGATGGGGTCCCCTCCATTTTCCTTTCTTCTTGCCCCGATTTTCTACAAATCTGCATACACTAATCCTATGCTTAGAAACATAGAGGATTGATATACATAATCGTTATACATATAGTTTATTTAAGATTGAGAGCTCTGGCCAGTAACATGAGTTGTTAAGTCTAAGAGAAAAATATATTATATCCCCTTCCAGATAAAACACTTGTTCGCCTCTAAAATTGTGGTGTCTAACAGAACTTTCTCCATTCTTTGAAATATTCTACAATTGTATTATTCAATGCAGAAACCACTCATGTGGCTAATAAATACTAAGAGTAGGGCCAATACTACTAGGGAAACAATGGGTTTTTTGTTTTGTTTCATTTTATGAGTATTAAAATGTTAATAGTCACATGTGGCCCATATTTATACCACTGTACGACACATTTGTAGAGATATGTAGACAATGGAAAGCCATCTACCAGGAATGTGTGGACCAGATTATGGAAGGCTACAGTCAAGAACCTAGCTAGGTAGCAAGTTCTTTGGCATTTGGAAAAGTTTCCTTGCCTTTCTAGGAACTGAGAACTGAATAAGTATTCTAGGTTTTAGTACCTGATGCTGGGAATCCAAAAAGGGACCTAAGCCTGGTGGGTCAGTCAGCTCATCTCTAAATCTAAACCATAGACAATTCTGTTTGTGTTACCTGGCCCTGTCCACTCTTAGAGCTATTTATCTCATGCAAACATGTACTATATTAGCAAAGTCAAATTGCCGAGGAACCTCAGATCAAATCAATGTGACCTGTCTACCATTTGTCACCTAGTTATTGTGGCCACAAGGCAAAGCTATGTGTTTGTATCATGTTTCTCATGTGAAAAGACATCTGGCTTGAAGCACAACTCCCACAAGATAAAGTTTCAAAGATAGTTTTCTAGTACTTTTTTTTTTTCTAGTTTTTTTGTTAGTGAATGTATAGTTAATATTTACCCTTATGGAGACTTTATATCAGAAGCCAAGAACTGCAAGTATGTGTCATAACCAGAAGTCTTGAAATAAAAGTAGTGGCACCAGGCACTGAAATTCTAATCAGTGCAAATCTTATAGTTTATGAGGCAGAAAATTTGTCTTGGTAGAAATATTATTTTCTAGTCTAGCCCTGATTTGCTGAATAGGGCCCAGGAATCTGTTTTACTAAATAATTATTCTAATGCAACTAAACTGTTGATCATATTTCAGTACATTTTTCTTTTGAAAATATGTAAGTCTGACCTGTTCTCCCTGAGTCACAGAAAGTGTCCTAATTCACTGGAGTGTGGTAGAAGCTGAGTCCATTTACAGAGATAGAGAAGACTCAGGCAACGTGGATGGAAGTGGGAAAACATAAAACTAAGAATCTATTTGGTTCTGTTAGACTTAAGATTTTTAAGAGATGTCTACATGGGGTTGTCCAGTAAGCAAATTTTGTCTTCTGGTCTAGAGCTCAGAGGAAGCTATGGCTAAAGATAAAAGTCTTCTTTTATCTTAATCTTTCAAAGTAGGTGGCACGAACATGGCAATGGGACTCATGAATAGATCAATCACATGAGAGTTGAGAATAACTTCCTGAGAACTTGCGGGTATAGACGGAAAAGGGTGAGTGTGTGGGGAAATAAATGCTATGCTATAAATTAGGAAGTAGATCAGAAAATCACAATGTTTAGGAAAGAGAATGTGGTGTGTGCCTGAAGAAAGAAGCTAAAATGAGTCTAAGAGATTACGTAAAAGTGTGGTTTTCTAAACGTGAAACTTCTATTATTTTGCTAACCAAGGTCAAAACCCAAGCAGAAGATAGGAAGCTACATTGGAAATGATACAATGAAGAATTACTATCCAAAACATGACAGATGCCCAGAAATCAATAAGAAAACCACATATATTTTAATGGTAAGGATATAGAGGAATCAGTCTCAACTGACTAGGACAATCTTCACGCTGACTAGCTTTAATAGTGCAAGAAGGGACTGAGAAGGCTGCCAGGGGAGAAGAGATCAACGGGCTTATCTAGTACTGGACTATGCATGCTACAATACTGACTGACCTGCCAGGTAGGATGTAGCCACTTGTGAAATAATGGCAGAATTGTTTATGGGGCAAAGAACTGATCCCCACCAGCTCCACAGGAGAAGTACGTGCCTGGTACTATAAATGTAGTGAAATCCCATGGTTAACGATACCATCAGCTGCAGGGGTTAACATGCTGTTTTTGTTTGGTTATTAGCTAAATGGCCACACTTATGGTCAAACTGCTTTCTAAATAGGTTTATACCAACAGATCTGTGATGCCATCAACCTTGGTAAGAGAAGATTTTTATTTCAGAGGGTATTGGTAATGCAGAGACTTAGAACTGTTCAAAATACTGAGAATAAGCTACTATGAGTACTCGGTATAAATAGGATATTGTTATCAACTCCCCTGCTCTACATACAGTTCAGGGTACATCACAGAAGAGGATGTGGAAAGAATGCAAGAGCTGAAAGATGGTGATGTGTGCTCTGGGAGGCTGTGTTCCGGACATGATATGATATGACCGTTGCACTCATGAAGTTCTGCTTGCCTGCATAAGACCTACACAAGATCAAGCCAGGAGGTTAATATAGAAGGAAAAGGAAGGATAAAGAACAAGTAAAACCCAGATTGTTTGATTATGCTTCAAGGAATCACATTGTTTTATATTTACCTAAATTTATAATAAGGTATTATATATAAAGAAGTTAAGCTGCTGACAATGCTTCCCACAAGAACCATAAACTAGCAAAAACACCAGTACCGGGAACAAGAAACCTCCTTTTGATTGGTTAGCCAAGGTAGTCTAAGTGACTCCCCAAACAATATGGATTATCAATGTAGCCCTTGGTTGCCTCTCAGGGGTTAAGGGAGAACCCCAATTGCTAAAGACATATCACACTTAAAACACAGGACTCAGATGATTCAAGCTGGATCTGACCTGAAAGTCATTTTCCTGTGGTCTAGCTTCCACGGTTTCACAAAATGCTATGAAATCTGCCAAGGGAGAGAAGCAATTAAACAGTCTTACCCAGCTGCAACATCTATGCACCATGACAATCACCAACATGGATAGACATGCATCAGGGTACAGTAAGTGGCACACATGTGCTGATGGAAACCAACAGCTGTCTACTTGGACTTAAGGTGCACTCAACAGGATAGTAATTATATCTGGTACTGGAAACCTAGTCTGATGCTCCAATCTCATGAGGTCACAAACATTAGAAAAGGATCAAAGCTTGGAGATCTCAAGAAGAGGAAGAGGAGACAATTGCAAGAGTCAGAGGGGATGGAAAACACCAAGGAAACAAGGCTTTCTAAATCAATAAAATTTTCATAGTTATGACACACAGAGACTGGGACAGCATGCACACCACTTGCATGTGTAGACGGCAGAGGGGATCCCAGCACTGAAAGGGAAAGCAGACAGAAGCCCCCATTTCTAACCTAGAAACTATTTCAAACTAATAACTGCTCACAAGGCAAAAAATAGTTTTCTTAAGTAGAGTCTTAGTGGTATACAGACCACTCTTAAGGGTGGATCCCATGCCCAGCACAACACAAAGCAAACTCAGTACCATTCTTTGGACATTCCTTGACTCTTGATGCTTTTTCTGAGCATTATTCTGCTTTCTTTTTTCCTTACACGTCTTTTGCATATGTATTATGTGTTTT
The DNA here is from genome assembly GCF_011762505.2 of Arvicanthis niloticus. Classification (NCBI taxonomy): domain Eukaryota; kingdom Metazoa; phylum Chordata; class Mammalia; order Rodentia; family Muridae; genus Arvicanthis; species Arvicanthis niloticus. The sequence continues at coordinate 26,514,765 of NC_047671.1, forward strand.
ATGGGATTTCTGCATGTGGGAATGTGTGTGTGTGTATGTGTGTGTGTGTGTGTGCATGCGCATGTGTATATCTATATGTGTTTCTTGTGCTTTTTCTCTGGATCTCTTGCTCCAGGTTGTTTGCATTAACCTATTCTAGTTTGTTTTTATATTTTATCATATTTATTATTATGTTTTCAATATCTATGAATATGTATGAGAGAGAAGGGGAGGGAGAGAGAGATTGAGAGAGATAGAAAGAGATGAGTTTGGGTGGGTGGAGAGTAGGGGAGGATCCTGTAGAAGTTGGGGGGAGAGAAAACCATAATCAGGCTAAAACTATTTTCAGTTTTACCAAAAGGAAATTCAGTGGCACAAGTGTCTTAAACGAAATGATCATAGGAGAAACAGCCCTAAAGGCAGCATTTAGTTTAATAACCCCAAACCCTTTTGTGGTGGCAGTTGGACTGCTGCTCTCCTCTGAAATGCTTCCTTAGAAAAGCATCATAGTTAAACTTGTTCAGCTCACAACCACAGTTTTTCCAAGAGGAGGCTAACTTGTCTGTCCTTGCATTGAATACATTCTGTTTAACATGGTTGCCATTTGTGGATATCAGAAGTTTCAATTTCCCTTTTATTAGCAAATACATCATTCGATTATTTCAAACAATAGCTATCTGATGACCCATCAAGAAAAGTCAACCCATTCTGAGTCCTTCAAGGGGTAGAGTATAGCTGTTCCCTGCTAACAGCTGTTAACCTTTAATTTCAGAGTTAGGACACTCCTTAATAGTCTTTACTCCATGCTAAGGCACAAATAGGACATTATATCATACCTCCTCCCCAGTGGCTCAGAGTCCATTATGAGAGGGGATGGAAAGGTTGTAAGGACCAGAGGATCCGAGTGCAACTGCATCTTCTAGGCACAATAGGATTGCTGAACTCACAAACTCATATGGTTGTGGTTACTTGCAGAGCTATAGTCTGTGTTCAGCTTCAAGGTTGGAAGGGCTCACTAGTACCCACCTCTAGCTGAGGAGCCATTGAAAGTTGATGGATTCTAGGAGAGGAAGAGTTAGTTTTCTTTAAGGGTGTGGTCTCTGGTAGGTCAAACACAGTAGATGGCCCTGCACATGTGAGTATTTGAGCATCACAACTTCTATCTGTGCATTATCAAGAATAAAAGGATACAAAATTGGAAGGGGATGAGGGATAGTAGAGGGTCAAAGGGGGTAGGAGAAGAATGGGTGACTGTGACCAAAATACATAGTTTGTAGGTATGAGATGATTAAATAATAAATAAAATATTATATAACACCCCTTTGTATCTTAAAAATATTTAGTTTAAACTATTACTTAACTAATCATATGTAGCTAATGGATAGCATGCCTGTCAGTGAGAACTTTGTTTATTCCTCTTGTTTTGAGTGAGTAAAGAGAGACTCAGGAAAGTTACCTTGTAGTGTGAGAATTTTGATTTCTTAAAAAAAAACACACACATAGGCATTATAAGGATGCGTTTTTGCTTTAATCCCAAGTGTGGCATATGAGGCTTCTTCAGATTATCCATAGCAGCTGACTATGATTTGCCTCGTGCTCTAGCAGGGGCATGATTTTGCCAGCTGCAGATTGTTTCTGTAATTTTGTGATGCTGGGAATTCTGGGGGACTTCTCAGAGGGTATATAAATGTTAGGATCCCTAGAGGTGGAAGATCATTGGGTGTTGGGTGCTGTGCTCATGGCCTGTTAAGTACTCGTGCACAAAGAAAAAAAGAGAAGAAATTAGATATTCTAACAGCAAAAATCAAACTTGCCCCAAGGAACTTGATGTCCCTATTCAGCAGAAAGTAGTCTAATGATAATGTTGCCCCTTCCTGACCCCCAACTTCATTCAGGGATTGTTTTCCTTTCTTCTTTATCCCATTTTCTCTCTTATCTTGTGTTAGAGGGTTGAGAGGGTAAAAGAAAAGGAATGAAGAGGGGTGGGAAAAGAAGAACCATAAAGTAGCAAAAAGCCAGCTATAGCATCTAGATTAGTTTTTAAGAGGCAAAATCAAGACTAGAATTCTATATGATTCTCTTCCCCACAGAACAACTCTAAGTAACCTCCTGCTCTTCCTTATACCATGAAGATGTGTAAGGAAGACCACATGGAAGGTACATTCATAGCTCTCCAAAACAGTCTTTTTGCTTACACAGGTGACCAAAGGATCAGAGAAAAAACAGTACTATATTAGCAAAACAGATCATCTTCAGCTGTCCCAGAATGTCCAAATCTTTTCTGTGACAGTACCTGAGCTAGAAAGCTGCCAACTTTAGAAACAACAGACTTAGCAAGTGTGCTGCTGGTGGCACATACTGTTTTAAGTTGCCGACAGCCTGCACTTAGGCAACTCCCAGCTTAAATAGCTAAAGCTCCCTGTGCGCGCACACACACACATTCTGTGCACATTTTGTAATTGAATTTCCCCCCATATCACTCCTTCCATAATAATGAAGAGAACACTTGGCTGTCAGAGTTATCTTTCAAGGTCCTTCTACCAGCTGCAGCTCCAACACTGCGTTAGGCCACTACTGCAAGTCTATACACACTGGTGAATTGATGCTTCTGAGCAGCCTCTGAGGACCATTGTTTATACTTCATAGCAATTTAAACCTGCTCCTCTTCTCTCAAGCATATAAATGAAAACCCCTCAAGTTTCAACTGCTAGAACAACCTCATATGGTCACCATCAAAAGAAGACAAGTGCTTACTAGTTACTGAATATGACAAAATTGAGGCATTGATCAACTCTGAGAAATGAAGATATTCCCGCAACATCAAGTGTTCTTTATGTGAAAATAAAGAAGTATAGCTATTCTGTTTTTAATAAATGATAAAATTATATAAACACCCAAAATAAAGAAAAGTAAAAGAAGTGCTTAACTCAAAAAAGGAAGTATTCTTCAAAAGTCCTTATGGATTTCAGAGCAAAGAACAATATATTATTGATAATTAATCTTTGCCACAGGATGAAGGTTCTGTGCCTGTAACTTTTCACAGTTGAGAACAATTCACACCTAAAGGCTCTTTGTGTGTGGGACAGTGCATCACGACACTAAATTCCAATGTCACTCTCACCTCCACCAGCCAGGTGGCCTTGGTAAGTACCTTAGACATGAACATTTACCTCCAGTGTCACCACTACCTCCAGCAGCCTGTGTAACCTTGGTAAGTCCCTACCATTCAGGTGCTCTTAGGTTCTCTTCTTTGTTCCCTCTCCTGCTCTATCTGCCTGGAATGGCTTCCCTAGTCTCGCTCCCTTATCTCAACTTCTTACAAACTGCAGTTCTGTGAAGTCTACCTATGTGCCAAATCACTGTCCTTCCTCCTCAGATCACTATCAGAGATTCCCACTCCCCTCTGTGTAATTTATTACATAGCGTTTACTACTGCACACATATTATTCAGTTTATTTTAGTTTCATCATCTCATTTAGGCTTTTGGACAATATAAAGTTATTACTAGTTAAACTAATATTAGTACAGTTAGTAGTACTAATGAGCATACTATGTGCTAAGTCCTACAAACACAATATCTTTTATGGTCACAAAACCAAATTAGAATGTAGTAGTGTTGTTGTCATTTTTATAGTTGAAAAAAAATAAATGCAAGAAAGATTAAGAAGATGGTTAGTAGGCACGGGGAGGATCAAAATTAAGCCTCTCTTGCTTTTTTAAAGATCATGCTTTTAGCTGCTACCTAAAACATTATCTGTGAGTAGTAGTGGGCAGCACTTACTCTCTCTAAGAGTTTACTGAACTTAACGTCTGCACTATGAGTGCCACACAGATTAGCTCACTGGATGTTCATAAATGCCCTGGCATCTACATACAGTGGTTACAATCCCAATTTTTTTTTTTTTAAAAGGGGGTAATTAAGGCTTAGAACTGTTAGTGATCCAAGGTCATTACCCAAGGTCAAAGAACTATGGGTATGACTGCAAGTCAATCTCCCAACAGAGCCTGAGTCCTTGCTCACTAATTGATTCCATGGTTAGATGGCAGCATGGGCATGAATCTTGGGAAACACTACATGCATTTTCAGGAATAATTCCTTAGAGCAAAACTGGATCCCAACCCCTGCTGAGGAGCGCAAACCAACCAGAGTGGTCCCCTCCTTAAGCACTCACCTTAGCACATGGGTGGATCCATTAATGGTTGTGGTTGAACACGGGACAGTCTGGCCCAGAATGGGGGGTCTTTTGTAGCGCTCATCATCACAGCAGAGGATGATGAGGAAGGCACGTCTGAAAGACTTATTCAAGAAGGCATAGAGAAAAGGGTTCAACCCTGAATTGATATAGCCAAGCCAGAGGAAAGCAGTCCACACCTTCTCAGGGACAGTGTAGTCTATGAAAGGGTCCACAATATTGGTGACAAAGAAGGGGGCCCAGCAGAAACAGAAGCAGCCCATGATGACACATAAAGTCTTGGCTGCCTTGGTCTCTGTTCGCATGCGATGTGTGCTGTGCTGGTCAGCTGGCTGGGGCCTGTTTTCAGAGGTGGCTCCTGCCCGTTGTAACATCTGGATCTGCTGGGCGTGCTCCTTAGCAGTGACATAGATACGGTAATAGGCCAGCACCATGAGGAGAAATGGGATGTAGAAGGCCACCACAGAGCAGGTGATGGCGTAGGGCTTGTTCACCATGAAGACACACCATGTAGAGTTTGAGTTGTGGTTGAATTTCCTTTTCTCTATCTGAGAATGGAAGGGAGAGAGAAAATGAGGATGGGAAGGTGAATGGGGAGGAAATGGTAAAGAATAAGTAAAGTGAAGAAAACATAGGAAAAGAAATAATGGGAAAAGAAGAGAAAGGGAAGAATATAAAGGGTCAAAGAAAGTGAAAATGGAGAAACAGAAAAGAAAAATTAACATTTATCATTAAATTTTTATGTTACTTACAAGTCTATAGCACATAGGACTTGAATGGTAGAAAAAGAACATGTCCCAGAGTTCTCAGAGTTTATCCGAGTGAGGTCTCAGAAGACGTAGTCAGAAATCATTCTCAATTCTGCCTACCCAGTCTTTCTTCATTGTCTGATTGCACATAACATATGACTATCCCTTAATAAGATGTCTTAGGTCAATACCATCAAATATGTTTATGATCTGTGCAGTAGAGTCTGGCCTCCATCTAGACCAATTGCATCAAAACCACTTTCTTCATTTTAGACACTTTTAAAAATAGTAAGTTTGTTAATATTTGAAAACCTCACCCTATATCGTTCTAATCTCAGATCTGTAGGGGATGCTGGACACTTTCCAGATGTGTTCTTACTGAATGGACTAATGAAGGTTTTTCACACATAGAAAGTACAGTATCCAAAGCACTGATATTGAGAAATGAACAAGAGAGACTCAGAGAGTGAAAGAAAGAAAAGGTGGATATTTCACAACCATGGAAGATGTAACATTGTAGCTGTCCAACTGCCCATGGTTTTACCTACCAAGGTTTTAGTTCCTGTGATCATCCAGTTCAAACATTGTTTAAATGAGCAATCCCTAAGTTCTAAATTGCATGCCATTTTGAGTAACATTAAATGATTCTACACCAGCCTCCTCTGACTCATGTAGGAAAGGAGTCACCCCTCTGTCCAGCGTGTCTGCATTATATATGTCACACAATCATTCATTACCTAGTAGCCTTTTATTTAGAGTTGGGTATTTTATAGTCTCTTATTCTCTACACCTTGGCTAGTTGTGGGTAACTTTGTTTATCATGGTCTACTGCAAACAAAAGCATCTCTGATGAAGGTTCAGAGATGCCTTAATCTATGGGGATAATGTCATTAGGAGATAGGTTAATACTATTTCCATTTAACAGAATAATAGTAGTAGTCCCTTATACAGTGTCTGTGACCTGTATATACATGGACTTTTAGACTGATAATGGTGGCAGGTGTGGGTTTCATTTTGTGAGTGGGGCCATGAGTTCAATCAGAAAATGATTGGTTGTTCATAAGATTCATGCCACTATTGGACCAGTGTTATGTCTTCCTAAGCTGGTCATTACTGTAGCTCACAAAATCATTCACAGCTGGGTGTGAATGATTCCTTTTTTCCCTCTGGTAGCATGTATGACATCTTCTAGTAATGAAAGCTAGCCAGTAGAGATGAAGGTCAGTATCAACTTACTTTCTCTATGTTCTGTGATTCAAGTATGTCGTGTCTTCAGCAACAGGATCTGACTGTCAAGTTCTGGAGGGTAATCAGAATATTGGAAATAGCCTGAGTGTTGTGAGCATCCCGAGGAAACCCACTGGCTGACAAGTCAATTCTGAACAGTGACTTGGGCATCCTAGGTCTTCTTTGTTTTTTTATAGTTCTATATTCTGGATATGTCTATTGTCAAATCTATATATTGCAAATTCCTGGTTTGTTTGTTTGTTTATTGTTTTCTTGCTAGTGTCATCTGATTGCAGTTTTTAAAACCTGTGGTTTCAATTAGTAACTTTGTGTCCCATTAAGAAATCTTTACCCCCTCATGATAAAAATATTCTTCTATCTACCACTTAGTGACATTTCCTCATATATTGGAACATCTTTGTTGTGTTAAAATTTTAGATTGTGAATTCTTCAGTCCAGTTTGGATTAATTTTTATGCAAGATGTTGTTTTTGTTATGGTTTCTGTTGTTGTGATAGAACACTGTGATCAAAAGCAACTTGGGAGAAAAGTTTTTATTTCATTTTAAAACTCTCAGGTCATTCTCTATTCCTAAAATATTCTTGGATGTATGGCCTTCTACTGGAACATGGTAAGCTTGTTAGGAGTTACACTCTAAGAAAATCTGTCCATTGCTTTCCCAGCAGCTAATAATGGCCAATCATTCTAAGACTAGGGGTGGGACTGTGTGCCCAACTTCCCACTCCATGCTGGGATTTTTGTCTAGACTAGGCTTGCACAGGATTTTTACTGTGTAGTTTAAATTGGCTTGATCCAGAAACAATCCTGGCTCTGCATCTGAAGTGCTATGGCCATATGGATGAACTACAGTGCCTGACACTGTTTTTGAATATAATATATTTTATTCACCCTTATAGTCGTGGTTAGGATACTTGTTACCACACCCTGAAATAGCATTCTCTAGCCTCACTTATCATGTGTTTTCAAATTGGTTTTCTAGACTTTTTCCTCTTCTTTTGCTTCCTTCTTAGTGGTACCTGCCAACCCTCCATTACTGACTTTTTACTTCTGAGACATCTTCTCTTAGGTAGCTTCATTCCCCAGATGGTTACATCTATTTGTATGGGTTTAAGTAGTGTCTGGCTCTGAGAATGGCTTACTTTGAAGTTTGTTTCTGATAGAGAGTTCCCATACATATTAAGAGTTGATATTAAGCTGATTTCCTGACTGCTATGCTAAACTATGTAGCAGGAACTTAACACATATTGTGTTTTCTGTAGTCCACAAATATTCTACCTATTGCATTTCCAATTTGTAATTCCCAGCTGAAATCCATAGTTATTCACTAGATTTTGCCAGTTATGCTTACCAAAATCTTGGTTGTATCTAACTAATGTTTCTCTTTCACATTTCTCTTCTAACCACACAGAAGGTCCTTTTTATATTAAAAATATACCTGTTCCAAATCAATCTCCATTGCTCTCACTGAAGCTAGAGTACCATTTTGCCTCTTACCCATGACATCACTTTTACAGACTCCCTTTATGTTTGGTTTTTAACAGAAAAAAAAAGAGGATTTTCTCATAATCTTATAAATCTCACTACTAATAAGCTCAGATCCTATAGTAAACTCATGTCACTCCAAGTTAAACCCTTAAATGTCCCACAGAACAATACATTCTCCTTCTTCTATTGTATTTTATTATTTCGTAAGCTCCCCACCTGCATTCTTACCTCCTTGTTAACTCTGTAACAACCTGGACCTGTCAGTCACATCTTGCCTCTGGAGCTTTATGCCATATATATATATATATATATATATATATATATATATATATATATATATATTGCCTGCTGTATCCATCTCCAAGATACCTACAAGTGTATTTCCTCTGTCTCCTTAAAGTCTTTATTCAAATGTCACCTCCTCAACAGAGCCCACTCTAACTCCCTATTTAGAATTCCAATCTGCTAACAACCCACCTTTTAAAGATTTAATATTTGAAAATTGTGTGTGTGGGTGCGTGCACCCACATGTGGGCATATTCACGTGTAAGCAGGTTGCCAAGGAGGCCAGAGGTGTTGGATTTCCTGGAGTTGGAGTTACAGACAGTTGTCAGCCACCTGGTATGGATTTTGTACACATTCTTATTTAATATGTCATCTCTTCAGTCCCAAGTTGAAGTAAAATATAGTCATTATCACCTAGCATTCTAGATATCTGCTTATCTTTAGTGTATCATGTGTTGCTTGCATCTCACTGGTTGGACATAAAGTTACAAAGATTTGAACCACTTGAACAGAGCTGGTGCTCTCTTTAGTAATGCAGACCTAGCACCTAGAAATGCAGGTACCCAATGAACATGAAGTGAGAGATCTGAACTCTCACAACTTCTTGATACTTCAGGTCACTGAGTCACCATCATCAGTTGGCAGGACCATTGCAGTCTCTTCCCTGTACTTTCCTGATTTCCTGTCACCCTGTTGTTATTTTCTGCAGACTAGCTAAAATGTTTCCTCAGAAACACAAAGACATCATGCCACTGAACTCTTCTTTGCCCTGAACCCTCCAATTTCAAAGTAAAATTTAAAAGCCCTTGATTGTTCAAAGTGAAAAAAACCCAAACAAAAGAATCTGGCTCAAGACTTGCTCTCCAATCCCTGGACTGACATTCTTAGGATCAACAAAGCATGCTCCCAACTGAAGGCCTCTGTCTGCTGCAACCTTAGTTCCATTTAACTTGTCTATGAACATTTGCGTGCACAGGGCTTATTCTAGCCATAGCTTATCAAGTGAGGTAAACTCTCATATAAAGTAGAAACATCTTGTCATCACTTTGAATCTTTTTACTTGGTTTGACGTTTTGTTTGAAAAAAAAATCAACACTTGAAATATAGTGTGATTTTTCTTATTAGATCATAAAAGCCACAAAAGTGGAAATGTTGAAATTGATTTAGAAATCAACAAAATGTGATAGGCTTCCAGTTAATATTTCTTGAATAGTTAAACGAACAAGTAGAGCAATTCTTAAGTGCATAGACTTTGAAGTCAAGATTTTCTTTATAAAATGGATGTTAAGTACTGTATGGAGCAAATGACATTAAGTCATGAAGAATTTAGTGTATTGACTAAAGTGCTTAGTAAATGGTAGCCAAGAAGAAAAAGGAGACATTGTTCACAATGTAAAGTACCCTTCAATGGGTTGGTACAGTGTCCATTTGTAAGCTTTGGGGATGAAGGAGAGCAGTTCTGCCAAGCCCATGTTTCAAAGCACAAGTGTTTCAGTTAAGCAAAGAATGTCCCTGAATGTGGTTCACCGAAATACTGATCAATATAGGGCTTGATACATAGTAAGTATGAAACATCTGTTGATCATTATTATTACTATTATTTAAATATTAGTGTTTGTTGCAAACCGATATTTCATTTCTCCAGATTTAAAGAAAAAAATCTAACAAACTGAAAAAATGGTTTGGGATTCAAAAAATTATCTACAGCTTCTTCCAGGATGGAGCCCCGGGCTGTCTATTCCCTGCTTATAGAATTTTCTTCAGAAGCTCAAGAACTCTTGCTCAGAAATGCCCTGGCAATGGGACTCATTTGAATGTGAAATTAAAATCCTTAAATGTGCAGAAAGAAGGTAATTTCTCTCTCTTTTTTTCTAGTCCATTTGGGTCAGAACTCATTCTTCATTCTCAGTCTCTTCTTTCTGTTCCCTTCTCCACATCTAGCAAGATCTTAGGACTGGCTTTAAGTGACTGTATGCCATCTTCCTTTAGAAACGTATAGCCCCTACAATGAATCTGGACTAACAGTTTTAATCATCATTATAATTTGGTATGCCAGAGTAGATGATTTTGACAACAAGATAGTTAATGTTATGTGTCAATGTAACCAAGCCATGGGTATCCAGATATTTGGTAAAACCCAATTCTGAGTATGACAATATTTGAGATTGAGAGTAAGCTCTGAACTGGCAGATTTTATAAATCCATTTTCTATTCCAATTCAGCACTGCATCTAACCCTATTAAAGGCCTTAATAGAACAAGATAACCGAATAAGAGGGAACTGTTGTATTGACTTAATGAAGGCCATCAGTTTTTCCCTTAAATTTGGACTTGAACTGAAATATTGCCTTTCTTGAGTCTCTAGTTTGCTGAGGATTGTCAATTTCCACAACAATGTGGACCAGTTACAATATGTCTATATATCTCTCTTGGTTTCTCTTTTTCTTTCTCTATGTATATAGGTAGATAGATGAACAGATATATAACAAGGAAAAGATGGATAGATAGATAGATAGATAGATAGATAGATAGATAGATAGATAGATGATAGATAGAGAAAAATAGAAAGATAGATAAATAGATGGATGGATGATAGATGAATAGACACATAGATGGATAGACAGATAGATGGATAGACAAAAAGACTGATAGACAAGTAGATAAACATATACACACAAACATCCTATTGGTTATATGTCTCTGGAAAACAATACCCAGAGTTTGGATAATGCATGGCATATGTGGCACATGTCCCCTTAGACTCGCATTGTACATATTTTTTTTCACTCGGCACTGACTTCCCTTCTTAATACAATTCCTCATTCCCTGGCAGAGTCCATTCACCTGGTATGTGTTTCCCTGGGCACCGTAAACCTTATAGACTTTTGGTATGAAATAGAATGAAGGCTTCTCAGGACATATGATATGCCTCAAGTTCTGGGAACTGATTTATAAATATCAATGAATATTTAATAAATATAAAATATAAATATATAAAAATAAATCAAATAAAAATACTTTTAACAGGAAAACTATATGTCATGGGAAATGCAAATTAACCTGTTCATCTTTGAAATGGTCATAATTATACTCTCCCCAAAAGTTTTTTTGGGGGGGTTATGTATAAAGTGCATATCATCCTGTCTAATTTACAATAATGTTAAAAAATTATTTGAAACACTTGCTATGGAGACTTTATTCCACATTATTTTTCATAAGAGAAAATACTGTGATTTTGCACAAGGAGATTAGATTCAACTCTAAAACACCAAAGGGAAAAAAGTGGGGATTGATGAGGGCCAGTGAGCAGAAAATTACTCAGAGTAAATGGGAAGAGAAAGTGGGATTCTAACTAAGTCAACTTAGCAGGATTCTTGCTGAAGACAAGCCAGGGCAATCACACACAACCTGGGGAAGGTGAAGGATGAAGTGCCTGGTCCTTACTGAGGATGGCGGATTGAGCATAAACCGACTCGTCAGCATCCGTGCTGAAACTGAGCAATGCAAAGTCGGACATTGTGTTGGTTAGAGGGTGTTGTCAACTTGACAGAATCACCTGCAATAAGTGCCACTGGGTATAGCTGGGGAGGATTATCTTGTGTATGGTCATTGGTGTGGGAAGATCCATCTTAGTTGTAGGTAGGACCTTTCCCTAGGCAGGGTGTCCTGGAATGTAGATGCCAAAACAAACAAACAACCCCCCACCAAAAACAAACAAACAAACAAACAAACAAACAAACAAACTGAGCAGTTTCATTGTTCTCTTCTAACTGTGGACATTAAGGGACTCACTGCTTCAGGTTCCTGCTGTCTTGACATCTCTGCCATGATGATATCTTAAACTCTGAGCTAAACTAAGCCATTTCTCCCTTAAGTTCTTTTTGATGGGGTATTTTTATCATTGCACAGGAAAAGAATCTAAGACAGACATGGAAATGCAAACTTTGAGACTTAGGGTTTCATGTGATCTAAGTACATTATGCTTGTGTATGAAATTCTCAAATATTAAATAAATAACCTTTTAAAAACACAAATTCTCATTGGGAAGATAATTCAGAGGATCTTGGCTAACATTTGACCAAGGCAACATTTAAATAGGCATTTAAACATGTTGCTCAGACCACTATTATAACATCTATTAAAATAGCTACCTAGCTTAGTAGTGTTTGCTCATCTACAATGCCTAGCAAAACTGAGTAGATAATAACCCCATGATTTTGTATGCATACTTACCACATCAACTATGCCGATGTTGTTCCAGCCTTGCATTATGGGGAGAAAAGATATAAACATGGGAATGACCCAGCAGCCTCCCAACATTAGTGCGATGCGTAGAGGGGTCATCTTATTTCTATAAACCAAAGGTTGGCAGCAGATGGCATAGTACCTGGAGAGACAATTAAAGGCGGGCCACAGACAGGGGGAAGTGAGAAGGAGAGGGGAAAGATCATAATAGATAAGGGAGAGAAAGAAGGAAGAGTAGAAAGAGATGGAAAGAAGGGAAAATATTGAGAAAAGGAGAATCAGAGGAGGAGGTAAAGATTAAAACAGGAAAGCAAAATTGGGAATAAATGGGAAAGGATGTGGGAGAGGAGGAAAACGAAAAGGAAGGGAATGGGACAGAGAACAAAGAGAAGAGTAAAGGCAATTATACAATAAAAATATTAGCATTTGTTACTGTATAAAATATGTTTATATTGCATCTGAAGGTCATTGCCTTGAATTCGCTCTACTTCATCTCCCAAAGCCTTAAGCACTTCAGCCCGAGAAGCATGAAGGTCTACTCTGCCTCTTACAAAGTTCCACTTTCTGGGAATCGAGAAATTCCTCAAGCTCTCCAGACCCCTATATCCAGGTATCGTTAGCTTCTGTGACTGTCATTTGAACTATTCCAGATTTGTTCTCTTCTTGATGGCTGTGCTGACATGTTGCATGTACTTCTGTACTCCTTAAATCATAGTCCACGTTTACCCTTTCTCCTCTTTTCTCCCTCAATACTTAGCTGAGAAGAGCATGTAGATTCTGAGGGTCTCCTGAATCACAGCCTGCTGGCCAGCCACCTGGAGTGTACATTTCCACCACCGAGTTAACACTACCAGTAAGTACCACTTATTTCCCCATTAGGGGTGCATGCACTTCCTGCCTTTCCTCTGTTAGCATGGGACCCAGTGATGCTAAAAAGTCTCAAGTAGAAGTCACATTCATTGTCGCTGACAGTGACTACTTAATTGTTTCTCTAAAGCTAAGAACATAAAACTGCAAGCATCTCACTCTTAGTTATTGCTGATCTGTTGAAAGTACTCTCCCCTTGTTTGCTGCAATACGAGTCTTTCTTGGAATTCACTGTTCATCCTCTTATCTTGTGCCTAAAGTGTTAAATTTCTTGGACCTTCACAAATGGCCTCAGCTCAAACTCCCAGACTTGATCCTGCGTGTTATTCCAGCCTATCCAATTGATCTATGCCTTGATTGGCATTGCTCTAGACTAGTATATGTTGTTGATTCAGAGAAGCAAATAAAAGTATTAAAGTCCCTTTAAGATGTAATGTGATCTCATGATGCTATAGATCTAACACACGGTTTTCCAAACCCTTATACAACTCGCAGTGTACAGTCAGGATACAGTCAGTATCCTGGAAATTGGATAACTGAAGTTCAGATGTTGGACAGCTCCTTCATCAGTGGCTATGGTGAAAGGCAGGGATGTCCACTGTACAGACAATTATGGACATTTGAGCTTGCATAGACATTGATCATTAAGGAAGGTAGAGAAAATTCTTCCTTATCTTTAAAATATTAGCAAGAGTAAAGAGGAGGAGACTATTTTTTTTTAATTTTAAACTAGGTTGGTAAAATTCTGAGTGCTAGATTAGTGTATAGATAATGAAAACATGTTATTTTGTCCAGATTCATATTCGACTTAAATTTTGACTTTGTTCTATAATAAACATAACAATATTTTTAACTGATAGTGTGGAACAAAAACTATGGAAATATGAGGGTATTTTGTTTTTTTGTTTTTGTTCTGTTTTGTATTTTAAGACAGGGTTTTTCTGTGTAGTCTTAGAATTCACTCTGTGGACCAAGCTGGCCTTGAGCTCAGAGATCTGGATCTGGATCTGGATCTGGATCTGGATCTGGATCTGGATCTGGATCTGGATCTGATCTACGTCTGCCTCTGCCTCTCTGCCTCTCCTGCCTCTCCTGCCTCTCCTGCCTCTCCTGCCTCTCCTGCCTCTCCTGCCTCCTCTCCTGCCTCTCCTGCCTCTCCTGCCTCTCCTGCCTCTCCTGCCTCTCCTGCCTCTCCTGCCTCTCTCTGCCTCTCTCTGCCTTTCTCTGCCTCTCTGCCTCTCCTGCCCCTCCTGCCCCTCCTGCCCCTCCTGCCTCTCTGCCTCTCTGCCTCTCTGCCTCTCTGCCTCTCTGCCTCTCTGCCTCTCTGCCTCTCTGCCTCTCTGCCTCTCTGCCTCTCTGCCTCTCTGCCTCTCTGCCTCTCTCTCTGCCTCTCTCTCTGTCTCTTTGCCTCTCTGCCTCTGCCTCCTGAGTGCTGGGATTAAAGATGTGTGCCATCACTGCCTGGCAAAATATGAGATTCTTAGATAAAACCCACAACATTGACATAAATGCTGAAGATTCTTTTTCAGGATTTTGGTACCCTCAAGGCAGAACTCTCACAAAGCCACCTTATACATTTTGAGAATCTTTCCTCATATTGCAAAATCTCTTTTAAAAAAAAAAAAAAAAAAACAAAAAAAAAAAACAAAAAAACAAAAACAAACAAAAAAAAAACCAACCTAGAAAAGTTGTTTTTTTTTGTGTGTGTATGTTTTGTTTTAAATGAAACTACCTTATTGTATTGCGATCTTTCTCTAAAATACGCATGGTAGCATCATTGGTGAGAAGTTGCTAGTCAACTTGGCAAGTGCTCTGGGATCACCTAACTCACACTGACTGAGTTGACTGTAACAGTTACGGCTGATTTCCTTACCAAAGGCTATACTTACAAAATATTATGCAACACCCATAACTACTGTGTGTGTGTGTGTGTGTGTGTGTGCATGCTTGTGTAGGCATGTCTGTGTTTATATGTATGTAGAGGAGGCCAGAGGTTAATCGTGATTGTCATTCACCTGTGTTTTGAAAAAGAGTCTTCCATGGGAAAGGAGCTCATCAAATATTCTCAGCTGGCTGCCTTGCAAGCCCCAGAGGCCTGCCTGTCTCTACTCCCCACTCCCATATACACCAACCCTGAGATTACAGGTGTGTGCCACCACACCCAGCATTTTCACATGAGTTCTGAAGCTTGAGCTTAAGTCTTTTTTATGAGCACAGCATGTAACTTTAGTGACTGCAATGTCTTTCCATCAGCCCCTCATGAGTTTTTTAAAAGACAAAACACACAAATGTATCTGCCTTAAAGATGAAGAAATAAAAACTGTCGAGGCCAAGGAACATAGAAAGGAACCTACTACTATCATGTTCTCAGAGCAGTGTGATTTCTAACTGCATTCTGAGTACTTTTGATGATGATGATTGTAGCTTTTGCCCCTCATCAAAGAAGCTTCTTTTTTCAGTAGATGGAGACCAACATAAAACCACAACTGCTCACACTATAGAGAAGAGCTGGCCATGGCTGCCAGCCCCAGTGGATAGATCTATAACACAGTTCCTTTATGTAAGGCTCAAGGAACACAGGGGAAGAGACAGCAGACTGCAAGAGCCAGAGGGTCAGAACATCTGTCTCAAGATAGTCTCATCTCAAAAACTAAGGACACAAAATTGAAGGAGGCAGGAAGAGAAGGAGTAGTGGAATTCTTCTAAAAGAGTTTATTAATGTAGAAGAGGTCACACAACTTGGAAAAGCCCATCAGGTCAACCCTGCAGCATGTCCTTCTAACAGAGAGAATTACAACAAAGAAAGACAAAGGTTGTGGATTCTCAGGCTAAGTGGGTGTTGTTTAGCAAACAGAATTGTGGTTTATCTCAGGAGTAGACTACTATATAAGTTCTGTTCTTTAGCCATTCCTAGTATTTTCTAGTTAACCAAAAATACTTTTAAAAAGTGATTGAATAAATGTTCTAGTGGCAAATTAGGTTACAGATGGCCAGGATTAACTAGAATGTAGCAAAGGAATTTACGAAGTAAGTTCTTAGGCAAACTTTTCAAAGTTTTCTCACAAAACTCTATAAAAGTCTCCTTTGGTAGACAACCTGCAGCGTCTCCAAACACAGCCACATGCAAATGAGGGATGTAATTGCCTTTAAATGTCTCTAGGGACACAATTTACTTTGACAAGTCTTAGAAGACAGCAGTATATTTTAAGCCCCAAGCTAATGTCTTCACCACTCCTGCAATTAAGGAAAATTCTACCTTCTCATTCCCTGCTCTCTAACCACAGGTAAAGGAAAGGCACCCAGACCAACCAGGAATCCTGGAATTTCACAATTAGCAGAGACCTTAGCAGTCAACCTCATATCTCCTCACAGTTGGGCACTGACTTCTTTGCCTTACTCATATGCCCTCTAGTCTTAGAGCTAGCTATTGACCCTCTTTAAGACAGTCTCTTTAGTTGTAAAGTGGGATAATGATGCTACTCACTTGCTGTGAGAACGGATGAGATAATATGTTGAAAACATGTTGAAGTTCCTGACACGCCTATGTACTAAGCTATTTGCCAAATCATACGAAAACACTTGGATCAGCATCTCTCCTAGTACTTAGAGAGTCTAAGACACAAAACACTAAACAAAGCTGCTCCCTCTAGGTAAATGGCCGTGAATGACGGAATTCATTGCATTTAAGATGTAATATATACTGTTGTGTACAAGTTCTGGGGTCAGTGTTCCACACTCACACCTAATCACAACAGGATAAGCAGAGATATCATCTATATAGATATACCTATATCTATACCTACGTGTGTGTGTGTGTGTGTGTGTGTGTGTGTGTGTGTGTAGCTGGGCAGTAAAGTAGTCCTTCCTCTATGCAGTGGTGTAGCCATATTTTAGCTCAGATCTCTGAATGTGTCCTTTTCTCCAGATCAAGGATGGGCTTCTCATTTCGGTACATTGTGTCATTGCTATGTTTCCATGGTGTTTCTCTAACTACATTGTAATTGCTGATTTCCTCTCTAATACTTCAATTATCTGCAGTATATGACACACACTAATTGAAGTGCAGTTTGTGGCAAGAAGCAGGTCTTATTTTGTATCCAATATCTGTAACTTCAAGGCAACACTTTGAATCCTTTGATGTAGCAATCAGAAAGATCTTAAGGTATGATGGAAATTTCCATGTTGAACCCGTTGGGTTTGAGAGAAATGGAAAGATGCTGAAAGTACTTTTTCTAACAGACAGAGAGAGGACCTTGGAGCCCAGAAATAAAGTGAGAGAACAAAAACAAAGGTTCAAGTAAGCCACCAGATAAACAAGTTCTTCAAAGAAATAAGAGGATCTACAGAAGGCTGAGAAATCTCTTAACTATCCAACAACAAATCACTGTCAGGCTGAAGAGTCAAGGCCTGGGAAGTCACCCACAGAAGCCACTTTGGACTTGGAAAATTCCCAAGGCAAATGGTTAAAATCATTTAGATGAATTAGGTAGGTATCTGCTTATACATCACACACACACACACACACACACACACACACACACACACACTTCATTTATGTCACTCAACTCCTTAGTCTCCCAGAGGAAGCTTCTGTCAATAACATAATTCTATCAACTAGGTGAACTCCAGAAAATTCAAGTAACTTTCCCAAGATGATGAAACTCATATTTGTTCAAGTTGAGGATGCATCTAGGCATCTAGTCTAATACCCCAGACCATACTCTTACCCATTTTTTCTTATGCCAAAATTATCAGAAAAGAAAAATAACACCAACATTGTAATAAAAGCCAAGGTACATCTCAGAGCACCCTATGTTTAGGTAAACATGTGTGACATAGCTACTTTATTTGTCTGTTGCAAGAGCACAAAGTTGACACAACCAGATTGCTTCTTTTGGCATTCATAATTAGAGAGAAACTGGCAAAAAATAGACCAAGATGAGCTGCCATTCTCATAGGTAATAAATGGTCCATGCAGATGCAAAGCTTATACAATGAAAATCGAAGGCTAAAATGCATTTAGTCTATAATGAATGTGATAGGTCTTAGTTTCAGTCTTACCCCTGAAGAATCTCCCTGACATGTGGAATGGCATACGCCAACAGCTTTTGGGATTTACTTTTTTGTTTGTTTGTTTTGCATTAATTTATTAATTTATTCTCTTTACATCCTGATCACTGTCCCAGCTTCTCCAAGTCCCCCCTCTTACACAGTCCTTCCCACTGGTTCCTGTCCCCTTCTCCACTGAGAGGGTGGAAGCTGCCCCGTATTCCCCAACCCTGGTACATCAAGTCTCTGTAGGGATTAGGCATATTCTCTCCCAATGTGGCCAGACAAGGCAGGCCAACTAGAGGAATGTATTTCACAGGTTAGCAACAGCTTTAGGGACAACCCTCACTGTAGATATTCGGGACCCAAATGAAGATCAAACTGCACTTCCGCTACATATGTGCAAGGGGGCCTAGGTCCATACTGTGTATGCTTTTTGGTTGGTGGTTCAATCTCCAAGAGTCCCCAAGGGTTCAGGTTAGTTGACTGTTGGTTTTCCTGTAAAGTTCCTATCCCTCTGGGTCCCTCAATCCTTCCCCCAACTCTTCTACAAGTCTACCTGAGCTCTGTCCAGTGTTTGGCTGTGGGTCTCTACATCTGTTTCTGTCAGATGCTGAGTGGAGACTCTCAGAGGACAGTTATGCTAGGCTCCTGTCTGCAAGCTTAACAGAGTATCGTTAATAGTGTAGGGATTTGGTGCTTACCCATGGGATGCATCTCTAGTTGGGCCATTCATGGGTTGGCCATTCCTTTATTCTCTGCTCCATCTTTGTCCATGTATTTCTTATAAACAGGACAAAGTTTAGGTCAAGAGTTTTGTGGTAGGGTTGATATCCCTATCCTTCCAGTGGGGGTCCAGCCTGGCTCAGGAGGTGATCATTTCAGGATCCAGGGATTGACTTACTGTTCTTCAACTGTCCATAATCTTAACACACTCTTTTCTATCTACTATCACTATGTTCCATTACTGCACTAAAAGCGCAGAGCCTTTCCTGTCATTCTGCACTATAATTCTAGTGTCCAGAAGAGCTCCCAGCAATTAGTAAGCACTCCATGAATAATTGATGAAATGAATATAAAAAAATCAAAGTTCATACATTATGCCATGAAATCCAATTAAACAAATGTGACAGTTAGGTACACTGTGTGGACCTGTCTGGGAAGAGTATATGAAAAGAAGAAACTCTTGCTCACCTTCCTTGCAAAAATCACTCAGATATATTGGGAAAACAAATGAAACTGTGCGACACAAGTTCACAATGATTGACACATTTGATTTATACATCCACAATTTAGTTATGCTCCAGGGAGATCATTAAGCGAAACAGACAACTTATCTCTTGCACATGGTGAAATATGCAACTCTGGAGTGAGAAGAATATGTTTTACAAGGAACTTTGTTTCCAAGAAAACCTGGGACTGGAGAGCCATGGAGGGTTTTGCAGATAGAATATATCAAGTTTCCGGATGTCAGGAGATAGTTGGCAATACAAAAGCAAAGGAAAAAACTGTTGCCCTTATAGATAATGGTCTCTTCAACAAAGTAAAATGGGATTCCCTTACTGCATCCATCTTCCCTGACTGCAGAGTTCTCTGGGGTACCTTCAGCTGCCCTGAACAGCCTATGTCCCAGCTGGACCTCCATTCTCCTACCACCTCTCTGTCCACCTTCATCAGACCTTCTGATTAAGAACCATACAGGTTAGATTCTGTTATTGCATCCATCTTCCCTGCCTGCTGAATCCTCTGGGTTACTCTCTGCTGTCCTGAGGAATGTGCAATGAGCAGTGAACTACAACACCCCACTCTCACAATTGACAGCTCATCTAGACAAAACAGAGAAATAATGAAACTAACAAACAGTATGAAACAAATAGACCTAACAGACAAGTACAGAATATTTCATCCATACACAAAATACACCTTCTCAGCATCTCATAGATCCTTCTCCAAAACTGACCATACAGTTGGTCACAAAAAGTCTCAACAGACACAAAAAGATTGAAATAACATTTTGTATCTTGTGAGACCACCATGGATTAAAGCTGAACCTCAACAACAGAAATACCAGAAAGCCTACACACCCATGGAAACTGAATAAGTCTCTACTCAATGATCTCTGGGTCAGGAAAGAAATGAACAAAATTAAAGTCTTCCTAGAATTCAATGAAAATGAAGCTACAACATACCCAAATTTATGGGACACAATGAAAGCAGTGCTAAGAGGAAATTTTAACACAAAGTGCCTCCATAAAGAAATTAGAAAGCTCTCATACCAGCAATTAAAAAGTGCACCTGACAGTTCTATAGAAAAGAAGCAAACACACTGAAGAAAAGTAGAAGGCAGGAAATAATAAAAATCAGGGCTGGAATCAATCAGAAACAAACAAACAAACAAAACAATACAAAGAACTAATAAACTAAGAGCTGGTTCTTTGAGAAAATCAACAAGATAAATAAAACCTTAGTCAAACCAACCAAAAGACAGAGAGACAGTATTCAAATAAACAAAATCAGAAATTAAAAGGGACACATACAATAGACACTAAGAAAATTCAAAGAATTGTTAGCTCTTACTTCAAAAGCCTGTATTCTGTACTACACAAACTTGGAAAATCTTAATGAAATAAATTATTTTCTAGACAAATACCACTTACCAAGATTAAAAATCAAGACCAGGCAAACCATTTAAACATCCCTATACCGCTATGAAAATAATAATATCAGTCAAAAAAAAAAAAAAAAGCCCCAGGCCAGATTGTTTTAGTGCAGAATTCTATTCCACTTTCAAAGAAGAGATAATACCAACACTCCCCAAAGTATTCCACAAAACAGAAACGAAAGAAACACTGCCAAATTCGTTCATAAAGGCACAATCACCCTGTTACCTAAATCACACAAAGACTCAATAAAAAAAGAGAATTTCTCTTATTAACATTGCAAAAATACTCAATAAAATACTCGAAAACCAAATACAGGAACACATCAAAAAACGTTTTCCGCCATGATCAAGTAGGGTTCATCCCAGGGATGCAGGGATGGTTCAATATATAAAAGTCCATCAATGTAATCCACCATATAAACAAACTGAAATAAAAAAGACTACATGACCATCTCATTGGATGCTGTGAAAAAGCCTTTGACAAAAATCCAACACCCCTTCATGTTAAACGTCTTGCAGAGATCAAGGATACAGAAAGACCAAAAGAGTCAACTAACCAGGACCCTTGTGGCTCTCAGAGACTAAACTACCAATCACAGAGCATATACAGGATGAACTTAGGCCCACTGCACATATGTAGCAGAAGTGCAGTTTGATCTTAATGTGGGTCCCAAACAACTGGAATACGGCTATTCTGTGGGGTATGTTCTTCTAGCTGAGCTGCCTTGTCTGACCTCAATGGAAGAGGATACACCTAGCCTTGCAGAGACTTGATGTGCTAGGGTTGGGAATACATGGGTTGGAGGGATTTTACCCTCTCAGAGGAGAAGGTGAGTGGGGATGGGAGGATGAACTATGGGAGAGGATAGCAATCAGGATGCAAAATGAAGAAAGAAAGAAAGAAAGAAAGAAAGAAAGAAAGAAAGAAAGAGAGAAAGAGAGAAAGAGAGAAAGGAAGGAAGGAAGGAAGGAGGGAGGGAGGGAGGGAAGGAGGGAGGGAGGGAGGGAAGGAAGGAAGGAAGAAAGAAAGAAAGAAAGAAAGAAAGAAAGAAAGAAAGAAAGAAAGAGAAGGGAAAAGTAGAAAGAAGGAAAAAGAAAGTAAAATGAACTTTTAGAGGTAATTGTATTTAAAGCCAAATACAAGGTAGGTTGCAAACATGTTCAAAGAAAAAGAGTTATAACAGTTAAGACTCAAAAAGTTTAGTTTAAGAATCCAGTGGAAGAACAAAGGTATAATTGGTCAATGTGGATGAAAGGAGGAGATAACACCACTCCATCTGATTGTGGGTATGCCAAAAGACGCTAAGCCTTCGGCTCCTGGTTGTTCAGTCAGTCTCTTTCCCTTTTTCTCATTCAATAATATTGTTTCATATTATATGTTCAGATATATACATACATGCACATATTTTATGAATGTAATTGTGACAAACATTCAAGCCTGAAACTTGTTTTTCCTTGTTATATCTCCTCAGCATATATTATTTGTCAGGAGATTTGATGGTTTCATTTCAAAAGTAGCAACTTGGTTGCTTTTCATTTACCATAGAATCTCAGGCAATACAGTGTTTGACCTCATGACTCAGACTCTATGAAACATACTAATTTTAGTTTTGAAATTATTTTAAATTTTCAGTAATATGATTCATTTGTCAAAGGACCAAGAAGCATGAGAATTGTAGATGTAGAAATGGATCTTTTAATAGTAAAGGCGTTCTACATTTTTACTGGATCCAGGACCCAATAATCTGGGCAAAAATTAAGAATCAAAGTGAGTCTGCTTGAAAGGCACTATGGCTTCCTAGAAGACTCACAGCAGTATGAGGTAAGAGGATTCAGGAAGATAACAAGAATATCATACCTCTCCCTACCCCCTGGTCCTCCCAAGGAACCCTTTCTCTGCCTTGACCCACCCCAAATGTGATTCCGAGAGAGACACTGCAGAAGGGGAGGCTAGATCATAAATAAAACCATATTGTTCAAGGCAAGGCATTGCCTTTGCCTGTAATGTTTGGGATGGACCTTCCCACTCAGTGAGGAAATCACTTGGGATAGGACTGGAGACAAAGAAAAAGAAAAAAACCAGTCCCATCTTCCTTGAGGTATTCAAGTTTCTAATGTCAATTATGGGAAAGAAAATGAAAATTTGCCAAATACCTAAATAAATATTTATGTGCAGCTACTGTTTAATTGTTGAAAGTGTCATTAGATGCAAATTCCAGCAGTTCAAACATTTTCTCACCCTGTTCATCATGCAAAGCTTCCTACTCCAAGCGGGGCAGGGAGACTTTGTGTGAGAAATTGCAGAACCGCATTTAATAAAAAATGCAGTGAGTTCTACAAAGAATCTGTCTGAGGAGATTAGAGGTGGATTTCTGCCTCAGGGAAGATAGAACTGAGCTAAAATCCAACAGTCACACAATGGCCAAAGGAGCTCTCCAGGCACAGGGAGGAGCCAGGGCCGAGAAAACAACTGAAGAAAAGATAGGTCAAGGTGGCCAGAGCCTAGAGACAGGGCTGGTGAAGGGTGTGAAGGGAAGCTCGGGATAGAGATAGAAATAGTGAAATTCTCTTTTACTCATCAATTGTTGCCACTATCACAACTCAATGGAAAAATTATCATTATGCAGTGAATGGTGGCTAACACACAAACTCACAACTGGCCACAGGGCAGAGAATATGTGTCCAAGGAGTGCTCAGACACAAATGACACACCTACCTCTCCTCGCTCCCCTCCCACCTATACACTTACACATTAAGGAGCGCACGTGCGCGCACACACACACACACACACACACCACCACCAACACCACCACCAACACCACCACCACCACTGATACTCAGAGAACATAGCAGAAGAAGAGGCAGAAAGACCCTGAGATTAGAGAAAAATAATGTCTTCTGGATGTGACAGGGCCACTGCATTCTTGAACTCACAGCAGCTTTGTTTGATTCCATGGGATCTGCAAAAGACCAAGCCAGTCAACACTCCAGCACTGAGTGGGAAGGTGAGCCTCCACACGTATCCAAAAATCTATGGACAGTAGAAGCTTTCTCAAGGAGGAAGAACCAGTTTTCTTTCAGGGCATGGCTCCTGGAAGGTTAACTGTGTTCCAGTGCTTGACCCCACAATTAGGAATATATTAGCAGCACATGTTGGAGTTGATAGGCTATTTTAAATGGGGACATAAATTTGGCAGGTAGGGAGGTTTAGGAGGAGTTGGATGAGTTGGGGTGAACAAGATCAAAATATATTGTATGAAGTTCTTGAAGATTTAATAAAAATATTTTATACAGAGGAATAGCAGGACATACAATAAGCGGGGAAATAGAAAAAAATAGGGAAAAACTTTGTGGAGAGGGGAATAATATATAACACCCAAATGTTTGAAAAAGCTATAGGAAAATATTATTTTATGTTCACTAAAAATTCAAATGTACTACAGGTAATGCACATATTGTTCAAATGAAGTCGTACCCCTTGTAGAAATGCTCTCTCCAAGAGGCATAGATTATCTAACAAACTTGGAAAAGTCCCCTTCAAGTTATTGGTCAGAGTAACCCAAGAGGCTCCCCAAACAATACAGCCTATTGCCATTGCCCTTGGTTTCCTCTCAGAACCAGAAAGTAAAACTCTATAGCTGAAAACATGCACACTTCAAACACAGGAATCAAATTAGATATGATATGAAGCCTCCTCCCTGAGGAATAGCTCTTACTATATCATAGTGTCATGGAAGGTGATAGGCAATCTTCCAAGGGAGACAAGCAATCAATACTCCTACTCAACTGCAAAGCCTGGGTACCACAACAGTGACCAGCATGGCAAGATATTCTCAAGTGTCCAAGGGTGATACATCTTGGGAGTAAGCCACCGCCTCCTAATTGGACTTACAGCCTACTCAGTAAGAGAATTCATGTCTACTATTGTAAACCTACCCAACTACCCATGGTTGGTAAAGCTTTGAACTTTGAAAGAGAACCTACTACTGCCACTTTCTTAAACCCTGTACATTTTCTGACCACATTCTCAATACCCACCTATATATCCACAGAAAAATGTAGCCTTCACCCGCTAATCAGAAAAGGATGTTAATTCTATAGCAGATGGGGACTATTAGTTAATCAGTAGCTGATTAAGATGTAGAGAAGTAACAGGCCACGGGGATCCAAACTCAATCAATAATTTATCTAAAATGTAACATCTACACTTAAGGCTCAGGGAACATTGCAGAAGAGGGGATGAAGAGACCGTAAGAGTCAGAAGACCAGGCTATATCTGCTGCAAGACTGTGTTTTCTATATAGGACAGGGAATCTACTACACCCATGAAATCTCAGTAACATATTTGACTTAAGAAGACCTACATATGATAACACAAATTTGGTTTGTCAACAAAGATGAGGAAATATCACAAGGCCCCACCCCCAGAAGAAGAGCTACAGGCAGTCAGTGATGGCTGAGAGAATGAGAATCTGTCTTCTCCAGAGATGAGCCTCTGATGGGTGAGTCAGTGACAAGTCATCAGGATTAAACACACACACACATGAGTAACACTGAATGGACTCAGTGAGGTGTGTGGGCTAGGGGACATGGGAGCAGGACAGGGAAGGAATTGAAGTAGGGAGAGGGTGGGATAAAAACATGTGTGCATGAAATTCTAAATCAATTAAGTTGAATTAGAAATTAATTTAATTAAATTTAGAAATTCCCTACATCAATCAGTATGGTTGTATCTCAAAGCAAGGGGTAGCTGTTGAAAAGTTCCAGGCAAGTGGCAATGCTTAGAGCAGCCGTTTTCAAAGCTGGCCATTTGTTTGATCTTGTTAGTGGAAATGAATACAGCAACACGAGAATAATTAGAGGATGTGCTGGTGTATTGAGAGATGTTGAGTCCCAATCACAGCCGTACCATGGACCATGATCCACATCAGGTAGATTAGCTTTTGTCTCTAGACTTCAGTCCTGCAAGATCAAGTCTTTGCCCTCTATTTTTTTGAGATAAAGACAACCAGGACCCAGAAAGGCTTATTAATCCACTACCAATCTCAGAGGCAAAACCCTGACAGAGCTGAAATTTAAATTTAAATTTAAATTTAAAAATTTAAGTCTCTCAAATTTTAAAACAGATGGCTTTTAGTGTCCAGTTCTTAACTGCTTCACGACATCCTGAGCCTACTCAAGGAAATGTTCATGAAGGGGCATGAGCTGAAATCTGGAAATTCAAAGCAGACCCCTTCCTGATGGGACACCTTTTAGCATTTGTCTTGGGGTTGGCCAGATTCTAGTCTCTATAGCGGGGGAAAATTCTCCCATTTTTATTCCATGCATTTGCTTCCCTTGGCTTTTGCTTAATTCTCACTGACTTGCATCTTTCCTTTAACCCCAGCTCTGTCTGGGTATCTATCCTGTCTAGTCTCAAGGATCAACGTAGCAATTATAATACACAGGCTACATCTAGGATTTCCCTGTGATTTCTACTTTTTCATATTTTATTTTATTAAATACTAAATTTCATATAGTATACAGTTTCAAAATGGCTTTTATATACTGATGCCCAATTATAAACAAGCTAAGACACACAAATTTCTAAGTATGACACATAGTAGGTCTTACTGTTGGCCAACAGTCCATTTATGCTCCTCTCTCTCTGTGAATGCAATGGAGTCTCATTGTTCATACATACACACATCCATCCATACACACATACACACATATATACATAGATAGAACCTAGGCAATTCAACGTTGTGTTCCTGTCAGGAAAACAAGGAGAGAATGGTTTAAGCCATGGAGGCTGTCACATGTGCCATTTTCATCAGGGCCCTCATGAGACAGGAAGTGAATCTGCTGTGTCACACAGGTTTCTGTTCTTAAGGACCTGCGTGCCTCAAATGAGTAATTCTCTAAGAAACTATTATTTTACTGTTTAAAGGTGAATCTTTTCAATAATGTAGCACCCTCTAACTTTGATTGATTACTTTTCTAAGTCCTCAATTTAACAAATGCACCTCTCCCAAGCCAAGGGAAGGAGGTCTGGGGACAGTTGGAGGGGAAATGAGATTCTTTCCACAGCAGTCTGAGCTCGTGAAAGATTTATCTCACATCTCCGTGTGGCCTCAAGCCACATACGCTCTCAGAGTCACCGGACTTCTAAAGTAGTTTTCTTTGTTTGTTTGTTATTCAGTTAAATTGACCAGAAATGGAGACTGGAAAGAGCTGATAAGCATATATCTGCAACAAGTGAAGCAAAGGGGGAATCATTAGGCACCCTAAAGTATGAAAAACAAACAAACACAGTTTACACAGGAGAGAGGATGCTGAACTGAAATTTTAAAAAAGCAATTATTGGAGGTTTAGTTGTCAATTGTAACTTTCTGGGGTGGGGGGGAATATCCATGATCATATGAACTTTGCTATACAGGCATATTTTAGGAAAAGATCATGTAGAAACACAGAGTGAAATCATGCTGAACTGGCCTGTAGTCTCCTGGGCAGTTGCACCACCTCCTGCCAGCTGACTCCCTTAGCTTTTTGTTCCTGCCATCAATACAAAATTGGAAATCAACTTGGCTGAGGATACCTATCTCCACAGAAGATTTTGCAAGCAATTGCTAGTCCATACCAACCATTGGGTCTTCAGTATCTCTGAGAGTACCTGGCTGAGTAGGAGCCCTCCACAAGGAGTGCCCTGGTGAAAGAATCACTGAACTGCCAACATCTGTCTCTCTGGAACTAATTTTTTTGAGATGACTCAGGAAAGCAAAGAAAGATACCAGGTGGTATCTGTTAGGTCACTGGTGTCAAATGCGGTCTGCTCCACACATTACTCTGCTCTTACCTATCCAGGGAAATGCAGCAGAGGTGAAAAATCGATGCTGTAGTGAGTAGTACATCCAGAGAGGTCCGGACCAGGCAAAACATCTCCCCATAAATCCAGATGTGTTGGACCAGCTCCATGGCACCAAAAGGCATCACCAGCACCGAAACCAGCAGGTCGGCAAAGGCAAGAGACACAATGAAATAGTTGGTTTTTATTTTCCTGTGAGTGAAAAGGTGGTGGGGGAAGGGTGTGAGGAAGAAGGTGGGGAGAGCCAGGGAAGAATCAGGGAGAGTGGAAGGAAGGAACAAAAGGAGGTAGAAAAGAAAAGAAGAAATCACACATTAAACATAATCCATGAGTCTCAATTTTCTCTTCTGCACCACGGCCAAGGAGATTCTCTGTGCTCTGCCCTCATGCCCCAAAGCCCTTTTTTGCCTCTCTCTTCTGCCCTTCTGGCCTGACCAGAGGCCGTTGGTGTATGGAGAACCATTCTGAGGTTCCACACAGTTGTGCTTTCTCCTGCCTACTCTTCTTGCCAGTGTCCACCCTGCCTTTGGTCACAGCTGAGGCATTCCCAGGGAGCCCTCTCAAGATGCTGCCTTCAGACAGTGTTAAGCTGTAGCATTCTCAGCAGCTACAGTGACCTCTTCTGAACCCACCATGTGTGACTCCAGGCAAAGTTCTGTGTTGTTTTTGTCTCTTCCTCTTTACTGGGTCAGGGCATGTCTGGCTTAGAGACAGGTTACCTCTGTCTCACCTCTTTTTTCATGGTCCAATGCTACATACCCAGGCCATGCACTAGAAATACCCTGTGGATTTTAGGAAACTTCAGTGCCCAGGGTTCAACTCAGATCAATTAGACAAAAAAAAAAAAAGACAAACAAACAAATAAAAAACTGGGTGGATATCATCCTCTTCTGCTGAATATTGCTACCTAAGTTACAGGATGGCCAATTAAAATTTGATGTTTAACAATGGATACTTTTAAAATATAACTGTCTCCAGACTATTACACAGGCCACACCAATACCATACAGTATTGTTTTGAAAAATATATTAAGTGATTATAATTGTAGCTACAGTTGAGGCTGGTAAGATATAAAATGTGGTAGATATAGTGTTTATTCCCTAAATCAATCTTTAGTTATGGTTGATTTATTCCCTGAACCATTGATACATAGATAGATAGATAGATAGATAGATAGATAGATAGATAGATAGATAGACAGACAAACAGATAGATTCCAGAAAGGATGGAAGTACTCCAAGGTGTTCTTATGGTTATGTTGGTGTTGGGGTTGTAGGATTATGTGTAGTCCCCTTTCTGTTTTTCAAAATCTGTCCTCATGAAAGTTTTCCATCATCATGATAAATTACAATAGAAATTACTCAGAGTCAACTTTACAGGGAGATCCCTCTGACACCCATGTTTGCAGAGAGTTCCCCTTGTGCTGCTCACCTGAGCTGCCTGTCCCTGCACACAGCCACCATCACCAACAGGTTGCCCAGGATGGCCATCAGGATAACCACTGCAAGGAACGTGAGCAGCAGGACCTTCTCCACGGACCCGAAACCCTCGTTAGAACTGGAGGTTATGGAAACACAAAACACCCAGATGTGAGGGAGCATCAGACACATTGGAAAGGCCATTCATTTGCCCCCCGCCCCTCCCCCCCAGTCTTCAGGAAGGTCACATCATCATTACCCAACAATAGCAACATGTTTTATGCACCTGAATCTGCCAAGGTCTGCCATCACTTGACAGTATCCCCAGTTGGCTGGAGAATATGAGAGGGAGACTGGGAAGGTGAATAGTTAGCCTTGACTGCATATATTTTTGTTTTCCTTCAGACTCACCTTGCCTAGTAATTAGGTATGTACTTGGTTGATTTCTGGGTTTCACACCTGACTCATCTACAGTGCAAGTTCCTCCACACCAGGACCTCAGCTATTTGATTCATTGAGGTGTGTTCAACTCATGATTCTCGCTTATCAGATGGAGGAGATGATCTGTGATCAATGGGTGGTAGTCACTGAAACCAAGGTCTGCATGAACACAAGGGCTATGCGTTTTTTATCCTATTCTAGCTTGAGTAAAAGCTGCGGTTTAAGCTGTGTAATGTCTAGAAAGAAACAGCCATACTCAACAGGTGTTCTTGTGACAGTTCACAAATGACCTCAACATTCTGTGAAGCTCAAAGGATAAGAGGTCCTGGGACCTCTTCTACTTCATGACCTGTTTCTTCACTGATACCTAATATCTCTCTGACACTCACATCCTTGTCAGTTTCAGTACCTGATTAGACTCCACAATTTTTTTTTTTTTTTTTTTTTTGCCAGTATAAGATCAGGTTTTGGTTTATTAGGTTGAAGTGAAGGTTCCTTCTCAACAAAAGCACAGCATTTGCAGGCTACTCTGAAACTGCAGGGAACAATTATGTTCCTAATGTCACAAAAAGGTCCTTTTAAGAAGTTTGAAAAAGCCAGGCAGTGGTGGTGCACACCTTTAATCCCAGCACTTGGGAGGCAGAGGCAAGAAGATTTCTGAGTTCAAGGCTAGCTTGGTCTACTGAGTGAGTTCCAGGACAGCCAGGGCTATACAGAGAAACCCTGTCTCAACAAAACAAAACAAAACAAAACAAAACAAAACAAAACAAAACAAAACAAAACAAAATGAAGTTTGAAAAAATTTTAAACTGTTGGACATGAAGTGAACACATCAGCATGGAAAACTGGCGGTGGTAAGCTGTTGGAACACTTTAGGGCTCCATCTCTGCAGCGTTGATGCCCATTCATATAGAACATGCTATCAGTGTTTCATATAGAACATGCTATTAGTGTTTCATATAGAACATGCTATCAGTGTTTCATATAGAACATGCTATCAGTGTTTCATATAGAACATGCTATCAGTGTTTCATATAGAACATGCTATCAGTGTTTCATATAGAACATGCTATCAGTGCTCAGCTGCTACTTGTCATTCCTGCATGCTTATGTTCAACCCTTAGGTGACGTGCAGCAGCCAAGCAATATTTCTCATCTTCATGGTGTGGACTGCCTGACATAACTTTCAGAATTATTTTATAAATATCTCCCTCTCAGACTGTCTCTGGTTATATTTTCATTGTAACTTCAAGTGACAGTAAAGTCTCTGGTCTATAGTGTGTGCGGTGTGTGGCCATATGCAATGCATACTGCATAGGCACATGCTAGTTTGCTGACTGAGTGACAGGCATGTAATATTCCACAAAGGGAGGCACATTCTTCACTGTATTCCAAAGCATTCTTTGAAAGCATAGA
The DNA here is from genome assembly GCF_011762505.2 of Arvicanthis niloticus. Lineage (NCBI taxonomy): Eukaryota > Metazoa > Chordata > Mammalia > Rodentia > Muridae > Arvicanthis > Arvicanthis niloticus. The sequence goes on from NC_047671.1 coordinate 26,545,648, forward strand.
GGAGATCTTACCTAAAATAGAGAAGATCCAGCAAAAAAAAAAATTTTAAAGGGGGGATTTCTTTTTAACGATCAGAAGGAATATTCCACTTGAAATAAGAGTAGATTAACATATTTATTCATAAAACCCTAAGATGGGCCTAGTGTGTCTATAAGAAAAATAATGCAGAGAGTAAGCAGATATGTAAGAAAATAGGGAGTGTTAGCTCCAAAAAGGATAGGGAGATGGGGATGGTCTGTGGAGGTTAGAAGGCTACCATCGTTGTGTTTGAAGAGGAATGTGTATGTGTGCACACGTGTGTGGAAGTGTACTCTCCTATGTGAGCATGTGAGGAGGCAGAATTGTTTCTCCATTATTTTTAGGGTTTTATTTGGGTTTTTTTGTTTGTTTTGGTTTGGTTTTGAGAGAGAGTCTAACACTAACTTAGAGCTTGTCACTTGGGCTATATTGGCTGGCCAGGGAACCAAAGGAATCCACCTGCCTTTGTCCTCAAGTCATAGGCAACACCACCATGCCCAGCATTTACTAGGTAAACACATGTGTGCATGTATATATATATGCACTCACACACACACGTGTGCATACACATACAAAGGCACACACACAAACACATCTCTATACCTGCTTCTGTACAAACACACATACACTCTATACGCAAAATTTTTTAAATTATATTCTTATTTATTTATTTGTTTGTTTGTTTGTTTATTTTGAGACAGGGTTTCTCTGTGTAGCCCTGGCTGTCCTGGAACTCACTCTGTAGACAAGGCTGGCCTCAAACTCAGAAATCCGCCTGCTTCTGCCTCCCAAGTGCTGGGATTAAAGGCGTGCACCACCACTGCCCGGCCACAGAAAATACTTTTAAGATTCTGGTTGTGTTGCTCTACCCAGAAAACTGATTTAATTGTTCTTGTCTGTAGTCTGAGTGTCAGAACTTTTGAAGCTCCAAATTATTCTGATTTGTAACCAAGGTTGAGTCTCACTGAAGAAGGAGATAAGAACCTTCTCATTGCCAGGGAGAGACTTCAGTGGCTTCCTGGAATTGCTTTGAATTTATTTCAGAACACCTGGCTCAACTGAGAGACTGATTCACAGTTGTTAGAATAACTACAGTCAAAACAGAGCAAAATAAACAAAACCAAGTGTTACCATCAATGTAAGGGATTTGGAGTCTATGTGTATCTCTAATGGGATTATAGAAGGCTCAGTATATTCTCAGAATGACCACACAAACCCAGAAATTCAGTTGTAAATACATATTCCAAAGAACTGAGAACAGGAATACAAACAGAATGTTTTATACCAACATTCTTAGCAGCATTAGTGATAAAGGCCTGGAGACATAATCTAGTGGTTTATATCTGTGAACAGACAATAAATTAATCAGAATGTAATAGACATGTAAACACATATATGTATTGGAATATTATGTTTCCATAAAAGGCATGAAGGAATGACATACGCTTCAATATTGATATACATTGAAGATATCATGCTGGGTGAAATGCACCAGAAATAAAAGAGCAAATATGCGATTCTGCTTATATTAAAATCACAGAGTATACAAATTCACAAGATAAGAATGTAAATTGATAACTCCTCAGGCCTGGGGGTGCAGGGTAATGGGAATTGTTACTTAATAGGTAAGAGTTAACCTTTGCGTTGCTGGAAAATTTCTGGAAATAGTATTGATGATAATAGCTCCACACCATTGTGGGTGTACTTCTTATTACAGAAATGTTTGATTATAGTCATTATTTAATATATTACTGATCAATTGTCTGTTTGTGTTTTATTATAATACCAAAAGAACATATGGATAAGTATACATCATGATGCTAATGTAGAAGACTTCTGTGTCAGTGGCCAGTTGATCTGGGTATTTTAGGCTACTTTCTTATCAACAATGGCTGATAGAAATATATCATTAGCAGATGGATTCTCTACATAGCTCACATTCTCCATTAGAACTGCTTTCCCTTGGCTGATTTCCTTCTTTTAGGAAGAGAAAACATGTTCAGAGTGTTTGTGATGGACACCTCTGGCTGCAAAGAATATGTGTTTAAAGAGCACTGGGCACAGGTTCAATGTCATGGTTCATTTGTGGCACAGCAATGGGGAGCTGGAAGAGGGTAAACTTTTAATTGTGAGTGATAAGCTCAATTGAACCATAGAGTGAACTTTTATAAATAGGCAAAAATAAGTATAAATTCCAGTAACAATGAGTAAAATAAATTAGAAGCTACTCTTTCAAAATCTGTGTTAGATCCTTGGGTTGCCTCTGACATCCTCCGGGAACACCGTCAAGAGCAATTAGACAGTTCTCACCACAGAGGTGACATCTATACTAAATGGGCTCTTTGACAGCTTTTCCTATGAGAAATTCTTCTTTCGTTTCTTTTTCAATGATCTTTTGACCCATTAACAAAGAAATTCTATAAACTTGCTGGCCAGATTTAACACTTTCTCTGTTCTCAGTAAAAGAAAATGCAAAGACTAAACCCGAGTTCTCTCTACAGGTTGGTTTAAATAAAACCACATGTCAAAGGACAGCATTAATACAAATAACTGTCACAAGTAGCAGAAGCCTGTGTGTGCACAAGCATAAGGTATGGATCATGCTACAGATGGTGTTTGCTTCCACATTGGCTCTATTAATAATACACCATGTGACTAAATCATTTACTTATTCCCTCTAAGCCTCAAAAGTTAGATCAAATGTCTTAACATCCACCATGTACACAGTGAGGGGCAACTACGCGCTAAGTGCTGTGCTGGACACTGACAAAGTCCTCGTCCCCAAGGAGTTCACACTAGGGCAGAAACAGAGAAGACAGAAGTGGACATTCAGAGAACAAACGCAGATGTGCTCAGTACTTCAAAATTGTCCTCTCACTTTGATGTTTGTAATTCACTGGGTTTCCTTTCTCAAATACGGATTCTGTTTTTATACATCTCAGGTGAAGCACAGGCTTTTGGCGTTTTAACCTTGTGTGACACGGATGCTCTCACTCTCTCTTCTATCTTGTGGAGGGAGGATGAAGCTGCATGTGGGTGCGCATGCACTCAGAAGCTGGAGGTTGACCTCAGATTATGTCCTCAATCGCCTCTCCATCTTGTGTTCTGAAACAGGTTCTCTCGATAACCCTGAAGCTTACCAGTTCAGTTATTATAGCATGCTACAAAGCCCAAAGATCCTCCTGTATCTTCTTCACCCATGCTAAAGTTACAGGTGCATACAACTATGTCTGGCATTTTAATGCACACGTGGGGGAGTGGATTTAGATCTTTGTGAGTCATCTCTCCAGACTTCTGAATTACAAAACTCTAAAGGGCATAAACACGAAGGTGGAGTATAGAGTGATTAAATGAGAGGAAAATGTTAGGTAGTCCAGGAACTCTACAGATGACATTCAGGTGACCTTTTCAGAGTACTCAGACATAGAGGAAATAGAGGGGTGAGGCTTATGTGAAAATGCCTTGAGACAGAAAAACCTTTTAGGTTCTCCCTCAGAGAGGCAAGCACCTGAAACGAGCACACATAAGTACCAAGGAGTAGACTCTGAGGGCCGGTTTTCCCAGATGAGAAGCTAATGTCCTACTGAAAGATACAGAAATGTAGGAGCAGAATAATGTCATTGGGAATGAACAAGAGAACAAATCAGAAGAGCTTTAGGTAAGTCTCAAAAAATCAAACAGCACAGTGCTTGGAGTAGAATTGGAGATATGAGGAGAGGCGTGGGGGCTGGAGAGATGGCTCAGCAGTTAAGAGCACTGACTGCTCTTCCAGAGGTCCTCAGTTCAATTCCCAGCAACCTCATGGTGGCTCACAACCATCTGAATTGGAATCTGATGCGCTTTTCTGGTGTGTGTCTGGGGAGAGAAGAGGGTGGCTCATTTGAGGCAGTAGAGGTGGTCTTCCCATAGAAGACAAACTGGTTGTCTGATGCCAAGTGGTCAGCCCAAAACACCATGCATACAAGTAACAATATACAAACAGAGAAGATTGTATTTAAGAATGTATAGGTATATAATAACAATCAATAAAACAAGAGGCCATGAATTTGAGAGGGAGTGGGGAGGGATATTGTCTTAGAGTTTCCATTGCTGTGAAGAGACATTGTCATCAAAAAAACTTCTATAAAGGACAACATTTAATTGGGGCTAGATTATAGATTCAGAAGTTCAGTCCATTATCATCAAGGAAGGAAGCATGGTAGCATTCAAGCAGGCATGGCACTTGAGGAGCTGAGAGTTCTACATCTTGTTCCAAAGGCAAACAGGAGAAGACTGACTCCCAGGCATCTAGGAGGAGGGTTTCAAAGCCCACCCCCACAGTGACACACTTCCTCCAACAGGCCACACCTATTCCAACAGGCTCATGCCTCCTAATAGTGCCACTCCCTGAGCTAAGCATATTCAAACCACCACAGGTATATGGAGGGAGGGAAGGGAAAGGAAGGGAGAAATGCTATAACTATTTTATAATCTCAATAATATGAAAAATAGTTTAAAATATTGGTAGATTCAAAGAAGACAGTACTTTACTACAAAAGAAGTAGCATGTACATATATGTTATTTAATATCCAATATGGAAAAATAATAATGGCATGGGTGGTGGTGAGAAGTAAAATCCATATTTTGAATTTGCATGCATAAAAATGCTATAATTTTATTACATGCAAAAATAAGTTGTGAAACACAGGTAAGAGCTGCAAGTGTGCATGTTCAATAGGCAGCTAGGTGTCTGTAGCTACAAATGAGACCAGATAGCCACACAGGAAACACACATGGTATTTGCCTTGGGTAGAAATGCAAACATCCAAGAACGGGCCAGAGTCTTGACCTAAACATGATGTAGACAAGGTAGCAGCTGAAGATATGAAGAAAGAAAGGAGAAAGCATCTATGGATCACCACTAAAGTGCAGCAGAGTAGAAGAAAGGTGGGAAATGAGTTTCCTGATAGCAGGTTGCGATGTTGTGGACATGGGTGGAAAGGCAAAGAGAAGAAGATCTCAGTGCTACTGGAATGATGGATGGAGAGGTGAATAGTGAGGTGGGAAGAGGGGGCAGTGGTCACATGTGAGGCAGCTTTGGATGAAAATCAAATGAAAAGATGGCAGAAGAAAACCAATCAGATAGTCTAAGAGAGCCCCAGGTTTCTGTAGGCTGATGCATCAAAATGCCTAAAAACAGCCCAGCCTGTGTCCTTCAGAAAAACTTGTTGAAGAGAATGTGTGTAAAGGAATAGAGAAAAGCAGAGAACAATAACTGTGGGGTAAAACTGAGAATGGCTCCGCCAGATAACAGCCATTGTTTTATGTATTTACAAATTTGACCATCGCAATCATGTTAGGTTGACAAGAGAACTTTATCACTGGACAAAAGTCTTTGCCAGAGGAAGGGCCTGCTAACCCACATGTTAGGATTGCCATATACAGAGGAAACATCTTTGAAAACACACGGTGCACACTCACAGAGGGTCCTCCTGGGCAGCTCAAATGCTCCAACCCAGCTTCTTTCTTCACCCCTCCCCAGCTCACAATCTTGGTGCATTCACACAAGGATAAGGAGAGCAGCACTTTGTTCTTTCACCAATCACCAGTCAACCAGAAACCGTAACATCAGAAGGTGGTGAACACACAGTCATGAACTCAAGGAAGCTGGATCGAGAGGCAGGTGATGGCCAAAGATCTCTAGTCCACTAGCAAATCAAATAAGAAACAAAAGCAGAACTTCTTGAGAGACCAACCCGACAATGATCAGACTATGTATAACAGTACAATTCTAGCTGAAAAATCTGTGGATCCACTCCTGAAAGCATAAGGCTTGTTCAATTCTCCACTTCCTTAGTTTCTCCTACTTACTAACAACACAAGACCAACCATAGAAAGACAATTAGGTTCCCAAGCTAATCACCAAAGATGCCATGCTTCCTGTAAGTGCATTTTCTATTTTCCTTCACCTGCAGTCCCCACTCAGAGCACCTCCGAAGGCTTGTTCACTTCAGGGCTTCTCTGCTCCTCCTCGGTTTATCTTTGAGTCTTGGCTAAATGTAAGGCATGGAGGCTGGCCCTCTTGCTACAGCACCTTCAGAATGAACAGTCTCCGTGTGCTCTCCATTGTAAAGTCTTGGTTTATTTCCACATGCTAGATAATGTTACAGTCACTAGGAAGTCTATATTTTCATATTAGCATTTGTTTTTCTGGAAGAGATTATTTCTTATGCCTTATGTTACTTTGTGCTGTTTCAGTAAATGATGAGGTCTTTCAGTTAATTTTTCAATAGACTGATTTTCCTCAAGTGCTTTTTTGAAATGAAGGGATGGATAATATTGTATGTGTAGGACCGTTTACTGATGAGAGGCATTACGGTAGTTTCACTTCGCCTCAGCAGCAATCACCCAGAAGTCTTGTGCAACTCACATTGCTGGGCCCACTCATAACAGTTTCTAGTTCAACGCTTTAGGGCTAGAGGCCAGTTCTAACCAGTTCCCAGGCGATGCTAATGCCACTGGCTTGTGAAATAAACTCCGAGGACCATGACTTGAAAACTTAGAAAGGTGTCATTAGTCTGAATCTGTAGCGTCTCATCTTTCCTAAGTGCTTTTCTTCTCAGCTGAGAACCTTGCTTGGAAGTGGGTAGATCTTTACAATGATCACCTGCATGGCTCCATATGAGGGACAAAGCATGAAGGGAAGGTTTTTCTCTTTTTGATGCTGGCTTGTTCCATCTTCACACTTAGGCCATCTGATATCACTGTGCAGCCACCTGGTTCTGAGACAATCTTCTACATCTGTCCAATGGTAGAGCTGGAATTTAAGCCCATGTATTCTGATTGTAAGTTCAGTGCTACTTCCACTAACTTTGAAGCATGCTAATTTGGAGCTGAGTAAATTTCCTTTAAAGAAAAGAAATGCATGCTGAAGTTTAAGGAAAAAAATCATGCTGGATATATAAAATTGTAGGGGAAAACAGAGTAAGTCCTATGAGATAAAAAAAATATATGTAATATATATATATATATATATATATATATATATATATATATATATATATTGGCATTTATAGTATTAAAATAATTCTCACTGATTTTGAAGAGAAGTGGGTAGCTGGTACTCATGTAGTGACAGGTAATTCTGAACTGGAACTTGCATTCTCCTGGAAGCTCCTAATAGAGCTTTTGAAACCAAAGATCGTACATACCAGGCATGAGAGAGCTTCAAAGTTCAAAGAGGTTCTGTCCATACACAGCATTTCGGAGTTAAAAATTACAAAAGAAAGAAGAAATACAAAAGATATCAAGATCAAAGTCGCTGTTCTCTGAGACATGCATGAGTCTGTTAACCAAAGCCAGTTCAGATTTGACACGGTAACAATACACGAGATCCTCCCCACTGCAGCGTGTTAACTATCGTTCCTTTGGGAAATAAAGTGCTTGATGATTGTGTCCATAAATTAGACCGTAAAAGAGGCTCTATCGCTTTAAGAAATTTCTTTCTTACAAAGTAGAAAGTGAGCGGTTGCAGAGATACATTTATGTTTACTTGGGAATTCCATATAGACTCTCTGATTTATTTTGCCAATATGTCTTCACCCACAACTATTTGGGAAAATGCCTACTCACTACAGAAATATCTTCATTTGTGCTAAACGTAGGGTGTTTTTTCAACTTCTGGCTGATGGTTTCTTTGAAAGGGTTGCCTTGTCTGTAAGAATGTTGGTGTGGGATCTAGGGGAATGGGAACTCTGTGTAGCCTCTCTCCTATGGTCAATCATTTACTTCAAGAAGCACTCAACTGAGAGAAGATTTTCCCCATAGTCTGCTAATGACCTGCTCCCAGTCTATTTAAAAGAAGGGAAAGCAAAACAAAATACACCATTGCTTCAAGTTCCTCCACGGTGGGCACAGCCAAACAATAGCACTGGTCCTGCTCAGCCCACTGCATTTTCGTAAATACAGCTTTCACTAGAACACAAACTTTACCCTTCATGGCTTTAGGGATTTTTATGGCAACTTTCAAACAACATAGACAGAGTCCAGTAATTATATAGGAGCTTTATGACCAGCTAAGCTGAAACAACCTCCTCTATAGCCGCTCATGCAGAAAAGTTTGATGGCCCTTGATCTTTAGGAACTAGAGATAGATTTGATTGAAAGAAGAATACAGATAACAGCTGTGGTGGCACACAGGTATAATCGCAGACATTGGGAGGCTGAGACAGAAATACCAGCTTAAGTTTGAGGGCAGCTTAGGCTACAGAGTGAGTTCTAAGCCAGCTAGGGCTACATAAGAAAGACAACATCTCAAAAATACTAAAATATAAATAAAAACAGCAAAGAATATTATATAGAAACAATAAGATCAGGAGAGCCACTGAAGATATCTATCTGTCTGTCTATCTATCTATCTATCTATCTATCTATCTATCTATCTATCTAGATATCTATCAACATAGATAAATATCTAGATATCAACATAGATAGATAGATTGATAGATAGATAGATAGATAGATAGATAGATAGATAGAGATAGAGATACAGAGATATAGAGAAAGATATATAGATATGTAGATGATATAGATAGATAGATGATGGATAGATAGATATGTAGATATGTAGGTATGTATTTTTGCATCATTAATTTTACCTAGACAGTGATAAACATACACCCTCTTACCCATTCAGTCTGCTCTCCATCAGTCAGCTGAGATCTAATATGGTCTCAGTTTAACTCTTTCTTTTCTTGCCTCAGTCCACTTTCCATCCTACTACATGGCAAACCCATCTTTCCAGTTAATTGGCCAAAAATGTGAGATAATTTTTTTATAGACCTCCTTCTCTAATGCTCACACATGTCAGCAAATTCTTTTAACTCTGTCTTCTAAATGGCACCTCATATGTGGCCTTTTATCAGCTTCTGTTCAGTTTCCATTCAGTAGCGCCCAAGTTCATGGCTGCATGTTCTCTGGTGCCATCCTGCTTCCACTACTTTCCACGCACAGTGCAGTCATCCATACACTTTGCAAAATGTTGACAGTGGGACATACCACTTCTGTATTTACCACCCTTGACATAACCTCCTGGAGAGCCACACACAAAGCCCTCGCCATGACCTAAATGGTGATCTTAGGAAGCTTGCTCCTGTTCGATTCTATGATCTCAACTCACCACCTCTCCTTTCCATACATTGCTCCAGATACAGAGGTCCCCAGGCTTCCTTAAGTTCCCAGAATGAGTCAAGCACATTCTCACCGCCAGCTTTCTCAGAAGATGCTGCCCTCTCACCCCCAGCTCTGCATCTTTTTATCCACCTGTATCTTTCCATCTAGGATCTGATCAGCCTCCTCATCAGTTCATTCAGGTCTCTGTTCAGCTTCACCTCTGCAGACAGAGAATGTTTCTGGCCACCCACATTTACATTTCAAGTAACCCCCCTCACTCTCAATCCCTTTGCCATGTGTTATATTAGTATTTGTAGCAGTTACCTGGCACGTATCCCTATGAGCATCAGAGAAAGGCAGACAAGAGACAGAGACAGGCAAATGAGAACCTCAGCTTAACAGAAGCAGTAACTTGGTTTATTATGTTGATTTGTTTCTAGTTCCCACAACACTGACATGAACAAATCATCATCAGTGGTAAAACAACAAGGTGTGGAATACTGAAAGAAAGAATTAACGAATGAATGAGCTGGCTCTTGGTTTAATGTTCTGACTTCTTACTTTTTCACAACTCATATTCCTGAAGTCAAAATTTGGGGAATTTTTACAAAAGAATAAAATACTAATTCCCCCTTTGCTAAAAATCCGCTAATAGCTTTTCATTATTATTTTGGTAAAATGCCAAAGTTGGACCTAGTTAACGCTCTCATTTTATCTTTGACACTGGAGCGTAACCCACTCCACCACAGAAAGATATATAACCCCCCATTAAGATGTCATACACTTTTAACCACTCCTATCTTTCACCTTTACCTGGCAAGCTGTCACATTTCCTTCAGTACAGGATCAAATATCTTATTGGCTATCCAGTATGCTTCAGGAGTGCCTTGTAATTGTGTGTCATAACTAGTTGTATTAATTGATTTTAAAAGTGTATAAAGCAGAGGGCATTTTTATGCATATGTTGTTCTCCATCCCCTGAGCCCAGCCTTCCCTGTACATCTGCTCGGCTCTCATGTCTTCACCTCCTCCCCATAAACACGCCCCTTCTGCTTTCATGATCTATAGATATTCCTGTGCCTTCTCTGCCCTGTCTCCATCTCTCTATCGCTATGTCAGTCTGTCTCTTCTTCTCTGCTCTTGGTCCCCTTTCATGATCTCCTCACACATACACATGCAGACACATTTCCACATATATAAACTTAAACCTAAGGTCCACACATAAGGAAACACATGGGGTACTTGTCTTTGAAATCTGGCTTATTTTGCTTAACATGATGACTTATAGCTCTTGAATTTTTCAGTAAGTGTCATAATTGCATTTTTCTTTATAACTCAATAAAAGTCCGTTAATTTGCCATGTATGGAGGGCAACTTCTTCTGAGAAAGCTGGAGGTGAGAATGTGCTTGGTTCATTCTGGGAACTTAAGGAAGCCTGGGAACCCCTGTATCTGGAACAATGTATGGAGGGAGAGAGTAGTGAGCTGAGATCATAGAGTTGAGCAGGAGCGAGCTTTCAAAGGTCATTACTTAGGTCGGCTTTACAACTCAGTAAAAGCAACTACCAGCTATAGTATCACATTTTCCTTATCTGTCAGTTGATAAACACCTAGGCTAGCTCCATTTCTTAGCTATTATGAATAATATAGAAAGAGACACAGACCTGTAAGAAGCACTGTGGTGGGAATTGAAGTGCATAGTTGGACAACATGGGTGGTTTCACTTTCAGTTGTTTCATGAAACCTATACATACTGACGTCCACAGAGATTCTGCCAGTTCATTTTCCCACCCGTGGTATATGATAGTGCCCCCTTTCCCACATCCTCATCTACATTCACTGCTCTTGTTTTCCTCAGGGTTGCCATTTTGACTGGCATAATTCACATTCTCCCTGATGGCTGAGACAGTTGAGCACTTTTAAGAATATTTATCTGTCATGTATAGTCTCCTTTTAAGGAAGTCAGCTCACTAGCCCATTGATAGACTGGAATTTGTTTTGATGTTTAATTTTCACCGTTGTTCATTCATATCGGGCATATTTACAAAGGCTACTGCGTGTGGTACTAATTGCATATTGACAGCTATAGCATAAGGGTCACACATTATTTTTACAATAAAAACTTTCCTGGAGCAGAGGAAAATATTTTATCAGTGGGGAATAATGGTTTCAGCAGGGTTAATTTCTTTGACAATAAGCTGCCTGTGCTTCATCTACTGAGAATACGTTCTTTCTGGTGAGGCGCCAACTGATCTTTCATTACAGCAAGTAAAAGGAAAATTAACATTTAAATTCCATGTATCCTCTGGGGTATTCTTTTGCAAATGAGTAAATCATGTTCCTGAAGTTATGAAAAACTTTTTTTTTGCAGTTCTTTATGCATTTTAGATACAGACTCTTTGTCTGATAGTAAAGATTTGTTTTCTTCATAGTCTGTGTCATTATGTTGCTGTTAGTTTTCTTTGCTGTCCAGAAGGTTTTTAATCTCTTGGAATTTTATTTGTTGATTTTTTTGGACTGTTTCCTATGATGGAGAAGTCCTTTGCACAAAGTCCTTTCCTTTGCCAAGATTGTGAAGTGTTTTCCTTTAGCCCTTTCAAAGTTTCAGGGCTTACACTGAGGTCCTTAATTCATTTTGAATTATTTTAGTGCAGAATGAGAGACTTAGATCTACTTTTGATCTTTTACATGGAAACATCCAGGTTTCCCAGCATCCTTTGTTTAAAAGGGTTTTCTCTGATGTGTCCTTGACAAACTTTTCTTCGTACTGTGACAAAATATTTGGCAAACATAACTTAAGGAAGAGTTTGTTTTGGAAACAGCTTGAGTACACAGTCTATCATGATGGGGATGTCATCACAAACAAGTAAGGGAGCTGGTTACACTGTCTCCCACGGTCAAGAATCAGAGAGGAATGGATACTGGCACTCAGTGTGGCTTTCCACTTCTCAGCCCATGCAACGGACGATGCCACCCACATTCTGGATGGGCTTTCACACCTCAGTTTAACCTTCCTGGAAACACTCTCATAGACACATACAGAGTTGTACCTCCATGGTGATTCTGAATTCAGTTAAGCTGACAGTGAAGATTAGTCACCGCGACACCTTGGTCAAAATTATATGGTAAAAGCTATATGGGTTTATTTATGAATCCTCTGTTCTATTTTGTTGGACCTATATACTGTTTTTATTTAGAATGCAATGCTATTGTTACTACACACCTATAATATAATTTGAGATCATGTTTCTGCCTAGTGCTGCTATATCTATTTGGGATTTCAGGACTGCTTTTTCTTCCAATCTTGTTGGGGACCGCACTAGCCCCAAGTTGGGGCTGCCAAAATAAATGTTGCAGCCCAGGCAAAATGTTGAGGCCCGGGCCGACCCACGTTTGGGCGGCCACTGTATCCCGGCCCAAGCTGCTGCTCCGGTCTGCAGGTCGGGTTTCAGCAAGAGCGAGGGTGAGGGCAGATTCTACCTAATGTCTCATGTGTATGAATCTCTCTCTCTGGTCTGATGTCTGGTTCTGTCTTCTATAGTCTCCCTAATGTCTTCTCTCTGCTGTGTCTCCCTAATGTCTGAATTCTGATCTGTTCTGTCTCTGCCTTTTATATGTCTCACTTCTAAGCCACGCCTCTAAGCTACACCTTTAATCATGCCCTTAGGTCTTGTCTCTAACTCTGATCTCTATGCTTCTAAGCCATACTCTTAAGTCACACACCTATAATCTCATGCGCCTTTAATCTCAAGGTATCTAAACCAAGATTATTTAATCTCAAGGTATCTAAACCAAGATTATTTAATCTCAAGGTATCTAAACCAAGATTATCGGAGTGTTCTCAGCTGTTGTAGGCTATTGTAATTCAAGTCTCATGTCAGGATATATGGCTCAAGATGGCTGCAAAGCTGATAGCCGCTTTCTGCTAAAAGTCGGCCCCCAACACAATCTTATGAAGATTGTATTACATTTATAGACTCTTTTGGTAATGTGAACCTATACTTTATTTGACATTTGGTAATATTGGCATTTTTATATTAATTCTACCAATCTGTGTCCTTGAGAAACCTTTTCATCTCCTAGACTCTTGTACAATTTCACTGAGAAGACTTTTGTCCCCTGATTAGATCTTGTAATTAGTGTTGTTTGCTGGATCTCCATATGTTCATCATCAGTATATAGAATACTGATTTTTGTATGTTGCATGTTAAATAAGTCCATAGGTTATGTTTTAGCTATGTTTTTATTTGGTTTGTATTATACTGTGCTAAAAGTATTTACCAGAACTATGAGTATTCAGGTGGAGTCTTTAGAATTGTTCAAGTATAGGTTCATGTAACTTGCAAATAATGACAATTTAATTACTTTTCTATTTGTATATTCTTTCTTATTTATTTATTTATAGTTCAAAATTTGAGCACAATATTGAATAAGAACAAACAAAATGGAGACTCTTGTTTTGCTTCAGATTATAAAGAAAATGCTTTCAGGCTTCCTCCAGTTAGTATAGTGTTGGCTATAGTCCTAGCATGTACAACCTTTATTATATTAAGATACATTCCTTCTATGTGTAGCTTCTTTAGGGCTTTTATGGTGAGGGTATGCTGAACCTTTTCAAAAGCCTTTTATCACTTTAAATGATCATGTAATTTCTGTCTTCAAGTCTATTGTACACATTGTAATAGGTTTATTGATTTGTGTACGTTCAACTAGCCTTGTGCCGATGGGATGATTCTTTTCACATGTTCTTGATTTGGGCTACACATATTTTAATGAAAAATTTTGAATCTGTGCTTATCAGGCAAATAAGTCCATAGGTTATGTCTTAGCTGTGTTTTTATTTGGTTTGAATATCAGGATAATACTGACACTGCAGAGTAAGTTTGCTGGTATTTTATTTTTCATTTCTACTTTGTAGAATAGTTTAAGAAGTACCAGTGTGAATGTTTCCTTGATGGTTTGATAGAATTCAGCAGTAAATTCTCCCAGTCCTAAGCTTTTCCTTGTGGAAAGCCTTTTGATTGATGCTTCAGTCTTCTGCTTGGTATGGGTCTGTTTTGGGCTGCTTATATATTGATTTAATTTAGGTAGGTAAAAGGAGTTTAGAAATTTTTTCCTTTTTGTTTTTCAAAGTGTTCCCGAAGGAATATCTGGATTTCACTGAGATTCATTACAACATTCCCTGCTTTCATTACTAATTTTATTAGTTTGCATCCTCCATTTCTTTTTTCCTTTGTTTATATGGGGGATTGTCCATCTTGTTTATTTTTGCAAATGAATAACCATTGTGTGATTGTCTTTATGTTATTATTTTATTTTCTATCTCATTACCCTCTGCCCTGATTTAACTGTGTCTTGCTATCTGTTGCATTTAGGTTTGTCTTGTTCTTTTGCCAGGACCCTGAGATGCGTCATTATTTAGTTGAGACATATCTGGTTATTTTACTTTAATATTAATAACTATACCCTTTCCTCTTAGAACTGTCTTAGCTCCCAGAAATTTGATAAGTTAGATTGACATTTTCTTTTGAGTCTGAGAATTTTTTAATTTCTCCTGTGCTTTTTCAATGGCTTACTATTCAGTCAAAAGTGTATTCTTACTTCTCCATATGTTTGTGGCATCTCTCTGTTTTCTTTTACTGTTGGTTTCTAGTTATCCTACATAGTGGTCTAATAAGATACAAAAAATTGTTTTGATTTTATTGTATTTGATAAGCTTTGATTTGTGGCCTATAACATAATAGATTTTATAAACGTTTCAGGGTTTGGGAAGATGAATGTGTACTGTACCTACACCAGATAGAGTATTCTGTAAATATATATTAAATCTAGTGGTATAGCTTAGCTCTAAAATTTATTTATTGATTTGTAGTTTGGTTGACCTATTTAAACAAAAGAGTTGGGTGAAATAATTTCTGAGTCAGATACATTAGGGCCACCAATTATCATGTTGATGTGTAACTCTTAGTCGCTGGCATCATATACCGGATGAGATAACTAGATTCTCCAGAGAAGACAAAGTTTTTCTTGTATTATACTCTGAAGAGCAGAAATACTTTGAAGCACATTTCTAATTGTGCCCTGGCACTGAAGATATTATGAGTTTAAGGAAATGAATACAAAAACATTAAAATATATCTTGGTAGTATGTACCTGTAAATGCTGTAGTAGTATGGAACTTATAAATGCTAGCTACTATTCTTTACACTTTTTGTTCATTCCGTGTATGAATAAATGGCATTGACATTTGTCCTGGTTATTTAGTTCACAGTATAGCAAGAAAAAACAGCCTTTTCGGTGGTTGATCAGTAAGGTGGAATGTCGTTTGACTAAGGGCTGTTGAAATGACAAATACAGAAGGCATTTAGACAAAGAGCTGGCAAGAACATATAGAAGTCTTTCCAAATATAACTTGTTTAAAACATTGCGATAGAATAGATAAGAAAAAAATGTGCTGAAAGTTCATAAGAAAGAAAATGGACCTGGAAAGGATGGCATTCAGTGGGAAACTGTGTGACAGAAACGGGAACCATTCATGTAGCACAAAGGTTTAAAGAGAGTCTCAAAAATATCAGTTCACTATCTACATGTGTGTACCTACTTACACATGCATACATTACCATGCATGCAGACATAACAGAAGGCATGGAAGGAAACAGGGGAGAGAGGGAAGAGGAAAGACTAATGTTAGTTCATCCAAGCATAGACAGATTCATGTTCATATCTCTCCTTGAATCAGACCCTCCTCTCCTTTCTTATGTTACAGAATCATATGTAATAGCTTATAACAAATTTAATGTTTAAAATTGTAATTATATAAATTTCTCCCTTCCCTTTCCTCCTTCTAGTCCCTCCTGTGTGTCCTCCTACTCTCTCTTTCTCTCTCTCCCTCTTTCCCTCCCTCCATTCCCCTTCCCCCACTCAAATTTATGACTTATTTTTACTTCAATTGTTGATAAATATTTACATACCTAAATATATAATGCAATCTTTTCAGTCCATATAATGTTATGTGTATGTATATTATTTCGGGGCTGACCACTTAGTATCAAATAGCCAACTGGGGCGAGGGGCTCTACCCTGGGGAAGACTATATCTTCCCCTTTTAGCATACCTTACTAGCCTGTAAGCTCATAAGCTTTCCTCCTTCCATCCTAGCACGTCTACAGGTGTTGGACCTTTTTCAGTAACCAAAATGATGAGACTGCATGGGTGTGGCTTCTCTGACTTTCTAGGAGATACAGTCTCACAACAAACTTTCTATTCCTCTCGCTTCTATAATCTTTCTGCCTTCTCGTCCTTGATGCTCCTTGGGCCTTGGGTTCTGGAGATGTGTTGTAGATGTATCAATTGTGACACGGCACCACAATCTAATGGTTTGAGCGTCGTTCTCTATAATAAAGTCTGTTGAAAGACAAGTGTCTTTGATGAGGGGTGAGAAGTACCCTCTTCTGGATGCATAAGGATAAGCATTTAAAATGTAGCTAGGGATTATGCTGAGTAAAGTGTTATTTGCAGGTGTTCTTACAATATCCATGAATTCTCTAAGCCCAGGTAGTTAGGTATGTTACCAGTCCCTGGCATGATTACCCTCTTGATGAACAGGTCCTAAGTACAATTAAGGCGCTATTGGTTACCACCAAGGTGTGCATACCACTAATGCTCCCTTAGGGTTATCATGCTATGCTAGTCATTGTGATTTATCATAATTAGGTATGTTTTACCTTCCCAATTTTCCCATTTTCCACTTTAATTTGTTTCCTTTCTCCTCTCTCTTTCTCTCCTCACCATGGTTTCTTTTTATTTTTATGGTTCTGGCAACTATTCCAGGTTATATACTCACATCTGAACACTGGGAACTTGGAAGCATAGATGTGAGAAAACATGTGACACTTGTCATCTTAGTCAAGTTACCTCACTCGGTATGATCTGTTTGGGCTCTAACCATTTATCAGCAGCTTTTACAATTTCATTTTTCTATTCAGCTAAATATTATTGCATAGTGTATATGAACCACATTTTCATTATCTAACGATCAGTTGTAGGTCATTTAGGTTGATTCTGTTTCCTAGCTATTGTGAATAGAGCAGTAGAGTAATAGTGAATAGAGGAAGGCCGAGTAAGCATCTATGAAGTAGAATGTTGAGTCCTTTGAGTACATGTGGGTCCTAGGGCAGATATATATATATATATGGGTTCTCCATACTGATTTTTAGAGTGAAAGCAATAGCTTGCAATTTAAACAATGAATAAGGTTTCTATTTTCTCTGCATCTTCTTCAACATTTGTTATTGATGATTTGGTTGAGCTTTGTCATTCTGGTTGGCATAAGATAAAATGACAAAATTGTTTTGATATGCATTTTCCAAATTGCTAGAAGAGATAGCCTTTCTCTTTCTTTCTTTCTTTCTTTCTTTCTTTCTTTCTTTCTTTCTTTCTTTCTTTCTTTCTTTCTTCTTCCTTCCTTCCCTTTCTTTCTTTCTTTCTTTCTTTCTTTCTTTCTTTCTTTCTTTCTTTCTTTCTTTCAATTTCTCCTTTCTTTCCCTTGCTTGCTTGCTTTCCTTTTCTTTCTTTCTTGTTTCCTTTTTGAGATATATTTTTAGCAATTTCTTCTTTTGGGAATTCTCTGTTTGAATCCCAAACACACTTTTAATGTGTTTTTTTATTTTGGACATTTTGGTTTTTGATATATTTATACTATTCTGAATATTAATCCTCTGTCAGATGTATTTGTAGCATAGATTCTCTCAATTCTCTGGGATTTCTCTGCACTTCATTGTTGCTGTAGCTGTGCAGAATCTTTTTATTTCTGTGGTACTCCCCTCATCAACTGTTGGCCTCAATTCCTGAAGGAAATGGGGTATCTTCCCTGTGGGGCACACCCTATGCTCTCTTCTATCTGTTTTGCTCTTTCACATTTAGGTCTTTGAACCATTTGGAGTTGACCCTTTTTAAAGCTGATACCTACAGGTCTAATGTTTTTCTTCTATATCTGGACATTGGTTTCCCTATCAACATTTGTTGACAAGGATGTTTGTCCTCTAGCATCTCTGACAAATGTCAGACAGCTTTAATACTGCAGTCATATTTGTTTCTTCAACTTAGTTCCACTGATCTATATGAGTATCATTGTGCCAGCACCATGCTGCTTTTATTACAATCAATTTATAGTATAGCTTTCAGTCAGCTACAGCAATCCCTCTTGTATTTGCAAAGGATTATTTGGTTATCCAGAATCTTTTGTGATTCCATATGAAATTTAGGGATATTTTTGTCCCCCATTTCTGTGAAGAATATCATGGGAATTTATATTGGGATTGCACCAAATCTGTAAATTGCTTTTGGTGTGGTGATCATTTCCACAACATCCGTGAATATTAAATATATTCATGAATATGGCATGTCTTTCCATTTTCTAGTGTCTGTCTCAATCTCACTGTAGAGATATTTAAGGTTTTTATTTATGGGTCTTCCATCTACCTTGGTTGCGTTCATTCTTTTGAGGTTAGTGTGAATTATAATGTTTTTGTGATCTCTTTCTAGGTGTGTTTCTTATTTATATGCAAAAATATTTTATCCTGCCACTTTTCTGAAACTATTGGCCATTTCTAAAAGTTTTATGACTTTTTTTGGTATCTCTTATGTATACCATCACAACGTCTACAAATAGGAGTAATTTGACTTCTTATTTTTTCCATTTGTATCTCTTTGTTTTCCTTCTCTTTTCTAATTGATTGAGCTACTGTTTTAAACACTATGTTGAAAAGGAGTGAGAATATTGAGCACTCTTTCCTTTTTTTTTTTTTTTTTTTTTTTTTTTTTTTTTTTTTTTTGGTTTTTCGAGACAGGGTTTATCTGTGTAGCCCTGGCTGTCCTGGAAATCACTCTGTAGACCAGGCTGGCCTTGAACTCAGAAATCTGCCTGCCTCTGCCTCCCAAGTGCTGGGATTAAAGGCGTGCGCCACCACTGCCCGGCTACTCTTCTCTTTTCTTATTTTAATGGAATAGCTTCATCCTTGCCTTTAGCCCCAACAGGAGATGTTTTAATGTAAGGAGTTGATGTAGCTTAAGGAAGTTGTTGCTTTAAGAATTTTTATATTTTTTATAATTATAAATGCACTATGTGTTCACCTGGAGCTAAAGGAAAGACTCCCTTTCCTGTGAAACCCATCAACTCTCGAATTTTTGGCACACTCACAAGTTCTTGGTAACTCTCTTCCTCCCATAAAACTAGAAGGTTAACACGTTGTTCTTGCCAAATGGGTCATATATTAAGTCATTCATTTCTCCAGGTAGCTTGAGTGTAAGCAGAAAACAAACAAACAAACTCACTGACTCAAAAAAGGAGGTTTGGCCAAGGAATGTCAGGTTAGTCACTGGCATGTTTGTTTACTCGCTCATTCAATCATTTCGTGTCTATGGATGCATGCACCCAACAAAGTATTTGAAAATGTAACCTCTCGGGCACTAAGAAGAGAAAACACATACAGTTCTTCCCTCAGAGAATCCAGAAGCCATCGGGGGAAACAGACACAAAATAGAGACTGTATGTGTAAATTGACTGCTACTGTGGACAGTAAGAGAGAAGCATTGACCTTAGTGGTCCTGTAAGACATCAGAAGTCGTCACTGAGGTGAGATTGGAAGGAGAACAATTATTGAAAAGCAGATAGGAGGCAGAAACAAGGCTGCTTGTACAGCAGTGAGAGCACTGGTCCAGCAGGAGAGGTTCATGGCTGGGGTGCAGAGAGTAGAGGGATGCACCATGCCCAAATGAAATCAGAGTGGCAAATCTGAGAGACCTGGGAGTTGTGCTTTATCAATTCAGTGGGAAGCCACAGGCTGACTTAAGAACATTGATGCTGGGGAGGGCTTGATTGTATGTCCCCGTCTTGAGTATCAGGGTAAACAACCATGCAGTGAGTCAGTCAGTCTGTTGGGTTTTGATGTCTGACCTTGGCCATGTAAAACATTTTCCTTACATGTAAATCAGTATACCCATTTAAAACATGGTTTTAGTGGATGTAGTATAATCTGCGGGGGCTGTTTATGATGACTAATGGAGACATTTGACCGTGGTTATAGTTAGAGAACACAGCAGGCCTTTATGGGGCACCATACTACAATGTGACAAAGAATCACTCCTACAGAAAATACATCCTACGTTTTCCATGAGGCTAACATGCATCCCAGGCACTTGTGTAAATGAAATAATATAGAATTCAACTTCTTCTACATGTAAATGTAAAGAACTTTACACAGCTACTTATTTATACTAACTTGATTGAAGGAAGGCCAAGTTGTCATTCTGTCCAAGCAAGCATTTGTTATGTGTCACCTGCAGCCGGTCGCAGTATTAGAACCATTAATCAGGCTCACACGACTTAGGTTGTGGGAGGGTGTCACATCCATGGGCTCTTAATGCTCACATGCACAGGCTTTTTGCTGTTTCTACTTTAGGCAAACCTGAGCATTTGCATTCCATATGTAATTATATTACAAATTACTTAACACTTTAAAATATTCTAGTTAGTGAACTACATTGAAGTTCTTATCTGTGCAAAAAAATAAGCCACTTACAGACCTACTTCACTTTAATATCATAAAGATATTTACAAAATGATCTTACAAAAGAGGAAGCTAGTGGTTGATCAGAAGTGAGAAGAAACACTGAAATAAAAAAGTGTGAATTTCAAAATCTCCGTAAGTTCAATCTCTTGAACATCCAGTGTATTGCTTTACAGCCTTAGCTGTTTGCTGCAAATGAAGCCTAGTGAATGTGAAGTGTTGGGATGACTGAAGCAGAGGAAAAGACTGTTTTACTACCAACAAAATTAGAATGATCTGTTCTAGCCTCACGATTCCCTCACAGTCTTTAAGAATTTTGACAGCTGTGATAAACATCTTCCATAAAAGGCTGTATTTCATTCTCACATGAATATCTAATTTGCCAAATAGCTATTTGCAAACTGATTTGTAGAATCCTCGATCATTTTATTGTTGTCCTTTCCCAGAATAACTTATGGGGCAGAAACACTTCCATGTACATGATATTGCTTAGACTGGAATCTTGTATGATGGTTTGACAATAAATGCCCAGCTGCAGTGTGCACCGTTACATAATTTAGTCGGAGCATCCCATTGGGATCCAGTGGGTTCTTCCTAATCCCTTAGGCTTCATTATGATTTAACAATGATTAAATGGAAGAGTAATTCTCTATTGAATGCTACTATGAGTTATGAAGAGTGCTATTAGTACATTCACTATTTTTATTGCCACAGCAAGCCTATAGAGATGGGCACTGTTCTTATATCTGATTTACAGTAGAAGCGGCAGTATGCAAGACTTGAACTACCATGTCTAAAGCCACAGAATGGAAAAGGGAAATTCAGGAAATGAACACAGGTTCTCCTAACTCAAGAGCCTGAGCTCTTCATTTCTATGATGTTCTAACATAATATCACTATTAGTTTTATTATTTGTGAAGATAAAATAAAAAGGAAATGTAAACGAATGCAAAGGCCTTGGGTTCTTTTGTTTGTTTGTTTTGTTGTTGTTGTGTTTTGTTTCTGAGAACTTCTTTGTGAGTCATGAGTTTCTGGACATACATCCCGACAAGAAACTTGTCCCGCATACTTCCTAAGATGCTTCCCTCAAGTGTTCACACCTGAAGCTTTCTTACCACTGGTCATAGTCTCCACCATTTTCATCTGAAACATTCTACCCTCTGGGTCTCATTTTCTATCTCTAGAATGTCTCCACTGCACTGTGACCCCTGTGTCTATTTCTCTTCTGATGCTGGTCCATGCCTTGACCCTCATCCTCCTCACCTTAGAACATGGCAACCCTTCAGTGAGCAATGGTATTTAAAGATAATATGAAAGTTAAAGTTCTAGAGGCCAATGAATATGCTGAGAATTGTCCTGGAGGAGAATCATCTTCATCAACCTGAGAACCATTAAGGGTTATATTGGACAGGATGGCCTCTGGAATTATTTTATGCAATGCACATAACAGAGCCAAGGAAACAGGGACTTTATCCAGGATACCAAACACTCAGAGCTCATGATCACTGAGCCCTAAAGAGTGTGAATAAGTCTGGCCATGGAATCTAGGGGAAGGTAAAATTTGGCTCAAACTAAGAAACACTAACAATTTTCTTCTCATTTTACAGCATTGACCCAGGAATAGCAGTTGGAATGTGATATGGAAAAGATTTCTGGGGATAAGATCTCCATTATCACGGGGTCATGAGATGGCATTGATAACATAGAATACCAGTTCTCAGTAACCCGAGACAAGCAGAAAGAGGGCAAGTGTCTTCAACTGGGAAACTGTCCTATATAAGACTCTGTGTTGCTAAACACTCTTTCAGAAACCTAGGACATATCAGCCTCCCAATTCAGCTACAGACATCACAGTAACTCCCCATCCCAAACAAATATGGCTGACTTAGAAAAATATACTGTTATTCAGCCATGGCTGTGAGCAGCCAGAGGGTAAGGCATTCTGAAGACAGCTGACAAAGGCCCTGCATGGCATGAAGGCTGAGAACAAGTAACTGAGTAAGAGAGAAACAGAGAAAGAAAGCATGGGTTTTGAAAATTAACATCTGGATTCAGCTTTCAATTAGTGGAAGCTTCTTTGAGCATCTCTGCTTATGCTACTTGAGTTAGAGGCTGGTATCTTTGTAGGTGATGTTTTCAGATAAACTCAGGCTCCTTGAGGTTCATTTTATTTACTTCTTCTCTAAATGAGTCTGTGTTACTGTAACCCAGAAGTCACTGTGAGTGAGTGTGTTCTGAAAGTATTTTCTTGTTCCTTCATATTTGAATTTATCATAATACCACTTTCCCTGCCAGGGCTAGTAATAGGACGCTGGTTTTGAAGGATTATGATTTCTGTAATATCTGGTAGTTCTTTTCCCATTGTGTGCATTCCATATTACATCAAAGTCCAATCCCCCATCAAATTAATTTTATTTATTTTTTGCTGTTGTCACGGGCCATAAAGTAAAATTTCTGGTTTCGATTACTGACATGTCATTATAGAAGGGCTGATAGAAACATCAAAGGAAGAAAAAAATCTTATAAAAACTAATAAACGTAAATAACAAGGGTAAACCTTCGAGCATTCTAGGAAATGCCTGGCTTATCTGTAAATGAGTGGCCAAGTGATCACACTGGTCCTATTAAGAATAGTTTCTAGGCAGACTCCATCAGTGCCTCCTGTCCGTTTCCTGCTCTGGCTCAGAGCCACTAAAGACCCCTCAGCTCTAATTCTGGCACTGGTTTGACTCACTAGGGGAGGTGAGCAATCCTTGGATGGTTGACAGACTTCCCTCAGCTAGATCCCTTTCTTCTCCTATGTTGAATTTCTTTCCCTTTTCTTCCTCTCTCTTCTCTCTTGTCTTCATTTCCCATTTCTTTCTTTTTAAGTGCTCGTGTAAAAAAACGAACACATTCTTCTTGTTAATTAAATCGGATTGCCAATAATCTGGCACGACTGTGCATTGACTGGAAGACCTGAGACAATTGAACTTCTGCAAACAGCTAGAAAGTGCACCATGACACTGGAGAAAATTTTGTCACCACTAAATAATGTAAAGGCAAACACAGCCAACACCTAATGCTGGGCATAGAAAAACAAGGAAATTCACACATGAATCTAATGTGATATGATCATGGAACTGTTTCTGTGGCTGCAAAACACTGGAAATATCCACATATTCATTAACAGGAGAAAAAAATCACTGTCATAGAGTAAACCCTCACAAATAAGTGATGAAAATATCAATATTGAGATATTATACACATATATTTCCAATTTAAAATAGAATATATTTTGAATACTGTTCCAGGACAATATGTAGCATTTTGCCTAGTCAAAATGTAAAAACATTAAAAATACCAAATATTATTCTAAAATGCATGCTTAATGTGCTCAAAATAATTAAAAACACACAGGAATAAAATAGATTCTGTGTGTGGGGTGCAGTTACCTCTGCTGGGAAAGTGGGAGGGTATAAATAGAAAGGAGAAAACTTATTTTCCAAACTGGATGCTGTGACCTACTTCGTGTGCAACTACAAATAATCTATGAATAAATTATTAATATAATCACTTAGGATAATGTAAGCATTTCAAAGAAACCTAAACTTCACCTTGCTCACCATCCAACATTTGATTCCAAGCTTCTGCATAGGTGTCTATTGATATTGGTAATTAGGTATTACAGAGAGAGATGGGGGAGAGGGACAGAGAGGGTGAAAGAGATGTCTTCAAGCACGTGTCTTACATTATGTGATAATACACATACTTTCACTTGATAAGATTTTGTGTATATAAATCTCTTCCTTTAAAAAATAATGTATTTTCCTCCCATGAAGAGGCTATTGCATAACCAGAGCACAGCCTTTGGCCACGAACTACCCCGGGTTCAATGCTTAGTGTTTCTCTGAAGCAAGGTATTGAAGCTTTCTGGGTTTGGGACTTCTCTTGATAGAACAGACACCACAGTGTCTGCTTCTTGGGACTATCTGATTATTATATGAGGAAGATCATGTAAAGCATGCACAGTGGCGAGTACTTAGCCCTCCAAAACTGCTGTTACAATTTGAAGCTGCAGTCTACGCCTCAGAAGGAAGGGCTATTACAGTGGAATTCCTACATAAAGTCCAAAGCATAGCTATTTTACTGAAGAATCTTGATACCCCTCTCTCACCTCAGCTAATTATCCTAGGCTATGGAAATCAGTTGTCCTTCAAAACAGTGTAGAACTTATAGTGGTGTCCTATCCTCTAATTTCTGCACTTAAAGTTCTATTTGTTCAAATTCCAGGCACTCTTTACACAGAGAGAGAGAGAGACACGTAATTTTCTAGAATTTTCCCATCATTTGCCCTTCTTTTTCAAACTTTACTCATGTATCTCTCAATCCTCCTCAAATGCATTGCTTCATTATTATTATTATTTATTAAATTGCATGCATACATAAAAAATATTAACAAAACCTGCTAAATTCATCTAGTGTTGTCTATTTCTCTCTCAACAGATAAATACATAGATAGATAGATGATAGATAGATAGATAGATAGATAGATAGATAGATAGATGTGTGTATGTTGGTGTATGTATGTGTGTGTGTGTGTATGTATGTATGTGTGTGTATGTGTGTGTATTTAGCATTAAACACTTGGGCTTGGATAACCTGTGAAAGAGCTCATCCCTGGAGAAGACTAATTCTATTTTTCTCAACAGTCATTAACCAGCCATAGATCTTCACTTTGGGGTGGAGCATTGTGAGACTTCCCCAGCCACATTGATGTGTCAACTGGCAGTGTCATATTTCAGGTCTTGTGTAGGTGATCATGTTGTTACAAGTTCATGGGTGCAGTTTTCTATGTGTAGAAGACATGGAGTCACAGGAGATGGCATGGTGCTTTGGTGATTTCAATCTTTCTCTCTCTCTCTTTTCACAACTTCCCTTCATCCTTAGGTGTAGACATTGCTGTATCAACTGGGGATGGGTAGGTACCCTGTGGTCAGCTGTTTGTTCTGCATAGAGATTCCAGTTGTGGGTTTCTATAATGATCTCTTTCTGCTGCAAACAAAGAGGAATGGAGATAAGGGCTATACTTATCTGTGGATATAAGAATGAGAATTTAGAATGTAGCTGAGAATTATACTGTCTTAGGAAAGCGAAAGAGGTATGTTGAAATATGGTTCAAGAATGGAGTCATGTGAGGGGATTTCCGAGTGCTTGTGAGAGAGCCCCAAAGAAACCAAGACATTAAGAGTCTGTGACTTCAGTTTCTTCAAAAAAAAAAAAACCAACCAACCAACCAACCAAACAAACAAACAAAAAACAAACCACGGGAATTGTTCTTAGATAATTATGGTTTTGTATTCCTCACAGGTATAGTAGGTAAGAGTGAATTTACTACAGACTGTTCATTGCTATTGGCTGTTGTTACTTTTTTATATGCTGCTCTGGAAGAAAAATGTTTTTGCCATGTGTGACTCACCCACCACATGCAGCTTGCCTGTCATGTGGCTTGGCCTTATGATTGAGCGCTTTTCTCGTGTGATTCCTCTTAACTCTCAGAGTATAAATTGCCTCCTTTTAAAAATAAAGTTGGCTATTTCCTGAGACTTTGGTCTGCCTCACTTCTCAGCTCCGTTCTCCCAGGTCCCGCTGCCTTTAGAGTCTCCTCTAGCATCTTTGGTTTCACCAGCCACAAAAACACTAGAAGATGGAAAGCTTTCCTATGCTCACCAATTGATAGAATTAATATTGTGAAAAGGACTATTCTATCTAAGCTAATCTATAGGTACAATGTAATCAAAATACCCATGAAATTTTTCACAGAAATAGGGAAAGAAAATTGTACATTTCATATAGACCCACAAACGCCTCTAGATATCCAAAACAATCCTGAGCAAAAAGCATAATTCTAGACAGATTTCAAACTATATTACCACACTACAGTAATAAAAATAGGTAAGTACTGCATAAAAATATAGTCATGTGGGTCAGTGGGTCAGTAAGTCAGTGGGTCAGTGGGACAAAACCAAAGACCCAAACACAAATTCATGTAACCACAGCCATCTCATATTTGACAGTGATGCCAAGTAGGCGACATCTTTTAACAAATGGTTTTTGCGAAATTGGATTTCCACATGAGGTAATAACATTAGACATGTATCTATCACTCTGTACAAAAAGTATCAACTTTAAATGGACCAAAGATCTCAATGAGACCTGAAACTGACAGAAGAGAAAATACACAGTGCTGTACAAGATAGAGACTTAGTAAGGACTTTCTGACTAGGATTTTATTTGCCCAGGAATTGAGGCCAACAATGACAGGTGGGACCTCACAAAGCAAAGAGGAAGCCCACATAGTGCAAGAGAATTTTGTCGGTTACACATCTGATAGAGAATTAACATCAATATATTGTAATATATAAAGAACATATCAAATATAATGAGTATAAAATGAACTCAAAATACAAAGAGTCAGAAAAAAAGTGATTCATATTTTTTCCTAAAAAAAAAAAAAAAAAGGCTATGGATCTGAACAGAATGTTCTCCAGAAGAATAAAAATGGACAAGAAATTTCTCAAAGAATGTTTAAAATAAAGCCATTAGCAGTTGGGGAAATGCAAAATCAAAACCACTTTGAGATTTACCTTTACCTCAGTCAGAATGGCTAAGAACACTCACTGTTGGGTGAGATTGTAGACTTATGCACCTACTCTGGAGATCACTGTTGATGGAAAATCCTCAAAAACCTAAACCTAAAATCGACTCTATCGCCCAGCTATACCACTCCTGGACATATGCTCAAAGGATTCAACATTCTATTCCACAGATGCTTGCTAGGTGGATTCACTATTGCTCCATTCACAACAGCTAGGGGACGGATGCAGCCTAACGGTCATTCCACTGACAAAGAGATGGTAACAATGCAGTACATATGCACTATGACTACTATTCAGCTGTAAAGAAAAATGAAATTGTAACTAATGGATGGGACTAGAAACTATTAGACTTCAGGATGTGACCGAGATCCAGAAGACAAATAATACATCTCTTCTCTTAGGAGTGGATCTAGCTTGGGCCTTTTAGATATGAGTGTGTAGCCTAGATTTTAGGAAAGTAAAAAGGGACCATGGTCGGGACAGGAATGCTCTAGAGAGGGGAACAGTGGACCACTGCTGATATAAATGAGGAACTGGGGAAGACAGGATGGGAAAGGGAGACGGAGAGCAACACAGAGCAAGTGAAGATGTATAAATTGCCCTAAAAGTGTTTTAAAAGGTCATGGGAGATCGCACTATTTTCTGTTTACTTACCAGTGTGTGTGTGTGTGTGTGTGTGTGTGTGTGTGTGTGTGTGTTAATATATAAATAGGTGTCAGTCATGATGAGTTGTTAGTCAGGTGAGTGCAAGAAATCTACCCCCAGTATGTTAGGCTGTTGAGATGGCCCTTGGTTGCCTACCAGAAATTGAAGATAAAACCCTATTGCTAAAGAGTGTACTTTTTTTTTTTTTTTGAGCAGAGTACTAGGATAAGTAGAGCAGGAACCAATCTGGAAGACTTTTCCCTGAGTACTATAGCTCACAGTACCAGAAGGAGCTATGAAGACTGCCAAGAAAGGAAATTAATTAATTGATAACCCTGTCCAGTATAGATCATAGAAACCACAATAACAAGAATGGTAATTTATTTTGAAAGGTGTGATAGTGGCACTTAGAGTCTGAGAGTAACCAATGGGTGTCTAATTAGACTAAAGCCTGTCCAGTAGAAGGGAATGTTTGCCTAATGTGGTAAATTAAAATACAATTACATCACTACTTTTCTTCCCCTTCCCTCTCCTCTTTTATTGAATTCTACTATATACTCTTCCCTCTTTTTTTTTTATTCATGGCTTTCTTTTTATTAATTGTTGTTACATACACACATATATGTATATATATGTATGCATATTTATATATGTACACACACATATATGTATATACAAATATACATACATACATGGTTTTATATATACACATTTGTTTCTAAATATAACCTTCTCAGTCTGTATAATGTCACCTGTGCATATTTTCTCAGGGCTGAACAATTGGTGTCAGCCAACTGATGTCCTCTTCCTTGCCTACAGAGGGTTTTCTTATCACCCAGAATGATCAGTTACTGCCAAGTTAATCCGACAACTAGAGGAGAACATTAAGCATTCACACATGCTCATTCTTTCTTTAAATTACACCCAGTGGGCATGGCCAACCCTCTTCCCCTTCCAGCTCTCCACTTCATTCTAATATTTTTTGCTGGATTTTATACAGAACACATAACCTTCAGGAAATTTCTTTTCCTTAGACTTTTCCAGGTTAACTCTAAATTTGTGTCTGTGGTGACCTTATTTTACTTGAACCTAGAAACTTAAAATATCTGTCTGTCTGTCTATTATCTAATGTACCGAAGACCTGGAAACAGAAGAAATATTATTTGAAAGAGGAAGGGCTCAAGCCTATTGAGGGATGTTTTTGTGCACTGTGCATTCAAATGCTGACTTCTTCTGTACCCAGAGATATGGCTGCAGTCTGGGTTCTGGTATTGTCATTATAACGAAACATTTCCCTGACTCAGTATTTTGTAAAACATTGTTCTCTGTCATCTTCTGATTGGTCTATAAATTGTTGATCAGCCTATAGATGTGCAGGAGAGGATAAGGAGGGACTTTTGTGCCCTAAAAAGTGAGGGTCTCAGGTAGCCACTGGACATTTACCATGAGTATACAAATGAAATAGGCCAGAGCAAAACCAAGCTATCAGGTAAAGGGCCACATGGCTGGAAAGTAGGGCAGGCCAGCATAGTCGGTTAGAATAGCTCAGAACCAGTTTAGTGCTAGCCTTATTGAAAAATATGTAAAAGTCTCTGTGTCATTATAAAAAAAAAAAAGGAGAGTGTAGAAAAGGCCGTACTTTTACAGGAGCAGGACTGGAAATGAGAGGAATAGGGGATAAGAGTAAGAATAAAGAATAATAATAAATATGTGTAAATGTCATAATGGCATCCACTATTGTGTATGCTTAAAATTAATTTTAAATTTTATTTTATTAAATTATTTTTATTTATTTGCATTCCAAATGTTGCCCCCCCTTCCCAGTGCCCCATCCCAGAGTTCACCCTATCCCCTTCCCCTTTGCCTCTGAGAGGTTGCTCCCCCTCACCCACCCACTCCACCTCACCTCACCCCCAGAATCCCCTTCCCTGGGATATTAAATCTCTGCAGGATTAGGCACATCCTCTCCCACTGAGGCCAGACAAGGCAGTCCTTTGCTACATATGTGCTGGGGAGCATGGATCAGACCATGTATGCTCTTTGGTTCTTAGTCTCTGGAAGCTCTGAGGGGTCCAGGTTAGTTGATATTGTTATTTTTCTATGGGGTTGTCATTCCCTTTAGCTCCTTCAGTCCTTCTCCTAACTCTTCCATAGGAGTCTCCATCCTCAATCCAATGATTGACTGTAAGTATCTGCATTTGTCTCAGTCAGCTGCTGGTAGAGCCTCTCATAGGACAGCCAAACTAGACTCCTGTCTGCAAGCACAATATGGCATCCGTAATAGTGTTTGGATTTGGTATGCATGGATGGGATGGATCCTAAGTTGGGCAGGCCACTGGATGGCCTTTCCTCCAGTCTCTGCTCAATTTTTGCCCTTGCATTTCCTTTAACTTGAACAATTCTGGGTCAAAACCTTTGAAGGTAGGTGGGTGGCTCCATCCCTCCACTGGGGGCTCTATCTACTGGAGGTGGTCTCTTCAGGTTCCATCACCTCCCTGTTGAGCACTTTGGCTAAGGTCATCCCCAATGGGTCCTGGGAGCCTCTCACATACTGTGGGTTTGGATACACGTTTATATTCATATTACCATACTAAAGTGCTGATAATAAATTCATCATCTCCGAAACCCACTATTTTCTCTTCTAGCAAGATCTATCTCATTAACAAGTTCAACCCTGGACTTTATTGCTAACTGGTGGAAGTTAACATTTTTCCAGCAGATACATAAAAATCCGTTGTCTTGAGTATTCACTCATGCTCACAGAACAAGTCCACCTAACAGTTCTGTGTCTACTTCTGGACCATTGACCACTTTAGATGTCACATATAAAGGAATCATGCAGGACTTATCCAGTGACAGACTTAGTTCATGAAACATAATTCTTTAGGATCATCTACATTATTGAGCAATGGCAGAACATGTTTCTTTAAAAAAAAATAATTAATTAAATAATATCCCATTGTATGTATATACGACCTCCCCCAATTCCTCTTGGTTCCAAATTTCCAAATGAGGACAGCTCCTCACAACTCCTGATTTCAATTTTGTTTGTTTGTTTGTTTTATTGTTGCTGTTGTTGTTGTTTTGATAGATAGTGACTTTTTTGTGTAGCCCTGGCTGTCCTGGAACTCACTCTGTAGACCAGATTGACCTCAAACTCAGAAATCCACCTGCCTCTGCCTCCTGAGTGCTGGGACTAAAGGCGTGCGCCACCACTGCCCATGACTTCAATTCTTTGAGATGTCCACCCCACCGGAAGCAAGATGATTGAACTCCACAAAAACCCTACTTTAACATTAGAAATGTCCATACTCTTCATCACAGCTGCTATGCCATTCAACGGTAGAGCACACGTGCTCTGCTTTCTCTATAACCTTGCCAGTACTTGCTATTTTTAAAATCAGACCAGCCTTCTAATGGTGGTTTTGACTTCATTTCCTTTTCAATAAAGATGTTAAGCATATTTTATTATGCCCATTGGCGATTTATACATCTTTTTTTATTTTTGGAGAAATGTTTACTCTAGTGCTTTAGGCAGATGTTTTCATTCATTCATATAGTCACTTGCTCATTCATTTTTCTTATTTTTAAATTCATTTTCCTGAGATTATAACATGGTTACATTTCTCCCTTGACTTTCTTCCCTCCAAACCTTCTCATATACCCATCCCCACAGTCCTTCAAATCTCAGTCTAGTTTTTTTACTAATTGTTATTGCACGCATACATGTATATTTATATATGTACATGTTTCTGAATATAACCTGTTCAGTCAGTATAATGTTACACATACATATGTTTTCAGGGCTGAGAGCTTCAACTTTCAGAAAATGTATTTTGATTATATTCATCCTCCAACTCTGGCCAGATCTACCTCACCAGATCCACCCCTCTTCTTTATCTACCCAACTTTGTATCATTTAAAAATTTAAACAAACAAACAAAAAAACCAAGAAGCAAAAACACCTTCCAGGGCAGTTGTGCTGCCTGAAATAGTCTTGGGCTACACTCTTAGAGAAAACTTTCCCTTCTTTCCCAGAGTCTAACAACTGCATTTCTCATCATGCCTAAGGCTAAGAGTATGTGTTGCTTTCCAAGTTCTATCTCCATGTTCACTTCATTTCCGATACCCAATGTCACCCAGCTATTGACCTCCAAGTGTGACCTTGATTTTATTTCCTTGGGCTGGGCAATCCTGTTCCTGGCTACAGAGTTTTGCACTCGACAGTCACGATTGCTCTTCATTTTTTGTTTTTCTGCTGCCTCCTCTTCCTTTGTAGTTTATACAAGCTACTAGATTATGTTTTATAGCCTTGCATAATTGTTGCTGCTCTCCAGGAGGAGAGGCGACCTTCCTGCTTTGTTCCTTACTGTAATCCACAGGCCACAACAATTCTTGGAGCCAGAGTTGGCACCTGATATTTGTCAACTGGATGTTGTGTGATTCTATTAGCCCTAAAAGTCTAGGCTCCCAAGACAAAAGTTGATGAATATCTGTGAGCTATGCTTGGCTGGTTTTATTTTATTATTTTATTTTACTTTATTTTTTTAAGACTAAATGAATGAAATGAGCGAATCCTGAAACCACTTTATCTTTAATTTCACAGAATACAAAATGTAGAAGGTATGCCAGCACCAAGCTACCAAAGTGCATTCAGAAGGAACAGAAGGAAAGTTGTGATCCAGACTTACCTCGGGAGACAAATAACTGAATTCCACCAATATGTTTGGAGATGGGGCTCTTAGTGCGATCCATCAGTTTGAATCTCTACAAAGCCAGGTGTGGGTGGTGGAGATAACAGGTGAGTTCATGGATGTCCCTGCTTTTCTCACCTCACACTCCCTGCTATTTCTCATCCTCCTAAAGCTAATTCCAATGGCTGCAGAACCTCATGAGACATTTTCATTGCTTATGTAAAGTGTTCACTGGCAGTCCAGTATTGCCGAGACATTTTTATGCCTATCTTTCTGGAGGATGCATGCACTATGTAACTCTTCTATGCCCTCTCCACCCCAACATTACTACTGTATCACACCTGACTTCTACAAGAACTTATGTCACTTCCTTGGTCCTTAGAAGCTACCTTTGTATTAGAGTTAAGAGTAGGGGGGCTTGAAATACTACCAGTACCAGTACCAGTAGATTAGTATATAACTAACAATGAGCAAATAAACCAAACCTATTATTCTGTAGCATTGAATAAGGGCCTTGAAGATACTTAAGTGCAAAAGTACATCAGAGCAATTCAAAATAGTTTGTGCCCATTACCTTTCCTTGAAGCTGGAAAACTTAGAAGGGAGGTATTTAAGGTCACAGAATAAGTTAGTAGTGCATCTAGGATTGGACTATATACCTGGGCATCTAATACCAGAGTGACTTGGAACAAGCCAGGGATTCTCTGAAATCCTGGAGTTTGAAGGAAACCAGGGTGATGGGCTCTGCCTGAGTTGAACCCATCTTCCTCATATATTTTCTTCCATCAGAAGCCTGAGACGTAGGAGGCCTGCTCCTCCCACATAACCACAGATCTGCATCTTAGTTCCCCTTCACTAATTTGTACCTGTATCTTTCCTGTCACTTTACATAACTAACCACTGTTTATTCTTTCCAGGTAGGTTTAGTTGGGATCCAAGCTACTCCCTTAAAGAACAATGACAATGTGGAGCTAAGGACAATTCAGGATGCCTCACATCTTCAATTGCTGCTCTTGGGACCTGTGTTTCCACCTGAAATCCGGGGGAAGTCTAGTCTAGAAGTAACAATCGGTGACCCAGACTCAACTTCCCAGCCCGGATCAAGGCTGCATTGTAAAAGTTCCCAGCTCTTTGTTTCCAGACAGTTCCTTCAACCCATGTTTCCTCTCTGGTCTTGCTGGCCTCAGCAAGGGGATGGCCATCTTCAGTATTCCCTCCCTTAACTTTTCTGGAGAGATTCTGGGAAATTTAATGTAATGTCAACCAGGTAGGAAAGTAACGAGGAAAGCATAAAGAAAGGAAACTGCCAAGACCAGAAGATTCAGATATAGTCCTGAGTCTGCCACCAAGTATCTCAGAGTCTCCCGGCCGAAGTCTCCATCACTCTGCCATTATACAACCAACATTTTTTTCACTATCAGCATGAAGAATTGCTGGTGAAATGCTTCAGTAAAATCGTTTGAAATAATTTTTAATAAGGAAACATTTCAGACATCCCAAAAAGCACAGCTAGGCTGAAGAAATGTAAACTGAGGGCAAACTTTGAAGTTCTTAGACTCCGAGGGTTGGGGAAGAACTGTATGTTGCTAAGAGTCTTCCCTCCCTCACCTTCTGGTACACTCAAGTCAGTTACGTGTAGGTTCTTTTATTACACATACACATATGAGCAAGACATGTTGGGTTGTCTTTTACAAATAGTGGCGCCACACTGATAGCATCCTTGGCAGAGTTTCTACTCCATTCACGGGAGATCTCTGTAATATGCAAATAGAACTGAGTTCGTTAATATTGAGTTTTAAACAACTACAGGACTAAACTACAGTCTACTAATTCATTTTCTTCTTAGGGACACATAATTAATTTCCACTGTTTAGCTATCATAATTTACAAGTTACAATGTAATACAACATAATACAAGTTACAATGACAATCTTATACAAAAGTCCAAGAGGTTTTATTAGTGTAAAAATCCAGAGGAAGAATTGTAGACTCATTGGGTGTGTACTCCTACATTCGACTGTTCTTCAAAACAGACATCAAAACTTTGCAAAGTACTTAGTGAAAAGTTCACCAAAATCCTCTTCAAAATAATCAGACCATTTAACTCCCTCCTGAGTAAGTGCCTTTTCCCTCACATTCTATCAACACTTGGTGGCTTTGGCTTATCTATTTTTGATGGTATAGTGGGTGTGAGACTGTACCTCATTGTGTAAGGCTTGGCATTTCCACGTGTTCCTTGAGAGTTAGGCCTTTAAATTTTACCTATTGGTCATTCTATTTCTGTCCTTTAAGGATTTCTGTTTGGATTGATTTTTTAAACGATCTTAAAGTTTTATATGGACACTTATACACCCATGGTACTAATTCTTTGGTGGCTATTGGTTTACAAACAACATTTCCAGTTTTGCCAGTAGTTTATGCCTTCCTTTGGCATATTTTGCCATGTTAAAGCTTTACTTTTCCCTTCCTGAGGTTATAATGCAAATAAGTGTTGTATATTTGTGGAAATTAACATGGTGTCTTGGCATAGGTACTAAGAAATGATTAAGTCTAACTAATTAGCATATTTACTACCCTTATAGTATGTGTGATGAGTCCCAAGGATACATAATTTCTTGCTAAGTACAGTCACCATGCTCCCCGCCAGACCTTCAGTCAGGACTTACTTCTGCTCTAATAGAAACTTTGTTCCATGTAGCCAGCATCTTCTCATTCCACACCACTACTCAGGAAACCACCTCACTTTCTGACTCTACATGCTTGACTTTCTGAACTTTCACATGAATGTAGTATTTGATTCCTGGGTTATGAATTTTATGCCTTGCTGAAGATATTCTTTAAAAAGAGCTCATATTTGTGAAAATATTAGGCTCAGCAAGTGTCCCTTTGGACATGTCTTAAAATTTTCTTTAAGCAGGACATGTGCTGCATGCAATATCACAATCTTCTGTTGTGTTCTAAGCTTCCAGAATATGAGAATAATATACATTTGAACTTCAAATATATATTACAAAATGGGAATCTTTATTGTTCCTGTTTCACCAAGCTTCCTGATTTGGATCCAGTGTGCTGACCCAAATTGCAGCATCACTTGGGTACCTCACGCTATCGTTACTGTTTCCAAAGTCTGAAGGTTACCATTGCTCATCCTTCGGCCTCTTTTTCTTTATTCTGTCTTCTTCCCCCACCTTACATGCTTCCATTTTAATTTTTAAATTTCATACTTGAAATAAACTTTCTAGTTCTTGCCTCTGCTAAAACTTTGCCACCATTTAAATCATTATCTAGATTGTAGCCAAGTATTTCTAAAATCCTAATGAAATAGGTCATACCACTCAGCTGCTTAAAACTATTCTGAACCCTCATGGGCTTCTGAGTAAACCCCCAAACTCAAAACTAAAATGCACAGTCACTGGTAATCTGATAAGGCTTTGGCTTTTAAAAATCTCTTTCTAATCCACCCCCACAATATTTCCAGATGAACAGTCTCTCAAATACTCTAATTTTTGAAATCTATTCTAGTCACCCAGATATTTTATATGTCATAAAAGATAATAACTGACTTTAAAATTCAGTACAAATCTCTTAGCATGGAAGAGTACCCCATCTTTCCTGGTGCTAACACTGTTTCTCTTCATGTTTAACAGAACAAGTATACCAGGTGCAGGGGGCACAGTACTGTACTTTTAAATGGTGTGGGAAATACCTTCATTTGAAACATTTCACCTAACAGTATGATAGGGCTGGGGGATGGATCAGGAGGTAAAAGAGTTCACTGTGCAAGCAACAGGATCAGAGTTCAAATCCCAATACCTACCTAAAACACCAGGCATGGCGATGTACCAGTAACCTGTGTACAATGTTGGAATGAATTGCTGGGGCTGGCAGACTACCAGCCCAGCTCCAGGTTTAAGGAAAGGTACTATATGAAGGGAATAAGGCAGAGAGTAAACAGAACAGGGCACCTAGAATCCTCCTCTGGCCTCAGTGTGCATGTGAGTGCATACACAATAAATTAATAAATAAAATATGCAATATATATTTCTAACTTGCTTTTGGTCATTTGGTTTCAACACAGCAATAGTAACCCTGAGTAAGACAGACAGTTATGGACAAAGCTGGACCAAATCCTGATCTTGACAGTTTCCATAAAGCTATGATAATACCCCTTTACAACAACCTCCATTCAATTCCAAAAATCTTATATGAGCTTTCATTGTCCATGTTTTATACATGGATTAATGTTATAAAAGAACAAACTTCCCCATACATTTATTCCCTATCTTCTCATAAAGAAGATTGCCTATGATAGAAAAAAAATTGAAAGCAAATACATAAAAGATAAAGTTCTTTAAGAAAGCCTACCTGGCATAACAGAAAAATGTTTGTTCTTTTTCATATGAACAATTTAAAATATAAGAAAACAGATATGACCATGTAGGGAGAATCAACTAGCATTTGTAACTTCTGTTCACAATACCAAAATGTATTTCTGAACTACCTTGATAAAGAAGATTCCCTGAAGGAAATTAATCAGTTCTGGACTCTTTAGGAATGGTTGGAGAGCCACAGGTACTAGGCACCTAACTACAAAGCACTGGAACAGCACTGTGCATCAACTCAGAGGAAACTCCAGCCCCATAGACAACATAGGCACACAAACAAGAGCTCATACAGCAGTGTCTGGGGAAGGCACTAGAGATAACATTCACCTTTATCTCTTCAAAACTCAGACAAGCTACTACCTATTCAGCTAGGAAACAGACCACAGATGCCAATCCAGACAACTATTCACAACAAACTATCAGTCAAAATCAAAGGAGAAAGAAAATTTTTTCTCATAAAAGCAGATATAAGGAATTTATGTCTACAAAACCAGATCTACAAAGAAAAGTATATTTTGATCTGAAGAGAATATTAAACATACCCAAGAGGTGAAAGGGAATAAATATATAGTCCCAGAACAGTTAAAATGAAGAGGTCTAAGAAAAAAATACAATCATGACAAAATACCAGGAATTAGTAAACATTCAGTAAGAACTCTCAATATTAATAGTCTCAATTTTCACAACAAAAAGATGACTAAGAAAGTGGATTAGTATCTATCTTTTTTGCTGCCTATCCCCCTCCCAACACATTTTACCAATAATAGTATATACCACCTTAGGGTAGAAAGATGGAAAATGGTTTGCCAAGCAAACGGAACAAAGAAGAAGAGTGCATAGGTGTCTGATATCCTGCAAAATGGATTTCAAAGCAAAATTAATTAGAAGAGATAGGGAAGAAGATTTCATATTTATTGAAGAAAAATTCACTGAAAGGATGTTATAATTCTAAACATTTATGCACCAAATGCAAGGCATTGAGTTTCATAAAACAAATATTATGTATAAAAATCACAAAATGATCCTACAGAGCAACAGTGATGACTTCAAAACCCCATTCTTATCAACAGACAGCTCATATAGACAAAAAACAAATAGAGAACTCCTGTGCTAAATGACATCATAACATCATTTTAAAAATTGGGCCTAACAGACAACTACAGAATATTACACTTGTCTCAGTTAGGGTTTTACTGTCATGAGCATGACAAAGGCAAGTTTTACAAAGGACAAAATTGGGGCTGGCTTACAGGTTTAGAGGTTCAGTCTATTATCATCAAGGTGGGAGCATGGAAGCATCCAGGCAGGCATGGTGCAAGCAGAGCTGTGAGTTTTACATCTTCACCTGAAGGCTGACTTCCAGGCAACTAGGATGAGGGTCTTAAGTCCATGCCCACAGTGACACACCTACTCCAAAAAGGCTACACCTCCTAATAGCATCACTCCCTGGGCCAAGCATATACAAACCATCACACTCAAACGTTAAAAAGTATACTTTCTTCTCATAAACCCACAGAACTTTCTCCAAAGCTAAGCACATATTAGGACACAAAGCAAGTCTCAACAAATTTAGGAACACTAAAATATTATCTTGTATATTATCTCACCACAGAAGAATCAATCTGGATGTCAACAGCAATTGCAAATAACAGAAAGTACACAAACTCGTGGAAGAAATGCAACAAAACACAGCAAACAGCTGAATAAAGGTGGATCCAGAGATCAATCATGAAGGAAAATTTAAATTCCTAGAATTGAGTGAAAATGAAAGCACAACACATCAAAATTTATGGAATGCAATTAAGGCAGCCCTAAGAGGAAAGTTTATAACACAAAGCACCTACACCAAAAATCTGAAGTGACTTCATCTTGATAAACTAAATGCTGCACCTGAAGGCAGCCTTTGAAACCTAAAACCACACCTAAAAGGAGACAATAGATGTCAATATAGTGTTTAAATCTAAACTAAAGCCATGGAACAAGTGCAGAAGAGAAAAGGAATACAGGTAGGAAAAGAAGTCAGAATATCTTCATTTGCAGATAATTTATGATTCTCTATATAAAAGAGCCCACCAGAAGCTCCCACATCCTAATCTGATAAATGTATTCTACATAGTAGCAGGATACAAAGCCAACACACAAATATCAACAGCCTTCCTAGAAACTAATGACAAACATGCCAAGAAAAAAAAAAAAAACTTGGGAAGCAATCACAAAGGCCTCCAAACGTATCTTGGGATAACTCTAAAGTAAATGAAGACTTAGACAATGAAAACCTGTAGACACTGAAGAAAAATGCTGAAGAGGATTCCAGATGGGAAGACTTTCCATGCTCAGGGATTAGCAGAAATAATATTGTGAAAATGATCAGCCTACCACAAGCAATCCACAGATTCAACACAATGCCAACTCAATCCCTCCCACAAATTGAAAAAAATATATAAATGCAAAATGCATATGGAAACATGAAAGGCCCAGGATACCCAAACAATATGAAACTTTAAATAATGAATAGACACCTACTGGAGGTGTCACCAACCGCCATTTCAAGTTATGCTACAGAGGTAGAATAATAACAACAGCACACTACTGGTGTCAAATAGACACAGTGATCAATGAAATAGAACTGAAGACTGAGGCATAAGTCCATGTACCTACTACAACCTAATTTTGGATGAAGAAGGTATAATACACACTGGAGGGAAGATAGCACCTGTAACTATCTGTGTATATAAGGCTACGTTGGAGCCAATAGTGAAAGTCTGGTTTACATCGGCAGTCACTGAATTAATATTTGCTGAGCATAAGCTACCTTAAGAAATTGGGCAAAATATGAGAGTGTTGGTCTTTAAGTACTATAATGCTTTTCAGGAAAAAAAAAAACTTACCATAAAATCTCATAAGTACTAAAATGTGAGGTATCAGTGAAATATTTAATATGTCAGCATAAAGACAATTAGCTCAGGCTTTCCCTTAGAAATTGATATCTAACCTGAGGGTTGGTAGAGGCGATATGACAATCATGTGATGGGCTAGGAAACACCCTGCCCTCAGTAGCAAGAAAATGCAACTTAAGAGGAAACGAAGGGACACACTAGACCTGGAATACACGTAGAAAGTGGCACAATACAGCTACTCAAAATATACATTTTACTATAGAGTTATGTGTCATGTAGGGAGTGTGTCCACACCACTTAAGATTCAGTTCAAGCATGCAGTGTTTCAGTTCTATGTTGAAGAAATTGGATAACAATGAGTAATAGTTTATTGACTGATTTATTGACTGATAAAAGTAGGGCATACTCCTGACCTAAATATCAATAAGAGGCTGTAGACAGCGGGGAGGGGATCTTTATCAGAGTGGTGCATTGTATACTCAATTAACTGACCCCATGAGAGGATGCTGGCATGCTGCAGGCAATTTTGTTCACTATTCACTGAAGGATCTCAGGTTCCCAGATAAGGATGAGACAAGATCTGGTATCTGCTGTGTCTTCTTCCAGCCCAGTTTCATTGCCATTACTGGATATCGACACTGGGACTTCCCTTGTAAATCAAAGAGTCACATGTTAAAAATTTGTGGGTGCTTACTGAGAGAGAGAGAGAGAGAGAGAGAGAGAGAGAGAGAGAGAGAGAGAGAGAGAGAAAGAATGTTTGCTTTCATTTGCACAGACTACATATCCCAAGTTTCAGGAGCTTTTTAGGGAAATTTTTGACTATATGGTAATTCACTTAAGTGTTACTCTTTAGGAGCCCTTCCATATGGCTCTGGTTTAAGGAAACTGACAAAATTCACTATTCTTAACGTTACAGAATCTGAAAATACAAATTGTAGGTTGTGTTGGGTGGTGGTGGCACACTCCTTTAATGCCTGCACCTGGAAGGCAGAGATAGGTGGATCTCTGAGTTTGAGGCCAGCCCAGACTACAGAGTAAGTTCCAGGACAGCTGGTGTTACACAGAAAAACACTGTCTTGAAATAAAACAAAGCAAAAAGAAGAAAGGAGAGGAGGAGGAGGAAGGGAGGAGGAGGAAGAGGAGGAGGAGGAACAGGAAGAGGAGGAAGAGGAGGAGGAAATTGTGAATTGCATGAAGATGAAAAGGGAGCCAGAGAGTCTAGGATCAATCTTAATAAGACATCCTTCAAACAAATACTTGAAATAGTCAAGATAAAATGAGATGGCTTTCCTTCCTCATGAGCACATAGAGGAACACGTGCTAAAGGAGTGCTTAAGTTCCTGGAAACAACATTCTTCCAGACTACTCAATCAAATGCTGACCTGGGAACTTGGACTTGTCAATCAATTCCTCACTGGAGGGGAAACTATTTTGACAATTGTTTCCCTAGTTAAAGTTCCACAGATCCTGTACTTTGCATCTAGAAGGCCAGTTGGATCTTTTTTCCACTATGTTTCTTATGGTCTTTTCTCCTTTCTTCTGTTTATTTTTTATATATAGAAAATAAAGAACAGGACTTTACAGCTATTGAGAAGCACACATAGCAATTCTATTCCTGTTGCTAAGCAACAAGAACCATGTACCAGCACAATGAATGGATTCTGGTCAGCTGTATTATACAAGCAGCTATCAAGAGCTGTCTTCATAACCACAGGCATGAGTACTCTTGGACACATATACATCTGAATTTACCTGAGAAAAGGAAAACCTTTCATTTTAAACCTTTCTGGCATTCATTTTTTTCTAAAATTTTAATTTAATTCTCCTTGATGAGAAGTTAACACAATATATTATAACAATAATCATCATCTCAAGAGAGGAAAAGAGGAGAGAGGACATCAATTTTCCTGGTTCAGACTGTATTCCCCAAGACTGGGATTCTTTATGGCCTTCTTTCTGATCCCAGGAGGCAGGCTTTTCTCTACTTCCCTATTGTGACATCCACCCAGGTGATTAGTTCTAGGAGAATTTTCTGTCTCCTATTGTAATCAGTACTTGCTTTCTTCAGTCAGTAGGAAGAAAAATACAGCATTGCTGACTACACTATGTATTTGTATTTTTATTTTTATTACAAAATAACACATTGCTACTAAACAACATTTGTGCAATACAGATGGATGTATGAACGGCAACACCCATAATCTCACTTACCAGTGACAAGCAGGATAAATAAATATTTATGCACACAGTATTCCAGATTTGTATGCATATACAAAAGTCTATTCTTCCAATATATTACCTGTATGCATAGTTGTATCTTGTTTTATAAGTTTAATGATAGTCAATGTCATAATTATCTATCACCATAAAACTTGGAAAAATGAATAACAGGATAAGTTATCTATGGCAAGATAATTCTATTAATCTTACTATGTCTTCCTCTGAAGCTAACCATAGCTAGCTCACATTATTAATTGACCAGTTCAACTGACTGCTTATTTCCTAATAGTACCTTAATTCAACTCTCCTGTCTGGCCTTTTACTTTAACAACTTTAAGTAGACACGAGTTTTAAACGTTGCAAACCCCAAACCAAAGTGGCTTAAACAGAAGTGAATGTTTGGCTACACTGCTAAAGGTTCTAGTAGGAGGGAATAGCTACATGCAGCCATAACATCAGATAAGTTCAGTGGTATCTGGTTTCTTTCCATCCACCTCACAGTAACTCTGTCTCCTTGTTGGCTTAATTCTTGGACAGATTCTCCCCCAAATGTAATTAAATGCCTACTACCTGTTTCTCAAGGTTTCTATAATCTCAAGAGAGGGCTATAGCGATGGATCAGTTAACATGTTACACAAGTGTGTTTGGATCCCTAGCACCTAAGTAAATCCAGGCATGTTGGTGTACACTTGTATCTCAAGTATGTGAGAGGGAGACAGAAAGTCTTCCGGAACACATTGTCTAGTCAATGTAGCTAATTAGTGCTCTGTGGGTTCACTGAGAGATCTCCTGCTTTTTGTTTGTCTGGTTGGTTTTTTTT
This sequence comes from Arvicanthis niloticus, assembly GCF_011762505.2. Classification (NCBI taxonomy): domain Eukaryota; kingdom Metazoa; phylum Chordata; class Mammalia; order Rodentia; family Muridae; genus Arvicanthis; species Arvicanthis niloticus. The sequence goes on from NC_047671.1 coordinate 26,588,682, forward strand.
TAAAGGTAGAGAAACAGATCTGGAACTATGTGGAGCCTTACCCAGAACTCCTGGTAGGAATCCTTGGCCCAATCAGCCTATACACCAATCTGTCAGCCACGCTGACTGATAATACACCATTCTGAGACATTAGAAAGGCAGACTTAGAGTATCTAGTAGAGTACTCAGACCCAGCCTGACAGCCACCCCAACCTATCATACTGCTTTAGTCCATATTGTGTCCTGTGACACTGAACCTAGAAAAGGAGACCCTAACCTGGCTTCCACACTATCCTTCCACATGAGGATGATGCAATATCCTGTGCTCTTTCCTCATGGAATACCATCTATGGGCAGGCACTATGGTCTCAGCCTCTACCACCTAAGGACCATCTGTAGGACCCAGTAAGCCCTCCATAGAATTATGAACATATGCAGTAGAAGCCTACAAAAAAAATTTACTCTTGGCCAGAAGTTGCACCTGCTTCTCAACTGAGCTGAGAATACTTCCAACACCTATCACACATCAGCACAGAGTGGATACAAAAATGAAAATGAAGCATAATTCAGTTCACAATCTGATAAGTTGGGGAAACAACAAAGATCCAAACACCCACACAATATAGCTGTAATCTGATATCCACACCAAAACCCACTAGCAATGATCCAATGCTACTCATTTTTTGTCTCATTGCAAAAATACAAACAGCATGAGCAACCAAGATAATATATCTCCTCCAGAAATTATCATTCCCATCAAAATATTCTGTAAGAAAAGCAGCTTAGCTGATATACAAGACAATTACTTCAAAATAACAATTATAAATATATTCAAAGACATCAAAAGGATACGAATAAATGCCAGAATTAAGATTATGAAAACACAAACAGGTGAATGAAACTAAAAAGCAATTTGATATGTGAAAATAGAAATTTGAAAAAATATGGAGCATCCGAGAAATGCCAAATTTAAGTAACATACAAAGTGACAAACTTGTATAAGACAAAATGTTAGAGGAAAGATTTGCCAATAGATTGGCTCAAGTACAAGAGAGAATATAAGGTCTTGAAAACAAGGTAGGGGAAATAGATGACTCAGCTAAAGAAAATGCAAAATCTAGAGACAAACAAACAAACCCCACAAAAAACAAAAATCAAAATAAAAATAAAACATATAGGGGCCCTGGGACATCATAAAAAGACCAAAGTTATGAGTAACAGTTATAGAAGAAAGAGAATAACCACAGGTCAAAGGTATGGACAATATTTTCAACAAAACCATGAAGGAAAATGTCCCAAATCCAAGGAAAGATATAAGGGGCAAAAGGTATAAAGGAAATCAAATAGACAGGAGCAGAAAATAAACTCCTCACATCACACAATACACAAAACATGAAGTCTAGAGAACAAAGAAAGATGGAAAATGGCAAGACAGGAAAATCAACTCAAACATGAAAGCCAGCCGATCAGAATTGCAGATGAGTTTTCCAGGGGGAGTTTGAAAGCTGAAGGGCTTACACTGATGCTTTATAAGTTCTGGAAGACTACTGATGCCAGCACAGACTACTATACCCAGCAATACTATCAGTCAGAGGGGAGAAAATAAATGATCCATGATTAAAAATAGATTTGATGAATGCATGCCATTGTGCCATTGTCTTAGGTAGGGCTTTACTGCTGTGAACAGATACCATGACCAAGGCAACTTTTATAAAGAACATTTAATTGGGGCTGGCTCACAGATTCTGATGTTTAGTTTGTTGTCATCATGAAGGGAAGTATGACAGTGTCCAGGCAAGGCATGGTGCTGGAAAAGGAGCCAAAGGTTTTATATCTTGATCAGAAGGCAAAGAGAAGACTGTCATCCTCAGGCAGCTAGGTAGAAACTTTCAAAGCCCACCCCCACAGTAACACACTTTGTACAAGGCCATACCTCCTAATAGGGCCACTGCCTGGGCCAAGCATATTCAAAACAATGCAGTTATTAAATCAGTTTTATAGATACCAGAAGCAATACTTTGTTCTGAAGGAAAAAAATAAAAGTACAAGAGAAAAAGGAATATATACTCCCAGAACAGTTAACAAAAAGAGGTAAAAGAAACAATACCACCACAACAAAATAATATAAATTAAGAAACAATTTTCAAAAATGGCTCAGAATTAATAGTTGCAATACTCTAATAAAAACACAGAACAACTAACAGAATTAGTAAACAAAATCCATTTTTATGCCGCCTCCAAGAAAAACACCTCACCATCAATGATAGACACTATTTTAGACTAAAAGGAAAGAGGCATTACAAACAATGGAACTAGAAACAAGCAGGCATATCTACTCTAATATCTGACAAAATTCTATCATGGGGCTGAAAGTGGACATGTAACCCTACCCCTTACTGGGGAGCTATTAGCATCTGATAGTTCCTTGGAGAGGCAGAAGGAGTTTTCTTTAATAGTGTAACCTACCAGGGTAAGTCAACCATATTCTATATCAGACTCCACACTAAAGAAGAGTTGGGTAACATGAATTAAATTCAAATTTTTGAGCTTAAAGTCAAGAAGAAAGAGATCACAAAATTATGCGGGAAGGCAAAAATCAGTAGATAGGGAATGAATATGATAAAAATTCATTTTAATGAATTTCTCAGATAATAAAAATATTTTTTAAAAAGATGGAAAGCAAATAGAGGAACACAAAGGATATCAACCTCCAGCCTCCACATATGTAAACACATGTGCACACTTCCCACATGCACACGTACACATATATTTACTTATACACAAACTTACATGTGTTGGCACATACACCTGCACACACAAATAACTCTAAAAGAAAAGGAATGCCTCCAATGTAGTATGTGTTGATCCACATGAATGAATCATGAGTGACTAGTCAGGTTCTTAAGAAGGGGACAGGCATAGAGAATATGCCCACACTGAAACCTGAGTACAATGTTTCCCACCCCAAACACAGGAGCCCCAAAGTAAAGGATGTTCCATTTCCCAGAGCAAATCAAGTGAGTAACCAAAGCTGCCTGGCTTTTCTATTAGCCTGTGAGCGCCATGTTCTTCAATCACTCTTTTCTTTTCTGTCTCGTCTTGGACCTTATCACTCAATGTCTCAATGTTCTTTCCCTCTGGCCAGTATCTGGGTTTAATCGACTAGAATCATCAGCAAATGAAAGCATTTCTTCATCTCTATTTTAAGGGACACAGGTTGACAGAAGCTGTACTCCTGTACTAAATTTCTTAGATCCTGTAAACTTCTACACACAGACCACTCATAAAATAATTCTTTCCACTCATACATTCACAGTATAAGAGACTTGAATGTGGGGTTTGAGGGATGATGACAGTTTCCAGCTATGTTAATCCAAGGTGCTATGTCATTCCTCACTGCTCTTGCATATGCCTTCATTGCTTTGTGTCTACCTTCATTTTCCTCTAGGATGTTCACAGTTTCAGCCTCCTGCTTGATTGAAGAGTACCCTTCATATCAACAATGAACCTGACCTTTATAACCATCCACACTGTCATTCAAGGAATAGACAAGAATCTTTGAAGTTCAAGGTTAAGGGGTCTTGTTGATTCAATACAAAATTCAAGTTGATATTATTTAGACATTGCTAATTGCGTAAAAAGTCTCTCTCTCTCTCTCTCTCTCTCTCTCTCTCTCTCTCTCTCTCTCTCTTTCTGACTAAGAAAGCAAATTCGTTTAAAAACCTTTGCAATGGTTAAGTTAATATGACAACATAAAGTCAGGACTCGAACCTCAATTCAGACATTCACTACAGACCAAAATGTTATGCACAAATAGCACAGGACTATCGATAGTATTCTGCAGTGAGGCTCAAGGAAAGCCGTCAACAGGAGCTCATACAGCCGCAGCCCCAACTCAAAACTAGACAATTACAGAGGAGGGAGTTCCCCCACACTTCTTTGTGTGGTTTGTCTGGTCCAGCCAAGACTGTGGAAGTTGTAGGAGGATTTCAAAAGAAAAAAAAAGGCCAAAGCAAGAAATGAGTTGTAATTCAACAGAGTTATGAAAAGAAGACAGAAAAACATGAACCATAATCAGGTCAAAAAAATAGTTTTGGAAAACAGCCTGATTAGTCTGCGATGAAGTAACTGATAACATTAAAAAGGATGCAAACATTTTTTGAGTGTCTCATGCTAAAAACACCTACTAGAAATAGCCAGTGTTCAATAAAAACAACAGATAAAATGGATATAATAAGCTAGGTATGCCAGTGTACTACAAAGGGATAAAAAAACAGGGGGTTCTGTCTCTGTGGGCTGATAGTCACTTGAGATAAGATAAGGCCTTGTACCAAGCTCATAGACAGACCAATGGGTGTAGACAGTGGGGAAATGTTGGAGATTTTACAGAGGTAAAACTGACTGTGCTGGCAAGGTGGTTTGAAGTTACTCACCTCGTAATTGCTCAGTTGGTAGAGGTTGTCTCAGACACTTGAAAATGTAGGAAAGGCCACTGAGATCAATATGGCTCAGTGGATGTAAAACTCCTTGCTGTGTGTGCCTGGCAATGTGCATCCCATCCCCAGGCCCCTAAATATTACCCACACAGCTGTCATGGGGTACATACTGCCATGCATGCATTCACCCAGTAACAATAAAAAATATTTTTGTTAAAGATCTGGAAGACATAATAGGATCAATAAGAAAGTGATAGATTGGCAGTGTTCTCGGTAGTGCTCAGTAGTGATGATGTGGAAGAGGTTTAGTAGTCTACTTAGCAGTTTCCTGGCCCCTGGACCTAGATTCCACAACTGCACTCTCCAATGTGGTTCCCCTAGCCACTTGTGGCGGTTGAACATGTAAATGTGACTAGCCTGAGTTCATCTCTGCCAGAAATAGAAAACACTAAATTTTGAAAACTGAGTAAAAGAAAATGTTAACTGCCTCAATAATTATTGATATGTGATATCACATGCATGAATAATATTCTGGACGTCTTGAGTTACATGTTATAAATCATTAAAATTAATTTCAACTGCCTTTTATACTTATCTTTTAGTATAGTTTTCAGACCACTTATAATCATATATGTGGATTGCATCCGTGTGGTCTGCTTATATTTCTAGCAAGCAGAGTTAGTCCACAAACTCCTGTTCTCTCCAGGCTTTAGTGATATTACAGTGCTCAGGGAGACTTGACCTACCCCTCCATCTTTCCTCATCTCATACAGAGTCTGGCTTTTGAATAGCAGAACAAAAACTACATCACGACTCAACAGCTGCCAAGTCCACAAAACGACACCCACTCAGAAATATCCAGTCACTTAGAAAAACAGTCCCTGACCGCCTCTTCATATGAATACTCACCATATATGCACACACCCATATCTGTATGTGTCAGAATAATATCCACAAATAGAGGATTAGCAGAATCTCTTATTACAGTGAAATTTACATTTCTGCTGTCAACTCTTAATCGTTTGTTTAAACTAGAAATAGTCACTAGTGCTTGTTAGTAAGTTCTTTGAAATTCAAAAGCTTATTTGAACTTTGTGGTTTCTATTTCCTAATGTCAAAAAACCAATCAACTGAGGGAGTGATTCCGGTATAAGCCTCTACCCGCAGAAGAGATCTCAAGGCTGCCCATGCATACTTGAAAGGAAAAAAGCAAAGGCTTTCAGGATGAGAGATCACTGTTGTCAGCTAACAAGCAACACAACTGTACCCCCAATCTTTCTGCTCTCTTCTTTAGACATCTGCTCTTTGGCAATCATAAGTACCACCTGATCCTTCCAGCCTTGGCAGTTCTAAGGTTATCTACCTTGCTCTCCTCTGTTAGCACCAGCTTATATTGCCACACTGCTGCTTTAGACTCTTAGCTCGGTCTGTAGTAACCCACCGCATCAATTACTCAGAATGATTCAACACAACTCTTATGTAAGAGAAGATACAATTTTCTTCGGAACTGAATGTCAACGAGGTCTAAAAGCTCACTGACTATTTAAGCTAGTAGCGTAAGGACACGGGGCCCAGGATTGGACACTTGAGACCAGTGGTTCTCTACTTGGCTAATGCTCTTCAATACAGTTCCTCTTGCTGTGGTGACAATGATCATTTGATTCCCAAGGGGGCCGTGACCCACAGGTTGAGAAACACTGCTTTAGATTATAAAGCATTTATTCTTCCTCTTAATTTGGTAAAATGATTCCATTTTCCTTAGCGGAATTATGGACCTGAACCCACTGTTTTCATTTCAGCTCCAATTGGCAATGATTTTGCCTACCTGCCACATTTCATAAGCCTGTGAAATTCAAATGGAAATATCATACAAACTACATGGGTTTAGAGGTGACTGTGTGTGTACAATCTGTTCCCAAGAGATTAATTCTGGGGCTTTATTGGAACCATTGATAAGACTTGTATTTTCTCTGCATTAGAAGGTGGTTAATATATAAGTTGAGAACTTCAAGATGCTATTAAATGGGCAGCCCTTCCCTAAACAGATGTTAGAATATCAAGGAAAACGTAATTCTAATGCCCTTGCTTTAGATCCGGGTCCAGCAAACTGTAAGTGTGAATTTCCAATGAGGAGAATTAATAAAGTCCCATAGTTGCTTAACCTACTCAGAATTCAGTTTATCTTGAAAGAATCATAACTACTTAAAAGCTCCATGGGTAGATAACCCATGTTTCCTATGCCTCAGGGAGCAGTTTCCTATGGTGCCTTCTCTGATGATAGGAGTTCACTCTGAAATTCCCAGTTTCCTTGTCCATGTGGTATGATTATCATTATTAGGACTTGCCTTGGAGGTCTGGTCCATCTATAATAAGGAAATGCAAAGGTCAATTGAATACTTCATGTTGAGTGGTTGGCAACACTCACCACCAACTCATTCTTGCCATTCTCCTGGATTGTATCCCAGCTCCAGGATCTTAGCTTCTGCGAGAATCCCAAGACCTAGATGCCAATTTGTGATCCAGCTTCTGGTATCCAAATGTATGCTAGATTTTTTTACTCCCTCTTATAATAATTTCTCCCAATCCAGTTGCTTCAGGCATTATTCCTCCCAAACTAAGAACTGTAGACAAGTCTGACATCGTGAGAAAGTCCTTTTAAAAAAAATTAAACTGAGAAATATATATCATATCAATAATTTAAAATTTTTACCCTTGCAAATTACCCTTTAATGTGGTGAATATTATCATTTTCTGACATGGCTAATATTAACTGCAAATTATAATAGCACTGTATTATGCTGTAGCCTTTCCCCTAATCAATGCTATCCTAAGGAATAAATTAACTTCAAACCCCAGAAACTTCTTACCAAGCTGCAATTAGGCTTTGCATAGATACCTACCTAGAATAAATATCATCAAACCAATATGCGTCTCTAAATAGAGTGCACACCTCATGACATCTCCATCAGCATGCTGACGTTACTGCTACCCTATGTTCATTTACTGATACATGCCTAAGAAAACACTGGGCCGAATATCAGAATGTCTGCATTCTAATCTTAGTTTTGTGTGGCTTTTCAAGAAAAAGAATAAAATAGGTAAAAAGAAAGAAACACTTTTCTATTTTACTAGATGTTGAAGAATTAGAAAACAGTGCATTTGCACAAATGTTGTAAACTTTGAGCTCCCAAAGACATGAATTAAATTATTAATATGGAAGTTTATTAGTCACCAAACTGTTAGTTTATGCTTTGTCAGACTCTGGATTGATGAATTTCTTGTAGTATTTGTAAAGCAAAATAGTATGTTTGCCAGTAAGTTGGGGCTAGGAGATAATAAGTTTAAGGAGAAGAAAAATATATAGGTCCCAAATGTTAATGAGAGAAGGAATGTTCGGCAGAGAAGAAAAGCAAGAGACAGCAAACCATGGGGAAATGAGCAAGGGGATATAAGATGGCAAAACACACAGTGCAGATGAGAAGAGAAAGTCACTGAGGGTGGGAAAGGGCCACAGAGCAGAGCATCAGTCATCCTTAAACCAGATGTGCATTTCAGAAGCATTCTGAGAACGAAATGACTCTGACTTTTATATATTGAAGGCTTTTAGTTACATAAGAATTGGCCATTGAGGAGAGAGAGAGAGAATTATTAACATGTGCGTGTATGTGTGGGTGACATATATGTGGGAGAACATTGGGTGTGCATCCCTGTATGTGAAGGTCAGAATATAGTTTTCTGGAGTCAGTTCTCTTCTTCAACCATGAGATCAGGGAACTGAACTCGGGTCATCACAATCACACAACAGGCACTTCTACCCTATTGAGCTATCCTGGCAACCCTTGAGCTTGTCTTAAACCCAGCCAGCCTCTATAGAGAACTGGTAACTGAAACTTAAGCAGGGACACAGATAGTGCCCATTCTGTGGGAAGAGACAGGCACAGCAACAGGATAAACAAAAGCTAGGGTGATTTTGATTGGTGTTGTTTTTGGAACAAGGTCTCACTACATAGGTCTGACTGGCCTGAAATTCACTAGGCAAACCAGGCTGGCTCTGAACTAATGAAGAGCTGCCTGTCTCTGCTTTCCAAGTGCTGAGATTAAAGATATGTGCACCATGGACAAACAAAACCTAGTCTGTTTACAAATAACACAGAAAAAGAACAGAAGGGTAAAAAAAAAATCAGGGATCTTAGTCTACAAAATAAAGCCTAGCCAGTGTGCATAACTTGACATAATCTCATTATTGCTTTGCTTCACGAAGATGTCAATTAATCTAGATTTAGTTGATTATTAAATCTAATTTACCCAATTATCTGGGCTACTAAATCAATTTAAAAGAAATGAACTGGTATTCTTAAGCCTGATCAGGGTAGCTACTGTGAAGGACACGGCCATGAGGGAATTTCTTAAGGGTGTTCCTGAACTAACAGTCTAGATTCCTGGCTGATTGCAGGCATCTCTGAGGATACAAAAAAGAAGACAGAGAAATAGCAGCTAGCGGACTTGAATGAAAAAAAAAAAAAAAGGAGGAGGACAGAACTGCCCCTAGGTATGGTGAAGGAGAAGGCTGGGTAAAAGGAAGAATACAGAAAGGTGCAGAGACAAAGAAATCTGGGAGAGTCCAGAGTATACATGGCTAGGCTGAGCCAGGTCATGAGAGGAAAGAAGGGGAGGAGAGCAGAAGAGGACCTACCGACCAAGAGGGTCAACCTAGGCCAAGAGACACACCCAGAGATGAAAAGGGTCAAAAAGGACTATGTAGCCAAAGTGGCTAGATTACACAAGGAAGAGCAGCTGGAAGAAGGGCAGCCCAGTCCCTGGGCTGGAGAGTTCCCGGTAGGGGCTGGTGTATGCAAGCCAGGAGGACTCTATAACAGGTAGGGACTGAGGGATGCTGAGAGAGCCTGGCAGTGGTATTGTCATCTTTGATATAATAGGCACCTCTGTTAGCCTTTCATCCTGAGATTGAGACCTACCAAACCTTCTCATCAAAAGTGCGGAAGAACTCCTGGAATATGAACCAGTCAAAGAGAGACAAGCTATTTAAGGAGTGAGTCTCCTCAGGAGGTCTCAAGTCCCAGGCAATTGTCTCTCCTATCTGAGACCTGTCAGGTCAAAAGGAAATTCAATTTCCCCCAAATTCCAAAAAGCATAAGGGAAAAAAAGTGGCTAAAATCTATGGTGTTTATTAGCATGCCAAAGTGCATGCTGGCCTCTAGGCTCCCTCAATAGCCCACACTTTTATATAATTCAAAGTCCATACTAGCTCCTTGGCCCTCCTTTCCTACCCTAAACCCTTCTAACTCATGGACTTATCTCCCCAGTTATCTCCCTTATAACCCTGCTATTTTGGCTCCACTTACTCCATTTGTCTTTCTCTCTCTGTCTCCCACCCCCTTCTCTCTATTCTTCTATTCTCTCCCTCTCTGTTCCACTTCCCCCTCTCTCTACTCTGCTCCTGCTTCTCTCATGGCCAGATCCAGTCTTCTGGCCAAGTTCAGTCTACTAATTTCTCTTTCTGCTCTAGACATTTCCAGATGCCTCAGGCTCCCATAAAAATTGGCTCTCTCCCATAGCTATAATAAAACATTTCCCTTTTAACCATATCACTTTGTGGCCATGCCATCAGTTTGTATATCATAGGCATTTGTGATATTTTGTATATGCTTGGCCCAGGAAGTGGCACTATTAGAAGGTGTGACCCAGTTAGAGTAAGCACATCACTAGACGTGGGCTTTACAACCTTCATCCTAGCTTCCTGGAAGCCAATAGTCTGCTAGCAGCCTTCAGATGAAGATGTAGAACTCTCAGTTCCTCCTGAGCCATGCCTGCCTGGATGCTGCCATGTCCCTGCCTTGATGATAATGTACTGAACCTCTGAACCTATAAGCCAACCCCAATTAAATATTGTCCTTATAAGAGTTGTCTTGGTCATTGTGTCTGTTCACAGAAGTAAAACCTCAACTACAACAGCATTCCTTCTCAAAGCGGGCTATTTGTATTGCTAGCCCAGGGAAACACAATATTATCTTGAAGGTCTCACTTAGCACAATATCAAAAGCAAAGACTTAGTAACTCATAGTCATAATAGTAGAGAACAAGACATAATAAGATAGATAGTCATAGCAGTAGTAGGAATTGTTGAAGCAAAATGAGTCATGGTAGTTTTAGGGCTTGGGATAATGCCAGCATCCATAAATACAACAGTGGTATGTCATAGCATGGTATTTAGAGGTCTGGGCTCTGTATTCAAACCTAGTCATTTTGTATAGCTTCATAAAATACAAGTAAGTAAGAGCATTTTTTTCCCACAATGCTGTTATATGGAATAAACAAGAAAACACTTGTGAAAGACTAATACAGATCATGGTCTATCATGTCCTCAGTTCCTGTTAGTAATGGCAGAAGTAGGGGTGAGGTGCCAGCCCAGGCAAAAGAACCAATCCCATAAAGGGCTAAAAATAAAGGGCACAGTGACCTTGTCACCTGAGGTCCCAAATGCCAACAAATAATTCTACAGGAGAGGCATTTCAGTTTCAACCAGAGAACTCATGTTCTGTTCGTGCATCCATCATGTTCATTCTTCAGCTTTAGAATGCATGGTTACAATGGAGATTCAGTGTGTGCATGGTGGTGGTAGTCATTGGCATTAGCAGCCTGTAGGTACAATATGAGACATTGCCTAAAGGGTTGAGAGGTGAAATACCCCCCCCCCCTTTTTTTTTTTAATCTTAGTTAAGGTCCTTTCACATTCTAACATGCCAGGCCCTGAGTCTACTTCTGGGTATACGACACCAGGCAAGGTGCCTACTACTGGGCATAGAAGTTCAGCAGGGGAAATATACATGTTAAATAAATAACTACAAACAACTTTGACAATTACAACTGGTATCTGGAGCTTACACAGAGCTCTGAGGTGACAAGTGAGTTCATATTGAGTATGGGTAGGAGGGTAGCCCTAGAAGGAAGATGGCCAGTCATCAGACTGCTAGAGGAATGGTGGAGAGAGACAGGGATGTAAGCAGAGTCAGAAATGAGACGATGAAGCATAACTAAGCAGAGACAGGAAGAGTGCAAAGCAAGTGGTAGAGTTAAGCTTATGTAATTTTAGGTGGGAAAAAGGAGCTAAATTAAGCCTGTCTAAAAAGGTTACTACTTTTCCCCCCACAGAGTAAAATCTCATCAGTTCAACATAATTGGATAGAAGCATGTCAAAATTAATCAAATATGAATTACAGATATTTAAAAAATATGACTAAGTGCTTAGATTTTTTGAATAGATCAGATATGTTAAATAACTTTTCACTTCCCTACTTTTAGTTTGCAGCCTCAGTGTTCCAGCAACAACTAAAGTAAGGCTCATCTTCGTAAATACTAACTTATTTTCTTACATAATGTAATCACATCATTTCCCTCTTCTCTTCTCTTCTCTTCTCTTCTCTTCTCTTCTCTTCTCGTCTCGTCTCGTCTCGTCTCGTCTCGTCTCTTCTCTTCTCTTCTCTTCTCTCCATTCAAACCCTCCAGGTACCCTATTCCTTGCTCGCTTTGAAATTTGTGGCTACTTTTTCAAGTGTGTGTGTGTGTGTGTGTGTGTGTTTCTAAAGTTTGTGGATCATTGCAAAAGAGGGTATAAAGAGGTTGTAAGAGCCCAAAAAATAGGAAGTTGGCTGTCAAATTGTGTCTCCTAGAAATGCAAGGAGCTACCCTCTTGAAGTCTAACCAATATTTCAGCCTAAACAGTAGCTGAACAAGGAGGATACTAACGGAAATGCTACTGTGGACCTGGGGGTGGGCAACAAGGCTTCAGCCCTAGACAAAGAACTGCAGGTAACTAGGAATGCTCCCCAAAGGGGGAGACATAGTCCTCCCCTGGAAAGAGTACACCAAGGAGTTATCCAACACCAATATCTTCAGCTATGAAAACATGAACAGAGAGTGAGCACCTTAAAAATAATTTTTTCTGAAGTGGATTAATCTTTCTTTTTTCTGCTTTTACTCACACCCGTGTGCTTAGGTTAAGGAGCCTTTTCTGTGATTCAGACTGATTATCCAGAGAAGTGGGCTAAACACCCTATAAAATCTTTCATGTAAATAAGACTGATTAAATGCCATTCTTCTTTCTCAAACTAACTGATCCAACCCATCTACAATATCAGCACAGAATGTAACAGAATGTAACATGTCTTCTATTAAAGAAGCTGAAGTCAAAGGTGCCGGGGGGAGGGGGGGGGAAACAGCACCAATGTGGATGGAGAAGGTGGGTGTCTTCTTTCTTCTCCCCTTCTCGGTTCTTCTTGAGGCAGCCAAGGGGGATGATGGAAGAGTGGGGGGTGGGGAGTAAGACTTGGTCTTAAGATATATTTAGGGTTGCTGTATAATAAAGTTTACTTATCTACATTACTAAAGTTTACTTACTATGCTACTGTAGCTGACCTGCCATCTGCGACCCTGTGGCCAGAAACTGCAGTCTCTGGCACCCAGTACCCCAGCCCCCAAACAGCAAAGGATTAGGTAAATAGCCTTGTACTATCTTAAAAACTTCTTCTGAGGGTAAAAGACTGCTGGCTTAGGTGATTAACACCTGTAGCCTAACAGCAGAGGATTAGAAAAACAGCCTTTGTACTCTCTCAGCAGGAGCTGCTGGGCTGCTAGTCTGAGGTCTATGGAAGAAAAGACACTTAGAGACGTTGCTATAGAGTTTATTACTAAGTGTAAAAAGTTTCCTATGAAAGCTATCTAAGGGGAAAAGTGGAAAGGTCCTAAGTGGGGGGAAAGGAAAAAATTCTAAGAAAGGAAAAATTCTAAGGGAAAAAATTCTAGGCAGGGAAAAAGGAAAGGAAAGGACGAATGGCTCCTAAGGAACCTCTACATCTATGACTACTCTACGACTCTCCTATTACTCCCTTTGTCTTTGTCTTCAGTACTTATGCATCTTTCAGAGTACATCTTCACATGTTACAAAGTTCATCACAAGTTCACACCAAAAATCAAATCATAAATTGAAATAGAAGTTTACTACAAAGAATGTTTACATGCATATCCATCAGGAATAATTATCTGGCTAAACATCCATCACCTGTCTAGCTCCACAGGTTCACTGAAGGTTTAAAACTATAACTAAGAAATTAGTGAAGTTTTTGTATAGATAAACCCAGGCAATATTTTATCTTCTGTTCTAGCACCTATAATAAATTGTCAGTTCCCTTTTAGTGACCTTTGGTTAATTGTTTTATGACATCTTGGAATGTGCTCTGAGCAGGAGAAAGTCTGGTTACTATCTAAGGGACATTAACTGATGACACTTGGGAGACTGACAGAGTTCTCATTGCAGTTTTGACTATCAGAGAGGGACCTAATAGCAGTTCTGTTATAAAAAAGCTTAATAATCATTGATATAATTGTAGGAATTTTTATAGGATCATTATTAAGACTTAAGAAGTCATCTATTTGTCTATATAGCATCACTACAAAGCAGTACATCTTCGTGGATCTGCAGAAATCTGCTCCAAAGGGGTGTGTTGTAGCTTAGTGATTGTTACATATGTTTAATAATAATAATAATAATAATAATAATAATAATAGTAATAATAATAGAAAAAGCATATTAATAGCAGGAATCTTTCCTAAAATAAGTCCCTCATGGCCTTGCTGAATGAGGGCTCACTTGTTGCGGATTATATAGTAATCCAAGGCAAGTATTTCAGGATGATCACCTGCTAATTATTAGCTTGTCCCATTATGGCTCTTGACACAAAGGTCTGCTACCACTTTCAGGCTAGCCTGGGATACAATGTTAAGTCCTGTTATTTGTTTGCTGGTTTTTGAAACAGGACTTAATCATATATATATATATATATATATATATATATATATATATATATATGAATGAAAGCAACATGCTTCAAGTTACAAACAGAAATCAACCACAATTTTCCTGACTTTCTTAAGATTCCTGACTTTATTGGTTTGTAAAACTGTCAATATTGCAATGACACACTTTAGTTTAATCTCAGAATAAACTATCAAAACATTCCCCTTCAGGGTAGGGATATTCTCTGCTAAGAAATTAAGGTTTTTAAGCCCTTAATTATGGTAGCTTATCTAAAACACACAGTAAATCACTGCACTTTTTACACACACACACACACACACATACACACACACACAAATAAAAATCACTGTGATTTTATATATCTTTTCACACACTTTTTTTGGAAGTAATTGTAAAAATGAGCAAAGGCGGCAGTTATGAGAGGAGAGAGACTGGAACACGTCAGTTTCTGTTTTCACAGGAAGCACTTAGAAGGCTTACAATAACTACACACCTGTATCTATTATGCTCAACAGAACAATAAAGCAATCAAAGATGAGCACTTTGTATAAAAGTTTTTACAAGCACTGAAATGCATAAGGACATTACAAGCTAAAGAGGAGAGAGTGGGCAGATGAGAAAGGGGAAGGTTCCTTCTCAAGTTCTTTAGAAATGCAAATAGAAAATGGCTTAATCATCACTAGCTGGCTGATAGAGTGTTAATCACTTACCAGGCATTTATTAGGAGACCTGTTCCAGTTCCTTACTTGAAAAAAGGGGGCAAAGGGGATCTTAAACTGAACAAAACCCTATTTGTTAAATGCCAGTAGAACTGAGTATCAATGTGAAAACATACATCGTTGTAATACAGATCTGTAAGCTTAGAGATAGTTCTGACTACAGTTTCTCAAATTTAAGTGATCAAGTTAAAAGCCCATGGAGCAGGCCAGCAGATTAAAGACCCTCTGGCCACCTGCACACTGTATAGAACCTTAACTAGAGAACACTTCAAATGGCTTCTTTCAAACAAGAGGGAACCAAAACTACTTAGGAAAGTTGTCCCCAGTCCCCAATAGAGTTTTAATCACTTTGCAAAACCCCAGAAGCCAAACATATCTACTAGGCCTTTGGTTTTGGAAATTAGTACAAAATGCCAAATGGTAGACCTTCCCCAGAATAACACTGGTGAGCTGTGAAGCTCTAGAGATTATTTAGACTGAGTTCATGGGTCCCTGGAACCCATGTGGTGGAAAGAGAGAAACAGCTTCTACATATTGTCCTCTGACCTAAGCACATGGTTATGGGCACATGCACACACATGCACACACACACACATACATGCAATAACATCTCACAATGACTTTACACATCTATTGTATGACTTTACATATCCTTTTTCATCATCAAGCAAAGATAAGTGGAAATACTGCCTTTGCTCTTTTTAGGAATGTGGCTTTGATGAAAATGAAGATCCCTTTCAGACTGAGGTGCACCGTGTATAATTATGCAATATCTATTAATAAAGACCTTCCAGTATTTTCAGAAGTGAGTTTATACAAGTCACCTGCTTCACAGTATGACTAAATCACAGCAAGCTGTTCATATCAAATGTTCAAAGCATTAAGGGCAAACAATTTTTTTATTTTGCTTTTATTATCTGGGACCCTTTTTTCAGATTGAGCTATGGTTATGTAAAATTTGATCTAAATTTATACACACATTAGGAGATAGTTTGTCTTTTAATAATTGTAGGTAATCTGAAGTAAGCAGCAGTTTGGGAAGAAAATACTTGGATTTTAGTCTTGGGTAAACCACATGTATGACAGTTTGGTACATGTGGACAGTATATGCAATGACCAGAAAAGCTTACTTATAATCTCCTTTTCATTATTCTTTCACAATATTTTATTATTTTATAATAAATGTGCATCTATACCCATTTATGCACAAAGGTATAATAGCATTGAAACAGTGATGTTTCATGAGACACAGTGTGATACTTTAAGTTATATGTTTCTTGAATTTCATAATATCTCATTTTTACAAAGAAGAACAAAATAACCTAACTTGTCTATAACATATTGAACCATTTGATACAGGCGATACTTTAATCTTATTATGTACAGAGATGAGTTTTACTGGGTAAAAGATGAGGATAATATAGATATTGTAAAGTTTTTGGAAAAATTAGGCATTGCCTAGAGGCTCCTCCCCAAGCTCTTTGCAGCTATTGATTTATGGAAGGTCATAAGAAACTATCTAGGAACATATTACTGGAATATGGGATTCCAATTAAAGATTGACAAGAGCTAGCAGGCTCTTTCAAAAGAATCCAGGGAGAGGTAAGACACCAAGAGACCAGGAACCAGTTCTGCAGTCAAGTGAAAGGAGGATCAGAAGATGATTGTGAGTGGTGATTTGAAGTGATATGGATTTTTCTTATCTACAACACACCCCCATGCCCTGGACTCCGAGAACATCATGGAAGAAAAAGTAAAGGATTTTAAGAGCAAGAGAACCAGATGTCTGCTGTGAGATGGCATCTTTTTATTGGCAGTAAAGCTCAACCTATGGAATCTGAACACTATGGCTACCTAATCAAGACCCAAGTAATGACATCAGTTGGTATGTCAACATGGATGGAAGAAATCTCATAAAACCCCATTCTTAGATGAAGAGCCATGGGCAATTAATGACGACTGAGCAAGGTAAAACAGGTCTTTTTGAGGGATAAGCCCTCTACTTGGTTACGTGGGTACCAAGTAGTCAAGCTTAAAAGTATACACATATGAGGAACACTAAGTGGACTCAGTGGGATATATTTATGTATTTATTCATAAGTACGCAACAATGATGATTAAAGAAAAAGAGATCATGAATTTGAGATGGAATGGAAGAGATGCAAGGGGCTGGAGGAAGGGAAGGGGAGGGAGGCAATGATGTAAACACAGTATACATGGATGAAACTTTTTTTAAAAAAAAGTTTAAACTAATTTTCTGTTTTGCCAGAATTAAGGTACACCCTGACAAGCATAAAGCAACTGGCTATTCAGCAGCTACAGTTTAAAATGACCACACTGATGGCTTGACAAACTAAATAATCCATTCAGGGTCGTGCATCCAGTCACAGGGAAAGGCAAGACTTGAACCCATATGTGGGTTGTTTCTGTGAGCCACACGGCTCCTGCTGCTGTAGTACTCACTGGGTGTGGTGCTTAAGGAGAAGCATGTGAAACTATATAATGTTTCCTGTATGTGTTAATGGAAGGCTACAACCAATAAACTGACATGCACATTGTTGCCCAGTTGGTAACCTGTGATATGTCTTGTTTGAGGCCCCCTAGAACCCTATTAGGCACAAAGATATTCAACGAAGGGTAAGGTTCAGCTCAAATTCACTGTGTCCCTGATCTAATCAAAAGAATTAATGGGAAAATCACCACTTTGTCAGCTGGGCTGTAATGTTGAGTATGATTACCATTTACATCTCTAAAGCAACATAAAAATAACCCCTTTGAAGCCACACCCACTCACTTTTTCCTTATATGCTAATGAATTTCAGAGTTTCAGAGCCTGAGGAGAGACTTCCTGTAAAAACGTTCTCCAGCCTTAAGATTGCACCTGTTCCCAACTCCAATTGCCAGGTTACAAACACAAATTAACCCTGGTTCCAAAGTGACTCCATATTGCTAAGTCTCTAGGGAGGGCAATTTATATCTGTGAATTACTTCAAGACTCCGAAACAGCATTAAAAAATTCTACTTCATCCCCAGATTTTTGTCAAACTAAGATGTATTGCCACCAGTGCTAATAATCCAGCCCCAAATCAGCATGTCTACTGAAACAACTGTTACCCTTTTTCCTTTTGTAAGTTTGAATAATTTCAAGATATTCTTGTAGTTACACTAATACCTAAAGGAATGTCTTAAAGTAATGAACTGTAACTGAGCACATCAGGGCATTATGGCAACTGGGCAACTAATCCAAACTCACCACTTACCTTTGTTACAGTGTTTAATTAATGCTATACGTTGTATAAAGCAAGACATGTTTTATATCGAGATTATGTGTTTTATTTCTAAAGTGTTCAACTTTTGGTCTTCTTTCTCATTTTTTTAAAATCAGCCTATGAAGATGTGGATGCATTATCAAGAAAGTAAATGAAGACTCCCGGCCCGGAACACTGGTTCCTTCCGGTCTGGGCCAGAGCACTGAGCAGATCTTGGGTGGCATCTCTGCCCCCAACATCCAAGAACCCAGAGGAAGTGGGGATCCCAGGCGCTCGAACTCAGGCAGTATCTTAGGTAAGCAGACAGCAGGGCCCGCCCTAAACAGGGAGTAACTGGGAACCAAAAGGACCCAGGAAGTCTCTCCCGGCCCGGAACACTGGTTCCTTCCAGTCTGGGCCAGAGCACTGAGCAGATCTTGGGTGACAGCTCTGTTCCCAACCTCCAAGAACCCAGAGGAAGCAGGGATCCCAGGAGCTCTAACTTGGACAGTGTCTTAGAAACTAGTTCTCAGATCTGAGGCCTGGATCAGACCCCTGCCAGGTCTGCTGTTGTGTGGACCCCGGATTCCACCTGAGACATACTGGAAGGTCCACTCAATCCAGAGCCACAGAAGAACAAATGAACTCAGAGCTTCAGACAACATATCCTGAGATATTCTAGAGGAGACACTGCACCCAGAACAGCAGACACCTAGCTGGACTACTACCTTGGAGGCACCATATCCTGAGGCATCCTAGAGGTACCACTGTAATCAGTGCAGCTGGAAAAGATCACAGAGACATCTGGACCCCTAGGAGATCAGACACAAGCTAGATAACTAGAAAGACAGGCTTCAGTCAGAGACAGCAAGTACAGGCAGCACTAGAGTTAACCAGATGGCAAAAGGCAAGAGCAAGAATGTAAGCAACAGAAACCAAAATTACATGGCATCATCAGAACCCAGCTCCCCCATCAGAGCAAGCCCTGAACACCCCATCACACCAGAAAAGCAGGAATCAGAATTAAAATCACTTCTCATGATGATGATAGAGGGCTTTAAGAAAGACATAAATAACACTCTCAAAGAACTTAAGGAGAGCACTGGTAGGCAGATAGAAACCTTAAAGAGGAAACACAAAAATCCCTTAAGGAATTGCAAGAAAATGCAACCAAACTGGAAAAGGAATTAAACAGAACTATGCAGGATCTAAAAATGGAAGTAGAAACAATAAAGAAATCACAAAAGGACAATACCCTGGAGATAGAAAACCTAAAAAGATCAGGAGTCATAGACACAAGTATCACCAACAGAATACAAGAGATGGAAGAGAGAATCTCATGTGCAGAAGATACCATGGAAAACATTGACACAACTGTCAAAGAAAATGCAAAATACAAAAAGCTACTAACCCAAAATATACAAGAAATCCAAGACACAATGAGAAGGCCAAACCTAAGGATAATAGGTATAGATGAGGGGGAAGACTCCCAACTAAAAGGACCAGTAAATATCCTCAACAAAATTATAGAGGAAAACTTCCCTAACCTAAAGAAAGAGATGTCCATAAATATACAAGAAGCTTACAGAACTCCAAATAGTTTAGACCAGAAAAGAAATACTTCCTGCCACATAATAGTCAAAACATCAAATGTACAAAACAAAGAAAAAATACTAAAAGCAGTAAGGGAAAAAGGCAAAGTAACATATAAAGGCAGACCTATAAGAATTACACCAGACTTCTCACCAGAGACCATAAAAGCCAGAAGATCCTGGACCGATATCATACAGACCCTAAGAGAACAGAAATGCCAGCCCAGACTACTATACCCAGCAAAACTCTCAATCATTATTGATGGAGAAACCAAAATATTCCATGACAAATCCAAATTTACACAGTATCTCAACACAAATTCAGCACTTCAAAGAATAATTGGTGGAAAACTCCAACACAAGGAGGGAAACTACAACCTAGAAAAAGCAAGAAAGTAATCTTCCAAAAACCCCAAAAGAAGATAGTTACACAAACGTATCTCCACGGATGTTAGCCCAAAAGCTTGGATTAGCGAAGACTCAACCCACAGACCACATGAAGCTCATGAAGAAGGAAGACCAAGAGGGGATGCCTCAGTTCTACTTAGAATGAGAAACAAAAATGCTTAAGGGAGCAAATAGGGAAACAAAACATGTAACAGAAACTGAAGGAGGGGCCATCAGGAGACCATTCCACCTGGGTATTCACCCCATGTACAGCCACCTAATCTAAACACTGTTGTGGATGGCTGGAAGTGCATAATGTGAGGAACATGATATAGCTGTCTCCTTAGAGGTCAGCCAAAGACTGACACACTCAGAGGACAATGTTCACAATTAACCACTGATATGATCAGGGGTTTCCCAATGGAGAACTTAGTGAGAGGACTGAAGGAGCAGAAAGGGTTAGTGACCCCAGGTGGAAAGCAACAATACCAAACAACCAGAGCCCCCCAGGGTCTAAACTACCAGCCTTGGAACACATAGGGAGGGACACAAGACTCCAGAGGTATATGTAGGGGAGGATGGCCTTGTCGGACATAGGTGGGAGAGGAGTTTCTTGATCCCATAAAAAAATGAACACACAGTGGGGGGGGGGTGTGAGGGTGGGGAGGGGATAGTGAGGGGGGGGTAGGTGCAGTCACTGCCTCATAGAAGCATGAGGAGGGGGATGGGATAGGAGGTTTCTGGGTGGTGGGAGGAAGTAGGCTAAGGGGATAAAATCTGAAACGTAAATACTACAACCAATTTTAACAAGCGGGGAAAAACAAAGTCTTCAGAACCAACATCTTTAAAAAAAAAATGTCAGCCCCCTGGGGGTGGGAAATTTTTTTTTTTTTCTTGATACTAAAACTTGTTCTGAGAATTGTATATTGCAGAATACACAGCCTTGGTGTATCTACTCATCAAGCATACTGAGCAGACCTGCCCAAACCTCTGATGTCCTGGAATTCCATCTGGATTCAGTGAAGACACAGCATCAGAGGCTTATCAACTTACTCTTCCCCCCACCCCTCTTCTAAAATCTCAATGCCCTTAATCAGCTTGAAGAAGTTAAAGAAGAGTCAGCGCCCCTATTCCCTGAGCTTGGGGACTAATATGGTTAATAATGGTCTGTCTTTCTAGGAACAAGTAGTGGTTTTGTTGGAACAGGGGGGATTAGCTAGGACTTACTGCATAGCCATAACCTATTGGTAGAAATCTGTATAATTATTATCAAGATGAAGTTATAAATTCTTAAATGGTACAAAATTTACTTTGATCTCAAATTTAAGGTTTTCATTGGTACGAGCCTCTTATTAACATAAAAATGAGATGAATATTGATACGCTCATGGGCATTGTGCCTGTATAACACATTTAGGAATACAATGCCTAGACCCAGCCCTTTTTTAACTTTTTTAACTGATTTGGGACGGTTAACCTATGAGTTAAGGGACTATAGCAAATTCATGGCTTTGAGTTTATTGTTAGGGTGTTTTCCATATTTTATTTAGAAATAGCTGAGAGGAGTGAACAGACAACAGTCTAGGTTACCTTACATGGATAGTTGGTTTTCAAAACATCAGAAGTCCATAGAACTGATGCTACAAATATTTATATATTAATGTTCATATTGATTAGAGACCTGTCTGCTCCTGACAGCTTCCTGTTGTGGATTCTAAGAAGAAATTGAGCATCCTTGGAGTTATTCCAGTTGTGTGGTAACAGCCACTAGGCAAGAATTGCCTCTCTCCATCTACAGACAAATTACTGTCCAGAAAAGGACTTGCAGACTAGTCGACTGATTATATTTGCCTAGACAGAGTAATCAGTCCTTAATAATCCTGCATCACCAAGGTCTGTCAGATGATTCTGGGCCAGAAGGCTGAAGATTTGATGCTCCAACGTTCGGTAGTATAGGGGCTTTTCAGGTGTTCAGAGGTCTCTATAAATTGGCTAAGTTTTAGAAGCTATGCTTTGTGCTTCCCACAATTATAGTTAACTCAGTCATTCTGGATTTCTGACGGGGTTGAAAACTTATAGCTATTTACTGTAAGAGAAAAGATTTGAGTGGATGGTCATCAGCTGACATTCATCCTAAAGCCAGGTTCAGAACTAAATGTTTTAGTTAGGATAGATGACAGAGGTGCTGGTTAGTCAACAAAAGGATGGACGGGGTATTAGGACTATCTTGTACCTCACTGGTACAAATTGGCATAATTATGCTCTAATTGTATTTTGAGAGAAAAGTTTCATTTTAACAGGAAGGGTGATGTGTAGGAGGAGCTAAGGTAGGAGGAGTACTGAGAGGAAGAAAAGGAGTAAGAAGAGGAGAAGAAGAAGGAGAGGAGAAGCTAGGTGATGAAAGAGAGAAAGAGGGGGGAGACAGGGAGGCAGATATTCATGTATCTCCACCAGTCAAAGATAGTTGTTATATCTAGGTTGGTCAGTGGGTTACACCTCTGATTGAACAATTCCAAACTTATAACGCTTATGATTAACATTATTTTAAAACAATGTATAAATGCAAAAAGGAAAAGGGGGCATGGGATAGGGGCTTTCTAAGGGGGGGAATGGGGAAAGAGGATGGCATCTGAAATGTAAATAAAATATCTAATAAAAAATAAAAAAATTTAAAAAAACAAAAAATATAAATTTGATGATGAAATCAGACAAAAAGTCAATTAAAGTATTTTATGTCTCAAAAAAAAAAAAAAAAAAAAAAAGAAAGTAAATGAAGCCAAAGAGACTCAAAGGAGTTGGGAGATAAAACAAATGTTCATTAGAACCCAGACACCTCTACCCAGCCTTGCTTTTATTGAGTGTAAATTTGACTCTCAGGTTTTTAGAACCATAGTAAAAGAAGGGGATTGCTACCGTCTATTACTTTTAACTGTATAAGATGCTTTGTTGCTGGCTGATATGAAACATTAATAAGAGAATACAGAGCCATTTTGCAGAGAAGAAACAGAATCCCAGATGAGGATGCTCTTATTGAAGAAGGGAGAAACACCAGAGACTTCAGGGGCAGTAGAGAGGAAACTTCAGAGAGCCCAGCAGGCAAAAAGATGAATCCAGGGTGGCAAGAAGCTATCAAAACAAGGAAGCTAAATACAAAAGAAGGCTGCTCTTAAGCAGTCTGGGGTCGTTATCTTAAGGATTTCTTCTACCTACTCAATGCTGCCCTGAATCCCATACTTTCTGGAACTAAATATCCACAGGGAAGAGTCATCAAAAGCAGACACCTTTTGCCTGTAATAAGCAACAGGAAGAAAGAAATACAGATGTGGCTTGCTTTCAGGGTGACCTGAAGCAAAGAAAACCATGTATCAGTGGAAGTGTGTGCAGTTATACAAACAGTAATTTCAGGCTGAAGTTGGAAATTTTCTGGTGTCTGTAACAACTCAGTTGTGTCATGTGATGCTTTGCTGAAAACAGACACATGAGAAGGTGCCATGATTGATATTTTTAGAAAAAAAATATAAATTGAACCCCAGAAATAGTGAGAGGATGCTCTTGCAATTCTACAGCATGCAACACTTTGTTGGTCTTTGATGGTCTTTGTTGGCCTTCACTTCATAGACAGAAATGTGCCAAAGAGCTTCTCGTGGTGTTCCGGCTAATTCTGAACACTTCCACTGACTTGTGTTGAGTCAGGTGATGCCTTACTGTTTCTGCTGGCTCGTGCTGCTGCTACTGATTTGTGTTTGGTGTTTGCTATTGAACTGGACAGCTGGTATCCTGTCAAAGAAGAGTGGAAATTACCCCCAAAGAACTATACTTCTAAATAGGCCCACAATTCCTTTTCCCTATTAACCTTTTCCTCTAATTCTAGTCAGTGGGCTAAAAGGGAGTTTGAAGTGGTTAAAAACACTAAATAAAGTAGGTTTTGAAAAGTATAAGCCTATATCAGGTAATCTCTGAAGTGAAGGGCAAGTCTTTACAGATACATTGAGTGGCTTCCTGTCTTACAGAGAATGGGGAACCAGAGTTACACTCCCTAACAATAAAGAGACCTGGGAAGAACAGCTGTAAAATTAGAGATAACTACTTCCTTTTCCTCCATCCTTTCCCAGAAAGGAACATAACTGTCTACTCCAGAGTCCCCAAAAGAAACATAGGGGCCAAAACTCCTAGAATTCTGTGTCAGATTATTCAGAAGAATCTGTCAGCCTATCAGCTCACTGTGAAGCTTGTGAGACACTAGTTATAGAAAGAACTTATCTGAGCTCACTTTCTAACAGGTCCAGATTCACTGTGATGCTTCATCATGACTTGGGCTGCCCTACCATCCTTGTTTTCAGTGTAGGAGAAAGTGTTTGCATTGTGATTTGTAGCTCTACATGCAAGGTCCCATGTTCCTTTTCTTATTCTTCTTATACTGCAAAAAGGACATGGCCCACTGTGTACCTCACTATCAGGGTTCCTCTACCAATCCTGACATCTTTATCTATTTTTAAATGTGGCCTTCTAACATTTTGGTCTTAACTTTTTAAGCTTCACAATAGCTGGTCCCAAATTACCTCTGATTGTGTCTGCCAGGATTAGCTCCTGATGTGTCTAGCCAGGAACTCTGGCAGATACATAAATCATAAGGACCAAGCCATAGAAGCAAATTCAGTGAAGATACATAAACACAAAAGCTGAAATGGTCAATATAGTTTGACAAACTCTGTAAGACATTTTATTATAGTTCCAATTCAATCAAAGATTTCTTTTCCTCTTCATGTTTTGGGAGAGTTGATAAGAGTTCCTCAGTCTTACAGCCCATGAAAGTGAAAAATTATTTCTGAAATTTCCCCCAATATGGTTATTGTCTCACACTACTCTCTTCCTTCTGGGTGTCCATTACTAAATATTAATGTTTTGCAAACCATATTTCTGTTTTTACCCAGACAGGAATGTCATGTAGTCTATCTCTTTAAATTCATACACACACACACACACACACACACACACACACACACACCATATACTCATTAACAAAATAGTTATAGGATAGTAGAAGACAGAAAAGTTTATGACCCTGAGCATAGATTAAAAGAGGTAGTCCCTAGGATTACTTAAGTATTAAATAGAGTGATGGGAATCAACATTACAGCTCATGATGATTTCCTACGTCCAACAATGCAAACATTCAACACCCAATCTACAGCAAGTTAAAATGTCATTGAATGACTGTGTCCTGGGAGAGGTCAGCACACATACCACTGTGGTGTGTGTGTGTGTGTGTGTGTGTGTGTGTGTGTGTGTATGACATTAGTGAGCATATATGTATTCACAACATATACATATATATGCACATATATAACTAATCTTAATGTCTGTTATAGCTGCTAGATCATTGGTTGTTAAGTCCCTTCTTATTCAAGCCAAGTTACTTCCTCTCCTGGAAGACAGTCTTTCTCTTCTGACTTTCTGTCTTCCCTCATTGGTTTTTCTTTGTCTACAGAACAATTAAAAGAATCTCTCCCTTGGGCAAGGAACCTAGAGCTTTCAGTTCCTGCCTCATTATGTGTTTGCCTTCCATATGAAGACAGCAACTGAAAAGAAGACCCTCTAATCTCTTTTTTCAAAATGGTAAAATTTATGCTATCTAGCTAAACCTAGAATATTCTAGAATATCCTCATGAGTATAGAACTTATTAATATGTATTTCTGGATTTCATTTTTCTTTACATAAACTCACTTTCAAATCTGACTATATTTATATAAAAGGGAAATTTATTTCACTTGATAAGTGATAAAATAATATTACTCCTCATGATAATAAAAAGTTGCTGATATGCCACCTAAATTTGTTGAGAATTACTAACGACAAATGTATCACAATTTAGCAAATGTGAGCCAAGATATCCTTTTTTGTTGTTATGGACACTCAGAGGCTGTACTAAGGAGGAAATGAATAGAAAGTCCATGACATTTGCCTGTTACTAATATTGTGGATAGAGAGGGGGAGTGGGTGAGGATGAACATCTGTTGATAGGATCCAGTTAGAAAACGGACTGACAGAATGGTCCACAGACAACATTCTGGGGGTGATATCATCTTGAATCCCACACCAGTTTTCCACAGTATCCCAGGAGAACAGCTAATGATCGAGTAATCGAATCATATTTCACCATTGAAAGCTAGCACTGCCATAAATAAATGTCTAAAAGTTAGCAACGCAAGGGATCATAATGTCTAAATTATTATCCCCAGAGGTGCATTTTAACCAGCTAACCCCGTTTGATCCAATCTTTAGAATTTAAAGACTATTTAGCAACGTTGAACCATCAGAATTGCTCACTTTGGTTTTCTGGTTAACAAAATGAAAGCCAAGGTTCTCAATTCCACAGTGTTTTCTCTGCATAAATAATCTTACAAGCTTTGAGAGGAGAGTAAAACACATGTCAATAGGTTTTCAAATCTATGTGGAATGTTTCGGCTACACCAAGTTAGTTACTATTGGGTAAGTAACAAAATCTACAATGTCTTCTATTAAGAGTGTAAAATATTTTATTGATAAATAATGGCTTTTTGTATCTAGTGTACTAGAATGCAATGATATTTGAAATTTGCATTGTACATCGATGGCTACCTGATCAACTCTTTATTCAAAACTCATCACGTGCCAGGAATTCTGCATTGTACTGTGAGACACATTCTGTACCTCAGGGATCCTCGGGTGGGGTGATAGCATAACTTTGCCACCCAAAATCAGACCAAGCTAGCACGCCTATCAAGCCAGTGGTCATAGTTTTTTCATATCAAACCATCACACAGACCGATGATTAATACATAAAACACACTTTCCACAGGTCTCAACTGAAAAAAAAATCTCCTGTGATTTCACAGAGCATGTGACTTTAAGATGCCCTCCAACTACAGTTACTTGTAGATAATTCTGTTACAGACTACAAAGGCAGACCACTTAAACTTCCTTAAATACAACTTATTTTTGCACTGTTTGGTAAGGCCAGATAAATCAAAGCAAGCCTCTAGATAAACCTCCCATCCCCAAGGTTTACAGAAAATTACAAGAACAACAACTATGTAGGTTACTATAACTTCACTCAGTACAGAAACATCTGGTATACTATGACCATGATCTGATGCCCTGGCTGAAAACAAAAGTGGGCGAACTAGAACCTTCTAGACAAATCTACTTAGGATTTACATCTGAAGTTTCAATACAGATAGATAATCTTCAATCTCATTGCTTCTGTTCAAATGCCTAACTTTTATTATTGCAGAAACGAATATGTATCTTCAAGTGGGACCTATTGGTTCATACAGATAGAAACATTAACAGCTGGGTTTTTTTTTAATCATTTAAGCATAGTAATAAAGCACTAATAATCAAGCAGTATACCACACTCATGATTAAATATGCAACAGCTAAAAAAAAAAAAAAGTCCATTTTAGCTTTGCAATTCCACTACGACAGATTTGCAGAGGCCGTCTGTCACAAACTCCCACGTCCAGCAACACAAAGGATTCAGAAATGCAACCTACCTCACATTAGCATCAAGTTTGTCCATTACAGGAAATGGGCATGAGTACGTTGGATTTCAGTGCCCACAGGATCCTACAAGGAAAAGGAGATGTTAGGCGGGAAGGTAACACAGAAAAATAAAGGTCTGTCACAGGAAGAAAATGCCAAGTAAGGACTGCCTCCTACTAATTGGAATTTTCATTTGGTAGAACTATTGAATAACTAATAGTATATCAAAGAACTACTAGCACACTGAGGTTGATTGTGTGAGGCGTGTTTTGCTGAATGCCGCAGAAAACCTGCACTCCACTGATGATCTGATGCAAAAACATGCGGCTACTTTTCTTTACTCTATGTTAATCCACCTAGTTGTTTTCCTTCATTTTCTTTCTGTGGTCTGCCTTAAGACACTAGCTAGTGAAAATAGGTAACTATATTGCTAGAAATAAAATAGTAATGGCTTAATAGTGTTTTTTCAGGGTTTTTTGTTTTGTTTTGTTTTATATAAACAATACAAATTTAGTTGGGTATTTGAGAATCTAGAAAATACTTATTCTCTGCCCAGAAATAGAAAATGTGTACAAGCAGATTAAAAAAAAAAAAACATTTTCTAGGAAGTCCAGGAATTAAACTCTATGTATGTATGTGTGTATGTATGTATGTATGTATGTATGTATGTATTATGTATGTATCCATCTATCTACCTACCTATCTTTCTTTTTACCTGCCTGCCTGCCTGCCTGCCTGTCTAGCTTCTTACCTACCTATCTATCTCTGTATGTGAGTGCAGGCTCCACATGCATACATGTGGAGGCCAGAGGTTGATATTTTATAGCCCCCTCTATCACTCTGTACCTTGTTTCTTCGGAGTCTGTCTGTAATCTAGATGCTCACCGAGTCAGCTAGGTTGGCTAGCAAGAAAACATTTGGGATCCACCTGTCTCTGCCCTGGGCTTGGGCTTACAAACCAAAACTGGCCTTTACATGGGTGCCAGAGATCTAAACTCAGGTCCGCATGCTTGTGCAGCAAGCATTTCTAGTGACTGAGCATCTCCCTAGCTCCAGAGCCTAGGAATCTTGAACCTAGGAATTCAAGACTTTAAGGCTTATGCAGGGATTCTAGGCTAAGTAATCCTAGCATCCATTGAGAGAAAATTAAATTTCTGATTACTGGGAGTTCCTTTCATGTAGCCCTGCAGAAACCCTTATGTGTCTCTCTTCATGGTCCCTGACATCACTTAACTAAGTTGGCTCTGTTAACACCCTGTGCAAGATAATCTTTAAGGTTTGCATCCCGTTTCTTCCACTACATGTCAGTTAGAGGATTCAGGGGTGGAGCCCGGCTGCTTCTTCAAGTCTCCCTAAACAAGCTCCCTTTCCTCCCAGGCATCATCAGTCACTTCTGAAGAATTGGAGAGATTATAGGAGAACATCTCAGCATTAGCTTCCAGCTCTAGTAGTCTATAATTCTGGCTATGCTTTTTTTTAATTGAATCTTACCAAGCAAAGTCTCTAAGTTCATTAATCCAGATAAAAGAACCACGAAATTCAACCTGAGCCTTTAGATGCCTTGGTGAACATTCAGGAAGAAAATGCTCAACCATGACAGGAGCCACTCACAATAAGCCCCAAAGTGTACACCATAGCTTATCAGCCCATACACACATGACCTGGCTTCAGCATCTTTCAAATCTCAGCATGATCCATGCCCACATCTCACTGCCCACTTGCTCACAGTCATGCTATTTCTCTTGAACATCAAAAATAAATCCCAACCAAAGAGTAAACATGGAGGGACCCATGGCTCCGGCTGCATATGTGACAGAGAATGGCCTTGTTGAACATCAGGGGGAGGAATGGCCCTTGGTCCTGTGGGGGTTCGATGCCCCAGTGTAAGGGAATGTCAGAGCCAGAAGGCACAAGCAGGTAGGTGGGTGGGTAGAAGAGCACACTCATAGAGGCAGGGGGTGGGGGATGGGATGGGGGTTTTCAGAGGAAAGACCTGGAAAATTTGAAATGTAAGTAAACTTGAAATGTAAGAAAAGAAAATATCCAATAAAAGAAAAAAAAAGGAGACCCCACCCCAGAGAACTGTTTTTCCCTCTCCCTAAATTCAATAAAAATTATTTTCTCACCTCAAATGTCACTTCCTCAGGAAATCTCTTCTCCATGCCTAAGATCTCAGACCTTATTTTCTGAAAACTCCTACCTTCTATGTTGCGTTGGTTTGTTCTGATACGTGCATTTATTCTAGCCTTCTTGTTTATGTTCTGTTTCTGTCACTTCAATGTAAGCTTCAATAGAGCCATTATCTTAACTCCTCTAATATCCTCCTAGCCTACTAAACCGCCCAGTGCATTGTAGCCTCTCTGTACACATGCCAGTCAAATTAAGCAATTAATTCATTTTGCAAATGAGAAAATAGAGTTTTGGCAGTCTATAACTTTCTCATGGAGGGGGAGAGGATATTTTACACAGACATCCTTGAACACAACATTATAAGTAAGAAGTAGCCAAAGCCAGGACAAAGAGATGATTAACATTCCAGGGCACAACTGCTCTTCCAGAGGACTTGTATTCTGTTCTCAGCACCCACATGCCAGTTCATAATCTTCTGCAATGCTAGTAACTCTATGGATCCAGTGTCTGACAGGCACAGTCACACACAGAGTACACAGGCATATCTGTAGGCAAATACTCATACACATAAAATAAAAGCAATTTTTAAGTGGGTGAGTCCTAGTAAATTTCATTTTAATTAGCTGCCATTAACTAAATAGCAATGAATGAGTTTCTTTCTTTCCTTTGATCTCTGAATCTTTATCTCCAACCCATGGATGAGGAAACTGAGGGTCAGAGAGTTTGGTTCCCTTGCAAAGTTGTATAGCTAACACTTGACAATCCTGGGAATAGCTTGCACAGCTATGAATTCTGGAACTCAAGATTGATGAGACTATATAGGTATGACTTCTCTGACATTTATAGGAGATGTAAGCAGACTTCCTGTTCCTCTTGCCCTCGGGATCTTCCTAGCCCCCTCTTCCTCAATGATCCCTGAGAGTGCAGTAAGATTCATTCTCGACTCTACCCCATCCCCAAGTTGAGGGTGTATTAATGACAGTTATGTGGCATTCTATTATGAAATCCAGGAGAGAAGGAACTGTACTCTCCATATGAGCCTCATTCCAAGAAACACTTTGAGATTATTTCAACCAGACAAGGAGCCTAGTAAGTTTTTTTTTGGGGGGGGGGGGGAAGATGAAGAGAAAGCTAAAAACCTTTTCTATCATGTGAGGGACAATGACTGTCTCAGTACTCTCTCAGGACTGTAACAAGCTCAGCCACTGGAATTACTCCAGCATTGTACATGTCATAAGAGAAAATGACAGGAACACAGAACACAGACCACTCGGAGCGTATTTTCTTTGACAGGCATATTCACACACAATACTGTTCCTTACAGAGTAAAGGGGTGGGGGGAGAAGAAACATTCACCTCTACAGCCCTCCACACTGCTGACATGAACGCTCAGTTCTCTGGCTTCTAAGCTCTTACATGACTAAGGGTATGAAAACCTACAAGGTGAACGTGCCTCAACATGGTCTGAAATATTGCTAGGAAACTGTCGTTAAAGGTTAACAGAAAGTGTGTGGTTGCATCTCCATTATAAGAAATATGCACACTGGACTCACCGGTAATGGTCCCCACCTATTGGAACGGAAGATCGATGTAGTTTGGTATGTTGCCAACACCTGCTCACCTGGAGCTAAGTCATAACCTCAGCTGGCTTTGCTGTGCCCTGTTTGCTTTCCTTGGATTTGGTTGCACAGATGGATATTCATGCATAACTATGCTTAGAGGGACCACATTGCTTTATAGAATATGCCTACATGGGTTATAGTTCTACATCAAAGGTCATACTCAATATTTTTGTTTTGGACAAGTGTCAAGAATAAGTAAAACATTATGTATCTTAATAGCCAAATTAAAGCTGGGAGCCTGGCATGCTATCAGGAACACTGGACAAAGAGATTTCAGGTTGTGTGTTCTCAGCCCTACCCTGCTACTGACTTACTGTTCCTTGTAAGCAAGTCTGGTCATCAGTCAAGAGCTCATTCTCCCCAGATGTGGAATGGAAAGACACAGATTACTAGGTGGGATGAGCACAGAGAAAAATGTCAAAGAATTACAAATTACAAAAGCTAAAGGAAACCCACATACTGTATCAAATATACTTCAAGTATATTGTAGGTAGAGCAAAACAAAGGAAGGAAGGAAGGAAGGAAGGAAGGAAGGAAGGAAGGGAGGAAGGAAAGAAGACAGGCAGACAGAAAGACAGAAAGAAAAACATAAGAGCAGGTGTTTATAAGAGTTAACCATTCAAATGTGTATTGTTGACCTACTCACCTGAATGGTCTAGCCTGTCACAACCAATGCACCAATGTATACAATCCCACCAGCATCATGTAACAGGCAGCCATATACTCTATGTTGTCTCTAATCCCACCAGCCCCAACTCTCTTAACCTGAAAAGTGTGCTTTAAATAAAAGCTACAGAACCACCTGAAAATGCAGTTGTGCAAATTCTCATGAAATAAGAAAAATTATTCTCCCTGGCTATTTCCCTAGACTTCTTTCGCAGAAAACACTTGGAATTTGTAGGAAACTGTTTTTCACAGGCTTTCTAACCTCTTTCAATTGACATATTCATTTTAGAAATTTTCTCTCTGTAAATATCTCCTTCCCAAATCTATATTATTTGTTTATTTAATCGTTAAAGTTTCAGTGTACACATACAACTGTATACAACACAAATGGCAAAAAAGTGTACCTATATTCCACAAGCTGGATCTACTAGGGTTAGCCAAAATTCTACTTGAGCTAAGTCATCTAGATAGTCCTAAGAAACAATCTCATTTCCTTAAGTATAAACCCACACAAGAGCCAATTCAGTCATTCTTGGGATAACCGTATGCTGGGACACATGAACATGCACATGTGTGTATGAATGAAAAACACTCTTTGATATTTTTTTTTTCAAAAACAACTAAAGGAAATATTCTTCTTTGGCTAAATAAAATGTTATTCAGTGGAAAGTTTAGCATCGTTGCTAGAAACTGGATCGTAAACAGTGAAGATCACAGAAGAGGCACACTTAGTATACCTTTCAGGGAAAGCAATGGTTTATAGGAAACGTGAAGAAGGGGCATGAACTTCATGTCTGTTCCTAGCTAGGAACGGACATAGAATGGTTGTAGAAAACAAACTTTTTACAAGGTGGGGAGTCTGACTCTCAAAGAATATGCTAACTACAGAAGGCTTACCAGAGACAAACCAGGTCCAATTAAGGATGGATCTTAGCATTTCAGGATTGAACAGAGACTGAGGAACATAAAACAGATTTTGTTATCACTTGATCAATATCTCCTTTGACCAGAGTCTATGAAGAGACAGGGACACGATCAGCAGGCATTTGTTAAATGAGCAGCACTGCATCCTCATTGGAGAAGGAATTAGCCTCATAGCTGGGGCGCCAGAGAGGGAGGCACAGAAGTCTAGAGAGTAGTTTGAGACTGGCTGTTAGGTAGATCCCTCGAACCACCAGAGCTTTCCATTTATTGACTTGTGTGCTTTGGCAGGTGTTCACCTCAACAGAGGCTTAAAGGGGGGGGCATGAAAACTATTGGTCAGTCACGTCTGAGGGGAGAAAGCAAGACAGAGATGATTGTGAATTTCGGATGAAATCCAAGCACGCAATGAGAACAGAACAAAATAAGAGGCTGTTTACAGTAGGGCTGTGGTTTTCATGCATGAGAATCACCTACAAGCTTGTTAAAACAAAGTGCCCCCCCCTCAGGTTTCTGATTGATTAGGTTTAGAGAGTCTGTATTTATAACAAATCTATAGGTACTGTTGATGCTGCCACTCCAGAGCTTCTACTTTAGAAACAAGATGGTGCCCTGGCCAGACATGGTTTCCCTACCACATCAGAAAGAATATGATAACGGGACCAGGTGACTTCAGGGCTAAGTGCTAAAACATTATATGGTGAAAGATGCATTCTGTTTTCATTTTCTAATTCACAAAGTTTTTATTTTATGTGTGTGTGTGTGTGTGTGTGTGTGTGTGTGTGTGTGTGTGTGTGTAAAACAGGTATTCTCGGGGTGTGGAGAGAGTATTGGATCCCCAGGAGCTGGAGCTGTAAACCACCTGATATATGTGGAGCTGACAATCAAACTTGGATCCTCTAGAAGAGCAGCAAACTCTCCTAACCATAAAACCATCTCCTGAGTCCCTCCTTTTCTGTTTTAATCATTGTTGTTTATGTTGACAAAAACTCAGATATGTGCTAATTTATCTTTGAAAAATTTTCCTGCTATTTCAGAATATTATACATATACATCATAGACATAGACATATGATGAAAAGCTTAAAAAAAGGAGGTGTGTATGGGAGGGTTTGGAGGGAGGAATGAGAAGGAGTAAATAATGTAATTATATTATAACCCCCAAAAATAATTTATAAAAGTATCTTCCTGCTATTCACTAATCTTCTTCATAATAAAAAAGAGCAACCCTCATGTCCGGTCTTTAGCAAGAAACACACCATTATCTTAGTTGGATGCCCAGAAGCAGATGTCAATGTGAAGATGAAGAGTGCACATAGTTATTCTGCAAAGTGGAGGTACACTGGGAAGGAATGATGATTGTTAAAGGAAAAAAAGGAAAGAAGAAGAAAGGACAGGAGAAAGGAGGGGAGGGAAGGGGAGAAAGGGAAGGAAAGGACAGTACAGGAGAGGGGAGGGGAGGGAAGGGGAGAAAAGGGGAGAAAGGGAAGGAAAGGACAGTACAGGAGAGGGGAGGGGAGGGAAGGGGAGAAAGGGAAGGAAAGGACAGTACAGAAGAGGGGAGGGGAGGGAAGGGGAGGGGAGGGGAGGGGAGGGGAGGGGAGGGGAGGGGAGGGGAGGGGAGGGGAGGGGAGGAAAAAGAGAAATGAGATGCAGCCTAGGAGAAATATGTTACTCAGACACTGAAACAAAACCCTACAGGGAAACTTCTGGAAACGAGGACATCATATGCCTCAGACAGAGCTGCTTGAAAGAGTGGGTGGTAACTGGGGCATCTGTACTCCCACACCTGTAATTGGTTGGATAGGACTGGTCACAAGGATTCCCAAGCATCTCCAAATCATGATGTCTACGAACAGAGGGAATCTAGCAGGTTGAAAACCTATCTCCACAAACAATGCAGAGGTGGCACTGCCTTCTACAGGGAAACAGTGACAGCATCAGCAGGAATACAGGAAGAAGTTAGAAATGCCTGCTGCTGCTATTTAACTGTGCTCTGTATTTATGGTGTCTTCTATTGATTAAAAGTGCCACTGACTTCCACTTATGGTTTTGATTCTTTAAGGATATGTTTATTTAAGGAAAATTAATTAACCTAAAGGAAAATGCTGTGCAGATAATGCTCCAGATGGTATGAGTGTTGGCAAGATTCACAAAGGGACAGAAGTCAGATGACTGGAATTTGATGCACATGAACAGAGCTGTTTGGAACAGAGGAGCAGCATACTGTGCCCCTCTGTAAAGGATTACCTAGGTATTTTGGTTTCTTTCAGAGCATAAAGACGAGCTCCTAACTATCAAACTCTGGAGGCTGTGTGAAAACAGCTACCGACATTGTAGAGATGAAATTGTATGGCTGTGCTCCAATAAGTCAACATGGAAATTTGAATTTCATAAAATTTTCACCTGACATATTCCTAACAATTTGAAATGTAAAGTGGTTCTTAGATTGTAGTGTACACACACACACACACACACACACACACCAGAGACTTTGCCAACCCCTAATTCAAATTCCAGCCCTGAAACATGTTCTAGTCCACTCACTTGTTGCTTGTATGACCTTGGTAAATGACTTAACTCTCCCTACCCTGATGGTGTCATCCATATCATAGGGACAGGTGTGATATTAACTTCTCGTGATTAATGCACAAGTATATACTTAGACACCCGATTCCCAGTGAATTCAGTAATGTTAGCCTGCCTCCCTAACAAGGTGCATGTCAATCAGCGGAGACTATTTCCTCTTGTGGTTCTTCAAAGTGGAAGCAATGCACCTGATGATTTTTGCCTCTTATCCTGAGATGTGATTACAGAAACCATCCCTCTTGCCTGCAGGGAATCTAAGTGTGAGAATGCTAATGTTTCTTTCACTATTGGTGTCAGAGACCCAAGATTGGAAGCAACAGAAGCCAAAGTTTCATTACACCTAAATTAAGGCTTTAAAGCTGGTGACTCTCAAGTATAAAGGGACCTAAAAATCTCTCCCAAAATCGCAGGTTCAGAAAACTCAGGGATCTCTAAATTATCAAATATCCTGTGGCTGTTCTGCTGCAGATGAATTGTGGGGCACGTCAGGAAGGGCTCTGCCGATAGAGAGCTTCCATCCAGGTGAGCATCCTTTCCTCCTTAGTACTTCTTTATCTGTTTACAGGGCCCAACAACCAAGAGTCTTAGATCCCAGGATTTGCTGAACATCCCAATGGCAAGGGCTCCACAGCGTACTTAACTCTTCTGCCCATCCTTCCATTGCCTCTGAAACCACTGCATTAGAAGATAGTTTATGCAGAATTCTATATTCCGGATATAATATGCAAATGATCACATCCAATTAAATTTGCCAATGCAATCTCCATGGGCAGAAGCCATTTACAAGCTCTTACCTGGAAATGCTTGAGCAGAAAATTCCAGCCTTTCTCTGATAAAGTGTCACCCATAAAATGTCACCTCTAAAATGCTTCTGTCTATACTCTCTTCCCAAAAAGCATATGTCCTGAACCCCAAAATATTGGAAAATGAAACTGTACCAACAGATTCCACAGAAGCACTTTTAATGCAGTTTTAAAAAAAAAATGTTCTAAGTGGGCCTAGGACCAAACCTTTCCATGCAACATTTATTTTGTCTTCATACTAAATGAGCCACCTCTTCAGCCCCAAGAACGAGCTCGGTATTTTGAAACTTAAGTAGAATAATGTTTATTGGCTATCCATCATATGCTATCAAAGTCTAAGTAGATTGTTTTATACCTGGGCTTTTTGGATATTTTTTCTATCAGCTCTTGAGAAAAGCACTGATTGCATGATTTACAGATTTGGAAAGTGCAGTCTAGAGCTTTAAAGAATTCCTGTGTCTGGAGTGTAGTATTTATCTTCACTTCACAGATGGATAGACTGAGACCTATACAATGGGTGGTGTCCAAAGCAACACTGGAATGTGGCTCTAAAGCCCAGGTCTTCACCTACTAACCCACCCCCCACAAAAGGATGAACATCTTAATGAGTCCCAAGCTCAACTTTGCCAGCTTAGCTTTACTTAGTACATGGGGACATCTTCAAACATCCATCCCTGCCCCTCCAGCATCTCTTAGTATTTGAAAGAGAATACATCTTAAACTTTTGCCCAAGAAAGGTTCTTAGCAGCCTATCGCACTGAGTTCCTTGCTTTGTTCTTGTAAGTCCCTGGTCTCCAGCTGCTAGGTGTTGCCTTTAGGATACTAAGCCCATCTGTCTTGCAGATCTACTGTTTTAAATTTTTTAAAAAAATTTAAAAAACACATGGAAGAGTTCTTGGAACACTGTAAAGGATTATCTAAAATAGTAATTTCCCAGCCTGCCCTTTTCATAGGAAATTTAAAGCATTGAGAAGAAATGAGTCTATTAGTTGTATGAAGGCATCTCTGGTGGTCTGTGCAGTAGGAATAGAGTAATGGACACGCTGTTGGAAAGATGAGCCATGTGTTAAGGATCAGAGTAGTGGGAATTGTGGACCCTTGTGACCTCGTTGACCTTCATGCTGGCCTTGAGTTCATCCTTTCTTCTTCCTTCTCAGAGGGGATACAACTACTTGGCAGATAGGAAAATACTTCTTGGAGTTAGATAATCAAAGTGCAACACCAACTGCATTGACTCTTCCACATCTGACCTTCAGTAAGCCATGCTCCTGCCTTGATTTCAAACTCCCCATTATAAAATGAGAGGGGAAAAGGAAGTTTTTAATCATTGAGAAATGTTCCGGTG
Organism: Arvicanthis niloticus; assembly: GCF_011762505.2. Lineage (NCBI taxonomy): Eukaryota > Metazoa > Chordata > Mammalia > Rodentia > Muridae > Arvicanthis > Arvicanthis niloticus. The sequence continues at coordinate 26,626,474 of NC_047671.1, forward strand.
GGTGATAATATTAAGATAAAGCAACTCTAAGAAAATATTACAAACGCTACTGGGTTTTTACCTAGACATTCATTACATAATTCCTTCAACTTTACACTTAACCATGAATTCTCAAGATAAAATATCGGGAAATAAACACAAAATTGGCACCCATGGCTGTTAGAACAGTGAAATGTTAGAGGAGTTGTCAACAAAACTCACAGCCAGTGCAAGGTGTGTATTAGCCTTAATTATTTACTATCTAGGGGATGGCTGAGACAAGCTGATAGCTCCCACCCACTCCTGGGATCGGTGTGTCAGAGGAGTGACATGCATGAACAGAATGAGAGGCCAGGCCAAATGACACCGAAAACTGAGGGCAGAGATGTGCCAGAAATCCAGGAGATGCACAGATGGTAGGATCAGGATTCTGTGCAGGGAATGGTGAATGGCGTCTTGTGAGGCATCATGGCTGTGCTTATTACACGCCACATTAATGTTTATTCCCCATCAGACAACCCTTTAGGGAGAAAAAAATGCACAGCCCTGGAGATAAATCTGATGTTAAGTTCTGTCTTCGCCACACTAGCTGTTTGAGAATAGGCAATGGTTTCTTGCCTTTTCAAAAAAAAAAAAAAATCATTTGTCATTGGGGAAAAAAAATCTATCAAAACTACTAGTGTGAGTCCCTGACAACTACACTTAGCCTTGACCTTGAACTTGACCTTGACTTTGTGTTCACAGATGAGTGATCCAATAAGAGCCTATTTCTGGCGAAATCTACTGATTGACACAGACTTTAAAAGGTAGTCCCATTAATGAAGGCAACAAAAAAACACGTCATGAGCTCCCAGAGCTGACCTCTCTGGAAGTGATCTTTCACCCTTCTGCCCTGAACTTAAGTCCTTAAGAAAAGCCCCAGTGTCCTTTCAATAGATTCCAACCTTTGTTTAAGTAAAGCATTGTTAACATTTATAGTGCAGATACAAAAATACTACACTCCAGACACAGGAATTCTTTAAAGCTCTAGACTGCACTTTCCAAATCTGTAAATCATGCAATCAGTGCTTTTCTCAAGAGCTGATAGAAAAAATATCCAAAAAGCCCAGGTATAAAACAATCTACTTAGACTTTGACAGCATATGATGGATAGCCAATAAACATTATTCTACTTAAGTTTCAAAATATCAAGCTCTTTCTTGTGGCTGAAGAAGTGGCTCAGCTGTTAAGAGTGTCTACCGCTTCTGCAGGGGACTCAGGTTTGGTTTCCAGCATCCACATGGTTGCTTACAACCTTCTGTAATTCCTGTGTCAAGGAGCCCAGTGCCCTCTTCTGTTGTGCATTAGGCATCCACATGGTACACATATGTACATGCTGACAAACACTCATATACATAAAATAAAATAAGTAGATCATTTCTGTTGTTGTGGTTGTTGTTGTTGAACCAGAGTTTCACTATGTAGTTCTGACTATCCTGGAACTCACTACCGGAGACCAGGCTGGCCTGGATCTTACAGAGATAACCTGCCTCTGACTCCCAGTACTGGGATTAAAGGTGTGTGCCACTATACCCAGCAAATAAGCCATTAAAAAAAAAAAGATCTTTGCAAACAAGTTCCTAAAGGTCCATAGTTTGGATGTGCTCATGCAAAACCAAAAACAGATGTTGGCACTCAGGAGGAATGTGGGAGTTGACTGGGTTTACATTTTGATTTTTAAAGAAACTTTCTGATCTGTACTTAAAGCTTTCATCAGTTACGGGTAAAGGTGCTGAGTTTTTCCATCATTCTAAGGTAGATCAGAAAGGAAAGGAAATACAATTCAACTGCACATGAAACGCGGGCGAGGTGGATGAAGAATATTCCTTCCTAGTCTCACAGAGGTGTCCCATGAGGTTCTTGGCATCATACAGTGTAGTAGAGGACTTTGGGGATGGATTATCCTGTAAATGGGGCATTTTATCGTCCAAATTGAGGCAGGGGTGGGTGTAGACCAGGACATGGAAAGATCTAAGGCAGATGCTTAGTGAGAGATGAGTTCATCACTCTTATTGGTTTGGGATTTTGCTCCACCACTTCCTTCTCATTAAAACAATGCTTATTTTTAAAAGGTCATCTTCCCAAGAAAAAGCCATATTAGGCCTTTGTTTTAATTATCTAAGTCTTAATCCCAATTGTGGTTTCTAGAGAAGCAGCAACAGCATGTGGACAGCCAGTAGAAGTGAAAATTCTCTAACCCAGAAACAAACCACGGGGAGGTTGCCCAATGAGGTAGGCTCTAACAAGCCCAATGGCTATTCCTATTGCTCATCACAGACTGAAGGCCACTCTCTCTGCCAAACCACAGATGTACAGAGTCAAAGCTGATGAATCTGTGGGTCCAAAGCCTTAAAAGGAACAGTCAACCTTCTTAGTCAACCTTGGATTCCCAAGCTTATCAGTAATTGCTACAGGAGTCACCCTTACTCTGACAATATCGTAGACCAGGCCTATCTATTACCCTGTTGAGGAGCCTTTTACATTTTATTTTTAATTCTGCCTCAGTAGCATGCAGAATGAAGTACTGAAAGGGCAGGCTGAGAAGACTATGGAAGGAGCTGATGAAAACACAGGAACCTTAACTTTGATAACAAAGACTGACAGTGGTGGAGTTGTAGAAACTGAATGCCTTGGTCACGATCTGGTCCCGTTACCTCCTTCCATTTCCCTTCACACTCGCTCCTCCAGGACCCCACCCAGCCAGCCACCCCTCTCTCACTATAAACATACCTTTGAGCTAATTCTGAATAAGAGAAAGTATTTTTCTTTTTAAATGAAGAATAGCATACAACAACCAAACACAATTTACAACTGAGAGTCTTTAACCTCCTTCCTAGAGGCAGACTTGGTTGTACAACTAGGCTAAGGGGGCTTTCAGTTCCTCCTGTCTAGCCTGGAACATCAAATCCCATTGCTGCAAGGCAGTGCAGTGTGAAGGTCCCTACAATGGACTGTAGTAAGGCATCACACCAGCCAGCATCAGCACCAGCACTCAATAGCTGAGAGAACAGAACACATATTTATTACCTATGTAAGCTTGAGTCACTGTATTTCTAAAATGAGGGCAATGGATCTCTCTTTCTCTCTCCCCCTCACTCTCTCTCTCTTCCACCCTCTCTCTCCTCTCCCCCCTCTCTTTCTCTCTATCTCCCTCTCCCAGGATTCTTAATGAAGATTAAATTCGACCATCCACATAAAGCATTTAGAACTGTGCCTGGCGCATATCAAGGGCTAGGTTAATGTGAGTTATTAAGACTATCAATGCTTCTGAAATGCACCTCAGCCTCCAGCACATCTGGAGTACTTGCAGGCAGAGAAATAAGGCGGTGAAAATCCAGGAGGAATAAAGGAGAGTACATGAGGGTAGTTAACGAGACAGGGTAGGATGGCAGTTAGCAACATGGCAAGTTCCTGGCTGTAAAGTGTTGCTGTGTAAGGCTACCAGGCTTGTGAATAAATTACAGCAGTGATTCTCAACCAGAATAGGGAAAGACCTTGTGCCTCCATCGGCACAGTTAGCAACGTTTGGGTATAGATTTGGTTGTAACATGGGGATGCTACTAATGGATGCTGGGGATGTTGGTACAATTAGGAATAACTATGCTCTAATTGCATTTTGAGAGAAAAGTTTTATTTAAACAGGAAGGGTGAAGCTAAGTGATGAGAGAGAGAAAGAGAGAGAAAGAGAGGGGGGCATGGAGGCAGATGTTCATGTGTCTCCACCAGTCAAAGATAGTTGATATATCTAGGTTGGGTATTGGGTTACACTTCTGATTGGGCATTACCAAACTTATAAAGCCTTTGATTAGCATTAAAAAAATGTATAAAAGCAAGAAGGAAAAGGGGGCATGGGATAGGGGTTTTCTAGGGAGGGGAAATGGGGAAAGGGGATGGCATCTGAAATGAAAATAAAATATAAAAAAAAATAAAAAATATATCCTACACTGCACCGAACAGCAAAGATCATCTATTCCAAATGCCAGTGCTGTTGAGTCCTGAGAAAACATGAATTATAATGTAGCATGACATTATCTTAATAACGAGGAGACTCTAGCACTCCACGAAGCTTCGAACTGAGTGACCTTTAAAACGCCCGACTCTGATAGTGTTTGAAGTTAATCCTCAGCCTCAAACTTAAGTCAGCAGCATATCTCACTTTTCCACTTTACCCATATCTTTAAAAATGTTCTTTTTAAAACAAATGTTACTACGTTTTTAAAGGGTCACATGAGACATTAGGTAAAATTATTCTTGCTAAAACAGTGGCAGTTGGAGTGAGTCAGTGCTGAGAGAATCCTTTCCAAGGACCTAGTGACAAGGCTCTCCTTGCCATCCTGTTTCCAGTTTTACAAGTAAAGAGACTAAGCCGGAGAGGGGTAGAGACCTGAGCTAAGTCACACAACGTGACACTTATCATGACACACACAACGTGACACTCATCAAGAACTGATAGAGTGTTTTAGCCGGACTCTAGTGGTCACAAGGATCTCCTCTTCCCTGCATTGATTCTTTCATATTTCATTTTTTCCTATGATCAGAGACTGTGTATGTCACCGACTTTGGAAATTCCCTAACTCTGGGTTTCACCTGACAAAGGTGGCGCTGGTGAGAATAAGAAGAAAAAAAAGAAAGAAAGAAAGAAAGAAAGAAAGAAAGAAAGAAAGAAAGAAAGAAAGAAAAGAAAAAAAAACTGGCTCCAGGAAAACGGACAAACTGCCAATTGATTAAGCTTTGGCAACCCCTGGTGAAGGGGGAGGAGAAATTCAAGGTGACGTCAGAACCCTGTTCGGATGACTTGGGGAATGATGCATCAGCCACCTGGGAGAACAAGGGTATAGGCTGGGATGCTGTGCTGCTTTTGACAACTCCCGGGTGCTGCCTTCAGTCTGTGATGGTGGGGAAGGAAGAGAGAGGCTGAGCAGAGTAGGGGAGGATGTTGGTGAGTCCAGAGTACAAAGAAAACACATTTTGTTTGATGGTCCAAGGAACAACACTGAGAAATAAATCCTGGAATACTTAGGGGAAACCACAGGTGTTATCATCCTGGTGTCCTGGGACCCCTGCCTGCTCAGAACAGAGATTAAAGGCTCCCTGAAACTCTGGGTAACTTCACTGTGCTCTATCTAGTTCTCTTAGAGTTTAAATGCCAACAATGACTCTACCATATAAAAACAATTACAACAAAGATACTCCCCAGAAGAGGAAATGATGTAAACACAACATGGAGATTAGACTAAGGATGCACAAAGAAAACAAATGCAACATTTAATAATGACTTGGGAATGCCCGGAACATTGGTTACTTTGTGTTATCTTTCTTCTATATGGAGCTACTTCCTGGATAGGAACTGCTTGTCAGGACTCTGAGGGTCTCCTCCTTTCTCTGACTCTTTCCTCGTTTCTCGGGTACCACATCCATCACCAATGTTTTCTTCTCTAACTGTGCTCACAAGCGACAGTGAGCTCACTCTCATCCCTTGCTCACTGATACTGAAATCTCTGAGGACCAGACAAACATCTATCAGCAGCTATAAGCCAGGGTCACCTACAGCTTTATGACCCAAAGAATTCTGTCCCAGCAATATGAAGACTTGCACCAGTGTCCCCTTTATTGGGAAACACGTCAAATCTGTTCCTTAAGAAACACTTTGTGTTGCTTTCATGGGTCAAATGGGAAATCACCACGATTTTTCTTCTAATACTCAACTCTAAGAAGCCAAGCACACTGGCCAGGACTTCCTCACCTTTGCCAATTAGCACTTCCCCTGAATCAACAGCCACTTCTTTCTGAAGCAGCCAGCAGTGCGCCATGCACAAGGTGCAAACCTGGACAAGAAGCATCTTCAGTTGAGATTGGATTCTACGAAAGGCAACAAGCAGGATGGTCCCTAGTACTGCCAGGGACTGAGAGAGACATCATCATGCAGCACCAGCACAGAGCATCCACACACTCATGCCACTACACACGCCTGCTGCTGCTTATACACTCAAGAGGCGAATATCTCGTTACACATCGAGGGCACACTCAGTCACACACTCAAAACCACCTACAGTCTATTGAGACATCGAATTACACACCAACAAGGACAGATACACAATATAGCTTCTCTCTCTCTCTCTCTCTCTCTCTCTCTCTCTCTCTCTCTCTTCCTTCCCTCCCTCTCACCCTCCTCTCCTTTCCCCCCTCCTTTTCACACACAACCTCACATAGTCAGTGAACACACATGCAGTTTCACAAGTACTTACCTACACAAGTGCAGGGCAGCCTTTCAACCTTCAGTGGTCCCACGCTGCAGACAAGTCCTACCCAGACAGACAGTCCACCCACCCACATTGACACACACACAGCCCATTCGTGCGACAAAGGCTGGTGGGTATCGGAAGTACAGAACCCTGAAGCCCCCTCCAACCCAGGCATCCTGCCCCGCCCCCTCTCAGCATCCCCACCTGCACACGTGGGCTCCTGGGGTTCTGATCTCGTGGCGCACTCCCAGCACCACGCGGCTGCGGAAGGCTAGGGAGAGCGGCACCCTAGCAGATCGCTGCGGCCACCTTTAGCGCAGAGCTCTGCTTCTGCCGCTGCTGCTGCGCTGAGCAGCGCACCCCGCCACTGCCTGCGCCCTCGCCGCCGCCCCCTGGATGCGGGCTCCAGCCCCCGCGCTCGGGAAAAGGCAAGAAGGCGGGCACCTGGCACCGGCTTGGGCTTGAGACCCCAGCCTGGGCTCACCTGGGCACGCAGAGCATCCTTCTGCTCCTAACCGAGACGGGTTCAGCAGGCTCCACAGCCCCCAGCTTGGGAGTCCCTGCGGTCCAGCTCGCTGCCGCCCCCACAGGGCACGCGGGGTGCCACCTGTGCAGAGAGGCGCACTGGGGAGTGGGCACAGAGGCTGCCCTGATCTCACACCCCTGGGCTGACCAGCATGTGCTCTCTCTGACCAGGACCATACCCATTCGCTAGGGACAGGGCACAAACCCTGGCCTCACTGCAGACTCCTCGGTGACCTTGGGCAAATCCTTTCACCTCTTTGAGTGTCCACTTCCTCTATTCAGAGACAATAAAGTCAAGAATGCTCTGAGGTGTCTGTGCAAGGGGCAATCCTTCCACTGTGCAGCCTACTTCCTCCTTCTCATGCCTGACGCGGCCTGGCCCAGAGCAAGGTTTGTCTGGGAGGGGCCTTCAAGAGAGTACCCAGCACTCTGGGAATTGGATCATAAGTTCTGCAGAGTTAATGCTTTCAGTTGTCTGAAGATTCCCTAAGGGATCAGCCCCGCCTTGTTAGTCCAGTCTTGCCATCCTCTCTGAAGTTAGCAGCGGGTTCTCCCAGCTCTGACCACCTGTGACCTTGACCATGTGACTAGACCGGACCCAGCCTCAGTGCTCTCACATGGAAAGCAGGGTACACACTGACAGTAGTGTTACCAGCTTTCCAAAAGTCCAGGCGTGGGTACCACTTAGGGATCTGAAGTATCTGTGAAGGCCTATGACAGAGCAAAATCCATCTGCTGTCAACATGTCTGATCAAAGCCTCCGATCACAAGGATGAAATAGTGTGAATGTTAAATGAGACCACATTGCTAGGACAGTTTGGAAAAGGCTGAGCCTTTATCACTCGGATGTGGGAGGGGCCCCAAAAACCTTAGAATGAAGAATTCATGTGTAAGTACCACCAAGGCTGCCTGGAAACTTGCCCAACAGACAAACTATGAGTAGTGATTAAATTCTGAAAGCAAAGACATCTTCCAAGACAGTCTTAAAAATCATTAACCTACGATTGGTGCGGGAAGCAACTCAGGTGAAATCAGGAGTTTGTGCTGGATACTTTGTATCCATTATGAGGACTGAACCCAAAGTTGTCACACATCCTGGGCTAGTCCCCAGCTGTTTTGTCCTGTTGCTTGATTGTTTGCTTAGTTTTGAGACAGGATCCAGGCTGGAATTTGAGGTCTTCATGCTTTAACCTCCATAGTGCTGGGATTACAGGAACCACCATGCCAGGCTAAAAAGTTTAAATTGACCAACCCTTTTCACTAAAGAGTCTCTTGAGTTCACTTGGTCTTCCTAATGGCCTATTGCCTTCCTTCAGAATCATAGGACCATATGTATGGGTTTGAAGAAGAATGAGTCAAAGAAGACAGGCAGATTTTGAAAGTTGAAAACAACAGTTGAGTCTATCTCCACCAGCCCTCAATCCAGAAAGTATGGCAGCCCTGCAGAAACATTTTTATTAACACAGTGAAAACTATTAAATTAGTACATGAGTAATTATTAAATTAGTAATCTGAAGGATTCCGAGGTGACCACACATTCTAAGTCATCAAGTAATTTGCTACCATGATGGATAATTTACACAGTATTTGTCTCTTGCATGGTCACACCAGCGCCTGATTTTGATGAACAATGATCAAGGTAGCCCAGATATCCAGCTGCTTTGCTAACCCAAACTTTATTGTGTTTTAAGCCATTTTCTCTGTGTCAATGTCACAATGCCCTTTCCCTTTTTCTTCTAGAATTGAGGTTTTCAACCTGTTGGTTGTGATCACTTTGAGGGTCACATATTACATATCTTACATATTAGATGTTTACATTTGTAATGGCAGGTTTTGTGTGTCCAGTAGACACGTTGAGTCATCAGAGAGGAAGGCGCCTCAGTTGAGAAAATGTCTCCATGAGATCCAGCTGTAAGGAATTTTCTCAATTAGTGACCAATGGCGGAGGGCTCAGTTCATGGTGAGTGGTGCCCTCCCTGGGCTGGTGGTTGTAGGTTCTATAAGGAAGAAGGCTGAGCAAGCTAGGAAAAGCAAGCCAATAAGCAGCACCCCTCCTTGGCTTCTGCATCAGCTCCTGCCTCCAGGATCCTTACCCGTTGAGTTCCTGTCCTGACTTCCTTCAATAATGAACAGCCATATGGAAGTGTGAGCAAAATAAAACCTTTTCACCCCAACTTACTTTTTGGTCACGATATTTCATCACAGTAATAGAAACCCTGACTAAGACAACATTACAATTCAAAACAATATTACAGTTATGAAATAGCAACAAAATAATTTTATGGTTGGGGGTCACCACCACATGAGGAACAGTATTAAAGGGTCATAGCATTAGGAAGGTTGAGAATCCTTGCTCTAGAATGTCCATGAAAGGGTGAGACTGGGGAAGTAATAGATTCAGGTACTGAAGAGTTGCAAATATAACAAATGGTTCAGATGCCATGATGTCGTGGGTTTGCAAGTATGGACCAGATAAGGAGACAGATAGACAAAGGCCATGGGCTGCCTCTGAGAAGAAAACAACTTCCCAGAACCAGACTATTCCAAGAGAAATTAATAGAGTTGAGAAAGAAAGCGTGAGACCTCATCAAGCCAGGATCATGTGTTTGTAATAACTGCTGTTGCCAACACTTTGTGATAACCCAGCAGTGCTGGATTGCTGCAAAGCCAGCTGCCGGTAACAGAGATAACTGAGGAGACAAAGAGTATCAGAGCAGTTATCACAGGCAAGATAAGAACACCCTGGCTCCTTCAGCTTCGTTCTTTGTTCTCTAGTTGTCCTGATGTCGTTTGGCTTAACTATTTATGTTTGAAGGGGCAGTTAAACGATTCCTCTTTTATTACCAATAAAAATCATTAAATGATTATTTAGTCTGTTTGGGGGTAACAGTCCAGACATGAAGACAGGTATCAAGAGTATGACCCAGTGAACAAAACCCTAACCAAACTAAAAGTGAATTTTTTTTCATTTATATCTATTAAACTTAAATTGTTCTGATATGAAATTCTATTAGCTTCCACAAGTCCCCAAATCAAAATTGTGTAAACAATAATGGCACATTTAATGCACAGCAAATGGAACTATAACATGAACAAGTGTATTAGGGATAAACCTTAGGTAATATATTTAATGGGACAATGCAGATTTGGGTGATAAGCATAGCCCCTTCCCCACAGGGGAGTTAGTCCCATTTCAAAACCCTGAAGGCTTTTGGCCAACAAAAAGGAAATGAGGGCCTGAGGGAGGGAGAAAAGAAAAAAAAAATGGACACTCAAAAAAATGGCCTTTGACCCCAGAGGATCTCTGGGATGACCTAATCTGTTTAAAGAAATGGAAACATAGCTCAAAACAGTGTTTAGAATGGGCACAGGCAGTGACCAGGACTGTCCAAAGGCAGGTTATGAATTGGGGCTCAGGCTTGGTTGGTTTACAGCACTGTCTTTGACTTGCAGGGTTGGATCATGTTTTTCAGACCCTTGGTCCAGTCACCAGCAACCTCATCAGCAGGGATCTGTTTTCAAGCATTGTTGCTGGTCACAGAGATGACCGGAGCAGAGGTTTGCATGTTCATATAGCCATATTTGAATTATGGGTAATGTGGACACTTTGAGACTTCTTACTAGTACTAATTAAACATTACAATGGGATAGTTGGTGGGTTACTTGGCCCCTAATTTAATGTTTAAAGTAGAGCAACCTAGTAAGCTAGATGATTGGTAAATATCCATTTTCTATGTTTTCCTCTGCATATGGGTATGTCTTACCTATGCGTGCTGAGACAGAGAAGAATGTGGTATGTCCTGCTAAACATTCTTCACCCTATTCCATTGAGATAGGATCTCTAACTGAACCTGGACCTTGGCCAATGGCCAGCAAGCCCCAGCAAACCTCTAACCCACAATGACACTGTGTTTGCAAACCCATGCATAGCCACGCTCTGCTGTTTACATCAGTGCTGGGTTCTGAACTCAAGCCCTCCTGCTAGTGCAACAAGCACTCTTGCTTGATGAGCAATCTCCCAGCCCCAGCATTATCCTAGTTTTCTACACGATGAGGCATGTGTTTAGTCTTAGGTGATAGGACTCTAAGAAGATAGGGTCCCTTTTCTCAAATACTCATACCCAACCAAAAAAGACAGGATTGGGCAGAGAATTTCAACACACAGTGTGAAGATTAATAATGGAAACAGGGGTGACAAGTGGAACTCATTATTACCATTACCCACATTTTATTACTACTTAGCATTCATTCACTGAGCATATACTATTAGCTAGTTGCTACACTAAGCACTTTAGATAACTTCTTAAGTGTCTCCTAACAGTTCCAAGAAATACTATTAAAGTCTACAAAGTTAAAAGAGCAAACACAAAAGGAAGAAAGGGACTTGATATTGGGCTGTTGTGGGTGGAAGACAGCAGAGTTCACTTTGGACCCAAGATTAGAATCCAGGTTATCTTTCTGTGAGCAAGCATGAAACAGAAAGTCATCATCATGCCAACTATGCCAAATAACACTCGTGATTTACTGCATTCAGTGCCTTGGCCACTCAACAGCTTGAGACCCTTAAGAGAACATGTGTACAGTTGGAAACAATAGAGTCAGGCTGGACTTTTACATTTGAGAAGGAAGAGGATATCCTGGAACATCACAGAGAATGAGAGAGAATCACATCCAGATGTGAGCTCTGCATCTGGAGCTGTCCAGCAGAGTAGGCACTAAAGGACCAACAGGGTACCATCGCCAGAAACAGTGGAAGAAGAAACCCCTGTTCTCAGTGTGAGGTTCAGTGTCACCTCTGCTCTCTTGGGACTTGTCTGACACTAAATCTGAAAAGCTGAGTATCACTTGTCAACTCTTCCTCAGCTAGCACTTAAATAGCAAGGCTCTCCCCTCTTCCCTCTCTTCCTGGTCCACGCTGTTTCATTGGAGGCTTGCTTCCCTTGTCATCTGTGTGCTGACAAACTCCATACTTGCTCTGTAGCCCAACTTCACAGCCTATCCCTAGATCTATCTCTAGACATAAGATGCCCAGGGATGTTGCTGGTCTTGGGGGCACCTGGTCCCATTAAGGCTGGATAACTGTGGAAAGAAGATCTCAAGGAGAAAGAAAACATGGAGTTGTATCACAATAAGACCTTGTAGAACTTAAAAGAACACTTCGATCACATGTGTTTAAAAAGCGTGCTTGAATTTTAGGGGCACAAACAGGCTTGTCTCTAATTATCTGAAAGTGGAATGTAAATATCTGGGCTTCCAGAAAACTGTATTTATGACAGCATAGCCGTCTACGTGGCATTTCCCAATCTTCAACTTTCCTATTCAACTTATGGATATCTGAAAAAACTTACGAATATCTGAAAAAACTTACTTAAAGTGACAGAGCAGAATGCATAATTCCTCATGTTATAAAAACAACTAGATGGTGAGTGGAGGAAGGGACCTCAACATCCCCACCACATAGAATAAAAGTCAAAAGGTGTTAACTCCTTTCATAATAGAAGAGCAAACACCAGAAGATCCATGCTGCTTAGAGTTTCCAAGGTGACTGGAGAGGGAAATGATATACTAGAGGTCACTCAATAGCAAATAAAGAAATGACTACGGAAACTCATTATGTGCATAATAAAGATAATTCCTTCAAGAACCACTGTGAACACTGATCTCCTGGCAACTTCAGCTTTCAGAATTTCCTGTGCAGTGATAACAGCTCCTGTATACAGACAATTCATATTTTAGTGGAGCTAACCCATTGCAAGTCTCCTATATGACAAAAGTCGTTAATATATTCTACCTAGTTGGTTCTAATCTTTGACTCGGCAAGGGATTAATCTAGCTTGAGCCAATGATACACAAAGCCTCAGGTCTGAATTTTGGGAGTAATATTCTTGCTTTTCTGTAAGAGTTCTTAGAAAGAATGTCTCTCTCCATCATTGGACAGTGAGTTACAAAAGTTATTTGATGAAATGTTGCAGGTATCTCTTCTATTTTAGAGAGGCTAAATCTGGGTATAAAAAGAACACATTTAAAAAAAAAAAAAAACCCATAGAGTCTCTAAAAAGTAGAATCAGAGTCCTGAAGATATTTAGCTGGATCAAACTGTACCTAATGCTATAGATGAACCTTTAGCTCTTACATAAGCCATGTCTCTGTTTGTCATTCATTCTATATCATTGCTGACGAGTAACCAGATCTCACTTTTATTTAGTGATAGATGACTCCATCCCTAGCATCTCAGCCCATGGCTAAGTTTTGACCAATAAAATAGATGTGCTCTGTGGAATTCCCAGGAAGATTCTTTAAAGGCCCCAATTATGCAGGGTGTATTTTGCTCCTGCTTCTTTCCACTGTGGAGAGTGAGTGAGCAATCTCTTGAAAATGGAAGTCATGAGGAGCAAAGGAAAAATCTTGGGATGTGGACTCCTCCGAGACATTGCATATTCAAAGACTGCAGAAAGACAGTGTTGTTCATCAAGGAGAATCCCTAACCCAAGGAGAAAAAAGTCGAAATTTGTTTGTTTTTGTTTTAAAGAAACTCTAGTTCTCTCACAAATTGGAAAAAGGTATTCAAAAGAAATACTGTACAATTTTCTAGCTAAATGCAATTTTAAATTATGGATTGAGACACTGGAAAGCATTATGTATATGAGCATGCACAGATACATATATCCAAATGCCTCTCAGAGAGGATTTAAATAATACAAGGAGATATTCACAAAACATTATTAAAAGAAAGAAGTGGAATGCCTAACAGTACACTTAATAGAAATGCCTTCAGTGGCAGATTAAAAATGTATGAGTTATTTCAGAAAACACTGGCATCAGTTTTCTCTGCATCACAAGTCAGAAAAGTATGCTTTATTTTAAATAGTTATTACACATTTTAATTGTAAAAGGAAAGCTGGACACTGATAATATGGGAGTCTGGTAATAAATCTCGTGCTGTCAACTCTGCTGAGGGAAAATGAGATTGGAAGATGTGGCAACAGTCTGTCTGGATCTCAGAGCCACGGTTCTGCAGCTGCATTCCAAAGCAAACGAGGCTGGCCACACAATCCTCTTAAGGCTCAGCATAATAGGTATGGGTGGAAAGAAATCTTCAGAAGTAGAGAGCACACTACACAGGCTGCCCTGGGAACATGGTTACTCACCTCTGCAGGTCTCCACCTCAGGCATTTTGATGGAGCAGAAGGAATCAGGAAACACACCTAAGGCAATGAGGTGACTTGCTCTGGGAGCATGGCTTTCTGAAAATCAACTGATTACAAAGCTGGCTTTGTATGCACTTTACAACTTCCAGTATCTTCTCTATCAAGACGGCTGCCTAGGTCATAAAATGCCTTCGGGAGAGAAGAGGGAAAAGGTACAAAGTCAATAAAATGTCTCTCATGTTGGAGCCAGTAAATATAATAAATACAGGAATGAATATAAAGGGAAAAGTGAATCAGACAATCAGCTTTTAAAGGCAAACTCCTGGTCGTGAGAGAAATAAAACAAGGCGAAATCAGGCAATAGGTAAATATTTGTGTGATGAATAAATGGAAGATCGAATAGCTCTTTACTCAGCTTTACTTTGTAGTATTAAGAAATGAGATAGCCTTTAAGATCATTGATTTAAAAACTTTGGAAACTGCCAAGTTTGGACACACAGTGAAACTGCCAAGCGCACACGTAATTCCAGTGCAATCGGCTCACTACTTCCTTGGTAGATGAGATCTCTAGCCAGAGTTTTTTTTCCTCTCTTTTTCAAGCACTTTAAAACAGAAATGCTTTAAAAGACAATAGCAGCAACCACTTTACCATTCCAGCCTCCGATTTTTTGCCCCTGGGACTTTTAAAGACTGCTGCCTTGTGTCCTCAATCTAAAGCTTGCTTCAACTATTACCTACTGTGTGAGCCTACAGCTCAAGGCAATTTGCAGCCATTCCTCAACCCTCTTGAGGTGTTTGGAATGAGAATGATTCCCAGGCTCATACATTTGAATCCTGGTTGGTGGCAGCAACGTTTGGGGAGATGATGGAGCTTTGCTGGAGAAAGTACATTACTGGGGACTGACTCTGACCTTCTATAGCCTCAGCCCACTTCCGCTTCACACTCCCTGCTTCCGGTGTGAGGTTGAGATGCGGTCTTCCAGCTCTCTGCTACCGTCCCATTATGGACATGTAGCCAGCTGTCCAGCATTGAAAGCCAAGATAACTCTTCTTTTTCTTTCTTTCTTTCTTTTTTCATTAATTTCTTTATTCATTCACTTTACAACTCAAATAGAAGCCCCTGCCTCTCCTCCCAGTTTCTTCCTCGCTTGTACATGGATGGCCCCTCCCCCCTCCAACCCTCTCCTTCACCTTTGAGAAGGTGGAAGTCCCTCCTGGGAAACAACCTACCCTGGCACTTCAAGTCACTGCAGGACTAGACGCATCCGTACAAACAAGTCAAAGAAAGATTTCCCAAGCCTGGCACTGGGGATTTTGTTAGATAGTCTATGGCTCTCAGGGGGAACATTATTACCACCTATGTCACTACGTCATTCAAACTGTGTGTGTGTGTGTGTGTGTGTGTGTGTGTGTGTGTGTGTGTGTGTGTGTGTGGTTTTTGTGTGTATACACATGCAAAACAAATTTGCTGCATTTCTCTGTTATACATGGATAACTATGTAATATTTATATTTAATATGAATATATTTAACTGAGAATGAGGAGGAAGGCCAAGACTGAAAGAGAGTAAGGAAGGGAATGTGGGAGAGAAGGAGGGAAGAGGGAAGGTGTGACGGAAGGAGGGAGAGATGAATACACTAAGAATGTTCAGAAAGGCCATAGCAAAACATTCTGGTTTACTTAAAAATTCATATATAATTTTGCTTTTCTTAATGGCTAAGTAATACATCATATAGAGCCAGGGAGATAGCCTAGTTAGTAAAGTATTCGACACGCTAGCATGAGTTCTTAGATTTGATACTCAGAATCTATGTAGAAAATTCAAGTGTGCTAGTACAAATGCTTAGGACCCCAGAGTTAGGCAGATGTTAGGCTAGTGTTCACTGACTGGGAAATCTTGCTTGCCTACTTGGAAGCTTCAGGACAGTGAGAGATTCTGTCTCTTTAAAAAGAGGGGAAAAAAAGAGAAACCAAACAACCAGATAGACAATACCCCTGTCTCCCCACAGCTGGAGTAACTCCAAAGATGCTCAATTTCTTCTTAGAATCCAAGACAGGAAGCTGTCAGGAGCAGACAGGTCTCTAATCAAAATGAACATTAATATAGAAATGTTTGTAACGTCAATTCTATGGACTTCTGACGTTTTGAAAACCAACTATCCATGTAAGGCAATCTGGACTGTTGTCTGTCAACTCATCTTAGCTATTTCTTAATAAAATATAGAAAACACCCTAGCAATAAATTCAAAGCCATGAATTTGCTATAGTCCCTTAACTCACAGTCTGACCATCTCAAATCAGTTAAAAAAGTTAAAGAAGGACTGGGTCTAAGCCTTGTATTCCTAAGTGTGTTATACAGGCACAATGCCCATGAGAGTATCAATATTCATCTCACTTTTATATCAATAAGAAGCTCGTACCAAAGAAAACCTTAAATTTGAAATCAAAGTAAATTTTGTACCATTTAAGAAATTATAACTTCATCTTGATAATAATTATACAGATTTCTACCAATAAGTTATGGCTATGTAATAAATCCTAGCTAATCCTTCCTGTTCCAACAAAACCACTACTTTCCCCTAGAAAGACAGCCCAATATTAACCACTTTAGTCCCCAAGCCCAGGGAATAGGGGCACTGACTCTTCATTGAGTTCTTCAAGCTGATTACGGGCATTGAGATATTAGAAGAGGGTGGGGGAAGAGTAAATTGATAAGCCTCTGACACTGTGTCTTCATTGCATCCAGATGGAATTCCAGGACATCAGAGGTTTGAGCAGGTCTGCTCAGGTTGCTTGATGAGTAGATACACCAAGGCTGTGTATTCTGTAATATACAATTCTCAAAACGAGTTTTAGTATCAAGATAATTTTTTAGAGGGCTGACAATACCCCTGAGGAGCCATGCCTGAGGTCATCCTCTGTATTACACACACACATACACACACACACACACACACACACAATTGTGCCACATCTATATACCATATTTTCTTGATCTGGTCATCTGTTGATAGGAAGCTAGGCTGGTTTTATTTTGTTATTGTGCTGAAATAAACATAAGTAGTGTTAATGTCCTAATTATGCCCCTTTGGATCTTTTAAGTGTATCGTCAGAAACGGTCTGCTTGGATCATGCAGTAGCTTGATCTCTGCTTTTGTGTGTCTTGAGGAACCTCTATGTTGATGTCCACAGCATCCATGTCTACAGTGTAGAAAGGTTTCCCTTATAAATAGTTTGTTATTGTTTTTTTTTCTTTACGGCAGCCTTTTGCACTAGGTTAGATGTAGTAGTTTGGTGTTGTTTTGAGTTACATTTTTCTGCTAGCTAAGGAAGTCGAATGCTTTTTTCATGTATTTTATTGGCCATCTGTATCTACTCATTTGAAACACAGCCATTGATTGGATTGTTTGTTCTTTGGTGTTTAGTTTTTCAAATGTTTTTGTATATTTTGCATGTTAATCCCTATTAGGTGAATGGCTGGCAAAGATTTTCTCCCATTCTATAGGATGTCTCTTCGGTCTGTCAATTGTTTTTCCCTACCTGGGTATTTATTTTTAACTCTTAAAGTGTTTTGAAGATAGGACTAGTGTCTTAAATTTATATCTGGTTCTTAAGCACCTGAGGCAGTCAGTGACAAGCAGCTAATATATCTAGTTAATTCTAGTTAGCACATGAACATCCAAGACAAGTACACCACACTGGCAAACATCTCTTCTTTAAGGGTCCAATCTACAAAAGAATCATAAAACATTTAATTCCTACCAATGGGACTAAAAGATTCAGAGGCAACATGCATTTTCAGATCATTTGAATAAATTCAATTCTATGTGTTCAAGATACACACAAAAAACAAAATCAATTTTGATTATAACAACAATCTTTGCATCTACTTCATTCAGTTAGTGTGTGTCTGTGAGTTAGCAAATGGGAGTGAAGTATCTCCACTCCCTTCTTTGGTCCAGTTTTTTATGCAATGCTTTTAAAGTGAACACTTTAAGGTGCTGTGAGTGATTTCAGAGTCCCAGGTGAGACACTTCGCACCTAACATACCCTCGCTACAAACCAACAATATCATGAGTGACCAATCCCAGAAATGACAACTTAACTAAGACAGAAATGCCGCTCAGTTGGATTTACAGTGCAGTATCGTCATGGTTTCCAATGTTGTTGTTGTTGTTTTTTTAAATCAGATTTACTGACACAGTAATCATTGCACGTGTGTATTTTTTGTCTTTCACTGAAATTTTGAGATTATGTCTGAGCTGCAACTTTATTGTAAGTATGTATGGAGTCTGGGAAGAGTCATTTGCTCCATGTGTTAGCATGGCAGGAATGAAGTATCGGGCAGAATGGAGACCCTTCTATCACAGAATTTCACATTTTTCCCACGTTCTTCTTTTTAGCAATAAGGATTTGTAGTTGGGAAATTAGATTTTGCTGTAGTTTTAGAGGCACCTGTTCTAGGAAAATGATTTTTCTACTCAGTTATGTCTAGTTTTATTTCAGAGTTCTGAAAGAGAGGGAGAGAGGGAAGAGGGAGGAACAGAAGAGGTCTACACATAGCATTCATATCTTGGGAAATATTTGTGCATTGCATAGTTCTCAGGAAAGGAAACTATCCAGAACATCTAATTTTCTACCTCTGCAGCACTAAATACAATGCTCTACATACTGCATCCCTACAATGGCAGAACTGTAGCATCTCTCTCAGAGGATGGAGGAAAGCATAAATTCCATGGGCTTGGTATGTATAGCTCAGCAGTAATATGCTTTCCCAGCATGTACAAGTCTGTGAGTTTCACCTTGGCACCATAAAAAATGTAAATGGCATGACTTTGGTAGGGTAGGACTATTTTTCCTTGCAATAATTCTTTGGAGTATTGTGCCTAATATACACGTTGTAATTTAGACTTCTTCTATTTCTTGTACCTTATAACCACTGGCTTCCATTTATAGAAAGCACGGTATGAGACTAACCAGTTCAATGTGAAGCATTCTTCGTTCTTTAACAAAAACACACCCAAAAGAGATGACTCATACTCTGTAAAGTGAGGCATTTGAAGCCAAGGATACAGCTAGAGATAAACAGAAAAGACTGGAAGGATGGCTCAGTGGTTAGGAGTGCATACTGTTCCTTTTGAGGACTTTACTTAGATTCTCAATGCCTGCACTGGGCAGCTTCCAGACTCCTGTGATTCCAGCTCTAGGGAACCTGGGGTCCTCCCTCTTCTTGCCTCCACAGACATCTTCACTCATGGGTGTGTATCCACACACAGACATACACATATACATACATTCAATTAATAATGATAACTCTGTTTTTAAAAGAAATGGTGATAAGAATATTTTTTAGTATTGATACATTGAGAATATACAGGCAGCTTTAAAAGGGAGACACTATACTCTTTCTAGGGAGCCACCATTGAGTTATGGCCTCAAAGGAGTTCCAGGAAAATTATTTACTTCTAAAAAAAATAGTTTTTGCTGCCATTTTCTCCTGTATGGACCTATGAGAAAACTAAAGAAATTACATTATGGTTATATATTTTTAGGGTTTCTACTGCCATAATAAAATATTCTGTCCAAAATAACCTGGGGAGAAAAGGGTCTATTTCAGCTAACATCTCACAGATCACATTCTATCACTAAAGGAACTTGGGATAGGAACTCGAGCATAGCAAGACCCTGGA
The DNA here is from genome assembly GCF_011762505.2 of Arvicanthis niloticus. Lineage (NCBI taxonomy): Eukaryota > Metazoa > Chordata > Mammalia > Rodentia > Muridae > Arvicanthis > Arvicanthis niloticus. Next base: position 26,646,097 of record NC_047671.1, read on the forward strand.
GGCAGGAGCTAAGTCTAAGGAGGGCTACTTACCAGCTTGCTTCTTATAGCTTGCTCAGTATGCTTGCTCAAAGGACCCAGGACCAGTGGCACTGCTCAGGGTAAGGTGAGCCCTCCTACATCAATCATAATAAAAATAATGCCTGACAGGCCTGCCTATGGACCAATCTGGTAAAAGCATTTTCTCAATAGAGGTTTCCTCTTTCAAAATAACTCTAGCTTGAGTCAAACTGACATAAAACTTGCCAACACATATAAGTAATTAAAATCTAAATTATTGATAACAACCATAGTCTTTTATGTACAGCAAGAATTTTATGTTGTAAGGAGGAGTTGTAACAAATATCACAATAATAAAGAATATGAAGATTTATGTTAGCAGTTGAACCTAAATGATACTGGAAATGAATTATGAAGATAAAGAAGCAAATTCTGAAGGTAGCGGAGGTAGTGGTAGTATAAAAATAAAGATGGACAGAGTAATATGTATATAATATATATATATATATATATATATATATATATATATATATATATATAAAGAGAGAGAGAGAGAGAGAGAGAGAGAGAGAGAGAGAGAGAGAGAGAGAGAGAGCTGAAGCCATACAACCTAAAACTGAGCTTAGCTTCTCTTGGCTCTAAGAAGCCATGAAGATTCTGAGCAACATACCCTGGATGAAAGGGGAAACCTAGAAAAACCCCTAGGCAGAAATTATAAGACATTAACCTGGCATAGATGCTCTTTGGTTGATCTTCATGTGCTATGTTGCAATACCCCTGTACCCCAAAGCCCTGCCACCAGCCTGTAAGAAAGCTGGGTGACATTAACTAACCTCTTGCTGGAACTGTCTATCACAGTGGCAACTGTTCCTTCTCCACCTGTAAAACATAGACCCTGGGAATGGAATGTAAAATGGCTGCACATGCTGATGCATTGGTTCTGTCTTTTGGCAAGTATAATGGACTGATGAAGAGCCCAGAGCCTCATTCTTTCATACCTGGACTCAGATCCTGGCCGCACCATCTGTTCTGAAACCTCTGAGAACCCTACACACCTGGAACGCTAGAGCAGAGGGGTATCTCATCCAGATCCTGCTGCTGGGTACAAGGGAGATGGTGCATCCTGTCTGCAAGGCTCAGTGCCAGGCACCTAGCTATTAGGATTATTTATTTTTAAACTCCCTCCCTATAGACAAAGCTTTGCAAAATACAAGCATTTCACTTGGCAGACTGTTAGATGTTTCCATACATTTTTGCTCCATGCTACACATTTAATTACTCTGGCTAGTTAGGGAATCAGAAAAAAAAACCAAGAAAGGCAATTTTAAAAAATGTTACCTTATTTGAAATATGAACATAGAAGGGGAAGATACATCCTGGCTTCCTAAAGAGAGTCTTTAAGGCAATGCTGTGACCTCACTGAACACAGAAGCATGTGGGGACAGGAAGTCAATAGAAGGAAAACGGAAAACAAGTGTTAATCTCCCTTATGAAAGTTACACTATTCAACTTTGGATTTCCTGCCTTGCTCACTGGACCATTTCTCACAGAGCTGGAAAACACAGTCTTAGACCTCTAAACTACTAACAGCACACGAACACATTTCTGCTTCTCACATTCCTGCAGCAAATTGGGTCCCTATGGTTATATTAATCAATCGGTGACAGAGTGTAAATAATTAACTTTCATATGATCTTTTCAAATCTGCAGGAAGATCTTGCTATAACTCCTTGGGATTGAGAGGAGACAGTGTAGGTAAGAGTGATAAGGAGATAATTTAGGGAGAGAGGTAGAGGGAGACAAAAATAAAAGGGACACCTGCAGATGAGTGACAGTGTGGAAAAGAAGAAAAAGAAGAGAGTTTAGATGGTCCTGGAGATTTCTCCCCATCCCATGGTTGACACACACTTAGAAAGGATTTGGGTTACATTGAAGTGACTGTAGGTTGCATGGCTTCACACTTCTTATTTTTTTGAAAATGCCATTCCTAAGGCAGGCAGGCGGGCGGGCGGGCAGGCAGACTGTGCCACCATTAGTGTACCTAGTGGTCACAAATGCCAATCAGCCCAAGGCTAGCTTTTCTCCTTTACTCTTGACACACCTCCTTCATTGTCCCCTGCATCCAGTGCACAGCGCCCTGAGAGAATCTTTTGATGAGAACAACTGAATGAATGTATCCTAAAGGTGTCTGTGTGACCCCCTTGCTTCAGGAAACTGAATCACAAAGGCATCGGAATTTCCTTTTATTATTCTTATTAGCTAGACTAGCATCCAGCCACACTTGGACATAAACAGTGGAGAAACTTTACGCATGTTTTGTCTGGCTCCTTTTTTTTTTCCTTTTACTTTTCTGGGGCTTAATTTGTCTCTCGTGTTGTTTCAACTTTTCTTCATGCTTTTTAATTCAAAGAGAAAGATAATTAAGCAAGAAACTCAAACAGGAAGATAATTAACCTCTTCTCTAGCTAACCCCAGAAAAATTTCAAGTACAACGTAGGAAATAGAGATATTACTCTCCAGAAGACTTGCTTGACCTCTTACTGCTCTCTAACCTCTCAATCACACTGTACAGATGATGCCGCTGATGCAACCCTCTCCCTCGTGGCAAGCTCTCTCGCGTGTACCTGCTTGTCTGTGGGGCAGCACACACATCTGACAGAGTAACAGAGTCTCCAACAGCACTGTGGAGTGGAAACACTGATGCAGAGCTTCTCAAGAGAGCTCTTAGAGACTCTTGTGGTCCTTCGCCTCTGCTGAAGCCCAGAGGGGCCAGGAAACCATCCCTCTCTAGGTTCCCATGGGAACAGAAATAAATGCAGCAACAATTAGAGGAGATGAATGTACTAAAAATATCATTTTCATAAAGTAAAAAATGTCACCACTTCAAACATTCATATTATACCTGCTGTCCTTTCTTGCTTTTAGAAAGATTTTAAAACAGTGTATGAAATCATGGTCCTTTGTTGATTCTACAGCTTGCTTACAGCTCCCAGACTACGCTACCCTCGTGTGTGTGGTGTGGTGTGTGTGTGTGTGTGTGTGTGTGTGTGTGTGTGAATTGTAAAATTTCTCCAGGTATAAACTATGGGTTTTTTTAATTTATTCTTTTGTTTAGATTTTAAAAAATATATTTTTTTATTTTTTAAAGTAAAATATAATGATCCCATCCTGTTCCCCCCTCTTACCCATTTCATGTATAATCCCATTCCCTCACCAATCTGTGGCCTCTTTTTCTTTAATTGTTAATTGTTTCATGTATGTATAAATACATAAATATATAGATATATCCTGTCCATTCCCTTTAGTGTTGTTTGTATGTATATGATTCCAGAGCTGATTGCTTAGAATTGGATAGCCAATTAGTCTTCTCGTCCCTGAAGATGACTAATTACCCCTCTTGCAGCAGTCCTTAGTTGTCCATTACTTCTCCAGGGGTGAGGCCCCATGAGGTGTCCCTCTTTCGCATGAATCTGCCTATTGACACTGTTATTGTCCAGCTTAGGCAGCCTTGATGTTGAGGCATCACAGGTACATCTTCCTGACACTTCCGGGAGACTCAATCCCACAGCACACTGGCTCTTACCAATCTTTCTGCCCAGCTCTTCTGCAATGTTTCCCGAATCTTAAGTGAGGGAGTTGTATCCTAGATGTATCCATTGAGGCTGGCGCAACCAAGATATTTGTTCTCTGCATTTCTCTCAGTTGCGGGGTTTATAATAGTCTTTGTTTGCTGAGAGGTTTCTTTGATGAGCAGGGACAGCTACAAGTGTCTGTAGGGACAAGGATAAGTATTTAGGGGGCAGTTTAGAATTACACTGGTTTAGGAAAGTGTCCATAGAAGGTTGTCGTCTAAGACTCATGACCTCACTAGCCCCAGGAGATGAGACAGGACCAAGTGTGATTTCCCTCCAACTAAATGGCTTTAAGTCCAACAAGAGTGCTGTTGGTTATCACCTAGATAGGAATGTTCTTATTGCACCTTTAGGGTTATCATGCCATGGTTGTGGTTTGTAGGTATCTCAGCTGGGCAGGACTACTGGTTGGCAGTAGTCCCTCCCTTGGCAGCTTATACAGTCCCTCTGGAATGCTGAAAGCTAGTCTTCAGGCTCAAGTCAGATCTAGCTTGGATCCTCTGAGTCCTGTGTCCAATGTGTGTGGTATCTTCAACAATAGGGACTGACCTTCCACCTCAAGGAGGTTACCAAGGGCAATGCAAAAACCTGTATTGTTTTAGGAATTTCTAGGACTTTCCTGACCAGCAACTCAAAATGCCTAGTATGGGAGATTTATTAGGCAATCAATTTATTTGAGGAGGAAGTATTGAAAGCACAAGAGGCTTAGCTTCATTTAAACTATATTTCCATGTATGTATGCACACAACACACACACACTTACATGTATTATATATAACTTTAGGTTGAAACAATTTCTCAATGGCTTTTTCAAGCATTCCTAGAATCATTTCACCATTTTTGCTCCCCTTCCTTCTGAATTTTTCTCCCTCCTTTTCCTTGATTAAACACATTTCCCAATCAACTTTTATGAAGTGCCGAAAGCAAAATACAGGCACCATGCTATGGTCTTTAAAAAAAATTTGGTATATGTAGTCTAGATGGAGAAACAGAGAATTTGAAAAGCAACCAAAAATAAATACAGCCCAGCAAGAGATGATGATGGCTTAGACAATCCTGGAGTAGTAGAAATGAGGACTCATGAGGATGCTTGGGAATGTGTTGACGCAGACATGTAGAAACATCACTTAAGTGTCAGCCCAAGAGCTGTAAAATCTGTGAGTTTCTCTGTCCTCTGACCTCATGCTCCTCTATACCCTGTCCCATCGATGTCTGGACCACAATGATTCTCCCTGTCCTGGAACGTACAGACTGCTCTCAGCTTTTCTCTCCCTCTGCCTAAAATAATCTCAGCCAGGATTTTAAATACCATTAGAGTTTACCTCTTCAACTCTTTGAATCTTCACCTGAAATATACCAACAACCAAAGTTCTTTCAAGCTGCATGTCCTTAACACCAAATGCCAAAGCACCTTTTGCCTTTGTATTCTAAGTATCACCTACTGATATGGTCTGTCATGTTTCACTGTCTGACTTTTGATTGCAAAAATGGAAAAACTTTCTCTTACTTCTGTAGTACATGGGGAAGGGATTTGGTTTTATGAATGCAGGTAGATCAAGAAGAATAAAAGCTGGTTCTCAGATTCCACATGTAGTAATTGAGTAGATGTTTGTAGAAGACACCAGAAAATTTAGAAGAGAAAAAGTTTTACCCTAGAATAAAAATAAAGCCATCTCACTTTCTTCTAGAATATCAGTATTCAGAAAGAACTGAGATGGACTATTTTAATGAAGTGAGGGAACTGAGGGTGACCTCGGTTGACCAGCTCTTCCCCCTTCCTTTGCCATGTGTTTTCCTCGGGTGCATATTCAGACCCTTCCTCATGCTGACGGAACTGCCCTCCTCAGTGAGTCATATCTCTCTTTTCATTCTGGCCTACCAAACCTGTTGGATTTGCTTGAAGCTATTGCTATCAACTGTGGACTTAGTCCTCTAAAACCTAACCAAAGTTACTATCTTAAACTAAAGTTCTTCCACTAGTTTTTCTCAACCTACACTTCCAAAGTCTCCAAGCATTTATAAGGACATAAACCATTCCCTGGGAAGATAAATCTAGAATAATTTCAGTCTTTATACACCACTCTGGCTCTTTTCCTCTTTGGCAGCCCCACCTCATTCCTCTCCACTGTCGTTTATAATTAGACATGGAATCAAAGCTTCAGTGGAGTGAGATACTGAGTGGCTTCGTGTTGTACCTAGAAGGCTGCTGGAAAGACTGATGAATAAAATAAACACTAACACCTCATGGCAGAGCCAAGAACTAATAAGGATGCATTCCTAATTGCTCCCTTTATACACCAACCTTACATTAAGCACCTGCTTTGTGCTGGAGCATTAGGAGAGGACTCTTTTAATTTCTGTTTAAATATGATTACTGTTAGTGAAAAGGCCAACTAGGAAAGTGGATATGAAATAACTGGGAAGTATTTAACATCTAGACGGGGCCCAGGAAGATGCTCACTCAATGAAAACTACCCCCCAATGGTCCTCAGATACAGGGAGAAGCCTCTTCCTTTGAATGAACGTCTCTGGTGGTTCACATTTCAGAGCCTGATCATCTTCAGCAGTACTCAGCTAGTATCTAGTTCATGAGCTAAGATGATGGTTGAGCTGAAGGTTTCTGGATTTTACTGTTTGTTGCATTTTCCAAACCAGAAGTATGCAGTGATGGGTCTGTGAGCAGATAGTCAGAAAGGAGCTTATTGACTTCTTCCTTTTATTTTAAATTTCTTTTTCTTATGGTATTTTAGGGTATATAGAGAGGGAAACAATTTGCCTCCAATCATGTAGAAATGTTTTCTCTAAGCTAGAATAACAGCAATGTGTCCAGCCCCGTTGCTGACTAGATGCTTTGCCTTTTCAGGCCAGGTTTCCTCACACACATTGCAGCCAAATCTTACCAGTGGGACATCTCTGCCCAATGCCACAGAGAAGAAAGAACTTCCAGCTACATCGAAGGCAAAGTGCAGACAAAACTTCACTCTTTAACTTCTTGACTTTCGTTCTTTGGTGTAGTCCAGAGATGACCTAAGCCAAATGCCAGGCTGCCCAGTCAGGAACAAGATAAATGTAAGATAGTAATCCGAACAGGAAGTGGGAGACATACCCCACAGTGTGCTTTTTTTTTCCATGAAGGATTGTATTTTTGAACAAATGAATGAATTTTCAACATATCTCTGGCATTTCCCTTAAATAAGAGGCTCATATACAGTCTGAATCTCACATTCAACTTAATCTGAAAAATGTAAGAACTGGACAAAGTTAAGAGCATCAAATATAAACTTTCCCAAAAGTGTGCCTCAAATAAATTTGTGTGGTGGATTCATTTTTTTCCAGTTCATTTCTCTTTGCTGATGCAACTTTGCAGTTCTATGTCTGTCCCAACATGTACACATCCTATCCCCCAATCATGGAGGAAAGAAAATCAATAAAGAAGTGGTCATATAAATAAATATGTAACTTGGTGACAGTGGCATATTGGTAATTTACATGTGCCTGTCTTCTCCAGAATGCAGGAAGTGATTTGTTACAACTCATGTCTTCCCTACACTGGAGTTCAGTTCTCATTACTGGAATTCTATGACTGCCCAGAGATTCATTGTCTCTGAGGAAGGCAGATAGGGTTTCAGTGTTTAGTGCAGTAGAATCTTATTAACTCTATGGGAAATACATTCAACATCCCTGGTGTGATTGGCTGTCTCTCTAACTGCAGATGCACAAGCAAGGCATGCTTGAACAGATCCACCTCACTTTGTTCTTACTAGCATGGGGCAGTCACTGGCAAGTGTGGTGGCCTTTGAATTCCAGGTGCCCTTCTGTTTGTGTTTTGTTGATTTTTTGGAGGTTTTTGGGGTTTTGTTGTTGTTGTTGTTTTGTTTTCTTGAGACAGGGTTTCTCTGTGTAGTCCTGGCTGTCCTGGAACTTACTCTGTAGACCAGGCTAGCCTCGAACTTAGAAATCCGCCTGCCTCTGTCTCCCACATGCTGGGATTAAAGGTTTGTGCCACCACTGCCAGGCGCCCTTCTGTTTTAAAGATATGACAAAGAACAGTTTATGAGACCTGTTGCCTCTGGTATCAGTGGTATTCATCTGATGACATGAGGGCTCCCAAGGCCTGTGATCCTCTGTTTTCTCCTTTTGCACATAAGAAGACATAAAAGGAAATTCTCTTGTTCAGCCTTTAGAAATTCTCCCCACCTACCCTTCTATTGGGATCCACGGTTCAGAGATGCAAAGTATAAGCATTCATTCAAATGACTTTGAGATATCATCTCTCCCCAGGAAGAATGGTCAAAGTCAAAAAAAACAAACAAAAATGAGAACCAAATGACAGTGAATGCTGTCATGAATGTGGGGACAGATGAACACTTCTTCACTGCTGGTGGGTATACAAATCGCTACATTCACTATGGAAATCAGTGTAGGAATTCTTCAAAAAGCTAAAAGTAGATTGACCATAGGATCCAGCTATACCATTCTTGAACATATGCAAAGGACCCTGTCTCCCACTCCCGAGACAACCATTCATCCAGATTCATTGATGTTCTAGTGACAATAAAATTCTCAATTAAAAAAAAAAAACAGACATGCCTGCTTGGTCAGTTTCCTCTTACAAATTTGACAGCTTTCAGATCTGGGAGAGGAAGCTTCAAACATAAAATAATCCTTTGTCATTCTTTCCTTGGAGGACTGTGGAGAAGGCCCTGTGCTTGGAGACTCCAAAGACTTGAAAAATGATTGAAGTGTTCAAGCAGAGAACAGTAAGTTGTAGCTCAAAAAGTAAAGGGGGGAATTGAGTTTAAAGAAGCAGGCACTGTTTGGCCACGTTAGGAAATTCAACTTTATCATATATGCTTTCATAAATCTCCGAAGTTTAATTTCTTGGAAGTGTTTGATGCTTTGAGAAGGGCTGGGCAGGAGTTCCCACCGATGCTCACACTAATATTCCATACCACACACTCTTCTTTCCATATAAACTACATTCTTCCTTCTCAAGAAGTAGAGTCTGTGTTTTCTCCCTGATTCTGCATAAAATTGACATACACTAAATCACATACAGAGGCGTGACTTTCCTGGCTTTTCATGTGGTTGTATTATTTACTTTTGCTCAGTGCTATAACCAAACACTTGATATGAAGCAACTTAAGGGAGACAAGATTTATTTTGGCTCTGGAGGGAAAGAAGAGGTAGAAGGGAGAGTGAAGGAAGAAAAAAGTATGGTTTGGATGTAATGTATGAGAAGAATAAATAGATATTTTGGCTTATGATTTGACGGTAGAGCCATCATTACAGTGGCATCTGCCACTGCCATCATGACAGTGGCAGAGGCTTGAGGCTATCTTGGCCTCAAGAATGTGTGGGTGCTTGCTCACATTATGGATCAGAAAGCAGGGCAAGGTGATAACTCCTTCCCCTGTCACCAGAGATCCAGTCCCACTAGCTAAGCATTCCTTTCCAAAGTTCCACAAACTTGCAAAACAATGTCATCAGCTAGCACTTATGCATTCAATCACATGATTCTGTAGCGGCCGTTTTACATCCAAAAAAAAAAAAAAAAACATAGCACATGTGCTTGAAATCCAACCAGCATTTCCTGTGGATGCAGAAATACGTAGGGATGCCAGGTAGGATGATTGACTGTACCATGGAGGCTCCAGGACAACAGCACTAACCTGCAGCCTTGAGAATGGATGAGCCTTGAAGCAATTCTAGCTCTCAGATACTGAATCATCTCAGCACTTCTGATGATACAAGGACTTGTAAAGCAGCAGCAAGTTTGTGTGACAGTGATTCATATGCACCTGGAGCACAATAAAATGCATGGTGCTGTCTTGTGCCATTCATCTACACATGGAACCTGAAACCTAGGTCTCCTCAAACCCCCTTCTACTAGTTTTCACTCTTTTAGAATACTTATTGATAATACCTATCCTATATATTTTACCTACTTAAGACTTTCCAAGATGTGATGGTTTATATATCCTTGGGCCAGGGAATGGCCTTGTTGGAGCAGGTGTGTCACTTTGGGTATGGGCTTTAAGACCCTCATCCTAGCTGCCTGGAAATCAGTATTCTGCTAGCAGTCTTCAGATGAAGATGTAGAACTCTCAACCCCTCCTGCACCATGCCTGCCTGGATGCTGCCATGTTTCCGCTTTGATGATAATGAATTGAACCTCTGAACCTGTAAGCCAGCCCCAATTAAATACTCTTCTTTATAAGGCTTGCATTGGTCATAGTGTCTGTTCACAGCAGTAAAGCCCTAAGACACAAGTTTTACACAAGAGGCCCTGCCAACAATTCTATGCAATTTCAATTCATTTGCAGAATTTAAAAATTCAGACTATAACCTGACAAGGCATGTAACCAATCCATTTTCATAGAATCTCTAATGCTATCTCTTCTCCTCTCTGAGGTTCGTGCTTTAAGGGGGAAGATATGACGAAAAAAATTCTAAAATCTACTAGTGCCTACAGAAGATTGAAAGGGAAAGGGAAATGTATGTTATGAGAAAATATAGTTTTACCTAACTGTAAAAGAATACCTGCTCATATGCCTTTTTCCCAGCACCAACATGGCTCATGATTCAGTCTGCATGCAGACTTTTATAATAGCATTGCTTTCTTCATCAGAATAATCTCATTTTTGAAACAGATCCATAATGACAAATTTTAAGTTTGTCATCAATATTAAGGCTTCCCCAAGTACTGGCAGAGAATCGTTCCATGCACTTCCTGGACTAGCCCTGGTTTCCTTGTCTTCTCCATCCTTTCCTTAACTGGAGTCCAGAAGCAGGAGACTGAGAGAAGGAAAAATAAAACTTAGTCATCAGCTGCTTTCTGTTCCTCCAGCGACAGCTCCTTAGATTCCTCATCCACAAAGATGAACTATACATGAGCCCCGAGACTGTCTGTTCCACATCAATCACCCCAAACATAAGAACAATCTACTCTGCTTTGGATATGGTCATCAGCTGCTCTCAAAATGCCTGTTGACTCAGCACAGTGGTGGGCCTTTTGGATCAAATGCTTTTCATTTTTAAAAGTTTCACGAAATTATTTAATTGTGGTTTTATGGGATTTTTTACCATGTTTAGCAGGTCTTACTGAACTGTTTCTGACAGTAGATGTGTGTATGCAGCAATTTTTTTTTTAATACTTAAAGAGTAAATTCAAAGGAAAAAGAATCCATCTAACTGATCACTAACATTTTAGAGACTCTAGATCATACCGGGAACTATCCACAAGGATTTTGTTTAATTCTTCAAATAAACCTATAAATTTGAACATCAGTTTTACAAATGAGGAAACTGAGGCTTGCAAATCTTAAGAAACTGAAACACAGTCACACAGATGAGTAGTGGCAAGGCTGGGATCTAGCCCAAAGCAAACAGCTTCAAAGCCAATAATTATAGGAATTTGCACTGGGCTGATGTGAAGCCAAGCTTAAGGCTACAGGCTCCCAGCTTGACCTCAGCTCCAATCAACCAGCAGCTCAGTCACACAGAACAGTTTTTCAGGCTGTCTGATCTCAGCTGATGTATGATACCCACTGCCCACACTGTTTGTAATTTTTCTTCTTGACTGTCTGGATATTGTTGTGCTTTTCTGTCCTTTAAAGAAAATTGTGAAAGAGAAATTAGCATCTAAAAATACCCCAGTAGGGTATATGGTGTAGTTCCCAAATGGAATTTGCTTAGAATGGAATGCTCAGTAATCACTGTATCAGATGAGGAACTGCCCAGCACTGGAACTAGAAGCTCAATGCTGTGATCCATACTTGGCCCAAGTTTGCTGGGAAGCTGGGAAACTTTGGGCAAGACACCTCCTTGTCTGGACTCTACTTTCCCCATTCATTTATGGTATAAAATGGTGTTTTTTAAAGTTTACACCTCAGAGATGTTTACAGGGTCACTTCCAGAACAGGTGAGGGACAAAGGGAAAGTACAACCATCTCAAGTTATCCTATCTGCCTCCAAGAAAACAGAAGAGCCCAACCTCATGAACAGTGGGATTCTAGTTATATTCTTATTGAGGCAAATAACCAAATGGTACCTATGTCTATCTGCCATCAACTCTGTCTCCTCTGCAGTCTCCTTTCTTTCATAATGTCCTTCAACGTTCCCAATAAGCTGTCTTCATTCCCACTTATCTTGGCCTTTGTGGTGGTAACAGAAAATAGAATCTCACTCTCGTGGGGAGAGGGTGGCTCTATAGTCCAAAACAATACAGAATCTCTAGGAACATGAGTATAAAACATAGAGGCCAAGAACTGAAGAACTCACAGCAGGTTCATCCCCAGACTTCACCAGAAAAGACTAGTCAGTAGTAAGGTCTAGATGGTCAATGTATGTTTGAAACTTTAGCCAACCTCCATGAGACTATACAGATGCATTTACATTTATGATGAAGTTGTATCCCAGCAACGTGATCTATGTTAAAAATACTGGCCCTTGCTTGGTCCTTTTGGCTGGGGCAGACACCTAACTGGTCTACTCCCATAAAAACACCATATCCTGAGACATCCTAGAGGAGCCACTGCACTAAGAGCAGCAGGTAAGAACCCCCCCTCCCACTACCCTATGCCCGAGAGCTACAACTGAGAGCCTAGGGTGCTGAGGATCCATCAGCCAACCAAACCCCGCCCTCCCCAGAATACCACTCCCCTTCCACCCCTCGATTGGTCCTTTTGGCTGCCGCAGACAACTAGCTGGTCTGCTCCTGTGAAGACACCATATCTTGAGCCATTCTAGGGGAGCCACTCCACTCAGAGCAGCAGGATTTCAGGATCCCAGAGGCGGCCTGAGTCCCAGGAATTCTTCTACCCAGGAGCTCAGGATCACAGGATCACAGAGACATCTGGACTCTGAGGAGTTCTGACACAAGCAAGATAACTGGAAAGACAGGCTCCAGTCGGAGACAGGGAATGAAGGTAACACTAGAGTTAACCAGATGGTGAAAGGCAAGCACAAGAACATAAGCAACTGAAACCAAAGTTACTTGGCATCATCAGAACCCAGTTCTCCCACCATAACAAGCCCTGGACACCCCATCACACCAGAAAAGCAGGATTCAGAATTAAAATCACTTCTCATGATGATGATAGAGGACTTTAAGAAGGACACAAATAACTCCCTTAAAGAAGCACAGGAGAACACAGGAAAAAGGTAGAAGCCCTTAAAAAGGAAACACAAAAATCCCTTAAAGAATTGCAAGAAAACACAACCAAACAGGTGAAGGATTAAACAAAACCATCCAGGATCTAAAAAATGGAAGTAGAAACAATAAAGAAATCTCAAAGGGAGACTACCCTGGAGATAGAAAACCTAAGAAAGAGATCAGGAGTCATAGATGCAAGCATTACCAACAGAATACAAGACATAGAAGAGAGAATCTCATGGGCAGAAGATACCATGGAAAACATTGACATAACTGTCAAAGAAAATGCAAAATGCAAAAAGCTTTTAACTCAAAACATCCAGGAAATCTAGGATACAATGAGAAGACCAAACCTAAGGATAATAGGTATAGATGAGGGTGAAGACTCCCAACTTAAAGAGCCAGTAAATATCTTCAACAAAATTACAGAGGAAAACTTCCTAACCTAAAGAAAGAGATGTCCATGAACATACAAGAAGCCTACAGAACTCCAAATAGACTAGACCAGAAAAGAAATACCTCCTATATAATAATCAAAACGTCAAATGCGCAAAACAAAGAAAAAAATACTAAAAACAGTAAGGGAAAAAGGTAAAGTAACATATAAAGGCAGACCTATAAAAATTACACCAGAGTTCTCACCAGAGACTATAAAAGCCAGAAGATCCTGGACTGATATCATACAGACCATAAGAGAACACAAATGTCAGCCCAGACTACTATACCCAGCAAAACTCTCAATCAATATTGATGGAGAAACCAAGATATTACATGACAAAACCAAATTTACACAATATCTTCCCACAAATACAGCACTTCAAAGGATGAAAAACTCCAACACAAGGAGGGAAAGTACAACCAAGAAAAAGCAAGGAAGTAATCTTCCAACAACTCCAAAAGAAGATAGCTACACAAACATAATTCCACCTCTAATAACAAAAATAACAGGAAGCAACAATCATATCTCCTTAATATCTCTTAACATCAATGGACTCAATTCTCCAATAAAAAGATGTAGACAATCAGACTGGATATATAACCAGGACCCAGAATTTTGCTGCATACAGGAAATGCACCTCAGTGACAAAGACAGACACTACCTCAAAGTAAAAGGATGGAAAACAATTTTCCAAGCAAATGGTCCCAAGAAAAAAGCTGGAATAGCCATTCTAATATCAAATAAAATTGACTTTCAACCAAAACTCATCAAAAAAGATAAGGAAGGACACTTAATACTCATCAAAGGAAAAATCTACCAAGATGAACTCTCAGTTCTGAACATCTATGCTCCAAATGCAAGGGCACCCACATACATAAAAGAAACTTTACTAAAGCTCAAAGCACACGTTGCATCTCACACAACAATAGTGGGGGATTTCAAATCCTCATTCTCAGCAATGAACAGATCATGGAAACAGAAACTAAACAGAGACACAATGAAATTAACAGAAGTTATGAACCAAATGGATTTAACAGATATCTATAAAACATTTCATCCTATAACAAAAGAATATAGCTTTTTCTCAGCATCTCATGGTACCTTCTCCAAAACAGACCATATGATTGGTCAAAAAACAGGCCTCAACAGATACAAAAAGATTGAAATAATCCTTTGCATTCTACCAGATCACCACGGACTAAGGCTGGTCTTTAATAATGACAAAAACAATAGAAAGCCCACATACACATAGAAACTGAACAATGCTCTACTCTATGATGACTTGGTCAAGGAAGAAAGAAAGAAGAAAGAAAGAAAGAAAGAAAGAAAGAAAGAAAGAAAGAAAGAAAGAAATTAAAGATTATTTAGAATTTAATAAAAATGAGGACACATTATACTAAAACTTGTGGGACTCCATGAAAGCAGTGCTAAGAGGAAAACTCATAGCTCTAAGTGCCTACAAAAAGAAACTGGAAAGAACATACACTAACAACTTGACAGCACACCTGAAAGCTCTAGAACAAAAAGAAGCAAATACACCCAAGAGGAGTAGATGGCAGGAAATAATCAAACTCAGGGCTGAAATCAACCAAGTAGAAATAGAAAAAACTATATAAAATATCAACAAAACCAGGAGCTGGTTCTTTGAGAAACTCAAGAAGATAGATAAACCCTTAGCCAGACTAACCAGAAGGAACAGAGACAGTATTCAAATGAATAAAATCAGAACTGAAAAGGGAGACATAACAACAAAAACTGAGGAAATTAAAAAAAATCATTAGATCCTACTACAAAGGCCTATACTCAACAAAACTGGAAAATTTAGATAAAATGGATAATTTTCTAGACAGATACCCGGTACCAAAGTTAAATCAGGAGCAAATAAACCATCTAAACAGTCTCATAACCCCTAAAGAAATAGCAGTAGTCATTAAAAGTCTCCCCACCAAAAAAAAAAGCCCAGGACCAGATGGTTTTAGCGCAAAATTCTATCAGACCTTCAAGGAAGACCTAATACCAATTCTTTTCAAACTATTCCATAAAAGAGAAACAGAAGGAACACTACTCAATTCATTCTATGAGGCCTAATCACACTCATACCTAAACCTCACAAAGATCCAACAAAGAAAGAGAACTTCAGACCAATCTTCCTTATGAATATCGATGCAAAAATACTCAATAAACTTCTCAAAAACTGAATCCAAGAACACATCAAGACAATCATCCATCATGATCAAGTAGGCTTTATCCCAGGAATGCAAGGATGGTTCAATATTCAGAAATCCATCAACATAATCCACCATATAAACAAACTCAAAGGACAAAAACACAAAATCATCTCACTAGATGCTGAGAAAGCATTTGACAAAATTCAACATTCCTTCCAGGAAAGTCTTGGAAAGATCAGGAACCCAAGGCCCATACCTAAACAGAGTAAAACATACAGCAAACCAGTAGCCAACATCAAACTAAATGGAGAGAAACTTGAAGCAATCCCACTAAGATCAGGGACTAGACAAGGCTGCCCACTCTCACCCTACCTATTCAATACAGTATTGGAAGTCCTAGCCAGAGCTAAATTAGACAACAAAAGGAAGTCAAAGGGATACAAATAGGAAAGGAAGAAGTCAAAATGTCACTATTTGCAGATGATATGATAGTATACTTAAGTGACCCTAAAACTTCCACCAGAGAACTCCTAAACCTGATAAACAACTTCAGCAAAGTGACTGGATATAAAATCAATTCAAACAAATCAGTAGCCTTCCTCTACTCAAAAGATAAACAGGCTGAAAAAGAAATTAGGGAAATGACACCCTTCACAATAGTCACAAATAATATAAAATACCATGGTGTGAATCTAACCAAGCAAGTGAAAGATCTGTATGACAAGAACTTCAAGTCTCTGAAGAAAGAAGTTGAAGAAGATCTCAGAAGATGGAAATATCTCCCATGCTCATGGATTGACAGGATTAATATAGTAAAAATGGCCATCTTGCCAAAAAGCAATCTAAACATTCAGTGCAAGACCCATTAAAATCCCAACTCAACTCTTCACAGAGATAGAAAGAGAAATTCTCAAATTCATTTGGAATAACAAAAACCCAGGGTAGCAAAAACTATTCTCAACAATAAAAGAACTTCTGGAGGAATCACAATCCCTGACCTCAAGGTTTACTACAGAGCAATAGTGATAAAAACTGCATGGTATTGGCACAGAGACAGGCAGGAAGATCAATGGAATAGAATTGAAGACCCAGAAATGAACCCACACACCTATGGTCACTTGATCTTTGACAAAGGAGCTAAAACTGTCCAGTGGAAAAAGGACAGCATTTTCAACAAATGGTGCTGGTTTAACTGGAGGAAAACATGTAGAAGAATGCAAATTGATTCATTCTTATCTTCTTGTACAAAGTTCAAGTCCAAGTGGATAAAGGACCTCCACACAAAACCAGATACTCTGAAACTAATAGAAGAGAAGGTAGGGAAGAACCTTGAATACTTGGGCACAGGGGGAAAGTTCCTGAACAGAACACCAATGGCTTATGCTCTAAGGTCTAGAATTGACAAATGGAATCTCATAAAATTGCAAAGTTTCTGTAAGGCAAAGGACATTGTCAATAGGACAAAACAGCAACCAACAGATTGGGAAAAGATCTTTACCAATCCCAAATCTGATAGAGGGCTAATATCCAATATATACAAAGAACTCAAGAAATTAGACTCCAGACAACCAATAACCCTATTTAAAAATGGGGTATAGAGCTAAACAAAGAATTCGCAACTGAGGAAACTCGACTGGCTAAGAAGCACTTAAAGAAATGTTTAGCATCTTTAGTCATCAGGGAAATGCAAATCAAAACAACCCTGAGATTCTACCTCGCACCAATCAGAATAGCTAATTCAAAAACTCAGGTGATAGTAGATGCTGGCGAGGATGTGGAGAAAGAGGAACACTCCTCCATTGTTGGCGGAATTGCAAGATGGCGCAACCACTCTGGAAATCAATCTGACAGTTCCTTAGAAAACTAGACATAGCATTACCTGAGGACCCAGCTACACCACTCCTGGGCATGTACCCAGAAAATGCTCCAACATTTAACAAGAACATATGCTCCACTATGTTCATAGCAGCCTTATTTATAATAGCCAAAAGCTGGAAAGAACCCAGATGTCCTTCAACAGAGAAATAGATACAAAAATGTGGTACATTTACACAATGGAGTATTACTCAGCTATTAAAAATAATGAATTCGAGAAATTCTTAGGTAAATGGATGGAACTAGGAAATATCATCCTGAGGTAACCCAATCACAAAAGAACACACATGGTATTCACTCACTGATAATTGGATATTAATTAGCCCAGAATCTTAAAATACCCAAGATTCAACTCACAGACCACATGAAGCTCATGAAGAAGAAATACCAAGTGTGAGTGCTTCCGTCCTTCTTAGAAGGAGTAATAAAATACTCAAGGGAGCAAATATGGAGACAAAGTGTGGAACAGAAACTGAAGGAGGGGCTGTCTGGAGACCATTCCACCTGGGTATCCATCCCATGTGCAGCCACCAAAGGTAGACGCTAATGTGGATGCCAGGAAGTGCATGCTAACAGGAGCCTGATATAGCTGTCTCCTTAGAGGTCTGCCAGAGCCTGAAATATACAGAGGCAGAAGCTCACAGCTAACCATTGATCACAGCTGATCATGGGGTTCCCAATAGAGGAATGCGAGAGAAGACTGAAGGAGCTGAAAGGGTTTGCAGCCCCATGAGGAGAGCAACAATACCAACCAATCAGAGATCCCAGGGCCTAAACCACCAGCCTGGGAGCACATAAGAAGGGGCCCATGGCTCCAGCTGTATATGTAGGGGAGGATGACAGTGTCAGGCATAGGTGGGTGAGGAAGTCCTTGGTCCAGTGAAGGCTGGACGCCCCAGTGTGGGGGAAATCATGGATGGGGAGGTGAGAGTGGGAGGGTGGGTTGGGGCATATCCTCATAGAAGCAGGAGGAGGGGAGTTGGGATAGGGAGTTCCTTGGCAGGGGGTGTGGAATGGGGTAAGGGGATAACATTTGAAATGTAAATAAAATATAAAGGAAAAAATAAAAACTAAAATATAAAAAAAATACTGTAGGACAAAACCACCTTGAGCTACCTACCTTACCCAATATCATAGCACAGTTCACTGTCAACTGTTCATCTTGGTGTCTGTGTGGCTGATTAGAAGCTAGGTCTTGCTGAGATCCACCATCACAAGATAATAATACCCAGAAAACTGACAAAAGATTAATTCAAAGTGTGCCTTCTACTGAACAAACATTACCTTCATACCATTATGAAACCAAACCGTAAGTCTTGGACTCTCTGTTTCTGGAGATTGGACCTTTAAGGAGACAATTAAGATCAAAGGATGTTATAGGATAAGAAACAAATGCAAAAAGATTGCTGTCCTTACAGCAGACACCCAAAGTGAATGTACACAGAAGACAAATCACTTGGGTACTCAGGGAGCAGGTAGCCATTTTTAACTCAAAAGAAAGGCCTCATCGAAAACCAAGCCTACCAGTGCTTGATCTTGGACAGCCAATATGAGAAAATGAACTCTTGCTGTCTGCCATCTTATGGACACTCATCTGAGACTAGTACTTTATTGCAATAGAATCTTGGTCCCTCAAGGTACAGATCTCCCTTTCCTAAAGCTCTGCTTGTTTTTTGCCTTTGGTCAGTTACTCCAGACTTTCTGATAAATTGGCATATGTTACAGAATGAAAGTCTGCTGTGAAAGAAAGCCAAATGACATGGAATAGCACTACTCAGAAGCAGAATAAGCAAATGTGTGGCTAACTGGTGTCTGTAGCTCTACAGCTAGCCATTTACGATTTTAATGTCAATTTTATCCTAGAATTGGATGCTTTTCTGTCATTGCAAACATTCAGCTAAGAAGGAAGAAAAAAACCCACGGCATTTGTCGTTTATCCTGTGAATTTTGAAGTAGCTAAAAATACAGAGAAGTAAAATATTCATTCTTTGGAGTTGCTATAATAATGTAAGAGCCGCAGGCTAGGCCTGGGGAAGCTGGTAAGAGATTGGTGCCAACAATGAGCTTATCACCGCCACTTACTAGAGCTCTGTTGTTAATGAATGGGGCACCTCTCAGAACCTTGGTTTCCCTATCTGTAAAATGAGTAGACAAAACCATTTCTGAAGATATTAATCTGTTTATTTAAGTCTATGCTTGTCTTTTATTTACCTCCACATACATATGTATTAACACACATGTATGTGCATGCAAATTGAGAGAGAGAGAGAGAGAGAGAGAGAGAGAGAGAGAGAGAGAGAGTTAGTTAGTTTTAAAACCAGCCAAGTGTTTGTGTTTTGTTAGCTTGAGGAGCAAGGGAGACACATTCAATGCAGAACTTTCTTGGATTTCCCATGCTGGGATAATTTGTACTAGAATAAGAGACATTAGAAATATAAGAGTTATCAATATGGACAAGAGGACATTTGGTGATTTCCAAAAATAGTTGGAACCTCAGCTCTGATCCACAGAGCCATCTCTCTCCAGTTGGGAACTAGGACCTGAGTAAGCTCTGTCTGAGGAAAAACATCTCCTCTCAGCAAGGTGTCTCCCTTTAGGTTTAATGTGTAAGACATCTTGCTTGTTGGTTAAGGAACCATGAAGTGTACCCAAAGCATTTAACAGTGCTTACCATGGACAAGTACAACCGGAAGGTTTCTAATGTGACTCTACAGAAAGAGAAAAAGTATCCCTTGGTAAGAATGAATTTTCTGTCCACCTACAAGACAGAGGCCCACAGATTTCATTTCTTTCCTGAAAACAACAATCTGACATTTCTTACCCACCCAAGTGTATGAATGAGATTTTTATCGGCCAGTTACATGAGGCAGACAATTCATATCTCCCAAATTTTTCAGGTATCAAATGTTAAAAGCTCATCTTTCCTTTTCAGTAGGAAGAATTAAAGTTTGCTTTCCAAGTAAAGTGGGAAAAGTCCATTACCTAGGGAAGTGGGAGTTGGCGTCACATTTGCCACAAAGTGCATGTTGATTTCTTCAGTATCTCCCGGCATAGGGAAAATGTGTTCCTGGGGGAAAGGCTAGAAGAAGAAAGCCAGGCAAGTGTTGTCTGCACCACAAATTTTGTATCCTTCCTACAGTACAGCCTTGTGAAACCACTGCATTCTTTAGGGAGGTTTCATCATCTCTACCTTCATTTCTTCCTCCTCCCATTTCTCCTTCCTCATTGTCCTCATTAGGACCATCATGTCATTGTCATAGAAGCTACTCATTCTGTTATAGACACTACTATTCCAAACACGTAAACTTATCACTATATTTACACCACACAACGTAAAGGAATCCCTTTAATTATTCACATTTCACTGTTAAGAAAAACTTGGATTTAGAGAGATTGCCTGACCTGAGAAGTGAAGTAGTGGATCACTAGATTTCATGAAGATACCATAACTATGCATTCAAACATATTCTGTGGAAAATATGTTTAATTCAGAACAAGGTACAGTATACTGATTTAAATGTTATTCTGAAAGCCCTGAGAACAGCTGTTAAAAAAACAAACAATTCAAAAACAAACTGAATTCTAAGAAGGATTATTGTTCAAATGTTAGTAGGAAGCTAAAGCCTACTCCTATGGTTAACATAAGCATTCCCAAAGTCCCTTATGAACCTTGTTTTTATGGCATCTGATGGACCCAACCCACTCACTTACTCTCAGCAACAGTGTCAAATTCACTTCTCTGATTACATGTACAGTTCACAGACTTTCTAGCCTATCTTCTTTTTATTTGTATATTTTTCCTTGGGTTTGTTCTTTGACAATATCAGGCACACTTAAAATGTATTCTGACTACTGGAATGCCTAGCCCTCCAGTTTCCCTCCCACCCATATTGCCTTCCTGGCTAGTATTATATCAACCTGACACAAGCTAGAGTCCTCAGAGAGGAGGGAGCCTTAATTGACAAAATGTCTCCATAAGACCTGACTGTAGGCAAGACTGCAGAGCATTCTCTTAATTAGTGATTGACTGGGTGAGGGCCCAGCCCATCACAGTGTTGCCATCCCTGGGCTGGTGACCCTGGGCTCTGTAAGAAAACAGGCTGAGCAAGCTAGAAAAAAGCAAGACAGTAAGCAGTACTCCTCCATGGTTTTTGCAATAGCTCCTGCCTCCAGGTTCCTGCCTTTCTTAAGTTCCTGTCCCAATGTTTTTATATGATGAAATGTGATATGGAATCATAAGATGAGTAAGCCCTTTCCTCCCCAAGTTTTTTTGGTCATGGTAACCCTAACACTCCATGATTCACCACTACCCACGGGAGCCGTGTAGGTATCTCAGCCGGTTCATTTAAATCATCTGTCATTTACCTGCTAGTCACAATTACTCAAGCCAGAAGTAACACAGAAACTTAAAAAAATGCTAACTATCAATAGAATTTTGAGAAAAATATCTTTAGAACAGTATTGATTATATACCTAGCTCTCTCTGCATTCTCTACAGCCATTGTTTATTGCATGTAGCGTCATCTTGGTCCTGATGACAACTTAGTTCAGGACCACACCACACTAAGACCCACTTGACACCATGATTATTTCTTTGATCCTACAATCCCAGATGCTTTCCTTAAGAGAAACTTGCTCACGTGCTATGGAGAGAAAAGGAAGTCTTCAAGAATGTGGTTTCAATCAAGGAAATGGCATACAAGACTTTTCCTTTTAAATATAGGCATTGACAGCGTCTGGGGAGACATGAAAGTGACGTTGTATGATGCTGTGTTAGTGTGTATAAAAACACCACCATGAAACTTGTTTGGGCTAACCAAAAATTTATTAAAAATAAAATTTTTTCTCCTTCTTTAAAAGGAGTTTTATTTCTTGGGTTTTCGTTACTTTTGTTGTTGTTGTTGTTATTTTCTTTTTTCATAAAAAAATATAACTAGAAAGCAGAAGTGACACATAACCCAATGATTCATGTAAGGTGTAATAAAGAACCCAATAGGAATGCCTAGTGAGATGAGGTGGAGTAGACTGAGTGATTGACATGAAGATAGGACACTTTAATTGATATTATGATAGGTAAGAGAATGGGAGGGTCAAGAGCAACCTTGGAGTACATAGCTGTTAAATAATAGCACAAATAGAACATGAAGAGAGAGTCCTTGGGGATTACATTCTGATGCTAAGGAGAACTGTGCCTTTTAGTGTGGGTGTGTGATAAGGAATCTCACAAAGAACACCGAGGCTCCATGTATGCTGGGTAGCCCCTATTTCAAACAAAAAGGGAAAAGTGAAAGCAATTCATCACAGAAACCATGACTTATGGTGGAACTACGGTGGTATAGAGGAGAATTATATGAGAGATTTTTTTTTCAAAATATGAATGGACACCAGGGGCTTTCACAGGCCCAGTTGTCAGAGTCAGAGACTTATTTCTATTCCAATTTGTTACGCGCAGTAAGGGGATGCCGATGGTGGAATCCATCCACTGAGCCCAGAGGAAGTTCCAGGGCTTCTGCTACTAACTTGATCTCCTTACAAGCCTTTTAAAGATGTCAGAGACAAAGACTTCCCTTCCTACAAGGAAACCTAAGTCAACCTCCTCCTTTGCCTTCCAGATGGCACTTCACACACTTGATGGAAATGTTCAGGAACCACTTTCTTCTTTGAACTAAAAGAAACACCTTCTTTCCTTAGAGCCATGCCCACCTTCTCTCCCTCCATAAATGGAAGGTGATGTCCTGTGCAAATTACCTGTGACCCGTCCTTGCACTGTTTGTGCTCTTGGCAGATACTCTGCAGTAGACAGATAAGGATAGAGCTTAGTGACGTTTATGTTTCTACTGGTTTCCTTAGCAATGTCCCAGCAGGCTGCCAACTCCCCTACAAACCTGCTTCTGAGTCAGCCTCTTTTTGGCTGGCATCTAGACTCTGCCAAAACACCACTGTAAAAAATGATAGCTTTTTTTTTTTTCACAGAGCTTCACAGTTTATAAAACGTTTCCCAGACTTTACTTACTTTTATCTTCACAGCAGAAACTCACAGAGAATGTATGATCAATATCCACATTACACAAGTAAAGAGATTGAGGCGCACAAAAGCTTCTGGACTTTCCCAGCATGCCTGGCGATTAAGTAAACAAACAAATAATTAAATAAAAATGAACTCTGAGACATGGGATAGAGGTGTTTTCTCATCTTGGACAGTAGTGGACAGAGTCATAGCATGGCATCTCTGAGCTGACTGGAGACCTCAGACAAGATAGACAAGATGAAGATAAACTAGAATCAGGACTTCCTTCCAGATTAATATAGGATATATTTATATATATATATATATATATATATATATATATATATATATACCAAATGTTACTTTGGCTACTGGCTTGATATATATATATATATATATATATATATATATATATATATATATATATATATATATATAGGTTTTTTTCGAGACAGGGTTTCTCTGTGTAGTCCTGGCTATCCTGGAACTCACTCTGTAGACCAGGCTGGCCTCAAACTCAGAAATCCGCCTGCCTCTGCCTCCCAAGTGCTGGGATTAAAGTTGTGCGCCACCACTGCCCGGCTCTCTATATCTTTTAGTGATTAAAACACAATAGCTTTATAGTGCTTGCTGTATAATAAGTGTTCTATGGGCTCACCATAGCTGTACTTCTCCACTGAGCCATGTATATAAATGTTGACATTACACTAAAAAAAGCTATTAAGTCAAAGCCTGTCTGATATAGTACTGTGTTGAGTAGATCATTGAAATAGCAGTAAAACTTCTTTTGAATAATTGATATAGATTAATATTAAATTGGCATCTCAAGATGAGTGAATGGTTATTGGCACAAGGCCCTGTGTTTTTATACGTATGAGGACCTAGACCAGCAGTTAGGGCTACTTCTCAAAGACCCCTAAAACATTGACGGGTGACAAAGTTTCAAAGTATGAAGGAATGATTTATCTATGAAACCTCAGGGACACTGGAAAATAAAATCAGTATTTACAATGCAATGCTTAGGGCTCATTTAAAAGAAATCTCCTGATCTTTTGAAAAAAAAAAAAAAACTCTAAATTTCTGAATTATGAAGGTGAGCTGCACATTCAATTAAAAAAAACTGTTTTCTAGCTTCTATTTCTGAAAAAAATCAAAATTATTAATTAAGATATTTTATTTGAAGGGCCATTGGGAAAAAATAAAGACAATTGATTTAAATCAGCTGTCCATCTGTCTACAAAAATTTCTACTCTCCCACTTAACCCATTAACAGAAGTACCCCTACTTCACCCATAATCTGATTTTTCCATTATATGTCCAACAAAATATTTTGGCATCTTTTTCAACTTCAGTACTAGAGATCTGCAATTCATATATTCTCTCTTATTGGTATTTTTGAGATTATAATACAATTACATAATATTCCCCTTCCTTTTCCTCCAAACCCTCATATGCATCCCCCCATAACCAGGGTCTTTTCTACCCATGCCCCTAGTTTCCAAATAATGACTCTAAGACTTAATCACTTATAAATAAATCACTAGGCCATAAGCTTAGGCTTGTTCTCCAGCTACCTTGTAACCTATGTAACCCTTATATTGTATTCTATATGTGCCTCATATCTTGTTACCTCTCTTCAGTTTTGTAAGTCCACACATCTCACTATCCCCCAGCGTCCTAATCCTCTATCATAACTCCTACTTCTTATTTCCTGCTTTTTGTTAATAGGCCATTGGCTTTTGATTGACAGTTGATGCTTCCACACAGTACAAAAGAGATTCTCTTTACGTCCCCCGAGTTGCTCTCTTTCTAATAAATGGCCTCTTTTTTTAAAATTATTGTTTAACATATGTGTGTATGTATTATAGGTGTGTGTGCTATAGACTAATAAAAGCCTACTGACCTGCTGGCCATATAAAAATATAACATATACACTATGTACTTGGTGGCTAGCAGTAAGAAACAACTATGATTTTATCACTAGAATATACTTCTTGCATAGAGTTTGTTGGAAAACAGCATGCCTCACTGTACAGTCAGCAATGCTGAGTCTGGCATAGCCATGTAAAAGATGGAATGACATGCTCCCCACCCCTGGAACAGAGCCAGCAGGGCATAGGCCTTCACAAGTGTTGATGACTTCTGTGGGTGTAAAGCTTGTTTGTATAATAGTGTACCTATTGAGGAATGTCCTCTCTACCAAGGTTAATGACTCCATGATAATCACAGTATGAGTCTGGGAGGTCTATGTCTCACCAAAATGGTAGAAAGCTGTGACCTTCAGGACAGCTCTTAAAGCTGTGGGAAAGAACACTGAAACCACAAGGTCAAAAATATATAATTTTTCAACTATGCAAAATATAACAATGCAATATGAATTATATAAGGAGCTTCATAGATCTACAGGGTCAGAGGCAGCTGCACTATAAGCCAGCTTGTCAGAAATCTACTAAGGCAGGAGATAAAGAGATTTGGGGAGTGGCAATGCCAGGGCAAGATTCTACCCAGCTAAGTTATTTAGTTTATGCTTAAAAGGGCAGACAGATTCCTGAGTTCAAGGTTAGCCTGGAACAGAACTTTAGGTACAGGCCCAGGGATGCTAGGAATGGTAATTTTAGGGCAGGGTCCCACTCAGCTATTTTATTGTCTATGCTTATGCTTGGTGTCTCTTTCTAAGAATCAAGGTGTTAGGGGTCAAGGGATACCAATTCAAGAGATAATCAAAAGAGAACCTGGGGTAAAGACTGAATTGATATGTAAATAAAAGATTGGGCTTTAGCTCTTCAAGAGATGAGCTATCCAGAGTTTTTAGAATCGAAAAAAAAAAAAAAAATGAAGCTGTCTCAAGCAGAGAATTTCATGAAGATCTCCAGAGAAAGTGGATCATAGACAGAGCAATCTGAAAGCCGTCTGGAGCAGAACATGGACTGTCAGCTTATAACCCATGATTTGACTTCAAGTCGTTTGTTTTGCAGGTCCCATACACTCCTCTCCAAGGGATTGGCACAGTAGCCTCATCTAACTTCTGTTTATTGCATCTCTTAACTGTATCAAGAAGTCAGGTTGAGCAGTTGGCCTCTACATGATCAAGTTCCATTTGTGTAAATACACTTTGTGATGTCGGCACAGTGATGAAATAAATAAAGGCACATTTCTCAGAATTTATGCCCCAACTTAAGGAACACAGGACTCTATGTTCTTTTATATTGACCTATATTTTTCCCTACAATAGCTCTCAAGATAAAGTCACGAGATTTGATGTTTGATAACCTGTATTTAAATGCTGGCTTTGCCACTTTCTCTTCCACAACTTGGGATAAATTACTCTTAATGCTTCAGAATCATAGCATAAGAGACTATAACAAGGAAGTATAAAGCTAATGCTACCTCTCATAGTTGTCACAAAGGTTCACTGAAGTAATGAGTAATTTTCCTATACTACAATGCTTGTTATAGATGCTACTTAATTAGGTTTTATTAATATATACTCTACACCTTCACCTTCTCTGACTTGGCCCTAAAGACTTATGTGATGTACACGAGTGAGTGCTATCTGTGCCAAGACTCCATATATGAGAAATGCTTCTATTGACACTCATCTCTTCTTTTGATAAAATGCATATTTTTACATTTAATTCTTTGAGAATTTCATACATGAATATAGCATTTACATCATGTCTATCCCTCCAACTCCTCTTGTGATCCTTCCACTCCTTCTCAACAAATTCAGGACTTCTTTAAGAAAATTATATCTTACAGAGTCCATTTAGTGTTGCTCATGTGTATGTGTGTTTAGGAATGACTACTTAGGACAAGACAAACTATCTGGAGTTTCATTTAGAAGAAGGCAGATTCTCCCATTCTAAGCAGCTATTAATTGACTGTAGTTTTTTTTTATCTTGGGACAGGATCTCATGAGATTTTTCTGCATCTACATTGGAAAGTTAAATTGTGATTGGTTTTCAAGCTTTGTTTAGGTAACCATTTTGTTGATATTTCATGTGTTTTCTTCCCTCTCTTACACAGAAGACACAAAATTGCAGCAGATATCCTGGTCCTTGGGCTATTATGATATTTCTGCTCCCTCTTCTGAGATGTTCCCTGAACCTTAGAGAAGTAGTTGTGTTATAGATATGTCCATTGGGGTTGGGTACTCCATAGTAAGTTCTATTAATTTTTAACCAGTTGCTGATTTCAGTAATGGTCTCCATCTGCTGCTAAAAGAAGCTTTGTTGATGAGGAGTCTGTGGGTATAAGGATAAGTGTTTAAGATGCAATTAGAAATTGTACTGGTTTACAAAAGTTAACAGTAGTGTGTTTCCCTCTAGATCCCATGACCTCTCATTGGTGGTTGGCTAGGTTTATATTAACAGGCATGAATTCTTTCCTATTGAACCAGCCCTAAGTCCAATTGGACATCTGTTGGTTTCTCCCCATATACATGCCACTATTGTATCTTTGTGGTCACTATTGTGGTTCACAGGCTTTCTAGCTAGATATGACTGTTGATTGTTTTCCTTCTTTGGCAGTTTGCTTAGCACCTCCAGGTACTATGAGAGCAAGGGCTCAGGGAATCAGCTTTCATATCAAGTAGGGAAAAAAGAAGTCGTTTATCTTTATTTGAAGATGGTACCATATTTTATGTATTAGAAGTTTCCTTATCTAGAAAATTTATAGAAGCGACCAATGCTTTCAGCAAAATGGTAGGACACAAGTTAACTTACAAAAATCAGTTACCTTTCCACATAACAATAATAAACATGCTGATAACGATATTCTGAAAACATTCCTGATTCCTCCAAACTTTCAAGTACCAAATTATAACTTAATTATCCATTTATCTCCCCCCCCAAGTTAAAGAAAATACCAAATTCATAGACTACTATTAAAGGGGAAAAATTGGCCTTCATCCTAATGGTGATAGTCACACACACACACACACACACACACACACACACACACACACACACGGGGGAGTGTACTATGCTTAGCTTTTCTCTCACGGGTATGCATTTTTATCAAAAGAAGCAAATTCAATCAAGTAAGTCAATTTCACACTAGATGTCAGGTAACAGGATACAAGCAGTTAGAGGAGAGTACAATAAAAGGAAAATATATTCTGAGCAATAATTTTATTTCAAAAGCTTGTTCATATCAAAATCACAGCAACAAAAGCAATAAATTATTTGACAGAATCTGAGACCTTGTCCTTATCTTGTTTTAAGGCTTAAGAATGGCACGTGGTAGCATGATAGCTTATAAGGAGATCCACAGAGCTGTTGTGTAAGACAACTGAGCACTGTGGGCAAGGGATGAGGATTGTACCAGAAATCCATGATGTAACTAGGAAAACAGCTATGGGAAGTCACAGAAGTGGGGATGGAGAGAAAGCATAAACCAGAACTATACAATACATTCATCGACAATGACATTTCAAAACAGCTTTTTAAGGTATGAAAAAGAAATAGGGAAATATAAAATACACTGGAGGAGAAAAGCAAAGAAATGGCTGTAAAAACCGAGTCAGACTTAAGAAACAAAGCTCCCTAAGTGGCCATGAGAAATATTCCTAAGGAACTAAAGGAAATCTGATTAAAGAAATAAAGCAGGTCTGGCAGTAATGGCGCACGCCTTTGACCCCCGAGTGACGAGAGAAAATGACTTATCACTTCAATAGCAAATCAAAAAGGTGTTCTCTTAAGAGCAAAAATATTGAGAAGACAATGGGGTGATAAAGTGTTCAAAGGGGAAACAGAGCCGCCAATGAAGAGCCCCACGTCCAGAGAAGTGGTATTGTAAAAATTAAAGTGAAATGTACAAATTCCAGATTTACATACACTGAGGAAAACTGACATTTCCTGGCCATTTTATAAGCACTAAAAATTCTCAAGACTCAGAGCACATTATCCCCGACAGTAATGTGATTTAAAAAAAAAACAAAACAAAACAAAAAAAACCAGAATACCAATAAAGCTGATTAGGTATCTGAGACTATATAAACATACATCTTTCTCATTGCCTCTTTCTATTGATTTAAGGGGCAGGTGCACTGAGCAGCATTGGTGGTTTATATTGTTAGGTTTGCACAGCAGAGAAATGTGATGCATTCAAACAAAGGAAATGGATGGGATCAAGTTGTATGCAAACAGAAACAGCTCTACATGTTCCATTGAAGTCAGAAGATCAGGAGAAGCCCTGCAGAAGAGATGAATGGGAGAGTTACCATGGCAACGCCTGTGGCTATGTACATGACAACATCCTCTGCCAGCTTATCTAAAAGGCACTAAGCTATATAACCAAATTACTACAAAAATCTTTTACTGAGTTTGTAACATGCGTAGACATACTACCTGCAACGATAATACCATAAGACAAAGGTTATATAGAAGAAACATTTTTACCTTTTACCTTGAATTAAATTGTTTATATGTATTATGTTGCTTTTGATAAGTTATGCTATACATAAGACCTGATACAATCATGAGGGAAATAACTCAAAACACGAGTGAAGAATCATTGGCAAAATGCAAATGCTACATAAAATATTCATGTAATCCAAAAGAAGCCAGTGAAAAAAAGAATTATGGTAAATAAAGACATGAAAATAAGAAGACAAAAGAAAATCTGGCAGAAATATTCCAACCACACTGATAGGAAACAAAGAAAGACATCGTCAGACTGGATTAATAAAATAAGATTCAGGATATGATGTGTGCAGGACTTTAGACCAGTGTTCTCTACAACCCTTTAATGCTGCAACCCTTTAATACAGTTCCTTGTTTTGTGGTGACCCCCCAATCACAAAATTATTTCATTGCTGCTTCATAACTTGTAATTTTGTAATGTTATGAATCACAATATAAATATCTGATATGCAGACTATGTGATATATGACCTCAAAGGAGTTGTAACTCACATGTTGAGGGTTACAACTCCTTTGAGGTTTTTTTTTTGGTTTTTTTTTTTTTTAGAAAGAAATATCCAAAGCAACAGAGACTTGAGGATTTCTGTGAGTTAAAGGCTGGTCTGGTCTACACTGTGAACTCAAGGTAGGTAGCTGCTATGCAGAGAGACCCTGTCTCAAAAACAAGAAAGCAAAACTCAAAAATGGAGGGAGAGAGAGAGAGAGAGAGAGAGAGAGAGAGAGAGGAAGAAGAAGGAGGAGGAGGACGAGGGGGGAGGGGAGGAGGCAGGGAGATAAGGAAGGAAGGAAGGAAGGAAGGAAGAAAGAAAGAAAGAAAGGGAGGGAGAGGGAGAGAGAGAAAGGAAAGAAGGAAAGGAAAAAAGAAAGAAAGAAGAGAAAAAGAAGAAAGAAAAAAGTGGTATCTAAACCAGCTGGACAAGAGAAGAAAGCAAATGTCCCCAGAGTGAGGCAATGCCACTGGGTTGTCTATATCTGTAGGTGTAACTTAGAAAAACTATTAACACTAACACAAAAATCCAGCAAATCTGAGGATATAAGATTAGCACTGAAAACCTCAATTGGGTTTCTACGCATAAACAATCAGAAAAATGAAATAGAAAGTTTAATTTTCAACAGTATTTCAAAGAATACTAAACAAGAAATTTGAGAAAATAGATAAATTTGGTTCTAAAATCATAAGACATTATAAAACAAAATCTAAATAAGTTATAAATGTTCCATGTCCACTAAAACACTCAATTAATTCTTATTTGTAATATCGTCTAACCCCAAAAGTTTTTGAGTCATATTTTAATATATAAAATTCAATCATAATGTAGATATTTATACAGATTTGCAATGTTGCTTATTATTCCTTTTATTTGCATATAATATATTTTGATCATATTTATCCTCCACTACTTCCCACTGACCCCTGGTTCCACCTTCACCCTCTTATCCCCTGCCAACTTGGAGTCCTCCTTTTCTTGTTTTTTAACCATTGAGTTCAAATCGTGCTGTTCATACACTCAGGGTCTGGTGCCAACCACTGGAGTATAGTTTACTTACAAGAAGACTCACTCTTTAAAATCTCGACTCCTCTCTCTTAGCAACCATCAGCTGCCAGTATCTCCTCACCTAGGGATGTGGGCAGGTAAGCCCCTCCCCATTCCATACCAGAATATTTACTAGCTTGATTTTACACAGGTCTGTGCAGGAAATCATAATTTCTGTAATTTCAAGAGTGCATCAGCTTTGTCCTGTGTCTCGGACTGCTCTGTCAGTGTTGGAACCCGCACTGCCAAAAGCCTTGGGGGCTAAATTGTGAGAGCCTGCACTGCCCCAAGCTGCTCCAGTCCGCAGTTCGGGGTTCAGCAAGAGAGAGAGTGAGAACGGACTCGAGGAATGGAGACCAGACAGAGTGTGATTCAATTCCGCTTATTCTTCAGTCTCTCTTCTTAGTCTAAGTCCCAAGTCTTGAGTTCCTAGTCCCTAGTTCCTAGTCCCTAGTGCCTCCAAGTTCCAAGTTTCTTCTTCCAAGTGCTAAGTGCCTAATGTCTAATTCCAAGGTCTTCCTCCAAGTGTCTTCTTCCTAATGCCCAATTCCTACTCCAAGTTGTACTCTCTGAAGTGTCTGATTCTCTGTTCCAAGTTGTTCTCTAAGTTGTACTCTTCACCAAGTGTCTAATGTCTACCAACTACTACTTCTTCTGTCTGCCACTCACCTTTTATATGTCTCACTTCTAAGCCACACCTTTAAGCCTCGCCTTTAAGTCATGCCCTTAGGCCTTGTCTCTAAATCTGATCTCTAAGTCACGCCTTTAAGTCACACACCTTTAAGTCTCACACACCCAAGGGAAGATCCTGGGTATCTAAAGCAAGATGTTATCAGAGTGTGCTCAGCTGTTGTAGGCTAATGTAATCAAGTCTCTTTTCAGGGTATATGGCTCAAGATGGCTACAAGGATGATAGCCGCCTTCTGTTGGCTCCCCACAGTCCTGTTCAGAAGACACTGTTTCGCCTCAGTCCTCCCTAACTCTGGTTCTTACAACCTTTCTGACCCCCTTCCTCAATGTTTCCTAGGCCGTGGAGGTAAGCAAAAAACACTCGATGTTCAATATAACAATATTCACCAAACTGATTTTCAGATTCAACAGACTCCTTACCCGAATCTTGCCTAATTTCTCCACATAGTTAAAAAGTTGCTTCTGAAATTTGTGAATAATTTTGATTGGTGCAGAAAATTCAAAACTGTTCTGAAAAAGATGAAGTACGTAGAAGGACTAAATGTCCTCATTTAAATTTTTATATAAAACAAAGGTAATAAAGATTAACAGAATAAAACTGATAGCAATAAGTTTGTGTTGTCAATTTTAAATATTGACACAGATTATTCTATGTAAGAAAAAATTAGTATTTTCAACAAGTAGTATTGGGATAAGTGGATAGAAAAAATGCAAAAGAAAAATGAAGTTGGACTCTGACTGTATTGTATATAAAAATTTATTCACAATAGATTGAATCTAAATTTAAAGGTTAAAATTGTAAAACAAAAAATACTGAATCTGTATGAGCTTCAACTGGGAAATAGATTTTTAGAAAATTTATTTTTCTTTTAAGTATGTATCTGTGTGTGAGAGAGAGAGACAGACAGACAGAGACGGAGAGACAGACAGAGAGAGAGGGGGGAGGGGGGAGAGAGAGACAGACAGACAGAGAGGGGGGGGGGAGAGAGAGAGAGAGAGAGAGAGAGGGAGAGAGAGCAGGTGCCCAAGAAATCTAGAGGTATCCGATTCCTCTGAAGTTGGAGTTATAGGCAATTATGAGCTACCCAACATAGATTCAAGGAACCAGCCTCGGGTTCTCTGGGAGAGCAGTACAGACTCTTAGTGGTTGAGCCATTTCTCTAGCCGCTTAAGTAATGAATTTTTTAAAAATGGTACCAAGTTTATAAGTAACAAAAGAAAATTTATATCCATTTAACTTCATCAAAATTAAAGCTATTTTACTACAAAGGTCTCTATTGAGAGAGTGAAAAAAAACCACACAGAGAGAAATATTTGCATACCTTATATCTAATTAGGAACCTATATCCAGAATACATAATCTTAAAGCCTAATTGTGAACAAATATCCCAATTAAAAACATGCAAATGACTTAAAAACACATTTCTCAAAAAAAAAAAAATCCCATAAGTACATGAATAAAATAGTTGGCAGAATCACTTACCATGGGGAGAGATTTAAAAATGGCATCCATTTCACAGCCATTATGGAGACTATAATAAACAAGTTGCACCATAGGCAGTGTTAGGGAGGGTCTGGAGACATTGAAAGCCTTATGCACTATGGTGGAACTGTGAAATAGCCCAGATATTACAAATAAAACAGTGTAGTAATTTCTCACATTATCACGTGATTGTGGTATAATTCGCCATAACATTCAAAAGGTATAAGCAACTGGAACTACCTAACAATCAGGGAATAAATGAACACACTGTGGTATATCCATACAAGGATAAACAACCTTATTAGGCCCTAAATAAAACGTAAGTAGACATGCATACACTGCAGTTTAAATGAGTCTTGAACACCTGACATATGTATTATGCAATTTCTATCACAGGTCAGTCTATGGAGAGAGCAGACAAATGGTTGTTTACAGCAGGGGGCATGGGGATGGTAGCAGGAGAGTGGGTGCAGACAGAGTGAGAGCGAGAGAGCAAGAGAGAGAGAGAGCAAGAGAGAGAGACAGAGAGAGACAGAAGGATAGAGAGCCAGAGAGAGATTAACATAAAATAAGAACTAAGGCTAAATCAAGTCATAATGTTTAGAAATACTAAGTTAATCCAAGTAAGAGACAGACAAAATAGTTTAAAATGACTGTCACCAGAGAGATTGGGGATGATGAACAAGAAAAAGATGTTTCTCATTAGGACTTCCCCACACCCCAATACACACACACACACACACACACAGAGGCACAAATGCACACACATACTTTACTTTTTAAACCATGTGAGTGTGTTGCATTAATAGGTTTGTTGCTGTTTATAGAGGATCTGCACGAGAGTAACTGTCTTAGTTAGGTTTTTACTGCTCTGAACAGACACCATGAGAAAAGCAACTCTTATAAGGACAACATTTAATTGGGGTTGACTTATAGGGTCAGATATTCAGTACATTATCAAGGCGAGAGCATGACAGCATCCAGGCAGGCATGATGGGAGAGGAGCTGAGAGATCTACATTTTGTTCGAAAGGCAAACAGGAGAAAACTGGCTTCCAGGCTACTAGGAGGAGGGTCATAAAGCCCAAGTTCACAGTAACACACCTACTCCAACAAGGCCACACCTCCTAATAGTGCTACTCCCTGGGCCAAGTATATATAAACCATCACAGTGACATTTAACTCCATATTTAATGTTGAGTTGGGGACTTAACTGAAATAAATTACAAGGGAAGAAAAGAAGTCTATCTATTGGGGGAGTTTAAGTAAAATACTTTCAGGCAGTGAAATGCATATTAAAACAAAAGTCAACTAAAAGAGACATGTAAAGATAATACATGATTCTCTTGAGTGCAGTAGAATTGTGTTTACTAGTAGACGCTCAGTGCTAATTTCAGCACTCAGCTGTAGTCAGTGATTGGCATGCTTTCACAGCAAAAACAAAGTGGCTATCAGATGCAAAAGAATGACCTGCTAGGCTTGTGTAAAGAACCATATTAGAGATCAGTGAGAGTTCAATGACTGAGAGAGGTTTCCTAGGGTGTCACAGATACAACCTGGTGTCAACAAGGTAAAAACATTAGAAAGAGGACGTACCAGAGACCCAGGAAGCATGGCAGATGGTTTTCGTTGGATGAAAATGGTAAGACAATTGGGAATCTACAAAGGGGAGATGACAAAGTATAAGGAGAAAGGAGAGGAAGGAAAGGAGGAGTTCAGGCATGCTAATCTCAATTAACCGCAGAGTGGCCTGGGAAAGCTATGAGAGTCAAAGATTTATATTCTACAAAGACTGTGGCCCACTTAGAGAGGGATGCCCTTCCACATCTCTGCCAATCAGTGCCACACCAGGCCTACTGTTCTTATACCTGCTGGTTTCCCAGGAGGATTTAAATTTTTACTGGAATATCTGATGGACTCATATGCTTCAAATCAAACTCAGATCTATTATACATGCCTCCCTCCCAAAAAGAAAAAAAATCCGTGACTGGTTTCAAAGTAAAAACTATTACTTTCCATCTCATGTTACTGTAACTCAATCATATCATCATAAGCTTCAGTTTTCTGACCTTCAATAGTATAGTATATTCGCCTTATTTAAATTGTAGGATTCTGCAAGATCTAAAAACGATTTATATGTGGCAGTTCCCTATATAAAGATGACACTTCACTATAGAAATGTCTTTGAGAGATTTTTTTATTAAAACCAATTGCATATCACATGCAGTAGAATGTATATTATAGCACGGTGCACATAACGGATGCATTTGGCAGTATATTCTGCACATATCCATGTTGTAGCTGGTCTAGGAAAGCTCAAGAATGAACTGCACAGAGGGTGTCAATCAAGGCAGACAGCTTAGGCAGCTGTAAAATTTCTTTCTATTCCCGATTTTGTATGCTTGCAAACAGTTTTGATTCGTACTAGTTGACTAAGGTCAGAGGAGTGGTAATTTAGATCTCCCTATGGGTAACAATGAAAGGGTGTCAACCAATATTACAAGTCTGTCATCTCAAGGGCTCCCAAGAAACAGTTACACTTCACACATTACAGATAGGGACTACAGCGTGGGGTCATTTCTTGGCCTGGAACATTGTAAAAGACATTCCTGAAAACCAGAAGGATCAAGCAAAAATTAAATTAATGGACGCTAATAGAAACTGGGATTGAAGCCAGATGGTATTTTCTGGGAATTTGAAAAGGGACAGACACAAACCTCGTGCAGAAGCTTCCTTATGGAGTATACCCACAACTTTTAATGCAGTCAGCAATCGCGTTTCCAGGAAGTCTTGCTTTGAGTTTAATGGATCTTATGGTACAGTTTTACCCTGAAGCTATTTCAAATATGACTGTTATTATTTATCTGCTATAGATTAGTTATAAGATATTGAGTAGTAGCAACCCAAGGTTCAAAGGAAAACGGGCCAAAGACCAGTTGACCAAATGTTTTGGAGGCTACACTATTGGGAATTTCTGTAAACTTTGGGGATGAATTGAAGAATGTTATGAAAAAATATTAGCCATCTATGTTAACCATGACATGGACCAAATATCCTACTCCTTCTGAGCAAGCACACGGTGATAGATATGAAGCTGAAACTCCTGGATTCATTTTCAGTTCATTCCAGTGTGAGAGTTTATACCTGTGGTAGAGTCTTTGGAATATGCTTTTAATCGATGGTATATGTCCCCAGGAGAAGCGGGGAATTGAGCAACCAACGCAGGTCACGGTTTCTGAAATTTACATCCTGATGGCTTCTCTAGGACAGCATCAGAGAAGTAAAGGACAAAAAGACCTCACTGGGAAGATGACATCTCCTCAACCATAACCACAAACTCCTAAACAGACACCAGCAGTGAAGCCAAGGGTATGTGCTCTACTCCCTGCGCTCTGCAAATAACAGCTGATGCAGGCAGGAGAGGGCTACGAGTGGGCGGGAGGAGAGACGGGAGCTGAAACTGCATTTTGCTAGTGGAAATATTCCCTGAGTAAGGCACAAATAACCCACAAATAATAACTGACTGGCCCCCTAAAAGTCAGCACAGCGAGGTTCTTTTAAGCTGTGGTATGACAAGGAACACGGCGACTTTGAATTTAATTTTCTAATTATTTCTGGATGGCAGCACAAAAAACAAAAACAAAAAATCCTCAACTAGCTGAGGCAAAGTCACCTTTGTGAATTTAGCTCCTTGATGATTTCTGTGCACTTCACCCCAGAATCCCGGAGTGCAGAGAAAACTAACCTTAACTGAACACAAGCCCACCTGCTATCTCCTGGGCATTTTGTTTGCATTGAACTGAAAACTGCCCATGATTTTTCTGCCCTCCTCTTTCTTATTACTTCTGCCTCTCAGCCAATCTTCATCTCCACAAGGCAGAAACATTTAGAAGATATCAATGGCCAGGCAATGCGTGCTTTGGGTCACTGTCATTGTCACTGCTCTGAGTTTAGAGTTTCATTATGGCCTCCTGCAGTTCATGTTGGGATGCAGTCTGATTTACATCTGACACAAGAAGCAACTCACATTCACAGGACTGCTGCTGAACATATTGGAGGAAACAGAAATCCAACTTGAAAGACTCCTGGACACGCTTCTATTTTGCTTCAGAATGCTTACAAGTGAACCTCCGGCAAGGATCTAGGACCACGAGTGCTGTATCTCAGCCTACTAAAGGATTCCAAAGGCCTTTCCCTCTACATCTATTTTTAATGATGACTGCTGAGCACCACATGGCAGATAAAGATCTTAATATTCTTCCAGATGAAGTGATCTCGGAGCTCTGCTAGCTGCTTACGACCCAACGGGCTGTAAGCACTGGGCAGGGACAGTGCTTCACAGCCTAATGCAGGATGAAGGACTGATGCCAATTGATTTTTGAAGGTGAGAAAAATGCTTTTTTAAAAACACGTGTATCCTTACTGACACACAAATGGAGCCTTCCTAGAGCACAGTATAGTATTATGCTGCAATTTTGACCCAGGCAAGGTCAAAATTGGTACTCTCCATCACTTCACATGTTCCTCAAGACTAACTTCAGCAGAATAGACTGGAATAGTGGCTACCAGAGATTAGAGAGGGTGGGGTAGAGGGAGAAATAGAGAAGAAGTTGGAAGACACAAAAATACAGCTAGATGAGATTAAGTTCTATTGTTATATAACAGGATAATTAGCATTTAAAGATCTTTCCTTAGAATACACTGTCAAAGTTGTGATGTGACAGAACTGATAATGGCCTGCCTGTCATCCATTGTTCCTTGGTCTTTAAACCAGAGAGATCCAGTTCTGGTGAGGACATCACTGCATGATGATTTGATGCTATTTTCTAGAATCACCTTAAAATAAAGGTGTTCAAGTAACTAAGTTCCAAATGAGACATTCAGAGTAATTCAGTCGCCAACTCCTTTGTCTTTTTTCTCTTAGTGCCTTCTTAGCTCTGTCAGGAGCCTCTGACAGAATGGTTATCTTGCACCTGGAAGACAATAGTAAAAAACCTGTGTCTAGGACCTACATGGCATAATAGAACAGCCGTTATAATAGTAGGAGGTCAACTTTCAGGGTATCTATATGTGTTGTGCACCCCTAAATGCGATTCCTGTTTTGTCTTCTATGATAAAAGGTAAATAAAGGCAGGACAAAGTATTTAATCAAGGTGTGAAATGAAGAACATGGCATGTAAAGTCTGTGACTATCGGGGCAGACAAGGTACACTTTCTGGGGTGGGGTGCTGTTTCTAGGAGGGGGCTGGGGGAGATCTGTGACCCCTGAGTTGACAGGGAAGATTTCTTACAAGAGAAAGCTGAAAACAAAATCCGGTAAGTTTCAACTGTACTTCCAAATACTTTGTGCCCATGGTAATTGTTAAACAGCATTATTTATTGATACAATTTACTAACTCTAGGGATAAAATGCCTGCCTCTTGTCAAGAGTTCCTAGGTAGTTTCTGAATCTACTTAATGAGAAGTGGGATGAAACACTGAAACAAGTTCCTGTAAGAAGCAGGGAAGGAATTGGAGTGGTATTCAAAACAGCCTGGCCCTGCCTTCCTAATTATTCTTAATCCACTAAAGAGCTGGAAACCTCTTACACATGCTAATTAATTAAACCCCCCACCAGTCCGCCATTGAGTCCAGGAAGAGGGTCCTGTGCTCCATGTTGGGACTGTGAAGAGCAACACAGTGGGCTTAGATGAATGACACATCTAGCTAGGGGAGGCAGAAACTCCAGAAAGGTCAGACAAGGCGGTGAGAGGCACTTGGAGCTGTAAGGACAGAGAAGTGTTGAAGGTGTCAAGAATGGCCTGCATGAAACCTGAAACTTCATTATTTCTCCTCCTCCGTGCAATTTCTGTCACAACAGAGAGGTGCCCATCATGCACCTTCACTGGAGAACCCTTATCTGACAGGCTTCATCCGGTTCCACCGGAGTAGCTTTTCTGTCACCTCTTAGAGCATCGATTTGCCAGCGATGAGCAGCTCACGCGTTGGCCCTGTCTCACTGCTGCCCACATTACATTCTGCTAAATCACGTTGTGCAAGCCATTTAAATAGACTCAAAATGATTTGGGCCACAAATAAAAGAAAACTCAACTGAAGTGGAGTAAAGGGAATTTGTTGCATCTGGTTCACTTACCTGACGCGTTTAAAGATGGGTCCACTTGAGTGTCCTTTTAGGGGGCTGTCTCTGTAACTCGTTTGCTGATGTTCAAGTACCTCTTTCCCCCAGCAGATTTGCATTATGATAACCAAGTGTAACTGTATCCACGGTGGGTGGGTGGGTGGAGGGGCTGGAGAGGGGGGCTGTGGAGACACTACAGGGTGTCCCAGTGTTTCTTCAGGTCTGTCAACAAGAGATCCTGGAAACTGCAGAGCCTGGTTAACTAATTAGAACCACACTGATTGAATTGATGGGAAGAGGTTGGAATGTTATGGCTTCAGAAGTTATTTATACCTTATGGGGACGGGAAGCTAGTCATTCCTTTCTCACCTCTGTGTCCTCTGAATTACCATCCTGGGATTAACAGATAAAACCCCTTTAAATCTACTAACTTAGCAGGCCACTAGCTCCACCCAAGCCCAGAGCTAACTAAGAATGTCATCAGATACCATCCGAATCCAAATGGAGATATTTCTCCACCTTGTAGCTGTATATGCCTCTCTGATATACTCACCAATGTACTTTTAAATAGCCTTGGTTTATGACTTTCTTCCTTCTGTAAAACTATAAACCTTCCTGAAACTGCTTCCACATCAGAACATGGAATTTGGATTAAACTAAATCTGTGTTTCTAGACCATGATCTCTCAAATTTGAATAAAATCTTTTTTATTCCCACTGAGACAACTGTTTTGTGTCCTTGTATATGAGTGTGTGTGTGTGTGTGTGGTGTGGTGTGGTGTGTGTGTGTGTGTGTGTGTGGTGTGGTGTGTGTGTGGTATATGTGTGGGGTGTGTGTGTGTGGTGTGTCTGTGCATGCATGTGTGTGCAAGGACATGCCTGTTTTAAAGTCAAGCATTTTGAGCTTCATAGTGAAAGTAAATTAAGTTTAAACATCTTTCCTGTGGAGTGGTGTTGACTTCAAACTCACAGTGGCATGCAAAGCGACAGAAGTTTACTCTTTACTGAACTTGCCAGCTGAGAATTGATTCATATCAACACTGAATGGGAGAACAGCTAGTTTCCAAGACACATTGATTTTATAGCAGTGGTAAAGGGCAATGGAAAAGCACATATTGGTGCTGAAGCTTGCATTTGAAAATGACACTCACAGTTTCGCTCACAGTTTACAGGGCCAAGGAATTTGTTGCCTCACGCTGTCAGTAAGATGAGAAATAAAATCCTGAGGTAGGAATACCCAGACACGATGAGTGTGAAATACCATCAACATAGAATATGCTGTTGCAGATACTGTACTCTGGCTGGCTTAACCTAGGGCACACACTCCTGAATTAACAATGGGAGCTAGGATTTTATACACTTGGGCATTTGCCAATCCAGCCTACCTCTCTAAGTGAGAATGGGATTAGTCATGGCAACCCCACATGCTGCAGTTCACCTACTTACACATATGATGATTGTAGCTTCATCTTACAGATGATAAAAAAAGGAAGTTTAAAGCTTAGGAGATGTTCAACATCACTGAGGCCAGCATCGGAAAACTGGTCCTGTAAACTGAGTTTGGATCACTATAGACTTTGAAGCTGGTACCGCCACATGTAAAAATAACTCCCTTACCTACCTCATTTGACCAGCAAACTTAGCTAACACGGGTAGATGCTCACTGTTCGTAGGCACTTATCAACCCTAAAGTAATTCACATGTTTACAATATGAAAACCCACAGAGAAAAGGAACACTTCATCTGAAGAAATTGGGCATTCCTGCAATGCAGTTCGAATGTAGACTGTAAAAAACATCCTGAAGATCAGTCTGTGTACTGGCAAAAAATAATCTAATTGTGTTCATAGAGTAACCAAGAAATTAAATTATAAATGTATCTCAGGTGAATAACCATGGAGGAGTAGAAAACAAAGACCAATAATCTGCAGGCTGGAGAGATGGTCAGCGGCTAAGTATATATAACGGTCTTGCAGAGGCTCTGGGTTCAGTTTCCAGAACCCACATCAGGTGGCTCACAGATCTGATGTCCTCTGGCCTCCACAGGCACCTGCACTCACATGTA
The DNA here is from genome assembly GCF_011762505.2 of Arvicanthis niloticus. NCBI lineage: Eukaryota > Metazoa > Chordata > Mammalia > Rodentia > Muridae > Arvicanthis > Arvicanthis niloticus. The sequence goes on from NC_047671.1 coordinate 26,687,686, forward strand.
CACAGCCACAGAAACAAACACAGATGTACAGACAAATTATTAACCTAAAAATTAAAATAATAAGATAAATTGTAAAGATGCTTAATGAAACAAAATTTGTTATATTAAAATTATTTCTTATTTTAAAGATTATAATATAATTATATCATTTCCCCTTTCTTTCCTTCCTCTAAACCCTCTCATGGACACCTCCTTGCTCTCTAATAATTTCATGGTCTATTTCTGTGTGTGTGTGTGTGTGTGTGTGTAACATACATATATAGTGTATGTACAATTTACATATACAAAATATATACATATTACATATATTTATATATATTATATATCTATATAAATGCATGCACACATGCACATGCGCATACACACAGAGAGAGAGAGAGAGAGAGAGAGAGAGAGAGAGAGAGAGAAGAAGAGAGGGAGAGAGAGAGGGAGAGAGAGAGGAAACAATAGAATTCTGCCTTTAATTAAGTCACCCTCCCAAATGAGAGGCAGAAGAGAAGTGATGTTGCCACCTGCAGTTGTATGTTCTGTTGAATAGACTAGGTTCTGTTGATTAGACTAGATTGCCTTTATGTATTATTGAGTAAATTCAAATGTAACCCAAGTAATAGTGCTTTGTGGGAGCTGAACAAAACAAAAAATGCACCTTGAGAACTGAAAACTTCTAGCTAAGAATGGTCAGTGTGACTCAAATGTGGCCCAGTGAGAAGACCTTTGATTAACCAGTCTTTTTAGAGAGGAAAGAAGAATTTTACCCAGGCAGAAGATGCCCATTTACCCAAATGTTCCAGTTTGGTGCTCAAAAATACCAAATTCCTTTCATTTTAATCCTACGTGGTTCTAGATGCCTTCTGTCTGAATTATCTCTTTTGTCAAGAAACAGTGCCCTGTGCCAATGGCACATGCTACGTTTATTGATTAGTAACATTTCCATTGAACATGATGGAGGTGAGATTTCTGGTCTATAAAGCTGGGGGTAGCAGTAGGGGTAGGGAGTTGGGGGTGAGGGGGGAGTTTAATCAGTACCATTTAATTTGCCACACTGATTTCAAGCAAGGCAGAATTAACCCCATGGTTGCAGAGGATAGAAAAACTGCATCTTTTTCTATTAGTTTTCACTCCCTACCAACCGGAAGTTCCATAGTCCAAACAGATGTGCTATCCAACCTCTGTGAAATTTCTTTCTTGACTTCTTTAAATCTATGCCTTGTAAACGTCCTTAAAATTTTGACTTAACAATAAGAACTGTGGAGGCTCCTGTTCCACACTGTGGCCACGCCTCCTCCTTCTGTTTCAGAGAAAAATTCCTTCACTGTACTATACACATCTTGCACCACACTGGGCTTTGCTTTTTTTTTTTTTTTTTTTTTTTTTTTTTAGTTATTGTTTCTGGAAATGAGGAGTGCAAATTGTAATATTCAGTGCAACTATAGTCTTCCCGTTCTCCTCTCACAAGACTGAATACTCACTGAGCACAGGAGAAAACAGTTTTTTGTCTGAATTTCTCATGGGTTTGGTTTGTGGTACTGTAGAAACATGTGCATTTAACATGCCCATTTAACATGTCCACTTAACATGCCCATTTAACATGTCCACTTAACATGGGCATATAACATGCCCATTTAACATGTCCATTTAACATGTGCATTTAACATGCCCATTTAACATGTTCATTTAACATGTACATTTAACATGTCCATTTAACATGTCCATTTAACATGCCCATTTAACATGTCCACTTAACATGCCCATTTAGCATGCCCATTTAGCATGTCCATTTAGCATGTCCATTTAACATGTGCATTTAACGTGTGCATTTAACATGTACATTTAACATGTACATTTAACATGTACATTTATATGGATTTTATTCTACATATACCTAAATAGATGCAACAGATACAACCCAGATAACCTGTCATTTTTTTATTTTAAGGTTTTTCTACATTCAATAATGAGACTATCAAGCAATTCAAAGCAAATTTTTATATAAACCAAAAATAAAGTGATGTCAGATAAAATCAGACTTGTATCCTGAATGCCAAATTCCTCATCTAAAAGATGAAAGTCTCACTCGTTTCCTATCCAGGTCTAATTTAATGAATCTATTTAAGAAACCTCTCAAAATGTCACTTAGAAAATTGGATCTGTGACTAACACTTCTTGATGAAGCATATACCAATATCAGAAGTATGACCTGTACTTCTTTTCAACATGTGTGTAGATGTCAAATCCTTGGGCTATCTGTTAGTGTAGATGAGCTTCCTGCATTTGTCTCCCCAAGAAACGTAATATTAAAAAAATGTGGCAGAGAGAAGCTCCAAGACCCTTAGAATACTCACTCAAAAGTGCTTTTGTAAAGAAAAATGGAGTGAATAAAAAAATCAGCCTGAAATTACAGATACCTCTACACTGAATAGCAAACAAAATCTGGGCCTTATAGCACTTTTGATGAAATTTTGATGTCTTCCTCTTACCCATCACATAAAAGCATTTCTTACTTCTTTGAAAATTTCATACAGTGTTTTTGGAATATACCCACTCCTTCCCAACTCTGTCCAGACCAAACCCCCACTTCCCTACCCACCCAACTTTGTGTCCTCTTAAAAAAAGAAAAAGCATCAAGTGTAGATAGTGTTGTTCGTAAATCCGGACTCTCATTTTCCCAGAAACAGTAGCTATTGGTTTCCAGTAACTCCTCAGCAAGGAGTGGAGTTTCATGCCCTCCTTCCCTCCACGCTGGGATATTCTCTGGCTTGGACTTGTGAAGGTCTCATGCATGCTTTCACAATCCCTCTGAGTCACATGTGCAACTGCCCTGTGGTGTCCAGAAAACAGTTTCCCTATGGTCATCCACTATCTTTTGTTCTTCCAGAATGACCTATGAGCCTTGGCAAAAGGGGTAAGTATATTCAATTTAGGGCCGAGCATTCCACAGTATCTTATTCTGTGCACCTTGACATATTGTGGGTCTCTGTTAATCACCATCTATTGTTGAAAAAGTCTTTTTGTGTGGTTTGGGTTGGGGTTGGGGTTGGAGTTGGGGTTGGGGTTGGGGTTGGGGTTGGGTTGGGTTTGGTTTTTGATACAGGGTTTCTCTGGGGACTCCTGGCTATCCTGTAACTAACTCTGTAGACCAGACTGACTTCAAAGTCAGAGATCTGCCTGCCTCTGCTTCCCAAGTGCTGGGGTTAAAGGTGGCGGTACCATGCCCAGCTTTCAAAAGTTTTTCTGATGAGGACTGAGAGGTGTATTAATCTGTGAGTATAACTATTAATCATTAGGAGTTAGTTTAATACTATGACCATTCGGCAGAATGATAGTAGTGCTTCTTCCCTAGGGCTGATGACTTGTCTACCACAGGCTCTTGACCCTGTGGTACCAGGTATGAGTTTCAACTTGTGAAGTGTGCCTGAAATCCATTCAGAGAGTGGTTGGCTCATGTCAGTCATACCACTATTGCACCAGGAAGTCATTATTGAACCTCAGAGTGTTTGCCCTAGGTTAAGACTGATGATCCCTTGTCTCCTCTGGTAGCATGATAGTACCTTCCAGCACTATGAAAGCCAGCTAGTAGTGATGAAACTTCTAGGTTGGTTTTTCTCTGACTCAAATATGTGATTTCGCCAGTGGGAGGATCATCCCACCAAGTTGTAACCTCAGTGAGCAGTCCAGTTTTTGTTCATTCTGAAGTCAGCAGTGACTCTTTTCCCTTTGCTTCCCAACCCCCTTTCTTCTGGCCTTCCATCACCACATAAAGTCTAGTTGGAGCTACAAAAGATTGCTTTCATCATTTTTCAGTGTATGAACTACCCAATCTCAGATAAAGAAAAGATCTCCATTTGGCTGTTCAAGGTATGCAGTGGGAATAATGATAAGACCATTTTACAAGTACTCGGAAGTATTGCACAGATGAAGCATTCACTCCTCATTTCATTCTGCACAGACTAGAAAGGGTGACACACCAAGGAGTACAATAACCATCCTGTGTAAATAGTCCATACCTTCCTGGCTATCCCATTCCCACCTGGGTAGCTCATTCCCACCAGGTAGCCCATTCCCATTTGGGTAGTCACTTTGATTTACCTCTTGTACATCCTTGTTCTCTCTTTTCTTTGCATCATTTCATTTTAATTTTGAATAATGATGTATTCCTTTTCACCCAGTACAGGTAGAATATTGTGTGCCTTTTATACAAAGAAACTGAGCTTCAAAGAAGTTGAATGCTTTTTCTTCCTCCAAGTCTTGGCCAGCTGAAAAATCTGTCTTCCCCAGTAGTCATTTGAACTATAGTTTGAAGTTCAAGAACCACACCAACAATGGGCCACTGTAGAGCCTAGACTCAGGATTCCTGGTGGAGTTAACATACGTGAAATGTTCCCTGACCTAGGAACCTAACAGTACAAGGAAGGACATTTGCCTAGCATATTTGTCTGGAGCTGGAGATTTTCAGAGACAGTTCAGTAGGTTTCCTTTAAGAAAAGGAAGGTTTTAAACACATGTACTTACAGAAAGATTGTCAGATAACACAAGATCCCAATTGGATTCAGTCTCCACAAAATGAAGATATTTTACTGAAAGTACGCCCTCTAGGTAATTTAACATGTGACTCATATTGTATGACTGTTATTACTACTATTAGCTAAGTCACAGGGAGTTGTTGAAATGTGTGTGACCCCTTGTCTTAGAAAGAGAAACTGTCCTCAGGCCTGAGAGTCAGAAAGACTCCTGCACTAATATATATTAAAAATACGAAAGTTGACTTATAAGTTTCACAGGCTTTAAACACAGAAAACGGCCTTGGTTGTTTATGGAAATAATTTGTTTTTCAAAAGTTTTTTCAATACCAATAAAACTGATCCTAGAGGACATGGACTTAATGGGTTTAATTTAGCAGAATGAGTAGGGTGGGTAGTTCCTTAAACCTTTTGTTTAACTTAGCAGGTATAAAATATTATGGTCTTTTACCATCTATCATCTTGGTTGATTCATAATATTCTCGCATTGGATGTGTTACTATTTGTATTTTCCTTCATACAAAAAGCACTTTAACCATTCATATTTTTAAAATCTATATGAGAGGCTGGAGAGATGGTTTGTTGGTTAGGATCACTTACTACTCTGCCAGGAGACCTGTGTTCAATTCCCAGCACCCATGTGGTGACTCACAGCTGTCGATAATTCCAGTTTAAGGGGATTCATCACCTTCTTCTGGCCGCCACAGATGCACAGGTGCACAGATGCACATGCAGGCAAAATATTTACTCATATAAAATGTTTTAACATAAATCTTAAAAAGTATACAATTTAAATGAGCTCTTCACCAATTAATATAGACAATAAACTACTCCTTGTATTATTTTAGCAAATGTTCTACTATTGAGTTATATCCCCAGCCCCATTCGTCATAGTTGATTTTAAATGAACAACAATAATTTTCCTTAGTTCTTATTATTTTTACTGAGTTTTGTCTTTTAAATTTTTATATATGTATATATATAATGTATATATATATGTATATATATATATATAATATATGTATTTTTATATATGTATATATATATATATATAATCGCCCCCTCCATCCTTTCTCATCACCCAGCCATCCACATAAATTCCCCATCCTCTCTCCCTGCCCTTTTCCCAGATCAAGGATTTCTAGTTTTATTTTCTAATTCATTTAGTTTAATTGGGACCATCTGTCTGACCGTTGGACTAGACCTGAAGTCTAACAGGATCAGCAGTGGGTATACAACTGAACTTAATGACTCCCCCTTTCTCTGTCTATCAAAACAGGAAACAGCTCAGCAATAAGGAATGGGGCTCCCTGGACATCATATGCAATTGTTAAAAATTCGTGGTTACTATTGTGGTATACTGACCAGTAAAAGCCATTTCACGGACCTTCTCTCTAGTTTCTGACTCTTAAACGTTCTCTCTGTTTTCTCTCCCACAGTATTTCCTGAGCCTAGGAGAGCAAGGTATAAAATATCTTATTTATGGCTGAACATTCAACCATCACTTTTTTCTCGTGACCTTTTGCATCCACGAGTCTGTATTCACTGCAGTTCACTGGAAAGAAAAAATAAACTTCTCTGATTAAGGCTGAGAGTGGTAATTGTCCATTAGTACAATCATTCATGGCTAGCAGGTTATTTGATGCTCTATCAATTTAGCCAAACAACCAGATTAAGTGCCCACCCCCAGGCCAGGATTTATAACCTCTCCTACATGGACTTTTGAGTGGTTTTACAATCCCAAGGCTAGATTATTCCCCCATGAAGTGGGTCCTAAATCTAATCAGAGGACAGTAGGTCACCCTCATTACAGTGGTACCACTGTTGCACAAGTGGGCCCATCTTGCTTTAACAGGTTGCTATTGCAGATCTTAGGGATCACAGCTGGGTGTGACCATTAACGCCTTTTCTCCCCTGCAGTCTGCATAGAACTTTTTGACACTGTGATGACTACCTTGTAGGGAGGAGTCACATAACTCTGTTCCAGTTTTATTATTTTATGCCATGCAACTTAGTTATAATTTCTTTTGCTGTGACAAAACACCATGACCAGAAGCAAATAATACAGAGAGAGGAGGAAGCCTTGAGTGAGTGAAGTCCCGACTGAATGTGCGTTTGGACAAGCGCATGCCCATATCAAGGACACACACCCAAGGCCTGTGATCATAGTACTGTTGACAGAGCTGTTACCATATGCATCAGGCTCAACAGGAATGGCAAACTTTTTCTTGGGAATCCAAGTAGGAGTATTTATAAATGGTTGATACTTGTGCAAAGACTCGAAACTACAACCTCCTTCTCGGAGATGTTTACAGCCTGAGCCTACTGGCCTGTATAGACTTCCTACTGAGATTAGCTAAGTCTTCTCCTGTGTTGTACCTAATGAACACTCTGGAGTCATGGTGGAACATTAGTGAACCCTAGCCTGTTTCACTGTATGTGTCTATATGCTTGTCTATGTGCTTGTCCTTTCTTCCCCCCCTCACCATCACTAGCCAGGGTTCTTGGATCAAGTTATACAGCATGTAGCAAGCAACTTGGGGAGGAAAGAGTTTATTTTAATTTACAACTCTCAGGTCATACGCCATCACTGAGGGATGTCCAAGCAGGAACTCAAAACAGGAACCTGAAGGCAGAAATGGAAGCAAAAGCCATGGAGGGTGTGCTCACTGGCTTGGTCTCCATGGCTGGCTCAGTCTGCTTTCTTATACCACCCAGGCCCACCTTCCCAGGGGTGGCATCAATGACAGTGAGCTGGGCCTTCCCACCTCAATCATTCATTAAAACGATGCCCTCTAGACCTGGCCATAGGGCTGCTTGACGGAAATACTTTCTCGAGTAAGATTCCCTTCTCACAGGGATGTCTAGGTTTGCGTCAAACTGACAAACTACTGACCAGCACATTTTACACTCACAGTCCTCTAGACTTCTCAAGAAGGTGCCCTTAACCTTTATCATTTGAGCGTATTTTAGGAGATATAAATCCATGGGAAAACAATCAGGAAGTCTTTAACAGTACGTAGTCCTAATTCTCAAGTTCCCTCGGCATTTAAGGGCATCTCTCTAATCAATAGCCTCCAGTCACTGCCTGAGGCCCTGTGCTTCGTTTTCTCTGTTCTATAATGCCAATGATCTGTTGGGAAACTCCTCTTTCTTATCACTCCTGAGAATTGTCATGGAATAGTTCCACACTGTAACAAATCTGCTTTGCCTGTCGTTGGTCATCTTTCACTCTAGAGTGAGATATCCTAGCTACCTCCTGGACATCTCTTGGTCATCTCTTGGTCATCTCTGAGCTATCTCTTGACAATCTCCTGGTCATATCCTGACCATCTTCTGTCTGTTTCCTGACCATCACTTTCTCTTCCTCATAAGATTTTCTTTATTAGATTTTTCTTCAAGAACAATGACTATGGCTAGCATCTTAGATAATTATTAAATGTCTCAGCAGAGTTGAGGCTGGGGCACTCTAAGGAAGGGAGGACAAGGCTTCAGCTGCTAAAGAGACTGAAGAACAGTGTAAGGAAGATGTAGGTGAGTACCAAGAGGAAACTTCACTCTGGCAATGGCACCACCATATTTCTACCAGCAACAGAGGTTTATAGACTCTTCGTTGAAAAAAAAAATTTTTTTATATTATGACCAAAAGAGACTCTGTCTGGAATAATTATTCAAAATGGTATTGGCCCCAAAGGGAGAAATTTTCATTTATTTCTTGCTGTCAGGTGTGACCTCAGTCCAGAAAATACAATGTGAGCAGTAAGTACTCCATGACCTGGACAGGTATGTGCCAGCCTGGGAGCCGTCTAAGTGGTGGCTCCATCCTGGGTCACCATCATTAATAAGCAAGTCAGCAGAAGCTCATGTTTGCTGTACTCCAGCTGGATAAAGTAGTTTGGGTAACCGAGGGCTTGGATTGACAGTTTCCTGATAGTGACAACATGGCTAGATTGACAAAAGTCACCTCTTCCCTGGGAGAACACAGAAGGCAAGAGAAGAAAGAAACATAAAGCCCTCTTACCAATGAACAGTCCCTGCTGGCCAGATAACCCAGTCTCATGTCCCTACAGTCTGTAGCCTTTACACATTTTGCAAATATTTTTATGAGCTCCTGTAACATTCCTTTGACAGTAGTGAGTGCTGTTGTAAAATTAGAAAGATCTGCCCTCTAATGGCCTGAAAACTGCAGTGCCCTTATTCAATTAAGTTGTTCTTGCATTTTGATTGTTTTTAATGGTTGAGCGGCCCCTACTGTCCCATCAGCTAAAAAACTCAGAATGCAAAGATAAGAGGAATTTTTTTTCTTCTTAAAAATCATCTGGCCTATCTTTTTTCATAACTCAATCCTTCCAAAACTGTGCCAGACTCTTGCTTCAATACTTAGCCTTTATGTAAAGACAGAAGAGTATATTAAGATCACAGAAATGTCTTCCCGTGCCTGGTAAAATAGATGTTTTTAAAGGCAAGTCATTAACTGCAACCACAAAAGAAAGGGGTATAATTTGAGCCAGACTCTTTAAGATTTGGTAACTATGAAAATAAATAGACTCTGGTATAATTAATACAGCCTCTCAGACCAGCCCACATCTCAACAGAAGAGTTTGTCAAGAAAATACGAAGATTCAAAATGATGTTAATAATGAAAACTGTATAAAAAGCCACTCTCTGTTATCAACTCAACATCTCGATAAAGGAAAGAAAAAACAGGTCCAGAAGAAGGGAGATGTAACCAATTAGAGCCATCTACACCCTTATTGAAATGCTATGAGCAAAGCTACACCTTGTTAGACAAGAACAACACAAAATGAAATTCTATAAAAGTATGCAAATTGACTGCTACAAGCATCGGTGACTAATCAAGGTAGAAAAAAAGAGGTGGGGGAATTTCTCTCAGCAAGCAAGGAAAACCCAAATGGGAAACTCAGTTTCTTTATAAAAGAAGAAAGAGTTTCTTTATAAAATTAAGTTTCTTTGTTACAGAAAGAAATTCATTAAAACTATAAATCCATGAATGGAGAGACTCTCAGTAGGTAAAAAGCAGTTCTTGCTCATGCAGAAGACCTGGATTCAGTTCCCAGCACCCACACAATTCACAACAATCTGTAATTCTATTCCAGGGGATTCAATAATCTCTTCTGACCTCCATAAAAAACAGACATGTGCATACATACATGTAGGCTAAACACACATACAAATATGAATCTAAGCAAGACCTTTGAGAAAACTATAAAACAGACTACCATGAAAGAAGAGACTGCCTATTTAAGAGAATAAGTTTTTTAAAAAAAAATATTTCAAATGTAACAACTGTTAAATGGCAAAGGAATGAAAGGCAAGATTGAAGGTGTCATGGAAATATTGCTGGGGACAATGACAGAAAAAAAGAGACGACAGAATGACTAAAGCCAAGATAAAAGATACAGAGAAAAAGTGTGTGAGGATCCCTGCCATACTTAGTAGACTGTAAGGAAAGCCAAGAAGGAAATCAAAGACACAATTTAAGAAAATACCCTGGGAAGAAAAATGGGGTTCACAGATCTCTTAAAAGCATACCCATGCACCCATGACTCAGTGGTAGAGTGCTTGCCTCAATCTCCAGTACTGGAAAACAAAACAAAACAAAACAAACAAAACCCAAACAACAACAACAACAAATCCCACAGAAGCAGAAACACCAAGGAAGCTAGACTTTACAACACCAGCTGCAGAACTCACATAGGATGATCATAATTCCTCGATTAAACTCTTACCAAGATTCAAATGAGTGTGCATGACTACAGCAACTGGCTACATAAAAAAGAAACAAAAAACACACACTGGAGGGAAGACAGCATCTTCAACAAACAGTGCAGGGAAAATGGGAAGCCCACATGCAGAAGAGTGAAACCAGCCCCGTGTCTAGTTACCCTGCCTTGCACACAAATCAAGGATTCAGTGTGAGACTACCAGAAGAAAACATTAGCAGTACTTACAAGATACAGGTGTAGGAAAGGACTTTCTGAATAGGCCTCTGTTTGCTCAGAAATTAACGCTGACACTTAACAAATGGAAACTCATAAGGAAATGATTCTTCACAACTAAGGAAACAATCAAGTAAAGAAGAAATCCACAGAGTGGGAGAGAATCTTTGCTAGCTGCACATAAGACAATTAATATCCAGAATATAATAAATAAATAAATAATCAAGAATCAACCCTATCAAAAAATTTAAAAAAATAAGTGTGCTATGGATCTGAACAGAATTCTGAAAAGAATCTTTTTAAAAATGTCCAGTCAAATGCAAATCAAAATTGCTTGCAATTTCTTCTTATCCCAACCAAAAAGGAAAATGTTATGCTTAGGTCTCTATTGCCGTAATAAAGCATCATGCCTGAAGAAAGTGGAGGAAGTCTGGAATGAACGAAATCCTGATTGAATGTGCACTTCAACACGGATACAGCCATTCTGAGATTGCCCAAGACTTGAGGTTGATCTGTAGGACAATTGGCAAAGCCATTGTGCATATGACTCAGACTCAAGAGATGATGGGAAAGCTTTTCGTCTGCACCAGATGGGGTCCTAGAGCTGAGAGGAGAAGAGGACACATGCCCCCATCAAGCTAACTCCAATTGATAACCACTTACAAATGAAAACTTAGTTTTCTCCTAGGGAGTCTCCATGGGGAAACAACCTATTCTTCAGAGCTGACCCCGTGCCCAGCAGTAGATGGTTAAGCAAAAACAAACTCAGTGGCAGCTTTGCAGGTTCCTTGTCTCGTAATGTTGCATCAGGGTTTTATTTATTTATTTATTTATTTATTTAAAATTCTTTATCTTATTTTTATTTTTTTCTCTATTTACTCTACAGGTTCTTTGTATATATATATATATATATATATATATATATATATATATTATGGTTTTCATTTTAGTGAGGTTATTTTTTTGGAACTCCTGAGTGTGTGAATGAGTGCATCCCAGCCTCTATGTCTGTTTCTTGTGCCTTTTCTTGGGCTCTTTTTTTTTTCTTCTGTTTATTTATTTGGTTGTTTGTTTTGCCCCCATTTTGATGCGTTCGATTTTCTTTTCTTAATTATTATCCCCTAGAAGCCTGTTTTATTGTCTGTTTGTTTGTTTTGTTTTGTTTTTCTAATTAGAGACAGAAAGGGGGTGGATCTGGATGGGACAGGAGGTGGGGAGATGGGAGGAGCAAAGGGAGAGAAGACTGCAATCAAAATATACTATGTGAGGAAAGGTCTGTTTTCAATAAAAGTGGGTGGGGTCTTCTTATGGCTGGGGGAAAAAAAAGAATTAAGATAAAACGTCTTTCAGAAACCCACATATCAGCCACTAGAGGGAGAAGTTAGGCCTTTTCAGGAGATGTCTTGGCTTTGGCAATGCCCAGAGACAAGGTAGCAAGACTGCTGGGAGACTCAGACTGCCTTTTAATAGGATGTCATTCAAAGGTGCCTCGGAGACCAGAGACAAAAGGCAGCTCCTTGATCTGAGGAAGCTTGGGAGATACACTCCCATAAACTCTTTAAAAAAAAAAAAAAAAGAAAGAAAGAAAAAGAAAAAGGCAACTTAAAACTACCTGACAATTTTATTTGAAGAAACACAACATTTAATAAGGAACTCACTAAGGCAGGATTCTGTGGAAAACGGTGTGCCTTTAAAGTCACAACTAAGAGGATCCTGTATGGACATAGTTGTCATATTAAACAATACTCCACAAATCCTAACGAAGTAAGAACGACAGAAGCAAAATATAAAGAAGAAAACACTCTGTGACTCTCCTGTATCTGTGCCTCAAGTCAGCTCAAGACAAACTGTGGGCCAAACGTGGCACAGCGTTTCTTCCTGTTGTGGTCCAGACCTGGCACAGTGCCCCTTCCCAACAACTGAACACTGAACTCAGCACTGTCTCCCTTACACTCCGTCTCTGAAGGCTTTTACACTGCAACCGCAGAGAAGCATGAGTTGGGACCAAGATGTTTTATCCCACAGGACGGACCTTAAACATTTGCTCTCTGGCCCATTATTACAAAAGGTTTGCTGACCCATGTTTTTGCTGTTGTTATTGTTTTGTTTTGTTTCTTGTTTTTCAAGACGGAGTTTCTCTGTAAAGCCTTGGCTGTCCTGGAACTCACTCTGTAGACCAAGCTGGTCTCAAACTCAGAAATCCGCCTGCCTCTGCCTCCCAAGTGCTGGGATTAAAGGCGTGCACCACCACTGCCCGGCCGACCCGTGTTTTATAACGCTGAGACAATCCATGCATTTAAATTGCCTTACTGACGTTCAACTGGAGAGGGATTTCCATTGTTTTACGTGATGCACGTACACAGAGTTGCTGAGGCAGTTGTTCATCACTCATTCTTAACTTACACTTTTCATCTTAAATAGTAAGTTCTAGAACAGTTGTTGGTGCTTCTTTTTCTCTTCTGGATTTCCTGAATACTGTTTTTGTTGGGAGCACATATAATCTTTCAGAAAAATTACTCTTAAATAAAATATTTTATGTCATTTTTAACCTGCTTCCCAGAAAACACTCATCCAAGTTGTTGAAAGCTCTCTTCTGCCCCTCTTTCTCATTAAGGAAAATATTTGTATGTGTTTGGAAACATGACTGGAGGATTTTGGCACTTCCTGTTGTCAGGAGTTGGGCGGGATCATATACAGACTATTAATGGGAATGTGAACTAGTACTAATATGGAAATGAGCACAGAGAGTCCGGAAGCTAAAAATAGAATCAATACACAATCCATCTATTTCATTCCTGATTACATACCAGAAGAAATCCAAATCAGCACACTATAGAAATACCTGCACATCCATGTGCATCAATTACTATACTATTCACACCTACACATCCACGTGTATTCCTACACTGTTCACACCTGCACATCCATGTGTATTCCTACACTGTTCACACCTGAACACCCATGTGTACGCCTCACTATCCACAATAGACTAGACATGGAGTCAGCCTAGCTGTCCATTGACAGATTGATGGATAAAGAGAAGATTGTACATCTATACAGTAGAGTTTTATTCAATCATAAAGAAGAATGAAACTGTGGTATTTGTAGGAAAGTGGACAGAACTGGAGATTATGTTAAGTGAACCAAGCCAAAAGCCAAATTCAAAAAGACAGATATATGCAGAATCCAGATTTTAAATGTGTGTGTGTGAGATGAAAGTTAAAATTAACTATTTAGGAAGATGAAAAGAAACAGTAACATGAAAGTGTGAACATTATGAAATTGCATGATATGCATGTATGAAAACATCCCAGTGGAGGAGTGAGATGCCTTGGCTGATAAAAGCACTCGTTTTGCAAGCCAGGTGACCTGAGTTCAGTCCCTGAAACACACTGTGGAAGAAGACAGCTGTCAAGAGTTGTTTTCTGACCTCCACATATGCACAATTTTAAACATCAAAATAAAATCCATGATTTTGTACAATAAATGTCTTAGTTAGGGTTTTACTGCTGTGGACAGACACCATGACCAAGGCAAGTCATATAAAGACAACATTTAATTGGGGCTGGCTTACAGGCTCAGAAGTTCAGCCCATTATCATCATGGTAGGAAGCATGGCAGCATCCAGGCATGCGTGGTGCAGGAGGAGCTGAGAGTTCTGCATCTTCATCCGAAGGAAGGCAGGAACAGACTGGGCATCCTCAAGCAGCTAGGAGGAGGATCTCCAAGCCCACCCCCACAGTGACACACTTCCTCCAAGAAAGCCACACCTTCTAATAGTGCCGAGCATATGCAAACCATCACAATAAACATAAGATTGAGGTAAATAGAAAGAAAGAGGGAAGGGGAGGAAGAGAGAAGGGGGAGGGAGGGAGGGAAGGAGGGAGAGGGAGAGAGAGAGAGAGAGAGAGAGAGAGAGAGAGAGAGAGAGAGAGAGAGAGAGACTCTAGGAAGATACCTCTATTCTCCCTTTAGATCATCAAATGAGAGCTTAAAGGAACACGGACAGCAGGGGGCAGTCTTTGCCCATCCAGTCCTGCCTGATAAAAGTGCATGAACAGCAGATACCAATGACCCTTGAGTACCCATCCCCTCCTGTCCTTGACACTACAAAATGTCACATCACTGACTTCGGAGGCTTTGCGTCACGTTCTGGCCTGTCCCTGCCTATTTTATTCCGTATTCTACATAAAACGATGCACGGTAGTTACAAGGTCACTTAGTCACCAGCAGCAACTTGTTGAGCTTGTCACCACTTCTGAATCTTTGCACTGGCTACTTCCGGTTCCATCTCTCTGTGTTAAGAAATTGTTAACTCTCTGCATAACCTAAGAGAACTGTCCCCCTCAGAGAGCTTCCCTTGACAATCATATTCAAAATATTAGCCGCTTACTTTCCTATCAGAATACTGTGCAATTTTGTTCTTGTACTCCTCACAGTCTGTAATTGTTTTATTTGCTTGATCTTTTAGCCCTGTCTCTCCCAGCAGTACCCAATTCCCTGTCGGGACCTGTGTTCTTTGGCACTGTATCTTCAGTGCCTATCCCAGCAATTGGCGGTCATTAAGTACTCAGCAAATATTTATTAAATTACTGAAGGAATAGGCTGGCACAAATGAGTACTAGCTACTACATCAAGGCCAACAAAAAAAGAGAGGGTACACAAGTCTTCTTTAACAGCGGAATTCGACCTGTATTTATTTGTTGAAGCTTTAACCCCAAACCTACGACTGTGCTTGAGGATAGAGACTTTAAAATGTAGTTAAGATTAAAAGAGGTCAGATTGGTAAGATACAATACAATTGGCTTGACAGGGAAGAGGGACCACTGCGTACATGCAGGAATGGCTTAGGGATGGGCGTATCCAAGAAGGACAATGTAGATTCCCAGAGATACTCAAGGAGCTGAAAAGCCAGGGAAGAGCTTCAGAAAAGAATAATAGCTCTGGCACCTCCACCTTCCAAAATCGTGAAGAAATACATTCCTGTATGTAAGCCACCCAGGGTGCTAAAATATATTGCTATGGAAGACCAAACAAACTAATACAGTTTCTGATAAGTTAAGCATTACTAATGAAAATAACTTCACATTTGAAAGAAACATGGTTAGGCAGGCAGGGTGACTCAAAATAGCCAGAGTGTTAAAAACAACCCTGTTGAAACAGGAAAATTTGAGAAATTAAATACTGAGGCCTTAAAGACAGGGATGTTAACATAATTTGTGGTGCTTTGTAAAAACATAAAATAAAAATATGTGTTTTCTTGTAGAGGAAGACTGCCAAAGTGCCAGTACTCATCCCAGAATGTCCTTTATCTTCCTTTGTCTATGGTCTCTCAATCCCTCATGGTATTCACACATGTTATTCAATGTTGATACCCAAAAGGTTAAAACTGAGGACTAGCCACCTGAATTGTACCATTCATCTTTATACTGTGCAGGGCTAGTTTGAAGAGATATGAACCCCACACACATGCACACACACATGCACACACACACACATGCACACACACATGCACACTGTGGAATCCCTGAAATCCTATTTATTATATAAATGTATGAAACAATCAGACAGTAAAATAAGGAGGGGAGAGAGGTGGGGGGAGAATTTCAAGGTGAGTACAGTGGTGCATGTCTGGAGCCCTCTTGTTATTGCTTCACGTGTACCAATATGAATCACATGCTCTTGGAACCACATCTGGAGAAAAGCAAAGTCACCCTCCACAGAGCAAAATGGGCCAATCCCAGACTGACCACAGGCAAATTCCTTCAACACTCAGCACCATATCTAATCATCTCTAATGGCTTCCTCTAAGGAGGCTCCAATGTGAATAAAGTTTAATGTGTGGCCCCCAAAGGTAGAAGCAGGGCCTTACACCATGCACTACTAATTTTCACAACAGTGTGTGTTGTCTCAAGCTTTGTGTGCTTCTTTGAGTGTCTAAGAGCCGATAAAGGCACAAAAAACCTTCCAAGCTGGGTTTCCGAGTTTGCAAAGACCAACTTGTCAAGATTCTTGGGAACTGCCCCTGCTTCTAAGTAAAATCCACCTGCATCCATGATGCCTACGAGGTCATTTTGCAGGGAACAGGCCAGTCGGGCACTTTGAAATAGCCATGAGGGAGGAAAGTGGAAGCAATAGAGGGATCCTTGGACCAGCCATTCAAATCATCAACTCTGGTAGGAAGTGTGTAGCCTTAACACGCATTGTAAATCCTGAGTCACCTGGCTCTTTTCTGAAACGAGGGAACTGGGTGTGATGATCCCCAATGGGTCACACTGTTCTAAAAATAACCATCGCAAACCAAATCTCACTGGGGTGGCAAAGATGGAACCTGAGAGTCATGTGAGATAGTCCAGCAATAAATAATGAACAGAGGTCACCCCGAGAGCCCTCCGGGGACTGGTTGGCGTTGGACACAGTTTTTAAATGTCCTCTGCTCCTATGAACTGACTCCTCTCAAGGTAAGTGGACTTGGGGAGAGCAGCTCTCTGTCTGTTACTTCCCTGACCTGTGTCCCTGTCTAGTCCAAGTTGGGCCAACCAAAGACAATGGGCCAGAGCACAATGCTGAATGATTTGAGGCCTCTCAGAGGTGTTGACCACTATTATTCTTTTTGACTCTTTCACTGAAGAGATGGCTCAGTGGTTAAGAGCACTGACTGCTGTTCCAGAGGTCCTGAGTTTGATTCTCAGCAACCACATGGTGGCCCACGATTATTCTTTTTGACTCTTTCTTGGCTTTTAACCATCCTAACTAAGCCTCTGAAACATTTATGGAGACAAAGTAGGCTCTAGTGATAGAGTGTAGGAGATAGCAAGTCATTGGGAGCACACAACACTGAGTCCTGTCTGATGCTGACAACCTGGGTGACTTCCAGTCCCTTCTTCCAGAAGTTCCTAAAGTTATACTATCTCCATGGAAGAAGAATGTGTTATCAGCAAATGTCCTGGGAAGTTTCCCAGCAGCTTTATAAATGTGAGGTCTTGCTCTTGAAGTGGGGGAAGTTGCCCCCCCCCCCCCCCGATGTCTTTGGCTCCCACGCCTGGCTCAGTCCTTTCCTCCCCAGTCTGTTTTGCATGACCCATACGTGGGTCTTTTACCTCAGGTAACAACAACCTGTTTTTCACATGGGGACACACTTCACCTCTACTGTGGCTCTGGGTGGCCACAGCCCCTTTGTGAATCTCCTTTGAAATAAGCTTTCCTTAAACCTCTCTAATGTTTTGCACTGGGTCCCATCTAATGTTTTGCATTGGGTTCTTCAGACACAAATCCCCATGCTTACTTCTCCCCAAAGCTGACTTCTAGATCAGCTCCTTTACCCCTTTCTCTCTTTCATCCCTGTCCATGTAATTGGAGAGAACCAGAAGCCCATTGTGGGAGGACTTCTTACTTGTAAGAAGACCTAGAGCTCTCGGGTAAGTATTTCAGATTGCTTTACACATTGGCACCATCTCCTCTTTGTCTATGGTCTGGAGACCATAGTTGAGTAATAGCAAAAGTATCTGTTAGGGACCAGGCCAGACAGATCCAAAGTGAAACAAAACACGCACCTAACCTGGCCCAGCCAGGGGTGGGTTTCTCTGCCTTAGGTTGTCATATTGCATAACACATATGACAATCAAGCAAGGGCCTTTATCCCCCAGAGGCTGGCGGATGGCTGAGCAATCAATACATGTTTCAGAAATGATTGATCTATAGAGTAATTTTTTTCCTCTTCAAAAATAACCCAGTAAAGTAGGCAAAACAGAGCTTATCATTTTTACATTACAGGAAAGGAAACCAGGGCCCAGAGAAGATGGTTTCCTGCTTCGTATGGCCAGTGATTGTTGCTACTCAGAGAAGAACCCAGGTGTGTCAAACACCAACGCAAGTACATTTCAAAGGGGGGATGCAAACAACCCTGTCAGAAAAGAAAGAGAGCTTCTTGAGGGGACCTGGGGCTGGAGCTTGTGTTTAAGTACCTTCTCTGTCTCTAGGATCCCACCCTGGCTTTCCATGATCACCCAGGACACTGTGAGAGCTGCCAGTGGAGAAGGGTAGGTAGAAGTTCAGGCTGCTGACCAGCAGGGAGTTGAGCAAAGGGAACAAGGAAAAGGCTTTCCGGTGCCAGGACTCTAGGGAAATGTTTGTTGACTTTGCTTCACATCAACTACATCCAACTAGGCTTTGACGCTAACTTTCGGATAGAAAGGTTCCATGGAGTGGGTTGAGAAGTTCACGACCTTGCCACTGCGTATTTCCAGACAACAGAAAATCCACAATAGCTCCAGGAAGATGCCAGAATTTACGCGGCAAGAGGGAAAGAAACTAGGGAGAGAACAGGACTACGAGGCAAACAGTGAAAGAGCAACATGAGTTAGAAAACCAGATAGCCCATGTGGCCAGGCAGCAGCAGCAGTGTCGGGTGGTATCGGGGCCAGGCCTTGAGAGTGTTGGTGGTACCTTCACAACATCACACAGAACCGCCAGTCAGTAGTCAAAGGAACCAGATTCCTGACTCACTTTCAACTATGTCTTTGAAGACAGGATCCTGAGCTTCTGCTGCCTTGTTCTGTAAGCACAGGTGCTCCCCACCTGCCTGTCAGTGCTCCCTAGTAGAGTCCTCAGGGGCTGGAGGGTGTCTCCCTCTGCTCCAACAATTCTAACTTTGTCTGGGATCCATATGTTTCCCCTAGCCCTTTGGCTAATTGCTATCCTAATACTTAAACTTCAATGCTACTTTCTCCAGGAACACTCTTCTGACCCCACTTGCACCCTTGTATTAGTTCCTATGCATCTCACATATGTGTCCATGGTAACGCGAACCCTGTATTATATTCTATGCTCCTCACATACGTGTCTATAGTAACACAGACCTTTCATAGTGGTCGCCATGCTCCATAAAAGGGCATGTACATAGCATTCTCAGCTACACCCCTCACGTGATTCTAGCATTGATAAAGTATCAATTAAATACCCATTAAAAAAAATCAAGGGAGAGATGGTAAACGTCTCAAAATTAGCCTCCTCCCTCACAAAGTAAAGGAGAGGAAAAGGATCACATGTGGGGATTTGAGCAAAGAGATTATTTTAAGAGGAAAAAAGGAAACCCGGAGAAACAAACAGCTTTTCATCTAAGGGTCATCAAGACGTAGATTGCCCCCTTGATAATTGTGCAGTTATAATTGTCTCTGCTGAGCAAAGGGCCTTTTGGAAAAAGGATTCCAAAGATTTCCTTCCTTAAAAATAAACAAAGAAACCCAAAAGCTACTAAATCTACTAAATGTTTATATACCTCAGAAAACACTCAAGCTCAAAGGCATGTGTGAACAGGACGGAGGGTTGAGGGCGATGACAGGGTAACTTGGTCCAGGAGCAGCTCAAACTAATCATTGAAATGCAAAAAAGCAGGTCACTGTTATCAGTATCTCAGAGAATCCCCAAGTCCGGGTAGAAGGCTGTTTGTTTGTTTGTTCGTTTGTGAAGTCTTTCTTCCCTGCCTGTTTACACTCTTTGCAGACACTGACGAACCTAAAGAGCCACTGTATAGAACCCAGAGATCCCAGGGATCAACTGTCGCACCAGGAAACCCAACTTCAAGAGGAACCATTGCCTGAGCACATGTCAACATCAAACTGCACTCCAAGGTCTCCAAACAATGTGATTTACCCACAAAGAGTGATCAATATATTAATCAATATTTGGCACTCCTTTTAACTGTGAAGATGGAGGAGCCTTATGCAATATATGTCTGCAGTTCCATGTTTCTACCACTAGATGGTGAAGATCATTTTATTCTGTATCTGCAAGCATGGAGAAGTGCAATGTCACATGAAGAGTTTTATAGATTATGGGACTGATGGACTGACTACTGCACTAAGAGGGGTAGCCAAAAAATTAAAAATATGAAGTATGATTGCTAATGAAATTCTGCTATACTCATAGATTGGTGCCCAACCATCATCAGAGAGGTTTCCTCTGGCAGATAACGGAGCAGGTATAGAAACCTACTGCCAAATATTCAACAGAGTTCAGAGAACGTCAGAAAAGAGGGGAAGGAAGGCTTGTAAGAGCCAGAGAGGTAGGACACCAGGAGAACATGGCCCACGGAGTCAACTAAGCAGAGCTCAGAGGGGCTCACAAAGACTGAAGCAGCAGAGAGCTTGCATGGGTCTGTGCCAGGTCCTTTTGATATATGTTATGATTGTGCGGCCTGGGGTTTTGTGGGGCTCCTAACAGTGGGAGTTGGGGTGTCTCTGACTCTTTTTCCTGCTCTTGGGACCCTTTTCCTCCTCCTGGGTTGCCTCATTCAGCCTTGATATGTGGATTTGTGCCTAGTCTTATTGCATCTTTTCATGCCATATTCAGTTGATATCCCCAGGATATCATATATATGTGCATGTATGTGTGTATGTGTATATATACATATATATAAGTTTTATACATACTTAACTTAGATGCCCCATAGATGTGAGTGTAGCATCTCCTTACCTCCTTGCACATTTTTTTCTCTTTCCTCATTTCTCACCCTTGTCAGGTCTGGATACAACTAAAGTCATTAGAAGGGTATGGTCTCTCCTAATGTGAGTAAAACCACATTTAGAAGAGTTGGATTCCACCATGGGGAATGATACCAGATATTCAGGTCTCTCGTGGTGGATAGCCCCTTAGCCCAACTACAACATTGTATATTTGCTTCTATACTAAAGGCACACAGATAATGATTTTAGAATCAATGGGGAGAAAGACCAGACTGTCCTGGTTACAGAAGGCATTGGGAGTCTTTTAAGAATAATTCATGAACCCAACAAATATTTAAGAGTGAGACAGAATTCTTGATGGAATACAGCAACAAGAGCATCCACTCACTCATCAACCATTTACTGAGTTCTTTAGGAAAGAGTGTGCTGCTGACTGCCTGAGATACAGTAATATGCAGAACACTGACTGGAAGAGACAGATAATAAGAAGTGTGTTTAAAATTTCAGCTTGTAATAAGTAGTAAGAAAAGCTATCTGCTGATCTATCTGATGCTGTGTTTACGAAGAGAGACAGCACTTGTGTTTCTTGGGGTAGTCCAGGTGTCCCTCTATGAGGAGGCAGCATTGCAACTGAAGGGTGAGAAAAGACCAGTCCTGCAAAACAGACTGGGAAGGAAGGACTGAGCCAAAGACGTCTCTCACAGGAGAAATAACAACACCCCAACACCCCACCCCACCTTCAAGAACAAGACCTCACATTTATAAAGTTGCTGGGAGAGATTGAGAAACCTCCCAGGACATCTGAATGATAACACATTTTTCTTCTATCGAGACAATATAGTGGAGAAAATGGAAAGGAAAGCAATTAAGCAACCCAGCTTTGACAATGCCTCTGCTGCTCACAGAAGCCACAACCAGTCTGCTTAACCCTCCACTGTCTGGAGCATCATTTTGTAGAGGGCAACTCTTGAGCTCTGTCTCCTTTGAGCTGTTCACAGACAAATGTCCAGAAAACAGCAAAAAACACTTGTGTTCTGAGTGACAGAAAGAACAGATGTGAACACAGAGGCCCCTTCTAGACTCCGTGGTTTTGCCCTAAACACAGTATCAGTGAGTTTGTGTGTAGGGAGAAGAAACTTGATGGTGAGACTTTCACCCTGAAGGGTATAAGACCCAGTATCTTGTCAGCAGCAGATGTTGGACAAAACACAAACCGTCATGGCCAATACTAAGTGGCTTGGTGGCCAGCGTGTGGTCTTAGAGAGTGAGATGGGACATGAACGTGACAGATGCCATGGAGCATTTTGATTCCAGGAATGATAAAAGCAGCATGGTCACCATTGTCCTCTGAGGACAATGACAGTGTCAGCCACCAGACCTACTTGTCCTCCTTTAACTCAACAAATCCCCCTCTTCCCTATCATCTTAGGTATCCTGCGATATACACGCTCCTACCATTGTTGGATCCCGTGTCCTCCTTATGCCATTTCAGAGTCGAGTTTATGATTGTGAGTAAAATGGAAATAATAGAAAAGAAAATGCTGAGAGTTGAGGCCAAAGAGATAGCAACATCCATTAAAGAAGGACCAATTGTTATGATTCTCTTCCCTTGTAGCCCAGGCTAGCCTTATTCACTGTGTAGCTGAGGATAACCTTGAACTTTTCGTTTTCTTGGCCTCGACCTTCAAAATGCTGCCATTACAAATGTGGACTACCACACTTGGTTACTACAGTGCTGGTATCCAACCCACAGTTTCCTAGATGATAGACAAGCATGTTACCTACTGAAGTGCATCGGCAGCCTAACCCGATTTCAAACTTTATCTTAAAGCTCAGTGTTTTCCAAACAGTTGTCATGCTGTCATAGTCTCAGAATATCTGCTGCACCCTCAACCCTTCAGAACTATCAGTTTCATATTTTTTATCGACATATATTTAATTTTCTACTAAATATATTTCAATGGAAGCAATAGTAGTATAACATCTGGAAGCCACATTGGATTAAAAGCAGGTAACCAGAAAAAAAAAAATGGCCATTGAGTAACACATTGCAAAATGCCTTACATGTCTCCAAATATTCACTCATTTCTTGAGTGGTTTGTATCTTATACTTGAAGATTCAGAATGGTGGGCAAGGAAAGCTGAGTTGAAAGATTTGAAGGTTCATGACAGAGACTATGTTAATCTGAGTTGAAACACTTCCATTTTATCTAAAAAACAAGAACAATAAAACAAAAACTACCAATGATCTTAACAGTCCAAAAGAATTAGGGACAGGGGACAGGGAGTATTCAGAGACAAAATCTTATGCCCAAGGGGCTTTCTGTTGGAAAGTCATTTGAAGCCAACCTCGACAACTCTGGAGAATAGCAAACTACTGTGCAAGAACTTGGAGGAAGTTAGGAACAACCCCCGCTATGTGGAATTTCCAAGTTTGGTTCTGTTTCCTTCTGTCTGAGGAGGACTGCTTAGCTACTTGGCAGTTGGCTAATAAAAAGATTTGGATGAATCTCCTGAAAATGAGGAACTAGCTCATAACTCCTGACAGGGGGAAGCCAAGTCTAATAAAAAATCATTTGTTCTTTTTATGAATTCGTATCTGGTAGCTTAGACAGAGAGGTAACCGAAGCGTGGGTCTCCTGGAGGGCTCCAGTCCTTCATTTTGCCGTTCTATAAATATTCACATAGCACCTGTAAAACATCAGATACTGAGGCTGGAGAGATGGCTTAGCAATTAAGAACACTGGCTGTTCTTCCAAAGGTCCTGAATTGTGTTTTTCAATTCCCAGCAGCCATGTGGTGGTTCACAACCATCTGTAATGGAATCCAGTGCCCACTTCTGGTGTGTCTGAAGACAGTGACAGTGCACTCATATACATTAAATAAGTAAATAAATAAATAAATAAATCTTTAAACACACACACACCAGATACTGTGTAGAGCTCAAAACAAAGAAACTGAGTTATGACTCTAGATATCTACCAGGCTCCAAGAAGGAAAGATAGTGACGAAGCAGCCCAGGGTAAGAGAAGAGGAAGCCTACATTCCCCACCTGAGAAGGAACACCCCTACCTCCCTCTGCTTCATAGCAGCACTGCAAAAATTCAGAGACTATGTGGCAGGACTTTTGAGATTTAAATGAGTGGTCAGACATTGCACACTAGTTATATTCACAAGGCCATTAGGGCATAAGACAAATATATCTTGGTTTCTAAAAGCTGAAGAAATCATTTTAAATACTGTGAAAACTCGGTGGAATAAAGAGGTCTAAGGGAGGCTCCAGTGGGTAACTCCTAAATGTCAGAGAGTGTAAGAATTTCAAGAGCTGATATCCGGCAATACAATGTGTTTATAAAATTGTACAGCAGAGTATGTGCTGGTTGTGTTTTGTCAACCTGACACAAACCTAGACATATCTGGGAAGGGGTAATCTGAACTGATTCCCACCACCTAATTGATTCACTCCATCATACAAGATTATGGTTTCTTTTCTTGATTAATGATTGATGGAAAATGGCCCAGGTCTTTGTAGGCAGCACCATCCTTAGGCAGGTGGTCCTGGATGACATAAAAAGGTAGGCTTAGCAAGCCATATGGCATGGGCCAATAAGCACTACTTCTCCATGGCCTCTTCATCAGTTCCTACCTCCAGGTTTCTGCCTCTAGGTTCCTGCCTCCAGGTTCTTGCCTTGAGGTCCCACCTTAACTTCTCATAGTGATTGAGTGTGACCTGAGAGTTGTCAGATGGAATAAGCAATTTCCTCCCCAGGTTGCATTTGGTCATGGTATTTTATCACATCAATGAAAAGCTCACTAAGACAGAGCCAAGCTATAAGTATTGTCTGAGCAAGACAAAGTACAGAAAAAAACCCACAAAAGCAGAGAGATGACTTTGCCCTACAGAGGGAGCAGGTGTATCTCAAAAACTATTCTCTAAGAATTAATAAAAATATTATAATTAAAACAATTTTTAAAAAGCAGAAGAAAAAGCAAGTAACTATTAAATGAACATTTACAAGCTAAAAACAAAACAAAAGCTATTTCTGGCCACATAGTAAGAAACCAAACCACCTCAGTGAGGAAAGAACAGAGGTCACAGTAAGTTAGCCAGAGACCCACCGAAGAAGCCAGCACTACACCTGAGCATGTTCCAGGAAGCATTTCTAAGACTTGCGTGTCTAGCCCTAACCCCAAGTATTTATAGCAAGAATTTCTTAGATTGAGAACCGTATAGTCAAATTTTAAAATATCTCTTCAGTTAATTCTTCACTAAGCCCTTCCTCAAGTCTTCTATCACAAGGTTTGAAAACACTGGCAAATGCAATAAATACCATTCTTTTGCCTTTCCTATTCCCCTGCCCCCTTCCCCTAAGAGTGTGTGCATCAGGGTCCAGCCATGCACTCAACCTCACCTAAGAGGGCTGTTTCCCTCTATTCTCTTTGCAGCAGACACACTTGTTATTTACACAAAGATACTTTGCGTAAAAAAGCACATAGAGCTCAGAGATTCATTTCTAAGAGATCTGTTTCCAAACCATCTATCCCTAAACATTGATGAAAATAGTTGTTTGGAACGGAGGATGGGCTTCATACTCGATGGAGTTATAAAATCAAGGAAGTTCACCTAGATATTTTTGAAACTTACAACTCAAAAGTCCAGTCAGAACAGCTCCATGAGAATGTTCTCATCTTCTCTCAGAAATATTGTTTGCACATCAAAGAAACCCAGCAAGCAGCCCCTTTGATGGGTATTGTTGCCATGGGGACAGATTTAACAAGGTTTCAAACCTGCCTCTTCTGTTACCTACAACCTTCCCCACGTTTCTCCTGGGGGAGTCTGCTTATCTAAAAACCAATCTACGAGCCTGAGCAACCAATCATGATTGAAACTGGATTCTGTCAGGAAGAAGACGCCCAAGGAATGCAGCGTTCTTTGGATGCCTGACATATATTTCAAAACTAAGGAATCCTTCAAGGTGTGTTTACTTTCTCCATCCCACCTCTTTTGAATTATGGTGATTTTTTTCTTCATTCAAGATTCCAGTAAAAAGCGATTTGCACCTGCCTTCTTTGCCTGTGAATGAGAGAAGGCGGTAATTAGGGTTCCCCAGAATTACTAAAGTTAATGGCTCAATAAAACATCAGTAGAAGTCATTAAAAAGAAAGATATTTACATTTTGTGAAGTCTACATTTGGTCCAAAATAAAGTGAGGGGAAATTGTTGGACTCTGCAAGAGGAAGTAATTGTAGCTGACTTGGCTTTCTCGTCAGCAAGGTATACAGATGGTCCACGCAACTGTATTCTTTCTGCTCGAGTGGACTTGGGAATGGAAAATAATAACCCCTTTCAACTGTGACACTTCATGTTGAATGCATTTGTTGCTTAAGAATCTTTTTTTTTTTTTTTAAATAGCCAGTGCTTCATTTGGTTCTCACACTGATCTTGAGAGGTAAGCAAACAGTGAGTATTGAAATCACTTTGCAAAGAAACTGGAACCCCAGATTTAATGATGTGGCTGGTTGCCACCAAGCACCATTGCCCTTCCAAGGCTCCCTCGTTTTCAGCCCATGTACTTTTAGAACATACGCAACATGATCCGTACCTGCAAGGATGGGACACAGGGATCAGAGCACTGGACTCTAGTCTCACAAACTACCTCAGGGATAGACTTATAGACTTGGTTGGAGCTTCAAGAAGAGTGGTGTTGGCTGGTGGGATGATGTCTGCACATCTCCGATCACCTCCACGTAGTGTCTTAGAACAAAGCAAACATAGCATAGAACAGAGAATAATGAGGAAGAAAGCCTTGTTCTGGATGAAACCAGTTCCTCCAGTCCAGGGAGCAGTTGGCTTCTCTTTTTATCATTAATTGACTTGAGATGGTTTATTGGTATGGATGCAACCAAAGAATGACTCGGGATGCTTGTGGTATCTATGGCACCTAACTTCGCTTTCCTTGTGAGTGACAGCTCTCTGAAGTCCATTTGGCATCATCTTTCTGTATCTATGTGTGTGATCAACTGGAAGCTCTCCTCCCTGATTCAGGGAGAGAAGCAAAAGGATGAAAATGTAGCCAACTCCTGTTTCCACATATAAAAATCCCTGGCCATCAGTCAGCCAATGGATTGCATACTCCTGGCTTGATGTGTTCTCCCTTTCCCACACAACCCACAGCAGCCAGAGTGTGGAGAAAGGGGGAGTGGTGTGTATGATAAGCTACAGGATATGGCCAGCCACAGAGGCGAGCTAGTGAAAAACCAAAGACTTGGTGAACTCTTCTACTGTGTCTGTACTTCCCCGTGAGTCCAAGAAATGGACAAATTCCTAGACAGAGAAAAAAATAGCACAACTTTTCTTTTGAATTTTATGGTCACTTAAATACTTTTCAGGTTTCTGTGACCTCTTGGACTAACTCATGGGATTTCCACACGTGGATTTACTGAATTGGAAAACAAGTGGCCTTGAGTGATATGAGTAAGATGTGAGATAATGGACAAAAAGAAATAAATAAAAATATTCTTAAGGAAAAGGGAGTAAGTGATGTATTCACACTAAGTGAGAACCAAACAGTGTCACGGGAATTTATTCACACCAAGTGAGAACCAAACAGTGTCACGGGAACTTCTGGGCGCAAAATGTTTGCAATGATGAGCATAGAAACAGTGATGGGAAACTGAGGTTCAGAAACACGACCAAGTGGAACGCCAAAAGGCCTCAAGGGGCAGATGTGGGGAGAGCTACTTCAGCCTAGAGCTGTTCCTCCGTGCTTTTAGTCCATTTCAAGTTTCTCTAGTTTTAATTGTATTTGATAAATAACTTTATGCTACTTTTGTTTAATTCAACCACAAGAGGAGCAATTTTATATATAATAAATTATATATGTACTTTTATATATAATACATATACTACTTTTATATATAATATATATAATATATATAGGTTAACATTATGGACCATAAGAAAGTATTTTTTTTCTTTAAAGAGGTTAGGTAGTCTGTGTCTTAAGAGTGAAAGCTAAAATAGTAGTGTGTGTTTCTTGCCCTCTTCCTTAAGGTCTTCTCTCTAGAATACTTTTCTAAATTCTGACTGACATGCTAAAAAAAAAAAAAAACTGTACAGAGTTAATCCATACAACGCAATGAGTTTAAAAATAAGTGTATAATTTATGCCTTAAACACCTGTGGCCTGCACAAGTTTCCTCCTAGATGCTATTTGCATGTGTGCAAAAAATCACACTTAACATATGCTCTATCCTTTTAGTAAAATTTAAGTAGACAATGTTGTTCATCTAGGCACTAGGCTGTACAGGGCATCTTTAGGACTCTTTCATTCTGTGAAACAAAGCATCATGCCCTTTGACTGCTGTGTCTGTATTTCCCTCTCTTCACAACCACTGACTACCACCCTTACTCTCTGCTTCTGAGAGTTCAACTCATTTAGACATATCATACAAGTAGCATTATGTCACATTTGTCCTTTGTCTGTAGGGTTTCACTTAGTGTGTCCACCAGGTACATTCATGTTGTCCCAAAATACCAGAGTTTTCTCCTTTTAAAAAGACTAACATTCTTTACACATATGTACCACGTAAGAACATGTACTGTTGGGTTGGAGAAATGGCTCAGAGGTTAAGAGCACTGACGGCTCTTGCAGAGGTTCTGAGTTCAATTTCCAGCAACCACACAGTGGCTCACAACCATGTGTAATGGGATCTGATGCCCTCTTCTGGTGTGTCTGAAGACAGTTACAGAGTACTCATATACACAAAATAAATAAATAATTTTTTAAAAAAGAACATGTACTGTTAGACATTTGGGTGCTCCTTCGTCTTGGCTATCATGAATAGTGTTGCAATGACTATCTGCATGGGAGTACAGATGTCTTTTCAAGATCCCAATTCCAAATCATTTGGATGTATGCCCAGCCGTGTGATTCCCTAATCATGTGGCCATTCTATTTTAATTTTCTGAGGAACCTTTATATTTGTTTCTATAGCGACTATGGCAATTTGCTTTCCCAACAATAACATACAAAGGTTCATTTTCTGTGTGTCTTTTCAAGCACTCATTTTTTAAAAACAAAACTATAATGATTATAGTGCAGAGCATAAGGCAGCCTACCGCTGTGGTTGAGCGTCTTTTCATATACCTACCAACCACTTGCATATCTATATTTACTAGAGAAGTATCTGTCTGCTCTTTTGCCCCCTTTAAAATCAGAATATTTGCTGGCTTTTTCTTATGGACCTAGAGATTCTTTATGTGTTTATGTTATGATAACAGCCTCCATTTTCTGTGGAATGCATTTCCTTTACTTGGTTGCTTTCTTCAATGCACAGAAGCATTTTGATATCATTTTGCTTGTTTGTTTGTGTCACCTTTATTTTTTCTATTATATTCCAGAAACCACTGCCACATCCGAAATCTGGAAGGCTTCCTTACATTTCACTTCTAGGGGGTCTATGTTTTCAGGCATTTAATTACTTAAGGAACTGATTACTCCTCTTCCCAAGGCTCAAGGGTCCCTGGGAAACAGGATAGAATGAGTAGCAGAGGCAGTGGAGGTGATAAACACAAGAAAACAGCATCTTCCAAACACATCAGGGCAGGGCAGCTGCACATAGGAACTCACAGAGGCTGGAGAGCATGCACAAGACCTGTGCAAGTTCAAGTCAGACCAGATCCCAGAATGGAGTGGAGACAGGACCATGAAATGCCACCATAGCTGAGGAATGACCAGCAATTCATAACTGCTGAGAGACAAAGAGTCCTTAAGAGTGTAGCCCCTGTGGGCAGTGGTGGCGAACGCCTTTAATCCCAGCACTCAGGAGGCAGAGACAGGCAGATCTCTGAGTTTGAGGCCAGCCTGGTCTACAGAGTGAGTTCCAGGACAGCCAGGACTTCACAAAGAAACCCTGTCTCAAAAGACCAACTTTCCTCCACCCCCCCCCCCAAAAGAATGTAGACCTTAGTAAGTCAACTGTGTAGAAGGTCACACATTCAAAACTATCCGGGCAGCAAAAATTGACTAAGGGTGTAAAGTATGGAATGAATGAGAGCTGATCTGGTTCAGTCCTTTGCTCAGCCACCCTGCACATTGCCCAGCCCCCAGTCAGCAATCAAATGATAAATGACTCTTCAAACTCTTCTCACCTTCTACAAAAATGAAAGTACAGAAAGGGGATGTGAGTCTTTCAAAGTCCTGAGGTCATTTTATGGTGGGAAACTAGGTAGGTTGTGGAAAGTTGAATTCAAGCTCGTGGAAACTGGGTCAGGACTGATAAAAAAAACTGATAAGCTGCTTAATGACCCTTTGTTGCCAAATCTTGGAGCCCAGACTGCTCAACAGGGATTAACAAGACTCTTAAGAAAGAACTAACTTGTAAGGCAGAAAAACTGGGTGTTAGCCAGTGCATATCCCCCTATGTGGACTTGGACAAGGCCCAACTTCTTTCTAGACAACAAATTCTAGTAGTGAAACTAACAAAAATAACAATAAAACCCCACATGTTTATTAGATTCTTGCTATGTCCTAGGTACTATGGCACAAGGTTTATATGAAAATGTACCTGCTAAGTGTTGAAATCATTTGGCAAAGCCACTGAGCTATTACGTTATAGAGTCAGGAACTCTCCCTAACAGGCCTTCTTAAACACCTTTACTCAAGAAACTTTGGGTGGAGAAATTTTCGAGTAAGTTCTGGGGTGTGTGTGTGTGTGTGTGTGTGTGTGTGTGTGTGTAAAATAAACATACAAGTCAAGTATTACTGATAATAAATCACATTAAGTAGTTCAAAATAATTGTTTAGTAAGTGTATAATTTCATCATTTGTTAGAGATTAAAGCAAATTTTTACACTTTGATAAGATAGATCTACTCATTTATTTTCACATAAAAATTACTGTGTGGCACAGAACTTCAACATTTTCAGAACGGACCTATGTTTTGATTTTATAATAGCAAGGCTGAGGATGTTACTTTTCATAAATAGCTATCACAAAGTGCATATTTAAGACAATTTCAGGAATTATTAAAAATTCTGTCTTAATCATACATCAAAATTATGTAATTTTTTTAAACTGAAACTCAAGTTAACAATTCAAACACAATACAAACATCCCATCAGTTGATATGTACATGCTAAGAAATGGCAACGAGAAAGAATGAACTCTTTGTTTTCCATAATTAAAACATCTTGTTTCTTTAAGGGCAGAAAGTGTTCTATGCACCACAACCACTCTGTAGTTTGCAACATTAATAGTCTCGAATCTGAGCTGAGACGTTTCAGGCAAGGTTCATCTGCACTGGGTGGTCTAACAGCAAACAGTACAAAGTGCACATACTGTGTGTACAGAACCAAGGCCATGTGGAGTCAAACAATGCAGCATGGATGAGCACAACACTTTGGATGTATTACAAGCTCAATTTCCAGTTACTCTTTGGTCACCGTGTGCTCAGACATCTTTTACTTCTGCCAAACAATTGTGAGCCTCACGTGCTGTCATGTGATCACATACAGCAATGGTTCTCTACCTTCCTAGTGCTGAGACCCTTTAATTCAGTTCTTTGTGTTGTAATGTCCCTTAACCATAAAATTATTCCATTGCTACATCATAATTGTAATTTTGCTATTCTTATGAATCATAATGTAAATATCTAATATACAACCCCAAGGGGGTTCATGACCCATAAGTTGAGAGCCACTGACATGCAGGATAATAACTCAACAGCTTAAGAAACTGGCCTTTAGAATACTGGACCAGACTATCTAAATTCCAACTCAACTCTAAAAGCTTTAAAGAGTTTTTGACACAGTGTGTTAGCACCAGTCATTATGTGAAATATGAGCAAATCAACTTAAAATTGGGATTTTGGCTCACAGTTCCTATCCATGGTCTGTTGGTATCATTGTTTAGAGGCCTGAGGCAAAGACATGGTGAGATGTGATTGAAGAAAGTCACTTACTTCATGGACAGGCAGGATGTTGCCAGGGTCCCAGTATTCCACCACTCAGCAATGGCACCATAGGCAGAGATCAAGTTTCTAAGACATGAGCCTTTTGGGGACATTTGAAATCCAAACTATAGCACACAATAAACTTTATATACCCTAGAACTTATTATATATAATATATATATATATATATATATATATATATATATATATAGTGTAACTTAAAAGATACACTTATATACCTAGATCTCTTTCAACTAAAGAGAATTGTTCATCTGGGAGGCCATACACACACACACATGAAAAACAAAAGCACTTGAGATTCCCAATTGTCTGGGGTGGGAAACTATTACTTTAAAAACAAAAAAAAAAAACCAAAAAAACAGCTTCAACATGCAAAAGTCTTACCAGCTGGATTCTGCACTTCATCAGTTTCTTCATCATGTACTTCATCATGTCAGAGAGTTAGCAAGGTGGTTTCATTACTTTGTTCCCTCAGCCTAGCTCCCTGATTTACATGGGGGATACGAAGAGCACCCGGCAATAAGTAATGATTTAGTATCTACATTCCAGATACCCTTCCTTGCCACTTTCCAACCTCTGCACTTGGGTTGGCCATGGACGGGGGTGGGTAAGCTTATGTAAATCACTAAGTGATAAGGGCTCTGACATCCTTTGCCCAGCTGTTTCAACACATAGTAAATGTCCCTTGTTAAGGGATCAATCTGTCTATAGCTTCTCTTCTGGCCCTACCACTTCCAGGCTCTAGTTTTTGAAACATCTCCATTTGAAATTATTCCATCTTCTGTAGGCAGCTGTGATACCCAGAGAGCTGGCTAACCATCACTTCCCAGATGTCTGTGTGGATGCTTTGGGAGAGACTGTGATTTGGATCAGGGCGTGGCATAAAGCAGATTACTCTCTCTAGGTCAGTCCAGACCCCCAAGGAGGGCCTTAGTAAGACAAAGAGTTGGAAAGAGCCTGAATTCACTCTGCCTGGTGGAGATGCTGGGTTATAGGCCTCCCCTTTCACCTCATGGTAGTCAGGAAGGAAGAAGGATGTTCCTGACTCTCAAGACTTCAGATCAAAATTAGAACCCACTGACTCACTGGTCTTTTAACACCACCATCTTGCCTGTGTAGGATGTTGACTGCAAATTAGAAGACTTCCCTTCCTCCACAATTACATAAGACAATATGTGATAAGTATTGAATATCTGTCTCCTCACCTATCTGCCTGACTCTTCTAGAGAGGCTCATCTGACCCAGACATGGTTTTCCCTATGGGCACCATTGAAGTGAAAGGTGCAGAGTTTGGCCACACTGCTCAGTGCAGCCCTTTGTAGACTTTTCTTGTCTGCCCCTTCCCCCCAGACCTCTCCCTGTTCTCATCTCTTCTGTTGAGTCCTGTGAAGCTTTGGTGAAAGCTGGAGATCTTGTGATAGGTTAAATGTCCACATGATTTGTGCTCCTCACAGAAAACCCTGCTTGCTGCCAGGGACTCCGAACGGCAAATGTTCCTTAACATTTTGCCCATTGTGTGTTTTCCTTCCTTCCATTTTGTTTGTGTTTCTTGGAGATGGAGAAGATAGGACAGAGAAGGTGGGGTGGGTGCCTACTTCATTGTTGACCTTGTCATGCACTCACAGGGGGGAAGGGAGTTCAAGTGGTTAGGGACACCAAAAGCCCCAAGCTACCCCACCCTTTCCCACCTTGGCGTCCAGCTCCATTTCCAAGCTACAGGGTGGTTTCCAGATAAGTGTTCTGATTGACTGGCACTAACCCAGGGTCCCACACTGCCGTCCTTCTGGCAGTTTCTCAAGAGTTCCTCATGCACCCAAGCACATTTGTAACCTCTATCCTTCCCCACCAAAACTAACATACAAGAAAGAAAAGCCTTTCTGTGCTATTTCTAAAAACAGGAGTCAGTGTTTGAAACCACCTGTATGCATATAGACATTGGCCAGTTTGTGAAATAATAGCATAAAACAAACAAACAATCACAGGGCTGGTAGCACACACCTTTAGTCGCAGAACTTGAAGCCAAGGTTCCTGGCCAGGTTGGCAAGGACCACATAGTGAGACTATGTCTCTAGCCATTAGAGCAAGAACCATGTTTATCTTACTGTGCTTGGTTCTCAGTATGGAGCAAGTTTTATTTGCATGCTCCTTTTACGGATAACAAATCTAACTTGGTGAGGAGTGGGGGTTGAAAGGGTGAACTTTAATTATTTACATGTATTATGTAAGCATAGAGGTGAGACCCAGGCTAAGTGAGAACAGCTCCTGCTCAGTCAAGAGTGAGCTCATTCGCCACCAGAGTCCTCAGAGGTCCCAGCTGGCACATAGCAGTGAATGAAGGATGGGCTATTCCAGGCCTTGAGTTTCTTCATGGAGGTAAGCCAAGGGTCTGTCTGCCCCTCTAGGCCCACTATCACAGAGACACACATGGCAAGCTGGAGTGAACACAACTCATATAGGGTCATGTATAGGGGAGTGACCAGGCTCCTTGGCATTGTCCACATGCCTCCACATAATCAAACATCATCACCATTAAAATTGTCTGACATGATACCCTCACCATAACTACCATGATGGGCCTGAGTGCAGCCCACTCCAGTCTGACCTGAATCTAACTTTTAACAAGATAAATGGACCATGGCCCTGTGTCACTACCAGCAAATAATATAACCAAGGCTCCAGATCAAGTAAGTGGAACTCTTAAAACCTAAGCAGATCACGCTATGTAATAATATGCTTGTTCTTAAAATGCCTTCGGAAGTTTGCCATATGTATATCAATTCTTATCAGGAAGGCCTGGAAGCCCTTCCCCTAAGTTGTAAGACTAAGATTATCTCAATTGGGTGATGCAATGGGAGTGAGCTACCATAGAAGAAAACTTCCTTGTCTGCAGAAATCCTCAGCTTGTTGGCACAGACAAAGTCTAGAATCAAAAAGGAATACCCAGACATGGTGACTCATGTCTGTAACTGCGGAACCTGAGGAGTCAAGTCAGGAAGCTCGCCCATGACTTTGAAACTAACCTGGCCTACAGAGTACATTCTAGTCTAGTCTAGCCTGTACTATAGAGTGAGAATCTGTCTTAAAAATAAAACAAAAACAAAGAAATGAGACTAGGGGAAGAGTCAAAGTACCAAGGCATTACATGTTTTCTTTTTAAATTTTATTTATTTTAAAAAATTTTTGTGCCAGTACATATTGTATGTTGAACATATAGTGATCTCATAGACCTCTGCCCTGCTCCACCACACTAGTCCTCCCTTCCCTTAGTCACTTGCAGTCTACTTCCCTCTTACATTCGCTCATGAATTTGTGCAGCTGTATAAAATCTAGGAGGCACAACTGAGAGAACCCATGTGATATTTATCATTCTAAATCTAACTTAATTTGCTTAATACAAATGTCGCGTTGTTGATGACAGAAGGTGGAAAGCCATTTCTGTGTGTCCTGATGGTCTGCAAAGTAGCTCTGACTGAGCCCCATGGGCACTGTACACGCTGATGGCTGGACTATCTAGAGCAGTGCTGCAAAGCAGCTGGAAGTTCATGCTGTTAAGACCTCCCCCCCCCATCCCCCGTGTGTGTGTGTGTGTGTGTGAAAATATATTTTTTAAGGAAACCTCTCTCTGTTTTCCCATCTCTGACATTAGCTAAACCCCAATGGCATATACACATAGAGCAATGAGCTTTCCAACAGTTCCTTCTTGGGTTGGTATTTTGCCACACCAAACTTGAAATCTGTCCACCTAATGTTCCTACGTCTCTAGCCTCGATGATCCCGAAACCACCTCCGCTTCTTGCTGTAACCGGGTTCTGCCTGCGCTGTTGCTTCATGCTGTTCTTCAAAGCACACCTGGCTGTCTGATGCCTATCTTGCCTTGCCCAGAGCACTACGGTTTGTGATATCATGCACATACTCATTAAAATACACAAACTGGTATTTGTCTGTGTATCCTCAAATTGTCAACATCATTCCCACTAGCATACTTACTGTATCTTGGAAAACACATGTTTATTAAGCAAAACATCCTTAATGTTAAGAATAAGTTGTACTACACTGTTTGCTCCTACAATTCTAGTCTACACTTAGCATCTAATTTCGAGTAGAGTTTGTGATCATCATATTAAATTTAACACAGCGCTATGCAATCCTGTTCTATAAAGAGCGCTATGGTTTCTAGGAACTTTGCCAGGGCGTATAATTTCTAGGAATCAGTGGACTTCACAAACAAAACGTTCAATTTGCCCTGTTCAACTCAGCCTTCCTAATACGGGTCTCTGGTTCCATTTGCACGCTGTCTTTTCTCTTTTATGTATCTGTTCATAGATGTATTTGTGCATGGTTTGTTTATGCAAAAGATTCTTGTCAGCTATTTTTAAAAAGGCATAACCATTAAATAATCCTATAAATATTTATTGAGCATTTGTCATGTGCCAAGAGCTAGCTAAGATGTTCAAAGCCAACAGCATTGAACACTGGCCTTAGGTTCCTTCATGTCAGTAAGGCAGATAGGCAACTAAGAAGATGTTCATAATTTGTGGCATGACATGCTGTACCAAAGATTACAAGGTCCTTTGGGTGGAAAAGCTTAGGAGGTAAAGGTTTATATTTGAAGCATGTATAAATTTACGCCTGACCAATCACCTAAGCAGAGAGGCAAAGTTATTTATCATTCTAAAAAAAAGTGTACTTTCTGATATCCGGTTAATTGTGGTTTATCACTTCAGCTCCCCCTGCCTCCTCCCCGAGGCATAACCTTGAGCCACACATAATCTAAGCACAACATGAGGACTCTGTTATCCTGCTCAGGGCATCCCTTCCATGGAAGCTGGGGCAGAAGGAAACACAACCAATGACATTGGGCTGGGGAGTTAAGTCCGTCAGTCCACGGACTGCACTTTAGAACCTCTTTGACATGGTCCTAGACTCTGAGCATCTCTTCTTGTATCAGCCACATTTGATCCTTTCTCTGTCCACCTCTTCCCTCTTAATTATCTGTGTTTAAAAGTATAATGCCCTACCACCTATGTCTTTCCATTATGGACGTCTATCATAAAAGCTACCTCTAGGATCTTCTCAACATGACTACAGTTGGCATAAAACATTTCTACTCAGTCCCATCTCTGTTTGGGGCCTTGGGGATGCTCAACATGTTAGAGTAGTCAGGGTCCCCCACGCTCATTCCAGCCCTCGCTTTCATCTCTTCAAGCATGACTTGTCTTCTGTCGTCCTGCCATGTTGGCGACATTGGCTTGGGCTTTACCAAGTATAGTGTGTAGAACCTCCAGATCTTTCCTTCTGCTCTTCAGTCTCTCTAAGCCCTCATGCTTCTATCTGACCTCATGTTAGTTCCAGGCTTGCAATGGCCCAAGCCCCAGGCTTGCAAGAATTCTTTCTTTCATATTCCAAACTTTTCTTTATTCACAACACTGTGGTTCTCCTTGTTTGGCTTCTTTCATGAGACCCCAAATTTGAGAAATCTTTCTCTCTTTCAGTATTTGTTTTCCTGGAAGTCAGTAACGCTGCTATGAGTACTCTTAAACTATGGGTATAAAATGCTCCAGAAACTATTAGGGATTTACTTAGAACAAAACCAACTGGCTTAATATTTCAAAAAAAAAAATATGTATCCCCACAAATCAAAACAATCAAAGCAGTTCCACAGAGACACAAGCCACCCAAGCTATCTCCCACTACTACTTTTGCCTTTGAAATCGTAAAAGAAAACACAGAGGTGGATTCATCCTTGTTGACTGTCTTCAAAGTCAAGGAATAGTTGCAGGTGTTTCAGGATACCTGGGCTTTTTTGTCCACTGTAAAAATATGGCTTGCATCTTACAGAGAAAAGGATGAAGTCTAACACAATATATCATTTCTCTTAAACAATCAGGGAGGCAGTGTTGAGGCTAGAATTGACAACTGGATCTCAAAACTTGTTTTCTTTTCCCTTTTCCACAATGAGCAAAGTAAGTATCATTCAATAGCAAAATAACAGTGCAGTCATGGTTTTTTCGCCCTGTATATGCTATTTATAGCATATGATGTTCTTTGAAAAATCAATGAATGTAATGCATTTGCGACTGTTTCCTGCTTTGGGAGAGAGCATAATGTACTAACTTGGATGTTCCTGGTGACTGACAGCTGTACCTTTGCTTTCCAATCATCTCTGGGTCCTACAGTTTGGATGTGGAATCTGCAGTTACTGCAAAGAACCAACATCAAGGTTGAGAAAATTAAGCCTGCTGTGATGGCTTGTTCCACACACCTTGCAACAGAACCTCGTGTTGAAGAAAGGGTCCTTCCTGTGCACACAAACACAGATTTCCCCCCCCCACCCCCCAAGTGGCTCCAGCTCAAAGAATGGCTGACAAGTCTCAGCAAAATCAGAGCTCTCGTCTGAGCATAAAGAAGCCTCTGTGGCATGCAGAAAAGCATCTCAGCTGACATTCTGGCAGCTGAGCCACAAGAGTCCCCAGGGTTGAGAGTTCAGCCGTTAAATATAACTTTCTTACCATGAATATCCACCCAAGCTCTCCTGGAAAGTCTGTGACACAGAATGTCCCAATAAAGGTGATAGACTCCGTGAAGTCTTTCCTATGGAATGGAAAGCTAGGACAGGGTGGCCAGTCCCGAATTACTCATGCACAAAACACCTGTTTTCCAAAGAAAGAAGAATCGAGTACTCATGAAAACAATATAGGTAAAAAGTTGAAATGATAACTGTGCTCTTCACGTATGAGGGGGATTCAAAAGGTTGATGTGCTGCTATTTTGTGAAATTTGCTTTTTGGTAACTTATGTATCATGTATACACAGTTTTTGAAACTCAAAGCCCACTCCCATGATGCACTTCCTCTAACAAAGCCGACCCTTCTAACACACACCTACTCCAATAAGGCCAAGTTTCTTAATCCCTCTCAAGTAGCACTCTCTGGTGACCAAGCATTCAAATATGTGAGCTTATGGGAACCATTCCTACTCAAACCACCACACCATGAAAACTAGGTTAAATGGGTCTTCCACAGTTCCCATTCAAGCTGCCCTGCATTCCACTTGGTGTAGGTAGAATAAAATAACATTTTTTAAATAATGTCTTTAGCCAATACTAGAAACCACAAAGGACAGAGACTCTTCCTTTGTTGTTCCCCATTGTGTCTGTGTCTCTGCACCTGGTTCAGTATTATCTCATAGTTTTTTTTTTTTTTTAAAGAAGAACAAGATGATAAAATACAACAACCTGTGGAGAACTTATTTGTTCTGAATACCCCAATGGCGTGTTAATATAGTAACTAGTTTCTAGTTTTCTCTGCCTCGTGATCCTTTCTAGTATCTATAACCAATCTTACATCTAAGCTGGATGCAGATCTAACGATTATATGTGATTCATCATTTTATAGGATAAGCACACAAAAGTAATTCAAATGTTTAGCGTGTAAACATTTGTGGAATATTTGATCTTATCCATGTGTATAGATTTACCATCACATCTTCACATTCCACTAACATTACTAGCTCTTTCTGTGTCCATATATAAATCAGAGTTTATAATTTCCTGAGACTTTCATTAACAAATTAATACAAATCAAGTGATCTAAATGACTGGAAACGTATCCTGTCACAGTGTTGCAGCTAGAAGCCCAAAACCAAGGTTGTCAACAGAGGTGGTTTCTTTCAGAGACTCTGCAATCCACTTGTAAACAGTTGAGTTAGAAGCTAGCCTGGATTACATAGAAACTGCAAGCATACACTGAGCTACACAGTGAAGGCCTGTCCCAAAATCTCAAGGGCTAGAGGCATAGCCTAGTGTTAGAATGCTTGTCTATCTGACATGTGTGAGGTGTTTGCATCACAACATGAAACTAACTAGCTAGCTAGCTAGCTAACTAACTAACTATATAAAAGAAGATAAAGAAAGAGTTTTTCACCTAAGGATAAGAAATTTATAAGATAAACTGTTAAGTATGAGGTTAAAAAAAAGTGTAGCTTCCGGTCTGGGCCAGAGCACTGGGCAGATCTTGGGTGGCAGCTCTGCCCCCAACATCCAAGAACCCAGAGGAAGCAGGGATCCCAGGCACTCGAACTCAGGCAGTATCCTAGGTAAGAAGACAGCAGGGCCCGCCCTAAACAGGGAATAACTGGGAACCAAAAGGACCCAGGAAGTCTCTCCCGGCCCGGAACACCGGTTCCTTCCGGTCTGGGACAGAGCACTGAGCAGATCTTGGGTGGCAGCTCTGCCCCCAACATCCAAGAACCCAGAGGAAGCAGGGATCCCAGGAGCTCGAACTCAGGCAGTATCTTAGGTAAGCAGACAGCAGGGCCCGCCCTAAACAGGGAGTAACTGGGAACCAAAAGGACCCAGGAAGTCTCTCCCGGCCCGGAACACTGGTTCCTTCCGGTCTGGGCCAGAGCACTGGGCAGATCTTGGGTGGCAGCTCTGCCCCCAACATCCAAGAACCCAGAGGAGGCAGGGATCCCAGGAGCTCTAACTTGGACAGTGTCTTAGAAACTAGTTCTCAGATCTAAGGCCTGGATCAGACCTCTGCCAGGTCTGCTGTTGTGTGGACCCCGGATTCCACCTGAGACATACTGGAAGGTCCACTCAATCCAGATCCACAGAGGAACAAATGAACTCAGAGCTTCAGACAACATATCCTGAGATATTCTAGAGGAGACACTGCACCCAGAACAGCAGACACCTAGCTGTACTACTACCTTGGAGGCACCATATCCTGAGGCATTCTAGAGGTACCACTGTAATCAGTGCAGTTGGAAAAGATCACAGAGACATCTGGACCCCTAGGAGATCAGACACAAGCTAGATAACTAGAAAGACAGGCTTCAGTCAGAGACAGCAAGTACAGGCAGCACTAGAGTTAACCAGATGGCAAAAGGCAAGAGCAAGAATGTAAGCAACAGAAACCAAAATTACATGGCATCATCAGAACCCAGCTCCCCATCAGAGCAAGCCCTGAACACCCCATCACACCAGAAAAGCAGGAATCAGAATTAAAATCACTTCTCATGATGATGATAGAGGGCTTTAAGAAAGACATAAATAACACTCTCAAAGAACTTAAGGAGAGCACTGGTAGACAGATAGAAACCCTTAAAGAGGAAACACAAAAATCCCTTAAGGGATTTCAAGAAAATGCAACAAAACGGGAAAAGGAATTAAACAGAACCATGCAGGATCTAAAAATGGAAGTAGAAACAATAAAGAAATCACAAAGGGACAATACCCTGGAGATAGAAAACCTAGAAAAAAGATCAGGAGTCATAGACACAAGTATCACCAACAGAATACAAGAGATGGAAGAGAGAATCTCATGCGCAGAAGATACCATGGAAAACATTGACACAACTGTCAAAGAAAATGCAAAATACAAAAAGCTACTAACCCAAAGTATACAAGAAATCCAAGACACAATGAGAAGGCCAAACCTAAGGATAATAGGTATAGATGAGGGGGAAGATTCCCAACTAAAAGGACCAGTAAATATCCTCAACAAAATTATAGAGGAAAACTTCCCTAACCTAAAGAAAGAGATGTCCATAAATATACAAGAAGCTTACAGAACTCCAAATAGTTTAGAACAGAAAAGAAATACTTCCCGCCATATAATAGTCAAAACATCAAATGTACAAAACAAAGAAAAAATACTAAAAGCAGTAAGGGAAAAAGGCAAAGTAACATATAAAGGCAGACCTATAAGAATTACACCAGACTTCTCACCAGAGACCATAAAAGCCAGAAGATCCTGGACCGATATCATACAGACCCTAAGAGAATACAAATGCCAGCCCAGACTACTATACCCAGCAAAACTGTCAATCATTATTGATGGAGAAACCAAAATATTCCATGACAAATCCAAATTTACACAGTATATCAACACAAATCCAGCACTTCAAAGAATAATTGATGGAAAACTCCAACACAAGGAGGGAAACTACAACCTAGAAAAAGCAAGAAAGTAATCTTCCAAAAACCCCAAAAGAAGATAGTTACACAAACATATCTCCACGGATGTTAGCCCAAAAGCTTGGATTAGTGAAGACTCAACCCACAGACCACATGAAGCTCATGAAGAAGGACGACCAAGAGGGGATGCCTCAGTTCTACTTAGAACAAGAAATAAAAAAGCTCAAGGGAGCAAATAGGGAAACAAAACATGGAACAGAAACTGAAGGAGGGGCCATCAGGATACCTTTCCACCTGGGTATTCACCCCATGTACAGCCACCTAATCTGTTATTGACTCCAGGTGGAAAGCAACAATACCAAACAACCAGAGCCCCCCAGGGTCTAAACCACCAGCCTGGGAACACATAGGAAGGGACCCAAGACTCCAGAGGTATATGTAGGGGAGGATGGCCCTGTCCCATAAAAAAATGAATGAAAAATGAATGAATGAACACACGGGGGGGGATGTGAGGGTGGGGAGGGGATAGTGAGGGGGTAGGTGTGGTCACTGCCTCATAGAAGCATGAGGAGGGGGATGGGATAGGTTTCTGGGTGGTGGGAGGAAGTAGGCTAAGGGGATAAAATCTGAAACATAAATACTACAACCAATTTTAACAAGCGGGAAAAAAAGTCTTCAGAACCATCATCTTTAAAAAAAAATGTCAGCCCCCTGGGGGTGGGAAATTTTTTTTTCTTGATACTAAAACTTGTTCTGAGAATTGTATATTGCAGAATACACAGCCTTGGTGTATCTACTCATCAAGCAAACTGAGCAGACCTGCCCAAACCTCTGATGTCCTGGAATTCCATCTGGATTCAGTGAAGACACAGCATCAGAGGCTTATCAACTTACTCTCCCCCCAACCCCTCTTCTAAAATCTCAACGCCCTTAATCAGCTTGAAGAAGTTAAAGAAGAGTCAGCGCCCCTATTCCCTGAGCTTGGGGACTAATGTGATTAATAATGGTCTGTCTTTCTAGGGACAAGTAGTGGTTTTGTTGGAACAGGGGGGATTAGCTAGGACTTACTGCATAGCCATAACCTACTGGTAGAAATCTGTATAATTATAATCAAGATGAAGTTATAATTTCTTAAATGGTACAAAATTTACTTTGATCTCAAATTTAAGGTTTTCATTGGTACGAGCCTCTTATTAATATAAAAATGAGATGAATATTGATACGCTCATGGGCATTGTGCCTGTATAACACATTTAGGAATACAATGCCTAGACCCAGCCCTTTTTTAACTTTTTTAACTGATTTGGGATGGTTAACCTATGAGTTAAGGGACTATAGCAAATTCATATTTTTGAGTTTATTGTTAGGGTGTTTTCCATATTTTACTTAGAAATAGCTGAGAGGAGTGAACAGACAACAGTCCAGGTTACCTTACATGGATAGTTGGTTTTCAAAACATCAGAAGTCCATAGAACTGACGCTACAAATATTTATATATTAATGTTCATATTGATTAGAGACCTGTCTGCTCCTGACAGCTTCCTGTCGTGGATTCTAAGAAGAAATTGAGCATCCTTGGAGTTACTCCAGTTGTGTGGTAACAGCCACTAGGCAAGAATTGCCTCTCTCCATCTACAGACAAATTACTGTCCAGAAAAGGACACACATGCAGAATAGTCGACTGATTATATCTGCCTAGACAGAGTAATCAGTCCTTAATAATCCTGCATCACCAAGGTCTGTCAGATGATTCTGGGCCAGAAGGCTGAAGATTTGATGCTCCAACGTTCGGTAGTATAGGGGCTTTTCAGGTGTTCAGAGGTCTCTATAAATTGGCTAAGTTTTAGAAGCTATGCTTTGTGCTTCCCACAATTATAGTTAACTCAGTCATTCTGGATTTCTGATAGGGTTGAAAACTTATAGCTATTTACCGTAAGAGAAAAGATTTGAGTGGATGGTCGTCAGCTGACATTCATCCTAAAGCCAGGTTCAGAACTAAATGTTTTAGTTAGGATAGATGACAGAGGTGCTGGTTAGTCAACAAAATGATGGACTGGGTATTAGGACTATCTTGTACCTCACTGGTACAAATTGGCATAATTATGCTCTAATTGTATTTTGAGAGAAAAGTTTCATTTTAACAGGAAGGGTGATGTGTAGGAGGAGCTAAGGTAGGAGGAGTACTGAGAGGAAGAAAAGGAGTAAGAAGAGGAGGAGAAGAAGGATAGGAGAAGGTAGGTGATGAAAGAGAGAAAGAGGGGGGAGACAGTGAGGCAGATATTCATGTATCTCCACCAGTCAAAGATAGTTGTTATAGCTAGGTTGGTCAGTGGGTTACACCTCTGATTGAACAATTCCAAACTTATAACGCTTATGATTAACATTATTTAAAAAAAAGATGTATAAATGCAGAAAGGAAAAGGGGGCATGGGATAGGGGTTTTCTAAGGGGGGGAAAGGGGGAAAGGGGATGGCATCTGAAGTGTAAATAAAATATCTAATAAAAAAAATAAAAAATAAAAAATAAAAAAAGTGTAGAGCCCTGTACATAAAGTGAAAAACTAATATCACAAGATTTGCATAATATATGATAGGAAGCTGCCAAAAAAGTGTTGACATTGGTTGCAGAGAACTTGTTGGCCAGAGGCCATGCTAAGAGGGAATGCTTTTGCTCTAAAACATTTTGTACCTTTTGAGCGTTGGACACTGCGAATATTCTGTCATGAGTTGTTGATATATTTCACCAATTTCAGATTCACTCCTAGAATTATTTTAAGTTATTTAAAATTATCAGTTATTCATGGGCAGTTGTGAATATGATTCATCTTGTTTCCTTCCCAGAACTCACTAACTAGACAGAAAACAACTTTTCTATTCATA
This sequence comes from Arvicanthis niloticus, assembly GCF_011762505.2. NCBI lineage: Eukaryota > Metazoa > Chordata > Mammalia > Rodentia > Muridae > Arvicanthis > Arvicanthis niloticus. The sequence continues at coordinate 26,732,399 of NC_047671.1, forward strand.
AGTCAACAAGGACACCAAGAAGAAAGAAAAAGGCAAACTTGTATGCATGGTTCCAACCTTACATGAAAGGAGAAAAGTTAGAATTCTTTACCCTAGAAATGAGGATTTCTGAGAGTAGAGGATCAAAGAGAACCAAAATATAGGGAAATTGCAAAGTGACAATTGCATAGTCTATTCAGAAAGGACAAAGTGGATGAATTGGGACTTGGCTTCCCTCTGGGGAATGAAGCTAATGCAGAAACAGAGTAGCAGCTTTTTTTTTTTTTTATTGTGTGCTGAAATTCATCATGACAACATATGCTTTATTATTTCGAAAAATGCCTTTTATTGCTCAAAATGTTATACTTGAAAGTTCAGTGACATGAATAAACTTTACAAAACAATAAATGACCAAAATTGACCCAGAAAGTAATAGTTAGATGTAAACTGACTAATGGACCAAGGATGAAACTGGAGAAAATGAAAATAAATACTCTCCTTATTATTATTGCAGTTAATGTTTTCTCAAATTTTCATCAAATATTGCTTTCAGACAAGAAAATTCTTAGGAACAATAAATATGAGAAAAGTAAATTTGATTCATGTAAAGTGGCATGTGTCAGTAATTAAAAATTATTCAGTGATGTGATTCATTTGATTATGGACTAGTCTAATTGGAATCTAAGAAATTAGATTCATCCATGTGGTAAAAAAATTACTCTCTGACAAGTAGTTTGTCCTAATGTTTAAAAACTGAAACCAACAATAAACAAAAATAGAAACCTTGAATGATTTTAATATAATTCTCTATCGATCTTTGACAGAAACAAGACAGTATTGGGAATAGAAGGCAAAGTGAGACTTGTCTGTCTTCCAGGAATTTATTCAATTGTTATATTTCAATTTCTGAAAAGCCAGAAGAAATTCTTCCTCAACAGTCAAAAGATTTGGATGTTAAACAATTTGATGCCCACCTTTAAAAAAAAAAAAATGTAACTCTTTGAAATCACTCAGTCATTAAGCAAATAACTTTGGAATGTTTCCAATCACAGAAACACTCTTACATAGCTTACTGGATCAGTGTGGAATAAGATGATGCCGTGAATTCAAGAATATACATGGTCGTGATCATGGGCACTACGACAATGCATTACATTTCACTGAAACACTCTGAGTGATAAAGCTAGAACCCTCACGTAGTAATTGTGACCAGAAGTTCCTCAGCTCTGGTGAAGATAGAGAGGAGGCCCAGACAGATGAGGAAGCTATTAGGTCACATTCTAGGGAGCATGGGGGAAGGAACCTCCTTTAGGAGCTGAGATTTCTGGGCTGGTAAAGGCACCTGTGAGGGCCGACACCAAATGATACAGGACAATATCATCTGTAATGGTTGCAAGATGGAAGGAGATCCCCCAAAATCAGAGAAATAAGTCAGCCATAGACATTAAAACTGTGCAATAGATAGCCTCAAATGCCAGAACTACAAAGGCCAAAGAGATACATAGAAGTATGAATATAAAATAATGCTCAGGAAAGATAAATGCAATACTATAACTAAATCAAAAGTTTGCACATTGAGAATGGTAGCCAGAAATCATGAACAAAGAGTCGATAGATTTAAAAATCTATTTTAGTTTCTCTGGCCATGTTACATAAGTTTGTACTTTTTTAAAAAAGGAGTATCTTTTGTTGCTCCCAAAATAATCACTTCTGCTGAATCATAGGAGACATGTCCTGACTGCAAAAACTTCCAAAGGAACGCACATGTGGTTTTCTTCTTATCCCTGAGTCCACAGATGTCCCTTTATGCTGGCCTGAGGAAGCCATTTATAAATAAAAGACAAACTCAAACATATCGACAGCACTAAGCGAACACAGTGGACTTTTAAAAAGAACGCATAAAGTTGGGAGGCAAAATGTTGCGTTAGTCAGGGGAGGAAATGGTCAGGAAGTCATGGGGGAATGATCAAAACACATTACAGATATGTATGAAATTCTCAAACAATTAAACTCTGAAGGGGAAAAAAAGGACATGCTCAATTACGTCTTTTCATCGAATGCCAACAACACCCAACAACAGTGATGCCTTATTTCCTCTGGAAAATCCATGTTATTAATGACTCTTTATAATTGGAAGAGCATATAGAAATCAAGTCTAGTGGATTTTAATTCTGTTCCACTGGGTGGCTCAGGATTCCATTCCTCAGATAATGAGGTGACATGTTGAACACGCTGGTGCAGTTCCTTTGTCTCTCCTCCCACACTCTGCCCTGGAAAGCCAAACACACAAATAATTAATCAGAGTAACACTGAAATATCTGATTCCATACTGATGTGTCCAAGCTTGGCAACATAGGGAAGTCAGATGAGGGGCCTTAAAAACAGAGTCTGAGACCCCGAATTTGATCTACCTCCCAAATCAGTGTCTCACAATGCAGCCCGACAACCAGCATCAGTTGAAACCTCCCCCTTGTAATTCTGATGAAATCCAAATATGGAACAACCTTTCCATAGAGGACTAGAAAGAGGGTGACATCTGGCCTTTACTGGAATGCTTCCAGTTGCAGGAGCGTCGTCTCCATAGAAACGTAAGGATTATGACATGATAATGATCTTGGCCCTGGAGTCGGCCTAACTCTTGTTACGCTTTCTCATGTCATCCGGAATCGAGAAGCCTCCTCATTCTCAGGACAGATAAAGTGGACTAACTGGTGATGACTACTGCTTCATGGCTGTGCCTCAGGGAATGGGCCAAGGCCATTGTGAGACCACTGTAGCCCATCGTCTTTTTTCCACTCTTGCCTGATTCCTAACTTCTCAGCAAGCTGTAAGGGTGTTCTAAGCAAACCTCCAACCTAGATTCTGCTTTTCCAGATGACCCAAGCTATGCCTCTTTGCAGAAATCTCATCTAAGGAGGAAAGGATTGGGCTGAGCTGTAGATGGAACCCTACAGCAACCTCTGCCTTCTCCCAAATGTTCTAACCATGCATAATTATGGATCCAAACAGCTCAGTGCTTTAACAATGTGATGCTCTGACTTGAACACAACTCTCCAAGTCTGGGCCTTCCAGGCTAGCCTATAGGGTGAGTTTATACTATTCATACTTCTATAATTTACCCAGCGATTAGATCAGCTTCCTAGAGACCCAAAAATGTAGTTGGTTTATTGGCCCTTGTGTTTTCCAACCACTCCCAATATTTCTTTCTGTCAAGGCAGCTCCCTCTCCTTGCATCCAAACATCTCCACTCCTCAAAGAACTGCCTACACTTTACAGCTGGCTGTATTTCTTAGCCATGTTTAAACACATACACCAAATATGGGCAAAGCTCTGGGAGACTGGAGAGAGATGAAAGCCTTGTTTTTGCAGTGTATAGTATAAAAATAATACGTATACAGAATATGTATTTTGCTAAAACTGTGCACGCTGTTTATCCACCTCATGTTCACCCTCCCTGGCAGTTTCAGAAAATGCCTTTTGTGATTGTTCTGTGTCCTCATAGTTAATGTACAAAACTTTTAAACAGATTTAATGTGGATGGTGCATGTGACAATTGTCCCGAAGCTGTTCATTGCTAGTAATAAACTATGTTTGAAAATCATATGTCCCAGTTATTGGGTCTCACTGAAAAGATCGAAATGGTTACAGATCTAACGTTTATTATCTTTTGCGTCTTAGCAATGAGATGTGTGGAGCTGGAGGAGGTGTAACATTCTAGTACCAGAGTGCTGAACACCCCTCCATCCTCACAGGCTCCCACCCACCACCACAGGCACTGCTAATTAAATCCTGAACTCTTCCAGAGCTATATGCCCTTTCCATTCCCAGAGGATCTTCTCCTCCACAGCCCAAACGCTGCTCCATCTTTCTCCAAGTATCACATCAGACACCTCCTCCAATTAGCTGCTTCTGTGAAATGGAAAACAAAGTAAACTTTACTTTGCTCCTCTGTCCCAATCACTGTATTTTTTTTTTAATAGGCTTAAGTCCAAGATCCAAGTTTATATAATGGTTGATAATCAAGCTTCAACTCATCCACAAACCAGTTCTCTGTTCACCTGCCCCATTCTGAGATTTATCCAATACTTTCAACCACTATCAGCCTGAAGACGGGTCAAGTATGTGGAAGTCTGGTCTCCACATCAATAAGCATGTATTCCATTACTGAATGGGTATGTAATATTTCCTTGGTATCCTCAAGACATGGAACCCATTTATAGGAAAAGAAAGGGTCAATCTAGGCCTCCAGTATCCACGGGCCATAGACATAACACCTCAGTAACACTACTAATAAAACCCTGACAAATAGAAACATGTTTTGTACCCAGTGACTCATACCACCAAGCTAATCCCACGATGACTCCACCTTGCTGTTACAATCAGGAGAGAACGGGAGAGAGAGGAAAAGTAAATGCCATGTATGTCCATGTGTTTGGTAACCACAACAACCAGTCATAAATGAGAAGCGGCAAACGGTCTTGTTTGAAATCAAGACCAGCCCTCTGGCTCCTAAACCATCAGCTGGAGCCTGGGAGAAGCAAATGGCCTTTGGGCCACTTGGGACATTGGAAATTGCTGAATCTCCCCATCTCCTGGCACCAGTTTCTTTATGCCTGAGACATAGCAAAGCTATCAAATCGACAGAATGGAAAACCACCAGCTGGCATGCGATGCCCTGGGAGCCAGGCAGGAATTATAGGATGATGTGTCAGAATCCAGGAAATGAATGGAGCTTGCTTTCTCTGTGGCACAAAAGATTATACCTGAAACTCCAGCCCTGGACCTTGAAGTTCGAACATCAAATCAGATTGGATTGTAGAGACACTATCCTGGTGTCATCATGTAGTAAATGATAACGAAGACCAGAGAGGAAGGAGACTTGGGGAAGGTCATACACTTGTATGGCTTATATTTCTAAGAGAATTTGATTTTTAGAAAGAAAAAAAGACACGGCCCCCATGTAAACTGGGAACAACTGTAAACTTAAATAATTCATCCAGCAAAACACCAGTTGATCTCCATAGATCTGTCCCCTCAGAAAGCACAAACTCTATTATCTAAAATATGTGGCACCAGTCCTGCCAAAGGGTCTCCCTTCTTCCCTAGCTCTGATGCTTACTAAGGCAAAGCCCTGGCTACCAAGTGACTCACTTTGGAAACAAACTGTGTGACTCAGTCTGTTCTCAAACCACTAGTCTAAGCTCCAAGAGACTTCAGTTTTATCGCGTCTACCAATAAGTCGGCATGAGAAGGACCCATCATGTATTAAAAAATAATCAATGGAGTTGTAGACTGCATGATAGAAACACGTGGTGATTGACACTCAGTACATACTAAACTAGGATCAGTGTTGGATGTGCTACCCTTTATCATCCTCACAACAACCAAGGAAGAAAATGACTATTTGATAGTATAAGAAGCATCAGAGAGGACAAGTAACCAGAGAAGGACTTGAGGGAGGTGACCTTGGTTTCTTTTGCCCCTTACATTTTCTTTACAACGCTCACACTGGACCGAAGTTCTTGCCATGTGTGTAAGGCATGGTGACCTGCATTGTTTTAATTTTTTAGTTTCACCTTCCCTTTCTTCCCTCCAAAACCTTTCATATACTGACTCTTTGCTTAATTTCAAATGCATGACCTTTGTTCTCATTAATTGTTGTTATTGTGTATGTGTTAATGTATGTACACACACACACACACACACACACACGTGACTAAATACATGAACACAACCTGCTCAGTCTGTATACCACACACACACACACACACACACACACACACACACACACACACACACACGTGACTAAATACATGAACACAACCTGCTCAGTCTGTATACCACACACACACACACACACACACACACACACACGTGACTAAATACATGAACACAACCTGCTCAGTCTGTATACCATTACTTGTTTCCAAGCTGATAGTTTTATACTAGATGGCTACTTGGAGTACTCTTCCCCAGGGAATACTGTTTATCCCACTCTCACCCAGCAGTCCTTAGTTTGTCCCTGTCTACATTAGCAAGTCTGTTACTGTTCAGCTCATATTTAAGCAGGCATGTTGGTGAGATTTTATGTTGGTAACATTCCTAGGAGGCACAATGTTGGACTATTACATCAACACTGCAGTTCTGTGGAAGAGGACCAGTGTTGTTACTCATATGAGAGAGAAAGGGGGAGGGGGAGGGGGAGGGGAAGGGGGAGGGGGAAAGAAAGAAAGAGGGAGGGAGGTGGTCAGGCAAGATGGTTCAGTGTAAAAGGTGTTTGTCATCAACTGGACAACATACATTTGATTCCTAGAATTGGCATCATGGAAGAAAAGACTCATTTCAAAAAAGCTGTCGTCTGACCTTCAACCATCCATAAACATACACTAGATAGATAGATAGATAGATAGATAGATAGATAGATAGATAGATAGGAGAGGAGGAGAGGGGAGGGGAGGGGAGGGGAGGGGAGAAGAGAAGAGAAGAGAAGAGAAGAGAAGAGAAGAGAAGAGAAGAGAAGAGAAGAGAAGAGAAGAGAAGAGAAGAGAAACTTGAAGGTGGAAAACCTATGAGATCTTCAAGAAATCTCACCCAAGGTTTGATCCTCAGTCTTTCTTATCAGGGCATTGACAAGAGCATCTATCTGGTGGCTGGGCCTCACAAATGAAAGCAAGTAGTGTAAGTTCAAGGCATGCTGAATAAGTTATTGCATAGAGTTATACTGTCATAAAGTGAAACTAAGTTCACACAGATCTTTAGAGATGTTAAGAAGGCCATGGAAAACCTGATCCAGTGAACTGGGACTAGCATAGCCCATTTCTTGGCTCATAGCAGTAACAACAACAACAAAAATACTGAAATAGTGCATACAGCTTTTTAGCTTCACAGAAGTTTTTAGAACATACTTTTGTTCAAACTAATAGTGATAAACGTGACTTTAAACAGTGGTTCTCAACCTTCCTAATGCTGCAACCCTTTAATACAGTTCCTCACGTTGTGGTGAGCCCCAACCATCAAATTATTTCATTGCTAGTTCACAACAGTAATTTGGCTACTGTTATGAGTTGTAATATGAATATCTGATACAAAAACTCGAAAGGGATCTTGACCCACAAGTTGAGAACTGCTACCTTAAATTCTTTCCCCTCTACTTGGTATTTCTAGAGCCTTAACACATGTGGAGCGAAGTAGAGCACTCTTGTACAGCTAGTTGGAAGCAGATGCTCCAAGGTGCTTTGAATGTGGGTCCAGCCTGCTCTCAGACATACTAAGTGAGGTCATTTGGGTGCTGCCTGCTGAAGAGAACCCAGCCTGGCACCATGGCTCTAGGCTTTTTCTAGCACTCTCTCCATGTCTGTGTGTGGTCTCTCATGCTTTCCTGAGTACAGCTCCTTCCTTCCTGAGTACAGCTTCTTCTTTCCTCATTCCCTTCTCTAGCACTTTCTCCCACGGTGCATTTTGTGAACTTCCTTAAATCTCCGTCTCACTCTGAAAGACCTTCTCCCTCATCACCCTGATTCCATGGCTCAATTTTCCTCCAACACTCTGACTCACTCTGTAGGCTAACAGGAAAGGGTGACCCGGCCTCAAAAGATAAGTTATCAAAAAAAGTTATGAGTTGGATATGCATGGAAGTGTTTCTACCCTTGGATACAGGGAAGGCTTAAGGATTTAAGGAGTGGACTTTAAATCCAGGCTCTGCTCCAAGGGACAGGCTAAGCCTGGGCCTGGAATTTCAGTTTAATGTAAGCTTCAAAGTGGCCACTAGTCTTTAAAAATGTCTCACATAGATGAGAGGAGATGTTTCACAAGGACATGTGGGACAATAATCAGGATATGTACATTATCAGTCACATGTCCCACTTCCCCCGTCCCACTACTGATCTCTGCAAAACTACCACTTTTCTTAAGCCATAGCTTCTATTTACCCATCTCCCACCTACCCTAGGGACTTGTTCCCATATGGACTCTTCTTTCCCACAGTATCATCTATGTCCTCTTCCACCTCCATAACGCCTCTTGATAACACACCATTTACAGAAAATATCACACTTGGCAATCAATGTTCAAGACTTCTGACACCAGAGATGAACCTCTGACACAGTCACAGCCACCACAGACCATGTATTCTTCCATATTGCCTCCAGGCATCATCCCGTCCTTTCCATAGATCTTGCCGCCATCCCTGCACCCCCTTCCATCCCATGGCTCCCTTCCCAGGATGTGCCCTTCATTAGCTTTGCTGCCATCTGTGAAGAGTCCATTCCTCTTCTGTATGAAAGGCAGTGCTTATCTACCAAAGATGGCTTATCCAGATCTCTCTTATTCTAAGTTGTCAATTCTCACTGCCTACCTACTTTTCAGATTATGTTATTATACATGTGTACTTTGTCTCTAAGACATGAGCATCTCAAGTTTATGTCTCACAAGTACATGTGTGTCTCCTTACAATGTCGAGTAGAGAGCTAGACATAGAAAAGGCTCTCAGAAGATATGCATTGACTGATGGCTCCATCTTCAACCTTTAGGACAATAATTTATGTGGGTGGAGAGCTACACTGGTGAACACTTACTCAGGCGTACCATGTGCTAAGCAGTGAATTTAGTGGCAAAGGGATGAACTGAAGTGAAAAACTAGTCATTGGCCCCTGTGCCAAAACATTGCACATGGATTTTTAAATTTAATCTTCAAAACAACTATAATCAGGATAAACTATAAGTATGCCTATTTTGTTGTTGAGGAAACTAAGACTTGAAGTTCAATGACCTGCTGTCTTAGTATGTTTTGTGTATGTATGTTCTAATAGCATAACAAACTGGGTAATTTGTCCAGACTAGAAACTTATATTTTACAGCTTTAGAGTGTGGGGAATCCCAGATCAAGGGCTTGGCATTTGGTGGGAGATTTCATCTGCACTGGTGTACAAAGATAAGGAGGTAGAGAGACAATCAGAGAGTGAGGAACAGGAGAAATGGGATGAGAAAGAGAGCAGAGATAGCACTGAAGTCTAATTTGCAATAAACTCTAGAAATAATCAACCTATTCCAGCAATGAAATTAACCCATTCATGAAGGCAAAGTCCCCAAAGGCTTAGCTTCCATCAGTGATCCATTGGGATTGATTTTCTAGCACAGGAAATTTGGGGAAGAGAGTTACTGTGTTGCATTCCCCAAGGAAATATAAGGAAATGTTTATACTCCAGGTATGGCACCAGCAGATGAAAAAAGGATCTCATCCAAGCCCAACTTGGTGAACCAATGAGGGTGACTTACAGGAGCAGGGATGAGTAAACACACACAAGCAATTTTGACTTCAGTTGGGCAGGTTAGGAATATCCAGAATCCCCCCACTACCACCTTTCACCTGTCAACCCATCTGATCTCATGAAAGTGCTACATCAGATCACAGCAGCTCTGGTCCAAGGATGAGCATATTCAACTTTGATTCAAGAACTGAATGTATGTCAGAATTGAGTACATCTCATTTACTGATTAATTCACCCAACTAAAGCTCTTCCTTTTTTTTTTCTATTTTTTTTACTTACTTGTTTATATATCTACTCATTTTACCTTCCAAATTCATTTATGGTCCCCAGAGTCCTAAAAATGATTCTAGATAAGTCAAAAAGTTAGTGAGATAGACCTAAATAATGAGAGATACAGAGCCATGGGAAATGTGGGCTCAGAAAGCATGCCTAAAAACAAGGCTATGAGTAGAAGCCCTACAGCAAGATAAGCTTGGTGTCCTTGCAAAGGGCCAAGAAGCCAATGTGACCAGAGACACACCAGAAGTAGAAAGATGGGAGACTGGGTTAAAAATCAGAAAGAACTTTGAGCCCTAAGAGTATATTTTTTTTTCTTCATGCTTTGGGAAGCCATTGGAGAGAGCTGACACATATGTTACATTACACTTCTGAAAGACTATTGTCTAAGCAATGATTGCACAAAAGTTGGTTTCTGAAATAAGTGGAATTCTGTGGCTGGTCATGGTTTATCTGGTCTAAGTGTTCATGTAAGCAAAGTGAAGACAATCCAGCTTCTAAAAAGGGAAAGCCATTCCTGGTGAGACTAAATACATGCATGTTGGCATAGCAGGATCTGGGAATCCTGTAAGTGTAAATTTCCCTAAATGCCTTCTGTGAGTGCTGGTTTCAAGGTGTATGGATCAATGTTACACAATTAAAAGTTAAATCATTACAGGAAATGTTCTGTTCAGCATAGGTAAACATAGCATAATACCAGAGAATTCGCAAAATCTTGAGAGCTCTCAAGAGGAGGCTACAATTGGCAGCATCCTGGAAATATTTTGCTGCAGTATTCTTTCTACATTATAAAGATTAAATCAAATAAAAACTATACCAGGAAGCCTCATTGCAAAGACTTCATCTTAAAACAAACTAAGCTTTATTCAAAGATGAAAACAAAATTGTGTTGCATAATAATCCATGAAGCCAAGAGTTTGGGTATTCTGAGTTACTATAAAACAGCATAAATAACTGATATGCTAGAGTTCATAATAAACAAATTTATAAGGTCACTTTTCTGTCCTGTGTAGAACAGGCTGAGCTGCCTCAGAGAGAAGTGCCCTTGCACTACGGCTCTGGTTGGAGAGGAGAAGAGGAAAGAATGAAAGCAACCCAACAGGAGAGGGATTTATATGCTATTGTCTTAGTTAGGATTTCCTAAGAGACACCATGACTATGGCAACTCTTATAAAGGACAAAATTTAATGAGGCTAGCTTACAGATTCAGAGGTTCAGTCCATTATCATCAAAGCAGGAGCATGGTAGTGTCCAGGCAGCCATAGTGTGGGAGGAGCTGAAAGTTCTACATCTTGATCTGAAGGCCTCTAGGAGAAGACTGGCTTCCAGACAGCTAGGAGAAGGGTCTCAAAGCCCACTCCCAAAGTGACACACTTCCTCCAACAAGGCCACACTTCCTAATAGTGCCACTCCATGGGCCAATCATATTTAAACTACCACAGTTTACTCAGTTTACTCTGCTTTACTCAGTTACAGCAGCAGAACTAAGGTTTGAAGTTACTTGCCTACAACCAGGAGATGTCCCATAACCAGAGGGATGCCCCCTAGTCTCCAACTAGGACTGTGATTATCATCACAGAATCTTGTAGTACATTTTTACCTTGAAGTCATGGGGGTCTATCCAAATAATTCTGCAGTTGGAGAAGCTGGAAGTTTGAAGAATTTATTTAACAATGCACATGAACATAGTAATATCGCTTAGGTGAAGAAAGGTTCAGGTATCCTGATTCCTGCCAAGATGCTAATCCTCTCTGTTTTACCAATAAATGCACAGAAGAGCAAGAACTAGTGTGAGCTGAGTCTCCAGTCATCTGAAAACTTTGAGTTGTAGCTCAGATAAATATGGTCAACATATATGTAACAAACTAAAGGTTAAAATTAATATTACACGATGATCAAAATGATATGGATTCAACCTTACACTTCTAAGAGTTTCGTCACTTACTCCATCCCTATCTTGACACTCTTGGATCTTTTCCTTTTTCTTTTAAAACTTTAATACTTCACTCATTGTGGCTATTTTAACTTATTTTTTGTGCCCAAGGCAGATTACCTCAGCTTAATCACCAATCTGTTCAACAGTCAGTCTCTGAGCTTCTAGAGCCTCCACTAGTGAGGTACCAGGAACAGATAGATGTCTATAAGTACTAATAAGTGAGATGCCTGCTCTTGATTCAGAGAGTAATGAGGTTGATCACTTGCAGTCAATTCTACTGTGATTGGGTCACAGAGTCATGAAGTGGTGAATGAATAATCATTTATGAATCTAGAATTTATAATGACTCCAGTTCTCATGGAAAAAAAACTGAGTTTCTCAAAGAATAATCTTTTAGGATTCTGTATGGCATACAGTGTCAAGAAATCAGCTGTTCAAGTATTAGGTATTAGGTAGATTAAATATATTGACAACTGGCATGAATTAAATGAGTCTTTTGACTGGTCACAAGCTTAACATGAGTCAGTGATAAGAAATGAATGGAGTCTCTTGCAATACCCTTGGACATGTGACACTCAGGAACAGGGAGCCTCATTCCATGGGACGCTAGGACCAAAGTTCATGTTCAGATTTCTTGTCGTGGAGTTTCATGGTTATTGTTTAAGTTTCTAAGGATTGTTTTTAAGAGTTAAATTGTCTCCTTTAATCCCAGCACTTTGGAGGCAGAGGCAGGTAGATTTCCGAGTTCGAGGCCAGCCTGGTCTACAGAGTGAGTTCCAGGACGGCCAGGGCTACATAGAGAAACCCTGTTTCAAAAGACAAAACAAAACAAAACCAAAAAAACAAAAAAACAAAAAAAAAAGAAGAAAAAGAAAGAAAAGAAAAGAAAGAAAGAAATAGAAAAAAGAAAAAAGAGTTGAATTTTGTCATGTTCTAAACTGCTGTGTCTTTAAAAAATAGCTTTACTAAAAAAATGTGAAGCTGGCAGATAATAAGTTAGTATAAGTCCATTTATATCCAATAGTTTTCTAACCTTGACACAAAGGAGAAGTTTATGCAGTTATGCACACAAGAAAAGTGCTTTGTGGTCGTGAAAAAGATCAAGGTGATACACCATGGTCCAAGGAACACCAAGGGATTACCAGCTAGGAGAATTAGCTAGAGATTACCAGAAGCTAGGAGACTGACACAGAATAGACTATCTCTGACAGCTTCAGAAACATCTACCTTTCCTGATACCTTGATTTTGGAAAGAATACAGCCTCTGAAGAGAATCCAAAGAGCACCTACTTAAACTCAAAAGACACAAGGATGCAGGCTGGAGAGATGCTCAGTGGTTAAGAGCAATTGTTTCTCTTCCAGAGGACCCAAGTTCATTATCCAGCACTCAAATAAGGCAACGTAGAGTCATCTACAACTACAACTCCAGGGCATCTAACATCCTCTTCTTGCCTCCTCGGGTACCTACACACACACACACACACATACACACACACACACACACACACACACACACACGCACGCACGCATGCACGCACGTGCACGCACACACACACTCAAACATATTAAATAAAAATAAGTTTAAAACATGAAGTAGAGACAACCGACACACAGAGACTCTTGCTGTCACAGCTATCCCATAGGGTCAAGCATGTAACAGATCTGCAGTGGCCATTCGTTTGTACAAGAAAAGAACTTCTTACCAGCCCGCTACTGCTAAAGGAGAAAGGGAAGAGATACATTGCCAGATTACCTTCCTTTAACATTTCCTTCCTACCAAACAGGAACCATTCATTATGTCCTCATTCCACTTCGCTGAGTAGACACACATTGTGTTGGCTGAGTGGACTGAGTGAGTTCTGACAATGGAATAGATGAAGAAACTAGGTCTCAATAAGAAAGAGGATCTAGTCTTTGCATGTGTGAGTCTCCCCTCAGAGGAACCCATTTCCATTTCTCCTACTACAGAGTCTCTTATCTTCTAGTATTCTCTCTCATCTGTAGTTTAAAATTCAAATGAGAGATGAGCTGTGCTTCTTGAAGCCAAGAAATAGCTGAAGAGTGCCTGAGGGTCTCTTGAAGAAATAGCAACATCTACTATTTAGGGAGAGCTGACTTTGTAGTCCCCCTACAGCAAATAACATAGCTGAAATAATTCAGACTCCCGGAAATGGAAATGATATCAAAAGAGCTTCACTTTTATTTTATAGGTGTCACATTTATTTTTATATTTTATTTTAAAGGGTTTTGCCTTTATTTTATAAGTGAGCCAAACTTATAATTTATTATATAGTATATATTACATATTCTCTGAATATGACTTATTCAAAGAAGTAAGGCAACTTATACAAAGATTACAGTTCACATGTAAATCCATCGTTGTGGTTTCTGAAGTCTACTCTCCTAACCCACTTTTTTATGATAGAACTAGACAGTTACGAGATGTCCTGATGAAGGAAAAAGAGGTCTGTGATGGATGAAGGGGATTGTGTACCATTTAGTCCTAGCCAGTGACCAATTCTGGAACCCGAAGCAAACATCCTTATCTGCATGGGTTTTAATTTCCTTAACTAAAAACTGTGAGAGAGAAAAAAAAATAGGCCACGCACATCAAAGTCTATCAGTATTCAACCATGGTTTCATTCATCCCATAATTTATGTGTGGTCACTGTATGTCAGGTATGATTTAGGACACTGAGAGCGAAGTAATTGCCAAAAGTCTTGCCTTCATGGAGTGTGGGGGATACTGAACGTGTGAACATGAAGTAGAATGTTTTCAAAAGAGAAGAGGAGCCCACGAAGAAAATAAAGCCAAGTAAGAGGCTGGTTGTCAGGTGAGAGTCTTGGGACGACCACCACATTTCACCTAGGGTCCTCAGGAAGGCCTACTGAAGAGAGCCTTTAGGGAAGACATGAAAAGAAGGCCTGAGGGATGAGAATGCACAGGACATGTGGGGTTAGTTGTCAAAGGCACCAAACACTCAAGAAGACCCATGGTAGGTAAGTGACTATGGAGAGTGATGGACATTTCTCAGGTTTAGACATGGAAACTTTGTTTAAAACTCACTTTACACTCCTGTAGACATAGACCTGGTTTTGTATCTTAGGCTCACAATTACTTTTTAAAAAATTATTATTATTATTATTATTATTATTATTATTATTATTATTATTCACTTTACATCCTGCTTATTGTCCTCCTAGGCACATCCTCTCCCGCTGAGGCCAGACAAGGCAGCCCAGCTAGAATAACATATCCCACATACAGGCAACAGCTTTTGGGTTAGCCTCTGATCCAGTTGTCCAGGACCTACAAGAAGACCAAGCCATGGCTTTCAGAGAATGAACCACCAACCAAAGAATGTACATGGGCGCACAATTACTTAATGCACGCAATTCATTTAAATTTGCCAATCATGCTAAGCCTAATTGAGAAATTAGCCAAAGCGTCATTCTTATTGACAGCACCCCACTTAACTGGGGATTGTGTTTAGAGTCTTTACTAAAGGATTTCAGATGAAACTTTAATAGTTTGTAGTTGACCCTTGTTTCCTCATTGAAAGTCTCCAAGAGAAATGGCTCCTAATGACAGTATCCACTTGTCCTTTTATTCAGCCCATTCTCTATACTAAAATAAAAAATGTACCATTGACTCTCCTTAAGAGCCTCCAAGGATGATGGTTCTCAGTTCATGGTGGTAACGTTATTCATGTGCTAATTCCATATAAATCCATACAAAAGAGAGTAATAATTTATAAATTATTTTTTCTATTTTATTTATCATTTATAAATTTATCTTTTATGGTAATTAGTAATGTATCATTTATAAACTAGACTTCAAGTAACCTGAATCTCTCCAAGTTTCTAAATATAGGTATTACTCTCAATATTTAAAAAAAAAAAAAAAAAAAAAGACTACATCCCTGAGGTAGTGGTGCTATCAGTGAGTACTTCTCCACCTAAATTCAAAGCCCGACTTTAACATCATCTATGAAATGAGTAACTTTAGCCAACTCATCAAGATTCCCTATATTCACTCTGTTTATTTTAGATATAGGTAGTATGTGCCTCTTCTAGTGGTCAGGGGGTAAATGAGCTAATATCTATAAGCCTACACCCTGGCTGAATGAAAACAGTAGCTAGCAAGCCATGGAGCCCGCTTCACCACTGTTCCTTATGCTATTTTGTTGGTTTGTATCAGTGCTGCCTCAATAGAGTACCAGAAACTGTGTGCCTCCAGTGAGAAAGTGTCTTATCTCAGTCTGAGACTGAAATCAATGGTGTTATGAGGACTAACTGGTTCTAAGAGCCGAGGACTAACTGGTTCTAAGAACCAAGGACGAGAACCTAACTTGCTCAGTGGGTTTCCCTTCCCGCTTCCCGGGTTTGTTGGCAGCATTTGGTATTCCTTGGAATAACGTAGACACATCCTTACAGTCTTGACTTCCTACCTGTGTGGACCTCTGCTTCGGTATACTTGACTATCTCCAGATCTGTCTCCTGTCTAAGGACACCTGTTAAATGAGATGAGAAACGTCATGTCTGTTCAACTATGCTCTCATTTAACCACACACACATGCACACACACATACACACACACACATACCCACAGGCACAAAGACATACACACAGACAGACAGACAGACAGACAGACAGACACACACACACACACACACACACACACACACACACACACGCTGCCACAACCTTATTTACAAATAAGGTCACACTCTGATTGGGGGAGAGGACTTCAGTGAACATACTCAGGGGAAGATAACAACTCCACCTGGACAGGCCTTGACACTCCACCTGGACAGGCCTTGACGTGTTTTCTTATCTATCATCTCTGCCCTCAGTGTCTCCTTTAACAGCCTCCCATAACCCACAAACTTGTTTGACAAACTCACTCCTGCCTGATTCTCAGGTTTCGGTGGCATCTGACTTTCTAAGAGAGTCGTATCATTCCACCACCTCCTCATCATTTCAGAGTCAAGGCCTCACTGCTGGCCTCCCAGCATCCTGCATCACCAGAGCTCTTATCATGCCTGTCCTTCCCGCAAGACTTCAAACTCCCAGTAGTCCTGGCAACCTCTCAGTAAGTGTCAGAACCCAAACGGATCCTGAGTAGCTACCTGGTGAATGAGTGTCAACATCTCATCTCATCTCAGCTCTCCCCTATTTTTGTGGGTTTTGTGGATACTCATAAAGAAAGGGCTGGATGATCTAGAAAAGTTTGTACTCGTTGTATTGATTGAAGTTGAGTTTAGAGATGAGAAGCTGGGTTGGTTGTTTCAAATAAAAGGCACTTAAGGCAAGGAATGTGTTGTGCAGTTACTCAAAGATTGATAAATAAAATTCTCAGAAACCCTTGTGAGAATAACTTTGGGAGGATGCTACCACCAGCCAGAACGAGAGAACAGAATGAAGTGAAGAAGCTGCCAGGGAAATGCCATGCACAGGAAGTTCCCAGCTGCACAGCAATTAGATCTCAGAAAGGGGAAGAATCACATGACTAGAACATGGGTTTCAGAACAGGGGGACAGCTTATCCAGGGGTGACGAGATGAGCTGGAAGTGAGTACCAACCGTCCCTGCTGCCAGTGTGATCGTCAAGATGCCCAGCAGGAAACCCTCAGAAATGGGAGTTTGCAGACCTCAGCACCTGCGTCAGAGAAGTGAAAGAGGACCTGAGAGGCGGCAGCTTCAACGTGCGTGAACAGCACAAGCCAAAGCCTGAAGCAGAGGCCTATGGACTACAAGGGGTTAGGCATGAGTCCTGAAAAATGGGTTTCTATTGATGCCAGTCACGTGCCAACCATATCCTTCTGCAGAACATTTTTTTTCTCTTCTGAGATTCAGGTTCACTATCTGTGGCAGGAAGGAGGAGCAAGATACTTGACGTCCCTCCCCAACATGCACAAGGATTGGGATGAAAAGCACCAGGGGACTGTGAATGAATGATGTCGCCACCCTCAAGTCTATAAGATGCTATATCTGTCTTTCACCATCCTGTGCCTGAATAGAGAGCATTTCCCGTTTCTGGTTCTGTGGCTTTTGTTAATGTGTCTCAATAAAGGAAGGAAGCCAGGCCTGTATTTCTCTATCGTGGCGACTCTTGATCACACGGATTCCAAAATGAGCCATTGCACGGAAGATTTAACTGCAAACTTTGTGAAATAAAGGAAGAGATTACCAAAGTGACAGCGGGTGCTGGGGTAGAGGTCTAGGGAAAGGGAAGACAATGGGGAGGTGACTGAGAACTGACTTTCACTTGCTGAGGCCTGGGGTTTCTATGAGACTGCTTCACTGCAATGCTGTCCCAGGCCTCTGTCTCTCTGCTTCCCATTGGCTCACCTGGGAACTTAGAAGACAGGGAGCCTCAGTTCTTGTCTCAGTGTGGCCATTCTTTAACTGGAGAACTGAAGTCTGTTTCCTTATATGCAATTCTACAGCCTCTCTAGACAGCAAAGCTCAAATGAGCTAATACAGGCAGCTGTGCTGTCTCATATCAGGCACTATGCACAAAATAACAGTCTGCTGTTGAGTATTCTTGTCTCTTTTAGTCATTTCGGTTTCAAGGTTCTTGGCCTAAAACTTGCTATGTGATCCAGGTCTGCATTTGCAAACCTCTGGCCTTTGCAAATTTCTGGAATTATGAAAACAAACTACCCTGCCCAGAAGGAGAGTCTCTATATGAACATTCATTAACATATAACATGTAAAAACATCATAACGGGACACAGTATTTCATACATGAACTAAAAAAAAAAGTAACTAAAATATACTCATAAGATGCATGAAATGTACCTAAAATGTGTGTATATCTTTATGTTGTGCCTCAGTAAGACAATTCCAAGACTGTGAACGTGAGAAGTGATTTGAATTTATTTTAATTGATGAGCCTAGGGTGACATCATGAGGTAAGAAGCGACCTACTTAGATATTGGACCCAATAAGCATGAGCAAGTAGTAGACAGGGAACTACGTGCTCCTGGTTAACATCCACGGCTGAAGACATGCAGGTGCCTCCTCTGCTTGGATCCTCTAGCTTTGTGAAAGGAGAGCATGCTTACAGGAGAAAATCCAGAAAAGGTAGGGAAATATAAAGCTGAAAATTTTTAAATATTTATATTTTCAGCCTCTACATAAAAAGTAAAGATGATGTGTGAGTTGTAAGTGCTATATAAGTATGAGGGACTAACAATTCTATGTGTCTGTGTGTCTGTCTGTCTGTCTCTCTGCCTGCCTGCATGCCTGCATGCCCCTGCAGGTGTAGAGACTAGGAGAAGATATCAGATGTCTTGCCTTATTCCCTTGAGATGGATTCCCTCACTAGACTTGGTGCTCAGCAAGTTTTGGAACTAGCTGGCAGTCAGCCAGCCCCAGGGATTCCCTCTTTTCTATCTTCTAACAAGGTTGGAGCTATAAACGCATGCAGCTACGCCTGCTTGTTGTATGGGGCCGTTAGAGATTTGAACTCAAGTCCTCATGTTTGCACAGTGAATATTCTTAAGCACTGAGCCACGTTCTCTGCCTGAAGTTGAAAATCCTTATAAACCAAATATGGATAGCAAGGTGGGGGGCCTTCACAAGGCAGGGAACTAGCACCAAGAAACGACACTGTGACATGAATCACTGCTTATGTGTTGGTAGATGACAGATAACCTCTTAGCCTGAGAACCAAGAGTACCTAGGGAGTAATAGACTCTAGTAAACTCAAGACCACGTGACCAAAAGGAGAGCGCTCCTTTGCAGTTCTTATTTGCTGTTTCCACATTTCTGGTATGGCTGGTTCACTGACGATTTTATGAGAAGCTACGCTTCTAAAATTATACACGCAATTCCAATTTTTAACTGCTCGGGATCGGTTAATTCTTTAAACTCTGCAGGCAAAACCGAAAAAACATGTGTCAGCCAGATGCAACCTGTGACTGCTAACTTGTAGGCATTGTTCCGGGCAGAGAGGGCAGAGTTGGGTTCACTGAAGTCCCTGTACCAATAAATAGCAGAAGCAGACTGTGTAGTTGGGGAAAATCCTGACGCAGATAACATAAAGGGCTGGGGAAGTTAGAAGCAACGAAATCTTTAACTGACGTGAGGATAAAAACAAACAAAAAACAATAACAAACATACAACCTCCCACTCTCCACCTCCCACCCACCACCCCTACCCCTGCAGCAGTGATAGGAGCAATTCTGGTGAAGAAGGGGGGCGGGTGTGTCTGGAGGAATTGGGGAAGTGATGCAAAGGGAACCAAGAACCTAAAAGGAGTGACCCCGTGCAGTTTTGTCTTGTAGCCTTGGGAACCCACTGTTTAAATATGAGGAAGGAAATGTGCCTTGTTTGACAACAAGCTGGAGAGGAGGGGTCACTCGATATAGGGAAAAGACTGAATAAGGCATTGACTCCATTGAGGGCAGAGTCTTGAGAGTGGAAGTGAGAAAGAGAGGGTGGGGCTAAGCACCTCTGACTGACAGGTCAAGATGGGGCTCACCCACCTCAGTGACTGACAGGTCGGGGTGGGGCTAATCGGTGAGGGTCTGTGGAGGGGAAGTAAGTGAGCAGAATTCCAGCCCTACAGTCCTTGAAGGGATTTGGGACACCCAAAATGAGGAAGAGTAACGGGAAAATGGGAGCTTGCCTCTCAGAAAGATTTCTTGAGGGTCAACATGCGCAGAACTTCACCTGGTAAGGGGTTGCAACATTAACAAGTCTTCTGGGGAAAGATATTAGTAGAATAATCTCACGAATAAAACCAAACCAAAGGTGTATGCTCTGAGACAGCCAAAGGCTCGGTGGTGTATCTAGGGCGGGAAAGTTAACTACCACAGGAAGTGATCATTAAGCTCGAAACAAGGAAGTGAGTAAGCACAAACGTGTTAAACGGGGAAGAGACAGCTTTGAGCACCAGGAAGAGCGGGTGCAAAAACCTACGGGGAGAAACAAAAAGGGACTGTGTGGCTGGGGCTAGGCTTCCTGCCACCCCTCTCCCTGTCTGCGGCCACCTCTGAGGTTCCTTTGCTGAAGTAAGGTCCTGCTGACTGAGGTGACCCTTCAGGGCACCTCTGAGACAGAATGATCTGTAGTCTTGTTGATCTGCTGGACTGTTTAAAAAAAAAAAAAAAAAAAAAAAAAGCCCATCTGCAAGCTGCATGCAAAGATAGCACATAGAGGCACTCGGGATAGAAAACAGCCCCACAGAACGGCCCCAGGCAGCTCCATCTGTTCTAGAAGCTTCCGCGTTGTTTAAGTTTTCCCCATCATCATCATTTTCATTTCCTGGTTTCATTTTACTTACATCTTTCTTCCTCCCTTTTCTAAACAGATTTAAAAAAAAAAAAAGAAAGAACAATTTTTACTTTTATTTCTTTGTGGTAATCTTCAAATCTCCTCCCTACCCTCATGCTACGGTAAAATAGCATGATTATTTCAGTTGTGATAGTACGTTCCAGAACGCCGGGAAAGCATGACTGGAACAATTCAAGAACTACAGAGCATGTCAAAAACTATTTTTTTTTTTTTTTGGTCAGAACAGCCCATGTCTATCCTACTCCAGCTAGCTCCTCTCACCCGCCCCATCCCCGCCTCTTCATATCTAAACTATTCTAAGTAGCCCCCAAATCGTGGCCCTTTCTGAATCTGCTTCTATCCTTATCTGCTGTCTGTCACTGGGCTCCTGAGCACATCTCTGTGGAATGGCCTCGCTTAGCTTGGCATGGATATTCTTCCAAACTCCCCTTCCATGGCCTGAGACGCCTCCTTTCCCTGTTTATTAGGATCTGGGCCTCCTCACCTTAGCACTTGGGGAATTTCAAAATGCACAGCGCACCTCAGCTGTTTCTATTCCCTTCTCCCATAGCAGGCGCCAGCACCTCCAAGAATCTCTGTTGTTTCCCAAGCACAGATGAATGGGTACCACTTCTAGACCTTAGCCTGTGCTGTTTCTAGATCATTTACTCCTTCCTTGTTGGACCACCGAAATCCCATTCAGATTTCAAACCCAGCTCTGCACTCACCGGGTTGAATGAAAAACTCCTGTGCATGTACATAGGAGCGTGGGCATGCTTAAATACATGTGTGGAGTCCAGAGCTTGCTGTCCAGCCATCTTCCTTAGCTGTTCTTCACCTTAGATTTTGGAGACAGGTTCTATCCCTTGAGCATGGAGCTCATCACCTCTGGCAGGACAGTGGGCTCCATGGATCCTCCCCAACACTCTGATTGCAGAGATATTGAGGCTGACAGCTGGGGTTTGCATGCGTGCTGAGGACTCAAACACAGGTCCTCATGATAGGCCAGCAATGCTTTCCTGACAGTTTCCCAAAGCTTAGTGAACATGTTTATGATGTCTTTTCGTCTACCGTGACATATCTAGCTAGACCAGCCTTCTGTTACGTGCAAATCCCCCTTTTCACACTTCTTTCAGAGCCTTTGCAACACACTAGCCTTTCCTAATTGCCCTTCTTAATACGGCATTACTGTAAATTTTTGACATGCAGTAACATGATGAATGACCCCAAGAGTTTGCAGCAAGATCTGGGATGGTAGAGGAAGTTCCGTTGAACTTAATAAAAACCAAAGTGTTGTTTTTTTACCTTATAGTACAGCAAGGACAAGTTCCCAAGTCACTTCCTGTATATCGAGTACATTTTCAGTGACTGCGTATGACAACACAGTATATGGTTTTCTTCCCATCTGTTTAGATGCTTTCTCTTCGGAGCAACTAGTACTTAAGAATATTTCTTTACTAGAACAGCTTTTGCAACTCCACATTTAAGAGAGAACTTTGTAATGCTGGACTTCTAGATGAAAAGCTGTGTAAATTTTTAATAAATTCTACCAAATCACTTTCTCCCAACAGCCATTACAATTCATTTTTATTTTTTAAAATCCCATTAGTCTGTTGGCTAGAGTCCTCTTGTTACCTAATATTTGCTCTTCTTAGGAGTCTTCCTGCGTCTCCTTCCTAGTATCTCTCGGGGAAGATGAGGTACTGAGCAGGACCCCAACTACCTGTCAAGTCAATTCGTTTGTAGCTGTGAAACAGTATTTAGTAATTATACAGGAGTTGAGTTTATGTACTAATTGCCACTATTATCAGAGGAGCCTGCCTTCTTATTTGTTTCCTTACAATGGTTAGCCTCTCCCATGGTACTTACAAGAGTGTCCAGGTCTGGGGCAGGATTGTGCATGCCCCTGCATGTGAAGTATTTGTCTTCTGTAGCCTTGACCCTGTATTGGGATACTGTGAATACAAGCAAGTAAAGTAATATAACAAGCAAATCGGGGGTTGTTGCTAACATTAGACAAGAGTTATTGTAGGTTCAGTGTATGGAACAACAAGCAAGTCTTCCTGGAGAAAGTTCATGCATGTGTACATTCATGCATTTGTGCATTCTAGGGGGTTGGAACTTATGCAGGAGATGAGCATTGAAGGAAATCAGGTGAATGAAGACATAGGAAAGGGGCATGAAGAGAGCCCAGAGACTCATGGTCAACAATGTGCAAGCACCAGTCTCTTGCCTCTCATTTTAGAAATCATGAATGGAGTGCTTGGCTCAAAATCTTGGTTCTTTGACCTTGTTCCCATAAGTGTAGAAACTGATGCCTCTTACCTCCAGTAGCCTCGCAAAGCTCAGCTGTGAGCCCCTAGCAACAGGGCACTTCCTCCACAGCAGGCTGAATATACAGCCTTGTTTTTAAGCTACACATTTGGGGCTGAGTCCTATGACAATGATTCAGACTCAGGCTTGTAATCAGACAGAGCCCGTTTAAAAGCCCTTCTTCTATTATTTATTATATAACCTGGGGCATGCTGCCCTGTGTCTTTAAACCTCCACTGTCCCACCCGTGAATGAGAATAGCTTCGCCTCTGTTGTAAGGTTGTACAGATATGAGAATAAAACCTAAGGTTACAAATGAACATAGCATAAAGGTGCCCCATCCAGTTCCTGGTATGCAATGGACACGGTGAACAGAAAATTTGATTATTGGCTTTTAGATTCCACAATAAGTTTCAACTGACTATGATGTACCAGGAACTGATCTTAAAGACTCTTGATTTGATCTTATCACTTTATGTATCTGGAAACAGAGGTCAGGTGAGGGACAGTTATATAGTACAAGGAAGTACCAGGACTAGTTTCTCTATGTTCCCTGACCCACAGTCTGTAGACACAGTTGGGATACCTTGACCTCTCCTTAACTGTCATGATTGAAAAATGCCATCCATAGGTTCTGGGATTTGAATGCTTGACTCGCAGTTGGTAGTAGTGTTCGGAGAGGTTTCATAGGTGCAGCCTTGCTGGAGGAAGTAAATCACAGGGGCAGGCATTGAGAGTTCAATCTCTCTGTTCCAAGCTTGTGGTTGAGGTGTGAACTCTCAAGCTTCCTGTTTCTTCATCTTGCTAGCCACTTGCTGCCATGTCTCTCTGCCAGGATGGATTCTTACACCTCTGGAAGGGCCAGCCAAAATAAATTGTCTTTGTCTCATAAGTTGCTTTTTGGTGAAGGTATTTTACAACAGTAACAGAAAAGGAAATGATACATTGACTCGGGACATGATTTCCCTTCTGAGCCTCAGCAGCAGAAGATCCGGGTTTGGAGAAGGACCACTGTGTTTCTTTCCTGAAGAGTCTCCTCTTCCTCTGTTCTTTCCTGCTATCCATTTAATTTCCTGTGGTTTCTTCATCGGCCCTGCTTCCTCCCATGTCTTCCACAACAGATGTGGCTTGATCACCACACAACCCCTTTGCTCCTTTTTTTCAGAGCCAAGAGACTCTGTGTCTCCTTGCCCTATGCCATAGCACCATGCAGTTTACACGTAGGACTTCTTTAGCCCAAATCACATGATGCATCTCTTCTCTGTCGCCTGTTTTCTGAACTCTGTCAATAATGGGCCTTTCTATAGCACTCTGGGTTTACTGTCAGTAATGAATGTAGCACAAACTAGGGTAATCCTGCCCACGTTGGAGATGCTACCTTGTTTGACACTCATAGCATCCCGTGAGGTCGTGAGATAAGAACACTTAGAGATAAGCAAAGTGTGACACAGATTAAGTAACTGGTTCAGGGTTTTTCCACTGACAATTGGAGGAAGCAGTTGGCTCCTGGGTTGCTCCAGCACAGTTCCAAGAATCAGACTCTGCCTGGCTCTTTGCTTCTTTCCCCCCCTTGGCTGCTTTTCTTTTACAAAGCCTTTCCTTTCTCAATACTAGCAAGCGAGTCCTCACCGTGAGGACTTGCAGCTGCCAGCCAATTTGATGCAAAACCTTACCTAATTCACTATAGGTAATATTTGGTGTATAGAAAGTATCCATGCCCAGCTGGATCTGTTTATTTATTCATGTAAAGGACTGCCCTTAAGGAAACAAATAGGATTTCTGAAATAGAATTTGTCCCAGAAAACTCACGATGACAGACGACCACGATGATGATGACAATGACGACGACGACGACGACGATGATGACGACAATAATGAACCTGAAGATGATGGTGAAGAAGATGATAAAGATGATGATGGCAACAATTGATTCCTACTATGATGATGATAAATATTTCTCTTGGAAACACTCCCCTAAGGTCTTTAAATGCATTATTCCATTTAACCATCTAAAACATCTGTGAGCACTGCTATTAACCTGACCCTTCCACCATAAGGAAGCACCAACACACATCCCTCCCTTCTCAACTGCTGAGTAATTCCGACTCTCAATTGTCATTCAGCCTTTGGGGATACATTAAAAAACACTCTCTTTAGGTACCAGAGTACTGTTGACAGTCTTTCTCTTCAACAGAGAGCCTTCAATAGAGAGCTCAGGACTTTGGCAGGCAGCAAAATCAAGCTACATTTCACTACATTGTTTTGTTTACATGGTTACTTTTTATGGCGAGTGATACTAGTTCTCCATATGTGGTTAGGACTGAATATAATTTTTTTAAAAAAAGAAGAACAAAGTGTATTTGAGCTTTAATCTA
Organism: Arvicanthis niloticus; assembly: GCF_011762505.2. Lineage (NCBI taxonomy): Eukaryota > Metazoa > Chordata > Mammalia > Rodentia > Muridae > Arvicanthis > Arvicanthis niloticus. The sequence continues at coordinate 26,757,831 of NC_047671.1, forward strand.
GGATATTTCTGCTACTCGGAGCAGTGAAATCAGGGTGGCAGGAAGCAGAACGTGAGTGTGGGGTTGTGAACAAGTTGTTTTGTAGGATTCTACAAATGCTACAATTCTACAGTGGCTCTTTACAGCCAGGACTCCATCTCCTCAAAGGCTCTCAAGTAACTTCCGCCCGTGGAAGGAAGTTACATAGAACTGACAGAAAGATCCCTGTTGCATCGATCACGCTTGAGGATACAAGAGAGAAGATGACTTGTTAAGGTTACTCAAAACACCATGGCTTTTCTGGGATTAGATCTAAGGTGTGCTCATCCCCTGCTCTTGCCTGTCTACTCATCCAATGCTCCCCTCCCATCCAGACATCCGTCGCTTACGCATCGTGCATTATTCATCCCCATTCCTGGAGGAGACTCCGGGCATCCCCTCTCCTACTCAGCAAGAAAGTCACTCACAGACCCTTGGGTATCCATCTCACCGTAAATACTTACAACTTCCCTCTTATGTCCTTAGGAGGATACGTCTGTACCAGCTTAGGAGAACTAAAAAGAATATGTAGTCAAATAATTTTCTATGGGGTTTAATTCTCAAGTTGTTGATGTTTAGTCCCTTTGAATGATGATTTTTTTTTCAGGTCAAAGAGTCCTGTATGTGGTGAACTGAATTATCCCCTCCCTCCTGCCTCCTCTCCCTCCCTTGTTATAATTTAATGCCTTCTCCTTTTGTGCAGAGCCCCTGGGACATAGAGGATTTATTAGCGTGTCTCTCATAAAACCCGAGCATAGCAGGAAATTAAATTCATCTGGCGTAAGCACCTGTTTGGAGAGCTTTGCTGGTTGCCCTGCTCTACTTCACAGTTGCCAAGGTGATCACAAAGTGACTGACAGCTCGTTTGAGGATGGTCCCGATATCAAAGTTAACATCGTCAACTAGATGAAGCACTGTGGGGGAGAAATCGGCCATAGTGGTCCAGGGTATCCCAGACCCAGGAGGAGAGACCTCAGAGGGATCCTGTCAAGAACTCAAGACAGAAAAGAGAGAGGTGATTGTTTTGAGTGGCCTCAAGGGGGCAGACTTAAGAGTCATGGGCATAAACGGAAAGAAGACAGATTTTAGTTCAAAATCTGGACAGTGGGAGCGACACTGTGAACAAAGCTGGTGGGGTTTTCCTCACAAGAGTTTGGGGAACGCACTGTGTAAAGAACTAAGACTTTAACTTAGACTAAGACGAAGACTCTTCATCACCAAATCATTGCCACCCCATACAACTAGACAACTCAAATGCTAATAGTAATTATTTTCAGGTTCATTCTTCTTTCTGGAAATTTCGATTCCTTTTCTCAAGGGAATGGTGTTTTGTTTACCCTCAGCGTAACTCGAACAAAAAATAAAGTGCATATGACTCATGTCCAAAGGGTCCTTTCACACATGATATGGTGAGACAAATGTACATTCTATATCTAGCTTTTAATGCAAAAATATGCAACCAAGGGAATAACTATCTCTTTTTGAAGGTAGCATGCTAAGTACTTCATGTGCTCCTAACCTCATTTAACATAAACATAGTGAATCTAGAGATATCATTAAAAGATAGTTCTGTTTAAAAAAAAAAAAAAAAAAAAGAATTCCGCAGATGTTTGCCTGCCCAAGAATCATGAAGATGGAAGAATTCTTGCCTGAGCCAAGACCCAGGAGGAGGTTTCTTAGCTGTCCAACTAGTGGCATGTGGGAATTCTCTAGCAGATCAGAGCCTTGCTCCTGTTCAAACACTCGTTAGATAAACGAGTGGTTTTTATTCCTGTTTGGCAGGCAAGAAATGGCAAATCAGTGTCTTAAGGGATTGACAAAATATGCAGTTAGACACTATCGATCACCATAAAAGAGCTCGATTTTTCTTACATCAGATAAACGCAGCTTAAGTCTCAAGTAATATTACTTAACGCAGTCGGGTCTCGAGATCCATAGCAGCCGTAGCAGACTCACTCGCTGTGAAATGAAACAAATCACAGTTGCTAGGTAGGAAAAGGAATGCAGCCAGGAGGGTAGAGCCAGACTCTCAACTCTCCTAACACCTTGAACAGGACACGCCCCATTTCTTCACATCAGGCTCCTCTCTCTTTTTTTTTTTTTTTCAAACTAAAGGAAATAAATAAAATGTTCTTCTAATCCTTTCCCTATTTTAATTGTGTCTAGACTTAGAATCCTAAAAGAAGGTCAGAGAAAAGATAAAATTATAAAATCCCTACCTCAGGGGAGAAGAGTATGCCCATTTGTCAAAACCGGTGGGGGAATATCACAGGACCCCCTTTTTGACCAATGTTATTTCCTCTCCTTCATTTAGTATGTGTGAGGTTTTTAAAAGATGTCTCCCAAATTGTATAGTTAAAAGTTCGAGGCAACCTAAGTGCATAGCGTATAAAAGATTGTGTTTCTCCTAAAAGGGTTCTGCCCGAGTCTTTTGTTGTTGTTAGGGGAAAATTAAACTTCGTGTTTATTTATTCCATACCTTCACAAACAGGAAGTAGGTTTCAAGTGTTTTAGTTCCACAATTCTGAGTCGATGTGTATTTAAAGAAAGGTTCTTGCATAAGACAAAGTCTCTTCCTAAAATGTACCAGACCAGGGCCCGTTTCGGAAAACACAAATATGAAGCGGGTGTGCTTTGAAAACTATGTGAACAGAAGAGATCTTCGAATAATATTTGTCAGATTTGTGGGAAATATTTTTGAGGCACTTGTCACCAAAAAAAAAGTGTACGTCACTGAAGGAGGTGGAAGGGTTGGTGTAGGTTCCGTTTCTAAGCCCCATTTCTGAAGTAAACATTGCACCTACTTTTTTTTCACAAAGTGCTTTTTACCATTTTGTTAGAGGAAACAAGTAATGTGCTCTAAATGAGTAAGTAAACTGCCCAAAGTTCACTGACAAACTAGCATTTACCTGATATTTGGCTATGTAACAGCACTTATGGTTTCTATAGAATTTGATTCTCACTCATCACAATGAAAGTGGCACTCTCCCTCTCAGTCTGTCTCCCTCTCCCCCCCTACTCTTCCCTCCCCCCCCACACAAACCTGAAGCACACCCCCCATAGAGATGGAGAGAATTGGATCCCTTCTTTGTGGTTTGACTAAGGAAATTGATTGTAAACGTTCCAAGGTGAGCCTGGAACCCAGGTGCTCCAAGTCCAGTCGTAGGCTTCTTCTGGACCCTCCCCTTTTCTACATGGAATAACACAGCACAGCACCTTAGAAAAGTTGCAAGAAAACGGATCTTAGAATCAAGCAGAGTTAGGTTTAGATGCATATTCTGGTGTTGCCTGGCCAATGTCCACAGGCAAGCTCTTAGATACCTTGAGCCCCGTTGGAGAATCAAGCTAAAAGCATCCCCATGGGATTGTGGGAAGGATTAAATGCAATAATGCACAAAAGGCACATAGCAGAATGTGCCCTAAATGTCAGCCATTGTTACGTTATTATGTAATCTACAAAGTATGTTTGCTTATTCCGTGTGAAAGACTTTCAGTCTATCAAACCCAATACATGTGAAATCAAACCTTGAAAATTAATTTTTTCCCAACAGTCAAGTCATTTGCCAGCTGCAAAGGTTTGTATTTCATGAAGTCTTAGTCTTGGTCTGATTTTTGTTAATGGGAAGGAACAACTATCATTTTCTTTCTGTAGCTGTAAAATGGACTCCAGAAAACACATTTTAATATAATTAATTATATACGATTGTGGGTTGTTTTTTTTTTTAAGACAGAAATAGTCCAGTTGTAGCAGGTTCACATGACACAGCCTAAAAGATTAGCAAATTATCTAGCCAACACATACAATTGATACAACTAATATTTTTATAGTTACAATGGAGTTACTAAAGAAATTGTTTGAAAAGAAAATTATGCAGACTAAAGAGACGGCTCAGTGGTTAAGAGCGTTGGCTGTTCTTCCAGAGGACCAGGGTTCAATTCCCAGCAACCACAAAGGCAGCTTATGAGCTGATACCATCTGTATATTCAGTCCTAGAGAATCTGATGCTTTCTCCTGACCCCCAAAACAGGCACAAACATGGTGCACAGGCAAACGTAGAGATAAGACTCCCATGCACATAACATAAAAAATGTAATTTAATTTTTTAAATTGTAAAAAAAGAAAATTATTGAACTTGCATTTTTATTTTCAATGCATCCCCAGATATCCACCATATAGCAAGAAAATGATGTCACACTCCCAAGAATTAAGAACAACACCTCCCCAACTCTCCCCAAATGTGTATACTTTGATTCCTAAAGAAATGCAAAGGGTGAAGTTACTGCCTTGGTGCGGTGCCTGCAAGTTCTCAAGGAGAGAGGATGCCAAAAAAATATTTTTGTTTTGTTTTGCTTTTTTCCACAAAGTGAGCTGAGAAACTCTGTAGCTGTTGGAGTCACCTCCTGTGCTCTTGCCAAATAACTGAAAGGGAATGTACTGGGTGTCTACGAATGGGGTGTCACTCATGAGTGCTAGAGGAGGGTGGTACCTGGATGTGGACACCGGTGTCTAAGTGGTCCAGACTCCATGTCTCCGCGGGAGCGCTTGTGTGCGTTTCTTTCCCGCGTGCTTCTGGGTGTTCCTGGGTTTGTTTATAGCCACCTCTCTGTGTTGGACCAGGAGACAGCTGTGGTCTCCAGCGTGAGCGGGCGCGGGTGTGTCTCGGTGTCTGTGGCTGTGGTTCAGCATAAGTCTGAGCACGTCTCGGTCGGCAGGGTGCGTTTGTGCCTGTGTGTGCCTGTCCTGGTGAGCTTGCTTTTTCAGTTCCTAAAAGAAAATGCTCCCTGCGGCAGCCAGACCTACACGGACAGGTAGCACCTCCAGACAGCGCCTGGTTGGCGGATCACACAGCAGCCCCAGATTTCTCTCTCTGGTGCCCCACCTGGGGTAGCTGGAAGGGAGTGGTGGCCTGGCCTCCGGGGAGCAGCTGAGCCCCGCCCGGGCCAACCCCAGGAGGAGGCGGGCTAGGCGAGGAGGGTTGGCCCTTGGTGCCTCGCCCCTCCGGGCATGCGGCTGTGCTATTGGCCCAAAGTTGCTGCACGTCACTAGGCAATTCCCCTAAAGTCTGGTGCACATAACGGGCAGGGCGCACTGCAAGGCTGCTTCTCCCGCCTTCAGGCTGCAACTGGCAGGCACCGTGAGCCCCAAGCACCCACGAGCTGAGTGTGCAGGACGCGCCCCCCGCAAGCCACCTACGGCCGCTGAATGAAGCTTCCAGGAGTCCGCCCCCGGCCGGCTGCGCCCCGTCGGAGGTGCACCCGCTGAGAGCGCCTGGGCACCGAAAGCCCGTGCGCTCACCTGCCAGCCTGCCAGCCATGGGGCCACACGGGAACGACAGCGACTTCTTTCCCAACGGAAGCCGAGCGCCAGAGATCACTCAGGAACGGAACGAAGCGTGGGTGGTGGGCATGGCCATCGTCATGTCGGTTATTGTCCTGGCCATCGTGTTTGGCAACGTGCTGGTCATCACAGCCATTGCCAAGTTCGAGCGACTACAAACCGTCACCAACTACTTCATAACCTCCTTGGCGTGTGCTGATCTAGTCATGGGCCTAGCGGTGGTGCCGTTTGGGGCCAGTCACATTCTTATGAAAATGTGGAATTTTGGCAACTTCTGGTGCGAGTTCTGGACTTCCATTGATGTGTTGTGCGTCACAGCCAGCATCGAAACCCTGTGCGTGATTGCCGTGGATCGCTATGTTGCTATCACGTCGCCCTTCAAGTACCAGAGCCTGCTGACCAAGAATAAGGCCCGAGTGGTCATCCTGATGGTATGGATTGTATCTGGCCTTACCTCCTTTTTGCCTATCCAGATGCACTGGTACCGTGCCACCCACAAGGAAGCCATCACCTGTTATACCAAGGAGACTTGCTGTGACTTCTTCACGAACCAGGCCTATGCCATCGCTTCCTCGATCGTGTCTTTCTATGTCCCCCTGGTGGTGATGGTGTTTGTCTATTCTAGGGTCTTCCAGGTGGCCAAAAGGCAGCTGCAGAAGATAGACAAATCTGAGGGAAGATTCCACGCCCAAAACCTCAGCCAGGTGGAGCAGGATGTGCGGAGCGGGCACGGACTCCGAAGGTCCTCCAAGTTCTGCTTGAAAGAGCACAAAGCCCTCAAGACTTTAGGCATCATCATGGGCACATTCACCCTCTGCTGGCTGCCCTTCTTTATTGTCAATATTGTGCATGTCATCCGGGAGAACCTCATCCCTAAGGAAGTTTACATCCTCCTTAACTGGTTGGGCTATGTCAACTCTGCTTTCAATCCACTTATCTACTGTCGGAGTCCAGATTTCAGGATTGCCTTTCAGGAGCTTCTGTGCCTTCGCAGGGCTTCTTCGAAAACCTATGGGAACGGCTACTCCAGCCACAGCAACGGCAGGACAGACTATACAGCGGAGCCGAGCTCATGTCAGCTCGGGCAGGACAAAGAACATGAACTTCTGTGTGAGGACCCCCCAGGCCTGGAAGGCTTTGTGAACTGTCAAGGTACTGTGCCTAGCCTTAGCATTGACTCCCAAGGAAGGAACTGTAGTACAAACGACTCGCCACTGTAGTGCAGGCTTTCTGTTCGATACGACCCCTCCCTAACAGGACACTAGACTATTTAACTTGAGAGTAATAACTTTAGAATAAAATTGTATAGAGATTTGCAGAAGGGGCACATCCTTCTGCCTTTTTTTAATTTTATTTTTTTAAGCTGCAAATGAGAGAGAGAGAGAGAGAGAGAGAGAGAGAGAGAGAGAGAGAGAGAGAGACTGTATTTGAGTGCTTGCTTATTGTTTTCTTGTATAGTTCAGTTCCTCTTTGTATGGAACTTAAAATTTCTGTCTGAAGTGTGTTGGTCCTGTCTGTTGGATGATGTTTCCATGTATCTACCTCACTGGTCAAGTATTAAGGATAATACATATTGCTGCTGGAAATTCGTATCTAAAGGAGAGAGTTTTCTTCCTGTTCTCTTGGACTTGAAATATCCTGTGTCTTGGACCTTTCTGCTGTGAATATGGACTCTCTCTCTCTCACTCCACTTATTTGATCAAATGGAGTGCTATAGGCAGGGATTTGAGGGACAACATCAGTTGTTTTTCTGAGCAAAGTCTAAAGTTTACAGTAAATAAATTGTTTGACCATGACTTCACTGCACCTGTTTCTCCAAAACCTCTTGACTCTGGAGTGTCCTTGTCTCTCTCACTGGAAACCACAGGTAACTATGTGTCATAACTGCTGAGTGGCTTAATGTATAAGGGTAGCAGAATGGCATGCACCGATTGCCTAGCCCTTCCGTGTGTCTTTGGATCTCTGGATGCAAACCTGTGCCTTTCCTAACTTCACTTGTGCCCCAAATCAGTCCCACCTGTTCCCAGCATAACCCAGTGTGTCCAACAGTTGCTATTCTGTGCTGTCACCTCAGAAACCCTGACTCACAGAGACAAAGTTATGGGCATATGTTTTGTCCCACATGCTCCTGACACCCACCTTCCAGCCCCTACTTGTTTAATAACTGTGTGTATTTATATCACTGCCGTCTCTTACAGTAGTGCCCTTTGTACTGGGTTAGGGCTTGGTGCGTTCAGGATGAGGAAGATGTTCTGTGTGAAAGCTGTCTAAGCATCTAGGAATTCCAAGGGAAATCAAAGGCCTTGGTCAGAGAGAGCAAAGCTTTAAAACATAGCTGGGGGATGCTTCGTGCCCTGGACATGAGTTCAGCCTCTCCTTGCTCCCTTCTGCTGTCCCGTGTCTGTCATTCCCATGTGTTATATGACGTTTAGCAGCAGCCCTGTACCCAGTAAATTCCAGTAGCATCCCCTCAAGTTTACAAATAATAGCCCCAAATAACCTCAGCCATGACCTGTTACCCCTAAGGGTAAAATAATTCTTTAGTAGAAAGCCTGGTATAGACTTTGCAAACCTAAATCAGCTGTTTCATGCCATTCACTACACGGGCTCTATTTATGACACCTAGGAGAGGGGTTTTCCCCAGTTCCCTCCATTGTGACGGCCCTCAGCCCCTCCTCCTTCTTCATCATGCTGCCTTCTAAACTTGTGTCACAGCTACCCAGGTAGTTTCCACAAGAAGTTAAGGTTTTAGGTTCATGCTGGAGTTACTTAGGAGGGTTTATCAGTAGAGGTGAGGGCCGCAGGCTCTTACTGCCTGTTTGCAGAGAGATTATAATACTATTAAGAGGCACAGAGGGAAATCACAAAAGTAAACACATTTCTTCTTGCAGCCCCTTTCTATTTTTGCCTGTGTGTCTGAGCCAGAGTTTGGCCCGGGTTTCGTGGAGTGGATCGTCCTCCTTGGCAACACTGGGCTGGAAAGGGTCAGCCTTCAAGGTTTGATGTCATTTCTTTCACTCATAGAGCTGACTCCACTTCTATGTTTCCTACTGTCCAAGGTCTCCAACACCGGCTTCCTCTGCTTCTCGAAAGCTCAATGATGGGGCCTCTGGTGATCACTGATCTCTCAGAGAAAGGCTAAGCCTATGCTATACAAAGTGCAATGTATGCTGTTCTGTGCTCTCACGTCTCGGTCAAGGTTTACATACAGTAGTCTCCTCCTGCTCTGGGACTGAAGTCCCGAGGTACAGCAAGCTTCTCCAGGTATCCTTCACACCCCCATAGCCTCACAAGGTCTTGGATTTAGAGAGTACACAATCTGAACAATCTAAAAGTCTGATACAGGAAAAGACCTGCACAAGGTAAGTGACCAAAGATGCCGGAGCAGGGCTTAGCCAGCAGCCCAATCACCTGCCAGGACATGCTATGCTGCCTTTATGGCATTACCACTGACCTCCACCTTCATCTGAGTTGTGGAACCTTTCCTTGGAGTCGTACCATACTTCACTCATTAGGGCAGGGTTTTTGGCTTTTGGTTTTTGAGTTTTTTGTTTTGTTTGGTTTGATTTAGTTTGTTTTTTGTTTTTTGTTTTGTTTTGTTTCGTTTCGTTGGTATCTGTAATACAAAAATTGGGGACTAAATAAACAAATACCCTGCAAAAGGAACAAGAATAAGAATTGGTAGCTTTACTAAAAATAAACTACTCAGTTATTTCTTGCATTAGAGAAGTTGGAAGATCCCCTAATTTTTTATGACCAGCATGTAATTTCAAGTCACTTCAGTTAGAATTACTCGCAGTTTTAACGTGTTATATATATATATATATATATATATATATATATATATATATATAATTATTTGTTAATTAAGTGAACATAAATAATATTAATGAATAAATCAATGTTATACATATATACTCTTGGCTAAAGGATTCCTAGTGTAACTTGTTAAAATTTCAGCTATGAAGGTTAATGTCAACTCTCAGCTAAAGAGACTTTTGCAATATTTGAGTCCCTTTAGGAATGCTTTAAGCTCAAGAACTTTGATCCATTTTTAGGGGCTTGGAAAACAAGACCAGGGGCCTGCTGCAATCCCTTGTCTTTCACCTTTCCTGTGGGTTTGTTTTCCCTCGTCCCTCCGTGTCTCCTGTTTGTTGACATGCTAGTTACATAAGGTTTGTGTTGGATTCGTCACCAGTAAAGTTTTCTTTGCCTGGACAGCAAGTTCTCAGAGTCTGTCAAATGAGAACCTTATCCTGAGATGCAAGCTGACAGGTGTGAATGGTAGAGGGACAGGGTGGGCCTGCCTGCGAGGTAATTACTGAGGCAAAGAATCTAGGAGGGGAAGGAGCCTGGAAATCGGAGCTGCCCTCACATGCTGCTGAGAATGTTTGTGATGGTGGATTTGCTGCCAAATCCTTATAGACCAGAAAGAGTCCTCTCCTCTTCTGGGGTGGGTCGTTGTCGCACACCTGCTGGGTGCATGTGAGAGAAGTATGAGCCTGTGGTTTCCCCCTTCTGGGCCACCATAGGATGCTGAACAGTTATCTGCCATGAAATTGAACTGAAGGTCGGGCTTATGTTAGGCAATTGTTGAGCACTGTATCATCATCTTTACAAAACCTTCAGATGCAGATACAATAGTTGTCATCTAGCAAATAAAGCCGATATACAAAAGAGCCACCTAGCCAGCTAGTTGCATAGGAAATATCAGCGCCTTGGTCTGTGTGATTCGAGAATGCAGGGAGCCTAGCACCCATGCAAAGCAGGAAGCGGCAGGGGGTGGGGAGAAGCTTGTGATGTATGCCAAAACAAGGGCCAGAACTGGAAACGCAATACCTTGTTGAGAGAAAAGGGAGCTTGTTGTGGGTTGGGACAAGGAGGAATGTCCCTGTAAAACATGTGACTGCTGGATGGCTAGGGACAGGGGCAGGAAACAGATCACTGAGATGCCTAGTTGACTGCTCTGGGTCTTTGCTTCATCTCTTCTTAAAGAAGGAGGCCAAACAGAATAAAAGGATATGAAACTTGCAAGTAAACACGGCAGGGTGCAGGCTGCCACGGGTCCCCAGCAAATTTGTTCTCTGTTCCAATGTCAGGAAGGTCTAAGTTGCATGGGTAGCTGAGCCTTGTGGACACTGGTCTGGGTTGTCCTGGAGGTATGCTGTCTGTTTTTGAGCTCGTGTTCTAAGGCAAAGGGCAATCACTTCTGACTACACAGACCAAGGACTCATGCACGCTGAGTGACATTTTTTTCATGAACAGTATATCCTCCACGCTTTTCTTCAGCTACACGGTACAGTGTAGGGTCAGTTCTGTGCTAAGCCTTGCTTTATTGACAGACCAAATAGAATCTGATGAGGAAATGCTTAAAATACTGTGGACAGCTGCTGTACACCTTTAATCTCAGTGCTTGGGAGGCAGAGGCAGGCAGATCTCTGTGAGTTCGAGGCCAGCCTGGTCTACAGAGTGAGTTCCAGAACAGCCAGGGCTACACAGTGAAGCCCTGTCTCAAAAACAAAATGAAAGAAAGAAAAATTAAAGAAAGGAAGGAAGAAAGGGAAGGAGGGAGGGAGGGAGGGAGGGAGGGAGGGAGGGAGGGAGGGAGGGAGAAAGAGAAGAAAAGCTGGTATCTTGTGAACAGTAGAAAGTTGTGAAAAATGAAGAGATTTTAAGCACAGCAGTTTCTACAAGTGGAGAGTAGGTCTCTGCTCAACCTCTCGATTTCTCTCCCTCTGTTTCTTTATAGTAAAGTTTCCTAGGCAGTTTCCTAGGGGGACCTCAGTTTGTTTAACTGTAAAATGAAGCCCTATGGAGAGTATCCAAGCTGTGCTAAGCCCTGAATTTGTACAGCTGTTCATTTAGAGGCTATCTCCCGTTTCAGATTAAAAGCACATAACATTTGTTATGGAAATAATAGCTGGGCCTTCTGAGGATGGTCAGTCTGCCCAGGGCATGCTGTGAGGTGCTAGCAAGTGTTGGAAGACTGTGTGAAGATCAGGCCATGTCTATTGTTTGTAAACACTGGCGGACAAGCACGGCCTTATAGGTAGGCAGATTCCAGGGCAGGTAAGATTTTCCTAAGCATAAAATAGAATATTGAGCCTTCTGTCTTTGGACGCATTCAAGAGGAAGCACCGTTCAGGAGGAAGCACAAAGTCTTCTCCATCGCGCTGGGCGAGGCTCCTTCCACATCTGTAATCCCATTTCTTGAAAACAATAAACCTGACTGCCTTGTGTTCATCATTCTAGCTGGCCTTCTCCCCAGTTCCTCTGGATTTCAGAAGTTTCACCATTTTTATAACTGGGAACCCCCCCGGGGAAACCAGGGTCTCAACCGTCCTAGGCCGTGGGGAGCAACCAGAAATAGAGCAATAAGGTTAAGCAGTTTTCCACATCATCAGACCTTTTCATCGGCTGCTCTTCCCATGCCTCTTGCAAATGACCTACTAACTCCCAAAGAGAGAGGAATGATTGATGCAAAGGTCTCTCTGCAAAGGCTATTACATCCTTCTCCACCCTTGAAATCACCGCACTTCCCGTAGTCTGTCACAGACCCTCACAGAGAAGGAAGGAAGTGAGGCAGGTCCCTGGACAGCACTCCAAATAGTCTAGCCCCCAAACCCAGAGACCTAAGGTCTGTGGTAGCCCAGCCACTAATGGTCAGGGCGGGGAACCTCTGGCAGGCCACTTCCTCTTTCTACACATTTTATCTTGTCTTGAGTGGTACTCTGGGTTACATGAGCTTCTAGCTTTCCTTCATCCTCCTATCTATAGGAATTCAGGATGCCTTCTGTGATGTACATCTGGTCACTGTGCCTTTATTTTTAAAACACATTTCCCCTCATTCAAAGGGTAGTAGATGCTTAGTATAGAATGCCTTAAAGCATATGAAAGCTAAATCTCACATCATGTTCTTACGTGCATGCTTTCTATCTTTAGTTTGAAGCATGAACATGCAGTGCATATACATATATTTTTAACTACTGTGGAATTAGATTGTTCATACTGGTTTTTATTCACTGCTAATACTTTCATAAATGCCCTCCCAAGTGTTTCTATATGTGACATGACCTAGATATTATCATTTTTGATGACCGTTAGCCTGGTGATACAGAGTCCTCCCAAGTGTCACACATGGGGTACAAAAGAACTGATACTCTTTAAAAGACAGAATCAGAAGGTCTGGCTTGAATATCCAGGAATAGTCCAGAAAGTTCCTTGGGGTTTTGTAACATGAACAGCTATGAACATGTTTTAAAAGGCACTCCAGGTCTAATATTTTCAAAGATGTATGATCATAGAAATTTTGAAAGATCAGACTACATTTTGAAGAATAAGTTTTTCAGAGACAGAAACATTGCAAATTAAACAGAGTGTTCCTTGCTACCTTCTTTGCTAAAGGAAGAAACAGCTATTTCTATACTAAACCTTGATGAAAGCATGCTGCCTGTCTGTCTTTAGCACATAGAAAACTAATGGCTCAACTCCTGGGACTGAGTTCTTTCTCCGTTGTTTGATGCCTCTAGCCCTGTCTATTGACTTTTGTTTAGATTAGTCTATGCAAGCCAGGTAGTAACCGAGAGCTACACATGCAACGCATGTCAGGGTGCTTCTATTCCAATCACAGCTCTTGTGAACTGAGCAGAGAGATGGCTAGCAGCCACAGGTGCTGCCTCAGGGCCAAGCCCTGCCTGAACAGTTGTCATGTCTGCTTTCATTTTAGTATCCAGAAGCAGCTTTAAAACCTCGTACTGTTATGTTTGTTGTTACATCATGAATAAAGAAAGAGACTTGAAGAGGCTGGGTTGCCCAAGGTCATATGAGCCACTAGAGTGAAACCAGAGCTTCATGTGGTTTGCTCTTGGGACAGGCCTGCCTCTCTTCCTTGGAGAGAAACAGGCAAGAGAGGAGGGCAAAGGGAGACCAGAAGGGGGTATGGAATGGAGGGGGATAACTGTCATGTGTCTCTGAAAGGTTTGATTCATTTAGTATTTTGGGAACAGCAGGGAAGGCTCATGCTGTCTAGGCAAGTTGTCACTATGCATCAATTGCATGGAACCTCTAGCATCAATCACTTCTCTGTCAACCAAGCACGAGTTGAGTAAGTTTCCTTTCCAGGTGTGAGGGGCAATCAGAGGCACATGAGGACACACTATAGTCTGCTATGAGTTAAGTCTCCATTTTCTGTGAGACCTTGACACATCACCACAGCATGTTCTCCCTATTCCTCTGCCTTGGTTGGCATGAGCATCAGAAGCTTGGGATGGACTCAGATGTGTCTCTCAGCACTTATAGCCCACTGGCTGTGCATGGTTCATGGTGACTGGGATGACCCCGCAAGGCAGTATAGCAGCTGAGAGAGAGGTCTAGGTCTTTTTCTGGCTTGTGTTATTTATTTTTCAAACATTCTGAGGGGAAGCTGGAATTTCTAAATGTGTTCATATCCAGGAAGAGAAAACAACTTTTCAGATCACAACAGCAACACCCATGACACAGCAGAACTGGAATCTTTCATGTTTGCTTTTCAACCCCACCACATTGGTTTTGAAGACTAAGGCCTGTGCTGGAAAGCCACAGGTACCTTTGTCTGGGGATTTTCTTTATGATCCAGTTCTATTGCTGGCTTGCTGGCTAGCTCTTCTCTTTATATATAAAAACAGCTCTTTTGCTGTTTCCACACTATGGATTGTTCTAACCATCTGGTGCTGAGGCTTGGGATTTGTTCTCTTGGGTTTTCTGTTTAGCTGGTTGTGGGTTTGTTCTAGAAACTCACAGTTCTTCTGATATGGATTATATGTCACTTCTGCTCACAGACATTTTGTCTCTGTTTCTTGTTTCCTTGCACACAGTGTCCCTCTGTAAGCCCCTCCTCATCCAGTGTCCTCGGCCTGAAAGAGTGGAAGGTCTCCGTCAAGGAAATGAGGCTGGCATATGTTAGCAGTCTCTTCCTGTAGCCTTGTGAGGGGTGGGAGCATCAACTTGCATTTCTTGAAACCATTTTTTTTTTCTATCAAAATGGCCCTTGAACTTTATAAAACATAGAAAAGTAGTTGGGGAGAGGTCCTGAGAAGGTACACACCCCACCCCCCATCTTGGAAAATCTTAGCTAGTAATCAATGCAGTTGGAGGCCAGAAAACTCCATTTTGCCTCAAGTTCCAAAAGGATTTCAGAACAGAATCTCTTAGGACAATAGTCATGTGCCCTGGACATCATATCATTGTCTTCTTCCCTTTCTGCTCCTGAGCACAAAATACAGGCCTGGGTGTAAAGTCCTACCCTTCATGGCTGTGTGTGTTCACATACACAACCACTCTGTCCAATAAACAGAATCATGATTTCCCTCTGTTCTCTAATAAAAACAATGTAGATGGAAACAACTTACTAATGATATAACGTGGCCTAAGAGAGGAAACAGATAATTAAAAAAAAAAAAAAAGTATCTCTAGCATCGAGGCATTTAATACAACTGTGATTAATCCCAAAGTGACACTAAGCACCACCACTGTCACTGAGTCACCAACTCTCTGCATGGGACTGGGCGGTAGCAGCTCAGTTTGACTCCTTGTCCTCAGCTCCATGCTTCACAATGGCCTGCCTTGCGTTAAGTCAAACCACATTACGGTCTATATGAATCAGTTCTCTTGATGTACATAAATGCTCCTACTTTGAAACCTAAAGGGAGACCCACCCAGCTTCAGAGAATAGCATGACTCACACGTATGCATGTGCCCACAGATGCACACACCCAAATAAGCACACAGACGGTTTCTTACATTGATGTTGCTGTGTTTTAAACACGGGTTTGTCTCTTCCAAGAGTCATATGCAAATTTGGTTTCCATTTTGGTGGTGTCGTGAGGTGGGGCCTTGAAGAGTGGTCATATTATTAAGGAATAAAAAGGCCCTTCTCCAGGAAGTGCATCTCTTTCCGCAAGAACATGTCGTTATAAAGTGAAGCTGTCCCTTCTGTTCTGTCTCTCCTGTTCATGTCTGCCTGCTGATCTTGAAGCCAACAGATGACAACCAACCAATCTTGAACTTCCTGGCCTCCAGAACTGTAATAAACTTTTCTTTTTTATATATAAATTAAAGTGTCTCATGTGTTCTGTTATAGCATCAGAAAATGAACTAAGACGGGCATATGAGCAAAAATCGTTTGTCCATGTGTTCCTGCACACATGTGTGTATGTATATATGTATACATATATATATACTTATTCTTTTCCTATGTATTTCCATATTAATATGTATACCTAAGTAGGACAAGAAGTCTTAAACATCCTTCCCTATGCACACAAATGCAAAAGTATTCCTAGACATACTTCTTGTCCTAAGTGAGCAAACATACCACATTATGTACCCACAGTCATACTACATATATACAGGTCCATGTGCTGACCCTTCTCCCCATGTAAGTGTATATATCCCTAATTTATATGTCTACTGAGGTCTTCTTATTTTCCAGGAGATTGTAAGTGCTGAAAATTGGGGAGGAGAGAGAGGGAGAGAGAGAGAGAATATATGGGAATAACATTGCAATTATAGTAGGTACTATGAGGTAATGTGGAGTGTTTAGAGACTATGACTAGTTCGGAATGGTCAATAAAGGTACCCTCAATGAAATGAGGTTTCAGTGGACATCCAAAGGATAACTACATAATTCCTAGAAGAGGGAAAGGAGAGGAATGCATGCCACCTGGCGAGAAAAGCATGTGCCGGTGTCCTGTATTAAAGGGAAGCCTCTTGCATCAGAAAAACCAAGCACACAGATGACTAAGTGTTGGCATACAAGCAAGAAGCCACAAATGTCCCTGCAACTGCAGGCAAGGAGACAGACCATGAAGGGTCCTAGGCCACATTAGGATCTGGGTCTTTATCCCAGGAGCACTTTTACACCAATGTATTTACAATAGAGATCTAGCTATCTTTAAAGATTTATTTAAAAAAATTTTTTTTTCATGTGCATCACTACACAAAAGGTTTATATACATACATGCTTTCTTTAAAATGCATATTTACGTGCATATTCATTAAACTACTTCTTGGAAACTTTATAAACAAATCACACATAAGATCAGAGAAAAAGCACTCAAGGGCACCAAGGGGTGCCTTGGTATCTCTTTACTAGATAACACCAGGCCTAAACCCAGTCCATGAGGCAAAAACTGGGAAAGCGATGATTTGAAAGGAACACTCCACCTTTGTTACTTCCTCTGTGTTTGGCTGACCGGCATCATGCATGTGCCTCCAGCACTGTTCCTCCTCCTCTTGCTGGCTCAGAGCATGCAGTGACAAGGTGGGGTTTCTTCCAGAACATGATCATTGACTATTCTTGGCCTGGGCCGCGAGAGGAGGATGGGTCGGTCAGGTTGCATAAAGATTGCCTTGTGCCTTCTCAGAGCTCAGAGTTGTAAGCAGAGCCTCTGGCAGCCACAGGCTAGTGTACTCTTAGCACACAGTGGGCAACATGAAGCTGTAAACACAAGTAACAATGGGGGCAACAAGAGGACTTGAAGATCTGCTGCCACCGCAGCAGGAGCAACCATGAAGCTCTGTGGCATGTGACAATGAAGGTGATGTTCATGATGGTGGTGTCCTTGATGGCCTTGATACAGTAACTCATATTTACTAACAGTGAACTTTCCTCCAGTGGCGGTAGCATCTCACAGTGGGGGAAGTTGCAGGGAATTTTTCAGCCATGACACACATATTACTTTCCCATCAGTGGATTAGAACTATGCTTCTGTACACTGGGGCTCTTGCTTAACTACGCTGCCAGGGAGGGCCTTGGGCAGAGCTGGTGACAGGCTCCAGGAAGATCACTGAAACATTCAACAGCTATTAAATTTACCTAGAGCCTGTGTATTCTGGCCATAAATAGGTCCGTGTGGGATTTGTTGATACCACAGGGACTCCTACGCACTGATATTTTATTTTCCAAAATGGTCTTAGAAAATGTTTTCTTCCCTAATTAAGAGGAGCTCCAGAATATTTTTCTTTTGCTTCAGGGTGGTAGGAGACACGTTTCTTTCTCCTCGGTCGGGCACTCTTCTTTGCAATCTTGGTGGCTACTTGCCAGCCCCATCGAGCTGCTGAAATGGAAGTGTTCGAATGCACACTCAGCAGTGCTGGGCCTCCAGACTGAGCCAGTACTCCACGATTTACAAAGGACTTTCATATCGGTCATCGAGTCTAGCCCCTACAAAAACCCTAAGGTCAATGTGGGCACACATTGCCATTTCGCAAACAGGAAGACTGAGTTAAAATCTAGCCTAAGCGTCAGGCAGAGCTTGGTTTTTCAATTCCGATCTTCACGGTTATCTTTTAAAAAGCACCAGTTCTGCAGCGTCCCCCAACCCTGTTACTCTCCTAAGATACAGGACTTCTCTCTGGGGTTCTCTGCTCTCTGCTGAAAGCATCTGAGTCAGGATTGACACTCCCCAGCACTGAAGCCACAGGTGCCAAGCTAAAGATAAGCAGGTGCCTACTCCGGGGACAGTCTTCAGAATGCTGTCGTTCTTGATAAGCCATATGCTTGGCCAGGTCTAGCAAACATGACTTAGAGCAATATCCCCAAGCCCTCTATGTTCCTTGTACAGTGCTCAGGCACTTACTGCCCACGGTGAAGTGATGATGGGGATCCCGGGTCCCACATCCCACACTAAACTGAGCCACCCAGCTGTCAGCTCAGACGCTCTGAACTGTTGTTCACACTGCCCCATTCCTCTGAGTTCAGGACATTCTAAGGAAAGACCTAATTGATTTACCCCAGTCCCACACCCACTGGAGATGGTCCAATCTGTTTTAAGGGCCAAGTTCCACACCTCAATAAAAAAATTAAAAAAAAAAAAAAAACCTGCAGGCTCCGGGAAGTAGTTGAACGTCTTAAAAACAACTTGTGTGTGGCTGAAATGGTTTATTTTAATCATAGCAATTAGATGTTCTTGTTTTGCACAACATCCTGCAACAGAATCGCCTTCAGCACTGAAGAACAGGTGAGCAGCTTGTTCAGTAATAGATGTGGGAACGTCTTGGGTGGATGACACATCTCAAAGTTGAGAAAGGAATTGGCCACCTCTTCTCTAAGTAGCAACTAATATGGTTCATTCAGCTTTCCAAGGGGGATTGTGAGTAATTCATTCACTTTGAACAATTCTGGTCTGCCAAGGATACAGCAGTGACACAAATAAATACAGCCTGCCTTGCCTTTGTTAGTTTCAATCCAAATAGGGAGAGACAGACAATGAAAGGGTAATTATAAATAGTATTTGCATCCAGGGCTCTGAAATTAGCAGTCAACCAAACATACTCATACTTATGAGGAGTAAAGGATGGGAAGTGGCCTTCTGGATTTTGCTAGTAGATTCAAAGAGATATCTGGTGTCTGTCATCTTCAGCCTGGATGACAATAATCCATAAAAATTTAATTACCTTTCCTTTAAAAATATATCATGAAAAAGCAGAGTTGACAGAGGCTTCCAAAGCCCTCAGTGTCTGTGTCTTTGTCTATTCTATTCTGTGGGGCAGGAGGGTCTTCATATAGCCAGTGGGCTGCTGGGTAAGTGGGAAGTGAAACTCAGTTGCTATAAAACAAAGGGCAGATACCCAAAGGATGTTTTACACGTGAAGTGATGTCAGATTTGGCAAATTAAAATGGAGTTCATGCAGTTAAATCTGAATTTCAGATGAGTAGCAGACTCTTGTCCTTGTAAGGATGTCCTGAATGTTTCATGAAACATACTCCAATCCAGACCTTTTTCTGCTTGGGTGATATTTGAAGGTAACTGAGCACCAGGTAGTGTAGTACTGCACACCTTTAGTCTCAGCACTCAGGCAGAGGCAGAGGCAGAGGCAGAGGCAGAGGCAGAGGCAGAGGCAGAGGCAGAGGCAGAGGCAGAGGCAGAGGCAGAGGCAGAGGCAGAGGCAGAGGCAGAGGCAGAGGCAGAGGCAGAGGCAGAGGCAGAGGCAGAGGCAGATGGATCTCTGAGTTCAAGTCTAGCCTGGTCTACAGATCGAGTTCAAAGACAGTCAGGAATACACAGAGAAACCTTCTCAGTGAGCATGCAACACTGGCATCTCAGAGGCCTGGGAGAGAAAAGCCAAATGGCAAGATGCATCAGGAATCACCAAGTTTTCAGCGTGGGAACATGACAGCAAGCATCTAGATATGCAGGAGAAGGAGTTTCCAAACCCTATTTCTTTTAGTACTTATAGAAACCAGCAATGGACAAATGGGGGGAGGGGGCAAAGCAAGGCCCTGAGGTCAAAGGTTTAAAGAACACCCTGTCTTGTATTTCCCTTTTGGAATCCAACCTCTGGCCACATCATAAAAGCTCTGAGAACCCTACAGGAAGTATACCTAGCTGACCTGGTTTAACCAGGCTTGCCCACAGATGCTATTTATGGAATCAGTTTTATCTGTTTGTTTTATAAGGACACCTAGTAACATCAGGCAGACTGGCTGCTCTGCTTAATGCACTTTGGAGAACACCAGTATAAAAACTGAAAGTCATCTTCATATATCCAGTGGGCTGCTGGGTGAGAAGGAAGTGGAACTTGGTTGCTATAAACCAAAGGGCAGATACTCTCACCCAAAGAATGCAGACATCCGGGAAGCAGGTGCTTGGTTCAATGTGATGTCTAGACCTTTCTAACAATTAGAACAGTATAGTAGGTAATGATAGAATTTCTAGGGTCTTATTAAATCAGAAATGGAACGCTGTCAGTGACACTAGAGGATATCCTTGCTCTGTGTAGGGAGCTCTCTGGCTGCTGTGACAGATCACATTTCATGCAATATGGAGGAGCCTCCAACAGCTGCTTCCTCTACAACCAATTCCCACGTTCTATATGTTTTCTGAAGCCTATAGCCATACTTTCTATGCTTACTTTTATTATGCTCCCTCACATCTGTAAGCCAAGCACACTTCTTCCTCAGGGATGTTGATCCTCTGACAGGAATGACCCATGGTCTCATCTGGGTCTTTTTACAGCTTAGCCACCCTGGGTCATTCCCTAACCCTCTGGGAGGAGTTTATCAACCCCAAGTGTTACCTAGAGCCTGAGGCCCTACTTGGCAGAGAGGAAAGGGTGCAGAAGAATCTGGATTGGGAGACTGATCTTGTGGTCTTTGATAGAGTGCATATTATCTGAGACACAGGTCATAAGGTACTCCAACATAGTTCAAATCCTACCTCTGCCTCTCCTGGACTCTTGTGGAGAAAGTTTCCACATCCAAATGAATTTTATTCCCCCTTGTAAAAAATAAATAAATAAAAGACTGAAATGGCAATGTCTACATCCCCCTGTTTAGAAAGGGAAGAGCAGCAAAAGGGATATGAAGGAACCCCACAGAAATCCTGCCTCTGAGTGGCAGACACTCGGTAAAAGCTACTGTCCTGAGAGGTGGCGTTTGTTCCCACAGACACAGTAGCAAACTTCCAAGGAACTCAAGGCTTCTTTAGAAAGTCACTAATCATATGCTAAGAGCTCAGGCCCCTAGAGACTGGATGAGCCATGGATTGCCTTGCTAACACCTTCCTTAGAAAACATGCTGGGGTAAAGAAACTAGTAGACAGATGTACTAAAAGACAACAGCTGTAACGACCTGCTGGGACCTGAGACATGGATCTCCCTGTAATGCTGTTGATTTATTCATTACTTCTTAGCATAGGACAGCCTCACAAACCTAATGTGCTTCACATGGTCACAAGCATGTGCACAGGTGCTCCGAGGTCACTTTGATTGGTATCTATTCTTAGGCCAATGGTTCTCAACCTTGGATAGCGACAATGGGAAAACACACAGATTTCTGATGGTCTTAGGAACCCCCCTACCATAAATTTATTTTCATTGCTACTCCGTAATTTGGTAGTGAGCAGTGTCTCAGCTCCTAAGACCATTGGAAGTGTGTGTTTTCCGATGACTGTGACCCACAGGTTGAGAATCACTGTATAGGCCTTGCTCTTTTAGTGAGGACTTCAACCCAGAATTGTCTGTGAGGAAATGTGCTGTTAACAAACTCAGAATGGGACAAGAACGTTCCTCCCAGTCCTGGCTCTCCTGGCAATGACTTGTTTGCTGTCACTCACCCACCCCCATTTTCATTCTCCCCATCTTTCACTGGAGGATCTTGAGCTCTGTGTCTCTTGGGAAAGTGTCTCTGGTCTATTTTTGCCTGGGTTTTCGTGCTCTCCACACAGATTAGCATCTGAGTGACTCAACTTTTGATTAGTTCTCTTATTTGATCTGTTATTTCATAACACAAACCTTACAGCCCATTACAACCCTTCTCTGGTTAAGGTATTAGAGCATTTGTCACAGTCTCTGCAGAGGATGCCTGGTCCCCTCAGGCCTAGCCCACGCTATTCTGGGTGCTCCTGTCCACTTTGGCACAAGCGAACGCCTTCCCTTTCACAACATGACTCTAAGTGGAGTCTGGTTTTCACATTAGCCGAGAGGAGGCTCTGAAGTCAGAAATCCTTGGCCTGTGAGTCACTTTGTTTCTTTGTGCCTCATTTCCCCCAACTATAAATAGGCCAAGCCGCACACTTTCTCATCTCCCAGGTTCCGAGGGCCTGGTACAGGTGTCCTATGCAAACTGAGAGCTTCTCCCCAGTAGCCATGTCTGTTTCCCAGGTGGGCTCTCTCAAAGATCATGGCCCTCGGGGGTCTCTAACAAGTCAATGTGTCTCTCTGTCTCCCTACTTGCTTTCTTGGCAGCTGCTTCTTTCATTGTATGCGTGTGAAGTTTCTGAAATACAGAAGCCAGGCTTTGCAGAAAAAGCTCTATCCGTCTCCCTACGGTCTTTAAAGTCTTCAGCACGTTAAGTTTACAGGAAAATCTCACACTAAGAACAAAAAATGTATCCAAGCACAAGGCAGCACATGCCATCCTGACCTGTTCAGACCCCTAATATGTAGGACAATGTACTGGACAATGAGAAAAGAGCAAGATTTGCTTGGTGTCTGAGAGGGTCTCATGCTTTTCAAAAATGTAAACATGTGCATACAAAGAGAGTTGTGGTTTTAAATGCTAAAGATTCCATAGAAATTAGGAACTTTATCATCTGACCCATTTTACAGATGGAGAAATTCAGGTCACTGAGCTGATAAATTATGGAAGCAAAGTGGTTTTACTAATAATTTACTAATTTCTCCCAGCCTATAATCAGAGCCATCTTTGTCACTCCCCATGTGGATACTTTCTGTGGCCCATCACACACCCAGAGAAGCCCAGGTCTTAGAGGCCTGGTATGGTTGGTGTCCACTGCCTAGGTTACTACTCCCTGAACACTAGGCCCCAGCTACTTTGGAGTTCTCTCTGCTCTCTGAAGACCAGGTTTTAAGGAAGCTTTGCTGTTGCCTCAGATGGAAAATCTCTTTTCTCTGATCTCTGAGCTTCTTGTCTCGACTCAAAGGCACCATTCATGGAAGGTGGAGGCATGGCCTGTCTTCAGTCACTGGGCATCTTCCCATGTGTGGCACTGTGTACACCAAGGAGCTTGACTCGCTGCTCTTAATTTGACCTCCAGTGTCCAGGACAAGGTTGACTCATCCTTAATATGTAAGAACTATTTGCTGACTGACTGGGCCAGAGAATGCATACTGAGGGGAATTTCATAGTGCAAGGTCATATAAAGAAGCAAAGAAAATTCATTCCTTCTTCTAAATACTGTTTTTATTAGCACTGGGAATATCACCCCAGACCTACCTCTCTCTCTCTCTTTCTCTCCCCCTCTCTCTTTCTCTCTCTTTTTTTCTCTCTCTCTCTTTCTCTCTCTCCTCTCTCTCTTTGTATCTCTGTTTCTCTCTCTTCCTCATATACATATATATGCACACATATGTATGCATACACATATATGTATATATTTATGTGCATTTATATGTGTGTACATGTGTGTATATGTGTGTACAACATGTGTATATATATGGTAGATGATATATATTATATATTTAATAAAAAATTGATGTTATGTTAAATTATGGTTTGTATGCTCCTTTTTCCACTTACCGTTATATTGTACTTACATATGTTTCAAAATAGGCTTTAAAATTGTTTTTCCCCTAATTGATCCACCTTTTTCCACACCATTCTCACAGGACTTGATTTTTTTTTTTTAAAGACACTTGAAGTAACTGTTTCTGACTGTGAGTAACTGAGTAAGAGGTATTCATTACGTTCCGGGAAGTGTCAGCAGACCCATCCTTAACTTTGTGCGCTTCCTGTGGCTTCTTTCAGTCTGCCTGACTTGGATGATGACCTCGACATTAAGTCAGGGATCTGTGGTCAGAGCTTGTGTTTCTAAAACGTCTTGTTTGGAAGATAAAGCAATAGTAGTAGGCATGAATAACTGAAGCTCATCATGGGAGAACAGAGAGGCAGATCCTGAATACCAGTACGCAAGAGTGTCCCTGCTGAAAGCAATTGATATTCAGGAACAGGAGATTAAGGGATTTCCAAATGCAGACATAAATGTTCAGACAGCTGGCTAGGCAGTAGTGGCAAATGCCTTTCATCACAGCACTCTGGGTAGCAGGAAGATCTCTGTGAGTTCAAGGCCAGCCTGGTCGACAGAGTAAATTCTAGGACAGCCAGGGCTATACAGAGAAACCCTGTCTCAAAAAAAGAAAAGAAAGAGAGAGAGAGAGAAGGGAAAAGAAAAAAAAGCCTAGAGAAGTGAAAGAAACACAAAGCCAGCAAGCAAGCACATCCTTGGCTTTTATAAGAAAACTGAGACTTATAAAGGGGTACTGTCTTACCCAAGATGACTCCCACAGCAAACAATGGCAGAGACCGTGCTGGAGGCTGACTCTGCTCTTCACAGGCAAGGTGGAGCCATTTCTATGCAAAGAAACTGTAGCAGAATGTATTTAGAACTACAAATAACTATACTAGCCAGAGTTCTGCAGAGGAACAGAAGCAGTTCTATACACACACACTCATACACATACATACACACACACATACACACACATACACACACATACACACACACACACACACCTATACGAATGTATGTATGTATATTGGCCCCTTTACTTGTAAAGCTTACATGATTTTAGAAAAAAACACAAGTACACAAAAATAAAGATTTTTGTATTGGAAATCTAGTAGAAATCTTTTACTTTGCCAATTCCTGCTACTCTGTTTTCATGCTGCAAAGCTAGTACTCCTCAGAAGCTGCTTAGTCCAAAAACTAGGTGCCTCAGAACAAGAATTGATAATGCACCTCCCTGGCCCCGGTCCAAGGCTCTGAGCTTCCTGGGGCATTGCTACTACACCTCATTGTCAAGGCTGGGGTCTGAGGTGGGTGATGGCAGCTGCAGTGGACACACTTGTTCAGAAAGACGAGCTTGCAGGTGTAAGCAGCTCCTCCATTTTCCACTTTTATTCCTCATGTCAGACAGTCTACTGGTTTAAGTTCTCCCACAGTTGGTGTCCCACAGTCCATAGTTTCAGGAAATGGCTTGAGGTAAACACCAGATAAACACCAGGAGGTGTGTTTCACTAATCTTTTGATTCCCCAAATCCAGTCAACTGGCAATTAACCACCATGGTGTCCAAATTAAAAGACAACGATTTGAACTAGAATGTCTTAAAGAAATCCATTAAGGACACATTATAAGTGATTGTCCAGTTATTAAGCTTACCTAGTTGAGATACTGAGGTTATAAGACTACGATCTCTATCAGAAAAGATTTGCTATCGAGCCTCTAACACATGTGAACACTGTGTCCAGTATCTTCCCAAGACTACCAAACTATTCCAGGGTAAAGACAAAGAACAACAACAAAACCAATACCAAGCCATTCTGTATTCTCACTGGGTCCTAATGAATTATCCATTGTGCTTCTTCTGGAAACCTCTCGTCAAGATCGTTGTTCTTCACCCAGAAGGAAGGCTCGTGGCTTATCCTTGGAGCATGACGCCCATCATCAATTTGCACTTTCCAGGTACTAAATAAGCTATGATGTAACAAGTAGAGAACAAAAGATAGGTTGCATGGTAGGGGTGACTATTGCTAATTGGAACAGGTTTTCAAATATTGGTCTGGAGAGATGGGAGTGATTATGGTTTGCTGATCTAGAGTGAAACACTAACGTGGAGCTGAAAGAGATGGTTCTGTGGTTGACAGAGGACCTCAGATTAGTTCCCAGCACCCACCTGGCAGCTCGCAACCACGTGGAACTTAAGAGTTCTGAGGGGATCCAACACTGGTCTCCGCTGGCCCTCCATGCACATGCCTGTTACGTAACCATGTACCAAGTCGTCACATATCACAGAACTCACACAGATATGTAAAAAATAATAAAGCGACATGATAATTTGACTAGTCTCACTTGGCTTGCAGAATGGAATTCTGACTCCTCAGCTTTGAGTGTCAAACCCTCTCACCAGAACTCTGACTCACCACAATCCCATTCACCCCTCCCCCATTTTCTACTGCTGTTTCCATAATTTGACCCTGATCTTTGTCTCCCATTTGGGAGTGATGTGAATTTCCAGGTCTTTGTTCTTTCTCTGCATCATCTACAGTCCCACTGATCCAACACCATCTCCATGAGCACTCAGGATCTTTCCACTATCTGAAATTAACTCCATGCCTGAAGAAAATCATGGTTTTTATAAGCTAGAGCTAACAGAGCATGCTTTGAAAGGAACCTGTAAGGAGAGAGAAGCATACCCATTGGCTCCCAGATCCTCTTTAAGAAACCTCCCCCTTCATATTCCATAGCATGGGACACACAGAAAAAATGCCATATTCATGATAGGATCCCATATGTTGCTCTGGGCTAGCACATAAAGAGTCACAGTAACTACCCGGAAGACACTTGAAAGTCAGCTTATCCAAGTCCTCTATTTTACCCATGCTGACACCAACAACAGTACACATAGCTGGTTCTATGTTAAAGAAATTATAATCATTGTTTATTTAATCCACACAGGATCCATGCAGTTTGGATAGTATTATGCCCAGTGTACATGTAAATCAAACTGCAGCTGAGAGGGTTTGAAGAATTTGCTTGTTTGTATAGCCTGGTGCTTAGACAGCTAAACCCATCACTACCATGAACCACTACAGGACCTGGCCTCCAGTCATTGCAAAGGGGCATGGGGAAGGTCTGAGACCACATGTAGGGGCCCACCTGGCACTCCAGTTTACTAGTTCTCTCTCTTTTCCTTCCCCTCTCTTCTTCTCCCTCCCCCTCCCCTCTCCTCTCTGTCCTCTCTCCCCTCTCCCTTTCCACTCTCTTCCCTTTCCCTATCTCTCTCCCTCTCCATCTCCTCTCTCCCCTCTCCCCCTCCCTTCTTCCCTCTCCCCTCTCTGCATCTCTCTCTCTAGTTTACTCATTCTCTCCCTCTTCCTTTCCCTTCTCCTCCCTCCCCTTCCCTCTCCCTCCCACCCTCCCCCACATCTCTCTCCTTTGTTTTATCCTTTTTTTTGTTTTGTTCTCTGTTCTTCATTGCCAGCCTTCCTCTCTGTCTCTTTTACTCTTTCCTCTTCCCTGTCCTCTCTGTTCTTTTTCAGCGTTGCTAGATTTTGGGAAAGATTTCATAAAGCTACAAGGGATAAATACCCACATCTCTTTATTTTGATGATGAGAAAATGAAGGTCCAGAGAGGGGAAGGGCGTGGGCCCAGATCACAGCCAGCTGTGGTGAGGCTGAAGTGAGAAGCCACTTCCTCTCCTCTCCAGCTATCAGCTGCTCTACAGTCTCTGGCCCCGGATGTCCTATACCGTCTACACACAGCGGCCCACCCCTCTGCTCTTTGCTTAACTTGAAGAAGTCATGCTATTCCATGTAGAGAACAGAGACACGGCCACTTTCTGCGATGAGATATCTTGATTGTCAACTTGAACTGAGGGATACCGGAAGACTGACCGAGCAGACTTGTGGGAGTCTGTGCAGATAGATCGATGGCCCAAAAGAACTCTGATCTAATTCGTGTTACAATCTATTACTGCATTCAAGATTCCAATGGACTCTTGGGAAGTTGGGAGACTGTAGGAGGTGAGGCCCAGTTAGGGGAACAGGATCCTTGTGGGGAAGGGGGCATGTAAAGAGGAAGGCTTGGCCCTGGTCCCTGGTGCCTCGCTAATGCACTGTGAACTGCCTTCCCTCTCACTCTCTCTCTCCATAAACTGTTAGCCTCTCCATGGGCCCTAAAACAATAAAGTCATCCAGGCAGGGGCGGAAGCCTTTGAGACTCTGAACTAGAATAACTTTCCTCTTTATATTGTTCCAGGTATTGAGCAGCAGCAGTCTGTGTAACACTCCTTTGGTAAAAGTCCGTAGCATTGTAGACCACTGGCCCTCTGTAAGTACGGGACTGTCAGAGACAGACACTTCTGAATGCCTTTCTTCACCTCTCCTTCCTTCCTTTCTTTCTCTCTTTCTTCCTCTCTTTCTTTCTTTCTTTTGCCTTCTGTAATTTTTATTTGAAATATATATATATATATATATATATATATATATATATTCTGTGCCCAGACACTTTTTTTTTTTTTTTGCTTTTAATTACATTTAATTACATGCAAGTATTAAGGTCAGTTCTAGGTTGAGGAGCTAGCAATACAATAGATGCAAATAGTCAAGGAACAAGCAAGACAATAAACAAAATCCCACGGTCACTCCCGTGATTACTGTTTCTATGGGCCAATCAGGATGACCAAAATATCTGAGCCTACTTCCCTGTCCTAGCCCATTCATTTTCATGCCTGAAGCCTACTTCTTTATTCTAGCCTAAGACTTAGATTTCTGCCTGAAATTACTTCCCTGTTTTAGCCTAAAATTAGATTCCTGCCTGAACATACTTCCTTGTCATGGCCAAATGTCAGATTCCTGCCAAGCGGCCCCCTTATCCACTCCCACCTCACCCCACTCTGAGCATGCGATCCCCTCTTTCTCAGCACAAATCATCATGGCTGTGTCATCTTCTGATCAGTCTCTCCCACCTGACTTTAAGCTCCCTGGGAGCGGAGGGTGTGCTTTGTCTTTCTTTACTTTATCAGTCTTATATTTTCCATTATACAAATCAGGACACAGTGGGTGTTCCTAAGTGTTTGCTGCATGAATAAATGAAGTTCTACTTCCAGCATTAGTTTAATGGGTGGCCATAACAGAGTGTGTCAGAATAGGTAGCTTAACCAATGGGCATTTCTGTTCTCACCACTCTGAAGGCTGGAAGCCTAAGATCAGGGTATCTGCAGGGCTGGGTTCCTGAGCCTCTGCGCATGCTCACCGCACTGTTGCTGCTTCGTGTGGTATATTTTTCTGTATACACCTACTCTCAGTACCTCTCTTCTTACACTAGAAACCATCTGGGTGTATTCAGGACCATTTTAACAGGTTTCTTCTGGCTTCACCTCCTCTTCCAAAATCTTATTTCTAAATACAGTCATGTTCAGAGGTGCTGAGGCCCAGGGTTGAAAACAGAGTTTTACAAGAACACAATTCAGTAAATAGCGGTTTCCTATCCTTTGCTAACTCACAACTGAACAGGGATGTACACATAAAATATAGTGATAGTACATCATAAAAAAATACTGCTCCAATAAGGAAGTACAAAGCCTTGTAGAGCACAGATGATGAACTGTAATCCTAACAGGCACCGCATCGAGACTCTCCATGTGCCTCCTACGTTTTAGGCACAGAGCATATTACACAGCTGTGCCTTCAACATCAGTCTCTATGTTAGAAGCTAGGGGACCAAGACTACAGAGGTTTCAATAATAGTGGGAGCCCCCACCCCCACCCTTTTAGTAGGAAAATGTACAACCCAACAACTTATTTTAAGGACCTAGAATACAGAATCCAGGTACTTCAGTCTAAGAAATTAATCAGAATATTCCCTACTTATTCCTTTACTTGCTTGTTCTTCAGTTTTAGGTATCTGTAACTAAACATGGCCTGAAAATATTAAATAAAAAATTCCAAAAAAAACATTTGTGGTATGATGACCCCTTACTATATCCTTCTCCACCCTACTGAGAACTTTGTCTAGAGTATCCACCCTGTTTATCTAACTACATATTGGCTCCCTCAGTCATTTACAGGGTTCAGTACTACCCTCTGCATCAGGGGCCCACTTGGAAGGCTTGGAACATAGGTGCCATGAATAAAGTAAGGGAAATCCTATATGCAAATCAAATGCGTGGGACCAAAACAGTGAGAAGCTACAAGGGAGCTACGCACTACCCAGATTAGATTAACATCAGGGAGATGTTCTTGCTCTTGAACCTGGAGGAACATAGAAAATGATACTACCAGATCCCGGAAAGCAAGACAATTGGCAGGACCTAAAGCTGCTGCTGGGTTTGCCAATAGACGCAGAAAGTATACAAGAAACACCTGGCCTCTCCCATTCTCCCATTCTCCCATCCTCCCATTCTTCTCCCATTCTTCTCCCATCCTCCCATCTGCCCTCCCATCCTTCCATTCTCCCATTCTCCCCTCTAGGAGCTGACCTGCCTTGATGCAACAGGATAGGGTACCTAGAGCATGCACGTCGCTGGGTTGTTGGACTGGAAGAGATTTGTAGAAAGGAGCTGAGAATTTGAGTCTGCTGACTGGCATGGCAGGTGACTTTGAGGAGGTCACTTATTCCTGGAAAGTCTTGTTTTCCTTGCTGGTAATTTGAGAACATCACCTCACCTCTTAGGCCTTTTTTTTTTTTTTTTTTTTTTCAAAAATAATGGTATTTTGTAAATCTTCAAAATTATGTCTATAGAGGAAAGTCTTTTACGCTCTGT
Organism: Arvicanthis niloticus; assembly: GCF_011762505.2. NCBI lineage: Eukaryota > Metazoa > Chordata > Mammalia > Rodentia > Muridae > Arvicanthis > Arvicanthis niloticus. The sequence goes on from NC_047671.1 coordinate 26,787,948, forward strand.
TCTAATTGAACATGTTTGGATTTGGGGGGTCTAAGAAAAGAAGTGGTAAAGTGGTATGGTGTTCAGGGGTCCTCAGGAACTTCCTTGTGCCAGCTAAGTGCCTAAAAAGAGGAATCTCTTCTAAGTTTGCTGCTGTTGTTTCAGTCTGTCCCGATGGCAAAGAAGTGTTAGGCCACACCTTCATTTCTAGTCAGGAGTCAGCTGGTTTGAGACAAAATGACAGGTATATAAAACTCTGGGAATCTGTGTTCATTTGATCTGGTTGTAGTTTGTTCATGGTATGTAAGACTGGACCGGGGGGGGGGGGGGGCACTTGTATGGTGTCACCTGCCAAATTCTTAGCAGCCAGACACAAAACCACAGAAGCCCCTCACTCCCACCTTTACCAGTCCTCTTTGCCTTGAACCTTGAGGTTTCCAATTAGTCTCAGTCACAGCTTGCACTTGGCAGCGCGTCTGCCCTGTCTTATTATCCATCCATCTACGTTTTTCGTTTTAGCTTTTCATCTCTTGTTTCTAATAACACTTAACAACTCAGTTTCAAGGGCTATTCCCTCTATACTGTGCTGATGGATCATGAAAGCTTACCCACCATTAAGCCATCTCTACTTTAACTTGAGAGAGTACAATATTTCCCTGAATAACACAATTCTCCTTTGAAAATAGATATGAGGAAGTATCACAGACTCTGGACACCAGATTTTCTGCTACCCCTGGGCTTTTGATAAAAATCAAGTCTCAGTCTTTCTACAACGTTGAGGTTATGGCCAGAGCTTTGAACTAAGCACCAGGGCATGCAAGCTGGCCCACAAAAACACCAGGATTTCCACCAGTGACTCGGGTGGTTTGGCCTGCTTAGCAAGAATGTTGAAATCTATTTTCTCTCTCTCTCTCTGTCTTTCCCTGTCTCTGTCTCTCTGTCTCTCTGTCTCTCTGTCTCTCTGTCTCTCTGTCTCTCTGTCTCTGTCTCTCTCTCTCTCTCTCTCTCTCTCTCTCTCTCTCTCTCTCTCTCTGTGTGTGTATTTGGAGGGGGTGGTACTTGTATGAGTATGCATGTAGAGACTACAGGAAAACTCCGTGTATATCACCTACTTAGAATTCTTGCCTACACTGAGTTACCTGGCCTGTGAGCCCCAGGAAATCTGTCTCCACTACTGCAGCCCCAGGATTAGAGGTATATATCATCATATCCAGAATTTTTTTATATAAATTCTGAGACTCAAGTTGAGGTCATCAAGCCTTTAGTGCAAGCATTTTACTGACTGAGCTGTCTCCTCAGCTTAATTTACTTTTTAATGTGATGCATAGCACTTGGTGAGCAAAACACAATGTTAATTGGTGTGTTCCTGGCTCATCAAGTGAAGGGACTGTGTGCTGAATCTCTCTAGGTTTCCATTTCCCTAAGATGCTAAGAAATGCGACCAAAAGCCTATTATGGTCACAGAGACACAAAGAAAGTAATAGTCCCTGAGTGACTCATAGAATTCCTAGTGGCCTGCTGCAGATTGACCTTTTGCTGATTTGGAGCCTGTGGGGCATCATGAAATGTCAGTACGTAAAGAACATCAGTCAACATTTGCTACGAGAGCTCGGAGGAGCCTAAGCCCTGAAGCGTATCATGCCGTATTCATCGATCCCTTCCAGGGAATGACTGTGCTCATACCCTGTGCCAAGCCCTGTGCTGGGTCCCACCAAGAGGAAAGTACAAGGTTTTGATACCAAACATACTCGTGGAATAAAATATATGATAACAAGAAGACAGAAAGATAAATGTGGTAATTTTGGTTTGTAATACTTTGCTTAAAAGATATTTTGTGATGTATTCATTCTCCTTATTTTATGAAAATTTAATAACTTGGGGCTTGGGAGGTAAAACAAGTACTCAACCTGAAATCAGAAGCTGGAGATGAAACCGACTGTAGAGACTACGATCTTTCAAAGGAAGAGGAGAGGGAGGAAGAGGGAAGGAGGAAGAGAAAAAGAGTAGGGGAGGAGGAGGAAGAGGAGGACGAGAAAGAAGAGGAAGAGGAGGAGAAAAAAATGGAATAGTCAAAGCCCTGAGGCAAGGAGTGGAAGGCAACCAATATGGCTGGCATGACATAAAGAAGATACAATTGAGGAATTGCTAGGAGAGTTGTTTGGGGCCAGCTCAGCTTCATAGGCCTTAGTAAGGAATACAGAGTTTACCCTAAAAGTGGGAAGTCTTTGAAGGCTCTTACATAAATGACACAGTCTGGTTTACAGTTCTTAAAGGCTCCTGGGTACAGTAAGAAGTATAGATTGTAAATGAAAGAATGAAACCATTGCATTCGTCCTTACCAAAGGTGGGAAGGAAAGGCAAGATCGGCACACATGGTGATGGTAGGAAGGGGAGGGAGAGGCTCTAGACAGTTCAGGCAATGGAGGTGGTAAGATGCGGTAATGTCTCTCTCCACTGAGAGAAATAGAGGAATCAAAGGTTGCCAGATTTATTGAGGGACTAGTCCCAGCATCTTGCCATGCCAACAAGTCTTCAGGAAAAGGGGCATCCAAATTGAATATGAACAGTCTTTTCCCTTGTACTTATTCCCTAAACAATTCAACTATTTTTTATGGTACCTTGGCATGGTATTCTATATAAGTAAACAAAAGATGACCTCATCCATATAGGGAGAAGAGAGAAGGCTGTATTCAAACACTTTGCCAGGTTACAGAAGGAACTGAACAGCACTGTGATTTTGATATCTGCAGGTGGAACCAACCCACTTGCAGATCCTGAGGCAGGACCATAAAGGGAAATAGGGATGCCAGGAATCCAGGAGGAGTCATGGCACAGACCTGGAATATCCGCACATTTCATCCCTGCCCTAATGACTTTACAACAACGGCATTCAGTGGATCTGATTGTGCCCTGAAGGGATACAGGACAGGTGTGTACTGAACATCTGCTGGTTGCACATTACCCAAAGCAGAAAGTAGACCATCCTCAACTGTCAGAAGTACCAAAGATGAGAATGCCTGCTTCACAGATGTGTTTGGCATCTACACAAATAAAGTGCCAGAGAGAGAGAGAGAGAGAGAGAGAGAGAGAGAGAGAGAGAGAGGGAGAAGAAGAGGGAGAGAGGGAGGGGGAGAAGGGAGGGAGAAGGGGGGCACTCAAATTATCCCTCCAGATGTGAAGGGTCAGGCAAGAGCTTTGAATTGCTTCTGTAGCAGAGGCTGAGAGGCTGAGGGGAGCAGGTGAGTGTCTGTCGATGTAGAGCTTTTCTGTGAGAGTGGCTGAGGCCCCAACAAAGAGTCTAAGCTTTCTGGAACCTTATGGAAAGAACATCACTAACAGGTTCCAATTAGAGAGAACCTCGGAAGCCTCCCAGTACCTCCCCAGTACGACTAGTGTACCTCCTAGTACGACTTCAACAACTGGACATGAGAATTAATAGAATGTGTCTGGGTGACAGCAAGGGCAGAGGAAGGAGCTGAGTGCCCTGGGAGAATGGGAAAAGTAAAAGGAAGCCCCTCTAGAGAGATGGACTTCTGGGGGCCAGTTTCTAAATTTGATATCACCTGAAGTCAGCTGGTTATCCCTTTCCTCAATAGTAAAATCACCTGAGGGGATTTTAAAATAATAACACCTAGGCCTCACCTCCAGAGATTTGCAAGTTAGTCTGCTTTAGGGCTTCTGCCTTGGAATTTCAAAGGTTCTCCCAGACATTCTAGATTGCAAAGCACTGGCCTCATCCCAGCATTCCCTGCAGATGCACAGGGAAAGCAAAGACAGGGAGGAGGGAAAGGCAGCTCCACCTAAGGGGGCAACCTTGATCAGCCAGCAGAAACCCAATCACCTTTGTGGAAATCTGGAGCCTGTGTTGCCAGGCCTTTTTGTTCCCTTGTTTTGACTATCCATTTCCTCCAAAAGCTAAAAAAAATTCTGGATTTTTTTTTTTTAGACATTAGCCCCAACTATCTCAAAATTCCCATGCCAAATAAAACATGTCTGCAAAGTGCTCTGGACTCTGAGGCTGTCATTTAGTAGCCTCTGGGCCAGGCCGGTGGCTTCACACTTTTTTTTTTTTTTTTTTTTTTTTTTTTTTTTTTTTTTTTTTTGCCACAGGAGGCTTTGACCAAGCAAGTTATTTTATACATTGCTATGGGTTGAATAAACCTAAGCAGTGCAGGTCCCCAACAGTCAGGAGTATCTATGTTCAGCCTCCTCTTGAAGTTGTTCTGAAGTTCTGGTTTTGGAGAACTTGGCTCACTCACCAGACGAAGAAACTGGAGTATTGAGAATACAGACCCAAGGAGCACTCAGCTAATGTGGCCTCCTACATACATGTGGGGGTGTTTGGAATTGTCACCATGACAAAGCTGGTTTTATGGCATTTTGTGGCTAGGGGCCAAGAATTCGGAACTTCCTGCAAGACAATAAAGTATCTTCTCACACAAAATGCCAATAGATCTTGACTGGAAAACACCAAACTGAGAAAGCAGAAACCCAGACAGGTATTATCTGTCAAGATCATGGTAACTGTCCCTGGCATGCTTGCTTCTGTCCTACAGACTTAAGGACTTGCATCTCTGCCCAGTGGAGACTTTGCTGGACAGGCTTGGGTTGGCCATACCCCTAGCACAGAGAAGAAAGAGATGTTTTAAAATTAAAGCCACATAGCCCCTTGAGTGGGATACCACGGCATAAAAAGCTAACGTGGGGTTTGCCATGGAAACTGGAATCGAGCTGGGATAGTCGTATCTTGCCAGCCAGCCCAGGGCCAGTGGTCAGTGTTGGGGAGTAGTCACTGCAAGGAACAGAGACTTCCAGAAAACACATGGGTCAGGGCAGTGGCACAGGTTTGCTGATCTCATTAGTCATTTAATCTCCAGACCAAAGCATGCCAGGGTCAAAAACCAGATACAGGATCAGAGAGTGCAAAGGCACTTCCCCCAGCCCTCCGAGTGACAGAGCCAAGGAAAGCTTCTTGTTTACCACGCCCAGCAGTTCACCAGACAAGGCAAAAAAGTATCCAGAATTACAGCCATGAAAGTGAGATTCAGTCCGGTGCTTGGTGCTACCGCCTTCTAGAGATCTAACTTTGTGCTTACGCTCCCCACGCCAAAGCCCAGGGGAGAAATTTCTACGCCTGGGCGACAGTTTAAGAGAGCTGTTCTCAGGCTACAGTTACCAAAATTACACAGAGGACCTCCTGAAAGCACAGGAGATTCTATTCAGCTGGACAGAGCAGGGCTGTCATCGCTGTCATCGCTCCAAGTTATAACACCCTTGCTGGTCTATGCCAGGCCAGAAAGATACTAGCTGCTCTCCTAGTCTCTCTGACTTTCCAAGCAAAGTCAGGTCACCATCTATTTGTAAGTGTGTATTCTCTCAGCTCATGGTAAAGAAGAGATGGCATGGGGGTACCATGTCATAAAGTCAGTCTCCCATAATTTGGGGACAGTGCCCCTCATTAGCAATGTTCATCTGTTTCTATAACATAAAGTGTCATGCCATGACTCATTTCAAGGTGCCAATGTGATAACATCAGGGACTGTAGAATTCAGTGAAGAGGATGTATCAGCTGTCCCACTTCCAAAATAAGAGTTCTTTCCTCTAAAGTATCCAAAGCTGAGACATGAGAAAGACTAAGGTATATTGATTCCTTTCTCATTGCTGTAATAACAATATCTCACAAAAGGCAACTTAAGGGAGACAGGGTTTATTTGGGTGCACAGTTTGAGGGGACATAGCCTGTCACAGCAGGCAAAGGCATGGCTGTGAGTATCTAGGGTAGCTGGTCTCACTTCACTTGCAGTACAGAAGTAGAGCACAGACAGAAAGTGGGCTGGGCTACATCCCATCAAAACACGCCCCAGAGACCCACTGACTCCAGTGAGGCTCTAGCTCCTGGTGTCCCAGAAGAGTATCACCAGCTAGGGTCCCAATGTTCCAATACATGAGCCCACGGGGGCCATTTCATAATCAAACTACCACATAAACGGAACGATACATTTTGACTGTACTCTCGTATGGATGGCACTTGCAGAGCGCAAACATGTCCATTACCACAATTCTATCATGATCTTTGGAGAGCAAGAGATATGACTTTAAATCTCAACTTTGTATAACCTTGGCTATATCTCAAACCTCTGAGGGCCTCATATTCCTCACAGCTAAGCCAGAATTAATGCCTTCTTTCAAGGGAAACCAGGACTCAGAGATATGCTATGCATAACTATGTAAAGTACTTGGCAACCATTAAGAAATGTTTGTGCTCTCTCTTCCTCCCCCACACCCCACATATTTTTAAACCTAGAAAAGACTTCATAATGTCCCATTTAGATGCCTTGTTAAGGAATCAGAGTCCCAAAAGAGGTCAATGGCTGTGCTCAACAAACCACAGGCAGCTAGCTGGCAGAAAAGACACCATGCACAAAAAGTTTGTCCTCTTCGCAGACTGACCCGGAGGCCAAGCTGTGGAAGTTCTACAGATTTACATTGGAGTGATGGTTTATCGAGGTTTATTCACTGCGAGAAGTTTCCACACAGAAAAGCCTAGAGATGTCTTCATGCAGCAACTGTACCGTTTGGGGCTGAGCTGGCCCTACAGAGTTTCTGACACTTTCGCCTTTCCGCCGCGGATGACGGAAACATTTAAAGCTATGGATCGGATCGCGGCTCTGCATCCTCGTCTTCCCTTCACACCAGCTAATGTGTTTTTCATTTCTCTTGGCTGGCTTGGTTTCCCACATGTCCTCCCAAGCTCTTCCTCTCAGTTCCCCGAGGGCTTCCCACAACAAACCTGCTTTGGCGTCCTCTCCAAGGAGGGGCTGCTGAAATACATACCGGATATGTCTCTGGCTGTGTTTATCAGCCCCGGCCCAGACTCCTGGGGCTAAAGATGGCTGAAACAAAGAGCCTAGACTGGTCAGGTGGCCCAGTTCTTCCTACATTCCAACAGTTCAGGGATCATTTAACTTTGTCATCATTTCTCTAAAGACCCTGGCAAAGACTTTCCTTTCTTCACTTGCTTTCTGAGTTTTGAAAGCATCGCCAGTAGGCCAGTAGTAGTTATTACTATGGAACACTGTATTTTGCAATAGGCCCTTTACCTGTGGCTTCCTGCTTAATCCCATTACAACCTATAAAGCAAGAGATACCAAAATAGGTACAGTGCAAATACTAGAATAGCCCAAGTCTGTTCATGCCAAGTGTTGGCAGGACCTTCCATCTCATCCTTAGTACCTCATGTAAGTGAGGAGGCAACAGCCTTAACAGCAAGCCTGTAGCCTTTGTGGGCCCTGCTTCTGTTCCCCTGTCTGCTCCTGCTTTTCACTTTGGTCTTACATCCCACCTATGCAAGCAGCCTTGCTTTGTGCAAGCCCTCGGAGAGGGTGAGCATATGCAGCTTGTGGGTGAGCCTTGTACAGCAAACAGGGTGGACTAGAGGACATTTATTCGTTAAACTCCCCGTTTGAATTACTAGTAAGAAGGACACTTGACAAATACTCTTTTTTTAAAACAATTTATTTATTTATTTATTTATTTATTTATTATATGTAAGTACACTGTCGCTGTCTTCAGACACCCCATAAGAGGGCATCAGATCTCATTACAGATGGTTGTGAGCCACCATATGGTTGCTGGGATTTGAACTCATGACCTCCGGAAGAGCAGTCAGTGCTCTTAACCGCTGAGCCATCTCACCAGCCCGACAAATACTCTTGATCTTCTCTGTCCCCCCTCCCTTTATCTGTGCTGTGACACTCTGCTACCGAATATTCCTTTTAGATGGATACAGAATGTATTTGGTGTTTGGGGCTGAGGTGTTGCTCTCAGGTAGGACTGAAAGTATTCTGTGGGATCTATCAGCTTGTGGGTGCTATGGAACTGTTTCTTAGAGAAGCTGAGTTTTTTTCCAATATATGCTGGGATGCCACAGCCCCATGCCTCAGTTTTTCCACCCAGCAAAGCCTCCTCTGGTCTCCAGTTGAAATCATCTTCTTTCTAAACACAGCTGCATCTGTGTCTCAGTGGGCATTCTCCTGTCTAGCATTTTACCATACTCTGTGTCTCTTACCACTTACCCTGGCAGATTGTCAAGTTCCTCTCTTTTAAAGAACACTTCTTATTCATTATAATTCACTACTGCAGACCTCGCCACCCCGCCACCCTGCCCAATAATAACAATTTCCATTTAGTGAACCACTTACTCTGTGTTCAAGAGACTTCAATATCTTATGTCGTCTAACATGAACCTGCTGAGAGACTAGTACTGTTTCCGGTCAAGTAACTATCCACGAAGCATGTAGAAGTAACAGAAAGACACACTTCCGACACGGGTTTGTAAAAGTCTCTAATTCTCAATCTGAGGAGTCTCATAGTCTACACTTTTCTGCCTAGTACAGTTACCGGGAAAGTGGGTCTTCCATAGAGAATGTCAATTTTACCTTTCTAAGAATCAGCATGACTTAAGCACAAAGAGTAATTGCTAAGTCACCAATCCCTCCCCTGCATTTCACTGACAAAGACATAGGAACCAAAGAGAGGAAAGTGCGTCAACCAAAGTTGCAGGGACAGTAGCGGCCCATGCACACCATTTCCCCTGCCAACAAGCAGCCACCTCTAATTTTCCTAAACACTTTGCACAGGGCAGGAATTGCTCAGTATTGGAAAGCATAGGAAGGAAGAGGGTGTGGATGCAGATGTATTTCGTACTGCTTGATCGCTCTGTATAGGACAACCAACTTCCCTGAAGCCGTACTTTCCTGAGGACTTGTGCATAGATCAAATGTTGGCTTCTCTTTTCCGGTAAGTCAGCCTCCGGTAAGTGAGTCAGCTTGGCTCGTGCCTGGGAGTCCGTGCCATTTCTTTGTCTTTCTTGTGCTGGTTACTGGTTTGTTTGGTTGCGTGCATGGGTACAGGCTCTAGGACCAATGAGATAGCACAGACGTACTATCGGTTACTGTTTAAACCCTGCTATTGACAGTTTCTGCTAGCCTGCTTTCTACCATGTGGGGCGTTGAGCAGCCTTCCCTGGCTCCCACCTACTGCATCTCATTAGAATCTCTTTTCCTTCAGTGAGGACAATTGAACACGTTTTCCAGAATGTCCACAGGAAGCAAATCATCTCTGGTTGATTTATTCTTTAGTCCCATTTCTTCTTGAGTCCTTTTGGAGTTAAGAGGGATGGGTAAAGGAGAATATCCAACACTCCAGCTCAAGTCTAAGTTCCTAAGGACGCACCAATCTCACATTTCTAAATATTTTTTATGGCTTCCATATATTTTGTGCTTTCAATGTGACAAGCAGTAGCTAAATGATTTAACGCACTTATTTCTTAACAACAACAAAAAAATCCTATGGGAAAGAAATTCTTCCTATGAGAATTAGTTAGGGTTCTCTAGAGAAAGGATCAACACACGTGTGTAATATCTCTACAAAGAGACATAGAGATGTATATCAGAGAGAGGTGTGTATCTCGGAGATAAAATAGCAGGATTATAAGGAGAAGTGGGTAGCTGTGGGGAGGAAAACCCATAAGCTCGAGAAGTTTAGGATGAGGAAGAGGGGAGAAAAGCTGGCTAATTATGATACTGAGGGAGACTGGGGGCCAAAACGCACTTTGCTATGGTGAGAGGCATCACAGGGAGCCATCTGTCTCTTTTGCCAGTGGCAAGTGAAATGGCTCCTCTGGTAGATGTGAACTGGCTTCAGGAGTTCCTGAGGAATTTGCCAAACTGCCAGAATTTGTACAAGTGGAGTTTCCTTTGGCCCTGACACCTAGGTGGCATGAGAGAGCAGCTGCCTGCTTTAGGACTCCTTGTGTTTCCTGGTACTGTCCGCCTGAAGTTGCCAGGTCCTCCAAGAAGAAGTCCCTCAACTCCTGGTGTTTCAGCATTCTGGCTTACTCCTGACTGTCATACTTCTTCCTTTAAAGAGTTCTCAAGTTCTCGTTGAGAACTCTTTAATTCTGTGTATACACAGAAAGCTGAATACTGCTGAGTCACGCTACAGAAGCTGCCACACAAGAAAGGAACCGGTGGAGCCAAGGAGATGGCCGTGCCTGACAACCTGAGTGATCCCTGTACCCCACATGATGGACCCACAGGTTGTACTCTGACCTTCATGCATGCACCATGACATGCTCACCCGAACCACTTCCCACCTAACCCTGTGTGTGTGTGTGTGTGTGTGTGTGTGTGTGTGTGTGTGTGTGTGCACTCATGTGCACATAATAACAATATATCAATTTAGAAGGAAGAAAGGAGACAGGATAGATCAGGTTGGGGATGTAGCTTAGTTGTGCTTGCAGACAAGTACAAGGCCCCGTGTTCCCTCCCCATCGCTGTGTAGACACTGTGTTACACATTTGTAATACCAACAGTTGGGGGAAGTAGCACGACAATCAGAAGTTCAAAGTCATTCTGGGCTACAAAGAAAATTTGAAGCAGCCTTGTAAACATGAGACCCTGTGAGAAAAAAAGGGAGGAGGAGAAAAGAGAAGGAGGAAGAAGAGGAAGAAGAGGAGGAAGAGAGGAAGGAGGGGGAGGAAAGAAAAAAGAGAGGAAATAACATCAGGCTCACATGTTCTCGTATTCATCAGAAGCCAGGAAAATTAAAACAACTCAGGCCCAGTAAAGACAGATGGTCACTCACGGGCCAGAGCTAACCCACAGATGTGCTTTACTTGGCCACACGATATCTCTAAATGTTTTTGAAATTTGCTGCTACTTCTTAAGGGTAGTGTTGATATGTAATAAATTCCCTAGGGCTATTGCTCTCAGCCCACCTGCTCACCCTGCCTGATTCCTGAAGTGACAGGTGGTATTTGCAGCCTAGGGTCCTGCAGATGGGTAGCATGTGTGTCTGGCCCTGCCTTGCCCCACAATAGCCTTTAAAAAACCAGTAAATGACAACCTTGGCGTGACTATGGATTCTTCTGTCTGCATGACAGAGCCAGGTCCTGTAGTTGTTCCCGTAGACCGTAACCTCCTCTCTCTTGTGCTGCCCTCTTCCTAGACACAATTCTGTCTATCTCCCTTTGAAAGGTGTACGTTCAGAGTCTCGCACAGTGCTCCCCAGATATACTTACCGATATAGAAGATTCAAAGATAGATATCTTTCATATTTATGTACCATTATGTTCTACTAGGCACCTAAACCACCAAGCACAATGACCAAGCACAATGACAAATTGAAAGATTTGTAGCATACAAAATTGATTCTTTCCCTTGAAAACAGCAAAACAGAATAGACTCCAGAGAAAACAGAACATTATTTCCTGAGAGGCACATCTCTAACAATGTGAGAGGAATGACAAGCATCTTGAAATTGTTTTCTGTTTATAAATGTAAGCAGAGAGAAGCATCTAAGGAATCTACTTATAAAATCTTATAAAATGTTGCCAACATAACAGCTGGATGGAGTTATAACCTGTTTTATCTGCTTCCAGAGTTTATCCAGGTGAGTGAGTGAGTGAGTGAGTGAGTATGTGTGTGTGTGTGTGTGTGTGTGTGTGTGTGTATTGTGTGATGAGTGTGTATGGTGTGGTGTGTGGTATGTAATTTGTGTTTGTGGTATGGTAGGTATAGTATCTGTTGTGTGTGTCTGTATGAGTGGTGTGTGTGGTATCTGTTGTGTGTGTCTGTATGAGTGTGTGTGTGTAGGTGTGGGTATTGTGTGGGTGTGTTGTGTGTGGTGTATGTGTGTGTATGCATGTATGATGTGGGGGTGTGGTATGTGTGTGTGTGTTGTGAGTGTATGTGTTGTGTGTGAGTATATGTGGTATGTGTGTAGTATGTGTATATATGTGTGGTATATAGGGGTGTGTTTGTGGTGTTTGGTGTGTATGTAAGTGTGTGTGTATGAGTATATGTGTAAGTGAGTGTGTTTGTTTCCCCTATGAGATTAAAACCTCACAAATAAAAAACAAGACTAACAAGAGACTCTTGGAAAACTCTCTGGCTATAAAACTTGATGCCCTAGAGACTTTCTCTATCTGCCTCTGGCTATTGAGAGTTCTTGGGGAAATTGAGAACCACCCTGGTCCTTAAGGTTCTTATTGTGCAATGGAATTGTTTAATTAGTTTCCACTAACCAGGGCAGTGCATCCAAAACAAATGTTCTTCTTGTGCTGCCTGTAAATGATCCTCTGAACTATTGATAGTTCTGTGTTCCTCTTAAACTGACTGAGGCAGTTTCTCAGTTAATCTCAGGCCAACAGAAACACAACATTGTAGGTGTGGTGTGTTAATTATAACTTCAAAATGCATTGAAATAAATGCTGAGGAATCAAAATCAAAGTTGTTTTTGTCAATTCCTCCTTAAAGTCATTTTTATAGAGTCTTACATTTGCACATATGTCCTTAGAAATACTATACTTTGGGTTCACTGACACACTCCAAGAAGCCCCTAAAATTACATTCAAATTATATGTGTGTGCTTCAGGGAGGTCAGACTGATTCTGTGTGCTTCTCAGTCATCCACAGCATCCTTTAAGAACCAGAGCCATTAGTTCCAGGGGGTCTCAAAGAACCTGTCAGGCCCTTTTTAGGGAAGCAACTGAGTAAAAAGGACCATAGCTTCTAAACTCCCTGCCTTCAGCCCTTTTTTAGCAAATATTCTCCCATAGCCCCTTCTAAACGTGGCTAAGGACATGCTGTCCACTTAATTGGTGGGTGAGAATGGAAAGAGACTCTCCTGGATTGAGCCTGGGAACTCAACAGGGCACAGCCTAATCTTGGCTCCATCTTTGTCCCAGACAAGATTGTCTTTGACGCATTAGAATTGCAGTGCCCTGGGGAAAGGAGAGAGATTTTTACTTCAAGTGACCTCTAGAATACTTGGCAAGTGCCCCTAATACCATGCTCCTACAGAGAGCAGCTTGGGCAGATCCATTCCTTTCTTTTTTTTTCTGAGGACTTGGATGTTCAGCTCCACAGGACAGTCACAGAGAGAATTGTACCATACATCTCCATCCGGAACTTCCTTGCCTGGGAGACCTGCCTGCTGTGTCTCCACCTGACTGCTTGGCAGCTTCCTGAAACCTTGCTCTTGCCCTACCATAATCAAGTTTCCTTAGAATGGCCAGAGCTATGCATAGAGCCTAGTCCAGAGAGGGGTTCAAATAGTAACTGGTAAGTATGTAACAATTGTTGAATAAAGGGATGCCAGCAATTGTTCAAGTCAGTCATACAAGGCACTGTGGGTGTGGTATGAAGGAACACTTCCTAGGGCAGGTAACAGTGAATGGAAACCATGGTCGGGTATAAATTTTGCAACATAGGAAGCTATGCTATCATGTGATGGAACACAGGGTCCTGGAGTCTGGCACTAGAGGGCGTGTGAATTCTGACACTGTCATGTGCTAGGTTTTCCTCTGCAGACCTTACTTAACTCCTCCAAGCCTGAACTGCTTTACCTACAAAAATAAAAATAATAATAGAACGTACCTGTGAGCGTTAAATGAAACACACACACACACACACACACATACACACACAAAACACACAAGCACGCAGACACACACACACAAAGCATAAATCTCAGAGCTTCTGTGCTTGTTCCCGGGGGCGGGGGGGGGGGGTCATTGTCACCACCAGCATCTAGAAAAGTAGGAACTACAGGCAGAAAGTTGAGGAAACAATGCCTCAAGGGAGACCCAGCTGGCCTGTGGTTTCTACAGTGAGCAGCTCACCTCAGTGACTGCCAGGGAGAGGTTACACTCTTCCTGGCAGACTTCAGAGTGGCACTGCAGACGGAGCAACACCCACAACCTCTTAGCAGCTTCCATTCAAATCAGCCAGGTTGCCCTGTCTCACCTGTGGTCTGGTTTGGCATCTTTGTCCATGATTGGACAAAGCCTGCAGATGGTGTCCCAGCATCTGCAGGGCCTAGAGGCAGCCTCTTATGGCTGGCTACATTTCCTTCAGGGAGAGTTAGACAAGGAGTTTGTACAGCTACAGTGTCTAATCAAGAACAAAGGAGGACACAGGAGGACCTGCCAGAGCTGTTTGTGAACTTTTGCTTCGAGGTGGGGCCCTCTAGGTCTGAACATCTCTAGAGTTGGCATCTCCCACTTACAGGTTCAGGTGGGTAAGTACATTCCTTACACGTTTATTAGCTCCATGCCAATCTGAATCTGCTATATCTCCTTTGTCACATGTTTCACCTGATATCATTAAGGCAATGTTTGCCACATTGTAAACACTTAATATTTGCCAGATGTTAGGGGACGTGCATGATTATAAAGATCTGGTGTCTACTTTGAAATGGTGAAAGTTTGCCTCTCTGGCTTGGGATGCAGACTAGGGTGACGCGACAGGGAGAGGATTGCGCTTCGCCTCAAAAATTAGAGTGAAATTTCCCAAGAAAAGCTGAGCAGCAGAGCATTGCGAACCATAAAAGACTGATGATGTTGCGATTTGGAACGGTGAGAGCATTTGAGAGTTGGGAAACGCAGTTCTGACTGGCTGGGGGTCTGGAAAGGTAACAAGGAATTACAGGTTACTATGTTGGGGGAAGTTCTCAACGTCACAGAGTTTAGAAAGTGATACCCAGGAGCACTCCCTGGCTGCCTGCATTTACATCTGCATTCAGTCAGTGAGGCTCTGGACACGGATGAGATCTAACAAGTGCTCTCAGAGGAACCCTCGCATCACCTGGTGTGCAGATTTAGGATAGGTAGGAGGCTGAGATCTGAAGCCAGGATCATGGAGCAAGTAGAGACACAGCTCAAAGCATCCTTAGATATCACCTTAAATCCACAGGCAGGCAAGAGCCAGAGATGAGGCCATTATGGCCACATAGTTGAATGAAAACATGGAAGAGGGAGGTAATGTCACTGCCTGCAGCAGGAGCAGAGAGGTCGGGAGGGGGAGGAGCAGGAGAAACTAGGTACACAAGGAGAATTACATAAGCCCGACCTTGTCAGGACTCAGATTTCCCACTGGGTGAACGTTTATGGACACAGAAGAGGCAAAGTCCTAAGGACACCTGGAAACATAAACTTCAACTCCAAATACGAGTAACTGCCAGAAACATTTTAAGAGTCACATTCAGGGATGCCAGCTCCATGGAAGGAGTCTACACAGGCCTGGGAATCACATGGTCTCCACAGTTGAGTAAACTGCCGTTTATTGTGTGTTTGTATGTATGTGTGTGTGTGACTCTGGGCAATTCTTACCTCATCAAAGCCTCTGCTTTGCCATCTGCAAATAGGAATGATAGTATATTTACCTCGTGAAGCCTTTGTGAGATAGTGTGTGTGTGTGTGTGTGTGTGTGTGTATGTGTGTGTGTGAAGCTGTCAACTTGCTATCTACGATGCAGAAAACTCAATATACACTAATAATTATGAGCAATATATTGTTACTTTATGTAAGACTGGAATTAAAATTATGAATACATACAGAGTCCAAGTAGAAAGAGAAATAGTGAAATAGTGAGAACTGTTCTCCACCCAGAAGCAACACCAGCTAGTCACAGTCTGCAAATTACTGCCAACTTTTTTGAAAGAAAATGGGAATCTAGAATTCTTTTTTTTTTTTTTTTTTTTTTTTTTGAGGATGAAATTCCAATTCTGTAAGTGTTAACTCTAGATTTAAATTACAAAGAAATGTGGGCCAAACAGAACATATCTGGGGAGTGGTGCCTAAGTGGTGGAATCCAGTTTAAGGCAAGTTTCCAGCAGGAGGAGAAGCTTAAAAGGTCTCTATCTTAGGTGACTTTGAAAGATAAAGCAGCCTGTGTCTGGGGGTTAGGAAGTCTAGCCTTGGTGGTGTTGGGGAGATTATGTTTTCAAGGGTCTTCAAGGGGTCCAAAGCTGGACAAACTAAGCAGCAAGGAGAAGTTTTAAGTGCCCATGAGCAGAAAGACAAACAAGAGAAGTGTGAAGACTAGTAGAGACAGAAACCAGTTATCTGACCTGTTAATCCACTGGCTATTTAATCCCCTTCACTAACATGGAGGTTTAACCAGAGAAAGTTGTGAGGTTAGGGAACAAAGTCAGAACTGACCTAAGTATGTGTCTGTCACCCTAGCCTCTAACTTTTTGAGCCCCCAAACCATGGGCCAGAATTTGAAGCTAGATCTCTAAGTTATAGAGAACGGCACAAGCAAGCCAGAGTATTAATCAGGGGAGTCAGCAGGTGCAGAGCATCCTGCCAAGGGGTGGCTAGGCATTCCAGAGCTTATGTCTCAAAGACAAGAAGGTCAGCACATGTCTAGCAAGGACTGAGAAATCCTGCTGCTACTAGGAAGCAGGAAAGAGAGCATTTATTTTCCTTCACATTGCTGGGGAATATAAATGCTGTGACTGCTCTCTCTTTCTGCATACATATGTACCGTGGCTTCATGACGCATAGCATTTCAGAAAAAGACATTCTTCAATCTTTTCTCAACAGCAACTCTTTTCCTTTAAAATGACATCTTACCCTAAACCCCAACATATGGAATATAGTTTATAAACAACTGACTTGCCTATTCTTTAACCAGTTGAATCTTTGCTTTTGATGGTATTATATGTGTGTGTGTGTGTGTGTGTGTGTGTGTGTGTGTGTGTGTGTGTGTACGTACATATATTATTGTAAAGCCCTCAGACATGCCTATTTGGAAACTAGGATTCTTTGAAGCATGTTATAGAAACCATTGGTATAGTCCACTCTTTCTGGGGTGTTGAGATTCTCTGTGATGAGGAATCACTGCCTACTCTCCCCATCTGAAAAACATACAACCAAATCATCTCTTAGCATTTTATTGACAGCTGTGAATAGGTGGTATGTTGCATATTAGAAACGGAAAAGTGGACTACGAGGGCCTTGTGCTCACCTAGTCTCTAGAGACATTAGCCCTATTATGTGAGCCAACGTTTCCGGTGCAAAGCCATAAGGTCAACCGTGGCTGTCACTTCCCTTGAAGATCTTTAGAGGAATAGGTGCTGCTTACAAAGAGCAGGGATCTTTATGTGAGGCTCTAAAAGGAGAAGGAGGGAAGGCTGAGCCATGGGCCATGCTCCATTCCCTGCAGGCATTCTGGAAGGGGTCCTTCCTCTTCCTGGGCTGCAGACTCTCAAACCGTACTGTGGGATGCTGTGCCCCACAATCAAAGCCTAACACTGTCTTTATAACAGATGACCAGATACTGTGAGTAAAAAATGTAAAAATTAAAAAAAAAAAAAATTCATGGGGAAGGGAGGTAAGAAACAATCCAACTGCAAACCCAAATGCCATTTAGGAATTCTTTTAGTCCAAGCAGCTGGATCTTCTCATCAGCCCACCAGCCGTCAGCATCTGTTGCTGCCTCCTTTGATCATGCTGTGCCAGCCTAGCCTTCTCTTACTGCTTCCCAAACATAAAGGCTTCATTGGTTTAGGCAGCCAGCATCTAAAGCACCGTGTTACTGCAGGATAGGGCATTCACACATCACAGACTGCCTGCCAGCCCATAGCTAGCTGGTTCCAGCTATTACTCAGTGCCACCAAGATGCCAAGGTTAGACCATGCCAAGAGTGCAGATATCAGCACTGTCCAGAGATAGGAAGCAGAACAGCAGGATCTTTGCATGACTTACTCGCTATGACTATAGGGATGAGAAAGGCAAATACCTAATGAGATAGAGGCTCCATGAGTTTGAAGTGTTGGATGTTGCAGAAGACCATTCTTTCTCCTCTCCAATTGATGACAGATGTTAGGCATAGAGAACATGCTAGCCAGTGGGCCTGCAGAAGGTTAGCCCAGCTCTACCCTTCTGTGTGACATTTCTGTCTTTCAGTAAGAATGACTGTGACAATAATGCCTCCCGAAGGGGGTCGTGAAGGGTTAAGTGAAATTCCAAGTGAAAAGCCTTTAGCACATGGCCCGGTGTGAGCGAAAGATAATATTTAGTTTAAAGGGAAGAAAGGAAACCTACAGAGAGTTCTCCTTCTCAGAAAATGTCCTCAGAGAAGAACAGAACAACATTGCAAGAGGAAATCCAAGTTCTGGGGAAACATGAGATGTTAATGTTGCTCTCTAAGTGTATGAACTAGATGTGGATCAAAGGTGACGTGTGGCGTGGTGAGTAGCAGGAGCAGCTCCGGTCCTAGGGACACCAGGGTAACTGGTCCCACTCTGCTGCCTCTGAGGCTGCTGCTGTAGCTGCAAGCCAGGAGGCAGAGTTCAATCAACTGGCCCAGATTCAAGAGAGGCTGGAGATTTTTGTTCTCTCTTTCTTGTTAAGTAAATGTACTTAGACAGATACCATTCCACAGCAGTATCAGTGAGGCCAGCTAGCATAAGCCGGGCTCAGTCCTATGCAGTCTGGAAGAGGTCATCAGTTACAAACAGGCAGAAGACAGTCCTAACACCACTTCCCCTGTTTTTAAGGGTGATAATTCTGATAAACGTCTCCCCTAAACAGTACATTATTACTCTCCCTATCCCCTCTACTAGAGGTTTAAATATTAAATGTTTAATTAAGTATTTCAATATTAAATGTTTTTTGTTTTGTGGTTGGTTTTTTGTTTGGTTGGTTTTTTGGGTTTTTTTGTTTGTTTGTTTGTTTTGTGTTTTTTGGTTTTTGTTTTGGTTTTTGGTTTTTCGAGACAGGGTTTCTCTGTATAGCCCTGGCTGTCCTGGAACTCACTCTGTAAACCAGGCTGGCCTCGAACTCAGAAATCTGCCTGCCTCTGCCTCCCAAATGCTGGGATTAAAGGCGTGTGCCACCACTGCCCAGCTTTTTTTTTTAACTCCCCCCCCCCCCATGAGACTCGGGCGGAGATGCGGGACTGAGTGGGATTCGAACGCACGCGCAGAGGGAGGGAGAGAGAGAGAGAGAGAGAGAGAGAGAGAGAGAGAGAGAGAGAGAGAGAGAGAGAGAGAGAGAGAGAGAAGAGGGCCCGCGCCTTCTGCAGGAGGCCGCTGTGCCACCGCCAGTTCCCGCCAGTTCGCTACTGCCTTTCAAGTTTTGGGATTAAAGGCATGCACCACTACTGTCAGGTTCTTAAATGTTTAATTATGCATCTCCTCACATCTCTGCTTCCCACCCTGGCCAACTCTGAGCCCATTTCCACCTAGTCTGGCTGATCACTTCATCCCATTGTGGTTTGTTTATTTGCTTGTTTGTTTGATAAGAGTGACTCTCACATAGCTGAGGCTGGCCTTGAACTCGCTCTGTAGCCACAGATAACGTTGAACTTCTGATCTTCCTGTTGCTACCTTCCCAGAGCTGAGGATTCTGGTGTATACTCGCACACCCAGGTTATGCGCTGCTGGTAACTGAGTCTGAAACTTTTCCCATGCTAAGCGACTCACCCTATGCATAGCGTTAAACCCCTGCTTTCAAGACAGAACCTCAAACGTAGCAGGTTCTCAGCAAGTGTTTCTGGACAGGGGAGGAAGAGGAATTTGTATTGGAATACAGGTTTCCTTTGTCCTGATCAGCAAATCCTGTAGTCAAAAAAGCTATCTATTAATGGTGAAAACCCGGAAGCCTGCCTGCTGTGGAGGAAAAGAACTAGAAGAGTGAGCCTCCTCTATTCCTGCTGCCTTGGTGCGGCATCCCCTGATGAGGAACACGGGTTTCTCCCTGGACAAGCGAACACTGGAGAACTTGGAGTTGAGAGCAGGGCTTCTTTCTGTGGTGGTCTCTGCCACAGAATTTCTCCTATATTCTGGGCCTTATATGCTCCCCTTGCACGGCTCTTTGCCGCCCTGGACATTGAGGAATTCTTCTGGAACATCCCTTCCCCCACTTCTGTACCCAGGAAGTATGTGACTTTCAGGAACTGTCAGTTGTCCAAGAAATATAAACAAAGAACAAAAGCACACTTGGCTCTTTGAAAGGGAAGGAATCTCAATACAACTGATCTGGATACAAGACCCACTTGGAATTGAAACAGAGGGACCACCACCACAAACCTTGAGGAGGTGTCCTGAGAAAGGAAGGAGATTCCCTGCAGCTTCTCAGACTCAAAGCCAGCTCAAGGCATGAGCAGTGTCTCCAGAGGCTGAAGCTCTTGAAAAACAGCCTAGTTGCCAGCTGTGCCCTGGGGTATTCTGACTGATCCAATGAAAGACTCTAGGCTGGGAGTCTTAGGTGTCTTTTCAGAGTGCTGTGAATGGAACATCTGGGGGCCTGGGCCAAACATCTTGCCAGTCCCTTCCTCTCTGCAGGGTTCAGTGTCTCATTCTATTCCACACAGATGGGCTATATTTGAGCTGCTATTGGGTTTATTTCCCCCTTTTTATTTCTTTAATCTCAGTGTTCTACAGAGAGAGAGAGAGAGAGAGAGAGAGAGAGAGAGAGAGGATTTCTGATAGCAAGCGAACTGTGTCCTCCTAACTATAGAACTCCACCCCTAAATGGGGATGGTGGTGTCAGTCTCAGACAAGAGCTGGGGGTGGGAGTCGGTCTTAGACAACACAGTGCGTGGACACACACACAAGCATGCATATGCACATGCACCTCATGATTCTACTACCTATTCTGCCAGGTGCCACCCCATGTGTCATGCCGTGACAACATGACACAATGGGGCAAGCTGCCAAAAAGGGCCCTAAGCCCTTGGTGTGGGATAAACCTGGAGTTCTACCAATCTATGACTCCAGGGTGCTAGGGGATGCTTGTCTGCTAAGTGGCACTGTTTTCATTATCCATTAGTGGAAATAGGAAGTTTGGAGGCCACTTTGAGGGACTTTCAGGAGAACCAGATGGAAGAAAACATTTGATGCTGACCCATGGCTTGTCACTCAACCCCTTAACTTCAAGACTCGTCCTGTTGTTGAACTCAGGGAAAATGTAAAATAATAATGTCGTTTTCCTCAGTGTCTCGAACTGGACTTTTTTTTTTTTAATAACAATATGCCAATGATGTTAACTCGGTTGGCTTATTCTTGTTGTTTTTAAGTGAATTCACAACTTAGTTTTTAAAAGTTTGTTTTCTTCTCTTGGGCAACATCACTAGGTATAACCAAGAAAAACAGTTTACAGCCCTCAGTTTTTCTTAAAGAGGGGGAAAATCCAAGATCAAACCGGCACTATAAATGTTTAAAGAGATAGGGAGTGAAAAAATAGAGCCCCATGTGTCTGGGAAGTGGCTGTCCTATTGCTGGTTCATGGGAAGTGGCTGCCCCATTGCTGGTTTTGTTCAGCAGCTATGCCAAGAGCTCTTGGGATAGCATTACTTGGTCATAGTGAAACTGACAAATTGAGCCTGTCCCAGAAATGGTAACTGGGCTACTGCTAAGTATGAAAGTTGTACCCCAGGGGAGCAATGCAAATAATCAGGGAGAAATATCCTAAAGAGAAGAAAAAATAGAAATAAAACTTAAAAATTATGATAGCCACTTTAAATCTCTGAAAGGTTAGCAGATAAAATTCTAGACGAAAAGATGTAATTAAATGGCCCCAAATCTATGCTTGTATACACAGAGGGTTTTTTCTTCTGCTGTTGCTTTCTTCTGGTTTTCCGATTATTGTTCCTTCCTAAGAATGTTGGCTTTGGTCTCTCTTTGATGCCTTGATTTTTTAGGGTTTTCTTAGTTTCTGTTTCTCCCCTCTTTCTCCCTTCCCCTTCCATCCTTCACTTTTCTCTGTTACACACAGTACATAAAACATATATTTTATTAATTCAGGTGTTTTCTCGTCCTTTCTTTCCTTAAAAAGTGTGAATGTAAAAAGAAGAAGGAAGAAGAGGAAAAAGAGGGAATATGGGGGGAGGAGCTGTGGGGGACACTGGGAGGAGAGGGGGGTAATATTGGGGTATAAGTGAATAAATAAATAACTAAATAAATGCTTTAAAAACATAATTGGTGGCTTCTAGGATCAATGCTGCCCAGCACTATCTTTTCTAACTTTTATCTTAATCTATTCATTGCCTTTGGAAGTGGTAGGTTTCTGCACGGCCTCTTCATAACCGTCTACTCACCTTCCTACCCATACTTACACCCTCCTAGACCCAGTTTCCCCTCTCTGCTTTCACCCCACTATGTTCTGCTAGCCTCCACAGTGGCCTTTTCTAGTTTCCTGACTTCCACATGTACTCCAAGTTAGATTCATAGACCTAAAGATTCAAAGCAAGGACCTACCTATGAGAGAGCACACTCAGGACTCATCTGAGTCTGGGGAACCTTACTCAATGTAACTTTCCCCTTCTAGTTATATCTTTTTTAGCTGTAAATTTTATCATTTAACTTTTCTTTACAGTTAAATATAATTCCATTGTATGTATGTACTACATTTTCATTACCCGTTCATCTGCTAGTAGAAATCTAGATTGATTACATTTCCAAGATACTGTGAGTACCCCGTTATGAGTTGTCACTCAGAAAGAACCAAGATGTCTCCCAAACAATACATGCTCTGGCCATTCCACTCGGCTGCCTATCAGAAGTAGATGTTAAGATTGTGTCCCTGAAGATACCAAAAGTATTAGTTATAAGTAAGATAGAGAGAAATCTGGTTACAAATGAGCTAGAAGCTTCTTCCCTGATGGCTGGTTTTCATGGTATTTAAAGGTATTATGTTGACAGCTGGCAAAAAACAAAACAACAACAAAATAAAAACAATAGTCCTCACCAGCTGTGAACTCTACAAAATACAACGCCAACCTGCCATCAAGTTATGCCCACCAGTGCAATAGTAGCACAACAGCTATGGGGATTACCAACTGCTCTAAAATTATATATTGTATTCCCATAAAAGGGAATACATAATTGGCTGGTACTCTAAACCTAATCAAAAGTCCATGGCTAGAGAGGTCATAAGCCCTAGGAGGAAGAGATCTTCTGACTATTGTTTAGTTAAATTGACATGACACCAAACTATCTCTTAAATATTTTTGTTTATAAACATAGACTTCTTTTAACTTTAATAACATAACATTCTCTTTGCAGCAGATAGTGCGAATACAGAGATTCATGGTTTCATTAGATGGTAATCAGAATAAGTGGTAGTTAGGCATCCAACCATAAAAGGGATATTTATACCATCCCTTCTAAGCCTCAGTAAACATAACAGAAGAAGTTCTGGGAAGGACTCTATGAGCCAGAACAGGAAGGAGAAGGGCTATGAAATGCTATCTTCAGGGCATAACACAACCGTTGCCAACATGATCTCATACCAGCTAAGTTTGCCTCTACTGAGTCTTCACAAGACTGAGCCTGTCAATCATGGATCAGGGAGAAGCTTTTAGGGCCCTACCACTCCCTGCTGAAATACTGGCTACTGATGGATTCTGGGGCAGAGACAGCCATTGTCTTCAGTTATTACCAAGTGATGAGCCTACTGAGCACAGATGGGTTGCTTTAAACTGTAATAACACAAGGCCCTGCTTAAAACAGCACACACACACACACACACACACACTGAATGTGGGAAAAGGACTTGTAGAGAGAAGTGGGGAATGATGGGGTGGAAAGGGAGTAAGAGAAAATAGGCGATGAGAGTAATCAGAATACATTGTGTTCATGTATGAATTTGTCAAAGAATAAGGTAATCAATAAAAAATAAACCACTGCTTTTGTTCCACCTGTTGCCTGACGTGTTGTTTCCTCGAGGTTGCCAGTGTTAGTGTCTCTTCATGTGTGAGAAATAGCATCTCCTTCCTGCATAGGGAACAGGAAAATCACCCTGGCTTTGGAAACCATCAGAATGAAAGAAGTCACAAACCATGAGTGGAGGTTCTACAGGCAATAAATTAAAAATCGAATAGAAAATTGTGGAGCATTTTCAAAAAGAAGACTTGTAAGAAGAAGACTCTTCAATCAGGACAAGAACTTAAGGAAATTGTCTAATATAGAGACAACATAATTTTCAGCAAAACAGTTTCCCCAATTTTAATCAGAATAGGGGGGAATTGATGTACCCTAAATGTGTAACTATAAATGAATTATGAAAGTACTTATGGGATGCTTATGCAATAAACTATCAAGCAACTAATGAAAAGAACAAAGAAATGATGGCAAGAAGGAATGCTAACAGGAAGGCAGTATTAATTTTTAAATAGCCTGACATGCCAAAACCTCTGTTGTAATTTACTAAATATGTTTTTTACTAAGTAGCTTCATACAATAAAACAAATAACAGGCATTCAGTGACAGGCACCGTCTCTCATTTTCTTAGCCTAAATTCAAGTGGGGAATATAAATTCTAATCAATTTATGTACAAAAAAAACTTGATTACATGTCATTTAATTTCTACCATAATAAAAAATATTAATTATTTTTTTAAAACTTTATAGAATATAAAATATTGAT
Source organism: Arvicanthis niloticus (assembly GCF_011762505.2). Lineage (NCBI taxonomy): Eukaryota > Metazoa > Chordata > Mammalia > Rodentia > Muridae > Arvicanthis > Arvicanthis niloticus. Next base: position 26,812,150 of record NC_047671.1, read on the forward strand.
AACATAGATTTTAGAAGATAAAACTACAATTAAAATTATCTTCATTGTTGGTTTTATATTTTTCAAATTTCCTTGATTTATGCTACTTTTAAAATAATTGTAGTGAGTAGTTGGTGAAAAATCTAAGAAAGGTACTTTTTTGCTTAATTTATCTCTACCTTCTTTTTATTTTCCACAAAAAAAAAAAAAAAAAAAAAAGCCCATGATACCTCCTGTCTCATGACCTGCACAGAAAACAAATGTAGGAAGAAATCTTTGAATTTTCTTTATAAAGAACTAGATAGAGTAGAAGACATCAGATAAAAAAATTGACACAAACTTTAGGTCTGAGAATAGATGTAGACAAATAAACTATGAAAAGATAGACATTAATTTGTGCATGTTTTCTTATTTATTCCTAATTCCAACTTGAAAAATCAATTCTATTTACTGAATGCATTTTACAGGTGAACATAGTAAGACTCACTGAGATTAAATAACATCTAATGGAGGCCCAGTTCAACTCCCCTTGGTCTGATGCCAAAGCCCAAGCTGGGAATAAATCATCAGGAAGGAAACAAAGTGTAAAAACGGAGCTGTCTCAGACCCCTCCGTGGAAGTGGCCTGTCCTAATTTGCTTTCTATTGCTGTGATAAACACCTTTACCAAGAGCAACTTGCAGGGGGCAAAGTGGGTTTATTTAACTTTACAGCTTATAGTCTATCATGAACAGAACTTAGGGAGGGAACTCAGGGCAGGAACCTAGAAGCAGGAAGTAAAGCAGAGGCCATGGAGATACGCTACTTACTAGTTTACCCAGGCCACTTTTGATTCAACCCAGGATCACCTGCTTAGGGGTAACACCACCCACATTGGGATGGACCAAATCAACATTAATCCAGAAAATCCTCCCTGCTCAGACTGGTTTACAGGCCAATGTGATGGGGATATCTTCCCAATTGAGAGTCTCTCTTCCTAGATGACTCTGGTTTGTATCAAGTTGGGAAAAAAAAAAAAAGCCAATCAATGCTATCCTACACCCAGGATGAGAGAAACCTTTCAGGAAAAGACAACCTTATTCTGGGGCCTAAACCTAGCTACTCATGAAGGCTCTATCAAAGGGCCCGGAGATGCCCTACAGAAACTGAATACCAGTGGGACCAACTTGTGGATTTGATCAAAGCGGAAATGAGGCCAGAACGCAAGTAAGACATAAATCACACAAAGCCTTAAAGTTCAGCTAGGGCATTTGAACGCCATCTTGAGATTTCTACAAGTTGCTGGACTTTTCAAGCAGGAATGCCTTGGGTCCAACTTTCCCTTTATGAAATAAAATACAAGCAACTCAATGGAGAATAACTGGGAAGAAGGGTGGAAGCCAACGAGGAAGCCGTTGGAAGAAATCAGCAGAAAGACAAGGGGGTCCTAACAGCGAGAGAGGAAAGACAACTGACCCCAGAGACATTTTGGAAGCTGACAGAAGTAGTGATTGAGAACGAAAGATGTGAGAGAGGCAGAATTTAGGGGTTTACATGATTCTCAAATAGTGTGCCAATCAATTAAGGTACCAGTCATTGACAGAGGGACCATACGAGGAATCTCATTTTGTGGAGATAGTTAGTTATTCCCCTTAGAACAAACAGGGTTTGAAACATCTTTTGACACCCGTAGAAACAGTAAGACAGTAAATAGGACAGTATGAAGCTTAAGCAAGGGAACTGGGCTGCCTTCATATATTGATATCTGACCCATAGATATGGATGAATCCCCCTGGGTAGGGCACATAACAAGAAGACAAGAATTCTTAGGACAGGATCTAATGCTCAGACAAACTAAAACAAGAGTAAAATAAGTGAAAAGATTAGAAAATGAACAGCAGCTAGAATGGTGCAAAGTAAAATCTCTATAGAGGGAGAGTGTGGTGTCATAAGGAAACCTAACAATGAAGGTGGGAGTAGTCAAGAGTTAAAGACATGTTCTCTGAGGGCAGACACAAGAAAGTTAATGGCCACCATTGGAAAGTCAGTTTCTGTGGCAAGGTTAGAACAGACATCAGACTGTAGGCCAAGGGTAGGAATGAGTCAGAGTCAGCACATTCAGGCACACAGAAGTCTAGCTGTATAGACAAGAGAGACAGAGTGGGGACTGCTGGGAAACCTGGGCTGATTATTGGCTCCTTTCCACAATAACTATGATGTTAAATCAACATGACTGGTTCTCCTTGCATGTACTAGAATGGATGTTTGACATTATGAGAGCCCACCAAGCTTGTGAATTCTCCTGATTTCCCTAACTTCATAGTGGCCATCACTATATTATATAATTTTTAAAAGATTTATTTGTAAGTATGTGGATATTTGTTTGTCTCTGTGTGTGCATACATGTATGTGTGGGGTGTCTGCAGAGGCCAGAAGAATTCATCAGATCTCCAGGAGCTGAAGTTAGAAGCACTTGTGAGACACCCAGAATGGTTGCTGGGAAGTGAACTGGAGTCCTGTGGAAGAGAATCAAGCATACTTAACCATCTTTCTAGCCCTCACTACACTATATGTAGATGCCATGAAGGCTACCAGCAATCTACTAATCCTATACAATAATAAAAATCACTGTTATTATGATGTAATAATAGCTAACATTTGCTGATGGTTGGTTATGTATCACACATATAGCAACTCCACGTGCTAAATTTTCCCCATCTTACATAAGCAGAATCCATGACTCAGAGAGATGAGATAGCTTGCCCATATTTGGATGCAAGTAATTATTACAGCAGGTTGTTTCATTCTCACTTGTCTCAAGGATTGACAAGAAAAAAAATGAATGTGTCTGGGGAGGAAAATATGGAGCAAGTCTACTATTGTGGTTGTATTTCTATTCCAGAACATTCCTGTCTTGAAAGAAGAAGAAACTGCTATATGGATTCTTTCAGTGTCTTTTCCCCAGGGCTCAGGAGTAAGCCATGGCATTCCCTAAGCCAATTACCTTAGGTCTTACAGACTCCAATCACTTCAGTATCTTTCTTGAAATTCTAGGTTGTTTTTTTTTTTTTTTTTTTTTTTTTTTTGAAGGCTGAGCCATGGAGAAGAGTAAAGTATTCCAGAGGACTATTGGAGAGTAAGCAGGGCAAAGTCTGCCCTACAAATGGTCTTGCAATTTGAGTTCATGTCCACAAAGGTTTGTACAATCTGATGAAGTTTTTCAGATGCATTATCTATTCATCTCCATGGCGAGCCTACAGTAGACAAGATGATCATGGCCTCCGGATCTTTGCACACACTGTTCTTTCCTGTTGGAACATTCTGTCTCCTTCTTTTTCTATGTTATTACATTGTAATCCAGCTTATCATTTCCTATGTTTTGATCTTCTTGGCTCAAAGGAAAGAGAGTAGTCAAGAGTCTTAAACAAATACCTTTATTTGGTTCTGGATTAAATGAGCTGATGACCTGTGTCTCTCCTTAGGGCAAAGAAACAGAAATATTAGCCCTTCCCTGGCTTCCTGGGCATACCAGAAATACTCAAGGATAAACTATTCAGAGATTTAAAAACCTGATAACAGTCAGCTTCAGTTAGGGGAAGATTCACTGTGATTGTGACAGAACTCAAGAACTAGCTGTTACCCAACCTAGGGAAGACACTGGGGATGGAGACTTCTGGGAGGATCAGAAAAGGAATCACGGTAATCAGAAAAGTCAGTGGGCTCACAAAAGAGAAGTAGGGGAGAAAAAGATTGCCTGTCAAAGGCTTCCTCTCAGGGTTCCACAAACAAGTTATGGGGCCTGGAGCTGACTGTTATCAAGAGGAAAGGCTACAAAGGCTGTGCTCTACCAGATAGCACTGTGCCTATCTGTCATTTCATCTCAACCCAATGACCTGCACAGGGTAACTAAGGCCACTTCTCACCTCTGCCCTCCAAAGCTATACAAGGTCCTCCTTCACACCAGCTTGGGGCATACAATCAAACATACATAGTTCCCAACTAAGCTAAGTTGGTGTAGCAAAAACCCAAGAACTACCATGAGAAGTAGAAGGCACTCTAAGGGTTAACTGGCATGGGAGGGATATTAAACAGAGTCACCATGGCCACTCACACCTCCTGTTCACCCAGTTTTCATCATGCTTCACAGCCTTGTCACCTCAGAAGAGGGCTACTTTATCCCCTCTTGTCCACTGCTCCACAGTTACTTCTCTCGTTCTGAAGCCTGAATGACAGTCAAGCCCCACTTGCACCATACTCTCTCTGGTCTACACATCCCTTGCTCTTGGCAATTCTTCTGCTACAAACCTTTTATTTGAGTGTAAATGTCATTTCCTTCTGAAGACCTTTTCTGCAATAAGCAAAAATTTGAGCTAGATACCTTACCAATGTGTTTCTCTATTATAGTCCTTATGACACTTTGGATTTTATTTATCTCCTTTCCTCTTCATCGTCAACAACAGCATCTGGTACATAGGAGCTCAATAAATTTTGAATAACTTATACATACCTTAGTGAGTGATTGTCTCTCCACATTCAGTCTTTCTCTGATATTGTCATATGATACAGTCGAAGTGTATATTTGGAAATCTCACTTTCAGTAGTCTGTCACGAGCAATGGAAAGAATCTGAGGTTGTCTCATCTTTCAAGGACCATGGCATGTGGTCCCAGTCTTCTCCTACTAAGCATCTAGTGCTATTTGTCTATGCGAATCCCATGGTTCTTTTTATCAAAAGCAGTTGTTTGCAAAAATAATTTTTACAATACAAACTTAAGGGATTGGGCTTTGGACCCCCCCAAACTACAACTATTAATACAGACTAAATATACTGAGCTTTTATTTACTTTATAAGAACATATCTTAGACATTGCTAAACATGTTTTAAGTATTTTGTCTTACCAAATTAGCACAACAATATCATTTTCATCTCTTTCTTAAAAGCATGAAAAAAAATCAAAGTTCAGAAAGTCACTTGCTGAAGTCACAAGTTCATAGATAATGTCTTTAAACATGTGTACTATCTGAGTCCAAATCAAGACTTAACTGGCCCATTATACCACATCCTCCTGTAAGAACTTCTCAGTAACTATAGAATTATTTAATCACATGCTTGCTAAAAGCCTGTTTAGGTTACCATGCTTGAATCCTCCAAACAGCTTTACATAGTTGGGTGTGATAACTCAAACCTGTAGTCCCAGCACTCAGGAACCTGAGCTGAGAAGCTTGTGAACTCCAGCCCAATATAGGCTTTGAGGGAGTTCAAAGCCAGTTTGGGGTGAATAATGAAGTCCTCTCCTAAAGCAAGCAAACAAACAAACAGAAACACAATAGAAACAAGATTCAGAAAGACAACATTTCCTGTTGTGAGTCTCAGAGTCAAAGAGGACAAACACAAAAGTTGGAACCTGGTCAGAATCCAGAGCTGGGACAGCTCACCACACCTCCCTATTGCTCCTGGTCCGAGTCACCAATTGGTGGAACTGGAATGGAGGCACCTTGCCTGAGACTCCTGTTTCAAGAACATCAAGAACAATTCCCAGGGAAACCAAAAGACGGCCCCAGTGGGTGGAACCAACTCTAGCCTGCTGACCTGAACATTTCCCACTCCAAAATCTGTTTGTCTTCTTCTCTGGACAGAAACTATCCTAGGCCATAGCGTGATAAGAGCAAAATTTCACTCATTGGACAGCAGGGAGTACATCCAGCTCCTGCTTCCCTCATGCTGTGCTTTCTGCCCATTAAAATCCAGCTGTGTTCTATCGGCTCTGGGGACATCTGTTTCCTGTTTTCTAAGAATATAAAGAATTGTGACTCAGATCACAATTATCATATCTACCTTCCAGGATATCATAAATATCATACCTACCTTCCAGGAGCTTCAAAACAAATAGTGTCATTGCCGATAGGAACACTGCAAGCATTAGACAAGGATTCCATGAAAACAAGTTCTCAAGACTTTTCATTCATGAACATGCTGCAGCCAGTGTGGTCATGGATGCTAGATGGTTAACGCACATAGATTCTAGGAAAAACTGACACCTTCTTAAGGAAGACAGGATCATAGGAAGGGCTAAATCCTTGCAAGAATGGCAGCCCAACTACTTGGAGATGACAGGTTGAATAGGCCTGGAATACAACACAAAAAGACTTAGAGACAAATAGGGAAGTTCAGAGAAAGGGATGGAGTAGACTTCTTTATTTAATCATTTGTTTTGTTCAAACATATGTCTGATGCCCTACTATGAGCCATATTGTATATAAGAACTTAAGCTAGACTACAATCAGCAATGGCTCTTTCCACTAAGATTCAGAGGTAGGGTGTTGGGTAAAGATAGGGAAGGTAAGTGCCATGGCCCTGAGGTGAGGAAGAATATAGTGCACTGAAGTAACCCCAGGAAGGCTGTTGTGCATAGAAGTATCAAGAAATGGGAAAGTGGACTGGTTAGTACTTTCTAAATCATGGAATACCTTTTAGTCCATTTTAGAGATTCTTATTGTTTAGTATGTGTCAATTTTAAGATTTAGTCCAGAAACCTTTGCCATTCCACATATCTAAAGGCACTTTCTGTCCCTCCCTTTGAATCTAGGCTCATCAATACTCTAAGTATAGATTTTTAACTTGAAACCTCTACCTACTTATCTTTTGGGACTCTTGGCACTTAGTTACTATCAAGTAAGGAAACACACAGAATCAACAGAGAAATGATACAGATGGAACAGGCAGTCCCTGACATCGCTGCAGCTGATCTTCCAAAGAATAGCTCACACTAGCTTCTCAACCTCGTGAGTGATCCAGCTTGAAAGCCGCTCTCTATCTTCTCTAATGCTGCCAGGATCAGAGCTGAGCCTTCCCTGCTGATGCTTGCCTACACTGTAGACTGTTAATACAAATACTTGGTTGCTATTACTTTCAACACAATAAAACCGGGAGTGATTTATACATAGTAATGGAGATGAAGAACACAGAAAAATAACAAACCACCAAAAACCCTTTGAGTGTTAAAGAAGTGTGTTTAATCACAGTTTTCCTTGCTTCCCATAGAGCCAAATAGTAGTTTTTACTTGACTAAGTTGCTCTGAGAACTGAACGAGATACTGAAAGAAAAGTGTTGAATGTTTAGTAGGCCACCAAAGACCGCCATGTTGGTGCTAGGAAGATGGCTCAGTTGGCAAGGTGTCGGCTGCACAGGGACAAACAGTGGAGAGAGCCTGCAACCCCACTTCTGGCAAAGACAAGAGGATTCTTTAAAGTTCATTGGCCAGCCATTCCAGCTTGAATAAATGAGCTTTAGTTTCAGTAAGAGAGGATCAAAAAAAAAAAAAAAAAAAAAAAAAAAAAAGGTATGGAGGAAAGATGTCAAACATCAACACATCAACTGCTGGCTTCTACACCCAAGTACACATGCATACACCCATAAGCACACATATGTACACACACACCAAGAACTACACATATCATACACACACAAACATACATGTGCATGCACACACACACACTCACATATATGCATGCTAAGTGTCATTGGCAATGTTTTTAGAGTTTAAGAAAGGATGAAGAACTCTATTTTGAAAGTCAAGAGATAATCACTTAGACTAGATTGGTTAGGGTAGAAATAGTGGAAAATTACAGCTAATAGATGTGGAAAAGCCCCCCAGAATAAGGTAAAGGCTTCTAACCTTGAATTGAGTCAAGAAGTAGAAAAGACAGCTAACTGCCTCTCAACTCTTATCTGACCTGAGCAGGGCTGACTCAATCCACTTTCTCCTTCAGGCTAGATACATCACCCATACTGAGGTAGTCTCCTACGAAAAATGGTCCCAGAATTGGTACAACACCAACAGTCTAACCAGAATCAACAGGACTTTATGGTAAGCACTTTGTGTTGGAGTTTTGAATAGTTTAGGGGTTGGTTGTTTTGTTTTGTTTGTTGTTGTTGTGGTTGTTGTTGTTGTTATTGTTTTTGCTCTGCTTTGAAACAAGCATATTCTTGGAAATGATGGCTCAGTGGCTAATAGCACCAGCCATTCTTCCAGGGGACCAAGGTTTGACTTAGAGTACTGACAGTGGTGGTTCTCAACCAACTGTAACTAAGCTTCAGGAGATCCAACACCCTCTCCTGGCCTCCATGGGCATGAAGAACAGATGAACATGCAAGCAAAACACCCATACAAATAAAATAAAAATAATAAAAAAAACTTTCAAAAGAAAAATCAATAATTTTTTTAAAAAGGAAAACTTATTCTTACCTAAAGCTTAAATGACTGCAGCCATCATATATGAAATACAGCCAGCACAACGGGCAGAGAGAGGAAAACCAGAAGGAAATGGTATTGTTAAAGCTCTGAATCAAGATGTGCCTGGGGGCAAGTAGTGCAAGCCTGTCCAGTCATTAAGTTTAACAATTCATTTTCCTCCTCTGTTTTCATGACATAAACCAGTTTGATTTGGCTTTATGGACCTCGGCCTTTGAAAGACCCTAAGTATATTAGCCAAGGAAAACTGTAAAAGAGCAGGCATCGTGGGGCAGAAGACTGGGAGACTGGTGACTTTAGGGTAACACCCATGGGAGAGTTGATTTTGAGTATAAATTGGAGCAACGTGGAAAGGGGAGAAATGCAGAGGATCAATCCCCGAAAGAAAAAAAGCATAGTCATCGCCTATCCTATTAGTCATCAGAGAAACCCAAATCAGTCATAAAGTACTATCACCATGCATCAATCAAAGTGAGTAAGAATTTAAAGTCAATTCCAAGTATGGCAGTGATGTGACTGTATTAGAACTCTACACAATCACTTCCGAAAAATGAAAGACATCATCATTTTACTACTAAGGCTGAACAAAGACACACCTATGATGCTAGACATATGACTAATAGAATACAAGGCTAGAAACGCATGCACATCACACCAGGGGACACATACAGGAATGTAGCACCTCTACACGTAACAGCTTTAAACTGGAAAATATTTAAATTACCTTGTAACTACAGGGAGGGAACTGCAGCATCTTCCCTGGTGTCATGCTGTTTCATTAACAAACTGCATACAATTAGTGTAATGCAAAGGGCTCTAAGTAAGCAGAGCTTTAAGCCACAGTCTTGGTTAGCCTTAAGGAGAATTGCTAGGAAGAACAATGGAAGGAGGAGCTTTGGGGATGTGGAGAACTTCTTGTTTCTAAATCTGAGTTCTGGTTACACAAGTGTGAACACGTCATGGCCAAATATGGTGGCTCACTTCTGTGATCTCAGCGCTTAGGAAGCTAAGGCAGGAGAATTGCCGTTAGTTCAAGGCAGCCTAGGTTACATAATGATTCCCAGACTAGACTCGGAAGTACAAAGTAAGCCCATGTGCCATATCTCCTCACTGCCCAAATTTCACTTGCAATTTGTCTACTGTTATCTATATTTTCCATAATTTAGTAAATGTTTATGATATAAACATAAAGAAATGAATCAGACTTTAAAAGGAGGCTGGGGGCTGGTAAATACACAAAATGAGTTGGTTTGCGCCTAATATCTTGGAATTGTATAAACAACCTAGGAACATATGGCCTTCTCTTAGTTAGAGATGTCAGATACCTGTACAAGGTTTCTGTGGGTTGAATCTTCCCTGATAAATAAAGCAAGACAAATTCAATGGAGCCACTGTAGGCACCATAGGTTGGCACTTTGGCCCTGTGATCTGATGGGCAAAGATCCCTGATGTGATTAAAATTGATTTTTGGAAATGGCTATGCTGACTTTAGAAGGATGTTAAATACAGAAGAATTGATGCCTGTAGACCATTGGCTTGAAAGATCTCCTATCAAGTCTCAGGAGCAAAGAACTTCATAGGATCCACAGACCGAGCAAGCACCAGGTGGTGCTTACCCCAAGATGGGCTCCCAAGGTCCAGTTTCTTTGCAACGGCTTTAACCTCATCCTTGAATGAATTCAGGAGTCCCCAGCCTCCCAATTTCATGCCTTCTTCCACAGAGCAGCCACAGATGACCTTTACATGCCAATCTGACTGTACCACTTCTCCATCCCCAACCCTTAATGGATTCTCCATCTTAGGTTTCAGTCCAAATTTGAGCCGAAGCCTAAGATACAGAGATCGGATCACTTGACCATCCTATCTGGTATCACTTTGGCCTGCTTGCCTACCTCACCATCCACATATCTGTCTTTCCAAGTACCTCAGACAGCATGCAGATTGTTAGATGTGGAGGCACACTTACACTGTGACTTTATCTCAAGCACTCCTCTGCTTGGTCTACCTGTTGGATAGTTTCCTCTAGAAGCCTTCTCTAAGAAGCTTTCCCTGAAAGGTGCCCATTTCTTCCTCTTGTTTTGATTTTGTTCCACATGATTCGTGGTGCTATACTATTCACCCTGTGTATCTCTCCCCGCTTTGAACGCTCAGAAGCTCTGTAGCTGGGATTGTATGCTACATATTGGAGACTCAATATGATATTTGGATAGTTGGTTGTTTGGGGTTTTTTGTTGTTGTTGTTGTTTGTTTGTTTGTATGCTTGTTTTTGTTTTGTTTTGCTTTTAAACAAAGTCTTGCTATATAATTCAGGCTGATGTAGAAGTCCCAGAAATCCCTCTGCCTCTGCCTCTAATGTGTCAGGATCGGTTTTGATAAACAGATCCTCTGAGGTTGTCACTGGGTTTTCATTTCTAACTTTCAGAAACCATTTTTGCATTTGTCTATGTACATATCTATTCTGACCAACCATAATGTTAAGCATAACTAACAGTTTAGAACTGCTTTAGAAAGTTCGGTGGTTTGAATATGCAGGGAACGGCACTATTAGGAGGTGTGGCCTCACTGGAGTAAGTGTGGCCTTGTCAGAGGAAGTGTGCCACTTCGAGGGTGGGCTTTGAGTCCTTCTTCCTAGCTGCCTGGGAAACAGACAATTTTCTCCCAATTCCCTTCAGAACAAGATGTAGAACTCTCGGCTTCTCCAGTGCCATGCCTGCCTGGAGGCTGCCATGCTTCCAGTCTTGTTGATAAGAGACTGAACTTCTAAACATGTAAGCCAGCCCCCAATTAAATGTCCTTTATAAAAGTTGCCTTGGTCATGGTGTCTCTTCACAGCAATGGAAACCCTAACTAAGACAGAAAGATATCACTAATTTTCCCTTTACAGCATGGCGTATGACAGAAGGATTCTCTCAAGGCTTCAGCCTCCTTGAAGATGAGCACAGATATCTCCAAAAACATGGGGAAATGAGAGTCTCCTGGTACTTCTATCTAGCTTAGCTTCTGTGAAATTACATGTTATATCCTTATAGTTGATAGTGTATTGTACAACCTATAGACACTAGAACATACAGCATGGGAGACTGCTGAGAACTCTCGCTGCTCAGAGGTGGTGGGACTGAGGATACAGAGTCCCAGCAGAGGAAGGTGGCATGGTGAGCCACCACATCTCAGGCAGTATATTTCAGTCTCCTGACATATATCTGGCTGACTCAGGTCAATCTTCATCTCCCTGCTTTCCCTTTTCAGTGACTACGAGCAATGGTTGCATTCAACATACACTGAGTACTTGCCTTTGCCTGGAACTATGCTATATATATCTACAAATTGTCTCATTTAAAACTCAGAACAAGCTCATGGGGTAGATTCTTGTTTTAATTAGGGTTTTACTGGTGTGAACAGATACCATGACCAAGATAACTCTTATAATGACAACATTTAATTGGGGCTGGCTTACAGGTTCAGAGGTTGAATCCATTATTATCAAGGTGGGAATATGGCAGCATCCAGGCAGGCATGGTACAGGTAGAGCTGAGAGTTCTACATCTTCATTTGAAGGCTGCTAACAGAATACTGGCTTCCAGCAGCTAAGGTCTTAAAGCCCACATCCTCAGTGACACACTTGCTCTAACAGGGCCTTACCTTCTAATAGCGCCACTCCCTTGGCCAAGCATATACAAACCATCATTTCTATTATCTTTGGTTTATAACTAAGAACACTAAAAAGATCACCCATGCTCCTAACGTAGTTACAAGTGCTAGATCCCAGATCGTAATCAGTGTACATGTTCCTTGAATAAACAGAGAATCATTGAAGAAGATCATTTAAAGAGAAGCTCAGTCATTTACTAGAATGGGTGTACCATAGTACTATCTCTACTTAGCGACAACTGACATGCTGTTTTTATGAGGTCCATGCTCTAACAGGTACCCTGCTAGACAAAAATAGAACATGATGCCTCTGAATTAGCACATTTCTCATGGGTGGTGTATGCCTCCCAGCACGGGAGAGAAACTGCTTTCATAAACAGTGTAATTCTTCACCACCATTCTTCCTGCTGCCACTCCCATCATAAGAAGGGACCCAAAGTCATCAGGCATCGAGTATATCAGTGTTTAAACTGAATATCAGATGACAAGTACACCAACCCAGTGCTCCTTGACTGCCCATGGCAGGGCATCACCCAGCCATTTACTTGATACCAGCAACTGAAAAACTTTAGAGAAGAGTAAGCCATCTTCCAAGACAGTCAGCGGAACAAACATCAGGGCAGCAGAGAATGCCACTTCCTACTCATTCTCTGGTGGCTCAGGAACAGGTCCTGTGATACTGTGGGCCATGCTCTTGTACGCTTCTTTTATGCCCCAAGACTGACCCTCGTTGATGATGGTCTTCAGAACACACCAAACATGGGTGTGTTCTCTCTCCAGCTCAAAATCTGCATCTTCCACATTGTTACCCAGTGGCCTGTTGGTAAATGCACCCTTCTCAACTCCATCCAAGTATCTGAGCTCAGAGAATCTAGAGAGCTTGTGTGGATGAAGCGACACGGCCAGGGTCACCAAGTAACACAATTAACTATGAAACTAAAGCCTAGTACATACAGTACATCCTGGTACATCTTTAGTAAAGATACATACAGCATCTGTGGAGGAATGCACTAAGCTCAGAACCTATGGGGGACATCTTAGGAGGTCCACAGTCTACTTGAAGAGCTTATCTTAGACTTGGTCTTCTTTCCTTCCCTCTCCTTTGTGGGAAATGTGATCTGGTTAGGGATGGGGCAGAAGTAGCTGTCTCAAGAATTCAAGTTTGAGTTGATTTATTTCCTATGCACAAGACAGGAACAGGCCAAGAGAATCACCTAGGGACACCTCAGCCAGCTAATAAGAGTAGACATAGGGAGGCATCTGGTTTGCATTGGGTCACAGCAACAATAGCTTCTGTGAACACAGGTCACCAGAGCAGAAGGAATGGTTGGAATGATTGATGGTGGTAACAGTGACAAGGAAAATGATAACAGTAAAAACAGCTTGTGTTTATTGAAATTTTTTTCCTTATGTCAAGGACTGTGGCCACTGTCTTACTTGTATTAGCTCATTTAGCCTAACCTAAGGTTATAGATAGAATGCTTATGTATTTGTACAAATAGAGACAAAATAAATAACTAGGTTATCCTCATTCATACCAAAGAGAGTAGAGTTCAAAACTTGATGCCTAATAGCTGATTTTAAGGACCTTCTTTTAAGTTAGTAGGGATGTCTCTGGTTAATTTTCTTGTTGCTCTGTTAATCACCTGAATAGAGCAACTTAAAGAAGGAAGGATCTATTTTGGCTCACAGTTTGATTGTACACGCTCTGTCATGGCAAGGAAGGCCTGGTGTGGAGTAACTGGTTACACTAGATCCTCAGTTAGGAAGCAAAGAGAGATAAATTCTGGTGCTCAGCTTGGTCCCTCTTTTTACACAGTCTGGAGCCACTAGCCCACAGAATGGTACTACTAGCCTTTGGGTGAATCTTCCATCTTCTATTAACCCAGTCTAGAAACTCTCAGACATATCTGAGCCACAAGCTTTCCTTTCTGTCCTTCTACATTGGACAACCCTAGAATCAACAAGGCCCTTACATCAAGGCTTAGAGACAGCCAGAGCCTGGGCTGAGATGTGCCAGCCCCACTAGCAGATCCAGCCACATTGCCAGCTTCTCACTGCATGTCCACTGTCTTCCCAGCTGGGAGACCTGGTGGGTAGCTGTCAGGAGCATTCTGAGGAAATGCAAACTCTACTCTTCAGCACCAGAGACGCCATGTGAACGGGATGTTGCCTGGGCATATACGTCTGAAGCCAAGTCCCAGAAGAACAGGCTTTAGTTCTCTCTTCACAAGAAGAGACCTAACACTGTCCATACATAATCACTAGCTCCAAGAATTGCATTTGCTAACCCCCCTCCACAGTGGGATTCTACTTCATTTATGTTTAGCCCCAGAGTGACAAAAAGGTGGGGGCAGGGGACATGGTTGGAATGAGATTCTGGTCCAGGCATCTCTGAACAGTCTAAATAGTATCAGCGATGGGGTCTATGGGAGGTCATCACGGTGGGAGAGTAAAACCCAGGTACTACTCCTGTCTCTGCAAATAAGTAACCATAACACAACTCCAGTGACAACTCTTCCCCTCTCTGAGCTTCAGTTTACACACACACACACACACACACACACACACACACACACACACACTGCTGACCAACAGCTTTGCAATGTTCTCTGACCCTCTGACAATTTTAAGGGGAACAAAATGAGCAGATTAGTTTTTGGTCCACTTGACACAAGCTAAGATCATCTGAGAGGAGGAGACCCTGACTGAGAAAATGCCTCGATGTAATTGGCATATAGGCAAATCTGGGGCACACTGCTTACACTAATGACTCATGTGTAAGAGCCTGGCCCATGTGGACAATGCTGCACTTGGGCAGGCAGTCCTGGTAGTATAAAAAAAAAACAAGCTGAGAGACCCAGGAAAAAAGGGCCTTCTAAACAATGTTCCTCCATGATCTCTGCCTGAATTCCTGCTTCCAGGTTTCTGGTCTGCTTTAGTTCTTGTCCTGACTTGCCTCACGGACAGACCGTGTTAGGGATGGATAAACCCACGTGGACTTTGGTCATGATCTTCATCACAGCCACAGACAGCAAAGTAAGACATCTAGGAAGGGGAAATCTCAATTGAGAAAATGTTTCTTTCAGACTTGCCTATAGGCAAGCCTGAGGCATCTTCTTGATTAACTATTGATGCAGAGAGAGCTCAGCCCACTGTGGGTAAGTGCTGCCACTGGGCAAGTGTGCCCTGTATAGAAAGCTGGTTGAGCAAGCCATGGGGAGTGAGCCTCTAAGCAGCATTCCTCCATGGCCTTTGCTTCAGTTCCTGCCTCCAGGGTCCTGGCCAGCTTCTTGCTGTGACTTTCTTCGTTACTGACTGTAAACTATAAACTTAAAAAAAAAAATATCTTTCCCTAAATGACTCTCGTCATGTTTATCACAGCAATAGACATAAAACTAAGACACAGGGTCTTTGGCCACACAGCGGAATCACGCTAATGAGAATATTAACGCCTACCCTTTGTGTACTGGTTATTTTACTGTGTTCCTCACTGCTCCTTGAATTGAGCCTCCAAACAAAGCTGCAAGATCAATTAGAGAACACATAAAATGAGCTACTTAATTTATGTTTCTCAGAGGGATATAAAACATTTGGCTCACAGGCTTTTAAGACGGGTCAGAGAACATAAAACTATATTTAATAAGTACAATGTACTAAAAATATCCTTTAGTGAGACAGACTGATGCGATTAAAGGGCACCAGCTTCAGGAGAAATGGGGAAGCCAGATGCTGGACCCTCTCAGCCCCTGCCTCAACCATGCAGGCTTAGCCAAGCAACTGTCCTGTCATTGGTACAATGGTATCCCCCAGTTACCCCAGCTCTGGTTTTCCAGAAACACCTCAGGTAGAATGAGTCTTCTCGAGGCTGTAAGGAGCTTTTCTCATAAATTTGGATGAGGTTTTGTTTGTCTTCCTTCTATTTTGCTGTCTTTTTATCTGCTGCTGCTGGGGCTGGGAAAAAAAAAAAAAAACACTCACTGACAATAAGCCAGGAAGTGAATCTCATCAGCCAGGCCCAGGGATCCAGTCTCAGGCAGGTGGGTAACATTTTTATCAAGAGGTGGGGAGGTTAATGCTGAGGAAGACTGGTAGAGTTGTCTGAGCCCTTGGTGCTTTGTGTAGGTGTGTAACTTCAACAGCCTGCCTTCTTTTTCCAATCCATGGCCAATTTCATCTCCTCGGGCTGAGACAGATTCCACAGATATTTTGAGATCTGAATGGTATACCCCCAACATACATACCATTTATTTGTCTACTGGCTAGACCTATGCATGAGAAATAAGAGCCACAGCTAGATGTTTTTGTGAAGGTGGGCATGCCAGAGTCCAAGATTCATATCTCAGATGCAGGTTAATGACACGTGAGGCTACACGTTGACACCTGCACGTTTTACCGTGCAAACGAGAGTTCTGCAACATTCTAACCTACAAAGGGAAGCTTTAATTTAATTTTATATTTATCCATTTATTTATTTATTTTGGTTTTAGAGACAGGGTCTCTCTATAGCTCTGGCTATCCTGAAACTTTCTCTATAGACCAGGCTGACCTCCTGCTCAGAGAGATCTGCCTGCTTCTGCCTCCAGGGTTCTGGGATTAAAGGAGTGTGCGCCACCATCACTAGGCTACAATGAAAGAGATAGACAGGAAAATAAGGAAATGTGGGGACCTGGTCCTGTAGATGTCCCGAGGCTGGTGGCAGGGCGTGAGTGTTGAGGGGGATGCCTCATATGCATGTGAGGAGAGCCTGGGGCACCATTCCTACGTGACCGGATGGTCGTAGACCACTCAACCTCTCTGAGGGAGGGGCTGTGAAGCGGTAAAGGGCAGGAGCTGAGAGCGCCAGGGGGCCAGGAACAAAGCCAAATGGCTTACCGTCCCTCAAAGGGTCTCCGGGGTTTGAAGCTCGTTCAACCAGACACCTGGTCGTCTCTCAGCTCAGTGCCCTACAAGGAAAGACTGTGAGGAAAGAGTATTGACCAAAATGAATCACAAGTTTAGACAATGCTAACTGCTTTATTCACACTCTTGAAAATTTATAATCTGTCAGAATATTAAACAAATAAACCTTGTATAAGTTCAATTATTAAAAACATCTTTATCCAAATTCTAGACAGACTGTGTTTTTTAACATGTGTGTATGATGTGTGCATATAATGTCTGTGTGTGTTCATGTGTGTGAGTACAGGAGTGTGTGTACCTACCATGCACACATGTAGAAGTCAGATTTCAGTCTGTACCTGCTGCCTCAGGCTGGCTGGCCCACAGACATCTGGAGAGTATCCAATCTTTGCTTCCCAGCTTCAAATGACTGTGCTAGTATTTCAGAGAAATGGTTCAGTGGTTAAGGGCACTCACTCTTGCAGAGGACCTGGGTTGGGTTCCCAGTACCACACGGAGGCTCACAAACATTCACATAACTCCAGTGCCAGGATATCTGACTCCATGGACTGGCATGGACATGTACACACATGCACAGACACACATGCAGGCAAAAAAAAAAACAAAAGAAAACATATACATAAAATCTATTGTTGTTGTTATTTATTATTGTTGTTGTTGTAATTTTAAAGTATAAAAGTATGAAGATCTTCACTGCTGCATCTAGTCTGTATGGTTGTACAGTGAGCACTTTATACACTAAGCTTTAGAATGCTTGAGAGCCACTGCCTTAGAGTGAAGGAATGAGGTCATTTCAGATAGGAACAGTGCCATGACAAAGCGCAATTCAGCACAGAATGTTGGACCTAGGATCTAATCAGAACTCATGTGATTCTGCCAAAGTAATATGACCTGGGGATTAATGTTGATTCCTCATGAAGTTAATCATAATCTTCACCAGATGACCTAGCAATTCTACTACTAGGCATTTACCCAAGGGAAATGAAAACAGTTGTCAAAACAAAGATTTGTACGTGAATGTTCAGAGAACTCTATTCAAGCAGCCAAAAGCTGGAACTAGCCCAGACAGATGTCTATCAACAAGACAACTCGTAAACAAAATGTGTTATGTGAAGTGAAATGCCTCTCAGAAACTGAAAGAATTGAACCACTGATACATCCAAATTGTGGGGACTCTGAAAACTACCCCACCAGGCAAAGCAGTCAGCAGCCAGCCGAGCTTCCATAATAGCCCTTTCCACAGAATGTTCTAGAAGCAGCCAGACTTTTAACAGCACAGCCCAGATCAGTTGCTGCCTTTAGCTGCAGCGGAAGTGGGATTGGCAATTGGATGCTTAGAGGAATTTCCAGGGGGGTTGGGGGGGACAGACATTGCTCCATCTCAGGCTAGGATGGGGATCATTCAAGTGCATGCTTTGGTCAAAATCCATCAAATTGTACAATAAAAGTAAATTTACTTGGACTGGCTCAGTGAGTACAGAACTGGACATGCATGCACGAGGGCTTGCCTTTGGATCCTAAGCTCTCACATATTAAAATCTACTTGTCACATCATGTGCCTTTAATCCCAGCATGGCCACTGCGGGGGCAGAGAGACAGGAGGACCTGGGGACTTCCTGGCCAGCTTATCTAGCCAAATCTTTAAACTCCAAATAAAATGAGAGACCTTGTCTACAAAGAGTGATGTAAAGTGCATTTGATTAAGATGCTGAACAGTAGTGACCTCTGCCCTCCAAATACAGGTGCACAGACACACAAACACCTATATGCATGTACGCACGCTCACACAAGTACACAAGTAACACACACACACAAACAAACAAACCAGTGCACTTTATTGTTTATAATTTACATTTCAGTAGTTGATCTTGAGATTCTTTAGAGAAAACTTGCTGTGTCAAACAGGAAGCAAAATTGTTTTAGAGGGGAAAAGTAAATAGTGTCTTAAAATTTGAATCCAAATTTAGCACCAGAGAGCAGATGTTCTCAGTAGCAGGTGTATTTTTAAAGCCAGCTGCTCCCCACATGGTTTGGAGAGCGGTACTCCAGGAAGAAGCAACAGTAGGGGCTGATTTCCCAATACAAAAATAATAAGACAGCTCCATGAAGCCAACAGGGTAACAGGGAACAGAGGAGAGCACACATGGAGAGACCAACCTTGATTGATTATGAGATGACCTAGCTCAGTGTTTCTCAGGTGATCTATGGACATGGTGCCGCTCTGTTGTTGTATCTGTGTATAATTTGTCTTCACATCACACCAGCTAAGGACTGCAGAATGGCACATTGCTGTGGAAGTTCACCTTTTCCTTAGTGTGGATGCTGGTCTCATTGAAGACCACTGACAAGAATGCACAGCTTGATGCCAGTAAGTACAGCATATTTTCAGTGGCATTGCCCTAGGGGACCCTCAATAAGCCTTTGGGCTGCACTTTGGAAGAGAGTAAGGTCCTGCGTGAGTAGACAGAGGCGGGAAAGAAAAACAACTAAATCATGACTATGGCTGGGGCCCTGTCTGTACATGACAGGAAGATCTGAAGGATTATGCTTAGAAAGACTTGAATGTCTGCATAAAGCAAGAAAACACTTGCAGGAAGATTTCCTTGGAAGCACATAGCCCTTCCTTTGGAAGACTGAGTCTCGAAGACCAATGGGAATGGTGTTGCAATAGCCAGATAAATGAGAATGGGATTCAAACACTGTGGATCTGGAAAAGAGCATGGAATGCAGGGGGTGGGGGGTATAGGTTGGAGGTACAGTTAGAGTTGGGGCCAGAGCTGAGCTTTTGACAGCAAAGAGGCATGCTGAGGAGTCAGGAGGAAAGGAAATGGAGGGGTGTGGGTCTGTGGCCTGCTAGGCCCTGGAAAATAGGAAATAGGCTCTTGAGCGTGCCAGTATTCCAGCTCTGTCTGCCTTGGCCTCCTGCCCAGCAATCTCTGACCCATTGCCACCCACTCTGTCAGTCACGGTGGGTGACACAGAGAGACAAAGAAAGGAGTTACCTTTGTATGCCATTTCCCTTGCCTGGCAGGCTGACTTCCTCCCACCCATGTTCTACCTGTGACTCGTCCACATTCCCAGGGCCACCCGGGAGTCACCCCAGGCAGAAGGGATCAGCTTTCCTTTGATTGCAGGTATTGAAGCATAAGTCACATTGCAGGCAGGTGTCCATCAGCCAGCCTGCCCCCACCATGCGGCCAGATTGCTGGAGGAGTCAAAGCCAGTTTCTGATGCAAGTCTTTGTGCTCAGGAAGCAACATAAACGAATGAACAGAGCACATGGTGAAGGGGGGCCAAGGACAGGTGGCAAATTGCTGGGATGGCCAAACATGTATGTGGAGATGGACAGGAATCAGAGGTCACACAGATTTGCTTTCCTCTGTCCTGTCACCCTTGTACACTGACCATGATTTGTACCTTTGACCTTTGTCAGTCCTAAGCATGTTAAAGGTCCCTCTGAGAAAGAAAATCAATGTGCATATATATGGTCATTCTCTGGATTTAGGCAGCCTGGCCAAGAACAGCCTCACCCTTAATAGCCACAAGGAACTGGACCAAAACTGGAACTGAACAATTAACTAAGGAATCATCAACACTATTGGAAATAACAGAACAATCCGAGTCTAGTGGAAATGAAGAGGTTTCTGACATATAATTCTGCAGAAAGAGACATTAGCACAGAGAAAAGGCAAAATAAATAAATACACACACACACATAAAACCTCTGACACACCGATTGGGCACAAATCAAGGGTTTTCAAAGTCCCCTGATCACTAGAAACTCCTGCCCTGTCTTTCCATAGGCTAGAATTTGCAGCTTTCCCGAATTCTATAACCTATTGGTTTAAGACACATAATATTACGCAGTGAATATTTGGAAGCTTGAGGGTGCCCACTTCTGACTGTGGGCTCGGTCACATGACAGACTACCTGTAACCTCCAGATCTCAGAGCTCTCTGAGGTAAGCCAGCACCAACCACCCTCCATGGGGAGAGAGGGGTCTCATACCTCTTGCTTATCTGTAACTCTGATAAACTTAGTACTGAACCCCATACTGAAATTGGATCATAACAATTTGTTTCTTACAGTCTCTTCCTCTTATTCTTTTACTCTCATTGGCCCCACTTTCACTTTTGTTTTAATTAGTTAGCTTTCTAAATTGTATTGGCAAAGGTGTCGTCTAACCCTTGAAAGGCCATAGCAACTGTTGATTCAGGAGCTGGATTCTTGGGAGTAGAAGCACAACACCTTTCATCAAGCATGACGCAAACATTTTCTTTCCATTACCTTCACAGTCAGTACAATCTTGTTCTCCCAAATCATCCAGATGACAGATCCAGCTGGCTAGGCATTCCTTTAAAGCAGTGGTTCTCAACCTTCCTAATGCTGTGATCCTTTAATCCTGGTCCTCATGTTATGGTGACCTCAAACCATAAGATTATTTTGTTGCTACTTCATAACTGCAATTTGAGCCATATGGTAAGTATCTGATATGAAGGATATCTGATACATAACCCCTAAAGGGTCATTTGAACCTGAAAGAAGTCATGACCCACAGGTGGAGAACCACTGCTTTAAGACCATCCCAGACACAACTGAAAAATCCTGTGAGTTAGGGTTACAGGATATCTGATCCTACCGTGAACCCTTTTTCTACTTGTGCTGTGGCTCAGCCCTTAGCACACACCTTTAATCCCTCTGGCTGGAATATGAACACATCTGTAGTATACACCTTCAATCCCAAACAATGAAGGTAAAGTTAGTTTGTAGAAGGAAGCACCCATGCTTGAAAATTATGTCTAATTAAGTGGTAGACAAAGTAACAAACCAGAGGAAGATTTGACAGAATGGGGTACTCGCAACTCTCATGAGAAGAGAGAGGAAAGGGAGGCTACTTAAGAGAGTAACACAAAGAAAAAAAAAACAAAGAGGAGGAGGCAGTTTTACTGGGACAGTTGTACAGAGACAGGTTGCAGAGAGAGAACAAGCTAGACACAGATGAAGATAGAATGTGCCAGAGAATGAGAAGGAGCCAGAAGATTAAAACATATTGCCAAAGTTAATATGAGGCCAATTCAGGAGAAACTGAGAGAAGCCAGACTGAATCACTCAGCTTGGAGAGGAGTTTGATCCAGAACAGCTGAGTTGAACCAGCCAGCCAGAACTGAGAAAGAACCAGGAAGGGCTGAACTTATTCAGTAGTAAGTCTCAGAGGCTGAAAACATTCTAGGCCTAGATTAGATTGTACAGAATCCTCCGGGACTAGATCTAGGCCTAGGTTAGCAGACGGAGGCCGTAAGCCACAGAGATGATGATTACATCAGGTAAATAAAAGTTACAATTGCAAGTTAGAATGGTGAGAGTTAATCTCTGCATTATTGTCTACTGGTGCGGGTAGCCAACTTGAGGCCTGCAGCTTTGGTTTTTAGTCTTACCTTTGTTTGGAACTCTCCTGAGGATTTCTGTAGAAACAACATAAATATCAAAAGATCCAGGTATTGGCCCCTTAGCCCTGAGATTAGTTTTACTAAGAGAGGAAAATGAAGGCTAGTGGAAAGGGTAAAGCCAACTGAGCCAGTGCACGGATCCCATACTGGTTGGATGGCAGCCTTGAATAGTGTCCCCTGTTCACAGTGCCACCATAAGTCAGCGCAGGAGACATAGAAATCGATCGCTGAGTAATGGCTATTAGTCCTTTTGTTTTGAGACAATCAGGGCATAGGTATAGGTTCCAAGATCCCCCACTGAGTGAGGGATCTATTTCCCTTCTCTGATACATGAGGAGTTATTTACTATGGAAAAAAAAAAAAAGCAAATTTTGATGGGCCATTTTTCACAGTCTGAGTAAAAGTGCAAGAGAGACAGACTCTGGGGAGTCTTATTCTCCAAATAGCTTTATCCTGAAACTAGGCTAGCATGCAATTATTCCAGTGGACTCTGCATCCCACTCTAAGGGAAAGGGTCTACTTGAGCCTGGGGATGCCCTGCTGTGTAAACACAGCAGTCACTCTTGCTAAGTGCACCTGCATTGTAAATTTGACCCATTTTACCTAAGCATTCAATTCTTTCTTTAAGCTTTGATTCTTTTTTCTATCCTGAAATCTATTTTCTGTATTATAGTAATCTTCCCTACATAGCTTAGACTCCAGAAGTTGAACTAACCAGGGCCCCCAGTCAAGAAATGGGAAACTTTAAGGCTGAATTAGTTTAATAGTTTTTCTATCTGAATTGCAGACTAGAACTATTCTTTCCCCCACAATAACACAAGCAACTCATAAGCAGCATATTTAGTAAAAGTAAAAGCAAAGCGACGCTACCAATATTATGTCCCTTACGTAGATACTGTCAGGTTCTCTTTAGAATTAACTAAAAGGCCTGAATGAGCCATGTGCTTCTCTTTGATCCTCCCTTTTGGGTGTTAGACCCTCAGTTGGCCCCTTGACTCAGGAACAGTAAGTTCACTTCTTTCAGCTGTCTATAGGGTTGTGGGGGTCAGGCGTATTTATTAAGACTCCCACTGTGGGAAAATTTTTCTAATTAAGGTTGAAGTCGACCACTGAACAGATAGCCTTCTGGGGCTCTGTGTGTAATGGGGGACTCCCTTTGTTAACAGAGTTTCTCTTTCTCTGACCTAGTCTGGGGAATTCTAAGCTTCCACACTCACCTCTACCTGAGGAAGTAGCCTCAACTAGTTTATAGGATCAGTTTCCTTTCTCCTGACAAATCCTATACAGACAGCACAGATTCCTTAGATTTCTGAAATGCTTCCCCATGTTAATGAGGTATACTGGGGTACCCTAAGTCCCCAGTCAATGATCTTTGCCCATCTGATGTCCCTAACCTTAGTTCCCCAAAACTTTATAAGCCTTCAATTACCCTAAGTAGAGTTGATCTGGTGACCCTGGTGTGCTCATTCACTGTTGGTACTCACCGAGGTTCCTCCACTTGATATCTCTACTCTCAGTGCCCTCATGGAGTGTATCAGCCAACAGTCCATGAGAGATGGGAGACCCACACCCCACAACCAATAGACAGGAGCTTATCTTCTCTCCAGGTTTTTATCAGCACCAGTTCATCAGCCTGAAACTGATAAATTTCAAACTCCAAAGGAGGGCAAGAAGTCCCTTGGTCCTGAGATGATAAGATAGAAAAGGTAACCAGTATACAACTTTACAAAAATTAGTCTTCAGTTTCCATGACCAGAAGATCAGAGGCACAATTAAGAAAGGGCACATCTTTTTCTGTCATTTTTATGGTTCATAAAAAATACACATTCATATAGTAGGAAATAAATACACTTTAGAAATTTTAAAGTATATGCAACTTTTCCTAAGCTCACAAAGTCTATTTTCATGGTTACAGTTGTAGTCTAAAAGGGGTCTTTAGACTACTAAGGACTTAATATTGAAACAACTTGTTGTTCTTACAATTAACCAAGTTTTTCCAGTCTAAGGAAGGATTAAGACACAAGCTGTCTTTTTAAAGTTTTTAAAATTTTGTTTAAAAAAAAAAAACAGAAAGAAAGAAAAAGCCTATAAATACACAGCTCCAGTTTACCCAAACCATCAACAGCTCTTTGATGTTAGGCACTGGCTTACAATAGGACTGCAGTGTTGGTCAACATGCTTTGATCAGAAGTCTAAAGTGCTGGCTTTCATTAGCAAACAATCAGAAATTATCAAATGTGAAGCCTTCCAAGTCTTCCCAAGTCTTGAAAAGGAGCAAATTCTATTTCTCCTGATAATAACCCAAGTTATACATCTTCCCCACTTACACAAAACCCACTATCACTGGAGCTAACAGGATGTGACTAGGGAGACAGTAGCTTGCAAAAAAGTCTATGGTAACTCTGATGTAAGTTATGAGAATAAACCCATAGTCAATTGCAGTCTTTCTTAGATGGTAAAAGCATAGAAACCCAAAGGACACACAGAAAGATCACTGCCCACTGAACACGTTTAACAAAGTGTTTATCTGTTACCAATTAACCACGCCTCCTTTTAAGATGAAGATTGTCTTGAGGCCTACCCTCTGAAGACTGTGACCTCTCTAAGAGGACAGATGGGGTCCCATCCTCCTCGGGGTCGAATCTTCCCTGGAGGGCAAAAGTTAAGTGGTTGGCTACTCCTTTTGAACATCCTATCCTCCTTGGCATAGTCCTCTAAGCCTGGATTGTTGAACACACAGAAGGGCAGATTTACCAGTCTTGTAATGAAACCTTTGTGGAACAAATAAAACTTGGGTATTTCTAAAAATCAGTTAAAATAAATTATTTTGTAATGACTCAATTTTCCCAAGAAAATTGTTCAACCTAGACACATTCTTTATTTTTTTAAAGGCAATTCTTCCTAATGAGAGACACTCAAGTTCAGGAATGGTGATCATCAGACACATATATTACCTTAAGTCTCATTTTCAATTAACCTCATGTCAGAACTTCTGTGACTTGGCTGTTAAGTTTTCTTTGTTTTGTTCTCACCTTTTAATCTTATTCGTAGGACAAAATCTTTTATCACCCTCAACTTTGTGTGATAAAACTTTGGCCCTGCTAGGCCCTCCACTGGTGGTGATTGACACTGCTTCTTCCTGAAGGTAGACTTCTTCCTTTTTGTGACAATGATACTTTTTTGTACCATCTCAAGCAGGGAATTCGCCTGCAGCTAATTGTTAGACAGAGGCGTCAACATCTTCACATTCCTATTCTCCTGGACTGGAGAGGTTCAAATGAGAGGAACCCTGAGAGAGTCATCATTTGAGCCACCGTCCTTCCTTCTCGATGAGTCATGCAGGGCCTCCGAACTCTTCCAATCTCTCTCCCACAGCCTGTTGGCTGAAGGGAGGAGGAGTCATTCTTGCTTCAAGCTAAAACTCTGGGGCTGCTTCTGTCTTCCTCTTAGACTCCAAATAGACTCAAAGAAAATCCCAAAGGAGATAAAATTTTATCCCATGCCACCTTAAGCCCATGAGGTCAAAGTGGGAAAATACTTATCCATGAGGAAGAACTTGCACTAAATCCTGCAGAGCTGGCAGGTATTGTCCTCAGAATTCTGCACGCTTCTCTCATCCCTTGGATGACCAGGTGCTTACATGTGCAAGGGACTCCCTATCAAGCCCCTGCTAGACTAAGTAGGCTGAGAAGCACGAGGCTCTGGAGTAAGGGAATCCAAAGATGTGTGGACATGTGTGTTTCCCAAAGGGTGCAGCGAAATGGACACCTAGCTACACTCCCAGAGCCTTTCATAACAAGAACATAAAAAAAAAAAAAAAAAAAAAAAAAAAAAAAAAAAAAAAAAAAAAAAAAAAAACATTAAAGCAATTTCTTGCCTCTCCTAAGCCCTGGGCCATCTGTTTATAACTTGTTCTTTCTCTTCTCGTGCCTGAATCTGTTCAGGAATGTCCTATTCCAGCCTTTCTGGGACGGACTGTGTGTCACAGTGGCAGCCATTGTCATGCCTCACATCCTGGCTGTCACATCCCTTAGTGAGTCAGGCAGGAGCACCAGCTGTGAACACTGCCTCATGCTACTCATGGAGGAACGGAGAAGGCGACTTTCAAGAATCTTCAAAGTGATTTGATTTAATGCCCAATTTAGCGAAAGATAAGAGCAGACATGTAGGATTTCTATAACAATGATCCTGCTTGCACACTGTCCCACTTAAAAAGTCTTTTCATAGCCATCTCTCCATTGATTTTTTTTCTTAAAATAAATATCCCCATGAGGAAAGTTAAGACCAGTTAAACAGAGGCTGGGTGTGCCTAAGGTCCCGAACTTCAAGTTACCATTCAAGCAGGCCAAGAGCTACACGAGGTCATCCACACTTCAGAGTTTTCCTCACAGCCCTGTACAGCGTCTCTCTGCTCCATCCCTTCTTCCAAAGTGGACACACTGGCCAATCCACAATGTGCACTGTCAGACTTGCGGGGCTTTATCCTAAAAAGCTAAAATCTAAGTATGGCCCAGAAAAACCCATAGTTGGCTCTTGCCTACATCATCAGTAATCTCAACCAGGTGGAGCAAGTTAAGCCCTCAGACCCTCAAACTCTAGTTGTGAAATGGGAACCGAAGCACTTCTTTGTAGATTTCTGAATGGACATTAAATAGAATAACTGGAAGATAACTGAGCCACAGCTTCGGAGTGAAAT
The DNA here is from genome assembly GCF_011762505.2 of Arvicanthis niloticus. Classification (NCBI taxonomy): domain Eukaryota; kingdom Metazoa; phylum Chordata; class Mammalia; order Rodentia; family Muridae; genus Arvicanthis; species Arvicanthis niloticus. The sequence continues at coordinate 26,839,052 of NC_047671.1, forward strand.
GTACCAGTATCCAAGACTCAAGTGTCATTTGCAGCTACTTGACCTTGAGCAAGTCACGTGACCCTCCTACAGTTTTAGTCTCCTCATTTGTAAGAAGCAGGATCCAATTCACACCTGCTTTATAGGCCTGTGAGGATGGGTGTGGCAAGATACGCAGAACAGCTCGGGGAACGCTTGGCACGGAGTAAGCACTTGATACTGAGCGTGAGAAACTCTGCAGTGGTTACAGTCGGTGTGGCCAGGATGTTTGATGAACACAGCCTCGCTCTAGCACCCGGGCTCTTCAGAATCAGAAAATGCTGGTTCCCACCCACCCCGAGCATTCTGAACTAGCGCCTGAGTCAGTAGCGTTCTTGAAATAGCTAAGTGATTGTTGCCAAAGTCTCTTTTAGCTTTCAAGCATCTGTGCCACTCACCCACCCACTCACCCACCTTCTTGGCTGTACCCCAAAACTCTTCAGGTGGAGAAGTATGGGAAGGGAATGTAACTTTTCTACCAGAGGCATACCTACACATAAGAGGTGGCTCCAGCCAGCCCTGGTTTTTTTGGATTTTTTTATCGTTGTTGTTTGTTTGTTTTAAAGCAAGGTGGTTTCTATCTTCACAGCTCAGAATGGAGGTGTGCCAGAGCAGGAAGAGACTAAGTAGGAACACTAAGGCCCAGACAGATGAAGCAACTTGCCCAAGGCTGCTCAGCCAGGTAGTGGCAGAGCCAGAACTGGAGCCCAAGCGTCCGGACTTCCAACCCCAGGCTCCTGCCGCCACCTCTCTAATTAGACACTTTTCAAAAATCATTAGGCACAGAAGTGACTTCACTATGCTTTCAGTGTCCCCAAGGGCCCTCCCTCAGTTCCTCTTGAGGACAAATCATTCAGGGAGAACAACCTATTCAGTGTTCTGAAGCTTCAACAGAACTTACTCTTTCAGAGCAGAGCTGTCCAAACAGCAGCAAAGTAGAACCGCTGACCTGGCAGCCCAGCCCCTGGGCTCCACCTCCTGCCAACTCTGATCTCTCTTGGTATTTGGATGGTGGAGGTGTCAGACTAAGGAGTCCGATGCACTCTGATAAGCACATTCCAGATGTTTCTGGGGGCACTGCCAAAGGTGTGGCCCAGTCAACCCTCACCAGAGCTTTGGAGAAACAGCCTGATCCAATCCGTAGGGGAGTTTATTGGGAGGGCCCATCCATCAGGCCCTCTGGAGAATTCCAAGCCATGGCTTGAGCTCTCCGTCCTTTACCAGTAGGTCACTGGCTTGGCTGAACAATACACTCGGGAACTTCAGAACGTTGAAGGTGGTGGCACCTCAGACATACTCTGATAAAAGGAACCCCTTACCTCCCGTGGAAGGAACCAGGGTCCCAAAATGGGTAGAGGCTTGTCAAAGATCACACCCAAGGCTCGAGGTGAGTACTTTTGTCTTTTTGTTCCCAGTCTTTCCTTTGACTTAAGAGCAGTAGCCTGAACAATCCTATCACACAACAGAGAATGTGACAAAGAAGCCAGATAGGGGAAGATGGGGGGAAGCAAGGGGGAAAAGCAGCCCCCATGTGACCATGCCACCCAGCCCTCTGTGACTGAGTGCTTGTCATCCTGGAGGTTCTTTCCCTAGGAACACTAGCCTATCATTGCAGCAGATTTGAGTTTATTTACCCAGCACAAGGCTTCCTATCTCAAAGATACAGAGTTACTGAGAAGAAATGGAGCCTTGTTTCCCTTTATATATGTCCAGCTACTGACTTCCGGCTGGACTTCCGGCCAGGTGTGTTAGCTGAAAGACAGCCTCACCTGCACCAGGAAGCACACAGGTTAGATACAAGGAAGTAGTTCCAAGCATAATGAATGGCTTCTCTAAGGAATTGCTTTCTTTTGTTGAGGGTAATTTAACATTTTAGTTTAGCTCTCTGGAATGTATAGTTCTGGACATGAACAGTCTTCAGATTATGTTTGAAAAGTTGGTTGGAACAGATTTGAGTTTAGGGAATTTTCTTGGTTTGGTTTTGTTTTGATTCGTTTTGTTTACCGATTTGTTCTTGTTTCCATTTGAGGGTGGGGTCCTACACTAAGACAGCCCTTGGAAAGATCCCCGGAAGCACAAACAAAACAACCAGCAGCCACTGCCAGATAAAACTCATAGTTGGCTGTGGACAGAAGCTCTCACACAAACAAACACACGTTTCCTGAGCCAGCCTTAGCCCCTGCCTTGGGGAAGCTTTCCATCCTAAAGCAGAGATTACAAGGCTCTGGTCCAATAACCAGAAACCAGAAGCTGCCCAGCGGCCAGACTGAGAGAATGCTATTTTGACACAAAACCTTCAAGTGTGAACATGCTTTTCAGAGATTCCCTCAATATTCTAAACTTAAAAAAAAAAAAAAGTCAAGGAAGGCTTTCCCTCCCTGCCTCCTCAGCTCTAACCACAGCATCCTCATCTCCCCTCCGCCCCCAGTAGACTCCTCTACATCCTTAAGGACCAATATTAACAGGTGCTGCCAGGAAGAATCTGAAAGCAGTAAGGCCTCAAGTGTTTGTTTTATAAACAAGAGGCAAGAAAGAAATCCCACTTGTGTGACAACTTAAACTGACAAATTATCCTTAGCCAGAGCTTTCCACGGTGACAGGGAAAATAAATGTCCTATCAAAAATGAAAGTGGAGACCGTCCATTTCGGGGACAATAACACAGCTGACAAATGTCCTGTGCCTCCTGTGTGTCAGGCACTGTGCAGTGTTCTAACCTGGATGCATCGTTAAATCTTCTGCATAAATCCTAACCCTAATTCTAGCCCTAACCTGCATGCCTGGCTCTGTATGGTGATGGCCTTCAGTAACCTAGGACATCTAACTCCAGCAATACATGTCAACTAGAATGGATGTGGAAGTCAGAGGAAGGCAGTCTTCCTATCCCTGGACTTCCCATGCTAGGTTTCCAGGCTCCCACTGCCAACCACCTTTGGTGATCTTAAGCCACAACAAACTCTTTGTTTTCTATGGAGTTCCTGGGGATGGAGAGGAAGAACTGGAGTAGGAGCCTGAGGCTGCAGGCTCCTAACAATGCTGCTTCCAGGCATGGTGTCCCTGGTGGGATGAGACACTTTGCTGGGTCTGTAGGAGAAATCGTGAAAGTCCTTAATCCCCTTTCCTCACCCAAAGGTCATATGAAGGTTATCGGACCATCGGGCCTGGTTTGTTGTAGTTTGGTATGAACATAATCAGCCGTTCTTTGCTTTTTGGTGAGTTCATTTCTGCAGACCATCTTCTGCAAATGGCACTTGGGAGGAGAACAAGAGGAAGAGAAAAGAGGGAGAAAACTCAAAATGGAGAATGGGGAAAGTGAGTCTCTAAGTCTCAGAAAGGAAGGGTGTGGTTGTCTAGAATCTCCGCACTTTGGAAATGAAGGCAGAAAGATCGAGAGTTCAAGGTCATGCTTAGTTAAATGAGGAGTTTAAGGGTCTCCTGGGCTACAGAAAGCTTGGGCTCAAATAAAAAATAAAATACTGAAGTAAAAAGCTTGATGTGTGATAATGCAGAAGGAAGCCCCTGGTGAAAGGGAAGTTCCAAAGTTTTGAATGAAGAACTTAGTTAATTTTGCTTTAGGCATTGAGAGATGTAGGAATCCAGGATTTTCACTAGTGACAATCCATTTCTCCCCCTCTAATACTTAGAGACAGGTACAGGAGAATGACTGATACATATGTAGTTCTACACCAGCCCAAATGTCCAAGGCAAACTTATGTTTAGGAGAAATACTACCTCCCCATTAGCAACTGGGCAGGGAAGCAATGCTGGGCTCTACAAGGCCTCAAGATGACATCCCATCAACAGCATGGACCAGCTGACAGTGGCCTGGCACTGATGACAGTGATACTGAGAGTTTCCTAATGTTTTGCAGACCAGAAGTCACAAGGCCAACTGCAACAGTTAGAATCTGAAGGCTTAATACCACCCAGATCACCAGAGCATGAAGGAATCTTCAAGATCTTTGAGGCAAAATGCATTACTTCCTCCTCTGTCTCTATATCACCTTCTGCAGATAACATAGCATTGTCATGCATCTAAACAAATAAGATGCTCTACCCACTGTTCTGTTCTTAAACCTTGATATCTAGCATGAAGTAAGTTTAATGAATGTGCTGCTTTGAATGAAAATGGCCCCATAGGCTCATAAGGAGTGGCACTATTGGGAGGTGTGGCCTTATTGGAATAAGTGTGGCCTTGTTGATGGAAGTGTGTCACTAGGGATGGGTTTTGAGGTCTCCAATGCTCAAGCCAGGTCCAGTGTCTCACTCCCTTTCTGCAGCCTGCTGATGTGGATGTAAAACTCTCAGCTTCTTTTCTATCACCATGTCTGCCTGCATCCTGCCATGCTTCCTGCCATGATGACAATGGACTAAACCTCTGGACTGTAAGCCAGCCCCAGTTAAAACCTTTTCTTTTACCAACAGAGTCAACTAACCTGGACCCTTTAGGATCTCAGAGTCTGAACCACCAACCAAAGACCACACATGAGCTAATAGACTCCCTGGCCTCTTTCCCCCCCCAACCCTGCTCATATGTAGCAGATGTTATGCAGCTTGACCTTCGACTAGAGCAGAGGCTATCCCAAAAGCTGTAGCCTGTACATTAGCTGGGCTGCCTTGTCTGGCCTCAGTGGGAGAGAAAGCACTTAGCTTTGCAGAGTCTTAAAGTGCCAAGACTGGGGTAGGCACCAGGGGAGGAGATACCCACTCAGAGGAGAAGGGGGTGGGGGGTGGGGGAAAGATTGGGAGGTGACCAGGAGAGGGGCAATGAGAGGAATAAGTAAAAAAGAAAGGAAGGAAGGAAGGAAGGAAGGAAGGAAGGAAGGAAGGATTAAAAAGTTTCCATTAGAAGAGTTGCCCCAGCCATGACTCTTCACAATGATAGAAACCCTAATTAAGACAGTGCATATGTGTGTTAGGTGCATTCCTTCTTGCCCTTTCAAGATTTTACCAATGAGGGAAAAAAAATCCAAAATACACCAACTAATTAACTTGCTCAGGCTAAGGATATGCTGGCTACAGGGTAAGCTTAACCTGCAGAGTTCATATGCAAACACAAAGACTTTCTCATAGCATCCACCAAGTTAAAGGAAAATCAGTCCCAATACATAGTTAATGTGTCCTATGGAGAGCCACACCAGAAGCTGCATTTTGGAAACAAGTTCAAAAGCAAGAGGAATTTCAAGTAGTATGTATCTAAGGAGGCCAAGTCTTCAAAGATACTCTAAGCCCAAAGTAGAGTACATAGGTTTCTGCTTTCCCCTCTGTGCATAAGAAGTGCCTCTAAGAGCTAAGGTGAGAGGAAGAGAAGGAGTAAGGAGAGGAGGAGAAGAAGGAGAGGAGAAGCTAGGTGATGAGAGAGAGAAAGATAGAGAAGGGGGGGCATAGAGGCAGATGTTCACCTGTCTCCACCAGTCAAAGATAGTTGATATATCTAGGTTGGGTATTGGGTTACACTTCTGATTGAGCATTACCAAACTTATAAAGCCTTTGATTAACATTTTTTTAAAAAAATTGTATAAAAGCAAAAAGGAAAAGGGGGCATGGGATAGGGGTTTTCTAGGGAGGGGAATTGGGGAAAGGGGATGGCATCTGAAATGTAAATAAAATAGCCAATATAATAATAATAATAATAATAATAATAATAATAATAATAATAATAATAATAAAAGAAGAAGTGCCTCTAAGGTCTCCCTAAGGAAAGTAACCAGTGCTTGGAACTTTCTCACTTTAATAAAGGCTAGTAGGTGCTGAGTTGTATATTAGAGTTTAGGGAGAGGGAACATTTATGAATCTCTCATGTAACAATCTGACCTTTGCTCAGAAACCAAAGTCAAGATGAAATCCCACAGTTTTTGTCAACATGTTTTCTCAGACCTCTAGCACCTCCATGTGTTCTTGTAAAAAACAAACAGTTCTTTAGCCAAAAATTAAAAAAAAAAAAATGGCGGGAGGGTATGGGGGAAGATGCATTCTAAAGATGGCCCTCCATGTGTAAGAAACCAATGTCAGTGAATCACAGATCAAAACCATTTTTTAAATTTCATATGTTCTGAACATATATTGATTTGTTTATCTCCTGATCTTCTAGACAACATAATAGAACCACCATTTATATCATATCATCATTTATATTGTTGGACATTGTAGTAATCTCAGGGTCACACACAAGAGGATATAGATAGCTTTATGTGCAAATGCTGGGCTATTTTCTAGGAGGAATTTGGTATCTGTAGAGTTTTGTATCCATGGGGGATCCTGGAAGCACTCTCCTATACATACTGAGGGAGAGCTACATTGGCATGCTAGGGCACTGAGCTGCCCCAAGTAGCTGAACTTTGCTCAACTCAGTATTGCACAAAATTATGTTACCAAGGAACAGTTTGTTCCTTGTCACCCTTAGGACAATGGCTTTCAGACTACATGTTCACAGAATGCTTTCAAATTCTAGAGTGTGTGTAGAGGTCCGCTGTGTGTGAGCTCAGAAGCACCGTCAGAACTGTGTGTGTACTCAGTGTCCTCCAGTCCTAGTTGAAAGCTGACGAGATTTTAAGTTTGCCCTCAACCATACTTTCTTTTTATAAATCCCCAAAGCCAAGTTGCCACTTATTCGAGAAAAATCTCTTCCTTGGAACATGTTGGCAGGACACAACGCACAGCTGCCAACTGATCCTGATCGTGCTCTGTGTGACGTCACACCAGCCACTCGGCTGTGTTTCCCGCAGCGGGCATCAATGCAATGTTATAGTCTTACACCTGAAACAAAGCTACACATTGCACACTTAGAATACATCTGTCAGCACATCTGGAAATTATTGCAACCACACATGTTGAAAGCCAGGACCTGGAACTCAGGTTCTAGTGGGTAGGCTAGAAAGAGTGGCATGCACTCAAGTTTCCTTAGAGCTGTCACCTGCTTCTCTGTAGGGGGCCAGGTTCAGAGGCAGTGCAGAACTGCTGGACCCATGGAAGCCAATATGAATTTCATTCATTCACACAGGAAAATAACATAAATGCTATCCTCTTTTCGATTATTTAAACAACAACTTTCCAAGAAAGGACACGGTATTGGTTGGCCTGCCCCATTGTTTTTTAAGCCCATTTATTGGGTCACAGACTAAAAGCTGCACAGGTATAATGTATCAAACTGGTTAAGTCTGGAAATGAGCACATATATCTGTGAAACATCAGTCCTACCTGTGCCGTTCAGCTACTTGCAGTAGCCCTATTCCAAGCTGCAAAGCCTCCTCTCATTTGATTTGCCTTCATATAGGATAAAAACAACTGACATAACAAGCTATACCATTTGCAAACTTGCTTATATGAGATACAGTACTTTTGATTATAGTCACTCTAGTGGCCCCTAGGATCATTCATTATCAGTCATCAACCTGCTGTACGCTCCTCCCCCACCACACACACACTCCTGCTGAGATGTGTATCACTCCTCTCCATGGGTTCTTCTTTTGTTTCAATCCATTTTCTCCTCTGGGCCTGGGTGTTATGGTATATCCTTCCCCAAGCTTGCAAACATGCAGAGAAGAGATGTTTCTAAAACCTTAAAGGCCTATACAAATGCAAGGGCTATTTTGGTCATGGTTTAGGAATCACTGAGCAAACCCCACGGAACAGGAAAGATTTCTACTGTACTCTCTGCTTCTATGTGCTGCTCAACTATTTTATGTGCAACAGACAACAGAGTGGTGGTATTATGTAGCATTTGTCTTTCCATTGCTAGCGTATTTCACTTTTGCCATCATAGAATCTTCTAGGTTCATCCATGGTGTCTCAAGTGAAAAATAGTCTTTTTTTTAAAGGTTGAATAAGACTGGTGTGTGTGTGTGTGTGTGTGTGTGAGAGAGAGAGAGAGAGAGAGAGAGAGAGACAGAGACAGAGACAGAGACAGAGACAGAGACAGACAGACAGACAGACACAGATAATTACAGTCATCAGGGGTGGACACTGTTATAAATAGTGCTGCAGTGATCATAAGAGAATACTTGTCTTAGTCAGGGTTTCTATTCCTGCACAAAACATCATGACCAAGAAGCAAGTTGGGGAGGAAAGGGTCTAATCAGCTTACACTTCCACATTGCTGTTCATCACCAAAGGAAGTCAGGACAGGAACTCACACAGGGTAGGAACTTGGAGGCAGAAGTGGAAGCAAAAAGCTATGGAGGGGTGCTGCTTACTGGCTTGCTTCCCCTGACTTGCTCAGCTTGCTTTCTTATAGAACCCAAGACTACCAGCCCAGGGATGGCACCACCCACAATGCCCTCCCCCCCTTGATCACTAATTGAGAAAATGCCTTACAGCTGGATCTCATGGAGGCATTTCCTCCAGGGAGGCTCCTGTCTCTGTGATAACTCCAGCTTGTGTCAAGGGGACACACAAAACCAGCCAGTACAGTACCCATGTCTCTGAGATCTCAATTTTAATTCTTTTGGCGAGTGTGAAGGTTGGTTTTAACAGCAGCTTACCACACATTAGAATCCGCTGAGGATGCAGCCTCACTTGAAGAATTGTCTTTAGGTCCTTCATCGATGTGGAAGGACACAGCCCAGTGTGTGCTTCATCTCTGGGTAGTAGCCAGGATGAAAAGGGTGTGGCAGAAGGCAGAACACTCACCTTTTGTTCAGTTGGTCTTCCCTCTCGCCTCGCCGTTGAGTTTGTTTACCCTGCTGCTGAGGCTGCTGATTTTCTTTGCTGATATTAGAATATCATTTCCAGGTTTCCATCACTGACTGAGGACCAGGGGCTTTCCAGGAACCTCCCCAGTTTCCACCACCAGGTTAAAACTGCTGAGGTTTCAGCCTTGTGGACTGAGGAACTCCCAGGTTCTCAGCCTCTCAGGTGTGACCCAACTGTGGTTACTGTTTTGAAGTAAACTGAGTTAATAAACAATTCTCATTCTCTCCCTCTCCCTCACCCTCTCCCGCCTCTCTCTGTCTCCTTCTCTGTGTCTGTGTCTCTGTCTCTCCCCCCCACTTTCTCTCTCTCTTTCTCTCACACACACATTAGCACCCTCAAGTTAGTTCCATTTTCTTCATACTGTTATCTCTATGGACTAAAGCAATCTATCCTGTCAACAGTAAACAAGGTTGCTATTATACTATGGGTTTTTCTTGGTTTTGTTGGAGGTTTGTTTTGGGGCTCTGTTTGTTTTGGTTTTCAGAGACAGGATCTTACTGTACATGCAGCCCAAGCTGACCTCAAACTTGCAGCTATCTTCCTACCTCCTCAGTGCCCCAAGTGCTAAGAATTACAGCCATAAGCCTCCAGGCCTGAACTCATCATAATTTCAGTACAAGTTTCTTTAATGATCCATATGATTGAGCACATTTCATGTATCTGCTGACAACTGTACTTTTCTTTTGGAGGAATGTCTTTTGCCCATGCTTTAGTTGGGTTATTTGGGGTTCTGTTATTGAGCTGAAGGTACTTGTTATATATTTGATATTAGCCCTTTGTCTAATATATAGTTTGTATATGCTTTTTATTTTTTTAATGAGATGTTGTCTGGTGTATTTCAGGCTGACCTCCAACTATACCCAAGTCTGGCCTTGAACTCCTGATCTTTCTGCTCCACCTTCTACGTTTTAAGACTACAAGGGTACATCAACAAAGCCCTTTTATTCTGCAAGCTCCCATTCCATGGCTGTTTAATTGGGTGGAACTGTTTGATACAAATGATTTTCTTAACTTGTTTTGTTTTGGTTGCCTGTGCTTTTGATGCTGTATCTAATGATTTATTGCCAAAGCTTTTGTTATTTGGTGTTATTCTTCCAGGAAGACAAGATAATTTAATCAATGTTCAACATGAAAATTATGACAAATTGAGGCATACAAGACAAGAGCAAAGATCTCTGGATTCTCTTCCCAGCTCCGACTAGATGAGGCTCAGTGTTCTCAGTTTTAAACACCAATTTGGGGTGCTAACCTCAAATGACAATATTATTCTAATTGCTAAATTGCACAAGAAGTACTTCAAAATCAACACACTAGAAGCTAAATGAAAGAATTGCTTGTGACAAACCTTTTCCTGGGGAGATGCAACACACACATCTACTCACCCCAAATAGGGAATCCATGACCAACCAAAGTATGGATACCATCAAAGTTCAACTTGGTGATCCAGTGAGTTTTATTGGGGTTATTCACATGGGAGTGTTGGTGAGAGATTACCTACAAAAGCAGAAATTACTCAAAGACGGCACTATCAAAGCCCACCTTAGCATGAGTAACAGCTCACAGAAGCTGAGAAACCTAGAGTAGCCTACACAGCCTGCAAGCAGCTCAGTGGATTAGAATGTCCTTTCTAAGTAACTGGTCTAAACCTCTTCCAGGAAGCTGGGATGCTTTCTGCTTCTTTCCAGGTAACTAGTCAAGTCTCAGTCTTTGTAGCTTGGCTTGTCTGTGGATCTTTTTTGTAGACATTTTGACCCATCTCTGATCTGGCTTGTCTGAGGGTGACTGTCAGTTTCTTTATTGCCTATTCTGGGAAGGAGGAGCCTTGTGAATCTTGTCAGTTTCAGGGACTTCCTAAAATATTTTGAGTTGTTTACCTCCCTGCTCAAATAGCTTCCCTGCAAAATGGACTGTTTCAATCGTGGAGGCAACTGTTATACAACATAAACAACTAAATTATCTAATAATTACTTACCTTTGATATTTATTGGAAGTAAATAATCCTATGCCAGACCTGAGTCTATACATTTTGTATATGTTGTCTATTTAGACCAAGAGTAGACTAAATGATGTCATGTTGTTTAGTAGACAAAAATACTGAGGTTCAACAAAGGCAATACTGAGAGTGAGTGACGAAGCTGGGTCTTGAATCTAACAGACAAACTGTACATTCACTATGCCACTGGTTTTCACCATGCCACTATTTTTCAAAACACTTTTTAAACACCAAATGTTAAAGTTTTGCAGAGGTTCTGATATGCATAGCTTTTAATGTATGAAATGTGTATGAGAAGAAAAATACAGATACCTAAGGGGCAAGTTTTCTAAAAAGGAGTTGGTATGACAAACCAAACTATCTAGTTAGAACGGACTCTTAACTCATTCTATTCTAGCTCATGCGTGTCCCAGCAACAGATGGCTTAAGTCTCAGGACTAGTAAATTGGTGCAGCAAGGACCCAGAGCTGAATTCCAGAACTTCTGAGGCTAAGTTGCAGGGTTGGCACCAGGGAGATGAAGCTGGAAGGCATCAGAGAAAGATTACAGAAGAAAGAAAACAGAAACCCTGGATCTTTGTACCTCAGATTACTGGGGAACCTAGAGATCACCCACCAACCTCCCACCCACATAGGCACTCCCTCTACAGCAACTCCCTTAACCTTTGTGTGTGCTTATGCCTATGCCTGAGCATTCCCAGAGCCTGAGTATGCTTTGCTTGTTAGACAGCCTGTTCTACTGCTAGATAGCCAAAGATAGCATATAGCTTTACTCCTTTCAAGAAGATAAAATGTGCCTTACAGTGATTGCTACAATCAGTGAGCACTGGTTCTGTCTAAAAGGAACCCAAACATTTGCCCCCTTTTCCTATGACAGGCCTTTAGACATTGGAAGGTGTACTGAGTCTTTCTCTAGCAAAACAAAGACTCTGGTGCCTATAACTTTCTTCATGGAATAGTATTGCTCTATTACCATTTTGATTGCTGGTCACCCTGTTAGAATTATTCAATGGGCTAAGGCCAACAACTTACTAACATTGATGTCTTTTATAAGACCTAGCTCATGGCCTGCCACCCAGCAGTAGGAACAAGGTGATTGCTTACGTTAAACTGAATGAGGAAACTGCAAAAGGAAATCATGGCTAATTTCAGAATCTTAGCAGTTGATAGCATCACTTAGATAGCATTTATTTTGATCCCATCCCTGGGCTTTGATCCAGACCTCTTTGACAGGAGCTAGTCTCCTTCACTGAGATCTTCCCCAGACTCGAAGGAGCAGTTAGGGGATCAACATAATGATCTGAAGACCTAGCCATGCCCACAATAGTACCAGAGAAATTGGGGGGGGGGGGGGTGAATGAAGGAGCAAAGGAGCTCACTGTGTAGTTTCTGTGTACCAAGTTTAGAAGTGTTCCGCATGTTACTTTATTTAGACCTTTCAAAACCACAATGAAAAAAGCAAGGTATCCATTTTACAGATAAGGTCATTGAGAAACTGAAAAGCTAAGATGCTTGCTCAGCATTTCATGTGTTGAAGGGTTGATCCCTACCTGGTGGAGATGGTATCTTAAGGATGGGCTAACCTCACCAATTGGTTAACCCATTGATATGTTTACCACTGAATGGCCTTTTAGGACATGGAACCTGGTTGGAGGAAGTAGGTTACCAAGAGCATTCCAAGTAGGTTATATCTATCCCTACACCCTTCTCACTTACTGTCGAGTCACCATGAGGTAAGCAACTCAACTTCATTCTCTCCAGCATGCATGATGTTTGAACTCACCACAACCTAAAAGAAAATGGAGACAGCCAAGCATGAAACAAAACCAAACCACCTCAATGAAGATATTACAGGTATTTTTTCACATCACCAGTTAACTAATACAGCCAGTAAGTGTGAAAGTCATAACCATTCAAACCTAGACTCGTCATTTCAAAACTGATACTTTTGACTTCATCACTCTGCTTTCTGCAGTGGGAGGTGGGGAGGGGGGGCGGGATCAAAAGGTAGACAATCAGCAGGGAAGACAAGCAGGGGACATAAGACACCCTTGTGAGCTGTAAAACTCTCTGCTAAGGGGGCCTATGATAGAGAAGGACCCATTCTAGACCAGCTCTGTCCCAGGACCTGGCTGTTTGATGCTCTCTTTTCCATCCCAGACTTCTAAGACCTGACACCTTTTTCCTATGACAGGTTTCAGAAATTGGAAGATGTATTTCAAACCCTAAGAAATACACTGTCAGGCTTTTGTACCAAATCAGGCCAAGGGGTTTTGAAAGGCATGTGCCCTAGACTCAGATTTGTGTTTAAAACCTGGCTTCAGAGAAATCTCAGCTGGAACACAACGTCCCCTATACTTGGACCCTGTACCACTTTGGATGGAATAAAGAGTCAGTGTCTGTATCAAACCTGTGCTTTCCAGCACAGAGGTTCTTTTCCACACAGTGAAAGCAACCTTACTGAACTGGCAACCAAATCTCATCACTTCATCTCTCATATTTGAAACTCTCCTACTTTGCACTTGGTCTGTAATTCAATCTAATTCTTTCCATGTACCACCTCACGTCTTACCTCGCCTGGGATACTCCCCTCCCCTGGGATTCTCACTGCTCAGTACCTCAATCCCTCCTCACTCCTGCTTGCTTGCCTCGGATGCTACCCAGAACCCTGCTCCCTGGACAAACTTTTCCTCTTCCTTAAGTCTCCATCTTGAGCCTCCATCAGCCCCAAGTCAGGGCATGTAGCCTTGGTTTAAATCCCCAAATCCCCTCTCTTCCTATACAACACAATGTTACTCCTTTCTTTAAAGCCAACTGGTGCCTGAGTTCTACAAAAGCAATAGCTGCATATGTGTGCTCACCCAGGACCACAGTTGTCCTCGAGAAATATCTGAGGCTTCTGTAGGCAAATCTTTCCACTCTCCAGTTAGCTTTTGCTGAGCCTCAGTTCTGCAGACTATAAAAGGAGGGAGTAGGGCTGGGTAGCCTCCAATGGCTCTCATGCTTCTAATGTTCTAGGCTAACCTGCTTAAGGACACATACAGTGTAACTTCCGCCTTCAGCAAAAATACTTTAAAAGCAATATCACTGCTAAGGAAGACCCTGGGAATATAACCGCCTCCCATGGTGTGGGCTGTGTTTACAAAACAAACCAAAGAAATCATCATAAATCATTCCAAGTGGAGCTGCCAGGGTTGAGACAACAAGACAAAAATACCTCTGGGCACAGCTCCTCTCGGCCCCCACCCAGCTTAGGAGGAACAAGGCCAGCCAGCCAGCACCATGCAGCTAGAGTCTGTCGCCAGCATGTCCCAGTATCGCCGGGACCCTCAGTACAGACTGACTTCTAGCCCTCAACGTTTAATTCCTCCTTGAACCTTCCTTCCTCTTTGCTGGTGTCTTGGAAAGAGGAAATGACCTACACAGATATGTAGTGAGTCCCCAGTCGGCTGTTTCCTGAGAGGCATATACATCTCGGTTAATGCTTTTTTTGTTCAGATTCGTATTTTTGCCTCCCGACTAGAGGAGTTTCGCGTGTACTCCGAAGCTCTGGGAAAGAAAAACAAGACACAGAGGGACACACTTTGAAACTCGAATGGGGCCCTACAGTTGTAAGAATTACTTCAGGTCGTTGTTTTCAACTTGCTCACTGGCAAGCCCTTACTCCCTAAGGGCTTAGGATGGATGCTCTAAAGCCTTATAAAGTTCTTATTACATTTATATTTATTTAGTTTCTATGCATAGTGACTATTCTTTTGTAAACTTGACACAAGCCTGGGCCATCTGGGAAGAGGGCACTTCAACTGAGAAAATGGCTCCATTAGATTGGCCTGCAGGCAAGTCTGTAGGGCATTTTCTTGATTAAAGATTGATTGTGGGAGGACCCAGATGATTAAAGGCAGTGCCACCATCCCTGTGAAGGCGGTCCTTGGGTGTATAGAAAGCAATCCATAGACAGCAAGCCAGCACTGTTCTCTGTATCAGTGCCCGACACCAGGTTTCTGCCTTGAATTTCAGTCTGACGTCTTTCATTAGTGGACTGTGCCATTAAACTAACCCAAATATTCTCTTTTCTCAAGTTGCTTTTGGTCATGGTTATACTCTTTTCTCATTTGCTTTTTTTCCTATCATATCAATAGAAACCAAACTAGGACTCTGTGTGTGTGTGTGTGTGTGTGTGTGTATGTGTATGTGTGTGTGTAGAACAGAAGATAACTTGAGAGAATCAGTTATCTTTTTCCACTATGTGGGTTCCAGGGATCAAACTCATGTCATCAGGCTTGGTGGCACATACCTGAGCCATCTTACCAGCCTGAGCCTCAGTATTCTGTCTCCTTCTAGGGACTAGACAACTTGACACCCAAGCCATAGAATCTCAGACGTTTGAGTATTTGGTAATTGAATTAGCCTAGACTGGTTTTGCTCACCTTCAAACAGATTAATTCAGCCCCTATATCATCCTTGAGACAGAACCAGTGGCCTTCACTCTAGTGTAGACCCAAGAGCTGCTAAGAGAGATCTATGAGCCTGTGGCCTTATGATACAGGATTCAGATTTTGTGTTTTGTTGCTACATCGGTGTTGGTTTAGATTCTCTTACCACCTGCAAATTTCTGTCTCCTTTGGAGTTGACCAACTACAATATTAAAGATAATAATGACAGAATATAAAGCACTTACCTATGTAGATATCATGTTAGGCGCTGTATTAGTTATCTTTCTGTTGCTGTGATAAAACACCATAGCCAAAGCATAACAGAAGAAAGTGTTTTATTTGGGCTTACGGTTCCCAAGAGGTAAGTGTCCATGATGGCAGAGCAGAACATGGCAGCTGGAGTTGTGAGTTGAGAGTGTGCATCTTAAACTACAAGCAGTAAAACAGAGAAAAAGAATCAGAAATGGTTCGAGTCTTTTAAACTCTAGAAGCTTGACACCAGTGATACACTTCCTCCGGCAAGGCCATGTCTCCTGATTCATTACATACAGCACCAACAACTGGGGGCCAAATATTCAAACATCTGAATCTATGGGAGACATTTTTATTTAAACCACCAAAGGCATTCGAAAACCTCGATGTTGCCACTGTCACTACTTGCTGTTGTGGTTTTATTCCAGGGCTAGCCCACACTCAACCCCATTCTCTAGCCTTAGCCAACCCAATGAGTTTCTCTGCATATCCTCCACTGTATGGCCTTTACCTGCCTTTCATGTTTCTCTTTCTTGAGCCACTCCAAGACAAGTACTTTCAGATTTACCTTCAGTTCACTTTATTTTACTCAGTATTAATTCAGAACATACCTCTGGAAACAAAAGTTCTAGACAAAAAGAAAGCCTCTTGAGTTAAAAGTATTAGAAATTCAAGACCTCTGGATACACAAGACAGGTGGAACAGAAAATAAATGCCTGGGCTATTTTGAATGGAAATGTTTAGTCTTGGCTTTGATTCTTATATGAAATTGACATTGCAGTGTTTAACATTTTCCAGATTTTGGGTACTTGTAGCTTTAGAACAAAAACATTAGTTTTTATTTGTAATCCCAGAAAGAAAACAAACAAGCAAACTTCCTTCTATTAATTTTTGCAGCAGCCCAATATATGCAACATTTAATCAAGTGCTGATACAGACCCAGGAAATGATAGGGCAGGCTCTTTCCTGATGTTCTTCCTTGCCTTCAAGAAGTCTTGCCCTGCCCTCCGTCCATGAGGCAGCCTAGAAGCTCCCATCCATATGTATCAACATGATGTTCTGTGCACCAAATTCATCTGCAGAAAGGAGTAATAACTAGTCCTACCTCATGGGGTAGTTATAATAATTAACTGAGTTAGCATGGGTAAATCCCTTGCTTCGAACCTGCTAGACTTGCTATTATTACTTGCAGCCCTTGGTGGTAAGGCGTCTATCAGCAAGGACTATGATCACACAGAAGCACCATGGAATGTTCAGATATGGAGACTGCACATTAACTTTATCACCCACTGCCCCACCCCGGCCAGGTGTGATGTTTTCTCAACAGACAGGTAAACTCTTTCTATTGAAAGTGTATGCTTTGTGAAGTGGCATCTCTGGTACTCCTTGAGTCCATTCAGACAGACCTTCCTGGCTTCCATTCTCTAGGACTGGGAATGCAAATGGATTGCATCAACAAGGCTAGCCTATCTGTCTTTCGTTGCTGGTGATTCTGTGCACTTATTCTTCCAGTTAATATTTATTGTGGGCCTACTGTGATTCAGACAACATGCTACAGACATAGTAACAATCAAGAAACACCAGGCTCAGCCCTGGGGAGTTTGTCCTCTAGGGGAGTATGGATAGAATCCAATAGAAAAGAAAGATTCACAGGAGCTGATGTGGGAAGATGGAACGGCAACCAAGACACAGAAGTGAGATGCAATTTCTTCAGAGCTGGCTTTCAAAGACAAGCAAGGTTGTGACCTCAAGGCATGACAGGGATTAAGGGAATGATATGTACATACATATTTATCTAAGAGGTTCCAAGGACATTGCTGTTTGCAATTGTTTCTATTAATTTACTCCTGCAAGGACATACACTACTCTTTTGGCAACCAACATTTTCTTAAATAAGCTCTCTTATAAACAATTATTATAGGAACATTTGGCATAAGCACATGACTGATGTTAGCATTAATCTTCTCCTCATGATTAATAGGCCAGAGTCTTGTTATGCAGGACTTTTCATTCTGGGAAGTGAATTTGAAAGAAACAATAATTTCATTTAGAAAACATTGGCCTTGACTTTTAATCCTCAGGAAAAAACTAACAACTGAAGAAGTCCCAAGCCATAACCTTAGGTCTTTATTGATTGGGCTTCTCTTTCTAAAGCACTTTCCTTCTTCCTGAAGCAGAGGCTCCGGCAGCCACAACTGTCTGTATAGGACAGAAATACAATGTGAGATGTGACCTGCGGACTTAACATGTTCAGGAAGCACTTCTATTTATATTAATAACTTCCTCACTTTGTTTCTTTCTTTTCCTTGCCCCGAAGCATACTGAAATAAGAGTTGTTGGATCATCTCCATGGTTCCTGTCTGTTTCGTTTGAAGATGGAAAGACAACTATCTAGTGGTGGCTTTACAATACTCTTGGGACCACAGTATCACAATCTCTGCAAAGTCCATTCAGACAAGCAGCCTTCCCTGAGCTGGCCTAAAACCCCCAAGTGAGCCACTTGTCACTTGTCTCCTTCCAGACGCCTTGTTCTACCCCCAGGCATCTAAGAACTTGGAGTGTGTTCTGATAGACCCCCAGGCATCTCCCAACCCCACCCTTCTTCCCACTCTCCCACCTCTTTCCACTCCACATCCTCTTTCCACTCTTATCCAAAGCAGTAGTTTCCATCCCTGCTGTTTTCTCAAATCTGAATCCACGTGCTACCTTCGTGGCTTTAGGTTGGTTTAGAATCTATATGCATTGGGAAATTCTGTACCTATCAAAAGATCGGAGAGGGGTTGGAGAGATGGCTGAGTGACTGAGAGCAGGTTGCTGCTCTCATAGAGGACCTGAGTTCAGTCCAACATCTCTATCAGGTAGCTCACAACTGACTGTAACTCCACCCCTAAGATATCCATCAGCATCTTCTGGAATCCATGGTCACCTGCATTCCCACAAGCACAAACCCATACGCAAACATACACATATAATTAAAAATAAATATTTTTTAAAGACCATGAAAATAAATGCCCCATAGGAGATAGAATGACCCATAGGGATATTTTCAGTATGAAAACTAAATTTAATATGGTATGTAATATTTCACTTTAAAAAACTTCTGCATGATACATAGTGATAAATGTTCAAAAATACTTTCCATTTTTACTATTAACCTCATTTCTTTCTTCCCTCTGACTTATCCTCTCTTCTCCATTCCCTTCCTCTCTTCTTCATCCTCTCTCTCTTTTGCTGCATTCCTCCCAGCTCCTTCACTCACCCACATCTCCTTTGCCTCTCTCCCCATCCTTACCCAGACTCTTCCTCCCTACCCTCCCTACCCTCCCTACCCTCCCTACCCTCCCTACCCTCCCTACCCTCCCTACCCTCCCTGCAGCTGCTCCAGCATCGAGCCCGTGGGAGTTTGCTCCCACATTTGGTCACTGTTCCTACCAGAGCCAGCATCTGACAGATGGAGCCAATGCCAACCAGGTACTTGACTTTAGGGTACTTCTAGATCTTGAATGTACATTTGTCCAGCCACTAGCCAAACATTTTTGAAGACTGTAAGAGATCCAAAGTCCCTGAGGACTAGGAAAAGATAAATGTCCTACTGACCATCTTTGCTAAAAGGAGAAAAAGATTGACTGTAGACAAGTTAAGCTGTTCTTTTAATATCTGGGCAACTCTCCACCGCATTCTCTCATGGTCTTCATGTACCAGGCCTCAGCACAACCCAAGTCCCTCCCATCCATTTTTTGCTCCTCATTTCTTTCCCAGTCTGGATTTGGCACCACACCCTGACACTCACTTTCTCTCCCCTGTGCTGGTCTCTGAGCTCATACAGAGTACAGACTGGCTCTCAGTCCCATACCTCATAACAACTCCATGACACAGGGCCAAAAACAGAGGATTTAGATTCAGACAGAAGCAGGACTCACTTCTCTGCTGGCGGCCACTTTGCTTTTGTGATTTTATGAGGTTTGTACTTTCTCTGTGTCCATTTGCCAGTTCACCAATTTAACAAATATCCATTGAACACTCACTGTTTTTCAGGTACTGAAGAGGAGTTCAGGATGGAGACGTGAAACCTTTACCCACAAACAGCTTAGAATATGAGTGACTACTAACAACTGAAATCAAAAGAAAACATATGAAACCGAAGAGACAATGAGTCCTGTGAATAGGACACTCAGGAGCTCAGGTGAGTGACAGTAAGCTGAAGAAGTCAGAACAATCACGCATGTCCACACAGGGATGGCTTTAACTGTATTTCTCACCCTTAGTGCCTCTGCCATGGTAGGACCAGTATTACTTGGTGTTGGGATGGGCTGTCCTGTGCATTGTATGTTCAACAGCATCCCTGGTCTCTGCCCCCACCCAACCCCACTGTGACAACCCAAACATCCACAAATACTGTTAATGTGCTCTGGAAGAGCGGGTAAGGGGGCAGGATCACCCCAGTTGAGAACTGTTGCTTCAGAGTTGACATGCTTGAGGCTGTGTCTCTGCTCTGCCCCTTTACTTCCGGTGGTGATTTTTATTAGGAAACCGCAGTTCCTGAGCTTCTGCTTCCTCCTGGGTACAGAGAGAGATCATCAGCAACATCTTATGGTGTCTTTACAAGGAAGGAATAGATAAGAAAATAACCAGACCATAGCAACCATTGTCACCAATCCGTCTTGCCAAAAAGCTACTGGCTCATTGGGGACAGGAAAGACCTGTCACGTAGACACCTCTTGCAGCCCTCACCAAAGACTCCTTCAAATTTGTTTATCCTCTGAAGTCAAAGGAAAAGAGAAAATCTAAGAAATCTCTATCACGTATTAACCAAAGGAGACAAGAGTTACCAAATGAATGGCTGTTGACTCTGACTTGGTCCCAAAGTCTTCTAGTCCAGTCAAAGTTACCATCTGATTACAAGCTTTTGATGGAGAAAGAGACAGCCTTTCACTGCAAGCTCGGAGAAGCGTAGGAAAGTTCATCTCCCCCACAGGGAGTGGCTGATGAAAGATGATATTGCCTTCGTCTTCCTCTTCAACTCTGAACAATTGAAGGGGCCTTTCCTTTTCCTGTTTGGCTTGTTTGAAGCCCCCAATTCTCGTTGGCAATCAGATCTTACCTCCCTGTTGCCTTTGAGGCCCAGCCAATGACTGAAGGACATTCCTTTTCAACCGTCTGCTGGAGGGGGTGGGGGGAAGCGGGGAGAAAGCTGGTACACTTTGCCTCCGTGGTGCTTCCTAAGCCTCATAGAGGAATAGATTTTATACCTGGACCTGAATGGCAGTGTCATCAGCCCATGATTTGTCTTTCTCCCTGTCCATCTCTACCTCATCCCTCTTAAGGTCTTAAAGATCTGATAGTCCCAGACTAACTTATCTTTATAGAGCTCTGAGTAATTCCTCCCTGGAATAGATTTTTTTAAAAAATCCAGAAGGGTATCTACCATGTTAGTTTCATTTCCTAAAAAAATCATTTCCAGTACCTTCTCAGACCTTATTTTCCCTGTTTCTGGAATACTTGCTTGATTTTCCCCTCTGCTTCCAGATCCTGTGTTGAGTATTTTTGGCCAGAGTAAGATAAGTTTTGATTTAATACAAATTTAAAAAAAATAGTATTTCCTGAGAAATTGCATGCAAGTATGAAATTCTAGTCTAGGTACCTTGAAGGATACGACACAAAACAAGGCACACATGTCTGGGAGTGCCTGTATCACTTACACAAAAGCATCCATTTAAATGTGTATTGGAGGTGGACATGTACCAGACGTACAGGTGCTAGGACAGCCACCTGCCAGTCATCTGCCACATACAAGGCTCTTACTAGATACTCTAGGTGCAACAGTGAACAGACCATAATCCTGTGCACACACTGAGGCCAAGTGCAGACAGGAGAGTTCTGTCCACAGAAGACTTGATGTCATTTGACAAGGTAGAAAGAGTGTTCTGCTGATGCAGTGGGGGAGTATCTGCCCCTCCTGGAGCAACTGGGCATGGCTAACATGTCAAGACTGTAGCCAGTGGTGGAGGAAGAGCGAACACATATGACCCTAAGAATGACTGGGCCACACTGACCCTCTACAGTGACAGTAAGGTCCCGCCAGGTTGTCTGAGAGCCCATCAGGCTTGCTATGTGTTCTTACTCCTTCCTGTCCTGCATCCTTTTCCT
The DNA here is from genome assembly GCF_011762505.2 of Arvicanthis niloticus. Lineage (NCBI taxonomy): Eukaryota > Metazoa > Chordata > Mammalia > Rodentia > Muridae > Arvicanthis > Arvicanthis niloticus. The sequence continues at coordinate 26,860,582 of NC_047671.1, forward strand.
TTTATAAGTATTGAGCACTAAAAACATCCTACAGCCCCAGCCCCATTTCTGTGTCTGCTTCTAATCCTGCCTACACCAGCATTGGAGACCAACCTGCAGGCCTGACTATGTTCCAACATGTTTCAATCATTTCCCTTCACAATACGACCATTCCTGAGGTAGTGTGTCCAGATTCTAGCAATCTTCAGTACCATACAGGCTTCCCACATGGTAGACTGAACAGTCCAAAGAGAACTGGATAAAACCAATTCTGTTTTTCTTCCCTCCATCCCCAGATCATTGTGGCCCAGCCATTTCTAATGTCATATGCCCCAGGCACTGCAGGGATTCAGGGAACATCAGGCAGATCTCTACAGCTGTGTAGACATGGTGGAGCCAGCAGCTCGGTAGGTCCTCTGTGTCCACCGTGCAGGCTCTTCAGAGAGAGACTTTCTACAGCTTGCAGATGTTTCTACATGGAAGAAACTCACCAGGATGCATTAGGGAAGTACTTGATGTCTTTCTCTCAATAGTCCTCCTCAGAGGAGAAAGAGACCTTATTGATTGGTCAGCTTAGGAGAGGAGGTTCCAGCCTTACCTTCTCTTCTCCAAGGATGGGCTACCAGAACAAAGGAGGCCACTTCCTGGCTTATGTTCATCAGAGCTATGCTGACCAGTTCTGACCTCCTCTGATGTTTTTGCCTTCCAGAAGTGGATTAGAAGCATTTGCAAGCCATTTGGCTCCACACTAGGCAGCTTTAATCAGTAATTATTCGGACATGTTGACCTTCAACTGACTCCTCTCGCTCCTGTTAGTGCTAAATTTGGACAAGGAGAAGGGATGTTACATCTCAGATCCTCTGAAGTACTTTAATAGCCTTAACAGTCCTTAACATACCAACTTCTCTACTCAAAACATTAGAAATTACTGTTAAATAAATAACTGGTCCAGGAAAGGCATATTGCTTTGCCTAAAAGACATAACCCCACTAACAGGAACTATATCTATATAATTTTATACAGTATTGTTTTTACTCAAACTCACACTTAGACAATATGCAAAAGCCTTAGGCATGAATCTGTGGACAGAATTATTGAATGACTGCTTTAAATCTTAGGAAAGACTATGGCCACAGTGGTGAGCCACAGTGGTTTTGTGCAAGGGAGAAGCCAGTGAACTTAACCTCAGAACATCTTACATCAGGAACTTAGCCCAACATTTGGCGCATGAGGGCTGTAAGACTTCTACAAACATTAACAAGACTCTCTCTCTTACGTCAGTTAAGTTGAAAGTTAACAGTGCTGGGGCACTGTAGCTGAAGGAATCCCAGAGCTTGTCACTGGCCCAGTGTACCAATAAGCTGTCTCAATGACCCCATTTAACTCTCTGAGCTTCAGTATTCCCATCTGTCAAATGACTCTAGCACCAGGCCTGCTGTCCAGAGAAGCCTTAGGAGGCCTGTTGTAGCTTGCTTTCTACTGGTGTGGTAAAGACTGTGACCAAAAGTGACTTGGGAGGGAACAGAGTTAATTGCACTGTACAGTTTACAATCCACCTTAAGAGAAGTAGGGGTGGGAACTCAAGATAGGAACATGGGGGTAGGAACTGAAGATGAGGCCATGGCAGAGTGTTGCCTACTGACTGCCTCCCCCCTCCCCTTGCACACATGACCACCTGCCAGGGGCAGCACCCACTCACAGTGATCTGGGTCATCCCACATCAATCATTAATCAAGAAAATACCTCCACAAACTTGCCTATAAGCATCTGGTATAAGCAAATCCTCAGGCAATGTTTTATTGTCCTGCTTGACTTTAGCTTGCATCAAGTTGGCAGTAAAGCTAGCCAGCACATGAACTAAGCATGTTATTTCCCATATCACTTATAGGGATCATGTCCTGGAAGTGGGCTAAGCGTTTTTCATCGTTTTTATACTTCATCTTTCATCTGGGGGTGCTACTGAGTATCCACGTTTAAGGATCAGGAGCCTGAGATTCAGAGAGCTTAGGTAGTGTCCCCAGGTTTCTACAGCTGGTAAAGGTGAGATTGAGCTTCAATGCAGATATCAACCCAACCCACCTACCTCGTGTTTTAACTGTTTTTCTGTCTTAAAGTGATGTCCTAGAGAGGAAAGGATACTGAACTTTAAATGCATCCCTAGCTCTGCTCTCAGATAAGTTATGAATACACATACAAGATCAAACACCACTCAAAAGTAGCTATGCTCTAGGTCTACGACGTTATACATGTTGAAGGAGAATTAAATTGTCAGTTAACTGGCCTTAAGATAGGGAAAGTTGCTTGGATTATCTGTGTGGCTTTTTGTAATCACAGGAACCCTCCAAATTGGAAGAAGGAGCTATAAAAGGAGGGATAGGATACAAGGATTCTGCTATGCTGCTGGCTTCAAAGACAGAAATGCAGCCTTGAGCCTGGAATACTGTAGCCTCTAGAAAGAAATTCAGTTCCAAAATCTTGATGTTAGTCTATTGAGATCTATGACCTACAAAGATGCAACATGTTCATGCCTTTACAAGCCATTAGTTGTCACTAATATGTTACATCAGCAACAGCAGACTAATACACCAGGCACATGGGCTAAAAATTTATTCCTGTGGGTTTTTTTACTTCTATAATAATATATAATTCTTTCTAATGCATTGGATGGTGCAGAGAAATAAATGACAAACTATTTGCCCTGAAATATAACTAGGCGCATAGCCAGATTCTCCATGCATGCCCTATCTTGAGCAGAGCTGTTTCAGTTACCCACAGCTCCAGCCAACAGTCCCTTCTTCCCATCTCCTCTTCCCAGTGGTTTGGAGCCAAAAGCAGACTGTAGTGCTTTGAGCCCAATGGCTCAATCTCTGTAAAGCTGCCTTTCAATGCTGCTTGGCAAACATTGCTCCAAAGCACCCGTTTATTTTAAAACAATAAGAAATTGGAAAAACATAGGAAGCACAGATAGCAAGTCCTAGAGTTTCACCTTCCTCTCCTTCATCTCCTTCTTTCTTCCTCCTCATCATCCCCAACTGCTACCTCACACGCTCTCACTGCATTATAAAACTTCTTGAATCAGAACCTTCCCCAAACACACAAACCTCTGCTGTGTGAATAGTGGCCACACATCACATTTGGGGAGCCATGGAGCCATAAAGGACTATAAAGGACACTGAGGATCAGCAAAGAGACCACGACCTGGAATCAAGTTGTTTGGGTATTTCCCAACTAAGGGGCGAAAGGCATTATATAATCCTTTTGCTTTTCTTTTTCCCCAACTACGTCTTAAGATAGACACCTGGTGCTCCGTGGCGTGCATAGAGTTTCTGAGCAGAGCAGCACAGGAGATATGAGAGCAACTCAGGCGGGAAAGAAATGGGCTTGAAGGTCTTGGCAGGGTAGTTGCTATAGCCTTTGGCACCAGACATGACGGCTAACTAGCACTTGGGTCTCTCATATGGCTCCTCTACTTTGGCCATAAATATAGCCCTCTTTGTCACTCCTTACTTTGAATTTTTCTCTATATGACTTTTTGCTTCAGAAGATTTAAAAAAAAAAAAACTTTATTTTTATTTTATGTATATGAGTACACCATTGCTCTCTTCAGACACACCAGAAGAGGGCATCAGATCCCATTACAGATGGTTGTGAGCCACCATGTGGTTGCTGGGAATTGGACTCAGGACCTCTGGAAGAGCAGTCGGTGCTCTTAACCACTGAGCCATCTCTCCAGCCTCAGGAGATTTTTTTAAAATTACTTTTCCAGTGGCTAAGAGTGATTTAAAGTCTGGATGTAGATTAGACTTCTAGTCTGGATGTCTGGTACTCATCCTTCTCCTCCCTCCTTTCTGTCTGGGTATATCAGAGGATCACACATCCCTAGGCCTTCTGCTCCATGCACTGCCTTGAATCGGGTGGCTCCTTGAATAGCTCTGATGAGTACGCTGTGGGAAGAACTAATGTGTGTCCCTTCTGAAGGCAGAGAACCAGCACTTCTTCCAACACGGAGACAATCCAAGTGGTGATGCTCAAGAATTCCCCTTGAGCCTGCATCACTGCGCCATGAGAAGAGCTACCCATGAGCTGTTTTCTGACAGTGATTTCCAGACCAGCAGCAGGAGCCTCACCGGGGATTCGATCTCTGTTTTTCCCCCAGACCCACAGAGTCAGAAGCTGCAGAGGTGAGGTCTAGCACCCTCTGTATGAAGGAGACCTCCAGGGGATTCAAATAAAAGGGAAGTTTGGCAAGCAATGTCTTAGACTTTCTAAAGCCTATAGGGTTAGATTGACTTCAACACACTTGGCATGGGCAAGAAAAAGTAGGGAGGTTTTATTGAGCTGCTGAAATCACAGCCTCTCTGAGGTGTTACATGCTTGCAAATGCAAGATGAGTGTAGCTTGTCAAAACTGGAAGATAACTATAAGTATGAAATACAGTACAAAAGCAATCACAATGAATTCGCCTAAGCATTATCACCTGCTGGAAGCTTCCAGCATAGGGTCTGCTCCAAGTTTAATAAAAGGGAAGGTGAGCATGTTCTAAAGAATGTTTAAAAGTATTAGCATCAAACTGATTTTATTTTTTGGCTTGATGAAGAACTGGCTTAAATTTGTGGCTGCAACAGAAAGCTTGCCATGTCATTCCCTGAAGCCACCCCACACACCTTTGTGGGGAACACTGATCTTATAGACCCTTTCTTCTGTAATAGAGGAAACCTTTGGCCCTGAAATACGTGTGCCTTTGCCTAAGGCTTCTTGCTGTCTTCATTCACTTCCTACTGCTACAACCGAATAATACAGAGTGGGTAATCTATAAAGGATAGAGACTGGTGTTTATCTATTTTGAGATTTGTTTTGGGTTTAGCTCGTAGTTCTGGAGTTTGGAGTCCAAGAGCACAAGGCCAACATCTGCTCAGCATCTTCTGAGTCCTAGCGTGACACACATCGCCACGCTAGCAAACACACTAGCCTCAGTCTCTCTTCTCCCTACAGAGCCGTGAATGCAACCCAGAGTTAACACCTTCATGGGTTTATCTGATCCCAATCCCTCCCAAAGCCACCATTTCCAAATACCATACTCATGCTGACCTGGATGTCAAGTTTACATAGGCATTGTAAACTGTGTTGGTCATAAGTAAATTGAATTGAACCCCCCTAGCCCAGGTCCCCCACATCCTGTAGTTCTAGGTATTTTTCATGCCTTCTTCATGTCTTTGAGAAGTCTCCAACTTTTCAGGAACCATGCAGCATAGATCTACAACTCAGCTCATGGTCTTCCTCCCCAGATCCTCCCCAGATAGCCTGAAATGGAAGGGGCTAAAGAATGGCCAAATGTACTAGAGTTGGGTTTGTTTTATTTTTCCTTGTAATATTCTTTTAATTTAATGAATCCAAGTATGACTAGTTTAGCCATGTGCCTTTTTCTGGTTCTACTTTTCCTTTTTGCCTTTTTTTTTTTTTTTTTAATTCCAAACAACAAGTTCTCATCCCGGCTCCCAACTCCTCCCAGACCCACTTTCCTTCCCCCTTCCTCAACTTTGTGTCCTGTTTTCTTTCTTTCCACCCGTCAATATACCCATCATCTGTGCTCCCAACTGCCAATGGCTCCTCTGCTAGGGGTGGGACTTCCTGTCCACCTCCTCTCTCCATCCTGGGCTTTGATTTGGCTTGAGCTTGCCTGGGACTTGTGAATGCTATTATAACTACTGTGAGTTTATATGGGCGGACACAACGAATTAATGAAATGAAGAATTGGTTCTTTAAAAAGATTAACAGGACCAACAAATCTCTGGCCAAATTAACCAGAGAAAGAGAGAGGAGCCAAGTTAATAAAATCAGAGATGAGAAGGGAGACATTACAATAGACACTGAAGAAATTCGAACAGTAAACTGGAGAAATCTAAAATAAACAGATAAATTTCTAGATGCATATGGCTTACCAAAGCTAAATCATGATAAAATAAATATTCTAAATAAATTCATATTATCCAACAAGTTAAAAATGGTCGTTTTAAATCTCCCAATTTAAAAGCGCCCAGGGCTAGATGAATTCATTCCAGAATTTGACCAGACCTTCTAAAAAGAACAAACACCAATATTCTTGTACGTATTCAGTAAAATGGAGAGAATACTGCCAGATCTGAGGTTCTATGATCCAAACCCTAAAGCACTGCAAGGACAGGAAAGGAGAAACGGATGAGCCAATCTCCTTTTCTCCCAGACCTTCCTTCTGTGGTCCTAGCTGCCAGTGCAGACCCCTTCCTTCTGGGCCTTGTTCACACAGGTTTGTCCTGGGTCCTCCAGATGATCAGGTACTTGCCCTGTATGTCAGAGTCTATAGATTGCATCATTTTTGTGCAGAATTTCAATCTCTCAATGAGCACACCTGTAATTGACTTAACCAATTGAAGTAGACTGGGCCCTGACTGGTAACCAATGCGTATTGCTGAGTTACTTCTTATGGCAAGCAATTAAAAGTATCCTAAGTAGCATTTCAGCTCTTTGTCACCATGACAAAACATCTGACACAATCTACTTAAAAAGAGGAAAGATTATGAGGACTCATGGTTTCAGAGGCTTCCACTCATCGTTGCTTAGCCCGGCTACTTTGGGTCAGCAGGAGCGCAGGATGTCAGGGTGAGGAGGTTTGTTCACATCATGGAGGCTGGAAAGCAAAAGGAGAGAGTTGACAAGCATGCAAGATCTTCCCCTAGAGCACACCACTCGTGACTCAAGTTCCTCTTACTAGGCCACCTTCTAGGATTCCCACCACCCTCTTAAGGAACAACCCTTCAAAACACAGATTCTTCAAAAACATTCAGGATCCAAACTACGGCAACTGTTCCAGAAACTAATCAGAAAGCCATGCTGCAATTTTAAAAATTAATGTAAGTCCCTATACACTAACATGGAAGCTACTTGAAGGAAAGAAAGTCACTGAGCAAATACTACTAAAAAGTTGAGCTTGTATTTATTAACAAAATCTGTGAATTTTCTAGATGTATATACATTAGCTATGTTTATAATAACCATACATGGGAGCATACACCTATTATCCCAGGACTGTGGAAGCAGGAGGATCAGAATTTCAAGGCCAGGGTTTGCCACTCAGTGAGTTAAGGTTAACCTGGGCTACATAAAACCCCATCTTAAAAAAGAATTTAATGTATGAGTATGTAATTAACAAAAAGATTTATAGTAAGTCATACATTATTAACTCTGAGGAGCAGAATTAGAAATGGAATCGGGGGAGACTACAGTAAAAGGAAACTTTAAATTTCCCACATTATCCCAAGGAAATGTACATGGCTTAGATGATAAAAATTAATTCCACCATACAGTCAAATAACAACTAAAGAAAATAAGCCTAGAAAGTCTATTGAGACTGTCCTTTAAAGCATCAAAACTTCCAGGTTGAAAGTTTGTGCTTTAAGAAAGAAGAAATGTGAGGTGTGTGCACGATCTGATCTAGGCTGCACTGTGTCCTCTTACGGCAGCTGCTGGGATGATCAGACAAGGAGCCATAGAAACCAGTCAGGGAGGTGCACGATCTGCAGCGGGCACTGTGCGAGAGCTGCTGTCCGCTGGCGTTCCCTCGCGCTCCAGCCACGCTGACCTTTCCCATCCTCGGGACTGGCTGTTCCGTGTTTCATGCATACAGTTCTTTATCCCTATTACTTCTTCCGCACCCCTCCCACCTTCACGTTCAACGTGACTGTCACTGCTTCCCTCCGATCTCTGTGCCCTCCACACAGCACACCCTTGGATTTGCTGCTGTTATTGCTGCTGCTGCGACTGTTGTTGTTTTCCAATACTTGTCAGAGAGTATGTCATCAAGTCTGTGAGTCTCTAAACTTCTTCATCTATTTACTGGTTTCCTTCCGTGTTCAAAACTATACAAACTTAACAAAATCAGGGACAGTGTTTATACAGGTCAGTGCTCTTTCCTTTAAAACCAGAAGAATTTCTTGGCACATAGTATAGGGGGAGAAGGACTAGATATAATAATCATAACAGGGACAGCAATAGTTACTGTTTACTGCACACATCTTATGCCCAAACATGTTTTCATGCACTTTTCATGTGTTAACATGCCTAGCCATCCCAAGAACCTTTTAAGTGGATATAATATTACCCACGGTATATGCTGGGTCATAAGAGGGTTGGAAAAAGTTGACCAAGGTCACACCATTGGTAAGTGTCAGAGCTGAGCTTCTACTATTAACACAACATCAACCCTCACTGAAAGATGAATGAACTATTAATGGCTTCTAGTATCCCTGTTGTCCTTGTGCTCAGATTAATCCCATCAATGGTGCAGTTTGTTTTTGGAGAACAGGGAATGATTAGCCTAATTGATGATGCCCCTGGGGAGGCACCAGTTGAGAAGAAGGCAGCTATTCTCTTCTGAGAGGCAGTGAGTGGACTCTAGCAGAGCTGCTGGCAGAGAGTGCTGGCACAGAGGTAGGGACTCACCCGGCTCCAGACCACATTACCTGCTTCTTCAGAGACCTCTCTGTGCCAAGACTCATTATAGCCAGGGCTCCAAGTACACATTCTGGGAGCCACAGAGAACTGGCTGCCCCAGGATGCTCCTAAGAAGTAAGAAAAAAAAACAAAAAACAAAAACCACGGGCCTTGAGACTTAACTCAGGCCTGGAAGATGGTTGTCCAGTCACTGCCTTTACAAACAAGAGCTTCCTGGGAGCCACACTGTAGCCTAGTTCCTTGTGAGATGAGTCCCAGAACTTCTGTGTATGGCTCTGTGTCTACAAGGTTCAGGAGAAAAGTGTACCAGTGCGCCAGCCAGATTCACAGCGTTCCCTCACTCATCTGGCACCGTCTGAGGGACTTTCAGTAGACTGACTCCTGTCATTCTGGCGACAGCCCTGGTGATTTCTTCAACATTGATTCTCTTGACAAATATTTGTTCAGTACTCTGTGAATGAAGTAAGCACTATTTTTAACTCCGTGTTACACGTGAGGAGAAAAAAAAAAAACTCGGAGATTAAATAATTGTCTGAGTGCTTTTCTGATCCTTCCTGCCTGTGTTACCTGCACTGCAGTCTGCCTGGTGCTCACACCTCTGTATCTCTGTTCACAATTGCCTTCTATGTTGGAAACCACCACTTATTTTTGTTGACTGGTGGGCACTGTACTGCAATCACAGCTAGAAATTATTCAATAAGAGAATAGTGCCTGGCCCACAGTAAATGCTCAGTATAGTGTGTGCTGTTCTGTATGATATATATATAATATATATATATATATATATATATATATATATATATATATATATATTACATTTATTTATTCCAGTGGCTAATTTGTACCTATTGGTCAGGCTGCAATACCCAATACACAGATATTTAGTTAAATGTTTCTGGATGAGGTTATGAAGGCATTTTCTCTTAGATAAAATTAAAGTTGAAATCAATTGGTTTCTAATTAAAGTAGAATACTATCTCTGGAGGCAGACTACTATCTATCTAATATGGACAGGCCTCACTAATCAGTTGAAGGCATTAATAGATAGATGATAGATAGATTGATAGATCGAAAGAAAAGAAAGGAAGGAAGGACAAACCCAGATTCCTTAAAGAAAGAAATTCACCAGCAGGCTGCTTTCTGACCCAACCTTTCCCCAGATCTCTAGTCTCTTACACTTTAGATTTTGAATTTGCCAGTTCTACAATAGTGTTAGACATTAAAATTGTGTGTGTATTTGTGTCTCTGGATGTATGTCTATGTGCATGTCTGTATGTATATGTGTATGTGTGTCTCTCTGTGTATATGTGTATGTGTGTGTCTGTATGTATATGTGTGTGTGTCTGTATGTATATGTGTATGTCTGTGTGTCTCTGTAGGCATATGTGTTTCTGTATGTCTATGCATATATGTGTGTATATATGTGTGTGTCTGTGTGTATGTATCTCTATGTGTATGTGTGTGTGTGTCTGTATATGTCTCTATATGTCTGTGTCTATTTGTGTCTCTGTGTATATGACAGTGTATATGTGCATGGCGTTGGATAATGGCAGCTTTCTCTTTTACTGGGGTTGGTCTCTATGAGAAGGAAAGGCTGCAACTCAGAATCATTCTCTAAATCCCAGTCCTGTTAAGGAACTTGGTTTACTTCTGTCACAAACACTTCCATTTTCCTAATTTGGTTAGAAGACTTGGGTTCTTATTTGTTTGGTATTTGGCTTTTGGCTTTTAGAAAGAGAATCTCAGTCATACCCAGGCTGGCCTAGAATTTGCATCTATCCTCCTGCCTCATCCTCCCAAGTAGTGGGATTACAGGTATGAGCCACCACATTGGCAGCCACGTTGTCTTTTGTGGTTTGTTGCTGATGACAAGTTCTCACTATGTAGCCAAAACTTGCCTTTAACTCCCAATCCTCCTTCCTCGGCCTTCAAGGTTCTGGGATTTCAGGCGTGGATCATAATATCTAAATAACTTCATATGCTAACCCCGGTTTTGCCCTTTCTTCTGCCCCTACATATCTCTTTCCAAGGCAAAATGTAAAGATGCAGTAACAACTCAACAAAACCCATGACTTTGTATAATTAATGCACACTAATAATACACTGGCCTACAGAAGACTGTGGATGTGCCCGACATTTGCATTATGAATGGAGATTGGATGGGGAGGCCATCGATGGTCACAGCCCTCCAGGTCTATCCCTTCTCACAGAGCACTATATGAGCCCAGAGTGCTGAGGGCAGAATACCTGTCATGAGTCAGTCCCAGGCACCATTCAGCAGCCTAAGATAGGTCTCATGTCTAGGCTTCAGTTGTATCCTAACAGACTGAGAAAAGGCTGTTAAAAAAAAAAGTCAGAATGAAGCCCAGCACACACTATTATGTTTTAGTTGTTTGTTTTTATTTTAGTCCAGGCTGTTGGGTAAAAAGAAGCATTTTCTGGGCTCTGAGTCAGAATAGGGTCAGCTTTTGGAGCCAGCATGGCTTCGGGTCAGCACTTATGCACCTCCTGGCTACTGAGAGGGAGCCTGGGGATGTGGTAGTCTAAGACTGTGTCTCCTGCTCTTTTAAAATGCTTCTAAAAATCTCCTTTGCTTGGGAGGCTGGGGATGGTCCTGATGCACACACACACACACACACACACACACACACACACACACACACACCAGTACCACCCCTGGTACAGGAGTTAAGGCAGAACCCATTCCAGCTAAAAGTCCTGTCCTCACCCTAGTAAGGTCACAGGCGACCACAGCTTGGCCTTGTGATCCAAGGCCAAGAGAGCAAAATGATATGGGCTTCCTCTGCAGCTGAGCCTCTCACACCACAGTGGGGTCACAGGAGACACAGAAGACAGAAAGGAGAAACTAAGGGAGAAAACAGGAAGTAACAGAGATTGTAATCCTCCCTACTGCGGCAGGGCTGCAAGCTTTTGTCAGCCGTCCTGTCCTCTGGATCCCAAGTGCCATGTGTCACTTTTCCCATTATCCTGGGGCTTAGGGGACAATGAAGTATATTTTCTATGACTAAACTCAGCCACTAACTCACTCTGGGACTGCCAGCCAGGCACTGAGACTTTCTGAGTCTTCATTTTTTTTTTTTTTTTTTTTTTTTTTTTTTTTATTCCACACAATATTGCAAAGCACAAGAGTTCCCCAACTCCACTATTAAGCTTCCAGGCTGGAGACTCTGCCACGTGTGAGTCACCAGCTGCTGTTGTTGACAAAATGCACTTCTCTGAATATATTTATTTCAAAATAAAATTCCCTACTACTCCCTAAATGTAAACAAACAAACAAAAACCCAGCCTTTTGCATTCATAGTTAATACATAGTTAAAATTGAAAAAACTCACAGCCTACAAATTTCCCTTATTATGTGTTCTGGAAAGAGTGGTCCAGATGATCCTTAAAGATTCTCCATTTTGTTGACCTACTGTGAGCACCCTGGTCTCCAGTAGCAAGGCTCACTTTTGAAGTCCCCTGTACTAGACCAGTTCCTTCTATACAATCTCTGTTAGGTTTCTCCGTGAGTCTTGTGAAGTCTGCCTTCCCTGCTGAAGGCAGTGGCTAGGTGTATTGTCCATTGCTAAACTCAAAGATGCCATTATTTCTGCTAGGATTGCATTCAGCCATGTCTCCAGACAGGACCACATCACCTCCTGTGGTGGTTTGAATATGCTTGGCCCAGGGAGTGGCACTATTAGGGGGTGTAGACTTGTTGAAGTAGTGTGGCCTTGTTGGAAGAGGTGTGTCACTGTGGGTGTGGGCTTTAAAACTATTGTCCTAGCTACCTGGAAGCCAGTCTTCTGTTTGTCTATAGAACAGCATGTTGAACTCATAGCTTCTCCTGTGCCATGCTTCCTGGACACTGCCATGCTTCCTGCCTTGATGATAATGGACTGAACCTCTGAACCTGTAAGCCAGCCCCAATTAAGTGTTGTCCTTATAAGAATTGGCTTGATAATGGGTCATGGTGTCTGCTCACAGCAGTAAAACCCCAACTAAGATACTTCCCAAGCCTCAGATCCTTTGTGTACACAGATGGGAAAAAAAATCTTTCTCCAGTAAGAAAAAAAAAATTGACCAAAAAGACAGAGAAAGGGATCTCTGAAAGGTTGGTGTAAAAGAATGGGTCAGCAAGAAGAAGAAAAGAAGCCACCCAAGATGGTTTTTCACATGCTTGTAGTAATGACTGACGCTTATTTAGAGGCTGTGAATACAGTGAATGCCTTTAAGCTTGATGATATTTAATCCTTACAATCATTGCTAGTCTCACATTGCATGCGAAGGAACTGAGACTAAATGTCACGAACCTTTCTCTGCACACACAACTAGGATGTGCTGCACAAGGACTGGAACTGAAGTCTATCTGGCACCAAAGCCCAAGTTCTCATTCCAGACACATGAGGTACCATGGGGACATCGCTATAGACTCAGAACTATCCACTGCCCTCCCCAGGCTCTGTGGCTTGTCCTATGACCAGTGGCACCCGACTCTTGATAAGAGGGTTTTTTTTTACAGCCCAGATCGTATCACCTTTGCAACTGTCAACTCCCTTGAGTTTCCCTTTCTGTATCTTTCCAGTGTTGATCCTTTCTCTGTGTGTGTCACCAGATTAATGACCTCTGGGCCAGGCCTTCATCAGACAGTAGCTCTTCTCCTGCCAAGGAGTCAATAGCTTTGGGTGGCCTGTGCCTCAAGGCAGCAGCAAACTTGGTGGCCTCAACTAGGGTTCATGGTTGAGTCTGAGAGAGACAGAAAGAAAGAGATAGATAGATAGATAGATAGATAGATAGATAGATAGAAACTGTGAGAGAGTGACTTACCTTTGTCTTCTGTTCCTCATGTAAAAAGTCACTAGAACAGGACTGAAAGCAGAAAACTTAATAACTCAACAGCATTAGGTATAGAGAGTGCAGACCTGGGCTTTTTTATGGCCACGCCACTGAGCTCTCCCCAGGCCTCAGTCTCCAGATTAAGGTGTTAGAACAACCAGCCTGCCTTGCAACTGTAATGGGGATCAAAGGAGTGACTGTGGACACAGAGTACATGTGTCAACACAGCCAAGAGCATCAAAGGAACTGTATTAAAAACAACACTTTTCTCTAGCATGTGTTTGTTCGTATATTTATTTTGGAGAGTAGCTCTCTTGTAGCTCAGGTTGGCCTTGAACTCTAGATGTAGTGAAAGAGGGCTTGAATTTCTGGTCTTCCCATCTCCAGCTCCAGGGTACAGGGATCACAAAGACATGTTGCTATGCTCAGTTCTCTCCAGCATTTGTAGCTTCTTTTCCTTTTCTTCCATGGATGACTTTCACTGACCTCCTGTCCCTGTTCATTTTATTGTATCTTTCTGGTCCCTCTGGACACCACCTCCTCCCTCTCCACTGATGTGAATTACATGGAGACTTTAGGCCCTAAATCCGGTTGACTGTCCTCTCTAACCCAGCCGTCTCGGCCATTGATTTGGCATGACTGGAGACATCTGTCGCTTGTTTACCTGGCCTGGTCCTCATTACCCCACCTTCCAGAGTTCTGGCTGGCCTAGAATTGTGAAAGCTGCCTGGAACATCTCCATCATTAATCCCAAACTTTCAAGGGCTATACAAGAGCGGCTGCAGCTCCGAGAGCCTCTACCGTTGGTCCTTCTCTGACTGAGTCCACCTTATACATGGAAAAACTATGTGCAAGTCAGGAGACTGGAACCGAGAGCTCTGAAGGAAGTGATTCCTGTCACAACCCAAGTCACTTCGTGATGCAAGATTGGAATGCATCTCAACCCCATGGGTGTTACTCCCAAACAGAAGCAACAACAGGACCTCAAATTCAAGGGGGTCAAGCTTTGAGCTGCCTTGAGGGGATGCCTGGCTGGTCTCACCTGTCTCAAGTGATCAATGACTATAAATCCAACAACAAATAACGCTTCAGTCTGAGGAGCTTAGTGCTTGGCTTTGGAATTTAATTTGTTTTATCCCCTGCTGCAGATCTTCCCTCTCTCCCCACTTTGTAGAGAGAAAGACTATGAGTCTTCCACAAAGTTGAGTTCTATGAACTTTCAAATGCATTTTTAAATTAAGTTGTCTGCCAGACACAGAGGTAAGCGTGCATTTAGGAAAACTAACACACAGGAAAAAAAAATGCCGTAGACACCAGGAATGGTACTTCTTTAAAGTGAGATCTCAAAGGGCATTTAGGATATGACTTGAGTTACAAGATATTCACCATAACCTCAGGTTTTCTGGAATATACTTAGAGCATGGGAAAAGGGCAATCTGAAGGCTACGTATTGTAAGTCCTTTCCACAAAGGGATGCAAGTCAATGACTGTGTTCTTCATGTCTACTGGAGTCACCTGGAGAGCTCATAATATTCAGACTTCAGGCCTTCCTTCCTCCAGGCCTGCTACTTGACCATTACAGGGAGTGGATAATGCCCCACAATCTACATACTTAATTATCTCCCCAGGTGTGTGTGTGTGTGTGTGTGTGTGTGTGTGTGTGTGTGTGTATGCGCGCATTTTGTTTTTGTCAATTTAATCTAGGAAGAGGGTACCTCAGTTGACAAAATACCTCCATCAGATTATCCTGTAGGCAAGTCTGTGGGGCATTTTCTTGACTGGTGAATGATGTGAGAGGGCCCAGCCCTCTGGAGACAGTGCCATCCCTGAGCTGCTGGTCCTGGGTTGCATACAAAAGCAAACCAGTGAACAGCTTTCCTCCATGGTCTCTGTTTCAGTTCCTGCTCCAAGTTCTTGTCTTGCTTGAGTTCCTGCCTTGCCTTCCCTCAATGATATAGAGTGTTCAGGATACACAAGCCAAATAAGCCCTTTGCTTCCATGTTGCTTTCGGTCACAGTGTCTATCACAGCAATAAGAAGCAAACTAGGACACCAAGTGATTGGGTCTACCAGCACCCACACCATACTTTGGAAATTCCTCTATTAGGTCTTAAAGCTCAAGTATTCCTGATATGCGTAGCACAGACTTACTCTGGAGTTCGGTGAAGCTTGCAGGTTCAATCCTCGCTCCATTGCCCTTCATTCTGAAAAGCCCTTTTTCAGCTTATATTGGGACCCAGACTCCAGTGATGACAAACTGGAAGGCCTGAAACCCCAGCTACCTAAGATCTGTATCTTCTTATCACAAGCTCAGGGTGGAGTTGTATATGTGATTTAAAAGATGGATGAAGAGAAAGCTTGGGAGGAGAAGGACTCGCCCTCAGTATGAGGTACACCAAGTGGGCTTGAGGAGCAGCCCACTGCTTGTGGAGATGCATATGAAATTACAAAGATGGATGAACAGGAAGCCTGGGAGGGGAAGGACTTGCCTTCAGCACCAGATACACCAAGAGAACTTGAGAAACAACCCACTGCTTGTTCCAAAATGGCTTTCTCTAAGAATGAGGTTAATAGAGCAAGTACTCCTATGAGGGCTTGGCCCAGGCTCTGCCCTTTACCCCCATATTTATTCTAGAGTTTATCTAATAAAGCATACTTTTTTTATTATTGTCTTCCTCTAAAGAAAATATGCTATATATAACAGGCACCTGTTCTATGGACCAGAAATTCTAACACCCAGTGTGAAGGATATTGGGTGAAGACTCAGGCAGAAGTCTTGATGATCTCTCCTATGGGATACAAAATAAGGCTATTGAATAAACTACCAAGAGAGTGGGGAAGACTGTGGGACACTCTCATCGGGCCTCAATGCCAGGGTTAAGCTAAACAGACCTGGGCAAGCTTTTCAACCTTTAACAGTCTATACATTTTAAGGTTTTATATAGCCTGACCAAAGAATCACCATCTTGCAAATATAACGGGACTGATGTACCTATAAATGTGACAGCATGTACAAGGCCTGTACAGATTCAAACCAGACAAAACTCCAGCCCTGGGGAAGGAAAGTGGACAGAGAGTCCCATCCCTAACCAAAAGGCTGTTTGTAATTGATCTTTACTGGGCAATCAATTTTCTGCAACAGAGCATCACTAGGTATACTAGTCCCACTCCAAGGCAGGCCCCATGCCCAGAGTAGTTGGCCAACACAGAACAGACTCCATGTTTTTTGTCTATTGTTTCATTTTGGTATTGTTTTGTCTTGATTTTTTTCTTTTTATCTAGTTTTTTTTTTTTTTTATCTTTTTGTTTTTTGGGGTGTTTTGTTTGGGAGTGATGTGTATATGTGTGTGTGTGTGTGTGTGTGTGTGTGTGTGTGTGTGTGTGAGAGAGAGAGAGAGAGAGAGAGAGAGAGAGAGAGAGAGAGAAGGGGAGAAAGGAGAGGAAGAGAGAAAGGGAGGGAGAGAGAGATAGAGGGAGGGAGAGAGGGGGAAAACAACGAAGTTGGGTGGACAGGGAGGTGGGGAGGATCTGGAAGAGTTAGTTGGCAGAGAGAAAACATGATTAAAATATATTTTATAAAAACAAGTACATGTTATCCAGTCTAGATGTGGGCAGTAGAAAGCCAAGGGGACTAGACTTTAGACTTTCACCTCTCCCTAAGGGGTTGGGGGGTCCCTGTAAACCACCCAGCTTTATGGCTGCACATTGCCCTCTAGTGACCAGGCTGTGTCACTATAATTTTATGATGCGTCTTGAAAATTGGAGTTTCTTAAGTTTACAGGTCAGGCTTGTGTGTAATTAATAACAAACACAGACGTCTATTGCCATACTAAACCCACTGAAGTCATGTATCACTTTGACACCTGATAACCTCATAGATAACATATATCCATCTATAGCAGATAAAAGGATATAGCCATGAACCTATACCCTCTGCCTGTAGTGCTTGCATACTTAAGAGGGGATAGGATACTTGGTAACCACACACACACACACACACACACACACACACACACACACACACACACAAATGTTAAAGTCAAACACCACTGTGAGGCTGTGAAGAGTTTGGAGAAGGAAACACACACAGCTAATGTGGAATGTAAAAAATGGTGGCTTCTATTCAGGGGAAAGTCTCCCAAGTGATGTCCCTGGGCAAGCTTGAGTTCTGTGCGCTTGTGGTATTGGGTATCTGGGATAGAGAGAGGTACAAGAAAAAGCTAAAGAGGCTGTCTTAGTTAGGGTTTTATTGCTGTGAACAGATACTAAGACCGAGGCAACTATTATAAGGACAACATGTAATTGGGGCTGGCTTACAGGTTCAGAGATTCAGTCCATTATTATCAAGGCAAGAACATGGCAGCATCCAGGCAGGCATGGTGCAGGAGTAGCTGAGAGTTCTACATATTCATGTGAAGGTTGCAAGGAGAAAACTGACTTCCAGGCAGCTAGAATGGCCAGAGAATGGCCTGTTTCATAGGAAGTAATGGCTAAACCCCTTCTCCTACATCCCCAGTCGGAATGCTGTCTCCTACAGCACTTGAGCTCCTAGGAAGTGCCTTCCACTTGCCCTGGGTTCTCTTAGTCTGTGATGCTTCAGTCACAGGTCCACATCATCACCTTGGAGCTCCATAAGCCACCTGGACAAGCTATGCATACCCCATGTACCTACCCCTGTCCCATGGCTGCCATACTGAGTTTCTACAGATGGTGCCCTCTCTCCCTGTGGAGCCTGACCACTAACAGTTCTCTTGTCTCCTGACTATGTGCAGTTCATCACCCAGCCTCAGCTTGAGCACGTTCTCTTCCAGAAGCCTTCCCTGTCTTTGCCAGGACCACTGAGAATACTGAATGCTGACAGTCTATCTCGCTCAGCGCTAGACTCTAGTGCCCAGAAGCTAAGGACTCGCTACCTCGCTGTCTCCCAGACAGCTTGCACAGTACCCATCACTTAGAAGGTACCCAAATTATCTAATCAATGAAAAGTGAATGAATGAAGATAAGTGGCACTAGCCTAGCTGCCTGTTTTTTACCATCATACCTGTGGTTGTCATTTCTGTGCCCCACCCCCTCTTGCCTCCTGGCCTCTTGATGTCTAACAGGGGCCTGATTACTGTTGTAATCTGGTCCAAGAGAAGGAAAACAGTCTGTTCCAGCCCAGACAGGGATGCATCAAGCTTATTACTTGTGGCAGCCACCGGTATCTCCTCAGCTCTTCATGGGGGTGGGCACAGTAAAGAGCTGTCCACATTTAAGAGTTAGAAATTCTCCTCTCTGGAATTTATTTTCTTCATGAATAAGACTATATCTGAAAGTTGGGTTTTTTTTTGCATGAATTTTTGTAGGGTTCTGAGGCTTGGTTCTCTGGGAAAGTATACAAAGTTACCCCACTCCCCCACCCCCCACCCCCTGCCCCAAGCCAAAATTCTCTACAAGGTATCTTATGCACTGTGAAGGGCTGCACTGTGAAGTAACATATTCTCCATCCCAAAAGCAAGAAGGATTCTGGTGATGCTTGCTAATGGTATGCATTGACCCTGGTGATGCTCACTGATGTATCTATTGAAGAGTTACTATGTCTCAGGCTGTCAGGGGCTTTCCATGTAAATGGTCAGGCTGGTCCCTACCCTTCTCAGAACTAATATTCTAGTATAAAATGCATAGCTGTGAAGGTTATTCGAATTATTCAATGGCAACTGAAATCAAACCAAGGTACAGAAAGTCAGAGAGGCGAGAGAACACAGCATGAGCTGCCTGGCCACACCCAAAAGTCAGAGCAGCCAGCCTCTCTGAATCAAAAGCCTTAAGACCAAGAGCTGAAGAGTAAGTAATGTTAGCTAAAGAGTGCTCATGTGTGCACTGTGTATGCATGTTTTGGAGCATCCATCTGCTACAACTATATTCTGTATGAACACACCTTTGTGTGTATGTGTGTGTACTTGTACACATGTATATAACACAAGTGCTATGTGTATTTTTGCATGCGTATACAATGTATGTGTATTCAAAGACCTTACTGCCACAAGTATATCAGGCAGAAATACATGTGTCTTTACACAAGCATATGTATAAGCATGCGTGTACCTGAGCATGCAGTTTGCAAAGCGCATGTGCATGGGAGGTGTCCCAGTACATGAATGTCTCAGGTAGACAGCCTCAGATCAGCTTCCTCGGCCTTCCAACCTCAGCCATTGCCAAGAATAAGGCAGACTTCATGGTTTCTCCACATGGAGCAGTATTAGCGAACCTCTCTGGTTCATAGATCATTTCAGTAGGAACAGAGATAACTTAAGCTCCCCTGGTTTACTTATGTGACAGTTATCCTGCCAGATATGATGAAGGGTCTCCACTTTCTTCTCCTCCAAACCAGGGAGTATCTATGCTTATTTTGCAGAAGAAACAGATAGGGTGGGGCACACTCTGAGGGTTGCAGCCGTAGCTTGAACAGGTCTGTATGTTCCCCCCAAGCATGTGCTCTGATTCACTGAATTGTTTCCCATTACTAGTGCAAGGGACAAAGCAGGGACCTCTCCATACTCACTACTCCAATAACACCCACAGAGCAGCACTCGCTGAAAAGACTCCTGCGAAGTACCAGCCCTGTTCAGCTGTGGACTCACTGTGTGGGGCTGGGAAAGTCCCCAATGTTTTTTGTTGCCCTGGAAAGTTTCGCAGTCTCTGCCATTCTGCATGGACAGGCTAGCTCCACCACCCACACACTGCAGTCAGCTTACATAATCATGCAAAAGCGGTCTCTTCCTCTCTAAAATGAAGCACACAAGTGGCACACTCCCAACCACTGCAGAGGGATTAACTGAGCTCGTGACCTCCTGGTGCACGCTCCCATGTACATGGCCATCACTGAGGCAGAGAACCAACCAGCTACTGAAAGAGTCAGCTGGGGGAACACTGACTGACAGGCACTCCCATGCCTGCCTGCCTGCCTGCCTTCAACAACAGGGTGACCTTGGCTGAGGTTCACTTAGCTGTCAAACCTCACTCCCTTGTAAAATGGGAATTAAAACCAGGCCTACTTTTTAGGTTTGTTTGAAGAATAAATGAGAAAGTGCCCTAAGCACTCTACCACTGTCTCTATATAGTGAGAGAAATTAGAAACGAAGATTGGTGTATGGTTTTAGTGTATGGTATGGTGTAAGTTCAGAGCGTTGGGGGGAAACATGAAACATCTAGTCTGATCAAGTTTACCAGATATAGAATTACTTGTAAGTTTTTATTCTTAAAAAAAAAAAATAGTTGAGGAAAAACAAACCCACCAAACCTAGTTCCTGGTCAGTGTACAGTCAGCCCCCTTGGTTCTGAGGCCATCAGTTGATCGAATTTATTCTGGTGTTGGCTCACAGTTTGGCTAGGTTTATGGCCGTGACCATGACTAAGTGATTCATTCTTACGAAGAAAAAAATGACAATCATGGTCATATTCTAAATATTTGTACTATAGGAAATCAAACCTGCCTGACCCTCAGGGGTCACAAGGGCCACTTTCTGTCTCTAAGTAACTCATTCATTCCTCTATCTTGGGATTCTTGACCATCCATATCCCGATAGATAACTGGCACCAGCCAGGCTGGAGCTGAGGGATGGGACGAGTTTGTGAGCAGCTACGGCTCATTTAGAAGACACACCAATCAACACCTTGGGGCGGCAGGTATTCTTTCTCTGTGCAGGGTCCTGAAGAGAAGGCAAGCAATATTCTTGGTGCATCTTCCAGGGCACTGTGTCCTCACTAGGAGAGGCCCTAGGTGTTATCTCAGACAGAATACATTTTATAGTTGGGGCACAGGAGACACTGAGGTCACTAAACCCACTCAGCTATCACTGCCTTGACTCAAAAGTCCATGTGTCTCCTGCTAGGCTCATTCCTATTTCCTCCATGACACAGGACTCCATCCACCCCATCCCTGCTCACAGGTAACAGGAGGACCAAGAGGGCAGGCTCACCAACAACATCTGTCAGCTTTCAAGTGATTACTTATGTCAGGAGGGTTTAGTGTCAACACCCCCACTTAATATTCTAAAACAACCTTAGCATACAGGTCTTCATTCTTCATTATCCCGAGTAACAGAAGAGAATACCAATGCTCAGAGAGGGAAAGGAAATTACCCAAGGTAACACAGAAATGGCAAGCTGACCTCAAGCCCAGGCAGTGCAATTTCCTCACATCAGGATAGAAAACACTGTCAACCAGTCTTCCTGGGTTCACTCGAACTGGCCAGGATCTGATACCTGAACCCTAGAGGGAGGAAGCAGGGGGATGCCGAGGAGCCTTGGAGCCTAGTGCTAGAATGGGTACCGAGTAAGGCAAGCTCAAGGGAGAGGAGGGTGGATAGAGGAGAAGAGCTCCCAGTGTTGGCCCTAGAGTCTGTGACAGCACAGTGCCATGTGACATGAAATAAACCATTCTCTCCCTATTAGCGAACACCAAGTTGCCACTGGGCCCAGGGCCTGGGAATCCAGAAATCCCAGGATTACATCGTGGCTCTGCATCATGACAGAATGATTTTTCACGGCAACTGCACAGAGAAAGCACCAGTTTCCTCCCACAGAGAATGAGCAGAATTGCGTGTGTTTCCTTGCACCACTGCAGAAACTAAATTAATTAATACAGGAAAGACTGTCAGAACAGCGCCTCACTTGTAGTGAGCTCTGTGTGTGTGTGTGTGTGTGTGTGTGTGTGTGTGTGTGTGTAAGACAGAGTATTTCTGTGTAGCCCTGGCTATCCTGGAATTCACTCTAGACCAGCTTAGCCTTAAACTCAGAGATCTGCCTGCCTCTCCCTTCTGACTGTGGGACTAAAGGGATGCATGCACCGCTACCACCTGGCTATACACATTTTTTTTTTTTTTAATTATAGAAGCTACAGGTAAAAGAAGGCTGAACATTAAAATTAAAACACAATACCTAACATAAAGTGGCTTTTTGTTCTGTTTTATTTCATTCAGACAAGCTTCCTGTTATGTAACACAGATAGCCTTGACTTCATAAAGCTCTTGTGTCAGCCTCCACAATATTAGGGTTATAGGTCTATGCTACCATTCCCAGCCCCAAAGTGACGTTAATAAACTGTATTAGTTTCTGCCATGTGAATGAAAATGATTCAAGACTGGTGCATATCCCCAGGAGCCTTTCTTTCCCTCTCCCACCATTTGACATATTACCAATGTCTTCCCTTGTAACCCAAGATGGCCGCCACAGTTCCACACACCACACCCCTAACAAAGTTACACCCAGAACCAGAAAGGAGGAAATAAAGAAATCTTTCTTACACCTAAATTGCCATCTTATAAAATAAGAAAATATCTCCCAGAAGCCTCTGAGAAAACTCCTTTTCTGTCAGTAACCAGAGCAGGCTCATGGGACCGCCTTCAGCTACCGTGGAAGGGAAGACTAGAAAAGTAGGGTTCTGGCATTTTCCATCACAATCTAAGGTTGGACTCCTGGGCAGGGGAGGCAGAGGAAAAGGAGTGGGTGGATGGGCAGCCCCTGGCTGCAGGATCTTCCTGAGGAGAAAAATGAGAGCTGAGAGCAGAGCATAGAAGCCCAATGGAAGAGAGCCACCACACAGGTTCCAGACAGCATTCCCCTGAGGGACAACAGGAATAAGTCAGAGCCTGCAGGTCAGACCTAGAGACAGAAAAGCGAAAGACAATAGGCTCGAACAGCCCAGATCTTACTCATGGCTATGGTAGGCAGGCTAGGGGGAAAAAGTACAGTATCTCATGACCCTGACCAGTAACGATGACATTGTGTGACCCGCTGACAACTCAAGGTCTAGAGAGCCAGGACTGCCAATTTTCCCCTCTCATCTTGAAGCTATTTTAATGGATTACAGAGGTAGACGAAAATGTCTGTTTAGAAAATCGCTTAATGTGGCTCGGTCTGGTAGCACAAACCTATAATCCCAGCACTTGGGAGGCAGAGGCAAGAGGATCATGAATCTGAGACCTTGACAGAAAAAAAAAAGGGGGGGGAAGGTCACGGAGGGGAGAGAAGGAATGGGAGAGAGCACGCCTAGTCAGGCTGCTTGACAGTGAAGGGTTAGCTCGTCAGTCATGCTAATTCAAGAGTGTGTGTATGTGTGAGTGTGTGTGAGTATGGTGGAAGTGTGTGAATGTGTGTATGTTATTGTGTGTACATGTGTGTATGAGTGAGCATATGAGTATATGAGAGTGTATGTGAGTTTGTGTGAGAGTGTGAATGAGTGTGTACATGAGTGTGTGAGTGTACACATAAGTGTGTTTGTGTGTGTGTGTGAGTGTGTGAGAGAGTGTGTACATGAGTGTGTGTGAGTATGTGTTTGCATGTGTGTGTGAGTGTGTGGTTATGAGTGTGTGTGAATGTGTTTGAGTATGTAAATGTGTATAAGTATACATGAGAATGTGTGTATGACTATACATGAGTATGTGTGAGTGTGAGTATGTGTGAGAGCATGTATGTGTGAGCTTGAGTGTATGAGTGTTTGAGTATATGTGAGTACATGTGAGTGTGTGTATGTATTTTCCAGTGCACATGTATGTGCATGTATACATACATGTATGCACATGGGTGTGGAGCTTAGAAAAGCATCTCTCAAGTGTCATTCCTTAGTAGGAACTCAGTGTGTGAGTCTACTGTGAACCACCTTATTTTTGAGACAGACTTTCTCACAAGCCTAGAACTTGCCAACAGGGCTAGGCAGCTGGCCAGCAGAGCCCACAGATCTTCCTGTATCACTTCTTCCCCGGTACACAGGATTACAGGCACACACCATGTGCCCAGCTTTTTTTTATATGGCTCCAAAAAATCAAACTCTGGTCCCTGTGCTTGCATGGCAAGTACATGATGGCAAGGAAGGCAGAGGAAAAGGAACGGGTGGATGGTCAGCCCCTGTCTTCTAACCCAATAAAATCAATACTGTCTTTCCATAAAGGTTCAGATGGTAAATATTTTAGGGTAATGGAGTAATATGGCCTCTACCCTCACTGACTCTTAATAGACAGTGGCAGGTGAATGGGCTGGATACAACTCAGTTTTCTGCAAGCAGGTAGGAAGCTGGTTTGCGGCCCTGGGTGGTATTACAGTCCTTGTTCTATACAGCAAGTTACATGAGACAACAGCCTAGGTCAAGGCACTCATATTCCACTGTCTATGGATATTTACTGGGGCCGTTAAGAAGTGAAGTGAGCTGAGGGAGGAGGCTGTGGCATGTGAGGAACTCATGACTCATGGAAAGGAGTCAGTTACAAACACCAGGGTTAGATCCTACCGCTTTTCACGTACAGATGGAATCTCCTGCTTATTGGGCATTTAAGATTTTAAACCCAGGAGCCTGTAGAAATGGCTCAGAGATTAAGAACACTAGCTGCTCTTCCAGAGAACCCATCAGTGTTCAATTCCTAGCACCCACATGATGGCTCACAAGCCTCTAGAATGCCAGTTCCAGGGAATCCAGCATCTTCTTCCAGCCTTCCTGGGCACTGAATGCACATGGTACTCAGACACTGATGAAGACAAGGCTACCATACACATAAAATACAATTAAAGTATTTATAAAAATACTTTAACTCTGGTATAGATCATCTGATGGCCAGGGCAGCTTGGAGGCAGTCAGTCTGTGACCTCTGGCCCAGAAGATCGTTCTTCCTGAGTGACACATCCAAGTACACATGATACATCTGAGTGGCAAGATCCAGGAAACTTAGCACGTTGCTGGTCTGAGCTTTGCTAATGGAATGTCTAACTGCTACCAAGCTGCTTTAAATCCAGGCACAGGAGAGGAGCCATTCGGCTGTGCCTAGGGTGTTCTGCCTCATTCGTCTCTGCTTTTCCACAAGCAGTGGTGCCGTCCTTACCTCAGATTCTGGGCAGCAGCCGTAGCACAAACCTTTGCCTCAGAGAAGCGATGAGATCACTTAATCGGCAACCCATAATACCACAGAGACAACAACTTAACCAGTTTCTGGCTTCCTCAGGCCCAAACACTAATTCCAAGGCTCCAACACTGGGTACAGTCATCCTGTGGGCTGTTGGTTCCCAGCCCAATGACATATAATAAAATCTGCTGATGCTGAAGCCTCTTATATAAAATGTAGTGTTTGCATGTAAGCTACATTCATTCATTCCTTGACATAACTCACATCATCAAAGATGAATTCTAATGCCTCATGCAGTGTAAATGCCAAATGGCTCTATTATTCAGGGAATGGTAAGATACAAGTATTGGTTCATGCTTAGAATAGACCCAATGCCATTTCATGTTTTCACACTGTGTTTGAATCCACAGATGCAGAGCCCATGTGTACTGGCTAGTTTTGTCAGCTTGCCCAAGCTAAAGGCATCTGAGAGGAGAGAAACTTAATTAAGAAATGCAAGCCTGCAGAGCATTTTCTTAATTAGTGATCAATGTGGGAAGGCCCAGCCCACATTGTGCCACACTGGGCCTAGCCAATGTGGGTGGGGTCATCCCTGAGCTGGTGGTCCCGGTTCTATAAGAAAGCAGGTTGAGCAAGACATGAAGAGCAAACCAGTAAGTCGCACCCTTCCATGGCCTCTGCATCAGCTCCTGCCTCCAGGTTCCTGCCCAGTTTGAGTTCCTGTCCTGACGTCCTATAATGTGGAAGAGTAAGCCAAAGAAACCCTTTTCTCCCACAAGATGCTTTGCTCAGGATGTTTTATCATAGCAGTATTAACTCTGACTAAGACACCACGATACAGAGGCTGACTCTGTCTCTACAGAGAGATTAATATTCCCAGCAGCATGAAAGGCAGAGCAAGGCACAAAGCAAAAGGACTCTGGTCAGACATCTTCTGGGAACAAAGATTTTGTAAGCTGTGTCCAACAGCAGACATACCGCCAAGCTGCAAACAGCTCAACCTGTGACACCCTGTCCTTGTCTGTCTCTCAGCCAGTATCTTCACCTATCGGCTGAATTCTTCAACTATCCTACGTATTCTGAGAACTGACAATACCCTGAGTTACTAAGAGTTGACTATAGCTCCTGACTGGGCTCTCTGTGGTTCTACTTTTCCCCTGTTGGCTGTTGAGCTCCTTAGTATAAAAATGAGCTGACCTGCCTCTTTCATTCTTGATAAATATGCCTGCTTTCTGACCCTCCAAACTCTTCTCTCCCTCTCCCTATCTTGTGTTTCAAGGCAGAGTCTAGCTATGTAGCCCAGGCTGGACTTGAGCTCTGATTCTCCTCCCTTAGTATCCAGAGTGTTGGGATTTATAGGTGCCCATACAGGTATAGGACAACGTCTAATCTTTCACTCTGAAATTAGACAGTGAAATACTTCCCAAAGCTGTCATAGAGTCTTGCTTGGTGCAGACCTTTGGGGCTGCCTCCCAAAACCCCCTAAAATATACAGAAACATCTGTCTCACCATTCAAGTTCAAGTTTCTCCCATGTGGTCTCTAGGTTTCTCCAAGAGATTGTCTTGTGGTACAGGCTGGAGCTGAAGATGAGGACAGTATAGGGGAGAGGCGTTTACCTTAGAGTACAGGGACATTCTGCATCAGCCTGGCTCAGTTTGAACCAGTACTGTGCCCTGCTGTAGACACAGCCAACAGACAGTAGATGGGGCAGGGCAGGGGGGTTTGAAGCGTCAACACTGACCAATTTCAAAGAAGCTAGAAAAGAACTGATGAGATAATCTAGAATCCTCAGTATCAAAACTTCCTGGAATGATGCCCATAGGCTCCTATACTATGCAAATGGTCAAGTTCATAGGCCTTGAAGTCAGACACACCAAAACTGGCAGGGTCACACAAAGACTCTAGCTAAAAGGCAGTTTACTGTGATAAAGAGAGAGTTACATGGGACCACGCATAAATGGGAAGAAGAAGCTCAGTGCATGCTGGAAGCTGACTGCCACAGAAGCTGCTGAGAGTCTGGCCCTAACACCAGAAGGGCAGTCGCTATGTGTTGAGGCTTTCTTCTGCTCTTGCTTGAGAAGCCGAAGATTTCCTAGTGCAAAGAGAACAATTCTAACTGAGCCTTCACTTATATTCTCTGGGAGGAGAAAGTTCCAGGCACCACAGAAGAAAGGGTTGGAATCCTGGTTCCTCTGCTCCTTCACAGAGAAAGATCCCCTCTAGAACACGCCTGCAGAAGCAATACTGAGGCTGTTTCCTGTGGAATCAATGCCTGGAATTGGGACAGCATCCTCTGGGAGATTCAGGAGTTTTACTAGTTCTCTTTGAAGCTCTGCCACCAGGGGATCCAGCAGCAAATACCTGGAGCTGATCCCAAGAAGGATATTGCACAAAGTCTACTCACGTCTCTATACAGCAGAGACAGTCTCTAGTGCACTCTATAAAAGCAATCACCTGTCCTTAAAAAGTTATTCACTAGTGAGCTAGAGGAATAATTAGAAGGCAGGACATCTGGCAAAGAGAGAGAGAGAGAGAGAGAGAGAGAGAGAGAGAGAGAGAGAGAGAGAGAGAGAAATTCTGGGTTCGAGTCAGGCAAGGGAAGATTCATCCAGACATAAAGGAAGATGGTTGCATAAAACTGAGAACCAGATAACCAGGATAATTGAGTTACAAGCTGGGTGAAACATACCAAAGCTATTGGCCTTGACATTTATTCATATATAAGAAGTCTCAAGAGTTGTGTTAGGGAACTTATGTGCAGGTGGGGAAAACCTCAGCTACCTATACCAACATCCTCAGTGCTGTCCTCTCTGACCCCAGCAGACTGGGTAATTTTAGGTCCTGGCACTCGCACTCACTCACACATTTTGATCAGGAGAGGGTTGGAGGTGCCCAGTCTCAGACACTTTTACCTCCTCTTCATATTTCTACTAGGTTCAGATCAATGTCCTTAAACCCTCATGCCAAACTCCAGACCATATCCCAAAGAGGGCACAGGGAAGGATGTACACTCCATCACCCCCAGTTGGTAGCGTCTTTGCTGCTCTGAAAAAGTCAGGGTCTAAAGGCATGTGTGCTTCTCTTGAGGCACTTTTGAACTTCTGAAGCAATGATGCAGAGAGGCTATTGGAAAGTTGATGGACAACGGTCTCCCCAGTCAACTCCACCATACCTTAAAGAACATCCCTAGACTGATGGAGAACAAGTCTAACACAAGGTCTCCGCACTCTTTTTTACCTCCATTTTGATATCATTGCTTAAGAGCACTCGTCTTCCACTTGGACACTTCTAGCCCCTCCCTATAAAGTGGTCACTTTGGCCATACACTCATCGACACCCATATACTGAGACCCACCGTGATCCAGTTTCTAGCTTAAATAGTAGAAGGACTGCTTTCAGCGGCGCACATTGTCTTGATTCATCACCGCAGTGGATCTGTCACATGTCTCTTTAAAATAACCGTGTATGCTGCCAAGCCACTAGAAACGGGAAAGCCTGTCTCTGTGTTTGTTGCACAGGGTTCAGCTTCCAATTCACATTTCCTGGGATTATGCTTTGTTCTCAGAAAACTTAATTAGTTGGTCTAGAGTGTTCCCAGCATGTGTGGTGTTTATTTGTAGAGATGCTATAAGCATGTGTAAAGTCAAGTGAAATATTTAAATTCTGGGCATAGAAAAAAGTATCCTTTGGTCTGGCTAGGGTTATATATCTCAGATTGTAATAATTTCCTCTTTGTTTTCAGCATTTGGGGAAGCAGCTAAATGTGCTGTTCTTTCCTTCTGTGAAAATACTGAAAGTTAGCTTTTCTTATCTACTGCTTCTGTGACCCCACCCGACCTCCAAAAGAAACATTAACAATGACCCAACAGCTGGGATAGAAGAAGAGGCAGAGACTTTAAGTGAAAAATGCTCATAAGCCCCGTCTCCTTCCCCCATCCAAAGGCAAGGCTGGTCCTTGAACATGAGGTAAAGGGATGAGAAACCCAATTTCTACCTCTCTGTCCCCTAACTCCAGTTCCAAAGGCAACAGCTCTCCATTACTACTAGAAATCGGAGCCAACCAGGGCCAGTGGGGAGAGGAAAGAGAACACAGACGCATCTCACTGAGAGTCAGTGATGCTCCAACCTGAGAAGACCACAGGCCCCTCACAGACTTCCAAGCCAAGAAAGCTCAACGGACCATTGTTACTGGGAAATCTTTTCATCAAGAAGGCCCCCTGCAGGACCAGCTGTTTGGCTGTGCTTAAACTGTCATTTAGCCAAGACAGCTTGGTGGCACGCCCGGCGCCAAAATCTGTTTAAAACATTTGAACCCAACAGCCAGTCAGTTTAAAAATACTCCGAACCCAAAGCCAGTAAGATTTGAAAAAAAGAGAAACTGACAATCAAACGGTGAACACGGTCATTGATTTGCTCATCTGCTTATAATTCAAAGCCCGCCTTTTCCCAGAGAGGAAACTGTTATAACACAGTATGTTCCACCGAGTCATGCAGGCACTGACACCCATCAGAATCATGGATTGAGCTCCAGGTAGGCCACCCACTACAGCAGACATTTCAGATGTACAGGTTTACGTTGCAAACAACTTGGTGACATCCAGCGAGTGCTGTGGACTCAGATAAGGACACTTGTCCTTCCAGGTGTTCACAGCTGGAAGGAGAGTGAGCAGAGGCCACTTGACCCTGGTTTTCTGAAAGCCCATCTGTCCCTGGATACTACCCCCACTATTTTTGTCACATGTTGATAGCATATTCATGTATTCCTTTGAATGTTCTCACCCATACAAACGCATTTGTTGTATGAGAAAACGTTACACGACTCCCATAACTTCACTGCTTGTAAGTAAAAGGCAACCTATAAAGAGAAATACTGTACCACAAAAACAAAGCAGGTCACGTTTTCCCTTAGCTTGATGCTTGCAGCTCCAGGAGACCCTGAGACCGAAGATCATAGTTACTTTGCAACAAGCATGGTGCATGATAGCTCAATTAATAAAGCACTTGCTAAGCACAAGTATGAGGAACTGAGTGTGAATCCCTAGCACCCTTGTAGAGAGCCAAGTGTGATCATACACACCTGTAATACCAGTACTGAGGACGTGGAGACAGGACGAACCCTAAAGTTTGATAGCCATACAGTCTAATAGGCAAGCCCCAGATCTAATGAAAGGCCTTATCTGAAAAAAAAATTGGGGGGATGGGGAGGGTGGTGATCAAGAAAGACATCTGACATCAAGCTATGGCCTCCCCATACAAAAAAAAAAAAAAAAAAAAAAAAAAAAAAAAAAAAAACCATCCTCGCAAACGTAAGGTGGTGACTGCATCAGCTCCGCACAGGCTGTCTCCTAAATTGGGAGCATTGAAGAGTTTAGCCAACAGGTATAACCTTCTACAGCATGATTCAGTGTTTTTAATACACGACAAACATCATGGGGCTAAAACCCCATTGTTCAAATCCCCTCATTATGCAAAAGTTGCTGGAGCCCAGAGGCACACAGCTCTGGATCAAGGTCATGTGCCAATGTGAACAGCAGAAAAAAAAAAGTTTTTGGTGTTTCTAGACCAACACATCCTGCTACACGTGGCTGCAAATCACCCAAATAATATCTGAATACAATTTTTGCTTGCCCTTTTCTTTACCACTAGTCTTGACTCATTCTACTTTCTAATAAAAGCCCTAATCCAAACTGGAAGAGGTAAGGGTGCATCTTGGTAATAAAGAAGGGAAATGTTTATTTCTTCCGTCTACTCACATGCCCTGTGCCGTAGTCCTTACAAGAGAAGCAGCCACTGAGATGCTAAGAAAAGTACAGCTTGTAGAGGCTAAACCCACACTGTAAGCAGGATGCCCAGGTAACTTGGTACAGTAGAGCGGGGGCTGGGACTCGTGGTCCCCTGAAGCCCCTCATTCGTTTAGCAGGTTCAGCATCTTCACCACCAGTCATCCACGTCTCTAAACCAAGCTTGGCAGATAACGAAGGGACCTCCTTTCCTACATAAGAGGGTCTCCTACAGTTTGCATGCTCAAATGTACCTCAGTCATGGTTTCCAGGGAAACAAATGAATGTCAGGTTACATACAGCCCCCAGCCTGAAAAGGTAGCAATGCCCTGGTGAAGAGCTGAGTCAGGTTTTCTGTGCTCCTCTTCCAGGTCAAGGGAAGGGAACAGATGAAGGCAGTAAATGAAACCTGGCCACTCTATCTCTTTTCTTTGGAGTTGGTACAGGAGAATCACAGGACTCTTTAGAGAGTCTAAAATCCACATGTTCTAAGGGTGACTCCAGTTCTCCCAGCCTCCAAGTAGGATGCCTGCTTGGCCTCCCAGGCTAGACTGCACTGCCCTAACTTATTTGAGCATCAGGATACTCCCAGGCTGGTGCCCACAAACACCCATGAGCAAAGAGAAGGGGCTCTTGTTCCCAATGTGGAACAGGCAGTACTTCCTCCCATGCAGCTGGCGTTTCCGCAAATAGAACAGGATTTGAGCAAACGGCTTTCACTGGGCCTGAGCTGGCAGGAAAAGTTGAGTGTGGCTCAAGGTTTCATTAGAGTTGATGACTCAGACCCTCACTCTCGCTTCCTCATCCTTTGTGGCTCCAACTCTTTCCCAGTTGTCATGCTCAACTGTCAGATTCCCTCTGCCAGGACCTGTTTTGCCAATGTCTGGTATCCTAGCAGCTCAGTCTCGCTTGGGAAAGGCCACGCCCCGTCCTCCTTTCCTCTTAGGTCACCTGCACTCTGCTCCAGATTCTATTTTGAAATTGATTAGGTCTTGATCGACAATGAACACGGGCCCATTTCCAGAACACCTCCTGCCCGCCTCTGCCTTCATTTGGGAGAGCTGAACACTGATGTTGACCTGAACCAGAGGCAGGGTGTCTTCTGACACTGTTTGCAACTTTGTGGACTGATGCTAAGTTGCTCTCAGAATCAGTTGGAGGAAAGTGTGTTCTGAGGGCTGCTGATTCAGCAAAGATTTCCTGAGACAGGCTGCATTCAACTGGCTCCATTCCCCAAATCTTCATCTCTACCACCAACAACTCTTTGGAAACATTTATTAATTATTTGTCTGGGTGCATGCACGTGCACACAAGCCAGAGAACTTAGGTTGAGGTCAAAGAATGAGCTGGGGGAGCCCATTTCCTCTTTCCACCATTTGAGTCCCAGGGACCAATTCAGGTCACTCATCTTGGCAGCAAGCACTTTGCACACTGAGACATCTTGCCAGCGTCCTCTGGCCATCATTGAGGAAGCCAAGAACTGTACTTGGGCTGCAGATACAGAAAGTTCAATTCATCCCAGGGTGGAAAGGACCACAACTGAGTTTTTCTTAGGCACTGATGGAATCTCAGAGAGAGAAGTGAGCCCTTGATTGAGCTCCTGCCCCACCCCCAGCTTCTTCACTGAGCTAGATAGCACTGCCCATCAACTGCTAAAGGTCTTCCCCAATCACCTAGCCCCTCCATCTATAGACTCTATAGTCCCATAGACTCTCCATCTATATCCCAGCAGGACTTATTATATAGCCTTTCCTCCCAAGAAGCAAAACCTCACCATCTGGCATGTCTTCATTATTTGGTTGTGTGTTACATGTTGCCTGGTTCACCAAAGCAAAATATAATCTGTACATGTAAGGTCTTTGGATCTGTGTCCACCACTGAAGCCTCAATATGTAAAGTGTGTATGTGGTGGCTGGGGTGGGAGTGGATAGCATTCATGGAGAAATGGCATAGACTCCATAAGGATGTAGCTTTAAGAAGCACAAAGGTGAACAATTAACAGGTGAGCATTGTTCATACAAAAGCAGAAAGTGTTAAGGAGCAGTTGGAGAGTGAATTGAAGGGTTGAGGGCTTCAGTGGAAGCTAGACAGGCCCTGGTGGAGATTTTCGGGCAGTAACTTTGACAGTTTCTTCTTTCCTACATAACTCTTATTGAAACCTAATCCCTTAATTTGCATGCTGATGGTATTTGGGGGTGGTGCCCTCAGGAGGCAATTAGGATTAGACCGGGTTAGTGGGTGGGGTTCTTTGTGATGGGACTGGCAATGTCGTAAGAAGAAGAAGGACTTGGGCTGGCACCCCCTTGCTGCCTTGCCATGTGATACCTTCGGTCACATTTTGGTTGAGGCCAAGGTCTTCACCAGATGTTAAGCAGATGCTGCCTTAGACCCCCTAGTCTCCAGAACTATGAGATAAGTGAGCAGCAATTCTTAACAAATTGCCTAGTCTCCTGTAGTTAATTATGGCCGAAAAAAATCAGACTAAGATTAGCAGTGACAAGATCATCAGCTAAACCCAAAGGAGATCGCAATCTTGTTTCACAAGAGATCCTCTGCCTACATAATGAGGGAACAGGGGAACTGCTGGGCCGCCTCCTAGGCTCAAGGGCAACACCCTTATTAATACCATCCTGACTGCTTAGTGATCAACACGGGGCAAGCATTTCACAAGTACCATCTCGTTTGACCTTCACGTTTTTAGATCTCTTATCTCCCTTGCTTGGCAGATGAAGTCGTGCAGACATAAAGAAGCAAATTATTTGCTTGGAATCTGCTAAATGGAATTTAAACTTCAAAGGTCCATCTTTACAGCCTCCAAATCCAAGACTGAAGAGAGTTTTCTGATGGTTCACGAAAAGATACCCACGATGGAATGTTCTGGATACTTTGCTATGCCTTATTATCCCACATGAGCCCATAGGGAGGCCCGCTACAGAATACCATCCTGCCTGGATAAGATGTGGTGTTTGCTTCCTATTCTCTGATACCTCCATTCTGGAGACATTCCTTGCAAAGGTGTATGTGGCGGTCCCCAATTAACTTCCTTGGGTCTCAATTTAATGCCTTGAGTATCATTTTATCCAGTGACTGATCTCTGTCTTCAAGGTTATTCCAGAAAAGTAGGAAAATAAGAAAAGTACCAAAGGCAGACTGGAATCTATGCTAAGGAGTTTCTATACAAAACATCTGCCAGTCCCTCCGCTGGCTGGACAGTATCCTTAGAGTAAAGACGATCTGGGTTCTCCCAGATCATCCTTCATATCCCCTGAGTGGCTTCAGAGACGTTTCTTTTTTATGTCAAATTTCTCTCCATTGGGCTCCCAAAGCAACCCCACCTCTTTCATATTCTCTCTCTCTCTCTCTCTCTCTCTCTCTCTCTCTCTCTCTCTCTCTCTCTCGGCTCACACCCCAGCAGCACTCTCTTATTTATATGGGTGATTATCTGCTTAACATCTGGCTTCCTCGATAGAAAGCAGGCTCCTTGAAGAGAGGACATGTCTGCTTTTCCTCAGCATGGCAGTCTCAAGGCTCAGTGCAGTGCATGTTCAGACCAGCTGTCTGGCAAACGGAGGCTGAGTGAATAAACACTGAGGTAGAGTCAGGAGGCGGTTACTGAAGAAGGACGGGGACGGCTATTTAATCCCTTTAATATCCTCGTGTACAATTTGTGTGACATCTGTTTTATGTCCTCTTTGCAAGACCATGAAATAAAACTAAGTGCTTTGTAAATCATTAAAGGCTATACCAATTGTTTCTAATAAGGATCCAGAGGCTGACTGAGTCTGTCCCTAGGACTTCTAGCACTTTCCAGAAAGCCAAGATCCAGATCTGAAGCTGATGTGATCAAGAAGGATTTTATGTGCTCTCCGTGTTTGAGTTCAGTGGCCATAGTAACCTGAAAATTTGGTCACTACCTTGTTACCAAGGACAGCCACCTCCTGGAGAAGCCATAACTAAACTGGAGTGTGGGCTGTGATCTTTGCAATTAAGCCTAAGGGCTCATGATTATTGTCAGAACAGATAGTCTGCATGAGTTCATGATCTGGAAAGGAAAAGTTAGACACCAAGAGGCACATCTGAGTCTCAGCCTCTGAGGAAGGGGATGCTCTGATGAGTGACTAGCTCCTGATATAGTAATGTAGCTGCCAGAGTAAACTTATCAACTTCCCAGGGAACTTTATCAACCAACTCCACCTATATTCAATTAGTGTCAGGCAGTGTCATTAGCAACCTTCTCTACTGACTGAGCCAACCCCTGATTTCCATAGACCTGGTAGGAAGAACCCCAGATTTTAAGAAGGAAAGCTGGATGCGAATTCTGAAAACAAGCTACCAAGAGTTAAGTACATGCTTTGTGTCAAGTACATGATACCACAGTGTCCTGCACTGCCTGAGCAGTCTTTGAAGAGAAGCCACTCCCTTTTTATAAATAAGGATGGAAGTCCACATACCCACCTAGTGTGACACAACTCAAATGTAAGCTAAGTTCTGCCCACCTGTCCTCAAAATGTAAAACAAACAAACAAACAAAAAAAACCACTAATAGGGTAACCATGGAGATCAAATCTAGACAGGGGTCATTGTCATGCAAGGTTCAGCTCCTCAGACCAGCAGTGTTCATAGCACCTTAAAGCTTGTTAGGCATGCAGAATTTAGAATCCTGTCCCAAACAATTGAATCAGAATCTGTGTTTATTCCCAGATGATGTGCATTCATATTAAAGAGCTGAGATCCTCAAGTGTAGAAGTCTATTAGTATGGAGATATAGCTTATGGCATGGGCACCTGCCTCATTACCATCTTCTTCATTAGGTTAGCAAGAGTCCATTATTCTAATCACTTTGAGACCAGTCCTTCTCAACATTAAATAAATACAGATCAACTAAGGGTTTTAACAGAGTGCAGATTCTTAATGGCGGATCCTGAGTAGCCTTCAGAATCTGTACTCTTGATATATTTCCAGATGCTGAATGGGTGGCATAGATCATGTTCTCTATAATGGACTGAATGAGATAATATGCAAAGTAAATATGAGATTGCCTTAGTCAGTGTTCCATTGCTATGAAGAGATACCATGACTAAAGAAACTCTTATAAAAACAAACATTTTAATTGAGGCTGGCTTGCAGGTTCAGAAGTTTGGTCCATTATCATAGTGGGAAGCATAGCAGTATGTAGGCAGGTGTGGGGCTGGAGGGGCTGAAAGTTCTACATCTTGATCCAAAGACAGCAACAAGAGATTGGCTTCTGCAGGCAACCAGCAGAAGGGTCTCTTCTGCACTGGGTGGAGCTTGAACATGGGTCCTCAAAGCCCATGCCCACAGTGATGCACTTCCTCCAATAAGACCACACCCACTCCAACAAGAGCACACCTCTTAATAGTGCCACTTCCCATGGGCCAAGCATATTCAAACCACCACAGAGACCTTACACTTAGGCTGCCCTTAGGGAACCAACACCTCTAATAGGTCACATCTGGGGGCAGTGACTGCAATAAGGGACAGCACCTCTATTAGGGCACACATAGGGCTAGAGGTATGTCTGACCTCCTTTGGTCTTAGCACCTTGCTGTCAATCTTAGTTGAATGAGTTAATTCCAGTCAGAGCTCACTTTCCCCTGCCTAACAGTGGCTAGCCCAGTCAGTGGCTTCTAGATACAAAACCCCCTACATTACACACAAGACCCTCAGAGTCCTACTGACCTGGCTCTTTCCTACCTAGCCTTTCTACTCCACTCCGTTCCCAGCGCCTTTCCCATTTCTCAAACACTGAGCCTGCTTGGTACCTGCTCTCCTCCCAGCCTGGATTGCCCTTTCTCTTGCGTATACAGAGCTGGGTTCGCCTTGCCCTTCATAGCTTAATTCAGATTTCACCTCCTCAGCTGGTTGCCCCTGACTGACCTATCTAACCTGATACATCTGTACCCCACCCCAAAACTACCATGCAGCCCTTTCTTTCTTAATTACAGCCATTATTAATTTTAAAATATTTTTAATTATGTGCTGTTCCTACAATCTACCCTCGGATTCTTTATGGAAGCATTGACGTCATCTATTAGCCCTGGTACACATTAGGTGCTCAGTAAATAGCTATGGAGGAATGGGTGGTTTAACATATTTGCATCTGGTGCAGAACTAGGGGAAGGAGAAACTGAGTACCATGGAAAGGAAGAAGAGCAAGCCATAGATGCAGTTGGAAATGGTGTTAAGTTCGCTCTAAAGACTGGAAAGGGTTTTCCAACAATGGTAGTCAGGCGACTGCCCGGAACAGTGTGGGCAAGCCTAAAGGCTCGTGAATAGTGCACACAGCTACCCTGTGGAGACTGTCTCTCTGTTTTGTATTTAGGTTCCTGCCTCGCCCTTGCCTCTGGGCAGGACAGCCCATTTTAGGTGTAGCAGGTTGGCAGGAAGTAGGATGAGGTCATTGCCTTTCTCAGGAAGATTTTTGTCACACTTTATCACCCCAGAGGTGACCAGCCTTCTGAGGTCAGACAAGAGGCACCAGGAGGGGACATGCAGATCTAGAACCTTCCACCAATGTTTGTCCAAAATCATACAACCAACCAGAGCAACTCACAAACACAGAGTCCCACAGACTCTCTAAGCATAGTTACTTCTGCTCCCCAACCCAGGCAGTTAGAGTCTAAGTAAAAGGGGTGTCCTATACTGGGAAGCACCAAGGTGGACAATGGGTTGTTTACCACACACTCAGTGAAGGAGGTCATTTACCTTACACCAGGCCTTGCTCCTGTCCTCCGGTATTAGGCTGACAGAGTATTTTGGGCACCAGTACATTTAGGGAACTGGATAGCTCTGTGTGCCTCTAGGGCTCCCTGGAACCATGTTAATAGTGATTTTAAAGTTCTATCTACATAAGCCAAGGCTTCAAGTCAACTCAGGCCAAAGTTATAATAGCAATGAGTAAATCAGTAATAATAATTAATAATATTTGTTAACTATGTAATACGCAACAATTAATGAAGTGTCTATTTGAGAAAACACACTGCTCACTTTGTCCATAGTTCTGTTGGCTCCTGAGGATCCCAGCCAGGAAGAAGTGGGTGGAATAGGCCCTTTCTCCTCCTCACACTCCTCTACTATATCACCTTGGAAAACTTTGCAGCTATAAAAACTAATTAATGGGATGGCAAAGTGGCTCACTGAATAAAGGTGCTTGCCACAAAACCTGGCAACCTGAGTTCGAGTCTCAGGACCCACATAGTGGGAGGAAAGAACCAACTCCTTCAAGTTATTCTTGGGTGTTCATACACATACCATTGGCATGTGAGTTCTCTCTCTCTCTCTCTCTCTCTCTCTCTCTCTCTCTCTCTCTCTCTCCCTCCCTCCCTTTCTCTCTCTCTCTCTACACACACACACATAATAATAATAATAAAATAATTTTAAATGGATAAGGATTCATTTAAACATACATTTTATTTAAAATATGTTTTACTCAGCAGAGATAGTCCAAGAAGATGAAGACCTGAGAAGACCTGACAGGGTGGTTCAGTAAGTACAGGCACTTCCTGCCAAGCTTGAGGAACTGGGTGTCATCCAGAATTGAATAAAGTGGAGCTGACTCCTGCAAGTTGTCCTCTGACCTCCATAGAAACATGTACATGTATACACATACAAATAAATAAATGTTTAAAAAGATTTAAAAAAGAATATACAGAATTCTATACTTTCAAAACAGTGGGAAAATATGTCATAGGTAGTTTGTACATGTAGAAATTTCCCTGGAAGAATGCACAAGAAACTAATTTTTAAAAAATACTGCCTATCAATACAGAGGATAGAGGCAAGAAAAGGAGCTGAAAGATTTTTCTGTCCGTGTGTTTAACTTTGATTCAGGAACTATGAAGATGCATTATATGTTCATGGAGATTGTTTAGTACACTTTTAAGGTAAAAATGAGTTATTCTGTTAGAACCATGTGACAGGTTGTTTCAGCAGGTCGGTTTAAGTGGCTTTCTGTTACTATAACACAATTCTTAAGATTGTC
Source organism: Arvicanthis niloticus (assembly GCF_011762505.2). Lineage (NCBI taxonomy): Eukaryota > Metazoa > Chordata > Mammalia > Rodentia > Muridae > Arvicanthis > Arvicanthis niloticus. Next base: position 26,899,537 of record NC_047671.1, read on the forward strand.
AACTTAAAAAGAAAGAAGATTAAATGGAGCTCCTGGGTTTGGAGGCTCCTCCCATCCTTGTTGGGCTGGCACTGTTGTGTTAGGGCATACGGTGAAGCACAGTACCATGCCGGGCAAGCTCTGTGGAACTGTTCATCTCATACTGACCAGGAAGCAAAGGGAAGAAAGGAAGAAATCCATGTATAAAAATCCCCTTTGACACTACACCCTCAGTGACCTAGTCCTCCAAATAGACCTGACCTTTTAAAAGTTTCCATCCTCTCTGGAAAGTAGAATACACCCCCCTTTAAAGCAGAAGATGCTGGTCCTGGTCCCAAATCTGCAATGAGATGACTTGCTGATGTCAACTTCCCATTCAGGTCTTCCCTCCCTTGGACCTCTGTGTTCCTATCTATCTATAGGGTGATCCAGAGGAATTTTAAGTAAGTACTCTTATTGAAACCAACATATGACATGTTTTCCCACAGTGTTTTAAAAGTATAGAAGTAAATAAAAAAGGATTTTCCAACTGCGCCTTGTGCTGGCCTTCTGGTGTCTCTGACTAGGCTGTATTAAGGTGGAATTACATCATATGTTCTATATATAGTACTGGTTTTAACTACTCTCCCTCCCTTCCTCTCCCTTCCTCTCCCTCCCTCTCCCTCCCTCTCCCTCCTCCTCTCTCTCTTTTCCTTCCAATCTCTCTTGACTTTGCTACTGAGAGGTCTCTCCTTGTCTCTGCTAAGCAGAAGGACCTATAGCCTGGGGGTATGGCAGACCTCCTGAATAGACAAATATGACCCCAAAGGAGACAGTAAGAGTCAAAAAAAAAAAAAAAAAAAAAAAAAAACCCTCCGTGGGAGTGAAGATCCCAGGGAAGATCTGGGAAGATCCTCCCTGGGATCTTCAGCCGCATGTTGGTCCTTTGTGCCCAGTGTCTCTGATAGATGTCCCAGGTAGCCAAGGGAAGCTTGCTTCTCACTAGAACATACATACATCAATGCTGAGTAATCCGAGTTTTGATGGTGTAAGGCATAGATTGGTTTCATCTGGCAGAAATGAGCATTCCCAGAAGGTCATTCCAGTTTCCTATTGGGAGTCATCTGCTCCTCATCATCCTCCCCCAACCCCCATCCCCACCCCTGCCCCATCAGCATTCCACCCCGTGCCCAAGGCCAAAGAGTCAAAGTCTACTTCCTTGCCACAGGGATTATCTGGTCCCAGCTTCTGTTCAAGGTGCTTGAGAAGAGGCTGCTGGCCCAGGGAATAGCAGCCAGGGAGATGCGGGGATGCTGGAGCTCCCTTTAAATTCAAGGGGCAGAGAGATGGAGAATGAAAGCAGAGACAAGCTGAAAACTTGGTGAAGCAGTCACAAGATCTTGGATCCAGCTCGGTTTTAAGCCCAGAAAACTTCCTTTCTTCTTCTTTCTTTCTTTCCTTCCTTCCTTCCTTCCTTCCTTCCTCCCTTCCTCCTTTCCTCTCCTACGTAAAAAGATCCTATGAACAGTTTCTAGTCTCTGAACAATCATATCTTTCCCAAGATATGAAAACTTTTTGAGTCCTTGTTTTTTTAAATGGGCTGTCTCTTTCTGGCTTGCTTCTAAATTGTGTGCTTCGCAGCTGTTAGCTTCCTTGACACCCCATAAATCCCTTAAGCTGTCTTCATTCTTTTCTTCTCTCTGCAGAAATTATCTGCACCATTTCAAGTGCTACCTCTGAGCTCACCAGTTCTTTCTTCTGCTTGGTCAACTATGCAATGGAAGTATTCTACTGGATCTCATTCAGGTTTTTTGTTATATGGCTTAAATATATGATTCATATTTGTTGATTAAAATAAATATATTAAGAAATCGTCTAAATGTTTTAAATAAATTACAGCAGAAGCTGAACAAGGAAAACGGTATAAAAAAAAAAAAAAAAAAAAAACCTACATACAAATGCCAACTCCAGGTGACCCAGAAGTTGTGACCAACTGACACAATATCTGTTTGCCTTTATTTTGTTAGAGATGGGGTCTCATAAGGCTCAGTCTGACCTCAAACTCCATTTGTAGCCAGGGCTAGCTTTGAACTCTCAGCATTCCTGCCTCTACTTACCAAGTCTGGGATGACAGGCATGCTCCTCCACCCCAGCCTGATGAGCTATCTGCAAAGGAACCTCAGGGGCCTGATCTGGGGTGTTGACTGCTGAAGAGGGCTCCTGGGAAGGAAGGAGATGTGGAAATAGTATAGACCCTGAATGAGATGAAACTCTGGACTCAGGCTGGGCCTCACTCAGGATCTGGTGGGGCTCCCTGGTTTCTATACCTTAGTCTTCAAGTTGGGAAGTGATTCAATGATGTGTATGGCCAAAGAGCAAGTTTCCATATGTGCTTCAACAGTTCACAGACACTTCAGCCCTCATAGAGCTGGGGTGCTGTGTTAAATATGTCTCAGTGCCTGAATTCACTGACGTCACATTCTGAAGAGGGAACCTGTGTGGCCTTGAATGCTTTGTGCTTTCTTTGCCCCCCTGACCTGAGAACTTTGCAACCTGCAACTTGGTATCTAAAGGGAAACTGGGGGTCACTTTCTCAATATCCTCAAAGAGAACTGTTTTAATTCAATTATAAGCAAGTGTCATACCCTAAGTCTCAGCCAAACAAACAATATGCTTTCTGTCCCTGTGAAACTGAGTATAGTACTTACTTGCTTTAAAGCCCAGGGTATTTTTCCACCTCTACAGGTTTGGTTTTGTTCTTTGAGGATCAAGAGAAACATATGTGGAAAAGAGCTTTAGAATCAGAAAGCAACTCAAAGGTCTTAAGTGTTAATGAGAAAAACATTCCTAGTGATTTCAGCTTTTTACTTCAATAAGTGTGTGTGTTCTTAAAGCCTAAGCACAAATCACATTACTAACTTAGAATTTAAAGAAATTTGGAAATTTTTCCCATCAAGTCCCACCTCTATTAGCATTAGTAAGGAACCAAAGGCCAGGAAAGGCCAAGATCACACATACCTGCTAGTAGCTAAGCTAGTCAGAGAGCTCAGGACCGTGACCTTCTGTCCAGTTGTCCTACACAGCTTTCTCCTAGAGGCTGCTCTGAACTTCGCCCCAGTGCAGTGCACTTGCAATAAATATAGCAGGACAGTCCTTCTGCAATGGAGCAACCACGCAACTTAAAGTCACCTCAGTCACCCTCGTCGGTTCCCCACCCTTCCCTTTGAGCATCCGTCTCATCTGCACCCTTGTCCCACTGGAAGTCATCCCTTCCAGGCAGTGAGTTCACTCTGTGTTATCTGTGTTGTCTGGCACACAATAGGTTCTTAATGATGTAGGTGGAATGACGGTTAGAAAAATGGAGTTTAAATGAATTATTCACACTCAATGGGCTTGACTCGATGGCAGGTAACTTCTTTGATAAGATGTTTGTTTTTTTTTAAGCCACTTGTTTAAGGATTTGTAGATACTGCAGCTGAACTGGAGCATGAGAATTGTTGGGGTGACTAAACGCAGGCCGTCTAAATCCTATGGCCATGCTGTCACCTTCCAGCCTTGTTCAGTCTTGCTCCTCTGAGAAACATGTTATATAAATGGCATCAAGCATTAACTTGCTAAATCGGTTACACCCAAAAATGTTGAGATTATTTAACAATGTGATGGTATGAGGTCATGCCTGAGCTCTAAGGAGAGGCAAAACTTTCAAAGACTCTAGTTCAATGCCAAGGAGCTATTGTTTAAGAAATAATTTTTTGGAAAATTAAAATTAACTCAGTAACTAATCTCCTTCAGGGTAGGTGGTAAGGCCTAATTCTCTAATTTGAAATTCTATATTTTAGATACATTCCATAGTCATCTTATTAGTCTTCATTTTTAGAAGAATTATATGAGATATATGGGGATTTGGGGGCGGGGTTGGTTAGTTGTTCTAGTTTGGTTTGGTTTGGTTTTTGGTTGTCTTGTTTTGTTTTCTTTGAGGCAGGGTTTTTCTGTGTAACCCTGGCTATCCTGGAACTCCTTCTGAAGACCAGTTGGCCTCAGACTCAGAAATCAGCCTACTCCTGTCTCCCAATGAGATTAAAGGCATGTGCCACCATCACCTGGCTAAATTTAGTGTGTTGCTTGTTAGCCCATTGCATTTGGAGGCCAGAAAAGGGTGCTGAGTCTTCAGGTACTGGACTTACAGACAATTGTAAGCTGCCATGGGAACCCAACCCTCTGTGAGAACAGGAAGTGTTCTCCCACTGAGGCATCCCTCTAGCCCATACGTTTAGTTAAAGGTCAACCCCTATAATAACCCATCCGTGTGGAGAAGGACAGTCGTATTTGTCAGCCATCTTCGTTCTACAGAGAGATCATTTGCACTTGCCCCTGCTCGTGATGTTCAGTGGTGACTTCACAGGGCTCTCACTCCGGGTCAGCAACTTTAGGCTTTTGCTTACTGGTCTATTTCTAAAGACTGAAGCAATACCAGACACTTGGAAGGAATGTGGTATTTTCTGAGTGAGTAAATCTAAAGAAATACAGACTCAAAACCTCCCATGACTTATCCAAAGAGATAAGGCTGAGCATCTAGCAAACAGCCCTCTTGTTTCTTATAACCCACATGTATTCTTACATCCATGGTCTCCGGGTTTCCTAGTCAAACTGGCATAATATTTTTTTTTCAAGAGCCTCACTGTAGGGATAATCTCTTGTGTACTGTGTGGAAGCATCTCCTGTCAATAAAAAGCCTATCGCTTATAGAATGGGTAGAATAGAAGGTGGGACATCTGGTAAAGAGAGAGAGAGAGGAATGCTGGGAAATAGTGGTGGTGGGGTGGGTTGGGGGAGATTCCCCACCCGGACTCATAGGAAGTTGGACATATGAGACTAGAAGTAAGTAGTCCTATGGCAGACATACAATAGTATAAACGGGTTAATATAAGTTATAAGCTAGCCGGGAAACAAACCTAGCTTATGGCCTAGGCATTTATTCATAAATAATAAGCCTCCGAGTCATTATTCAGGAACGGGGGTGTGGGGGGAAAGCCCACAGTTACACCACACTATCCACAGATACTGAAATGGGTGCCAGGAATAACTACAGAAATAAGGGGAAATGTCATAATATGAGAACCAGAGCTTCTCTGTGAGGATCATTGGATTAAGACTTAGGGAAAAAAAAGTAAGGTCACTCCCATGCACCCCACACCCAGTTATGTTCCTGACTGCAGCCTGTGGCTCTTCAGAACATGAGAGAGATTCTAAGAATCTCTCTCTACTCAGTGAACCCAGACTACACTCACATGATGTTTCCCCAACAGTGAGCCAGAAGTTGAGCATCCTGCAGATGTCTCCGGGGCAGTGCTGAAATCACGACTGCACCTCCTTCTAGCTAAGGTAGGGTTATGCCTACCACTGGCAGACACAAGTTACTTGAAGGATATCTTTTCAGAATTTCCTTGATAGAAGCTGATTTGCTTTGACCTCACAAAACCTAAATGCACATGCAAAGAGTTTCACTCTAAGAAAGCAAGGAAACAAGCCAGCTTTTATGAAGCAGCTTTTTCCATGGAAATTAAATTATTTTTTGAAACAATTTTAAGAACATCACTTTGGCGTCTAGTGCTAGGGAACCACACTTCCCAATATTAGTGCCATTGAGCATTCTGCTCTGGCAGCAGATCTGCCTAACAGTGTAGCAGGGAGAATCACTATGCCTTCTGGGGCTGGGTGATAGGAGACTTTGAGGACCCTTTCTTTAGTCTCTTAAAATATTAATTCATGAGTTCTTGTTCCTTCATATTTATTTACATTCTCTCTCTCTCTGTCTCTGTCTCTACAAAAATCTCAAACTATATCTAGATGTTCCAACTGACCAGAGACCCAGCTGAACTCCCAACCAACAACCAAGAGTCAACAGCTATGAAAGGGAGCCAGCCTGAATATCCAACCCAGAAGCACAGACAAATGACAACAGCCCCAGACACCGTCTGACTAAAACCACATGAGAGACCTTGTTGTGGAACACTATCCTCTGGGAATGACATGACTGTTGCCCTCTTGTACTTTCAGGCACTATGATATCATGCAATAGACCTACAAGAGATTAGACCCACCAAAGTTCCGTCATGCTGCATGGGTATTAACATGAGTATTTAGAAGGTAGTTTGAATGTTGGCAGCCAAAGTACATGGCTTGAACCTAAAAATGGACCCCCAGACAGAGTTATTAAATTAACAGGCTGGCAAGCCAAAGAAGGGTAAGATTCTGCACAGAGCCTCACCAAACTAAGACAGAAATGCATTGCTTTTGATAATGCATATTCCATGATGGGTAAGGAAGGCATTCTTATCAGAATGACCTAAGACAGGCTCAGTCTTGTTAATGAAATAAACAAGGGGGAGAGGCAGAGAGTCTTTGGGGCTGCTTAGCAAGAATCTGACATTGGCCAAGGACAAGGAAATGGGCTCCTTGACAGAAATATGACATTGGCCAAGGACAAGGAAGTAGGCTTCAGGCAGGAATCTGACATTAGGCTAGAACAAAGAAGTAATTTCAGGCAGGAATATAAATCTTATGCCAGAACAAAGAAGTAATTTCAGGCAGGAATATAAATCTTATGCCAGAACAAAGAAGTAATTTCAGGCAGGAATCTAAATCTTAGGCTAGGACAAAGATGTAATTTCAAACAGGAATCTAAATTTTAGGCTAGAACAAGGAAGTAGGCTACAGACATGAAAATGACCTTGGGCTAGGACAGGGAAGTTGGCTCAGATATTTTGGTCATCCTGATAAGCCCTTAGAAACAGTGATCTTGGGAGTCTTCATAGAATTTTATTGCCTTGTTTGTTCTTTGACTATTTGTGTTTATTGTCTTGCTTGTTCCTTGACTATTTGCATCTATTGTATTGCTAGACCCTTAACCTAGAACTGACCTGAATACTTGCATGTAATTCAAATGATATAAAAGCAAAAGGAAGGAGGGGGGATGAGATGGGGGGGTTCTAGGGAGGGGAAATGGGGAAAGAGGATAACATCTGAAATGTAAATAAACAAAATATCCAATAAAAAAGAAGGTAGTTTGAGTACATGACCATTTAGCAAAACAATCTAACCAGATTTACAGTACTCAGTGGGAGCTCCCACCTATGAAGCAATTCTAAAATCCAATGAAAAGTGGTTGGTTACCCCAATAGTAGTCGTGCCACTGTGGCACCAGGGAGCACATCTTAATTGGCAGGTCATTATCACATCTCATGGGATTCACAACTAAGTAAGACTATTGATGACTTTTCTTCCCTTCCCCCTCCCCCCAAGGCTGTAAAATACAGGTACTATCAGAACTATCCTGAAGGAAGCTTCCAGCTCATTTCCAGCTTGATTTCTCTGTGGTCTGCAAGTAAAGTGTAAGGAGTCCTAAACAATGGGGTTTGGCGAGCTGATTCTCATGGTCAATTAAGAGCAATGGTGAAAGCCTGGATTATTTGAGGACCCTCTGTGGCCTCCCTGAACCAACAATCCATAGGGAGTCATCCCACATCCAGCATTGAGTAACTTCTGACTTCTGGAAGGAGCATTATCTGATTGTGTAGGATGCCTATGAGGAGTGTTTTCTTCAGGGATGCAGATGCTCATAAGTTGCCTATGATCAGATATCCCTAATAAATCCCATTGGTTCACCAAGCTACAGTGGGGCAGAGTCATTTCTTTGGTCTGTTGTTGTTTTCTTCTTTGGAAAGAATAGATGTTTGCCTCCTCAGATGAAGCTCACACAAGTCTTTGAAGCTTAGTCAATACCTCCTACCAACAGGGAGTAAAATGTTCATGTAGATGACAGAGTTCAGAGGCGGATTGTTATAGAGCCAGCCATCAGCATCTGAAACACTACATCAGGTTTCTTCTCAAACTGTGTTCATTGTGAGCTGTTCTCACAGGCCCTTCATTCAACATGTGCCAGATGTGGTCCTTTCTTAGCAAAAGCTCACAAAAATATGTTTAAAATATTTCACAATTAAAATTTGAAGTTAGGGATTTTTTTTTCCTACTGAAATTGGAAAGGTTTCAACTGTATGTGAAATAATAAAACTAAGTTTAAAAATATACTTTAAGGTTTGTTGATATATCTGTGATTAAGGGTATATGGATCTTGTGATCATGTTTTAAAATGTTATCTTCCCATATTGTTTTAAAATAAAATTTTCCATAAATCACAGCAACTTTTTGTGTGTAACTGTTTAATGTGTGGGTGCAAGTGTGTACATATATATGTGCATATGGAGTACATGTGTGTTGAGCCCAAGAGTTGATGTTGAATATCTTTCTCAATTTTCTTTCTCTTTTGTCTGAGAAGAGGGATGTATGTATGTAACGTGTGTAATGTACGCATAGCTATGTCTTCACACATGTGCAGAAGTCACAGGAGGACATTAGTTGCCCTGGTCAAATACTCTATGCCTTCTTCTCTTGAGACAGGATCCCTCCCTGGACCTGAAGCTGGGCTGGCAGCCAGAAAGCCACAGCGATCCCTTTGTCTTTACCTTCCACTGCTCTGGAGTCATAGGCTTACATGCCGCCTTTTTACAACAAGCCTTTTACATATTTGTTAAGGATTTGAACTCCAGTCCTCATGCTTGTGTAGCCAATGCTTTTGCCCTCTGGGTCATCTTCCTGGCCTCCCTTTTATTTTTTGAGATGACTTCTCATTGAACTTGGAGCTCATCAGTTACTAGAACTAGCTGGACAGCAAGCCCCAGGGATCCTCCTATCTCTGCCTTGCCAATGCTAGAATTACAGGCATACACCTCCACACTTGGCTTTTTTAGGTGGGAAATGAGACTCAAACTCAGATCCCCCTGCTTCTGTGATGAGCACTTTACCAAGCCAACCACAGACACTTTATGACAGTTACAATTCTGAATCTAAACTGCCTCTCAGCCAAAAAAAAAAAAAAAAAAATCATAGAAACCCTATGTCAGATCTTATTCATGATATTCATGATAGAAAACTACAGAAGCAAAAGACACTCTCTCCCACCCCCACCCAGCTCTAGTACTCCAAGGATGCTTTTCGCTTCCTCTTTGGATTTTGGATGCTGGTTATCCAGTCTAATTATGTCCCTACTGAGTCCCAAAAGAAGGGAACCAACAAAACATTCACAGAAAGACACATAACACATACATAACAAGTCTTGAGAGGTAGGAAAATATGCTGACTTTGTTGTTCTGTAATTTTTTTTCTTTGTATATCTTGGCTCCTTCAGGAGCCATTGATGTCCCTTCTTGACCTCTACCCCACATCATAAACTTAAGTCACAGGCTTAGAGAAAACTCTAAAATATTAAGTATGTATTATATTCCAGTAATCACTCTAAGGACATTAAACACATTATCACATTGCATTTTTGGCAACTTTGAGATGCGAGTGTTCATTATCCTTATTTTACAGTTGAAAGAGCAATAGCTTCAAATGCTGGCGTGGTCCCTTATGGACTCACAGATGCTGAGACCATGTTAGAACCCATGAGCACCTCTCAGCAGCATAAATGGAGATATTAAGAGTCTCTGAGTTTACACACACCCAGAAATGATGTCACAGTTGCTAAAACATTGGGCAAAAGCCATAGATGAATGAGCCAATAGTAAAATGTGCCCTTGGAAGTCATGCTGAAAGAAGGATATATATACAATCTGAGGATTGGCTATTGCAAAATGCTGACAGCTTCCAACTGCTCTTTCATATTGGTAGTCATTAGCATATCTCTGGCATCTGAATTGTCCTAGTAGCTTCTATGTCTTATGGGATGCTCTTGCTGTCATTCTAGCATGTGGATGGTGGAACTAACCATTCGAGGAGAATCTGTTTTCTGGAACAAACACCAAAAAATTAAGTTGATTTTACTTCTCATTCAGCAGAAAGTCAGTCATCTCATTGACAAATGGGCTGTTTTCCAACTCTTTATTGCTCCACTTCCATTTTAATTATTCACAAAGGTATTACCCAACATTCATGTCAAAACTATATTTGTAATCCCATGGCAACCCTAATGAGCCTAGATACAAGAAACACACAAATCAGAAAATGTATTGTTTCAGGATTAATTGCCTATTCAAAAATTATGATGGAAATTCTCATCGCTTTTTGAAGGACAGCCATGGTTTTATAAGGAAACAGTGTAACGGCTCCCACAGCAGGGAGAGGTCCAAGTACATTGCCCATCATTTTGTTATTTGTGAATTGTGGGCTATACATTCTTTATCAAAAGGAAAATCTGTGTAGCAATAAAATCAAGACTGCCCACATCCACAGACATCCTTCAAAAGTCTCCCCATCTGTTTCAAGAAGACTGCCAGGACGTGCCACCGCCGCCAGACTTTTGGTCTACAAGAGGTCACAGTGGGCTAGGGAAGTGCCTGGAAACTTGAGGCCAGAGGAAAGGAAGGCGGGTGTTTACAGTTAGGGCTGGCTCCAAAGCAGCTTTTGTCTATTGGGACCTTTATTTATTTTCAAATCAGCCTAAAGCCTCTGACCTCAGTTTGAAGTTAAAGGACAGGAAGAAAGGTCTTTTTCCTTTTTTAAAGTTGTATTTAAATTTTTTTCAGATGCTATATTTTGATCATGTTTCTCCTTTCCCCCAACTCCTCCAAGACACCCAACTTCATGCCAGATAGATGGATAGATGGATAAATGGATGAATGGATGGATGATATGATAGATGATAGATAGATAGATAGATAGATAGATAGATAGATAGACAGACAGACAGATAGACAGACAGACAGACAGACAGACAGATAGAATTTGTTTATTTTTTAAAAGAAAGGTCTTTTTTCTTTTATGAGAATTGGCCATATCATTGCTGGAGAACTTTGGGATGCTTTGAAGGCCTAGCCTAGGATATCCCAGAACCCTAAATAGTTCTGTTGAAACTGGAAACAAAATTACACTACTTTACCATGACCCCACACACTTCTTCCTAGAAGTTGCCCATCCTTCAAGTCTACAGGATAACTATAATCACAACAAGTGGCTCTCTGTTTGAGGTCATGCTGGCATCCTAAAAGGGACGTAATTTATTTACCTCATTGTTTGATCCATGTGTAAGTAAAACATGTAGTATATAATTCATTTAGTCATCCTTTTACTCACTGAATAAACACTGAGCATCATCTCCCAAGGACCAGCCAATGTTCTAGCACCATGTGTGTAGTGGTGACATGGACTGACAACCCCTGACATCATGGAACACAACCAAATAGAAAACATGAACATGGTACTAATTTCACATTCAGTTAGTTTAAAAACTGTATCAATATTTTCTCTGCACACTACATTACCTTCTTGACTCAAAAATGCTATTATAAATTGTCTGTTAACGCAATAGTAATGTTCTACACCCTTTGAAAATGCATTAGCATCATTGATTTTTTCACAATAATCTCATCAATTCTGTTACTCCTTGCACTTACCAATGATAAGCTTCATAGCTGATGAGTAATGGAGTTGCCCAATGGCACCACCATGCATTAGACAGGGTGTTCAGATGAGCAAGATTTTGTAAGCTTGTGTTCCATGCCATTTAATGAAAGTCTAGCTTAGATGTTGAGCAATGCCTACAGTACAGGCCAGGCTTTTATTAGTATCCTCCCTCTATCATTTTTCTACCTGTGGGACTTGGGACAAGAACTTGTCTCTTGTTTCACATCTCTGAACTTGTTTCTTTTTATGTGCCAGATGCAATTAACTCCTGGGAAGACGATAAGAAGAATCAGTGCTACAATGAGTAGAATATTTAGTGCAGTGCCTGGGACATACAGGTTTGAATCTAAGTTGTCATGGTGATGATAATAAGAGAAAAGTTCATCAGAGTGTCCTGGCCTGCCCAGGAGCCCACAGACTCCAAGAGATCAGGGTCTGCCATTACCTTGCTCACTGGAGTATGAACCTAACACAAGATATATTGGATATTTGTTGGTTAGTTACTCAGTTGGTTGGTTGGTTGGTTGGTTGGTTGGTTGGTTGGCTGTTTGGTTGGCTGTTTTGGTTGGCTGTTTGGTTAGTTGACTAGCTGTTTGGTTGATTGGTTAGTTGGTGGGTGGGTGAGTGGATGGATAAGTTGGTTGATTGGTTGGTTGGCTGGCTAATTGTCTGACTAGATGTTTGTTTGTTTGTTTGTTTGTTTTGTTTTGTTTAACAGTGTTTGATTGTTGGGGGTGTTGGTTGGCTGTATGGTCTGGCAAAATGGCTAGTTGCCTGGTTGGTTGATTAGTTGGTTAGTTCAATGAATGGATAGATGGATGGAAGGATGGATGGATGGATTACTAAATAGCCTGACTATGGCCAACTAGAACCATGTTTTATCCTAGGACCTCCTAAAACATGTTTTCTCCAGTTGTGTTCTCGGTTCATCACTTTTGACCCGTCAGAATCAGTGAGTTGCTTTCTACCCAATGTTGCAAGCTGCTGAAACAAGTCTTAATCTGACTTCTAGATTATATGGTTATATCCACGATGCTGTCTCTCCCAGAGATATGGCCCCTGTCAAAAGCATATAAGGATGAATCAACTTAGTTTTATAATTCAGGCATCTGAAAGAAGTGAGATCAGATCTCACTTCAACCACTTACTACTATAGACTTAGAAAAGCCAACTCCATTCTCTAAGTCTCAGTGAAACTAAAAACAATAGTAACTCCATCAAAATGTGGGATTCCAGGGGCGAATCCTAACAAAGGCTTCGTATGATGCATAACATCCACACAGTGTCATCTGTCATTGTACACATACTTTAGTCTCCAACTGCTGTCCACCAAAAGGCATACAAAACTAAAAGCCTCACAAGAGACCTCCCTCCAGGTCAATATGTGTCAAACTAAATGTATATTTAGCATACTATGTACTTTTATTTGTGTGTGCAGGGGGGGGGGGGGGAGAAGGGGTTGGGGGTTTGGATGCCCTTAAAACCAGACTATGGTTGTCAGTTCCCCTAGAGCTGGAGTCACGGGTGGTTATGAACTGCTAAGTATGTGTGCTGGGAGCTGAACTTAGGTCCTTTGCAAGAGCAACAAGAGCTCTTAAGCACAGAGCCCTCTCTCCGTATCCGTATCCATACTGTATGTTTTTAAAGTAAAATAGAATGTTTTAAGTGAGTAAATCAAAGTCTACTCAGTGTAAGAAATAAGTGGTATTTGTCAAATATATACAGATGTGGTTACGCATACACATACTCATGTAACACAAAATATGAATCATGGTGATACATAGATATACATCATTTTAGAAGCTACTGCTCCAATCTGATTCGGAGCTTCTAAATACATTATATAGCCTTTGGTGGCACTGTACATGAAGAGTTAGAAAAGGCAGCACTGCCCCCTGCTGGACATCTTGATATCCTCAGAGACTGGCCAGCACCTATCTTCTTTGGAAACTCCACTGCAAGGGGATCTATGTAGATTTTTCTGGCCAGAGTCAGAGGCTACCTTAGGACCAGCATGTACCGTCTCCACCTTTAAAACCATTTTAAAATCACAGTGCTCTCCTCTGGTGCCTTCACTCAGCCTGAGAAACCAAAGAGAGTGGCCGAATTATGGAGTCTCAGCGATATGTGTCATTCTTGGTCTTATCTCTGAAAAGTTCAGTTTGACAGAGTCTCCATCCCAAATCCCCACCATCCCTGCCCCTCTGGGAGAAGACATGCCTCTGAGGAACATGAAACCGAGTTCTCAGAGCCAGGACACTCAGAAGCCTCCATTTTCTCCCCACTGAGTTCAAATGATTGATGACAGTCATGGGTGGTGCAGTGGGCATATACTGAGAAAGACATAACCACTCACAAGGCCATACTGTCATGGCATACATCCAGAAGCAAAGAGTACCCCTAACATACGTATACTTTGGGGATGGAAAAGAACCAGACTGGTCAGGAACCTGTTTAATCCTGCTTCACTGTGACAATCCCTGGAACTGAGGACACATACAATGTCACCCACCAATGGTGTTTCACTCTGTCTTAGTTAGGGTTTTACTGCTGTGGAGAGATACCATGACCAAGGCAATTCTTATACGGGCAAACTTTTAATTGGGGTTGACGAATAGGGTCAGAGGTCCAATCCAGCCTCAACAAGGTGGGAGCATGATAACATCCAGGTAGACAGGGTGCTAGAGACGAAGCTGAGAATTCTATATCTTGTTCCGAAGGCAAACAGAAGAAGACTATCTCCCACATGGCTAGGAGGAGGGTCTCAAAGCCCACCCCCACAGTGACACACTTCTTCCAATGAGGCCACACTTTCTAATAGTGCCACTCCCTGGGCCAAGCATATTCAAACCACCACACACTCCAGGCAGAGGATGAACTGTATTTAGTTAAGTAAACCAACTTACTCAGGTCCCTCTGTGAAGCTGTCCTCAGTCTCAAGTGTCCACACATGAAGGAACAGTGCACACACACACACACACACACACACACAGCCACAATGGAAGTCATTACACTTTTTAACACCAATGTTTACACCAAAAGGAAGGAGATCCAAAATACAACTACAGAGTGTCTGATGAAGCCTAGAAAGAACGAGTTCAAAGCTTAACTTTAAAATCAATGAACTGATGGGTGTAGTCAATAGATTCCCTTTTTAAATAGTCCCATTTGTTTGTGTTCTAGATGAGGTTTCTTTGTTCCTTGGGTAATAAGTTGTCCCTAAAGAAAGATTAGCTCCAGCCATTTCCTTGTCTATGAAATGAAGAAGGCAAACAAATCTTTATCAGTCCATCTTAAAGTTTATCCTCTGTGCCAGGTACTGTGTGTGCTGGGCACTTTGACATGTGCTGTCTAAACACCCAGCCTGTAAGAAGCAATTAGAAAGAACGGGGTAGGAAATCCCACTCCAAACCCTACCCCCTCGATCCACCCCTTGCTGCCTTTAACATACGTGTACTTTGGGGGTGGGGAAGAACCAGATATGCCAGGAACCTGAAGTACAGAATGTCCACATCACTCACAACTGCGTCTCCTGCAGTTTGATTTTGCCCTCAGGGTGAAGCCCAAACTTCGAGGTTTGTTCCCTCGCCCACTGCTGGATGTCTGTTTTTGCCTGTCTTCCCTGATTCCCCAACTCTGTTCAGGCCTCACATAATCCATTCCCACTTGGGAGCTTTTTGCAGCATACATCTAGTCTGTGGATACCAACATGCAAGCCTGCCCACAGGCAACATGCAAGAACTTAGATGTCACTCCCTGACACCCTTGCTCCCGTCCCAGGTAAAGTTCCCGTTCTTTAAAGGACCCACAGTCTCCTGGAACCGATTCATCCAACGATGCTGTGGATCCTATTTCTATTGCACAGGGCATCACCCAGCCAGGCACCTGCTTCCCTGTTCTAAGAGAGACATGATTGGACGCCATCTAACTCTATCCACGAGGAGGGGAGTCCGTTTTGCTGCTTCTGTTTCTCAGTAAGTTCATAAAGAACCTGATGGATGCTAGGCTGCCTATTACGCTTTGTCATTTGTTAATTTCTTAGGTTTTTTGAGCAGTGAAAGATTAGACCTAGGCAAGGAGCTTTGGGTAAGAAACAGGACTGAGCTTGAAGTCAGCATGTTGTTTTGCTCATTATATGTGTTATTATATATGTAATTCTGTTGATGACGAAACATCACAACTTTGTGTATGTGTGTGTGTGTGTGTGTACACCAGTCATCCTTTATAGAATTAATTTATATAAGCAAAGGAAATGAAGGGAAAGAAGAAAGAAGGGCCAGCCAAAGCCCCAAACTGAGTCGGTATAAACAGCTTAACAAATGGCTCTTCTAGTGTTGTATGTGATGATAAACTCAGGCTCAGGGTCATGTGAGACACAGTTGCACATTATGAAAGGGGCTCTGAAGGGCAGAAATCCTTATCATTCCCCAACACAGACCTTGCATCAGAAATCTTGGAGCACTGCTGTGTGTTGCCACTACCTGTGTGCCTGGGAGGAAAATGACTTTCTGTCTCTCAGCTTACTCAGCCATAGAAATGAGAATAAAATCAGGGTATATAAAAATCTGATCTCATCCGACAGATGACATCTCCAAACCTGGTCATGCAGGACAAGGACAGAAACTGGTGGGAAAGGAGCAGTCAGGGGACTGACCTCAGAGGTCAGAGCTCTGAGCTGCAGAGTTTCCCTGCAATTAACACCAAGTCAATGGTTCCCGTTCCCTGGTGATCTCTTCCATTTTTCTCCCTTCACTCCTGCATATTCCCTCCTCAAATAAACTTCCAACAAATGAATTACATTACATTCACTTAGCAGAAGCACACACAGACACAGACAGACATACACATGTGCATATACAAATGTCTGTATCAAGATATAAGCACAATGTCTGTAGAAGAAAAGCACAGGGTGGAAATTGGTTTCAGGATGCTAGCACTATTGGACAGGAAAGCGGTGCTCCTGAAAGCACCACTGATAAGTGATGAGGAGCCTGAAATTAACAAGGTACCTAAGCCATGGCTATGAAATTTGTAGGTCAAGCCTACTTCCTTCCAATGTCTGTAGATAATGGAAAAGAATTAAAATAAAAGAAGATCACCACAATTCTAAAAGAAACGACCCATATTGATA
Source organism: Arvicanthis niloticus (assembly GCF_011762505.2). Lineage (NCBI taxonomy): Eukaryota > Metazoa > Chordata > Mammalia > Rodentia > Muridae > Arvicanthis > Arvicanthis niloticus. The sequence continues at coordinate 26,916,086 of NC_047671.1, forward strand.
ATGGTTATGATTCACATCCGTCACAGCCATTGTAATAAGTGACTTATACATAATGTGTAATGATCATAATTATCTGATATAATAGTTTAGTTATTTTTAAAAAATGGCCTGACTCTTGTCTTTATATAATATGTAATGACATTATATATTATAAAACATGGTAATCATTTATGTCTGATCTGGTTACAGGCAAATTTACTGGATTTACAGATAAATCAAAATGCACAGAACATGTTAGCCAAAACTTACAATGAAATATAAAATCCGCATAACGCCCTTCATGTACAAAGGTGTAAACGCATATGTGTATACATGCATGGAGCATGCACACATGAAACAACTGAGGAAGATCTGATGGGATGGAAGTTCCTTTGTCAAACGTCCAGTTTTACAGCATTACGGAGCTCAAAGTGAAGCATCCGCTATGGCTACTGAGGGGACCGATCTTAGTAAGGCTTAAACGGTAACATCAAATTACATTAATTACAGTTAACATTCCTTAATGGTCTTCACCCTCCTCAACAACATCAAAAGCCTGAGCAGTTTGGAAGCAGCATCTGCTTGGACCAGAGGATGATGAGCCGTCAGCAGGAAAGAGGAGACATTGAAACTTGAGTCAGATGGGGAATGGCCATCGTTTGGCTTCCAGGCCAAGAGCCTTCTTCAAATATAAGATGTGTAACTGCTCTGGAACTTGAGTGCCTTGACCATCCCTCAGGAATGTTTTTGCAAGGACTCTGCATGGGAGATTAGGCCAGCTAGCCTCAACCACAACATTCCTTTCAGTCTCCTTAGATTTTACAGCTTGTAGTGTGGGCAGAATTGTATCTTTCTTTTTTTTTTTTTTTTTTTTTTTACACAGGAGCAGATTGAGTCATTCTATTTCCTTTCTGGGGAGGAACACTCTGGAGCAGAGAACAGCCGACAAGGATTGAACACTACCCCCCCCCCCAATATATAAGTGTGTGTGTGTGTGTGTGTGTGTTGATGTATCTATAACCTTGGTGGCTTGATGTAATGGTGACTCAGTATACCCACCCCCACCACACAGACAACATCTAGTCATCTGAAAAGTCTAGACACAAAAAGCACCTGGTCCAGTTGGTCAAATCTAAGTAGCTATGTGCAGGTGAAGAGAGTGATGGCCAGACCTCCTCAAGTGTTACACTGCTCAGAGCAGGTATGAACCTCCTGCCTCATGATCCCTGGAGTTGCTGTCTCAAACTGCATGCTCCTGGAACATGTGACTCACTCACTAAACCAGAATTAGAAGGAGCAGGAACCAAAATTTCATGGTCAGCTTGTTCACCGAGCAATTCACACACTGTCTAGGAGCTGTCCTAGAACAACATCTCTCATGCTTCACTATGCACTTTAATGTCGGGGGGTGGGGGGGGCGTGGTGAGAGGTAGGGAATTGGGCTTCAGGGGTTTCCATTTGTGTATCTTGGGTACAGACGCAGAATTTGCACTTCAGCTGTCCATCATCTGACACCGACACGAATCAGTGAACATTGGTTTATCTCACTGCCCAGTTCCATTTCCAAAGAACTCAGTTACGATGGTAAGCAATTCCAGAATGTTCTCATTGATCCCTCACCTCCTGACTTCTGTGTCTTGCTAGCCACCCAGCCATCTTTTGTGGAAGTTGATCCTCTCTGAGGAACATGCCAAGTGACCTTATAATAGACACAATACACAAGACAAATGGGTACCCCTTCTCAATTTGATTATAATCTCTCTTGCTTGATGTCTCTTTTGCCTCTCTGCCTTGCTCATTCTGATGACAGGAGCTATCATGTGGTGGCCTGGCCTACATGGCACCAACTGTGGCTCCCTTCTGGCCAACTGTCAGCAACACCCAACTGGCCAACTCCTGCCAACAACCATGTGAACCAAGTGGAAGCAGTTCCTTCTCCAGCAGAACCCAAGGTGACTCCTTCCCCAGCCCACTCATTGGTTGCAGTCCTGTAAGCTACTCTGAGTCAGAAGACTCAGCGAGGTGACACTTGGATTACTGCCTTCCAAGCACTATGAGATAGATAATCAATGTTGTTGCCAGCCACTCAGTGTGGTATGTGGTTACAGATAACTCACAGAGGTGTTTTGTAAAGGAGTTGCTCATCTTCTCTCTCCCCACCCTCAAGATAAAGGAGACAAAAAGGTATATGAATGTAAATAGCCAATATTTAATAATATACAGTATTTACATGTGATGTATGGCAGAATTCTCAAGCCTTAGCCCTGGGTAAGCTTTACTCCAGTTTCTGGGAAGTCTTACAGAAGCCATGCTTCCAGGTAGAACAGAGAATATGGATCCAGTTGGACTCTGGGCACTCCACCTGACCCTTCTGAGGCTGCATTTCCTGAGCCAAAACCATGCTGGACCCAGCAGTCCCCATGAGCACCGAATGCTGACTCCTTTTGGTTTTGAAGAAGACAAGAAAGAAGCGATGGGTTCTTCCACAGGCACTGAAGGGTCTTTCCCTGAGAATGCTGGTGAGGGTACCAGGACAATCTGCTCACACTTTCCCCAGTGCAGTGCCTGCTTTGCTCCTTTCTCCAGAACTGAGTTGAGAGAAGGCATCTTGGAGCTATTTGTGTAGAAGAGTCACAGTGACCTGGGCAAAGTTCCGGAGGCAAAGTGTGGAGCCAAGATGCCTCTCACGGAGCCCTTCTCCTTCTGGCCATTGCTCTCCATAAAATGAGGTGATAACTTGAATCCTCCCAGCCCAGATCTAAGAACTTGGGGCAGGAAGGCAGCAGCTAGCCATAGCAAAGTGGTCAAGAAGGGGATGGGTTTCTTTAGAGGGCCAGGCTCCCACCACTGAGCCACCGTGCCCTCTCTGATGAGCACCCCAAGGGATTGCTGTGCCACAAGGGACTCTGACAGATGCTGTCTAGCCTGTTCTTAATGGTGTCCTGCAGCTCCTCGTCACCCACCAGGACCGCAGCTGCTAGTGCCAGCAGAAAGTACTCAGTAGCATCATGGGCATCCTAACCCCATGGGGCAAAGAAGAGACATCATTAGCAGTACTTGTGGGAGAGGCTTAAGTCTATGCTGAGAGCATTAACATTGTTCTGTTACTCCATCCCTATATCCCAGTGCCTCAAGAGAGATCTTCCCTCGATGTACTCTGCCGAGCTCCAGTGGCATTGCCCCTACTCAGGCACAGAGACAGCATGTTCCCCATCTCCTCCAATCATGATACAACATTGCATTGGACATAGCATTTCAAGTATGTATATATGACCCAAACCTGACCGGCCCAGCCCTTTCTGGGACTTTTTGGTGTGACCCAACAAGGAAAATGGCCTGAGTCCTTTTGGATATGGAATCAGCCTCCTAGGGGCTGGCAAAGAATGAGGACAAGAGCCACAGAGTAGGAACATATAGGAGATGAGAGGAATCCATGAAGCTGATGGAGGAACAGAATCCAGAGGTATCCGAAACTAAATCTGTACCTCAGCTTCCCGTTATGGGAGTCAGTAAACGACCTCTTCTGTTTACAGTTTTTCTAGGTTTTTTCCCTTTGCAATACCTAGAGTCCTTGGCTGATGCAACCAGACCATGTATTCTCTGTCCCTGAGTCACTTGCTCTGGCTTTACAGCGTGATGGTTAAGTGGGCCTTCACCTCGCCTGTCCCTCTCTACACACAAGGATAAGAAACAGATGCTTCTCTGGGGAGGATGCAAAAAGAGATTCCTGGTTCTCATTATCCTGAATAATTATTTCAGGCCAGAAACAGTCTGACCAATCGGGAAAGGTCAGCAGAGCTGCCCTGAGTCTCCATTTGTGGTCAAAGTTAGAGGAGACTCATGAAAAGCCACTGTGTTAAGTTCATGGGTTATGCTGGGGTGATAAGGACTTTTGGAAGGGGAAGGCAAACTTGAGGACACAGTTTTGGGGTCAGAGTTATAATAGGATTAAAAGCTACCAACCCAGTTCCAGAAGCCACTGGGAGTTCTAGATTGGACTCCAGCCCAGCAAAGAAGAGAATCAAGACAAGAACCTTCTCAGGGCTTAAATATCCATATATCCATGATGGCCATACATGATTGTCTCCAACAGACTCCTGTGTGTGTACATTCCTTATATGATGCAGTTTCCTGAAACTTTATATGAAATATGGTGCAGTCGACATTAAAGTTTTCACAGGAGTTTTAGTAGAGGAGAGGTGTGAACTTTCTTCTCAACACCTTTCGCTTCCCCAGTGGGGCTTACCAGAAAAAGGCCCTCATGCCCCAGAGAAACCATTCCCTACCCTGTGAATAAAGCCTGATGTCTTGACCCTGTAGTCCTCTCACCTCTACTCCTAAGTCCCCCTCACTAACTTTCTCAGCAAAGAATGGCTGAACAGTAGCTCTCCAAATATATATATATATATATATATATATATATTACATATATGATATATATATGTATTATATATATATATATATATATATATATATCCATCATGAAAGACAGCCTCTTACCTTCAGCTGGTAGAAAGTGAGTCGGCCCAGGCGACAATACACCTTGGCATAGTATAGCGCTTCCTTGGGACTCTGCAGCCATGGTGGGCACAGAGACAGAGTCTTCAGGTAGCAGTCTTCAGCCATCTCATACATGTTCAGAGAGAAGTACACAGTCGCCAGGCGGTGAAAAGCCACCAGCTCCTGCTTCTGATCTCCTAAGGGTGACAAGAGTGAGGGATACCATGCAGCCAGCACTGGGCGTCCTTCGCTCATCTTCAGCCCAGAAAACTTCCTGAATCTACCAGATGTCACAGATTAGGGGCCTAGAAAGGAGCCTAGAGCAGACCCCTCCCCTCATGGGACCTGATGTTTCAGAGCAATGAATTCCTTAAATAATCCCACAAATAGAATGATGCCCTTATAGAACGTGCTACAGAGACAGCCACAAAATGCTGGGATGTCTGACTTATGTGGGGAATGTTTTCTGTGTTACAGATAATGCGGTGATTCAGTGTTAAGGGGGAGCTATTTCTTAAAACCTGTGATGGATTATGATAGATGACAAGACAAACTTGATTAAGTAATTAGGAATTCCTGTCTTTGAAGAACACTGGATAGCAACCGTCCTTTCCACATGAAGTCTCTCCTCAGAAAACCCAGTGCCATTGCAGCTCCTTACCAACTCTCGGTCCCATAGATTCTACAGCGACCCATTTGCTTTTAGAACAGTGGCTTTGTGTGTGCTTAGGGCTTAAGGTGTTTGAAGTTTGTGTGAGTTAATGGTTTTAATAACTAACCACTTTAATACAAAGTACTTTTATTAATACAGAGAACAAAAGTTCCTGGTCCAATCCTGCCTTTGGAATGCTTGCAAAGTAGCTGTTTGATACCATCTTTAAAAAAAAAAAAATTGCTTTTAAGCTTCAAAGACCCAAAAGCCAAAATTATAACAGCAGTCCAAAGGAAAGAAAAAACTGTCTTATCTGGGAGAACACAGTCACAGAGACAGCTGAGTAAGGTGAGCCCAGCTGCCTAGAGCTCCTTCCAGGAAGCAGTATATTCATGCAGAGACTGAGCTGCCCAAGGCCCTCGGGCCTATCCTGAGGTCAGCAACAAGCCTCTGATGAGATTTCCTGCAGTTAAAGTGGAGGGAAAAGGGCAAAGAGTTCTCTGGTACAGTTAGAATCAATAAAAACCCACCCCTTCCTGTATCAGATGACCTTGAAAATGCCCAGAAGAACCTTCTAGAACTAATGGATGAGGTTTCCATCTACTCCTGACACCAGTCAAGTCTCCGATAATCAAGACTGCTTTTCCTCGGGCATACACAAGCTCAGGACAAAGTTTGTTTACAGTATTTTAAATTTTGCCTTTCCCCCCTGCCAGCTGCTTTACTCCTCGCCAGCTTTCTCTGTAAGTGCAAGCTCTTTCAAATAGGGCCTGAGTTAGGTTAATGGCAACTTGACCTTCATTTGCATTTCTACGGGGGGGGGGAGGATATGTTGCCTAATTATCAACAAATTAAAGATTCAGGGTAAAAAGTCTTTATGCAATAAAGACATTACCTATGCATAGGCTAAAATGCCATTTACCCCATGGGGAGACATTACTGACTGTGATAGAACAGGTTAGCACTGGCATCACTGACCTCAGAAAAAGGACGTGTGCCTCACCCTGTGCTGCCACCATAATATACACAACTATTACTTTTTGTAACTGACCGGGGGTAGACACTCATTTGAAAACTGTCCTGTTGGTGAAGAACAAAACTTAAGAAAACTGATCCTGCTTCAATTACAGTTTCCCTGGCTGCTGAACCTGGGATTAAAACCCACACAACCCTTCACTAGCCATGCGTAAGTAGTGTTTATTCCAGGCTCCGTGCACCTATGGGTTAGGACTACCTACCTGTGAGGACACTCAGCCTGGCAGCGAGGGTGGCAAATTCCAAAGCTTTCTCATAGCCCTCAAGGCTGATCTGCAGTTCCGTCAGCTTGTTGAAGATCCGAAGCTCGGTTCTCAGTGCCTTCATCCTCCTCGCTAAAGGAACAGCCCCGGCCTGAGAAACCGAGGCACAGTGATCTTAATCTACAGACACACCGCACTCCCCAGGTCTGTCTTTTCCTGGAGGGATTGTGGTTACCAGTGTGTTCCCATGTTGCCTTTCCTTAACTCACTCTCCTCTTGGTACTCTGCCCAGATGTAGCTAGTTTAAGAACTAGAGGTCACTGAACCTTCTAAAATTGAGGCAACTGCAAAGCACAAAGGAAAGTTGACTTCCTAATGATGAGGACAGGAGACAAAAGATTGTCTAAGGCAATTTAGGGGCAGGGAATCCAAAAGTAAACAGTTCCATTCTTTGTTTGTTGAAGACAAGGTTTCTCTGTGTATCCCTGGCTATCCTAAAACTCAACTTGTGGACCAGATTGGTCTCGAACTCAGAGATCCACGTGCCTCTGCCTCCTGAGTGCTGGGATTAAAGGCATTCGGCACCACTGCCTGACTCAACAGTTCCGTTCTTGCTTGTCCTTCACCAGAAACAGGACATGTCATCCTTGTCTCTCCAGCTAGGATTGCCAGAAGGGAGCTCTGGTGTCATCACCTCTTGAATGAGCACCTGCCTGCAGCCATTGTAAGGTTAAAGGTAGCTACAGACACTGAGCCCTTCCTGTGAACAACTCTGAAATGGGGTCTCCGGATTTTCATGGTGAAAAATGGGTTATATTCACTGCCCAATTTCAGACCAATCCTAAATGAGTTTAAGATATCAGCTCTTGAAGAGGGAATGGCCTTGGAGGTCATTGGGTCATCCAGGCTCTGTTGAGGCCCTATTAAAGAATAGAATCTTCCTCTGGCCTTGAGTGAAGACTTGGCATTCTGATCTGCTCCAAAGATTAGGGTATTACAAACAATTGTCTCCACCTCTAAGGGTTAATCTATCAATAAAAGAGGCAATTGTCCCCTTAGTGAGATAATATACTTTCCCTTCCCAGAAACCCTGCCCCCCAGGGCAGCTGCCTGGAGGTCTTCCATCTGACAGCACTGCCAAACTGCCAGGCCACTGCCACGGCCATGTAGCCATGTGACCATGTGACCATGTGGCCACACAACCTAGTCGCTTCTTTGAGTCCTAACTCAGAAAAAACGAAAGGTTCCTTTCCCTTCTTTTCTCTTTTCCTTCCAGATATTGGAAATGCCTGGTCTCGCTTTCCAGCTGCTCTGATCTTTCTTAGTCTTTCACTAAACCAAGTGCTCTCCACTCCCCCTTCTTGGCTCTCTCCTCCCAGTGCTGCCAAGATTTACAGCTTGTCCACCTTGTTTTTCTCTTAGACTTTAATAAAACTGTCTTTGGGCTTCTTTATAAGTCAATTTTGAAATTCTTTAATTAGTATAATTAACAACCCAAAAGAGGGGACTCTAATTTCCCCAGTAATAAATGGCACCCAGTGTGGGGCTTCCCAAAGTTTCCAATAACTCTGAGGTCACCTGGGGAGTCACTCACCTCAGGCGATATGTGGAATACTTGTATGAGCCGGTGTCTGATAGTGATCAGGAAATAATCATTTCCATTGTTTTCATAATTCCAGAAGTTTAAGCATGTCACCAAATCTTTGAGCCTTATTTTTTATTTTTAACCTTATTTATTTTTTATTTTATGTGTATGAGTGTGTGCCTGCTTGTATGTGCACCACATGCATGTAGCATGTGAGGAGGCCAGAAGAGGGTATTGGATCCCCAGAGGCAGTTATGAGCCGACATGTGGGTGTTGGGAACCAAACCCAGGTCCCCTGCCAGAGTAGCAAGTGCTCTTTACCAGAGCCATTTTTCCAGACCCAAGCCCTGGTTTTATTATCCACAGAATGCATATGAAAATTAGCATCTCATTGGTCAGTGAGGTTCTTCTTGCTCCCACCTACACTCAGTGTCCAGCATATATTTGGTATCTAATCATGTCTGATGAAAAGCAGACAACTGAGCCCAGAGTACATAACCAAACAAGCAAAGGTCTAGGACCAAATACTTCAGTCAGGTGATAAACAACAATTCATGTATCTGCTACACCTGGACATCACTTCATTAGTATTGTTTTCTGGTTTCATCATTTGCAATAATAACTGTAAAATCGTCATTTGATGAGCTGGTATTATACATTTTAAATTGTTTGTTGTTTTTTGACACAGGCTTTCTCTATATAGTTCTGGCTGTCCCGAAACTTACTGTGTACACCAGGCTGGTCTCAAACTCAGAGATCCACCTGCCTCTGCCTTTTAAGTGCTAGGATTAAAGACAGGCACCACTACTGCCTGACATGTGTTTTAATTTTTAAACACACTTTAATCCTTGTTTATTATAAGCACAGCAGCGTATTTTTAGTGTCTGTGGTAAGGAGATGTCTCCCATAAGTCTTGGCCAAGCATTAGAATACTTTGTTCCCAGATGATGACTGTCTGGGGAGGATTAGGAAGAATGGCCTTACCGGAGAAGTATGTCACTGGGGATGAACTCTGGGGTTTCCAAAGACTCGCCACTTCAAGTGTGCTCTCTCTGTTTCCCACTTGCATTTTGAGATGTGCGGTTTGAGATGTCCCTGCCTGAAGTCACACGTCTCTGATAGGATGTTACACTTATTCCTTCAGAACCACAAGCTCAAATGAAACCCTTCTCTAGGTTGCCTTGGTCATTTTATCCCAGCAACTGAAAAGGTAGCCAATTGCATCTACCCATGCATTCCCTTGGGTCATCTTTCATAGGCTACAGAACTAAGAGGAGAATACTGATAATCTCTGTATGCTACTACTGCAAAGTGCTATACATACAAAAGACCTAATTACTCTGATATAACGTGGCAGCGTAGCTCATATCTCAAGCCAAAGAGTAACTAAGTTGATGAAGATGTGAGTTCTAGACAAAGAAGACAAAGAGGGTTCCATGTAGCTGCTCACATTTGTGCCAGGGTCTGGCCCAGCACACTAGGAATTCAGGGGCTTACCCGGTAATACTCCACAGCTCGGTGTCTATGGCGGGTCCCATTGAAGAACACATCACCTGCTTCTTCGTAAAGCTTGAGAGCAAGGGAGGGCTCTTCTGACCTCAAGGCTGTCTGGATGGCCTCCTAGTGGGACAAAAATGGCTGTCAAAGGCAGAGAAAAGGTCATCCAGGGTTCTAGGAGACAAGCTATGGGAGGATCTAGAACATGGTCAGAATCCTTGAATCCATTGTGTGGTCTTGGCCTTCACCCGTGAGGCTGGTCAAAAGACTCAGATGTGATCTATCTGAAAGTCCCTTGTGGGAAGAGGATATTCTTCTGGTGGGACTTGGGGAGCTCTTAGTAGTGCACAGATAAACAGTCTGTTTCGATAGTTAAATATTTATTTTAATATGTTTCAGGAAAGCCTTTAAAAAATGAGTCAAGCCAGCGATTTGAGATGTTATGTAAAGTTGAGTGTCTTTGAAAGGTTGATTTGAAGTGGAGTCCAAGAAAAATAAATAAATAATGGTTTAAGAGGGTGCATGGATTTAGCAACAGAGCCTACTTAATGTGCAAATGACTGAAATTGGAAATGTGGGACCCATCCCGGCAAGTGAAGGCAGCAAGACTGAACAAACTCCCAACTCCTCCTCCGAGCTCAAGTCACTATTAGCCACAAATGTTCTGTGCTCAGTACCCCTCCCCCAACCCCACAAGCTCTCCTGTCTCTGCCTTCAATCATCTTAGCGAGTACAGCTGCCTCCTCAAGTGGCTGAGAGGAGAGAGTTAGCACACTCGACCTACCTGCAAATACAGTTCCACCAGTTCATCTTCCTGCATGAGGTAGTGCAGGCGTCCGGCCCCCAGCCAGGCCTCAGCAGCCTTATCTCTCTCCCCTAGGTCAACGAATATACGCAGGCTCTCCTTTATGCAGGCGAGGGACCTTCTGAGGGACCTGAGGACAGAGGTAGACCTGTGAGCTATGAAGGATCCAAGAGCTCGGAGGTCACTCAGCATAGGAGGACCCGGGTTTCTAGAAGAGTACAAACTTGCTGCAGACCGCAGAGAGAGTGGGGGCTTATTTGAGTCTCAGCTCTGCAGGCTGTGTGATCTTAAGACAGTATAGTACTTACCCAAGCCTGCGTTTCCCCATCTGTAAAAGGAGAGTGTAATTGATTGTTCCTGCCTTAGATTATTATGAGGACTAAGAAACATAATCCATCTGGAATGTTTAAACTGGTGCCTACGAAGTAGGAAGCAGTTGATCAACATTGAATTATCACGACCACCATTACTAACCCACATCCCTCAACTTTTAGTCTATACTGCAGTACGCTTCTCATAAGCACCTGAGAAGACACCAAATGTACTTTTATGAAAGTAATGCCTGAGTGGCCATAGAGATAATGTACAGTAACTTGAAATCATGAAGACGATTTTGATCTTTCATTAAGAAGAACAATCCAAACAGACTGATTTTTTTTAAAGATGGTACTTGATCCTGCTTTAATTATTTGGAAACTCCCCGACCCCTACCACCTCCCAACCCTGTGGCTTCCATCCCATCAACATTACCTTGAGAGCTTTAGAAAACTCCAGACTCCCAGAGCTACCTGGGAACTAACTAAATGGAAGCATGGCAGTCACAATCCATAGACCCGAGTTCCACAAACACACTCTGTTTTATGGCCACGTGCATCCACGTCGAGAACACGCATCTTCTAGAAACACCAAATGTTATCAGCCACAACTGTGAACACGGACACAGGAAGGACTCGAACTGAGCACAGCTCCCAACTGTTGTGCTTTTGATATGGCTTGGCTTACAAAGGTTAACGTGTTAGAGGCTTGATTTCCACTGTAGCAAAACCGAAAGGTAGTGGGGCCTATAAGACATAGGGCTTAATCTAAGGTAATTGGATCACCAGTTATCTGAGGCATTGTTCACAAGAGGGATTACATGGCTGTCCTGGAACATTGGTTAGTTCTGATGAGAGCTGAGTTGTCCTGAAGAAACAGCATAGGTCTGGTTCTTTATCTCACCAAGAATTCTTGCCACTGAGGTACCATTAGCCAGTAGGCCTATGCCAGACCTGGAGTAATGATGACATCATGCCCTATTGCCTAGCCCAAACTGTGTTGCAATACCAATGGAAAATGAATTAATATGTCAGCTCATCACAGGCAACTCAGCTGCCAGGCCCTTTTTCCAATGAGGGATGCAAACATTGCCTTGAACTGGTGCTCGCTGATCCTTTTTGGCAGTGACGCAGCTTTTGGCTTTCTGAAAAGAGTGCCCAGGTATTTGGCCCATGCAAGAGCTAGGAAAGAACTCTGGTTGTCCCTACTGCCCTGCCCTTGACATAAGATGATGGGCATCCCGGGTGAACATTAGACTCTCTCAAGTACTACAAATCTGAAGCTGGGACAGTGCTGAAAGCTGAGAAGCCATGTGCATTACTGTGCTGGCCACTGGCCTCCCTGGTTAGGTAGGAACCACTGTCCTCATAAGACACAGGAAGGCCTGACCTTCTCTCTCCAAGTCTGGACAAAGAGAGTTAAAGCAGTCCCGGCCTGGCTCCACTGCGCTCCTCATTCTGACCGGAACGAATGGTGAAGACAGAACTCATAAATCTCATCTTGATCCTATTTCCTGTTGTGTTTTTTTTTTTATTACCACTTACTGTCCTCGGATGTCCTTGTTCTGAAATTTCTGACTCCACATCCTCAGGGAACAAGATTTAGATCCTCTGAGGATAACACACAGAGTAGACATTTGCTTCTTTACCAGGGAAAGAAGAGTTAAGGATTTCTAAGAAACACCCCAGGGTGGGGATGGGAAGTAAAACATGGAGACCTTCATATGAGCAGAGGGTTTCACCAAGACACACGTGTCTTTTTTAAAGTGCATTAATAGTCTAAACTAGGAGCCTTTGTATTTTTTTTTATCAATCCTTACCACCCCATTATAATAAATCCAACAGCTGTGCTGTGTTATACACAGGCCTGACTTAAAATGACCCAGCATCCTCTTGCCACTATCTGAAGGCTCTAGACCTGGTTTGTCATTCACACACACACACACACACACACACACCACCACCACCACCACCACCATCATCATCATCATCATCTGAGTTATGATGATGAGTTAGCATTGACTCACTCATGTGAGTCCTCCGCCTGACCTGTCTTCATCACACTTCCGTTTTAACCATATTTCCTGTCCACTCTTCAAGTTCACACTCTGAGTCTCGGGCCTTGTTTCTTCTTTCCTGTCCAAACAGGTGAACGGCAGCAAAGTGACCCCAGCATATCTGTATTCCCAGATAGCATCCTCCCATCCCTGCCTGGGTGACCCTGCCTGACCTCTAACAAAGCCTAGACTCCTGGTCCTTCTGTCCTTTTGCTCTATCTAAGAAGAGCCCTATTTGCAGATGGCTGTCCAGGTGGCACCTGGGTAGGTACCTTTGATGCCATCCTCTCGTTCTCCAGCCATATAGAACTTTAAACTAGCAAGGTGCTTAGCTGATTTTACAAATAAACAATGTCCCAAGAAAGAAAACAAAAAAGCATTCCAAAATTCCCCTGTTTGTCTCTAATTTCTAAAGCTTTATTTGAAACTCTTTGCTGCTCATTGATTCTGGTAGTGGCAATATATTGTTACCTAGAATGTACTGGGCATTTAGCATGCCCCGGGCACTTTGTACCCATAAGCTCAGTCAATCATCACAGTAGCTCCAAGAGAGCAGTATTACTATTACTGTATCCATTTCACAAAAGGGAAAAATAAGAGCTAGTGGAAGTGTGGTTCTGTGCGTTAAGACACCTGCCACCAAGCCTGAACATCTGAGTTCCATCCCTGGGACCCACATGGTAGAAGGAAAGAACTGACCCTGAAGGTTGTTCAGGGTCACAGACATCACAGACATGCTATGTCTTTCTCTCTCTCTCTCTCTCTCTCTCTCTCTCTCTCTCTCTCTCTCTCTCTCTCACACACACACACACACACACATACACACACACTCATTCACACATACACACACACCTATATGCCACAATAAATAAATGCAACTAAAAATAAAAAAAATTAAGGCTCAGAAAGTATAAGTAACTATGGGCATGTAATAAGCCATGCTTAAACCAGACTCTAACAATGTGAGTCTAACCACATATTCGAGCAACCCTTACTGAACTCCTGGCTTAGCTATCAGTTTGTGGGAAAGCTTTGATTTCTTTTGCCACTTACAAAACAAAAATGAAATTGTTAAGGACATAAATGATTGCAAACCTTGAAAAAAACTTTCCTCATCTGCAAAAAACAGGTGGTAGTGAACCACAGCCTTGGGATCAAGTGTGGGCATTCCAAATGCAGCTGTTTCTTCATTTAAGATTGCAGAAAGAATTAGGGATTAGTCATATTCGCTATATTAGAAACCAAATGTTGGAGACTTTTCTTGTTGTTTCTGTTGCTTGTTTTGCTGTTTTTTATTTTAGGTCCACAGAAGCAAGCAGAATAGAATAAAAATAAAAGCCAAGAGGAAACCAATCCTACACTGGAATCAGATTCACATGCAGAGACTAGTTGGTCTCCACAAGGGCCTGCTACACACCCTCGTTCTAGTTATATTATGTGGATGTGTTTACCACACTTTCTTACTGTGGTAGTGACCATTTTCTGTTCTTTTTACTATTCTGTGAGCATAAGTTTGGGGACTGTAATGCCTTTATCTAATTTCTAGCTACCTGTCTGGGCCATAGAAAAATGATTCAAAAAGATACATTTGTTGAGTGGATCCAATAAAGTCACAAAGTCCTTCTGAACCCTGTCTGGTTCAACTCTAGAACAAGGGGTTGATCTGTATAGTCGTTTGGATGAGAATGGCCCCATAGGCTCAGATGTTTGAATAGTTGGTCCTAAATGGTAGAATGGTTTGGTAAAATTAGGAGATATGGCCTTGTTAGAGAAGGTGTGGCCTTGTTAGAGGAGGTGTGGCCTTGTTAGAGAAGGTGTGGCCTTGTTAGAGGAGGTGTGGCCTTGTTAGAGGAGATGTGGCCTTTGTTAGAGGAGGTGTGGCCTTGTTAGAGGAGGTGTGGCCTTGTTAGGGGAGGTGTGGCCTTGTTAGGGGAGGTGTGGCCTTGTTAGAGGAGGTGTGGCCTTGTTAGAGGAGGTGGGGCCTTGTTAGAGGAGGTGGGGCCTTGATAGAGGAGGTGTGGCCTTGTTAGGGGAGGTCTAACCCAGGGGTGGGCTTTGAAGCTTCAAATGCTTCCCATCATCCCCAGTGCACTCTGCATCCCCCATCCCACTGCAGTTCTGAGATGTAGGCTCTTAGCTGTTGCCTCTACCACGCCTTTACTCTGTCATGATGGACTTCAACCCTCTGAAACTAGAGCCCTATTAAATGCTTTCTTCTGTAAGCTGCCTTGGTTGTGGCATTTAACCACAGCAATAGGAAAGTAACTAACACAGTCTGCACGTGTCAGATTAAGGCTGAGAACAAAATCCACAAAGACCTCTCCCACCTGGAGACTGAAACACTTGGCCCCACTCCAATCTAGTTGTCACCTGGAAGGCAGAGAGAACATTACTCCGTAGGTACTGAACAGTGGACCAAATCTTTTATCACCTACTAGCCCTGCCCATTTTAAACACCAGAGGAAAATAATTAAATTTAGCAATCATAACCACCAAAAAGGCAGAAGAGGGAAACCCCCTTACATTGAGAATTTGAGGTAAGTCCAGTGAAGCCAAGTAACATGGTGAGCCTGGACACCAGCAGGCAGGGACAGAGCTGATAAAAACTAAGCCACTCTCAACCCTGGAATCCCAACATGCCATCCTTATCTAGGGTGAGAACTGTTAGCAGAGAAAACAGAACACACACAAAGTGCTTGAGTCCATGTACTATAGACTGGGGTTGGCAAACTCTGACCCATGTGCCAAGCACACCCTCCTGTCTGCTTTTACGAGTATCGTTTCTGGAATACAGCCACCGTCATTGTTTATGTACTGCCCAGAGCTGTTTTTGCGCTACAGCTGCAGAGTGGAAGAGCGCTGATGGAGAACATATGGCCCACAAAACCTGAAAACTGTACTATTTGACTATCTTTATAAGCTTACTAATGTGGGAATGTGGTAGCTCATACTCATAACCCTAGCACTTTCGAGGCGGGAGCAGGAGACTAAAGGTTCAAGGTCACCCTGCTCTGGGAGACTCTGTCTCAAAAAAATAAGAACCAAACAAGTTTGCCAATACTGCTGTAGACTCCATCTATTGGCAACAACCCTTGCCAGGGGCCTCAGGCAACACGCTGGACTACTTTAAGCTCTCGACTTCCAAACAACTTCTTGCTACATTTGTGGTTGCCCTGAAACAAACACGTTGCTCGGCAAACAACACGTGTTCAATAGAAGCTTTCTGCTAACCCAGTATTCTCTTTATGGATGCTTAGTGTAAGTCCAGAGGCCTGCTGAGATGTGATCCCCCAGCCCACCCAACTCTGCAGCCTTTCTTAGCCAAGGACTTCTCTGCCTGAGCCCCAGTGGTCACTAGCATCTGTTCACCTGTTACTCATACCTGTTACTCTGTTACTTGATCAGAAATGCCACTTGTTACCACTCTCCTCTTCCCAAGCATCATACTTAGCCCTCAGGACTCTCCTCGAATGTTTTACCCAGATGTCTTCTGTCACACAGACCCCCTTACCCCTTCCTAGAATTGTTCTATCCTCTTAGCCTGCCTTTGCTTGCTTTACCTTGAGTCTGGTGAGAATGGAAATTCTTTGAGGGGAGCTGAAGAAATCTGTCCGTGACAGCGGTATTCAACCTAGGGGTTGCCACCCCTGCATGACCTTTTCACAGGGGTCGCATATCAGATGTCCTGCATGTCGGATATTTATATTACAATTCATAACAGTAACCAGGTTACAGTTATGAAGTAGCGACCAAAATAACTTTATGGTTGGGGATCACCACAGCATGAAGAACTGTATTAAAGGGCCACAGCATTAGGAAGGTTGAGAACTGTTACGTTTCAAACCCGGGACAAGCAGCTGAGATGCTTATTTAACCTATCAAAGTGGACCTGGCCTCCAGGTTCTCCCAGCATCCTCAGTCCCTAGCGGTTGGTTATAGGGTATGGCTGCTATACTCCCACCCTCTACCCTGAACTCTCCAGCCCTCCCCCCAGAAACTCTTTCCTATGTAATCCAGATACTTTAGTTACCTGCCCTTTTTGTACCTTTGGCCTCCTGGCTGCTGTACTTGGTTCCCCCCTCTCTCTTCTCCTCCCCTCCCCCCCCCTCTCCCCCCCCCCCCCACGGCTCACGGTCGTGTCCACTCTGGACTTTCCCAGACATGTCTACCTCTGGCTATGCTCCACATATCCATAATAAACTTTCTTCTCCACTACACCTAGAAGCAGTCATGGCCTTTCCTTTCCTTTTTATTTCCTTTTTTCATTCAGAAACCAGGGGTCCATGACAACATCAAGACCTGCTTAATAAATTCTTCCTGAGAACCAACACCAGTAGAAAACTTGCCCCGACAGATGTTTATGTTCTTTTATCTGACAGTCAGAACTTCATAAGGCTCCTCACTTTTCACTTCAGCTCCCAGGAAGAGTCATAAGGAATAAAAGCGGCCACACCCAGCAGGGTGTGGCGACACCTGTTCATCTGTCTTTGTTCTCCGCCCTTTCCTTTTTAATTTTAAAAGCGCTCTATAGGATTGATGATCTATAAATGCTAAGTAACTACAACATTCCTGTGCATCCTCCAGTGAAATGGCTACTTCACAAAGGAACAAAACCTTTCCATTGTCAAAAGCTTCCTGTGACACCAGAAGTACTTCTGAATACTGGAGAAGTCAAAGTTGATTGCTAGTGAATGTTTCTTCCAAAGTATTTAAATGAAAATCTTGACAATCGGAATGACTATATACTAAAATTAAAAGTCCCAGGGACTGGAGTGACGGCTCGGTGGCTAAGAGCACCAGCTGCTCTTCCAGAGAACCAGAGTTCAGTTCCCAGCACCCACATGGAGGCTTACAACCATCTGTAACTGCTGTTCCAGAAAATTCAAAACCCTCTTCTGGCCTCCACAAGCACCAGGCCCATAGTGTACAGACACACCACACATGCAGACACACCACACATGCAGACACACCGCCCAAACACATAAAATAGAAACAAATACAATTTTTAAGAATTAAGGAACCTGGTCCGGCTTCTAGTGCAATGGAGCAGGGATCTCAGAAAGTCCAGGCCTGGAGGGCCACAAAAACATGAGCAACGACTTTTCACAATAAGCCTTTCCCCAGGAAGTCTGCTCAAATCTCACCCTAATTTTGTCGACACCTGTTGCTCTCTCACCTAGCCTTGATCCTTCCTGCTCACCCCAGACCTGTAGCAACCATTAAACAAAGCCTTTAAGATCCATGCTGCAGGGATCAAGATGAGTTTGGATTACCCAAAGTTTCAACCCAGAGGAGGGTCAATTTGACCTGAGGATGGTCTCTGAAAGCCTGTAGTTACTGAACTTATTTTTATTGGAGATTACTTAGAGTCCATTCTAATTAATTAATTAATTAATTAATAAAAACCCTCTTTTCTATGCATTTTGCCAAAACAAACAAACAAACAAAAAAAGAAGGTAAATAAATGAACACCACCACAGTCTGACAGTTTTCTCTTTTACTGTCTATTGTAATGTTAACTGTGGGTACTCAAGACCTGGAGACACCTCTGTGATCCTGCCGCCAAGTTAATTCTGATTGGTGAATAAAGATGTTGACAGCCAATAGCTGGGCAGAAGAGACATAAGTGAGGTTTAGGTTTCACAGGCTTGTGGGAAAGGAGGACCAGGAGGGAGAAGAAGAAGGAGCAAGAGAGGAAGGAGAAGACACCATGGGTTAAGGATCAAGAGAGTGTGGCCCTGGGGGCTACCCAATTGGAGTTAAGAGCAGCCCAGATAGAACATAATAAATAGTAAGTAATAACTCAGGGCTATCAATAGTAAAGTAGATTCTAACAGCATGGAAGGTAGGCAGTTGTCCAGTTAGTGTGCTGCTTAAGGCTTATTGTGAATATAAAGGCTGTGTGTGGGTTGTTTTTTTGTTGTTGTTGTTGTTTTTCTGTTTTGTTTTGTTTTGTTTTTTTAATCCAGGAACTCAATAACCAAAGACAGGGAAGAAACCCCAGGCCAGATTTTTTGTTTGTTTGTTTGTTTGTTTGTTTGAGACAGGGTTTCTCTGTGTAGCCCTGGCTGTCCTGGTGTGTCTGAAGACAGTTACATTGTACTCAAATACATAGAATAAATAAATCTTTAAAAGGGGGGTGGTGTTAGTTATTCTCTAGAGAACAGTATTTGATTCCAGACCCTTATCTCACCTGAACTGCCAGCCTACAGGATGACTCCCTCTGTATTGGTGGTGGGCCTTCACAGCTTAACTAAGTCCCTCTGGAATCCCCTCCCCAGTGCACCCAGAGGCATGCTTTCCTAATTGCCTTAAAGTGACATCCAAGATTGACCATCGTGAAGAGCATGCCTAGTTCTCTGCTGCATGAGGCAATCAAAAGAGCAAGACTGGGAGAAAATGTCTGCAACACACACATCTGATGACAGGTTTGGGTCGTTTTTTTTTTTTTTTTTTTTTTTGAAGGGAGAGAGAAAAAGAACATAAAAATTGAGTGGGTAGGAAAGTGGAGAGACTCTGAGAGGACTTGGGAGAGGGGAAAGCATGATCAAAATATGAAATATTGTGAAAATACTATTAGTATGAAACTATATTTTATTTATTTCAATAAAACAGATTTTAGCCTCAAAAATTGCTGGTTCAGCATTTCATAGCATTTCAAATGGAAAAAAAAATGCAAGCAAAAAGTACACTGCATTGTATAGAAGTTTTACCATAATCCTTCATGTAACTAAGGTATGTGTATATTATATTCACTATACTGAGAACTTAATATACACATGGGCTATTAGTTGATATTTTTAAATTTTTAAATAATTACTTCTGGAGAATTTGGGCATAGGAACTTGCAAAGAGATCCTTATTGTCAATACACAATCTTCAATGTTGGCTTAATTTAAATTATTTTTTTTACTATAAGTAACTAATTTTAGGGGGAGGGAATCTACATTCCTTAGTTGGGGAGCAGTCACTTTGTCCTAATATGTATTCAATACATGGTTCCTTATCGGTGAATACTCTCTAAGGAGGGATCCACGCTGTTTTACACCTGATACTGAACTCCCGTTGATGCATTGACCACTAATCTTGTCGCTAAACACTAGAAAGCCTGCCTCCAAGCTTCTTTCTTTCCTTACCTGAGCCCTGAGCAATCCAGTCAGAGTCTCCTTTTGGCGACAAACACCCTCCTCTCTGTTAACTATCAGCATGTAGGGCAGCACACCAGTATACCCTGTCACATAAGGGTAGTGTTCCCTTGGGCTAAAACTCAGTTATCACTTGCCCACATAAGCACATAGCATAGTTCTGCACTTGATACAACATCTGCCTACAAGAACTCTGACCATACTTTGGAATGTTTTAAACCCTTCCTCCCCACAAAAGCCCTTAGGTCTCTGGCTCCATGGCGCTATCTAAAAGGCCCATAGCTTTAAGGCTCTGCCTCTTTGGAGGCACTAGGAGCCTGGAAACCAGTGTCAGATTGATATAGTAAGCTGGTCTCAGACTCATCTGGAAGATTCCTGACTCAAATTGACTCCATGAACACAGCAACCAAGACAAGTGCCTTGTTAAGGACATGTGGTTAGGTCACAGCAGGCCTTGGTTTCCAGACTCCTAATTCCAGCCAGTTGTCCAGGTTTGTAGCTGCTATCTTCTTGTGTGGTCCCCACTTCATGTCTCTTCTGTATCACCTGCATCATCTGAGAACAATAATTCATGTTCTCCCTCCTTCTGCCCACCCACTCTCCTCTCTCTGTTTCTCTCTCTCCCTCCCTCCCCACTATTTCCAAAATATCAGTATTTTGATAATACTAAACCATAGCTGAGAGCAAAGAATGGCAGTTAGAAGCCAGGCACCATAATAACTGAAAATACACAGGAAACACAGTAACAAGAGGCAGCTGGAAGTCAGATGTAAACTCAGCGCCTTCCCGTCCTTTCAAATCTGACTTTCCTAAAACCCAGTTCCAAGATGCATGTGACTATTCTAGTTCATCTCAAAATTTCACTGAAACCTATCTTTTAGGTCTGTCCAGAGGCATCCATGCTCCTAGAGTGTGTAGAAATGGAGGCAGGACAGGCTGGGCACGCATTCCTTTGCCTCCCACAGGCTGTATATGTCAAAATTCTCTCTCTGGCACCAAAGACAAAGGCAGTGGAAAGCTCAAAAGATGTCTGATTTTTGTAAGAGAACAGGAACAGAAAGAAATACAGGGAATGGGGAGAAATACATAAAGAACAAGAATTCACCATGTGATTAACTATTGTCTGATGCTTACATACCCACGGTTGCCATGGTACCAGTGCTGGCTACTTGTATGTCAACTTGACACAAACTAGAGTCATCTGAGTGGAGGGAGCATCAGGCTGTAGGCAAGCCTGTAGGGAATTTTCTGAATTCATTATTAACGGAGGAGGGCTTAGCCTAATGTGGTAATGCCACCCGTGGGCTGATGGTCCTGGGGTCTACCAGAAAGCAATCTGAGAAAGCCATGAGGAACAAGCAGGTACACAGTACTCCTCCATGGCCTCTGCATCAGCTCCTGCCTCCAGGTTCCCTCTGTCTGAGTTTCTGTTGTGACTTCTTTAATGACAGACTACGAAATAAGCCCTTTCTTCCCCAACTTGTTTTTGATCATGATATTTCATCTCAGCAATAGAAATCGTAACTCGGGACGTGTCTATAAAGCATAAGCTAGCCTTAAACTAGTGCTCCCTACAATGTCTCTCTAATCAACACTAGCAAGAATCCCCACTCTATTTTAGTAAGAATTAGAAACATAACATTATGACACAAATCTGTTGCAAAGTGAAATGAGAGGTTTTTAAACCTCTGTGGCTTTATGAGACTTGTTAGAAACAGAACTGCAGACTGCCCATCAGTAAAGGAGAACCCTGATGGCCCTAGACTGGTGTAAGCAAAGAACTCCAGCAGATGGCAAGATGCATGGGTGAGGAGACTTTGAGTACCAGTAGCCTAAGGGATGCTTAAATATATTTGTGACATACTTTTACAAAACTGAAGGTTTTTCAGAAAGCATTATGATGGTTTGAATGAAAACGGCCCCATAGGCTAGTAGAAACTGGTGCCATTGGGAGGTGTGGCCTTGTTGGAGTGGGTGTGGCCTTGTTGGAGAGGGTATAATGTTATTGGAGGAAGTGTGTCTCACAAGAGAGGGCTTTGAGGTCTCAGAAGACCATGCCAGGCCTAGTGTGTCTCATTCGCCTCCTGCTGCCTGCAAATCCAGATGTAGAACTCTCAGCTACTTCTCCAGCACCATGTCTGCCTGCATGCTGTCATGCTTCCCTCCATGATGACAATGGACTAAACCTCTGAACTGTAAGCCAGCCCCAATTACATGCTTTTTTTTAAAATAAGAGTTACCATAGTCATGGTATCCATATGCAATAAAACCCTAACTAAGACAAATGCCAAAAAAAAAAAAAAAAAATCACAAAAGGAAGTGCTATATACAGTTTCCTCACACAACCAACTCCACCCTTCCACCCTGTGTATTTATTCTGAGGCTTGAGCACAGGTGAAAGCAGACTAGACTTCCTAAGTCCCAGTTCCTTTTTAAAGATGAAGGTCCAATCAAGTACTTTTTCATTTACACCCCTGTTTCGTGGCATTTATAAATACTCTGTGTCCTTTCTCAAATCCTAATTGTTTTTAAATAGTGAAGACCTCCTGAAGGGGCCCTGGTGCACAGTATAACTGGCCCCTTTGAATTCACTCTCAGGTAGTCAGGATAGACCGATTGCTTTGAAAACACACAAGTGAAAGTAGTAACCATGACAGAGACTGTCTGCATTTCGGGGACTTTAACTCGTTCACTTCTCACAGTAGTAATGTAAGATAAATGCCATTATCATCTTCCTCTAACTGATGAGGAAACCAAGGTATAATTTGTCGAAGGCCATAGAACTCCCAACCGATGGGAGCATTGCCTGACAGCTGCAGGACCTGCAGTTTCCCAATATAGTATCCATGTACCGTGTGCATCTGGACTTGCCTTCTTGAGAGAAAGAATACCATTGTTCCCTAAAGCAGGGACTCACCTGGATGTATTTAGATTCCTATAAAGCTGCCCAAGGGATTCCAGTAACCGCCCTTCCATCTCCCGGTCCCTGAGTTGCTGAGCCAGGGCCAGCCAGTGTTCATGATAGGTAATGCACGCATCAGGGTTTGGCGACACTGAGCTGTAGAAATGGCAGAGGGATTTGGTGACCTGAAGCTGACCTTGAACATAAAGCAGGGACATGATGAGACACTGGCATAACATGCACCAACACATTCTTTTTCCCAATGCTCCCAGCAATACGGGCATACTCACTGTTCAGGTGTCGGTGCCTTAAGCCAAACAGCAATGCCATTTCATAACAAAGGCGGCTGTGGACCAGCTGGTGTCCAGACACCAGAGCTTGGCCCAACCAGAGTAACACTTGTACCAATTCCATGTCTGTCTCCTTGCTGGCTTGGAGTTCAGAATACAGCCTGACAGCCTGCAGGAGATAACCCCTGGCTGACTGATGCATACAGGACTTGAGGGTCAAGTGTCCAAGATTGGCCATAGACACAGCCTGGTTACGTATATTCCCCATCTCCCGAGCTCTGATCAAAGCTCGGAGATAGCTCTTGGCTGCTCTGCTTGTCCGGCCTTCGTCTTGAAATGCAAGTCCCAGGAGGTTGTGGACCACTCCCCTCTGCGTCACACACTCTGTCTCCCTCAAGGAACACAGTAGCGGTTCAAGGATTTCCAAAGCCTTCTTTGTCTGCCTGGCTAAGAGATAAGCCCATGCCAGACAGAGAGAAGATTCAAAGGCTTCCTCTTCACCCAATAGTTTCCCTAAAACATGGGCTTGGCTCAGGTAGTGAATAGAACCATCAGGAGACCTGTGCTGGAGGTACATTTTGGACAGGATGAGACACAAGGTCCTCTGGATGTTCTGATCACTCTGTTCCTCACAGGCAGCCAGGGCCTGCCTGAGAGTTGGGCAGGCCAGTGAAGAAACTTCACACCAGCTTGAAGAAGGAACACCCAGGATCTTAGTGGCATTCTGGAGAACCAAATAGGCCTGCCAAATGGAAACAGAAATCCCCCGGGCACTCTGGGGACCACTTTTCTGAACAGAGGCCACTGCAAGATGTGGAAGATATTTCTTGTCATACAGAGAACTCAACATGGTGGCTGTAACCTCCGAAGCAGGAGGGTGTCCAGAAAGGAGCTGCAGACGCTCTGCAAACGGCAGAACCTCCTCATGGCGGCCAAGACTCAGGAGCAACCGGATGGCCAGGAAGCAGGACCTAGCCTCCAAAGGGCCACTCCCCACCACGATCCCTTGGCGAAGCACATAAGCCACCACGTCAAGCTCATTCTTGGCACTGAACTCACGGTCTGGCAGGCAGGCCAGCAGAGCACCTGCCTTTTCAAGCAAGGTTGGCCCTTTATGTCTTAGCCTCTGTCTCAGGTATATGGCTGCCAAGTTGATATACAGAGCAGCCACCAGGGAGAGGTCCTCAAATGCCCCATCAAGGACTCGAATGGCCTCCTCAAAGTATACCCTGGCCTGGGAAAGTTTGGTCTTCCTGATGCTTAGTCGGCCCAGGAGGAAGCAGAGCCGGGCATGGGCCCACGTCATGTGGCTCATCTTGGCCCACTTCCTTGAAGTCTCTAGGTAGGCCACTAGCTCGTCCTCCTCAGAGAAGCTGTAAAAGGAGGAAGTAAGAAAAGAGAAGGAGAAATCATAGAGGCTCTTAAAGTGGTCGGTATAGCCTTCGTGGTCGAGAAAGGCCAAGATGGGAGCAAAGTGCTCCACCTCATCCTCTTCCAGGCTAGTGCTTAGGTCCATAAACAGTTCCGGGTCATCGAGGTCATCAGGCTCTGGAAGGTGATAGCTGTCTGAGGAGGCTGAGATGAGCTCATCCTCAAGGCTGGAGTCTATAGAACTGCTGGAACGTCTGGAGCCCGTGGTCTGCTGCTCCATCCAGGTCCCACCAGACCTGGCCTCCCTGAAGCCCTCAGGCTGAGATGCTGTAAGGACAGGCAGAGTTGAGCACCCCTGAGGGCCTGCACCTAGGGTAGTCAGCTCCTGGCAAGAGAATAGATAAGCTGACCCAAGGACAGGAGGTCGGGCTTGACATGATCTCTACTCACCGCTCAGATCATTCTGAAGATTCTGGATGGATTCAAACTCACCTAGGCAGAGATGAAGAAAAGATTTAGTATTAGGTCATACCATGTCACCATGATGCTGACCCCTTTGATGCAAATCTATCACCAACCATTGATCGTCTCCCGCACCCAGAACAAGTACTCCTTGGTGTTCAGAACTCTGCTCCCCTTACCAGGAGCGCCTCACAGCTCTAGCTTCCTGCCTGAGTCTGGCAGATCTTCTACAACAAGGAAGTTTTCTAGGGCTTAGTGTTTATAGCTGGGGTTTGTATTCTTCACAAAGGCTCCCTGTACATGAAGAAAGCCTCTAGTTCCCTCTCTTCCAAGGAACTGGTCTGAGAGTCCCTTGTGGAGAATCTCTGGCTATCCCTATGAAATGGCAAGCATCTAAAGTCAGTCTCACAGAAGCAGACATACCATCACCAAAGAGGTGAGAAAAACTAACCCATCATCAGCAACATCAGTGAGAGTAACTGTACTTCCTCCACAAAGCAGTGGGCCTTTCCCATCATAAGGAAATTATTATCATTCATTTGCTCGTGCATTTATTCATTCATTCAACTGTGACAAAAATTGCACGCTAAGCAAGGTAGATCCACTCCTGAGATTGATACATCCAACAACCCAGGGTCATCCTGTATCTGGGGTGGTGTGATGAAATGGGTGTCTTGGCTAATAGGTATCCTGGTTCAGGTACTAATATTCTTGGGCCTCAGTTTCCTAAATCTGTACAATAAATGGAGAAATTATCTCTGAGGTCTCTTTCCAATTATCTACATGATGTGTGATTTGGTACCTATCACAATGTGACCTTTAGTCATGACTCAGGAAGCTCTCTCTTCCTTTCCTTGGGATGAAAGGCCAATCCAGCTAACCACCCATGGTAAAAGCAAGTTGGTTTTATCATGTGTCATAGTAGCCTGGTAACGCAATGTATGCAATCCAGAGATCTACAGGGAAACTGCTAATCACGTATGAACCAGGTCATCAAGTGGATAGTGATTGCAGCCCCAAACTCCTAGACAGAAATAGAATGAAGAGAAGTCTATTCCTTTCTATGGGTTCCTTTCTGGTCTTTAGGAGCCTGGGCTTTCTCTGGGGTCTAAGGAATACTCACTCAGCCTGTAAATAGAAGTGATGTCAGTATGAGCAAGCGAACATAGGAAGCCAGAACACTCAGCCTTCCTGTCACTTCCTGGGGACCAGAGAGAACACCGTTCTTCATCACTGAAAAAGACAGAGTTCTTGCTCCTGCATGGGATAGAAAACAGACAAAGTCAGTGCTGGGCTTCGACTCCCCCTCTTCCTCTCTCCATACAAGGATAGTAAATCTTAGAAAGCCAGGCTTGTCCACGGTGGACATCAGTTCCTCATTGCTGCAGTCTGAGCTTCCCTGCTGGAGAAGAAAGGGATGTCATGTGGTGGTAAGTAGGTCAAAGGGGAGATAGAAACATCCTTCTATTAAAATTCCATCTCCCCAGAAAAATCCCCATACCTCAACCGCCAGTGGCATCTGTTTGTAATGGCAGCAGCAGGGATTGGTGCCATGATGGTAAGGATTTAAGGAAAATACAAGAAGTTTTTTTTTTCTCCTTAATTTATTTCCAGAAGTCAGGGATAAATGGTACCTGTCTAGAGGAACAGCAGAGAAAACTCCCCTGTGCTTTGAAGGACTCTTACACAGTTGCTAAGGTCTGCTTCCAGGACACAGAACAGTACTGTGTGACACTAAGAAAAGAAAGGAATTACTAAGGGACAGAATATGAGTAGAGGCAGGGTCAGGGGGCTGGAGAAACAATGATAAGCAAAAGAGTTCTTTAAGGGCGGCCTATCTGCAGTCTACCTGTAAGGTCTAATTTGCTTGCTAGAGCTTATTTTGAAAACTACAAATGGCTGACAAAGCACTCTATCTAGCATTTAGCTGACCATGCTGTAATCCCATGTGGAAGCTTACCCCTGTAATCACAGTACTCCTTGGGAGGCTGAGACCAGAGAGAAGATTGCCTTGAACTCAAGGTCTGTCTGGACAGTGAGGTCTTAGACCAGCCAGCCTGGGCTATAGAGTGTAACTGACTCAGGGGAGTAGGGCAGAGAGCAAGGCCAGGAAAGCCTTTGGCAAAGGCAGGAGAATTAACACAAGAGAAAAAAAATTGGCAATGATGAAGGCCAGACACCCTCAACCACATACCACACACCCCACACCGTATGCCCTTAGCCAAGGCCAGCTAGGACTGGCTGGAGCTACTGGTGTGAGTGCAGAGGCACTCCAAGGTATCAGAAGGTGACCAACCTGTGGTTCATTATAAACGTCATGTCTACAGAGAGCATACACCAAAGATGCCACCCTGTTCAAATTACTCCCAAAAAATATGGAATACTGGGATGAAAAAGTCCCATTCTTTTTATCACATGACCCTTTCAGCTTCTAAAATGTCCTCCCTGCTCTGGCCTTCTTCCACCTTTGAAAACTTATCTTTCTTTCTTTCTCTGCTATCTACCACATGTGCCAGTTCAGTTCCTTGTTCTGAACCTGGAAATTCCACCAGGTGCCAGTTCACAGATATCACTCCTCCCAAACAAAACAAAACAAAACAAAAAACAAAACAAAACAAAATACAGGTTTCTTGTTTGATACCAAACAACTTAAAACAAAACCCAAAATTTCATAGCAGCTAACATGTTTGAAGGATGTTGCAACACTATTACTTAATCTGCACAGTTGCTCTTTAGGTGGGGGCTATTCTTATCCCCTCCTGCAGATAGAAAACTTATAGGCTAATAAAAAGCTTAAGAGTTGGTGAGTGGGAAATAAGAGAGCCTGTCTACTTAGGGCAGGAATCTAGAGAGGCTGTGACAGGTTGCTCTGATCAGTCCCTTGCTGTCCATCCCCAGAGGTCAGGCAAGAGCAGCTGGAAAGCAGGCAACAGGCCAGCCAGCCTCGGGAACTGCTCAAGGACACGCCACTCCTCACTCACAGACATGCACTAGAGTGTGTGCTGACACTTGGCCCAGAGTTTTTCCCCTACATGTATGAGACCCATCTTTAGCCTGGACTCCAGATTTTTCCTAGTACCCTCAATTTTCAGCCTCAAAATAACATACAATTAAAACCTTGGGTTGGAATAAGAATGTATAAAGGTATCTAGAGAGATGCCTCAGTGGGGAAGAGTGCATACTATTCTTATATGGGATCTGAGTTCAGTTCCCAGTACCCACAACTAGGTGGCTCATGACCACCTGTCTTTCCAGTTCCAGGGACGAAACACCCTCTTCTAGCCTCCATGGGTACCCACATGTACATGGTACACATAGGTCCATGCATACTCACACACATATACATACATAAATAAATAAATCCTAAAATATACATTACATATTGTGTCTATATACTACATATATTATATGTGCATTTACATATTGTGTATATGCTTTTATATATACTATATAAAACCTAAGTGTTTTAGAAGCCTTAAATGTTACAGCATGTTCTGAATTTGCCCATTCATTTCATATTCATAGCTCTCTTTGTAAATTATTTTTAATCTGTGTTTGCTGATGAATACGATTCAGAAGATGCTCAGAATCGTACTGTGGTGGACAGTGGTGCACTGTCCATCAGCAGGCCATGTCCGTTGCCTCAGAGCTGATCTGCCAGCATCCTGTCTTCCAGGTGTTTACAGAGAATCTAAGAATCATGACAGCTTCTACTCAATACAAAACAGAGCTAGGGGACATAGCAAAGCACCCAGCAACATGGCATGCACTCCAAAGCTCTTCTCCCCTACACACATTCAAACCCTGCAAGACACATAAGAACAAGCTTAACAAATACCCTTAAACCTCAAGAGAGGAAGGGGAAATCTTGGGGGTAAAGACAAAAGGAGAAGCCAAACCCAGGGCGAGAGGTGAGAGTAGACACCCAGACTATAGTAGTTTAGCCTATGCATTGGGCCTGAAAACTGGGGCTCCCCTGAGAAAGGAATTTGAACTTGAGCTTATGTGTAAGAAGGATCTGGACACAAGGGCCTTCATAAAATCCACAGTCTAGAAAGGTAGCCACTTCCATACAGAGGGCTGCAAAACATCTTACTGCCTGCCATTCCAATTATACCTTTCACTTCATTGAGTCCTGGAAGACACTGGATCCCAACACCTACACCACTGGAATGTGCAGCATCCTAGTGTCCATGCAGGTACCACAGAGAATGTATACAAGGCCTAGACCATGAATTCCTGAGACTGCAGGAGAAGCAAATGCAAAGACTCCTCTTGGCAAGGAGGTTCTCTTCACTACAGGATTCATGCAAGGTCTCTTAAATTGTTAAAAAAAAAAAAAATAGTTCACATAACAAAAAGTACAAACCAAGAAATGTGAATTATAAAATAAAACCAGCAGAATCCTAAAGAAGTCAATGCTGGTGCAAAATTAGAAGCAGCAGTCACCAGAAGACTGACGTACAAAAGCTGGGTTAGAACAAAGAAACAGAAGCAGGGAGTCAGTGCTCCAACAAAAGGGTGGATGGTTTTCAGCACAAGCAACCCTCTGAGGAAAACGCAGCTCTGTAATTGGAAATCGAAGCCATGCACATTAAGAATGGCAGAGATGAGGTACATGGCAAGTTCAGCTGCAGCAGAGGAGAAAGTTAGAAAAATGAAAGCATCCCCCAGAACATGGCCTCCAACAACAAAGAGATAACGGGAGGTACCAGAACTTATTCAGAGAGATTGATGACAGCGTAAGTCCGTACCTCCACTGGGATCCCAGGAAAGAGACTAAAAGATTGAGAGAGAGAGAGAGAGAGAGAGAGAGAGAGAGAGAGAGAGAGAGAGAATATTCAAAGGGAGAATGACTGAGAACTTTCCAGAATTGGAGAAAGACATGAGGAGTCTTCAAGGTGAAGAAGCACACCGAGTCCTGAGCAAAACAAATAAAAATAGTATTTTTAACAAGGAATCCATTTTTATAGGCCTTTCCAAATTAGCTTTCTTTTTTGTTTTTGCTAATTCTTGCTTTTGAGTTTAACCATCCACAATTAATTTATGTATTAAATTTAATGACACCAAAGACATATAAATGACAAGAACACACACATCCGAAATAGAAAACCAAAAGAGAAAAGAAAATAATCAAGGCAATGTGATTTTAGTGCAGAAAACACAGACAGCAAGAGAAAAAAAAATATGGTGGTCTGGAAACACTACCAGAATGGACAAAGGCCTAGAACAGTAGCCCTGCATTTCTCTTGTTACTTTCCCATACGTGTATACTTTGAAAATGTTCTTCTAAGCCTAAATAAATTATCATTCAAGAGTATTAAATCCAAACAAAGGCTGAGGATTTGATTGCAGATGCAGACTGGCACCAGAAGTAACTGCAAACCAGTGAGCTTTTGAAAACAGCGGTGCTTAATCTGCTACCAGCACATAATAAGCACTGTTCTCCGTAAAATTGTAAACTATCAAGGTCCGAGATGAAAAAAAAAAAAAAAAAAAAAAAAGACTGCCTACCTACAACGCCATGGCTCTATCACTAACAGCATAAGGTCAGTCAGCAAAAGCAGATGTCATGAGGAACAGAATCACAAACAGAAGAGCAGAAAGTGCAAAACAAACGGTGCAACACAGGATAGAGTTTTTAATGCTATGAAATCCGAGTTTTCTCCTCTTTTTCTTGGAGCCGAGAAAATGGCTTTCAGTTTAGACATCCAGGTGCATTTCCTGCTGGTTGGTCTTTATTAAAATGCACTTTATCACTTTGGAGATATGTTTGCTAAGAAAAAGTCAACATGTTTGCCTCAGGAGGTGCCTGCTCCCTTGTTCAGGAAGGCTGTGGAGACCCTGAGTGGTGAGCGCTCCAATCTACAAAGAGAACGCTCAGCCCAGAAGAAAAATTTCCTTCATACTTTCAAGCAAAACCATGGTCAATCTAGACTTTGACCTATCCTCACAGACAGGAACAACTGGAGAAGGGAAGAGGCTCAACCCAAGGTGACCGGTGAGGACCAGATCCTCAACCAGATTTGACAGTAAAAAATAAAGCAGTTAATTCTGGCTGCCTCTGTGGTCTTAAACACTGAACAGGAAAATATAGCCCAAGATTAGGATGACTTGTCTGTTTCCTCCCTGAGAAACAGCCCAAAGGATCATACACAGCAGACACTAGGCTTAACTCCATATGAGATGTCAGTAGTGATTTCTATTTTCTTAGACAGAGTCTCACCATGTAGCTCTGGCTATCCTGGGACCGACTTAGCAGACCAGGCTGGCCTCCCAAGTACTGAGGTAAGAAAGGCTAATGCTACCATACTAAGCTTAATGATTTCCTCCTTGTTAAGGAGAATTTACCCAGACATTAGGACTTGTTAAGGAGAATTTACCCAGACATTAGGACTTGTTAAGGAGAATTTACCCAGACATTAGGACTTTAGCTCAATTCAACACTACAGCATCTGCCTTCAACCCAGAAAGACAGGCCCACTGTTTTAAGCTACAAATTAAATGATGGCCAAAGTATTATTACTACTTCTTTCTTCTTCTTCTTCTTCTTCTTCTTCTTCTTCTTCTTCTTCTTCTTCTTCTTCTTCTTCTTCTTCTTCTTCTTCTTCTTCTTCTTCTCTTCCTCCTCCTCCTCCTCCTCCTCTTTCCCTCTCCTTCTCCTTCTCCTTCTCCTCCTCCTCCTCCTCCTCCTCCTCCTCCTCCTCCTCCTCCTCCTCCTCCTTCTCCTCCTTCTCCTTCTCCTCCTCCCCCTCCTCTTCTTCCTTTTCCTTCTTCTCTTCCTCCTTTATCTTTTTCCTTCTCTCTCTCTCTCTCTCTCTCTCTCTCTCTCTCTCTCTCTCTCTCTGCTATCTGGTTGGGACTTCTTACTGATTCTAGCAATTACAAAAGCCATCAAAGTGTCTGGAACCATCCTGAGTCCATCCTTCACTCTCAAGTCCAGTCTTGGAGGCCAAAAGAAATAAATAAATTAAATAAAGCCAATAGATAGATTTCTTATGAACCCATCAAGACAGTTTTATATTTGGAAAATTTTTAAACTGTCCTGTCCTCTGGCTTCTCCTGGATCTGTGTCTAGTACTTACAAAACTGTTTAACTTCTGCCCTTACTTCTCTCTCACATCTCTTTCCATGAACTCATCAAAGATTTCCTCTCCTCCCTATATCTGACGGTTATACAAATAAAACAACTGATGCTTTTTTGGTATCTTTTAGACAGGGCCGCTGGATGGGGTACCCCAACTGCTACACCTCACACCCACATTCAGCTGGAATAGCCAGATCAGTCAGTTGAATTTCATAATGGCAATTAGGGTTACCTCTTTGGAGAGGGGTGATAAAACAGGAAGTAGAAATTGGCCAATTTATCTAAATGTGTAAAAAGACCCTAGTCTCATTCTTAGCTGAAAACCAGAAATATTCTCAGGCCTCTTGACAGCCTCATTCTTGCTAGAGGCCAAAGAAGCCAGAATTGTTTGGGGACACTGGTCCTTAATCGGGTTTCTAAGTGATTTTAGGGTTACTTATTCAAAGTAGAGAATGTTAGAGTAGCAATAAAGTCCCATTGAGAAAAAAAAAAACTTGTGGATGCTGGAAAGATGGCTCAGCAGTTGGGAACACTGGCTCCTTCTCCAGGTGACCAGGTTTGATTCTTAACACTCACAAGGTGGCTCACAACCATCTGTAACTCCGATTCCAAAAGATCTAGCCCTATCTTCTGGCATCCACAGACACCAGGCATGCATATGTTATACAGACATACATGCAGGCAAAACATTCATTCACATAAAATAAAATCATAAAAATTAAAATAAATTCTGATCAAAAGAATACGGACGGCCTCTGACCTAGCATTCCAGTTGAGCCAGATCGGTCACGTGGCCGATGGATCATGCATGGAAGGCAGGTTCTCATTGAACCATGCTGACGAGACAGGCAGGATAATTTATCCTTTAATGAGATACTATACTCTTTCCTTCTAAGAATACCTACCTCTTATGCAGTAGTGCCCTGGGCTTCAGCCATGTGGCTTCTTAAATCTGCTCACTTTTCAAAACTATCCAGAAAAGTATCATTTTCTTCTTTCTGTCTCTTTTCTTAGCACAGTGTAGTTTAAGCATTTCCAACATTTGGGGATCCCTTACTCTTTCTCTAAAGTCCCCTCCCTTCCTCCACGAGGCCACCATGTGTCTGATCTCCATGCTGGCTTTTAAATGGCAGGTTTCCCCCTCTCCTCCATTCTCTTCCTCTGGGTAGCTGTTGAGATTTAGAGCTTGCAAAGCCTGAGTATTCTTGATCTTCATTGTCTTTTCTTTTAAACCCCACTAATTTAATTGGGTTTAATTCCATTACATTTAATAAATAAATCAAAAATAAAAAAGATTTTAAAAATTGATCTTGAGCTTCAATAAAATAAATAAATATGCAAAAATAAATAAATAAATAAATAAATAACAGGTTTACAGGCTTGTTTTCCAGCTGCTGTTGCTGTGAAACTAAGTGATTGGCATTAAAATGCTGTAAAAGGGAAATTCATTGATCCACTTCCTTAGATAAGCATGGAGGCTTGGCTGTGTATCTAAAGCACCAAGTAGAAGGTGATTCAGAAGGTCAATCCTGAACAGATATCACTCTCAATACATGGACAATTGGGTGTGCATACAAACATGTATATGGTCACATACTCACACACTGTACAAACTCACATACATTCACATAGTCACACCCATTATGGGACACTAAACCAGCACGGGGAGGAAATCTGCAGGAAGAGTCTGAGGTAAGGAAACAGTGATGATATCTTTCTCAGAAACTCTTCATAAATAAAGGAGCGCAGCCTAAGAGTGACACCCTGTGGCGTTGACAGGCACATCGATGGCACTTGGATGGCACACTGTGAACCTCAACAATGTGCTGACTGGCCACCCAGGCCAGATTACTTGTCTGTCACACCTCTGAGTATGATCCCTGTGCCCAAGGTACACCCTTTATGTGCTGTGGTTCCGGGACATCTGTAGTCCAAAGAGTACTTCTAGAGCAACAAGAACCCAGGGCCCCTCTTCCTCTCCCACTGCTCCCTGGGTCCTGACTCTCTTTTCCCTTCCCACCAAACATGCAGCTTCAGATGCACTGTGTCCCACAGGACCACTACATCCTTCGATGTGGGAGATGTTCTTCCTCACTATGAGAGGGTGCCCTTGTAGCCAAGCATCAAATCAGCTTAGGGAGACTAAGTTGTTTGAGCAGTGTTTGAGTCACAGAAGTCCAACTATTATATATATATTTGAATACACTATAGCTGTTTTCGGACACACCAGAAGAGGGCATTGGTTGTGATCTGCCATGCAGTTACTGGGAATTGAACTTGGGTCCTCTGGAAGAGCAGTCAGTGCTCTTAGCCACTGAGCCATCTTTCCAGCCCTAGGACCTACTTCTAACATCCTATTAAAACTGAACCTCAAAAATTACCATGCATGACATATGACAAAAACATAATAATAAAAGCCAAAATATCGAACGCTAGCACTGTGCAACCAGGCTTTGCGTGCTCTGTGCACGTGACCTTATTTAAATTCTCGATGATCCTATCAGGTAGCACCAGCATTGCACACATTCTACAGATAAGAAAACTGCGGACCAGAAAAATAAGTCACTATGTGCAAAGTCAGAGCACTGGTAAGCTTATGAAGACATGGGATTCACTGCCTATCGGTGTGTTTTGTCCAGCTGACCCACAAATCTGAAAACCAGTAAGTTTCTATGCCTCTAAACTCATTCTCCAATGTCAACCACAGGCCTTTCCCCAGCCAGCCCTGCCTTACCCATCAGTGTCACCAACAGTGTTAACCTGTTAACCGCTGCAGCCTCTTCTGGCCAGCGCTTTCCTTGTGAGCTCTTTTGTATTCTTTCTTCTTCTCTCCTCAGCTATAGAGATGGTTCTTTCTCCATTAGGTTTCTGCTATTTTCCTTCTCTCTCCCTCTCACCTTGATGTCAGAATTCATACCCTCAATGCCAGGATTCTAGTGTTTTAGATACAGAGCTTTGGATTCAAGCCCTTTACTCCTGTGGGTCCCCACTAGTCCCTTGCAGCAAAATAAAAGTCATTTAAGATGACATCTTTCACCTAGAGGACAGGTAGCCTCAACTTCTGTAACTATCACTGCCCAAGACCTTCTCAGAACAATTAGACAAAGCCTGGGGGGTGGGGGGGCAAGACACAGGTACCCATATTTGCAAGTCTCTCTGATTCTTTAACTTCTCATTCATTGGTGCTCATCACTAGCATCTCCTCTCCCTTGCCTCTCCTCCAGGATTCCAGCCTTAGCCTTATCCCTGGACTCCTGCTTCCTGGCCAGTGTCCTATTGATACAGACCCAAAGCTGGGCAAGCACCCATCATCTCTCATCCTCTGCAGAGATCCAGACACTCAACATCCTCTGCAAAGTAAAGGGCACACCCTACGTGGCTTCCCCACCTTTTGCATTAGGGAAGCCATACCAGTGTTAGCTACAGCAATGCTCTCATGGTAACCTCTCATTTTCCCATGATGCAAAGCGTAACTCAAAGATCTCGCTATGGGTCTCTCTCTCTCTCTGTCTCTCTCTCTCTCGCTCTCTCTCTCTTTGTGTGTGTGTGTGTGTGTGTGTGTGTGTGTGTGTGTGTGTGTGACTATTAAAAGGTGTGGCCTTTTTGGAATAGGTATGTCACTGTGGGTATGGGCTTTAATACCCTAGTCCTAGCTGCCTGGAAGCCAGTCTTCCACCAGCAGCCTTCAGATGAAGATGTAGAATTCTCAGCTCTGCCTGCACCATGCCTGCCTAGATGCTGCCATGTTCCCACCTTGATGATCATGGACTGAACCTCTGAACCTGTAAGCCAATCCCAATTAAATGTTGTCCTTATAAGACTTGGATTGGTTATGGTGTCCGTTCACAGCAGTAAAACCCTAAGACAACATCATTTCCCCCTCCCTTTCCTAATCTCCTTCCCCTTCCATTTTCCTTGCCTAATTGCCTCTCCTGAGAGATCCCTTGACAACTTGGTCCACTTTATGAATCTGCCTTCCACCCCTCCCAAGGCATCAAGGATTGTTCTTCTTATGCAAGTATTTGGATTTTACACTTCTGAATTTGATAAATGACCTGTCTCCTCTCAGGAAGAGGCAGAGCATAGAGGGAACTTCTGCCCTTCTGCCTTCTACTCTCTTTATTGCCTCTTTTTATGAGAGGGAATTCTAGTATAAAGAGTGACAGCATTAGATATTCCTGTGTAGCCATAGATATTCCTTATGCAGCCTTAGAGTCCTCGTGTAGACTTAAATATTCTTTGTGTAGCTTTTGATATCTAAGATAGCTTTATATATTCTTCATGTAGCTTCAAACATCCCCCAGTGTGGAATATGTGGCCACAGCATCTCTATGTGTGTAGGCATGTCTTTTCTCTTTTCCTTTGTACTCCATGACCCCAACTTTGTGCTTTCCTATTACCTTTTGAAACCCACCCAAATAGACTGTGAAATACTGCCCACCTCTGCTCCTCCCATGAAAAGGGGGTTTGATAGGCTGGTCACCCGCTGCTAATTCATCTGCTCCTCAGAACCAGCCATTCCAGAATCTAGGCAGGGAGAAGGAGAAGATGCCTCTGGTTCTCCTTGTCAATGCTGACTTCACACATTCAAGTTTTAGCCTGAACACTAGTGTGTGAACATCTTCAAGGGAACTACAAAGGAGAGAATGTCATTGACCAAGCCAGGAATCTACCACTGTCTATGTTCATTTTTTGACAGGGTCTTGTGATTGAACAGTGAATGAGGGGACTCAAACCCTTACTCTTAACCTTACTGCACCTTTCTTTGGTGCACAGCCCTTTTGCCTTGAGACTCTGCTTCTTTCTTTGAGCACAGCCAGGCTTCAAAGAGCATCTGTTGAAATAAACTGGCATGATTTGGGTTTTTTTTTTTTTTTTGATCACTCATCCTTCCTAGAACTTTCTGTGTTCACCATGGATGTAAGAATGAGTTTCTCTGGCTCCACATTCAAGGCACTGCACTCTCTGAAAAGCTGCTCAGAGGTGTACTGGCTGGTTTTGTATCAATGTGACACACTCTAGAGACAGCAGAGAGAAAAAAGCCTCAGTTGAAGAAATGTCTCCATGAGATCCAGCTGTAAGGCATTTTCTCAATTGGGGGGAACCAGTGATGGAGAGCCCAGTCCATGGTCGACAGTACTATCCCTGGGCTGATGTCCTGAGTTCTATAAGTAAGGAAGCTGAGCAAGCCATGGGAAGCAAGCCTGTAAGCAGTAATCTTCCATGGCCTATGCATCAGCTCTTGCATCTAGGTTCCAGCCCTGCTTGAGTCCCTGTCCTGATTTCCTCTAAAGATGGACTGTGATCTGAAAGTGTAAGCCAAATAAACCCTTTCCTCCCCAGCTTTCGTTTTGGTCATGGTGTTTCATCACAGCAATAGAACCCCTGACTAAGACTAAGGAGAAGGAAGTACTGGGGAAGGTAGCTGGGCCCCAGAGCATACTCACACTGGGGAGCAGGAATCAAGATCTATGATCCTGGTGGGGACAAAGCCCACTTCTCCTGAGCTCGTTGACTTCCCAATGAACCACTGCAGCCCAGGTATGACAAAGCCAACGACCTCAATGCTTTCACCCTGGAGGAAACACAGTTCGTCCCTTTCCTCCTGTTCGTAATCCATCAGAGCCTTGCACCGTCCTCTGCCTGTGGGAAACAACACACGGGTCAACTGAAAGCCTTAAGGGAGTGAACCTTCCCTCTCTATCGATACGATACAGACTAGGGAATCCTAGCCTTAGGAATTTCAACAATTTGGTCAGTCACCACACACACCAAAATCAAACCCAAAAGAATGGCAAGGGATGGCTGGATTTATATTTTGCCAAACTAGGACAACCAGAAAGGGAACTACAACCCAGATGCTTTTGATACCATGTTTTAAAAAGACAAGAGACTTTAACAATTATAAGAAAGTATTTTCATGCATGCCTTTAAACTGGGCAAGCTTATGGCAAGCTGGAATGTTCTTTGTATTGTCCTCAACTGATCCTAACACCTTCCTTGTGATGATTTGTTCATGCTTGGCCCAGGGAGTGGCACTATTAGGAGGTGTCGCTTTGTTGGGTAGATGTGTTACTGTGGACATGGGCTTAAGACCCTCATTCTAACTGCCTGGAAGCCAGTATTCTGCTAGCAGCCTTCAGATGAAGATGTAGAATTCTCAGCCACTCCTGCACCATGCCTGCCTGGATGCTGCCATGCTCCCATCTTGGTGATAATAGACTGAATCTCTGAACTTATAAGCCATTCCCAATTAAGTGTTGTCCTTTTAAGAGTTGCCTTGGTCATGTGTCTGTTCACAGCAGTAAAACTCTAACTAAGATATCCCTGCATATAAGACACTCTTGCTTGGCATAAGACCTCTGAGCACTGTATGAGAATCTCCACACCAGAAGTTGCCTACACCTCCTTCCAGCTGCTCCAGCCACTGTGACAGCTGATGCTTACAAATACTGAAGTAAAAAACAAACTACAACATGCCTGGTACCTAACCAACTCCCAGCAGATGTTACTGCACAGTCACTGGTAGAGCAGAGTGCTGTGAGGAACCCAGGCAGGGGGAGGCCGGGGACTCTCCTTATGGCTATAGTAATTGCCCAGTGTGATGAATGGCTCACCTAGAATCCACTAACAGTGTTTCTGTGAGTATTGTACTGTCTAGTTTACAAAGCACATTTCCATTCCCAGATCTTCCCAAGCACCAGGCAGGGTACCCAGCAGAATACCTACTTCATGGATGAGAAAGTAAGAGGCAATGCTGAATGATGCTCTAAGAAGCTTACAGGTGGCAAAGCTGGGTCCATAGTGAGGCTTCTTGGCTACTTCCCATCTCTCTTGTCCGTTTGCTTAGTTCTTGTGACAACTGGCTTGATTATACAACTTCTTTATTGAGAAGGTAGAAGCATCGTGAGGGCTGGGAGTGCTGGTGTCAGGTTGTGTGTGACCCATAATAGACTCCAAAGCCCCATAGTTCTGACCATACATAAGATGTTGGTCATGTTGCTTCAAAATGCTAAATATCTTGTTTATGGCCAATTACTACATAGTTCTAATATTTTCATTCTGTAATTTCTTCTAGATATTTTTAGTGTTATTTGGGTTTGGAACTAGTAAGACTGTTTTGTTTGTCTGTCTGTTTGTTTGTTTGTTTGTTTGTTTGTTTTTGCTAGAGATACAAGATAAGAAACGTGCCAGAACAGGAGCTGCAAGGACAAAGTTTCAGCGGTGTATTTCAGATGTTTTGTTATCTAGTAAACTCATATACTTACCAACATGTGTGTGTACAGAGATTAGCAGACATGAATACGTGTGTGTGTGTGTGGACAAAGGGGTGTGTGTGTGTGTGTGTATGTGTGTGTGTGTGTGCCTATAGTTCATTCATCTGTTCACCAGTATCTACTGGGCATTCACTATGTACTAGGCATTCATAGTTACCCTAAACCACATGACTCTACAGAAAATCAGAAAATGTTTGGGTAAGGAGTGGGAAGCAGGTCACAGTTGACACATGCAAGACTTTCTTTTCTACCAGTCTATCTTTAAATCTCTCTCACCCTCCCCCCCCCCATTCCCTAACACCTCTCTCCCCACCCTTTCCATACGTGTGTGTTCTGCCTGCTTGGGTAGGCAGGCATCTGTTTCCTCAGCCCTGGCTTGTGACCTTCAGTTCACAGGCAAAGACCCCAAGTGTGCAGACAATAACTGGCTTCCCACATCCTGTCGGTGAGATTAGGAGGCAGGTAAACATCATCTTCCTGACAATGCTGTTTTCAACTCATACCGATCTGACCGGAGCCTGTCCAGTCTCTCTTCCTGGGAAGGCCACAGATTCCTGGGTAATTCTTCAGGAACCATCTGCCAGTGGAAACATGGAGTTTCAAAACATTAGGACAGCGAGCAGAACAGTCCCATAGAAAAATGATGATGGTGGTATGATTCTTGCGCATCTTATTTTAGTGACAGCCAACTGAGAACTTACTTTATAGTGTGAAAAATGAACACTCAGCAGAATGGGGTGTTTCCTAGCTCTGCAATTATTCTGCCAGCTAAATAAGTTACACACGGCCCTTAGTATTCTTGTTGTTGATTCTGCTAGGGCCAAGCAGAATTTATAAAGCATGAGATAATGTTGTCACTCCCTAGGCTCAAGTTTACAGCATCCTCCAGCAGAAAGCTCAAACTTTAGTGTGAAGGACATGCCTGGGAAGCTCATTTAAAGTAGGGGTTTCTGGGCCCAGCACCAAGAGAGTCAGAGGAGGGTTGGGAGGCTGGATCTATAGTAACACACTGAGGTGATACTGACACAGGGGTCCCAGTCCATGCATTGAAAAGCATTGCAAGGAGGTCATATATTCCATACTATATACTATGTCCATCTGAAATTTAGAGATTTCCCACACTTTCATCAAATAATACAAAATTTAGCTTAAAAAGTGGGGGATAAAAAGCCACGCCAATTTTGTCAGCTTTTCCAAACACTAGGAATATCATATCTCACAGGACCTCTATTCTATTCTGCACAAACTTTAGTCTGCTCTGGGACCCTCCCCCCAGGGAGTGGGCAGCAACTCACTGGTGGAAAGGGACAGGCAGGGGCTCCAGGGCTGACACAGGCACCAGGCCCCTCTGGCCCGTCACTAAAGACATGCCTTCCCACTCAGATTCGCCTCCGGGGAGCACGGAGATTAGCTCATTCTTGCACAGTGTCAAATATTCTCCTTCCTTGTCAGCTGGCTGAGCCACAGAGCACATGGCTCTGCAGAAGAAGTGACCTGTGGAGAATGAGAAAAACCCTTCCAAGGAGTAGCTGGAAATGAGCGGATCTCCTATAAGGTAACACTTAGATGCAAAGCCCAGATAATTTTCTTCCCCTATAGAAAGTCCACTGTCCAGCAGGAAGCAAAAGGTTCTTGTGCTGTAATCCCTGGGAGTAGAAAAGTCACTGACAGGGAGTTCACTTTAAATAGATACTCACCATTCTGAGTAATTAGTGAGAATAAGGCTTAATTGAACTTTACCTCAAAAATGAGATGAGACAAAGACCCAGAGAAATGCACGCGCACTCACTAAACTCTGGCTGGCCTTGTAGCCCTGTGTTTTGTTCAGAGCCACGATGAGAAAAGGAAGTCCGTCTAGACTAATGCAATGGCTCTGAACAAGCTTTGAAATGGTACCGTGTGAATTGTGCCCTTTCTAAGAGCTGTTCAGTGGAATCAGAAAGAGAATCGCTTTTGTAAAACTATCCCAGGGCCCATCTGGCTTTCAATATGTATCAAGTGATCAGACTTGACCACCTCCTAGTCTGATGGAGTCTGCCCCTGTGGAAAGATTGAGGGGTGCTTCGGCTGGCTCCTCAACATGCTGCTATTGGATTTCATGAAGTAGTTCAGGTTTTCTGGGATTTATAGATGTATTTTACAGTCAAATTCCATCATGTGTCTGTAGGGCTGTTGCTCAATCCTGGGGACCATTAGAATCACATGGGAACTTCATTTTTAAAATGCCAGTGACAGGCTCTCTGCCTCCAGGAACTCCACCATCCTAGTTAGAGCCTGACAGGGCCCCATCTTAAACCCCGAAACAGCCTGAACATGAATCCCTCGGACCAACTGGCACAGCTGTTTGTTTGAGGTAGGGACTGAGCTGAGAAGGATGCTTGAAGTTTTTTTTAATAGATGTATGTCTTTACCATTCAGAGATATTTAGTTATTTAGTTATTTTGCCTCTTTTGGTATCTTAATTATCTGAGGGTCTCTGGTAACAAATATCTAGGCAAGGCTCCCATCCCAAATCCCATGCCAAGACTCACCTTCCTGCAGCAGGAGACCCAGGTATATGTTTTCCAGGTGATTGTCATCCACAGACACTTGGATCTCTGTGTCGTCCACCAGTCTGCTGTTGAGCCAGTACGTGTGGTCGAAGAAGAGGTGTTCCAGACATGTGGATACATAGCCTAGAGGTCAATCCAACAAGGCTGAGCCAGATGAGTTCCACCCTCAGCCACCACAAAAGAGAAAGCAGGCTCCCCACTGCCTTCATACCCAGACCTGTCATTGAGACGGAGCAAAGCACTAACTAGATACTTTCTAGAATGAACTGATTCTTCTCAACATCTGTTAGAAAACACAAGTTGAGTGTGAGTTATGTTTACCATTCTAAGCACTTCAAGGTCTTCATGAATGCATATTTATCTTTTTTTTTTTTACATTTACTCATTTACTCTGTGTGTCTGTGTGTCTGTGTGTCTGTGTGTCTGTGTGTTGTGTACGTATGGGCACACACACACTTGTGTGTCACAGTGCCTGAGTGGAGGCCAAAGGACAACTTGCAGGAGTCAGTTTTCTCCTTCCACTTCCTGTGGGTCTCTGGGATAGGACTCAGGTCATCAGGCTTGGTAGGCAGGTCCTTTATCACTCAGCCATTTCATTGGCCCTCAGCCATTTCTTTTCTAACACAACAGTGGCGGTCTTCCAGTTTACTGTGTTGACTCTGAGGTTTCCTGGCCTCCCCTTCAAATTGTAATCTGAAGTTCATACTTCTGGACCCTGATGACAGGGGAGCTGTGGCTGTCCCTAGCCCATGGAGTTAGAACTCCCTTTCTCCCATCTGCTCTGACTCTGACCTCTCCCACAGCCTAGGAAGCTCTGCCTCATGATGAGCCGAAATGGCTGGAGATGTAGCACAGTGGTTAGACTGCTTGCCTAGCATGAGCAAAGGTCTAGGTTTGACTCTCAGAATTGAAAAAGGGAAAGAGGACAGAGAGAGAAAACTTAAAACTGTGTCAATTGTTAAAAAAAAAAAAACTATTAAACACTATTATATGACAACCCTGATTCTTCTAAACATTAGTTCTCATGTTGAAATTCTGCATTTTCTTTTGAGTCTTTTTTCACCATTCCCATAGTGCAATAGGCTGCCATCCTCCACCCACACTCCTCACCACAAAGGCTTTCTTAAATTTGAAAGTTCACACCTGGGAGTCTTATAAAAACACAGACATTAATTCATAGGCCTGAGCTAGAGCCTGGGTTTCTGAGTCTAACACCAGGTGCACTACACAGAGCAAAAATGTAATACTGCCCATCTGTAATGGTCACAGGAAATATGGCACATAGAGAGCAGAAAAAATCACCCTGGCTCTAAGTTTCCCCCTCTAGCCAAGGGTCACTTTGACCCTCAG
The DNA here is from genome assembly GCF_011762505.2 of Arvicanthis niloticus. Taxonomy (NCBI): domain Eukaryota; kingdom Metazoa; phylum Chordata; class Mammalia; order Rodentia; family Muridae; genus Arvicanthis; species Arvicanthis niloticus. Next base: position 26,959,149 of record NC_047671.1, read on the forward strand.
CACATCTCAGCAGAGTTCTCTACGTATAACTGCAGGGAACCCAATGTTTTCTGTAAATTAGGTGAGTTGGCTTTGAAGCCATCAGTTCCTGCCAGGAGATTTTTTTTTTCTTTATCTTGGACCAGAGGATGTAACAGTGCCTACTTCAGAGGCAGTGACACTGCATCCTGACATCTGTGACCTTCTAGAAACCCTTGAAGTCTGCGGCCATTTTCCCAGCTAGGTCTCCCATCTCTTTCTTTGCCTCTTTTGCAAATACATGCCCCAGAGCATCCTGGACTTTAGCATTCTGAGCAGCTTCTCCATCTTCCTCAGGAATAGTTGTCTCTCTCCTTGATGAACTCCACATCTACCTTGCTGCTTCCAACTCAGTAGCTCACCAAGCCAATTATGTAACTAAAGAAAAAATCTCCCTGGACATAGGAAATGACATTCTATTTCCTTATGGGAAAAGACAAATCCATTCATAAAATGTCTTCAGATGACATCTTAGAGTAATGGGTAATATTTATTTTAAAATTAGCTTTAGAGAGTTTATGACATTTCAAAAGCTAACCATCAATTTCGTGGTTTCATCTCTTCTAACTATCGGAGACAAACCAGTTCCCCCAGTATCAGGCTCAACGAGCCAGTTAGATTGAGACAGATGTTCCCCTCTACCTACCCAGGGCATACCTAAGTTCAGGTACGTGGAAAACTTCCAGATTTCCTCCAGGGTCTTGAAGGTGATGAGGAACTGGTCTTTCTGGGACTGGACACTCACCAACCTTGCAGAGAGATCCTGTACAAGAGCAGCAAGTCAGCCTGGGGTAACGGAGTCTTCTGTGAGGGGCTCACGTAAGTATTCAGCACCACTCGGCAATAGACAAGTTGTTGCTAAGCAGCATGTTGTAGTGTAAACCATCTCTTGCATCAGTGATGTAAACCATAACTACATTATGGTTGATGCTTACAAATGCCATCCATTCACATTTGGATTGTTTTACAATTTTAATGCCCTAAACACACTGGGATAACTACCACAATAGGTAAATCTTTATGCACATTCTGGCTTGCTTTGCTATGTGATTCTAAGAAGCACAATTTCAGTGGAGAATGTTTGCATTTTCTTTTTTTTAAAGTATTTATTTATTTATATGAGTGCTCTATTTGCATGTATGCCTGCATGACAGAAGAAGGCATCAGATCCCATTACAGATGGTTGTGAGCCACCATATGGTTGCTGGGAATTGAACTCAGGACCTTTGGAAGAGCAGTCAGTGCTCTTAACCACTGAGCCATCACTCCAGACTCCTGGATTTTCTATTCTAAAATTCAGCCACTCAACAACCTCCAAGTAAGCTCGCCCATTTGTGTTCCTAAATAGAACAAAAAGAGGCCTATGAGCAAAGGCTTGAATCCAGCATCGCTTGTATCCGCTCAGTCTTTCTAGTGGTTGTTCAGAGTGATGGTCTGAGCATCCTACCCCAGAGCCTGCCATTGAGAGCAACTGCTAGACCCCAGTCCTTAGGGAGTAAGGGGAAGAAGATCTGAAAGAAGAGCTCTGAACTCAGCAAAGTGGGAATCTATATCCCCTTAACACCAGAGACTCAGAAGCCCCAGAGATACAGAGCCTGTATAGATTCTGTGAGCAAGGAGGGCCGCTTGGGGGAACAAAATAGTTTATAGAGAATTTATCAGATATCAGGCCATTGCAAGGCAAATCTTCATAAGCAACACCTCATTTGGCCCCTACAATAGCCCCCCTGAAAATCATGGTATTTAATCCATTCTAAGGCAGGCTTTTGTTAACATCTAACCACTTCTTATAAGAAAGACAAAGTACAGCATCCTGCCTAATAGATATGGTGTGCTTTCCCTAGAACATGCACTAAATAAGGATGGATGTTATGATTAATAGTACCATGGAGCCAATAGCATTCCATTGCCCCAGTTTTGTAAACAAAGAGATGCGGACGAAGAGAGGTGAAGTAACTGGCCCGGGGTCACCTACAGTGAGTAAGCTGTAGAGTTCTGACTGGATACAGCCAACTCCTGGCCTCAGCCTCCACCCTAAACATACTTGGTTCAAGACTTGACCTAACAGGCAGCTCTCATCATCAAGTCCCGCTCCCACTCCCGCTCCCGCTCCCGCTCCCGCTCCCGCTCCCGCTCCCACCCACAGAAAAGGTGACTTTAATTAAAGGGAAATTCATCAAAGTCACCAACAGCTGTTGTCTTCAATTCCTAAAGTCCAGGTATTAAAATAGAATAAAAGATCAAATTTAAAATAGAATAAAAGATCAAATTTAGATAGAGAAATGGCTCAATAGGTAAAACCACTTGTTACTTAAGCATGAAGATGTGAGTTTAGATCCCCAGTGCCCACATTAAAAAAAAAAAAAAAAAAAAGTCAAGTGTAACCCCTGTACCTGTAACCCCAGTACTGAGGGGTGGGGTAGAGGCTGGAGGGTTGCTGAGGCTTGCTGGCCATCAGCCTAGCTCCAGAGTGAGTAAAAACTCTCTCTCAACAGAGTAAGACGAAAGAGAAGGACACCTGATGTCCCCCTCCAGCCTCCTTGCATGCCTGAGCACAGTGGCCTGCACAGGGGCGTGTGTGCATGCGAGCACACGTGCACACACGCACATGCACACACAAACATGCACGCATACACATCCTCACACGTGCACACTCTTAGCTGCTAAATATAAAGCAGATGCCACTACCCACGTACAAAGCCAAGCTCTCTACAAGTGTAGCCTTGCCTTCTCCTAAAAACAGCCAGCCAGCCACTCTGCTATGCTGCTATGTGAAAGCCATAGCACTTTTCTCCTTTCGACCTGTACCAGATTAAGAAGACTATGAAAATAATAAGACATATTATGTAAAGCAATGCTTACATGCCCCACCACCAACAGCAACAAATTGTCTCCACTTGTGACTCTCATTGTTTGGTAATAAGAAACACAGTTTGACTGGTAAACATATTATCTATGTACTATGAGAAATGTTTAGTTTGTTGCATTGTTCCTCCCATCGCAATATTTATAGTTATGGTTTTTCATTGGCAATATTGTTACTTTAAAAACACGTGCTCAGGGCTGGAGGCAGGGCTCAGCGGTTAAGAGGACTGACGGCTCTTTCAGAAAGACCTGGGCTCAATACCCAGCACCCATGGCAGCTCACTCCTTCTGTAACCCCAAGATTGACACTCTCTCACACAGACATACATGCAGGCAAAACATCAATGCACATAAAATAAAAATAAATTCTTTAAAAACATGTGCTTATCAAGACCCCGAGGAAAAGGGGACAAATGGACAGTTGTTCCTGAGTGCAGAGATTGAATTTGGAGTAATAGAGTGGATGGAATGTTCTGGAGACAAACATCATCTGAGTGAACTGTGCATTTTGAAATCACAGTGAGAAATATATGAATGCTGTAGCCAAGTAACAAAATAGAATTCAAATTGGGCACACTAAAAGGGGAAAGGACACTTCTGAGGCTGTGGCTGGAAACAATCCCACTCTGTGTAGTTCAAGTAACTTGCCCAAAATCGGGGGCTAGGGGGAGGCAGCTGGGGAGAGGGGGACAGAGGGAAGGAGAGGAGACTGGATGGGGTGGGTGAGGAGAGGTGGGGTTGGGGTTGGGGAAGGGCATGGGGGGGGGAGGGGGCGACAGGACACAAGTTTTCTCCAGGTTAACTCATACATCCCTGTTAGGCAGAGAATATGAACGTAATCACTCCCACCCTCTGTCAGCCAAATGTTTTCTTGGGGACTTACTTTGTTCCAGGCACAGTCCTTGCTGTTAGGGACCCGATATCCAAGAGCCAGCCATCCCACCTCACCTTAAACAGCGCATGGACTTCATGGGCTTCATTCTCCAGGGCCCAGAGCCTCCTCCGTGCAGCTTCCTGTAAGGCTGCGTTGACACACCTCCTGGAACGACTCTTCACACAGAATGAGAGCACCAGGTCTGAAAGAGAACAGAGATGCCAGGCTGGGCACACAGTAAAGAAAAGCGAGAACTCAGGGCAGGGCTTGGGGGGATATTTCCCCAACAAACACTGACTTGGCGTCCTCCATGGACAATAGATCAGAGTAGGCTAAAGAATCCTCTAAGCTCCTTTCAAGTGCCCCCCCCCAGCCCCCAGGGGCAGGGAAAGATACTGAAGGCCAGCAGAGCTCAGGAGAGGTGCACAGTGGTTATTTTTATGTGTGCTAACACAGAACCAGCCAGGGCAGACATTGATTCTAGTGGATAATGTGCAAACGTTTGGAACAAAAACCACTTTATCCAAACTGAAGGGAATGCATTTACACAACTAATTTATAATAGATAATAAACTCTATCTTATGAGTTGTATGGTGTTTTGAATAGGAATGTTCCCCATAAATTAATGTGTTTGAATGCTTGGTCCATAGGGAGTGGCACCATTAGTAGGTGTGGCCTTGTTGGAGGAAGCGTGTCACTGTGGGGGCAGGCTTTGAAGTCTCAAGCCCAGTGTGGCACACAGTCACTTCTGCTGCCTGTGGATCAAGATGTCAGCTCTTTCTCCAGCACCATGTCTGCCTGCAGGTCACCATGATGATAATGGCTTAAACCTCTGAATTGTAAGCCAGCCCCAATTAAGTGTTTTCCTTTATAAGAGTTTCCTTGATCGTGGTGTCTCTTCCCAGCAATAGAAACTCTTAAGACAAGTTGTCTACACACATATTCCCGACATGTTTCCCCTGATCCACTATCAACGTTTCTCATGACAACCAAGGAGGATGTTAATGGCCCATCTTTAATTTCTTCAGAGTGCGTGTTCTTTTAACAAATACTCCTTGAGAGTCTATTTAGATGTGTGGACAACACAAAGAGTACAGTTAGCTGCTGTTCCCGTGACTGATGACTGATGCTAGGGATAAAACTAGCCTGCCCAGTATTCCCTTCCACAGAGAAAAGAACTGTAGATACAAGAACCTGTCATAGGATCAAGAAACAGTGATATCCAGTTGCATACTATTTGGAGGTGTCAGAGGGGGCCACAATGGATATCCCTTTGTTGCAGTAGTTATCTTTTCAGAAATAGCTTCTTCAGATGTTAAGTACCCTTTTTGTTAATAATAATCCAACACAAAAAACAGAAGCACTGGGCTGGATTCACAGAAACCTCTCTTTTCCTCCCAACTTGTCCAAAGTCAAGTTAAAAAAATGACCCCTATCCTGCAGGTGCAGTCCACAAGATAGCCTGGTCTCCACCCTATGAAAGGCCCATTTTTAACATAGAGATGCTGGAAGTGCTGTCTGTGGCCACAGGTCAGCTCCTACACAAGTTCAAGGGACCTGCATCAAGAGTCCTTCTTCAGAGCAATTTTAAAGGCGTGGTTTCAGGAAATAGGCTTGTATGCCAAAGAAATAGATACATAATTGGAGCATGGGGAGAGAGTTGGAAATAGAAGATGAGATTAGACAGGTGGGAAATGGTTATGTAGCATCTCCTAGTCCGTGTTGGGGAGTTTTATTTTGACTTAAATGTGGGTTTTTTTTTTCAGCATTATGTTATTGATATTTGAGACCAGATAACACTTTATTGTGGGACCACCCTGTCAAATCTAGGATGTTCAGCAGCATACCTCTTCAAGATGCCAATGTCACTCCTTCATCCCTATTCCCATGGAACAGTTAATAATCTCCCTAGTCTTTGCCCTATTTCTCCATTGACGTCAAACACACACACACACACACACACACACACACACACTCCGGAGAAATTCATTGGAATATTTCAAGCGAAGGGATAACTTCAATTGTGTTAATAAGCTACCAATTCTGACCCTCTTTCTTTGCAGAATACATCATTAAAAGCAAGAGTCAGATAGAACCAAGAGGCCACACCTGTTCGCTAACTGTTAATTGATGGGTTGAACAAATCTGCTTGGTAGGATTGTTGGGAAGTTCAAATTGTTTTTTAAAGTATTGAGAATTCACTGAGGTATATAAGTTCTCAGTGAATAATGCCAGGAAGAAGTTGGATGGAAGTCATGAGCTCAGAGAAGAATTTAATATTACATTTATTAAATCCCCCCAAAATTTAAGTTTTCAGAATGTGTGTTGCAATAAAGAGAACCTATGAACAGGGGGGAAAAAAGGGTCCTCCTCCTCCTCTTCCTCCTCCTCTTCCTCCTCCTCCTTCTCTTCTTCTTCCTCCTCTTTCTCCTCCTCCTGCTCCTGCTCCTCCTCCTCTTCTTCTTCCTCCTCCTCCTCCTCTTCCTCCTCCTCCTCCTCCTTCTTTTTCTTCCATTCAAATCCTCTCTGGCCTGTGTTGCCTCCAGTCAACCCAACCCCTTAATATCTAGCAAGTCTTCCCAGCTTCCCGCTGGCATCCCTACTTCATGCCAACCTGCAGGATGAGTGATAGCACAAACAAGAAGCCAAAGGAGGAGTCTCAGCACCTCAGGTTCAGGGCTTAGCTCTGCCCCTTAATAACTGTGCTACCCTGAACAGTTAACCACCTCTGCATGCTTGATAGTCCTGTTAGATAAATGGCTTTGACCTGGGCTCATAGGGCCTCACAAAGACTGAACCAACAATCAGGGAGCCTGTGTCAGACTGACCTAGGCCCTCTGCATATATCTTATGGTTATGTGGCTTGGTCTTCTTGTGAGTCCCCTAACAGTGGGAGCAGAGCTGTCTCTGACTCTTTTGCCTCCTTTTGGGAAACTTTTCCTCCCAGTAGATTGGCTCGTTCAGTCTTGATGTGATGGAAGGTGCCTAATCTTATTACAACCTGATAAGTCATATTTGATTGATACCCTGGGAGACCTTCATTTTCTGAAGGGAAACAGAGGAGGAGTGGATCTGGGTATGGGGGAGGGGGAAGAGGTGCTGGAAGTAGAAGGGGGTACTGCAGTCAGGATACACTCTATATGAGAGAAGAATTATTTTTAAAAGGAAAGAAAAATGGTTTTGGTAAAACCTGTTACACGACTTGAAAGAGTCCTTTTAAATGAGCTATGTATATGTCTCTTTTCTTAGTTCCTGGCCCATATTAAATGCCCAATACATGCGAGGCTTCCCACCCACCTCCTACCCCCAGTACCCCCAAAATTATGGTTTACCAATGTCCTTATCTGATAATACTATTAACCTTGACAGTAGTTGATACTATGACTTCTGTTCTGCCAAACTCCATCTTTCTCCTGCCTTCCAAAACCTGATGCAAACTCCCTCTTAGTATCTCTTACAAAGCCATTGCTGCCCACTGGTGGTACCCTCAGCGTGACTTCCCTTATGGTATATGAACCCGTGTATACAAAACGGAGAAAACCTAAGATCTTTGAGATCTTAGTTACTATTGAGAGCAGAACCTCTGCGCAGGTGGGACCCTGTAGTACCGCAAATCACCACACGGGGCAGTAAGTCCATTTTACTCCAGTGAAGAGGAAAGCACATTGTATCCTATTTTAATCTTTCTGGAAGCCAGCCAGTAATCAGAATAATGTACTGATTCTGTGTGAGGTCGTCTGGCATAAAGCAAGGTTGGCAGCTAGCACCAAGTCTCCCACTTCCACACTGTGACCTTCCTGCAAGCTCAGCCGGCAGATTGGGTTTCACCTTATGATACCCCTGTTCATCAGTTTTCATGTGCTAATAAGGCAAAATGCTGACTTCGCCGTCATTCTAGAATGGCGGATGGCTATTCAAGGGGTTTTCTGGGATGGCCCAAGCTTACAAATGTCAAGCAGGTGACCCAAGAGCGAGATTTTTCTTATTATTGCTAAGATGGCTTGTCATGCCTGATGACCTGAGTTTGATCCCTGAGAGACACATAGTGGAAGAGAACCAATTCCCACATCCTTGTGTGCATGTCCACATGCATACAAAAATACACAGATGCACAAGTAAATGTAATAAATTTTTTAAAAATAAAAAATTAACAATTTCATTATCTCTTTATCATATATATATATATGATAATTATATCTATTAACACTGTTTGTTCCTTAAAAATACCCAAAATGGAACTCTTTCACAAACCCTGTGTCACAAGTAAAGGTACATTTTTTGGAAGGGTGTGGATCATGATGGCTACAAACAGGACAAGGCAGTAGACAGCTATTGTTGGACTAACTGGACCACAGCCCTGTTATATATAAACTCCTTTTATATCAGTTCCTCTAGAGAACCCTGAGTTAAAAAAAAAAAAAAAAACAAGAGTTAAGCCTCTTCCTCATCACACAGTATATGACAGTCAAGTCACCTTCCCTCCTGAGATTCTGCTAGATTGATTTGGGTACCACCGTATAGAAGAGACTGTCTAAGAAGGGGGCCATGTCAGACCTCCTGACACAGGATCTGCCCTCAAAATGGGCTCTCACTAAGCCCAGTGTGGTGGTACATACCTTCAATCCCAGCACTAGGAAGGCAGAGGCAGATGAATCTCTGTGAGTTCAAGGCCAGCCTAATCTAACCTATGTAGCAAGTTCCAGAACAATCAAAGTTTAAAAGAAAAGAAAAAATGGTTCTATGGTGGTTTGAATAGGTTTGTCCACCCATAGACTTAAGTGTTTGAATGCTTGGCCCACAGGGAGTGAGACTATTAGGAGGTGTGGCCTTGTTGGAGTGGGTGTGGCCTTGTTGGAGGAAGTGTGTCACTGTGGGAGTGGGCTTTGAGGTCCTATGCTCAAGGTCTGCCCAGTGTGAAAGAGACCCTCCTGTTGGTTACCTGTGGAAGCCAGTTTCCTACTGCTGCCTTTGGGTCAAGACTCTTCCAGTGCCAAGTCTACCTGCATGGTGTCATGCTTTCTGCCATGATGATAATGGACTGAACCTCTGAACCTGTAGGCCAGCCTCAATTAAGTATTGTCCTTTCTAAGAGTTGCCTTGGTCATGGTGTCCCCTCCACAGCATGAAAACCCTAACTAAGACAGGCTCATGGTGTCTGGTCACAGCAGTAAAACACTCACTAAGACAGGTTTCCTCTATCACATTACAGAAGCTACACTTCTGCCTGTCCTCTGGTTTCTGCTGTAAGATTCATCTCAGTTACAGCATTTTCTAGTGAGAATTCTCTCTTTGCAGGTTTCACTGGAGTCTCAGAAAAGAGGGCCTTATAAGATACTTATTTGATGGATATTTTCCATAATGTTGATTTTCAAATCTTTTCTAAAATATTTTGCTTCTAAAATATTCACTCAGATGCCTTCTACCCAGCCAATCTCTCAGGTCTCAGTCTCATTCTATACAGGCCAGTTTTCATTTTATTATTCATTTATTTAAGAAATATCTACTCAGAACCTAGACTATGTAAGAGACTGTGATAAGCGTTATATAGAATATAATCAGGCTCTCTGCACATCCATTTCTCAATCTGTGTCTTTGTTGTACATTTTCTGGACACCAACTGCATACAGACAACTCTTCGAGGTTGAATGTGCATTTTATTTTAGATCTAACCATGTCCCCTATCATCTTAAAAATCTAAGCAAATACGTTTCTCTAACCCAGAAATTATATATGGAGTTCCTGACCTGTGCCAGATTCTAAAGAGCTTTGAGTAAGAGCCTGGAAGGTTTGTGAGTGTGCTAATATGATACACACACACACACACACACACACACACACACACAAATGCACTTGGAGGTAACAAAGACGGGGCAAGAAGGGAGAATGCAGATGGACAGACGAGGAAGTTCCTTAAGTATTCTGCCTATGTTTTTTTTTTTTTTAATTGCACTTATCTTTGAGATTTTGATACCTTGAGTCATATTCTGTGGCAGGAAACATTTTCCCTTGTTCTCAAGTGAGGACGTGTCCTCAGTCAATCCAGGTGGGCTCTTAGAAGAAGCTTCTTTACCTGAAGAAAATAAACCAAAAGATCGTTTGTAAGAGTATACACAAGTCGGAAGTACAGATTGCAAGTTCCTACCAAGGGTCAGTGGCTTTGGCAGGACGAAGGGCCTGAAAGAATTACTATCATCGCCTGATAGCTACTCTGTAGCCAGCTGTTACCAAAAACTGCCACTGCCGTGTGTGCTATCTCAATCCTACAGCAGCCTGGGTGTACCCATTTCATTAAATACTCCCACCCAGAGGTCAAACTAAGTTCCAGGGCTTAGTGCACTGAAGGTGCTCCAGGCATGTGGGGTCTACACAGTTCATATGGCTCTGACTGCAGCTAGGTATAAGAGGACTGGAATGGCATGAGCAAGAATGCTGTCATTAGAGAGATGGCTGAGGAACAGTTGTAATGACCGTCCCATGCTGCCCTTGGATCTGTACACAAAATAGGGTCCTGACCAAGAATCTCTATCCTCCCAGCTCTTAAAATCCTTACTTTATTTTTGTAGTTATAGAAGTAGAGGAAAGGGCATGGGTGTAGTTTTTAAAGAGAGCTTGCCTAACACAGACAGGCACTGGGCTCCATCACTAGCACCACTGCCACCAACCACCAAAATAACAGAAGACTGTGGGCTGATGGGATGGCTCAGCAGGTAAAGGCCATCAAGCCTGACTTGACCAAACCTCCTGATTGCAATCCCTAAGGAGACAGATGTGACATCTGTAAAGTGTCCTCTGACCTCTACACACACACACACACACACACACACACACACACACACATCTATTCACACACACACATCTACTCTTTCTCACACACACACACATACACACTCACACAGAAACACCTACACACACTAGGTATACATAAATATCAGGAGGGAGCTGCAGATTGGGACACGGGATGGGGACTGGGGTGAGGTGAGACGAGTGCTGTTTCGCTTGCTTGAGGTAGAAGGGAGAGCAGAGAGTGCAACTAAAAAGCATGAAGAAGTAGACAGAGAGTGGAGACATTTACCCATTGCTTTAGACACATACATGGTGTGTTCACCCACCACCCCTGGGCCATGTACAGTTCAGGGTAGTTCTTTAGTTCTGTGGTGCCCCAATGAACCATGGTCTCAGTTTGGAGACTACCAAATAATACATAGTCCATGACGGGTCTTCACACAGTATGGACCAGAGAACCCAAAAAGTTGGGTAACCCTGCAAGTCTGGCCTCTTTGATGGTATTGTCCAAATACAAAGGAGCTTGTTTCTTTAGCACCTTAATTGTAGACCCTGGACTTTGTCCTCTCAGGACAAAATTTCTCAAGAACTGAACCACTGGACCAGAACTCTTAAGCATAACCCACTCCTAGGAAAAAGGGTTAGTGATCTTGTCTCTAACCGTATTTCTGAGTCATTCATTTACTCTGCACAACTGTCTATAAAATTTAGGTCAGAGGTGTGCAGGCCCATCCAGTCTGGCCATCTGGACCTGTAGTTTAATGGCACAACCCATGCAACAGTGGTTGCACACGCCTTTAATCCCAGCATTTGGGAGGCAGAGGCAGGTGGATTTCTGAGTTCAAGGCCAGCCTGGTCTACTGAGTGAGTTCCAGGACAGCCAGGGCTACACAGAGAAACCCTGTCTCGAAAAACAAACAAACAAACAAACAAAAAGATTCCAGCAGTCACAATCCTCTTAGCCAATGTCAAACTGCAATCCTCAAACTGCTGCCAAAAGGCTTGGTTTCTCTCCACTGTGGGACTCCATGGTGGCATCTTAACACCCAGAAGTCTCTCCCTATCTTCGTGGTGGGAGCAGTTAGCAAGGTTGATGTACAGTAAATACAAAATGGATGTCAGCTTGAATAAGCACAAGGAAGTGCAACTCTTTGTTCAGGAAACGCAGTTGGCTGCTCAGTGCTGAAAGCTAAGCAGCTTAGTGGGAAATCTGGCCGGAATGAGTTAGAGTCGAGCAGGAATCAGAAGTAACTAAAGCGGGCTCTCGGTGGAAATCGTAAGACGTGAGAAAGAGCACAAATCAGACCGCTCCATGGACTGATTAAATGACATTGGACAGGGCATTTGCCTCATCCACTTCTGAGGTCTTACCTGTCTCCAGTTATTTGGGAAGGAGGTGCCCAAATCAGAGCTTCTGAACCCTGGTTGCTTGCTTATTTGAGACATACATACATATGCACATACATGTATGCTTGTGACATCTGTTTCAAAGATTCAACAGTGTCCTCTTCACTCTGAGAGCTCAAGATGTGCACACACACACACCATAAATCTTTTTTAAAACTCTGAATAATACCTGTTATTAAAATTACAGTGAGGAAAGCCTTGGAGTTGGGGCAGGGAGAGTGGGGAGCAGTGGAGAGTGGACTGTAGAGTTCGTGGTGCGATGGGAGAGAACAGGGTAAATGATACTGTATTTTGAAGTAAGAAAAAAGAAGGCATCCTGACCTGCCAAATCTTGGAGATAAATACGAGGGAGAAACAATCACCACAGAAAACGAATGTTGGGAAATTTAGGGCCAGAAATGAGTGCTGATTTTACCAATGTCACACAGCAAGTTATCAGAAGAATCAGAGCTCGCCCAAATCTTTGGGAACAGACTTTGCTATTTCTGCTATGGTAGCTGACCTAGGTAGGACCTCTGAGGTCAAAGGTCTCTGATGAGAAAAGCCTCTCAATGCAGAAACTTGCTGGAGATGGAGTCCTCCCCGCTTCTCTGCACCTACTGCCAACCCCAAACATAAAGAAGATCAACCCTGAAGGCATCCCAGCATGCTCTTTATTACTTTGCCCACATTTTTTTCTCTTTGACCCAGCAAACACACCCACACCATCAGCAGTTTTGTGAGGTAAGCTCACATCTCCTCTGGGGGGTGGGGGGGAACAGACTTTAACTATAGTTACATCCATCCATATGGATGTAGCTCAGCGTATAATATAGAGGGTGGGCAAGCAAGTTGCATAACAGAAGCACTGTGTTCACATTTAAAACTGCCAACTATTTTTTTTTTTTTTTGCAATGACTGGGTGTGTGGGAATAGGTAGTAAAAGGGAAACGCGCACACACACACACAGATTTCATGATTTTGCTGAGTGAGATGTGAGAGTCGGATTGGAGAGAGTCATCTGGGGACTCCCAATTGTGAACTCAGATTTTTATTTATTCAAAAGGAGAAAGAAATGAAGACTTCCTGGTGGCACAAAATAGAAACATGTCAGGGTGGATGGGGCTTGTTATTCCAACACTCTGTAGCATCACCATGTTCAAAGCTCACTTCATTCCTTTAAATTCTTGATGCTCTGTCTATTCCCGAGTATTCCCCTTCTCCTGTAATTACCTCGACTCATCAGTCATACTAGATAGCTTGAAGAGAGAGAGGCAATATCTAAACACATCTCCCCTGCATCTTCTATATAAGAATTTCTGCCAAATCTCCTCAAAAAAGTACCGGAGATAAGGGACAGTGACATGGCTTCCTTTGTGCTGTGAAGGGGGGGGGGGCTTTTGTTGGTGACTAACAATGGCAAGAAACCCAAAGCACAGGAGTCACAGATACTGGCAACTGGCCAGGACCTGCTCCCCCACACACACCCCTCTCCATGTGCTACTAGAAGATTTTTACAGAAAGTGAGAAACGTCACCAGGAGAAGCTACCAGTAGGGTCTACAAGAAAGAACACAACTTGCTGAGGCAGCCCGACCTTACCAGGTCACCACATAGCAAACCTGGGCAGCCATCCAGGGCCCCATATTATCTCAAGCCTTCTCCTTTGCCTCCCCACACGCACAAGGACACATGGTTTGTTCCTCACTGTCAACTCCCGCCTAAATAGACACCATAGCGGAAGCAGCCAAAGAAACTAGGACACAGACATCTCTCCACTAGAGAGTAATGCATTAAAGGTGAGGTGTGGCCATGTTAGCGGACAGCAGAACGGCTGTCCATCGCTGAACTTCATGTGCATGAGACACAATGTCCAATCTAATCCTCCCCAAGGTTCCTGTGATTGGCACCACCACTTAACGCCAGCACGCTCTCACATAACTGCTAGTCAAAGGTCTGAGAGACTTGCCTACGGTCATGCAACTGTTTAAGTCATTTGGAGAAGCTTAAGTCGTTCAGAGAAGCGTCTCAGACTTTGTGACATTTCCCTAGGATCTACCAGGAGGCTGAGATGAAAATATTTACACCATCTGGCCTCAGATGCATCCCTAGCAACTTCCCTCAGGAAAAGCCTGGTGGGTGGAGAACACCTCAGGAAGAGTGACATGGAAATTCTAACAGAATAAATAGTAAGCCAGCTTCTGATGAAACAGTGAACCCGGGGCTCAGCCGTGCCAGCATGAAAAAGCAAAAAGAATAAAATTACTGGATGACGGTGTCGTGGAACCTCAAAGACACCTTTTCATATCAGCTTCCTAGTTCTGCACCGCAGAACACTTCCCAAACGGGACTCAAATCAGCAGCAGATCTCCACTCATGGACACTGGAGTTAGGCATCAGGGACAGAGCCTGGAGGGTCTCCACTAGCAGCTTACAGCCTCAGGTTTCCTAGGTGACCATGTGGAACCCTGAGGATATGGTATGCTACAGTCACAGAACCATCATTAACAGGCCTGGTAGCCACTGCACATGATTAACTATGTGCTGGGCTGTTTTCTATGTTGAAAGTGTAAACTTGGGCCCACTACAACCTTGTGAGGAAAGCATGATATGTCATCAAATCCAGGGGTGAGGAAGCCGAAACAGGGGCATTAAATAAGTTACTCGAAGTGGATAAAAGAGTCAAGCTCAAACTCAGACCTTTAGGCCTGAAAGCTGGAAGTGGCTGACCACAATGATACGGGCCTACCTGGAGGCAGACGGAGTTAGACCGGGGGCCCAGGTCCATGACTTCCAGACCTGTGATCCCAAGTAGCCCTCACTATGTCTGTTCCCAAGGGGTAACAAAAACAACAGGATTGGGGGGAAAGATTTGAAAGGTCTATAAACCTGGAAATTTGGAAAGACAAAATATGTCATGCCTGTTGTGATGTTTGGAGTTGGTCTGTTTAGTTTTGGGTGGGTCCTTGGTGTCCCTTGTCTAAGAAGTCCTTGTTAGTGGTGTCAAAATGAGTAGGCCAGAACTTCTAGCTTGCTTCAGGTTCACTTTAGAAATGAGAGAAAGAAGGAGAGAGAGAGAGAGAGAGAGAGAGAGAGAGAGAGAGAGAGAGAGAGAGAGAGAGAGAAAGAGAGAGAGACAGAGAGAGAGAGAGAGAGAGACAGAGACAGAGACAGAGACAGAGACAGAGACAGAGACAGAGAGATATCTTAAGTCCTTTTGATGAGCCCAGGTCACAAGACCATAGAGGAAAACAGTCAGCCAAAGGAAAAGCCCTTAGCGAGGGGAACCTCCCACTGGGCTCACCCAAACCACGGGAGTGCTACAGGAAGACATGTGACCCTAATAAAGGTGCAGAACTATGCCTATCTCCTCCAGCCCAGCCCTTTTCCCTACAGCCACCACTCCTCCGGAAGAACATCCTACAGTGTAGGAAAAGTTGCAGGAGCTTTCAACAATATATCCAATTGTCCTGGTTCACTGTGACCCATGGTCTGTGTTTTAAAACTGACTACATCCCAGGAAAGCCCTCGGTCTCAGGCAAACCGGGAAGGCTGGTCACCGTGCCCAGATCACTGGACATCTTCTTAGGACAATTTTCCATGACCTCAACTCTACAGGTCAAAAGCCACCACAACAGGTAGGAGGGAGGAACCCGCCCGTGTTTCCTTAGCGGCAGACGCGTGATGAAAATAGCGCTGAGTGACCCAGGCCAAATTGATGACCGTCATGGGCTACAGAGGAACTCACTGCAGAGCCTTCTTCCTGTCCCAGGGAATCTTGGGAAGAAAGGAAGGAAGGGCTTAGTCACACACTAGGAGTGGCTGCCAAGAGCAGCCTTCACTCCCTGTCCACAAAGCACAGCCCCAGCACGCAGCTTGCTTCTTGGGGGGAAAATAGATGCTCCGCGGATTTCATTGCCTGTTTTTGCGCCCAGAATGGGAAACTCCAAACTAGAGAGGGAAGGAAGAGAGGAAGCCAGAAATTACATCCTTCTCCCAATCTTTGGAAGGACAGTTTTTCCAAAGTACCAACTCCCTGAACCTTCCCTGGACCAGCACTCTTACCTAAGCGCTAAGCCAGATCCCCTCAGGAAACTCACCTGGGCCCCAGGGTAGACTCCGCTCCCCAGGGATACAGAAGCAGCCACCCATGTGTGCACCATCCTCCCTGGGCCAAGGCCCCTGGGAACGCCAGTCAGGAGAACCTTGGGAGCCTCCCATCGGTGGTGTCCCTCCTCCCCGCCTCCTCCCTGGCACACGAGGGGGACCGAGGCTGTTCAATGCACAATGCAGCCTTTGATATCCGGCCTGCCGGCCTGCCGTGGGGAGGCCAGGGAGGGTGGGAGGGGCCACTCAGCCTGCAGGCCAGATAGTCCTTGCACTGTCAGGCCTTGGCCTAGGGAGCAGCTCCTCCCTGCCTTTCTACAGATTGCTTCATGCCTATCAGGCTGTGGCACATTCCTCTCATTCTAGCATCCAGATACAGTCAGGTTCTTGTGAGGGTGGCCGGAGCAGAGGAGGGCAGAGAGCATCCCACGGACCAAGGGTGTTGTTCTTTCTCTCTCCCAGATGGACTTGGCCCACAAACACCCCTGCCAGCTCTTAGAAAGCCTTTCTACAAATGCTTGGATGTTTGGTAAAGCCAGACCTGTGACTGAGCACCTGCAGTATCAGAGAGCCAGTACCGGCCAGGGAATTGTGTGGAGTACATGCGACCCCCAGTTGTAGACACCCCACCACCACCACCCCAGTTCTGGTGGGAGAGAATCCAGGAAATCACCTAGTGTTACCAAAGACTTGATGGCTGAAGGACCAGACTATGCAAAACATTTAAGGTGTCAGGCATTCACAAGAACTGGTCATGCTAGACCAACCTCTTTTCTGTTTCAGACGGGCAATGAAGCAGGAGAGTGCATACCACACAAAGAGGCTGAGCCTCAGAAAAATCTCTCAGGAGATCGCTTACAGGAGGGAGAGTGAACAGGCTGCATACCCACAAGACTGCTCAGGAGGCATGACTGCTCTAACAAGCCATTCACGGGATCACTGGGCACTGACTTCCCTCCCTACCCAGAGCAAAGGTCTGCAGGAACGCCCAGGGACAAGAAGGTACTTGCTGAGAGAGGCAGGGTCCTGGCTGGCTTGTGCCTCAGGCTCTCTGGAGAGAGCTCTCTCTCAGGGCTCACAAAGCTTTTAGAAAGGGCAGTGTCCTGGTCAGGTTTACATTCCAGGAGGAGCCTTGGGTGATGGTGTAAAGGACAAGAGTGTCCTGGAATAGTCAAGAGAGTCCTCAGCTTCTACCGGATCAGCCTAGGGACACACAGCACACAGGATCTCTCTCCAACAGGCCCCTACTACAGCTTCAAAGACTGTATGCTAATTGGTTATGTGTCCATCAGAGACTGTTTTCTATGAACTAAACACTCATTATATATTACTTAAGTAACACAAGAGCCCCATAATGTTAGCATTGCTGTTTTCTTTTTGATAAGGGAGAAAAGAAGTGAAGCATTTAATTTGCCCAAGTGAGTACAAACACACACACACACACACACACACACACACACACAGCCCATTTCCAAATGTCAGTCTTAGTCCCTGGACCCATCCAAGTTGGTTCAATGGTTTGAAAGTATCACCTTTCTGACATGTGAGTTCTTCCCACAGTGATAGATCACAATGAACCCTCTGGACCAGCCTCCATAGTGGAAGACATAGTAAAAGAGGAGGGCTGGAGATAACAAGGACTCACAGGGGTGTGGTCCCTTGATCCCAGCCCCCTCATGGTGGGCGTTTTGTCTATGCACAACTGTTTCAAGTATGTTTTCCATGACGTGTATGTACCATGCCCTCCCCTAACTAAAACCTACTCAAGAAGAAAGGGTAAGTGTTCTTTAGAAAACATCCATTCAAAGACTCTGAGAGGAACCCAGAAACTCGACAAGCAAATGGGTAGGCTTATTCCTTCTGTGGGACTTACCCACATACCACTCTCATACAGGGACCACACAACCAGAAATATGAAGGACCAAGATCCATATCCACTGTCTTAGAGGATCTTAGATCACTGTCTTAGATCCACCCTGGGGCAGCTGTTTGAGACAGACATTTTGGCAAGTCTGAAATGAACTGCCCATTCTTGAGGAAGTCCTTACTTCCCTTGAGATGCAAAGACCTCAGTTCTCTTCTTGAATTGTTCTGTTGAATCTGTCGGAACAAAGAGACTTCTGGGCAGAGAAGTGGGAGGAGCAAAGGTCCTAGGCAGATGCCTGGGTTGCATGATACAGGAAGCACAGTGGTCCGAGTACAAGGAGGAAGGGATTTGTGGATGAGCACAGAGACCACAGCAGCAAACCGCTCTGGTCTCTGTGGTGGAGCTCTTGAGGACAAAGAGCCGGTGTTTGGTGAAGTCAATGAAGTCTTTTACTTAATGTGATTATTTTCTTTTGTTCTCGCCTGCCCCCCCCCCCCAAAAAAAAAAAAAAAAAAAAAACTGAGCATCAAACCCAGGGCCACATTCCTGGCAGGCCAATACTCTATTATTGAGCTGTACACTCCCAGCCTGTATCATGTTTTTTATCTTAGGATGAATTTCTTGAGATGTAACTCCACCCTGGGGGCCTCTGTAGCTACCTGTATGCTGGTGTGTTGGCCAAATACCTGTAATTGTTTCCCGCTGAAGATTACAATTCCCAGCCTCCCTTGAAGACTACGGATGTCATTTCTGCCCCTATGAGACCACATTCCATCTTCACTGCAGGCATTTTGGCCAGCCATACATGTGAGTGTTAAGGCCCCGCCTTCACCGTGAATAAACACAGCCGTCCGAAGATCAGACCAAGCCCCCCAGCCCCCCAGCTGCTTTTTAAAATAATCTAACAACTTGGACACCAGAAGCTCCACAAGTTGGCACAGAACTAACCATTCCAAAGGATGTAGCCGTAGTCTGGGTGCATGAGGGGACAAACCCGTGAAGAGTTTGCTTTGTGTTTCTCCCTGAACTAGTGAGAGTTGTTGTGTTGGGCCTTGAGAAACAAGCTTTGGAAGAGCTGACTTTCTATGTGGGAAGTTCAAGGGCCTTTGACATGTGTGTCTAAGAAAAGACAGAAGCAGGAACAAGAGCTCAGAGAGACATCAACCACTGATTTTGGCAGACAGGATGGGGCCAGTAAAAGGGTTAAGTAAAACTGAGTCCCTGGGAAGAAAGTGTCTTTACAGCAGGTGTGTTGGCTAGTTTTATGTCAAGTTGACACAAGCTAGAGTCATCAGAGAGGAGGGAAACTCAATTGAAAAATATGTCCCCATAAGATCCTGCTGTAAGCTTAACTAGTGATTGATGGGAGAGAACCCAGGTCATTATGGGTAGGACAATCCCTGGACTGGTGGTCCTGGGTTCTCTAGAAAAGCAAGCTGAGCAAGCCATGAGGTGCAAGTAGCACCCCTCAGTGGCCTCTGCGTCAGCTCCTGAGTCCAGATTCTTGCCCTGCTTGAGTTCCTGTCCTGACTTCCTTTCATGATGAACTGTGATGTGGAAGTATAAGCCAAACAAACCCTTTCCTCCCCAAGCTGTTTTGGTCATGGGGTTTTATCACAGGATGATCCACAGTAACCAAAACAGCACGTGACCCACTGTGTCTGTGCTACTAACAGAGGAGAGATTTAGGGAGAATCTGCTGCTGACTGTCTCCACAGAGAAATGAGGATAACATCTTCACTGAGGGGCAGGGGGATTCAGGAGAAACAGGGGAAATCCAGACATAGTTCATTAGCCACCAACACCATCACCAAGTGTTTATTCCCTTAATCTTTTTTGGTGGCAGCTGGTGTAAGTGAAGCTTCCTGAGCGACAAGTGCCAACCCACCCAGCTGGGAAGCATCAGGGAGAGGTGCCTCTGTCCAGCCTTGGGAAACCCCTGCTGTGCCCTGGGCTAGGGGAAACACAGGACAGGCCACCCAAGTCAGCAGGTATTCTGGTTTGTCCCAGAGACCAAAGATCCAGATCTGCTGATGGAGTTTCCCAACTTGAAAATGTCACAAGCTAATTCAAAGAAGTCTTCTAGAGCTCAGTACACCCAGAACCGAGACTGAGCAGATATCAGGGCAGATGCTGCAGACCAGACCTAGCCAGAGAGCCACTGGGTTTACTGCACAGTGGAAATATATCTTCTCTTAGAAATCTCATAATCTTGTGAGGATAATGCTAAGTGGGTGGAGAGCATAGCACCTGCCAAGCATGAGAAGACCCTTGCTACAGCATGAGAACCAAGAAAGAAAGACAAGAAGGCAGAAAGACAGGGAGACAGGGAGGCAGACTGCACCTGAAGGGGAGAACTGAAAAGACTCTCTACAGGTTAAACTATGCTCTCTGGGAAAAAGAAACAAAAACAAAACAAAAACCAGAAGTTCTAAGTGCCAGCCTTTAAAATGTGGCTTCCTTGGAAATCAGGTCATCGTAAATGTCATTATATAAAGTAGGATACGTTCCTACCAGAGCACAGGAGAACTTTAATCTTATATACTTGTCAGAAAGGAAGAAATAGACAGAGAAAGAGATAGACAGAGAAAAACAAACAGACAGATAGACAGAGACAGAGAGACAGAGGGAAGAAAAAGAAAAAAACCAATGGGAGAGGGGAGGGAAATATGAGCAAAGTGCAGTAACACATATGTGGGCAAATGTCACAATGAAATCCATTATTTTGTACGTTAACTTGAAAATTAATTAAAATAAATAAACTTTTTCCTAGTCATAAAAGTTTTTACTGTAAAAAAGCTGAAAGCAAAGACACATAAGAAAAAAAATCAGTGATGTCATCCCTTCAGGAAAGCCCCTGTAACATCCACATCTTGTATAGAAATTGTGTCTATTCTTTGTCCAGCCTGACATTACACTGTAATCCATTTTCCATCTTTTAAAAAAATTAAATTTGATTTTGTTTAATATTTGTACATTTATGTACTTATTTATTTCAAGACAGAGTTTCTCTGTGTAGCCCTGGCTATCCTGGAACTCACTGTGTAGTCCAGAATGGCCTTGAACTCACAGAGATCCTCCTGCCTCTGCCTCTGCCTCTGCCTCTCTGCCTCTGCCTCTGCCTCTGCCTCTGCCTCTGCCTCTGCCTCTGCCTCTGCCTCTGCCTCTGCCTCTGCCTCTGCCTCTGCCTCTGCCTCTGCCTCTGCCTCTGCCTCTGCCTCTGCCTCTGCCTCTGCCTCTGCCTCTGCCTCTGCCTCTGCCTCTGCCTCTGCCTCTGCCTCTGCCTCTGCCTCTGCCTCTGCCTCTGCCTCTGCCTCTGCCTCTGCCTCTGCCTCTGCCTCTGCCTCTGCCTCTGCCTCTGCCTCTGCCTCTGCCTCTGCCTCTGCCTCTGCCTCTGCCTCTGCCTCTGCCTCTGCCTCTGCCTCTGCCTCTGCGGTGCTGGGATATTTATTTTACATGTGTGAGTGTTTCTCTTGAAGATGAGAAGTTATCAGAGTCTCTGGAACTGGAGTTAAGACTGGCTGTGAACCACCTTGTGGGCTCTGGGAACTGAACCAGGTCCTCTACCAGAGAAACAAGTGCTCTTGGCCACTAAGCCATCTCTCCAGCTGCATCCATTATTTTTAATGACTGCATGATAGTCTATGGTGTGGTTGTGATGATCTGAACAGTTCATTCCCTAATATTGGGCATCTAACTGGGTTCTTTGTGTTTTGGAGGAATTGTTTTAATTTTATTGTTACTGTAATAGACAAAAATGTATAAAAAAGAGAGAATGAGATAAAGAACACTCCCCTGGGCCAACAGCAGAAGAAATGGGGTGACCCACCTGCACCTCAAGCAGGGCAGAAACCTGGAAGCAGAAACTAAAGCAGAGACCATGGAGGAATGCTGCTTTCTGGCTTGTTCCCCATGGCTTGCTCTGCCTGCTTTGTTACAAAACCCAGGCAGAATCAACTGACCAGGAATGACACCGCCCACAGTGGGCAATCCCCACCCCCATATCAATCATTTCTCAAGAAAAAAAGCCCCACAGATGTTCCTGCAGTCCAATCTAATGGAAGCATTTTCTCAGTGAAGTTTTCTTCTTTCTAGATGATTTTAGCTTGCATGAAGATGACAAAACCAAAAAACAAACAAACAAACAAACAAACAAAAAACCCTGCCCCACACAGGCAGCTGAGTTCTCTTAACCAATGAGCCATCTCTCTAGTACCATCTGCTGACACTCCAGTGTGGCTCTCTGACCTCCAGAGCTAGGAGATTGTAGTACATTTCAGAGTGTGGCTAACTTTGCTTACCTCCTCCTGTCTTAAAATCAGGTTTCCAAGTCATCAGCAGGTGGGCAAGCTGAGGTTGAATTGATTGTGTGTGTGTGTGTGTGTGTGTGTGTGTGTGTGTGTGTGTGTGTGTGTGTGTGTGTGTGTGGCTGATGACCCCAGCCAGGGCTAACACTCCCTACCACTCCCAGACAAAGGAATTTCTCTTTGGCTGTTCAGATCAACTGCTAGAGGAATTTGAATCTCAGGCATCAGATCCAGCAGAGTGGGTGGGGAAGAGCAGCCTGCTGGCCAGTGAGTTCACCTTGGTGTCCTTCCCTGAGGTATGCTCACACCTGGACAGACATCAGGAGGCTGAGGGAGGAGGCCAATGACAACACGGTAGAACAGTTAGGCATAGCTATTTAGTAGCTTGGAAGAAGTTGGTGTCCAGAGTCAAAGGAGTCTGAAGACATCACTATGTGACACATTTCCATGTGATCAGAAAAGTCTACTTAACACACAGAGACAGAAGAAGTCTTGAGTGTGTGTGTGTGTGTGCCTGTGTGTGCTGATCTATTCATGACCCATCCTCTGAACTGAGGAGGAGCCAGCAGGAAGCAGAGTAGGCGATTCCCCACTTCTCCCAGCAGGGAAAGGGAGTAGACTGAGTCTCATGGAGTGTGTGAGCTTTTGTGTTACTGAAAAAATTCCAACTAGAATGTTCCACAACAGTCTTCATGTTGTAAATATAAAAGGGTGTGTGTGTGTGTGTGTGTGTGTGTGTGTGTGTGTGTGTGTGTGTGTGTGTGTGAAGAGGAGAGAGGTGAGGGAATGTTTACATATAGACACGGCCAGTCACAGGTTCCTATAGAAGGGAGGTCTGGGCATATCCCAGGCTACCACACTCCTCACCTGACCTAACCCAAAAGATGCTGGGCATCACAGAAGTGATGACATGTCCCAAGTGCCCCAACCAAGAGGCACAGTAATTGGGAGGGAGGGAAGAGGCTACACTATCAAAGAATTTTCTGTCCCAGGCATTTTCTGATAACTGGTGGTTTCTGGGCTCCCCAGTGATATGAGAGCTGCCCAGAACCCCAACTGATAAAAAGTTTACTGCTCCCTGGGGCAGGCAGTATTTTACAGTCAGGATCATCTATTTGTGGTGGAGACAATGAAAGAAGTTACACTGTCTTCCATGTCTCTCTTCCGATATAACTATCTCTAATACACCATCTCTAATGTCCATTCCGAAGATGGCAATGTTAGATGGAGTCCCCTAGGGTGTCCTTAAATCACTGGAGGTGGACATCTGGGGTTTGAGTACCTCATCCAGTCCCTTCTCTCTGCTTCCTGGCTCCTGCTGTTGCTGTCTCCATAAAGTACTTCTCACCATCACCAGATCCCCATCCCTTGTTCTCAAGTGAGGACGTGTGTGTGTGTGTGTGTGTGTGTGTGTGTGTGTGTGTGTACATACACATATACATACATTATGCCTGCAATGCTTCTGTGCTTCCTGCTATGTTGTTAATGGACTAAACCGCTGAAACTGTAAGGCAGCCACAATTAAATGTTTGCCTTTATAAGGGTTGCCTTGGTCATGTTATCCCTTCACAGAAATAAAACTCTAACTAAGACAATAGCCAGATAGATAGATAGATAGATAGATAGATAGATAGAGATAGATACATAGATAGATACATAGATACATAGATGTATAGATAGATAGATACATAGATAGATACATAGATACATAGATAGATACGTAGATACATAGATAAATACATAGATAGATACATATATATACATATATAAAGTGAATATATGTATTTATTCCGTCAGTTCTGTTTCTTTAGACTCTGAAATTTAGAAAATGCTGCCTAATATGAGAACCAACTCCACCGGGACATTCATATTCTAATAGACTTACTCATTACACACACACACAAGCACTCTGTGGAGGTGTAGAGTGAAAAATTATAAAGGCCATTTTATGAAATATGTGTAGATTTTTTGCCTTACAGAACTGAAAATAAGATTTCAGGCCTTCACATTCCAGGTGAAGGACACTTGCTGGATTACATTCCTCAAGCCTCGCCCAAGGCAGGAAGGCATTCCTGATTACAGATAAAGATGCTACCACCTAGGTGGGGCCCTAGCCCTATAGCCGAAAAAAGTAAAGATAGCAATCTGAAATGGCCGGATAGGGCACAATGGCATGGTAAAAACCACATTTTTGAGAAGAATGCAGGGCGATTTCCACATGACACTAATCATTTAGAGTGAATACCTCTGAATTGTTCCACTGTTTTCATGTTTTGTATCTTTAACAACCCCATCCCACTCCCCTGGTTTGTGGTTTTTCCCTTTAAAACCCTCCAAGGACTGGCCGAGGGGGTCGGACCTTGACTCCAGCGCGAGTACCTGGTCAGACCGCTGGCTGCCAGCTCTTTCCCTAATAAACCTCTGCTGATTGCATCCAGGTATGGTTTCTTGTGATTTTTGGGTGGTCGCGATTCCGGAGGCTTGAGGAAGGGTCTCCCGAGTATGGGGGTCTTCAGAGGCACTATTACTAACCCCATCTTACAAATGAAGAAGTTGAGGCCCTGGAAGGCTGAGTGCATTGCCAAAGCATTGACAAAGATTACAGGCCACTCTCTGAAGGTCCCAGAGCCTTGAACAGGGAAGTTTCCCTTGTTTCTTTCTACTGCATTGAACTTTAAGGAACCCCTGCTGTGTGGATGGGAGAAAGCCTAAGGATGACCTGGGGCAGTCATTCAACAGTTACTAAACATAGGCTGCTGAGCAAATATAACCCCACCCAGAGAGAAAAAGGGGGAGGGGTCAAGACTTCCAGAAAAATGGGCCCCTTTATGAGTATGGGGGGGGGGGGGCGAGGATGCTACACAGAGCAGGAAAACTGGAGGCATCCCAGTATCTCATTCACTGTTCCAGCTGCCACGTGCTTCAGTTCAAAACCAGTATACACTTCAGCCCAGAACCAGAATGCATCCAGCTTGTCAGCCCCAAGCCGAAATGAAAGCTCTCCTTCCACAAAGCCAGTCTTTTCTTCTAAGCACCTCCCAGTGAAAATATTGCTTCCTTATCTCGGTTCAGATGCAGAACAGTGGTGTCCCCAGGACATGAGAAGCCCTTTCACCCACTACCCACAAGACACTGAACAATGCAAAGTCTGAGGCACACACCTATGTGTCCAGCAGGTGGCAGCAGTGAGCTGCTCCCACTCACCCACCTACTCCAGTGTTGCCTGCGGAGCCCACATCATGAATGGAGATGCCCTGGCTCTCACTAGCATCCCAGACCCCAGATGACCAGTAGGATTCATATGCTGTTTTCAGGGACCAGGCCAGACTGGAGCATGGAGCTTCCAAAGCTCGTCATGGGTGGGTCTGCGTGACCCACTGCCCCTGCCCTGCCTTCCTGTGGTCCATACCCTCTTCTAGCTCTTCAGCGGTAGTGTATAGTAGAAAGAGATGTACACACACACTTAGAACCCTCCATTGTTAGATGTTTCTTCCAGTCCATCTCATCTGCTTCGAAAGCCTATGTCTAATAAAATAGCACCTGTGACATGATTAAATGTGCCTTTCTAGAGCCTCCTCTGAGACTTGCTTTGAGCAGGTCTCACAGGCCCTGATGTGCCAGCCCTACTGCTCTCCTGGGATGGTCCGTATACCTCCAGCTTTTGCTGGGCCCTTACAAGACCCTGTCTTCTATGATAGCCATCTGCTCATCCTTACAGACATAGAACTTCATTTAGAAAAAAAAAAAAAAAAAACTTCATTTGTATTCAGACTCTTGGTGCCTTCCTGTTTTGTGATTCTTTATTCCACTTACTACCTGCTCTATGGGATTCCTAGGCTTGTCTGCTTTTGAGTCATCCTGCTTAGCCATACTAAGTGTCTGTATCCAGTACTTTGTATCCACAAAGTATCTGCAGAATAAAGACGGTGCTAGTGAGCTTTTGTGCACCCAGCATGGAGCCAGGCTCCAGAAGCCTTGCTTGCCTTCTCTAGACCCATTGAACAGATACAGGCTCTCCTTGATGAAGCTGAGGTGCCTGGTAGGTAAGAACTCACTTACAGTGGATGAGGTCACAGGGTAAACTCATAGGTCACTCAACATAGAAGCCAATTAAGGCTGTAGGAAGAACAGTCTGTCCTAGAACACAGTGAGGTAGAAACCTGATTGGAAGCCCATGTATGTCCCCCAAAGAACTGTGTGGCCTTGAGAAAATACGAAACCCATCTGAGCTTTGGTTTCTACTTCAGTAAGATGGAATCTGACGAAACATGCCTCAGAGGACCATTGTGCAGATTAAATGAAGTGTTTAGAACTGTGCCTATAATGAACAGTGTCCATTATGACATCATTATTTTGCTGGGAGTTGTAGTCCAGGGATCTTTCTACCTTCTTCATAGCAGTTTAAGAATAAATGCCTAGCACACAGTAGATGCCAATGAGTACATTTTAACTAAATGAGCCCGGTTTACCCATAGAATGGTTACATACATTGTTATACACTGGTGCTTATTGACTAGTAGACTATCTGACTCACTCTATGTCAAAAAATCTTTTCTTCTGTGGCAGGGCTGAGTGGGAGAAACGAAGCCTAGGACAATGCAATATTCATTGCACAGGTTGGAACTTTAGAACTCTGATGAATATTGGACATCAGCAGATCATCCTCACCCCAGCTTGTGGCTTAATCAGTTTTCTATGCAGGGATAATTGTGGCCAGCTCATCAGTGGAGAGCAGAGCTGAGCAACAGCTGAGTTGGTCAAGGTGGGAATGAAACTGCCTCCCTCTGGTCTGCTGCTTCACCGTTGTACCGAGTTGGCCTTTCATCTTGTGTTGTGCCATTTATAATTCTCAAATTATACCTTAGGACACAGATTAGTAAATAAAAAACTAGAAAAAGAATCTCAGCACAGGAAATATTCTTAATAAAACAAGGATAGAAGTTCTGGGGAAATCCAGACAACAAGGCAAGCCACAACGAGAGTCGGGAAATGCCCACAGAGCTAATGCCTGAGTCACCTTCTTCTCAGGTTCCAGAGGCCACTTAACTAAGCACATTACCAAGAAAGACCTGGGAAGGCTTGCTATTTCAAAATATAGGCATATATTTCAAATATAAGCATACACACACATGCACACACACATATATGTGTGTATATGTATATGTGTGTGTGCATGTGTGTGTGTGTAATAAGCTTGTTTGGTACTGTATAAAGTGACAACTTTAACAAAGCTATGTAATACAAACTATCTGAGAAAGATCCTTTTTATTATATTATAATATATAAGGATATATATTATATCCTTTATATTATAAAAAATAATACCCAATCAAATTGATATCAGATGACCCCACAACATCTGATGGCTAATATAGTAAGTCTACATGAACAACAGAAACATACATAAAGGTAAATAAATAAGTCTACTTCTTCAATTAGAGTTTCTAGAAAAGAGTTTTGAGCGTCTTGATGTCCACCCTGTACAGAGGCATTCGGCACAGCAGAGACTCCATCGATGGCTTCAGAGAATACATGACAGCAATGTTTGTATAAAGATAGCATTTTGCAATTTTACCTTTGTATTCATAGGTCAGCGGTGGCTGTTGCGTGTAAAACTGGTCTTTTTCACAGCCCAGGGAGCATGAGACAAAGCTTGTCTAAATCTTTCCTCTAGGTAAACACTTGACCATCCTAAAGCCAAGGGTCTGGATAGAGGATGAGTTAGTCGTAGCTGGAAACAAAACCTTCTGTAACATCTATTCCCTTTGTGAGGTTACGTGGTCCCCGCTTCCACAGAGCTGACAGAGGCCAACAGACAGGTGTGGTTAGAGAGGGAAATTTATTATATACATTTGTTCATTTCTCTTTCTTTGTTTTTGACCTATGTTCTGCCTATTGACCTATGTGGCCCTAGGGATTAAGCCTGTGTTCTCCTACACACTAATCAAGTGGATTGCCTGAACCTAGAGCGTAAGTAAAACGCCACTAGATGGTTCCTGCAAACACCTAGGGACAGGTGACAAACTGTTGAGGAACTAAGACACAAAAGGGAAGCTTGGGAGCTACTGAGAACTGATCTGCCACCTATGGCAAGTTCATCATCAGTCATTAGGGAAAGGATGCAACTGCTAAAGGTTGGGGAGCTGGGCTTGAAGGAGTGTCCTGGCTTGGAAGAAATCCATGATGATGCTCGGGCTGTCACTCCCAGGCTACAGAGTTTCTAGTTTAGCTAATGCTCACTTCCTATTGCAGAGAGATGTAGACAGAAAGAACCCTCAAGACTTCAGAAAGCATCCAGTTTAGAAAACATCATTTTTAAAGCCCTTTCCAGACTGAAAATCGATTTTTTTCCTATTGTTGTTTTTAGCTCAGGGCCATTCTGTTTGTTGTTTGTTTGTTTTCTGTTTTATTTTTGAAGACAGGATTTCTCTGTGTAGCCCTGGCTGTCTTGGAACTTGCTCTTTCAGACCAGGATGGCCTGAAACTCACAGAGATCTTCCTGCCTCTGTCTTCTCAGTGCTGCAATTAGTGGCGTGCCCAGCTCAGAGCCAGTTTTAAAAGAAATAACTTGGAGCTCAAAGGCTTGGCACAATAGTCATTGACTGGGCTGTGTGAGCCGGGCTCTGGTCTGCACTTCGGCCTCCCTTCATTCATACCATGCAGCACACCCATACGGCAGGGCCTGCCAGTGTCTCCTCACAGATGAAGGCGACTCAAAAAGACACCACACCTGATAGACTCACACCGTGACACTGCCTTGAAGCAGGAAGGAACAAAGGCTGTCCTGTGTAAGCAGTTGAGGACCGAGCTGTAGTGGCAAGGATCTAAAAGCCTCTGCACAAAGCATTCTGTGCCCAGATGAGCCAGTCAGACAGCAAACTGAATCACTCCAGGACAAGGTAGGATGAAATGTGAAAGACATGGGTTAATATATTTAGCTCTAAAGAGAGAAAAGGGAAACCCTAGGAGTCAGAGGCAAAAGTCAAAGTCTCTGCACAAGTGGGAGCAGATGCCTTGAGAGCCTGGTACTCCTCTGAGCTGGAACTGAACCTTTTCTTTTCCCCCAGATGATGGCAATCACCCTGGGCTTGTGTGAAGCCAGGAAGTTAGTAATGGCTCTTGCCAAAATACCTGAAGACTGGAAGGGTCACTGCTCAATCAAAAGGGAGTTAGACAATGTTCTTCCGCCTTCTAAAGATACACTGAAGAAGCACGGTATATCTGAGGCCCTGTGTGGCAACTGACAAACTACAGGCTACTCCATGAGACAGTGTAGGAACGGAATCTTCCTCTGTGGTGTGGAAACCCTACCCAGAAGTGTGAGTCTGAAGGAGGGGCTTTGAGTTCCGACTCTCGACAGAACAGCCACTCCCGAACAGACTAGTCCTTTATGACTTTCACAACGAAGTGTTCCTGAGATTCCCGTTTCTAAAACTTAACTGAAGAATGGTTCAGAGTAGTGCACAGTTACACAGATTCAAATCCCACAAGAAGTTAGCCACCAAGAGGTGGAAACAGGAGCGAAGCGAGGGGGGGAGAACACACAAGAGCAGAGTTATCCAACTGGTTACTATTCTACAGTCCACGACTGGGAAACAAAAGCAATTCATCAAGGTGTGGCCAGATCTGAGGCTCCACCTGTGTGGCACTCTCCTCACGCCTGGAGAGCATCCGTAATGAATCCTCCAAGGAAGGCTCAAGGCCTTGCCTCAGCTCCCAGCATTCCAGGACCTGGGAAAGGAATGAAAGAGCGAAAGAGAGTCTAAGCAAAGCCAGCAATCGGGCCAGTCGATTTCCATATCTTTATCTCCACCCAGCTCTGTCTCCCCCTTATGTCCTTTTAACACCCAACGCCATTTTAGCAAGCTAGCTCAGCTCCACTCCGTTCTCACCACATGTCACTTTTCCCCCTTCCCTATGTTCATTCCACCAGTTGAGAATAAGGCCGCTACCAGAGTTTAAAGCCAAATTTGAAGCAAACTTCAATTAAATGCTGGCTAAGTTGGCAGACTGTCTGATCAAGACCATCTCCGGGGTTCCAGAAAATAGCCGAGAGTCAAGCCTTATAGAGGCTTTAAAAGGCAACCCTGCAAGGCCACCTCATTGGCAGAATGATGGTAAATACATTCAGGTAAATGGGAGTCATCATAAAAGATGCCTGAGTTGATTCAAGAGAGCACAAACAATTAAATGAAATAAGGAAGCCCACGCAGGATACAGAAATGAAATTCAATAGACCTAAAATGATAGAAAACAAAACTGAATATGAGGCTGTCGATGAAAACTTCAGTGTTAAATAGTTGACCAAATAGACTAGTCAGAAGAGATAAAGGTCACTGTGAACCAGATAAAGGAACAACCCATCGAGAGGCTATTAGGATTCTGAACATATATGCACCAGATACAAGTGTAGTCAATTCCATACAGTAAACACCACTAGATATAAAGCCACAGATTAGCTCCAACACAGAAATAGTGAGTGACTTCAATACCCTACTCTCACAAATAGACAGGTCACCCCAAAGGGGGAGAGCAAAACCCTGGAGTTAAATGGCATCAGATCAGACAGACTAAATAAAGCATTCTATGTAAACATTACAAAATATACATCATTCTCAGCAGATCTAAAATAAGGGTGGATATTATTAGGGCAGGTAGGTGTGTATCATCATACCATCCTAGCTCCAGGTTCATTACCCACACATGTATACACACTACATACACAGGCATCACATTCACACACACACACACAAGAAATTGTTGTCCTGCCAAAACCAATCTACAGATACAATGCAGTTTCTATAAGAACTGGAGCACTATTCTTTACAGAAATAGAAAAAAACCCACAAATTTACAAAGCATATGGAAGCACAGTATACCATCCAACAGGGAGACAGCAGACCTCTGAGAACAGTTAAGCTATGCTGCCACCTAGTGGTTTGCCCACGATGGATCTTAAAGGTCTTCAATCCTCCCCTACTGAGGCCCATAACAGTGTTAACCAGGTATCACAAAGGTAATGACTCCAGCTGCAGCTATGGCACCAGACGTGGTTTCCCAGCTTGAGCAGACTAGCACATCTCCTGATATCTGGTATACAGTTTTTTTCTCTCAGGTGTCCCTAAGAACCACCAATAGCTATTTGCCTATATCTGGCAAAGCCAGAAGTACAGTTCTACAACTCCTACATCATAATTTGGTTTTCAGGGACCTTGATTGTCTGTCTCTTCCATAAGATATCATAATAGTTGTTTGTAGAGGTGACAGGCATTATGCTGACTAGACTAAGTGAGCCGGAGGTAGCGATGAAGGGACTTGAGGGTAAACCATATGCCATAGCAAACCATACCAGAGTGGGGATAAATCCAACTAAAATTTAAAGGCCACCTCAGCGAGATGTTGATGAATCCAGGGTTGAGAAAGACTAAAAGTTATTCCTTCTAATGTGAAGATCAGTTGCCGCACATGACCCCTCCCACCAAGGAAGAAGCAAGGCATTAGCAGGCAATCAGGATTTGGATGCGGCACATTCTGCCTCGGTTGTGTTATTCTGGTCCATCTACCAAGCGACTCAGACAGCTGCTGGTCTGATTGGATTTTGGAACAGGAGAAGGCTCATCAAGCTTTTTCAAGCGCCTGATGCCTTATTGCTACCCATAGCCACCCTACAGCATAATAGCACACCATAACTTCTTATTCGTATCTAACAGTAACTCAGTACCCATTGATAAACCTTGCCCCAGCCCCCTCAACCCTATCTATTCTCCTCAGCTCTTGACAACCAACCCCATTCTACATTCAACTTGTATGAGATTGGAATGTCCAGGTGGTATGTGTGGTATTGGGTGGCACTTGTCCTTCTGTGCCTGGCTCACTTCACTTAGATAATGACTACCAGTTCCAAGCATATTGTCACAAACTATAAGACTTTACTTTTTTTGTCATTTTTGGGGTCAAATATATTGTCTCTAGCTGTTCATTCCGGGATGGACACTTGTGTTCTGAACTGCAACACTGTTCTACAGTAACAATGTTGCAGTCCATATACGAATGCAGCCATCTCCTGGCAACCTTTGTCATCATCCTTGGTATCAGGGTCTCTGGATTATGTGGTAGTTCTATTTTTAACTTTTGGAAATTACAAAGGAGCCCCTTTTCTGTGCCTGGCTCTAACCTGTTTTCCACAATGGCAAAGTATAGTTTTTAAAATATGTCTATGGGGTCTTTGGGGTTAAGTCCGGTGTATGAAGAGACATTTGCCATGCAAGCCTCCAGCCTCAGTCTGATCCCTAGAACCACATAAGACTAAGGAGAGATCTAACTGTGCATACTCGTTCTCTGACCTCTTCCCATACAAGTGCATAGTGTATGTGCCCCTACACATATACCACACACACATACACACAAAAATATGCTTTTTAATTTCTTTTTAAAAAATTATTTATTTTATGTATGAGTACATCATTGCTCTCCTCTCTTGAGACATACCAGAAGAGGGCATCAGACCCCATTACAGATGGTTGTGAGCCACCATGTGGTTGCTGGGAATAGAATTCAGGACTTCTGGAAGAGCAGTCAGTGCTCTTAACTGCTGAGCCATCTCTCCAGCCCCCACCCCACCCAACCCCACCCCACCCCACCCCCACACACACAATATGTTGAAACCATGCTTTGGAACACTGGTTTATTCTTGTTTATAGTGCCTTTGTTCACACCAAACTTTTTAAGAGGGAACACCTAACTCTTCTGCCCTGAATGTTTCTGTATGTGTATACTCCAATAATGTTCCTTGCATTCTTTAGTAGAAGTCTTGATTTCAGTAAGTAGGGGAGTTGAAGGGACTAGAAAAATCTCCCTCAGTGATTAACAGAAGATGCAGACAAATGGTAGTAAGATAACACAAGACCTCATCCAAAACTCTGATCAGCTCAGCCTAATTGGCATTTATACAACACATCACCAGAAATGAGCTGAACAGATACTCTTTTCAAGTAAATATGAGTCAGCCATCAAAATAAGACACATTCTGGGACAAAATACAAATGTTGATACATTTTAAAGGGTTGAAGTCAGTCAAGCGTGTTCTCTAACAAGGAAGGAATTAAATCAGAAATCAATAAGAGAGCTACATCTGGAAAATGTTCCTAAGTATTTCAGGGAACAGGAGAGGAATGGCGAAGGAAAACTAGAAAGTGGGGGGAGGGAAAAGGATTGCGGGAGGGGGGGCTGGGAGGGGAGCAGTGAGTGGGATGTAAAGTGAATACGTGAAAAAAAAAATAATGGCAAGGCGGCAGAGGAAGTGTGCAGAGATGTGATGGCATCAGATTCTAAGATTCAGACAAAGTCTCGAACAGGGCAAGCATCTAAGCAAAGATGCAAATTTGTTTAAATTTTGCATCTAAGCAAAGAAATTAAATCCAACACAAGGAGCATATAAAATGAAAATAATAAAGGTAAGAGCGGAAGTCAAATGGAAATCATCAATGAAAACAGTTATCTTATTTAAAAGAGCAATAAATGTTTCCTGCCCCAGGGCCAGCTCTGCTTCCTAGAAAAGCCCCTTTAATATCACCCTCCTTCCAGGACTGTGAGGTCAAAGAATGTGAGTGCTGGGCGGGGCTCCTTTGTGACCACGCTTCCCCCCTCCTCTCACCTATTAGACATACCACAAACCGAAGACATGGCTCTTTGTGACCCACAATGTTGTGTATCCAGGCAACAGTAGGGAGGTAGGAAAGTGGGATGGGCAGCCACCTGCTTCCACAGAGCTCAGGAGCCGTCAGGCCTTGGCCTGGGGAGCAGCTCCTCCCTGCCTCTCTGTGGATTGCATCACGCCTATCATGCAATGGAACATTCCTCACATTCTAGGATGGAGAGGCACGGTTTGTGGCGGCTTTCAGAGTGGAGGAGGGCAGGGAGCATCCAATGAATCAAGTTCTTGCTTCTTCCCTGAGTGCCAGCCCTTGGAAAATAACCCCACCCAGGCTCACTCCGTAAAGCCCTCCCTTGGCCTTCTGGTAAACCTGAAGATAAGGGCTCAGAGTTTCACCTGAGCAACAGTCTCAGCCCGGATCCAGCTCCTCTCTTATGATCACCCGACCCCTCGGGCACTGTGTCTGAAGGTGCAGTGCAGACCAGCGCTTCCCACATGATGAACTGGAAAGCCAAATACCCTTTAGGCTGCAAGTGTGTACAAAATCCAGTCATACACGGCAAATGAATACATCTCCTGGTATCTGGTATGCAACTATTGGTCTTTCAAATGCTTTCTTAATACCATCTATAAGGACAACAGAAGGAACTTGCTTTCAGCTGGCAAGGGAAAACCTTTACTATTCTACCTTTTGGGGTGTACAGATGAGCAGGAGAATGCAACTGACACCTGAGTTGAAACCTGAGCTCCCGCAAAGAGTAGAAAAGACATGGGCAGAGTGCACACGAGAAGAAAGATGACTTACAGATTTAAAGACCTCCAATAAATTACTCAATACTTCCTTGAGCACTGTTTTCTGAGCAGATTCTTAAGCTTAATTCTGATTCTATTCATGTAGAGGGAAGAAAGTCCTTGTGTACACAAGTAAGCACTGGAGAAGCCAGAAGCACGTTCCTCATCGACTGCTGGGATGGATGTAGTTGACAACCCGGTGACCCTTTTGCTCCCTGTTGAGGCAGGCTCCACCCATGTCCCATAGAAGATTGTTTATCCCAGACCTTTACCCCTAAAGCCTTGGGCATTCCTTCTAGGGCATAAAACTCATCCTTGTGAGAGATGTCATCATATTTTACAATAGCGTAAGGGACTTCTCTGTTATCTTAGGGCCAGGCCAAATCTGACATCCATAGGTAACTGTGTTTACCTCGGTCATTCTACTTAGACCCTTCTCCTGGGTGTTGTTTCTGAGTCAACTAGAACTCATCTTACAGACAAAGCCATGTGTCGTTAGTAAAGACCTTCAACATAAACGTGTCTTATGCTTTGTGGTATTCATGGTTAATGATTATCAGAAAACATTTCTCCAAGACTGTGCTATACGTAAAGACGGTAAGAATAAACTAACTGTTGGTCAGCCTCCAGAATTCCTGGCCTAGCACTGGTACCTAACTGAGCTTCATTCCTTTGCCTTCATGGATCACTTCCTTGCCTGCTGAAAAGCCTACAAGGACCCTCCACACATTCCAGGCCAAAACTCAACAAAATCTTAGGTGAGGGCATAAATTTCAACCTTGCATGGATACTGGATCTCTGTCCTGGGCACTCATGAGCCCGCTGGGTGAAATCGTGCAGACCCACAACATCATAGGAACATGGAGATCAGACAAAATTATGCAATGAGAGCTGTATTGGGTGCCATCAGACCACACAAGATGGGAGCTTCACTCTACCAAAGCCAATGTTTGCTGGGTACCAAAACCAGATGAGGAGAGAGACAGAGAACAGAAATGAAAGAGAGAAAAAGAGACCATTTTCCCTGATGAATGTATGCTTTTAACTTCTCAATAAAGCTCTTGTGAATTATATCTAAAATATATTTTAAAAGATCATATACCATGACCAAGTTTGTTTCATCCCAAGGATACATGATAATCACCAGTCAACACACTTACTATAACAAAGAGGCAAGAATCACATGATCATCTCAATAAACACACAATGGTATTTGACAAAGTTCAATGTGTCTTTCTGGTTTAAAAAAAAAATGTCCTGAAGAAATTAAGAATGAAAGGGCTATGTCTCAGCATAATAATAATATACCCAAATAGTATTAATGGAGAAACATTGAACAAATTTTCTTCACAATCAGATAACACACTATGAGTACCAACTCTTGTTGCTATTATTCAATAGAGTGCTTGAGTCTTAAGTAGAGCAATAAGAAAAGAGAAATCAACAAAGAGAACACAAAAAGCAAAGGGAGAAGTCAAGTCTGCAGGTGGCAGGACTTACACTTAAATGATCCGGACAGTGGAGCTGGAGAGACGACTCAATGGTTAAAAGCACTGACTGCCCTTCCAGGGGACCTAGGTCCTGGCACCCACATGACAGTTCACAACGGTCTGTAATTACAGCTTCAAGGGCTTCAATACACACACACACACACACACACACACACTCGCAAAACATAAATATACATAAAATAAAAATAAATCATTTTTTTAAAATTAGCCAGCAGCAGGAGCAGCAAGGATCTTGAGGAATCATGCAGTTCTTAGAACAGCCATGTTTAAGGGGAAAAACGAGATCCTAATACTGCCACCAGAACTCTCTTAGCTCTGATAAACACTTCCAGAAAAGTAGCAAGACATAAAATTAACATACAAAAATCGACAGCATTTCTATACACCGATAGTGAATTTGCAGAGAAAAAAATTACCATGCCCAATAACTTTTTTAAAACACCTAGGAATAACCCTAACCAAGTTCATAATTGCTAAGAAATGACAACAGCCTAAAGTGTTGTTTTCAGACCAATGGTTTTTCACCTTTACGTGAAAGATTCCAATTCTTGACACTGAAAAGGTAACTCAAAATAGAGTTGAACACTATGGAAGCCAATGCGTAAGTGGGAACTAACTCGCCTACCAGCCAGGTCCAGCCTAGTGGCTCTTGTGATGGTCTTCCCCTTGAAGATCCCACAATATAGATGCTGAGATTTAGATTCTACATGTTAAGAAAATGTGGAATTATATCCACTGAGAGATGAAGACAAAGGGCGTGCTGTCTTTACTAATTCAGCCAGCCAGCATGTCTCCATCCCTGAGATACACCAGCCATTTACCCTAGTATAGCGGTTCATGAGGGAACCAACAGACAAGTCCCTTCTCTCAGACAGTGAAAATAACGAATAGAGTATTCTGAACTACAGGTGATTAATAATATTTTTATAAAAATAAATGAAGTGTACTACATGAGGAGACCATTTTCAAACCTGTGGGTAAAGTTAGTCAGTCAAGCACCAGGCAGTAAGTGGATGACTTTAGCCTTGTCACACCAGAAGGAGGCAGCAGAGAGCAAGATTGCTTGGCACCTGGACCTGCAAACTGGCTGCCAAAGAGAGAGAAAGGGCTGCTTACCCGGGTGTTAGTACAGGTGGTACAACTCTTGTTAAAGGAACACAGCCAGGCTTAGAAGAGAGTAGATACCCAAGCCTCTCAGCAACCACGCCATCCCAGACTAATCAATACCTGCTATTGGCTACCCAAGTGCCTGTTGGCAGGGCTTGTTTGAAGATGGTTACGAGGAAGAAAGCAAGGTAAAGAAGGCTTAAAAAGTAGGTATAACAACACAGTACTGTAATTTTGGACCTCCAGGGCTGAGACAGGAGGATAGTGAGGTTGAGGCCAGCCTAGGATATGTAGCAAAACCATGTTGAAAAGACAGAGAAGAGGGAGGAGGAGGACAGGAAGAAGAGGATGAGGTGGAAGAGGAGGAGTGAGAGGAGGCAGCTCAGGATGCATGGGAAGAGCTGGGGGTACAGTGGGAGACTAGTCGGAGGGATACATGGTTTATAAAGCCTGGTTGTCTATCTTCAGAGTGCTGGCACTCACACTGAGGGAACCATGAACCACTCTGGAAAACTTAGACTGGTGGATTTGATGCATGTTTTTACAAGGAAACACTCTGGCCGCTCTGAGGAAAGGGATTGTGGGTAGAGAGGGGGCAAAGATGAAAGTCACTAGCCCTGACTTGGAACATGGTAACAATGGGTTAATGAGATGTCACACATAGATCCAACTCGGTAGATATGAAATGGACTACACCCAGGGTATGAAAGATGCTGAAACATCCAAGATGGCAGTTCCACCTGGGCACTAAGAAAGATGGGGCTGCACTTAACTGACATGGAAGAGCCTGTGAGCAGAGCTGACTTAGCTGAGAGGAGAGTGAAGCATGTTAATATCAAATGTATGTCCGAACGGAGATACTGAAAACACAGGGCAGAATCTACAAGGAAGATATGGGACTGGAAATGTAAATGTGTGATGCAAAAAGCCAAGAAAGATCCCAGAAATACAAAAGGGAAGATGGCACTTCCAAATGGGATAAAGGATGAAGTTATAACTGCAGATATATGTGGATGGTGCATCCCAGATGAGGGGCTCACCACCAGTGAGTAGTAGGGCATGTTTGGGGAAGCAGAGTTGGGAAGAGCCATAGGCTTGGTTTTCAAGGAAGTTGGGCAGAAATAAAACCAGTCCTCGGTGCCAATTCTCCACTTGATTCTTGCAGTTGTTGTCTAATTAGCACATGTTTATTGAGCACCTGTAGGACTCTGGTCTGCTCCAGATGTTAAAAATAAAATCGTGTATTAAATAGAAGAAAACTCCTGTTTAATCCTTGCCTCTCTCTAAATGAAGATTCTCCCCAGTCAAAAGATAAGGAAACCAAGAGTCCCCAGTCCTCTTAGCCTACAGGGTAGTGCAGAGTCAGAATTAGAACCTGACAGTATGACCCCCGGGGGGGGGGGAGGGGACCTTTGTCCTTAACTGTCTTCTTCACTGCTGGGACAGGATAACCCGCCCAAGCATCTGTCAGGTGCAGGGCCAGCAGCCATTGAATTACTGATTGAGAAGCCAAGGGCCAGCTCAGCTTTCAGGACACGACCTTATCAGAGATCAAGTGGGGAGCCAGAAGCAGCAGCTCCAGGAGGGAAGGTGGCTGCTGACCAAGGCAGAGGTCACCAAGCTGCTGTTCTGGCCTCACCCGAAAGAGCCAGTTGCTCCTTCCAAAATGTCCGTTCGCTGTTGCTTGACTTCACAGCATACTAGGGTGAAGGATGGACAACTGAAATCCCTTACTGAAAATGAACATTGAAGTGCCCTTCAGCAGCTGTGAGCCTGCCTTTCTGCCTCTCCTTCTCCTCTAAGCCCATTTAAAGACAGAGAAACTGAGACCCATACTTTTAGACAAATTCTGTGGCCAAGCCTGACTGTATTCAAACTCATATCTGAAGACTTGGTTAATTGTCCTTGGTCCACAACACAGTAACATTTATGGCTCATGTCAAAGATTAGGCTCCCCACAGCAGACTGGAATAGTAGTGTGTGTGTGTGTGTGTGTGTGTGTGTGTGTGTGTGTGTGTGTGTGTGTTGTTTGCCTGCATATGTCAAGTTCATGTCTCCAGCCCAGGGCTGACACTCCCTACCACGCCCAGGCAAAGGAATTTCTCTTCAGTTCAGCCCAACTTCCAAAGCAGTTTAGGACTCAGACATCAGATTTAGCAAAGAGGAACCTGCTAGCCAATGAGTCCACCTGGGTGTCCTTCCTTGTCCTTCCCTGAGGGATGTTACTTAGCACCTGGGTTCCAGAAGGCTATGCAAGGAGATTGCTCACAGCATCATGGAAACAGTGGGGGATGAGGAATGAGAGTGGCCACTGAGGTGGAGTGGTTATTAGCAGTGAGAACCAAGTGGGCGTCAAGAATAAAGGAAGGAATCCAAAGATAAGATATATTATGCAAGAAGGAGAAGGGGAAAGGAAACAGACACCGCAGTACAATGGAGCCAATAGGAACCCTCTTATGAAAAAGTGCATGTGCATGTATGATGTTTACACAAGGCTGTGCAGCTGTAGCTGGCAGCCGGCATGCATCTGTTCCCTCCAAGAATGCGCTGGATGCCTCCTCTGCTGTGAGGGGAGCCAGCAGATAGAATGGGCAGCACCCTGTCTCTCACAACTGTGCAAGGAACCGGGGACAAGACGGTGTGATGGTTCATCTTTATTGCCAACCCTATACAATCTGCAGTCACCATGGAAACAAGCTTCTGGCACAAATGTGACGGATGATCTAGACTAGGTTGGGCGAGGTGGGAAGACCCACCCTAAAGGTAGCAAGGACCATCCTCTCTGGCTGGAGACTTGGACTGAATGCAAAAGAGAATTGAACTTTCAGTCTGTCCTTCCTAACTGCAGATGTCCTGGGACCATCTGATTCAGGCTCCTGCTGTCATGATGGACGTTTCTCTTAAAGTATAAGAAGAGCAAAACAAAACACTTTCTTCCTTCAGTCAGTTGCTTCTTGTCAGGTATTTTGTCTCATGATGAGACAAAGTAGCCAATACAGACAGGGTTAGGGAAAGAAACATTGTCTTTTTTTTAAGCACTCTGTATCATCTGAAGCTTTTGTAAAATGATTTATTCATGACTGTGTCACTACAGACATGTATGTAAGAGAATGAGAGGGAGGGGTATCACTGGCTAAGGGCCAAGGGTCACAGGAGCTCTTAAAAGGAAGACCAGTATCTCCTAGGCCATTGCAAGTCAGCAAGCAAACACTATCCCTCATCCTAGGCACAATATCCAGTGTCTGAGAAAGAAGAAGTAAATGATATTGTGTCTTCCATAGCAAATTGGCTCCAGGAACTGAAGAGTCTATGTTCTTCCTATACTTCTTATTGCTATGATAAATGCCATGGCCAAAAGCAATTTATAGAAGAGTTGGGGGGGGGGGGTTATGATTCCATAATGGAAGAGTCCATAATGGAAGGAGAGGCATGGCCCCGGGCAGCTGGAGCAGGCGGCTGAGAGAGTACATCTCCACCCACAGGCAAGAAGAAGAAAGCAAACTGGAAATGGAGAGAGGTCATAAGGGTAGTGGTGGTACACGCCTTTAATCCCAGCACTTGGAAGGCAGAGACAGGCAGATTTCTGAGTTTGAGGCCAGCCTGGTCTACAGAGTGAGTTCCAGGAGAGCCAGGACTACACAGAGAAACCCTGTCTCGAAAAACCAAAAAGAGAGAGAGAGAGAGAGAGAAGTCATAAACTCAAAGCCCACTCCCAGTGATGTACTTCCTCCAGCAAGGCTCCACCCCCTAAATGTTCCATAACCATCCCAAACAGTGCCACCAACTTGGGACCAAGTATTCCAATACCTGAGCCTGGGGTGGGAAACATTCTTCATTCACATCCTTGCACACCCTGTAGTCTCCTGCAGGCTGACGTAGACTCCAACCTCAGGGAAATACCTCCATCTTCCTCTGTGAATGTCGATCGATGAGGTCATACTATCATCTCTCAGACCACAGACCTCCTTTCAGCCTTATTCTCTGCATGGCAGGGCTTTTTACAGCATCTTGCTCCATTCTTCTCCAAGGTACACTTCCCCAAGACAGACTACCCAAGAGCAGATGAGAAAAAAGTAACAAAGTTATACAGAGGAACACATCCTTCCAACCTAACCCCCACCCTGAGCTTTTCTGTGCAGTCTTCTGGCCTGCAGAGAAAAAAAAAACAACAACAAGATCAGTCACTGGCCAATAGAATAGTGAACATTTTATCCCTCATTCCATATGCTCTAAATACTAGGATACACTGATCATTAAATCTGAGGTCAAAGGTCCCCATCCTAACCCTGGCTCTGTCAGTTTTAAGCTATATTCCTCTTCAGGGAAATATAACCATATAAAATATGCGTTATTATTATTATTATTATTATTATTATTATTATTATTATTATTATTATTATATGGGATAATTAAAAGGTTTGTCTTACAGAATAGTTGTGAGGAATTAAAAAGGTTCACAGTGTTTGAGTTTTGTTACTCAAAGTTTGTACCCACGTGTGTTATGGGAAGGTGGCACATTCTGCAGGTTTCAGGTATTGCCCATGCATTTAGAATGTGCAGGGGGTGAGGAGGAAGAGGTCCCCAGGTATGCAGAATGTGCCTGCAGCTAGGATGGAGATAAAATCTCTTTCAACAGGAAAGGTTACTTGAAAGTGCAACCACTTCAAACCGGGTCTGCCTGTCCTTGGAGAAGCAGAAAGATTCCTTCCCCTTGTTTCAAACTTGGGTCTACTTACCTGCTTCTCTCCGTGTGCTCTTGAATTGCTTGTTATTTTCCACAGATGGATTTTACAAGTTATTTACCTCATAAGCAGAAGACGGGGAAGGGAAAGGGGAAGATGAAGAAGAGGAGGAAGAAGAGGAGGAAGAAGAGGAGGAAGAAGAGGAAGAGAAGGAATTGGTAGAGGAGGAGAAGGTAAAAGAGGAAGAAGGAGGAGGAGGAGAAGGTGGAGGAGGAGAAGAGGAAGGCTTTTGGCCAACCCCTTTTGGAAGCTGTGTGCCCACATTCTCACCCAGGAGTTCAGGTGTCTGATACACAGCTTAAAGGCCCAGTGCTTCCACTGTCTCCTGCACTGACCTTCTGGTGTAGCATCTATCAGCCATGGTCCCAACAACAGGCTTTAAGCAGCACTCAGGGACTGGACTCAGGTCATTTGGACAGATTTAACAACACTTGGATCCCCAGAACTGACTCTATGTGAAGAATTAGAACCCCTAAACACAAAGTCCTTGGGAATTTTAGACGCTTCTTAGGGAATTCTGATTAGTGTATATTTTGGGAAGTATTGTCACGGTGGTTCTTTTTACAAATGTGAGAGGGCAAGGTACTTGGATTTGTTTCTGGCTCTCCTAATCCACACTGGTTAATTAAAGAGTTCCCCAACAGGGGGCAGCACAGACAGAGCAATTGGGCTTCAGGGAATTCATTGTGAGCTTTTTTAATTTCTGCTAGCAATGGTTATCACAAGAATTACCCTACCATAGATTGCACAGAGCTGCCTGTCTATGAAGCTTCTCCAAAGTCACAATTCATGACGTCCTTGACCAAGCCCTCAAAGCAGGCAGTCCACCTTGGTGTCTGCAAGGCAAT
Source organism: Arvicanthis niloticus (assembly GCF_011762505.2). Lineage (NCBI taxonomy): Eukaryota > Metazoa > Chordata > Mammalia > Rodentia > Muridae > Arvicanthis > Arvicanthis niloticus. The sequence goes on from NC_047671.1 coordinate 27,002,009, forward strand.
CTGTGGTCCGAGAGATGTCTGCTGTCTTCTCTAAGGCTTTATGGCTCATAAATGGCAGAGACCGACTTCACAAAGACTCACAAAGAAATAGGAGCCATACCTCATCATGTAAAACTTAGAAGACAGAAGACTGGAGAGCTAGCTCCAGCTGGTAAAGCATTTATTTGCCTTAGAAATAGGAGAATTTGACTTTGCTTCCCAGAACCCACAGGAGATAAAAACAGGCACAATGGCCGTGCACTTGTAACCCCTAACGTGGAGGTTATGTATGTGGTATCTGGAGCTCACTGACCAGCCAACCTCAACTACTGGGATAGTTCAGGCCAGTGAGAGAACTTATCTCAATCAATCAATCAATCATCAATCAATCAATCAATCAATCAAGAAGGCAAAATGAAAACACAGCCCCCACCCACTTTAGGAGTTTGGCTCACTGAGAAAGCACAGCTAGGCACATTTAGCCTGCACAGAGCCACATTCCCATGGAGATCAGGCAAACAAGTGACACTGGACAGTGGACATGTAAGAGAGCTGGTGAGAGGGAACCAGTTCAGAACCACAGACGGCCTCTCTGTTCTTAAAGGACATTTGTATAGTTTTGACTACTTTGTCCCAAGCCTTAAAGTGAAAACAAAGTACCTAGAATCTTATCAAAATGCAGACTGCATCTGCAGGGACGAGGCAGGGTCCTCTGCACTTTCTAGCTAGCCCCTCTATGATAATCTAGCAGTGGGACCACAACCTATACGGGCTTCCAGCCTCTGTTATCTTCTTCATGAGTGGAGGCCCTCAGTCAGCACGGTATGAACAGAGGAGCTGTGGACCCCAGGGTTCTATCCACCTCTCCCCGCTGAGGGTAGCTCTAACACTTAGCGACATACTGCTCTTTTTGTCGCTTTATAATCATCTGAAGAACCTGTGATAATGCCGGAAGTTGCAGGCTCCTAAATTCAGAGTCATTAATCCCTAATGTGGTGGAAATGTAAATTAAGCAGCCTTTGCTAGGCGCAAAGGAGAGGTTCTATGTTTGTTTGGGTTTTCTGCAGGTTTTATCGCGGGAGATTTTTGTCTCCCTGAGGACACCTTTGCCGGAGTCTTTTTGGTTGTCACGACCCGCTGCTAGCTTCCCATTTGTCCATGAGACAGGAATACATGAACTGCCAAACACGGCCAACAAACAGCACAGCACCCACAGAGAATGCCCAGCCCACACTGGCAGTGGTGCAGCTGTAGAGAAAGCCTGCAGCATTCTGTGTGACTCACGCTCGGCAACATTTTTGGCAACTCACTGAGTGATATCTTAAAATATTGCCCCAGATCCCAGACAAGAGAAAGATCACAGGCTAGCGAGCCGAAACAGGAACCATAGAGGCCGCACGCTTTCCACAAGGCAGGAGAGTTGAGTGCCTGAGAGGGCGAAGTAACTAAACGTGAGTGAGTGCCACTTGAGCCGCCAATGACCTGGATGGAGCCAAATGTGTTCCGCACCAACCTCTTGGCCTTTATTTTCCTCAGACATCAAACACTGAGTCTCTGAGCAAGAGCTCTTTCAGGAAGCCAAACTCACAGATTTGGCTGGTTTGTCTTGTAAGGGCTGCTCGCTCACCGCTCACCGGGGAAAAGAGAGGTGCCTGCGCACAGCATAATTTTTGTAATGTTTTAGAATCTACTCGTTGACAATTGTGTACGTGTACGTGATGTATTTTGATCATACCCCACACACGTACACAATGAACCCTTCCCACTCTACTCCTGCTGAACTTCCAAAGTTTTATAATTCCTTTTAAAATCTGATGCAGACTCTGGGGGGTTTTTTGTTTGTTTGTCTTTTTTGTTGTTGTTTTTTCGAGACAGGGTTTCTCTGTATAGCTGGCTGTCCTGGATCTCACTCTATAGACCAGGCTGGTCTCGAACTCAGAACTCCACCTGCCTCTGTCTCCCAAGTGCTGGGATTAAAGGCATGTGCCACCACTGCCTGGCATGCAAACTCTGGGTTTTAAATGTTGGTTGTTGACGAGGAAGATGACTCAGTAGAGTGCTGTGAAATCTGAGTTTGGATCCTCAAATGCAAGTAAAAGCTGGTCCTCATCCTGGCGCTGGGAAGATGGGGATAAATGGGTTTATTACAGGTGCTCTTTGGCCAGCCAGTCATGGCTGTAGCAAATACATGAGTTCCAGGTTTCTATAACTATGGCGCAAAACAATCAAGGAAGATACCTATGTTAACCCCTGCCCTCCGTACGGCTGTGTACACACATAAATAGATACAAACACACAAGTGTTGATTCAGGGATCAATGCTACTAGGTGCATCTTGTGGCATAACCAGACTTGCATGGATCTAGTTTATTTTGCATCATTTTTGGAGAGGGCGCCGTGATGTTGAGCTAAGACATTTGATTTTCCATCTCCAAGGGTTGGTTCCTTCACACGAAGAATGACAGTAATAATTTCTATCTCACAAGCCTCCCGGGAAAATTAAAATTAAATGAGACAATGAGTGAAAACTCTTCAGTTGATGCCTGGCTCTGTGTAAAAGGCCGCTTTTATGCTCCCAGCCTCCAGCTCCAGATCAACACCTGATCAGTTACCTCTCTAAAGAAGAGATGTACTGAAATCGGAACCTGTTGGTACTGAAATCAGAACCTCATCCAGCTTCTTTCTGCTGGAAGGGAATTCAGGGCTTCAGCCGTCTCCGTCTCTGCTCCACGTGCAGGAACAAGGGGGTTGGAAATGAATATTGCACGTTCTTCAGCACACCAGCACACCCCAGTGACTGGGTACCCAGTGGTTTTGTGCCACTACCAGACCAAAGGCACTAATAAAGATGTCAAAGCTGAAGTTTTTCTGAAGAGCAAATAATGACAGGGCTAAAGAAAACCACAGCCTTCGACCAAATAAATTTTGCAAAGAGGACTCCGTGTTACTGTGCCAGAGACGCATGCTACCATGGGCTTCACATCCTAGTTTTTTATAAGAAAGGGGAAAAAAAAAAAAGAAACAGAAAACATCCAAATGATTATCTGGGCGGTATTGGAGAAGGTAAGTTCAAGCATATAACCATTTATACTTTATGGCACGGGGAAAGCCTGGGGCAGAGGAGAGGCATCTCGTCCCATTCCTTTATCTTCCAGATGAGCAAACTGGGGTATCTGGGGACTAAGTAACAGATCGCATCCTTCTTCAGCCTGCAGTGACCAACCTGGGAATCTAGACTTAGATTGCTCATTCCTGCCTGACTCAGAGGTTACACTCTCAGCCTTGGCTAGACAGAAACTCAGAGTCCTATTCTAAGCTGTGACAGCTGGCCCTTGCTGTGAGCTAGGCATTATCCTTAGCACTTGGGTTGAAGGGAGGTGTGGCAGGTGCTTACTCCTTTTATGTTTGAGTGTATAACCCAGTCCATAAACAGATACAAATAAATCGTACAAGATGGCTTCCCAGAGCTAAGGCTGAGAGGGAAAGACAAGTTAGAGAAGGTCTCCAGGCGGCAATATTTCCTAGCCGTGAGACTTGATGGATAAGAAGGCCCTGGTCTTGGAGCTTTCACATGGAGAATGATCTGGGCTGGGAAGGGGTGGCAACTACAAAGGCCACATAGGCAGGCGATGGATGCAGCATTAGCAGAAGAGCGGGTGAGGTAAGGATTGAGGAAGGGTAGGTCAGACAGGTGGGCAGAGACAGGATGCAGGGGATGCAGAGACTTGCCCCAGGTCCTCCTGGATTATCAGGTAGTAGCAGGGCTGAGACAGGAACAGGAACCTCTGAGCTTGCTGGTTTGATGATGATGTCCACACAGGCCTTTGCATCATTGTGGGGACCGTACGATAACTCACCAAATCAACTCAATGGGTGACACTGACCCTCAGTCATATGATGCTCACATTTAGGGCCTAGCAAGGGATGAGGCTGCAGAGGTCCAAGAAGCCCCAGGAGCAGAGTGACCAGGCTGGAGAATGCCGCCCCGCCTCCCCACTTCTCTTTAGTCACCGTGAGTCACAATCACAGATCAACCCCACAGGTCTAGGGAAAGGGCGTCACTATCATCACAAATCTTTGGGATTTTGTTTTTGCTTGGTTTGATTTGCTCTTTTTGTTTAAACGGGGCCTCTCAGGGCTGGAGAGATGGCTCAGGGGTTAAGAGCACTGACTACTCTGCCAAAGGTCATGTGTTCAATTCCCAGCAACCACATGGTGGCTCACAACCATCCGTATGTAACTGGATCCAATGCCCAATTTATCTTCACATAAAATAAATAAATAAATCTTTTAAAAAAATCTTTAAACAGGGCCTCTCTTTGTAGTTCTGGTTTCCCTAAAACTCTCTCTATATAAAGTAGGGGAACCTTGAAATCACAGGGACCAGCCTGTCTCTGTTTCCCCAGTGCTGCGATCAAAGGGATGAACCACCGTACAGCAGAATTAATTCTTAATCACATGAGAACTCACAGATACATGTTCCTTGTTTTAAAGGGGGGACTTAAAATAAAATATGACCTTGCAGCTAGTGTCCCCTGAGACTCTTCCCCTCTGAACTTGGTCCCTTGTCAGTCTCTGCCTCTTTCACACCAAGAACTAAGCATTTCCTCAGCTCAGCAAATGCCGTTCTAGATCCTATCTTATGTCTTAAAATGTACATGCTGTATCATGTGATATTTTGTAAGTTTGTTTTAGTGCATTCAAACAAATTATACATAAATCCTTACTATTTGATTTTGCCCCGTCTGTACACTAGGTGTTAACTAGCTTATTCAGGTTGTTGAGTCTGTATCCACCTCATTTTTCTAGTTGCTGTGTAATAGTTCTTGATGTGGGATGTATGAATTATAGTTTAGAATGCTTCCATTTTTTTATGTGTAGAGGTATTTTGCCTGAATGGATGTCTGTGCACCATTTTTATACCTGCAAAAGCCAAAAGAAAGAATTAGATCACCTGAAACTGGAATAACAGGCAGTTGTCAGCCACCAAGAAGATTCTGAGAACCTGGGTTCTCTGGGACAGCCAGTGCTCTTAAGCACCCATCCACCTGTGCTAGCTAATTTTATGTCAACTTCATACAAGCTAGAGTCATTTTGGAGGAGGAACATCAATTGAGAAGACTTCCCTACTACATTTGGCCTTTGGGAAAGCTTGTGGTACGTTTTCTTAATGACTGATGTGGCAAGGCCCAGCTTATGGTGCATGGTGCCTCCCCTGAGCTGGTCTAGGTCCTGGGCTTTCTAAGAAATTGGGCTGAACAAGCCTCAAAAAGCAAGCCAGTAAGCAGCCCTCCTCCATGGGCTCTGCAGATTCCTGTCTGACTTGAGTTCCTGTCTTAACTTCCTTCAGTAACTGATTGCTACCTGAAAGTGTAAGATACAGTAGACTCTTCCTTTACATGTGATAGTGTTTTATGACAGTGTTGTAAAGACTCTTCCTTTACATGTGATAGTGTTTTATGACAGACAGATATCTGATCACACTGTAAACCCAGAGATTGTACTGTTTACTGGAAAAAAGAGCTATTTCTAGTTGTGGTTTGGCCCAGCCTTAGCACACACCTTTGATCCCTCTGGCTGGAATACAGACACACCTTTAGTACACACCTTTAATTCAAAACAATGAAGGTAAGGTTCATGGAAGGAAGCAGCCATGTTTGAAAGTGATGTCTAATTCAGGGACAGACAAAATGATGAATCAGAAGAAGATTTGACAGTATAGGTTATGCCCAACTCTCATGAGAGCACAGAGAAAAGAGAGGCTACTTTAGAGATGAGAGAGAGAGAGAGAGAGAGAGAGAGAGAGAGAGAGAGAGAGAGAGAAGTTTTTACTGGGACAGTTGTACAGAGACAGGAGAGACAGGGTGCAGAGAAAGAACAAGCTAGAAAGCTAGACACAGGTGAAGACAGAAGGAGCCAGGAGATCAGATTGCTAGAGTTAGTTTGAGGCCAAACAGGACAAAAAGTCAGAGGCCAAGAGAGAAGCCAGATTGAATCAGTCAGCTTGGAGAAGAGTTTGAGTCAGAACTGCTGAGTTGATCAACCAGCCAAAGTCCAGAAAGAACTATGAAGGGGTGAGCTTATTCAACAGTAAGTCTCAGAGGCTAAAAAAACACTCTAAGCCTAGAGGTTAGAAACTTCCAGGACTCAGCCTACATTAGCAGACGAAGGTAGTAAGCCTTGGAAATGACATACAACAGGTGAATAAAAGATACGTTTACATGGCAGCAATAGAAACCTGCGACATCATCCCTTCAGCCCCTTCCAATTCTTTTTATATTGCAACAAATGCTGCAGTGAAATTTCTCTGTACTTTTTGTGAGGGTTCCGTGCCAAGGACCAGCCTCGGCATGGAGAAGGGTTCTGAGAGAAGAGGTGTCTGGGGGCGGTGAAAAGAACGTCTCGAAGTCAAATTGTGGATCCAAGTCTGCTTCTCTCTATGTTCTGCTTTCTCTCTGGAGATTTCTCTGTCTATATTCTGCTTGCTTGCTATTCTAATAGGACTCTCTGTCCATGTCCTGCTTCCGTGTGTGTGTGTGTGTGTGTGTGTGTGTGTGTGTGTGTGTGTGTGTGTGTGTGTGTGTGTGTGTCACAGTTCTCCATCCTAAAAAAATTCTTTGGATAGCTCAACTCCTGCAGAACACAGGTCTAGTTGGTTTTTTTTTTTGTTGTTTTTTGTTTTTTTTTTACACATAATCCGGTCATTTGCTCCAGGCTTCCTTTTGATTATCTTATGAATCAGCATCCCATGACCCCATCCCTTTGATTCTGAACAGACAGCAAGCAGAAATTTTTTCTTAACATTGTAAAAGAATTCAGAGATCTGTCTGCTTTTGTTAAGTACAAAGGATGAGCTAGTTGGGTGGGATCCTGCCCTGAAATTACCAATTCTACCACACCTGGGCCTAACCTGTCTCTGTCCTAGGCTGACCTCGAACTCAGGAATCTGCCTGCCTTTGTTTCTTTCTGACAAGCTGGTTCATAGTGTAGCTGCCTTTGTTCCTTTAGATTTATGAACCCCCTCATAATTCACATTGCACCCTTATATTTTTCATAGTTGAGAAATTATATATATTGAGCTCATGTATTTGGTGCTCTTTCCAATAGCCTTAAGGGCTGTCCCAAAGGTCCCAGAGTTCACCATTTTGCTGAGACATTAGCCACAACTTTGACTCCTGGACTTTTGCTGTCTCAGAGAATCATGGAGTCATTAACATTAACAGAGAGAACATTCCTCAGAGGATGTGAAAATATGTACATTATTACACAAACAAGCCTTCCGCCCACAGCAGCCATTGACACTCATGGAGGCTCACACAGGAGCCCTGTCCCAAGGGCAGGGAGCATGTCATTCTGTCCCCACCAGGGCCACACTGGGCTCAGCAGTTCCTCTCAGAAAGATGAAAGATGCAACTCTCGTTGCAGTTATCCACAGAGAGCTGAGTCAGGTGCAGACATCTCTCAGCACCTAGTGGTGACCTCGCCTTGGAAGATCCATCCTTCTCACTGATTCCATCAAGGCCCCAGTGCAATACAAGCCCTCCTCCCTTTGAGACCCTATATGAGGAGTGCTCACTGGATGACCTCCTGAGCTTCTACAGCTCCTACATCCTGAATCCCTGGGGAGAAGTAAACCTGTGCTGTGCTCTCACAGACAAGGGTTCGATCTCCTTGCAGAGATTATAGGGCACGCCACCATGTGTCACTGCACACCAAGATCACAAGGAGCCGCTCCACTCAGAGGAATGCATGTTCAAGGTCTTCCTAGGAATAAAACTAGTATGTGAATAGCACTGACTTCTGTGTTCCTTTTTTCCATGCCTGGGATCTTATCATTTATAATTCTGTGTTGATTCCAAGCTGGAAACATTAGTCTACACTGATATAAGGGAAAAGGGACTACAACCAACTTTGCATATACTTTAACTTGCGAGACAGGGTTTTCACTTTACCCCTGTATCAACTCTGAGACATACGCAGAAAAGAGACAACTCCACCACCATGAAATAAGTTCTGTTATTCATTATACTTGAATGGACCAAGACAAAGAGAATCCTCTGGTTTCCCAGGGTTAAATAGCTAGGAAACAAAGGGAAACCCACAACTCATATGTTCTTCATCCTAATTTCTTTGTCTTATACAGGACAATATTATGCTGCCCTTCGGGGTAGGTGTGGAGACCCATTTGGGTTTGTTTTTTTTGTTGTTGTTGTTGTTTTGTTTTTTGTTTGTTTGTTTGTTTTGTTTTGTTTGTTTGTTTGTTTGGGGTTTTTTGTTTTGTTTTTGTTTTGGTTTTTTGGTTTTTTTTTTTTTTTTTTTTTTTCGAGACAGGGTTTCTCTGTGTAGTTCTTGCTGTCCTGGAACTCACTCTGTAGACCAGGCTGGCCTCGAACTCAGAAATCCACCTGCCTCTGCCTCCCAAGTGCTGGGATTAAAGGCATGCGCCACCACTGCCCAGCGTGGAGACCCATTTGTAACCCTAAAGTGACAAGGGCAGATGTGCATCCCCAGCAGACTAAAGGTTTCAGTGGAAGCCCTTATCTTCCACTTCCAGAGACAGGACTTAGATGCTAAAGATCACCTGAGTGCGTGAAGAAGAATACGGTAAACTCGGGGTAGAGGGTATAAGAACTAACTTACACTGAACTCTAAGGAGCAACGGACAAGTCTTCGTAGTGTGGAAAATGTTGATCTCTTTAACAGAAGACACTTCAGGCTGCCTACTTCAATCCCTTGAACCAGGGCAAAGAGAATGAGGAGGCGCTAGCTTTGTTGACACAGAAGGCGAACAAACCAGAACGAGAGGAGTGGGCACGAAGCTCCCAAGATGGAGACACCCACTGGAAGCCCTGGGTGGTCAATGCTAAAGGTGTTGCAAGGTGGGGTTCAAGAAAAACATGGGACTTGAGAAGATCCTGAGGACATGACCGCCACTATCCAAGCTAAGCACAGTGGCAGTGGGCTCTGCCAGCAGCAGAGCTAGAGGCAGGAGAGATGCTGAGTGAAAAGTAAGACTACTCAATCTGTAACCTGGAAGGGTGGGGCAGGATGTTCCCTGATGTCCCCTCAGAGTCTACTATGGGGAAGCTGAGCCACAGGCAGACAAGGGAGCAACAGGTCTGTGTTCCATGTTCGGTTCTCCCTAGTGTTTATCCCCCAGTTGGCTGTACCCCAGCTCCTTCCTTCTGCTAGAAGACTGAGCATCAGGAAGGAGCCCTGGGCCATGGATGGACATACCCACAAGACTTTAGCAGAATCCTGCAGTGGGGTTTCTGACTGAAGGCCATGTGGTCGCCCTTAATTCTCCGAGGAAGCCCTTTGTTCCGCCTAGCAGCCTTGCAGACATCTTGGAAACTACTTTGATTTTGTTTTGTTTTGTTTTGTTTTGTTTTGTTTTGTTTTTTTCCTACAAAGCTCCACAAAACAATGTGAGGAACCAGAGGAAAGGCATAGCTGTTCCAGCCAGAACAACAGAGCCAAGTCCTGCCAATTCCACAGAGGTTTAGGGATCTGCTGGGGTGGGAAAGAGGACAGGACTGGGGGAGGAGAGAACTGACTTGGGGCTAGAGAGCAGTAGGCAAAGTGTTGTCTCCTGAAGAACTTGATATGCCCAGGGCCTGGGTCTCAGCACAGACCATGTGGGAGATTAAAGATCCCCACATGGCCATGGAAAACAGTCACATCTGTCCGACTCCAAGTAAGGACTCTCCACTAAGTACCCACTAACAGCTCAGAGCCAAGATCAGGCCTCAGGAAGTCTCTGGTACAATCCTCCTGTTATAAAAAAGATTGAAGATTTGGGCCAATGTAACAAGTCAACGAGGTTGCTTCAAGGCTATTAACAGTTGAAAGTAGTGGGCAGACAATTGTGAGTAGCTCTGGACCAAACTGTCTCTGTTACTGCTGTGGTTGCTCCAGTGAGGTGAGTCTTGATGAATCTTCATTTTACGTGTGAGGAACCTATGGGTTTGAGAGGTTTGGCCTAAAGCCACACAGCTGGAGTAGCAGCCAGAACATCTTATCCCACCGTCTCTGCCTTTTTACCGCCTTCACCATGAAGACTGAACATCCGTGATCTTTGCCCTCCCACACCAACAGAACAACTTGGACCTCAGGCCCCTTAGTTCTGAGAGTGTGGCTTGTCATGACCATCTGTATCCTTGTCAGCTCTTCCATATGAAGCCATTAGGCCCATCAGTGATGTCCAGCTATGCCTTCCCTCTGGTCTGTGGCCTTTGGCTCTGCAGTAGTTTGAATGAGAATGGCTCCCATAAGTCCATAGGGAGTGGCACTATTAGGAGGTGTGGCCTTGTTGGAGAAGTGTCTCACTGTGGAGGCGGGCTTTGAGGTCTTATATGTTCAAGTTACTCCCAGCATAGCACATAGTCTCCTTCTGCTGTCTGCAGATCAAGATGTAGAACTCTCAGTTTCTTCTCCAGCATCATGTCTGCCTGCACACTGCCATGTTTCCCCGCCGTGGTGATAATGGACTGAACCTCTGGAACTGTAAGCCAGCCCCAATTAAATGTTTTTCTTCATGAGAGTTGCCTTGGTCATGATGTCTCTTCAGAGCTATAAAACCCAAACTAAGACATAATTTGATCCCTTCATGTGATATATTATGTGTATTCTATATCTCATTACATGGCACAGACAACATGTATATCCACATGTATGCATTGCTGCAAAGAACATTCCAGATACATTGTTCTGTAACTTTCATTTCTCATTTAATCACATACTTCCAAGCCAAGGCCACTTTGCTCCATATGTTACTACACATTATATTTCAAAAGTAAGAATAGAATTCCTCCCTCTTAGCAAGGTGCTCTGGTATGTAGAAGTGGCAGCCACTAAATTATGAACATTTCTTCCTTGTTTCTATACTTGTGTCAAGGTGAAGGTGAATGAGCACATTCACCATAAACAAGAATGGTAAGGAATGGGCAGATATGGCGGAGAGGAGTCTAGAATGCAATAGGATGGTGTGCTTGTGTGTGTGGGGGGGTAGGTACAAAGGAAAGGTAGGAGTTTGGGACTGTGTTGTCTAAATAATAATAACACATGGGGAGAGGGTGTGGGCAGAAGGTGAAGAGGAGAGACAGACATGGCTCTGATTAGAACCCAAGAGGTCGATAAGGATGAGCACCCGTGAGGAGGAGACACATCATGGGCAGGCCCACAACAGTCTCAGAGATCAAGGCAACGGCATGGGTGAAGCTTGCCCCAACTGGCATCCTCCTCCCTGTAATGATTTTGTCGCCCGGCTTTTCAACAGGCGGAAACCTGTTTCCAAGTGGGACTTGTTTGTGTCCATCTGGAGCTTCAAAGTTCAAAACAAACTTCCAAACAAAGGGCTGCCTGCTCTACAGCTGTCAACCCTGGGCTCTGGACCAGAGGGAGCCACGACTCTGCTCCTCTGATGACTTCCACAGACACAGCCACAGATCGCCACACCCACTTCCTCCTGTCTGTCCTGCTACCTTAGATTGCTGTCGACATCCTCTTAGGGACAGCTTTGGGGGTCTTTTTAAAAAAAAAAAAAAAAAAAAAAAAAAAAAACCCTTTCTTCCTACCTTTAAAACCATGAAGATAAAATAATATTGTTTCTCACACGGAAGCTTCTTGGATCTTTTATAGGAGTTAACTGCCCAATAGTCTCTCCTAAGGACAGAATTCTTTAGCCACCTTTTGGTTCTGTTGTTGAAAGAATCCTAGAGTAGAAGAACCAGTTAGCTAAGCTCACTGAGTGTCACTGAACAGTTCTAAGGCATGAAGAGGTTCGACAGGGGCTGTCTAGGAGATAACAAGATTGTCACCGAGCACAGGTGAGGGTGAAGAGTGTCACGAAGGATCAGTCTACACCGCACCAAGCACAGGTGAGGGTGAGGAGTGTCACGAAGGATCAGTCTACACCGCACTTTCATGCATCCCATTATTTGATAGATAGCTACAGTCACTGTACCCATTTTACAGACGAAGAAGTTGACATTCACAGAGACTATCTCGTCTGAGGTCACACAGCTAGGAAATGTGCATCTGGGAGAGCCAATCATCTGGGCTAAAAAAACAGTTCCTGAATTCCTAGCCAGGCCACCAGCAATCAGGTTTACCTGATTTATGCTTTACATCATTAACTGTCATCTTCCTTCTTGTCCCCAAGCTGGGCTGATGCTCTGTGAGTGTAGAGGACCTGTCTGTCCTCCTGACTACTGTGTTCCTCCAAGACTGGCTAGAAGGCTGGCACAGTGATAAACAGTCCATATTATGAGTGACTGGAGAAAAGGATGTAGACCATTCTTTTATTTGAGTTTGCTCTATAGTATGATATTTTTTTTAATTCAAGTTTTGAGTGATGATAAATGGAAGTAGTTTGGTAATTTTTTATACATCTTGTTTATCAGAACTTTCTCCTGGGGGTGTAGGGGAATATAACTTTTCTCTAAGAATTAAAACCTGATAAAAAAAATAATTTGAGATTAAATAAAGAATCCTGGTCTAAATCTGGTAGTGGTCTCCAGAGAAATCTATCTTAGAGAAGAACTTAATAGTTTTTATTAATCACTTACTATGATTTCAAAGCTATTCCAGGCCTCTGCCCTTTTCAACACAATGATATATCTTAAATGCTTCTGGTATACCTTTTGAAGTGCTTAATAAGGGAACCAACCCAGATCAGAGACATCCATACTTCTGCCCGTATTTGAAAATCTGTTACACACATAAATGATTCTATGAGCCACTGTGAGAAGGCTGGAACTATCTTCACCCCACCTCAGAAGAAAAGACAATCATGACACACCATCAAAGTGAGTTTGGGATCCATTGATACTTCAGTCTATCTAAAGAGCCTTCAGCCACTATCATGCCTCACATTTAGGGCATATCAACAGTATCGGCTGTATCAGGTACAGACATTATATTTATCTATAAGGTGTCTTCTCTCCAGTGTTAAGAAGGCAGTCTCTTCACCTTAACCAGAAACCCCAGACTCAAGTGCATTCGGTTATTCTCACACAAGACTTCTAGTTAACCTAGAGGGGTCAGGTCTGCCAACAAAATGCTGTGCCCTAGAACTAAGAACTCTGAGCATGTGAATACTCAGTTTTCTGAGTCCATACATGCCCCCTTCCAGAGTCACTGTATGGACTGGAATGGTATATATGGTCTTCTAATCTGGTTATTCATTACATTTTGATAAGCATAATAAATTCGGCTGAGAAGGTGCCAGAGTTAGCAGTCATAGGAATGTGAAGGAATTGGCCTTATTTTGGCCAATTGTCACAAAAAAAAAAATCCAGAAAATAGCCACAACAACTAGTTGCTATGGCAATAATAATAATAATAACAATAATAAATCACCTGAGGTAAGTTGGCTGTACAAAAGCTGAAGTGACCCAGCATCATAAGGCTCAGGTGAGAGAGAACAACAGGGAGAAGATACTTAGACCTTCCATAATTAGGATTGTGGCATATTAGGGTCACATAACACAAGGGTCATTTTTGTCAGCAACACTTACTGACACCTACTGTGCCAGGCCCTGATGGAGTAGGCCTGAGAAGACCCATTTTTTTTTTTTCAGTGAACATTTCTAGTGAGACAGGGGAGGTAGGCTATTAGAGCAAATCAATCTAGCGATCCCAGGAATCAAAAGAGTAAGTAGGGGAATGGGGACCCGAGTGGAAAGGATAAAGGCATCCTAAGCATCTCATTCACTGACTCAGCTGCCACAGGCTCCAGTTCAGTAGGGACCTGCCCAAAGCTAGTCTGCACCCAGCTTGTCAACCCTGGGCTGAGGTGGGAGCTCATCTCCCACAAACCAGTCGCTCCTTCTAAGTCCTCCCAGAGATAACTTTCCTTATATCGGCTCACCCCCTAGGACTCAGGTCCACCTTCCCCCATACCCTCTCCCCCCCCCTCCCCCCTTCCTTATTTTTTTGCCTACCACCCCCCAGCACCCAGGCAGAAAGCCCTGCAGGGCGGAGCCTCAGACACGCGCCGGCGCGTCCAGCAGGTGGCAGCAGTGAGCAGCCGCGCCCCCCGCGCTGCCAAGCTGCGAGCCCACATCATGGATGGCGAGCTCTCAGGTTTCGCCTGGCTCGCCCTGGCATCCCAGACCCCAGACGATCAGCGGGATTCATGAGCCGCTTGCAGGGGCCGGGGCAGGGGCCTCTGGCTCCCAAAACTGGCCAAGAGGTGGGTCCTGGGGCGGGTCGCTGCTCCCGAGGCCGGGCGGGGACGCGCTGCCTCCGCCCTGCCTCCCTGTGGTCCACACCCCCTTCGGGCTCCGCAGCCTGCCGGCTGGGATAACGCGGGGTGCGCAGGAGCCGGCGCTGCCAGCCTCGCTATTGCCTGGGGTTCGGGTCCCAGGTGCTGAGGACGAGGCACCTGAGTCCTCCTCGCCTGCTCCTCCTTGTTCACCTGCCCTGTTCGTCCACTCGCCTTAAAGGCCAGCGGCTTCAGCCCAGACGGAGGGGCCAGCAGGGGGAGAGCGCACCTGAGGATACACAGCTGGCCCTGCTCTGCCTTTTCACCTCTAGGTGATGAGTGAGGCCAGGAAAACACAAGATTTAAAAAGCAACCGGGGCCTCCGTATTGAATGAACGACCCAGAGCAAAGGCATCACCATGAACACGAGCAGTAAGTGGATCCTCCTCTCCTTTGCCATGGGAACAGGGGTGGGGGCGGGAGGTTCAGGAGCCTGCGCCCCGGCTGCCTGGAAAGAGGAAGGAAGGTATCTGCGGGGACACCTGACCCCGGACTCCCTCCTTCGGGTGCTTTCGGAGCTCCCTGGCACAGGGAGAGCTTTGAGGTCTGCCTTTTCCTGATGATTTTGCTAATGTTTAATCAGCGGCGCCAGTTGCCTCTGTCGGGAAAACTGCTGTCTCCTTGCTAAGCCTGGAAAGGCCTAAGAAGCAGTAATGTGGCCATTGTCTGACTGTGGGGGGCTCCCAGGAGACCTCCATGCCCACATCTGGAAATCCATAGAGGCCCTGCTTGTCCCGGGAAGGCCGTGGGCGGGCCTGGGTTAGCAAAGAGCAATTTGATAAACAAATCCTCATGAAGCTTCCTTTGGGTCCGGGAGAAAGATCCAGCTTCTGTTCCCTCAGTGGTCCAGGCTGATTCCCCACCTACCTGGAGGCTGCTTAGCCTACAGGAGAATGAGAGGAAGTGGCAAACCCGTTGGCAACAGCTCTGGAACGGCAGAGGCAATAACTGCCCTGCAGAGCTTGGGCCAGACATTTAGGGCCCTGGCTACCATGAAATGCACCCAAGAAACCCAGGAAGGTCCTGGTTGGGTTGATGTGACCCAGGCAATACCCTAGGAGGGCATAATTGAGTTCAAACGTCACTGTCTGGCTCTGTTTTCAACTTGCTTGCTGGGGTCATCTCAGCACCAAATATGACTGTTGAATCAGAGGAGTCTTGCAAGCATTCCCAGTTGGGGGTTCAGACTTTTGGGCTTAGTCCCAACTTTGCATCTCAGATTGCTCAGCTATAAGATTTGGAGGGATAAACCAGAGACCTTTCTGATCAAGAATTGACAAGGTCTTTCTACAAAAGCTAAAGCTTGGCAGTAAGGGCGGGGTGAAGGGGGGTGGTCAGCACCTGAGTTAGTCTACATCCAGGCTAGCCCCGCTACTTCCTGACCCTCCCTTCATTTCAAGGCCTTGGCACAGAAACTGCAGATCCGCTGGGATGGAAACGAAATGTATTTATTTACTACGTATTTGTGTGACTCACGTCTCTGCCGTCTTCCTTTGTGTATCACAGAGCTATGTTAAGCAAACGAGTGAGACTGAACTCCTTTTCCCTCTTAAAGCCAAAGAATTTTTCCTCTTAGCTGACAGTCTGAAATGATGTTCTGGCTTCATACCAGACTTGGGGAGGGCGTTTGGGGCAAGCCTTGTCAACCCTGTCACTGGAAGGCTGTATGTTTGCATCTGTGTGCTTCAGAAAAATTAAGGTGTGGATTGCCTGCCATTCCGTACTATATCTAGGGGAAATTTTTGTTTATGGGAGTCTTTCCCAGTAACTGTTAGACGAGAAGGAACTAAGAAAGGCAGCAAGCAACTGACTGCCTTTTCGCTGTTCTAGAATCTTAAGAAATGTTTGTTCTATTAGCAACACTAAGTATTTCAGACTGAAAAAAAAAAAACCCCAAAAATACAAAACCAGGTTTTCCTTCGTTCTGTCTTTTCTTTCTTCCTTTGAAATAATGACCAATGTAATAATGTAATTCAATGTTGTAGATGATACAGACTGAAAAAAAAATCCACTTTTCTAATTAGAGGATGTTAAGTTTGCAGTACTGCTGGGAAATGATCAATATAATGACCAGGACAACCTTGGGAGTCCCCAAGCACCCTGTAGAGACTAACACCCAGTAGCTGGAGCACCCTATGGGGAGTTTCAGGGCCTAAAAACTGGGCTTTATCTTTGAGGTTCATCTGAACAAGGAGACTTGCCAATGGAGAGAGTCTAAGCCAGACCTCATAGGAGTAACAAGGCCATAGGGCCACAGAGCAGAATATTGGCAGGAGGCCCTTAGCTAGTCTGATGTGATCAAAACTGTTTCTCTTTTAGATGTGAAATGACCCAATTCACATGACTCTTGGTGTTTATTCCACTACCAGTTAAGGGGCCCTCATGTCAGTTACCAAGCTGGGCACTGCTAGCCCCACACAGAAACTCCCTCTGAAGCTGTGAGATGGCTCCAGGTTTGTGGATGAGACATTACTGTTGGTATTTGGTCATTTCAAACCATTTATTTAATTGTTGGATTGCGAAAGGTTCTGGAATGTGAACTGTATTTGACAGTAGGCACTGTTCCTAATCAGTGATTCAGGCACCAGCATCAAAGTTTGGGCAAACCATAACTTATTGCTCAGTTCCTAATCGGGTCATCTGGAGAGCACAGGGCTGTGGTTTCGAGGTAACTGTAAGAGCAGCTACAGCCAGGTGTTGTGGCACATGGCCTGTTATCCCAGATATGTGGTGGCTGAGGCAGGAGGACTTCCCTGAGTTCAAAGTCAGTCTGGGCTACCTGGTAACTTCTAGGCCAGCATGAATTACAAAGTGAGAGTCTGCTGAGGAAGATAGAAAGAAAGAAAGAAAGAAAGAAAGAAAGAAAGACAGAAAGAGAAAGAGAGAGAGAAAGAGAAGAAAGGAAGGAAGGAAGAGAAAGGAAGAGAAGAAAGGAGAGCAGGAAGAAGGGAGAGAGGGAGGGAGGAAGAAAGAGAGAGAGAGAGAGAGAGAGAGCGAGAGAGAGAGAGAAGCTTACTCTGCATCTCCCCAGTTCAGTAACTCTCTTAGTAACCGTGTGGTCTTCAGCATGTCGCTTCATCTGCAGAAAAACAGAATTGAATGGAATCTGGAATCTACATGTTACACTTCTGTGTAAAATACTTAGTGAAGTTCTTGTCTGTGGGCACAGCTGCTGTGTCAGCGACAGGTGATCATCGGCCATCTTTAGTCTGGCCCTCATGGGCCACCACTAAATTAACTTTGTGACCTCTCGGGTGCCACACCTTCACCACGAATTGAGCAGCATACCTGGAGGAGGATTAGATGGAATGACAAGGGCAGGCTTCATAAACATTTATAAATTATGTTTATTAACAAGAAAGTTGCTTCCCACATGACCAAACAGGACGGCGCTCGGCCAGTCATCGCTCCACGTGGATTTTAGCATCATCTGGATCTTTGCTTCTCATGTCCTGATGAGCTTTGGCAAGGCATTTGGAAGAAGTGATTCTGAGGCTGGGGAGTGGACCAAAGGGGTGCACCAGGTGGGCTTGCCCCTCAGAACTGATGAGTAAAGTGGGAGGGATCACCCTAGCTCAGGATTTCCTAAAACTTTACACTTGCCCTCCCTTTTTGCCCAGTAAATATTTACTCAGCTCCAGGTGTGTAGCTTTATAAAAAGGTGCAGAAATCAAACATTTGGGGCTGAAGAAATGGCTCAGCACCCACATAGCAGCTCACAGCTGTCTGTAATTCCAGTTCCAGAGAGTCTGATCTCCTCTTCAAGCCTCTGTGGCACGAGTCATGTATGTGGTGCACACACACACACATGCAGGCAAAACACTCATACACATAATAAATAAACCAGAAAATAATGTCCCAGAGAAATGAAATATTTGCTGATAATAAATTATAAAGAAATTTATTTTGAAACAATTCCTTGATATATCAAGTACTGTAAATTGACTACATATTGATAACTGAAGCAAATTTGCATATTGCCATGATATGATCATTTATTTTTACGTAATTAATTAAGATCTTGGTTGACTGATACAGCAAGACATAGGATATCTTTGGCATTTTCAGAGTCTAACCAGTGTTTTGGTTTTAATAATCATCAATTCTGAAAACACTATCTCGGGTAAATACACAGTACAAAATGGCAGAAATACGTTTAGGGCCGCCTGAGAAATTGTTGGAAATCTTGTCCTAATCCCAACCCAAAAATTCATTGAACAGTTTTCTATGAAAGTAAAGCCAACAACGCCAAGAGCAGTTCTTAAAAGCAAATGTTCTAACAGAATACAATCCCCCAAAATATACTAATTTAGCATTTACCTGCTGAAGAATGACAGTTAAACAGCAGAAAAGCTTTGTTCTCCATGATTAAACTATTACTCTGTAAGAGCAAGAACACTATTAGTAAGTACGGTGAAAACACTACTATTCCTAACATGTGGTAGCTTTGAGTCTGTGCCCATGTGTTTGGGACAGTGTTTGCTGGCACCACGTGGTGCACTGGCACTCTCAGCCCAGAGACAGGGCACAGTGAGGTCATGTGACACAGCCTAGCGGAGACCTGCCAGAAACACCAAGTTCATTACCTTTTTCACTTTGAATTAATCTTTGTCCATGAGCTCTCAGAAACCTTTCACCATTGCCCAATCGTTCATAACCCCTGCGCTGCTACACAGCCCCATAGAAGTTGTAACCCAGTGTTTAAAAGGAGAGGAGAGACTGGGCTTCAAGGCTCTGGCTATACCTGGGTGGTCTAATTCCAGGGATCATTTGTGTCCTGCCCCACTGAAGCGTCTCCTAACTGGTCTGTCCCACCCCTCAGTTGTTCCCCCATAGTCACTTTCTGTGTCGCCCTCTGCAGCATTTCATGTGACCCAGCCCCATCCCTTCTCTGTATCCTTACGTTTGCCTCTTTCATCCCACTGAGAGCTTGCTCCTATTACCTTTGCTGTCCAGTAAGTCCTCTCCATATGACACCAGCCCCTCTCCCCACTCCCATG
The DNA here is from genome assembly GCF_011762505.2 of Arvicanthis niloticus. Lineage (NCBI taxonomy): Eukaryota > Metazoa > Chordata > Mammalia > Rodentia > Muridae > Arvicanthis > Arvicanthis niloticus. The sequence goes on from NC_047671.1 coordinate 27,021,256, forward strand.
CTTCACCTGGTGGCCTCTCCTCCCTCCAAAGCTGCTAGGCACTCCGAAGATCCCTACTCCAGCTTATATCTCCACGGTGGATGTTCACAGGCTCAGAGACTGTTCTCTGTCATTCTATACTCAGGCATGTGGTCCCTGCATGGGGCCCATCTCTGCAAATATCCAATTCCCCGTGGGCTGTGGCAACGACACACTCTGGGATTTTCACGAATCCGGAGCAGTTGCTGTCACAGTCTAGAGTCATGGATACCACCCATCAACTGTACACACTCAAGCAGCAATAACATTTTCTTGTTTGTTGGAGTTCTTGTGTTGATACCAGGAGTTCCAACAATGGAAGAGACAGAGTTGACCCCAGTGTGCTTGAGGACCTGAACACTAGAGTCAGTTCCATGTCCTATAAAGTACCATATTGCTTACTAGATCAGAACTTCCACAGCTCCTAAATGCTATGCTTTCTTATGTGGAAAACTTAGGGATGGGTGGGATGAGCACCCGCCACGCTACAGACCACGCCCCCCACAGACCACGCCCCCACAGACCACGCCCTCCACAGACCACGCCCTCCACAGACCACGCCCTCCACAGACCACGCCCTCCACAGACCACACCCTCTTGCTCTTTCTCGTGGCCTGGCATGCTAACAAAATTACTTTTTCTTTTGATGGAAAGGGTATTCAGAAATTATTTAACCCCACAAGAGTGTTACTGGCAGGAAGAAACTGCACTTTGAAGTATGGATTTCTAGGTTCCAATTCAGGATCTTGATGCTCTCAGACATAACAGATTATATCTAAAATGTAGGATGCAGAAGGTCAGAGTTCTTGAGAGAACCGAGTGAAATGCTCGTGGGTGTTAGCCATCAGTGAACAGGGGTGAATCTGAAGTTGACCATTGAGTAAAGCAAGGCCCTCAACTGACGGTGTCATAGAAGCCACACTCTCAGATTGATGGTCATCTCAGAATGATGGTTTCATCATTACAATAGCCAATATGTGGTTTTGTATATAAATTAAGGCATATTATTCAGGAAAATTTTTAACCCAGCGTTGTATTTGGCTAAAGCTATAAAGGGCAGATAGAAAGTAAGAATCCTATGTGGTTGACACACATTGTCTTGGTTCAGAAAAGGCACATGGCCAGGGTTTGTTGAGGTTATAAGACAGAAATAAGGGGAAAGATCCTTTAGAAAATAGACCATGTGACATGCCACCTACCTGTGGTGTGGAGCTAAAACAGAGGAAGATTCTCACAGCTGGGCTTCTGGCAGGGGCTAGAAGGGCACTGTATAGGGAGATGAGAGAAAGCTTTTTTCCAGATGTGTGGGAAACATACAGAAAAATAAGAATCAGCCCAGGAGTGGGAGGCTAGTTATAGCACCCACTCCCCAGCCTGGTCATGATGGCCCCTGGCCTGAAGGACAGAAGGAAGGAACTAGAAGGTGCTAGGTAGGAACTAGAAGGAACTAGGTGCTGGGTAGGCACTACCTATCACAGCCTGCCATTCTTGACTCCTAGAGAACAACCAACCCAACCTACTTCTAGGGAAGTAGCCAGGGGAAGGAACATCGTTATCTCCTCTCAGGTTCACCACAGTGGCCAACTCCTGCCAGAAGCCATAGGATAGAAGAAAGGCAGTTGACAGGCTATGACAGCCGTTCTCCTACAGCCCACACAGGGCTTACAGCAGGATAGGAAGAGAAGTGGAAGACAAAGGAAGTCAGTGTGGATACCAGCACAGGTAGCAATGTCTCTGCTAATGCCATTGCCTGCATCCAGTGTCCTCAGCCTTCCTTAAGAGGAGTCATTTACAACACAGACAGCCGAACAACCAACCAACAACCAACAGTTGCTTCCCATACAATGAAACAGTTGTTGATGATGATTACGTGAGAGGACCCAGAGGAATAATGTAAGTAGCCATTTTTTTAAATCATCCAAAATTAACAGCACACATATCTGAGAAATCACAGTGTGATTTCAAGAGCACTTGGATTGTAGAAAGGAAGTGATATCAGTTCTGAATTTTGACTTCCCTGTCTGGCAAATGCTTCATCTGGCTGAGATAGCGTCTGTTGTAGTGAATGGTCAGCCCCTGGCTCGCACCCAACATGCACCAGATTCCATTGTAAATGAACAGAAAACAACCAGAAGTGTGTGAGCACCTCCAACTCTGGGTAGTTGGCTGATTAAATGGTCATCCTGTAGTTCTTAAGGGGGCACTGGACTGAAATTACTGAATTTAAATCCATCCCTGTCCCCTGCTTACTGTATACCTTAAATAAAATGCCTGCTTTCTGCACCAGCCTCCCTTCTTTGATGATAATCAGGCAGGCATGGAGTATTAATAGAGTCTCATAGAGTCGTTGTGAATAAATAAGTCTGGGTGCTAGAGAGATGGCTCAGTGATTAAGAGCATTTGTTGCTCTCACCGAGGGTCTTGGTTCCATTCCTAGCATCCACATGGTAGTTTACAACCATCCATAACTCCAGTTCCAGAGGATCTATGGTTTCTTCTGACCTCTGAGGGCACCAGGCACTCACACTGTGCATATACATGTACACAGGCAAAATACGCATATCAATGAAATAAATATTTTTTTAAAGTAATAAATAAGTCTGTAGTTGCCTAAAGGGATATCCAGCACATACCAAGTGATTATAAAATGGGTAAATTATTTCAGTAGGGTTTCCATATAGCCAAGTACTACGTGCTGAGTGTTTTGAACAACAGAGATGTATTGTTTTATAGCTCTCGAGGCTACAAGTCCAAAGTCAAGGATTTACCTCAATGAGTTCCCTTTGATGGTCTGAGGTTCCAGACAGCTCCTGGCCTATACCTAGACATCTTGTTTCTCTTCAGATCTTCCAATTCTCTGTGTGTGTCCAGATCGCTCCTCTGGTAAAGACATCAATCACACTGGGTGAGGACCACACTCTTGATCTCATTTTAACTTGATATCTACACAAAGGCCATCTGCAAACAAGGTCATGTTCTGATAAACCAGGTCTTGAAATCTCTGGGTATGAATCAGGAGAGAAGACACAAGTCAACCCCCAGGACCATGTCTGCTAGGGGAAAGCCCTCCAAAGGAAGCACTCCCTGTAGGCAGGTTTCTCCAAATATCAGCCAGCCCCCAGAGCACAGGTGATATGAAAGACTAGTGTCACCTACGTTCTCTCTCCAGGGTTGATGTTTAAACACTTCCTTTGCCACTTGTAACCAGAAACAGCCTCTGGGCTGGAGGTAGAGCTCAGTCAGCAGAGTGCTTGGCTATATCCAGCCCAAGAGGCTCTGGGTTGGATAAATTGGGGTGGAGGCAGCACCTGTAATCACAGCACTCATGAGGTAGAGGAAGGGGGATCAATTGTTCAAGGTCATCCTCAACTACATAGCCAAGAAGGCCAGCCTAGGCTACTTGTGATTTTGTCTGGGAAAGAAAAGAAGGAAGAGAGGAAAAAATAGGGGTGGGGGAGAAAAGGAGGGAAAGAAAGGGAAGGGGGGGGCTAGGGAACCTCACACAGGGGAAGACCACTGGTGTCTTAGCATATTCACGCTTAGTTTGCTGAACACGCAACACATACCCACTCAGAGCATCATGCAACTTTGGTATTCAGTAATGTAAAGGAATTTACAGGCATTGTCTTCTTGGTTTCTAGTTTTCCTAGTTCCTGGTCATGTCCAAAGGGGTAATCAAAACTGAATGATGTACTCACTCAAGACTTATTTGCCAAAAACTAGGCTGGCACCAAGCATGAGTCTGGTAACAGACAATAGACGTAACCAGTATGGTCCACTTTCATGGACCATACAAGTAAGTACAATGAGCCCCTGGTGGCCAGCATGCTGGGTTTGCCCTATTCTGAATTTTTAATAAATTTGAATTATTACTCAACTCAAAATTGGGGTTTTTAGATTATCTTACAAACAAAACTGGTGCCATTGAGTGGTAGCTGCACACGCCTTTAATCCCAACACCCAGGAGGCAGAGGCAGGTAGATCTCTGAGTTTGAGGCCAGTTTGGTGAATTACCAAACAGCCAGGGTTGTACAGAGAAACCCTGTCTGAAAAAAAAAAAAAAAAAAAAAAAAAAAAAAAAAAAAACAAGAAAAGAAAGCAAAACAGCCTTGAAGATTTCAAAGCACTGCCCACCTCCACTCCCCAACATATTTAGGGATCTCTCTAAGTTCCTAGATTCTGCCTAGAGTTAGTAGGTGAATACCCTACCTCACACCAGGTATTAAAGTCCCCTTGAAGGGAGCAGGCCCCACTGTGAGCCCTACTTTCTTAGCTGACCTACACCCAGAGGTGGATATCTTATCCTGTTACATGCATTTGTGCAAAGGCAGGGTGCACTGTGCCTCCTGGAGGTCAGCTTTTGCTTCCAGGGAAAGTAGGGCCAAGAGCAAAAAAGACTATTTTGGATCAATGGTTCCTAGAGCCTGGAAAGCATCCTTGGGGTCTTCTTTGATGGTTGTTCCATTTTTGTCATGACATAGAAAACATACCTAGTCCAGCTGAGGACTTCCAGTCACCGTGTGAGCTCTGTGTCAGTTCAGGAAGATACCTGCCAGGAGTAAGTCCTGCGAGGCCACAACAGGGATCTCACAGAGCTACCTGAGGCCTTTCTAGAATTAAAATTTTTTCCCACTCCCCTGGGGAAGTTTGAAGAAGGCAAAGCATAGTGCTGGTTACACAGCGACTGCTCAGAAGACATCTGATGAATGAATTGGTTAATGAAAAGCCCACGCGCTCTGCTAAGCTTTTTGATAAAGACAGATGATTATGCCCCGGCCTTGATCATAATTCCCCTATCAAGGAAAGAGAGGCCGCTGAGGTGGGCTCATCTCAGACTCAGGAGGGGACACAGCATTGTGAGCCGCTGGCCTACGTGATTCAGGCTATGTGGACTTCAGGGGATCAGAGCACTGCTCTGCAGAACCTGCTTAGGGCTCTGTCTGCAGAAGCATCATGTGCTGAAAGGACAGCAGTCTCTTGTGTGCTCAGGAAGAAGTGGCCAGAACAGTGGAGGAGGTGAGACCTTCTAGGGAGCAGGAAGACACCAGACTCAACAGCACACATTGGTCCATGTCTGCCTGAGAGCACAATTAACCCCTCAGAAATTGCAGGGGTGCACAAGCCAGACAAGGGGTGCATAGAGGCAGGCTCCCCACTGCTCCTGCACTGGTGGCCAGCCCCACCCCTCAGGGCCAACTCCCCCTTCACCCTGGCAGAATCTTCTAGAGCTGCTTCCCTGCATCTGCTTAATTTTGTGCAAAGCAAAGGTCTTTCTCCACAGGCTGCCGTCACTTGCCCTCACCAGCCGAGCCAATGAGATGACTGCTTTGAGTAGTCTAATGACACAGTTGATCTATTTTAAGCACCTGAAGCGTACTCCACCAAGTGCCAATCTTCCTGCTGAGAGCCACTCGCAGCACTCAGGAGCAGGGGCTGCCTGAGGTCTGCTCCTGCATTTTAAGATCCAGGAAACCTCCCAGGAATCCTGGTCCTGCTGTCCAAAGGTAGACTAAAGCATCCATTGAATTATGTTATTTTCACAGTCAGCATGGATGCACTGCCTCTGATGTTAGGATTATGTGACCTCAGGTAACCATAAATCCCCCTTTCAAAGGGCACACACAGAGCTGAGACTGTCACACACATAAAAAGAGGAGACCTGGGAGGCAGCATTTATGGAACAATGAGAAGCCCAACCTCCATCAAAGATTCCTCCTCCCTCTCCTCCCCCTCCTCCCCTTCTTCCCCTCTCTCTCCCACCTCCTTCCCATCTTCCTCCTCTTCCTGCTGTCTTCCTCTCCCTCTTCTTTCCCCTTTTCTTCCCCCTCCTCCCTTTCCTCCTCCCCTTCCTCTTTCCCCTTTTCTTCCCCCTCCTCCCTTTCTTTTTCCCCTCCTCCCTTTCCTCCCCCTCCTCCCTTTCCTCCTCTTCCTCCTACTCCACCTTCCTCCCCCTCCTCCCACCATTCTTCCTCTCCCCCTTCCTCTCCCCCTCCCCCTCCTCCCAATGAAGAAACATTCTTTTCTAACTGTAGCCTGAGTGTTTTCTATGTGTTACTTTACAGACTCCTTACAACACTCCCCCGAGTTCCATATCTAACAAAGCCCCCACACACACACATGATGCTGAGTTCTCACCACTCATCACAGGCAGACCTAGCACAGTCCATAACGATTACATTCGTTAGCTCATTGACTTCCTTTCTCTCTTGTCCCCTTTGAAAGCTCCCATGTTGGCAATGTGGCGGCAGACTGTTTTGTGTGGCTCTATCCCATGCTCCTAAATCAGTGTTAGATGCATCCTCCTTGTGCCTGCATAGATAGAACAGAGGTTCAAAGCTTCCCATGCACTAACCCACTGAGCCCTCGCAAGACTCCTGCATGGCACACACTGTATATTCTACTTAATTCAGAGAAAAAGGAAGTGGCCCAGAGAAGGCACAGCTGGCTCCAAACCACGGATCTGAAATAGGTGACGGAGCCTTGAGTCAATAAATATATGAACAGATACATCTAATGTCATTCTTCTGCATAAAAAGAAGCTGACATTCACAAGCAAATCACCTGGACAAGGTCCCACAGCTGGGAAGCAGCTGCGCAGGTGTCAAACCGTGTCTTCAGCTGAGGCCACCCTTCCTGCCTTCCTGCTCCTCTTTTGTGTGCTTTCCCCTGTTTTCTGTGAGGGGAGCCCCAGGGAACACATGGACTGGATGTTAGTCTTGCAGTTGGATATCCCCGTATGATTTGCTCATTCACTCAGGCAATAAACAAATCTCCGGTCTATATGGCAATGATGTTCCAGAGATGCACAGGACAGAGACCTCAAGCTAAGACCATGTCTATCCAGAGTCACCAAAGGACAGGCACTGGGAACTTACTGTGAGGAAAGCCTTCAGGTGTGGAGAGAGAAGGCAAGATTTGATGAAGGCAAGCCAAAGTCCTTTGAAAGGCCCAGGAATGTACCACTCAATCTAGACCTCAAGAAGATGAACAAATCTGTGTTAGGTCAAGTAGAAGGGACAGCATAACTTATTTAGTTATTCTGATTGGCAAGCATCTTACAGCCCCTTATTGTACAGCTCCAAGGCCTGGGCCTTTGCCTGGGAACTGGGATGTAGAACATCACAGAAGGACATGAGCATGCGGTGAAGGGTCAGGAACACCAGCTGTTGTGCACATGCACTGTGAAATGTGGGTTGATACACGGTGTGACGTAAGCTGGAGGAGGGCTGGGGAGGTTCAGGTCTTTGAGAGTTTCAGGTACCAGCTAAGGAGTGTGTGTTACGGTCTGTAGTTGATGAGGAGACACGGGAGGTTTTGAGCGGAGTGACCTGACAAGGTTTGTGCATTATTTAAGAAGAGCACATGGTAACACCCAGCTGATACACTGCAGAGCCTGGGGAGAGGGGGGGAGGTTGGCAACAGGTAGCTGTACATGTGACTTATGAGAGAGGGAGACCCTGGGGCTACAAAGAGGTTGTGGCGTTGTTGTTCACCAGACATAATGGCCTACATCACTACTCTTAGGCCCACTGGTGGGTCTGCTATCTGATTCAGCTTTTTGACACGATGCAAACTGAAAAACTTGAAAAACTAGGTCGTGCTAAGTGCTTGAGCTACAGAATCAAACAGGTAGGCTGGGTTCAGATTCCAGCCAGGAACTCTGCTTGCTGGCCGCATCACCTGCAGGGACTTATCTCTCCCCACCCACTCCTCTCTAGATACGAGTGAGAGGGGGTGAAAGGCTGGCTGGGAAATGCTTAGCCCAGTACCCAACACACAGAAAACACCCACAAAGGCAGTGAGAGAGGGATGGATACAGTCGAATGTGTTGGGAGAGGTCCCTTAAATATGTGAATAATCCTTGAACTGTGCTGTCTGACACTGGCACGCCTTCATCATCCATTCCCATGTGTATTGATGACATAGGACTTAATTGTTAGCTAATAAACTTTATTACATGTTACACCCCATTCTGAACACTCCCCATAAAATAGTCCCTCCCCCATTTTTTTTTTTTTTACTTCAGCCATGAGTCAGAGGTAACATTGATTTTTAAGGTAAATTGTTCACTTCATTGAGGTTACCGAATTGAGATGGTCATAGAGGGGTGCCAGTGGCCGGCCATGTTATCTAACAAACGTGGGAAAAATAAAACCGTAGCCGTGACCATGTAGGAAACTCCCATGAGTCCATTCATACCTGAAGCAAAGCTGCCTCCTACCCCAGACCTCCCTGTTGTTAGAACCAACAAATTCTATTTTTGCGTCAAGTACTTTCAGCTGGGTTTCTGTAAACCACACCTGAGCAGGTTCCCAACAAGGAAAAGGTATGCGCCATGTGTTGCACTCATAACTATTCCCATTCTACCATCTTTAGCATAACATTCTCTTCCATAAAAGTCCTGTTCATTCCCCTCTGCAGTGACTTTATCCCCTCTGCTAAAGTCCATTTCATTTGAATATTTTGATTCCAACATTTTTCTGGCTACAACTCATTGTCTGTAGGTTGGTGTGGTTTGCTAGTGCATTCCTTAGTTCCCGTCTTACACCCCAAGCTCTTGGAGGACAGGAGTCCTGAGTCAGTCAGCTGTGCATATGCCTGCTCTTTGTCTGCAGTCCCAGACTGTGGGACCTGTGCATAGCACAGGCTTTCAAAACCTCAAAGTCCACACCTATTACAACAAGGCCATACCTCCTAATCCTTCTATTCCTATGAAAAAGTTCCACTCTGTGATGACTAAGCATTCAAAGATATGAGCCTATGAGGTGTGTGTGGTGGGGGAGGGGGAGCATTCTTATTCATACTATCACACCCATTTATCTCAAGATAAATGTTAAAAATAAAATTAACACATATGAACAAGACCCAAGTCAGATCTATATCTGCTTCCTGATCTCTGTGAGCCCACTTGAGTTCAGGTCAGTTGAATCTGTTTGGGTCATGTTCTTGTGTTCTTGTGGTGTCCTTGATCCCTCTGGCTCCTCCAATTCCTCTTCCTCCTCTTCCTCCTCTTCCTCCTCTTCCTCCTCTTCCTCCTCTTCCTCCTCTTCCTCCTCTTCCTCCTCTTCCTCCTCCTCTTCCTCCTCTTCCTCGTCCTCATCCTCTTCCTCTTCTTCCTCCTCTTCTTCCTCCTCCTCTTCTTCCTCCTCCTCTTCTTCCTCTTTCTCTTCTTCCTCCTCCTCTTCTTCCTCCTCCTCCTCCTCCTCCTCTTCCTCCTCCTCCATTTGCTCCTTCCCCTGCTCCTTCACCTAATATTAGCTTGATCTTCTGGAATCCCTAACAGTGGGTGTGGGGACAATCTCTGACTCTTTGGGACTTTGCTTTGGGACTCTTCCTCCTACTGCCTTGCTTCATCCAGCCTTTATGTTAGAACATATGCCTGTCCTTATTGTAACTTGCTGTACCATATTTTATTGATGTCCCTCAAAGACTGCTTTTTTCTGAGGGGAGTCAAAGGGGAGGTTGGATCTGGAGGGAGGGAAGGTGTGGAAAGAGACTGGAAGGAGGGAAAGGAGGGGAAATTGCAATCAGGATGTAGTATGTGAGGGAAGAATGAGTGTAAAATAAATTAAGAGGTGTCCTTATAGTTGACAATCCGATCCATCCCTGCTCTTATTGCAAGACCTCTGTTCAACCATATGTAAAAACTGATTCAAAATATATCACAGACCTAAAGAAAACAAAAGTGAAGAATCATGAGATTTTTTTTACAAGAAAATATTGGTAAGTATGCTATGACCCTGAGGTAGGCCATGACTTCCTTGATCACTAAAATAAATTGAAAAAAAACAAGTAATAACCCAAACCAACACATCCCCAAAAAATGAAGATAGGTGGCCAACAGACGTCTAAAAAGGAACTCACCATCTTTAGTTGTTGGTGAAACACAGTTCAAAACACTTGCATATGCCCACCTGGGTAGCTAGCATTTCTCGTATATTGCTGGTAGAAACCCAAAGGGCACAGCTTTGGGAAACTACATGAGAGTGTCATAAAAACTCAGAACACACCTACCTATGATCCAGCAACACCTCTCTTAGCTGTGAACGCATGAAAGATGAAAACATATATCTACAGGAAGATTTATGCAAGAATGTTCCTGGCATCTCCATTCATAATAGCCCAGAGCTAAAAGCAACCCAAATGTTTTTCTGCACACAGCTAGATAAGCAGATTGGGATCCATTTATACAATGGATTATTACTTGCTAAGAAAAAGTCACAACCTGGTAATACAAGCCACAACATGAATTAGTGATAGAAGCTTGTGAATAGGGAATTTAGACGTAAAAGTATAAACTGTCTGATTCCATTTATATTAAGTTCAAGAGCAGAAAAACCTGATCATGGTAGGTGGAAATTATAACAGAGACCAGGCAAGATTAATCAACATAGGCAGAAGTCATAACAGAGATGTCACAATCAGTAACATGCTTGCCACGCAAGCCTAAGACTTGAATTTAAATATCAGCGCTTGTGTTTTGTTTTTTAAAAGAAGATTGAATAAAGCCAGGCACAACTTCACACATCTGCAACCCCCACCTTGACGAGGCAGAGACAGGAGGATCCCTGGGGCTCAGTGAACAGCTAGTCTAACAAAATTAGTTCTGTGAGAGAAGACTGTCTAACACTAAGGTGAACAGCAGCAGAGAAAGACACCAGCGTTGGCCTCCACACTCACGTGTACACACATGCACATATTTACCTAGGTGCCTGTGCATCAGAAAACACAGGCACACATAACGACACACACATAAAGATGTCATAACAGAGTTTGCTCTTGACCAGGAGAAAAAATGACTGCAAAAAGTCACAGCCGATTATCCAGAGACATGGAAATGTCCCTTATGTTGGTTAGGACCTTGTTCGTGTACTTACCAAAACTCTTTGTGAGATCTCTGTGTTAGTGATAATAAATTGTGCACAGTTCCAGCATGGCCCATGACTATCCCTTTAGAATCTGATCTTTAAAACAGAACTGACTTCCAGTATCAGCTGCCCTTAAGTCTGTAGTCGCTGAGGCTGGTTTTTCATCAGACCCATCCTGTTTCGTCAAGCCGTCCTGTCTTAAAGGGCTAGTTCAACACAACACCTGTAAACATATTATTTGTTGATAAGCAAGCCTTTAAGAATTATGTATTTTAAGAGCCACCTCTCCAACATATTTGTACTGCTCCCCGTGGCTCTGATATCCTAACCACACTGGCCTCCTGGAAGTGACCATGTCACCTCGTCCCTAGCCTTGGATCCCTTGCATGTGCCTTTCCTCCAGCAGGCTTGTTTCATCCCCGGTCCACAGCTGATTCCTTCCCAACTTTATAGGATTGCTGGAATACTTCCCCTCCCCCATCCTTCAATTCCTTCATTCTGCCCACCCCATTTTGTAAATGTCTCTTTAATTACTTATTGTAGCTCTCTCCCATGTAATTATCAACTCCCATTGCCCAGGAAACACAACTGTTTCCCCAGTCCCCAGCACATAGAAATTACCCAGGAAATATTGGTAAATAATGACTTTTGTCAGTGTGTTTGAGTTATAGACTTCGCAATCTAGTTGTGCTCAGAACTTCCTGCTTGAGGCCAGGTCCTCATTGGGGTTTGGTAGGTGCCAGAAAAGTGACACCAAAATAATTCCCACTTGAGAAAAGCCCTATGTATCACGGGACTCAGAGAAGTCATTAGGACACCTTGATCTTAGGAAGACTGAGACACTTTCCAAGTATGACTGTGCTGTATGACTCCACCATTGGCCTATGGCCTGGGAGTCCTATATACGTGCACAGGTGGGAAAGAATCTGAAGCACAAAAAGACTAACAATGTGTGACCTAGGAGCTGTCCCCACCTCCAGTCCCTTCTCATCCTGAACCTGGCAATGGGCCACGAGTAAATGGAAGGAGTCCATGACCCTCCTCCTCTTTTTACCGAGAATCACCCCTCTGCTTAATCTCTCCACTCTCTGTAGCTATTAACCAGACCGCCTTTTTTTTCTTGTGTTGTCTGGATCCGATGCCACTGCCTTCCCTGAAACCATTTCTCCCCTTGAGCTAAATCCAGGCCAGAGATTACCTTCAGACCCAGAGCAGCTCCCAACTCACCCACCCAGGAAGCCCTCAGATGCCTTCAGTCCTGCTACTAGAATGAGTGTTTTTGTTTGTTTGTTTGTTTGTTTTTTGTTTTTTGGATTACCTCAGCATCTGTGACGTCAGCACTCTGGGGAAAATACTCCTTAGCTGGTAGCAAAGTCCACTGCTGGGTGTAAACATGGAGGATGCTTTGGAGAGCCTCTGAGGGCTTTGAACTTGAGGAGAAACCTGCTGTCGTGCTACCCTGTAACCACAGTTACCCTTGCTGTCTCTCTTGAAATGTGTATTCTTTTCAACACGTATTGTCAGCACATCCTTTATGTGAGTGCAATTTAGAGCTCTGTTACTCGTCTGAGAATCTGTCCAGTGCCAGGGCCTCTGGCCTACATGTTAATTATTGTACCAGAATTCCTTGAGTTGACTGGAGACAGGATGAGTCTTGAGCTAGAAGGAGAGCATCTCGGGAATGGGGCTTGTTTTGCCCATTAATCTAGCTTAGAGAGGCTGAGCAAGTGAACATATTTGTGTGCTTTAATGACATTTTTCCTTTCTTCTCTAAACAACTCACATACCTGGGGCTTGAGAACCAAGTGGCAATGAATTTCTTGGTTTTTTTTTTTTTTTTTTTTTACCTTAATATTGCCAGTAATCAGCTTTGCTACCAATAGTGCCAGGAGAACTCTCAGCTTTGCTACCAATAGTGCCAGGAGAACTAACTCTCTCTCTCTCTCTCTCTCTCTCTCTCTCTCTCTCTCTCTCTCTCTCTCTTTTAACAAGGCAGAATGACAGGAAGAAGTCTACCTAAATGTACATTTTATGTAGGAAGGTAGCTGGCTAAATGCACAAGGACCGAGCTGGCATCAGGCACATGGCTTCAGTACCCCACATCTCAATCTGCTCAGCCACGGAGCAAGTGGAGTGATCCTCTCCTTACCCGCTTCATTGGGCCAGCGATGATCACATGGCACAAACCATAAAGCCTTGTATTGACTTCCGTCTGCTAGATATTTAGCAGGTATCTTCTTCTCTTGGCTACTTAAGAGAAAGAGAAGCCAGCAAAGATCTGATCTGACTTGATTTCTTTTCTTTTTCTTTTTTTTTTTTTTTTTTTTTTTTTTTTTTTTTTTTTTTTGTTATTATTTCTGGTTATTGGTAGTGTTTCTCTTACCCATTAAAGCCTCAAACGAGTCTGCCCCAAAACTGAGCACAAAGCAAACCCGACTTGATTTGGGTTACAGGTGAATGGACCAAGTGGAGAAGAGTCAGTTCACTGTGGGTCTAATGTAATTACATACCACTGCCCTCGTTTCAAGTATTTTGTAGGATTGCTGGGCCATGTCCCCGCTCACACATCCCCATGCCTCGATCAGAAAGCATTAGTGTCTCTAGCCAAATGATACTAAAACGGATGGTATCCATGGGGTAGCATCTTAGCTGCCTCTCTGTGTCTGGAAGGGCAGTGAGCAAGCCAGACCAGAAAGAAAGAGCCCTTTCATCATGTCTGACAGAGCAGGTGACTTGTCTTGGCTGACAGGCTCAGACTGTCACCCTTCAGCTCCTTTTACAGCTCCCAGGTGAATGATGCTGTCACCAGCATTTGCATTGGGAAGAACGTGCTGTGACCCTCTTGGGAGGACTCAGGAGTTTTAGCTTCCCCTCTCCTCTTGCTTATGCTCTTGATTCTTGGCAGCTGTTCTGAGACCATTGTCTGCTGATGGCTCACCCGACACAGTCAGTAGAGAGGGTTAGAGATGACCTCTCCCTGCTGAAAGCCACTGGTGCTGTGTGTTTTCCTAAGGGTAGAGCCAGGTAACCAGGAGTGCCTCAGACACTCCTCTTTGGGAGAGAGGATCTGCCAGTGTGCAGAAGAAGCCCAATGCAGTAGAAAGAAAGAAGTCCAGGGTGGATACCATGAAAGCAGGTCTGAGATGAGGCTAAGGAGGCCAGCAAGAGCCAGGAGATGGAGCAACATGGCCTTTAGGCTATGGCAAGGCATCTGGATGTATCTCAGGCAGAGCGAAGCTACTGGGTACTATTCAATGCCTCTGGAGGTGATGGGAGTCAGAGTTGAGTATCATTGGATTTGTATTTTAAAAGCATTACTTTGTCTGCTGGGCAGAGGATTAGTTGGGAGAGGCCAGTTGGGATTCAGATTCCTCCAGGCTGGGACTGGGGCTGAAGGTAGATGGGGTAAGTGCCTCCTATCCCAGGGCCATTGTATGGCCTTGATTCCCTAGTGGACATTTTTAAAGATTTTACTTACTTTTATTTTATGTGTGTGAGTGTTTTGCCAGTGTATGTATGCTATGTGTCTGTGTGTGTATATGTGTGTGTATGTCTTTGTGTGTGTGTGTGTGTGTGTGTGTGTGTGTAGTGTAGTGTATGATGTATATGTAGAGTGTATGGTGTGTGTGTGTGTGTGTGTCTCTGTGGTATGTGTGTGTGTGTGTTTGTGTGTATATGGTGTGTGTGTGTGTGTGTGTGTAGTTTCTGTTGCTCACAGAAGTCAGAAGGGAGTATCAGATTCCCTAAAACTGGAGTTACATATGATTATGAGCTGCCATGCGGGTGCTGGGAACTGAACCCAGGTCCTTTGTAGTAGCCATCTCTCCAGCCCATCTTAGTAGCTTTTGTACCATCCGTGCCACTTTAAGTAATGATGTAGATGCTATTAAATAGTTCATTAGAGCTGCCATACTGAACTACTATGCATTGCACAAACAACAGAAGTTATTTTATCACAAATATGGATACAAGTGCAAGGTCATGGTTCAGGCAGGGATGGTTGCTACTGAGATTCTCTGCATGGCTTATAGATGACACTTCTCACACACATGTTCCCGCCATCTACCCTGTGTCTTCATCTCTTCTTGTTGGATTAGAGTCTACCTCATGACTTCATTTTAACTTAATCTTTTTAAAATTCAGAGGTGCTAGTGGTTATGATTTCAGTCAGTGAATGAGGGAGGAGAGTTCATGATCCATCCCATTGGCAGTCACTCCTATTGCACACTACCTTCAGTTTCTGTTCTCTCCCTCCTCCCTTCCTGCCCTGTCTGTGTAACCACACTATGTGCAGTGAAGGTTGTATAATCTGTAACCACACTATGTGCAGTGAAGGTTGTATAATCTGTAACCACACTATGTGCAGTGAAGGTTGTATAATCTGTAACCACACTGTGCAGTTGTAGCGGGAAATTTTCCCACAAGTTGGGAGGAGCTAAAGTGGGAGGAGTAAGGAGAGGAAGAGGAGAAGGAAGAGGAGGAGGGAGCTTGAGGCAGAGATGTAGGAAGATGGACAGCCACATTTGTATGGAGAGCAGTCCTGGGTAACAACTTATATCTAGGCTAGTTAATTGGGAAACACCTCCAATTGTGTGGGCATCTTGTTATTGAGCATTACCAAATATATAAAGCCTTTGATTAATCTTTAAGCATTAGAGTCTCATTCATACCAGGTACCTCATGTATGGCGGGATGGTCTGGGCTCAGCCCAGCCTTGTGGAAACTGTGAAAGATTGGCAGAGCCATCTCCCGCGCTGGCGTCTCATGGGTGCCAAGGCCGGTGTCTCTGGCTGTGTCTCTGGCTGCCTGAGCCAGCGGTCTGAGCTGGTGGCGGCCTGAGCTGAGTGGCAGTGATAATTCGCCATTGTTGCTCGAGGTCACAGGCCTTGTCTAGTCAGGAAGATAGCGGCTGATTAGGAACAAGCAAGATTTGGGTGCTGCCATTTTGGGTGCTGCCATTTTAAATAATTACTGCACAAACCTGGTGCATTTTTACTTTCTCTGTGGCCTCAGGAAACACCTGCTGTATGCAACAGCTGTCAGGTTCATCCTGAGGGAAAAAAACTCTTAGTTCCTTGTCCCATCTGTGGGTGTTTCAAATATTTATCATATGCCCACAAGGACACTCCAGGTATCCACGCATTCCCTCATCAAATGACTTACAATCTGATAGTAAATCAGAACAAGTGCCCAAGTCACCATACTGCGTGCAAACAGTGCTGGAGGACAGAGGCTTTCAGAGTGTGATCTTCAGTCACATGATTAACATCATGTAGGAGAGTTGGCTAGAGAAAAGAAGGTTCTCAGCCCTCATCCGAGAGCAGCTAAACCAGAAACCACAGGGGTGGAGTCTGGCCATCTGAGTTTTGACAAGACATCCAAGAATTTACATGCTCGCTCAAGTCTGACAGCATAGTTTATCCCTAAGAAACTCATACCATGAGATTTCGAGGAAAAATAGCTCATATGTGGAGTGGGGACGAGAGGAGAACCAGAGACTATTTCTAGAAATGTGGTACATCTGAGAAAGGCCTTGAAGAGTGGGTAGGATTTTTATATTTATATGTGGAAGATCATATTTACTACGGTTGCCATCTGCATGTTTATGTATTTCTTTTTACAAAAGTAATTAGCAGCCTGGACTCTTAACTAGAAAGATCTGCTAGCTGTCCCTCCCTTGCCTTCGAACTGGCTCACTCTGAATTGAAGCTCCCACCAACATATGTTCAGTTACAGAACTGGCGACTGCAGCTGGGTGGGGGGCATGTCGCTAGAGGTTTGCCCCCATTCCAAACACAGCTTGAATTGGAGGTAGGAGTCCTAGCCCTAGAGCTGAGACAAAGGCATCTTTGCATCTCACAGTGGGAAGGAGGTCTCCATGTTATCTAGTCATTTAACCCAGCTAAACAGCCTCTCACCTGGCCTTGAAGGACAGGTAGTATCAGGACACAGTATAGACACACACCTATTTTGCCAGACCATTGAATATCTCTTTAGAACAATGGACAAGCTATGGCCTGAGGGCCAGCTCTGATCCACCTTCTGTCTTCGCTGGCAGTTACTTTTTGCTTGGAATACAGCCATGCCAGCTCACTGACGTGGTGGATATAGCTGTTTGACCCGATAACAGCATAAGTTCTTAATCTTTTCCCAGTGACCAAAACCTAGTTCAGACTACTTCAAGTGTCCATTGGTCCCTGGCACTGAAGTCCAGAGAAGGCCTGTATAGAATAGGTGCTACAGAGATGCTCTGTGTCTTTGTTAGGGTTTTACTGCTGTGAACAGACACCATGACCAAGGCAACTCTTATAAGGACAACATTTAATTGGGGCTGGTTTACAGGTTCAGAGGTTCAGTCCATTATCATCAAGGTGGGAGCATGGCAGTATCCATGGCAGGCATGGTACAGGAGGAGCTGGGAGTTCAACATCTTCATCTGAAGGCTGCTACCAGAATCCTGGCTTCCAGGCAGCTCTAATGAGGGTCTTATAGCCCATACCCATAGTGCCATACCTACTCCAAAAAGGCCACACCTTCTACTAGTGTCACTCCCTGGGCTGAGCATATACAAACCATCACACTCTGTGTGATAACTGCTGGGCCATGGCTATGCTTCGCACTGTGAGTGTTTTCCTTAGTCACTCACGCAGATAGCTCTCCAGGCCTCACCACCCGCTGTCCATTCTGCTCCACCCAGTCCCCTCTACCATGTGCGGTGTCTCTTCAGCTGTCACATGAGCACTACACTTGGAGTCAAAAGTCCTGACTCTGCTACTCAAGAGCAAAAAGATGAGATGTCAGGACTCTATGAAAATCAAAACAAAGCAAAAACTCTTAATGAATATAAAGGGTTGCTTTTACCCTTTTAGAAACAAAGCATATTTAAGCTGGCAAAAAAAACTAAAGTTTATCTTATCCCCATAGTCTGGGTGAAAAAAAGAAATCCACAAATGTGTTTTAGTTGGCTCATAGGATATTCTTTTTTTTAAATTTTTTTGTTTGCTTTGATATTTGAGCCAAAATATAAAAACCTGGGAGTTTTACTTTAAAATTCAAGTTTCCAGTTTCACTGAACCTGTGTCCCTACAGGGCAGGAATCAGTTGAAACCAAGTAAGGGCAAGCCTTTGGGACAACCTGCTGGTCCCTTTATCTTGTCCCAACCACATCACTTATGTGTCCCTTTTAGCACTGAGTTTATGTGTATTTACCTGATGTAATCATGCATCTGATACCCAAAGATGTGGTTTCCCACCCTGTAAACTTTATAACCTCACAACCTCAACCGCATCTCGATGCACACTCCTGTGGGAGGCCATCCATGTGGGTATCTCTGAGTTAGGGACAGTTTTCTCTCTATGACCAACCTACTTAGTATGCCAAAATGGGTAAGTGGCTTACCATAGCTCTTTTAAATATTGGAGAGTTAGGGCCAAAGTCCTCAAAATGGTGATCATTTTATCCCCACCTGATGGAAGTACGTTTGTTCCCACCTTCCTTCCTTAGTCATGAACCCCCAACTTGATTTAAGATGAGAGTACATTTTAAAAGTTTTTGACATCAAGTTTAGTGTTAGCTGAAATCTCAACTGTCACAGTTTATTTTATTTTATTTTATTTTATTTTATTTTATTGAGACATGGCCTCACTGTGTAGCTTTGGTTATCCTGGAACTCACTACATAGACCAGGCTGGTCTTAAAACTCATGGAGATCTGTCTGTCTCTGTCTTTCAAGAGCTGGCACTTAAAGATGTACACCACTACACCCTTCTAACTCTCACATTCCAAAGAACAAGAGTTAGCACACTTGTTCTACAGTGAACTGTATGATAAATACCTTGGGCTTTGCATACACACACAGGTCGCATGGTCTCTGCTGCTACTGTAATGTGAGACCCACCCTAAAGGATGTGTCAGTGAGTAGAGATGGTTCTTGTGGTGCTTAATCTTGAGGTCAGCTTTATTGGACTTACAAAAGACCACATTAATAAAACACACCTCCGAATATGTCTGCAAGAAGATTTCTAGAGAAGTTATTTAGGTAAGAGTGAATGTGGGCCACACCATCCAATAGATGGGATCGGGGAGCCCGATACCTGTTACGTCTGGGCTAGCATGAGGCAATCAATCTCCTCTACCATAAGTTTCTGCCACCATCATGTCTGCCTCACTACAAGCCCACATAGCAATGGACTGAGTGATCCATGGACCCAAACAATGAAATCATAAGCCCCAACCAAGCCCTTCCTTCCTTAAAGTGTTTTAGGCAGTGTTTGCCATAAGCAGTAAATGATCTGACTAAAATAATCAAGTCCCACAACACTGTTCACAAAGACAGGCAAGTGTTGGCTGCATGCTATAGAATTATGTAGTAAGCCCATAAAATATGGGTTTGGGATAGTATCCCAATGCAATCCAGCTTTTATGGATTAGGTTAGATAGATCGTTTTTAAATGGCTTGCCGTGATTTCTCTGTGGGATTTCATCCCTCTAACATCAAGGAGACTCATATAGTACAACACTTTCAAAGATGTTCCAGGATCCCCGAGAGTCCCTGAGACCCTCTGAGGAATCCAGGAAATCAGCATAGATTGCATACAGACTTTAGGTTATTCTCCCCCTCATTGGCTCATGACTAAACAGCGGAGGTTTCCAGAGGCGATGTGTGGTCAGATCACGGCTCTGACAGCTAATGGAATCTGTGCACTTGTGTTTTTTTTTTTTTTTTTAATTCCTCAGGTATGATTGCTCATAGGGTAAGTATTTTATAGATGTAACTGATATGGACAAAACGTCTTTAGTTTCCATAAGAATATGTAAGAGTACAGAGGAGTCCAGGGACCCAAACTTTCCTGAACTATTGGCTTTGTAGGATTCTGACTACACTTTCCCTGGTCTGCAGAATTCTGCTGCTCAGTAAATGTATGGCGTGGTCTTCCAGGTGCCCTCAACAAGAATCTCACTTTCTCCTAGACAGACCTGTGCTGATCATTGTGTTTCACGTTTGCACATGGTTGTGCATTAAGTAGGCTTGTTCTAATTTTTTTAATCTTTATTGTCTGTTACCATATGCCAGCTATCATGCTTAGCATTAAAACTATAGAGCTAAGCTCAAAAATAGCCTCTGCCTTTATCAAGCTTGGAGTCTTTAGGGGAGACAGAGTTCAAACAAATAATTATATGAGTACCTGCTGAGGATACCATCAAGAGAGAGTGCCTAGGACCCTGAGAACCAATGATGCAGAATTTACACTGTTGAAGGGGTTTGCCCTGATAATTCTGGGATGAAGGAGTTTTATCCAAAACAGTATTTCTTAATGTTGATATATATCTTAGACCAGATAATTCTATGTTGAGAGGTGAAGGAAGAATTGCCCTACACATTATTGGATAATTACTAGTACTAGGTGTCAATAACATATCTGCACATACCACAGTCTCTGTGCATTGCCAAATGACCCTGGCTGGGAGCTGTTTCTAGTTGAGAACTGGTGATCTGGAAGAGAGTTATGGTAGGGAGGACACTATGGTAAGTGGTGCTCACAGTGATATGGAGCTGGCAGCCATGGACAAAGGCTGACCTGGAAAGACCCGGAGATCCATCTGTCTGTATGCAGCTTGATAGTGGATAGACAATGCAGTGGACTAGAAAGTGGCAAAGGATGGCTTTTGCTTGCATAAATGACACCAGCACAAGCTGGCTATGAGACCTCAAGGTCCAGGGCTTATAATGCATGACAGTGAGGGGAGACACCTTTGCCCTTCTCCCTCCCAGCATAGCCTCCTGGGCTGTTCATCTTGGCCTGGTAAGAGATGGCTATAACTGGGCATACTCCTCCTAGAAGAAATGACAGTAAGTATAAGGATAAGTCATCAGGAGTCAAAGCAATAGTCATAGGTTCTCCCTTTGGACCTATAACCTGTCTGAACGCAGGTTCTTAGTGTATCTCTCAAGCCTCCTCAGAGAAGTTTCCTTTAGCAGTAGATGGAGATTAACAGAGAGACCCACAATTGGTCAAAATGCAAAAAAATAAAAAATAAAAAATAAAATAAGAAACTGTGGCATTTCAGCCCTAAATAGAGCATCTGTATCTACATCTTTCTCTTCATCTGCATCATACCTCCCTTCTTCCAAGGCTCAAGGATCATGGAAGGAGAGGCAAAGGAAAGAGTGTAAGAGCTGGAGGCAGCAGATGGATGTAGGGAAACACTGTTTGTATCAGACACAATAGGACAGTTACACACGCAAACTTACAGCACTTGTGTCAACAGACACAAGACATGCAAAAGCTTAAACCAGAGATGAGAGAGGAGGCAGGCATGAAGTTTCCCCCATAGCTGAGGATGTATAGGTAATTTCTAGCTTCTGGGAGAGGGGGAGTTAGTTTCCTTTAAGGATGGATGTCAACCATAATTCAGTGGAAGGAAGGCCACACATCCAAGAGTGTATGGGCAGCCCAAACTGGACTCAATAGATTTTGTTTTAAGGAGGATATATATAAAGTTAGGTAGGTATAGAATAAAGAGATGGATCTTGGAGGCATTGGAGGAAGGTAATTATGCTCAAAATACAATGTATTCAATGAATTAATGAAAATAATCTAAAGCAAAAAAAGAAAGAAAGAAATGATAACTTCCGAGAAGAAAACCATCTGCCATGGCTGAGAGAATGGAGTGTGTTTAATCTAGCAGTAGCGGGACAGCATTTCAATGCCAGTTGATTTTTTTCAAACATTCATGAAAGTTGGCAAACACACTGCAGAAATATACTTTGTAATACCCAGGAGGAGGCTGGCACACTATCTGATAATGCTATTTGTGTTCTCGCCTTAGCAATGAGGAGTGCTTAGCGTTTCTTTCCAGTTACTAACCCAAGGGTTCTCATCTTTGAGTGAGCAAAGAGATGTCCGGAGGAGCTTGTTCAGAATCTGATGTCTGAGGTAAAACCCCATCACCTCAATCCTTAGCCCAGGAAATTCTATAGCAGGTAGTCAACTGACCGCTTTGAGAAACATCTTACAGTGAAAAGTGCCTTGGGGGAAAGTGTTATGATTTCTATCCATCATTGCCTATGCTCTGGGACCACTTTTCTCTCTCCCAGATCTCCTGTTTCTATCTGGAACTGTTCCAACAAACTTTCCCCAACTGTTTAGATGCTCCCAGATCACAGTCTCCTGGGTGCATCAACAGATGCCGGGCCCATAACAATAGCTAGACTGGCCTTAATAATCTAGACATGTTTGTTGTATATTACAGAAAGGAAAAAGGCCAGGGTGGATTCATTGTAGTGTCTGTCTATGCCATCAAGCCCCCAGATGGTTTTCTGTCTGAAGTGGCTTGGAGGTCAACATGAGCACACAGCTCCACCACTGCATATGGGTAACAATATCCATTAGAGAAAATGTTCCTAGGACCCAGTTCTATCCACCCAACCTCTAGAAGATTTCTCTGGTGTCTCACTGGCCAATATCACATCACATGTCTTTGCAAAGGAAGGAAATGACTAGGATTATATACACCAGTCAGGTGTCCCTCACCCAAGTTGGGAAAGGTTACTACCTTCTCTGAAAGCCATGGCTGTTCTGAGGAGGGTCCACTAAGAAAGAAGCTCTGGAAATAAAAGGGATCGATGGCTGCTGAGAAGGCAACCACTGTATCTCCTTCCTCTCCATCCTCCCTCACACTAGAGCCAGCGTCATGACAGCAGGACTCAGGTCTACTCAGACCACCCCCATATCCTCAGTTAAGCTATGAGTCTTGTTACATACATGTCCCCCAGCATGAAGTAGCCCTAAAATAGCCTGTTCAGTTTAAATTGTGGCAAGTTATAGTTTGGATGGAAAACTAAGTGTTAGTTTAGCTGTCTCCAAGTAACAAAACTTCAACTCAAACTCCCATCTTTCTCTAAAGGGAGAGGAGGGTAGTGTCTAAGTCAGGGTTTCCATTGCTGTGACAAAACACCATGACCAAAAAGTGGGTTTGGGAGGAAAGGGTTTGTTAAGTTTACATTTCCACATTGCTGTTCATCTCCAAAGGAAGGTAGAACAAGAGTTCAAGGCAAAGCAAGAACCTGGAGACAGGAGCTGGTGTGAAGGCTCTATAAGGGTGCTGTCTCCTGGCTTATTTCTCTTGGCTTGCTCAGCCTGCTTTCTTAAAGGACCCAGGACTACCAATCCAGTGATAGCTCTACCTATAATGGGCTGGGCTCTCCCACATTGATCACTAATTGAGAAAATGCCTTACAGTTGGATCTCATGGAGGCATTTGCTCAACTGAGGCTCCTTCTCTGATGACTCTAGCTTGTGTCAAGATGACACATAAAACCACCCAGCTCAGGTAAAAGTGCCACATTGGTACTTAGAACATCCAGAGGATCTACATACTCAAACAGGGAACTCAGAAATATGTTCACACTCAATTCTAAATCCCTCTCCAAGTGGAGACCATCCCCAGATGGCATCGAATTCCTAAAAACTGTCCGCTACTGGCTCAATAAGACAGGTGCCTTCCCCAAGAGCTCCTACAGAATAAAACTTCAAGAAGGTTAGGCCCCATGCCTGCCATCACCCTAGAAAGGAATTAGCATCCTCTGGATGGGCCAGGTCCAGACTACTTGGTGACTATGTCCTAGGACAATGTCAATCCTACCCAAATTTCATAAAATGGCTTCTCACAGGAAAGAGATCCCATTGCCAGAAGAAGCTGAGAACAGATGCTGAGCAGGGAAAACAACAGATGTCCACTACATTTATGGATGAAAAATAAAAGCTGTTTGCAGGGCATTATACACAGGCTAAGCCGCCATCGAGAGCCTCTTGCTCGTCATACACACAGAGATAAAACATTTCCTCATGCCCCTCCATACTGTACAAATTAAATTTGAAATTTGAGATGATCATTTGTTTCCCAGATTCAAATGTGAATTTGGGGCCTGGTGCAGGGGTAGCAGCAGTGGTACACACCATTAATCCCAGGACTCAGGAGGCAGAGACTGGTGGATCTCTGAGTTCGTGGCCAGCCTGGTTTACAAAGTGACTTCCAGAAAAGCCAAGGCTACACAGAGAAACCCTTTCTCAAAACAAACCAACAAACAAACAAAAACAAAAAAAAGAGAATTTTTGTCCATTGGTATGTTAAAAATCCTCCATTTTTTCCCTCATAAATAATATCTAAAGGTTTTCTCTTTCTTTTATTGTCTTTTGGCTTTTTTTTTCTTTTTCTTTGTTGCTTATTATGTCTTAACTTCTAGGACCCACAAAACAAGGACCAGCAACTTATTAATAACTATAAAAAATGTCATCTCTTTCTGAGGGGCCACCAAGATGGCTAAGCAGTTAAAGGAGCTTGCCCCACAAGCCTGATTACCTGAGTTCAATCCTCAGCACCCATGTAAAGTGCAAGGAGAGTAACAGCTCCACAGGGCTGTCTTCTGGCCTTCCTATGCTTTCTATGATGCCTTGGTACACACACACACACACACACATACACACACAGACACACACACACACACACACACACACACACACACACACACTCGCTAATTAGTTAAATATTTTAATGCCATTTCTCCACAACACTCTCCCCAGTTTTTCTCTTTCTCTTTACTTCCCTTCACAGTTAGAAATAATCAGTAATCCTATCATCCCACATAGGTACAATGTTCGACCTTAGAGGGTAGCTACTTAGAGGTGTGTTTTATTCGATCATTCAAACAAATATAGTTATTCAGACAAATACAAAGTGAGTACCTACCAATACTAGGTGCTAGATGAAACATTAGAGACACAATCATTACCACCACCATAATCAACACCATCATAATCACCATCATCACCACCACCATCATGACCACATCACCACCACTGTCACCATATATTTTACTGTAGCCTGGAATATCCATTGGGATAAAAAGTTTGCTCATCCTTACTTTTATTTGATGTTTAACTTTTAGTAGTGATATCATCATTATCATTATTATGATAAGCTTTTGTCATCATGGCATACTGCTTTCTGATCCTTTCAAAAATCCTCAAGAGTAAGTTCTGTGATTCCATCTCACTGAAGGAGAAACTGAGACTGCGTGGCATGAAGCCTGTTGCTCACACTCACAGCCTGTGAGAGACAAAGTCTAGAGATGAATGAAGCCTGGTCCGACAGGATCTGTATCTCTCTCTCTCTCTCTCTCTCTCTCTCTCTCTCTCTCTCTCTCTCTCTCTCTCTCTTTTTCCATGCTTGCCCAGTAGGAAATGGAAGCTGACTTCTGTTTGCCTGTAAAGGTTAAGGTTTGGGTCCACTACATTGCATGTAAAACATAGGCTACAGACTTAGAGCCATGGCTGTTTTAGTGAGGATAAATCTTTAAGACCCGCTCCTCCTGTCAATTGCTCCTAGCTACTGACAGATGTCCTTGAGCTTCAATTAGTTCTGATTCCATATGCGTCCATCTTACAACCCTCTTTGAAGGACCTTGGATTTCAGATTCTTTACTGGCAAAATGATGAAGCGAGATCTACACCAGATGTCGAATAGGACAATCTAGAATGAGGAAAATACTCCACTTCTGTCTTATCCAGGATAGCAGCTTAGTATTCTGTGTAGCTATTGAGCATGTGAATCATGTATTAGACAACTCAGAACTGATCATTGAGTTTTAATAAATTTTAACTTAAATAGCCATATGACCAACAGCTACCACAGTAGACAGTGTGTAGTTAGAACTATCTTTGTCTCTCTTTCCACCTCTGGCAGCCTTCCTACAACCCATTAGCAGATCTTGAACATCAATTCACTTGGTAGCAGAAAGCGTTTTTACAGAAAATGGAATAAAGTAATGTATGTGGACTGCAAGCATACGTGAGGGTGTACTGAGCATGGTAGGTCTTCATTGTGACACCTTGTTTCACTGACTCATATCCTGGGTCCTTGTGCAAAAGAAAATGTTTCCAGTGGGTCATGGCCCAAAACCATGTTTGGAAACCACTGCCTGTCCCCAAGTAAATAACGAAATCTGGAGAGCAAACAAGCTTCTGCGGTGCTTCCTTTTCCAGCCTGGAGCTCTGTAAGACCTCACTGTAGGAATATGTTGTCCCTCTGGGTCCTTCAGGCATGTGGACAGCATGTGGCTTGTCTCAGATAGTAATTGAAAGTGACTTTGTGGTCATCTGCCTATACAGATGCAAAGACCCAAAACGATGATCCGCAGACAGAGAATCTGGTTCACATAGACAGGTCCCCTTTGGGACTGGCATATGGTTTCTTATGACCGTAGTTCCTGGGGAGCAGTAAGGTTGCCCACCCCCATCCCCCAGGTAGCTAGTCTCTTCAGTTTGGGTTTCTTGGTTCTGTTTTTCTATGTCATCACCAGCCCCTGAAGGCACTGTGTGTCGCAACCTGTATTTGCTTTACACTCAGTTATACAAATTCTGAAGGGAAGCTGGGAGGTCCAGAATGTAGCTATTAACTTTACAGGCGGAAACAAGAGCCCAGAAAGGGAAAGGGAAATACTAAGACTTCCTGAAAAGTTGACTGCAGCAAAGGTCAGACAGAAGAATGATGGAGGGAAGGAGATGGGAGGGGAAGGAGGGAATAACAAAGGAGAGGCTCAAAGATTAGTTGGAAAGATGGTTGGTACCCTCATAACCTGGGGAGAGGGAGGCCTATGGCTAGATCAGGCTCTGTGGAGTAGGGAGATGAGCTTCTACTAAATACTGTGAAGGTCTTGAGGCAAGTTCTGTAGGACTCTGAGCAATTGGGCCCGAACCTTACACATGGAAGACAGCCTCAAGAAACCTGACTACCTCAGAGCTGAGATTGCTTAGTTTCAGTAATTCCATAACTTGTACCTTCCCCCCAGATGAAATATCCTTGTCCTACAACCCAGTGTTCCCCTCAGTTCTGATATAGCCACCATGATGAGGACCATGGGCGACTTCTTCCCTTCTCTGAGCCTCAAGGTTGTATCTGTAAAGACAGAGATGGGCAGGATGTGGCAGGGGTTCCCTTGGAAATCAGATTGGGGATGAACAGAGATCTACTTTGCCTGCCATGGCTCTCAGCACCTACCTAGGTCCTCTAGGATCTCAACCCAGAGCTGTTGAGGGCCTACAGTTTCAGAGAGAGGTTGGTCACGACTAAGAAAAAGGGAAGAAGGGGGAATCATAGTGATCTATGAGACCTTAAACACAAATATTAGGCCACCCCAATAAAGCATGTGTGGGAGACATGTCCAAGCCACACAACAGCTGGGTCCAAGGAAAGTCCCTTAATAACAACCAGGACAGGATATATTAGCATTCCAGAGGGAGGGGGTGAGAAGGGAGCTTAGAAACTGCTGGGTATTTCTAGAAAATTAGACGTTTTCCAGAGTCCTTCTACTCTAATGAGAAAACCGTTGAATCCCAGGGCTCGGAGTGCTAGCAGATATTCCCAGGACTTCTCTGCAGTATATGGGAGCTTGATGGCCTGCCAGGGTCTCAGGAAGCAAACATTGTATATCTACTGAAGCCTCTGGCTCAGGGACCAGGGGACTGAGTCACTCAGACCACAAGGACAATTGCCAATTTCCTGAGGGCCTCCATTTTTCAACATGGTTCCCAAGGCCCCAGATAAAACCCAGTTTCTCAGATAAGCTGTGACACAATCCTGGAAAGGGGCTGCCATGGTGGACTAAGACAGCCATCCTCTCCTATTGGCAATGCACAGGCAGGCCCAAAGTCCTGGAGACTCAGCAGGGAAAAGAGCAGTTGTCGTTCTTTTGGGGATGCTCTGGACAGGAGATACTCCTGAGAACACCCCACCAGAGAGAGAGGATGGAAGAGAAGAGTGGCCCTCTCCTAGATGGACTGATGCCTAGCACACTCAGCTCCAGCCTTTAGCTGGATGGTGACTTCAGTCACAACAGTCATCCCTTCTGGGCCTTAGAATCCCTGTAGAGTCTGTGTCATGGGATTATTTTGAGAATTAAATGGCCTAAGGACCACAAAACACTTAGCGCAGGTTTGATACATGGTAATTTCACAATTAATGTTAGCCACCTTTATCCACTTTTCCAGCCTTCTGCGAGCTACTGAATGGGGTGTCTGAAGGTAGTGAGGGATACGAGAATTAGTGTTGATCGATGGGAGCCCAGTCCATCCCAAGACTGGCAGAGACCTAGTAGAGTCTCCCTTCTCCATCCGCCACCCTTGTCTGTTCTCAGCTATTCGTATATAGCTTTGGACGGCGGGTTAGTAGAATCCCCTAAGCAAGATGGCCAAACAACATTTTTGGAGCATCGAGTAGACTTTTCCACTGGGGTGAATTACCTCCATTCAATGA
Organism: Arvicanthis niloticus; assembly: GCF_011762505.2. Classification (NCBI taxonomy): domain Eukaryota; kingdom Metazoa; phylum Chordata; class Mammalia; order Rodentia; family Muridae; genus Arvicanthis; species Arvicanthis niloticus. The sequence continues at coordinate 27,049,456 of NC_047671.1, forward strand.
ACAGGGCCTCAGGGTCAGGAAGGGCAAGGCAGAAAGGCCTACAGAGCAGTTTCCTGACTTTAGAATTTCCAAGGCCTGTGCCTTCAGAAGAACTGCAAATTTGGATGTTCAGCACAAAGCATAAATTAGGGAGGACAGAAAGGGCTCCTTTCCCACAGCTAACAGGATTATTCCTCTGCCTAGGGACAGGGAGGAGGCTCTCTGGGCAAGAAAGAAAAAGGCACATTTAAACTGGGTCCTAAGGAAGAGGTCCAGTGCCAGACGTCTGGATAAAGCCCATGGACACCAGCACAGCCAACAGCAGACAGGGTGGGAGGGGAGGCGGGGTGGGGGTAGAGTGACTCAAACAGGGCTTCCACTTATCACAAAAGAGAAACAGATAGATAGATAGATAGATAGATAGATAGATAGATAGATAGATAGATAGATAGACAGACAGACAGACAAAGATAGGCCTAATTCAAGTAGAGCCAAGGGGAACTATTAGAAATTGTCGTGTCTCTGGCACGCCACTTTTGTCCCCTCCTTGTTCATGATGCTCACTGTCATGAAGCCCATTTCAAGTCAAACCCATGTCCTCCTGCAGTAGCTGTCTTGTGGCAGTGGCTGCCAGACAGGGGCAGCGTGTCTGGCCAAGAGCTTGCCGCTCTGACATATGTACCGACAACACTCTCTTGAAGAAGACAGCCATGATGGTGAAGTGTGCTGCTGAGCCTGGCAGGGCTGCAGAGGATGTTCTGTTGCCTTTAAAGTGGCCTCATGTGTGTTGGCCTACTGACATGAGAAACTATGGCCAGGCCAGGTCCCTCTGTGGAGAGACCAGGGGAACCGAGGAGACTCAGACCTCCACTCTGCCACAGCTGCCAGCACCTACAGAGTTGGCCTCTCTTGAGGACCATAATGCACACCTGCCAAGTTCTCTCCGCCTGTGCCAGGGAAACTGCTCAGGGCTGAGATGCCCTGGCCTCAGAACAACCGTCATGGTCTCTTCATCCTCTGTTAAGAATGCTGAATTATACAAATCCTGTTCTGTACCCCAGGATTCTCCAATCACCGTTTCTGGATCTTTTCTAAATGACTTTTGGGACCAGAAATGGCAGCGGTTAGAGGAAGGTAGATGCTCCTTTAGCTGTCCAGCACCAGCGCTCCTCTAGAAAAGCGTCTGGCAGCAGACCAATGCTGTGGTCAGAGCATGATGGGTCTTGGAGTCAGACTGGCTTCAAGCTCTGACTCTGCCCCTTATTAATTGTGTGACTTTGCACAGGGAGCCTCCATTCTCTGGGCTTCAGTTTCCTCATCCATAAAGAGAGAGGCGTTCTCCCTTGAGTGAAGGAATCTCATCGGGAAGGCACACACAGCTTGTTGGGCCCACTTCCAGACAGAGAGTATGTCTGAATTTTACCTATTGCCCTTGCAAACTTTACCTCTGTGCTCCCTCCTCTTGCTTCACCCCAGCTTCTAAATCTTGTAAACTAACCCTGGCCACCAGTGTAACACTAGAGCTCAGCAGGTCCACCAGGTTTAGCTTAACTTCACTTTTGTAAGCTCTCTGACCACCTATGACCTGGGCTCTGTGTTAGCCAGCTGACCTCTGGTTTGCCTACTCTGGTCCAGTTGTTCTATGACAGACAAGTTTGTGCTCCAAGGCAAGTCTCTGTGGTTTGTGCAAGTTTGACAAACCCCTCTCCCCTATAAGCCTCGGCTTATTCATTTGTTCAGTGGTTTTCTGATTCGGTTCTGAGAAGAAAACAGTAGCATGGTGAGACGAACACGTACTGTGTGCTTGGTGCTGAAAGCAAATTGCTAGACAAGAGCATGGTCGTTGCCCACATGGGGCTCCCAGGCTAGTGCATATAAATGACCTTTCTGCTCCAAAGGTCTGATGTCAATGAACATTATTGACGTGACACAGACTTGACCCTTCCAGGTTGCCAAAAGCACCCAATGGCTCACTTATCCTAGATAAGCACTCAAACTCTCCCCCCTAAAAACAGCAGATGTGCTCAGATACGTAGGGACATTACAGACAGATCCAGTCTCATTTGCACAGCTGGAAGGGCCCAATTCCTACATTCCTCTGCAGCTCACAGTAAACCTTAAACAAAGGGGTCCTGAGAAGGAAGAGTTTGTTCAAGATGGCGAGTGGTCTGGAACCAACAGCTTTTCTTTGAGAGCCACCAAGAAGGGAAAGGAAGGAACCCTTGCTGGATTTGTCCAGCAGTGGGTTTGAGAACTGTCTGAGCTAGGTTGTGGCTAGCTGGTAGGGGTAATTTTGGAAAAATTTTTACAATAGGTTCAAAGTAAAGATTCAAGACTTCTGAAGGCCTTTAAAATTAATCATTGCTTTTTGAGTGTCAAAGAGTACCCTGAGCACCATTTAAGTAAACTGTGCCGAGGTTACCCCCACTCTAAAGATAGGCAAATTGAAGGCTCAGTTTTGCAACTTGCTCAGTCAGACACCCATCAAGTTATAAAGCTATAACCCAAAGCCTACCCCACCCACAATGCCAGAAGCCAGATGTACCGTGTGCTTTTCCTCTTCCAGTGTAGAGACTAGCATCTCTATGGTCTCACCTTAGGAAGCTAGATCATGCCAACAGGAATGGTTCAACTCTGAAGTCAAACCCAGCATCCCATTGTGAGTTGGCGGATCCATTTCTATGCAAACCCCTTGACCTTTCACACAGCCACTTCATTACCTACAGAGTGCCAGGATCCACACTTGGGTCTCCTTGGTACCTAGCTAACACTTGAGAACACACTCGGGGTGCTTTGGGTTCTAATAGAGTCAGCAAGCTGTAAAGCGGCAGCTGCTACATCCTGCACCCCGCCTAAGTGTGCATTTCTCTGGGCCCCCAGGGCATTGGCAGCTCATTGCTGAAGCAGTAGGTCCTCTGCTTGATGTTTCGCCTTGCAACAGGAAACTCTGCTGTTTTTATTACACTTCTAGCCAATTATTCAAGCTGTTAGACTATCTCCAAGTCAGCTTTGTTGCTCTCTTAATTAGACTCCAGCATAACATAGGTGCCTCTACTCTTTAAAGACACTCTATTAAAACTTGGGAACATTTTTATCTCCAAGGTCAAGTGACCCATGGGGAGAAGGAAGAGAAGATTGCACAGGTGGCCCATGGGTAGGAAGAAGATAACTTCTTGGTTATAATGCTTATGGGGGGGAAACTGTGCCATTATCTGCTTTTAAAGAGGCTAATAAATCTGGTAACATAAAACAGAGTTTAGTTTAAATGTAGGACTGTTTAGTAGAGATGATAGAGTATGGGAGAAGAGAAACCCAGATTCAGAGCACAAAGCCAAAACCATTTGTTAAGAGCCTTATAAATCATATTGTCTATGATGCCTGGTGGCCAAGAACAGAGCTGAGGCTTGAGAAATTATAGGATTTATCCAAAATCAGAAAACTAGGCATCAGCAGAGAGGGAAACAAAACCTAGGTTGCCACCAGCCCTCTCAGAGAAAGGTACATGAAGGCATAGACATATAGCCAGGGAGGAAACACAGGTGCAGAATCAGGCGCTGAATCAGACTTACGAATAGCAAACAAATGTTGGTGTGGCTGGAGCGGGGACCCTCACACACAGTTGGCAGGGACAGAAATGAGTGCAGCCACCATACAAATCCGCATGCAGGGTCCTCAAGAGCTAAAATAAAGAGCTGTCATGTGATCCAGACATACCTCTCATCAGTATGGACTTGAAGGGATCTACGTAGGCATACAACAGACATATGTGCACACCATTGTTCATGAAATAACTGTTCACTAGAGCCAAGTTAAAGAATCAGCTTAGGTCCCCATCAACAGATTAATGTATAACATAAATGTAATCTATTTATATATGTATGTATATGCATGTGTGTGTATATACACATATTATGTATGTATCCATGAATATATATATTACAAATGTCTTTTAGCCATAAGAAAATTATGTTATTTGCATATATACATATGTATATGATTTTTAAGTGTGTATGTGTGTTCCTCAGCACATGTCTATGTACCACATGCACATGTATGGAGTGCCCATGGAAACCAGAGGAGGGCTTTGGATCTTGTGGTCTTGGAGTTAGCGATGGTTGTGAGCCACCTGTAGTTGCTAGAAATGGAATCCTGGTCCTCTGGAAGAGCAGCAGTGTTAACTACTGAGCTATCTCTCAAGCCCAGGAAACTCGGTGGTTTTTTTTTTTTTTTTTTCTTTTTTTTTACAAGCTTAAAAGCTTTTGCTTTGAAATCAAATTCAGGATGTGTAAGTATGTGTACATTTGGTACTGATTACAAATTGGATTTTTAATATAACTTTAAAATTTTGGGAGGGGAGGATAAAAACTTTGGGACAGGTGGTGATACAGACTTAGAGGTGGAACATACTTCTAATCCAGCATTCAGGAAACAGAGGCAAGAGGATTTCTGAGTTCTAAGCTAACTTCAGGATTACATTAGAGAGACCCTATCTCAAAGAGACAATTTATATAAAAGCTGGTATCTGAGATAATTTACACATGCTGTTTTTGTATTAACAGAACTCAGCCAGACTTAATCTCTTTTCCTCTGCCTGATGTTGTCTGTTTGAAACTTGCTTTACTTGCACTGTCCATTATGGTAGCCATTAGCCACATACGGCTACTTCTAGGTAAGCTTATGCCAATCAAAAGTAACTCAAAATTTACTTCCTCAGTCATGCTAGCCACATTTCAAATGTCCCACAGCTACATACGGCTGATGACTAGTAAACTGGACAATGCAGATACCTGTTCTTTCTGCCAGCCAGCATGCACCGCTAGATAGCACTTTCTAAGGGCTGATACCAGTCATGACTCTCACCCAAATAATTCTAAAAGGAGCCAGAGGTTCCCTGAAAGCATGTTGAGACTATATGACACAGTCTATATACTTACACTCGCCAATGCCAAGTGGTATCACAAACAGAGCTACTGTCCCATGAGGCTTGTCACCACTCTTAATTGGTGCTCTCAGGGACAGGGTCCTTACAGGTAAAGTAGTTTAGAAATCTGTGTGCAAATCAACTTGGAATCTAAAAGACCTTTACTCATAAGATAAATGTGACAAACCACAAGACTGAACCTCACTACTCTATAGGTTTAAAAAGAGTATGCGTGTTGGGGCGGGGGATAGCCAGGAGAAGGTCAACTGTCAATCTCAGCATTTGGGATGTAGGGTAGTTCAGTGACAGAGATTGCTGGGTATGTGTAAAGCCCCAAGTTCTGTCTGCTGCCATCACAACTAAAATCAAATTCCAAATAAATCAACATTTCGCAGGAGCTACAGATTGATGGAGAGAGGACACGTACTCTCTACTCGTCCCCCACACACAAAAATAAGGTTAGGTTAATTTCCTAATCTAATTAGCCAAACACACAAAATCTCACTGGAAACAAGATAGCTACCAGGGCAGGGGCATATGTAGCAGATTTCAGCCCAACGTCCAGACCCCAGAGGTCTTGTTGACACTGTCTGGTTTTAAAAAAGGTCTTGGAGCTTTTTAAGCCCAGCACTTGGGAGGCAGGGACAGCTGAATCTCTGAAAGTTCCAGGACAGCCTGGTCTACAAAGCAAGTTCCAGGACAGCCAAGGCTGTTAACACAGAGAAACCCTGTCTTGAAAAACCAAATTAAAAACAAAAACAAAATAAAAAACAAAACCCCACCCTTTTATAATAAGCCTTCATCAGCAACCTGGAAGAAGTCTTACAGGGGTGCGTGTAAGTTTCTGCTAATGATCTACTTAGCACCACACACTCCTAGAGCCCTGACCATGCACAGCGTCCTCCTGGTAACATCCTCATCCTGGGGGCGGGGGAGGACAGAGTTAATGTATCATCCACAGAGGCCCATTTTCCTCATCTGCCCCCTCTAATTTTGTCTCTTTCTATCAGGCTCCAAGACTGAATTCTGATGAAGGATCATGCCCACAATTCCACTCCCCTAAATTAGAAACAAGTAAATTGACCTTGAATGGTGCTTCTTGAACTATAGGACAGATTGAATAAAAGTCGTAGATGAGCACTGTGCTTTGGTTCTGGTGGGAGTCTGGGAGCCTTCCAAGCTCTCCTCACTGATGGGGATGGCGGTACTATTTGTTCTGATTTCATTTCCAGGCTCACAGCTTTGCTTCCCTTGGCAGTGGTATATCACCATGCTGCTCATATGAGTGGGATTTATATTTTCTCACAAACCAGAGAAGAGAAGGGAGCGTAATATTTTCCAGGGGGCTCGGGGCAGAAACTCGAAAAAGAAGAAAAATGGATTAGACTAAAGTAAGAACGTTTCATGAAACATTCTAGGTGAAGAGAATTGTTTTTGAGCTATGGAGGCATGGTGGTCATGATTCCAGGACACACACATGCATACGCACACACCTGGGTGCATGCATGGGTTCATAGATGATGTCAGACCCTCTGCAGCTGGAGTTATAGGAGAACACACACACACCTGGATATATGTGTGGGTGCACATAGAGGCACAAGAAGATATCAGATTGTCTGCTGCTGGAGTTACAGGAGGACACACACACACACACACACACATACACACACACACACACGTACCCCTGGGTGCATGCATGGGTACACACAGAGGCCAGAAGAAGATATCGGATCCTCTGCTTCTAGAGTTACAGAAAGATGTGAGCTGCCTGAGATGGGTGAAGCAAGAGTTCCTTACCACTGAGTCATTTCTCAGCCTCTTGCAGGGCAGTTAATGGACTTTTCCATGTTAACTCGTTCAAGTGAGTTTATGATTTCTTTATCTGGCTAATAAATGCATTTCTTTGATTTACCCTTTCTGTCTTTAACTTAAGATAGAAAAGAAGAAGATGAGTAATGGAGAGAGAGATTATGAAATCAAGACAGGCATCTTGGTGATATCCATAATCTTAGTAGTTGAGAGACAGAGTCAAAAGAATATGAGTTCAAGGCCTGCCTCTCTCTCTCTCTCTCTCTCTCTCTCTCTCTCTCTCTCTCTCTCTCTCTCTCTCTCTCTCTCTCTCTCTCTCTGTGTGTGTGTGTGTGTGTGTGTGTGTGTGTGTGTGTGTGTGTGTGTGTAATCTTTTTATCTCCCACCTTCACTATCAAATTCTAGAGTCCAGCCAGTTTCAGGGCTGAACAGCCAGGTCTTTGCTCTCCAGCACACTTGTGGTTTGGGACACTTGTAAGGAGGAAAGGATCAGAAGCTCTATTCTCTTGTCTGTAAAGAAAGAAGAGTGATGAGGTGAGCTGTAGAAATCAGAGTCCTCCTGACCATGAAGCTGGCTGAAGGATGATATTGATAATGCCAAATTTAGCTGGGGAAAACATCAGGTTCCAGATGGATCAAAGTGGACAGTCATGGTTGTGCTGCATTAACTAATGGTTTCAGGTGCCATGGCAACAAAGATTGGTCCTTGCTCATGTTGGATGCTTAAGCATGGATCCAGGCTCCGGCATCCTGACACTATCAGGACATCCTTCACTCACAGCTAGGTGAAGAGAAAGACAAGATACAGATAGAATACTGGCTCCTTGAGGGAAGGCACACGCAATTGCCATTCACACTCCATTGCCAAATAAGTCACCATTCAAATGCCAGTGAACAGACTTCAGCTACAGTACTTAAGAACGTCTAAAGGATGTGATCTCTGGATCCCTCTGTAGTTCAAGGTTACTGAGAATCCACTCATCCATGAAGACTGCATATGTAAGTGGTATTTTCAGGACAAGAGTGGACCTTCTAACGGAGCATGAACAGATGGTGTTTAACTGTGTCTCCAACTTCAAGTGGAAATAAAGGAACTGAATAATATCTCACCCAAGGCAACTGAAGCTACCTCCAAGAGTGATTGGATTCCTCAAAGGCAAAGTTACTTATATCAGGTCATAATCAGGCTCTTAATATAATTTCAACCCTGAGGTCTTATGGTCTAAGCAGGTAGCTCTTATTCAATTCCAAGTGACCAGATTTAGGGTGGTTAAACCACACCACGTCTCTACATAAGCAACTGATGACACCTCAGGGAAAGTAGATCTCTAAAGTAACCATGAGCAGATCAGTAGTGAATAGACCACTCCATACTGCCCGATGCTGGCAGCGGCACTTTGCGTGAATATGTTACATAAAACTTGTAAAGTATTGTTACAGTCATTTCAGAAATTACTGGAAATTCTGCCTCAATCCAAAGTCAAAACTGATTTAACAACTTTGTGGAACTCAAGTCAACAACTCAAGCAGCAGTTTTTAAAATCAGACATCCTAACACAATACAACCCAATGATTCACTTTTTAGCTACTTGCATGCTGAGGCCTGACAGTCGGAAAGTAGCAGAAGTCTATGTTTTCCTATTATGTTTCTATGAGAGGAGAAGACCTGGAACATCAATAAAACCACTGTAGTTCAGAACACACCATGGTCTCAGATCTGAGCCAACTTTCTTTAGCACTGCATGGTACAATGGCATGAGCAGTGACCAGTGCCCATAGTGTCTTCAAAGACAAGGCTGAGGTAAAATCTCACAGTGCAGCATGGCTGAGCACTGCCAGGAACACCTAGATTCATAATACATTAGATGATTTTATTAGTAGTATTAGTATTATTATTTTGCTACATATTCAGAAATCTTTAACTGTTGCTAGATTTTTTTTTTTTTTTTTTTTTTTTTTTTTTTTTTTTTTGCAACTCAGTTACATGACCTCATAAGGAGACTTTGACCCGTGGTTTAAGAAACTGTACAGTAACAATGAAAAGTATCATATAGGAAACACAAAAGGAGTAACAATCATCTGTTACCATGATCAAGCATTCTGTACTATGTATGACAGTCTGTGCTTTCTATGACTGTCAGTGCAGGGGGTTTGTATACAGGCTATGAAACATTGTCACTTCAGCCAGGGAAGCATCAGGCAATAGGGCCTTCCCAGCTGATGCCAAGGGTCCCTGTCATGTATCTGACCTTGGCCCAGACCTTATACAGCACATGTCTGTATACTGTTTCCTCTTTCATTTCTCTTTGTTCAGCAACTTGCTTCTATGGTTGCAAGGGAAGGCTGTATGCACACCTGAGTTTTTGCCTGTTGGAGGAGGCTAATAGACTCTTCTCAGAGCCACCCAGTGCCAAGCTTGCCATATATAACGTGCTGAGGACTTATGTTTGGTGGAGGGATAATTTCTACCCTTCCTAACTCTTATTTTTCTAGTTGAGATTACGATGACTTACAACTGACTTTTCAAAGAATTAGAGCCTCCTAGACACTGATCTCTTGTTTCTATTTACAGTTCCTTACCAGCAGAGTCCGTACAGTCCCCGGGGCAGCTCCAATGTCATCCAGTGCTACCGCTGCGGAGATACCTGCAAAGGGGAGGTGGTCCGTGTCCACAACAACCACTTCCACATCAGATGCTTCACTTGTCAAGGTAGGAGGCCATTTCTCAGCTCATTTCTCAGATGCTTGGCTGTCCCCTACCAGCATGTGTCTTGGGACTGGAAGAACAAATTGTCGAGACAGTATAAAGTCCAGAACTCTCTTTGGAGAATTCTCCTCGAGGCAGTGTGGAGCCCAGGGGAGGTTCTAGTGAGATTAGAGATGGATGGATGAATGGATGAATGATATATGGATGGATGGGTAGATGGGTAGATGGATGGTGGATAGATGGATGGTGAATGGATGGATGGGTGGATAGATGGGTAGATGGTGGATGGATAGAGGGGTAGATGGGTAGATAGATGATGGATGGGTAGATGGATGATGGATGAATGATGGGTAGATGAGTAGATGGATGTGGGGGTTAAAAGGGGACTTGGCCACCTCAGAGAAACAGGAGCTGGCCAAGAGAAAAGGAAAATCTTTAAGGCTAACTTCTACATCTTTAAAGACTACAGCTTGTGACTATCGATCAACTGGAGAGTGAATGATCATGTAAACTATCATTGGTAAATCCAGTCTGGCTTTGAAATCTGCAGCCATTCTGTGGCCCATATGCAAGTCCTCAAAGGCTTAAGACTAACGAATGAAAACATCTGCCTTGACCTTCCTAGGGTTTGTCGTTTGCAAACAGATGTTCTGGTTGCTACAGCTTTTACCCACATAGAGCTGACTCACAGTGTCCTACAACCTACGACCAGCCTCGCTCATAGTTCCCAAACAGAAAGGATCACAGTATCAGGAAGGGAGAGGGGTTTGGCTAAAAGAGAGTCCTGTCGCCCACTTCGCTCCAGGGTCCTGACAAACACTTCTCCCCCTGTACCTCCCATCTCTGCCTCCAGGCTGCCAAACTCACAAAGCAGACATTCTGGTGAAGGACTGCTTGTGGATTTGACCTAAAACCCGTGGCTTGCACCTGTTGAGCCTATGTTTGTGTGCTCAAAGTTTGATGTGTGCTTTCTGCTCACTCTTCCCTAGGACTGAGCTGCGGTCCTAGGGAATTTGTAACCAGGGCTTCCCATGACAAATTATATCACAGGTCCTCCAATTGAACTTCGTCTGAAATGACTCCCACCTGTGCCATTATCTTGACGCTTCCTCTTTGATCCATTCTAGCTCGTCAATATTATTCTTAAATCATGATTCCCAGAATGCATCACTGTTCTCCAGGGCAGACCAGCATAGCAATACTATGTTTCTGTCAATGGGGCTCATACTGACTTGATTTCTTAAGTATCCAGTTCTTACCACTAACTTATGTTGAAAACTTCCAGATCTTCTTATCAATAATTACTTCAGTCTCATGTATCAGATTAGCTTCCCTTGCCATGAAGAAAAATCCTAAATTCTTTCCTTTATGCTCCAACTGGGAGCATATGCATTGAGCAACATGTATGTTGGGTTCTCTAATTCGTTTTATAGAAGCACATACAGGATATATCTTATTTGTATGGTTTAAATTGTATATTTATATTCAGAATTGGCAAACCTTTTAGTACAATTGAGCTACACAAATGTTTTGGTGAATGACTATTTTTACATCTCAAAAACTGGGACAGGACAGGAAATAAAAACAATAAGGATGCGTCGTGTGTCTCTGCAATTAATTTTCTAAGGAAAATGTGAGCACTTACTTTTTTGCCTGCACCATGGCTTCTCACTTCCTGGCCTGCCTGGCCTGGCCTCATTCATGTGATAGTGTCAGATCTCCAAGCACAGCAGGAAGATACTCTCCAGTGATTAAGTCCTTTAACACCCCAGCTTGGGACATACTTAATGTCCTGCTATTGACAAAACAAGCCAATAGCCAACCTAAATTCTAGCTCTTGGAGAAACTTTGCCTCTTGTGGAGAAATCTGAAGCCTCAGATATCAAGGATGTGAACGCAGAGAAGGGAATAATTTGGCCATGGCAACAATCACCACAAGGAGGTTATAGAGTCTCCTTTGATGGAGATTTTAAGGAGAAAAATAGACCATTATTTTTTTCTGAATATTTCTAGGTCAGATGCTTAGAAGTAAAACAAATGACAGGCTTTGGGTTTCCATCACTAACAAGGAAGCAGATTCGTTGCCTTCAATAGACACCTCATTTAAAATTCTGAAACGTCTGCGCATGCCAGTTAACAATTCTTTCAACACACTGCACTGTGCCGGGATGAAAGGAATGAATCTGCAGAGGTCAGAAACAATCCCGAGAGCTGGTGGTGGAACAGCCAGTGCCAGGTTTCATCCTGATGGTTAGTGCAAAGCCTCAGAGATAAAAGCTTTCACCTTCGTGTCTAAGTGGATCATGGAGGAAAGCAGACCATGCTAGACTCACCAAAGCTGAGACGCAATAGGAGACGCACATAGTGAGGCTCAGCCGCAAAGTGCCTACTCGCAGTGCATGATGGGGGAAGGAAACACCTCTGGAACCAAAGAGACTAGCAAGGAAATTTGCCGATGGGTACAAGGCACTAGAACTTCTATGCAACTGTGGAGAATCCATCATTTAAGTACTCATGGATGACCCTGATACTATGTATTTGCTATGTATTTTATAGGAGTTGAAGTATGTTTTGTTTCTATGAATAATTTATTATCAATATGCCATTGGTAGAAACAAAACCACAACAGGTCTCTACAGAGCAAGTTGAGAAGCATTAATAAACATACACAAACTCACACCAAAAAAACTAACTCTAGGGCAAGGAGGAACATAAAAGTGCACGGGGGAGGGGTGGACCAAAAATAAAATAAATGTTAAATGAAAAAATATCTAAAAATCTCGCAGACAGTTGTTAAACAGCCCATCATCTTGGGGGAGGGAGTGGAAACTTCAAATTCCAGGTCCAAAACAAAACAACTACAAACTAAAACAAAATTCTAAAATCGGAAGCTGGAGGCAGGAGGACTAGGAGTTGGAGGTCCTCCTCAGCTACACTGACTTTGGGGCTAGCCTTGGGTATGTGAGCTCTCTCAGAACAGAATAATAAAAGCTACAACCAAGCACATGCAGATTAGGGGCTCAGATGTGGTACTGCTAGGCCTATAGGATAGCTTCCCTATAGATTCAGGTATCCTTGGAGATCGGTTCATTGTGTGACGTACCATTTCTGCCTTTGTATCTGGATGCTGAGCCTCCTTAAGGCTTCCAGAACTATGGAAAGCCAGGGGGTACAGCTGTCTCAGGAAGACTCCCACCTGGCCTACCCTCCAGCCCCAATAGAAGCACCTGTGCCCACTGACCAGAGAGGAGTTCTCCTCAGGTGGATGGAGAGCTTCCTGGTTCTCCATCCTTGTTGCAGGCATTGGTGGTGAAACAATTAGTAATGGTAAAGCGAGAGGCTGAGCCAGGTAGGGTAGGACGAGGGCTCAAGGGTACATGTTGTACTAGTGCAAGGCTGGGCAGGATTAGATGGGGCGCATGCTCAGTGGTGTCCTTCTGCTTGTGCCTGCACCATTAGAACCAGGCCTCAACTTGCTCCCCGAGGTTGAGTCTGGTGGCTAGGATCTTGCCAGCCTCCTGGTCCGGGTAGGGGTCGACTTTGAAGTGTTTCCTCGGTCCCTGGTGCTGCTCCCTGATAGTATTGATGACTCGGTAAATTGGAGGGAGGGAATGCCAAGTCGCTTCCATCTTGACTATAGCTCGGGTCAGATCAGTTCAAGTGTTTTCCAGAGTCAGAGACTGAAAACAAAGTTTCACACTTGACAAATAGTAAAAGCCAATCATAATCCTGTTGGAAGGAACTCAACTCTATTCCAGACCTCAAAGAATTAACATAGAAAAATGAGTGCCTCAGAGACAAACACACAAACCATGGAGGACAGAGGAGACAGAAACAGTGGAGAACAGAGTACATAATAGAATACACATTGTCTAATAGTAATTAGAATCTATGCTATCTAATAACTGTATAATAAAACCCTTCAAGAAAATATAAAAGAAGCTACATGCGTCAGAGTGAAACCTCAGATCATCAACGATAAAGAGATAATCTCAAAAGTTACCAGAAATAAAAGACAGATCATCTGCATATGAATGGTAAATAGGCTGACAGATGACACTTTAATAGTAACAAACAAGCCAAAAAAAAAACAAAAAAAAACAAAAAACAGTAGGATGCTCTTTCATGTACTAGTAAAGGGAAAAAAACTTGTCAAAGTAGGATTACGTAATCAACAAAACCACTTTTCTAGAACAAAGGCAACCCCACATACAACACCATACTTACTGGTGAAAGACTGAATATTTCCCTGTAGAGAAATAACAATCTGGGAATGCCTGATCTCACCACTTCTGTTCAGTGATATATTGGGTTAGGCAAGAAAATTAAATGAAAAGTATACAAGCTGATAAGATAATCGCCTGTATAGCCAAACCTATGTAAGGCATGAAAAAACTATTAGAACTGAGAAAATACAATGTTTCAGATCACAAGATCAACATTCCAAAACCATTTGTGTGTTTATGCACTGGTAATGAGCACTCTGAAAATAAATTCGAGAGAACTAGAGAGGTAGTAGTAGCTCAGTGGCAGAACACTTGCCTAGTACACACAAGGTTCTGGGTTCAATTCCCAACAACACTAAAAATAAAATAAAACTGAGGAAACAATTCCAGGAGTTGCTGGGATGGCTCAGTGAGTAAAGGCACTTGCAGACAAATCTGTCAGTCTTTGAGTTCAGTCCTAGGAACCTACGTGGTGGGAAGAGAGAATTGATTCCTACTAGCTATCCCCTGACCTCCACACATGAACTACATCACACACACACACACACACACTAAATAAATAAAGTTTTTTAAAACTACTTAAAATAGTAAATATCTATAAATAAATATAACAAAACATAAGAATTATAATGATACCTGGTGTATAATGATACCACACAGTATCCATAGTGTTTATTACATGACAGAGAGAAAAGGGGGACGCACAGGGAGAGAGACCTCCTTATAAGGGAATTAATAATGCCACTGCATACAGGGCTCTACCCACAAGACCTGATCCAAACCTAAACCTCATTATGTTATGACAGCCATCCCCAAATACCATCAGCATGGAGGGCAAGGCTTTAACATATGCTTTTTGAGATGGCATAAATCAGTTCATAAAATCCATATCAAATTACAAAGAGCAAGCCATGAAAAATAGCACTGAGGATCCAACACTTCTCACTTTAAAGACTTACTACAAAGCTAAGCTGCTAGCACATGGATTGACATGCCAATCAATAGATTAGAATCAAGTGTCCAGAAATAAACCCTTATATTGATGGCTAGTTGATTTTCAACAAGGGTGCCAAGATAATTCAATAGAGAAAGAGAAAAAAAAGAACAGTCTTTTCTTTTTTTTTTTTGAAGTTTTTTTTTATTAGATATTTTATTTACACTTCAGATGCCATCCCCTTTCCCCATTCCCCCCCCCTTAGAAAACCCCTATCCCATGCCCCCTTTTCCTTTTTGCATTTATACATTTTTTTTAAATAATGTTAATCATAAGCGTTATAAGTTTGGAATTGTTCAATCAGAGGTGTAACCCACTGACCAACCTAGATATAACAACTATCTTTGACTGGTGGAGATACATGAATATCTGCCTCCCTGTCTCCCCCCTCTTTCTCTCTTTCATCACCTACCTTCTCCTATTCTTCTTCTCCTCCTCTTCTTACTCCTTTTCTTCCTCTCAGTACTCCTCCTATCTTAGCTCCTCCTACACATCACCCTTCCTGTTAAAATGAAACTTTTCTCTCAAAATACAATTAGAGCATAATTATGCCAATTTGTACCAGTGAGGTACAAGATAGTCCTAATACCCAGTCCATCATTTTGTTGACTAACCAGCACCTCTGTCATCTATCCTAACTAAAACATTTAGTTCTGAACCTGGCTTTAGGATGAATGTCAGCTGACGACCATCCACTCAAATCTTTTCTCTTACGGTAAATAGCTATAAGTTTTCAACCCCGTCAGAAATCCAGAATGACTGAGTTAACTATAATTGTGGGAAGCACAAAGCATAACTTCTAAAACTTAGCCAATTTATAGAGACCTCTGAACACCTGAAAAGCCCCTATACTACCGAACGTTGGAGCATCAAATCTTCAGCCTTCTGGCCCAGAATCATCTGACAGACCTTGGTGATGCAGAATTATTAAGGACTGATTACTCTGTCTAAGGAACAGTCTTTTCTATAAGTAGTTCCAGGAAACTGAATATTCACAGGCAAAAGAAAAAAGACAGAAAACAGATTGTTTCTTACAAACACATAGAAATTACTAACTCAAAGTGGTTCAAAGACAAACATATAAGCTAAACTGTACAATTTTAAAGAGAAAATAGATGAATAGATGTATGTGTCCTTGAACATGGCCCAGACTTCTCAGATAATATAAAAGGACACTCAGCAAAGGAAAAGTGGGCAAATGAAACATCATCAAAGTTTGATCATTCTATGCTATAAAAATACACTTGAATGTGTTTTGAGACCAGTTCTTACTATGTAGTTCTGGCTAGCCTATAACTCACTGTCTAGACCAGGCTGACCTCAGACTCACAGAGATCCACCTGCCTCTGCCTCCCAAGTGCTGGGAATAAAGGAGTGAGCCACCATGCCTGGCCTAAATACAACCTTAAGAATGTGAACAGGTAACACCCCAAAGAGAAGAAAACATTTACTCATCAGATATTAACCAAACACTGGGTCCAAGCTGTGTAAGGAATCCTTACAATGTAATAAATTTCAATACCCCAATTTCAAAATGGACAAAGGATCTGCAATGACATTTCTCCAAAGAGTTATGCAGATGTACCATAAATACATTAAAAAAAATGCTCAATATCATTAGAATGCAAACACATCAAATCAAACCACAGTGCGTACAAGTTCCCATACCTGAGGATGGCTAAAGTCAGAAAAGCTTAATACAGGTGTTGAGGAGGAAGTGGAGACATTTGGGACCCTTGTCTGTTGGTGAGAATATAAACAACCATGCGCTTTCAGAGACTGTCTGGCACTTTCTCAGAAGGCTATAGAACTCTAACTGCTGTTCCTAGGTGGTTTTCATTTCAAAAAATAATAATAATAAAAATGAAAGCAGTCTGAGGAAAGGGTTGACAAGAGTAAAAGACTGGATCCCCAAAACCCATGTAAAATGCAGAGCTAATCCAAGTGGTCATGAGACGGGAAATGGAGACAGGCAGATCCCTAGGAGCTGAGGAACCACTAGCCTGGCTGTGTGGGAAAGCCACAGGCCAAACCAAAGTTAGAAGGCACCTAAGGACCAAACGGCAAGGATGTCCTTTGACCTCCACACCTGTGCCATGCATGCAGGTACCTACATCTTCCACACACACAAGTGCATACACATGTACATGTGTACACAAAAAAGTAATGAAAATAATTACACACAAAATATTATACATGAATGTTCACAGCAGTACTGCTTACAGTGGTTGAAAAGGGGAATATCAAATATCCATCCACTGATGAGCAGATAAATAAAACACATTTGGTCTATACAATAGAATATCATTCACCAATGAGAGGAATTAAGTACATTCTCTAATGGAGAAGAACCTTGAAACACGTGGGAAACACATCATGAGTATGTGTTTGGGTCCATGTATATAAACGTCTCAGAAGAAGCAAAATTAGTGGTTCCCCGCAGCTGGAAGAGGTTGAAGAAATGTAAGGACTGATTTTAATGGGTTTGTTGTGTATTTTGGATGCGATGAAAATACCAAATACACTAAACTATACTAAACATGGATGAGTTATACGTGTTTAAGTAGTTGAATTTTATATTGTGTGAATCGTATGTGGTTGAAACGGCTCAAAGAACATTTTTAGAGAAAAGACTGAATTTTCTTTCAACAGACCCTCATTAGATGAAATTTCGGAATATGTTCTGTAGGCAGAGGGAAAGTATCCCCAAGATGGAAGAGATGAGATGTAAGAGGAAATCACTAGAAAAAAGTCTTAATGGAAAATAGAAGATGCTTAACAATGATGCGAGATAAGAATATGACATATAAAATACATCAGAGAATGTTAAGTGATTCTCAGAAGTCATATAGCCTTAAAATGACAACAGAGAAGAAGTTTGAACATTAGTGAACCAAATACTCACCCAGTTCGAGAAGTTTAAAAAGCAAATGAATCTGAGGAAAACAGGGGGATACCATTAAAAAAAAAAAAAAACCCACAGCAGAGAGACAAACAAAGCAAAAGGCGATTCTTTTACAATATAAGTTTAATAGGCAGTGATTTAAAAAATAATTTAAGAGAAGAGAAATGCAAATGGACAATGTAAAAGTTAAAATAGAAAGATATTACAGGTGACAACTTAGCATTATAGTTATGTACTTATAGCTATACATAACATACATAAGTATACACACACACATATATATATACATACATACATGTATAGTTATAACATATTAATGAAAACATTATCAACAGTGTCAGAGTAATAGATTTATACTTGGGTAAAACAAAAATTGATCCTGTCAAAGTGAAACTGACCAAAACAAATTCAAAAAAAATGTGAAAAGCTGAGTGGTCCTGTAGCTCCCCAAGATATTGAACCACTGGATCTTCAGTTAAAACTCTTCTGCAAAGGAAAGGAGGTTCAGCAGCAAAGAACTAGAAAGTAGACTATCTTAAATTCTCAACCCCCCAGTGAAGTGATGTAGCCAGACTGTGCTCATCAATGGCCAGTTCTACCCACCCAGACTGTGCTCATCGATGGCCAATTCTACCCCCATCTCCGCCCCAAACCATATAAGTACAATGACCCAAACATCCATTGGTGCTTCTAGACTTAATTGTCAAGCCACAGAAGTGTAAGAAGAAGGGCAGGTTAGTCAGTGCCACAAGGTACAACCAGAAAAACCCAAACTCTAAAGAACTTTAGAGGGCAGGTGACCCGGTTTCTTCAGGAAATATAGTGCAAATAGAAGGATGGGGAAAAAGAGGACCTTGAAGATAACAAGATCCATTGTGCTGTGTGGACCTTGAAAGACCTTGAATCGAACAGCCAATCACCAAAATGGAGAAAGATGAAGAGGTAATTGGGGGAAGTTGATAACCCAGATGCTGCCTTAGTAGTTATTACTTTTAATGACTAGGTTATTGTGGTTATTCTTCTAGAGAGTCCTAATATTTTTAGAGATGCCTTTTGAGATATGAATACCAAGAAGTAAATCATGAGCCATGCCTTTTCTACTGCCTGGACTTGGGAGGTGGAAGCAGAAAGAGCAGGCATTTAAGGCCTGCCTTATCTAACAAGCAAGTTTAAGGCAAGCCTGGGCAACCTAATGAAACTCTGTCCAAAAAAAAAAAAAAAAAAAAGGAGGGCCAGGACTATAGCTCAGAGGTAGGGCACTCTCTACTCTGCACAAGGTCTTTGAGACAGAGTGACAATGGGGAGAAAATATCAATCTTATAAACTTGCATAAGATTTTGTCAAAAATTACAAAATTCAAAGTTTATAAAACATCATAGGAAATATATCTTCACCTAAGTTAAAGAGCTAGGCATTAAAAAGATGACACTGTGGGGCTGGGGAGATGGCTTAGTCACTACAAGCACTTGTTGCTCTTGCAGAGGACCAGGATTTGGTTCTTAGCTCACAACTATCTGTAACTCCAGTTCCAGGGGGTCTCATGTCCTGTGAGAGCACCAGGCATGCTCATAGTGCCCAGACATACCTACAGACAAAGACACCCATACACAGAAAATAAAATACATACATCTGAAAATAAATTTAAGATGGCAGTGCTATACTGGATGAACTATGAATGCAAAGAAATTCTAGGACATAAATTTCCCATGGAAATTTAGGAATCTGTTAAAGTTGAATTCTTAGCAAAGATTCTGTGACTGTCCATGACCCTGAAGAACAAGGGCAAAGCCAGGGCCCATCTTAGCAGCTATCTCTGCCTGTTGTTAGTGTGTACGTTATTAAGTTATTGGAATAAGGATGGGTAAACAGGCCGATAAAACTGCATATAGAGCCAGAAGAAAGGCACATAAGAAAACTGGTCTGTTGCTGACCAATGGGGAACAAGCTGCTTCATAAACAACATAGACATGATTAACTATCCATGTGGGGGAAAATTACATCCCAACTGTATATCCCTCACTAATGATGACTCCAGATGGGTGGGACGGCAACCATATGAGAAGCCATACAACTAAACCTCTAGAAAACAACCACAAGACATCCTTCTAGGATGTCGGAGTAGAGGATCATTTCTTAAATGTAACACAGATTATTCAAGTCACAAAAAAAACTATGATAAACTAACATCATAAAAACTGACGGTGTGAGTTCATCAGAAAGTGTAAAGGGGGGAAGACTGGAGCTCCAGGTGTTAACAGGAACCGGTGAGAGAAAAAAAAAAGCCACTAAAGGTTTCAATGGGTAAAAGATTAGCCTTTTTTCATGCAGGAAATACAAATAGCCCATAAACATATGAAAATATTCCCAAATTCACTAATCACCAGGAAATGAAATTTAAAGTCATACTCTGATGTTGTCTCACATGGGTCATGTTGACAAGACAGGTCTCCAGTCAAATGGGATCTTCTGGTGGGAACATTAAATATAAACAGCAGCAGCAGCAGCAACAACAACAAAAACCTAGAAGGTCATAGTGATGTTCTCAGCAGCGTATTTGTAAGAGTAGTGCTTGTTGAAGCTTAAGTTCTCCAGCAATCTTAAACACACAGTTGCCCAGAAACTGAGCAAGCACAGAAGGGTCCCGCAATGTCAAGCTCAGACACAGCCTATGCTAAATAATCTACTGTGCGTGGATATATCATAAATGGTAAAACTATAAAGAAAAGCAAAATAATAATAAACATCCAACCAGGGCCCGTGTGGGAAGGGGGCGCTATCAGAGAGCCACCGACAAGCTCCTCAGGTGCTGAGAACAGCCTAGTTCAGAAACTTGGTACAGACATGCGGGCATATATTTTGTTATTCTTTAAACTATACAGATTTATTTTCCTGTGTGCTGTATAGTTCACAATTGGAATATTTTACATATCGAATTAGACTGCGCTTCAGGCCTTTCTAACAATAATCTTGAAATTTTATAACATCTAGTCTTGAACGTCTCGATTGCTCTGGCAGAACCCTAGACTCGCACACCTGATCTCTCCTTAGTAACAAGCTAGCCCCCTCATCTTACAAAGGAGCTTCAGAGAACGAGGGAACTTTTAAAAATCATGCGACACCTGAGACAAGGGCCGCAGACAAAAGCCCAGCAACCTGCAAAATGGTGCATTTCTCCTTGGCACATGCTATGGCAGTGTGTGAGACCTACTTCTAGTCAGGGTGTTCACAGATAACATCCATCTGAGTTCTCAACAAGAGGTTCTAAGTTTGTGTAATTTATCCAACTTACTGCCCAGACATATGATCTGCTTTGGTTTTGTTTTTAATCTTTGAGTATGTATGTGTGCATGCGTGTCTGAGGGACTCTGAAAGTAGTGCAAGTGTATGTATATGCATGCATGTGTGTGTATGAGGGAGTCCACAAGCAGTGCAAGTGTGTGTGCATGCATGTGTGTATGCATGTACATACGTGCGTGTGTGTGTGTGTGTATGAGAGAGTCCACAAGTAGTGCAAGTGTGTGTGCATGCATGTGTGTATGCATGTACATGCATGTGTGTGTGTATGAGGGAGTCCACAAGTAGTGCAAGTCTGTGTGCATACTCTGTGTGTGTATGCATGTGCACTTGTGCATGTGTATGAGGAAGTCCACAAGTAGTGCAAGTGTGCGTGCATGCATGCTTGCATGCATGTGTGTGTGTGTCTGTTTATGTATGCATGTACTGTGTGTGTGTCTGTGTATGTGTGTGTATATGCATGTATGTGCATGTGCATATGCACATGTGTGTGTATGTATGTATGAGGGAGTCCACAAGTAGTGCAAGTGTGTGTGCATGCTGTGTACAGGGGGAGGGGGTATATACATGTGCACTCATGCATGTGTATGAGGGACTCCACATGTCGAGGTCAGAGAATGACCTCACTTTCCACCATGTTCATGATGGGATCTCTTGTTCATTGCCACATATTCATATTCCAGGCCTGCTGTCCACACTTCCCACTTTGCTGTAGGAATACTGGGATATAAGTGTGCATCACTGGTCTGACTTTACATGAGCTCTGAGTATTAGCTCCTTAGGTAGCAGTCACTCTACCCACTGAGTCATCCATCTTCCAAGTTAGTGTTTCTTAGTCATTAGACTTTTACATATATGTGTATGTATGTATGTGTGTATGTATGTATGTATGTATGCATGCATGCATCATGGCTATCCAGACGCGCTCACTCTTACCAGTCCCTCACGTAGCACATGCCTTGTGTATGAGGCTTTGCTTGGCCTCTTAGGCATCTGTTCTACTGCTCCTGTTCGGCTGTCGCTTGTCTCCCATCCCCGGCTCCCTACTGTATTTCCAGGACTCCCTGAGATTCTCATCAACTTTTACATCCTTCCCACCAGCAACTTCCTCCTCTAGCTCCTTGGAGGAAATGAAGGAACTGATTGTTCCAAGTTTTCTCATGGCTGCCTGGTTTTCTCCACTGGGAGAGATGACTCTGGAGGTGGAGTTGGCAGAGAAAACAAAGGAAGAAAATAAAAAGGGAAAAAACAAGAGCTGTTTCCAATGAGGTAGTAGGCCATGACCCAACTAATTCCATGAAGCAATTGATCCACCACCTGCATGCCCAGAACAGCCTGTGCTCTGCCTCTGCCTGCTCCCAAGGCCAGGTATTGTTTAAGAGGATGAATTTCCATGGTGCCTGAAAACTGAGACCTTCCTGGCCTCATGTCACCACTGTCCCCACCATCCGTCCTCTCTTCCCCTAACCCAGCAAAACTTCATTCTGAATTCAAAATGCTCAGACACATAGCAAGCCCCAAGTTCTTCTCCTGGGCCCACAGGAGGTTAGTTCTAAAATTCCAGCCTCTTTAGTATAAACTGAGGCCCTAGGAAGGAGAGAGCCGAGTTCACGGTCATCCAGAGACTTAGTGGTAAGGATGAGACTAGAGCCCAGGGATCTGATTCCAAGATCCACCCCCTACTGTCTGTTAAACTTGCAGCCAGCCTACAAAAGTGAGCAAACACTTGCGAGATATGTTTGCCCAAATCTGGAAAGCTCTCCTGCTTCCAGCCTGGCTTCTTTTGCAGAACTCTCTGTAATGAAGTCGTATTTACTCAGGTGATGTCACCCATTACAAGCTGGTTCTGCAAACTGACAGGTTTAGAAACTGTTGGTTCCCCAACCATTGCCCAGACTTGAGAGAGCCACCTTTTATATCTACCAAAATCCTCAGAGAACCCATGTCAAAGATCAGAGTACCTGCTGAGTACTGAACGACTCTTTAGTCTTCCAGCTCTTTCCACCCAAAGACACACTGTGTGGAAAGCCAAACTATCAGACAGTCTCCAGATAGGTGTGGACAAGCAGGGCTAGACACAAGACCCAAAGGGCCTTTCCAGTTACCTTCCTTGGATTGCATTTTCACCCATTCTACTTTTGGCTGAACTGGTATGCTCACCTGTTTACTGGGGTTTCATTATCACCAGGACTCTTTTGTTAAGAAACAGCCTCTTCCTATAGCTTAATGTTTTTGTTTCATAAATTCACTTCCTATTGGACGATCTTATTCCCAGATTCCCTCTGTGGGGCTTGTTTGCCCCCCAAAAATTCAATTGTTCAGATACCTACAAACCTACCTGATTTTTCTCTTACCCAACCTCTATTTATTTCTATAAAATACCACACTGGAGAAAGCTTCCCAATCAATATTAGCTTGTCTTCTCTGAGTCCTGGAATCAAAGCGTGTGTTGTTTTCTGCAATAGGGTGTTACCATCAAGTTCTGGTGGCTAGCCAAGAGTAATGGTAAAAGCCTGCATTGTTTTATGGCCTCCTGGATCTCTCACCTCACCCTCAGAACCAACCAATGGCTTGGGAGCTATCCCCACATGGGGAAAACCTGAACTTCTTAAGCTGGACTGTTGCCTTGCTCCTGATGGGCTGGAACTATTTTGTCCTGTGTGACTTCCCTTCACTCCCTGCAGACTCCACTGTGCCCCAGTCGTAACCCATACAATATGGCTGGCAACTCCCTGTACTTGTACTCTGTTACATTCTGCATTATCAACGCTTCTATCCCTCCCTCTGTACTGACAGGATGTCCTTTCTCCCACAGTCTGTACGTACCCTGTGGTCTGTCACGCATAATGCATGGCATCATCTCTCTGCAGACACATTTAGCTTTTTGCAATTCAGGAATTGTGTATTTGGCATCACATGCCTGGAAACAGAGCAACCCTCTGGCTGCAGCAAGAACCAATCAGAAGCCTCACATTTTCCATCCCATTGCCAACCTACTCTTTTTTGTTAGGGACTTAGAGCCTACAGTCTCCACACTGCACTTGACCTGAGGGAGAGTCAAGCACATAGCAAGTTCCCGGGAGATCTTTTTTAGTGAATGCTTCGTTCTCGATTTCGTGATATGCCATGAGCTGTGTGGCATGCCATGATCCCCAAGGCCTTGAAATTCAGTGTATTGAGTGGACTGTATAATGTCCATGATCCCCTGGGAATATACATCAGAATCATCTGGGCAATGTGAAAGCACAGCCCTGGATTCTGAGAGTCTAAACCAAGCTTAGGCATCTAATTCTAAAGAAGCCCCATATGACTCTAACGCAGGGGACTCAAAAGCCCCTGAGCTGTAACATGCCACCATCCCATGGCTACTCACGACAAAGTCAGACAGCAGCCTTTCTTGCAAACTCTCCCTGGTCTCAACATTCACTGCTTCCTTCCTTGTTTCTCCAAGTATGTGGATGTGGCCTGGCCCAATCGGGCTTCTTCTTCAAGAACCAGGAGTACATCTGCACCCAGGACTACCAGCAGCTCTATGGCACCCGCTGTGATAGCTGCCGGGACTTCATCACGGGTGAGGTCATCTCCGCCCTGGGACGCACTTACCACCCTAAGTGCTTCGTGTGCAGCTTATGCAGGTGAGTATCCAAGGAGACCAGGCCCTCTTGGGTAAGGCCTAGGGAAGAGGATAGCATGGCCTTTCCCAGGCAGCTCAGGAGCATACAGGCTTTTCACTGAACCCTGGGTTTCTGGAAACTTGAGAGTGGATGGACTAGTCTGATAGGCTAGTGGTTTTCAAACCATATAGCAGCCAGATCCTGTCTTGTCACATCCAGTGGGATGTAAAGCATTAGTTAGTTCTGTGATGGTAGCAGGATAAGGATCCAAGCCACATGTTGTGTTCCATTTCCTCTCAAAAGGCCTCCAAGAAAACTACTGAGTACCTTTGTCTCTCAGAAGTCAGTCTGGGAGCCAAGTATCATCCTGGCCCGGGCTTCCACATTCTCATTCTTAGGGTAGCATAAGAATGGCTACCGATGGATAACCTTCCTCCATCATCCCAACACTGCCTCTTGCTGGAAGAATGACCCAGCAAGCAGCTTCATCTGTATAAGCCTGGGTAGTAGAGGTCAAACCATTGAAACCTCACTCGATTTCAGTAAAGATGCATGATAAGGTGCACACAGAGACTCGCATCCAGTGGCTGGCCTGCAGTGTGCCTGCTCTCTCCACTGTGGTAGGCATCCAACCACGCTCAGGACAGTTCCTCTCTGCCTGGCTCCCTGCCAGACAGCTCAGTCACGTGTTTATTAATTTAGCAATGTGCACTACGAGTCTGCTGCATGCCAAGCAGCACATTAAAGAGATGGAAACAAGCTGAAGAAAACCTCAGCCCTGCCCACCAGTGTGTTAAAGTTTAATGGCCATCTCTGATTAAGTCATAAGCAAAATATGATTTGAGTACATGTGCATTTTTATTTTGGAAAAGAAAGTATTGATTAATTATTCTCCCTGTAAAATAACCACTGGTTGGTTAGTTGCCAAATCGAGTAACCAGTTAGAATTTCTGACTAATGGCTGGGTAAAATAATAATAACAAATTGGGATAATGAGAATATAGCCATCCAGATTCCCACCCCAGATTTCCCTCCACTGTCCCATGTTGCTGATACAAAGACAGTGGGGCCACTTGTTATGTGCTAAGCTTTGAGTGCACATGTCAGGCACCCCACAACGCATGAACAAAAGCAGCCACTCAGCAGCACTGGAAGTACTTGGGATATGTATGTAGTTTATCATTCTGTTGGACAGGCAGCAGATGTATTAGCTGGAGACCCCTTGGCTGAGAAACAGAACAAACACAGAGGATGAGGGGGAAATGTTGTTTGGTGACTGACAATCTTCTCATTGGGAGGAGGGTTTTAAGAGATGTCTAGATAGTGAAAGGGAAAAATTGACAACTCTGGGGCCTGAGTGGTCCCTTGATACATGGGGATAGGACAAACTGCAATGGCAGAACATCTCTACAAGGAGTGGATTGCCTCTCCATTACAGCTGGGGAGCATAAGCTCACAGTGACAGTATGACTTGCCACTGTCATATGATACAACTAACCCAACAAGTCTTCCGGTTCTGGCCCCGGGGATTCTGAATGCTTTATCCAGTCTGCTATTCTGAATATCACTTGGCTTGTTTGATGCTCTAGAAAACAAGCTATATGTCTTATAGAATACCCAAGCACATGCCCTGTCAGTCATCAGTAGCCACAGAATCTTCACAACAGGAGACACTGACTCCCTTTCTCGTTCCCTTGCAGGAAGCCTTTCCCTATTGGAGATAAGGTGACCTTCAGTGGTAAAGAGTGTGTATGTCAGACGTGCTCCCAGTCAATGACCAGCAGCAAGCCAATCAAGATCCGTGGACCAAGCCGTGAGTCCTCCCCATAGGCATCTCTCTGTCCATGAACACTGTTCTCCCAAGTACCCTGTCCTGGTGGGAAGCAGGGGAGGTTGCCACCCTGGATGAATCCTGAAGCATTACCCAGTTGGCCTACAGCCCAGACACAATCTCCACAGAACAATGCAGGGAAGACAGGCTACCTAGCTATAAGGAATGATACCCAGAGCCAGTTTGGTAGGTCCTTTCTAGGACAAGGGGTAGACGGGTTCCTGATTCTATGTACCAAAAGCACTGCATCAGAGTTGACCAAGTGTTTGTCACCAGTAGTTCTCCATTTCTAGAAGCTCATGCAAGAAGTCAGGAGTGGTCCCAGGAATAAACCCAGGGACTGTGCTGGTGCCTCACAGAGCATGTTTCTGGGACCACTATGTCAGTCATGTGAATCATCACATTGTGAAAAGACACATTTCTGGGCTCATCTTGAACCTTTGAGAATGGAATCCAGGTGTCATCATTCTTTTTGTGAGCCTCTTTGGTGATTCATTAGCTGTTCTTAGGGCAAGAATAGCATCTAGTCATGAGAAAGACGTCAGCCATGCCATAATAACAGTACGTTTTATCAAGCCACAGATTTGAGGGGGACATACAGGGTGAGAGTGTGCCTTCTGGTGGTCCTAACCTGCAGAAGTCAGTCCACTCAGTGTGAGTACTGACAAGATGTTTAAATTGCTGTTCCTAGATGTCTGTGTAGAGCTGAGAATGGCATGCACCCACAAGCACGCGCAGATCCAGCGCTCTGAGTCTCCTGAGCCACATTGAGCGCCAATGATCTTTCATGTTATATGATACCCTGGCTGGCCCCATCAAGAGAATCAATGAAAACGCATTAGCATCCCGTGCTGCATTACTGTGTGGGTACAGAGGCAGCCAGGCATGGCACCAGCACAGTCAGCATGCTGGAGCTGCATCACACCAAGGAAGTGAGCCAAGAAGACTCTACGTCAGCTGCCCTCTCCCAGGGGCTCCATTACAGTCCACCTAGCTGTGCTGAGCTGATGCAAGAGGCAACGAATGGACTTGCCTTGCCTGCCCTTCCTTTCAGTGGAGTCAGATCTCTTCCTGGGATGTGATGTGATGTTTAGGGTTCTTCCTTTAGTGTCCTTGACAATACTCAGGAACAATCTATTGCTCTGGCCAGATTTCATCTCCAGATAGCTGAGTGTGCACACGGCTATCGTATATAACTCCTTGAAATCAGATCCTCGTGACAAAAACACTAGATAAGGGTTCTCGCCCTGTGGCTTATGCTTCCTGGAAGCGCAGAGACCAGTGGTCGCATATGTGAAGAACAGACGGAAGCTAGCTTGAGCTGGGAGGCTGCCAACCATCTGCATGAGACAAAGTGGTCTTATAGCCTCCCTGAGCCATGATTTATACAGCTATGAAAAAACTAACGGGAAGCCTTATCATCTTCGCAGGGGTGTTGTAAACAGCAACAGCATTCCTGTACAGGGATCAGGTTAGCATGTTTGGTTTAGGCACACTTTAGGATGAATACAAATCAGAGGATTACCTAAGGGGAAGATTTGTCCCAAATGTAGATACCATTGCCCTTAGGCTGAAGAGGCAAATGGCTCACCATAAAGGGCTGAAACATTCAAAACCATGAGCCAGAATGAATCCTTTTTTTCCCCTTAAATTGTTTCTCTCAACCAAAAAGGCTGGCTGACTCTGAGGTTTACTGAAGAAAACACACCAAAGGAACATGGAGAATGAGATTCCTGAGTCCACTGTGAATTCTCTGGGGTGTACTATATGTGTCTGTGTGCACTGGAGTCTCAGAAACAGGCAG
The DNA here is from genome assembly GCF_011762505.2 of Arvicanthis niloticus. Lineage (NCBI taxonomy): Eukaryota > Metazoa > Chordata > Mammalia > Rodentia > Muridae > Arvicanthis > Arvicanthis niloticus. Next base: position 27,077,540 of record NC_047671.1, read on the forward strand.
GCTTTCCCTACTGAGTGAAAGCCTAATGCAGGAACATGCTCTAGAAGACATGTAAGTGAAAGCCTGATGTAGGAACAAGCTCTAGAAGAGATGTCTAGAAGAGAGATTCTAACTTGTCTCCACCGTAGTTTTGCAGATTGGGATATCCAGACGGACGAGGGAAAGTTGTTAAAGAAGAGCAAGTGGGCATGTGAGCGGTTTCCAGGGGAACAAAGGCCTTTGGCTTAGCTCAGAAATAAAAGCATACACCCATGCTCCCACAGAGCATATCTCCTTGAAGTATTCTCTCCAGAGATGATCACAGACTGTGCTGCAATTGCAAGGAAGCCCTGACTAGAGGACATAGTGGATTGCTTCTTGAGTTCCCAAGAAGCAGAGAGAACCAAAGCCAGATCTGAAAGATGGAGAAAAACATACCAGAGGAAGGAAAAGGGACAAATAACCCTAGGTTTTTTTTCTTAAGCTATAAGAGTATGAAGCTTCATCCCTATAGAGTGGAAATATTCTGGGAAAGCTAGAATAATATTTACTCAAAGGAAAATGGTCGTGAACTGTCAAGAGGAAAAAAAATCATGTTATCATATGTAAAAGAAATGACTTCCAGATCATAGATTTCATAAAGAAGAATCAATAGCAGGGGAACCATCCACATCTACATTAGCACCACCACAATCATTACTGTCACCAGTACAACCATCGCCAACACCAGCACAATCATCACTGGCACTACAACAGCCACCATCACCACCACAGTCATCACCTTCACCACCACAGTCATCACCATCACTGACACCACAGTCATCACCATCACTAACATAGGTACCATCATTAACAACCCCTCTGTCACTACTAATCCACCATCACATATGTTACCATCACCACTGCCAGCATTTATTCTATTGTTAGGCATTGCAATAAATGAACAGATATCTCATTCAATCGTTACAAATCTATGAAGGCAATAAGAATAACTGTTTTATAAGTGAGAAAAAAAAAACGAGACTCAAAAACTATAAATGACCTTCCCAAAGTAACACAGATGTTAAGGTCCGGGACTATTCCCCTAGCACCCTCTATCAGGCATATGTCTTTCTAATTGGAAAAGGTCCTGTCTTCCTAAGCTACTTGCCTAAAGCAAGGTGAATAACTTGCTGGGCTTCACAAAGCTCACTTACTTTTGCTGACCTAAATAGAATGGATGATGTAGCCAACGAAACTAAAAATGGCTACATGGGATCTCTCGGGGCTTTGATAGTAAAGTGAGAGATTTGAGAGGAACAGGTGGGAGCATCATGCTTCCTGCCAGCTGAAGGCTGTAATTTTGGAATGGAGAGGCATACGAGAAGAGTGGACAGCTGGCTCCCAAAACTCCCAAGGATACTCTCCCAACCCTGTTTATGGCACCAGACCCATGGGCTCCCAGAGAGGTGTGTTTATTAGTGGACAGGAGCAAAAGGAGAAGGAAGAGGGAGGAGAAAGTCCCAGGAAACAGGAAGCCAGGACAATGGAGGACCAGCAGAGTAACATGGACAGAAAAACCACAAGTGAGGGCATCCCAGAAGTCTTAAAAGGAATAAGCAGGGCTTCTCTTCAGATCAGAGACTTGGCAACCACACAGGATGTGTGTGAAAACACAAGAATGTCAAAGAGCACAACCACTCATGTGAGTGTCAGTTATACTGACCTGGTTGTAGACGAAGAACTTGCCGGAGCAGCGCACTCCATTCTCTGCCCAGCCTCCAACCACTGCACCCCACTGGCTCCTAACTGTATGTAGCTCAGGGTGCTAAATTCATCTCAAGTGTGTCCCTCTAGCTTGTAGAAATGGCATTTTTTTTATTGGAATGTGGCCATTTCTGCAAACAGCCAGCTACCAAGGAAACCTCATTGAAGAGTCAGAGAGTTTTTCATACTTAGCTGATCTGATGACTGCCATGGAGTTCCCTTGGGAATGTGGACGGCCACATCACAAGGCATGATGGCTAAGGAAGAAACAAACCACAGTTGCCTTTAGTTATTTGAAGGGACTGTCATGGAAGAAGCAAGAAGATTGTTCTTTGATACATAAGAATAGGGGAAGTGACAGGGTCAGGCCTTAGCTCCACGGAAGGAAGACATCCTTGACAGTCATGCCTAGCCAAGTACAGCACAAACTGACTCAGGAAAGGCTGAGCCTTCACATGTAATAAAGTATGAAACAGGCACCACCTGTCAAAAATATGGTAAATTCCTGCCCTGGCTGGGACACTTGACCAAGTACTCTAAGAACTTGAAGCCCCTCTGCGATGGTTACGTCCTCATAAGGAGCCATATAGAAAGTGTGACCAGAAACTGTCTGTTTATAAAGAAAGGAGACGCCTGACCTACCAAAGCCATTGAATTTTAAAACCTACAATTTTATTTCTTTTGGGGGGTGGGGTTTACAGGGAGACATACTGATTCCAGAAAAATGAAAGGAAAAAAAGATAAAGTTGCATATTCTTTGTTGTCTAGCCTATCCGAAGGCTTAAAGCACATTGCAGTTGGAGACTTTCCTGCCCTAGCTTATGCTAAGGGATGTTAGAAAGTGTTCAGTATGCAGGGACTGACCCTACAAATAGGTCATCAGGTCCCAGATGCTCCCCCACAGCCTTCTAAATGTGCCACCCTTCCTAGACACACCACCTCTTCTTCCAAAACCAGATTAAGGATGGTCTAGCCAGGTCTCCCAAGTCTAGATGCAGCTTTTCCTCACATGCTCCAAAGTGTGTGTGTGTGTGTGTGTGTGTGTGTGTGTGTGTGTGTGTGTGTGTGTGTGTGTTATGGCGCCAATAAGGAGGTTTGACCTCTGATAAACTTTGCCCAGTGACCGTGTTCCTCCTCCAGAATAGTCCATCTGATCAGCAAGATCTAAATCCCCAGGATTCCCCAAGTACCTTGGATGCTGGCTCCATTTCCTGCCCCACCCACCCTGCTCTACACTCATTGAACAATAGGCAAACCAGACCACTAGGCTCCAAGCTACTTTCCGTCTCCACTCTGGCAGGAGAGTAACAGTGACAGGGAGCAAAGGCACATTTCTGGTTTGAAACAGTCCCTTTAGACTCTTACCATTGCGTGCCAGATAAACATGGTAAATTCACTCCTTTGCCTGAGCACTGAGATACAGTCATTAATACTTTCTTCAGCAAATATTCGCTGAGTGTTCACTCTGTGCCTAGCACCAGGCTAGGCAAAAATAGATAGATAGAGGGTGGATAGATAGATAGATAGATAGATAGATAGGATAAGATTTAGCACAAAACACAAGTATGGCCTTTCACTAGTTATTTGTCTCCTTATTGCAGACAAATACTAAGTAGGGAAGGTTTCTTTTTGGCTCATGGCTCAGAGACTATAGTCCATCATGGCAAGGGGGGCATGGCAGCAGGAGTCAGTCACAGCTGTGACAGGAGTATATGCTCACATCTCAGCAGACCCAAAAGAACACAGGCACTCCACCAGCTGCCTTGTTCCTTGTCTCCTTTTGATTCAGTCCAGGGTCCCAGCCCATAGGGTGGTGCCAGTCACACTCAGGGAAGGCAGCATCTCCCTGCCCTCCATCAATTCAAACCATATAAAAATACCCTCACATCTAAATGTGTGCCTTCTGTAGGACTTCAAATCAGGTCAAATTGACCAAGTGCATTAACCATCACATGGCCCTTGCCTAAAAAAGAAACAGAAAGATGCAGCCTGTCTCTAAAAACAGGGCTTCTCATGGTCATGGTAGAGTTCCATTCTCTAGATGGGGGCTGCAATGGTGCATATTCAAGCTCCTAGGTGATGCAAATATGACAGGTTCTGGGGTGATTTAAAAAAAAAAAAAAAAAACAGCATGAGCTTGCGGGAATGGCGGTCATGGTGAACAGCGGGACCGCTCTTTCCTTCTCTTCACTCCATGGTCCTTTGTCCATAGGCCAGACCTCTGCCAGCCTTTCTTTCTGTCTGGCAGGGTCTCTGGGTACAGGCAGCATCAGGGTGGCCACCAATGGGGAATAAAATGGCATCCAGGGATGGGCTCCCTTGGCAGGTGATGACGGTGGGTGGTCAAAAGGACCCAAGATGTTCTTACTTTTGTCTTCTCAGACTGTGCTGGGTGCAAAGAAGAGATTAAACATGGCCAGTCACTCCTGGCACTGGACAAGCAATGGCACGTCAGCTGTTTCAAATGCCAGACCTGTAGCGTCATCCTCACTGGGGAGTACATTAGCAAGTGAGTGTTTCTTCCTCTCCTCATCAGGGCTCCCAGGGCTTCTGCATCCAACAAAGCCTGTCCCACTGTCCTCTCCTGAATCCCCAGAATCATCATTCATCACATCCATTTGAAGCCACAGAAGCCACAATGGCCACCATCCCAGCCTCTACCGACCTTCAGGCCTTCCCAGGTTGTTCCATCTCCCATGATTCACTGGTGGTCTTCACCTGTGGCTCCTTCCTTTCTTTCCATATGCCTCCAACTCAGAGGTAGCCAGCTCCATGACATCATTCCCACCTCCATTCCCCCATCACTACCATCAGACTGCTTTGTTTCTTACACAGGCTCCCACCATTTATAATTATATATGGTAATGTGTATGTTTTAAGTTTTAATAATGACATTGCTTCCTACCATTTACTGTGCTTTCACTATGCACAAAGAACTAACAGACATCTTTGGATAGACTATGACATTAAACCTCCCCTGGCCAGGCATGGCACATGCCTTTGACCCCAGCACTCAGAGGCAGAGGCAGAGACAGAGGCAGAGGGATCTCTGTGAGTTTAAGACCAGCCTGGTCTATATAGTGTGTTCCAGGGCAGCCAGAAATATACAGAGAGACACTATCTCAAAACCAAAACCAATACAAAACAACAACAACGACAGCAACAACAAAAAACGACCTCTCATGGGACAGAGACTCAAATCAGCAAGCAACTTGCACAGTGATAGTTTTGCTCTCTGTCCTTCTCAGGGTGGTGGCTTTGATTTAATTGCTGCTGTATTTCCAGCCTTTAGCACAATGCCTGACCAAACGTCAGTACAGTTATCACATGGGTTTAATTGAGATAGAAGGAGATGGTAGATAAATAAAACTGTCAGGTAAGAGGACTCGATCTCAGGGACTTACACAGCTTTGGACACATCCTCTTCAGGCCTGGGCACTAGTAACCACACATAGATGTTCAAATACCCAAAGGCAGCTAGAAGCAAGGCCCTTGGCACTTTGACACTTTCTGATCCCAGACACTTCCTCTGCCCCTGTCTGGCCCAATGTCAAGGGGTGCTGAAGCTGTAGAGCTACAGTGCACATGGTGTCTGCTGTGGAGACACATTCAATATGGGAGACGAGCTATGGACAGGAAGAATTAGGACACCAGCAGGGGCGGGGGAGGGAGTGGAACAAGCCTGTGAGCTATGAGTATCAGTCATGAGTGACCAAAAGCCAAATGCAACGCGCCTAAAAGCAACAATTGGAGTTATTAGATTCAGACACAGAAAGGTCAAAGGTATACTAGTTTTTCTTCCTCTTCTTCTTCTCCTCCTTTTCTTCTTCTTCTTCCTCTTCCTCCTCCTCTTCTTCTTCTCCCTCCTCCTCCTCCTCCTTCCTCCTCCTCCTCCTCCTCCTCCTCCTCTTCCTCCTCCTCCTCCTTCTTCTTCTTCTCCTTCTTCTCCTTCTTCTTCTCCTTCTTCTTCTCCTTCTTCTTCTTCTTCTTCTTCTTCTTCTTCTTCTTCTTCTTTCTCTCTCTCTCTCTCTCTCTCTCTCTCTCTCTCTCTCTCTCTTTTCCTTTTGTTTTTTGAGATGAGTCTTCTCTGTGTAGCCTGGGCTGTCCTAGAACCCACTCTGCAGACCAGGCTGGCCTCAAACTCACAAAGATCCTCCTGCATCTGCCTCCTAATTAAAGGATTAAAGGTATGCACTACCACTGTCCAGCTTGGCATACTAGCTTCTTAAAGATGTCTTCAGCACTACGGTCTCTCTCCTCCTCTACTCCTTTTTTCTCTCTTATCCTTCCCTCCCTCCCCTGCTCCCTTCTCTATTAGATTTATCCCCAGGCAGATTAAATAGCAAAGAATCTCAGCAGTGGTGCCTGGCTTTAGATCATCAGTTTAGCAAGGCTGGTGAAAGATGAGGCCTTTCTCTAGAAATGTCAGCAGAAGCCCTGTGACTACCTCTGACTTAGTTACCTCGCTTTACCTGCCCATTCCTGCTCAAACACTAACCAGGAAGGTTCAACTTGAAAGCAGCCCTTGTGACCTTAAAAAGCTGAAGTAGGAAAGAGTGGCCTCTGAAGGAAAGCCCACATACTGCTGCACGAGGAAGAAGAAATAGCTGCTGGCCAAACACACCAGCCTGTGTCCACAAAGTGAGGCTGTAAAGCTTCAGAGCAAGGGAGGGTCCCTTTCTAACAAGCTACAGGTGCCATCTGGAGTCTGTGAGAGGTTTGTGGAAGGTTTGAGCTGGGCCTTGGAAGACTGGGTAAGATTCAAAATACAATGACAAGCTTGGAGGCAGAATCCTAGCCCATCAGGGGAAGTAGGGTGGACATAGGTTGATCACTTCCATCCTGTTTGGGAGCAAAGTATGTACAGAGATGAAGCATAATGTCAGGCTGCCAGACCTGCCAGAGGTGAGGTCGAGTCACTGAAAACCCTAGGTGCCATGTCAGTAGGTTTTGGGCATTCCTCTCTCAGCATGCCAAGTAAGGAGTCTGTGGGAAGTCACTGGCCAGGTGTCCAGCAAACAGCTCTGGAGCCCCTGCCTGGATTACCCAGCCCCCTGGGTCTCTGCAGTCTGTCCTTAGGCCCTCACCTGCTGCAGCAAAGTGGCAGGAGTCTTGAAGCTATTACAGATGCTCAAGGCAGAAATCCTCCTGCCTGTGTGACCTTGGCCAAGGACTCAACCGCTCTAAGTCTTAGTTTGCTCATTTGTTAATAAGATGACTCCGAAGGTCTGTGTTCCATATCTAATAAGGACACAGTAAATGAGACCTTTCCCATCTGCCTGTGTTTATAATTATGTATATCTCTAATTCCCTAAGGTGTCCTCAACCCAGGAATCCAAGTGAAGTTGTATTGGCTTTTTTTTTTTTTTTTTTTTACCCAGATGACAGGTTTTTTTGCACCATTACCCATACTTATACCTGCAGAATGAGAACCTACATTACCTGAGCGGTTAGTGATGGGTTGGTTGAAAGAGGTAAAGAGGTTTCGTGGGCTCACAGTCTAGAGCAACTTTTACTTCAGGTAATGTTAATCACCTTGCTCCCAGGTAGAGCTCCAGCTGGAGACAGAAAGAGCATGCCTGCTCTCTAGGCCTATCTATGTCTGATCCTGTACCCAAAAGTGGGAGAACAGTCCCCTTGAGGACTCTCAGAGCCACCATGGTGCTCGATGCCTTTCCTGAATAGGCAGTGAGCCAGACATAGATGAAACCTTAGCATATCCTGAGCCCATCTCCTTCAATCCTCATGAAGATGTGGAGAGAAACCAGATCAACTGGGCTTGATCTTCAATGTAAGCAGTCCTGAATGACCTGGAGAAGATACTTACCTGTTCCATGCTTGGGCTTCCTTATTCACACACTGGGAGATTAATAGTACTGACCTCCCTGGGCTTCCATAACTATTAAATGAAATGATCCATGAGAATCACTATCAAAGCAAGAAATGCCAGCTATCCGCTGTAGAGAACAGTATAATAAGCCATAGCAGGGCTGGCGAGATGATTCAGTGGGTAAAGACACTTGCCACACAAGACTGACACCTGATTTAAATCCCAAGTTTGATCTCTAGAACCCATGGAAAAGTGGAAAGAGAGAACAAACTCTACAGTTATCCTCTGACCTCCACATGACTGCTGTGGGTCAACACACACACACACACACACACACACACACACACACACACACAATGATAATGGGAGACACAGTATATAAACGGTGGGAGACGTCTTATGTACTGGTCCATCAGCTCAGCCAAGTGGTTCTTTCAGCTGTGGATAAAAATTTTGGCTAAAGGAGGAACTCTTGAGGGTCTATAAGAAACTGATTATATTGTTACATCCCAGAAGGGAAACCAGGAAGGCATGGAAGGAAAGGGGAAACATTTCCCTTATACCTTTCTGTACCATGTATAAGCATTACATTTCCTACAGCAAACAAAGTGTGTCTTAAATTGTGTCTTAAATAACTTTCCAAAAGAGTCCTTTGAGACAGAGAGAAGCAGATGTATCTGGATAGCTAATGGGTATGGGGGAGGGAAAAAAGAAAAGACACCCAAAATGGCAGCTCAGAGTAGTGTTCCCATCAGGGCTTAGGGGCCTGACCAAATGCGGATTCCCTTGGATTTTCTTTAGGTCTATATCTGAGGGGCAGTTTGAGCTTGAAAAGCACTCCCAATCTCCCAGTCTTGGCCAGTCCTGAACAAGACCTGGACAGATCAGGTTCTGGACAAGGACACCCTCCCCACTCTACTAACTTCCCTTCCTGTGTGAACTTCCTCTTGCAGGGACGGTGTTCCTTACTGCGAGTCTGACTACCACTCCCAGTTTGGCATCAAATGTGAGACTTGTGACCGGTACATCAGTGGCAGGGTCTTGGAGGTAAGTGAGGCTTAGTAACCAGAATAACTATGGAGATGTGTGAGCAGGGTGGCCTGGGACTCCAAAAAGTCATCACCTAAGAGGAGAAAGTCCCCCCCTCTCCGTGTCCCTTTTTTTCCATTGCTTCAGCCTCCCAGGGTTTGCTTACTGCATGGCCCTGACCAGATAACCTTGCCAAGAGCTGAGCACCCCCAAAATAGAATGTGGACAAAATAATTCATGGTTCAAAAACCGCTGTGCTGGAAAAATCAGTTGCTTCTTTGGATTCAGACTCAGACAGATTTCTAAGGAGTAACAATTAGGATTTTCCTCCAGGCTCTGCCTCAGGATGGAAGCCCTTTTTATGTTTTAACTGTTTGGTAATGTGCTGATTTAAGAAGCAGCTTGTCTAGCAGCTTGCTCTCTAAACCCTTCTTTGGCTGGCCCATCGCCATGGCAACCAAAGCTCTCCCAAGCCTCTGATGCAGCAGCTCTCTCTGCCAGTGACAGACAACCTATGGCCCCTTTGCTGAGTCTTCGGCCTTCCCAGTCTTTCTTTCTACACCTTTTGGGGTTAGATGCTACCTTCCCATACTTTGTGGTCACCTACCTTGAAGAGCTCAGTGCAGAGGAAAAATAATAGCCTAAGAGCAGGGACAATTATGCTGTGGCTTGTCTCTACTGCTAGCTCATACTTCTGTTTGGGTAAGGATCTTTGTATCTATAGGCCTCTGTTTTACATCTGATAGTGGCTAAGGAATTGCAGGCTGGTTCAGCTACTGTAGGCATAATTATTAGCGCTGCCATTTGTTTGTGCCATTTGTTACCATGAGGACAAAGTTGAGAAAGATTCTACAGCCACATGTGAGCTCAGCAAGAGAACATAGCGATCAGGAAAGGTCTGTGTGAGGAAGTGCATGGAAGCAGCCTTGAGGATGATGAGGTCATCATGTATGATGATAAAAAGGTAAGGAATCTGGGCAGTGGTGGCCCAGGCCTTTAATCCCTACACTCCAGAGGCAGAGGCAGAGGCAGAGGCAGAGGCAGGTGGATCTCTGAGTTTGAGATCTTTAGCTTGGTCTACAGAGCAAGTTCCAGGAAAGCCAAAGCCACACGAAGAAACCCTGTCTCAAAAACCAAGAAACAAAATAAAAACAAAATCTTGAAGGTGGGACTTTGCCCGTCATGTTTAAGAGGTTGGGTTTTCTACTAAGTATAGGGGAAAGCCTTCGGAGAACTTTAAAATGGAGCAGTGTGATAAAATTTCATGTTTTTAAGAACTGCACTTGATGTGATACGGAAAACTCATTGTAGGGAGGAAGTCGAGGGAAAATCAAATAAACAAATGCAGTGAGTTCCTAAATGATGAAGCATCTCCAAGGACCAGCAAAGAGTACCAAGCAAAGCAAAAGGCACGCACACAGGAAAGATTGCTGGGCCCAGGTTTCCATGGCTGTGGGTACAGGAATAAGAAGTCTAGGTATGATTCACTGGGCACTGGGGAGTTGGGAGAGACTGAGTAGGAACAACCTGTCATCTGGAGGAAACTAGAAGAGGCCATCAGGGAGCCATAGCATACCTTTGTCTACAGCTCCCAGAAAGTAAAAATTCAATAATTCAGCCAATGTGGGGCAACTTGAGAATTTGGAGACTGAGGAGGAAGAAGAAACCAAAGTTGTGGCAAAGTGTTGAGTCTGGGTGACAAGAAGCTTAGTAGGGAATCTGCGGCACCGGAAACGGAAGAGAAACCACGTGATCCAGGTAGAATGGTGGAGAGCGCTGGAGATGGGTTGTGACTGAAATCCCAGGAAGGCTGCAAGAAGATAGACAAGAGCGTAGGTCAAAGCCCAGACCTGAAGAGACCAACGTCAAAGCACTTAGAAGTGAACCATAGCAGAGGAGGCAGCCAGCATTTCCAAGGTGGAGGAGACTGAAAAAGGACTAGCACAGGCCTTGCAGAGTGGTTGCCTACAGGTGGCACAGAGAGTGCGAGTTACTATAAGAAGAGAGATAATTGAGGCTATAAGTGGAAGGTTGGGGAGATGGCTCAGTTGCTAAAGGGTTGGCCTTGGAAGCACAAGGACCTGAATTTGGTTCCTGGAACATGTGTTGAGAAGCCAAGCACAGGGCTGGAGAGATGACTCAGCAGTTAGGAGCACTGACTGCTCTTCTAGAGGTCCTGAGTTCAATTCCCAGCAACCACAGGGTGGCTCACAACCATCTGTAATTCCATCTGATGCCCTCCTCTGGTGAGCATGAAGATAGTATACTCATACACATAAAATAAACAAATAGAAGAAGGAGAGGGAGAGAGGGAGAGAGGGGGAGAGGGGGAAAGAGGGAGAGAGGGGGAGAGGGGGAGAGAGGGAGAGGGGGAAAAAGGGAGAGAGGGGGAGAGAGAGAGAGAGAGAGAGAGAGAGAAGAAGAGGAGGAGGAGGAGGAGGAGGAGGAGGAGGAGGAGGAGGAGGAGGAGGAGGAGGAGGAGGAGGAGGAGGCCAGGTACAATGATGCATATGTGCTGCTCCAGTGCTGCAGAAGCAAGGACAGGCAGAGCTTAGGGGTTCACGGGTCAGCCAGCCAAGCCTACTTGGTGAGTGTCAAGCAGTGAGAGTCCGTATCTCCAAAGACATGGTGAAGAGAATGGAGAGATGGCTCAGGTTAAGAGCACTGGCTGCTCTTCCAGAGGATCCAGGTTTGATTCCCAGCACCCATATGGCAGCTCACAACCATGTGGAACTTCTGGCCTCTGTGGGCATCAGGCATAAAAAGGATGTGCAGACAGACATGAAGACAAAGCAGTCACATCATAAAATAAAACTCATTTTAAAAGTAGACAGTTCCTGAGGAACTCTGGCTTTCACAAGCATGTGCACACACACACACACACACACATGCTGTACATGTATGTGGACCTATAGAAGCATGCATGTACAAGCTATCGGAGGAAAATTGATAACTCTGTGAAAGGATGGAGCTTCAAGAAACCTGGCAGGTCAATTGGAGTGTTGGTCAAAGGCTGGTGCGGACAATGGAAGTTTGCCTTAAATGGGAATTTCTGGCTGCTTCTGCATGACTGTGAGGAAGAAGCATCCAGAAAGTTGCAGAGGCAGTGGGATAGAGGCCACAAAAGCTGAATTTTCTTTCAAGAGAAAAATCTTGAGACACACTGCAGCTGGAAACATTTTCTAGTGGCTGCTTTTTCTTAAGCCAGTGTGGTAGTCTCTCCCTTCAAGGCAGCCGTGACTGACTGGGTTCCAGTTGACCCTGTCCTTCAGCAGGTTGGACTTACTGACTTCTTTTTTCTTTGAGCTGGGAAAGACATTTAGCAATCAGCTATCCCATCCTCCTTGTTTCACAGATGAGGAAAAGGAATACCCAAGACAAGTGGTACCTTTGCAAGGTCAGAGACAGAGATAAAGTATGGGACTCTAGCCTTCTGGATCCTACACTGGAGCTCTCAGCCACTCAGAGACCAGGAGAAAAAAAAATCATGGGTTTGAATTCTAATTTTGCCACATCTAGACAAGACACCTTAAGCCAGTTGAGTCAGCCTTTGTCAATAGTGAAGACTGCCACTTCATCTCAATGGATATGTTAAACAGGGTTTATTTAGTTGCAAGGCAGAAGCTACCCTCAAATGATAGGGGCTCAAAAGGAAATGTGTCCATTCTCATAATAAGAGTGTAGGCATTGCTCTGGCTTTAGCCACTGCTGGAGAATGTGGCAGATCAAAATCAATTGAACCTTTGACCATCTTGGCTCCATGGTCTTCTGTGCTGCCTTTATTCTGAAAAGGGCTCTGTTCTGTGGTTGGGGCATTGGACACCGGTTGCTCATGCTCACATCCTACCAACCACATCCACAGTGGAGAGCAAAGTGCTCTTTCCTCATAGTTCAGCAAACATCTGGGGACTCTCTGGATAGCTTCCGGTCCATCTCTGGACCCGCTGTGCCCATAGAGTTGGAATCAGCGTATCGGTGGGTTTAACACAGTATAACCATATGGCCTGATGGCAGGAGGTCCTACTGAGCAAAGCTTAGTGCTATTTCTGGAAGATGGGAAAGGATGCTGGCTAGGCAGTTGCCCAGTATAGGGCTAACACATTTCCAGTATACTGCTGGCACTTAAGACTTTCTCGTCCTCTCACCTCAACCTTCCCGTTCCCTTCTGCAGCTATTTTATGACTCCTCCTCTGGGGACAGACAGACCTCAGTATGCTGAGTGTCAGACCCACCTTTCCTTCCTATGTCCTCAGCAAAAGGAGTCACAGCCTGCTTTTGTTCCACTTCAGACCTTGGCTGCCATTCTCACTACTTTCTGATATGGCATCATTTGGTGGTACCAACCCTCCACTACTCTTCTTCCCTGCTTGTGTGACTTCCGTTTGTTAGTGGGTGAAATGGTTCATTGCATCACTCTGCCTTTGTTCTCTTATGCTGGGTGCAGGCCTGGCAGCCTCGCTTCTCTCCCATTGTTTTCTAAGCCATCCAGGACCAAGGTTGCTGAGACTAGCATGAAGTCTCTTTCATCTAGGGCAGGGTGGTAGAGTGTGACATTTAAGAAGATGTGTGCTTCAGTATTGCTGGGGCACTGTTGCCACCACGATGGGGGAAAATCAGGGCCAAAAAAGGCCTGTAATTGAAAGGATAAGGAGACACAGGAGGAAGAGGCTACTAATTAAGCTGATTGTCCTTGTCATGGCACTACAGAATCAGTCCCACGACTTCCTTACTTGGGAAAATAGCAGGCTCCTTCTAAAGTTTGAACACAGCTTGCTTGGTTTACGACAAGGACATTTTCTCATTGGTGGGAACCAAGTAAACAACCAAGAATGGAGAAAGGGGACATTGAAGATTATTCTTCTTTTGTAAGAATCTGCCCTTATCACATTCTCGATGAAGTAAGAGTTTCTCCAAAAACAGACAAGCTGATCCCAAGAACCCCACCCCTAAGACTGTTTGGAAATAAGGTTTCTTTCTACAATTGTAATTTTGGAACTAACATCAGACCAACTAATGACCTTAAAGAGGGTTTCACAATACCTAATAGTCATTCATTTACCTCATCCCTCCTCAAAAATACCTGTCCTGATATGAAAAATATCCATTAAAGCACACTGCACCTCCCTTCCCAGCCTCTGAGCTGCTCCTCCCATATGCAAATCGGAGACCTGTCACCAAAGGTCCCTTGCACATCAGGTCTTCTGGGATATAATTCCAGCATCTAATGCAGAAGTAAGGCAGGGCCTGACACTGTTAGAGGTTTCCAGGAGGACCTTCAAACAAAACCATCTCAAAAGCCACCCCTTCCCCTCTGCCCCCAAAGAGATTTGGCAATTTACTCAATTCCATTATTAAATGAAATGTAGGGAAGAAAGGGGAGAAAAAGGAGTGGATTTACCAAAGCCAGGTTAAAATAGGCCAGGATCAGTCTGAGAGATCCACCTGGAGGAGTCTCGGAGCTCCCAGGGGTCTTGCTTCTCATATAATATAACTTATACACTGAGCACATTTTTTTAAATCGGTCCTTCATGGGCTTCTCTCGTATTTTTTGGCATGTTTGTAAACGTCACACACTTAGCCTTACCTAATACTTTAATCCACCTTTAATTTGACTCACTTAACAGACAACTGGTAAAACATAACAGGAAAAACCAAGTCATTTGCCAAACTGAAGACAACCCAAAATTAATATAGTTCTGGCCAAGTTTTCTTGTTTGTGAAGACTTCAAGCCTTGTACTTGTTCTCATTCTTAGAAAAATAGATCAGTGTGCTTTAGATGATTCTAATGATTCATGGACTCTAAACTGGTACATTTCCCTTGGTGAAATCAGAATTCAAACAGGGTTAAAAGGATCTATCTATCTATCTATCTATCTATCATCTATCTATCATCTATCTATCAATCAATCATCTATCTATCAATCTATTATCTATCTCTGTCTGTCTCTCTCTTTATCATAGTACTTACAGTCATTTTTGTTATCATTAGTATTAGGGGCCCCTTAGGGAGACTTGGGGATATGCTGGCAGTCCCCAAAATGACATTTTCTTGTGGGAAATGAGGATGTGAGAATAGAAGCCTCTGATTACCCTGCACATGTCCAGGGAAATTCCCTGAGTTTTCATCAGGACCCATGAAGGAATCACCAAGCTCTCTGGGTAGATTCTCATGTGGTTCTGAATGTTCCTGGGAAGCCTCTCAACCAACCACAGGACAATGGAGAGAGACAGCAATGCCACCAATATACCCAGGACAGGTTCACCCACCAGCCCCCAGCCACAGGGCAATGAAAAGAAACACCAGTACCATCAGTATACCCAGGACAGGTTCACCCACCAGCTGTACCATACAGTAAACCCAATTCGGATGCTTCTACTTCATGTTCTGATTTCCACAGGCAGGAGGGAAACACTACCACCCTACCTGTGCCAGATGTGTACGCTGCCACCAGATGTTCACTGAAGGGGAGGAGATGTATCTCACAGGTAAGCAAATCTGACCCTCTCTAAGGCATTCTGATAGGCTCACGGCTGGAAAAGAAATACGACCGCCTTCCAATTCAGTGTTATCTCTGCTGTTGACTTTTCCTCAAGGTTGCAATTAATTCTCTCCTCTCTGGGTAAATGAGGAAAGTTGCCGGCGTGGCTAATATGAAGTGACATGTAATCTGCCTTCCATCCCTGTGTGCCTCCACCGGCTGCTCCCCTGGCCTGCTTCCCTGGCAATACCAGGAGCAAATTCCTCTTGCTCCACCTGGGGGTGGGAGTTTGAGGTGTACATGGCCAAGGAGTTAGAGAACCTCTGGGGAATGCCCCGGGTTCTGAGTCTACACAGCTTCTACCTGCCCTGTTCCATCCCATTGCAACTCCCCACACCCCAGGACATCATAGCAGGCTGTTGCTTGGGGATCTTCAGGGTGAAAGACACAATGGCTTCCCTACTTCAGCCCTGTCCCTCCTGTCTTAGGATTCCTGTGCCTCCATCACTCAGTTGATCTCTAGAGTCCTCTTATTCCTCCGTCCTCTGTCCAGCCCTTGGTCCCAGTATGTCACAATGCTCTTGGCTTTGCTCTTCCTTCCAGGCCCCTCCCACTTCACTGTTGTGATTTCTAATCACTTCAGCTTCTCATCTGAGGCCTTCTCGACAAGGCATCAAACCTTGTTTCTAGACTTGAACAAACCCACCACCTAAGCTACCCGACCAACTTGACTTTAGCAATTACTTCTGGGGGCCTCTCATATATGAAAGGTCTGTCTCACCGCAACCCCACAGCCCAAGGCAGCAACAAGGTGTTTCTCAGCCATGCCAAATGATGTCAAGGAGAGGGCCCAGTGAGAGGTGTACCAAGGAAAAGTCCCTTACAGAAGGACCAAGAGCAGAGCACTCCTGGTAAACAGTTGATAACTGGTATGTTCTCTTTATAACACTGTCACCAAAGTACCCGGTAAGAACAACTTAAAGAGAAAAAAAAAAGATTTCTTTTTGCTCAGTTCAGTCCATCACAGTAAAGAAGAGTTCATGGCAGTTGACCTTGTGATATAGGCTTTTTTTTTTACCATAGCGGACAAGAAAGTAGGGTTTGGGCTATAACTTTCAAAGACCCACTTGTAGTGACCCACTTCTGCCAACTAAACCCCACTTCCTAAAGGTGTCACAGCCTCCCACAGCACCCAGCTGAGAAACAAGTAGACATTCCCAGTATGAGCCTATGATGGACATCTGAATTTCAAAAATGTAACAACTGATGCCTCCGTCTGATCAGGCTGCAAAGCAAACCAAGATAGACTGGTAGCTTGTAAATGATAGAAATATATTGTTCATAACTCTGGAGACCAGCAGGTCCATGATCAAGGTGACTGCAGATTTAGTGTCTGGTGATGGCCCACTTTTACACCAGTGCCACCCACTTGCTGTATCCTGACACGGTAGAAGGGGCAAGGTGGTCCCCTGAGGCCTATTTCATAAAGGTATTGATCTCAATCATGGAAAATCTGCTTCCATGGCCCAATCACTTCCCCAAAGTCCCACCTCCTAATATTGTTACGTGGAAGGAGTATAGTGGGGCCAATGACAGGGCTAAGAGACAGAAAGAAGCCCAACAACTCATAGACAAACCAGAGGGAACTAAGTACAAGCAAAGTACAAGAGACTATGGGGACTCAGAAAAGAGGTGGTTAAGGTATGAATGGTATTGAGAACATCAGGGTGTTGGCTGAGTCACTGTGATTAGCCTTGCTAAGAATGTTCTAGTAGCCTCTTAGAGAGGAGTAAGAGTCCTTCAATATTTCCCCAGAAGGTAGCCCTGAGTCTGTGGACCAGTTACAGGGAATGGGTCTTCTTAGGAATATTGTCCTCACCCCAGATTCCCACAGGCACAAAGTCCTTCAAGCTATACTTTGCCTTCTGTGTCTACAGCAGCTTCTGAACCTCTACACTGTTGATATCTGATGCTAGACAATTCTTTGGTTAAGGATTGTCTGGTACACTGCAGAATATTTAGTAGCATCCCTGGTCTACACCCACAAGGTGCCAGTAATATACCTTTTCTAAAACTGTCTCAGATTTTGCCTAATATCCTAGGGTACAGGAAACAGGACAAAGTCATTTTCAGCTGAGACCTGTTGCCCAGAGCTATTCAACAGACACCTGTGCCATCCACAGGATATGCTGGGCATGGGTTCCTGGGTGGAACTAAATGAAGAAACCATTCCAAACATTTTGAGACTCTGTAACTGATCCCTTAAGTGTAGTCATCATTCGGGTGTTGGAGGGAGAAGGGTGTATGTAAAGCCATAGCCCTCATTGTATAGATGAGGCAGGGGATACACCTAGAGAAATGCTTTGTGAACCGAAGGGTGTAGGGCAAAGAAGAACCTGGACTGGGATTCCCTCCAGGATCCCTCCACCTTCTGCCACAGGACTCAGACTATGGCTGATATTCAAGTGTGGTCCTTGTGGCTCCCCGTGGACACCAATGCCCTCCATTGATCCCGAGTGGTTCCTGCCTCAGGACCCTGTGTTACAAGTCTCAGCAAAGCAACCACCACTGGGGTGTGAAGTTGGCACTTGGTAACAAATCTACTGTGCAGTGTTCACCTTCTCAGCCTCCTGGTGTTGAGCTTGCCCTGACAACCACATTCTAGCTCCTGTACCACTGCAATCAATATCTTTACCATCCTGCTTAAATTTCAAATCCTGTCCTCCTGTGGCAGTTGGGCCTAGACTGCTTCAATTTCAGTCCTGGCACTATTACTTACTAAGGTGTGTGTGTGTGTGTGTGTGTGTGTGTGTGTGTGTGTGTGTGTGTGTGTGTGTGTTTTACTTTAGACAAACCTCTTAACTCTCTGGACCTTGATTATCTAACCTATATGACAAACTTTAAGCAGCCCCTGTAAGATTATACTGTAAGCCAAGTATAATTTACTACACTTGCAAGTATAGTAAATTCCTAACACAAGAAACCTGTCTTTGTTCATTTACCATCTATATCTATTGAGACTTAGCATGTGTCCAATAGTGTTCTAACAGCTGGAGAGGCAGACAGGAGAAGCGGAGGCAAAAAGCCCCTGCCCTCAGGGAGTTCCCAGCTGTGAGTTAGAAACTTTGCTCACCCAGCTTCACACAGATGCTGAAGGAGTTAAGTGATGGAGTTGAGCCAAGAGCTCTGTGACCGTGAGATAGACTGCACCATAGAACTTAAAGCAGAAATGCCTCTAGGAGGTGGTAGATATTCTTGGAGTGAAGAAGACCTGTCACCCTCTCATTAATTATCCCTGTTCCTACCCTCTGGCTCCTGGGAGAGTGGGAGTAATTGCAGAGTGTGAGAGGACCTGCCTCAGGGGGTTCTGAGTGATCTGGAATGAGGGGGCTTGGACCATGGGTGCGAGAGTCATAATGATTCTGGTTATGGGTGTCATGTGTGGGTGGCAGCCACCAGGAGTTTCAGTTACCACTGGGAGATGAGCCTAGAATACACTCAAAGAGTAGCAACAGCACCAAGACTCAAGAAATGGCAGTTCAGAAGTAAAATGAGCCAGCTAAGAGCTAGGAGTCCTGAGTTCAAGAGTCAGCACTTCCACTAATGGGGTGGGATCTTGAGCAGTGACTTTCTCCTCTGGGTCTCTTCCTTCCCTTGTCAAGTGAGGCTGGAATCAATCTCTCATCGAGCCACTCCAGTGACAGCCACAGTGCATCCAGGCTCTCTATTGCATGCCAAGTACTCTGTTTGGAGATGAGCAAGGTGGGCATGGTAGTTTGCCCTGGTAGAGTTTATTGTCAGAAAGGAGAGACTGGCATTAATCAAATAGAGGCAACAATATCAACAACACAGTGGGGGAAGTCCTCTGGGGACAATGGGGATGTGTCAGAAGCCCAAGAGATCAGGGGAGGCTCCTCTGAAGAAGGGACACTTGGAGCCAGGACCTCGGAGCCAGGACTCTGACCATGGTAGTGAGGTGGGGGAAGGGACAATGAGGAGTGGAGAAAAGGAAAGTTATGGAAGCAGGAGGATAGCAAGTGCAAAGTTCTCAGCTGGATGGAAGCATCACATTGCATGGTGGGGACACCGAGCCAATCCATACACAGTGCAGAGAGAGCAGGCATACCTCAGAAACAGTGGAGGACAGAGTGAATGTGAAAGTGCTGAGAGCCCTTAGGGCAGATGAGAGAGAGACACAGAGAGAGACACAGAGAGACAGAGAGATAGAGAGAGTCAGAGAGACAGAGAGTACTTATAGACCAAGTCCAGGGGAAGGGGTCTATAGCAGGACAGGCTGGTTCTGGCAGATGATCCCCAGAGAATCTTTGGCTCATTAGTTTGTGTTATAATTGCTGTGTGATGGTATTCTGATGGGCCCCACTTGGGAGATGTCTGATGTCTGTCTGGGGGATGTCTGGGGCCCCATGAGACTACAGCAAGTTTCCTTTTCTTTGCTTTAAGTTCTGTTGCACATCCCGTCTTTCATGTGCTTCTGTAAAGAGGCCAGACTTCTAATCTGCTTGTTATCCAAACCCTTCATTTGGGCTTCCCCAGGAAATTAGGTCACCGGTTTTAGTACAGTAGAATGAAGCTGAAATACCTCAGGTTCAGGGCAGAATTTACACTGAAACCATGAGGCCACAGTCACTGCAGAAGTGGGCATTTGTGCTGGGCTCTAAACGTGGTGTGTGTGTGTGTGTGTGTGTGTGTATGTGTGTGTATGTGTGTGTGTTCTCCTAAATATGCCTCCGTCAATGAAGGAGGGGGTGCTAGCTTCATCTTCTAGCTGCATCGGGTGGCCCCTCCCCTCCCCATTGCAAGGATCTGAGACAGTTAGCCCTGGAATGCATGAGGTCAGCTCTTAGCATTTGCATACTCAATGAATCCATTTTGAAATACAGGGACAGACCCTACACTGTTAATGGAAAGTACTGTATAACAAAGTATGAGGCCAGCCAGTGTTAAATCTGAGAAACACAGAGATCATCCTAAGTCTGCTCTCTGTTCCAACATCTGCCGCTCTTAAGGGTGGTACTGAGTCTTCAGTGCTCCGCCCCACAGACCTCTAGTTGATTCTCCTGTCTCCAACTATACTTAGGAGTGTTGAGATTGCAGGTGTGTGTCTACTGAGTGCATTCGACTTTTTTTTTTTTTTTTTTTTTTTAATGTGGATTCCAAGTAAGGAAGTCAGGCTGTTGAGTTTTTAAGCACTTTTACCTGCTACGCCATCTCACTGATTTTTGAGTCAGGGTCTCTCACAGGCCTGGGACTGGCCATGTATGGGAAAGTGACAGTCCACCAAGCTCCAGAGATCTGCCCTTTTCTGACTCTCCAGCACTGGAATTGCAAGTGTAAGCCACCATGCCTGGCTCTTTCACACAGGTTCTAGGGATCAAAGTCAGGTCTTCCTGTTTACACAGCAAGCACATTACCAACTAAGCCATCTCTCCAGACCCTCTATTATCAAACTCTTTATCAGGGGTTCATAATTGGCCTTGTGAATAGTGTGACTCTCCTGAAACCGCTTGCCAAATTCCACATATAGATGTTCCTCTAGAGAGAAGATCTGTGGCTTTCATCTGATCGTGAGCAGTGTGCGTGACCCAAAAAATAAAATGAAGA
Organism: Arvicanthis niloticus; assembly: GCF_011762505.2. Lineage (NCBI taxonomy): Eukaryota > Metazoa > Chordata > Mammalia > Rodentia > Muridae > Arvicanthis > Arvicanthis niloticus. The sequence goes on from NC_047671.1 coordinate 27,098,226, forward strand.
GCCTCAGTTTCTGCATTAATGCAAACCCCACAGATCCCGGGGGTTGCCTTTGAGAGTTATGCCAAGCCTTCTCTGTAGAGCTGAGGCTATTTCTGACCACATGCTTTTCAGTTCAGATGATACGGGGACCTGGTAGTGGGAGGCATGTCCTGGCACAGCTGGAGGTGCGACTGACATTTAGCAAAGACCTCCTTTTCCTAACAGGTCGCTCCGACAGGTGCATCAAGCCAGTAGAGGCCCCACTGAAGTCACGCAGTTGTCTCAGACTGTGGCATACCAACCCACATTCTTGCTCTTCAGATCTCCTCCAACCATACGTGCTGAGGCACTGTTGCCAAATGCATTGCTATCATTCCATATTTCAGGCTTACTACATTCAGTTGGGTCTCCCCAGTGACAGTTTAGGTTGTAGGAGTTCTGCTTCAAAACTTTAAAACTCCTGTTTCCCCAATCCTGCTATATAATTTTAGATTCTTCAAACATTATCTTATTCTTTGACTAAACTGCTGTCTCAAGTCTGCCTGTGCTAAGCACATTTCGTTTTAAATAGAGTACGTTTTAACTTTTGATGAGCTGCCTTCTTTTTTCTTTTCTTCAAGATTTTACGGGTTACCTAACATCTTGAATCACAGAAAGTATGACAGTGTTGGAGATCTAAAATCTGTTTCCAGCTTGTTCGGATCAGGTCACCACAAACTCAAAGTGATGTGGCCATTTTCTCATGGGTTACATGTCACGTCTATACTTCACAGCCAATTTGTTCATGTTGGTCAAAATTAGGTCCAGAGCAGCAATTTTCCTGGTTGCTTCCTGTATTTTCTCAGAAACAAAATTGCCTTCAGGCAAGTCAGGGACGTGTCAGGCTCTCGAGTCTGAGTTTCAGGAAAGGTTTTATTGCTCTGGACTTTTCAGGTGGCAGAAACTCAACGTCTGCCACTAGAGCAGAAGGGGAATGACTGATGGGATTGAGAAGCATCCAGAAGCAGCTTCGCTGAGTGGTCCTTGAGGATCCTCAGGCTGGTCTTTTCTCTGCTTCTCTTTGGGTGGCCTCATGTTCTTCTGCTCTGGGAGTCATGTGGTGGGAAAGAGAATATGGCCCTCCCTCAGTCAGCAGCTGTGTAGAGAGGTGTTCCCCTCTGAGCTCAGCAGAGGAGTCCCAGGGAGAGTCTGATGATCTCACTTGGGCAAATGCTGGGCCCAGGCACAGGTGGAAAGATAAAGGTGAACAAACAGCTAAGACATCCAAGCTCCCAGGACCTCAGCTTCAGCACCTCACAGGTTAGCTCTGATGATCAACGACAGGCTCAGTGCACAGCCAAGTACCACCAGCTCAGAGCTCCTGACAAAACCCTAGGGGTGCTTGTGCTCTAGGGTGCAACATAATCATCAGTGCTGGATTGTGTTGCTATTGCCACCACAACACTAAGAACACATTAAGGCCCCAAGGACATGACTGAGTCACCACACTTACTATCCGAGCATGAGTTTGAATCCCCAGCACCCATGTAAAAAGCCAGGCATGGATACATGTGCCTATAGTCCCAGCATAAGGGAGTGAAGACAGGCAGGTCCCTGGAGCTCACTGCCAACCTAGCTAAAATGGTAAGCATTTGGTTCACTTAGAGATGCTATCTGTCTCAAGAGAACAAGGCAGAGAAGATAGAGAAAAATATCCAATATCCTATTCTGTACTCTACATGCGCATACATAGGTATGCATGCCCACACACTTATATGCAGAAACACACACACACACTACATACAGACCTACCTCCCCCCCCCCCAAAAAAAAAAGGAAAAAAGAAGAGAGGAGAAGGCAGTAAGAACACTTAGGAGGCCGAGACAGGGGAATTATGGGTTCAAGTCCACCCTGGGCTACATAGCGAGATCTTGTCAGAGAAAGAGAGAGAGAGAGAGAGAGAGAGAGAGAGAGAGAGAGGAAGAAATTAAACAGGGCTTTGCATATTTGCTCAGTAAGTGTTAGCTGCCTTTATATTGTGATTATTAATTTTTACTTAGCTACTGCTATTGTCAAGGGACCCTTGAGTATGTAGCATGAGGTCAGGCCCAGGCACTCTCTAAATGTATGATAATAATACAGGGAGGGAAAGAAGGGCAGTAGTTCCCTGGGTAAGAGCTCACTGTGTGCAAGCATCTGAGTTTGAATCCCCAGCGTCCACATTAAAAGCTGGACATGGTTGGGGAACGGAACCCAAAAGCTTGCTGGCCAGCCAGCCCAGCTTACACAGGATGTTTCTCATTCAGTGAGAGACCTTGCCTTAAAGGAATAAGACAGAGTGATAAAGGAAGATACCTGACATCCTTGTCTGGACTCTGCATGTACCCAAGCATCCACCCACACTCACATGCGTGCCCTAGAGAGATGGCTTAATGGTTAAGAGCACTTGTTGCCCTTACAGAGAGAGGTTTTGATGCCCAGCTCCCACATGGAGGCTCACTACCACTGTAATTTCATTTTCAAGAGATCGTAGGCCCTCTTTTGGCCTTCACATAGACCATGCATACACACGGTACACATCCATACACGCAAGCAAGACACTCATACACATAAAAAAAATTTTAAAATAATAATGAATAATTTTTTTGCCCTGTCTCTACTTTGAACCCACATAATCCTCAAGGTCTCTTCTTCCTTCTCATGGCCTCTTCATAGCATCAATAAAGTAAGTCTCAGGAGAAATAAATAAATAATAATAATAATGGGAAATATGGATACCTATTGTTGGTATAGCCTAAGCTTTCAGATCATTTCCATCTCTGTCTACATCCCCTGGATTACTGGACCCTCAGTCCTGCTGTGTTCCTTGCCCCTTCCTGCTTGATGCTGTCCACAGTAACCGGGATTATGGTTACCAGATATTTCTCTCCCTCTACCTAACACCACTTCCTCATGCCAAGAGGGTGCAGTGGCAGCCACACCAGGCTTCTGGTCAGCAACTGCACCTGTAAAGCCAGCCATGTGTCTTTATGTCCCCTTTCACTTGCTGTGGGGAGACATGAATAAACATCTACTCACCCTAGATAAGAGAACTGGTAACAAACCAAAGTATGGATACCACAAAAGTATAACTTGGCGAACCAATGAGTTTTCTCTGGGTTACTCACAGTATCAGAGGCAACTCAAAGACAGCTCAAAGGCCACCCCAGCGTGGGTGACAACAGCTCACAAAAGCCCGCCCCAGCATGAGTAATGGCTCACAAGATTAAACCGCACAACCTACGGGCAGCTTATTGGGTTGAAGAGCGTCTTCCTGGTGACTCTGTTGGCCTGAGCCTTTTTCAGGCAGCTTGGCCTGTCTATGAGTCTTTCCACAGGCCTTACTGCTTCTATAAGCTTGAGGATGGAGAAACCTGTTAAATTTGACCAGTTTTAGGGACTTCCTGGTGCTGTTGAGGTGTTTACTTCCTGTTATTAAAGAGCTCCCCTCCAAAATGGAATGTTTTCATTATGCCCTGCAGCCCCTCAGCTGCTATGCCTGGCTCACTCAGGCCCTGCTCCTGGGAGTCAAAGAATAAGTCTCCTTCTCTAATCACATTATGAGTCTCTTCAGCTTACCCAAACTAGTTAGCCCCCAGCAGATTGAATTTTTGGATGGGAGCAAGGAGATAATATTAACAACAATAAAAATGTATACATAATGCCTACTATAACCAAATATCACTCCAATGTTCACTCAAGTGCTCCTCACGTGTGTGTGTATATGTGTGTGTGTGTGTGTGTGTGTGTGTGTGTGTGTGTGTTCATTAATCCTTACAACAAATCTACAAGGCAGGTATATCAATCCCTACTTTGCAGATGGGAATAGGGGCCACAAGAGGACTAAGTTGCTCTGGACAGTGCAGTCAGTGATGCAGTAAGCAGCAGCCTAGGATTCAAGTCTCATAGGATATCACATTAAATAATACATCAAGTGCCCGACACCAGGGGAAGACCCATGATACCCAAGTTGATGGCAGTGGTGATATTGTTATACACAGCAAAGTCACGGGAAGAGCTTGCTCAACCCTCTCAATGACAAGGGAGAGTGATGTGCCCTGTAGTCTGCAGAAGCAGTCCACTTCCTCTGGGGTTATGGGGTAGGGCATTCTTTTTTTTTCCTTGAGATTAAAAATTCACATTACATCAAATTAGCTTTCAGTCAGTCCATTCACAACGTTGTTCAACCATCATTTATGTGTATCTCTATCTCACCCCAAAAACATGTCATCCCCTTTAAGTAATTGTTGTCTGCTCTCTTGTACCTGCTATAAGCTTCTGGTATACACTAATGTGCTTTGTGTCCATAGACTTTGCTTTCTATGGTGTATGTCTGTCTTACTTAGGGTCTCTATTGCTGTGACAAAACACCATGACCAAAAAGCAAGTTGGGGAGGAAAGGGTTTATTCAGCTTATACTTCCACATTGCTGTTCATCACCAAAGGAAGTTAGGACTGGAACTCAGGACAGAAACTCAGTGAGGCAAGAGCTGATGTCAAGGCCACCAAGAGGTGCTGCTTACCGGCTTACTCCTCATGACTTGCTCAGCCTGCTTTCTTATAGAACCCAGGACCACCAGCACAGGAATAGAACCAACCACAATGGACTGAACCCTCACTCACTGAACACTAATTGAGAAAATGCCTTACAGCTGGATCACACAGAGGCATTTCCTCAAGTGATGACTAGCTTATATCAAGTTGACACAAACCCAGCCCCAACCACAACAAGGTCTGAATGTGGGTATGTGCCCACGTCTAAGAAGGCCAGAACATCTGATCCTCTGAAGCTGGAGTTACAGCTATGAGCTGCCTGGTGTGGGTTCTAGAAACCAAACTCAGGTCCTCTGAGAGAGCAGCAAATGCTCTTAACCACAGAGCCATCTCTCTGGTCCTGGATAGAGTTCTTAATGAAGCCACTCTAAGGTCATTGTTGGGTCATGTCACAGAGGCAATGCTGCTGCCACAGAGGCAGAATGCAGAGCAACCTCGCCCTGCTTATGGTCATGAGCCATCTGAAGAAGGAACCTGTTGAGGCAGAATCAGAAACTTGAAACTCAACCACCTTCACCACCAAGTGACAAGGGCTGTGTGTTAGGTACTGGGAGGATCGTGGCAACCCACGGTGTCTAAAAACATTCAGACTCAACAGTGTTTACACAGTGCTGACCCAGAACTTCCAGTCACCTTTGTATTTATAACCCTTCCCTGGACATTCTGTAAAACAACCACAGCAGATCCAGCTCTGGCATTTTAAAAGAGGCACTGGCAAATTGAATGGCAAGGCCCAACAGAGAGGTGGGTGGGATCCTTTAATCCTGTCAGCTCCAGACAATGCAGGTCTGGGCCATACTGTAACTAGTCTTGCTGGTTCTGGTGAACATCAAAGCCAACCTGAGGACTATGTTAGATTTAGGTCTGTGTCTCTAGTTAGCCGAGGACCCTCTAACCTTCACAATAGATTTCAACCACAGAGTATGGAGTCCTGGGTGACAGTCTCAGGAATAAAAGAGAATGACTTGTGGAACCAGGAGCTCAAACAAAACATGTCCCATTCTTGAATGATGTTAGATTCTGTCTTGGGCTGTTGGTTTCTCTCTCCCATAACATTCATTAACATTTTACTTGGAGTGCTGTATTGGTATTTAACCATCTGGTCCTCGTCTTTAAAACCAGTAAGTCACCTGGAGAGTTGCTGATTCTCACCCCTACCTTCAAGAAATTAGTGTCGGGCTCAGCACAGGGCCCTCAGAAGTCTGCCCAGCTTATCAGATATATGTTCCACATAGGTCACAGCTTGACCAACACCAGTCTACCAAATGCTCTCACATACACTCAGTCTACAATGGGAGCTGTCAAATGAGAGGTTAACTTGTTCTATTTGCCCAAATTCCCAAGATCAGCTTAGAAAATCCAACTGACCTAACATCAAATTTCTTGTTTCTTTTTTTTTTAAGCTTTATTATGACTGTCGTTGTTGTATTAATTTGTGAATATGTGTGTAGATGAGCCACAGTGCATTTGTAGTCAGAGGACAACTTGTGGGAGTTGGTTCTCTCCTACCATATAGGTCCTGGGGATCAGACTCAGGTCAGCAGGCTTGGTGGCAATTGCCTTTACAGGCTAAACCATCTTATTGGCCCATTGTTCTCTATTCATTCTCTCTGAATATTTATTGAGACTCTTTGGTCTCAATAGACACATAGATAAGGGATCTCTCTTCAGAGAATTTCCATTTCCTTTGGGAGTACTGGGCAGGTCAAATGTTTGTTATGTGTATATGGAAAGACCTATTAATTTTAAAACAAGATCTCCAAGGACTGGGATGGTTGTCCAAAATCCATCGGTGTTTGATTGACATGTGATGAGTCCCCTCCACAATACCGAGGCTGAGCTTTTTCCCGTCCTGTGTATATTTGAAAACGTGTAGAGGAAGGGGAATCTCATTATCAACTGAGCAAGAGCATTCAAGAAGTGAAAGTTAGTTTTCCTTCCCTGGAATGTTTGCCCTCAGTTCTCATTGCAAATCCTATAAAAGCACCTTCTCAGCATAGAAATGTACACAGCCTGTCTCAGCCTTCTATTCTACCTTTAGGGACCAATTTGGGTGTCCTCCTGTTCTGGTTACCATCTTCCTCTGGGCATCCTTCACATTATACTTGTAAAAAAAAAAAAAAAAAAAAAGAATAAGACGAACAAAGAAAGGAAGGGAGGAAGGACGGAAGGAAGGAAGGACGGACGGAAGGAAGGACGAACTAAAGGATCCACCCAGTCATTTACATGGGCCAGGATCTGTGTTGGGAATTTAAATGGGAGGAAAAAAATGGTTACCTTCTTCCCTGGGTTTCTTAGTTAGGGTTACTATTGCTATGGTGAAACACCATGACCAAAACCAACTTGGAGAGCAAAGGGTTTATTTCACTCACAGTTCCATATGACAGGTCATCATTGAAAGCAGTGAAGGCGGGAACTCAAGCAGAAGGAACCTGGAGGCAGGAACCAAAAGCTGATACAGAGGCAATGGAGGGATGCTGCTTACTGACTTATTTCACGTTCCTTGCTCAGCCTGCTCCCTAGGACCACCAACCCAAGGATAGAGCCACCCACAATGGGCTGAGCCCTTCCACGCCAATCACCAATCAAGAAAATGCCCTACAGGCTTGCCCATCATCTGATCCCATGGGAAGCATTCTCTTAATTAAAATTCTCTCTTCCCAGATGACTCCAGCCTGTGTCAAATTGACACAAAACTAGCCAGCATACTAGCTGTTTTCTTTTTGTTAGGGATCATGCTATTGATCTGGTGACCAAGGGCGTAAATGCTCAGGAGACCATAATTTCCTACAAGTCTTCATGGGAAAAAAAAACAAACAAAAACACTTTTTCTTGCCTTTATCTGAGTTTATCGATATATATATATATATATATATATATATATATATATATGTGTGTGTGTGTGTGTGTGTGTGTACATATATATATATGTGTGTGTGTGTGTGTGTGTGTGTGTGTGTGTGTGTGTGTGTATGTATTTATTTTTTTTCCTGGCAACTCCTGAATGACCTCTCCTTTTTCATTTCTAATTACATCTTCCTCCTGTGATTCTTCCTCTTATGATTCTTCCTCTCCTCTCTCAATTCCTTTATAGGCATGCTTTCTTGTATGCAGAGTATATGCAGAGTGAAGCGAATAGCCATTTGTGACTCGGTTTTAGTTCAGATCAGATATGTCGTGTCACAGGGTCAAAGCAAGAGAGACAGTTCCATCTGAACCCACACATGCTGCTCTCATTTCCCCCAGCCTGGACTTCTGCCCGCCTCACCTTTCCTTTTTGTCTTTCACTTCATTCCATGACGTCATCAGACCCCCATGTCCACCTCAAGCATTTCCTACAGTGACCTGGAACATATGTTTCCTGCCATAGCCAAAGCGGTAAACAACTCCTGGTGGACTCAGGAGCAACCCAGAGAGGAACCGGAAATGCTCCCTGTAATTTAAACTCCCCAAAGGGAAGATCACGACCCACAGCTTGCTTGATAGCAGACACACCCTGTGATCCCTGGCTCAAGCCTCAGACCCAGAGTCCCTCTACTGGGCTCTGATAACCACTGCATTTTTCCTGTTAGGCAGAAGCAAACTCCTCTTGAATAATTAAAAACATCCAAGAATACTAGCAGTTGAGTGGGGATTCTTATCCCATAAAAGACAAAGCCAGCCCTGAAATAAGAATTTTGGAAATGAAAATAACCTAAGACTATCCAGGTGTTGCCTTGATATCTACTCAGATGAAGAAATAAAGATGGGGCGGGGATCTACTAGGGGCTCCATATTTGGGGCTGATCCTCTTTCCTCTCCTTCGGGTCTTTGATCTCAACACCAAACCCCTGTGCCTTAACCAATATCGGGGTCCTAGGAGCTCCAGGCAACAACCATCATGGAAAGTATAACCTAGAAACAAAGTCAGACAAGCCAATACCATCTGCTGCTCAGGAATGGAGCCATTTGCTGGCCCCTATCCTTTTAGAGCTGGTTACCCAAGGGATGGCTCCAGAGGGATAACGCGTTCCTATTTTTTTCCCTTCTAATCCAGGACACCTGTCCCTTCTTTGGGGAATGTGTAATAGTGGAGGCTTCACAAGCATGTGACCAACCACCTGTTGTTCATGCCTTTCCAAATTGGCCTCCTGGGTTTGGAGCCAGCCAACTGGACCCCCACCCATTATAAAATGTGGGTATTAGCAACACTGGTGTACTAAATTTGAAGGGTCTGGAGTCTCTGGGGAATTATCGGGTCAAGACAATGCTCCTATACAGATTATACGCCATGACACCTTCGCCCCTTAAATGCAAATTCGTCCTAATTCTATCTGAAGTCTTAAGAGAAAAGAAAGCTGAGATAACCATGGTTTGTTTTTTCCTTTCACCCCCCACTGCCATTCATCCATTCAACAAATATTTATTGGCCACCTGCTGTGTGTCAGTCAGGGATAGTCCTCTGTTCATCTATTCGCCCTGCAAACCCATGGACTTGCACTAAAGGCAAACTCTGTGCAGATGCTGTGGGAGACAGATCCATGGGTAAAGCTCAATCCCTGCTTAGAAGGTGCTGTTAATGTACTTAGGGCGGCAAATTCGCAAGCTAATATGACTTAAGACTGTGTTGTGGAGAAACTTCAGAGAACTATGGAGCCCCAAGGAGGAAAAAGTCACCTCCAGCTGACAGGTAAGAGAGTTCACGAGAGGATGCCGTGTGAACTGTGAAGACGGAGTTAGGATTCAGACACCCTGAAAAGGAATAACAGATTGGCTTACCAGTGGTTTTCAGAGACAATGGGGAGCTAAGAAAACCAGGAGACAGAAGGGATTCTTCCCAACTGACGTGTGTGTAGGGCACACATGCTTGTCAAAGGAGAAAACTGAGGTAAGGTGGGGACTCTGGTCATTGGTAGCTTTGAGAGGTCTCAGTCTTTGTTATTTTCCTGGCTCCTTAGGTTCTGAGGTTTGGCACCCAATCTGCAAGCAGGCAGCCAGGGCAGAGAAGAAGCTCAAGGTAAGAGGCATGGTCGTCCACACCACGTTTTACCACAGGTTAGGAGAGATGTGTTTTAGTACAGAGCATACCAGCTCCCAGTGTATACATTGCTGTGTACTCTTTAATGGGAAGAGTAACTTCATGGGGGCTTGGGGTGAATTAAGATCCCATGTATGTATGAAAGAACCTTTAAGACAATAAAGGATTTTATCCATGGGAGATTTTTAAGTATGTCTAGGGAGGGTAAAATTATAACTGTACCAATGCCGGCCAAGATGGCAGCCAGTCTGAGTTATTATGCCATGGCTTTTCCCTAGCCTAAGGTCATTTGTTAATAATTGTATCGTTGTTATCATCTCAGTAGTTGACAGCTTACAGAGTGTCTTCCTAGCGCCTCTCTGGCTGGCTTCCTTTAACCTCCCGAGGCAGATGAGGCAAGAAATTGTATCTCTACCTTGCCTGTGAGAAAATCAAATCTGAAGAGAGTGATTTGACAGCAGCGATGCAGCCAGGCTGAAGCAGAGTGCTGTGTGGTCCCCAGGCACACAGCAGACCAGCTGAGGCCCTGGTACCTCGGAATTGCTGTGCTCTGACAGATGCCAGGAAGGCCTGTGAATCTGAAACCCTGGTACTAAAGGGAGGGGTTGGTCTCATCCAGGCTTATGCAGGGAGAGGTTGGTTGCAATGCCTCTTCAGGCTGCAGAGAGGCTCCTGAGATGTCCATTGGGGGGGGGAGAGAGACACGTGAGCTCACATGCCTTTGTTTGTTTATTTTTTCATTTTTTATTGGGCATTTTATATATTGACATTTCAAATGTTATCCCCTTTCCCAGTTTCCCCTCCACAAACCCTCATCCCCTCCCTCTTTCCCCTATAACATGCCTTTATATTCATCCCCCTGCTGTCGATTTGACCCCTTAAGGGTCTCTTATGTCACTTGCTAGAATCTTCTCAACTAAACATACCCATGCACAATTTCTGATTAGCTAATTAACCCTTCTCCCTAGCCACTTCATCCTTCCAATGTGAATTTGGTGAAAGAATCGGCCCTGTTGCTGTGTAATTTCCTTCTGTCCATGTGTGAATCCCCCACCCTGTTCTTCCTAAGGTCTGTAAAGCTTAAGAAGACCTAGCTGTCATTTTTCTCAGTCTCTTCTCTGGAGAATTTCCCAAATTTGAGTTCTCCTTTAAACCCCTGATGCTTCTCACAGTATCTGTGTGCCTCCTCTTCATGAGTTCCCATTCCCTTTTGTTTTTTCCTTGAAAGCAACCCCACTACTTTTCATTTAACTGAATTCATTTTAAAATAAAACTTGAGGTTCACATGTAGAACGGAGTAATGCTGGCTATAAACAAAATCAACCCAACGGTAATGGAGTAGTTATTAAAAATAAATCTTAAGAAATGCTAGCTAGTGCTGCTGACACACTCGTTAATTCAAAGAGGGAATTAAGTGCTGTTGGAACAGCTGTTGGAATGTGTTAGCACCAAATCAAAGTCCTCCTCCAGCTAATCAGGAGGCTTGAAATAAAGCACCCAACTCATCACTGTATGACGCAGTGCCATCGGATGTTCACTTTCCGAGATCCACCTCTAGTTCTCATTCATGGTTTGGTGAAAGCCATCCTTCAGTGCCACTCAGGGTGCTTTGAGATGGATGTGAGAGGACTGAGCAGTCCTGAGGCACGACCACCATTCCCTTTTGCACATCAGGAATCTGAGATCTCTAAACCCGCACGTCCTTCCTAGTGGTCCTTGAGCCAATCTTGACTGTCTCATCATCACACGCTGCCACACTCTGGGATGCACACTATTGGGGTGGGGGGTGGAGTGCTGGTAATCCATCATGGCCGACATACGGAGACAGGTGATTTAAGGTTTTCACTTAAGTTGATGTCAGTCTTCCAAGGGCTCACTGCAAAGAATCAGCCTATTGTGCAAGTAAGTGAGCTGTTTACCAAGCTACCAAGAAATGAATACTAAGCAGTTTTATTCATTTAAACTAAATATGTTATTGGCTGAGATAGCCCAAGTTGAAGTTTTAGGAACAATTTTCTATTTAAAATGCTGGCCACAGATAACTAGAAAATAAATTCATATTTTACCCAGCAGCCTGAAGTTCTGGACCTGCTGGATCTCATTCACACAGAGATATTGACTAAGGAGGCCTAGAATAGACAGGAGAGCAGTAGCCAGAATACTTTAACAATACTGCTAAAGTGCCTTCAAAGCTGCATCATGGACCTGCCTTCTCCCCACTGAGCCTGAACTTCCGATTCTAACCCCTCTGTCTTCATCTTTCCCACAGCATAGACGGACATCTGAAACTTCCATCTCACCCCCTGGATCCAGCATTGGGTCACCCAACCGAGTCATCTGTGTATGTATTGCTTCTTAACACTGGCGGGGCTTTGCTCAGCCCTGACCAAGCACCTGAAATGTGTTTAAGGTCATTTGACCCATGCCCACCTTATTCTGGCTGGCATACCAGATCTTGAGGATACAGAAGGGCATGGGGGAGGGCCTGGACCTTGTTCTTTAGTAAACCAAGAGCCACAGGGACAGTTTAGAGTTCAAGGAGCATGAGAAAGTGTAGTGATGAACGAAACCTTCCTGCATTCTAAAATCAACTCCAGCCGCCTCCTTTCCAATTCCTTAACTGAGACAAGACAACAGCTCCAGGGTCTGAACTGAGACCAGCTGAGACAACAGTGAGGGGGTCAGAGTGGCTGGGAGAGGTGGGATAGTGTTGGTATATAAGGAGTGGTAAGGGATAAAGAGGCAGGAAGGAGAAGATGCAACTAAAAACGAGTTACAAAGCTAAAGGAGACCTTTCTAAACATGCAGGAAGGCTAGAAACAAAGCAGACCCTTACATCTGTCTAGGCTTCCAACTTCAGAGCCATCCACGCACAGGCAGAAGAGATGAGAGTTAAGCTAGATGCCCTCAGGGGTCCCAGGTTACATAATGTATGCATTCATTCAGTGTATACTGAGATTCCTCTCTGGGGTAAATACTGTATTCTGTGTTGGGGAGACGGTGGCAGACAGATCTAGTACCCTCATAACACTGGACATCTCATGGTTAATCAGCTGTTAACTATGGCAAGTAGCAGAAGGAAAAGTCACCACACACCTTTACAATACTACCAAGGAAGGAAGAAGCTTGACCATCCAGAGCCAGCTGAGAAAGGGCATCCCAGAGGAAGAACTCCTGAATAACAGAAGGGATGGAAGCCAAGGGAGGCGGGTGGCAGATCTAGGGAGCAATGAGAGAAGCAGCATGTCTGACCACAGGCAAAGGAGCCAAGTCCAAGAATGTGGGGGTGTCGGACAACGAAGAACCCAGCCCCGAGGAGAAGACTCCGTGCATAGTCCTCAAATCTGCCAGGCCCAGGCGGGCTTTGACACCATGGCGAGATCATTCAGACTCACATCCAGTTTCTTCTTTGACCCTGGGTAGCACCCATCAATGGCACTATTTCCTGTCCTCTCTTCCCCTGGACAAGTGAAATAGGAGTAATTGCTGGAACTTCAATATCGGTCAATACTGCCATGGAGCTGTATCAGAAAACAAGTTACTTTTTCTTTTTTTTTTTTTTTTTTTTTTTTTTTTTTTGGTTTTTCGAGACAGGGTTTCTCTGTATAGCCCTGGCTGTCTTGGAACTCACTCTGTAGACCAGGCTGGCCTCAAACTCAGAAATCTGCCTGCCTCTGCCTCCCAAGTGCTGGGATTAAAGGCATGTGCCACCACTGCCTGGCTACTTTTTTTTTTTTTAATGGGCCTGAGATTAACTTTGTGCCAGGTGCCTGTTGAGCCAGTAAGCTACTGAGCTACATCCCCAGAACAAGACAAGTTACTGTCATCACAGGCTGTTCTCATTACAGATTCCCATCCAGAACATGAGAGAAAATAGGCCCCTCCCTGGCTTGCAGAACGGCACCAGTTACAGGGAAATCACTGAGCTTCGTCTGGGGACCCATACCATAAGAAAGTTATTGGCAAGCATAAGCTAGTCCCCAGAAGGGAGTTATCAGGGTGGCTGCAACTAGGGATACTGTCCTGTTGTGGGGTTGGCAGCAGTCAGCATCCAGGAATGGAGTTCAGAGTGCCGTCTGGGACACCAGTTAAGGTGTCTGTTTCCACGTCTAGAAGATAATATCAATTCTTCCTTCAGAGAGCTATGGTGGCCTTTGGAGGAGACCATTCTGGTAAAGCCTGGAGCCTCACAATGTTGTTCAATAGATGGCCTCTGGGAGCATGGTTATTCTGACATCTACCGCTCTTCCCTTCGTGGCTAATAGTTGTTCTTAGTAGAAACTGGAGAAGCTTGAGCCCCTTGCTTCTGTTCCTTCTCTCTTTCCCCCTTTTCCCTCTTATCTTTCTTCTTCTCTCCTGTCCATTTCCCTCTTCCCCAGGCTAAAGTGGATAATGAGATCCTTAATTACAAAGACCTGGCAGCTCTCCCCAAGGTTAAGTCCATCTACGAGGTGCAACGCCCCGACCTCATTTCCTACGAACCTCATTCCAGATACACCTCCGACGAGATGCTGGAGAGATGCGGTTATGGAGAGGTATCGAGTCTTGCCCTCTCTGGGACTCTTGAAAGAGACAAGGTCCTACCAGAGTCCCCAGACAACTTCATTATAGACAGCCTGTCCACCACAGTATCGGCCCCTAGTCCTGTCTAACCTGGAATTTATAGCCAAGTTTAAAAAACCAAGAACTTTCATCCAAAAATCTGGCTTTAGCTAAAGCATTAAAAGTGTATGTCCATTTTCTAGAGGTAAGTGGCAGGATGCCCTGTGGACAGGACTAGGCTCTCCATCCTTCCCAGTCCTCACCACACTTACTGAGCCAGCCCACAAGCTGAGAGCCTAGAACTATGCATTACTCAAGCTGCTGCTTTTCTTACAGTAGAGAAATCTTGCTGGTACTCAAGCCCATGTCTCTGATACCATACCAGGTTCAAAAGGCAACCAAATTCCTAACCCCTGGTTAGGCATGTTCTCTCCATATTAAACCTTACTTAAAACCTCCTGCTCAGAACAGGACACACCTTTGTGAAAATACAGCATTGGGTGGACTTAAAAACTATTCAATGGCTACTAGAAAAAGTGAGGGTTCTCTGGAGAAAGCAGGATAGCTATCACAGAATAGTTCCTGACCAGTCATGTTCAAGAGATTTCTCACCCATACTAGGCCCTAGAACTATAACAATGGATCTTGGCCTGGGGAACAGGCCTCCAGATAACTGTTTCAACTCCACCACTCATTGGCTTGTATTCTTGGGCAGCAACAACACTACCAACAGGGGTTCTGTTCCATCTGGTCAAAGAGTCCACTTCTGAGAGTCTCTGAGTTCTAGCTTCTAAAATGGGCCTGGAAAAGAGGATCAAGTATTTGTAGACTCCAATTCTGAATCTCGAGACCAGAGCCCTTGGGTCAGGCCAAGTCCCAGATGGTTTGGGTTCACTCACAGAGAGTCAGTCATTCAGAAATGTAAATTAGCTGTTGGCATGTAAATGTTAGATTTCACGTAAGAATCTACATTTCTTACTTGTCTTAGACATTAAGAGTCTGGTCAGTGTTGGGTGCGTGTTCCAGCAGGACCCTGGTCACAGCTGAAGTCAGCAGCCTGGCTGAGCAGGCCGAGTCCACAGCTTGATCTGCTCCTCACCATGCCAGCCTTCCAATTTACAGCAGTGCTCCTTGCTTAGCCATAAATTTGGATACTGTTCCCCTGGGCTTTGTCTTCATGAACCACAAAGGAGGTGTGAGCCAGGAGAGAGACAGGGGAGGGCTGAGAAAGTAGCTCTGAGCTCACAAGACTAGCTATTTCCTGAGAACCCTAGCCTGGCCCTGAGCCCTCATATTAGAAAGCGGAGTCATGGTCACAGTGTTTCCTACCACTTTCCAAAGGTCCTGATATTCTAGAATTTGAAATGAAATGTTGTCTGGATAGGGTCCCCTCCAGATGAGCAGCTGCAGGCCCTCTCCTGACCATCATTTAACCATCTTACAATGTAACCATGTTCTCTCCCTTCTCTTGCCTCTCTCTCCCTTTGCTCCCTCCATGGCTGCCTTCAAATTCTTCACTTCTAAAGTCACTGGGAACATTATCTCCTTACTCCCAGGTAATTAATCTGATATGTATCTGAATATATATATATATATATATATATATATATATATGCATACACATACATATATACACATATACATATATACACACACACACACACACATATATATATATATATATACATACACACACACACAGTGGTGTTCAGGCTCCCTGGTCACAACTCCCCTGCACCACAGGACCTGATCCCAACCCAAAATGTTTTTCCCAACCAAGCAATGGCATGAAGGATGGAAATGGATGGAAAGAACCCCAGACTCGTGTGTGCCTCTCGAATCCCTAATCGGAATCAAGGAACTGCCTGTGTGGGTTCTAGCCAGGGCCTGTGAGTGGCGAATGAGGCCTAAGAATTCGCTCCCATCCTCCTCAGGTTGTGTGTGTGTGACTCAAGCCCAAATCCCTAGAATTTCAGACTCCACAGCACCTGACTGCAAACACACAAACAAAATCTTATACCATGGGTCTTGTTCATAGTCCTGCCTCCTCCCCCAGGACATCTATGAGAACCTGGATCTCCGGCAAAGACGGGCCTCCAGCCCTGGATACATCGATTCTCCCACCTACAGTCGGCAAGGCATGTCTCCCACCTTCTCCCGCTCACCTCATCATTACTACCGCTCAGGTAAGGCAAGGGAAGCCCCAAAGAGAGGAGCCAGGATAATGTGGTCACTTAGTATCCGTGGGCTACAAGGACAATAGACACTTTCCAAAGCCTATGGCCACTCAGGTGACTAGTGGGCCTGACTGAATCCCTATGATGGGTATGTGACACTAAGAAGAACAAGAATGTGGGTTGAGAACTTCCAGGAGAGGACGTGTCAGGCAGCCCAGGGACCCTGGTTAGAGGAAGAGTCCTCTCTCGTCCTTCAGCCTGTGCATACACAGGAAGAAACATATAGCATCATGGCTGGAGTCGGGTCTTTACCTGAGGGCACCAGCCCCACTCAGCCAGTTAAAGTATGTATAAGTCACCCTGCAGTAAGGGGAGGAGCAAGTGTTTAACTAGAGAAAGGGGAAACAGAGGGAGGAACCTAAGCAGGGTGGGGTGGGAGGATAAGCAAGTAGATATCGTCTTGGCAGAATCAGACTTGGGGGGGGGGGGTGTCAAATGAGGTGAAAGGTCAAGCTTGTTTCAGCTGACATGGTGCATGAAAACACAAGCTGCTTCCACTCTGGAGCTGAGCACACTGGGGCACCCAGCCCAGCCCGGCCCACCCCTGCTGCCAACGCCACCACCACCTTGCTGCTTCCTCCAGTGCTCCCAGTGTCTAATGCCTGTTTTCTCTATGCTTCTGTTCTCTCTGGGGATCACTGCCTGCATGCTCCAGGGCCTGAGAGCGGCCGGAGCTCTCCATTCCATAGCCAGTTAGATGTGAGGTCCTCCACTCCAACCTCTTACCAGGCTCCCAAGCATTTTCACATCCCAGGTAGGCGCTGCCAGCCCACCATTCCCGGCATGAGTGCATGCTCCATGGGGGGTGACAGATGCCTGAGCCACTTGCTTGATGCTACACAGGCATTGAAGAGAAGTCTGCTCCTGGGGGAACCTTCCTAACCAATCACCCACACCTTCCAGCCCCAACATATCTATGGGCTTTGGTCTACTTTCTCCATACAACCAATCTTGATCATGACCATCAGGAAGGGCTACGGAAGAAAGGGCTCAAGGACTCACATGAAATGCCCAAGTATTGGCCCTTTATATCACTGATGGACAGAGTAAAGGCAAGCTGGTGAAGGGTGCTTGCCTTGGATATTTTGGCTTGAACCCTGACCTCACTGTTTGTAAGCTGATGATCTGGGGCCTATCTCTTGTCTTCTCTGGGTAGGCAGGTAGTATCCTGGACCCTGAGACTGCAGTTGGGCTTGCACCAGCCCAGATCTCACCTTTATAATGAGCATAGTTAAATGTGTGCAGAGCGCCATCCACCCAGTTAGTTCAGCTGTTAGTGTGATACTCGAGATGGATGTGTAGATAGCGGTGATGAATGAATAATAATAAAAAAAAAACTGTAGAAATGAAAGGGTAGTAGAAGGTGATAATAGCTACTATAAACAGAAAAGGCAAAAAGCCAGAGCGCTGTGGAGGAATGGCTAAAGGGAGGTTGTGTTGGTGAGGTGGACAGGAAAAGACTCTTGGAGGAGGGGGGCACCAAAGTTAGTGCTGTGATGGCCCCACAGCCAAGCGCTGGGAGCAGCAGAAAGAAAGTCAGCGGACCTAGCAGAGGTGAGAGGAAGGCAGAGGATGCAATGGCCCGGTAGGAAATCCCACCATGGTTGTTCACGTTTGCTTTCTATTGCTGTCATAATAAATAAATAAATAAATAAATAAATAAATAAATAAATAAAAGACCAAAAGCAAGTAGCAAGAGAAAAGGCTTTGCTTCACTTACAGGTTATATAGTCAGTCATTGGGGAAAACCAAGACAGGAATGCAAGGCAGAAACCTAGAGGCAGGAACTGAAGCAGAGACTGTGGAGGAGTGCTGCTTACTAGCCTGCTCTCATTGCTTACCTAGCTTACTTTATTTATATATGCATGCATACATGCATACATACATACATGCATACATACATACATGCATACATACATGCATGCATGCATTCATACATACATACATTCATACATGCATACATACATGCATGCATGCATTCATACATACATACATTCATACATGCATTCATACATACATACATGCATACATGCATTCATACATACATACATGCATGCATGCATTCATACATACATACGTACATACCACAGTACCACTTGCCCAGTAATTGCACTGCCTACAATGGACTAGGTCCTCCAACATCAATCATTAATCAAGAAAAGGCCCCCACATGGAGTCAGTGTCTCAACTGAGGATTCCTCTTCCCAGAGAATGCTGTCTTCCATCAAGTTGACAAAAAAAAAAAAAACAAACCAAAAAAAAACAAACCACCAGTAACCAACATTATGGGGTCTTCTCAGACCCAGGTCTAGACCGTTTTCCAGCTGTGCAACCCCCACTCACTTGCCCCCTTGATTGTTGATCCTATTCTTTCCATTCCCTGCACTGGTCCCAAAGGCCCCTTGAGGGGCCCAGCATGTCTCTGAGGGAGGCTAATGTAGGCAAGGCTGAAACCCTGCAGCTTCCAGAGGACTTTTGCATGGAGTGAGTCAAGGCAGAAGCGGTGAAACACTTTTGGCACCAGGCCTGCTTAGCATGCCCTCGCATGCCCACCATTTAGTCCACCTCCCCTTCCCTGGTACCATTTGTATGCATCTGGCCTCTTCCCTGCTTTACCTGGAACCTGTCAGGGTGCGAGCAAAGGAAGAGACTAGGAAGCCTGGCAGGGGGAAGATGGTAGCCCCTTGGAAAAAGTTGCTGACTGGCTCTCTCTTCTCAGATCAACTGACCAAGTGCTGTCTCCTCCCCTGTTTCTCTCTCTCCTCCCCACTGTCCCTTCCTGGTCTCTGGCAGCTGGAGAAAGTAACATCTACCGAAAACCCCCGATCTACAAACGGCATGGTATGGTCAGAGGCAGAGAGAGCTTGGCCAAACAAGGAGGGGGGGTGATACTAACAATACAGATGGTTTCCAGGAACGAGACGGTGCAAGGCCACACCATCGTCTTTCTTGCTACCCTTTCCCCCAAGCACTCAGGGTGACTTTGGGTGTTGATGTCATTTCAAAAGAGAAAAAAAAAAATTATTCACGTCCCCGAAATCCTTTTCTACCACCTCCCCAACCTTGGCTGCTCTTGGCTGCTCTAGATACCATGATCAGAGCAATCCTGGGAAATGCCTGAACTCCTATGAGAACTGCACTCAGAATGTTGGTTATTCAGGCTGCTCGATAGGATTGTGTGAGATGCATAGATCCCTGTACTGCATCCGTGGCCTCTGCTTTAAGGTTTTTCTCCTGCTTTTCTGAGTGCAGATGGAAGCTCATAGATGAGAAAAAAAAGCAGGAAACTATTTTCTCCTTTTGCATTGAGTTTCCCTGGTGCTGGAGATCAAACCTGGGGGCCTTGTGCATGCTAGATAAACACCTTCCTTTTCTGGCCCCTCATTAATTCATTTATTTGGGTTTTTTTTTTTTTAATGGTCTATGGAATGTCAGTTCCTTAGAAACTAATTTTAAAAGGGCAGATTCACTGGCTTCCTCCATGACCCAGACCCCTTAAAATTAGAAATGCTGAGTTCACAGCTTAGAAATCTCTTGGCTGCTTTACCCATGATTTCTACCTACACTCTAGTACCAAAGTCATCCATGCTGGGACCTCCTGCTCCTTAATACAAAGCGCTTATTAAGCCCCAGGCAAATAAGCATACTTTTCCCTTCCATGAGGCAGACAGCAGCTGCTACCCTGGCTGCCTTCAGTTGCTCACTGTTCTGGTTAGGAAAACACATGCTTGGATTCGAGCTTGGAGATGTTAGAAGTAACCCTGTACTGTGGACCCAGCTAATCAGATAGTGGAGCAGGCGGGACAAGTATAAAAACTGGCTCTGGGCACTGAAGACCTGAATATTTTTTTAGGGTTGGGGGTGCAACAGCTCTTGCTAAGAGAGGCAATCGAATCTCTGTGAGTTCAAGGCTAGCCTGGTCTACAGAACAAGCTCCAGGGCAGCCAAGGCTACACAGAGAAAGAAGAAAGAGAAGATGGGGGGGGGGTGGGAACCTTGCCTTAAACTCACTGTACAGTCCCAGGTTGGCCTTGAACTCCTGGTTGTTCTCTATAAGCCTCTCTCAACTGTTGGGATTACAGATCTGCACCACCATGCCAGCTAAGATCCCGCATTTAAACAGACGTCTTCAGTTTTCAGAGCCGGTGGAGCCGGGGACCTACAGTGAGCTGTAAGCCCGTTGTATTTGTGCAGGTGGCCAGGAAAAAAGCTACTGCCCCTCACAAAGATAGTTTGCCTTTACAAACAGAAAAGATTCTCACGTTTCTTAGGACTCAGTAGGTTTTCTGAGAAGGTTCCAGGAGATAGCACCAAAGCAGGCTCAGGGGGAGCCCAGGATGCAGTCTGGTGGCAGCATCATAGGAAGAGGCAAAATGTCGTCAGCCAAGAGAAATCATGCAGGGCTCAAGTCAAGGGAGCAAGGGAGCGATGCACAGCCCTGGGCTGAATGAAAGCCCGCTGATGCCAGGACCCGCTGTTCTGGTCCTTGGAACAGATCTTGTCCCTAACAGCCTCCCTGTAACTCCCCCTCAGAGGGGTTGACAAGCCATGCTGACTTCTCCCTGCTGTCTGCCCTGTCAGCCTGTCACCTGTCTATGTCCCCTGTAAAGTCACTGTCCTATAAACATGTTTGTCTGCAGCAGTAAGTATTTTGGTCACCTGTGTTGTAGGATTACTTCAGGTGGGGGCACGAAGCCAGGTAGAACCTGAGCTAACACACAATCCTAATACTTAACCATGAGGTAACCGAGGCAGGAAAGGCCAGGATTTGCTCGGGACTGAGCTCAAATCGAGAGGCAGAGCTGAGACCAGAGCTCCCTGTTCCTCACTCCCTGTTCAGGGCCTCTTCCTTCAAGACACCCAGCCTCCTCAAATAGGACATGGAGACAGCTGACCTAACTCAGCAAGCACCTTGGCGCTGTTTAACAATTCCTTCCTCAATGTGGTTCAAAGCCATGACAAAGCAGGCTTCAAAGATGTCAGGAAGGAAAGGGCTAGATTCATTCAGAAACTTCAGGGGGTTTGTTTTGTTTTGTTTTGTTTTGTTTTGTTTTG
The DNA here is from genome assembly GCF_011762505.2 of Arvicanthis niloticus. NCBI lineage: Eukaryota > Metazoa > Chordata > Mammalia > Rodentia > Muridae > Arvicanthis > Arvicanthis niloticus. The sequence goes on from NC_047671.1 coordinate 27,119,628, forward strand.
TTTTGTTTGAGGATATTGTTTTAATATATACCATTACATTCCATAGATTGTGCTGGAAGAAGCCCAAGTCTAGTTAATCCGATTAACAAACCAACTGGGTGGTCTTAATCAAGCCCTTTCCCTTCTCTTCCCTCAAATGTAAAATGGGGGGGTGGGGGGAGGTTCACCCCGGGCTTCTCCAGCTCCTCCGTCACTCCCCAGGCTCTCCCACCAGAGACCTCTAACCTTAAGTAGCCTTGCCTCCCAGAACTGGAACATGACAGAGGCAGACAGTACATGTTCAGCATGTTCCAAGCTGAGACACTCTGTCTTCTTAAAGTGCTGTCCTTGGGTCCTTCGCAGGTGATTTGTCCACAGCAACCAAGAGCAAAACAAGTGAAGACATCAGCCAGGCCTCCAAGTACAGTCCAGCCTACTCGCCAGACCCCTACTATGCTTCAGAGTCCGAGTATTGGACCTACCACGGGTCCCCCAAAGGTAGTATCACCATAGGGCCAAAGGGCAGAGCCCTACCATCCGTATCAGTGACAGTCACCTACTCCTCCACACAATCATTTCATTGAGAATGCTGGGAGAAGATATAACTGAGATTCTTGCTGCTTCCACAGCAGGTGTCAGATGCCAGCCCCAGATCCTAGGGATATAGTGGGGAGCAAAAATGCCAGGTTCCTGCTCTTGGGAAGGAGACCTAGGGTCTAAAGATGGAAGGTATAAATCCTCTAGATACCATGACACCCCAACACACAGCCCAGGCTGTTTCTTTCTTTCATGAAGAGGAGTTTCCACCAATATCTACTTTGATTCAACACTGGACTTCACTAATGGAATCTCCTTTCTAAACAAAGCTTTACAGAAGCTCAGGGGGGACTTCATTACCGTCTAAGAAACTCCAGTTCAGAGAAAGAGTATGACACAGAAGCAACCATAAGCAAATGAGACGCTGCAACAGCAGCAGTGAGGAGCCCACCAGAAACTGGGGGATGGAGGGAGGGAGCCAGAGGGCTGAGCAGAAAGCACAAACTGGCTGGAGTTAATCTCCCCTGTCCTTTGACAGTGCCCCGAGCCAGAAGGTTCTCGTCGGGAGGAGAGGAAGAGGATTTCGACCGCAGTATGCACAAGGTGAGCCAACAACATCATGGAATAAAATACCTGGGTTCTTCTTTTCATCTGTAAGTGACAGAAGCCAAATTCAAACTCACCCTAGAAGAAATGCATAGTTGGTTGTACCTAACTGAAGAATCTGATAGCATGATTTGCTTCAGTTATGACTACACTCCAGCTGCTTAAGAAGAAAGTACTCTTAGACAGATCAAAAATCTCCCTCGATGTGTGGTGTTTGCCTCTGCGTTGGCTTCATGTTCAAAATGGTTGTTTGTGTGTGGGGGAAGCATATGCCAGTATCCTTCACGGCTAGTGGGAATGCAAAGTGGCCTAGCCACTGTAGAAAACAGATTAACAGTTTGTCAAAAAGTTAAACATAAAATCACTATAGGATCCATGCAGCAATCCTACTTAGATAGATAGGTGGATGGATGGATAGATAGGTAGATAGATAGATAGATAGATAGATAGATAGATAGATAGATAGATATGAAAACAAGCATCCAAGCAAATATATGTTCATATCAGTGTTTATCACAATAGCCCAAGGTGGGGAACCCAAATATCCACTAGTTTCCAAACAGATGCACACAGTGTGGTATAGCCATACAGTCTACTATTAATTACCTGTAATTATTAACTGTATTACTATTAATACCGTTTACTATTAATTAAAGGAAAAGGGAGGATGAAAGAAAATTCTCAGCTGCCAAAGTTTATCATGATGACCTGAGTTCAGATCCCCGGCACTCATGTAAAAACCTTGCATAGCAGTGCACATTTATAGCCCCAGTGCTGGTGACAGAGGGGACAGAAACAGTGGGCTCCTGGAGTTCTCTGGCCATCCAGTCGAGCTGAATCAGTACATTTCAGTGAAAGACCCTGTCTCAAGAAATAAAATTAAGTAAGGTAGAAAATGACTGAGGAAGCATATTAGTCAGGGTTTTACTGCTGTGAACAGACACCATGACCAAGGCAACTCTTATAAATACAACATTTAATTGGGCCTGGCTTACAGGTTCAGAGGTTCAGTCCATTATCATTAAGGCAGGAGCACGGCAGCATCCAGGCAGGCATGGTGCAGGAGGAGCTCAGAGTTCTACATCTTCATCTGAAGGCTGCTAGCAAAATACTGGCTTCCAGGCAGCTCAGATGAGGGTCTCATAGCCCACACCCACAGTGACACACCTACCAACAAGGCCACACCTCCAAGTAGTGCCACTCCATGGGCCAAGCATATACAAATCATCATAGGAAGAAACCCAATGTTGGCTTCTGACCTCTACACATGCACGTGTGCATGCACATACACAGGCACTTGTGTGCGCACGTATGTGAACATGTATACACATACACAAATGAAGTGCCAGTAAACCCCTCCAGATGAGTGAGCCTTGAAAGCATAAGAGAAAGCCTAAAAGCCCACATACATTTGTTTGAATGATATGGAGGTGGATTTTACACAGCATTATAGATTTGCTAAATATCATTGATATTGTTCACACTGGGTTCAAACAGCTACAGTCTGAAAAATATGTTGTTAAAAAATTATGTCTGTGCTGCTTCTCTTATCATCACTCCCCCAACAAGAAAGCATAAGAACTGTCGCATGGTGTCTCCCTTGTGCTAGTAAGTTCATGAGAGGTGACCCGAGTTTCAGCATGCAGGAAGAGACGCTTAGGCTATATGCAAATACCACACCACCACTATCTATAAGAGATAGCCTAAGTGTATGAGGATCTTCATAGCCCTGAAGTTGGGGAGAGTTCCTAAAACAGTAGCCCTGTAGCTACTGAGTGATGGCTGGGCTTCAGAATCATTCATTTTCAGATTATATGACTTTTCATTTCAAGTAAAATAGGGAGATGGGTGCCCATCATTGAACTAGTGACTATAGGCAGGACAATATGATCCTGTCACTAGTTAGACCTTTTGGGGAACCCACCTCCAGAGCTTCACCCGACCCTCAGGACTACTTGGGAAACAGAGATGGACTTACAGAGGAAAACATAACCATTGCAGAGAGAGAGAGAGAGAGAGAGAGAGAGAGCGAGCTTGGGAAGGGTCAGCAGAGTCTCCTATCAGGTCCCATGACTCGGTCATGCCTGATCCCGCCCCATTGCCTCCTCCTGACTTCATGCCCCTCACCTACAGCTCCAGAGTGGAATTGGCCGGCTGATTTTGAAGGAAGAGATGAAGGCACGGTCAAGCTCCTATGCAGATCCTTGGACCCCTCCACGGAGCTCCACCAGCAGTCGGGAGGCCCTGCATACCTCCGGCTATGAGATGTCCTTCAATGGATGTAAGCACTGTTCTGTTCTGGGTCTCTTGGCTGCTGGCTTTGTGCCAGACCCCTATGAGGCACAGAAGCCCAAGATCACTGAATTCATAGTAATGGATCTCTCTATTGGGCCTCTTGCTAGAATTGTGTTGGAACACAGCCAACACCCAGATTCGATCCTTTGAGCTAATGAAGGGATCAGAAGAGGCTGGCCCTGAAGGTAGCCCCAGGCGCTCTCACTTTCTTGACTCTCTGGTCATCCTTCTGGGTCTCTCCTGGGTGTGGACCACAGACTGGGACACCAAATGAAACTATGTTCTACTAAGTAGTCACACCACCTCTTGGGAGAAGTCTGAAGCCATGACTTGTAATTGAGTTAATTATATATAAAAAACTGACATATGAATGACTTAAAAATACAGGGCCCCTTTTCTGAGGTGCTGAGTCTCCCATCACTTAGAAGTAAACAAGTAGAGACTTTGTTTCAAGCACCCCAACTTGAAACTCTCACAGAGCTCCTTACTGTTCCTGGAGAGGCACACCTGCTCCATCTCCTTCCTTCTCTCACCTCAATGGAGTCCGGTCCTGCTAGGAAGTTGTATCTCCAGACACTGCTTTCTGGGAGAGAGAAGGCATCGTTGGTTATAGTTCTATGCTCCAGACCTTTGCAGGTATCACTATTGGTCCTTACAATCTACATAGTGCAGAAAAGTTATCATCACTCATTTCACAGATGAGAGAAGTAACATTAAGCCACTTGCCCATGGCCAGAAAGCCAGTAAGTGACTAAGCTAGGGTCAGAACTAAGTTGGAGGGAACCTAAGGCCATGAACTTGCTCCTCTTCACCTTGCTAACCCTTGATTTGGGTGAGACTGAAGATGGAGAGGGGTGGTGATAAGGTCAGTGTTGTGTATGGGTTAAGGACTGTGCTAAATATCTTTCTTTAAGATTTAGCCTGCTCACACATAGGCACACACACAAACACACACACACACAAACACACACACACACACAGAGAGAGAGAGAGAGAGAGAGAGAGAGAGAGAGAGAGAGAGAGAGAGACATGAGGGCAAGTGATCAAGAGCAATGCAAGAGCAGAGGCATTGGATCTCTTGGATCTCAAATTACTTATGAGGACCCCATTGTGGGTGCTGTGAACTGAACTTGGGTCCTCTGCAATAGCAGTACATACTTTTAACCACTGAGCCATCTTTCCCTCCACTGTGCTAAGTATCTTACTGTATTGTGTCATGCTGTCTTAGTTATGGTAACTATTGCTGAAACACCATGACCAAAGGCAAGTTGGGGAGAAAGGTGTTTATTTGGCTTACACTTCTATATCATAATCCATCACTGAAGGAAGTCAGAACAGGCACTCGGGCAGGGGAGGAGCCTGGAGGCAAGAGCTGATGCAAACACCATGGAGAGGTGCTGCTTAATGGCTTTCTGTCCATGGCTTTCTTATAGACCCAGAACCACCAACCCAGGGATGACACCACTCACAGGGAGTTGGACCCTCCCCTATCAATCACTAATAAGAAAATGCCTTAGAGCAGTGGTTCTCAACCTTCCTAATGCTTCAACCCTTTAATACAGTTCCTCGTGTTATGGTGACCCCAACCATCAAATTATTTTTGTTAATACTTTATAACTGTAATTTTGCAACTGTTATGATTTGTGATGTAAATATCTGATGTGTAGGATATCTGATTATGCAACCCCTGTGAAAGGGTTGTTCTACTTCCCCGAAGGGATCTCAACCCACAGGTTGAGAAACACTGCCCGATAGGTTTGCCTATGGCCCATTCTTATGGAGGCATTTTCTCAATTGAGGTTACCCTCCTCTCAGATGACTCTAGCTGGTGTCACACTGACATCAAACTAGCCTTCACACTTGTATTCTTCACAATATCTCTACAACAGAGACACTGTTACTCCTATTTCACAAAAGATAAAACTGCAAGGTGATTAAGCAATTTATCTGACCTTAGACTATACTAGGACAGAGAGGCTGGATGTACTGATGAGTTTCCCTGTCTAACCACTTGGGGCGCTGTTTTCCATCTCTGACCCTGGGTCTCTTCAGGTCACCAAGACTGCCAAATACACCTGTTGACTAGGGATGTAACTAAGCGTAAAGGGATATGCCTAGCGTCCCTAGGATGTGTGAGGCCCTGTCCTCTATCTCCAGCACAATACATAAATACATATATAAAAGTCATACATACATACATAAGTATGCCAGCTATATCTATCTATGCAACAGATATCCCAAAGCATGTGTTCCCTGCCAGGAACTAAGAACAGGGAGGGAGAGGGAAAGCAGTATTTATATTTGACAGTAAGAAACTGACTAATTGGAAATGACACTGATTGAGGCCCCACCTTCCCATCAGCCAGAGTCTTTCAGCTTGAGTCCATGTTTATTTGTAAGCAATAAATGTTTCTACCATGCCAGTTTGTACCCATGAGCATTGATCTGAATTTTCTCTCTTGCAGCCCCTCGTTCACACTACCTGGCTGACAGTGGTATGTTTCTCCTGCCCAACCACAAACCCCTGTGTCTTGTAAGGACAGAGCCAAGGCAGTCGCAGCTCTCCATGGCTTGATTGACAGAGTCCTAGCATAAGCTAGCCGGCCCACCAGACAGTCCACTGTTAGATCGTGGGTCTCCACTTGAGGTTCTCCCAAAGAGAAGGAAAGAGCACACGTCTCTTATACCCACCTGGGAGCCTGGTGGGTATAAGCTCAACTCCAATTCCAAGGCCTGTGGCCAAAACGCGGCCACCTATCCTAAGAGGACAGATACGTATAAGTCAATGCCAGAGTGTATAAGTAGGTACTTCTAGTGGGCCTAGAATTCTGCTGGAACAGAGTTCCCCAAGACAGTCTGGAAAACTTCAGGAGAACTTAGTATCCCCGGGATTTCACCCCACTTTCCACTGGGTTGAGGGTAATATTGGCCAGATGATCCCAGGGAGAGTAACATTGGCTCAGGAATTCTGATAGTTGTTCTGCCTCTTTTTCAGATCCCCTCATCTCCAAATCTGCCTCACTGCCTGCCTACAGGAGAAATGGGCTTCACAGGGTAAGGGCACTGTGCTGGGAGCCCCTCCCCAGATGCTAACTCTCTAACCCTAGTGACGTCCTGGGTAGGACTGAGGACAGGCTCTAGAATGGATGACGTCCTGGGTAGGACTAGGACAGGCCCTAGTGTTGATGAAAGTATTAATAGCTTCCCTGTCCCCTTTGGGTCACCCAGTAGAAAAAAGCCCAGGGAGAGGCTAGGAAAGAACTCTGTGTCATCGCTGACTTTACCAGCACCAACTAACTTCACACCTTAGACAAGGCAATCACTAATGTGAAACCCATTTTGTAGGTGGAGCAATAAAGGCAAAAAGATGGAAGGTACAAACCCAGGTTCTCACACCCAGTGAGTGGCTGAGCCTGTATTCAAATCTTTCCCTTGAACAGCTCTAAGACCTCCATGTAATCAGTGAGATAGTTCAGTAACTGCAGAGGGGAAATGTTGCTACAAACCTGAACGAGTGATGGGGACAGGGACAGTGTGACAAGCATTGAGTTTTAAGCACCTACTAAGTGACAGGCACTGCTCCAGGTTCTGAGGATGCCACAGTGAATGAAGTCACTTGTCCTGTGACATTCACAGTCCTCCTTAGAAGATGGGCAGTAAGTAAGAAAATGGAACAGTCAGGTGACCAGAAGTACCAAGATGGAGAATAGCCAAGGGGGTGGAAAGATGATGAGATGGAAGTAAGTTTAAACGAAGGCCTGAGTGTAGAAGGCTTGTCATCTGAAGACCTGCCGAGAAGCACACATCTAAGTTTCTGTTCCAGAAGAGAGCTATAGTCCCAAGTCACATGACAAGAATGCAAAGAGTGAGGGCATGGAGCCAGATAGGGATGTCATTAGAAGCCATACACCCCAGGAAGGAACTTCAGAGGGTGCTCGTAGATGTGCCCTGTGAACCCAAAATGGGTTTTTAGTGGGATCCCTCTGTCTCTTGGGTAGAGTAGGTCCTGAAAGTGGGCCAGGAGTGGAAGCCGTAGCTCTACGAGGAGACCATTTTAGAATGGGACACACAAAGAGGCAGGGCTCTACTGGAGAGAGTGTTTGGTATTTATGGCCCCGGCCTGTGGAGAAGCCTGTCTTCGGTGCGCTCGAGCACACACTCATCCATTCAGCACGTTTATGAAAAGCCTCTTCTGCTGCCAGGTTCTGCTCTGAGTACTTTATGACCAAATGAGTATAAATGACCTAAACAAAAGATCCCTGTCTAGGGCATGGAAAGATGGCTCAGTGGTTAAGAACACTGGATACTCCTGCAAAAAACCTGAGTTTGATTCCCAGTGCCAACATTGTGACTCACAACTGTCTATAACTGCAGTTCCAGGGAATCCAAGGACCCCAAGGCTAGAAAGCCTCCACATCCACAAGGTATACACACACACACACACACACACACACACACACACACACACACACAGTGCACATACATACATACATACATACATACATACATACATACATACATACGGACCAAACACTTTTTTTTAATATTCTGTCTCTTCAGCGTTTACCCTTTTATTATTTTAGTTGTAAGCCTAGCCTTTAATGGCTGAGATATATCTCCAGCCGCAGACTTTAGATTCTGTGGAAAACAAAGTATTAATATTAATAATGGGAAATAAATCCATACAAAGTTGGAAGACAATAAGAAAAGAAAAGAAGTTGGGCTGGTTAAAGGTTAAGCGTTTGTGGAAGGGGTGACTTGCAGTTGCCAGTAGGGCTCTCTGTCGGAGAAGATCTTGTACAAAAGGGTCATTCCACTGAATAAGTGGATCTGTACTGGTTGTCTACTGCATCCTGGAACTAAATTGCAAGAAGAACACAGTGAGCTACATTTCCCTAAGCTGATACTGATGCTACAGAAAGCGTCCCCCACCTTGGCCCTGCTCTACATTCTAGAAGTAGGCAAGTGCTTCTGGGAAGCAGAGGTGAGCTTCTCAGGCCAGCCTGGCTCTGTTTCCTCACAGACACCCAGCGCAGACCTCTTCCACTACGACAGCATGAACGCAGTCAACTGGGGCATGCGAGGTGAGCACTTTTGGCTGGAGCTTCAGGCACAGGCCCTCCTGAGACTTCCTAGAGACTCCGGATGGAGTGCTTGCAACTGTTGCTTGACCTGCGAGCCACTGCTACCGGTTCTGTGGCAGGGGACGGGGGTGGGCGTGGGATTGGAGATGGGCTCTGTCCAAACCCTGAGTTCCCACTTCCACCCTCTCCTTTCCCTACCCTTCCTACATCCTCTCATCCTGGCCCTTGGGTGTTTTCCAGGCCATCTGTCCAACCCTGGCTCTCAGAGCATCTGAGAGTGCTGATTACCTTGTACTGCAGAGCTAAAGCTTCCAGTCAGACATAGGAGAGGGAGACAGTCAGAGCCAACTGTACGTCGTTCCCAGAAAATTCTCCATGAGATCCATGCTCTCTGCCAGGAAAGATCTCACGCCAGGTTCCATCGGCTGCTTGGAGCAGACCCTGGCTTAGGGGATCATGTCACAGCCTCCAAGGACCCCTAGATGATGGAAATCATTTCCCCAGACTCGGTTGTCTCAGATTCTTTTTCTTTCTATGGTACATAGCTAAAAAGCTACTTCCCTCATAAAGTCATCTCAGGAGCAGCCAGCCCCTAACTCCTGCTCATACCTCCCTCCACAGTGAACTCAGGAAGACAGGGATTCTCATAGCTTAGAGCAATTGCTGTGCAGAAACCAGTCCCCTGAGACCCTGAGATAGAGGCCAATGTAGTGACTTACAGCCCAGACGTGGGTTCTAGTTGGTGCATGTCTCTTTTCTCTTTGCAGAGTACAAGGTAAAGAATACATAGACCCTGGGGTCTCCAGGATTCGGGGAAGCACTGCCTTGGGGAGCAGCAAGAGGATGGCAGCACCATCTATGCAGGGACGAAGCATAGATGAAGGACCTTTCAGGACTAACATGGTCTCTCCTTGGCCCATTGTCCCTGAGTCCTCCCTAGGTCTCCTCTAACCTTTCTCTTGTCCCTAAGGATTCTGGGACACCCATGGGCACCAACTGGACAGCTTAACACTCACCAACTCTTAGACACATTCCAAAGGCCTTGGAGCCACATTAATGTCAAATGTCACCACCAAACTTATCTTTAGCAACAGTGGTGCACGCTGGGGGCCATGCTAACCCAAGGAGGGCAGACCCAGCCCTTCCTCCTGACTAAATATCTGGCCTTAGTGGACAGAAGAAGGAGCCCAGGCACAAACTGCAGCTGGAAATGACAAACTCACATCCCCCCTCCCTGCCAACCTAGCTAGATATGCCCCCCTTTCTCCTTAGATCTACCCATATGAGCTGCTGCTGGTGACCACTAGAGGAAGAAACCGACTGCCAAAGGATGTGGACCGAACTCGCTTAGAGGTATGTACAAACATGGCTAACTTTCTGACATTGCAACATAACATTGGCATCTATAAAGTTCACACTCAAGAACCTCTGGGTTTTTTTTTTTTTTTAATCACAAGAAAATCTCCTGATGTTTTAAGTTTACAGTTTTATATTAGGCTGAATGAACCACAGGTATAGTAGGTTGTATGAATGGCTGCATTCATAGCCATTTCAGGGCACGCATTAAACATGTCTGGCACTGTACCATCCTTAGGAAGACCTTTGGTATCGAAGAGATCCCATAATTACCAGAGCTGACCCAGCTCAGGACAGAATGTGTAAATTAAGTACCTATTAAAGCTCGATGCAAAAGCAGACTTGAACTAAGCTGCCACAGCCTGACTGCTGTGCTATTCTGAGCTGTTCCCTCTTCAGCCTGGTTGGTGTTTGCAGTGCACAGCAGCTGGTGTCTCTCACCTGGAGCTGATGTTCTGTCTGCAGAACATTAACTAGGTTTGTTCCCTCATACTCAGGCTATACTAAAGCAGGGTCATGGGAAGGGAATAAGGAATGAGACAGATAGCTCTGCTTAGAGGGCAAATGCATAAATAAGTCCCAAGTTACAAATCTCCATTCTGCTTCTGCCATCACTGGGTGGGTGCTTCAACCAAGTGATGACCCGCTGAAGCTGGTCCTTGATGAGTATGTCCCGCCAGGACTTCCCTCAAGCAGCCAAAAGAAGTAGATGAGGATATACGTCAAGCCCTGGGCAGTTCAGCAGAGAGCTAGGAGTTAAGTACTAGCTATATGTTAGTATGCTGCTGTTCAAAGAATGTCACTAAGTCCTGCTTGGGTGACACAGACTTGCAGGAAGAGGTAGGCGGGGGTTGGATGGACATGGAGAAAAGCATCCATGAGCAGTTGAAACAGTATAGATGAAAGTGCAGAGGGGCCCTGGGTGTGGCACTGGGTAATTAGCATACAGTGCCCACCCCAGGCTACCTCTGACCCAAAACATGTGTTGCCCTGGCCCATGACGTGTCCTTCCTGCCTTTAACTCTCCTTAAATGTCCTTCCCATCCTGTGGCTGTCTTGCTTCTTTGGACCCTGCTGTAGAGATCACAGTTTCCAAATCCTTCTCAAGTCCTCCCCTAGGATAGATCACATACGTGGTCCTCCAGCCTCCCCTTGCCTGCATTCAAGAGTGGTTCAAGTTCCTCTCACTCCTGTTTATATCATGCCCTCTGCCTGATGCTGAGCTTTTGGGGAAAGACTCTGTCCTGTACCATAAGTCTCGCTTAGGAGAGATGTCAGAACACAGTGTAGTCTTGCATGCTGGAAGGGCATGAGAACCAGCCTTGCTCTGGTGCTGAGGAATTCACCCAGGGGTGGAGGCAGATGGGAGGGTTACAAGTGGGACACAGAGCTCTGTAAATGCCCCCAGCCTAGCGTGCTGGATTAGCAGCCCAAGAACCTTGGGTGACTTTTCCCCATCTTCTTAACAAAAAGTTTCAGGTGTCTGCTGGTGCTGAAGAGGACAGCTCCCAGCCATTCCAAAAGAGCCAGCTTTAAGGCATATAATCTTCTCCAGTCCCCAAAGGTCAGGCCCAGTGAGCTCAAGTTTTCCAAGCATCACAACTACTCAGAGAACTTTATCACACATGGTTCTAGCCCCAGACCAGATAAATCAACGTGGGAAGAAGCTCAGATCAATCCATGTAATCCAGGTCAAATCACCCAGAGAATGTATAAAATGTAGCACTGAATTAGAAACACTAGACCAGCCTCTACCCCGGCTCTCAACCCTGATGTGTCCTCAAGAAGTTCAGAGTACATACATTTATCCAGCAAATATTTATCACAATTCTATTATAGGGCTGCCAAGATAGCTTAGCAGGTAAAACTGCCAGCCACACAAGCCAGGCAACCTAAATTCAGTCCCTAGAAGCCATGGAAATGAAGGAGGAGAGAATGAAGTTCACAAAGTTGTCCTGCCCTCCACATATGCTCTGTAACATACGCAACACACACCATGCACATGCACACAAAATAATAGGCAAGGGAGATTTTTAATTTTAAAAATCCATCATGGGTACCAAGTATTGTTCTGTGTGTTTGTCTGTGTCTATGAAAAAACAGAGACCCCGATCTCTTATAGCTTGTGTTCTTATGTGGGAAGAGACAGATCCTACAGGATATAAATGAAGAACAAATGTTACACTGTGCTAGCAGGTGACAAAGGGGAAGGTAAATGGCCCAAGGAGGGCTGATCCTAAGAGTGGGAGTTAGGAGATGCAAGCTATGCTTGCAAATGAACTGATGGGAGTGGGTCTTGCTCACTACATGGCATCTGAGCAAGTTACCCATGCCTCTGTGAGCACTTTTTGTGAGGGAATGGTCAGTGCTGAGGCTTTACTGTAGAGGTGAGCTTCCTGTGATAGCAGCTGTCAAGAGGTGAGTGTGCCTGGCACTGCGTAATTATAGAAAAAGAGAGAAGGAAGTGACATCACACAAGCACATGTGCGTATACACACACACACACAGTGGTATAAGTACACAAAAATCTGGCATGTTTGTGCTCTCTGTGTTCTAGTTCAATCTTGCCACACCAATGAGGTAGGTACTAGGATGGTCCTTTTTTTTTCCAGAAAGGATAACTGAGGCTTGGAAAGATTGCTCATGTATGGCCCAAAGCCGTACATCCATGCCTACCTAACTAAAGACCATGCCAAAGGATTAGCTCACAGTGGTAATAAGCCAACAAACTGGCTAATTGCTGTGTGGCCGTGTGCATGTTTCTATTGGGTGTCCTTCAGGACCCAATTAGAGATATCAAATGCTCAGAGAGTCCAGGAAGCTTGCAGCCAAAAGATAGGCCATATGTTTCCTTTTGAAATAAACTTTATTATACTAAAAAAAAAAAAAGTCACACAGAAACTGATTAGACCAAGTGTATATATCCCAAAGAGTTTCTGTACGGTTAGAATAGCCACTGAAGCTCCACGCTGGGCTTTGCACTTTGAGTGGATTTATTTCTTTTTTTAAACTTGATTTTTAAATTACACTTTCAAATATTCTCAGACCTCTAGAAATGCCATGTGAATGGTAAAACGAACACCTACCTACCCTTCACTTAAATCTATCAATTCCTAATATTTTGCTATATTTTAAATGTCATATACTTCTAAGTCTGAAGGCTTTTGACATGAACCTTCAAGATTGCCGAGAACAGAGAGGAAGGAAAAATAAAGGAGAACCATTAATATAATGCCATGAAATATAGAACAATGTTTAATCATATGACAAACTTATTTCCATTCAAAAGGGAAAAGAAAGGACACTCCAGTGGGGAGAGAAAGATAACCGCAGTGAGTTCTTTCTCTCTTCTGATGCACAGACTGCTAGGTCATTTGTAAAACTATTAAGATGAGGCAGTATACCCTAAATCCTTGGGTGTACCTCTTTCTTTCCCAAAGGGGTGTTGGGTAGTGTTAACCACATATACACATGTAATATGTTCAGATACATGAAGCACAGATACATAAAGGTGAGATGGGTGTTGGGTAGCATTAACCATGTATACACATACCATGTACAGATACATGGAACACAGATGCATATAGGTGAGGTCAACCAGGGTGCACAACCAGGGTGCACAACACCCACCAGAGATGGAGACAAGGGAAGCTTCTACAGTAAGAGTAGAAGCTTCACCCAGGAGAAGCTTCATCTACACCTCCATCCACACTATACACACCACACAACCTCCTTGGCCTGACCCTGGGCCAGATGCAGGGCACCCAGAGTGAAGGTACAGAGACCATTGTTGTCCCCACACCACGCATCCTCACGCTTTTTATATTCCCTTCCTGTCATTCAGCGCCACCTGTCCCAGGAGGAGTTCTACCAAGTCTTTGGCATGACCATCTCAGAGTTCGAGAGGCTAGCCCTCTGGAAGAGGAATGAACTGAAGAAGCAAGCCCGGCTGTTCTAGGCGGAGGCCCTATACATATAGATGCATTTATATAAAGATGTATGTAAATCTCTATCCTGACATGTGGTATAATCCTCTTGTATAATGGGACACAACATGCTGCCTGCCGTGGGACTTGCTTTTCTGTACTGTCAGGCGAGCTCACATCATCGAGGTATTTTTATGCTCCTCACTTCTCTTTTCTACGTGCTGTGGAATCTGGGAAAGGATCTGAACGGACTCCATCCTTTTACTGGGGATCCTTTTTATACTGAAACATCTGTCCCACCTTGAGTCCCCAAGGTCTAACTCTCCTTTTAAAAGATGCCTGGAGGAGCCTCTACTCCCCATTTCAAGACCTTTCCCCAGTCTCCAGGGCTGACGCTGGCCACGAAGTTTTCATACACTGTGGACACAGATGAGCCCGCCAGTGGAAGGTCCATGGCGATCCACCCAAATCAGTGAGCACCTTTGAGACCTCATAAAGAATTCTCTCCACACATCCAAATAGGAGCTTGGCGCTCCATGGGGTGATGCGGTTAGATGTGTGGTCCTCAAACCCATTGCTTACATCAGTACAGAGTGGATGGGTCCTGGCCTCTCCTCAGCTCGGCACCCCTCCCCCTTCCACTCTTGGTCCTAAGCACTCCCTCGTGCAAATCTAGAATTCATGGTAGGAAATGGAAAAAAGCACTTCCCTTCCGTCTACCACCTGCAACCAGCTCCTCTCCCCACCTCCATGGTTCCAGCACCCCCCAACCCTTCCCCCTTTCTAGGAGAGGCCATTGTTGCAGCCTGTACTCTTCAGCCTTATTACAATCTATGTGCCTGATGACCTACACACCACAGGGCTAATGTTCCCACCATAGCTCCAGCGAGCATCCAGACACACTCACCACCCTGTGCAGGGAGAATAGGCCACACCCCAAAGAAAAATCTTGGCCTAGGCCACTGGTCCCTAGAGGGCAAGACATTCATATCAGACTCCTCACCCATCATCCCCTGGTAATGCTATGGCATTAGCTGGGTCTCACAGGGGAAGCTTTCAGAAGCATGGCTGTTGAGAGGATTCCAGAATGAGGCCTTGACCAACACTGCTCATGTTCTTCCCCGGTGACCTTAGGGACTGACTCTCCTGCTTTCTGGGACAGGTGAGAACAGAACCTTCTCACACCCCGACTTCAATTCTGAGTCATTGATTGGTGGCAGCTCTTCCCTCTTGGAGATGCCTGTGTCACAGTACTTGGGAGTCCCAGAGGAAAGATGGAGACATTTAAAAGGACAATTACAATGCTCAAGAAGGTGGTGATGTGACGTGGCAAGTGTAGAACTGACTTCAGCAAACCCTTCCCGAGCACCTGCTGACGGCTGAGCACTGAGTGGGGGAGGGGGAGGGGCACCGGGATGACCCGTAGAAGGCCCTAGTTTCTGGGGCATGCCTAGTAATAGGAGACCTGGTAAGACGTGTGCCAGACGTAACGGATGCAAGGCAGAAAGTGACGGACGGAGGCCCGAGGAAGTGTATGTGACGTTGCTGAAGGCGTGTGCAGCTGCTGCAGACCAAGGAGGCTTCTGGAAGAGGTTGCGTGCCAGCAGAATCGGGAAGGATGACAGGGTGGAGGGACTGGAAGGGAAGTTTCATGTGCTCTCATTTAAGATGTCACCTCCCTGCAACTTCTCTTTTTGGCCAATGTCTTTCGACTTTCCTGACCCATTAGAAACGTCCCCCGCCAGATGCGATCATTGAAACTGCCTCATTGTCACTGGTTAACAACTTGCGAGATTGAAGGGCTTTTGTTATTGTTGTTGGATATTTTTGTTTCCCATAAAAGCACATCATTTCAACCCAAACCCTTGTCCTCCTCTGATTTTTTTTTAGGGGGGGGGGGAGGGAAGTAGCTGGTATGGGAACAGGCTGACTATGCACAAACGTAGCTAAAGATCAGAACTGGGTTCAGCTCACTCGCTAAAGACGTTAAGGCACCAAGACCTTAATTCAGTGGTTCTTAGTCTCCCTGATGCTGCAACTCTTCAATACGGCTCCTCATGTTGCTCCCCAGCCATAATCATTGCACCCTTATAACTGTAATTTTGCTACTGCTTATTAACATTATAAATTGTAGTATAAATATCTGATATGCAGTATATCTGATAGGGGACCCCTGTGAAAGGGTCATTCAATGTCCTGCCCCCCCCAAAGGGATAATGACACATAGGTTGAGAACCACTGCCTTAATTCAATCCCTAGTCCTTACAGAAAAAAAATCCAGGAGTGGTGGTGCTCTCTTGCAATCTCAGTACTGGGAAGGTAGGGAGACGAGTGGATACCTGTGGCTCCTGTGCTAGCCAGCCTAGCCAAATTGGCAAACCCCAAGTCCTAGTGAGAGACCCTGTTTCAAAAAAACAAGGTAGGCAGCATCTGAGGGACAGCACCCAAGATTGCCCTTTGACCTCCACATATACTTGCATGAGCACGTGTGTCACACACATACACACAAGGTAGACACTATCCATCTTGCTCTCTGCAGAATGCATGGTACTTTGTGATAACAGAGGGTGTTCTGATCACAAATAAGACTCTACAATCAAAAGTAGTATTAAACACCATCAGTGTGCCAAGTTCTAAAGTCCTTCTATTCAGAGGGCTTTAGACATGGCATCTCAATTAGGCTTCTTACAACCCCACAGAAACCCATGATTAACACCCCCATCTCACAGATGGAACAACTTTGAAAAATATATATTACTTCCAGTAGGACCAGGCGTCATCTCAGTTGTCTAACTAGAAAGACCAGCTTCCCATTCTTCACAGGTCAGTCTCTTTCTACCTGCAAGTCCAAACTGCCTTGTTAAAAGAGGCTGGAGCAATAAGAGCAGCCAGGAGCCCATGATGTAAGGTTCTGAGCTCAGCAGCTCAGCGATGCCATGCAGAGTTAGGTTCTTTGAGCCCCTTCAATGCCATCATCCTTTAGATGCTGGCTTTCATCCTCTGCCCGTGTGTTCCCTTATTTACAAGAGGCTGCTGTGATCCTGGGCATCGCCTCACATAACCATATATAAAAGACAGGAAGGAAACTTCCCTTCACACATCTAGTTTAACAAGGAAAACTTTCCCAGAGACCTGAGTCTGCCTCTGTTCAGGCCGGATGAAACTACAAAGCACTTCCTTATTCTTACCACAGGGGATGCAAGAACATTTTGGTTTGGCATTTTTAGCCACCACAGTGAGGGACAGGCCCTAATGTGGGAACGGTGATAGGAAAGGGCAGAGTTGCAAACTGGAGAAAGACTCCAGAGACCAGCATCAAGGTGCAGATCTACTGTACTGCACAGCAGCAAGGGATTTTTTAATACAGCCTTTGGACCAATGGGGAATAGACAAGAGCTCTGGAGTAGCCAACCAGCCTACTGGCACTATGGGAAAGTGCCAGGCTTCCAGAACTGGAGGGGGCATCCATAAAAATGGGGGAAGCAGCCACCGTCCTGTTTCAGGTCATTCTTAAGTTCCACTAGTTTGCTAGGATTCTCTATTTTGTGTCACATGATATGCTAGCAGACATGGGCACACATACTATTAGCGTGGTGAAGCCTCCCACACCAGATGTCCTCAGGACCCACCCAGGGGCTGTACACATTCTTACTGAATAAGAAGGCGAAAGAAGGGATAGAATGACCCATCAGGAGTGTTGTAGTCCTCACTACGCTGTGTGGGGTGGGGTCTCTGGGGCTTGCTGGCTTCCAGCCCGGCTGAGAAAACACAAGCTCTAAATCAGAGAGAGAGCCTGACTTGAAAGAACAGGCGGAGAGTGATAAGAGAGAGACAACTGACATTCTCTTCTGGCTCCCACATGCATATACACAGGTGCACACACGTGTGCATGCACTCACACAGAAGCACATGAATGAATGAATGAATGAATGAATGAATGAGTAATTTTGAAAGTGACACATTACAACTAGCATCTTTCCTGACCTCCTATTCTTTGTTTTGTTTTGTTTTGTTTTGTTTTGTTTTGTTTTGTTTGTTTGTTTGGTTGGTTTTTTTTTTTTTTTTTTTTTTGGTTTTTCAAGACAGGGTTTCTCTGTGTAGCCCGGGCTGTCCTAGAACTCACTCTGTAGACCAGGCTGGCCTCGAACTCAGAAATTCGCCTGCCTCTGCCTCCCAAGTGCTGGGATTAAAGGCGTGCGCCACCACCGCCCGGCCTGACCTCCTATTCTATAGTTCTTTTTTGTTAAAGATTTATTCACTTTATGTATGTGAGTACACTACAGCTGTTTTCAGACACACCAGGTTGTGAGCCACCATGTGGTTGCTGGGAATACAACTCAGGTCCTCTGGAAGAGCAGTCAGTGCTCTTAACCCCCTGAGCCATCTCTCCAACCCATAATTCTTTAGCAAGAATAATTCTGGGCCAGTGAGATAGCTCAGCAGGTGAGGTGCTGATAACTTGAGTTCAGTGCCTGGGACCTATATGATGGAAGGAAATAACTGACTTCCATAAGTTGTCCTCTGACCTACGCACACAAATACAATTTTCTAAACAACCAATTTCTTTTTAAGAACAAAAAAGAGTAGTGAATACTTTTCCTATGTTGCCTCCCCTCCCTGCCTAGACAATGGCTCAATTGTGCAAAGTGAAGGCCATTGCTCCTCCCTGCATATGCACCCAACAAATGTTTACTTCATGAGCATCTGCCGGAAGATAAACAGTATGGAAGATGTGCCTCCGGTAAGATGTGCCTCCGGTGCGCAGGGCTAGAAAAGAAACTAGTCCTAAATAAGTAAACAGAGATAGCACATGGAGACCGCTCCTGCGGAGACAGCAAACAGGATACCACAGGAGAGGAACTCCTTTCAAATACCGATAGAGAGATGAAACAGATCCAGCAGAGAGAGCAGCAGAAGGAGCATTCTAAGCCCAGGGAAACAGCGTGTGGAAAGGCATAGGGTGGGCAAGAGCATGTCTGACTGAGGACCTGGAGGTGAGGATGGAGTGGAACAAGTAAAGAAAAAAAAAAAAAGTGGAATAGAGGTAGCCAGGTAGACAGGGGCCATAGTAGCCATGGAAACATGCAGATGTTCTAGCAGGTGCCCTCCTATTCCTCCGTGCTTTGTACAGAGATTCTGTCTTGTTCTGTACTTATTAACAGTGAGTGTGGGAAAGAATTGCTCTAATTATTCCCACGGAGAGTGTCATCTCCAATCAGGAATGTTGATGAGAAATGCAGAGTCCCAGGCCCTGCTCTGGCCACCTCAGCAACTCTGTTTCAATGAGTTCTCCCAAGAGATGCACAGCAGAAAAGGCGAGACACTAAGCCATCTGCCTTTTATGGACAGGCTCAGACTTTCTGAGGTTCTTAGAGAGGGATATTTTCCCATATGTATAACCTCTTTGAATACCAAAGCATAACGTTAGGAGCCACCAACATCACTGGTCATCATTAGAGCAACTGCAATGGCTGCGCTTTGTAGCTACCAACAGACCAACTGAGTCTGAAGCAGATTCGTTGAGACAGGGATCAGCTGCACCAGAGACCCTTGCCCATGGCAGACTGCAGGCACCAAGGTACAAACACAGACTATGGAGGTGTCAGTGGCTGCAGCTGGCCTCTGAGGAGTTTCACATGAGCTGTAAAGATTAATAGGAAAACGAAGAACTGCTCAAAGTAACAGCAACCAGGAGCTGGAGAGATGGCTCAAGTTAAGAGCGCTTGCTGCTTCTGCAGAGGTTCCCTTCCCAGCATCCCCACAGTAGCTCATAAACAGCTGTAATTCTAGTTCCAGGAGAGTCAGCACTTTCTTCTGTCCTCCCTGGGCACCAGGCACACATGTGGTGTAGAGACATCACACATGCAAAATACCTGTGTATATAAATTTTTAAATTAATTTTATGTTTTTAATTTTAATTATTAGCATATTTTCTTAATTAATAGCAATTGATATCACAGAACTATGCCCACTCCAGTAAGGCCCTGTATAGAATGAGGATCTAAGTACTTCACAACACTAAAATTTTTGATTACACCATAACAAATACCCACTTACATATACTGTTGTGAGCTGCTTCCAACTCACCAAAAAGTCCTGGAGTGGGGCTCTAAATGAGCAAAACCCGCACACTCTGTGAGAATGCATAGCCATTTACTAACCCCTCTATACCTGGGAGACATGGGCAAGAGACACCAAAAGCCAGCAGGGACAAACGTGCACGTAAGTTAAAGAATAATACGTCATCTAAGCCTAGTGACTAATGAATCCCCTAGTTGAAATGAGCTAAACATTACTCTCATAGCTAGCATCTCTGGCAAGTTCAAATCATTGTTTCCTCAGGCTATGAGTGCCCCCTGTGGGCCACTGCCGGAACTGCAGAGAGACCAACATGATTCTCTGGATTCTCCAGCTATCTGGCAAGCTTGTTAGCCACCTTCGTTTGCCACAGAGACAGATCACCTGAAAGTAGAGACTATGAACACAAGGAAGAGCCAGGAGAGGGAGGAGAGAACAGAGACTGCTCTGTTTGTATACCTAGACCTGTGCTTTCTTTAAAGGCAGCTTTTCCCTACATCAGCCTTCGTGTTGAAGTTGCTTTGAGTTCCTCCAAAGGAGTTATGACAACCACACTGTATTAATACTGGCGGTGTAGTCTCATGTGCTGTCCATGTGAGGGGTGACCACAACCCAATGGTGCATGTATCTGTCCCTGTAAAAGTTTGTGGCAGGATGTGTGAATCCCTGGGGAAATGGAAAAGCCCTTGTGAAGGACTAGGAGTTTGTCTCTCAGCCCTGGAAGAGGCCTTCCATAGCTTTATGCACTCTCTGGATCCCAGGACCACACCGGACTGTAACATAAGTGTACCTTCCTCTCAGTCCCTAACACACTGGGCCACCTGGAATCAGAGCAAAGATCAGGAGGCCTACGAAATTTGTCTTTATGATAAAATAACATAGCCATTGATTTTTTTTTTTTTTTCGAGACTGGGTTTCTCTGTGTAGCCCTGGCTGACCTGGAATTCTCTCTGTGGACCAGGCTAGTCTCAAAAGCAGAGACCCTCCTGGCTCTGCCTCCTGAGTGAGGGAATTAAAGACCTGCACCACCTCTGCCAGGATGCCATTTGATTTTTTTTAAACGTCTCTACAAAGTGCAGCTTCTCATCGGCCTCTGCGGCAGCGAGTGCTGGAACCCTGGCAGTCTTCCCATCCAGGAGCCCAGATGTTCTTGCAGAGAAGGAGTTCCCTAGCCAGTGCTTTGACATAAGAAACTCCCTGCAGGGGGCAGCCTGGGCATATGTAGTTAAGATTTCGTAAACTTCTGGCAACGTCTACCAAGGAAAACGGCACTGATGACAAACGACAAGACATCCAACAGCAGGTGAGACGCGAGCTCTGCGCTCTGGTCTCACCCACACGGCTTTCCTCCTCAGTTTGCCAGTGAGCGTCTTGAGCCTTTGGTGAATAATTTATCCAGTTGTTCACAGCTATATGTGGCAAAACCTGGACTTGAACCCACGACTATCTCACTTGACGACCGTGTACTTAACCACTGAGTAACTGCCTCCCTGACTAGAATGTCAAGTGGCATTTAAAGGATGTTTGCCATTTGACACACATGCCACCAGGCGTTTGACGCACACGGTCATACACATGTTTTGAATTGTTTGCTTCTTTGTTTGTTTGTTTGTTTTTTAAACAGGGTTTCTCCTTGTAGTCCTAGATGTCCTAGAACTCGCTTTGTAGACCAGCCTGGCCTTGAACTCAGAGATCTATCTGCCTCTGCCTCCTGAGTGCTGTGCCACCACTGCCTGGTATGTAGTTGTATTTAAACCTTCCTACTCTGCTGGGAAGTCTTACTAGCCTGGTGAGGAAACTGAGGTTCAGAAAGGTTGAAGACCATGCCCTGGACTGCAGGGACAGGTCAAGATATCAGGCTCAGATCTACCTCCTTCCAAAGGTTAGCTCTTCACCACTGTGTTCCACAGACAGAGCTGAGTGACAGGCCATGGGGCTGTGGCAAAGATGGAAGGATGTATAAATCACTGGGGAAATGGAAAAGTCAGCTTGAAGGACTAGGAGTTTGTCTTTTTCAGCCCTGGGAAAGGCCTTCCATAGCTTTCTGTAATCTCTGGATCCCAGGACCACACCTGCTTGTAACATGAGTGTACCTTCCTCTCAGTCCCTAACACACTGGGCCATCTGGATCAGAACAAACTCTACACAACCCAAGATGCTTGCCCTTCTGATGAAATGACATAGCCATTTGACTGTTAGATTCCTACCCCCACTGCTCTCCATTCTGCCGCTAATGCCTTGTGTAGTTTCACTAAAAGTTTCTACCTGCTCTTGTCTTGGCTTCCACTCTCCCATGTGACAAAGGACAGGACCAGATTGGCTGGTGTCTTAGACTCCTCTCAGCTCTGGGATTTTTCTAGCTCCAGGTTAATTCATTCTGGACCTCAAAGCCCAGTGTTTGCCTTGAGCCTCAGAATCAAATGGTGAGCTTCTAAGAAACGGTGCCTTCTGCTGCAGCATTCCAGAAGGGAGCTCCCAGGTGGGCAGGAGCCTCCAGAAGTCTCCATAGGGAAGTCTGATGGTTCACATACAACCCATAGATCTGGCTTAGCTGGTTCTTGATATTCTAAAACAGCAGTTCTCAACCTATGGGTTGTGACTACTTTGGGGGTCTAACAACCCTTTCACAGGGTCACCTAAGACCATCAGAAAACAAAGATGATTACAATACAATGCATAACGGTAGCAAAATTGCAGTTATGAAGTAGCAACAAAAAATAAATCTATGGTTTGAGGTCACCACAACATGAGGAACTGCATTAAGGGGTCGCAGCATTAGGAGAGTTGAGAACCACTGGTCTAAAACAAGAGAAATTAATGATCAGTATTTTTTTTTTTTTAAGATCAGAGTCCCCACGTATCCCAAGCTGATCTCGAACTTTTTATACAGTCAAGAGTGTCCATAGAATACTGACCCTCCCTCCTCCCTCCTCCCTCCTCCCTCCTCCCTCCTCTTCTTTCTCCTCCCCCTTCTTCTTCTCCCTAGTGCTACAATTACAGGCATGGACCTCCACACTCAGTTTATGTAGCACTGGAGTTCACACCCAGGGCTTCCGTGCATGCTAGGCACTCACTGAGCAACACTCCCAGCCTGTGACAGTGTCCTTACATCAGGAGATAAAGGTGCTTGCCACCACCCTGAGTCTGATGAGACCCACAGGGTGGAAGAAGAAAACACGATTCCCTAAGTTGTCCTCTGACTGCCATGCATGCATGTGGTACACATAAACTCACAAGCACACATGCACATTTTTTTATGTTTATGTGAAAATCTGAGTTTCTAAGTTCTTCAAAAAAAAAAAAAAAAAAAAAATAACCCTACCCATCTGTCCACTCCAGGACTGAGCTGACTGGCTATTCCTCCATCTACAGGAAACAGGAGAGCTCTGGTTTACCACAGCCCCCAGCACTCTGAACACCCTTTTCTGCCCCCCAGAGACTTCAGTTTATGTTTGCTCATGAGGATCCTTGGTGCAGCCTTGGGGCAGAACCTAGTATAGGGCCAGGCTCGATGAGGCACTTGGACATGATGACAAAGGCTCCTTCAAACATTTTCTCTGACCTCACAGCTTTTGCCTGTGTGAGCCTAGGCCCTGAGTTCAGCAGAAGCCCCCTAGCCAGGCTGCATACAGACCCCAAACCCTGGAACAGAAATGCCATGGTTCTCAGAAAAAAAAAAAAAAAAAAAGAGTGCTTGCTCACCCTCTCCCCCCTGCAGCTGTCACCAGATCGCTGTCTGTTCGCTGGGGCCTAGGGTGGACCAGCAGCATGTGTCACTTCCCTAGACCAGGGCCATAATGCCAACATTGTGCTGTGTGGAACAAGAGAGGTTTTCATCCAGCAGCTAGCATCGAGCAGACACTCGAGCTTGGGGCTTGGGGCTTACCCTGAACAAAGAACATAGGAGAGAACCCTGGGCCAAGCAGAAGCTGTGGCCCTGGTGCACACACGAGCCTGTAGAATACAGAGTACTTCTACAGGGCACCTTGTTGCCTTCTGAAAATAGATACCAGTAAGACATTTCCAGAGGGATAACAGCCCTGGACACAGCATTAGCAACAGCCAGTAATGGCGTGGACTTTGCAGGTACCATGAGTCCACTGACTGATTCCTGTCATGAATTTTTACTTACTAGATGCAGGCTGCTGAGCTGGGATGTAGGGCTCTTGGAGTAAGGCATCCACTTGCACAGTGATCTGGAGCCAAGAAGGGGTAAGGAGAAAACTGCACATTGGTGACCCCGTGGGAAAATGGAGATTCAGACGGCGGCGGCAGTGTCAACTCGAGACCCCCAGATCTGATCCCAATCTGTGCAGTTGCATTTACTTCCTGGAGATTCCTGAGATGCTCCAAGCTCAACAAAGAAAGCATCTAAATGCCACAATGGGGAAGTTGGATGCAAAGGAGAATGTTGAATAGGTTTGAGGTGGAAGTTACATAGTCTGATTAAGGTCATGAAAAGGTCACGCTGGCAACCATGGGGGAAACTGACCCTGAATGCAAGATGACAGATTGGAAGGTGGAAACGTTTCTCTCCCTGGGACAAGAGCCCTTCAGACTCCAGCTTTTTCTTTCCCAGGATTTCCCGGCTCTACCTGATAAGTTAAGAGAGAGTCTGGGGACTATCATTTGTTTTCACAGGACCAGGAGCTGGATGGAGCTGAAAGTTTTCTTCCTGGTATTGTTCCCTGGGGCCAAACTCGGTATCTTTTTACAGAGCTGAACCTCTGTGTATGGAGTTCTCTAGACAAGCACGGGGCGAACCTGGAAAACTCCCCAGTGAGCAAGAAGATATGGAGCAAATCTTCATTATCTTTGCTAGAGTTACGTATGGAGAAACAGAAAAGGGAATTAAAAACTAGACATCAACAGCCCCCTTCCCATCCTTGTTCTCATACCTAGCACCTGATACCCCATGATCCGGCCAATCCAAACCGTGCTGCCGACAGTCCTGCCGGGCTCTATCTGGGTGTCTCGGCTCTCACTGTTCTTTGCCTGTTATGCTGTCTCCTCATTACACATTCAGATCAACTGGCTCCTGAACAAATGCCTGTCCTCCAGTACTGCTTCGGTGGTCTGTATGAAACCATTGCTTTGTCTTCATGGACTCCAAAGCACTTGATCGCTCTTGTGTATTTTTTGACACAGCAATCTGTGTTAAAATTGCCTCCTCTTCTACACTTCATGGTTCCTTGAAGATGGGGCTCACTCCTACTTAGCATCTGTTCTCTCCACACCAACGTATACAGATCCCAGTCAGTGTTGCCTAAGGTAACTGATGGACAGCAGGAATTGTTGTTTTATGGTTCCTTCTTAAAGGAAAAGTGTAGAAAACCACATAACGATTCTTTCGTGTTGATACACAGATCTCGTTAGATCTCCCTGACAGTAACTAAGCTATAGTCAACACGGCCAACGTTTCTACCTGTTGGAGGTTGTGGGCTAAGCCAGAGCCACCGCATCTTCTACATAATTAATTTTATTAATTCTCAGAGCTGTACATAGATTGTGTTCACTCCCATTTTTATACATTTTCTAGGCCATAGTTCAGTTAATACTATCGCACCACAGAAACTTGTAAATTCTCGTTAGCTATTTGCTCCCATCATCTGAATAAAAACTTTAAGATCCTTTGAAGTCTCTGAAAATTCTATTTAAAACCATCTACGAAAGCCTCCATCTATTTGACAGCAGTAATATCTTATACTGTCATTTGAAAATTATTTCATCAGAGGACATGGTAGACTGTCACTGTCTGGAGCAGAAGGCAAGAGGTGAGTGAGTTGGAGATCAGCCTGAGCTACTTAGGAAGAAGCCTGTCCCAAAAGGAAAAAGAAGGAAAGGAAGTAGGGAGGGAGGAAGGATAGAAGGAAGGAAGAAAACTTGGGGTGATGCTCCATGGTAGAATGCTTGCCTTGCCTGAGGAAGGCCCTGGGTTCAGTGCTCTGTGCTGCAAAGTATTCTGGGTAAAATGGTGATTTAGTAAGCTAGCCGGGGAACTCAGAGTGAGCTGATGACTTCCAAGTTCCAGAGTTCAAGCAGTGAACTTAGGCAGCCGAATCCACTTGCAGTTGTTGGTTGGCTGCTTTAGAATTGAACGTGACCTTTTCAAATCGGAAAAGTGGGCAGGGACAAAGAGGACCTTGGACACTCACAATGGCTCACATCTTCATAGCTATTTATGGTTTGTAAAGTGGGTCTGGACCCACTTTCACTTACCCTGCCAACAGCTCTGTGACGTCAGTGTGAGGTCTCTCCCTCAGCACAGATAAGCAGACAGGCTTCAAAGATGGGACATGATATGCAGCGCCCTTTTTTTTTTTTAGTTTTTTTTTTTTGTTTGCTTTTTGTTTTGTTTTGTTTTTTAGTTTGGTTGGTTTTTTGGTTTGGTTTGGTTTGGGTTTTTTTTGTTGTTTTTTGGGGTTTTTTTGGTTTTTTTTTGTTTGTTTGTTTTGTTTTCCATACCATGTTCTCTCTCCCTCAAAATTGAATACAGGGTAAGGCCCACAGTTGGGTAAGTGTGTCTAAGCATTGGCCTTGAATGGCACTTACAGACTCAAATTCAGGCCTCTCAGGCAGCCCACAGTAATTTAAAAAGTCGACACTCTCATGCACCTTAACACTAAATCTCTCAGCTGGACTGTAGCAAAACATTTTCTGCATCCCATAATAATCTACAGAGGCATGCACTGCATTGTATTTTCTGTGCTAAAGATGTCGCATTCCACGGTGTTTATCATGTTGTTTTGATATCTCTTCACAGTTTAATACATTAGGAACTTGGAAAGTTGAAAGCGGGGCCCCATCCACCACCTGTCTTTTTAGCAACTAAACTTTGTTTAAATTAAACTTTGTTTAATATTTCTCACTCCTTTGTTGTCTTTTTACCAACCTGGCTCAGGGAAGAACTTTGGGAGTGGACACAATAAACTCAGAGCCAAAAAGGTTGGCCAGGCTGAGTCCCTGGGAGGAATACAAGCCAGTCCCCATAGGGGAGTAAAGTGGTTAGCTTCCCTGTAGTTTAGTGGAGGGCAAGGAAAACTGAGTGGTCCAGGCAGATCGGCCACGCGGGCACGGAACCGAAGTGTGTGGGCTGCGAGGCTGTCCCTGTTAGCCCAGCAGGAGGGCGGGGGAAAGGCAGGGCGTGGCGTTGGCCAGTGCGGGACCGGGACACTCGCAGGGGGCGAGGCGTGCTCGGGTCTATTCCGGGAGCGCGCAGGGCGGGGCGGGGGCGTCCTGCGAGCATCCTGTCTGGGGGAGGGGACGAGCTAGCCGCCGGGGCAGCCCCGGAGAGCGCACGCCGCCTGGTGCGGCAGCCGCTGCGCTCTGGGCTGAGTGCTCCAAGATCTACGCCGGAGCCATGGACCGAAGCAGGGGTAAGTGGTTCCTGCGGCCGGGAAGGAAGGCCTGGGAGATCCGAGGCCGGATAGGATTCAGAGGGAGGAGGAGAGGTGGCGGCGGTGGGGCTTGGCGGGCGCTAAACACTTGGACACAGGTGCCTCCTGCAGCGGGAGTAGTCTCTTGTGTGTCAGCGCCCCCTTCTCCGCCTCCGTGGCCTAGGTCTGAGTCCCCTCGTTGGGTGGGAAATTGGCATGTTTGCACACCCTCCTTCCTAACTTTATGAAAGCCTCCCCAGGATTTTTGAGGTCATCGAGCTACCCACTCCTCGCCACATATAGGGAGAGTGTGAAATACAGGGTACAGGATAAACTCCTTGAACAGCCACCCATACCGGCTCCTACTATGCACCCTAGGAGAAGCCCCCGGGAGACCGAAGTTAGTAGCTGCCTGGGACTTTGGAGAAGGCGGGGCTGCGTGAGCACACTTCTGCGGGTCTGCCTCTGTTTGGTGGACATACTAATCCTGAGGACTACTGCAGTTGGGACTGCCCAGGGCAAAGATAAAGGCTTCCTGGGACCCTGGAGTGGGGACAGCACACATCTTAGTAGAGGTTAGGACATTGCAGTGGGCCTTTAGCTTGGGGGTAGTGTCAAAGATTTGGATCCCGCCAGCACCTCTGGAATCCAGAGATGGCAGGTGTGAAGGCACTTGGCAAACTGTGTGTTGTGTCTTTACGAGAAGCAGTTTCTATTGTTGTTGCTGTTAATGGAAAATTCCTCTGCCTTCCTACAATCATCCTAACAACCTGACCCCTGCTTGCTCTGCTGAGGCCCCAGGGGCAAAAGGAAGTGTTTGGGCTAGGACGGGTGCTTGAGCAGGTGTGTAGGGTTATCATCCGCACCCGTGTAAATTCAGAGGACCTTCGAGGACCCTCCACCCCATCCTCCTCATCCACCCCTCTCCAACACAAAATTCAGCACCCATCTTCTCCTTCAGGGTCCTTGGAGAGCAGGTGGACCTTACAGGGAGGGCTTACAGATTGTTCTCCAAGACTGAGGCATGATTTGAAGGCAGCTCTCACCTGTTAACTGACATCAGCGGAAGGGTGCACCCTACCGGGGCAGAAAAGCACAGTGGGCACCTCTCATTCCTTCAGCTGTCTCCCAGTGCCCCAGCCTCACAAGGAAAGCAAGGATCGTCCTCAAATTCATATCCACTCTGTCTTGTTTTCTGAACCAAAATCTGTATGGAGAACTGCAGTTTTTAATGTCCCGTTAGCAGTGTGCCCACTTCAAAAAGCAGCTTCCAGACACTGTAGTTAGGAGGTGGGACCTCCCAGGAACCTCTCAGGTGCCCAGGACATTCAAGGACTCTGACCTTTTCTATTTTCCTTGCCTTCTCCCTCCCAGCTCTTGTCACAGGGTCCTGTAGTGTTAGCTTCCTTAATCCTGCTCCCTTGAACAGGCCTGAGCTTCCAGAAGCCAGGAAGCAGAGCTTATGAGTGTCTGACACATGATGGAAGCTGACCACTGGGGTTTAATGAGTGAAATGAAGCTTGCTTCTTGTGAAACCTCAAGTTAATTGATTGTGTTTGTTTGTTGATTGGTTTGGGGGTTTGAGAGGTTATTTTTGTTGGTGGTGGTGGTTTTTGTTTTTGTTTTGTTTTGTTTTGTTTTGTTTTGTTTTGTTTGAGACAGGATCTCTCTGTATAGCCTTGGCTGTCCTAGAACTCATACCTTAGACCAGGCTGGCCTCGAACTCACAAAGATCTGTTTGCATCTGCCTTTCAAGTGTGGGAATTAAAATCGTGCACCAACACTACCTCCTGGTGATAATTTCTATTTTTAAAAGAATCCTGCAAATTTCTCACAACGGAACTTTTCCGTGAGCAGCAAGAGCCATGTCAACCTTTGAGTAAAGCAGTGTTCGAGTGGAATGCACAAGACCATGTTATCTCAGTTTCCTACATTTCAAATACTGTGGCGAAAGCAAATGTGATTATATTGTGGATTACAACGCAAAAATCTCTCTGTGTCTTATTGGTTCGTTTGTTTTGTTTTTAATAAAAACTAGAATGTGTCAAGTTGATAAAGCCAACCATCACAGTCTGCTAATGTACTTTCTGAAGTCTATTTGGAGGCCGTTCTCACCTGTTAACTGACACATTCTAGAATCACCTGGGAAGAGCCTCAGTGTGGGATTGTCTGGATTAGGTTGGCCTATGAGCTTGCCTTTGAGGGATTCCCTTGATTCTGTTGATGTGGGAAGACTCAGCCTAGCAGTGGGCAGCACTAGTCCCTTGATTTGTGCTGTGGGCTGTATAAACAGGGAGCCCCGTGAGCTGGCTGCAAGAATGCAGGGTGTCTCTCTTGACTGTGGATGTGACTGCTTTAAGTTCCTGCTGCCTTGACTTCTCTGCAGTAATGGGCTGGAACCTGGAGTTATGAGATAAAATAAACACTGCCCCCCCCAGTTGCTTTTGTGAGGGCTTTTTGATACATCAACAGAAAACAAAAGTAAGACATTGCCTTCCTGTGCCCCTGTCCTCAGATAGACAGGCACTCTTCTCCCCCCACTCCCATAGCAAGAAAAGTTTTAAATGCAGGTCTCACTTTAGCCTCTTCCTACGGAGGGTAGGATGATCTTGAGCAGGACAGGCTCTCCCTGGGCAAGAACACACATTGATATTTGCAGCAGTTACAATAGAAATCACCACTCGAAATCACCAGGCAAGAGGCTCTCCCTGTTTCGGTTTTCACGTGGTTTTCTCCCTGAACAACTCATGGGTCAGATGCTATCCCCTCTCAGGCTATGACACAATCCCTCAAACCAGGTTTCTTTAATAACAGAAAGCTCTTTTCTCACAGTTCTCCGTGTTGGTGGCCCAGGCTCGACTTAACTTCAAAGGAGTCCCTTTTCCAAGCCTTCCCTCTTCTCTCTGTATTTTCACACACCTCTTCTCTAAGATCTTCCACCTTTTATACAGAAACCAGCCCATCAAATTTGGACCCCTTCTCACGTCCTCATTTAACCTCCTCTGCTTCCTGAAGGCCCTGGCTCCAGATGCAATCACATGGGAGTTAGGGCTAGAGCACATGAATGGGTAGATGGTCGGGCTAGACAGGAGACATAGGTCAGACAGAGCAGCCCCTGATGTTAACTGCAGTCATTTTCTATGTGATACACAAGACCAAGATTTGAACACAGCCCTGATTTTAAACATACTGCTTAACTGCCTCCATGGTGACAAAGGACTGGCCAAGCCCTAAAAGAGGATCTGTTTCAGTTGCCCTGTGCAAGTTCTCTGTCACAGTGATGCCATCAAACCCCCCACATGGAGAACAGGAACAAGCATGGGAGACAGGATTTCTCTTCTCACTGCACACTGTCTTCCAGTGGGCGGAGGAGGATTCACAGACGCTGGTCACATACATAGAAACTACTTCTCATAGAATCCCTTCCCCAGGATTTCCTGGTGTATGCCTGCGGCACAGAGAGAATTGGCGTGCCTCTAGTGAGGTAATGCACAGATAAGCCTCATGACTCCATCTTCTGCAGGGCAAGCTAGCAAGGTTTCCATCCCCGAATGTGCAGAGCGAGAATACCTTTTCTTGGAGGTGTGTATGCGAAGTGTATGGACCCACAGTGTAGCACGCAAGTGCTTGCTGTTAAGTCACTCAGCTAACCTCCAAGGGCTCAAATTCTGAACTCCCTCATTCCCTGCCATGTCAGATGAGCGTCCCGTGGCTTCTTCTGTTGTGAGCTCAACTACATGAAGGACTTTCAGAGGAAATGGGGGTGTTTATGAACAAGACAAAACTTGAAGGGGCGACATGAAACTGGTTCTCAAACTAACATCTCTATAGGAGAGGTAGTAGAAATATCTTCCCGAAGTTTCTATTAAAGGTGAACCAAAAGGCTGGTGCAGACTCCACTTAGAAGTCTATGAATAAAAGAGACATTCAAAGGTCTCGAAGCTGGGGTGTGGTGGGGAGTGATTGTAATTTCACGACTCAGGAAACCGAGGCAGGAAGAGTTCTACAAACAGACAAAAACAATAAATAAAGAATTGAAAAATGAGATAAAAAAAAAAACAAAAAAAAACAAAAAACCAAGTGCTGCCTGGAGGCATAAGGCAGGGGTTAAATAGTTAAATAGTCCTTAACGAATATGTAGGCTAAATATGGCTGTCACCTATGCCTAAAGTTCCAAAGGATTCCATAAACACCTTTCTGCACAGTGGAGAGAACAGAGCTCCCAGGTATGTGAACTTTGACCTTAAACACTCTGCTTTTGTTTAGCCATGTGCTACAGTGCAGCTTTTAATGGAGTTTATGGATCCGAGTGTGAAAATGGGAATCTGAGGAGATGGGGGTCTGATGCAGTTCAAAGCGGTTGTTTAAAACTAGTGGGCTGGTGAGATGGTTCAGTGGGCAGAGACAGTTGCCCCCAAACCTGACTACCTGAGTTTGATCCTCAAGATTCACATGGTGGAGGGAGAGAATTGACATGTTGTTCTCTGATCTTGGCATGTGGAGTATACGCTCTCTCTCCATCAATAAACGAAATGTACAAAGAGAAAGAAAGAGAGAAAGAAAGAAAGGAAGGAAGGAAGGAAGGAAGGAAGGAAGGAAGGAAGGACGAAAGGAAGAAAGAAAGAAAGAAAGAAAGAAAGAAAGAAAGAAAGAAAGAAAGAAAGAAAGAAAGAAAGGAAGGAAGGGAGAGAATCTGTTGACCTGTGCAGACCTTTGGCTGGTTTCCCTCTCTAAGCTGCAATCCTTTGTTCCCTCCACCAGCTAACTTCCTCTTGCTGGTTTTACTCCTTCTAGCTCTGAATCCTCTGTGCCTGCCCCTGGCTCACTCCACTTGCCCTAGTCATTGTGCAAACATCTCTTCCCCGGGGCAGAATTTCCCAGTCTTCCCAGCTGCCTGTGCTCACTGCCGCTTGCTCATGTGCCACTGGTGGTCATTTTCACGGTCACGGTTAACCGAGGCATGGAATGCCCTGTTGGTCGGAGCTCTTTGAGGACAGTCATGCCTTTCCTAGCTTGTTCATAGCCTCCTCTTCAGCTCCTCCCGCCATGCGTGGCACTGAGTAGTTGCCCAGAAAATGTCTATCAAGAAAGAAAAGAAAGAGGACCCAGT
Organism: Arvicanthis niloticus; assembly: GCF_011762505.2. NCBI lineage: Eukaryota > Metazoa > Chordata > Mammalia > Rodentia > Muridae > Arvicanthis > Arvicanthis niloticus. Next base: position 27,151,975 of record NC_047671.1, read on the forward strand.
TTTGAGTGGACCCTGGATGCGTCATATTTGGCACCAGGATTTGCCACGTCACTGATGGTGATTTGAGGACCAGAGTTATGGCTTTATCATTCGTTATCCTGTGTTTCCTTGGCCTTCCTCCTTGATATAGACAGGTCCCAGATCCTGTTGACTGTTCCTGGGAAATGGATGGTGGGTGGCCATTTCTCCTATATTCTGCTGCCCACTACAGAGTCCTCCTGTTTCTACCCTTGGCTTCTCTATCAAGCCTTAAGGACCACTCCCAATGTGTCTAAAGTGTTTCCCTCATCTACTTGGGCTCCATATCATGCCATGTAGAGCCCAGAGGAAACACACTCCAGACATCTGATCAGCAGTTCTGAGAATCTGCATTTTTTTTTAAACAGCCCCTGGATAAACCTGTCCTCACTGGCAAATACCACCGTTCTCATACACTGCTTTGCCATGACCTTTGACCCTGCTCACACAACCTTCCTGGATTCCTTGTTGCCTGCTCTAAGTACATGAGGGGTTATAAAGGCCTGTCCCCGATCTCAGCCAAGTGGAACTCTGTGGTCTGTGCCTATTACTCAATGCAGACTCCTTCAGGCTAGAGTTCTCTTTAACTCTTAAATCACCAGGCAGAAAGTGGTGACACACACCTTTAAATTAATCTCAGCATTCGGGAAGCAGAGGCTGGTGGATCTCTGTGAGTTTGATCCAGCCTGATCTACGTAGAAAGGTCTAGGTCAACCATAACCGCATAATGAGGTTCAGTCTCAAAAAACAAACAAACACCAAAAAACTAAAGGTAAATAAATAAATAGCCATGCAAAATGTTTTATTATAGCCCATAATATATCTAATTCTTCCTAACCCTGCCCTACATTTTTTTTTTCTAACTTTGAGGGACATTTGACATCTCCCCATTAGTATTCACTTCAGCCTGGCCTCATGGATGCTGAGCATCTTATAGAAAACTTTGATCAAAGGCTCCCTGTGCCCATGGAGATCATGTATACCGTCACTTAGCAACCGTTTATGGTCTGGAGAGGAGAATGCAGTGGGCAAGAAGAAGCCATGTGGGGGTAAGGGGATGAGCAAGAAAGAGCCATGCGATAGAATCATCAGACTGAGAACTGATGCTGGAGGCCTTTCTCAGACACAGCTTTATCTTTGAGTTTCTCTCCTCCCAACCATGGCTCTAGTTTTAGGAAGTGGATAAGGCAGCCATTCTCCCTTTTGAGCAGGCGAAATGCCTGAGATTCAGCACTCTCCAGAAAGAGACCCGTCAGTGTCACCTACCTATGAGGTATTCTTACCATGTCCCTTTTTTAGGTCCCCTAAGACTTTCAGTTACCAGTCACTCCTCAGAAGTCTGGGCTTTTAGATGGTCCTAGTTGTCATTGACATGTGTCTTCTATGCACGTGTGAATCTCAATGCTTAGGACTGTCGTCTGCATTCTATTCCCAGAGTCTATTATATACCAAATACTAAATATCTGTAGTCATATCCTGCCTCCACTGTGCACTCACCATGACTTCAGTCAGTGTAGATACTGTCGTTACCTGCATCTTACAGATAATGATAGGGAGTCTTAGCAAGTCTGTGTATCCGCTCATCTCTGCCTCCTCCAAATCTAAGTCCCTTTCTCATTAGTATATATGTTTATCATACAGAATAATAAGCTTCATTATGGCATTTTTTTTCTTTAAAGATTTATTTTTATTTATACAAGTACACTGCAGCTGTCTTCAGACACACCAGAAAAAGGCATCGGATCCCATTACAGATGGCTGTGAGCCACCATGTGGTGGCTGGGAATTGAACTCAGGACCTCTGGAAGAGCAGTCAGTGCTCTTAACCTGCTGAGCCATCTCTCCAGTCCATGGAGTTTTCATACATATATATAATGTGCTATGACAATAAATCCCCAGATTACACAAATATTTCTTCTTCTATATCTGGTTTGTTGTTTGTTTGTTTGTTTGTTGAGACAGGGTTTCTCTGTGTAGTTCTGGCTATCCTGGAACTCACTCTGTAGACCAGGCTGGCCTCGAACTCAGGGATCTTCCTGCCTCTGCCTCTCAACTGCTGGGATTACAGGCGTGCGCCACCACTGCCCGGCTCCTGTGTTATTTCTTAAATATAGATTACTCATTTGAGAAAAAAAAGCTTATATTTACCTTCATGAGAATGACTTTCTTCACTCAACATAGTAATGTTCAGTTCCATCTACTTTACTGCAGGTGATTGGTTGGTTGGTTGGTTGGTTGGTTTGGTTTTTTTTTTTTTTTTTTTTTTTTTTTTTTGGTTTGGGGTTTTTTGGTGTTTTTTTTGTTTTGGTTTGGTTTGGTTTGGTTTTGGTTTTGGTTTTTGGTTTTTTGTTTTGTTTTGTTTGTTTTTGTAGCTGAATAAAACTCGATCGTGCATACACACTTTATTTCCCCCTATTTGTTCACTGATGGGCACCTTAGCTGATTTCTTGCTTGTCTATTGTTAAAGTACCACAGTAAATATGAGTGCAGGCATCTCTGTGTCATGACCTAAGAGTCTTTTGGACATGTACCGAGGAATGGTCTCGCCAGATGATGTGGTAGTTTTTGCTTTTGTTTCTTGAAGAATTCCTACCCTGATCCCCATTGTGGCTGCATCTCACACACACACACACACACACACACACACACACACACACACACCACCCCGGAATACCCAGGAGTGTATAAGGGCTCCTTCCTCCCACCTCCTCCCCAGCATTTGCTGTCATTTGTTTCTGAGTTACTGGCCATTTACTGGGGTGAGATGGACTCTCAGTGATGGACTCTCAGTGAAGTTCCTTTGCATTTCCATGGTGGCCAAGGGTATTGGTCATTTTTCATATACGTATTAGCCATTTGTACTTCTTTTGAGAACTATGATTCATTTGTTCATTGCTTGATTGCATATTTGTTCTGTTAATGTTTAATTTGGGGGTTCTGTATAGTTTCTCCAGTATGTAGTAATTCCCTGTCAGATATGTAGCAGCCACAGTGGCCTCTTGGCTCTGTGGAATATTTGCTTCACAATGCAAAAGCTTTTTGGTCTCATGCTGACCCATTTGTCTTTAATGTTGTTCTCTGCTGCTTTGCATGATTGTTGGGGGCTCACCAGGTAAAGACTGCAAGGTAGGGGTGGGACAGGTACTAAGAGGAGAAGGAGATCTGAACCGTTGTTGGGGATACCCTCCATCAATGAAGGGTACAGCCAGGCAGCCCTGTGCTTGGAGTTATTCCATCTTCCCCTTCTTGTCCTTCCCACCATAGCTGTGATTAAAATTAAAGAAGCCACCAAGGAGGCTGGCCCCAGAGAGCCCCAGGCTAGGTTAGTCTTCCTAGTAAAATTCCATTCAGAATGCCAGTGACGCCCGTAGTGGGAGATAGAGGTACAGAACTGGCCAGGCGTGATTCTTCTCCCTGGCACAGCTGTCAGGCCATGGTGGGGGCAGAATGTGGCACCACATTGCAGTCATTCCAGCTAGGGGGAATTCACCAGCAGCTTGCTGCCCAGGAGGCAGGCCAAGGGGCTTTTTATAGCCCTCCAAGAACCTGGAAGAAAACTGATCTGAGAGAGAGAGAGAGAGAGAGAGAGAGAGAGAGAGAGAGAGAGAGAGAGATGCAAAGCACGTGTCTCACCCAGGCACCATCCTCTCAATCTGTAGTTGCCAGAGGCCCTCAGTTCCATTTAGGACAGGAGAGTGAGTGAACAGTGTGAGTTAAGGAAGCCAGTGCAGTGTAGCAGATGGGGACCCGACCCAACCCCTGGCTCGCTGAGTCACGTGATCTTCTTGGGCTCCTCCATCTGACAGAATGTCATGCAGTGAGTGACTCCCTTGTAGTGCAATGGTCAGCAGACCTCAGCCCATGGGCCAAATAACAGACTTAATCGTGTTATAGGTGCAGAGCCATGCCCGTTCCTTATGCATTTTTTGATGAGCTTCCTCAGTACAAGACCATAGTTGAGTAGTTGAGACAGACCATAAGCATCCTTTCAACTCTAAAAAACATGAACGATGGTCACGGCCATCCATTCTCAACCTGTAAGTCATGATGACCCCTTCAGGGGTCAGACGACCCTTTCACAGGGGTTGCATATCAGAGATCCTGCACATCAGATATTTACATTACAAATCTTAACAAGCAGCAAAATTACTGTTTTGAAGTAGCACCAAAATAAGTTTATGGTTGGGGTATCACCACAACATGAGGAGCTAGATTCAAGGGTCGCAGCATTAGGAAGGTTGAGAACCACTGGTCTAGACTTTCCCAGAGGTTTGCCCACTCTGGGTAAGGCTGTAGAGAGAGTGCAGACCCTGCTGGGAGTACTGTGGTAGAGGTATGTACAATACTGACCATGAAGCAGTGTGCCTAAACAATGCAGGGGTTGGGAAAGTTGTTTCCCTCTGGGTTTTTTTTTTTTTTTCCAGATTACTTTTAGCCTCAAAATTATTTTGCAAACAAAATTTAAGCAATAGAGTTACAGCAGGTAAAGTGGGGAACCCCTGTGGAAGCCACACAAACCCCATGAATTTTGACAAAAGAGCAGATGAAAAAGCATGTACCCCCCCCCCCCACCTGAGCCATTTTTACAGTGGGGACTTGAGGTTCAAGTGATGTAGCTTCTCTAATCATGTGACAGAGCCCACAGATGACATTGCGCAGAACCACTAATGTCCCAAGCAGAGAACAGACCCATCTCTTCAGGGGACAGGCCTGTCTGTTAACTGGGCAGAGCCTGCTGTTGGTGTTAGTACACAGGAGCCGTGGCCAGCCCCACTGATCCAGAGCCTCCAGGGGTCAGATCTGGGGCTTTGCTGAACACTTTATCAAAACCTGAATTGCATTACATCACTATGGCTGAGTCGATTTTGAGAATCTCTCTTCTGAGAGACCCAGAACCAAAAAAAAAAAAAAGTAAAATAAAATAAATATTTCATTTTTTTTTAAATTTCGCTGGCACAAAGACGTTTTTAAGAACCTCAGAGTGTATGTTACAATTGACATGTTAATTTATTCATTTTTTCCCTTTTCTAAAAAAAAGCTGTTATTCAGTAGATAAAAACATCTTCAAATCAGTAGCATCTTAAGATGGAGAAATTATGATAATTTATACAAAAGCTTTCCTTTGAAGACGGAATCAGATTCATTCATTTGTAGAATAAATATTTACCCTTCCTGCCCATTCTTGTAGGAGGGTGTGCTGAGGGCAGATCCTGCTGATATGAAACCGAGGAAGATTTTTTTTTTTTTAGTTCCACTTGAACCAAGAAAACTGATCTCCTGGGATCGTGCCAGGAAACCAGAGAGACTAATGGCTTTTCCTCAACTCTAGCTAGCAGCCAGGTGTGGCTCGGAAGAGCTGTAGAGAGCAAGCTTGAGAAAGCGAGACTGTGCCTGTGGCCCAAAATCATATCTGCTTGCTCTGCATCAAAGAGAGTGTGTAAAGGACCAGAGGGCTCAAGGGACACTTTGTAGCCAAGACCCTCGGGAACTCTCCAGATGATATTCCAGGTGGGGGGAGTGAGAGAGAGGAAAGGAACTGCCAGAAGTTGCAAAGCGGCCTCCCTAACACCCAGCGGGGCAGAAAGAAGCAAGCTGAGCCTTGAGTGGCTCCAGAGAGGAGGGCCCCCCCCCCCCCCCCCGATCCCAGGGTCTCTAACAGGGTGTGTCCCTATTCTCTGGGCTTGTACTGCTTGTGATGTGCCTAATTATAGAGACAGATAAGGGCAGAGTCAAGGGCCTTACTTAGCTGCCTGCCTGGTCTGTGTCTGGTTACCTCTTTTGGATCTTGTCTGTACCTGCTTCCACATAATTCAGTTTCTTCCCCTGAAATGGTCAAGAGGCTCCAGGCAGGCACGGGGAAAACGCCCTGCCTACAGGACGCATTCTGGTTTAGTTCGTCAAAGTGTAGCTTAGAGTACAAGTTTGTAAGTGATTGTCTTTCCTAATAAAGCAAGAAGGGAGGAGCCCTAGTTCTCTCTAGCACCTCATCTCCAAGGCTCTTATTCTTATATACCCCTTATTGACCCTGGAGGAAGACAGCCAGATTGGAGATGGCCCTGGAACTGGGTGAGGGGCCATTCTTGTTTAGTCTGGCAAGACTCTGGCTACATTCTGCCTGTATCCTGAGAACTGAGGTCAGGCTAAATTCAAAAGTAGTGGTTAATGTATTTGCTGAAGGCAGTTCCAAGGCAGGAGCATTCAGGCTGGCTCGTGGAGACTCTTCAGTGCTCTTTATTCAAGTCTATATAGAGAGGAGACAAAAACAGACCAGAGGGACATGGGAAAATGTGCAGTTTTGGCAAGAAAAGGAGTTGAGTTTAGAATTGCTGGCAAGACTGAAGAGCCACTGAATTGTTAGAGGTTAGCATTATTCAAGAAAGTCTGTCTCTGTACCAGGACAATTGCCAAGATGCCCAAGGGTAAGACTTCACCCATCCAAGGCTCCAACCTACATAACTGGGAATTCATTTGAAAGGAGAGAACATGAACTCAGTAATGCCACCAAAAAGTTCCCTGCTGGAATACAACTGCTTAGGAAAAGTGTTTCTCTGATTCAGCCACCAAGGCATGGAGAGACCACAATAGTTTGGGCCCAAGGAGGCCAGGTTACCCCCTTGAGCTTGGAAGGGAAATGAGGCAGCATTGCCCTTATGGTACTGATTTTGTAGGCAGACCAAGGTGGCCATCTACTTACTGTTTGTGACTTCATAATGGACTGTCCCCTCAAACTGTGGGCCAGAGTAAGCCCTTTCTCCCTTAAGTTGCTTGTGGTTGGGTATTTGATTACAGCACTAACAAATGCAACTAGTGCATTCTGTTTTTACTATGTCTGACCTACTGTCTGTGAGTGTGCCCGAGCATGTGTGTAGGGGCTCACACCTGTCTGTGCAAGCCAGAGGACAAATATAGCTAGCATTCCTCAAATGCCATCCACCTCATTTTTTAAGAGAGAGTATCTCTCTCTTTTTTTGTAATTGAAAATTGATCATTTTTTCATACAGTATATTCTGACTGTAGTTTTCTTTCCCCAAACTCCTCCCAGCTGCTCCTCACTTCCCCACCCACCCAAATCCACCCCTTCTCTCTGTCATTAGAATGCAAACAGGCATCTAAAATAATGATATCATCCTCTACAACAACAAGAAACAGGAAAAAAAAGTAAAAGAAAAAGCCTAAGAAACCCATACAGATGGTGAGACACACATTTTCACACACACAAAAACCCATAAAAACAAAATAGGAGGCAGGGGGTGGCACACACCTGTAATCCCAGCATTCGGAGACAGAGGCAAGTGGATCTCTGAATTCGAGGCCAGCCTAGTCTGCAGAGTGAGTTCCAGGAAGCCAGAGCTACATAAAGAAACCCTGTCTCAAAAAAGAAGAGGAAGAGGAGAAGGAAGAAGAGGAGGGAAAGGAGGAAGAGGAGGAGGAGGAGGAGGGAAAGGAGGAGGAGGAGGAGGAGGAGGAAGAAGAGGGAAAGGAGGAAGAGGAGGAGGAGGAGGGAAAGGAGGAAGAGGAGGAGGAGGGAAAGGAGGAAGAGGAGGAGGAGGGAAAGGAGGAAGAGGAGGAGGAGGAGGAAGAGGAGGAGGAGGCCTGCCCCTAAATATATATGGTTTGTATACCCAGTGAGACTCCACCAGTGAAAAGTAGTTTTTCCTTTGAGAGCAGTTATCAGCTGCAGGTAGCTTCTGGGTAAGAGACGGAGGCTGGTGTCTCCTTAACCTCTGGTTAACCTGAAGCACTGAGACCCATCTAGCTTAGATGTGTGCAGACTCTATGCATGCTGCCATAGTCTCTGTGAGTTCATCTGTACCTCAGCCCTGTTGTGTCTAGAAAGCCCTGCTTCCTTGGTGTCTTCTATCCCCACTGGCTCTTACACTCTTTCCATCTCTGCTTCTGCAGAGTTTCCTAAGCCCTAAGGGGAAGGATTTGATAGAGACATCTCATTTAGTTCCAAAGTCTCCCACTCTCTGCACAATGTTCGGGTACGGGTCTATATTTTTGTTCCCATCAACCCCAGGAGGGATCTTCTTAGAAAGAGTATCTCATTGGCCCAAGACTTGCCAAGTAGGCTAGGCTGGTGGCCAGTGAATCCCAGGAAGCTGAGATTACAAGTTCCAGCCAACACACCTAGCTTTAGTCTGGTCTCCTTTCTAATTTCTGAGATACCTCTGAGTGTTGTTTGTGTACGACGCATCCTTCTACTGACTTGTGTTCCATTGGTTACTGCCTAGAAGCTGTGTCTCCTCAGGCAAGATTTTTAATGTCTATGTGTTTATTTTCTCAAATGGAAATGAGTATTTGTCTTCAGAATGGAAATGAACATTGCAGGTGACTTCACACACACCTCATCATTCTTCATTACGACTTAACATCATCGCTTTCCTGATAGTTCCTGCCCATCCAAACACTGAATTGAATTCGATCCCTGGAAACTATGGTGGAAGGAGAGAGCTCACACCTGAGAGATGTTTTCTGACCTCAACTTGTGTGTCATGGCACGTCATGTATGTGTACACATGCACACATACACACAATGGAAGGCCCAGGGTGGCCTTGATCTGGAGACTTCTACCTTAGACTCCCTTGAAATTCTGAGATTACAATCCTGCACCACCACACCAGCCTGTGAAAGTTGTTTTACACACTATGCTACCTTCCTAGACAGGTAAAGTCGCCCTGTTCTCGGTTGCAGAACAGAGTTGTCCCGTGTCCCTTTCCACTAAGCTGTAAGCCCATGAGTACAGGAACCAGTGCTTCACTTAGTGTGTGTTGTGTTGCCGTGGTGTCTAGCACAGCAGTGGGTCACAGCAGGTGCACTTGGAGAGGGGCCGGCAGATCCTCTTAAAACAATCTAGCCAAAGATGGAAGGGATCTCAGGAAGGTGGGAAGTCTTGAGCAGAGTGCTTCTTCGGTAGTGGGAGCAGTGCCAGGACCACAATATTGGGTTGACTCTATTGAAGAAATTTTCAGCCTCTGAACTAAAATGAGAAGCAGATGCCCAACATGCCTCCGTGGAAAGGCTAGGGCCAGCGCAGTGAATTGTGACTAGAACTGTGAGCTGAGGTGAGAAGCACCCAGAATCCAATGGACTTTTCTTCCTTTCCCCAGCCATCTGGGCAGCTAACATTCCTCAGCAAGCCTTTGTTTCCTCACCTGTAGAACAAAGACCATTAGTAAGGAAACAGGAACAGTGTCCAGCCCCATCAAGCAGCTGGGATGCCTTGCTGTTATTGACAGCGATGCCTAGTAAGTGAGATAGATGGTCCAGGTGGAATGCCAAGGGGGAGCTCAGATTGACGCTTTGGACTCTAGGCTGGAAATCTTTCCCTGCTTCCAGTCCTCTAGACTATAGAAGCCTTCTGATGTGCCTTGAATTGCTGTGATACTGGCTGTGAGTTAGGCCTCCAAGGCTTCCCCTGAGGAGACCTCAGGGAAGGGATTCTTGTATCAATTGAAAGTACAAACAACAACAAAATAAACACCAATAACAAACAATAACAACATAGCAACTTGATTACAGGTCATGGAAGTAGATGCCTGAATAGGCACTTAGAACCTCATTTCCCCAGCAAACTTAAGTTCTGTCCCTTTAACTCCACTTGAAACTGAGGCTTTTTGACCTCTACTTCTCACAGCAAAGTGACTATTTTAGGCATCTGTCCCCATCTGAAGTGTTTGTTCAGTCCTAATTAGCCACTTCTGTCCAATTGCCTTCCCTGTACTCCTCCATAAGTTCCTCCTTGCTTTAACAACTGACCCACACTGCAGCATATCCTAACTTCTTCCAGCCCTCCAGGGCCCAGAACACCATGTTTCCTTTGAGACACAAAGAATTAAGAGCCCTCATTTCTCTTTGGAATCCCATGAGTTGAATCGGGCTTCTGCTGTCTGCCTTTCTCACCGAGTTTTGTCTTCTAGACTCCCACTAGAATGGCCCATGAATCTCTGTTTATAGCAATCTTGGGTTTCTTCAGCTCCTAGCTCTTCCATGTTTGTCTGGAAAACCAGATGTCAAGAAATGATATAGCCAGGTATATTAATGACCCCACTCCTGGTACCAGTTTTATGAATTACTTTTCTTGTCATTGTGACCAAATATATGACAAGAAGCAGCCTTTTGGCTTGCAATTTGAAGTGGCTTTAAGCCATAATAAGGCTTGGCTTGGTTAGCATGAGGATACTGTGCAGTGCACTGCTGGATACTCACACCAGTTTTATTATTTCCACTCTGCACATGAGGAAACAGAGATGTAGGGGTTAAATATTGTGCCTCGGGCCACAGAGCTTCTAGGAGGTGGCCATTGGAGCACAGGTCAGTAAGAGGACATATTATATGCAGTCAGCACTAGGAAGGAGTCTCAAATACTAGAAGGTCAGACAAAAGCTAGACTGAGTGAGAAGTCATAAATATGAGGTGGTTGGTGACATTGGTCTGCATGTGACAAACAGACTATGAAACCTCAAGGCCTACCTCACCACCACCCCCTTGCTGGAAGAAATACACTTCTTCCAGCAAGCCTTTATAGCCTATGGCTTTCCAAAGCATCAGTTGAGGACAAGTGCTCAAATACCTGAGTCACAATGCAGAACAAAGCTGTATGCATAGTCATTTCCCATCCGTGCAGTCTGAAGCATCTGTTGCTCCTTCTCTGGGTGTTTTCTCACACTGAGATTCCTGGGTACCAGCCTCCACCTCAGCCTGAGCTTGTGTATGGGCTCCTCCTGAATCTTTATGGAGTCCTTCACATGATTAGAACCTTTATTGTCCACCACGTCTTTACCGTTCATTGAAATTGATCAGTCTACAAAACCACAGCTCAGAGTGCTTTCATGTCATGGTGATGTAAGTTTCATGCGGTAGGCAGGCAGTTAAGACCACTTATTCTGAAGTTTTCTCAATACACAAAGCAACTTGGCCAAGGCCATGTAGTCAGTAAGGAGGTAGCCAAGATTTGAATCCTGGATTCTGCCTCCAGTGCTTATGTCTTCTCTACTGTACCAAAACACAACATACCATGGGTGGCCAGAAAAACTTAACTGTGGCACCATAACCTACAGCAAGTTCCATAACCACACTGGACTTCAGTAAAACTGAATTCCTATTGGGCAGTGGTGGCACGTACCTTTAATCTCAGCACTCAGTAGGCAGACGCAGGCAGATATCTATGAGTTCGAGGTCAGCCTGGTGTACAGTGCAAGCTTCAGGACAGCCAGGGCGACACAGAAAAACCCTGTCTCAAAAAGCAAAATGAACAAACAAGAAAACCCAAAACTGAGTTTCTACTATACAACAATGTTACAATTTCTACTATATAGCAGTGCTTCAGTTTCTTCTATCCACCGGTGCTACAGAGAGGGAACAAGCACAGAGTGAAGTACAGAGATGACCCCATGGTGGAAAAGCACACAGCTGTCAGAGTGGGGAATGCAAGGACAATCAGCTACATGAACAAATCCCTCTACAACATAATAATAAAGTATATAGCATCAAGCCCTCTTAATAAAGTTAATCGCTAAAACTTTAAAATGTGGGTTTTCAGTATCTCATCTAGTTACAATAAAACTATGAAGAAAGGCTCTTTTTCTCTCTTTCTCTGTTCTCACGTGTTCCTGGCTGGCCTCTCTTTCCAACCCCTTTCTGTTCTTCTCTGACCCTACTTCTTTGCCCTCATGGCTCTGCTCCTGTCTGCCTGCCTCTACCCCTTCTCTCCCTCCCCTCCCCCTAAATAAACCTCCTTTATAGCAGGAAAAACAAACAAACAAACAAAAACTGTGAAGAAAGGAAGCAAATGCAGGCAGAAGGCAGCTCTGAAGGTGATGTCAGGGATCACAGAGACAGGGCTGTCAAGATCCTGGCTTTCCTGTGGAGTGCTAGACTGATGGATACTCAGGACAGATAGAAAGTAACCAATTACAGAGATAATATAATAATAACTGATGACATAAATAACAACTACATTAAGAATGGCCTGTGTGTGTATGGTCTAGTGTTGAGAGTAACTCCTGAAGCCAGAATTAGAATTAATCCAGTTTTCATCCTCCTGAGGCTTTCTGTCCCTTCTAATAAAAGAAATAAACCTACCTAACATAGATCCTCCCTGCAGGAAGCGCTAAGTAATGAGACAGATTACAGTGTGGATGCGTGAAGCTTAAGCTGACTTGGATATGAGTGTGAATTGTAGTCTGCGCTCTGTGCATTTCTAGATAAATGACTGCAGCCTCTGAGCCTCTCTTGGTCCCATTCACAGAATAGCAGACTATGCCTACTGTACAGGATGAGGAGGAGAAACGAGGCAATGTAGCACAGTGCTTAGTGCAACATCTGGAACATCAGTGAAGTGCTGCAAATGCTAGCTGCTGTTTTACAGGTGCCCCTTGTGCTGCTACTGTTTCTTCACCCCCACCCCCACCCCTGCCTTTGGTGAGGGAGACAGTGCAGATTGTCCAAATGGAAGCAGCTCCCATCTTGTGGGGGAGAAGGAGCTGGTGTCACAGTTTCCCACTTCCTCCTAGAACTGTTTCCGTTGTGAGCTAAACAGGGAGGAATCCACAGACAAAGGAACAATCATGGGAGAGCCCAGTTCCACAATCAGAAGTTATTTCCTCAGAAGTGGGAAGTCATCAGTGAGCCCCCACCTCCTCCCATGCACAAATGGCCTGATGTGAGGAAGCTGGGGCTTCCCTGGGGCCCGGAGCTAGGAATAGGTTCCCCACACAAGAGCCCTCAACAGGAGCAGATTTGCAGTGGATTTCCCTGAGCCTGTCCCCCAGCCTGGCTCAGAGACAGAGCCTTCAGATCCACCCAACTGCCTGCCTGCCCATGAACCTGTGGCCTTCCTGGCTTCTTACCTCCCTATCTTGCTGAAATTATAGCAGATTAGAGAGTGTGCTAGTCTACTGGTAATAACTTCTGCTTTAAAAGCACGGTCATTCCCCATCTCCCTGCACCAACACATCTGTGAGTTCGACATCCTCAAACCTAGAAGGAAGCTGGTGCTGAAAGAGATTAGATTGCTTACCCAAAAATCACACTAAGTGAGGGGTGTTAAACTCAAACCAAGTCCTTTGAAAACAAGTCCCCAACCTACACACACCTTCCTCCTGCCCTTGAGCCTCCTTCCTACAAAGTCAAACCTGTTCTTCTCCCCAGGAGGAAACAACTGCTCTACTTAACATACACAAGCCTTCCAAGGTGTCTTCCATAGGGGCGTTGGGGGTGGGCAAACTAAACTTGAAGATGCTGAGCACCAGGACCTGGCTGGGCATGTGGGGTGTCTCTATTGCCTCTTTTGCATTCCATTTTTACCATGGTCTTCCGGTTTAGCAGGACAACAGGAAATGTTTACTTGGTTGGAAAAACAAGACTGCTAGTCCAACCAATGCTGTCACGTCCAGAATTCTGCCCACTGTGTGGCTGTTTCTCGGTCTTAGAAAGAAGCTCTTATAAAGCCACAGGAAGAAGCAAGATCCCCTGTGGCCTCAGCCAGGAAGATTTGCAGCAAACTGGAAGAGAACTTCCGCAGAGAAGGAGTGCATTCTGAACCTACAGATTGAAAGGGAGGGTTCTGCTAGCCTTGCCTGTAGTCCCAATGGCCTCTGCTAAGCTACCCTTAAATTAGACATGTGTGAGAGCAACATTCTGGAGGAAAAGCACCACAACCAGCCCTTCCCTTTCTGCCATTTTCAAACCAATGAAACATGCCTAGCCCACCTTGTACAAATTAATGCACGTGAATTACATGTAAGTTTCGTAAAGTAGGTAAACCACCCATGTTGGCTGAGTGCCTACAGTGTGCTAGATGCTAAGTAGCTCTCTTGTGTCAAGCCCGTTCCTACAGAGGGGGCATATTTGTGGGTTAACAATGGTACATGTAGAGCAAGGGGGTATTTGTCTCAGTCATGCATGGCTAGGAAGTAGGGGAGTAGGAGTTGAACTTGGGGTGAAGTTCAGTACTTGCCTTGTTGCTGTAGCAAAGGCAACTTGTAGAAGAAAACGTTTATTTTGGCTCCCGGTTTGAGGTTACAGACTGTCATGAGGAGGACATCACGACAATGCAAGTGTGAGGAAGCAGGTCAAGATGTATCCACAGGAAGCAAGACAGGTGGATCCTGGCACTTTCCTTTTTATTCAGTCTAGGTCTGCAGCTTATAGAACTGTACCACCCACATGTAGGGTAGGTTTGCCCACCTCAGCTAATCCACTCTCCACTCTAGAAACTGTATCACAACCATGCCCGGGAATGTGATTGTGTGGTGACTCTGAATCCCAGCAAGTTGACAATCACAGGCCATTTCCTCGGTATCTTCTGATTACCATCTCCAATTTATGTGTTAGAATTCACACCCACCACCACCACACCACACCCCACAATGGGGCGCAGCTATATTCCCATGAGGCTTCCAAGACAGCACAGTCTTTGGGAGCTAAGCCAAAGGAGAACTTGGCTTCTGCTTCCTATTATAACCAGAGGTTTTGGATTTTGCTTTTCTTTTTCCAAGTATCTTTTTACTCTGCCGAGCCCCTATCAGGGTGGACGTGTTGTATTTAAACTACATTAGCAGGCTGTTAGAGTTTATCAACACAAGAAAAAAGTTTGTGCCCACAATTCAGTCCATTCAGGCCCAAATGAGAGAAGCTAACAGAAAGAAAGAAAGAAAGAAAGAAAGAAAGAAAGAAAGAAAGAAAGAAAGGAGGGAGGGAGGGAGGGAGGGAGGGAGGGAGGGAGGGAGGGAGGGAGGGAGGGAGGGAGGGAGGGAGGGAGGGAGGGAGGGAGGGAGGGAGGGAGGGACAGAAAGAAAGGCAGACAGACAGACAAATACAAGAAAGATTCTATTCCAGCACTACGTAAAACAACCAGCATGATGATGCTCCCAGAACTTGTCTGGAGGATCAGAAGTTCAAGGCCACCCCCCTGTCTGAGACTACACAAGGATACACAAGAATCTGTTCCTCTGCCCACAAAAAAAAAAAAAAAAAAAAAATTGGTAAGGAGATTTAAATTTTACTACATGAAGGCTGGAGAGATCACTCAGTAGTAACAAGGAGTTGATGCTCTTCCACATCATCAGTTCCAGAGAAAACAGAGCTTTTCCCAAGGAAACACGGTGGAGTAGAGAGTAGACGGCCTACTAAGTAGGCAGGAGAGGGAAATCCTCAGAGATCAGCAATGCTTGTGCAGAACGCCTGGGCTGAGAGGCCAAGGACCAGCATGGGGTGTCAGAGACAAGGTCTCCCTAGGTCATAGGAGGATCCCTCTTTCCTGTATCTCCAGACACCAACACTCAGACTCACATCTGGTAGGCACTCTGCCTTTCCAGGAGGGTAACTCACCGCCCAAGGTTCTTTTAGGCCATACCCCATTAATGGGCCTGCTTGTTAGAACACAGCACAGAGAGTTGTCTGTCCATCATCCCTCCCTTCTTCCTTTCTTCCTTTCTTCCTTTCTTCCTCCCTCTTTCCTTCTTTCCTTCCTTCCTTCCTTCTTTCCTTCCTTTCTTCCTTCCTTTTAGGTTTTTGAGACAGAATTTCCCTGTGTAGCCCTGGCTGTCTTAAAACTGACTATATAGACCAGGATGGCCTTGAACTCACAGAGATCTGCCTGCCTCTGCCTCCCCAAATACTGGAATGAAAGGTGTTCACCACCACAGTAGATTCAAATATCTTAATGATACAGTTTTAAAGAAATGGCTTGGGGTGGAGGTGGCCTATGTGTTTCATTCCAGTACTTAGGAGGCAGAAGCAGGCAAATCTCTGAGTTCAAGACCAGTCTACAGAATAAGTTCCAGGACAGCCAGAACTACACAGAGAAAACTCATCTTGAAAACCCTGATTGATTGATTAATTAATTAATTTTTAAAAAAAGAAATGGCATGTTCTGTTTAGACGGCTATAAGAAGGAAATTGGGACATTTTGCTACTTAGAACTTGGAGTAAAGTAAACCAAAAGAAAGCTCTGTAGGGCCTTCATAAAACCTCACACTGGCTCTTCTTACTTCTGTTTAAAACTATGCTGTGTCTGCTTTGACAGCAGACAAGGGTGAATTGACCTTGTGATCTGTCTAGAGACCTGTAAGGTAGCAGGTTGGAAGGTGGGCCGGACTAACCTCAAACCTGGAGGAGCCCCCGTCAGCATTTATTTTACCCGTGGTTTTCAGAATGGTTTTGAGGTCAGCTGGTTTTCTCTTTTATAATGGAAATTAGACGTATTACCTTTGAGCCTTTTCTATAAATCCCATATTCCCAGCGTCCTTGCTGGAGTCCTTGCTCCCTACCTGCTAAGAATCCTTCTGGCTAAAACTTTCATTGAGGCTACATCAGGGCTATGAGCAAGTGACAGGCCTCGGGTTTAACCTCTAATACATGACATCCTGTTTTCATTTTGTTTCAGTGGGGAGTGAGGAGAAGCATAGACAGTTGACCCTAGTCCTGGGTAGGTTCTCCCTAGAAACAATATACACCAGAAGTCTAATCTTAGGTATATCTCTAAATTCCAATTTTATTTGAGAAACCTCCTTGCAACAGAAAGAATAACCTCTCCTCATCTTGAGTTTCCAAGTGTCTGAAACCCTTGTCTACTCTCACTTGAAAAAGCAAAGATTTATGGACTGTCAGGCCATTTTCCCTGTTTTGTTTTAACCCTTAGAATTCACTGAACCACTCTAGGATGAAACCAAGAACACTAGAGAAAATTATTCTAAATAAACTTTAGACGTGATGATTATTCTGTTATGATTTGCTGAGTCCTGGCACACCTCTCTGGATTTGACTGGAATAAAGAAATGACAGACAGACAGACAAACAGACAGTGCAAAGCTGAGATTATGTAGATTGGACCCTTTGGTTGAGGAGTTGCAGAACCCTAGAAGCTTGATGTGTTTGTTTTGTACAGCTAAACAGAGAGGCAGGGTTTGTGGTAAATGGCTGGATCAAGGAGACAGGTGTAAACTCTATAGGGCACAGTCTCCAGATCATAAACATGGGCATATTGTAAAAAAAAAAAAAAAAAAAAAAAAAAAAATGGAAAATGTTTTCTGCACATGTGGTCAATTTCACACTTGGACTGGAGGAAGGTGTTACCATCTCTCTGAGCCTCTCCATTGGGGAGCAAGGAGACTTTTCATTTTCCCATAGGTCTGAGGCTATTGCCCTGTCAACAGCACACATTCCCTCAGGGTCTCTCCATGCTGATACCCTAGTATCTCCCACGAATAGCTCATGTTCCATGGACCAGGAATAAAGGAGAGAGACAGGTCACAAATGTGTGGCTGGGAAGAGTAGAGGCCTGGCTCATGGGTGATGATGCCGGTCCCTCTAACTAAAGAATCTTGTCCCCTCCGTTGGCTTTGAGCACCTGTGTGCAAGAAGAGGCTCTACTGCTTCTGCTGCCACCATTAGCAGCTCAGTCAGGACTGACAGATCACTAGAATTCAACCAGAGAGAGGAAAACGAAGGACTTAAGACAGACAACAGGAAGATGACAGAGTATGGACTGCTGCCCAGGCCGCAGTGGTTTCTACCTTCCAGAGAGAAGCATTTAGTCAGGAGCTTGCTTACAGTTTCAGAGGACTAGCCCATTATCATCACGGCAGGGAGCATGGCAGCAGACAGGCAGGCATGGCGCTGGAGCAGTAACTGAGAGCTCACACCTAGTCTGCAAGCTGTAGACAGAAAGAGAGAGAGGGAGACTGGGCCTAGCATGGGCTTTTGAAACCCCTATGCCCACCCCTAGTGACACACCTTCTCCAACAAGGCCACAGCTTCTAATCTAGCTTCTGATCCATTTAGTGAGCTGTCCATGTGGTAAGACTGAAAGAGTCCTGGCTTTTTTTGTTGTTTGTTTTTTTGGTTTTTTTTTGTTTTTTCCAGACAGGGTTTCTCTGTATAGCCCTGGCTGTCCTGGAACTCACTCTGTAGACCAGGCTGGCCTCGAACTCAGAAATCTGCCTGCCTCTGCCTCCCAAGTGCTGGGATTAAAGGTGTGCGCCACCACCGCCCGGCTGAGTCCTGGCTTTTACATCCACACACATCCACACACCTGGAGCACCTTCCTGGGAGCAGACATGGATGCAGACCGCCTGTCTGATGCAGTCACTACTTTATCGTCACCTTGTCGGGGAGAGACTCCTCATCTATTGTTTGCTAAGAGATTGGAAACTTAGGAAAGTTTAGAAACGTTTCCAGGATCCCACAACTGGAAACCGGAAGTACCGGAGGAGAACTCCGGCAATCAACAGCCTCTGGCCTCTCTGACATGATTCATCTTAAGCATCAGGCTCAGGTAAATTGTGTGTCAGTCTTACCCCGGGATATTTCTTTTCCATCAACTGGTCGTGTGACCACAGCCAAGTCTCACAATCTCTCTGACCCTGACTTTACAGATCTTTAAAATGAGAGGGCTGGGCTAGGTCATCCAAATATCATTTTCATTGAGTACGGTTCATTGGGCATCTGCCGTATGCCTTGGGTTGAAACGTGGATAGCTTATCATCCACAAATATCATCTGGTCAGTGCTTTGGAATCCAAGGTTCTTGAGGATGTTAACAAACAGCCGACTTCTGACCGCAGCACACAATACGGCAGTCGTTCATGAGTATCGGCTACAGGCACAGCAGGACCTGACCTAGTCCCCTGAGCCCCTGAGGTTGAGAGCACTCCAGTTCTCATTTATACAGCAAAACCAGAGCTCAGCACAAGTGCAAAATTAAAGTACAAGAATCCAAGGACTCCTTTTGACAGAGTCAAAAGTCCAGATCCCCAGCCACTGGGCAAGACCCTGCCCTAAAGCTATTTATCATCGTCTGCAGGACTGTCCATCCCTCGCCTCTGTTACCCTGGAGGCGGTAGCCCATGTTTCTTAAGTGATACAAGCCTTTCCTGTAATCAATATAGTTCGTAGATGTTTGCTGGCGTATTTGGCAGACGCTGAAACTTGCATTGCCAGGGCAAAGCACCTGAGTCCTTGCTAAAATGCCAGCTTCTGGGCCCTGGTTCAGGTCTATCAAGTCACTCTCTGGCCAGGGAGACCAGGAGTCCACGTTTCCAACAACCCCAGTGTTACTCTACCTAAAAATCAAGGTGGCCTGCTGGCCTGGTGGCATGTAGTTTGTCATCTACATTCTACACAGAAGCCTTCTCTCTGATTAAATTATCTGATGGTTTAAATCCCTGTGATAGGAAAATCCCTCATAGAAGGAACACATTTCTGATTTCAGTGCCCGTAAGAAAGAGCAAGCTTCCTGGTGTGAGCACTTTTGCTCTGGAAGAGCCTGGTACTACTGGCTAAATGGCTGTGTGTCCTCAGTGTTTGTATAACACCTTCTCTGGGAGGTGATCCCTGCCGGATAACTGCTCTGAGTGCCGTTTTCTCAGACAGTTAAGGCTGTCATGTTTTGGTAGGCTGCCTGAGAAGATGGCCATGCAGAAGAAACTTCAGCCTCTTAGAAAGAATCTCATAGGTAAAGCGGTCACCCAGCAGTGTCAGCGAAGAGGGCTTGGAGAGGAAGCCAAGCATTGTCTCTGCTGCTTCCCTCCCGCCCTGGCCTCCAAGCTGATTGATTGAGTTGAGGTGCTGTAGAAGCTTAAAGCCACCAGAGTTAGCTTTGAAGATAGGTCCAAGGCCTATCCCTGGCACTTGCATCTCTTCCCCTGAGCTTCTATTTCCTCTTTCCTAAGTCAGTGGAGGTTGTCTTAGTTATTGTTCTTTCTCTGAAGAGACACCATGACCAAGACAGCTTATAGAAGGAAGCATTTAATTGGGAGTTTTAGAGGATTGGCCCATTATCATCACGGCAGGGAGCATGGCAGCAGGCTGGCAGGCATGGTGCTGGAGCAGTACCTGAGAGCTCACACCTAGTCTGCAATTTGTAGACAGAGAGAGAGGGAGACTGGGCCTGGCATGGACTTTTGAAACCCCTATGCCCACTCCTCAGTGACACACCTTCTCCAACAAGGCCACAGTTTCTAACCCTTCCCAAACAGTTCCACTAACTTGGATGGGCATTCAAATATATGCGCCTATGGGGGCCATTCTCATTCAAACCACCAGAGGTTTAAACAAAATAATGTGCAGTAAGTAGCCAGCAAAAGGTGACCGACCAACCCCAAGAAAAGGTCTTGTTCATTTACAGCAAGCTAAGCTTTCTCTCTGGGAGGCAGAAACCACTGCAGCCTGGGTCGCAGTCCACACTCTGTCATCTTCCTCCTGTTTGTCTTAACTCCTTTCTGCTCCTCTCTCTGGTCGAATTCTAGTGATCCATCTCTATTTGGTAATCAGTCCTTTAGGTCTTGGCGGGAACCTCAGTGGGTCCCTAGTTTGTCCAGGTGCCCTGAATTTAACCCACAGCAGGAGGGAGAGGAAGTACTTAGAAGTCGAGGTGTCATATGATGGATCCCATCAAAGACCGGAGAGAAACAGAACTCGCCTTGCAGAGTGTGGTACTAAAGTCCATATCTTAACCTCAGAGGATTCACTCAACCTAGTTGCTCCTAATTAGAAACGACGACCAAGCTGTGTTCAGAGCAATAAATACAAGTACCACTTCTGCAGTAGCCAGAATGATGCTGCCCTTGGGCACCTGCATGGGGATTGGAAACACCTGATTATCCCAAGATATTTTTCAAGGGGGTCTACGAGATCATAGCAATAAATATTTCTGTGGCCTTTTTGTTGTTTGTCAGGATCTCACTGTGATTTCAGACAGGTCTCTAGCTTCCTGGGCTCCAGCTATCCCCTTGCTTCAGGCTCCTGAAAGCTGGAACTTCAGAGGTGCACTGCCAAGCCTAGCTCAAAACCATTTCAGGGGCGATGGTGGCGCACGCCTTTAATCCCAGCACTTGGGAGGCAGAGACAGGCGGATTTCTGAGTTCGAGGCCAGCCTGGTCTACAGAGTAAGTTCCAGGATAGCCAGGACTACACAGAGAAACCCTACAATCAAAACCATTTCAGATAATACAAAGACACATGTCCCTTCTCCGTACCTCTTCTGCACAAGTGTGTAGGGGCAAGTGAAGACGGCAGCCTGGAAGGCTGCTGGGAGGAGTGTGTGTCCTTGTGGTGTAAGGATCTCTTGGTGTAGCCTGTCATGGTGGTGCACACCTTTAATCCCAGCAATTGGGAGGTAGAGGCGGGGGATCCCTGAGTTTGAGGTCAGCCTGGTCTACAGAGTGAGTTTCCGGACAGCCAGGGCTATACATACATATAGGTTTAATTGTTATTCAGCATTGATTGGCACAACCCACAGAAACCAGAGCTTCTAGGGAGCCTCAAGAATTTATGAAAGTATAAAAGAATTTTGAGATCAGATAAACCCAGAATGTCTAGTGTAAGGTTGTTCTGCCCAATATCCTCAAGATGTTGTATTTACACCATGACTCTCTCCCTTGTGAGTGGTTAGTTAAGAATATATCAGAGAGAGAGAGAGAGAGAGAGAGAGAGAGAGAGAGAGAGAGAGAGAAAAGAGGGAGAGAGAAGAGAGAGAGGAGAGAGGAGGAGGGGAGAGAAAGGAAGAGAGGGGGAGAGAGAGAGAGAAAGAGAGAGAGAGGGAGAGAGAGAGAGAGAGAGAGAGAGAGAGAGAGAGAGAGAGAGAGAGAGAATATGAACATATGAATAAATTCTACTGGGACAATTCCTCTACTATTTTTGCTAATCCCCAGAGCAACCAGCTTGACACATGTCCAGCAATGTTTTAAGATCATCTCAACTGAAATCTGTGTGTTCCCTCAGGTCCAGCAAGGTCCCTGATTCCTTTGGAAGAGATTTCCTTCCAGGCAGTGGAAGTTTGGGTCTGGGGAAACTTAAAGTGTCCCTGCTCTAATGAGGAGAGCCTACCACTCACTCAGACCCTCACCTCCTGTGGCATTGGGGACTCGGACCCTGAGGGCAACAGCTCTCTTCCTCTGCAGGCTTGGAGATCACAGCTGGGAAGCAGTGGGTTACACCCACTCCTTTGAAGCTGTACAGGTCCCTCAGCTCTGCTGGTCTCTGGACATCCTGGAAAACAGGTCTCCCTGCCAGACCACTCAGAGCAGCCTGGTGGGAATGAGTTAGAAAGTGCTCAGAAAGTGGCTACCACAGTGCCCAGTGACAGGGACATACCTGAGGCAGTGGCCCTGCCTGGATTGTCAACCTTGGTCCATTTGCTCCAACTTTGGGATAATGCTTAATGCCACAGAGAGATGACACTGCTACCTGTCCCCAACAGTGACAGTGTACAAAAGATGTCTGTGTGAAACAAAGTTCAGCCTGAAGCACTCTGCTGAGCCGGCTCCAGCCTAGATCCTCAGAAAGTGAGGCACCTAGTTTAGCCCACACTTAGGAAACCTTTTGAACATCCATGGATTCTAGAAGCAGTAAGAGCAGCTGAGGCGTGGCGTAAGAAACCCTCACAGCTTCTCTACAAGGTGTGATGTGGTTAACCCTTTAGAGAGGAAGAAACCGAGTCACTGGGAAGTTAGACAGCTTAGAAGGCCCCATAACCCCGAAATGAACCTGCCATTCTGGCCTCAGAGTCTCTAGAGCGAAGACCCTCCTAGTATCCCCAGCCTTCATAGGTTCACATCAGCACCTCTTTGCCTCCTTGGGAGGAAAGAAACTAATGCATTCGAGAGTTGGGTCCCAAGCAGAGGTCCCAGCCCTTCTAGTTGCTTCTGTGTGACCTCTCTGTCTTCGTTCCTTTATCTAAAAACTGAAGTGATCCCAACACCCACCTCAAAATTGTTGGTAGGATCAAACAAGACACCAAAAGGCAATATAGTTCCCTGACTAAGAGAGCAGGGTAAGAACTCAATGGAGATGCTCATAGCTATT
Organism: Arvicanthis niloticus; assembly: GCF_011762505.2. Lineage (NCBI taxonomy): Eukaryota > Metazoa > Chordata > Mammalia > Rodentia > Muridae > Arvicanthis > Arvicanthis niloticus. Next base: position 27,174,802 of record NC_047671.1, read on the forward strand.
TGTATTTAGCTTCCCCAGGTCTTCATCTCATTTCTTATATAATGGTAGATAAATGCTTACAAGCACAATTTGTAATAACCATTCAACACAAGTTACTTTGTGCAAGTGTCTGTCATAAAGCGGGCCTATGCTACTGCTTCGATGGAGCTGGCCCTTGGCCCTAACGCAAAAGGAATCCTATATGGGACAGAGAGGTGCCAATGACATAATGCTCTTGGCATGCTCCTGTCATTAACCGACTCTCTGCTCTGAGATCTTGCCATTCGCTTGGGTCTCTGACCTGGGAACTTATCAGAAACACAGAAACTCAGCTCCGGCCGCAGACCTTCTGAGCCAGAATTTGCATTTCAGCAAGAATCCAGGTGATTCCTGTGCACACACACGTAGGATCAAGATGCGCCGGTGTGCAGTGTGCGGGTGGAAGGAGCAGCCATGATAGCTTTGGGCATGGAGTAGGAAGGGTTAATGTTCCCTTTGGCTCTGGCACAGGAAACAGAAGGTTCCAGAGATTGAAGCATGTGGATGATGAAACAGGAAGGCTCCCTTCCTGCCTGTGTTCTAGGCAGCTGGGGACTCTGACTGAGATATGTTCAGAGGCCCTGGGCCTGCAAATCAGGCCGAGGCAAAGGAAAGCCAATCTGCTCTGTTTAGGTGGCCTGAACTCACAAGCAGACATGAAGGCCCTGTCCTCGGGCCAAGGCCGTCTGAGGTCTAAGGCACAGTAGGAAGGCTGGAGGAAAGCCACCTGGTTTTAAGTAGGGCCCTCCCAGAAAGGTTGGTCACCAGCCATGGGACAGCTGTGTGTGGGTCCCCGAGTCTCCCTGGTAAACAGGGCCCTTGCCTTCTGGCCCCTGCTGCCATAGCCTCTAGCGGGCGTGGACGGAATCTAACTCAGAGCCTGCCTGTCTCTCCTCAGTGCTGGAACAGCTAATCCCAGAGCTCACCGGGCTCCTCAGCCTCCTGGACCATGAGTATCTCAGTGACAGCACCCTGGAGAAGAAGATGGCTGTGGCCTCCCTCCTGCAGAGCCTGCAGCCCCTCCCAGGTCAGCCCTAAAGAGTCCCATTTACACAGACAACAATGATAACACTCCCCCCATGGCCTGTATAAGGGAATGTCTAAGCCTCAGGTTAGCCTGGGATAGCACAGCAGGTTCTACGCTGTGATCCGACATGCTCAGCCACCGAGGCCCCGCCCCTCCGCTGAGGTCTTGGCTGTGTTGTATGTCCTCCTCCAAACCAGCCCTCCACAGACTCACACAGAACATGCGCACTCATGTTTGCTACCATGATTGACAGCATAACACTCTCTCATACATAATGCACCCTATCTACCACACAGCAAGCAGTAACATACGCTATATACCCATATAGTACATACACGTATAAACACATGCTTTGACTACACTATAATATATATGTGTGTGTACAGCATGCAGTTGCGAACAGATGTTCACTCCTGCATACTCTCTGTTCATTCATCCTCATAAGTTAAAACAGTACCCACCACTTTCCTCGTGCCCCCTCTAAAACCATGTACATTTGCCTCACTGCCTACCCAGCAACTTGCCTCGGCCTCTCTGAGACACCCCAAGTCAGCAGACAGCATACAGTCTCTTCGTAACTAACAAGCTGTATCCCAGGCTTGCGAGGCTCCTGGGGTGTGAAAGATGAGGTTGAAAGTCAGCACTGGTAACTCTGAGCCACACTCTCCCCAAACAGACTATTCCCTGCTGCCTCACAGGATCATTGTTGGGATGTGAGGGACAAAAGTTCCTCTTTACTGGGACCCTTCTTCCTTGTCATCCCTGCACTGCCCTCTGGCTCCACCTTTGCATGTGGAGTCAGAGCTCACGATCACATTGACAATTCGAGCAAGCGGAAAGAGGTACGTGAGGTAGCCTTCCTTGCTCACGGTAGTCTGTCCTCCTCCCTCAGCAAAGGAAGTCTCCTACCTGTACGTGAATACTGCGGACCTGCACTCGGGGCCCAGCTTTGTGGAGTCTCTCTTTGAAGAATTTGGTAAGTTCCATCTTAGCTGTGAACCTTAGCCATGAACCATCCCTCTACACACGCGTGCACACATGCATGTACACAAAGGTGTTCTGTGCTGTTCTTGGCTTTCACACTGAGCCATTAGCTCTCCCTGGGGACCTGTGCCCTGCCTGTAGGCTGCCTGAATCTGTAGGTAAGGACTCACCCCAATCCGTAGGAATGAACGTGCGAGCCAGACAGCACAGCCCAGGGTGGTTACCTTACAGCCATTGTGGTCCTTCAGTCATGGCCGCCGAGCCTGGCTGAGAGGTCCAGCCACTCAGGAGGAAGTAGGAGCTATGACTGGGGAGGTTGGCTGCCTGGACCTTAGAGCAGCCATGCTGTGAGAGAGAGGGTGCCATGGTGACTATCACAGAGAAGAAAGCACTATTCATCTAAGGAGACTATGGTCTGGGGGGGGTTTGAGACTACAGTCCCTATACAACAGACATGGGAGCCCCTCCCCCCATCCATGGAAACCCCATGCCTCCATTTCATACCATCAAAGACCTCTAAAGCACCTCATGAAGATAGTCTACTGTGGTTTCTCTCTGGAAGCCAGGCAAGAGACATGAGTGCGGCCAACCTCCAGAAGATGTGCAGGGCACTCTTTCAGGGCTTCCTCGGGTTCCTGATGGTGGAGGAAGTCGGGCCTGGTTTCACAGGCAGGCCTCCTGGACCCCCAAACCCAGCCATCTTTCCCCTCTGCCATGTTTGTCCTTGGTTTTCTCCATAGACTGTGACCTGGGTGACCTTCGGGATATGTCAGACGATGGGGAACCCAGCAAAGGAGCCAGCCCTGAGCCAACCAAGAGCCCATCTCTGAGAAGCGTGAGTCCTACCCCATCTAACAAGGGTGAGGGAGGCTCTTCCTGTAACCCCAGGGGCCACTGCTGCTGTGCAGACCATCTTCTCTCCATGGTGATGGTTAAGGGCAGATATAGTACCATGTGGATGCACCACTGGCCCGGGACATGCTTACAGTGACTCATGAAGAATAGGGAGGCCCAAAGGACTTCACCACCCTAGCCTCAGGTTATGCATATAGGCGAGAGGGAAATCTCTGGGCTAGGAGGTGTGGGCTTCTGCCATCCCCGCCACTCTGCTGGGAGGCCGTGAGCAAAACACCTTTCTTAGAGCCTGACTTTTTCATACTTACAAAGTAAAGGATTAGATCTAGTGTTCCCAACCCTGGGACGACGGCTAGGGACAAGCTTCGCTTGTCAACCACAGAACCTTAGCATCATCCCCTCCGTCACGGACAGGTACTAGCTGCTAACTTGCTAGGCATTTCATGTGCCTATAGGAAACAAACGTATGTGGCACACTTGCTATTTTACAGATAAGGCTCGGAGAGGGCAGGCGATACGCCTAGTGACCCACAGCAAGTAAAGGACGGTGCTGAGCTGAAAAGCTGAGGTCTCCTGACCCCAGGTTTCACTGCTCACTCAGTTACATACCTTGCATTTACTTGTTCCCACTGCTCCTCGTGCTGTGGCAGAGCTCACACTGGTGAGCACTGGTGAGCGTGCACACTCACAAAGCACCACGGCCGTTCTGGGCAACTGCAGAACTCTCAGGCTTGACCAAGGAGATCTCACGCTTGCAGAATTTACGGAAGTGGAGGAGCACAAATAGGCCTTCAGGTTGCCAGCTCCGAGTCTATTCGATGTGGTTACAGCCTACACTAGGCATAGCAGCACATGCTGTAATCCCAGCATGCAGGAGGGAGGGATGGGAGCATTGCAGTTCAGGGCCAGCCTGGGCTACGAATGAGACCCCAGAACACAAAAACAGCTCAGAGCTTCACATTCTGGTTGCCTCCTCAGAGTCCTGGCCTCCTGCCCCACCAGCGTCCCTCCCTCCCTCCCTCCCTCCCTCCCTCCCTCCCTCCCTCCCTCATGTCACTTCTTCCCCTCTGCTGTGTTCACAGCCACCTTGTGTCACAAACCCTATTTGTCCCACTGCAGACAGCTGATGTGCCTCCACCCTTGCCCAACAAGCCTCCGCCTGAGGACTATTATGAAGAAGCCCTTCCCCTGGGGCCCGGCAAGTCCCCCGAGTATATCAGCTCTCACAGTAAGTTCTGGTCCCCTCATGGCTCATAGGATTCCCTCTCTGAGCAGCAGTAGGTCAAGAGCCACTGCCCCACCAGCTCCATCACCTTTTCCTGGGTGGGGCTATCCTGAGCTTCTACCCTTGGAACCAATGTTATGGCTTAGCGGCTTGGCTTCTTGTCTCAGGTCTGTGTGGCCTGAGACAGACTCTTCTGAGGATGTCGGTTCCTCCACTCTTGAAACAAGGAGGCACAAGATCCATTCATAAGAGAGCATTAGGACCTAAGTGACAACCATTAGATGAGCCCTGCTTCTCATTCTCTCACCTCTTCAGCTTCATCGTTTGTCTCTGTGTGTGCATATGAATGGGGCTTATTACCAAGTCAGCATATCATAGCATGTGACCCATGGCCCAAACCAAGCTTCGTGGTTCAGCCCCAGGGAGCCATATCATACAGTATGGTCTGGGCAGAAATAATAGAGGCTTTATTTATATAATTCAATCATTTTGTAAAACCATGAATATTTTATATTTATTACAATCTCCTTATAGCATAATGCTTGTAAATAGCATATATATATGAATATGTTCAAAAATATATGTACATATCTTTACCGATGGGACAAACTCTTAAGTTAGCCTTAAAGGAGAGTCCTTGTTCTTCTGCTGACTTTCCCAGTGTATAGCATCCCAGTGTATAGTATAAGGATCAGATGGAGTCCCTTTACCCAACATAAGGACTTGACATTACACGGGGAAACCGTGGGTTTGGATGTCCAAGCATGTACAGCTGAGCTGTAGATGGCAATGTCAGTGGTCCACTTCCCGGCCGCTCTGCAGCACTGCAGAGTGTTCTCCACCCACCGAACTGGAAATCAAGCAGGTCTGTTGCAATGGGAGACAAACTTACATGGTCCATGTAAATGGCACAGTCATGGAAGAAAAGCAAGCACAGAATACTTCACAAACATGATTTCGTTTGTTTCGGTTTTTTTTTTTTTTCTAACAGTGTATATATGTTCATGCATTGGTTTTAGCAATTTTTCTAGGGCACACAAGAACTTAGTAACAGGATTTTTTTTTTTTTTTTACGGGTAATGAATAGAAATCCAGGTGGGACACTGGGCAGATAGCTCAGGGACAGAGCCTTTGTATAAAATACATTAATAATAATAGGTGAGTGTGATATATAATTTGGAAACATGCTATTTGAGCCAGTTTGATGACAGCCACTAGAATCCCAGCCACTAGGAACCTGAGGCAGGAGGATGGCTTGAGCCCAGGAGTTTGAGACCTCTTCTTAAGAGAAGATAGTGAGGAAGAAGGGGAAGAAATAAGTAAATCTGTGCGGAGGGAACGTGTTCTTTCACTCACGCTCTTGTATGCTGGTATTTTCCCACGGGCAAAAGGTTTTCAATATGATAAAATAGAAGATTACTGCCACACTGTTTTTGAAAAATGTCCAGCTGTGCATTTAGCATAACTTGGCCACCATTGCCATCTAGTCCCCAAGCATTTTCATTGTTCCCAAAAGACGGACCATGAAGCACAGACCTTCCTCGATCACTGCTTCTCTTCCCCATACCCCAGCCTCTGCCAGCCATGTAGCAGCTTTCTGGCAATATGGCTTCATCTGTTTTGGACATTTCATGTAAATGTGATCATCTGACACGTGACCTCTCTAGCCTGACACATGACCTTTCTAGCCTGGCTTCTTTCACTTAGCATAGCATTTGCAAGGCCCGTCCATGTTGGAGTGTGCAGCAGAGTGGCTTCCTCTATGACCGAGCCCCCTTGCTAAGGACATGATTGATGCATGCAGCCTATCTTTCCATCAGACATTTATGCTGTTTGCACTTTTTGCCTGTGATGAGGTTGGACCTAGTAATCTGTGACCTTCTTCAGGCCCTGAATCTCCAGTTCCGTGTCACAGAGGTGAAGGACACAACTTTTCTTATCTTGTCCATTAAGGGCAAAGGAATAAGGAAAAGACAAAGTGCTTGCTGGGCCCCAAGTCACATGTCAAGAGCCATGGTGAGAAAAGGCTCCCTAACCTTCCCAGAGAGCTCACTTCCCTAGTACAACCCAGAGAAGCTCCCTTTTGGGAAAGCAGGAAGGGAGGGCCTCAGGAAAGACCACGGACCCAGTAAGGGGCGAGCCTACAACCAAGCCAGCCAGTCACAGTGTTCTTCCTCGCGCACACAGCATCCAGGTATGCCTGGTGTTACAGTTTTGCCCCCACATGTCCCACTTCACCTACCACCGATTCCTCCAGTCAACCTTGCAGGTCATGCTGCCAACACATAGGCCTCAGAGACGCAAAGGCAGGCTCAGAGCCTCACTTGGGAGTGAGCCGAGCATCTCGTAGCTAGGGACTTCAGTATGGCTTTCCTCAGGAAACAGACAGACAGGAGGGACCTAACAACCCAGAGCAGGGCTCTACAGAGCAGTGTTGTGGGAGAGTGATCTAGACTGTGTGAATGAGGGTATCCGGCTCAATCCTGATCTGAGCTCAGCCATTAGCAATCTCTGTGGGGCCTGTTGCCCACTGACTGTGTAAAATGGAACCAAAGCCTACCTTTAACAGCAGGTTGAGAACAGAGCTAGGACAGAGGACATTCTCACACACTGAATGCCAATAGGAGATGAGAGGAGATGTCTTTGAGCTGTGTCTTGAGGGGTGGGGAATACTTCTCTGATAAAAAATGTAAGAAGGCACACGAGAGTAACCTGGAGGTCCGACAGGGCCCAGCAAGGCACTTTGTAGTGATGGGTATGTAAGGTTAAGTGGGAAGCCTAAGCATAGGGCCCTATACCCAGGCCGAGGCTGCCCTGAGTCCCCACTCTCTATCCCTGGGGTTTTTCCAGCCCTGCCCCTGGATGCTGCCCTTATTTCTATAAGCTCAGCTCTTTCTGACAATCCCACAGATGGCTGCAGCCCAGCACAGTCGATTGTGGATGGCTACTACGAGGACGCAGACAGCAGCTATCCCACGACCAGGATGAACGGAGAGCTGAAGAACTCCTGTATGTCATGAGCAGCTGCTCACACGGCTGTCCTCCTGAAGCACTGGCCCTCGGCATGCACACACACACACACACACACACACACACACACACACACACACCCATCAGCCCTTACCAGGCTGAGATCACAAAACAGGCCCCAAAGCACTTGTTCTTTCAGTGGGTTGGGCGGAAAGACCGTTGGAATGGGACTCACTTGAATCTTACCCAAGTTCAGTCTCCTTATCTGTCCTGGGGATTTGCTGCCTCACGAGGATGGCTGGGGGACAGTGTCTGTGGATAGCGATGAGGTCAGAGTAATAACAGGAGTTTACTGAGCAATTACTGGTGTAAGACACTTAAGCAAACATTGTCCATGTCATGTGAAGTAGAATCTGGTATTTATCATGACCACATATCAGTGAGGAACTCCCAAGAAGTGAAACCTCAAAGACCCCATCGCACAGGCCAGTCCAAAGCAAAGCTTTTGAGTAAGGCTTACTCCATCCTTGTCATTCCTCTGTCTTCTCTAGCCTGGGCCCAGAACAGGCTGTCTGCCAGGATTAAGAAGGGGCTTTCCTGGGGATGGCACAGAGACTGAGGGCCCTTTCTTCATGACACCCACAGACAATGACTCTGACGCCATGAGTAGCTCCTATGAGTCCTACGATGAGGAGGAGGAGGAAGAGAAGGGGCGGCAGCCCAAGCACCAGTGGCCCTCAGAAGAGGCCTCCATGCACCTGGTTAGGGACTGCAGGATATGCGCCTTCCTGCTTCGGAAAAAACGCTTCGGGCAGTGGGCCAAGCAGCTGACGGTCATCAAGGAGGAACAGCTACTGGTGAGTGATTCATTGGAGGCCTGTGTGTGTCCTTGCATGTCTGAGGGTGTAACTGGCCTCTGCACAGAACCTCAGGTCGTGTGATACATTAGATCTTTAGCACGCATGCACGCACGCACGCACTCATGCGCACATGCACTCTTGAAAGTCAGATGGAGGCTCACCTAGTTTTTTTCCCAGAATTTTTTTTTTAATTTTCTAAAACATTCATTGTTCGTTATTATGCAAGTTAGTCTACTTACTCATAAACTAGCTCAATAGCCAAGTACTTGCCTAACATGAATGAGACCTGAGACCTAGAATCTAACCCCCAGTACCACATACATACATACATACGTACATACATACATCTCACTAGGAAAAAAAAATAAAATGATTTAAAAAGAAAGATCTCTGCTTATAACCCCAGCTCTTGGGAGGTGGAGGCAGGAGGATTTTCATGAGTTCAAGGCCAGCCAGGGCTACACAGCAAGACCCTGGAGAGAGACAAAGCAAAAGAATGAATGAATCTCTTCGACTAAGAGATAATCAAGATGGCTCAGTGGTTAAGATAATGGGCTGCTCTTACAGAGGACCTGGGATAGATTCCCAGCTCACAGCCATCTGTATCTCCAGTTCCAGGGGGATCTGACGCCCTCTTCTGGTCTCCTGGGGCACTGCATGGATGTGCACAGACAAACATGCAGACTAAACACCCATAAACATAAAACTAAATAAGACACACTCCCTGTTCCCACTATTGCTCTCCCACATCAGTTTATGCAGCAATCCCTTCCTGCATGTACAAGTCTATAACTCGTTCTCTTTAAAGGAAGCTCTTCTTTTAATGCACCATTTCTAATTACTATCACCCCTAAAGAAAATGCAACGCCATTAATCCCATCACTCAGGAGGCAGAGACAGGCAGATCTCTGTGAGTTCCAGGACAGCCAGGGCTACACAGAGAAACCCTGAACACCGGGAATCCCAAAGTAGGATAGCAAACATAATTGTAGAAAAAGATAATAGCTATTTTTCTTTTTTTTTAAAAAAAAAAAAAGTTTTAATATTTGTAAGCCATGACCAATACACATGGCTTTGAACTCTTTTCAAACCCCGGGCAGTGAAGACTGACCACAGGCCAGGGCTAGTCTGAGGGTCACAATGGGGGTGTTTCCAGTTCTTGCTCCTCCCTTTCTCTACTTTGTTTGACTGCCTGCTGCTGCCAGGCCGTCCAGCCTAGAGATAGAGAAGGGAGAAGGCAGCCAGTCTCAGCCCAACTCCCCCCCACACTTTAATACTTCTCCAGTACAGGGGCCTCTTGCTACAGTGTATATAAATGTTCTTTTTATCTCACACACAGTCTCCTCCTCTTTACTCTGTTTCCTTGCTTTAGAGCATATATGGTTCCAAATTTTATCACGTACCTGTCTCTGCCTCTATTGAATCGTGTGATATTTCTCTCGTCTCTCACTATGATGAATTAGGTGGCTATTTCAATGCTAAGCCACCTGTGTTCCTAGAATAAACCAATAATGGCCTCTGTGTTTTATAAGCGGCTAGATTTTCTTTGCAAGATTTTTTAGCTCTGTTAGGAAAGAAATCAGACTTTAAGATTTTTCTCTTTTAAATATCTATCTATCTATCTATCTATTTATTTATTTATTTATTGAGGGGGTGGGGCACATGCACCAAGGCAAATGCATAGCAGCCAGAGGACAGATTGCTGGAGTTGGTTCTCAGTTTCCACGAGGGTTTCAGGGATCAAGCTCCAGTCTCCAGGCTTGGCAACAGATGCTCTTACCTACTGGGCTGTGTTAACCTTTTTTAAAGCTTTTAGTATCATAATCACAGGTTTCACTATATGCATCCATGCATGTATAGATTTTGCTCATAGTCACCTCTGTCACCTCCTCTTCCCACTTGAGCTAATCCTCTTCCTTCCGCTTCCAACTAGCCCCTCCCACTGCTTTGTATGTGTGAACCAATGTGCTTACTTGGGAATGCTTACAGGAGCATAGGCCCCTTACCAGTGTATACACTACTGAAGGAAATGCCTCTCCCTCCCCCTCCCCCCCCCCCCCCCCGCGCCCGGCAACCATTATCCCTTTTTTAGGTCCCATTTTTATCCCATTATAGCTCCCTTTTTGTAGCATTGTGGTTGAGATTAAGGCTGGCCTTATTATAGGAAAGCCTGCCTTTCCAAGGCCAAACACTGCATACCTCCCGGGGATTCTCTCCTCAAGTTCTGCCTGCAGCCCTTTCAGCTGGCATCCTCCCAAGCCACCCTATTTGTTCTCTGGTTCTTCAACCCACATGATCTTCCTAGTATTGTGCTATAGTCTGCCTTTTCCTCATGGACTGAAGTGCTGGATGATTCCCAGAGACCCTCCCCCTCCCCTCGGGCTTCTCGCTGTGAGGTATTGCTCACAGTCGACTGGGTAGGGACTCTTCTCTGTAGGTGAGGGTTTTCTGCAGAAGGTTCTGACCCCCATCTCTCCCTGTGCAGTGTTACAAAAGCTCCAAGGACCGACAGCCACACCTGAGGCTGGCACTAGATGTCTGCACCGTCGTCTATGTGCCCAAGGACAGCAGGCACAAGCGACACGAGCTGCGCTTCTCCCAGGGGGCCACAGAGGTGTTGGTGCTGGCTCTGCAGAGCAGGGAACAGGCCGAGGAGTGGCTGAAGGTACACAGAACACAGAAACACAGAACACAGAAAGCTACTACCCTGACCTCCCTGCCTTCCTTCTTTCCCCAGGCCTGGGGCCCTGTCCTTGGGGGAAGAGGGATCCAGGTGCCGAGTGCATGGCTCATATCAATTGGGACTTGGGTATTCACAACCGACAGACTTCATATAGGTGGTCTATAATCTTCCAGTTATTTAACTTCCCTCTCAGAGCATCCTACTGTTTGCCCAACCTACACTTCCGCAACAGTGAGCTTCATGCCTTTGAAAACTGATGTTATCATTAGGCCTGCCTGTTAGCCCTTTTTATTAAAAAAAAAAAAAAAAAAAAAAAAAAAAATCCCTTTCTAGTTTTTAGATGGAAATGTCCATTGCTGTAATGTCCACTGGAGGCCAATGCCTCTATAGTGTCCCAGACACATGAAGCCTTGTATTAATCACTTTGTACCACGGAATGTGCCAAAGGCCTCGTGTTATTACTTACATTCCAAGGTGAGTAAACTGAGGCCCACGGGACTTAATGTGACTGCCAAGGACCACAGACAACATCAGGTGACTGAGGCCAGGATTTGAAGCTAAGTAGATCTGCTCCAAAGTAGGCATGGTGGCGGCATCGTGATGGCAAGGGACTTTGATGGTGCATGGATTTGAGTTCAGGTTCTAGAACTAAGCATTGGCTGGCTGTGAGGCCTCCTGCAAATGGCATTACTCCCCTCTGCTTCAGTTGCCTCAGCTTAATGGTTCTTTTAAGGAGTCAACACAGCTGTTGGCCGGTGTCTGTCAGGCAGTAAGTGGTGATTGCAGTACTACCCTGCCCCGCCCCCAGCCCGCCTCGACCCACCCTTCCCACACCCCACACCCCTCCCCTACCCCATCCCTGTCCTTTCCAGCAGATCTTCCATCCCTCTACTTACTCCACTGGACTCTCTAGTCTCCTCCCACCTTCCTGTTGGAACAATGAAGCCGAGCCCTCCTTTTAGCCCCTTCTCTTCTCCCTTCCTTCCGGTGATAACCAGCTCTCCCTGGAATGTTTGGTATTCTCATCCCTACCTTTGTGTCCCGAGGGGAAGGAAGGGAGAGAGCTTGCCTTCTGGGAGCCTCGAGCTTCAGGCTCAGGCTCCTTATGAGTTGGAAGCTGGAGCCTGAGGCCCAGGATTCAAAGGGATCTACTTGGCTATTCTGGTTCTCTGTAGTCTAGCCCAAGACTAGACTTCCAATCACATAGCCTACTTTGGGTCTGGCTCTGCGGCCTCCTACCAGAGCCTTTACCTCTCTGAGTCCGTCATCTCACCTGTAACTGGGGAATCACAGACTGCTGTGGGGATAAATGCTGCTGTCTAGTTGAGCATCAGATGGTGCCCTTTTTGTTGCTGTTGGTTTGATTTAGTTTAGTTTTATAGTTTTGTTTTGTTTTGTTTTGTTTTGTTTTGTTTTGTTTTGTTTTGTTTTGTTTTGTTTTGTTTGAGACAGGGTTTCTCTGTGTAGCCTGGCTGTCCTGGAACTCACTCAATAAACCAGGCTGGCCTTGAACTCAGAGATCCACCAGCCTCTGTCTCCTGAGTGCTGAAATTAAAGGCGTACACCACCACCATGCCCAGTTTAGATACCGACTCTTCAGACTGCAGTAGCTGCATGGTTTTTCCTTCAACCTTGAGTAAGGGGCTCAGTTTCCAATGTCACTGAAAGCAAGGTGATGACCCAGCCACCTGGAGGCTATGATAAAAGTCCTAGCTCTCACAGAAGCAGGCCCTGCACCACTGTGAGTCTTTGAGATTCACACTAGTCTCTTCCAGAGTCTCCCTCTCCTCAGACAGCAGAAAGCAGTGTCTTTAGGGAGGCAGAAAGGTCTTTCTGACAGACTCAGACACACCCACAGTTCAGCCCTACTCTGCCTCCTGGTGGCCCTAATCCTCCTTACAAGTCTTGATCCCACAAACACCAGCAGCCAGGCTGGTTCTGTTCCCAGAGTTGTGCACCGGTTCCCAGCTCTGTGTCTTCTTCACAGGTTATCCGAGAGGTCAGCCGACCCATCGGGGGAGCTGAGGGCTTGGAGGTCCCCAGATCCCCAGTCATCCTGTGCAAGCTGGATCAGGACAAGGTATGTCTGTCTCCAGCAGTCTCCTCTGGGTAAGGTAGTCGGTACTAAGCACAGGCCACAGACTCACAGGCCGGTGGTGAACACACACACACACATCTGTGACATCATACAAGCTTAGCAGCAGAGTGGCAGGTGCTTGTTAGCCAAACCTTAGTCTCTGTGACAACATCCCTGCCATAAACAACTAAAGGGAGAGAGTTTTGTTGTGGGTCAGCCCCCAGGCTGCCCACAGGCTCTTGGGCAAGCCTGAGCATCATCGGGCTATTGCAATAGTAGGACTAGGTGGGAAATGTGTAGGCAGGCAGTGCAGCTCTTCTCATAAAAGACCGGAAGCAGACAGGAGGCAGGAAGGGACCAGGTGTATCTTCTCTCAGGACATGCCCTCTAGAGACACCTGGCCTAACAAGTTCGGCTGCCTCCCCTCAGTTTCAGATAGTTTAGCCATGAGTAAATCCACTCAAGGAAGAGTCCTTAGGATCCAGTCCTTTCTCAGAAGCCTCACTTTTGGAGAGCTTATGTTGGAGACAGATTTTCAAAAGAGAAAGCTGTAACACCAAATCTGGTAGTAAAAGGGGAACAAAGTCAGGGGTTAAGCCCACACAGGCTGGCTCTTCAGGACGCTGCTTATGGCAACAGAGCACCTCGAACAACCACTGGGCAAATTCTATAGAGAGACTGCACCCATACCAGGCCCCATGCAGTATGACCCTTGACCCCACTACTACAGCCCGAGTCAGACGGACATGAGCCAAAACAATCACATTGCATTGTAAGTGCTACTCTGGGAACAAGCTAAAAGAGACAGTGCCAGGTTCCTGGTGTGTCAGGGAGACATGCTCCTGTCTCAGAGGTTCAGGACTATTCCTACAGAAGTGATGCTCTAAGCAGCAAGAGCAGAGAGAATGTGGGTCTGAAGGTGGACCGTGTGGCTCAGTATAGAGGTAGAGAACTGGTCCACCTGGTCCTGGACAGGGATGGGAGATGGAACAGGGAGCTTGGGATGCCTGGAGTACGGGGGAACATGGATGCCTATGCCGAGCCCTAAAGAGTAGATGTGGTATAATTCAGCCAAGGTGGGCAGAAGGCGGGTACAGTAGAAGCAAAGTCGTGAGGTCAGAAAAACAGTCTTGGGGTTTGGGTCTCAGGTACCTAGTGAAGGGGAAGTCTAGCCCTGCCCATACTTGGCCTTTGCCAGGAGTAAGGCCCTTGGAAAACAGAAAGTGACACTGGAAAAGGAGCGTGACTGTGCAGATACACACCATGGTGTGCCCTCTGGTGCAGGTCAAGGCTCTATAGAGCAACGGTGGACAAGCCGTGCAGTGGAGTTCTCTGCTGCGGTTGAGGATACAGGGCGAGGTTGGCTGATGCTAATGGTGGTCTTTTGGGTGGGAGAAGAGCCAGATGTTGTGATGGTGGGGGTCTCTTTCCATGGGATCATGAGACTGAGACTGAAATATCATCCCTGAGTTCATTTACAGAGCGCCCCCAGCCTTTCGCTGTATTTGCTTCCCATCTTGAGGGAAAAGCTGCTGTAGAACAAATGGGGCCATAACTTCTATTTCAAACCCTACAGACAAGACTCTTCATGTTTAGACAGCTCATCCTCCTCCTGATAGGCGCCTCCCCTGAGCGCAGCTCTGTAGAGACAGAGGGAAACACCTCTCTTGTCCTCATCTCTCTCTAGTGCTGAGTTTATCCCAAATCATCTAACGGATCTTCCTCAGGACAGGCTAAAGAACTGATGTTGTACCTTTTTGAAGGAGTGGGTATCATTTTAACACTGGCTCAAGTCTGGCCGGGTCAAGTCTAGCTTCTTGAAGTGAGATCACAGCAAATTACGTGGGTGTTGTTAGAACTGACTCGTTGGCCTCATAGGTTCACGGGCTCCAGCCCTCTGGTGCCTCACCGAGGCTTTCTCCAGTGAGTGTGATTGACAGGAGAAAACAGAGCCTTGGGAAGATGGATCTTTTCCCCCCCACAGCTAATAAGTAATGGTAGCACTGTGATTCCTCCCATCATTTGTTACCTCCGTTGTAGCATATGACTGTATCGATGAATCAAGGAAGGTATGATTGCTTCACAGTTGACACAATAAATTAAAAATAATAGACTGGAAGCAGTGTGTGTGTGTGTGTGTGTGTGTGTGCGCGCGCGCGCGCACATGCGTGCATGTTCATTCATCCTCTCACACAAGGTAGGATTGTAATGGACTCTGCTGATCATCGGGGTCTTACCATGACTCCTTTGCAAACATCTTCTAGCTCATCCTTTTTCCTCTAAGCTATCACCTTGGCCCATCCCTTTCTGAAACTTAATCCTGACCAGCTTGCCCAGTGGCTCTTCAGCATCCAAGGTTGCCCCCTCTTGTCCAGCCCTTCGGTGCTACTGGATTATATTCACATCCCACTTAAATGCTTGCCTAGATCCCTGTCACGAGCCAGATACAGTGCATGCACATATCTCAGGACATTGCTGTCAATGCATTATGATAAGTGACCCTACTCTCCCAGTAGAGTGTAACCTGAAGTCATGGCTGTGTCTCAAGTCAGTGCCACCTTCCTGATCATATTTGTGTGGTGTCATATATGTGATAGATGTTGCCTGAGGAATTGAAAGAAGACTGGGAGGATAAGGGACTCCTTCTGAGAGTCCCCCCTCATGTGAGGCTGTCTGTGTCCTTCCCCAGAGATTGTCCCAAGAGAAACAGAACTCAGACTCCGACAGCCTGGGCATGAATGACAGCAGTTCCACTCTCGGTCGCCGAGAAGCCTGTGAACATGGTAGGAGCTTCCAGAAGCTTCCACTAGTCCATGCTGGAGAGTGTCAGAGGTGGGAGGAGCTTTGCTACAGGTCCGAAGTGGCTAAGCAGATCCTAGGGACCAGAGTAAGGCCTCTGGACCTTTTATATCTAGTAATTACAGGCAGGTTGCAAAGGCTTCTGGGAAGGCCAGAGATGGGTAGAAGTGGGATCATGGCCTCCTTCCCCATCCCCTGTGATCCACTCGTGTGCCACCAGGCAAAGGGAAGAAGAACAGCCTGGCTGAGCTTAAGGGCTCCATGAGCAGGGCCGCCGGGCGCAAGATCACACGCATCATCAGTTTCTCCAAGAAGAAGGCGCTGTCTGAGGACCTGCAGACATTATCCAGTGAGGATGAGGTTCCATGCTGTGGTAAGTACTGACTCTGAGAAGAAGGGCAGTTCAGACTCTTGAACCTGGCTTCCGGGACTAATTCCAGGGAATTCCCCATGCCTTAGTCCCTGCCCCTTTCCTCTGGATGGCTAGACTCCACTCAGTCAGCATCCATGGCCTGTGTCTCTTCACTCCTAGGAAAGGAAAAGCAACTGACCATCATATCTGTGACTCCTGTGAACCAAGTCAAACACTGTCCACCTCCAGGCCTCAGTTTCCCAGATAATAAAAGATAGGAGGAAGTTCACAGCACGGAATGTGCAAGGTTTTCTGGATGTTGTAGTACAAATCTGTAATTCCAGAACCTTGGAAGCAGGAGGGTCAGGAGTTCAAGGTCATAGGTTATCTGTGTCTACATAGTAGGTTTGAGGCCAAAGGCCAGCCTGGAGTACATGGAACCCTATCTCAAAAACAAACAGTAACAAAGGTATATAAATTGCGATGTATATGTAGCTAATATCCTGGCCTTTATAAACTAGAGAAAAATAAAAACTACATAAAATGTATGGCTGCTGCTTTTACGGACCTAGAAAAATTTTAGCTCGGTGCTTCCTCGGAGGGTCAAGCACCTTGAATGGCAGAGGCTTCTGGTTTATAGACATGTACATATACATGTAACTGTATGTAGATTACAGCCTAGTCTGGTAAGGAAATTGGGATTTACAATATTAAGTACTTTTAAAGATAAATGCACGTTAATAAAAGGTGTCTGGTAGAGAAAGGGTTATTTGGTCCATACAAGTTCATGTACTGTAACCCAGTAAGATAATCACCTGTTTTAAAGCATATGAGGGTGTGTCCAGTGGCAGAGCACTTGCCTAAGTCATGTGAGGTCCAGGGTTCCATAGCAAAAAATATGATCATTTATTTTGGATATGCAGAAGTACTCTATTAGCTTAAAAAGCTATGGTTATAAAGAAATATTTCATGATCATTGAATGGTAGCATTCTCTAGTAAAGAAAAAAATAAATGCTCAAAGGAGATTTTTTAACTCCATCTGTGTGTGGTCAGCTGTCTGCTCAGGTTTAATAATCCTTACTGTGGCTACATGGTGGCGTTTCTACATTCGGCCACTAGGTGTCAGCATAGTCCATCATTTCCCATCTTTCAGTACCATTTAATTTGGGGGAATGAAGGGGATAGTTGCAGCTTTTGTATGGCTTATCTAGTAGGGTGGGCATTTCCATCACACTTGGTGTGGCCCTGAGGCTGTGAACGGATGCATGAATGACATTAACAACATGCACTCATGGCTAGGCTGCTGAGACACAAAGAAGATAGATACCTAAGGTGCCAGGCCTTCCTGCCAGCTAGATCACCGGTTTGCATAGATACCTCTCAGCGCCTTTGCCCAAGGAGCTATAAAGAGGTCATCACACTGTCTCCTGTCCCAGGCTACCTGAACGTACTGGTAAACCAAGGCTGGAAGGAACGGTGGTGTCGCCTCAGGTGCAACACTCTCTATTTCCACAAAGACCGCACAGACCTGCATACCCACGTGAATGCCATTGCCCTCAGGGGCTGTGAGGTAGCCCCAGGCTTTGGACCCAGGCACCCCTTTGCCTTCAGGATCCTGCGCAATCGACAGGAGGTGGCCATCCTCGAGGTGAGAGGAGAGGGTGTGGGTGGGTGTGCTCTACTACAGGGACTTTGTGGAAGGAACCCACCAGGGTTGTCAGATAACCCCCGGGGACATCAGGTATGCTGGAACTCCAGATAAACAAAAGAATCGTGTTATTCCTATGAAAGTCTCCCAGGCAGTTTGGAGATGAGCCTAGACTGAAAGGTTCTATGTTGTTTGTCTCAAGTTCAAACCCAACATAGCACTCTGTGTTTTTGTGTCCTAGTACTGACCAGCCCTAACTCTAGAGCCCAGATTCGCTTCTTTGCCCTGACCTTAAAGTTCCAGGTCTAACAGGCACCTCCAGTGGATGAATTGGGATCTGATTCTGGAGCTCTTGCTTAAACCTTCCCACTGGAAGTCACTGACCTCAGAAAGGAGCACTGTCCTTCAGGGTGCCGGTCCCTCTCACTGAGCAACTCCAGGCTCTGTGAAGAGTTTGCCCACTCTGAGTTAAAACCCTTCCAGCCTCCTGCAGGCAGGGCTCCGGCCATGCTTTTTACAATGTTTATCTCCCCAACAGGATGTCCAGCACATGCTCAGCAAGCCCCTCTTGAACAATGGATGGGTGGCGTTTGCTCACTGGCCTTCCTACCGCCGGCACTGCTGGTGCTCTCAGATTGTTCAGAGGACACAGATGACCCTCCAAATGGCAGCCCTTTGGCTATTTAGAATTCAAAATGTTGACACAGGAGGAAGGTTAAAATGTCTACCTCCCCTGTATCATAGACAAACAGAGGCCAGAGCAGCCACGTGCTTTTCCAGGCTCCCACAGTACCAGTAGCCTCTCCATCTGCCTCTCTGTGTTTCAGTTTCAAGAACTCTTATCTTCTGCACCGTATTTTGAGTCTCTCGTTTCCCTTAACTTACACAGAGTTTTCTAGGGTTCTTCCCCGTCCCTGAAAAGGGTACCTTGTTTATTTCTTTAATCAAGTTTGCCAAGCTGTCTTAGGGTTTTATTGCTGTGAAAAGACACTGTGATCACTACAACTCTTATAAAAGAGAACATTTCATTGGGGCTGCTTGCAGGCTCGGAGGCTTATTCCTTTATCATCATGGTGGGAGCGTGGCAGCGAGCAGGCAGACCTGGTGCTGGAGAAGGAGCTAGGGGTACCATAACTTGATCTGCAGGCAGCAGGAGGAGACTGTATGCCACACTGGGTGTCACTTGAGCATATAAGACCTCAGAGCCAGCCTCCATGGTGACACATTTCCTCCAGCAAGGCCACACCTATCTAATAAGGCCATACCTCGTAATAGTGCCACTTCCTATGGCCAAGTATTCAAAACACATGAGTCTGTGGGGGCCATACCTATTCAAACCACCACACTAGCTAAGTTGATTTTATGATAATGCTCCTTAAATCAGAATTAAGTAAATGTTTAACTGGCCTTCAGTTTGTTTGGGGGGATTTCTGTATAAATGGTACTATAATGCTTTGTGTAATTCAAGCTAAGGAAAAACAATGAGTTATTGGAGCACTTGCTTAGAGAATTAATTATAAATACAGAGGCCAAAGAAATAGCTCAGCAGTTAAAAACACTTGCTGCTTTGGCAGAGAACCCCGTCCTTATTCCCAGCACCCACAATATGGCTCATAACCATTTGTAACTCCAGTTACAGGGGATGTGATGCCCTCTTCTGGCTACTGCAGACACCAGACATGAATGTAGTACATAAAAATACAAGCAGGCAAAACAGTCAGTCATACACATAACATAAAAAAATAATAATAATTTTAAACCAAGAAGTGGTGGCACACCTTTAATCCCAGCACTTGGGAGGCAGAGGCAGGCGGATTTCTGAGTTTGAGACCAGCCTGATCTACAGAGTGAATTCCAGGACAGCCAGGGCTACACAGAGAAACCCTGTCTCGAAAAAACAAATCATCATCATCATCATCATCATCATCATCATTTTAAAACAATATGCTTCCCGGCTGGGGATGTGGCTCAATAGTAGAGCCAGGCCTTGTATAAATAAGGCCCTGGGTTTGATCCCTAGCATGAAAAAAGAGAGAAGAAAGAAGTTTTGAGAATGCATAATTGTTTTTGTATCAGAAAACGATTGGATCTAAAAACCCAGAGGGTGGAGGTTAGAGGTGTGCCGTATTACAGAAGTAATCAGAGATCCCGCAGAGGAAGGAGCTTTTGAACAGATACTTGGAAAAAAGAGAATTTGTGAGTCTCCGATTTCTGCACGTGTGTCTAGCCTAGTTCTTCCTCCATCCTTAAGTACTGAGTAATTACAAACATTTGCGGGGTTTCTCTGAGCAAGCAGCCAGCCGGCTTCACGGTGGGAATGTGAACCCCACTGTGCTTCCTCTCCCCAGGCAAGCTGCTCAGAGGACATGGGCCGCTGGCTCGGGCTGCTACTGGTGGAAATGGGCTCCAAAGTCACCCCAGAGGCACTGCACTATGACTACGTCGACGTGGAGACCTTAACCAGCATCGTCAGTGCCGGGCGCAACTCCTTCCTGTAAGGGTGGCTCCGTGGTCTGCTCCTGCCAGGGTGTTCGGCCTCAGCTCCATCTCCCAAGGCTCTGCATGTAGCCTTGAGAGCACACGGGCGGAAGGGGCGGGGCAAGCTCCGGAAGTCGGCATCCGCGGGAAGGATGGTTCAGTCGTCACGCGAGGTGGGACGCATATCCTGCTGTTTGCCATCCTGGAGCTTGTCTTCTGACTTACAAAGGATGCTGGGAATGAGCCACCTGTGGTCAGGCTTGTGGTACCCACACATGCCTATGCAGTCCTTATTAGCACGTGACCTTGCGGTCTACATTAAAAACGGCTGCCAGCTTCAAGTGAGAGAAGTCAGGAAGGCAGCGTAAGAGCCACAAACTGTCACCAAGATAATTGAACTTTTCGTATTCTAGGTATGCACAGTCCTGCCAGGATCAGTGGCCTGAGCCTCGCATCTACGATGAGGTGCCTTATGAAAAGGTGCAGGTACGGTCCACAGCTTAGTGAAGTGGCAAAGGCCGTCTTTCCGTTTCTTCTTGCCCCTTCACGGCCCACTTTATCCTTTGCTTCAGAGAAACTGCCTTCACTAAGCCTGCCTGCTCTCAACAGCCTGGCCTGTGCCTTCTCCTGGGGAAGAGCTAGAAGACGGGCGGAGTGCAACCAGACACGAGTGGGTGGGTGACATCTAGAGGGAGAACACAGCACACTGTGAGCCGGGACCCTGGACTAGATGATACTCTGCATTCTCCTCTCCACGATCTCCCGTTTCTAGAAACATTACCAGCCTGCCCTTGTGTTCCTAGGGTCTTTCTTGGATGCAACTTGAAGATTTTTGCTCAGTTGCAGAGAAGCTTGTTGCTGCATGGCTTTAGCGCTTCAGACACAAAGGCTGGAAGCCGGTTAGACTTAAGCTTTTCTTCTCAGACCCTGCTTCCCACTTTCTGGCTCCATCCTTCCCAGGAGTATTTTGAGAACAAAATGAAATGATCTGTATTGAATAGAAGGCAATTAGCACAGCACCCAGACAGCGGAACGTTCTGTACAGAGATAGCAATGCTGTCCAGAATACAATGTTAGATGACAGTAATGTATCACACCAGGCTCCCAGCATGTTGGCTGGACTTGGAGCGTGAGAAATACTCTTAAGGCACAACTGTGCAGCCCGTTCAATAAGTTGTATCACCTATTGGCTCTCTCATCCATGGCATATGGATCAGAGTCCATCTCCTCTTCCTCCCCCTCCTCCTCCTTCTCCTCCCTCTCCTCCTCCTCTTCTTCCCCCCTCCTCCTCCTTCTACTCCTCCTCTTCCTCCCCCTCCTCTTCTTCTTTCCCCCTCCTCCTCCTCTTCCTCCCCCTCCTCCTTCTCCTCTTCCTCTTTCTCCTCTTCCTCCTCCTCCTTTTCCTCCCACTCCTCCTCCCTCTCCTCCTCTTCCTCCTCCTCTTCCTCCTCCCCCTCTTCCTCCTCCTCCTTTTCTGAGAGAGGACTGCATTAGCAATTCAGAAAATAGAAGCACGCTTTCAAATGATGTGGGGACAAAATGCCTATAATAATGGTCACCCACAGTTTCCTGAGCCCTCTAATTTGTCCTCTCGATAAGTCTCCAGCTTAAGGTTGCCTTTTTTTTTTTTTTTTTAACTCTTCTGCTCTGGCTGGTTTTTGTTAGCTGTTTATTCATTTATTTATTTTTAAGATTTATTTATTTATTATGTATACAGCATTCTGCCAGAAGAGGGCACCAGATCTCATTATAGATGGTTGTGAGCCACCATGTGGTTGCTGGGAATTGAACTCAGGACCACCCGAAGAGCAGACTGTGCTCTTAACCTCTGAGCCATCTCTCCAGCCTTTTACCTCCCACAGAAAGGTCTGAGGTTTGAAGGACACTCCTACTGAAGTGTGTAAACTAAAGTGCTGTACAAATCTATATGTCTAAGGTCAGGCTCTCAGAGATGCTGGGCAGAAGCTCCCTGCCTGAATGGGTTGAACCCTACCTGCACTTAACTTTCTTCCTCTGTGCTCCTTGCCCAGGATGAGGAGTCCCAGCGCCCCACAGGGGCTCAGGTGAAGCGCCACGCGTCCTCCTGCAGTGAGAAGTCCCATCGTGGGGACCCACAGGTCAAAGTCAAGCGCCATGCCTCCAGTGAGTTCTGTGGCCGTTTCCTGGTGAAGGGAGGTAGAGTAGAATATTGCAGAGGTCTCAAGACCTGATTTTCCCAGGAGTAAGGGATCAAAATGAGCGAGTAGTGTGGTAAGCGTGCCAGCATGCTCTGCCATAAGGAAAACAATGGGGCTGGGCAATGTGGGATCGCTTGCCAGGTGTGGTATTTCTAAGCAACAGAAACAAAAAGAAAGTAACACAAGCAGTGTGGTAGAAGGCAGGTGAACAGGGGAGGAAGGTTTGCAGAGGTGAAGTGCTTGTGTCCTGACTGCAGAGGTAGACCCTGCGTGGCTTCCCCAGGAGACACTATGTGGCATTTACTAATGATTCAAAAAACCATAAATTAAACTTCATGTAAATTTTGGGGGATTTTGTTTGTTTGTTTGTTTTTGTATTTTTGAGATAGGGTATACCTGTATAGCCCTAGCAGTCCTGGAACTCAGAGAGATCCCCCTGCCTCTGCCTCCCTGAGTGCTGGGATTAAAGTTGTATGCCACTACCACCCAGTGTGTGAATTCTTAATATTAGCTGCTAATTTAAATGGTTTTTTAGACTACATGAGTATTATCTGTCTAACAGTTGAGTGTTTAAATCTGTATATACATATACAAGTATATATATATAAGAGTATGTGTATGTGTGTGTGTGTGTGTGTGGAGAGAGAGAGAGAGAGAGAGAGAGAGAGAGAGAGAGAGAGAGAGAGAGAACACTAAGCCTGTCCTTTCTCCTGTCTAGTTCTCTCAGAATGAAGGATGCACGGTGTTGTTGAGAAGCTTCTTGAAGGCACTAGATGGACGGGGCTTTATAAAAGCCCATTTTAAAGTAGAAAATTGTTTGTGTAATTGGCATGCCACGGTTCCCAGGGCTCAGGAGGCAGACACAGGGGAATCACTGCAAGTTCCAGGCTGGCCTTACCGGTGTGAATACAAAGGCCGGCGAGTGCTGCTGGTGAGACACTGTCAGCACTCAGGAGGCAGAGGCAGACAGACCTGAGTCCAAGGCAGCCTGCTCTACATAGTTAATTCTGGGACAGCCAGAGAAACATCGTGAGACCCTGTCTCACTCAAAGAAACAAACATAAAAATCAGTGGATAAGCAAAACAGAACGGAAGGTTCTGAAGTCAACTTGTGAGAGTAAAGAAATCACTGATCCTGGGCTCAAAAGATTTCTCAGTGGTCAAGAGCACTACCTGGCCGGGCGGTGGTGGCGCACGCCTTTAATCCCAGCACTTGGGAGGCAGAGGCAGGCGGATTTCTGAGTTCGAGGCCAGCCTGGTCTACAGAGTGAGTTCCAGGACAGCCAGGGATACACAGAGGAAACCCTGTCTCGAAAAACCAAAAAAAAAAAAAAAAAGCACTGAGTTCAGTTCCCAGCAACCACATGGTGACTCACAACCATCTGTAATGGGATCTGACACCCTCTTCTGGTGTATGTCTGGAGATAGCTACAGTGTATTCATATACATGAAATAAATAAGTAAATCTTTTTTTTTAAAAAAATCACTTCTCAGAGGAGGGAGTGAGGATTAAAGGAAAACAGAAACAATTAGACAACATTATAGTATGGCCCCAGCAAATGCTGAGGCAGGTTTAATTTTTTTCTAGGCCTGTTTTTTATCATTCTAGGTACATGCAAAGAATATGGCCAGTTCTAAGACATAAAGTAGTCAAGGAACAAACAAGGCTTAAACAAAGGTCCCGTGGTCACTGTTTCTAGGGGTTTATCAAGATGATCAAGATACAAGGAACACATTCCTCAGTTGTATTTTCCCTGAGCTTACTTCCTGGTCCTAGCCCAGTGTCAAATATTCTTGCCAATTTCCTAGAAATGGCACCAAAAGCTCTCCACAAATCACAAAATATCAACAAAAAAAAAAAATGTAAAAAGCATACACCTGTTTTTCAAATCAAATCTCTCCCTGAAGCCCAGACTGTAAGAGCTGTGGAAACGGTGCTGGTCTGCCTGAGGGCCAGTGGTGTCTCTGTCTCCATCCTAGGGGCCTGAAGGCCATCGCTGAAGTCACAGGGTTGGGGGCGGGGACTAGAAACCACATGGAAACCCCTGGTATAGTCCAGTGACATCCTGAAGCACAGGAGGAAAGCTGTCCTGGTCCTCAGTCTGCTGTCACAAAACATCTAACCTAGATGACCTTTTTAAAACCAGCAGTTTGTTTGTCCTAGCTCTGGAAGGCAAGTTGGCAGGCCTAATGTCTGTAAGGGCCACACAGTAGTGCATAAACAGCTATCTTGCTCTCTTATGAGGCCACTGACATCACGGATTCTGTGACTTCATCAGCTAGAGGAAGGTTAAATGGTAAATTCAAGTAGTAAGAGCCTAGTGTGCTGCATACTCGTGGATCAAGCACGTTTCTATGCAGCTGCTTGCTGTCCGCCATTGTGTTCGTCCTACAATACACCCCTGGGACTCTCGCGCTCTCTCTCTTCCTGCACTTCCACAGCAACGCAATGAGCATCCGCTGACACTGGCCTAGGTCTGATCTCTGTTATAATTGGGTATCTCCCTTTATCATAGATACTGACCTACCCAAGTCACACTGTTTACAAAGCGAGATGGGTTACACATCACTAAATCTGCTTTATATGATACTACTATCATTATTTTCTAACATGTACTAAGCACTCCTCATGTGCCGGGTACTATGTTAGGTACTTTTCCTTGATTACCACATTTCAACCTTACTGTATCCTGGAGGCTAAATGTTATCAGTATCTTTATTTGTGCATAAGGACACTGAGATTTTGGGGAAAGGCACAAAAGCACCCCAGTCATTTCTGTCTGACGTCACACACCCAGTGGAGGGAATGCAAACTCGATCTGCCCGGTTCCAAGTCCCTGTGTGTGGTACCTCCCTGTTGCTCCCTGTTTTCCCAAGAGATTCATGCTAAGTACACTTGAATGAATAGACCGAATACCCATATTATATATGAAGTGGAGGTAAGAGGCAAGCTAACACCACATAGGTCACCAAAGGTCAGACCTGAGGACCTCTCTCGCTTTCCTGTATCTCTGTAGGTGCCAATCAATACAAGTACGGCAAGAACCGGGCAGAGGAGGATGCCCGAAGGTACCTGGTAGAAAAAGAGAGGCTGGAGAAAGAGAAGGAGACGATTCGCACAGAACTGACGGCCCTGCGACAGGAGAAGAAAGAGCTGAAGGAAGCCATTCGGAACAACCCAGGTACCTGCCGAGGTGTTGCCTGGAGGGCACGATGGCTCATTCAGCCTGAGCACTTCCCCTGGTACAGTAAGGGGAGGCCTCTTACACAGATTTCCTGGTTTCCGCACAAGGTCCTCCTGGAAAACCTGGTTGTGGAAAGCTCCATACTGTGACTCTAGTACACAAGTAATAGAAACCCAAATCACAGCGGCATGGAGGCAGATGTGCAAACTGAGAGATCAGGTGTAGTGAAGTACAGGGAACCATGGTTCCATTCTTTTCCCCTCTGTGGTGACATAGTGGCTGCACAGTACAAGCCTACAAGCCTTCATCCAGCCCTTTTATCACCAGCAAAGGGGGTGTCTCTTCCCAGTGGCCACCACCAAAACCTCGGGATTCTCTCCATTTGAACCAACTCTTAAACCAATCACTGTGATTATGGACCAGGCCTGAGCTACATGGAACCAACCCACTCAAAGCATAGGGAGGGAGAGGGCAAGGGTGGTTTTGCGGTGGAGTGTTAGGGTACTGTTTCCTGAAGATGGAGGCTGGGCAGATAAAGATCACACCACAGTGTGGTTGGTGATACACCTCAAAGTCCATCTTTTAACTGGACCCTAGTGCTGGAAAAACCCTCCTGGAGAGACAGATGGGGCCTGCAGCCCCGCAGACTTTCTCATCCGTGTCTCTGGACTCAGGAGCAAAGTTGAAGGCCTTGGAAGAGGCTGTGGCCACTCTGGAAGCTCAGTGTCGTGCCAAGGAAGAGCAAAGGATCGACCTGGAGCTCAAGCTGGTGGCTGTGAAGGAGCGCTTGCAGCAGTCCCTGGCCGGGGGACCAGCCCTTGGTCTGTCTGTGAGCAGCAAGAACAAGAGCCAAGTGAGTCCGGAGCCTCCTCATGGGGAGCCACCCTGAGTCCCTCACACAGCACACACAACACACACACACACACATGTATGTTCCCAGTCCCAGTTCTGACACTCAAAAGTATCACCAGAAAATGCCAGATGTCCCAGGGAGGGTAGGATTACCCCACTAGGAAGCATTGCTACAAATTGCCAATGGTCGTATCCATTTTTCATCTTCATAGCCCTGAATGGAGTGCGGATGGGGAATGTGTGTCCACCCTTATCTGTATGCTCTCTGCATCCTCTGGTTTTATTAAGAATTGAGGGATGGGGGTGTGGTGCATAAAGTACATGCACTGCCATGTATGAGACTCTAGGTTAGATCACCAGCACCAGAAGCAACCCACAGGAGTTAGACTGTTTATCACATGAGCCTCTTAGAGTCTGGATGAGAGGAGTACGCCAAGTGTTTGCTGGATGATTAGATGCCCTCCCTGCTCTCAGACAACAACCCTGACTTGTCTGATAAGTTTGAGCTTCCACTGGGAGCTGTGCTCCAAGCAACTCTCTGTGGGCAGACGACACCCCATGATCTGAAGCCACCCAACTCTTCTTCTCTTTGGGGGGCAGTGTTAGCCTCACTTTACAGATGGAGAACCTGATTCTCAGAGGGCTAGGGAAGCATCGAGAGCCCATCCCTTCATCCCAGCTGCTGCTTCTCAGCAGCACACTCGGTGCTCCCTCTCCCCCCCCCCCCCCCCCGCCACCTTTGATCCTTTTGATGCCCTTTGGAAACAGAAAAAAAAAAAAAAGACTGAGTCTTTCCTAAATGTTCTTGCAGGGTTGCCTCAGTTAGGGCACTACTGCTGTGATGAAACACTATGACCAAAAAGCAATTTGGGGAGGAAAGGGTTTATGTGGCTTACTGTTTATCATAGAAGGAAGCCAGGACAAAAACTCAGAAAGGTCCTGGAGGCAGGAGCTGATGCAGAGGCCATGGAGGGGTGCTGCTTACTGGCTTGCTCCCCAAAGCCTGCTTTCTTATAGAATCTAGGGTCCCCAGCCTAGGTGTGGTACCACCCACAATGGCCCTCTCCCATCAATCACTAATTTAAAAAATGCCCTACATGATTGGCTGCAGTCCCATCTTACAGAGGCATTTTCTCAACTGAGGCTCCTCCACTCAGAAGCTTGTGTTAAGTTGACATAAAAGTAGACAGCACACAAACTTACAGAAGAAGAATATTAAGCAATTATCTGGAAGATTTAACAGTGATGACAGTGTAGACAATAAGACAAAACTCCCAGTAGAAGTTAGGTCATATATGTGGAGCTCTGTGTTTAATACATGAAGCTATGTTTTGGCACTAGCAGTACCCCCAAAAGGAAACAGTACAGCTACGGGATTCAAACCCCAGCTCTCATAGTAAGCAATCACATGACCTTGCACAGAACCTTGACCTTCCTGATTTTATCTATAAAATGGGGTGATTAGTAAAGAGTATCTATTTCACAGGCTCATGGGAAACCCCACTCATATAATGCCTTCTTCATGCCTGCCTGATACATAGAGAGGCCTCTGTGATTCTGTTTGTTACTGTCTTTACTCCAGAGTCTCCAGCATCTGCCCCCAGTTCAGTGCTGGCATGTCTGCCTAGTGCTTTCTAATTTAAAGTTTGATTATCCTTCTAAATGTAGGTTGGGTGTAAATAACCACCACTGTCTCTCACCTACTTAGTGGTTTTGTCTTGTTTGCCATTAACAGGAAACTGCAAATAAACCCCAAAGCAATGTCCCAGAGCAGTCTCTCCCTGTCAACTGTGTTTCTGAGCTGAGAAAGAGGAGTCCATCCATTGTAACCTCCAACCAAGGAAGGGTGCTACAGAAGGCCAAGGTAAACCAAGAGCTCAGCTAATGGCAAGACACAGATCTGGATCCTTTTATACAGGACCTGTCCCCAAACCCAGACCCCCATCCCCACCTGGGGAGAAAGGCCGAGAACTTCTGGGATAGCCTCACCCTTCACTAACACAGTTCTACCAAGTTGTCATCTGAGCCGAACAGCATTTTGAGATAGTAAGGGGACAAGAATGGGAGTAGTGGACCTGCCCTAAGGCTAAGCTAGGAGGCAACACATGAACAGAGACTCAGGGCTCACTTTTTGAAGCTGGTCCTCAACCTCTCCTGTGTAATTCTTGGGGATAGACGTTAAGAACATTTGGGGCTTTAGGAAGGGATGTGTATTAGGAAACATTGCAACACATGTCTCAAGATATGAATAACTCTATAGTAGGCTGTAAGAATACACACACCATAGAGTAGAAAACTCCTACATCAGGCCAGATCAGGTTTTGCCACCAAATAAGTTTGTGCCAAAGCACCTAGAAAATATGCCTGTTTCATTGTTTTCTGAATTTCAGAAGACACAGGTTAGATGGTGTGGAACTAAAAAACAAAAAACAAAAATAAGTGTTCAACATTTGGACACCTTGTCATATGCTGCGATTCTAGCACCTGAATGAGCCAGACAGATCATGATTTCTAGACCAGCCTGCACTATAGAGGACAGCAGGCTCAGCCAGTGTGCTCAGTAAGCCTCAGTGGAAGCTAACCAGACATCGTGGGTACTTTGATCTAGAAGTACTCAACCTAAGAGATGTGGAGAATGTGGTGGATAGCCCTAGCCTCTTGTTGTCATGGTAATTCCACTCCTGGGAGGGGCTGCGAAGGAGGAGTGAATCTTGTAAACCTTCTGTCCAATCAAATTTGTTAAATAAAGGCTACAGCCAGTGATTGGGCAGTGGAAGAGGAGTGGGAGGAGCCAGAGGCAGGGAAAGAGGATAAGACCAGGAGAGCCATTGGAGTGAGAGGAGTTGGCAGTTGGTGGAAGGAGAGAAGACGAAGGAGACCTTGACCAAGGAAACCGCAAGTTGTTAAGAGCTCTCATAGCCGGGGAATAGTGTAGTTTAATGGTAAATCTGCCCAATCTAGGCATGCAGCATTCATTTGATACTTATTGACTTGTGTCTTTATTCTATGGACTCCCTATGGGCAGGAGATTTACCGCAACAGAGACCAATGGGGTTTCTCTACTTTAAGATGAAAACCTACAGCTGGGCGTGGTGGCACACACCTTAAATCCCAGCACTTGGGAGGCAGAGGCAGGTGGACCTCCGAGTTGGAGGACAGCCTGATCTACAGAATGAGTTCCAGGAGTAAGAAACCCAAACCCTTGTGGACTCGGGAAGATACTACCTCACATGCACCCATAAATGAAATCTATGACACCTAGTCAGAGTAAGGACTCTGAAGTGAAATAAGGCAGAGAAAGGTGAGAAAAGGTAACAGGTGACTCAAACAGTTATTTTAACCATTGATAGCAATGCTTTTGCAGTGGGTCACACACAAGCAGAGAGCTCAGTCCAGTGCAAGGGGACCAGATGAGATTGGAGGGAAGGGTAATCCACAAAGAGAAAAGTATATGCCAAGTCGCTTGTTTGTGGACAATCAGGCAGAAGGCTAAGCACTAAGAGTGAGACCCAAGAAGGACCGGCCATGCCAGAGGGAGCAGCCAAGCCCAGGAGCCAGCAAACTTCTGAGAGGGACAAAGACAATTACTAACTCAGGAAGAGTAAGGCTGCCTCCCAGTAAAACTTCACTTCCAAGCACTGAGGTTTCAATTCTGTGCCACTTTCACTTGTCACAAAATAGTTATTCTTTTGGTATTGTTTCCAAGTGCTTAGAAATGTGACCAAACATCCTTAGCTGATAGTTTGTTAAATTATGAAAGCAGACAAGCCAGACTGAGTCTGCAGGCTATGGCCAACTCCTCATCTATAAACTTCAGACCATGGAGGAACTGTGGATTGTAACATACTGGGCAGATTGGAACAGACTTTTGGGTTTGTTTATTTGTTTTATTTTCTGTGGTTTTGTTGTTGTTTGGTTGGTTGGTGTTTGTTTGTTTGTTTGTTTCAAGACAGGGCTTCTCTATGTATCCCTGGCTGTCCTGGAACTTGCTCTGTAGACCAGGCTAGCCTCAAACTCAAGATCTACCTGCCTCTGCCTCCCAAGTGCTGGGATTAAAGGTATTTGCCACTACTGCTCAGCTTGAGCAGACTTTTATAAATACCAACTACATTTTTCAAAGGCCATTTTGGGATTTAGTGGGAGGGCTCAGAGGTTAAGAACAATTGATCTTGCAGAGGACCCAGGTTCAATTTCCAGCACCTACATGGATGCTTACAAACCATCTGTACCTACAGTCCCAGGGGATCTGATGCCTCTCTTCTGATCTCCATAGATACCAGGCACACACATGGTTCGCAGACAGACATGCAAGCAAAACACTCATACACATTAAATAAATAAATCAATAAAAAATAAATAAAAAGACCATCCTGGTTAGGTGTGTAATCCCAGCACTTTAGAGGCTGAAGCAGGAGGATCACCAAGAGTTTTAGGCCAGCCTAATCTGTATAATGAAACCTTGTCACCGCCACACAAAAGCTATCCTCACTGCTGAAATGGGGAAAGGGACTGATTTGGCCAAGGGGGCTACTCAGAGTGTTCCAACCTACAATCTCACTAGAACCCTCAACAAACTGATTTTTCTCTCTGTGCTTTAGGAATGGGAAATGAAGAAGACCTAGAAAGGGTGAGAATTCCATCCTGAAGCAGTATCAGCTTGTCCATCTAAGGAGGAAATGCTTTCTTCGCAAAGACATCAGGAAAAGACTGGGGCACCCAAAAGACCAGCTTGACTGTCTGCATGATTTTAGGGATTGTGGGAAGGGCGAAGTAGAAGCATCCTTCTGGCTTTACAAAGGGTGGAGTTGAGAGTGTCGGGGGACAGAAGCATCCACAGTTGTAAAGTTTTTATTAGGTATCTTTGCCTTCTGATGCAATGAAAACACATACGGCATTCCATCCTTTCCTTGGC
Organism: Arvicanthis niloticus; assembly: GCF_011762505.2. Classification (NCBI taxonomy): domain Eukaryota; kingdom Metazoa; phylum Chordata; class Mammalia; order Rodentia; family Muridae; genus Arvicanthis; species Arvicanthis niloticus. The sequence goes on from NC_047671.1 coordinate 27,205,905, forward strand.
ATCCCAGTCCCACTCCTTAAAGCAAAGGAAGCCCAAGTTGAAGTGCTGCTAGTGGTGTGATTAAAAAGAAAACCACTCCATCACCACTTAGGCAGGCTAATTCCTATTGGGCAGTACAGGTAACCCTGGGCAGGGTTAATGGACTGGAAAATCAATATATCCCTGCCTGCACAACAGTGAACAAAAGCTATTGAGAATGCAAAAATCCCACAGTTATCTGTTTTAGAGTCAGGCAGACTACAGCTGCTAGAACCTTCCAGGTTTGAGCATTTTTTTAAAATCAGATTATCTGAGAATTCAGAGGGTAAAGAGAGCTGATCAGCTGGCACATTTTAAGCACAGTGGCGGAAGTATGGATTTCTAATGCCAGCCATGCCGCAGGCATTGGAGGGCGGAGTCCTTTGCTTTCAGTCAAGTGCTTACCTACTTAATGTGACACCGCAGCTCCTGGGACTGTGGTTGGAAGACTAAGTCTCTGGCCTGAGGAAGTCTTCATCTTGTACTAGGAGGCCCACAAGCCTGTTTACTACTTTATCTGCTACAAAGTGGGACTATTAAGGAAAACCAACAGGATGGTGGCTCATGTCTGCCACAGGGTGCTAAAGCCTTTTCCAAACACTTGAGATTTCTATAGGACCTCAAGTCCTAGGCAACCTCTTCTCTATGCCACTCATGACTGTCTCAACACTGGGCTTTTGGGTCTGTTTTAACATACTCATCTCCAATAAAGATGAACCTGTTCAACTCTGAGAGGTCAGAGGGTAGCTGGCACTTGTTGGGGAGGAGGAAGTTATGTGCCTCAAAATAACCAGTGGATGGGTTTGCTAGTCTTGATATGTTACCCACCTAAGATTTACCATACTTCATCCTCACTGAAATCTTACCAGCCTTTGCTGTGCTGAAGACTACAGCAGGAAAATCACCTCAGCAGTCCCGTCATCCGTAGGGCATACACATTAGGGGTCATGGTCCTGGGTCCAGATTGGGCTGTCTGCTGCTAACTGAGAATAACCCCTCTGGTTTTCATTGTAAGAATGGGCTGTGATTGTACTCATCCCAAGACTCCTGGTGGGTATTTAATGAGATAATTTGGAAGCATCTTCTTTCTAGACTGTTTAAAGTTGGAAATGCTCAAGTCACAAGTGGATTTTAATATCAGCTAGAGGAGAAAGGTGTGACTCAAAAACCTTTGTTCTTTCTGTAAAGGAAAAAAATGATTTAAATCATTTAGACTATTTAGTAACAGCTACCAAAAGACATCCAATCCAAAGGGAGGGTTTTCATTCCAAATCCAACTTCTGTGTCTTCAGTGAAGACTTAGGTTCCAGTGCTTTTTAAAAGATGTATATTCTGCAGTGGTGCCCACCAGTGTGCCTTAAGTATCTGTCACATTCTTTCTTAGGCAGTTACTTTAGGGATAAATGCCTTTCCCAAAAGAAAGAGGGGCCCTGCATCATTAATCATTAACATGAGAACATGCCACCTGCCTGCCGTAAGCCTGTATCACCTGAGGCCCATGTTCAGAGCACACTTAGTGTTTGCCTTCTGGAAAATGTTTCTCCCTAATCATTTTTGGACAGGAGGTTTTGCATTGTACTCTTGTGTTTTAAATAGTTGCAGCCAGAATCCAGCAATATGGCTCAGGATGTAAGGGGGCTTGCTACCAAGCCTGAGAACCTGAGCTTGATCCTCAGAACCCACATAATAAAAGGTTGGAGAGAACAGATTCTCATAAGCTGCCCTCAGACCTGCACACTGGCACTTGTACCCACCTCTACCTATCTTTGTACCTATAGACATACAAAATAAAAAGTAATAAATTTTAAAATAGTAGCCAGCCCTGGTATGAATTACCTAAGCATTATACCTATACTTTAACATTCTGTGAGACCAGTTAAGATAACTTTTTTTTTTGTAGTTCAGTGTGATTCTAGAACCCTTATTACTTAAATCAAAATTTGTATACTTCCATTCAGAAGCATACTTACACATAATAAATATATGAATAAAAGCCAAATTCAAAGTCAGGCTGGTCTACATAGTAAATTTTAGGCCAACCAGGGCTACACAGACCGTCTCAAACCCCACATATGCAAACATATGTATGTACATATACATAAATGGATGCATGTAAGTACTTGCTCTAAGCTGTGCCGCTAAAAGAGCTATAAGCACAGCCACTAAAGCAAACACCAGCTCCTCTACTCGCTTACTAAAGTGCCTTTGTGGTTTTCAGACTACAGGCCACAGGCCTGAAGGGAACATAAGTTTCGGCCTTCCCAAGTCTGAAGTGTCACATTCCTAGGGTCAGTCATCTCACTGGGGAACCTTACACAGGCTCATGAATTGGTCAGTGCCTCAAGTTTCTCATCTGGAAGAGTTCACGATCCCCACCTAACTGCATTTCATATAGAGCACCACAAGAGGCCGATGATAGTGTGTGAGCTGGCACATCTCAGCTGGACCTTAGACTGTGTCTGTCTCCATGGAATCCCAACAGCAGAGGACAAAGTGACCAAGTTGCTATGGTAAAGTAATCTTTATTAGCTTAGACATAGCTCACTAGCTACAGTGAGGATTCAGAATGCTGAAGGAGCATGTCCCATTCCTGTTGAAAAAATTAAACACTAGTTCCTTTTCACATTCAGCAAAATCCCCTAATTTTCTTTTTTCTAAAAGAACGGTCACATTAATCCCAGCACTTGAGAGGCAGAGAGAGATAGGAAGATCTCTGAGTTTGAGGCCAGCCAGGACCGCACAGGGAAACCTTGTTGCAGGAAAAAAATAAAAAGTAGCTCTGGCTGGACTAGAATTTAATGTGTAGACCTGGCTGGCTTCAAACTGACAAGAGATCTAGTGCTGGGATTACAGTCATGCAACACCACACCAAGCAGAACCCTAAAATGTACCTACATCTTGGGCTGGTGAGATGGCTCAGGAGGTAAAAGGTGCTTGCCACCAAGCCTAATGACCTGCATTCAATCCCCAGAACCCACATAGTTTAAAGGTAAAAGTGACTACTGCAAATGGTCCTGTGACTACATGCATTCCTTGGTATAGCCATATATACATATACAAAGGTAGTTTAAACAAATAAAAATTCCAATTTAAAAAAAAAAAAACATGAGTTCAGTTATCCTGAGAAAGTATAAACACTAAGACTGACAAGAGATGATTTAAGCCTTATCTACTTAAAAAGTAGTAATAATAAAATAAAATTGACCTGTATCTTTACTGACATCATCCAACTTCATTCATTCATTTAACAAGTATTTATTGGGCAAGGGAAAAAATTATCAGTGATTAAGATCTACCACAAAGGCCAAATTCTCAATTGCAAAAAAAGAAGAGAAAATACTAAGAAAATTGGATTTGTAAGCATAGCGACTTGCATCAGGTTGTTAGGTTTCTCTGAAACTACACTAAAGATGATAGAGATGAGATGACCTGCACTGCAATCCCAGCACTGCATGAGTTCAGGGCTGCATAGTAAGACCCTCTGCCACGTACCAGAATAAAACATTCTGTCCTCTCTTGCCTGGGCTCTTCCAGCATCTCCCTTGCCTCTTTTTACACCCTTCCATTTTCTCTGAACAGCAAAGTGACTTTTTTCCAGTACTGAGGAAAAGCCTGGCATGTCCTAGGCCAGCCCTGGACCACTGGCTGTGCTGTACCCCCAGCTCTCTTGTATTTTGAGCCGGCCACACTAAGTTACGCTGGGCTAGATCTCTTGCCTTAAAACGAGTGGCTGGTATTACAGGCCTGAGTCACTATACCTGTTGTCAAGTTACTGTAATCATAATTAGACAATATAGTTCTGCTCTGAAAGCGCTTAGAATTTAAGAGGAAACAACATACATCATTAACACAGTTAAGTCGGAAAACAAGAAAACCCGAGGGAGTAACTGGGGAAGATGCAACCAATTCTCCAGTCTTAACGTTACCATATCCCTTCCCCGTATTTGAATTTTTTTTTTCCTTCCAATTCTCCCTCTTCACTGGCTCTTTCTTTACAAAGTATGCCACTCCCAGAACCACCTCCACTTTTCATCGATCAGTTTCCGGCTTGTATTCTAGTCTTTCATTTGCAGTTTTGTATGCGCGTGGTGCGTACATGACTGAGGTCGTAATGAAGTCAGAGGACATGTTGAGGAAGTCGGTTCTCTCCGAGTGGGTCCCGGGATCGAACTCACGGTGTTGAGGCTTGGCGGCCAGCGCCTTAGCCCGGGGAGCCTTCTCATCAGCCCTGAATTCTACTAAACTTTCGCAGCGCTGTGCCCCTGTCGTTTAAACATTGGTCACATTTTACATTTATCACGTGTCCGCTTCTCGAGGATGAGGTTCACTTCGCTCACCGGGAACCTCGCACCTACGACGAGCCTCTTGGGACAAGCCTCCATACGAACTAGGCCAACTACCAGCCACGAGGGTGGCGCCATGCCCGGAAGAGTCGGTTAGCGCACAGGAAACCGGAAGTCCCATGCCTGCTGGGGGGCGTGGTTTTTCCGGAGAGTACGACTCGCCACTCGGTTCGAGTGCGCACGCGCAGTGTCGGCGCTCTAATCTGGATCATGGCGGCGCGTTCGCTGTGGGCGGTGCAGCGGCTGCAGCGCCTCCTGGCCTCGGGGGCTGTGTCAGAGTGCAGGTAATTGGGACGGCGGGGCCGGGCAAGCCGCGGCGTGAGCGCGGCGATGGGCAACCATAGGAGGGAAGACGAGGGCTAGCCGGGAGCCGGCGAGGTCCGGCCTCAGGTCCCATGACCCGGCGTCCACGCCGCGTCTCTTCCAAGGGAGGCTGAGGCCCGTAGGCGCGCTTTTCTCAGCCAAGGAAGATAAGTGAATCCCAGGCGGTGTCCTAGGAGGTAGAACCCCAGACATGACTCAATCAGAGACGAACTGTTTCCTAGCCCCTGCTCGTCTCTTTCTTGCAGTGGTGGATGTATTAGAGTTCTTAGCCGGACTCCATGTGGTCTTAGGTCAAGCAGTCTCTCCACCTTCTCAGGGGCGTTCTTTTACCTGACTGTAAAAGGAAGACACTGGACCTCGGTTCTCCTAATGGCCATCCCATCAGTCTTAGGGGTACTTGAAGTTAACAGTTGCCGTCAGTGGACTGCAGAACTATGGTTAGTTCTTTTTGTTATTTCATGTTTAATAGTTGAGGAAACTGGAATTTAGGAAAATTTTTGCTAACTCCTCCAGGCTTAAATCTTAAGGAAGTTACTCTGTCAAGAAACCAGTTGTGATTCACGAACGGGTGTTTTGTGTTAGTTCATTCGTGAGAATGAATAAAAAAGACTGTCTATGAGTTAGGGAACTTTGACTTGTAAATTAGCTCTGGGGAAATCCAGGAAATTTGCATGGCCATTTGTCACTCTTTTTTTTTTTTTTTTTTTTTTTTTAAATCTTAGTGCACCTGACCTAACACCTGCCATACCATAGCTATGAGGTGTTGTATCTAATGCTTAGGGCAGGGTGGTTTGTTTTCAAACCTTTGGCAGTTTGTTGGGTGAGGTAAGGAAATAATCAGAGAGTAGTTTCTTCTGAAGGAGTAACTATTCTGAGCACTGACCTTTTTTCTCTTTAAATTGGCCTTGCTTTGACTAGCTGTTTATCCCGGATAAATGTAATTTTCTAGGAGGGATGGTCTTTGACCATGTGTAATTTGCTCCAGACATATCTATGATAACTATATTTTCTGAACCAAATATTTGGAACCATGTAGAATTGGATAGCAGACCATAATAAAATTGGAGACCAGCTTGAAAAGTCTGGGAGATGAAAGTTCTCTCACCTGGGACTTCAAGCTAGCTCTGCACTCTGCCTAGAGTGCTCTCCTAAACCTTTGTTTAAGTTTCTGCCATCTCAGTGACCACTGTCCAGTATATCCCCATTCCTATAAGTAATGGACTACTTGCTTTAAAGAGCTCTTGGACCCACAGATTGATTAACCTGGTAGTTGGTTTTGTTTTTCACTTGAAATAATTACCAGGATCCAGGAAGGATGATGGTGAAAACATCCTTAAATTAGAGGTCAGGACTGCCACATTCCCAGATCTGCTCTGAACAAGGTTCTGGGCTACATTTCTATGTAAACTGAACTATTTTAGTAATACCAGGTGCAAAGGCTCATCTCCCTATGCCCATAAAAGCCAAGGATAGGCACACACACATAGTTTTATTGCAAGGTCTACTGTCGAGGAAGTCAGGAGCAGAAAGATTACCTTCTTTCCATGGCCAGTTGATAGGGGAGTTACAGGGAGAGGTGTTTTTCTTTTTCATTTAGGTGGTGAGAATGGGAAAGACCTAGGTTCATTTGTGCCGATGTAAATGTCATCATGTCTCTTCACAAGTCATGTGTTTCTTTTTAGGGGGTGATTGTGTTTTGTGTTTGTGATTCTGAGCTTGTGCCATCAAATGTCATTGGCAAGGCAAATTGGCTCGTGGGAATGTCCTTTCTTTAAAAGCCTGTTCGAAAGTTCCCCCGAAAGGATCCTGGAAGCAATTCCTGAATTTATGTTCCTGTTGTTGGGACCTTAGCCATTTCATTAGCTGTGCCATATTTTAGATGACATAACTAGTTGAACAAAACCTAAGTGACTAAAACTAGATTCTATTTTAGTGACCTATTTCGTCCATAGGCTGTAGCAGTCAGAATTTCTCTTTCACATTACAGATCCTCCTCCCTCCCTGAAAGCCTTACAGCATGTCTTAGCTTAACTGAATTTTTTTAACTCTTCCACTTCTGTAAGATAAGAGTTAAACCAGAACCATGTTACTTTGTGTGAGTTTGTGTGCTAAATATCCTGACTCAACAGAACACCAGCTCTGTGTGTTTCTTTTGTTTTTGGTTGGGGGAGGGTGGTGGGTGTTTCTTTGAGGCAGGCTTTTACTGTGCTATCAGAAAAATCCACCCGCCGGGCTGTGGTGGCGCACGCCTTTAATCCCAGCACTTGGGAGGCAGAGGCAGGCAGATTTCTGAGTTCGAGGCCAGCCTGGTCTACAGAGTGAGTTCCAGAACAGCCAGTGCTATACAGAGAAACCCTGTCTCGAAGAAAAAAAAAAGAAAAAAGAAAAGAAAAATCCACCCATATCAACCTCCCAGTACCTGAGATTGCAGGTAGTCAGTCCCATGCTGCTGTGCCCAGCTTAACTTTGCAGACCATAACAAGTCATTAAACCTCAAGCCTTTCATCTTGAGTTTTTCATCACTAAAGTAAGGTTTATTATGGGAACTGGTGAGTGAGTCCTGAGTCTTGTGTGTGTTGACAGGGACCAGCCATCCCCAAAACTCCAGAGTCTCAGACCTATGGAGGAATGACAAAACCTTCCATTCCTCAGGGGAGTCCTAGTATTAACCACAATGGGACTTCCTCAGACCCACCAGTTATATAAATAAGACATGGAGTCTTTTTACTATTTTAAAGCTTAGGCCTTTTGCTTGGGTAATCTCCCAACTAGCTCATCTTCTTAGCCCGACTAATCCTGGCCTCATGTGGCCAGGTCTGTATCTTTGCTCCGCTATAGCCCATCCCATTCCCTCCATGTCCACTGGCTTCTCCCAGAGACCCTTTCCCCGCATGGAAATTCCACCCTCCATTTCCTGCCTAGCTATTAAAGCCAACCAGCAAGTAAGGAATGTGAGTGTTTACAAAATAGAAAACCCAATGATGGGCCATTCTCTCTGCTAGTACAGAATTTAACGATTGAATTCACCCCAACAGTTAACAGTGGAAGTGTAGAAAAGGTCTACTATAGCTCCCCCCACCCCAACTTGATGTTGACTGCTCCCCTACAGAGATTACTTCTACCAGATTAACTAAACCTACCCCCTTGATCCAGTGCAAACCATAAGATCTGCCTCCTTGTTTATCTGTGTGTAATAACCCCACCTCCTTGTTCAGCTTTATGTAATAACTCTGTTCTATCTATATACTAAACTATATATAATCAAAGCCTCCAGGGTGCTGAGGTTTCTCCCTCCAGGAAACTAACTGATCCCAGCTTTCTGCCTCTTTTCTTCATGCCAGTCATCTGTCCCTGGAGCTATTTGGATGCAGCAATTGGCACCCAACCAGGGATGTTGACAATGACTTTGGGAAACTCTTATTGGTCAGATGAGGGACCACTTCCATGAGAAAGTGTGCTTATGCAGGTAAAAAAAAAGGGGGGGGGGCGAGGGGGGGAAATGAGGTAGAAAAAGATAAAGAAGGAAAAATGAGAAAGACATAAAGCTAAAGGAACAAAGGGTGAGAGAGCATGTAATTCTAAGTGTTGGGTATAAGAAATATGGGACATGTAGATTCTACAGATAGGCTGTTATATTTCAGTTCTTAGAGATTTTGAGAAACCCTAAAATCAGGGTAAAAACATTGCAGCCCCATCAGTGTATGACCGGGAGACAGCTATTCCTTGACAAATTGTTTTCACTAGCAGCCCCCGTCAATGCACCAAGGCACACCCCCAATGGAAATGTTTCTCCTAGACCACTTGACTATCAGAGAAACTGGTCTGTAGATAATTGGCCATTTTGCAGCATCGGGTGGGGTATTCACTGCAACTACTGCTTTGGTGGAAAACAATTACAAGCCAAACACAGAATGGTCCAGTAGCACCTGGAACATCCAGTCTTTGTTACAAAAAAGAAAAAAGAAAAGAAATAGGGTAAATGGAGGTTATTACAGGGTTTAAGAGCCATAAAGTCATGTGTGCGGACAATGGATCCCTACAGCAGGACTGCCGTTGCCTAGTGCTGTGCCATTATATTTCCATTTATTTTTGCCATTCCTCCATGGGCCTGAGGCTCCAGAGTCTTTGACATGGGCAAAGCTTTGACATCAGCTTCTTTTCCCATCAGTGTTTACAGCAACAACACCTATGTAGTCAGAATAATACAAGCCTTTGAAGTAGCTACAAGGCTGGATCATGAGTTATACCATCTTTTTTGTACGACCCAGAACTCTTGCTATGTTTGTCATATTTGGCGACACTGAGGTCTTCCTCCGCCATTGGCTGAAGGTAGTGCGTGAGCCAACGCCTTGGTGTCAGGATGCCTGCTCTGCTTCCCTGCTGCTGTGTAGTCTGGCTTAATACAAGCCCTTTATAGTCATGCTCTGTACCATCAAAACAACGCCTCTTTATGCCATAAATTTGTCTCCCCAGAACTGGCTAGGCAAGGAGTTAAGTAGTGCACCCACTGTGTTCCTTTTGAACCTGTCACTCACGAAGCGTTAACCCCATGGGGTTATGTCACAGTGATCTCTGGCAGATGGATGTTACACATGTCTCTTTCTTTTGGAGATACAGTTTGTGCGTGTTTAATGTTGATACCTATTCTCAGATTGTTCATGCCTCTGTTCACACAGGAGGCTGCAGAGCATACCACACTACTCACTGCACTGCTGCATTTGCCAGTTTGAGCTAGCCACAGCATCTTTAAGTGGAAAATATTCCTACTTACACATCTTCTGCATTAAAGACTTTTGTACCCAACATAGACTAGCTCACAACACAAGCATTCCTTAAACCCCCAGGGGCAGGCTATTGTAGAAAGATCCCACAGATGTCTCAAACAACAGAGAAACTAAACGGGGTGGAGATCTACCCCTACCCAGTTATCTCAACAAGGCCTTGTTTACATTAAAATTTTGAATTGTATAGTAGTCAACCTCACTGCCAGAATGACACTGGTTACCAAAGGACAGAGTAAAACCTAAGGTGCTATGGAAAGATGTCCTGACAGGAGAATAATCTGGCCTATGCTAATGTGGGGTGAGGATTGTTTGTGTTTTCCCTGAAGGTGTAGAACAGCCACTTTGGGTACCTTTGAGGCCGGTAAAGGTCCATGGATCCAAAGAAAAGCCTGTCTCCAGGTTTGAAAAGGCTGAGACAGATTCCACAAAGAGTGACTCTGTAGCACCTGAGGGCAAGAGGGGGGAGGGGGGCACTATAATCAGGTAGCCAAAAGGCAAACACCAGAAGATGGCAGCTTGACTGCCGGCTGTCTGGTGCTGAGTACTGCAACAAACCATTACTAGACTAGGAGTGAAGACTCATCCTGAACATGTGAGAATAAGAAATAGGGAGATGAAGGGAGCAGAGGAAGCCAGCCCTGAGAGAGATGAAGTCCTTAGTGAATGTGTGTGGTGACGTGAGCTGCCCATGTCAAAGACCCCAGAGCCTTGGGCCCATGGAGGAATGACAAAGCCTTTCTCTGGGGAGTGAGTGTGAGTGTTGGCAGTGAATGCAGATGTCCACCATAGCCTCTCCCCTCTGGAGATTTATGACTCAGTGACTGCTCCTCTACAAAGACCGCTCCTACTGAGATTCACTAAACCTGTCCCCTTGATCTACCTGTCTCAGCCTAAATTCCTGTGTGTAACCTCATATTTTCTACTTGTTAGTGAATTCATTCTATTCCTATTCTTTTTAATTTAAAAGCTTGTTAGTATTTATTTCCTTATCACAAATACATGAATGAATCTGAAACATTCTAAATTTAAAAACTGCATCTAAGTGACCATCTATTATGACTCTGTTGACACTAAGCATCCATAAGGCATGTCTGTAGAAAACAAAATACTGTCAGGCTTAGCTGAGGCAAGCAATTTAAGAGGAAATGGTAAGTGATGTAATAAGTACAAGCCTTCTTTTTATGGTGACAAAGATGTTCTGAAATTGTGTTTCAGAATTTGGTTGACTCTGGACATAGTAAAAAAAAGTTTGAATTGTACAACTTAAATGATAAATTGTATGGCATGACAGCTACGTACTGATAAAACTTTAAGTGTGTGAGAGTTTTGCCGACTTTATGTCTGTGCCACCTACATGCCTGCTGCCCACAGAAGCCAGAAGGCATTAGATCCCCTAGACTAACTAGAGTTACAGGTGGTTGTGAGCTGCCATATGGAGTGTTTAGAATTGAATCCAGGTCTTCTGGGAGAGCAGCCAGTGCTCTTAACTGCTGGGCTGTTTTTCTCACCTTAAAGTCATTGCTTTTAAGAGCACTTTAAAATCTAGTCATGTTTCAGGTACTGGGTGATTAAAAACATGACGCAGATGAAACAGAAAAATGCCTAGGAAGAACTTCTTTGTTTGTTGCCAAGACTGATTGAAAACTGTGGAGAGTTTAAGTGTGGGTGCTTTGGGCTCTAACTGTCATGGTTTTGCGTTGTGTGCCACTGCCCCACCCCACCCTCTTAGGGGATGGCGACACCCATTCAGCACTGCCACCCAAAGGACTGCTGGGGAAGACTGCAGTTCTGAGGACCCTCCTGATGGACTTGGTCCCTCCCTTGCTGAACAGGCCTTAAGGCTAAAAGCTGTTAAACTGGAAAAAGAAGTCCAGGATTTAACAGTGAGTAGCAGATTTTATATTATTTGTCGTTTATGTCTCTTTTCTGGTTTAAATGTTCAAGCTAAGTTTTGTGTGTGTGTGTGTGTCTTTTTTAAAAATAAATTTTCCTCTAAAATGGCTCTTTAACCTCTTCCTCCACTGCTCCTTTGGCCTTCTCCCCCCCCCCCAAAAAAAAAAAAAGGTCTGTGGTTTTTAAAAAGCCACGTGGCTAAGGATGTGCCTCCCTTTGGCTCCCTCTTGTATTGCAGCATTTAGATAGCTGATGGCTTGGCAAGGTACAGATGACGTGGTGCCAGTCAGGTGACAGAGTAAATATTTGTTGGGTGTGGTAGGTCTTTATACTCTACTAGTCAGAGGACATCTGGCTTACTAGACACAGTCGTGATTGAGCACTTTGAAAGGAGATCGATAAAGCAGAAAAATTACAAAGCAGAGCAAAGCCACTCGAGACTAAAGGGTGCTGGGCAGCATGTCTTATGAGAGCAATTAAACCAGGAATTAAATGGGAGAAGAGGACTAAACAGGCTGAGAACTGGCTTGAAATGGGTGATAGGTTTTAAAACTTACCTAGTCACATTAGAGTTCAAATTAATGAAAGAAAGCTTGGCAGTGTTACCTAAACTGGAAACTCTTTTCTCTGAATAATGAACTTGAAACTGATGTGTTGAAGCTAGTTGGACTTACTTACAAGCCACTGAAAGTAAATGGGTTACCTCTTTGGCAATTTGGAGAGCAGTCAGCCTCACGCTGTGTTTTTTAACAGCTGGAGCCCTTGCGCATGCTGAGAGAGCCCTGTCACTGTTACAAGCATGAGATTTATAAAGTAAAAGCATTCTTTCTCGACAATTTCTCATCCTTTGATTTTGCGTCTGATATTTAGCTGAGATACCAGAGAGCCGTTGCTGATTGTGAAAACATAAGGAGGCGAACCCAGAGATGTGTGGAAGACGCGAAAATATTTGGTAAGAGATGATTCACAATAAAATAAATCTAGTTGAAGGGCAGGCACCTTTGTAGCACCTTTGTTTTTCTAAGCATGTACAGTTAGTAGATTTCCAACATTCTAGCCTGTACACAACCTTTTCTGCCATTAATGAACCAGTGAATCTTTAAGGCCTTCAAAGGAGAATCCAAAGAACAGTGCATAACCAGGGACACTAAAGTTAGCTCAGTGTGAGCAACATTGGTCTGTATCCACAGGGAACATCTGCACTGCTGTGGGCAAGCATTCTTAGTCACTGTCAGTACTCCACAAGTTGGTGATTTATACAACAGCCTGAAGGAAGCTAAAATTTGGGGGGGGGGGGGGGGGGCGGAGTCCAAGTTTATAGCAAGACTCAGTAAACCATAGCCAGTTAATATATACAGTTTTTCTTAAATACATATAAACTTGTTTTCTCTTTACCTACAGAACATAAAATCCTTGTCTTTTGCCTCTTGTCCCACAAAGCCTAAAATGCTTCCTGTGTGGCCTTTTACAGAAGACAGTTGTTGGCTGCTGAGTTATGGAAATGTCTGTTGCAAATAGCACAGTTTTAACAATGGGAAAACTTCTGATGTTCCACCTGCTTGATGAGCAAGATGGATGGACACCAGAAGTCAAGCTTTGAGTTAGAACTAGTTATTATCAGTTTACTCAAATGGTAAGACATCTGAGAACAGACTCATGTTAGCTAACTGCTAGCCAGTTTATTATCCTAAAATGTATCTAGCCAAAGAGTCATTAGCTCAAGGAATTTCCTCCTGGTGACCAGAAATACTTAGGAAGCCAAAAGGTTTTTGGATGATCATGGAGAGAAAAGGAACATACAGTGAGTTATTGTTTGTTTTGTGTTTTTTTTTTTTTTTTCCTTTTTTCTTTTGAAACAGGGTCTCTCTATGTAGACCAGTTCGAGGCTGGCCTCAAACTTACCGAGATCCCTGCCTCTGCCTCCTAAGTGCTAAAATTAAAGGTGGTGAGCTACAGCACTTGGCAGAAAGTATAGCATTTTTAACAGATACATCATGACAACTGTCTCACCTCCTTGCATGCATAGTTTTAACTTTGTAGTCTATCTTCTTGGTCACAAAGGTTCTTTTTTCCAAGAGATTACTTTCTATTAAAATAATGTAATAGCCGGGCCGTGGTGGCGCATGCCTTTAATCCCAGCACTTGGGAGGCAGAGGCAGGCAGATTTCTGAGTTCGAGGCTAGTCTGGTCTACAGAGTGAGTTCCAGGGCAGCCAGGCTACACAGAGAAACCCTGTCTCGAAAAACAAAACAAACAAATAATAATAATAATGTAATAAATTGGGACTGGTTATTAAAATAATGTAATAAATAGAGGAGATGGTTCAGTGGGTAATTTAGTTGCAAGCATGAAGGCTTGAGTTGGGATACCCAGAACTCACATGAATAAAAAGGTCAGATGTGTAACTAACCCCAGTGCTGGTAGGAAGGAGACAGACAGTTCCCAGAAGCTCACGGAGCACTCAGTTTGGCTGTACATCTGACCACAGAGTCCTTACTCTGCGCCCGTCCTTGCTTGGCATTATGCCCTGGATGTCTAATGGTGACCATTCCTTATCACAGTCGGTGAAAACAGTGGGTTCTCAGCAACTGAGTTTTATTGTCATCTTGTAACAGTTCACATTGTGCTACAAGTTTTCTGTGGACCTTTTCCTGCACCTTCCTAGTAGGCCATAGGAAGGAAACTCACCTCATCTATAGGTATGCCATACCTTCCTATCTAGCCAGCCTCAAGAACAAACGGCTCTTGGCATCTTTAGCATAATGTGTTTTTCTGATTTGGTACTTACAAGCGATACCTCCCTGTGAAATCATCCTATCTTCTTGAGGAGGCCCCTGCATAACTAAGATAAACGTGTTTTTATGTAGACTTACTTAGTCAAGTTGTAACCTCCCAGTTTCCCAGTAGGATTCCTGAAGATAGCTATCTATCTCCAGACAGACACACTTTGCAAAAAGGCACTGACTTGTCAGTTGATCTGGGGTGGTTAAGCTGTTCCCCAAGTGTTGTAATTATTTAAAATGCGGCTGCCAGACAAGCCGACTATCTAAGCTGCAGCAGCTCTGCTGAGCTCAGCTGCCATGTTGTGTGGCCAGAGGCCATGTGCGAGCCACAGCTAGAAATGGTCAGCCAGAAACACCAACCCTGCCACCCACGAGACGCCAGTGTGGGAGATGGCTCTGCCAATCTTCCACGCTGTCTCTGCAAGGCTGGGCATTGCCCAGACCATCCTGCCAACCATGAGGGCCCAGTAGAAAAATGAGACTCTAATGCTTAAATTAGCTAAAAAGCTTTATATATTTGGTAATGATCAATAACAAGATGCCCGTAAGATCAGAAGTGTAACCCAGTACCCAACCTAGATATACCGACTACCTTTGACTGGCAGATACACGTGAACATCTGCCTCCATGTTCGCCTCTCTCCTGCTTCGTCTCTCCCTTAGCTCCTCCTCTTCCTTTTCCTCCTCCTCTCTTTACTCCTCCTCTTTCTCTCCTTCCTCCTTCCACTTTAGCTCCTCCTATACCCAAGTTCTTCCCACTTTGAGAAATACTAAGTATAAAGTGTACTAGCCACTTCCCTGGGCCTTCTCCAGTTCTGCCCCTAAGGTCAGCATTGTTCTCAGGCATGTGTTTGGTTTCTGTATAGGAATCCAGAGCTTCTGTAAGGACCTGGTGGAGGTGGCAGACATTTTGGAGAAGACTGCGGAGTGCTTTTCAGAAGGAGCTGAACCTGAGGACCACAAGCTTACTCTGGAGAAAGTCTTCCAAGGGCTGTCCCTATTAGAAGCAAAGCTGAAAAGCGTGTTTACCAAGCATGGCCTAGAGAAAATGACACCCATCGGTGACAAATATGACCCTCATGAGCATGAACTCATCTGTCACATGCCAGCAGGTGTTGGGGTGCAGCCTGGCACTGTGGCACTAGTTCGGCAAGATGGCTACAAACTTCATGGCCGCACCATAAGACTTGCGCAGGTGGAAGTGGCAGTGGAGTCTCAGAGAAGACTCTGAACAGGTCACTGGAACCAAATCCTCTCCCAGAGTCAGGCACCTTTGTCTCCTTTATTTATTAAGCTGGTTTGTATTATACATGAGGTCTTTCGTGTGCTCCGTTTCGGATTTAGTCACATTGGCTGTTTCTCTACAGTGTCTTATTGGGTTTATGTGACCTGTTTGGTCTCATCGGGAGTCCTGCCACTAGGCATTTGAACAGTATGATAAGTGTCATGTGGCCTTTATCAAAATGTTTACAAAAATCATTTAAATTGGTACTTTGATGACTGAATCCAAAATCTTCTTACCTGTGTTTTCATCTAACTGCTGGAATTAGTGCAGTATCTTGTATTTTGGGGGAAAGGGAAATGGTAGGGATTGGTTTAACATTTAGGTACGTAGATGACGATGCCTTACCCTTGTATAAATTTAGATCATTTGGCCTGGCAGGTAAAGAGATTTCCTAAGGCTCCTTTTTTATTTCTCTTTTTTCAGTCATCTCTCATGGTTGTATTCCCTGCCAGGGTCACACGTACGCTGTTTTATAGCCACGCCTTTCTGGTCCCTTTTGGAAGGGCTAAAGGATCAGGCCAGTCTTCCTTTCTTGTTGGTAAGGTGAATACATTTATCATTAAACTGGTCTCAAGTCTAAGAACAGGCAAGCCCTGGTTGCCTTGACAATACAACCCAATCCCAGGGAGACCAAAAGCCTCCACACATCTTAAGTTGGAGGGAAAGACTTTGGGGACCAGGCATGATGGCTGTCAATTCGAAAATAAAAACAAAATATTGAGGTGGATA
Source organism: Arvicanthis niloticus (assembly GCF_011762505.2). Lineage (NCBI taxonomy): Eukaryota > Metazoa > Chordata > Mammalia > Rodentia > Muridae > Arvicanthis > Arvicanthis niloticus. Next base: position 27,222,063 of record NC_047671.1, read on the forward strand.
GTTTTTTTTTTTTTTTATAGTATATAATTTACACAGAAGTAGTGCTGCTTGCCTTCCTTGCATGGACTTGGAATGAACTGGGCCATCCTTCTTTCTGGATTAGGGTGTGGGGCTGCTTTGGAGAGGACAAAGGACTTCCTATAGCAGCAACAACAAAAATAAATACAAAGTCCTCAGGCACATTGTAAAACAGTTGCTGTCACCTTCACCATTCCAATTTTTAAATCCTGAGTCAAAAGCACCAAGAAAAAGAAAATTTTTGTATATTTATTATTGACAAAAAGAACAAAGTTGTCTTAGTTCTGAATATGTTTTGTTAAGAAAAGCTGTACCACAGCTCCATCATTGTCCACCTAGAATCATTGGCAGTGCACAAAGGAAGGGTCGTATTCTTTGTGGTGTTCTTGGTGAACTGTATGTGTCTCCTGATAAGGCCGAGGTGCAGCTGCCCATCCACACAGAGTACCTGTACTCGGGGAGCAATGATGTTGATTCTCATGGTACTAGAAGCCAGAGGAATGATCTGCAACCTGTAGTAATCAGTGCCTGAGTACATCGTGGTACCACTAGACAGCAATGTGTTGGCATCGAGTCTTTGCTGACATTGACATCACACTTAATGATGGAATAGAAGGTAAGTTCATAGATGCCATCATATTCCACACCCAGAAAGAAAGGCTAGAAGAGCACCTGGGGGCAGCAGAGTTGGTTCTTACCAATATCGACAGCCTGGCCATCAGGCAGCTCATAACTCTTCTCCAGGGAGAAGAAAGATGCAACAGCAGGTATGTCATATGGGAAGTCCTGGGCAACATGGCACAGGTTCCCCTTGATGTTAACAATTGGCATTGGTGATGCTGTAGCCATGCTTACTCAGGAGCTTCATGAGTAGTCTATAAGGTCTTGTCCCACAGGATCATATAAGGAAGAACATAGTCCCTGTAGATGGGCAGTGTCTGTCCAGAGTCCATTGGGATGCAAGTGGTACTATCAAGACAGCACAGCCTTGGTGGCTGTGTCCATGGCTGGGTGTTGATGGTCTTGGTCAGGAAGCCTTGGTAAGCAGTACCGAGTGCTCCTCCAGGGCCATGCATGTCTCACTGTATAAAGTATGATTTTGTCTCTGTCATCCAAGTTGGTGACAAACCCTCCATGGATACCTCAGGATGCTTGTCATCCATGTAGGAAACCTGGTCAGTGCCACCATCACACCCCTGTGCATTGGGCTACCCACCATGAAGCAAGAGACAGGTTTGGAAGCATCCTCGCCTGTGAAGCCAGCTCTGTTAGCACCAGTGCAGCTATATCCGCTTCCATGACAGATGGGTACAGGTGGGGACCCAGCAGTGGAGGGTCTGAGAGAAGCCTGTGTTTGCCAGGTAAATGTGGATACTACAGAGTATCTTCCCTTATACACAAGGAGCTATTTTCACAGCTTCTTGGGTATGAGGTAAATTTAGGCAGCACCAACAGCAAATGACCCAAGTACATTTGCATAGGTAACTACCTACAGTGGCTGACTCCACCAATCCTTCGTCAGATTAGCCATGGGTTCCTACATTAGATTATACGGGAAGAAGACAAAAATCCTTCACTTCTATAATTTCTCATTAAATAAGGGTGATGTGTGCCTTTTTCCTCCTGCCATAGGGACTGACAAATTACTACCTCTCACATCAACAAAACTTGTTTTTAGAGCACTTGGGGACTGAATGCAAGGTCTCATGAATGCTAAAAGCTCTACAATTCCCAGCCCTGACAAGTTTTGTTTCCTAGTTTTTGTATCCACCTTAAGCCTTATTGTGTGAACATCTACCTTGTAAGTTTTATGAACCTGTATAGTTTTTAAGTCTCAATAACTGATGGTGTATAAAAGATTTGCCCAGTAAATACCTTAATGTGTGAATTATACACATGGTAAACTTTATAAAGGTTTTAATTTGAGAGGTCTTAACTGATATAGGAGGAAACGGGAATGAGAAGTTGAAGTTGTAAACTTGCTTAGGAAATACTAAGTAGAATTTAGTAAAAGAATCACTCTGATTCTCTTAGCATAATTCTGCCAGGCAGGCAGGATGGCCTAGGTTAACAGCTGCCTGGGAAAAGCAGTGCTGGTCTGTCTTGATATAACCACGACAGTACTTGACATTGTAAATTTCCCCAATTTGTCCACACAACCAGATCTTGTAATTTCTAACTGTGAAATTTAGTTAATGACTCAAAGTCTAACTCAGAGCCTGGAAACTGTCGGCTGGCAGGGATTTGTGTTCAGGGCTGGTTCCTCTTTCTACATTAGCCAGAAGCAGTCAACTACTAATACTAAAAGAGCTTTCCCTTTATTGATCTCTAAGAGGTGGAGTGAGCTCCCTGGGAAGGCATATGAATTCTATAACATCACCCATTCTGCTGCTTCTAAAGCTTAAAAATGTAGTCTGTTCTAAGATTAGACTCAAGAGACAGCCCTTCTATAGACTTTGACTGGGCTACAAATTAAACTAGCACCAACTGGATTACTAGAAGAACCATATTCTGTTGTATACATAAATATAAAAATCACACAAAATCTGAGTCTGTCAGAAAATTAGTGCTTCAATCCCGTCCTCATCTACAGAACAGGGCTTAGGTCTCCTAAAAGCTGGAAGAGCAGAGCAAACTGTACTGAGTAAAGGTGGTCTTGTAGACATTGTCTGGGAGGTCCTTTGATACATAAAACTGTCAACTGTAAATAGACAAATATACAAATTTAAAACTTGTGTATTAAAAAAAAGGAAAAAGCCTTTCGAGTACTCTCATGATTGCGGTTTCCCAAAATAATATCACCTCCAGTCATTTTCGGGTGGGACCCTCATGAGTAAGATGTGTTTAAATGAAGCCATCTTTCCTTGGTCCCCACCATCTCCACCAGGTAGGAGCAAAGGTAGGAGTTGGGATGGTATAGAGTGTACTGGGCATAGTAAATAACCACTTTAGAAAACAATTATGACTATCTTATATGCATGTTTTGTCTCCGTGTAAGTCTGCCCTATGTACATGCCTGGTGCCTGTGGAGGCCAGAAGACTGTGTCAGATCCCATGGAACCGGAGTTAGAAATGATTTTAAACCACCATGTGGGTACACTTTAAAAGTACTACTTACTGGGAGCTGGGACATGGATCAGTGGTGAAGAACACTCTGGCTGCTCTCCCAGAGAACCAGGGTTTATTTCCAGCACCCTCTGGAGTTAAAAGATTCCCTTGGCATTATTACTCTTCCACTAAGTACACACTGTAAATTTAATGCGAAATTCCACAGTTGGAGTATGCCCTGTTATGCCCTCATTTCGACAAGGTTGACAGATGGAAACTATGAGGAAACAAGCTATTTTGGAGTTAATAGCTGCCCTTGACAGGAAACTAGGACGAACTGTAATTTCAGGAGTTCTGTTGTCTAAAGAGTGTTCTGATCTTCTTTCCATATAGTTTTGCAAATAGATTAGTATTATGTTCTTTTATTGTTCTGTAGTTTTTGCGGACTTAAATCGTGAATTCAGAATGAGATGAAGGTGTATAGCAAAAAAAGTTGAAAGATGAGAGAGCCAAAACAGTGTGGTAGCACTCAGGCTTGATAGAGACTTTGAACCCAGGTCTGATCTCTGTGACTTGTACTAATCTTTCCCTGCTTATAAAATGGTTATAAATTTGTGATCCTGTGAGGAGTGCATGAAACTCCAGTAAGCTCTCCTACTGTATTGCCTATCACATTGTTGTTCATGCATTTTTATGGTTGCCTAAAGACTGGTTGAGTGAGAGCATTAATAATAATGAGTGAGAGTAATAGTTATTAATAATAAGTTGTTAGCTAACCTTCCGTAACCTTTGTGGCTTGAGTCCTGGAACCCTGGCTAGGGAGGGAGGGAGTGAAGAAAGGGCAAGCGTACACATAGACACACACAGTGAGGCTGGGATCAGATGCGGCTCTCTAACGCTGCCACTACAACTGCAACCTGTGGATATTTATTAGAGCGCGAGGGAGGAGTTAACTAGTCTGAAAGGAGATGTCTGGAGGCCAGCAGTCTCGTGGAGGAGGAAGCCACAGTTGCTAGTTTTTGTAAACACTGAGTCTTCCATAGACACGCAGACTCCAGAGAAAAGTTTGGCCAGTATTCCATGAGCCAATTAATTGGTCTTGTAGTCCTCAGCAGGCTGTATCCATATCAAAATACACATTCACTTAGAATTTCACTCACTCAGACCTCCCCATCGCTACACTGACTCTCTTAGGGTTACTATTGCTGTGATGAAACACCATGAACAAAAGTAAGTTGGGGAGGAAAGGGTTTATTCTGCTTACACTTCCCTATCTCTCATCATTGGAAAAGGCAGAGCAGGATCCTGGAGGTAGGAGCTGTTGCAGAGGCCAAGAAGGACTGCTGCTTACTGGTTTACTGACTTAGCCCAGGGTTATCTCTACCCAGAATGGATTGGAGCCTCCCCCATCTATCAGTATTTTTTTAAATGCCCTATATACATGACTGCATTCCATCCTGATCATTAATAGAGAAAGTAAACAACTCAAAATTACTTCAGGAAGTTTCTAAAACTGACCAGATTCACAACTACCTGTAACTCCAATCTGGGAGATCCATTGCTTTCCCCAGGGTTCCAAGGGCACTGCACACACAAACATATTAACAAATCTTTAAAATGACTCCAGTGTTTTTTGACACATTGAGAGTTAGTTCCTGAATTCATTCTTGAGTCTTCTCATTGCTTTGTGATTGACTCATGTGATAATAGTGAAAATGGCACTTGGGGCTTCTGGACCAACCCTTAAAAAAAAAAAAAAATAGCTGAGCCAATACCATCTTGTCCACCAGTGGCTCCATCATGCAAGTGGGGCTACCCTGTACATTTGTGGACAAATTAAAAGATGATTCCTTTTGTTTTGGAGTGGTTCATTACATAGCAGCAGTTAGCTGACATGTTTTCCTCACTGTATTTCCAGTCTCAGCTCATTATTTTGCACCCTGGTACCAGCTAAATGGGTGATTTTGCTTTCTTGCTTTTCCTCTTACCAGCTATCTTGAGCCTGATGGTCTCATGTATTAGCAAGAAGCTGGTGGAGTTACAGGAATTAATGGATACAGCCAAACACTGGATGAAGCCAGGGGAACCCCAAAGAAGAGATGAAGGAAAACTTCTCTAAGCCAGAGAGGTCGAGAACATGGCATACAGAATCAACTAAGTGGGGCTCACAGGGGCTCAAAGGGACTGAAGCGACAATCATGAACTCTGTATGGCCCTGAGCTAGGTCCTCTGCATATACAGTATGGTTTCATAGCTTGGGTTCTTATGGGACCCCAAATAGCAAGATGGAAGGTATTTTGACACTTTTGCCTGCACTTGGAACCCTTCTAGTCTCATCCAGCCTTGATAATGAAGGTTTGTGCCTAGTCTTTATTGTAATTTGTTCCACCATGTTTGGTTGATATTCCTGGGAGGCCTGCTTGGTTTTTTGTTTGTCTGTTTTGTTTGTTTGTTTTCTTTTTTAAGAGAAATGGAGGAGTGGATCTAGGGGAGAGGGAAGGTTGGGGGCTGAGGGGCTGGGAGAAGTGGAGGTAGGAGAAACTAGGATGTAATGTATGTAAAGAATAAAAATTAAAATTAAAAAGAACTAGTGGCAAAAGCATCTGTAGATTCAATGATCACAAGACCCCAGTGTTACAAAGTAGCCAAATGAATTTTAAAGTCAATATGATTTAAAACAAAACAAAACTAAGTGGTCAGTACATAAGAGAGCCTGACACAAAATGATAAGTAAATGCTTGTTTAAAATAAGGAATAAGGGCCAAAGAGCACTCGTTGCTCTTGCGCATCTGGGACCCAGGTTCAGTTCCCAGCATACAACCTGGTGGTTCGCATCCATGTTTAGTAACTCTGGCTTCGTGGGATCCTACCCTCTTCTGATTTTAGAAGAGAGCAGGCTGCACATGGTGCACAAGCAATCACTCGAAACATAAATTTTAAAATAAGCATGGAGGCTCAGGCCTGTAATCCTAGCAGCTGAAAGCCTGAGGGAGAATAGCCAGTCTAGGTTACCAAGTGAGACCCTGTCTCCAAAGAAATGGGAGAGCATGTCCATAATCCCAGCATCTGAGATGTGGAGGCGGGAAGGTCAGGAGATTAAGATCATCATCCACTACATCGTGAGGTTCAGGACAGCCAAAGCTACTTGTATCTAAGTTAAATAGTTAGGGGATAAATGGTAGAAGGCAGGTGTAAAATGTAGAAACTGGAAGAAAACAAACACCAAAAATTCAGGATCTAACGCAGACCCGCTGTTTCAACAAACATGCTAGTCACTCTAGGCACCAGCTTGGTCAGCAATTTACAGCATTAGAAAAACAAGCCCCCAAAGGACTCCCCCCTCCGTTATCTCACGTGATCATCACAACCTAGAAAGATAGAGCGCAGATTATTCTGTCCCCTTGTAACAGACATAGAGAAGGGACTTCACAAAGCTAGTAACTGGTTGGACTCCCTTCTGTGCATCTTCCTGCAGCTGGGCCCTTGGTCCTGATGTTGAGATCCAAAGAAGTGGCACACCTGCGCCTGAGCAGAATGAGCCAACCAATGAAGAACCCGCATCCAAGGAGGAGGGACAGGGAAGCTGCCAATGACTGAGCTCTCCCTGAGACAGATGTAACTAATGAGGACTTCGTGCTGCAGAAGGACGGTTGCTCGACCAATGAAAGACTGAGACCAGCCAGGCTGCTAGGCCGGATTGCCAGTAGGGCGCCAGGGCGGAGCGCACAGTCGAGCGCCAACCGCTAGAGGCCGATCCGCAGCGTGCTGCCCGGTCACCACCCGCCATGGCCCGCGCTGCCCCGCTGCTCGCCGTGCTGGCCACACTCCTCACCGCCGCCGCTGCAGGCGGAGACGCACCGCCTGGGAAAATCGGTGCGGGAAGGATGCGGTGGGGTGCTCACTGAGGACGGGCGGGAAGAGGGTTCGCAGCTGACCTGGGGTAGTGGGGGGCTGCTCCGGAGACGAACTGGGTGTAGGAGAGGCTCAGGGCTGCTGGGCGCGGAAGAAGAGTGCATAGGGGTGGTGGGGATGGGGATGGTGGTTTGAGCACGAAAGAGAGGGCCACCTGGGAAGGAGGAGGCCCTGGCAGTAATAGCCACTGACAGCTTGCTGTCTGCAGAGCACATGGTCTCTGCACATTTGCTCTGGAGAAGCTCGCGGGTGACAAGACAGGAGCTGGGCGGGCGGTGGCGTTCGCAGGGGTCTGCTGAGGTCCTTGTGTGTAGCAGAGGCTATGGCTGTGGTTCCTGCAGGATGAGAGGTCCTTCCTTAGGATGAGAAAGTTCCGTATCTGAAGAGCGCTTGGCAGGTTCTGCGGGCGCTTAAAAAACAAAAACAAAAAAGGCTTTGGAAGAGTAACATTTAACCAGAACTTCCGGTCTGTAGAAGGCAGTTCCTTCCACTGGACGGAACAATAGATCGCTGGGGGTGGATTTGTTGAGTGACAGAGTGAGGAACTTTTTCCCCTCAGGCTCCTCTACTGCTTAGCTCCGCCGCCCAATATGGATAACTCCTAAACAATAATCTTTTTTTTTTTTTTTTTTAATTATTATTTGTGTGGTTTTTCCCAACATTTCATTCCAAAGTTCTTCAGGCATACAGTAAAGTTGAAAGAATTTCTCCCACCACCCACCCTGGCATTTGCTGCTAACACCACTTACATTCTTGTGCATTTCAAAATAAAACTGCAGGCACCGGGACACCTCACTAAATACACCATTGTATAGTCATTGTCACTAGTGCCGCGTTTGTTCACTTCCCCCCCCCCCTTTCTTTTGTTTTCACTCTGCATGACTCAGAGATTCTCAAATATCTTTGTGTATGAATTCCTACAAGCAGAAATGTTCAGCTTCTGGTTGTGGGAGGACAGGCGGGACAATCATAGACTTGCCTGGACCAGTACAGTTCTAAAGGTTAATTGTGTAAGAAAACTCCCCAACAGGCCACAAAGGGTTAAGGCTGACCAAAGCATACTGGAAATCGATTTATGACTGAGAGTCCGTGGAAAAGAATCTTGGGGGTTGGGTATTAAGAGAAGGCCTAGTAGAGGTTGACTTTGGGGCAGACTTGGAAGGATAATGATGAGTTAGGCAGACAGGGACCAGGGATGTGCAGTACTCATTTCCTTAGGAATGGGTAGCAGGGACCCTTCCCAGCAGAACTAAATGGTGATTCCATAGCTTGCATCCTGCCTCCTTCTAGCTTGTCCCCATAAACACCTCACCCAAGTCCTTCCTTATTGATGACAAGCTGCCCTTTAGCTATCCTGAATGCCTTCAGCCCCTTGCTGCTTTGGGCTGGACCTAGAAAGGAAGAAGGACAGGGTGCTTCCTGTTTGAGGGCATAATCCTTGGGCTCCAGCAGGATTTCATCTTGATGCTTCTGGGAGGTCCTAAGGACCCTTTAGAGTCCCCCAGATGGCCTGCTCATGCTGCCCTTTCTGCTCTCACGGGCATGCAGGTTTTTCCCAGGATGCCCTGGAAGCCTGTGGTCCTACTTGGTCATGGATTGTTCTAGCTGACTGTACACGAGTCTCTACCCATTGACTGCTTAGGCTCCCCGGAACCAAAACCCTCTTTTGGTTCATCTTTGAGCCTTGGTACATCTTATAGGACAAAGCAATGTCTGTTATGTATGTCCCATAAGCCAGTTCACAGTGACATGACATCATATAGCCTGGGAGAGTGGGAGTTGAGTGATATCTCCATACCTTGAAATGACCATTTCTTTGGAGAAAATGGGTAATTTAGGACTCTCTAGGGAAAGAGGAAGGGAAGAGAGCAGAGTGATTAAGAAGAAGCTAAGGGTATTCCTGAATGTGACTTTTTGGGTTTTGGTTTTGGTTTTGGTTTTGGTTTTGGTTTTTTGAGACAGGGTTTCTCTGTGTAGCCTTAGCTGTCCTAGAACTAGCTCTGTAGACCAGACTAGCCTCAGAGCTCAGATATCTGCCTGCCAGTGCCTCCCAAGTGCTGAGATTAAAGGTGTGACTCACTCTTAAGTACTGAGGAAAAGGAGTTGGTTATTTCAACATGCAATAGATATATCATGGACTTTGCTACCTGCCAGGGTCTAGAGACAGAAAACCCTGCTTTCTCTCTGTCCTCAAACCTTTTGAATACAGTGTGGCAAAGGCAGAGAGAGAGTGCTGCTGGAAACTGTGAGAGAACCCTGCGTCTCCCTGGAAGGTGGCTCTGACAAGCTGAGCTGAAGGGAGTTTTTATCTTCTTGCCTGGCTGGATGGGAATAATGGGCTGTCAGTGAGAGGAAAGTAACGTTTCAGATATAGGACAGACAGAATCGCAGGGACAGCAATAGCCCAACCCAAGGGTTTCATAACAAGTTCACCCTCCTCCCTCAGGACTACTTGTTGACTACTGTCTGTCTAGACAGTGGTTCCTAGCAGCAGTAGCAGGTGGTAGGTTGGATTTTGACCAAGGGTTGACACACTTTGCTTATAAAGAGCTAAAGAGTAAATATTTGGGAATTTGAAGGCCATCTCATGACAGTACATAAAAGAAAGGGTTTGGGCTTTACTGGCATATGTCAACAGCATCAGGGGGCTGAGAGGGAGACTCTCTTGAGCCTAGGAGTTCAAAGCTCGCCTAAGCAGTGTGGAGAGACCCTATGTCAAAAAAGACAAGACCAGCCAGGCTTGGTGACTCATGCCGTTAACCCCAGCACACCAGCACTTGGAGGTAGAGGCAGGCAGATCTCTGTGACTTGGAGGCCAGCCTGGTCTACATAGGGAGACCTTGTTACCAAAAAAAAAAAAGACCTATGCCTGTAAAACTTCTAAAACAAACCTGTACTTGGATTTTGGCCTACAGGTGTTTTGATCCTGTATTAAAGAATGATTTCCAGCCACCAACAGAAGTGCTTGGCCAGTCACTTCGCCAGTTAATCCTAGAATAGACAAAATGGAGGAGATGGGAAATTTTATACAAATCTAACTGTATTATCTGATTTTTTAAAGCATTGATTGATTGATATATGGAGAGGGGGTACATGCATGCCATGGCACTTGTGTGAAGATCGGGGGACAACTTGCAGAAGTTAGTTCTCTTCTTCCACTACATAGGCCAAGGACCAAATTCAGGGTCAGCAAGCTTGGCAGCAGGCGCCTCTACATAGTCATCCAGTTAGCCCAATTTACATATTCTCTCTCTCTCTCTCTCTCACTGTTTTGTTTGTCTGCTTGTTTTAGACAGGGGTTTCTTCATGTAGCCCTGACTGTCCTGGAACTTGCTTTGTAGAGCAGGCTGGCCTCAAACTCAGAGATCCTTTTTTTTTTTTTTTTTTTTTTTGTTTGTTTGTTTGTTTGTTTGTTTGTTTTTTTCGAGACAGGGTTTCTCTGTGTAGCCCTGGCTGTCCTGGAACTCACTTTGTAGACCAGGCTGGCCTCGAACTCAGAAATCCGCCTGCCTCTGCCTCCCAAGTGCTGGGAAACTCAGAGATCCTTATGCCTCTACCCTCCCATCCCAGGTGCTGAAATTAAAAGCATGCACCACCAGTGCCCGGCTCAGTTTAATGTTTTAGAACATTCTGAATTTTGAGATTCTTCTCTTCTCTCCTGCTAGGGTCTTCCTTTGTCTGATGAGGGTGGTAGTAGGTACCAGAGAGGCAGGCAGCCTTTAACTGTTGGGCTTAGAGCATCTTAAAACTCAGACTGAAATTACCCCCTTTGAAATTTCACAAGCCTGCTAAGTGCAAGTGCCTGAAGCCTGCGCTCTGCACCGGGCAGTGTAAAAGTAACCAGCCTCTCTCTTGTGCCTTCTCTCCTTCCCTGCCTTGTTTGGACTTGCTGACAGCTGTTATTGGAGCTGGGATCGGGGGCTCTGCTGTGGCGCATTTCCTTCAGCAACACTTTGGGCCCCGAGTGCAAATTGTCGTCTATGAGAAAGGGACTGTGGGTGGCCGCCTGGCCACCATCTCTGTCAACAAGCAGAACTACGAGAGCGGGGCTGCCTCCTTTCACTCTCTGAGCCTCCACATGCAGGACTTCGTCAAGCTGCTGGGTGAGTGTTCATCACGGGGGATCCAGTGCCCGGTGCCTCAGGCTCCCCCAGACCCTTAAGGTCAGATAGTCATTTAGCTCAATCTCCTCATTTTACAGATGGAGCAGCTGAGACCAGAGAGGGGAAAGAACTTGCCTGAGGTACACAGTGAGTTAGTTGCAGAGCCGGGATTAGAACTCAGGTTTGACTCCCAGACCAGTCTTTCCCTTTCAGCTTACTGTCTATTAATTATGCAAATATATCAGTGTCCACATCCTGTTGCCCACCAGATACCTGGTACTCTACTAGGTGGTATGTGGACATTACCTCAAACCCTACCAGTCTTCAGGATGAGAGGCGGATCTCACTCTAAAATGGAGCTCAAACCATTAACTTACTTCAGCTGAGACAACAATGCTATATAGGTGATAAAGCTGGGAATCAAAGCCAGCCTCATGTAAACTCCAAATATACACCGTTTGCTCAAGACCGCCAGCCTAGCTCTTAGAAGTGGTCCTGCAGGATCTTGTCTTGTAGATACACAAAGTGGGTACATGCAAACACATTCACTACATCAGGGCCTGGCATAGCAGAAGGCTGGCATGTCCTCTCTGTACTTGGGTCAAACACAATACCACGTAAGCACACAGTAGACCATCCAGGATGCAGGATGTTGTTAAGGAGCAGGGTAATGTATATGTTATGTCAGGGTTGGAGTGGGGGGGGACTAAATCATGGCCATATACATACATACATTTTCATGAGTAGAGTGTATCTTTGGAGTGCTGAGAAGCTAGAAGGAACTCGTGTGAGGTCAGGGCCCCATCTCAAAGCGAGCCCTGTCACAACAGTCTTTAGACATTCTGGAATGGTAGCCTGTCCCTCACTCTTGGCTAAGCAGATCGAAGTTGAGAGAAATACAAAATGGCACATTGTTTTCATCTTCACTTCTGTATTCACTAGGAAGAGCAACCGTTCTCAGTGTATTCATTAGCATGCTGATTACAAAGTAGCTTATAGGATCAAAATAGACAGTTCCAGTCATTTCCATCAGGAAGGTCCCAGTGCAAAGAGCTCAAGGCACTGCTTGGGCCTCCTGGGGTCCTTGAAGGGGAGCTAAAGGGAGCCGCTGGTCTCCCGCAGGGCTGAGACAGCGCCGCGAGGTGGTGGGCAGGAGCGCCATCTTCGGCGGAGAACATTTCGTGCTGGAGGAAACCGACTGGTACCTGCTGAACCTCTTCCGCCTCTGGTGGTACTACGGCATCAGCTTCCTGAGGCTGCAGATGTGGGTGGAGGAAGTCATGGAGAAGTTCATGAGGTAGGGTCAGGCGGAGCTGCAGAAGCTTGTTGGGAGACCAGGGACACTCTTAGGAAGGAACTGACTGGTTGGAAAGTATGAAGGGGGCGGGAGGGGGGAGGTAAATCCAAGGGCCGGGCACAGTTCAATGCAGGCTCAAAGCAAGCAGCCTGATAAGTGTGTGGGACAGCCCCCCACCCCCACTCCCCACCCCCGGCCAAGTCATACTAATCTCCATTCTTTCCTCCCACCAAAGTTCTGAAGCACGGGTTGCAAACTCAGTAACTTTCAAAGGCTAAAGTGTGGCGTACTTGAGGTACTTGAGGTACCCGGGAGGAAGAGGACAGGGAGGCGGGATAGCTTGAGGAGTAAGGCCATCTGAGGGAGGCAGCCAGTTGCAGCAGTACTGTGGTCAGCCATGAGGAATCGCATCATGAAGATTTTCAACTTTTCAGTGTTTATCTCCAGTTGGTTTTGTGAGCCAAGTGAAGCACTTGTGTAGGCTATCTGCAGCCTGGGGTCACCCACTGGCAAGCTTGTGGTCCTCACTCTGTCTCTCTAGAACAGTGGTTCTCAACCTTCCTAATGATGTAACCCTTGATTACAATTCCTCGTGTTGTAGTGAGCCCCAACCATAAGATTTTTTGTTGTTGTTGTTGCTAGTGCAATTTTGCTCCTGTTATGAAATTTAATGCCAATATCCGATATGCAGGGTATCTGATATGTGAGCTCTGTGAAAGGGTAATTCAACCCCCAAAGGGGTCGCAGCGCACAGGTTGAGAACCACTGCTCTAGAACAGACATTCTCTTTTCTTTCCTCTGGAGTGCCAGCCTCTCCCCATTACCTCTAGATACAGAGGACAAGAGATCTGAACCCACTCTTCTCACACGCCAAGCAGCCACACCTCTTCTGTAAGCCCCCTGCTTCCTGGAGCCCTGAGCAGAGGCTGCCCCTCGGGCCCATCACTGACCCTTCTCAGTGTCAGATGCTGAGCTGTGGTCCCATCGCGCCCTCCTCTGCCTTTCTCCACTCCCTTTCCACTCTATGATTAGGTCATCCAAGGTGACATGTTTTCTTGACATTCTCCAGATGTCCCACAGAGATGCTACACTTCCGCTCTGTCTCTTCTTTCTTTTTAAATTAATTTATTCTTTGATAATTTTATATATGTATGTAATGCATTCTGGTCACAATCCTCCCTCCTTCCTCCTCTTCCCTCCTCCCTCCTTCCTCTTCCCTCCTTCCTCTTTCCTCCTCCCTCCTTCTTCTTCCCTCTTCCCTCCTTCCTCTTCCCTCCTCCCTCCTTCCTCTTCCCTCCTCTCCTCCCTTTTCCCTCCTCCCTCCTTCCTCTTCCCTCCTCCCTCCTTCCTCTTCCCTCCTCTCTTCCCTCCTTCCTTTCCTCCTCCCTCCATCTTCTTCCCTCCTCCCTCTACCCTCTTCCCTCTTCTTCCTCCCTCTCCTACTGGTGTCTCTCCCACTCCCACCAAGACCTCATCCCACTTTGATGTCTTCTGCCTTGTTTGCTCTGCTACCCACTGAGCTCCTCCCCACCTGTGACTGAAGGTTTATGGGGCTCTATGTTCTGCAGACTCTATGCAGACAACAACAGTTGCTTTGAGTTTGTGAGTGCCCCGGCCATGGCATGCCCATAAGACTATTTCACAGCCCCTCTCCCTACCACGTGTGTGCGTGTGTGTGTGTGTGTGTGTGTGTGTGTGTGTGTGTGTGTGTAACCATCTTTCTGCCTTTGCTTGACATAGAATTTCACTGTGTTGTCCAGCCTGGCCTCAAATTCACAATCCTCCTGTCTCACCCTCCGAAGCCCTGGGACTGCATTATTTCCATCATGCACACAGTCATGCTCGGCCCCCCTCTTTCCCTCCATATGCTTTTTTCTCTTGTCAGTTTTAAGTCACCCTGCCATGCTGGCTGCTCCCTATTGCGGAAGCAAGTTCTACCTGTCTTCTTTCACTCCCCCATTCCTATCCACCCTCTCGACACTGCAGTCTAGTGGCCCAACTGAAAACCAAGCCCAGAAAAGGCAGCCATTCAAAGGCAAGCTAGACCAGAATTGTATCAGCAGGTGGTTCTCATCTGTGCTAGTTCAGGGGCCGAAAAACAAAATCCACTCATGTTCAGAGACATATCAGCACCAGGAACGGGAAGTGTGATGTAATTGTCATCCAGCCGAGCCACACTAGGAAGCCAGGTCCTGTGGGATCCTAGACTATCTGTCTTTATCTCTGCGCTGTCCCTGGCCACCAGTGACAAGGTACAGACAAGCCCAGTATAAACCACTGAACAGGCCAAAGGGATGGAGTGTCAGGCCTGCAAGAGGACCTCATGATGGGTGGTCATTCCAAAAGCCTGTCTGCACAAGACTCCAGTCCCTCGATTCTCCTAGGATCTACAAGTACCAGGCTCACGGCTATGCCTTCTCGGGCGTAGAAGAGTTGCTCTACTCATTGGGGGAAGCGACCTTTGTCAACATGACCCAGCGTTCCGTGGCTGAGTCCCTGCTCCAGGTGGGCGTCACACAGCGCTTTATTGATGATGTCGTCTCTGCTGTCCTACGGGCCAGCTACGGCCAATCGGCATCAATGCCTGCCTTTGCTGGTGAGTGTGGAGCCCTCAGCCTGCTTGTCCTTCCTGCCCATATATTTAGAACAAGCTGGGTTCCCATGAAAACCTTCTGGCTTATTACCATGGCCCTCATTCTGTTCTTTCTTACTTTCTTTCCTTTTTTCTTTATGTTTTTAATTTTAAGAGCACGTTATATTTAATGTTTGCTATCCACGCTCATGGGTGGGAGGAGTCTTGTCCTGGGATGAAGGCCCAAGATCTTTCCCCTCTCTCCCAGGAGCCATGTCCCTAGCTGGGGCTCAGGGCAACCTGTGGTCCGTGGAAGGGGGCAACAAGCTGGTTTGCTCTGGTTTGCTGAAGCTCGCCAAGGCCACCGTGATCCATGCCACAGTGACCTCTGTGACCCTGCACACTTCAGGTAAGTGAACAGAGCAGGAGTTATGTCCATACCTTTCCTAGCCAGCCCTCCTTTCTCTCCTGTGCCTCAACCT
Source organism: Arvicanthis niloticus (assembly GCF_011762505.2). NCBI lineage: Eukaryota > Metazoa > Chordata > Mammalia > Rodentia > Muridae > Arvicanthis > Arvicanthis niloticus. Next base: position 27,237,495 of record NC_047671.1, read on the forward strand.
AGTGGTCCTTGTAGGAAGTATTTTTCAGAAAAATCAGTGGAAGGCCTACCAACACTAGAGGGCACTGTCGTGGTTTACAGAAAGAGCTAGGAAGCTTCCTTCCACGTATCTACTATTCCGTTGAGCACTGAGAATTTGAGTGACATCCTTACCTCAGCCAGTCAGCAGCAGAACCAGAGGAAGGGCTTGGGCTTTCTAACAGCCCAGTCAGTGCCTGCCCAACTGCTGCATCAATATGAAAAGGAGACAGTCCAGCTGCCCCTGACACCAGACTCTTCCTGTATCCCCAGTGCTGAGTCCCAAAGGGAAAGTCGATGGGTATAAATGAACGTTTGTGTTCTCTCCCGCCAGAAGGGAAAGCCCTGTACCAAGTGGGATACGAGACTGACAAGGGCAACAGCTCTGACTTCTACGACATCGTGGTCATTGCCACACCCCTGCACCTGGACAACAGCAGCAACAACATCACCTTTGAAGGCTTCACTCCACCCATTGATGACATTCAGGGCTCTTTCCAGCCCACTGTGGTCTCCCTGGTCCATGGCTACCTCAACTCTTCCTACTTTGGTTTCCCCGACCCTAAGCTTTTCCCCTTTGCCAACATACTTACCACAGACTTCCCGGGCTTCTTCTGCACTCTGGACAACATCTGTCCTGTCAACATCTCAGCCAGCTTCCGGCGGAAGCAACCCCAGGAGGCCGCCGTGTGGCGAGTGCAGTCCCCGAAGCCCCTCTTCCGGACGGAGCTGAAGACCCTTTTCCGGTCCTATTACTCAGTCCAGACAGCGGAGTGGCAGGCCCACCCCCTGTACGGCTCCCGCCGCACCCTCCCGAAGTTCGCACTCCATGACCAGCTCTTCTACCTCAATGCCTTGGAGTGGGCGGCCAGCTCCGTGGAGGTGATGGCTGTAGCTGCTAAGAATGTGGCGTTGTTGGCTTACAACCGCTGGTACCAGGACCTGGACAAGATTGACCAAAAGGACTTAATCCATAAGGTCAAGACTGAACTGTGAGGGCTCCAAGGAGAGCCCAGGAACTCTGTCCCACACTGGAGATGGAGCTCACTCCAGCCCTCCAGTAGCACAGGACTGACGAGGCCACATTCATGGGCTGTGCGGCTTTCTCTGCCCTCCTGTATTGAGTAGGGTCCCCCATGTGGGTCCAGGAGATCTACTGTCTGCTTATCTACGGATCCTCTTAGAGGCTGCCTTTTTTTTTTTTTTTTTTTTTTTTTTTTTTTTTTTTTTTTTTTTTTTTTTTTTTTAGAGATTAATAAGAAAAGGGAAGGAAATTCAAGTCAGTGTTTTGGGTTTTTTTTTGTTTTTTCTTTTTTGTTTGTTTGTTTTTGTGGAGTTTGGGTTTTGTTTTTGCTATTTTTTGTTTTGTTTTTGTTGTTTGTTTTGTTTTTGTTTGTTTTTGGGGTTTTGGGTGTTTTTTGTTTTTGTTTTGTTTTGTTTTTTTTGTTACTGTTTTTCAAGAAGAAATAAAAATTCACCCTCTAATCCACTTCTGACTTCGTTTCCTCACTAGACGCCACGGTGACTGAGAAGGGGTATAAAGCAGAAAACTCAGTTTTATTTCATTTCTGTCTTCCATTCCCATCTTCCCAAAATGCACAGCCTTACAGTAAAACATTTACAACCAGCGGCTAAAAGCAGAAGGCAAGGTCAGAAAATAAGCATGTGGGTGGGCTGCTTGGAGTGGGTTCTAGCTCAGAACTTCCTTAGAGAGCATCTCCACACTTTGACCTGATTCAGCCTAATCTGACCTGAGGGAGAGATGGGCTTTTGGGAGAAGGGATGCTTTTGATATCCCTTGGAGGTATTGGCCATCCTTTTTATGCAAGAGTACAGACGATGTGACAGGTTCTGTGATGCACCTGTCTTGCAAAGGAGACAGGTCCTCAGAGAGTGGTCCTGCCTCACCCCCAAAACCTCCTCCTAGCCAGGCAAAAAGACGCATGGGACAGAGCTCTTCAGAGCTTAATCTGGTACTTTCTCTGGCCCTAGCTTAAGAGAGAGAATTATGCTTTGCTTCTTCTATAACCTATAAAGATTAGTGGGTTGGAGCTGAAGACGTACTTCAGTGGGAGAGTGCTGGCCTAGCATTTGGGAGGCCTGGGTGTTGGCTCCCTGGACCATTAAATAAATAGATCAAAATTAATATTGAGTATGGGCATAGCTCAGTGGAGGGCATGTGTTTGGCATGTGTGAAACCCCTGGTTCAAGTCTCAGCACCACTACCCCTCACCCCAAAAAATTACTTTTTAACAATGGAGTGAAACTTGTCTTCATTCCTTTGGATCTGGGCCTTTCTACAGAGGGAACACGGGACTAAGCAGAGCCAGTATGGGCCGTCTACCCACAAAGACACACAGACACAAATAGACAGACATACACACACCACTCAGACTTGTTAAGCTGGGTTTTAGGGGAGATGCTTGGGTGCACACAGGAAACATTGCCACTTGAGGTTTCTAGTACAGAAACTTGCCCAACAGATAGTCCTGAGAGTCATCTGCCTGCTTCTTTCTACAGGGAAGACAAAAGCCCACATAAGCGAGAATATAACTTGTCTGAGGTCTTGACTAAGTTTTAAAGAACAACCCGGATCTGGAGCTTCACCTTAATTGAGGTCAGCATAGAGCAGGAGCCCCTTTGGTGCGGTGAGGTTCACACTGAAGGACAGACCTGTGCTCCACCAGGTAATAGCAATGCCAGGGAAGAGATGGTCTTTAGGGCACACGTGATCTGCATATGGTAGGTATTACTGACGCCGTAAGACTGGCACACCAGTAAGACAAATTTGGTTGAAGTAGAAAAACAAATGAAAACTGTCTGAACAATGAAGACAAAACTGGTTAAAAAGATTTGAGGCCACGTGAAGAACACAGGGCAAACCCCAGATTCTTCTCCCACAACCAAAGACTGCAGTCAACAGCCCTCCCCTTCCCTGGGGGCGGGAGGGTTCTTCCACAGCCACTGAGCCAATTCCTAACATAGACCATATAAACTGGCACTGCACCAACACAGATGCCAGGGGAGGGCCAAATGCTGATTGGTTGGGCTTCAGACACCTCTATTGTAATGGGGAAAACAGAGTAAACTGATTTTCTTAGAATAACAGGTTCTAATAATATAATCTCTGGAGCAGACGTCTTACCCAAATGTCAAGGCTATGGAGGGACCTCCCAGCCCCCAAGATCAATGACATTAGTCAAAGCATGTGATAGCATCCTTCAATTGGTCATATGGCTCAGGCTATCATTGGATGTCAGAAGACCAAAGACAATGCAAAACATATCCTGTTAACCATCCCTCCTTTGGATCCCTAAGGAGGGTATGGCTTAGACCTTAGGGCAAGTCCTGGGCTGGGCTGGGCTGGGCTGGGCTGGGCTGGGACTTCTTGCTAAGGTTGATCTGGCTGCACTCTTCAGAGTCTTTCTTTGCCTGAGTGGCCTAGCCTAAACAGTTCCAATCCACAGCCACTCCCAAAGCTCTCAGGGCTGCTTGCCTAAGCCTTCAACTCATGGTCTCAGTACTTTCAGGACAGATTCCAGAAGGGAGCACACAGGCCAGCTGAGAGCTGGTCCCAGGGCCTATCTTAGCCTTCTCAGGTCAGCAATCCCTCCCCAAGCCCAGAGAGGCTTGTGAATCTGGCCAGTAAAACAGAAAAGGCACCACTCTATGGCCCATAGTTCTCAGTACAGTATAAGGAGCACTTAAAACGCTGCACACAGGCTAGGAATGTAGCTCAGTCAACAGAGTTCTTGCCTAGCATGCATGAGTCACAGTCACCCCTGCTTGTAATCTCAGCCTTCAGGAGGCGAGGCAGGAGGATCAAAGTTCAAAGTCATCCTTGGCTACAGAGTAAGTTTGAAGCCAGCCTGGGGTATATGAAATTCTGTCTCATGAAAAAAAAAAAAAAAAAAAAAAAAAGGAAGAAAGGAAGGAAAAAGAAGGAAGGAAGGAAGGAAGGAACAAAGGAAGGAAGGAACAAAAAAAGGAAGGGAGGGAGGGAGAGAGGGAGGGAGGGAGGGAGGGAGGGAGGGACGGAGGGAGGGAAAGAAACAAGAAGAGAAAAGAAGCCAGCCTGGTCTACAGAGTGAGTTCTAGGACAGCCCGGACTACACAGAGAAACCCTGTCAAAAAAAAAAAAAAAAGAGAGAGAGAGAGAAAAGAAAAAAGAAAACAGAATCATAAAGATGTTCAACCTTCTAGAGCACGTGACCCAAGATGGCCAACCTTTAGGAGTCTAATGTTAAGGAGTGCCTTGCTCCTCACCTAAGCATGAAACAGCACTAAAGAAAGCTAGGGGCTGGAGGGTATGTCCCCTCGAAGCCTGCATTTATTTACATGTGTTTCTAGGAATGTGCTGGGTACGAATGTGCAGGGCTCAAGACTGGTAGTTTCTCACAGGCAAATGGAAATCAGGAAATGCATTTAGCTTTAGACCCAAGTATGTTTCTGGATCCAGGCTAGGTTCACTGGGCTTGGGCTAGGTCCCTGAGCTGTCCTGCTTAGGCCCAGGAAGAAGCCAAGTTTCAGGCCAACAAGATGGCTGGGGGGAGGGCGGGCTGGAGAGATGGCTCAGCAGTTAAGAGCACTGACTATTCTTCCAGAGGTCCTGAGTTCAATTCCCAGCAACCACGTAATGACTCACAGCCATCTGTAAAAAAGGGATCTGATGCCCTCTTCTGGTGTGTCTGAAGAGAGCTGCAGTGTACTCATAAACATAAAATAAATAATTCTTAAAAAGAAATAAATGGCTCAGTGGGTTGAAACACTTGCTGCCAACCCTGAAGACCTCAGTTCAATCCCAGGACCCACAGGGTGGAAGGAAGTTATTCTGTGAATTTCAAAACTGCCTGTGGTATAAATTCATATACACACCCCCACCACCACCTGCTTGCTCTCTCTCAATGTGAAGGAAATTATACTGTTTTTAAGAAGCGACTATAGCTTTAAGTCACAGGATTGTAGAGACTGGAAAAGAGCTTGATAGTGAAATGGATAGTGATGTGCCCATTTCACAGATGAGGACCCAGCAATAGGAAAAGCCACCATCTTCATATAACAAGTGTATACTAAACATCGCCAAGATTCTCACATGCCTTCTGTAAAGATGGCCCCTTTTGCCAAGAAAAGGGGCTGCCTTCTACCTTCTCTACCTGTGCTCCCCCAGGACTTCTGCAGCCCAGCTTCTCCCAAGGTGACTTCCTGTAAAGCCTTGGACCCAGAGAGCACAGGGCTTTGTGGATAGGTAGCTCAGTGGTATAGTTCAAAGTTAGCATGTATAAAGCCTGGGTTTAAGTGCCCTGTATTTAGGGACACACAGAGACCCAGAGAGCATCTGTGGGAGCCTTAGAGACAAGCAGCCCCTGCAGAAGTGGCTGCTAACGGGATCGGCATGAGCTGGCACGTGGAGTGTATTTTCCATGCATCTGGAACCAGGCCAAAACTCCCCAGGGGAATTTTAACCAGTATACACTCTACAACAATACCAAAAAAGGTAAGTTACTTTCCAGCCCAGACGAGCGCATACCTAACCATTGGCTTTTCATGAATTAGACAATTAAAACATCGCACATTGAAGCTGCTGTAGGCACAGGAGCCCAAGCAGCCAAGTAAAATATTCCTGTGGGGGGCTATTGACCCCTTCCTAGAGGGTGACTCCAAAATGTTCATTCACCCATGGAAAATAGCCCAAGCCCCTCAGCTGTCCTGGGGGTGGGGGCAGGGTATTTTTAGAGCCCAGGACAGCTGATTGGGGATTTGCAGTGGTGTTAGAAGGCCCAGGGGGTAAGATTCAATTTCAAGGGTGGAAGAGTTAGCATGGGGGTTGGGGAGGGGGGGACAAAACCCCATAGGGACTTTAAGATAACATTTTCCATACTGCCTGTGCTGGTCAGTAGAATGTCATGCTGTGACCCAGTGGTTCTCAGAATTTGGTCCCATGCAGCAGCATAAGCAACCCCCAAGACCCACAATGTAGTAATTAAAAGAAGTCAATGCAGTCAAGTGCCCACCTAAGTCAGTATCCTGAGTGCTGGGCCAGCGGTCTGGCCAAACGAGCTTCCCAGGTGGCTGACTCACACTGGCGTTTTGAGCATCACAGATACATACATCAGCACTGCAGATAAGTGGCTGGATTTTTTAAAAAAAATCTAATTTGCCTTACATCTCTTGAGTGTTTAAGTAAGCCAGAATTCCAGGCAGGCAGGCAGGCAGGCAGGCAGGCAGGCAGGCAGGCAGGCAGATACACACACACACACACACACACACACACACACACACACACACACGTATACACATATACATACATATATGTATATATATACATGTATATATACGTGTATATATGTGTATATATATACATATATATGTGTGTGTATACACATATACACACACACATATATATACACATACATGCATACGTATACATATATATACATATACACATACATACATACACACACAATACATATATACCTTGGATTCTGCAAAGAATCCTGGGACTGAGGGTAACCTTTCCAGTCTGTGACAAGGGTCAGCTCCACAAAATCCGGGAGAGGCTGAGCCCTAGCTTGTCACTGCAGAGTCTGGAACCAGCCTCTTCTTAAGAATAATTACTAACTTAAAAGTCCTAGTAACTTTCCGTTAGGTGGGTAGCATTCGGTCTTAAGACAACCAGGCTTCCATGATACAGCTGCTACACAGACTTAGGAGCCCAAAGAAAGCCCACCACGATCTTAAATGAGAAATATGAGAGAGCAGTATTTGTTTCCCGAGAGATTCACATGTATTTAAGGCTGTACTCATTGCCAAGGATGGCCTTGAGTTTCCTCACCTACCCATCTTTAGAGCACAGGTGTGCGCTACCTCCATTGGGTTTACATGGGGCTAGAGATGGAACTTGGGGCTTCATTTGTGCTGTGCAGACACTTATCAACTGAGCTACATCCTCAGCCCAGAATTTTCTAATAGCCTTGTTCACTGTTGGAGAGCCGAGCCCTGGAAAACGCTCACTTACGCTGATCTGAAATCTGTGTCCCAGCGATCTCCAACCCCGACACAATTTTAGCTTCCTGGTCACAAGGAGCAAGCCCAATGCCTTCCTTTACAAAGAACAACATTTACTGTTTATCAGCCTTGAGGGTCACAGTGGGTGCAGGGGGCGGGTGGTTATTGCAGCGGCCAGGCCACCGGGTTGGGGGTTGATGGCTCAGAAGATGCAGGTGCAACCCACAGCGATGGTCTCCATGACGACACGCTGGCGGCAGGGCCCAGGGCGAGGAGGCTGCGGACAGAGGCGGCGGCGCACTGGCACCTGGCTGAACACTGGAACGCTCACCATGCTACGGTCCTCCTGCATGGTGAAGGGGTTCACGCAACCCAAACATAGGCACCGCGCCTCGGGCAAGTCCGCAGGGATGCGGCTGGGGTCGTGGTTGATACTGCGGGGAGCGAGTGGGCGGGAGAGAGCAGGGTGAGCACCAGGAGAAACAACAAAGGGCGCAGCCCATGCCAACCCCAAAGGGTCTGCGCAGTTAGGGTTAGAATTAGGGCCAGCGGCCAGAGTGTGTTGTATTGAATTCCTCCTTCTCAAAGAGGAGACTCAAATCTGGAAGCTAGTCGCTAGTCAGGGTCTGTGAAACCAGGTTCCCCCTTTCAGTCAGAAAGATACCATGGGGACTACAGAAAAAAAAACAATAAAAATAAAAATAAATAAATAAATAAATAAAATTAAAAAAAAAAAAAAAAACAAGTGAGCCCTCTTCCTTCTCTATCCTGTTTTTATATTTGGGGAAATTAATCTCCAGAGATTAAATGTGCTACTGAGCCCCAGAGATTCAACAAGCTTTGGAGTGTTGTGGTTTGATTTGGGCCTCTTTTGTTTCTGTCTCTTTTTTTTTTTTTTTTTTTCTTTCCCATTTTTGAGCCAGTCTTGTTTTGCATCTCTGGCTGACCTACTGCTTGCAGTCCTCTAGACTCAGCCTTCCCAGGGCTGAAATTACAGCAGGCTTAGCTCAACAAGTTGTTGTTGGTTTGTTTGAGTCGGGGGAGACCTTGCAAGGAGCTGGAGGACAACTTTTGGCAGTCAGCTCTCCTTCCACGCTGTGAATTCTGGGGATTGTATTTTCATACACATCCCTTGTTGTAAGCATTTCTGTCCTAGACTTTAGGCATTCACAGGGGAGCAAAAGGAACAGAGTGCCTTCTGGGGGTTGTCCTAGATTGGCTTTTATTCTCTGTCTCAACTTCCTCCTCAGTTAAACAGGAGTGAGAGGTAAGAGAATCAGACCTGGGAACATACGGCCTCAGTCACCTCACTTTGCTTGGGAGCTTCTTGGAAATGAATTGGAAACCTCCTGAATGAGCCTACAGTTTTACAATCTCCCTGACTGACACATGGGCACAGCCAAGTAGGAACAAGCTGTAGCCTGAAGAATCTTTACCGACTCTGTTGTCACATTCCAGGGCTACACCCGTGAGACACAGGAGCACCAGCTATGCACGCCAACTTAAATTTCAATCTATACTAGTCCTTCAGTCTCATCAGCCACGTGGTTCACTAGTCACATGGCTACTACAGTGGACTTTATTAAAGGACATTCTGACCAACAGTGCCAGTCTAGAGTCTTAACATGGCCAGGAGAGCTCTGGACTGAGTTTGTGAGTGAACTAGCAATTTCTTTATTCCACTTAATCCATGCATGCTGACCTAAAAGGTGGTGACAGACACACAGACACTGCTTCTGCAGCCCAGAGCAGCAGAGAGATTCCCAAATCAAGGAAGGGACTGTGCACCGTAAGCAGGCGAGACAAGTGAAACACTGTGGTCCTGGCATCGGTCCTAGGGAGTTTGACCGGGTGAGCTCAGGAACGCTGACGTGTTTGTGAGGCAGACATTAAGAAGGCACCCACTGGCATGAAAGATGTGAGCCTCTCGCCAACACGCATGAACCACAGTGCTGGACAAAGTACCTTAGGACACCCCTGGAAGATAAAAAGGCAGTGTGGTGTATGGCTACCTGTTTATAACAGCTCACAAAGTTCGTACTGACATTGCTTCCATTAACAGCTGGGGAAACTGAGGCTCAGCAAAACTAATCCACTGGCCGGGCGGTGGTGGCGCACGCCTTTAATCCCAGCACTTGGGAGGCAGAGGCAGGCGGATTTCTGAGTTCGAGGCCAGCCTGGTCTACAGAGTGAGTTCCAGGATAGCCAGGGCTATACAGAGAAACCCTGTCTCGAAAAAAAAAAAAAAAAAAAAAAAAGTAAAAACTAATCCACTGACCAAAAGCCTTACAGTTGGTAAGGGGCAGACATGGGATTAAAACTCATCCGAGCCAGGCGGTGGTGGCGCAAGCTTTAATCCCAGCACTCGGGAGGCAGAGGCAGGCGAATTTCTGAGTTCGAGGCCAGCCTGGTCTACAGAGTGAGTTCCAGGACAGCCAGGGCTACACAGAGAAACCCTGTTTCGAAAAAACAAAAAACAAAAAACAAACAAACAAACAAACAAACAAAAAACCCACAAAACAAAACAAACAAACAAACAACAACAAAAAAAAAAACCTCGTCCAAATCCAAGGTCTTGAACACAGTGTCTGGGACAGTGGGGAAGGCGGCCCGCTGTGCCAGCCCACTTACCTGTAGCCCCATGGAGACAGGCTCCTCTTGTTGGACAGCCACAGCTGCAGGTTGACTTCACATTTCTTCTTGGCTGGCTCGGAGCTGTTCCTCAGCTGGGCCACCATCTCTCCAAGGTTCCTCTCATACTCCTCCATTCGAGCGTAGGGCTTTCCTCGAGACACCAGGTCCAGTGGCACCTGGTGAGGCCCTGGGGCCAAGGGGCCAGGCCTCCCTTGTCCCTTCCTTTTGCCTTTGGTGTTCCGGGGCTGGCTTGGCACCAGAAAGATGCAGATGGCAAGAAGGAAGAGCTGGGGAAGAAGGCTACTGATCAAAGGCCAGAGCCAAGTCTCTCTGGGCCAAAGTGTAGGGTTAGGTCAGGGAGGAGAGCGGTCTCTACATGGCTACCTTGCATATGGACACCTGCTTTGTGTTGGGCACTGGTACTACCACACCCTTCCATAGCTATCTTGAAGTCTTTAAAATAGGGAATCTCTTGAAAATCTCCCTATGCACTCTAGTCATTCAATCTGTAGAGCATGGTTGCTTCCCAGAACAGCTCCACCGCCTCCTAACTGGCTTTCCCAAACCTGTCTGGCTTCTAGTCAGCTCGCCACACCCAGGCCAGCAGCAGCCATTGAGAAGCACATCTGACAATATCTCTTTCCTCCTAACGTCTTTCCTGAGGCCCCCGGGGGTCTCCGGTGCCCCTCCTCGACTCCCCTGTGCCTGTGTTCGGCACGTCCCTTGCTGCTGCGGGAGGGATTTTGCACAGGCCTGTGCCTGCAGAGTTCCACCTTTTCCGTTGACCTTCTAACACCTTGCCCAGCAGTGGGCTCAAGTTCACTGCCTCAGCAACGCTTCTGGACATCTTGGAGTTGTCATGACCCACATGCCCCTCACACATCTGCCATTGTACTTGGACATGTGATACTTTGATATCCTCCTAGCTACCCCGAGCCCCACCCCCAAGGCACAGACTCCCTGACAGCACTGAGATCCTTTCCACAAAATTTTATCTCTCATGTCGGTATCTGCATGGTGTCAGACGTCCTGGAGCACAAGCGGAGTAAATGGATTCTGCCGCCATGCCTGCCCTGAAACTCAGATAACTGTGGGAGTGGGACAGGAAAGTAGCCGGAATGACAAGCAGAAAGGACAGGGGCTGGAGGCTAGGGCTCACATTTGGCTTAGGTCCTCAAGGTGGCTGGGCCCAGCTTTTCTAGAGACTCAGCCAATGGAATAAGAAGGAGGAATAAGAGCAGGGACTCTTCCAGGGATGTGGAAGAGTGAGAGGAGGTTTGGAGCTGCTTACAGGCTTTGCTGAAAGGAAGTGAAGCTGAAACAGAGTGGGCGAGAAGAAGGAGCACCGCCCGAAGCTGGCGCATGGTTCCTGTGAGACTCTGTTTCCAGATTGTGCACTCTCCTTCTCCTCCTCCTCCTCCTCCTCCTCCTCTTCTTCTTCCTCCTCTTCCTCTTCCTCCTCCTCTCCCTTCTCCTCCCCCTCCTTCACAGACAACCTGCCTTTCCCCCATTCCTGTTTGATTTTCCTCACTACTTTTCTGATTCTTACCAAACTCAATGCCTTCCCTGGACCTCTCAGTCCACAGGCACTGGGCCTGGTTTCTTATCCAGGCTGCCCAGCAAGCCTTGATCCTTGGAAACAAGCTCTAGCATAGCCCCTCTTGGCAGAGCCACTTGCTGGCGTAAACACCGCACCAGTGAATCAGGTTGCTAAATTCTTCCTCTTGGTCCTACATTCTGCTGCAGAAGATACTTCTCTCACTCCAGGCTTTCTCAGTGAAGCTTCTTCCCACACTCTCCTCAACTCACCTTGCAGGGGAAGCAGAGATCAGACTCAATTTCCTCCCTCAATTTCCAGATGGGAACAAAGACAGGAGGGCTTGCTTAAGAACATGCATTCTGCCCCGATCCCAGAAGCCAGGACTGGAAAAACCCTAGTGCCTGAGTCTGTCCGGATCTCCCCAGTTGCTTCTGTCTGAAAAGGGTTCAGTGTGGCCAGGCTGTGTCCAGAACTGGAGCCCCAGCCTTGGGCCATGACTGCAGGCTGAGACCAAGTTCTGTTTCTCTCTGGGCCTAGTGGAGAGGACAGAGCTGGTCCCTGCAGATTCCAAGCCAAACACAGGCAGCCATTAATCAATGGGAAAGAAACATTTACAGAGAAGGTGGAGGTGGGGTAGAGGAGCACCACGTACCAGGCTGTGCGACCAGTCCATCCCATCAAGTCAGGCGGCAGGCCTGCAGCTGCCGCCCGCCAGAAACCCCAGATGCCGTAGAGAGAGAATGGCAGCAACAGGATGGACTGAGGCAATTATAGCCCCACAGGGGGCTGCTGGGGGTGTGGGTGGGTGGGCTCACCGTCAGCTGGGAGCCTTGGGCCCCCAGCTGGCTGTGCCTTAGCACAGTGGCAGGCGGTGAGGGGTGTGGGGACAGGCTAGGAGCCAGGCTGAGGTGCCCAAGGGCTGTTGACCAAAGGACAATGTCCTGTGTGTCTGGTGGGGCCCTGGCTGATGGCACCTCTGCCTGTGGCCTGCGGCTGGCTGACCAGCCAGCACCCACAGCGCCAGTTGAGACAATCGGCTTCGTTTGCTTTGGGGATGGCAAGGGGGTGAGGGTGGAGGAGGGATGGGCTGCTGGCTGGTTGGTCAGCAGAGAAAAATGTACTGAGACTGGGTTGGCCCAGAGCCAGGGAGCACTATCTCCCAGAGAAACAACCCCAGCCACTCCAACCAGCCTCAGGTGAGCTTGGCTGCCCACCCTCTAGATCAGAGGTAGGGAAACTGAGACCTGAACAAGAAGGAGATTTTCCCAGTATTCCACAATGAATTAGCAGTGTCAGGGCTGGGCTTTTGGGCCTGGTTCCTATCCAGAACTCAACACACCATCCCACACTGTTTGTGTTGGGATATTTTCTGCACAGTTCTAGCCCTCTATGAACATGTTTCTGAGTCTGTGCTCCACCCAGGCCAAGGTGCAGATGCCTAAAAACTTCATAGCCAACTGTTAGAGCCTTCATGAAGTAATACTTGCCACCTTTCATGAGAGATCTCCATCCCCTTTGTGACTGACTACTTATGATCTTTCTTCTGTCAGCCTCAGTTATAGTCTCTGTATAATGGGAGTTATACCCTGGGAAGCGTGACCCCGCTGACTCCTATTGAAAGTCTAAGTCTGTTTCCACATCTTTTGATGTGACTTCAGAGAATAAAGAAATAAGTCGTGTCAGAGCTGGCAATGCTTGGCACCGAGTAAGCATTCAACAAACACTTTACTGTTTATTAGAAAACAATGCTGTGATAATTACTGTGTTTTTTATTATAAACAACAGCTGTCTTAGTATTAGGGCTTATATGTCTCAATACCTCTCCCGTGTACCCCTCAAACCCACCCTTCTGGCTGAGGTGCTATACGCAACCTTCTTAAAGCAGGTCACAGCTTCATGAGCCCAGGTGACTCCAGGGTTCATGGTGCCCCAAAAGCTAGACTGATCATCCTCTGTGGCTTTGAGTGAACAGCCAACTGAATGTGAGCAAGCGACAAATAGGCAGAAGGCAGACATGGCGCTGGGGGCAAAGGGAGTTAGTGAGCAGGCAAGTTCCTCAGCCTTGTCTTGCTGAGGGCCAGTCTTGGCCATGTGCAAGAACCGGAGAGAGGAGGAGGGCAGGGTGAGAGGCCTCCTGAATGTCACAAGATTAATCTGTGGGGCAGGTTTCCACAGCATAACTGAGGAGCTGGCTGGGGCACAAACTCCTCGAGAGATACCACCATATTTGGTCAAATACTAGACAGGGCTCCATTTTGTCCTTGGAAACTCCGGAGGGCAGGAGTTTCCTCCTTGGGCAACAAGCCCCCACCCCCAGCCCTGGCTGTCCCAGCCCCTCTTTAAACAATGAAAGAACCTGGCTAAGGAGTGAATGGGGGAAGCTTGGCTAGTTCTTCGCTTTCTTCTGCTGCTACACTGGGGTCCGTAGACAGGGGAAGCGATTGAAAGATACATATTGGAATATAGAGGTGCCTCTGCCTTTCAGGACTTCATAAACATCCATTCCTCTTACTTGCTAGTGCATGCAAATTTTATCCTGATTCTTGAGGATGAAATAGCAGCTACCCAATACCCAGATATGGGGTGTGCTAATGGAGATTCCAAAATAACAGAGCCTGGCATTGCACTGCTTGGGGAATAGAGGCAAAAGGATCAGGAGTTTGAGGACCTTTTCACCTACACATCACATTCAAGGCCAGCCTGGGATGCAGAAGCCCAGTCTCAAGGCACAATGGGAAGAGAAGAGGGGTGTTGGTTGGTTTCTAGCGTTTTAATCCAAACCCAGCCTGGAAACATCAGAGGTTCTTACCATCCAGGGATAAAGCTCAGGGTAGGTGGGCCCTGAGGCCCAGGCTCACAAGGCTTGCCCAGGCTCATACAGCACTTGTGCTGGAACCAGAAGCAGAACTAGCTCCCTGGTTCTATCCACTTCTCTTCCCTCAATGCTTAAACTGACAGACAGGCTTGGGCCAAGCTGAGCCTTCTTGCCAGTCTACAGTGGACCGAGGAGCTAGGTCATTCCCAAGGGCTCTGATTGCTCACAATGGGCCCCAGGGACATCGGAGGAACCATCACTATCTTCCCCATTCCTAGGATATCTTGGACCAGACAGAAGCCTCCTCCTCCTCCAGCCTTGGCTTTGACATACCACAGAAGGGCCATCTTCCCATAGTGATGGTATGTGGAGCTGAGGACACTCTCTGAGGTCGGCTCCAGGCCTAAGAGGAAGGAGAAGAAACTAGGACTTGGAGGCTCCTCTTGCCTCATGTATGAGGATGGGGTCCTTGCGTCTTTATGAATAAAGGTTAGGAGCACATGTGAAGAAAGACATTGCAGATGGTTGGATTGACAGCTGGCAGTAGGTGTGATACAGGAATCCCTGGTCTACTGCAGACCCGTTGAGAGCCTCATCGTACTTACCACTAGATGGCACTAACAGAAAGCCAGACAGCCCTGAAGAGCAGCCATGGCCCATTCGTTTTTCCTGGAGTAGACTCAGGATTTCCAGTAGGTGGGCAAGGCCTATGCTTGCTGCCCGTGGCTTCCCAGTAACACTGCTGCTGAGAATTAATGCTAAGGATGCCTTCCACGTCAGAGTAGGCATAGCCAGCCCAGCCTGTGGAGGACAGTTACTGAGAGTTTCTATCTGGTGACCCTATGTACACCCTTCCCTTTGAGCACCTACAATATACTAGGCCTTTAGTATGTGAAATATGGAAAATAGCAACTATGGAGCTGGAGAGATATCTCAGTTGGTAAATTGCCATATAAACATAGGGGCTTTGGTTCAATCCCCGGATTCCAAGCAGAAAAGCCAGGAGCTCTGGTGTACACTGTACTGGAGCCAGGAAGGCAGAAACAAGCAGATTCCTAGAGCTTGTCAGCCAGCCAGCCTAGCCTACTTGGCAAGCCCTTAACCAATGAGAGACCCTGTCTCAAAACACAAGATGGAAGCCAGGTGTGGTGCTGCATTCCTTTACTCCCAGCACCCGGGAGGCAGAAGCAGGTGGATCTCTGAGTTCGAGGCCAGCCTGGTCTACACAGTGAGTTCCAGGACAGCCAGGGCTACACAAAGTAACTCTGTCTGGGAAAACAAAACCAAGATGGCTGGCAGCTGAGAGATGGCATATGAGGCTGTCCTCTGGTCACCTCCACCTACAGGTACCAGCACACATGTGCACACATACATAAACATACATACATGATTAGGAGAAGGGGGCAGAAGGAAGAAAGTAATGAGGAATAAGAAGTTATTAGTTAGTGCCCACCTCCTGGGAGCCAGGCAGGGGCTAACGCCTTCAAGAATGTTGTTTCGTGCTGGGCGGTGGTGGCGCACGCCTTTAATCCCAGCACTTGGGAGGCAGAGGTAGGTGGATTTCTGAGTTCGAGGCCAGCCTGGTCTACAGAGTGAGTTCCAGGACAGCCAGGGCTACACAGAGAAACCCTGTCTCGAAAAAACCAAAAAAAAAAAAAAAAAAAAAAAAAAAAGAATGTTGTTTCGTGGGACAATCCCAACACACCTAGAGTGCAGCCCTACTTTGCTCCCTATTGATAACTGGGGATGCTGAGACTTGGAAGTCCATTTAACCATTTCCCCAAAGTCACAGAAGACACAAAGCAAGTCTGTTCTACCCCTATGTCTCCTTCTGTGGTGCAGGTGGAAGACACTGCCCCCAAGTGGAGCTCATCAAAGAGAACTTGTAACACTTCACTCAGCCTCACCTTCCAGTCTTAAAGGAGGCAGATGGGGCAAGGTTAGGAGCTCGGGGCAGGAACTCCAGTCTTTGGAGACCTGAGAGCTCCCCAGCTCAGCATCAGTTTAGCTATAACATTTCTGACACACAGAAAGAACAACATGAGACATTTAATCAAGCCAGTTGTAACATGGGATAGAGATACTGGAACTCAGGGTGAGAGGCCAGAGCTGTGGGGATCCAGAGGAGCAGGTCCATCCTCCAGTGTAGTTAGGAGTACACAGGTTGATGGATTTCAGTCTTGGTCCTATCTTCTTCATCACAGCTGTGTGACCTTGGGAAGGAAATTGAGTCTTTGTTTCTTCTGATCAATAGAGGTCACAGCTTGGGGGATGAGAATGTAGCTCGCTTGGTAGATAGAGTGCTTGCCCGGCTTGCCACAAAGCCTGGGACTCCATTTCTGGCACTGCATAAACTAGGTGTGGTGCCTCAGGCCTCTAATGCTGGGATTCAGAAGGCAAAAGCATGAGATTTAGAACTTTAAGGCCATCCTCAGGTATACAGTAAATTTGAGGCCAGACCCTGTCTCAAAAGAGCAATCACTTGATTTTTCAATGGATTACGGTGAGGATCTAATGAGAATGTGCATTAAAGCTACTTTGTGCAAAAGTGAGTGTCCAACTCATGGGGCCAGGCATTGGAATTGCTATCAGGAAAATGAGTTGTAGCTTGGGCTTTCCGGGGTGCTTTTGGGGCGTTCCGAGGTAGGAATTTGGCATTATCAGATGAGTGGCGAAGAAGCTATAACCATCGGGAGAATGCAGACTTTTCTATTCGTCTGGGCCAGGGGGCTCTGCGGGATGTAGGCCCAGACCTTGATCAAGGAATCCAGTTAGGTCAGGGAGGCAGGAAGAGTCTCACAGACACAGAGAGACTCAAGTGCATCCCTCCAGGAGGCCCGGCCTCCTCTGCCATGCTGTTTGCCCCTCCCTCCTGGGTAGGAACCCTTCTCACAAGCCCTTATTTGCACAAATGCCTGCCTCACTGCTCATGCAGAGTCCCAGCCAAGAGGGGCTATTTTAAGCTCCAGAGACAGGAACATTGTTGGTGGGAATAGTCCTAGCCAACAAGCTCCCAGTTCTCAAAAAAGGGAACGGCTGGGTGAATGAGACATGTTAGAGGGACAGCCACGTCAGCAGGATCCTGGGCCTAGGCCAGACACTAGTATCTGCACCCCAAAGGGTAGATGTCAAACAAGTGTGAACCGGACTTGGTTCTCTGGTGACCAACCCTGAGATGCCCGCTGGCGGGCCAGTGTCCAGCCCTGAAAATACCAAGGCCACACTTCTAGGCTGCAGATTGACTGTGCTTGCTTTGTGTCTGGTTAGCATTCACTACCTAGAGACATCCCCACGGGCAGGGACACCTTGCCAGCTCTTCCAGTGCAGGGTCTTTGCTGGTGACCTCCCTGCCTTCCAGGACATTCTTCTCTCGGGATATACATTCCACCTTTGATGTAACAGTCGTATTTGGTCTCTCTGGGCTATTTTCATTGTAAATCTGTTTCTTGTGCACTGTCATGGGTGTGTTCTTGCTCTTTAGTTTTCGAGAAGACCAATGTTTAGACACAGACTTTGAACCAAAGCAACCTGAACCCCAATCAAGGGCACGCAGTCGCTGAGCTCTTTGTGGTTACTTGGGGCAGGCACCCCCAACTTCCATCAAGGGAGAGGGAGTAATGAAAATGAGGTCATATGTGTGACATGTATGTAAGTGTGCCATGAACTGCCTAGCTACTGTTTGCTTGAACAATACTGTTCTTAGCTCTGTCCAACCAGGTAGCATGGCATAATTCTAGCCATTTTGGTTCTAGAATCTTCTAGTTCCCAGAGAGGCCCCAAATAGAAGGAAGAGCTCTAGGGAAGAGTGGGCACCCCATATGTTTCAGCAGAGGCAAGAAGCCTGGCTGGGAACACTGTGTGCAAGACAGGTGGGGAATCAGTCTTCTCAAGCTGTAGACTCTCCCAGCAAGAAGAAGTCCCTGATCTTCTGTACAGCCCTCAGGACCCATAAGCATGGTCCTCCTGCCAGTCCTGGCTAGCCTGGGTCTGGAAGGAGCAGGATATAAACAGCCTGTCTGCATAGCCCAGGCACCAGGCCTCCTGCTCACCCACACATCCGCGCCTCAGACCCGGGGGATGTTTATAATCTGTTAGAGTCTCCAGGACTCTGACACCCATCTCCCAAGCCACCACTCACCACCACCATCCCCATCCTGGGTGGCTCTGTGTCTCTTTGGGGAAGAAGGTTCCACTACCCAGCAAAAAGAAAAGAGGGGAAGGGAGAACAGCTGCAGAGCCCCAGTCCCAGTGAAGGAACTAGCCAAGCTATGTGAACAGGGGATGAGATGGTCCAGCCAGCATCTTCTGCCGTCTTACAAGGAGTGTTGGAGTGAGGTGGGCGAAAGTGGAAGCCGTGCCTTAAGCAGGTTGAATTGAACACTAGGCTCTAGCTGGGGAGACTGGCACTGAGCTGTTTTATTTGGGGTGGCTCTCTGTTGTGGATCTGGGGGTGTATGGCCTTGAGGGCAGTGTCTCGGTGCTTTGCTACAGTTCTGGAGTACCTTCAGGGAGCACCGCTTACAGGCAATGACTGTATCTTATTCACCCTGGAGAGCCTGCGACCGACCGGGATAACCACAAGGATTTCCTCACATTCTCCCCATGGGCAACTCACAACCCATCATTTGGGAAACAAACAACAACTCTGAGCACAGTCACTTACCCTTGGGCAAGGAGCCTTGGTGGCCATAGCCAGGGCCTCTGTCCCTATCCTAGTGACCACTGGGAAGTTCATAGGTGCTTCGGGCTACAGTGACTTACAACTCAGCCTCCCTGGTGAGCTTGTCTGTGTGCTCTGGAGGAAATGGTGATGGTTAAATGTATTCTCTGGTTAGTGAGCAGTGTCCTTATTAAGCAACTGCAAGGCCCCCAACATGGTTCTAGGCACTGGGGGGACAACATGGAACACCTAAACTAGTTCCTAAACTTATGTCCCAGTGGAGAGTGGCAGATGTGGCAATGGTTCAGGAACAGCAATGCATCTTGGAAGAGCTCTTGCTGAACCCTTCTGCTCAGCTGTCTGCATCTCCTGTATCCTTGACAACATCTGCATCTTCTGCAAGAGCCATGCTGCATCTTCTCAGAAGCCTGTGACCCTTGGCTCAGCTTAAATGGAGAAAAGTGCCGTTCCCAGAAGGCAAATGTCTCACTAAATTTCCATGGGAGCTCAGTCCTCTACACATAATGAGGGAAGAAGAGCCAGCCTGGTGATTTTGACCATTTCAAGAGCCTGGCTCCCAGGAAAGAAGCTCCATCATTGTCTCTTGTTGGAAGGATCTTCATGGTCTGGGGCATAAGAGTGACACTTCTCACAGGCATGTGGCACTCCACCATTTAAAAGCAGTCATTCCTGTGACTTCATTTCCTCAGTACAGGAAGTGAAGTCACTATAAACACAAGAAGAAAGAGTCCCAGAGAAGAGAAATAACCTGCCCATAGCCATACAGTGAGAGAAATACAGAGCTTAGGATGAAAATCTGTGTCCATAGCTTCCCTAGTCTTTGCCCTGGTGTAGAGAAAGGTGAGGGCACCAGACCAGCTGAGGCCAGAGTTGGGTGACCCATCTTCAGATGGCTTCCACCAAGGGCCAAAGGTGGAATGATTTCAAACTATTCTCACAACTGCCTGGATTCTGTACATATCTGCAAGAGAGAGGATTTATCTGTCAGAAGGCTTTGTGCCCGAGTGCCAGGACACTGAGTAAGCCCTGTAGAGATGCAGGGGTCAGGCTGACCTGGATCTGTCTTTCCAGTGTGCTCTCCTGGAGACAGCTCGGCTTATCTGTTATACATGGCTATCTTCAGAGGACTTTCTCTTCCATACTAGTATCCCCTTGCTTTCACCCCATTATCTTAGCCCCAAAACTAGGTCTGGCTGGGCATTCCAGAATCACATGTCTTCTTAAGGAAATCACAGAGCTCCTCTTTAGCTCTCAAGCTCCAGGAGACCATCAAAGGGCATTTTTTTTTTTCTGACATGCCTATCAGATGTCTTTTGTTCTTCTATCTGAACCTTTTGTCTGAACCTTCCTTCTGCTGCCCAGACATTGACTGAGAACACACAGAGCAAGCCTGAGGCCTCTGTCCATGCCAAGCAGCGACGGTCAGGATTAGCCTAGTTGTGTTACAACGACTAGCAGCCCCCAAACCTAAAAAGTTGGTGCAGCCAAGGTGTCCTCATCACCTATGCCACACGACCCGTACAGGTCACAGAGCCCCTTCCATCAGAAGCATTCAGAGATGCAGAGATGGAAACTCTCCCATCAGACTCATAGCCATAAGCAAATCACAGCAGGCTTACAGACCGATCTACAGAGGCCAAGGATAGGTTTTGGGATTTCTATTCCAACTGTATCATTTGGGCAAATTTCATATCTCCCTCCCCCCCTCAATGCAAGGCACAGGATCATACCCAGGATCTAACATATGTCGGGTAAATGCTCTACCACTGAGCTGCATGCCCAGTCCTCTTTTTACCTCATTGTTAGGTTCTCACCTGTAAAATGAGAGTGGTCAGGAAGTACCCACCTTGCTACTTTGCTGGGGGTTGAACTGGCAGGATGGGGGTTGTAGTACTGGTTTGTATATGCTCAGCCCAGGGAGTGGCACTATTAGAAGGTGTGACCCTGTTGGAGTAGGCGTGTCACTGCAGGTGTGGGCTTTAAGACCCTCATCCTAGCTGCCTGGAAGTCAGTATTCTAGCAGCCTTCAGATGAAGATGTTGAACTCTCAGCTCCTCCTGCATCATGCCTACCATGCTCCCACCTTGATGATAATAGACTGAACCTCAGAACCTGTAAGCCAGCCCCAATTAAATGTCCTTATAAGAGTTAGCTTGGTCATGGTGTCTGTTCACAGCAGTAAAACCCCAACTAAGACAGAGATTAAGTTATCAGAGTCTGGTCCATAGAGGTTTCAGTCAGCTCTCATGATAGGAGCTGGTGTGATCATCTCTCCACACAAGAGCCCGGCTCTTCCTTGTATTCCCCATGTTGTCCCATTTTGGCCCTGTTAGTTCTTCTCCTAACAGTCCCTGTCTCTTGTTTGTTTGTTTGCTTTTTTATTTCTTCTCACTGGGTGGATACTGGGGACTGAATACTGAGGCAGAGAAAGGTGTGCCTATGTGTGTTTCCAATTCTCTCCCAGAAGTATGCGGCTCAGGTTCATTACCTAGTTCTGTGGCATTGAGAGAAGGAAAAATGGAATTTGGAAATGAATCCTTGCTTGAGATGAAACATAGTGGTAAACAAAGAAAAGAAACAACCTTTGTTGGAGCTGGAAGAGGCTTTGAGAGCAACAAATGAAAGTCCAGAGATGGAAAGAAACGGGTGCCGTGCCACACAGCATTCAGTGTTATCGCTGGGAGAAGATCCCACTTCTTTTACTCTGAAGCTTGGGACTTTCCATGTACTACCTAAAGGGACAACATGCTTCGCCATCAAGATAGCGGGGTAGGGGACCGTCTTGGAATTATGGCATGTCCTCTCTTTGCAGGGCTGTACTCCAGTGGAGTTACAAAGCTAAAAGCCTTATAAACATTACCTTATTAAGGCTTCTTAGAAACCCAAGGTCACAGCTCCTCTGGGTCACGGGACACCAGCTGAGTGTCCAGTGAACAGACAGAGGACAATGTTATATTTTTCACTTGGTCTAGCAAACCTGGTTTCTAATTATAGGATTTGTTTTAACAGTCCTGAGTGGTTTATGAAGGAAGGCTTGGAGTCAGCAGAAGTCTTCAAGGCAGGCTGAAGAGTATCAGATGGAAAGACTGTGTAGGGTATCTGGAGGGAAGAGAGTTCCCACCCACCTCCAGTCCCCCTCCCTGCAGCATGGCAGAGGATGGGCAAGCACAGTCGATGTGCAAACCAGGCAGGAGGGGTGTTACTTTTCTCTAATCCCACTAGCCAGGTTGCTCTCAGTTGGAAACCTCTCCTCCCAACTCCTCTCTGATAGCATAACCCCTGGTGCCTGGGGAGAAATATGGCTCAGTCCTACAGCGAGCTGGTAAAATAATCAAAATAATCAGATAACACCCCACTGTGATACCATCTCATCCATCACCATGGTCCAGCTCTTCATCCACAGAGAAGGGGGGGGGTGCTCATAGAGAGGGAGGAAGGTTATTATGAAAGTGACTACCATTCTGTTCCTCTGCAGCCAAGCTGGGGCATGGAGAACTTGACCGAATACTCCTCCACATGCCAAGACTCTGAGGGCCCAGCCCATCTACCAATCGCCACGATCCTCCTCATTCAGAACCGCACTTCTCAGTCTACACCCCTCACCACTTAGAGACCCTGCAAGTCCTTGCCATGTCTACAGTCTCCCAAACCTCACAGCACCTCCCCTCCATGAGTTAGCGTACACACAAACAGCCCGGAACCTCTCACACAGAAAAATCCTACACCTGCTTAAAGTGAAGGCAGCATTCCCAAAGTGGGTGTTGTTCTACATTTCAGAAGAATATAAGGAGTTTTTGTTCTTAATTCTATTCTAAATTCCACCTTTTAATTTGTGTTAAAGTAACATAATAATATAATAGCACTTTATAAGATGTGTAAAGAATGGGTTGTAAATAATGAGATGGCTCAGTGGTTAAAAGCACTTGCTGTTTCTGCAGTGGATCTGAGTTCAGCCCTTAGCACCTGTGTCTGATGGCTCTCAGCTGCCTCTAACTCCAGAAGTTAACAATGCCTTCTTCTGGTCTCTACTGGCACTCATATACCCATGGCATATGCTCACTTAGAAACATACCCATAAAAAATCCTTTAAAAAGTATGAATAAAGACCAGAGAGATGGCTCAGCTGTAAGGATATATTTCTTACCAAGCCTGACGTTCAATCTTACCAAGCCTGAGTTCAATCTCCTGGACCCAAATAGGTAAGAGGAGAGACCCCTCCACCCACTAGGCAAACACTCTGCCACTGAGCTATGTTCCCAGACAGTATTTTGTTTGTTTGCTTGTTTGTTGGCAATGTCTCCCAGCTGGCCTGAAATTCATGATGCTTTTGCTTATCCTCCCCAGTGCTAAAATTGTGCGCACACACACACACACACACATACACGCACACACACACATGCAGACACAGACACACACACACACACACACACACACACAGGATAGGGAGGAGGCTAGGGATTCTTTTAAAGCCTTTCTTGCCCTGTTCTGAATCCTTGTAAACTGTTTCCCAGAAGTTTCCCAGGCTTCCCAGTAGGAACTGAGCTCTTGGCATGCCCTTTACATCACTGTGACAAGGGAAGCTTAATTAGTAACTGGTGTCTACTGGCCTGCCTACTCCCGAGACAGTGACAGAACCTTAAATCAGGCAGTCTTTATCTTTGAAGCACCCCACTTGTTCTTATGAAGGTCAGACAGGAGTCAGTGTCTCAGCCCCAATAAAGGCATGGACAAATGCCTGAGTACATTAATCCCACTGCCTTCTGAAATCCCCCCCCACCCCTGCTTCTCAAGACCTCTCGTGTCACATAGCACTGTCTTCTGTACAGTGCAGTTGCTCCTGATGGCAGCTCCCAGTGACATTGCTCCTCCCCCAGCCTTTCCCTCCCCTCTTTCATTTCCCAGAATGCATTCTCAGAGAACAAGACAGATGTCCCTGGATCCAGATGCATCTAAGCTGAATCTACCCAAAGACTTCAGTTACAGGGTCCCCCAATGATGTCCCTGGAAGAAATGAAATCTCATTCTTCTCCAAAAGGGATTATTAGTAAATACTACACAGTAGAAATGATCTGACTTCCCTGTCTTGACACCATGGTATCCACCTCAGTACTCTGCACACAAGCAATACTCGGGCACTTTTGTTTGAGGGGGGGAAAAAAGCAGCCAGAATATCTACAGTCCTCTGCAAGCAAACTCACTATCTAGGAGAGCAGATACAGGCAGAAAGATGCCTCCACACCCTCTTCAGTGCCCTGCTCACACGCTGTCAATCGAGCACAAAGTATGGGCCTTTCTCATGGATTGGGTGTCCTGGTCTCCACCACCCACAGCAGGGCAGTGGTCAAACAGATGGAAAGCCAGGCTCCCCGGTTCAGATCTTTTCTCATCTGTTCATAATGCACTGGAGGAGAGTATGGGGTTTGGGTTGTGCACACACACAATTCCCAGGGCATAAAGAAAGTGATGGTGGCAGGAACTGTTGTGGCTGAGAAAAGATGATTATATTTTGAAATAATCCTAAGATAAAAATAATAATAAGGTGGGGTTAGAGAGATGGCTCAGTAGTTAAGAGCACTTGCTGCTCTTGTGGAGGACCTGAGTTTGGTTCCCAGCACCCATGTGATGGCCCACAAACACCTATAACTCCAGTTGCAGGGGATTGAATACCCTCCTCTGTCCTTTGTGGGTACAGTACACACATGGTACACATACATATATGTAGGCAAAACACTCATTCACATAAAAAATAAATACATCTTTAAAATATTTTTTAAAAATTGTAACAGAACAACAGATTGTGTATGATAGCCTTGTGTAAAAAATTTACAAAGTTAGTTCTCAGCATGTGGAATTAGAGTGTAGTCTAGAGTATGTAACAGTTCTGGGCACCAATTCATCTTGAGTGAATTGTGTTCAATGGAGCTTCCCAACCAGTAGTGTTGTGTAAGAAACTTTTCCTGGGTAGAAGTAAAGCAACACACACACACACACATACACCTACTCATCCCAGAAAGGGAACCCATGACTAATCAAAGTAATGACTGCACCAAAGTCCATCTTGGTGAAGCAGTGGGTTTTTATCAGGGTAATTAGCAGGAGTCTTGAGTGGTCACTTACAGAAGCAGGGATGAGTCAAAAGCAGCTGCATCACTGAAAAGCTCAGTACCAACAGGGTGATGAGTCATGAAAGCTACAACCCTGCACCAATGCCCCAGGTCTGAGAGAGCTCTCTGCAGTGTGGCTAGTCAGAGTCGACTTCCCTCGAGGCTGCTTACTCCTTCTAGAAAGCCTCAGGGGCCTTAGAGAATCTTCTAAGTCTTTCCCATTGCCTCTACCCCTGCCACTCCTAATATGTGACCTTTTGTCTATCTTGGGAGTCTTGAGTCTCAAACCTCCCTGCCTCCCTCCCAGAGGGAATGTTTCAACACCGAGGAAACCATTAGTCAACGGGCAGGTCTGGTTAGTGATGGCTATCACCTGTCAGTCACGGGAGTTTAACCCTCTTTTCTCTTCGTTTCTGAGAACAAGGAAATTTCTAGTAAACTCATGACCTCAAGATCTGAAATTGAGAATGAAGAGATGGATGGATGGATGGATGGATGGATGGATGGATGGATGGGTGGGTGGATGGACGGTATGCTAGGTAGGTGGTATCGGATTGAGGCTGAAGAGTCTTTAGAGCATCTGTTCCAACCTGCTCAAACTAAAATCTAAACTGGAAACGACCTCACCCAGACTTCTCGGAGGAAGGCCACTGTTACAGCTGTTGGAAGCACCAGCATAAGGTCATGTATGTAGCAATGTCTTCTCACTCATGACGAGGCTTGACTTGCAGGCCTTCTTTTAATTAGTATGATAAAGTCCTAATCCTCAACACCTCAGAATTTGGCCCTGAGATACGACTAGACTCTTGCGACCTTGAATTCTTCACCATGACAGATTAAGCTTTGAACGATGACATAAAATAACGCCTTTCTCCCTTGAGTTGGCTTTGGCAGAGCATTTAGTCACAGCAACAGGAAAGAGAAATAAGACATTGACCTTATTTGGAAATAGGGCTCTTCAGGTATGATTAGAATGAGGTCACATCAGCATCCAGCAAGACAACTGTCCCTTAAGAGGAGGGGAAATTTAGAGACAGACATGGAAGTGAGGCCATATGAATACGGAGGCGGAAATGGGAGTAATTCATCTACAAGTCAAAGAACCCCAAAGATTGCTTACTCCTCGGACACTAAGCAAGGGTATAGACCACCCTTTTTTCTCATAGCCTTGTCACCCCTCTGACTTCAGACATCCTACAGATATAGGCACGCACAGCTATATACCACCACTCCACCCACACACTTGGAAACAAGTCAGGAGAGCTGCTGGCGTCATATTCAAAGGCTAGGGAACCAGGGAGATGCTAGTTTCTTTCCTGGGGACCACAGGACAAGACTGGGATCTCCAAGGTCTAGGAGCAGGAGATGGATCTCAGCTGAGAAAGAGGGGTGGGGCGGACTCACCCTCCCTGCTTTCTGTTTCATCGGATTAGAAGATGAGGAGCCACTCTAACGAAGGTAGGTTTCCTTTACTCAGTTAGAAATACCGCACCAGAAGACGTGTTTTATTGGCCACCCAGGCATGGCTTAATCTAGCCAACTTGAGTTAGAAGACTAACCATGCACATCTTTCTGATGGCAAGAGTGGAAATGACCTGGAAAGACAGCTCTGTCATGTTAGCCAACTTGAACATTCTTTCAGCACATTCCTTCCAACAATGCATTTTGGTGCACACTCAACCAAACACAAACTCACCCATATAACTGAAGTGTTCTTAATATTGATGCTGTGTGTGTGCACTTCTGTGCACACCCATACGTGTGTGAATTCATGTCTGTGTGCTACATGTATGCAGTGCCCTCAGGGCCAGAGAAGGGCATCAGATCTTCTGGGACTGGACTTAGAGATGGTTGTGAGCCATCATGTGGATACTGGGAACTGAACCCATGTCCTGTGGAAGAGCTCTTAACCACAGAGCTACCTCTCCAGGCCCTGTGATGTGTACTATTGCACCATTTGGGGTACAGTCAATGTGTCAGGGTTGGCCCTGGAGGTTCAAATGTTCAAGGCCCTGCCCCATGTTGGAAATAAGAGTAAGTCAAACATGCAGCCCTTCTGCCTTCTCCAGCTTGCACACAACCTCACCTCACCCCCGTCCTGCTAGGTTCTGGTGGATAGTCTGCAGGTCCTCTAAGCAGTGTCAGCCCCTTCAGTCCTGTTATTCACTGAGTTATTCACTATGGTGGAAAAACATGAAAAGACCAACCTAGGCTGATCTCAGCGAGTTACTGCCTGAGTCGTGGGGTCAAATTCAGGACTGCCAAAGAGGCCAGAGGGTTGGAAGCCAGTGTGCCAACTATACCAGGAAAGGGTCCCACGCCAACTAATCAGAGCCTTATAATGCAATCCATTGCCATTTCCTGTCAGCATCCCATGCCAGGCTGTCCCAGCGTTTTTGGGAGAACTATGCTACATATTGTTTCCTCCACCTCCACAACCAGTCTTCCTTGGCGAGCAGCACAAAGGGTTTGTTACATCCTTCTCCAGGATGAGGGGCAGCTTACCCTCCCCTGCCATTCCCAGAGATGCTCCCTCAGGCACTGCATAGTCAGAGTCTGTCTTGGCTTGTCTATGCAGAAGACTGCAGGAGAGACAAAATGAATTCAACCTGGCTGCTCACATGCTCACCCACCTCATCCACTCACCCATGTGTTTTACTCCAATGAGAGTCTACCATGTGCCTTCAGTACCAGGCTCATTAGAAAACCTCATTAATATGTGGAGGGAAGCTCTGTAGCCTGATCTCTGAGAGTTAATACATCCTCTACTCTTCCAATTGAGCTGCTGATAAAAGTATGTTTTTGATAGGATAGTTTGATCACAAAGCAAGTAATTATAAGAATTTTGAATTGGGTAGTGGTGACCTACACCTTTAATCCCAGCACTCAGGAGGCAGAGGCAAGTGGATCTCTGTGAGTTCTTAGCAGCCTGGTCTACAGAGTAAATTCTGAGACATCCAGGGCTACACAATGAAAACTTGTCTCAAAGAAAAACAAAAAGAAGGAGGAGGAGAAGGAAGAGGAGGAGGAGGAGGAGAAGGGGAGGAGGAGAAGGGGGAGGAGGAAGAGGAGGAAGAGGAAGAGGAGGAATGGAAGAAGAAGAAGGAGAAGGAGAAGGAGAAAGAGAAAGAAGGAGAAGAAGGAGAAGAAAATAATAGAATTCTGGATTAACTACTTTCCTAAAAAAGCAACTTGTTGGGACAGTGTGACGGTTCAACAGATAAAGACACAGAATGATAACCTGAATTTGATCTGTGGAAGAAGAGAACAGACTCTGAAAAGTTGTTTTCTGACCTCCACATGTGCACTATGGTACTACACCACACACACACACACACACACACACACACACACACACACACACGTGTGTGCATATATATGTATACATGTGTATATGTATACTATATATATGTATGCATATATATACATATATATGTATATAAAATTTAAACCACTTAATGAGAAAGAGGTTTCTTTTGGCTCACAGTTGGAAGGTACAGTTCATCAGGGAGAGGAAGTCATGAGAGCAGCGGTACAAGGCTGGTCACACTGTCCATGCAATCGGGAAGCAGCAAGCATGGAGGTCCAGGCTCAGCTTGCTTTCTCTTTTTTATTCCGTCTCAGACCCCAGCCTGTGGGATAATGCCACCCACATTCAGCACATTCAGAGGGAGTCTTCTGACCTCATAGATCTTCACAGACTCTCTCAAAGAGATGCTTTCACAATCAATGTAAAGCCATTCCAAATTTCAGCAGTGAAGAAGCCATGCAGCCTCAGCTCCCACATTCAAACACCATTGGGGAAGGCATGTAACATTTTGGGGGCTGGGGATTTTGGTTGCTGATGTTTTGGGGTTTTGGTTTGTTTGTGTCTGTTTAGATAGGGCATCACCATGTAGCCTTGGCTGGCCTGGAACTTGCTATGGAGACCAGACAGGCCTCAAACTCACTCATGGAGCTCTGCCTGCCTTTGCTTCCTAATGGGTTTCTATGTCTGGCTTGTTTGCTTGTTTGTTTGTTTGTTTGTTTGTTTGTTTGTTGTGATGGGTTGTGGATACAGGGTTTCAGTTTGGGTTTGGGTTTTGAGATAGAGTTTCACTTGAGCTGGCCTGGGTCTATGACCCAAGCAGGTCATGGTGGTTTGTATGAGAAATGTTTCCAGTGGACTCAGGTATTTGACCATTTGGTCTCTGGTTGGTAGTACTGTTGGGGGAGGTGACAGAACCTTGCTTGGGGAAGCACTTCACTGTTCACTGGGGGTTGGTGTCCTGTCTTCAGTTTGCTCTCTCAACAGAAAAGTAATTCATACACAGGCCTTGGGCTCTTAGTGGTTCTCCTACCTCAGCCTCCTGAGAGCTGAAATAGATATGTGTCCCCATGATGTTTTGGAGGTTAACTTTTTTCTTTTTCTTTTCTTTTCTTCTTTTGTTTGTTTGAGCTAAGGTATCACTATGTAGACCTGGGTTGTCTTCTACTCACAGAGACCTGCCTGCATCTGCCTCCCAGCAGATTAAAGGCATATACCACCACCGCCCAGCTTGGAGCTTAGCTTTTAACTTAGGGGTTATGGACCCTGTCTAAATATATTTTTTCTCACCTCTGACTTGTATCCTTGGGGTGAATTGGTAGGAAGTCAGGCTAAAAGCAAGGGAAAGGCTGAGGGCTGAAATATGAAATAAAATTCAGAGGGTCTCAGAGCTGGAAGGGACTTCCCAGGTTTGTATCTACCCTCTACTTGCATTTTCTAGTGGCAGAGAATTCCTTGCTTTACAGAGACAATCCACCAGCCCCTATGACCCTTCACGTCTTCAGTAATTGTTTCAAGGTCTTTTCAGGGCTGGGGATGTATGTAGCTCAGTTGCTAGAGTGTTGATCTAACATACACAAGCTGTGGGTTGGCTCCCTAACACTGCATGAGTGTGTGTGATGGCACACACCTGTAATCTCAGCACTCGGGAGCTAGGGGAAAGAAACATCAGGGGTTGAGGGCCAGCATTGTCTACACAGCAACCTTGAAGCTAGCCTGGACTACATGAGATCCCGTGTCAAAAAAAAAAAGTCTCTCCTGTGTTCCACCTGCACAGACTACAGCCCCTCTTTGGTCCCCTTGCAAAGTTAGAGGCAGTCCTATCTTCCCAGGTCTCTTTAAGTCTGGGTCATGACAACTGATTTTTTTTTAAGAGGGAGATTTGAAAGAGACAACATCCTTGTCTATTGGCCAGTATGGCCTTCAATTCCTAGACTAAAGCTGTACTCCTGGCTCAGCCTCCCTAGGAGCTAGGAAAACAGGTATACACCACCATACCTGCACTGGCTGGCTTTGTGTGTCAACTTGATACAAGCTGGAGTTATCACAGAGAAAGGAGCCTCCCTAGAGAAAATGCCTCCATGAGATCCAGCTGTAAGGCACTTTCTCAATTAGTGATCAAGGGGAGAGGGCCCATTGTCGGTGGTGCCATCCCTGGGCTGGTAGTCCTGGGTTCTATAAGAAAGCAGGCTGAGCAAGCCAGTAAGTAACATCCCTCCACGGCCTTTGCATCAGCTCCTGCTTCCTGACCTGCTTGAGTTCCAGTCCTGACTTCCTTTGGTGATGTGGAAGTGTAAGCTGAATAAACCCTTTCCTGCACAAACTGCTTCTTGGTCATGATATTCGTGCAGGAACAGAAACCCTGAGTAAGACAATACCTGACGGGCCAGTGGACTCTGGTAATCGTGCTGTTAGCTCACAGGCAGAGCTGGTGGGCGGAGTCAATGACATGTCCCTGGAGCTTCTTCTTTCAGTCACAAGCCACCGTGCCTGACTAGGGTAGCATGGTCTCTAGAGGGGGTTTTCCTTCCTGGTTCTGTTAGGCTGGCTTTGCCTTCTCTCTAGGCCCTGTAGGCAGCCCATTATTGTACTCAGCTGGAACCCGGGGGTGAAGAGATGAAGTTTCGCTCGGGGCACCCTTGTCAGATGGCTAACTCCCATGCAGAGCCTGGGGAAGGTGACATGATGAGCCTTCTCCACCCAGCATCGCTCACCTGCATTCCAAAGAAAGCAGGCGTGTCGTTATCTCCCAGCGCATGGAAGGAAGCAGAGACATCATCAGTGACTGCTGTGTGGCAAGCCCTTGGGAACTGAGTGCTTCATCAGCTCCCTTCTGAGGAGGGAGGCCATTATTATTAGTCTCTCAGGCATCAAGGGGTAGAGCTGAGCCCAGGATGATTCCGGCCCCCCTCCCCTTCTCTTGCTCACACCACCCCTTCCCCCCCAACCCCCTCCCCCCATGCATTACCACCCTGCCAATCCTCAATGGCCTTGCAGAGAAGGAGTGGCTAGTACCCTACTGTTACAAAGATGAAAATTCAGAGTGCCACAGATAACTTTGCCCTCACTCAAAGCTGGTATATAGTAAAGGCAGAAAGAGGCACAGGCCTGTCCACATCCAGAAACTCTTCCTCAAGGACCAGTTGGTAGGCAAGGAGTGTTTTATTCTCCTAGCTGATTGGTAGCCAGCTAAGATCAATAGTGTGATCCAGGTGTGGTGGCATATGCCTTTAATACCAGCACTCAGGAGGCAGAGTCAGGCAGGATCTCTGAGTTCAAGACCAGCCTGGTCTACATAATGACTACTAGGGCAGCCAAAGCTGTGTAGACAGACCTGGCTTCCTTTCTACCCCCAATGTCAACAGTCTGACTTCTCACCCCATACCCTAAGACCCCCTAGTTGAGCCCACACAGGATGGCCTGAGTCTGTTATTCACAGTGACATGAACAATAGGAACAGATCATAAGAGTGTGGTCCCAGGAAAGGGAAAGCTGGGCAGCCCTGGGTCTTGCCCAGCCTATGGCCCGTGTGCCTATATCAGACTGTGAATAGTCAGTGGAAAGTTGCCTAGTGCGGCCACGGAAGGGAAACCCTGAGCCAGGAAGGGCAAGGACAGAGTGGTCGCCCTCGGCAGAGGCATGGCTGGCCACTGGGAGGAGCTCTCCGCAGGCCTCAGAGCTGAGCTTCCCACTGGCCAAGGCCTCTCATGTGGCCCCTCCATATGCTTTTCTGACGAGCCCTGTGGGAAGTCTGGAGGCTCAGAGCTTGTTCAGGAAGACACCCTCTCTTAGAAGAGCCTGTGGTAAACCAGGCAGACAAGTGTGATCGTGTGAGGAGAGTCCTAGGAGGATGGGAGAGGGCCTGTGCTAGAAAGCACTGAGATAGCCCGCAGTTCTTTCAGACATGGTGTCTGTCAGTAGAGCAGAAGCAGGCCTAGGCCTGTAAACTCTGCACCAAGACCTGAGAGTCCTAGACCACCTAGCCCATACGGTGAGACACTGAAAAATAAAGAGGCTGTGGTTGTTCCTTAGGGTGAGAGAGTCCCCAGCAGGGCATGCCTAACTGCAAAAGCCTGCCCTATCTGGGCAGCCTCACTGTGGGCCCTGGACCCCCTTTGCACGGGGACAGGAGCAGCCGCTCAAGGTACTGGATTTCTGGAGAAGAGATTTGCCTTCCCCAGGGCCTGCCTTGTGTCGCTGTTCCCATCACCCGTTGAGCCCCAGAAGCTTCAACTGGTGTCTTCCTCTTAGGGGATTCTCAAAACATCTCAGGGCCCCTGGTCCCGTCCTGGGACTCGGAGCAGCAGGAGAAAAAGGAAATTCTCACACACACACACAGCTCTCTCCCAGGAGCTTGCTGAGTTCCCAGGCTGACAACTGGCAACCCTCAGAAGTCCGTCCCCCACTCCCTTCCTCCTCTCCTCCCTGCCTCCTCCTCCCCCCGCTGCCCTTCTCCAGTTTAATAACTTCCACATGGGCTCTGGGGGCTGGAGCCAAGCCCTCAGCATTGTCTGAAACCTCCAAATTTAGAAGAAATATGAAAATTGTCAACCACTCCTTCCTTAGGGGGTAAAAGCAACATTCGGCACCAGGGGCAGGTCAAGGCGAGGCAGTCACGTGGCTGGCGCCCTGGCCAATGGGGGACCCAGGGAGGACTCAGCACCCGCCTTGCCCCAACACCAGGCTCGCTTCTTCAGCTCATATAAGGTAAAAGGCAGCGAGGCCTCGGTGGCCAGAGAGCCACGGGCAAGGGGCTGAGCAGAGGGGGGTCCGGTGCCAGTTGCTTAAAAATGCCCCTGTAGCATCAAGAGGTGCCAGACCCAAGTGAACTTAGTTGAGAAGCAGTAACACCCACAACCACACCCCAAATAGACTGGGCCTCCACCTCCGAAGAGTCATCCCTGGACCAGACACCAGTCAAGGTAAGGACCAGCCACAGACATGGACCCCCTGCGCCGGTCTCTGGGGCTTCCTTCCAGGGGCTTTCGTTCCCGCTAACTGCTCTGCGCCTTCTGCCTCCCTGGATCTGAGTTTCCCCATCTGTACCAGGGCTGCATCTGGTGATCTCTAAGCACTGGACCCAGCCCAGAGCAGCTCTAGTCCTAGGGGCCTGTTGGCTGCTTCTGTTGAATGAGGAGTTAGGGGCTGAGCTGATGTCGTTGGCAGGCCAATCTCCCACCGTGCCACATCTGGGCAGTTTTCCCTGTCTCTACCTTATAACAGGTGCTCACTCCTCAGCTCCAAGGACCTGGGGCTCCAGCTGAAAACTGTTTCCAAATAATGGATCCATAAGCCAAAGCTGAGGAAACAGTCGTGTAAGCTCAAGCCCCCAGGGAGAAGAAAACACAGGGTTAGGATGGGGTGCTGGCCATGTGTAGAAGGGACGGGGAGGAGCTGAGTTCTGATCCCAGATCTGTACTCAGTTCTGGATTATGTGACTCTGGGCAGGTACCCATCCCCCTCTGAACCAGCTTGCCTGTCTAGATATGTAAGGAATTGACTGGATCAAATGGTCTGGAGACATAGGGTGTGGTTTCTGAGCCATTTGGGGGAAGTCCCCCCAGGAGATTCCTGGGCTACATCCATCTTTGACCTGAGTCCAAGCAGTTGGTCAAAGCCCTGGGAGCTGTAGAAGCTGAGCTTAAGGTGACAGGGAACACTCTCAGAGCATCTAGCTAAAGGGATCTGGCTTCCCCAGGGTGCTGTGCTGCCTCTGGTGGGCACAGGGATGATGTCTGATGTAATAAGCTATACTGCAGGACCTCAGGGCAGGAATGGGGTGAAGAAATCACAGAGAGCTTTTAGGGCCTTGGAAGGAAGGCCTGTGCTGGGTACTGTGGAGGCCAGGCAGAGCTCAGATTAGAACACAGGCAGCATCCAAAACTTGGGCCCAGAATGGATCACAGTCTTCTAGCTTCAGACTGTGCAGCATCTATTCCTTCTCACACCTGGTCACCCAAGGCCATACGGTTCAGAAGGAAGCATTGAGCCCCCCTGAAAGGGTCCCACTCTGGCTTGTTTACATATTAGAAGTGGTTGATCCAGTCGTCTGCCACCTCAGCTTAGGCTTCTTCCTCTGTGGACTAGGTGCAGCCTAAGTCCCAACAAAGGGACAGAAGCCTCACCTATGTTTATGGAGAGGAAATGAAACAGAGGGATGAGATGCCCAGAGTACCCTAGAGAGAGAAAGGTAGGACAAATCCCAGTCAGAGGAAACGGGCAGAGAGCAAGGAGCTTAAGACAGCCCCCTTTGCACTCATCCTCTGCTTGGAGTTAGGAATCAGCCTTGCAAGTCCCCAGAGCCGGAGAGCAATCAGGACACAGTTGGGCAATTGTAAGCCCCTGAGTGGAAGCGTAGCTCAGAGCTGAGGCAGAACGTGTGACTGTCTAGCCAGTGGATTCTTCAGGTATCGTGAATAAGAAATACATCACTTTCATTTCTTGAGCACTTAGGAGATCCAGGAACCTGAGACTTTTATATTTATTGAAGCCTTGCTGGACTGGGGGAGCTACGTGCAATTATTCCCATTTTACAGAGAGGTCAGACACTGTATATGTGTGGTAGCTATCCCAGGGTGTTTTCACCACCAAGACCCTCTAACTTTCCACTCTGCTAAGGCCACCGTGGTCTTCCCAGGAAGTGTCCCATAAATCTCACAGACGGAATATGAATGGGGCCATCCCCCAGAGCTAGACACTAGCTACACGGTTTCTATTATTTCCATTATTCTCAGGAAGAATCTACTGGTTCCCTGGCTATAGAGGAGGAAACCACAGGCCACCCAAGGTCTCACCACTAGAAACTAGGCGGGAGGCATCAACCCAGCTCCACCTTCATGTTCTCAGCTGCCTTCCCAAACCCCTGAGTGTTATGATGAGGAAGTCAGACATGGGGGGTGGGGGGGAGACTCCAGTTCCAGGATTTGTACTGGGACTTGATGAAAGGCCCAGCTCTAAGGCTACTGCTGACTCTCAGCCATGTCACTGTCCCAGAACAGACTCTCTGGTCCCCCCAGCCACACCATAGCTCTGTGGCCAACCTCAGGCCTTTCTCCTACCTGGCTAGTTCTAGAGGAAAGCTAATACACGCATCTCTGCTGAAGAGAAAGTTCCAGACCCCGAGCTGCCCAGACGGAACCAGCTTTGAGTGACTCCCCAGGTGAGACGACTCCCTAGAGTAGATCTCCAAGGTCCTTGACAGTAACCTTGTCACTTCCAGGTCCTGGGTGGCTCAAAGAACTATGAGAAACCTGGACACGGTGACACATACCTTTAATCCCACCAATCAGGAGTTGGAGGCAGGGGGATCCCAGTAAGTTCAAGGCAGCCAGGTCAGCCAGGGCTACATCCTGAAAGAAGAACAAAAGAGAAAAGGTGGCGGCATTGTGAGAAATGTTGCCCTCTGTTTTCTGTTCAGTTTTAAACACACCTCCAGAGGCCAGAGTTGTGAGAAATGTTGCCCTCTGTTTTCTGTTCAGTTTTAAACACACCTCCAGAGGCCAGAGTTTCTCGGTTTGTATCTGGAGTGGGGTTGCTGGGTCCAGGGTGCAGCTAGAAGGCAACACAAGAAGTCATCAGGCTATTTCCACTGAGTGGGCCCCC
Source organism: Arvicanthis niloticus (assembly GCF_011762505.2). NCBI lineage: Eukaryota > Metazoa > Chordata > Mammalia > Rodentia > Muridae > Arvicanthis > Arvicanthis niloticus. The sequence goes on from NC_047671.1 coordinate 27,273,200, forward strand.
TTGTCTTGACTACACTAGAAGTGATGGGATTTCTTGAAATATATATGTTACATACTTTATTTTGTATACACCAAAGGATGTAAGGAAGAGGGCTGAGGATATAGCTCAGGAATAGAGCATTTGTCTGGCATATATGAGGCCCTTGGTTCATTCCCAGCACCTCAAAGGAAGGAAGAGAAGGGCTGGGAGGTGGGGATAAAGGAAGGAAGGAAGGAAAGAAGGAAGGAGGGAAGGAGGGAGGAAAAGGCAGGCAGGCACATTTATGTGTGTTCTGTAGGCTGCTCATCCTTGTCCACACAGGTACTTAGGAGCACCATGGAGGAAGGAGGAGGCTGAACATCAGTTATCCTGATGCACCCTGGGTCCAGTACCTAAGAGTGAGCCGCAGGGCTTGGATGGATAGAGGCAGGGGGTATCCTCGGCTAACAACCTGTTTAGACAGGCCCCACAGGGATCTGGCATCAGCACACATTGCGAGGGCTGGGGCCAGCCATTTTCCTGCTTGCAAAAGACTCTGTTGGTGGCAACCCTGCCATACCACAAACCTTTGCTCCACTTTGAGACATGCCCGGTGCACAGTGGGTCTTGTCCACTCTCCCACACAGCCCAGCTCCCTCAACCACTTTTTGGGTCTGTTGAAGATACAGAGCTCTACAGAGGCTGCTGTTTGGGGGTATCTCCCATGTCCAAGATGAAGGAATGAGGCAGAATAAATCAAAGTGCTATAAAAGCCGGGCAGTGGTGGTGCACGCCTTTAATCCCAGCCCTTGAGAGGCAGAGGCAGGTGGATTTCTAAGTTCGAGGCCAGCCTGGTCTACAGAGTGAGTTCCAGGACAGCCAGGACTACACAGAGAAACCCTGTCTTGAAAAACCAACAAAACAAAACAAAACAAAAACAAAACAAAGTGCTATAAAAACAACGTGAAGTCACGGGGTTGGGGTGGGGTCATTGGGATCATGGGGCCAGGTCAACACAGGCTGCTTGGTTCTGAATCTTGCTTTTTTTTTTTTTTTTGCCTGGAAGCAACTGTGATTCCTTGAGCCACCATGGTTCCATCTGCAAAGTTGGGAGATTAAGGTACTTAAGAAGGATAGTTTGTTGAGCCTTTTGGATTAGAGGACTGGAAGCTTTTGAAGCCCATGGAGTAAAGACTGGCACACAGGGATTATGCAAGAAAAAGTAGCTGCTACAACAGCTTCATGGGGGGAGGGAATACCCTGCTGAGTTCTAGCTTCTTGGATGCTAAGGAATAATATGCTTTTGTTCCTTCAAAAATAACAATTCTCGACACAATATACATGTCTGTAATGGCAGCAGTCTCGGGAGGTGGGGGATCAGGAATTCATGGCCATTCTTAGTTATTCAGTGAGCCCAAGGCCAGCCTGGGCTACATGAGACCCTGTCTCAGTAAACAGCACACTGGGGATGTTGTTAGCTCATGGTACCATGGTAGAGCACTTGCTTGGCTCCAGGTCATGTGTTCTATTCCCAGCCCATCAATCTCCCACATAACCCAAATTCCTATGTATCAAGGCCTCCCTGCCCAGTACCCTGAGGTAAGTACCTTCATCCCTGAATAAGCCAGACACTCAGAGAGATAGATCTGATCATTGCTCAAAGCCACACAGGTTAATAGGCAAAATTGGGACTTAGCTCCAAATTGGGCTGAGTCCACAGGCTTAGTTGCTCTTTTCTAGAACCAGCCAAGAAGGCTATGAATCTGAATCAGTTCCAGTATTCACCTCCCTTATGGGACACCTGACATTTTAGGGGGAGGAAGCTGTGTGTCTTCTAGATTAAGAATAACTATGCTGAAAAATAAACAAATAAATAAATGATAACTATGCTGACAGAGTTTCTCCCCTCCCCCCATGCCCACTTCCACTCTCAATCACAGCCCAACTGAGGGCAGAAAATGCAGACCCCGGCCAGACTACTCTAGTGCACACCTGCTAAATGGTTTGTGTTCCCTTGGAGGCCTCATCAGCCCTTTCCCCACACAGCCTTTTGGAGTCTTGCAGAGGGAACAGTGAGCTAGGCCAAGACTAGGAAAGGTGACCCCACCCTGAGGACCTCTCAAGAGCCTTGTCAATCTATGTCCGGGTGGACCCTGGCTGTATCACAGGGATGGCGATCGATAGAACCCTGCATCTCCTGACCAACTCTCCCTTCCCTTCCTCCTCTGCTTCTCCTAGCCAAACAGGAATAAGGACAAGTCAAACCAGGCTGCTGGCCTAGATAGCATAAGTAGTGGCCATGATAACAACCGGTACTTGCCTGCCTTCCTTGAGCCAGAAGATCTCAGGCATATAGCCACCAACCTTGAAAAGCCTAGGGTATCCTCTGAGGTGAATTGAACAAGGGCCTGGTCTCCAGTCTGCAGCCATTACACTTGAGAAAGCGCCCTGCCCTGCTCCATCTGGGAGGAAGCTGCCAGGTGGGAGAGTAAAGGGGGACAGGGTGGGGAAGAGAAGGGAGGGTATCTGCCCCCTAGGAGGCAGAACTGCAAAGGGGCTTTCAGGATTGCCAGGGGCTCTAAAAGCTGAGGCTGGAAGCAGGCAAAGGGAGAGACCTGGGCTCTAAAATGCCTTGAGCCGTCAGATAGCTTTTTTGGTTTCTGATGGTAGTTTTGGTTTTTTGTTTGTTTGTTTTTTAACCTGTTTGTCCCTGTCCTCAAAGCACCATCAGACCAAGACTCTCACCAAAGGAGCAGGGAGATGAGGGAATATGGCCGAGAGGTACTGCTCAGATGTCAGGGGAGGGAAAGAAGAGCCCGGGACAGGGAGACAGCGGGCTACAATCGTCAACTTCAAACATCTCAAGAGCTCTCTGAGGCACAGAAATTCTGCAGCCCAGAGGCCAGAGCATAAAGGCCCAGAGATGCCAGAGGCATCTTCACACTAGACGGATCTGCTCCAAGAGGGAGGAGGTGATTTGGAAGTCGTGAGCTTCTTATCCCAAGAAGCTTAGCAATGATGACACAGAACGATGACAGCAATGGTGACCCCATAAGGCCTTTCCCACCAGCAGCCTTGCAACTTCACATGCCCACGCAGGCTGCCATGGGACAGCCATGGAACGTAAGTCCCTGGCTGCCTGCATGTCAGATTCTAGCCAGATATGACGTCAATTCTGCCCTGGCTTTGCACAGGGGTTTCTTGGGCTCCCCTACCCCCCCCCACTTCCTTTTATCCTACTGTGATCTTTTCATCTTCCCAGGGGATTTCAAGCCTGACCAGGGAGACCTGGGGCCTAAGTATGAGAACAAGATCTGTGGGGTCTCTGGGGACCATTCATCCAATGGCCTCCCTACTGTGCAGGAGTGAGACCAGGGGGCAGAGTCTCTGAGAGGCTGTGTTCACACGCTCCAGAGAGCCTGCATGGAGATTCCAGCAGGGTCACAGGAAAGCAGCTGACTTATGACCAAGATGTCTCAGTTTTTCCCTCTTCTGCTCCTGCCTTTTCTCCAGCTGTGGCTGTGGCAAGAAGCTGACGAGGGAAGCAAACAGCTTCCCTGGGCTGAGTCACAAAAGTCAGTATAGTGAGTTGGGGTTCAGGAGCAACTCTAGGAATCCCATTACCTTCTAGAGCCTAGGGAGGTGGACAGTCTAGGGAAGATGCCCAGGGACCAGCCAAGCCTGGGGGGAGTCCTGGAACAGCAGAGTTAACCATCAGCCAGGCCAATGGGCAGGGTAAAGGTAAGCTCACCAGTAGAGCTTCCTGGACTCAGGTTCAAGCTGGGCAGAGGGGGTCCAGGCTTCCTTGAATAAAGGCATGGGATGCAGGGAAGAGGCTTTGGGGACCTTGAGTGATAACCCCCTGCCTCAGGCTCACTAACACTAGAACACACCTTCTGATGCCCTCCCCTTGGTATCCTTGTGGCTTCTTGGTAAGATGTTCCTGATATATAAGCACCAGACCTCTGTCTCCTCATGTGATAAAGAAGCTGAGAAAAGTCTTCTCCACGATCACACTGTCCAAGTAGATGCATCATTTATAGCTCCTTTGCCTTTCAGCCAATGTTGAAGACTCTGAGGCCCCTCAAATTAAAGGCAGGGACAAAGTGGAGTCAGGTGTCAGCTAATAGCAACTTACTATCAATTCCTGCTGATCTGTCTTCCAAGTCCCTTTAAATGGCCAGAGATGGCCCCAGGCTATTGGAACTATAAACGGAAGGGAGCCTCCTGCAAAAGGAATCCCCAAGACTGGGACAGGGAAGTCCTTGGTTCTGTTGGATTCTGCCTAGATCTCCATATGACCTTGAACAAGAGGTACCTTCTGGCCTCGGTGTGTTCAGCAAGGTCTAGACCCAAGGAGCCAGGAAAGCAGAGGATTCCCCCTAAGATCTGCTGCCTCACCCATCTGAGATTTACCCCGGAGGTTTGGCACAGGAAGTGGGTGGGCCGCAGGAAGAAAACAGCAGCCTACAGAGTCTTCTATGCCCAAGCTTTGCTTTCCAGCCAAGAAATTCCCAGAGAGAGAAAAAGCGTGGAAGCAAGCTTGGCGTGGTGACTCACGCCTGCATCCAGTACTCAGAAATCTGAGGAGGTTGAGCTCAAAGCTAGCCTGGGATACACAGTGAGTTCAAGGTGAGCCTGAACCATGCAATATGAAACCGTGTGTGTGTGTGTGTGTGTGTGTGTGTGTGTGTGTGTGTGTGTGTGTGAGAGAGAGAGAGAGTCACAGAGACAGAGAGTGTGTGTGTTCTCAGAAGCTATTTAAAATTATCCCAGTCAGCCAGACATAATGGCTTACACCATTAGTCCCAGCATTTGGAAGGCAGAGGGGCAAGTGGATCTCTGTGAGTTCAAGGCTACCTTGGTCTACATAGTGAGCTCTGTAACGTCTTTAGCTACATAGTGAAATGCTATCTCAAAAACAACCAATAATAATAATAAAATAAATAATTCATAAAATGTATCCCAGTGAAGAAAGCTAAGACCAAAAATGGTCAGCACAGTATTCAAGGTCACAAAGCAAAACTGGAAGAGGAACAGGGTCTGTGACTTCCAGGTCAGTGCTTTTTCCACTGTCAACAGTGCTTTCCAGAACAATGGGCACAAAAACCAACCTGGTATGAACTTGGGTCAGTGTGCCTTGGTGTCTCGAACTCCTGCACAAGAAATCTAATCTCCTTCCCTTCCTGGAAACAGGGAATTGTGTGAACAAAAGATACCCAGGACCCAATAGAGCATCTAGCAGATACCCTGGGCTTTCCTAGAACCCAATACCAACATCCAGCACGGCTTTTCCAGGTGGACCCTTTTGCCCCTAACTTGACTCTTTCTTTACAGACAATAGGGGACTCACACCAGGAAATCCCACCAAGCTGCCGGCCCACCAGCCCTATCCCACCCTAGACCCCATGGTTGGGCTTCATCCAGTTGTAGGCTCCAGCCCAGCCTGCCTCTGAGAATCTGGATTTTTTCTTACCATAAAAGGGCAAGTGTGCCTTTCTCAACCCTGCTGCCAGCCCTGCTGGGAGAAAGGCTGAGTTATTTTTAGATATAGAATTTATTCCTAACCCAAGATGGAGCTGTCCCTTTGTACCACAGCCCCCTCCCCATCTGCTGTCTCCTTCCCTTTACCCTCCTTTGTGGCCATCAATATCTATCCCACCACCACAGACACACACATACCACACACATACACACCACACACCACATACACACACACACCACACACACCATACACACACATACCACATACCACAACACCATACACACACACCACACACACCGCACACACACATACCACACACCACATACAGACCACACACACACCATACACCACACTCATCACACATACATAGATCACACACCACACACACATATACTACACACACCACATGCACACCATACACACACCACACATAGATCACAACATACACACACCACATACACACACATATACTACACACACCACATGCACACCATACACACACCACACATAGATCACAACATACACACACCACATACACACACATATACTACACACACCACATGCACACCATACACACACCACACATAGATCACAACATACACACACCACATACACACACATACACTGTGCACACACCGCACACACCACACATACCACACATACATAGATCACCCACACACACCACACTACACACACATGTATATACCACTCCACCTTACACACACGTACACCAAACTCATACCACACACACACACACACCACATACACACACACACACCACATACACACACACAACTCACACCACACACAGACCACATATACACACATACACTACACACACATACATAGGTCACACACACATATACACACATACCACACTACACACACACATGTATATACCACTCACCACACATACACCACACATACATTTACACATAACACACACACACCACACCACACATACATTCACACATAACACACACACAGAGACACACACACACACACGTTTCTTCTCTCTACCCTTCTACCCAGATCCTTTCACAGCTGGCTTCCCCCTTCTTGCCCCTCCCTCGGGTCTTTTTCTGGTTACTGAAGAAAGTGACACATCTGTACCCCCACCCCCTCCTGAAACAGTATTTACAACATACATTCCAAACATCCGCCATCTGGCTTCTAGGAAGAGCCAAAAGCTATTTGAAGAAGGAAGTCATGATTATTCCATCTTCAAAGCCAGGGAACTTAAGGCCCTCTTCTGCCCCCCCCTTCCTCCCAGAGGCCCCCTGTGTCGACCAATGACATCCTTTAGTCCATAGATGAGGTCAGGACCTTAGCTGGATGTCAGTTGGATCCCTGACTTCAAGCACTCCCTTTGTACCCATTGCTTCGCCTCTCCTTGCTTCAGAGTTCTCATCTGAACGAGAGTGAGAGACCAGGATGCCCCAAGATTTCAGGTCCCACTTTGAGCAGAGCAATGAGGAAAAGGGGATGAGGTCAAGGGTGAGTTAGGGGAGTCCTGACTCCATGAAGTCACCCTCTCAGCCACCATGTCCTGCATGCATAGCTCTTGACACCCAGAGAGCCGAAGACCCATGCACATAAGTCACAGGGATTATATCCGTAGGAGCTTTATCCCTGCCTGCTAATCTTCATGTTCTAAACAGTCCAGAAGAAAACAGTGCCTAATATCCAGGAAGCTTGAACATTGTGATGCCCTACAGCCCCGGAGACTCCTATTCCTCATAATGCAGGCAGGATGGGCTGGAAGGTAGCTCAGCTGGTAAAGTGCTTACAATGCAAGCGAAAGGCGAGGACCTGGACTCAGAGCCCCAGCACCCGTATAAAAGCCAGGTCCACAGTCAGCACTTGTCATCCCAGTGCTAAGGAGAAGACAGACGGACCCTTGACCCTGCTAGACAATCAATGTAGCAGAATCAGCAAGCTTCAGAAAGAGACCCTGTTTTGAAAAATAAGGTAGAGGGGCTGGAGAGATGGCCCAGTAGTTAAGGACACTGGCTGTTCTTGCCAAGGACGAGGGTTCAATCCCTAATACCCATTCAACAGCTTACAACCATCTGTAACTCTAGTCCCCAGGGATCCAACACCCTCTTATGGCCTCTAAAGCACTCACATACACAGAGACATACTTTAAAATAAATTAAATTTTTAAAAAAAAGTGGTACTGAACAATACATGACACCTAATGGCAATCTCCGGTCTTCACACTTAACTGGTACATGTACATGCACATGCTACATGCACTCACACACATGCACACACAAGCACACACACACAGGAACACAGGAGCATATACACAAACCCAAGAAGACACAGACAGAACAGAAGCAAAATGTTTATAATGTCAATGGGGTTTGGGGTTGTTTGTTTAAACAAATATCCCACAAACAAGAGAAATGCCATAGGAAAGAGAAATACGCCCACCACAAGACGACCGTAGCTTCCAGTGTCTGGTGGCCTGGCCAGGGTCCAGATGATTTCTGTTCACACTAAAAATGCTTTCTCTGTTCTCAAGCTCCTTTCCTCCAAGACAAGCAGGGCAATCTGGGCTTCGGGGGAGCGAGGACGGTGCGTGCTGGACTGCATGGGGCCAACTGGAACTCCTAGACTAATGAGCTATGTGGTGGTGACCTTGAGAGACTGCTGTGAGCTCCGAGACCCTTGGTTTCTTCACTTGTCAAATGACATTGAGAAAGATCCTAGTGAGACTTGGACAAACATTCTTAGCAATGGGGAGGTGCAAGAGCTCCCGACTCTTCTCTTCCACCTTGCTTGGAAAAGCCAAGGGAAGCTATGCAGAAAGCCATTCCTCTCCCCAGATTTTGCCCTCCCTGGAAAGCTAGAAATCCAAGTGTTTAGGGCCTTCCTCTCTCCCCAGGATCTGAGCCGCTGGAGGCAAGGCTTGGGGTTCCAGAGGAGCCAGGGTCTTCTTTCTCTTCCTTCTCTTCCCTCCTCCCACCCCCCTTGCTGATTCCCACCTCAAGCTGCATTCCCAGGGTTTGCTCAAGAGTCCCAGAACATCATTCCCTGGGGAGGAAGTAGGGAGCGTGTGAGATTGGTGAACTTTACAGGGTGACAAGGGTCTGAGGGCGCTCTGGGAACAGAAGCCAAGGGAAGCTCTACAGGAGGGAACACGAGGAGGGGCCAGGCAGTGGTGGCTCCTGCAGCCAGTATCCACATTTCTAGATGCCTCTCTGGACCCGCACTTACCATGCTAATGATAGAAACTGCAGACATGTATTCACGGCTTATCACGTGCCTAGAGCTGTGTTTGCTCTCTGCTGCCTCTGACTGTCAGAAGCCAAGTGAAGACAAGGGTCCTCGGACACAGCTGGGAAGTGCCAAGGATGAGATGCAAAAGCAGAGCCTACCTCTCCTTTATTCTGTCCAAGCATATGGTGGCAAGCAGATCCTGAGTCAAGAGCCATGGAACCTGTGTGTGGGAGGGAGCTGACAAAGGGCGGCTAAGGTAGAAAATCTCTTCTTAAGGAACAGCTATGGCTTACTCCATGGGAGAAGGTCCCAGCTTTGGCAATGATCTTGACCATGTGAACTTTCCTTTATAGCCATCCAAGCTTAGGGGCTAGCCAGCTGAGCCTGGCTTCTTTCTGCCTTGGATACTGGTCATTACCTCAAGCAAAGTGCAAAGCCTTGTTCACACACACACACACACACACACACACATACAAACACCCCTCAGCAATAGATGCACCATTCTGGGGTCATTCTATACCCTTGGAAAACCAGGGGACACAGCAGTGATTGTGGCCATGTAGGGTCCAAAGGACAATTCCATGGGGCCTGACAAACCTCAGCAAGTCAACTCAAGGCTTCTGGGCTAGAAGTGGGCCAGGCCCTTGGAGTTCAGCACTCTGGTCACAGGGTGATCTAACATACTTCTGACTGAGCCAAATCCTTTGCTCTTTTCAGGCAAGAGTAATGGCTGGTAGTATTCCCCCTACACTGGAGAAGAGCCCCAGAGAGGAATCTTGCTGAGAAGCCAAGAAGGGACAGCGATAGCCACCTGGCTCCCAGATCTGTAAGTGCTCCACTACCCCCACATACACCCCAACTCGGGTAGCTCTAGAAATAACTAGGGACCCTCAGTCAAGCTCCCCATTCCAGTGCTCAGAATGACCAGGAAACCAAGGCTGGGAGTCTCGAAGAGCAGAACCTAGCCAAAGGTTCTGGAGGCTGGGGTGGGGGTGGGGTAATGGAGCAAAGAAGAGGGGTCTAACAGGCATAAGACCATCTCTCACCCCAATTCCCACTTCACCCCACCTTCCTTAGAGATGGAAGAGCTTTGTAGGAGCAGTTGCTGGGGTACTGGGGCTCTGGGCAAGCATTGTGCTGTTGGGAACGGCAGCTCCCAGAGGTGAAGGTGCTCCTTCAGCCCTGCTAGGGTTTGACTACAGCATCCTGCATTTGGTAGCACCTAGGAAAGAGCACTTGCAGAGCCTCCATAAGACAGGTAGGGAAACTGAGGCCCAGAAGGGAGGTGCACACTCAAGAATTGTAAGGTCAGAGCTGTGTGGAGACGTCTGGCACAGATCTATCAGGGATGGAATAAACAGAGGAAGAACTGGAGGTGAAGGAGGAGGCAGGGCTACAGAAAGGAACCAGGACTCTGTGGATGGGAGACAAGGCTTGTATAACACAGCCCACCTGTTCACCCCTGCGTAGCCTCCACATGTGTGTGAACGTGCACCCCAACACAGCGTGCACTTGGCCTCCTCTTGGGAGCCAATGAGCTGCAGAGACCAGCGTAAACAAATTGGATTAGGAGGCTGCAGGCACCTCCTCTGTGACCCTTCAGCGGACATTAAGCAGGCCTGTAGAGTGGCCAGCTGCACTCTCTCTGGCACGGGGACAGTCAGCCCTGAGGCCCTCCAATCCCTCTCCTATGCAGCCCCAGGAAGGAGCCTTGCAGAAGATGCCAGGATGATGGATGGGGTGAGGGAGGCTCCAGGGCTGGCCTGAGAGCACACAGGATGTTTAGTGCTTGTGTGAGGCACATTTCTAAGCCGTTCCCAGCAGCCCCCCACCCCCACCCCCTTGGGCTTCCCTCCACAGCCTCTCCCACAGTCACTGCTGCTGGCCTGGGACTTGGGCCTAGCCTGAGGTTCCAATCAGAATCTAGGGCCTGGGCCCTGTGTCCCACAGCTGGACAGAGGGGGAACCGCTCATTTTAGAAGCATCAGCACAGGGAGACACCAAAGGCCACTTTGAAGGGGAAATGCCATCTTAAAGATGTTCCCTTGCTTTCCCACCTGTTGTTTCAACTGATCCTTATGACAGGCTGCAGAGGTGGAATTGTGACCAGCAATTTGTTCATCTGGTGCTTCCACATATCCCTTCTATGAGGTTCTAATCTGCAGCAGGCCCTATGTCACATGCTGAAGACACCAGTAAATAGTCTATTGTCCTCGTCTGATGGAACTGTTTCCCTTAGGCTGTGTTGTGGAACACTGGGGCTTCCCTGGCTTCCCAGGGGTACATTCCAACACAATCGACTTTCTACAGAGCACATATGATAGCTAAATCTGCCCCTTTGTGCTGCACTTAGGCAATCAACTCAGAACCCCAGGCCAGATACCAGGCCCTGATACCAGACAGCCTGAGTTAAAGCCTCATTTCCTGATCAGCTGCATCACTGCCCTTAGCCTCTCTGGGCCTGTTTTCTCTTCTGCAAAATGGAGGAGCGATTACTCTCATCTCATAGCTGATTGAGGATTAATTCTTTTTCATATTCTCATGTATTATCCCTCCCACTGTCTACACCAATCAAAAGCCAAGATAAACCACTCAGTGTGTATAGGTGATTTACAGCGTACGTGCCAGGTCTTGCCTGTCTTCTCAGCAGCAGCCCAGGTGACCAGTGGTGGCCCTCCGTCCTCTGAGTGGTGCCTGAGGTGGGAATGACAGGCAGGGTTCCTAGCTCAGAGCAGCCTTGCCATATAAGGGCAGGAGCCACTGAGCGTCCTGCCTGGGCCTGGCGAGACTATCCAGACAACCACTGTTTATTTTCTCCTTCAGCCTCCCCTCCTCTCACCCCTCCCAGGAGCTTCCCAACAGACAGAAGGCAGAGATTCCCCTTGCCTGGAGACATTTTCTGAAGACATGGGAAAAGGAGGAAAGGCGGGCTACTCCCGGGCAGCAGGCCCCCAAGCTGCTGAGAGCCAGTACCAAGAACACCAGGTAAGATTTGGAGTTCACCTGGTTCAGCCACCCCTTTAACAGAATGGAGAACCAAGCCCGGGAGATAAAGGGGCCCAGTGAGAAATATCTCTGCTCTCTGGAGATAGAGCTTGGATCTCCAAGCCTCTCTCACCTTCCAACGGCACCTCAGGGTGAAGGAGCCTTTCTTGGGGTAAATGAAAAACTCCTTCAAATACCTCTTCTCAGCGAGGCTACATTTGAGGGAAACCATGGTCCGGACAAGCTCTGCCTACCAGCCCAGTACATGTATGTTCCTGGGCCCAGAGAGAAAAGGTATACCTTCCCATCCCACTGTTCCTCCCCACAATCCCAGTCCCCACCCCACCCCACCCCACCCCTTCCAGAAGGCCTTTCGAGCTACTCAAGGGGTGGGGTAGGAACCTCCCTGGCCACAAGTTCTTGGCAGTCTTTCCACAGGCTCGCTGGAGTTCCGATGAGTTTACCCCCATGCCCTCCTTGGGTGCTTTCCTTCCCCTTCAGCCTTCTGTACCCTGCAAGGGCAAGGACAGTATTAAGGCTGCTTTAGCTAGGAGTACAGGGACATACTCCTTAAGCACGTAGAGACGGTGCTGGGTCTGCTGAATGAGCCGTCCCACAGCCAGAGGACTAAGAAACAGATGTCAGGCATGGAGTTTAAGGTGAGGGACCAGGCCCGGCTGCTCTGAGTTAGGAAGCCCGGTATAGTACCTTGCACTCCAACCCCGGGGAAAATCCTATTTCCTTGGAGTCTTGGGGACCTATGGGAATATGTGCATTTAAATGTTCACCAGCTTGATTATTCTAGAATCACAGGGACAGAGCTAGACAGTCTTTATCCAGGGATGGGACAAGGAAGAAGAGGCAAAGACCTTTCCAGGCTGAACACCTCCCTCTCCCTACCATCTGGCCGTTTATGTCTCCTTAAGAAAGATGGACCACCTTCTGTCTGGTTTCTGTATCGCACCAAGATGTAAAATCTCTGCCGTCCCTCCTTTATCCTTTATGGGACTGCATCAACTCTCATTTCCCCTTTCTGAGTTGCTGTCTGCGAATCTAGAAAGCCTCACCCCCATTCCTGGTCCTCTCCCTAAGGTGATCATTTCCAATCACAAGCCACCCAGAAGGTAGGACAGGCTCTGGCATTCTGCCCCAGACCTAGTCATTGGATGCCCTGTTTTTTACTTTTGTCTGCAATTTTACTGTAAAGGTGAATCCTTTTACGTACGTAAGCTGGAATACTTGTTATAAATGGAAAACTGACGCCAGCCAGAGTTTTAAATGATAATATAAAGATGCAACATCAGATTCACACTGTCACCTACTTCTGTGGCTTGTCAGGCCCCGACCTGAAGCCCCTTCCTAAAATAAGCAGGCCTCAGGAAGAAGTCAGAAGCAGAACTAGCCAGGCTTTCCTCTCCATACACAGGACCCCAGGCCAACAGGCATCGTGGCTCATGCCTGTAATCTCAGAATCCCAGAAGTAGAGGCAGGGGGATCAACACTTCTACACAGTGAATGAGTCTGGGGACTAGCCTGGTCTGCAAGTGTTTCTGTCTCTAAAAAGAAAGAAGGATAAAAAGGGAAATAAGGGGAAGGGGAAGGTAGACAAAGAGACAGGGGACAACGCAAATGGCGTGTCACCAAATGACTCCCAGAGGCCACCTACTCCCTCTGCTGCCCCAGAAATCAAAAGCAGTGTAGGCAAGAGGGATTTGGACACAGTTGACCCTGGGGAAGGCTCCTAGCAACCCAACCATGCTGCGTCCACCACTTCTAGTTACTTACTGAAATGTCCCTTGGTCAGCTTCAGTGCCACCTCTCCCAGGGTCCAAGGGAGCTGCGGGGACTGTCGTGGAGAAGAGAAGATGTTCTGGCTCCAAGAGAGTCCTGTGTTCAGATCTCCTGGTAAGAGGGCTGTGGAAAGTTTCTGAGGATTCCAGATGGAGGGAAGTTGGTTATTAGGTGGGGATGCCTGAGGGCAGAAGTTTCCTGGCCTTAGCAACAAATCAGAGAAGTTTTTCCCACTGCCCCTGCACCCTACCCCCAACTTGGGGTTGCTGCTAGATTCCTGTTGGGAGGCCTAGAGCTGTGGGGTTTCTAAAAATGGAGGTGCACATTTTTTTCTGTTCTCTCCCAGCCCTGAGGAAAGGCTGCCTACGCTCTTCAGAAAGCCCTGAAGGTATGTATCGTCCAGCATGGAGGCCATTGCAGTCACCATGAAGCAAAGGTCATCTGGAAACCCTGGGGTCTTAGCAAGAGCAGGGTGAGTGGGTGGTTTGGGGAGGGGCTGCTCTGCTCACCTGGGAGTTCCCACACAGGCCCTGGCCACAGAAGAAAAGGAATCCTTCACATGGTCACTCAGTCACCACGAGTCATCTGCTGTCTGTGGTCATGTGCAAAGTCATCAGCAGGTTCTAGGGACCCCAAGTTATAATATATGGACCCTGGCCTCAGGGAACTGGAGAGGTTAGCTGGGGTGACCCAGAGATAAACCGCTCCAAGGCCACAGAGGATGAGGTGAGTTGTTAGCCATCTACTCAAGCAGTGTTCAACACAGCCTTGATCTGGGGGCTGAGGGAAGCCAGTAGGCTCCCTTTCCTTATGAAGGAAAGTGCCTGCAGATGAAAACTGTACCGGAAGAGCTAGGAAAGAGACAGAGCTCAAAGGATGGGTGCGACCATGAAGAAAATGTCCTGGGATCTAAAGAAGTAAGGGATGGTTTCTCACTAGCAGTCATTTGTCCAAAGTGCATACAGAGACTGATGGGGGAGGGGCAGCAAACACGAGAGCCACAGGTTGAGCAGGCCCAGAGAGGCTATCTAATATCTGCAAGGCCCTGGGTTCCATCTTTAGCACTGAAAAAAAAAATTAACTGCACTCTTGAAATGGATGGGGTCTATCTCAAGAAAGCTAACTTAAACAAAGAACGTGAAGGTGGAAATTTCAGTCCCAGAGGGTTCCAGGGCAAGTCGAGACCAGGATATGAGGCAGACCACTACGCATGCTCACACTCCTTCTCCGGCCCAGGAATAAAGCCGCAGCCTGAGTGCGGAGCGCCTGTCTCCCAGCCTGAGGTGCAGTGCTGCATCTCTGGTCAGTTGGGAGTCTGAGATGAAGCACTGTAGCTCAGGAAGGGAGAAGATGTTCTGCAGCCGTCACCAGGACATGGTAAGTGTTGGCATCGGGTAACGGGCCTAATAGGTTGTCTCTAGACTCTGTTCCAGCAGCTTGTGGTGATATTCCTGGGCTCAAGCTGTACCAGGGCTGATCACTCTTTGTACCGTCTGTAACAATAAGCGCTGGTCCACTCAGTGGCCACTGGCACCAACACCCTGCCTCTACTTCCTCAGCCCAGAGAAGACCCTGTTAACAAAGACGCTACATCTACCCATTCTGGGAGGGCTCCAACACACCCTCGGAATCCTTCTCAACACTGCATAGTGAATACCCACTGTATATGAGTTTGCGTTGAAACCCCTTTGTCTCCATAAATCAGACACTCCCTAACAACCCTTAGTCCCAGAGGTAGAGTGCAAGGTCCTGGCAGCCCAACAGTATGACACTGTCATGTTACAACCACAAAATGCCAGACATTAGGATCACACTCTTTACACTTTGAGCTCTAACCCTGGCTCTGTGCTATTGTCTGAACCAGTCTGCCGTCTCACAAATATCTGCCCTATCCCAGAGGCTTCAGAGAGGCAAGGGGCAACAGAGGAGAGTCACTGGGGTAGACCCATTTGTATTTAACCTCCCAAGCCTGGTCAGAGGAAGGTGACCCACTTCATAGAGGAAAATAGGAAAAGAGAACAAACCCCACCCTGGTCTTGGTGACTCTCATCTGTAGTAAAGAACAGAGGCAGAAACACACACTTCTACATATACACCTGCATGCCGGAAGAGGGCATCAGATCCCTTTAGAGATGATTCCTGAGCCACCAGGTGACTGCTGGGAATTGAATTCAGGAGCTCTGAAAGCAGCCAGCACTCTTTAAGCACTGAGTCATCTCACCAGCCCCTGCCCATACATATTTCTAAGAGTCCTATGGCCTCGTGCCCTTCATGCTGGCGCCTCACCCACCCAGTAGGTCCTATTTGATGCCACTTTACAACTGAGCGAGGATCAGAATCTAAGTGACCTGCTGGAGGGCCTCGCTAGAGCCTGGGAACAGAGTTCTCACGGCCCATGGCAAGGGGGAGGGGCAGGGATGACTGGTCCCAAATGCTTCCTGACCTCAGAGAAGGTACTTTCCAAGCCACTCAAAGCTCTGGTTGCTCTTCCCAGAGCGGGAAGCTACATCCTAGGAAATAGGGTGCGTACAGCACCCCCACACTGGCTGCCAGAGCTAGGACTGGATGCAGAGAAAACTGCTGGTCCCTAGGGGCGTGGCATGCGCTGAAGGCGTCTCTCTCCCACCTTGTCCTCACGGTCCAGTTTTCCCAGGAATCCCTTGGATGCTAAGATGGGGATTCCTGGAAATACTGTTCTTGAGGTCATGGCTTAACAGCTGGATCTGCCTCCTTCCCGCCCTGGCATGTCCTCCCAGGGAGGAGGGAGGAGGAGGCGGTGCATCGGAGGTAAGCGGTCTTGGGCGCGCTCTTCTGACCTTTGTATAGCTTTTCTTCCCGTTGTGTCCATATTTCCTAATATCCCCGGGAGGCTGGATGTGGGAACCTCAGAACTGCCTCACTCTTGAGAAACTTGTCTCAAGACCCAGTGGGTGAACCAAAGGTTGAGCCTTCCCTCCACTCTGGCCCTCCACATTCCTTCCCTGTAGGCCTTGTGGTGAGGAGGGGCCACAGGCCCATATCCACATTATTAAGAAAGTAATACATAAATTTATTTTAAAAGTTTATTAAATCAGTTAGGTAAACTAAGAACCATTCATCTCAGTTGGATTTGGAGGGCAGCCACTGGAAAACGAGTTTTTCAAGGTAGAACGTACATGATTTGGAGCGCCCCCTGGTGGTAGCTCCTCCCACTTGTGATTCCTGTGTACGACCACAGACATGCTTAACCCTATCTCTTGCCAGAGAGGCTTCCACAGCTAACTTACTGGAATTGAATGCCTGAGTCAAAAGAAAATGTAGAGGCAGGTTCTCCCTTATAGCTCCCTGCCCCCCAACTCTTGGGAGTTTTTTTCTTGTTTTTCCTTAGTAAATCTTTGCTCATTATGCTAAAAAAAATTAAAAATAAAAAAATAAAGCACATGCCTTTAATCATAGCACTTGGGAGGCAGAGGCAGGGATGGAAATCCAGCTATAAAATAGAACTTTGGCTGGAAGGAGGAGACAGAGCTTACCAGCAAAGGCGCTTGCCACCAACCTGAGGGCTTGAGTGAAATTCCCAGAACCCATGTGGTGGAAAGAGAAAACAGACTCCTGAAATTTGTCCTCTGACCTCCACACGTGTAGCATGCTGTGTGCAGACAACGTGCTCGTGCACACACACACACACACACAAACACAGGAAATAAATGAGAAGGAAAACTAGAACTTAGGTGCTGGAGGGATGACTCGTCAGTACAGTGCTGAGTTCGGATGCTTAGCGCCTATGCAGAGAGCCAGCTTTGGGTCACACTTACCATCCCAGTGCTGGTGGGAAGGGCAAGAGGACACCTGGAGATCTACAACCAGCCAGCCAGCCAGGGTTGACGAGCTTCAGGTTTACCGAGAGACGGTGTCTCATAATCATAGAGTAGACAGTGACAGAAGATACTAACCGAGTGCACACACTCATGTACCTGAGAACTATCCTTCAACTGTCCCTAGTCCATTGGGCTGAGCCAGTGGAGGTGGTAACTGTCATAACTCCACAGCCCTCATTTCTGATGTGACTTCGAGTCTCCAGAAACCAGGCAGTCCTCAGGGTCTGTGCTCAGAGCAAGCATCCAGAAGACATTTCTGAAAAGAGATACCCCTCCACACACTCCTGCTCACACTCAGAGGCTGTTGCTGACCCACTCAGGATGGCAGACTTGCTGATGATAACAACACCACCCTCCACTCTCTGGCTCCTTACCATCTGGCTCTTGACACTCCTGGAACCATGTCAGTTCTCACTGCGACCCAATGAGTTAGCAGACAAGCAGCCCAAGGCTGGGAGAGATTAAGACACTTACCTTAGTCCACACTCAGGAATTGTGACAGTACCCAGCCAATGCTAACAATTTCCACCCTTCTGTGCCCTACCCACCAGGCCTGCCTACCTCAGGCTGCTCCCATCCCAGTGGCTTTCCCATGGGGGGAAGAATAGTGAGCCTTCTTCTCTGTGCTCTGTGACAGTAATAAAGTACTGGACCTTAGATTTGTGTCTTGTTTCTTCCTTGGGAGTATAGGGGCAAGAAAGAACTTCCCAGGATTCACTGCTTTAACCCCCAAATGCTTCCACCTGGCAGACACTTTCAGAGACCAGTACAGGGACAGCAGTCAGGAGACATCACATTCCTGGTGTCTCAGGATACTTCCAGGCCATGACTCAAAGTACTTCAGAGTAGAGGTTTGTGGGAGATGGAGACCACTAAAGTTAAGCAAGGGCCACAGAAGACTTGGGGGATTTAACACATGGCAACCCTTCTTCATCTGTTCCAGAGAATACAGTCTGAAATGTTCACACATCACATGTGTGTGCAATACTGAGTTACCTCAGGCCATAAGCCCAGCTGTGCAACGACACAGCTTCAGTTGTACCTCAGGCCACAAAACCACGTGAAGATATTCTTTTTTTTTTTTTTTTTTTTTTTTTTTTTTTGAGATAGGGTCTCAACATACAGTCCAGGCTGCATGATCCCCCAAACTACTGTATTTAGACAAAACAAACCCTCTTATATGGTCATTGAGCTTGCTTTGCTTCAGCCTCTGAGGGCTGGGGTTGAGCTGCAGAGACTGCTTAGTGGTTAAGAGCACTGGATGTCTTTCCAGAGGACCTGGGTTCAGTTCCCAGAACCCATATTGAGAGGTTCACAACTACTTATAACTCCAGGGATGTAGCTCCAGGAGATCTGTACCCTCTACTGGCTTCTCTGTTTACCTGCAAACAAATATACACATAAATAAAATAAGACTAAACCCAAGGGCTGGGGTTATAGGTACACACCACCACACTAGGTGCCAGGACACTTAAAACAGTCACATGGCCAGTCAGTGGTGGCCTACGCCTTTAATGCCAGTACTCCGGAGGCAGAAGCAGGAAGATTTCTGTGAGTTTGAAGCCAGGTGAGTTCCAGGACAGCCAGGGCTACACACACAGAAACCCTGTCTTGAAAAAAACCTAACCCAATCGGAAACAGACAGTCACATGATCTCCCAAACTACTGTATTGAGACAAAACAAGCCCTCTTACATGGTCATCCCCAGGTGTCAAGGGCCCTTACATTGCCCACTCAGTGCTTCAGAATGAGCCTGAAAGGCCTGAGCAGCTTCCCTGAAGAGAGGTCTGAGGCTCCAGAGTCATTCAGGGCACTTGAGTGCCTCAGGGAGCAGGAGAGATGGGCCAAGAGTGCCTGTGCTTTTCAGCTCCGAAACAGTAGCCAGCAGGACGGCTCAGTCTTCTCAGGGACCACAGGCTTTTTATCTTTGCTGTTTCTTCTAGAGCTCCCATCTGATGTCCTCGTGGAAATGTTCACCAGCTAGCTCCCAGCAGGTCACAGTCACACTGTGACTTGAGCTTTGCAGGGTCTCCAGATAGAGACAAGAAGTACAATAAGCAGGACCCCCAGAGATGTCCTGATTTATTATTTACTTTTTTTTTTTTTTTTTCAGGAACAGGTGGTGGTGAGACAGGGTTTGTCTAGATAGATCTGGCTAGCCCTGGCTGTCCCAGGTGGCCTTAAACTCAAAGATCTGCCAGTCTCTGCCTCCCAAGTGCTGGATTAAAGGTGTGCACCACCATACCCCACTTGTTTAGGGGTTGGTTTTTTTTGTTTGTTTGTTTGTTTGTTTGTTTTTTGGTTTTTTTTTTGGGGGGGGGGGGTTGAGACAGGGTTTCTCTGTATAGCCTTGGCTGTCCTGGAACTCACTCGGTAGACCAGGCTGGCCTCGAACTCAGAAATCCGCCTGCCTCTGCCTCCCAAGTGCTGGGATTAAAGGCGTGCGCCGCCACCACCGCCCGGCTGTTTAGGGGTCTTTATTCACCTTGGCACCATTCAAGATCTTCTGTGGGCCCAGTGTGCCTGATGTTGGCACACCTTTTAGAAGCAGACAGAGAAATCCTACTGTAAAGAGATCCCAGCTGGCACTCATCAGGACTCTGCATTCAGTCCGTGTAGCTGAGACCACGCCTCAACTGATCCCTAAAACCAGAACAATTTCACAAGCATCGCTAAGTGACCTGACACATGCTTCTGTCCTAGGGAGGAAGGAAACGGGGAGAACAGTGTCCCAAACCCAGGCTCTTCCCAGATACAGAGCCTAGAGTGCCTTTACTTACAAAAAGGAGGAAGGGCGGTTGCTCCTGGAAACGTGGTAAAGGGCTGGTGACTCAGGCTGGGACATAGGGCGCTCTCTTGTGGCCCGTTCTGGGAAGGCAGACTTCCTTGTTCTCTAGGACTTACATAACATCATTATTGGCCAGTATGTATTGCTTTTACAGAAGATTTTGCATTTTAAAGTGTACTTTCCACCAGACCTGGTGGTGCACACCCTTCATCCCAAAACCCGGGAGGCAGAAGTAGGCGGATCTCTGTGCGATCTAGCCAGTTCGATCTATAGAATGAGTTCCAGGACAAGCAGGGCTATGGAGAAAGACTCTGTCTTAAAAAAAGAAAGAAAAGAAAAGAAAAGAAAAGAAAAGAAAAGAAGAAAGACCGAACCAATGCAAACAAAACAAAGTGTTCTTTTCACCTGTAGCCCCATTTGCCTATTGTCATCAGGTTTTACAAAGCCTCAGAGGGGTTAAACAGTATTGTCCTGAAGCCATCATCCTTATGATTTATAAAAACTAGCCCGGAGGTAAGTTTGTGTTTGCTGCTTTTTTAGAAATTCATTTGTTTGTTTACTGTGCACGTATGAGTGCCTGAGTGTATACATGTGCACCACTTACACTTTGGAGCCTATGGGAGTCAGGAGAGGGTGATTGCCTAGAGCTAGAGTTACAGTGACCCTTTCTAAGCTACCATGTGGGTGGTAAGAACTGAATCAGGGTCCTCTACAAGAGCAATGAGTGCTCTTAACCACTGAGTCATCTCTCCAGCGGGGGCTTTTTATACCCCTGAAGTTTTATTTTTATTTTTATGTATATGGGTGTTTTGCCTACATGTATGAAAGCATGAAATAAAGCAAAAAAAAAAATCAAAAAACAAACAACAAAAAACCCATCAAGGACATTAAAGCACTTAAACTCAAGGAAGCCAAGTAGAAGAGATATTAAAGCAGAGATTAAAGTAGGAATCACATTAGTGAGAAACAGTAGAATTAAAGTGAGTGGCTAGCTATCATTACGAACCAATTAAAAATCTTAGAGCCAAGTGTGTGGCCCACACCTTTAATTCCAGCACTTGGGAAGCAGAGGCAGGTAGATCTCTGAGTCTGAGCCTAGCCTGGTCTGTAGAGGGAGTTCCAGGACAGTCAGAGCTACACAGAGAAGCTCTGTCTTAAAAAAAGAAGGAGGAAGAGGAAGAAGAAGGTAAGGAGGAGGAGGGGGGAGGAAAGGGAGAAGGAGGAGGAGGAAGGGGAGGAGGAAGAGAAGAAGAAGGAGAAGGAGAAGGAGAAGGAGAAGGAGAAGGAGAAGGAGAAGGAGAAGGAGAAGGAGAAGAAATAACTGCCATACTAACAGAAGTTTAAAACTCAATAAAAGGACCTTCATTCTATGTAAAGTTAATGGCAGAATGGCAGATTCATGAGCAGTGAACAGAGGATGGAGACAAGGAATACGGTTGATAATTTCTCATAATTCAGGCCCAAGTTCCCACAAATGTGCCATCCTCCTGCACACATTCCACATGGCTCCACAGTGTCTCCTGCCTCCCCAAGTTTAGCCTTAAATAGAGAGCAAAAACTATGCATAACTAGGAAGTCCCGGTCACCATGTCCCTCCCACCTACCTGCCTATCACTGACCCACCTTGTCTCAGCACTAGTTTGTTCTGTACATCAGTCTGGTAAGTTTTTAGAACTGTGTCATGTCTTCCCGGGAGACAAATGCCTCCTCTGCCTAGTACAAGGCTTCAGTCTTTTCCTTCCCCACAGCATGGGATTCTGGGAAACTTGGGTGTCATTTCATCTTAGTAACCTTCAAGCTGATGGCAGAGTCTTCTCCCGCCAGGTCAATGACAGGCATAGTGCTCCCTCATCTTCTCTTTGACCAGTCCTGGCTAACCCAGGGTAGCCTCCCCATCCCTGGCTAACCCAGGGTAGCCTCCCCATCCCAAGATCCTTTTAACCCAGTCACATCTGCCAAGAGCCACCAAAGAAGAGACAATCACAGGTTCTGGGAATCAATTTTTTATTTATTTATTTATTTTTTGTTTTGTTTTTCCGAGACAGGGTTTCTCTGTGTAGTCCTGGCTATCCTGGAACTCACTCTGTAGACCAGGCTGGCCTCGAACTCAGAAATCCACCTGCCTCTGCCTCCCAAGTGCTAGGATTAAAGGCGTGCGCCACCACCTCCCGGCGATTCTGGGAATCAAATGAGGCATCTTTCCACCTAAGCCTCCCTATTCAAAATGGCCAAAGTAAGCGTAAGACATTTTTCTAGCTGTGGGGTGGCAAACAGTCTATAACAGGCATGATGGCAGATGTTGGGAGGGAGGTGGTGGGCACCAGAGAGACCCAAGGTTCAGGGGGACTCAAGCCCCACCTGCTGACAGAGATGGGCAGAATCGGCCTCTTCCAGCCTTCCCCAGGCCTGGCTTCAAAGAACGGCAGATTTTGATGCCTTCACTAAGGCTAAGGAAGTTGAAGGACCAAAGGGGTTGAGAGAGATGATGAGAAGAGACACATAGAGGAGACTGTGGGAGAGGTTTTACATCAGAGAGCTCTAGGCATAGCATGCCTAAGATCCTGGGTTTGATTCCCCGCATTGTCCCTTCCCCCATGTCTGTTATAGTTGGTTAGAGAGAAGGGAATGGCTTCAGGCGGATTGACCAGCCTCACTCAGAACCCGTCACCTCCAATGCCCACAAGCTCTGTGGACGCAGAGGAGGCTGGCTGTAGGAACTCCCACCCCGCCTGGGAAGTCTTGTTTCCTCCCATCCCACGCTTGAGCAACCGATTTTGTGACTCAAGATGCAAACTTCCCATCTTCGGGATGAGTTTCAGAATCCCTGTGACTAATCTCTCCCATATTATCCAAGGAGAATAATTGCCTAGAATGGAGTGGGGGCTTCCCATGTGTCTCTAACCACAGCTCATCCCTGATGAGCCACACAGGGTGCTGAGCTCAGCATCCTTAATCGCCTCCGCCATACCTTGGAGATCCGCTGTCATGATTTCCACCTCCCAGTGAAGGAGGAAAATGCTCAGTGGGGCTAAGCTGCCCACAGTTAGCCAGCTGCCAATCATGGGGGATGGGACTTGTGCCAGGGTAGCCTTGGCCTTTGGGTCTGGGGTCCTAACCAGTCCCTTTGTGGATACAAACTCAGACACAGTGTTCATGCAGCTTTGAATAGCCATAGTTCCAAGTGGGTAGTGAAGGGAGTAAGCTGTGTACGGTTCTGTGAAGATTTACCCTGTCCTCAAGGAACCAGCTTCTCCCTTTAGTGAAGAGACACACATTCATTAAAAGAAAGCTGGGCAGGGGGATGGGGGCACACACCTTTAAGCCCAGCAATTGGAAGGCAGAGGCAGGCAGATTTCTGTGAGTTCAAGGCTAGTTAGTCTGGTCTATACAATGAGTTCTAGGACAGCCAGGGCTACATAGTGAGCCCCTGTCTTCAAAAAAAAAAGACAAAGAAAAAAAAAAACTGGAAAAACATATGCCAAAATGTCAGCATCGGCGTGAACAGGAGGAGCCGTCTGCCCTCTTTGTACAAAGAGTACGTGCTGCTTTTGTAAGCACAAAAGAAGTAATTAAGACAAGGAGGAGGAGGAGGAGCGTGAGTCAGCAGACCTTCCTTCTGGGATACCAAGGCAGCTCCCCCAGAGGCTACAGCTCCCCTCCCTGACAACACTAGCTCCCTAACCAGAAAAACCTGCGGCTGGGCCAGGTTCCTGTTCTCTCCCTTCTCCCAGCCGCTGAGCTAAGCTACAAAATGTCCCCCTCACCCTCCGTAGTTCACAGGAAACCTCTTCATGATGCTCCTGTTCCATCCTCCCCAGGACTCTGAGGGGCAGAGATTTCAACCGCCACCATCCGCCACAGGGACACGGAAGCAAACTGCAATGGCTTCGGGTCAGAGTCTCCGCCTCTGCAGCTCTTTCCTCTTCCTTTCGAGCTCATTTTAGAAACCTGAGGTTTGGGAAACACAATGGGCCTGTTGATGCTTGTTTGGCCAAATGAATGAGCAAGGGTGTGCCTTTTCTCTCTCCCATCCGTTCCTCAGCTGCCCTGGCACCGGGGCCCCTGACTTCTGCTGCAGACCCACCCTGATTTCTGTGGTCCTCAGCTAAACTTGGAGTGGGGACACAGAGGAAAGATCTTTGGCTCAGATAAGGATGAAGGGGGAAAGAGAGGTAGGATGGGGGTGGGGGCAGAAAGCATCAAGTAAGCAAGAGTGTGGCAGGGCTGTGGTCCAGGGCAGTGGGTGAGACAAGAGCTGTGAGAACTGTGGCTATGATGGATCAATCACTCGATGCCTTTGGCTTTCAGTTCCCTCCCCCTAGAAAATGGGTCTCACGAGAGTCTTACCCACCTTCTGAATAGTCCCAGGACCGGGTAAGCACTTTTTTTTTTTTTTTTTTTTTTTTTTTTTTTTTTTTTGTACTGCCTTTAGCAAATACCTGGATAGAATGCACATTGAGTCAATGAGTCTTGTTGCTCTTGACAGGTGCATATTGGTCTGATCAAGCCAGCTCATTCTCTGTGAGCATTTGCCATATGCCATTTGCCAGAATCCTGCCATGCACTGATATAAAGTAGATGAAGCGTCCATCACATAGCCCCTCTAGAGACACCAGCTCATAAATCCAGCCATGCCTATTGGCTTCCAGTAAGCAGGAAAGGAGCTGGGATGACCCACAGAGGAGAGACATGCACTGTATTAGTGCAGAAGACAACAAACTGTGTCAGCTCACTAGAAATGCGATTTGCAGCTCCTGAAGCTCACAGAGTTCATGAATGTCGCCGAGGCACGGGCACAAGTGGGCAGGGCAAGAGAAGGGCCCTGAGACCTTTAGGGCCAAGAGTAGACATCTGAGCTCAAGCCCAGGTCAAAGGTTGACAAAAGGATGCCCCACAGAAGCCAGCAGTGAGTAGGTTCAGGCTCTGAAGAAGCTAGGGGAAGGATCTGTCCAGACCTAAGCAGACAGAAGGGACAGATCATGTGTGGTAGGAGTGATATTCAGGTGATTTCTACAAGAGTATCTGAGGTGAGAGAGAGGCTGTGGTGTGGTGAGGAGTAGGGTTGGGGTGCAGGGAGCTAGAAGGAGCCGTGAGCTGAGAGAATGAAGGCAAAAGGTGCAGACATGCCTGAAGGAATTATCTGAACCTTGGTGTCTTTATCTTACTGGAAGTTAACAATGCCCAGATGCTTAGGTATCTATGTCCCTGTCATCTTCCACAAGGCGTGGGCCAGCTAAGCACAATCCTGTGGGTGGGGTCTGGAAACCCACAGAAGCAGGTTGGCTTCTCCTTGTCTGTCTGCCAGCCTGGTCTTGTTGCCCTGAGGTGGGAACAGCTACACAGCTACATCGACCCAGTGTCAGACCTGTGATGAGCATTGTCGAGTAAGCCAGGTTCTCAACCTAGGGAACCCAACCCATGTGCTGCGTGGGACGACGGCAAAAAAAAAAAAAAAAAAAAAAAAAAAAAAAAAAAAAAAAAAAAAAAAAAAAAGGCTGCCTTGGCCCAGGGCGTCAGTCTGGCTTCTCTCCACAGTCACAAGAAGAAAGTGGCCAGCAGATGGCAGCAGAAAGCGCACGGGCCAGCCTCCAAGGGCTGTGTCACAGAAAAGGAGTCCATGACCTTGGTAGTTGCAAACTGAGGCCTGGGGATTTACAGGCCGGCTTTGTCAGGAAAAGGTTTCACAAGGGCGGCTACTACGTCAGCATTCTCTCTCTCCTCGGCCCCAAGGCAACTCCACTCCCACCCTTTCCAGGCTCTCCAGCCGGGGCAGTACAAGTTTCTTCCTTTGGGGCAGGGCCACCCTTATTGCTGGAACCACTTATGTTTGCAGCTGTCAGCACTCACCAAGAGTGGCAGCTGTTGTCAGCATGTGGAGGGGAGGAGGGGAAGGAGGACAGAAGGTCGAAGAGGCCTTAAGGGGAAGGGACCCCACCTGTCAGGGCAGGGTCACCCTGATCCAGGGCTTAAGAGCTGTAGAGGCTCAAACTAACATCTCGCACAAATCACTCCCCGGACACGTGTGCAGACATACAATTGCACGTAGTCATGCAACTTCCACACAGCAGTGTGCACGGTTGCACACCCACTTCCACACAGCATGAGCATTCACACTCGTTGTGGACACTCAGCTCACAGGCTTATTCTCAGCATATACTAACACACACACACATATACTAACACACCCTTCCCCAACCCTCCCCCCCACCCCCACCCCCGCAACTCTCCAGACTTCAACATCAATGTTCTTCCGCTCTCACTCGGGACTATATCTTGGTAGATGCTTTACTGGGACTTTTTTTGTTTTTGTTTTTTTGAGACAGGGTTTCTCTGTGTAGCCTTGGCTGTCCTGGAACTCACTCTGTAGACCAGGCTGGCCTCGAACTCAGAAATCTGCCTGCCTCTGCCTCCCAAGTGCTGGGATTAAAGGCGTGTGCCACCACCGCCCGGCGACTTTTTCTTTTCGGCAAGAGCAAAAGATGGAAATCCCATTCAAGTTGACTCAAACAGATGAGAAGTGTTGACTGGTCACTAGAAAATCCAGAGGTGTTCCAACTTCAGGAATGGCTAGGTCCAAAGGTCTGAGTGACGATGTCACTGAGGGTGTAGTAATCTGGTCTGCTGGCCCCACACACACCAGTCCTGGGGACTGAACCTAGGCCTTCACACATGCCACCTACCACGGAATGATATCCCAGCCTTTCCTCTTTCTCCACCAAGCTCTCCCAGCAGTAACAAAAATAGCCCCAGCAATTCCAGATTAGCACCAGCATATTAATGTGTGCTCCCAGTAGAAAAGGTTCCCTTGTCCCTACTCCCCAGTGACTTCAGAACACACACACACACACACACACACCACCACCACCCACTCTCCCAAGTCTTATAGCGGCCTACCTAGATTGTGATCTGATCCTGGATTCTGTCACTGTGACTCAGACATGCCAGGCTTGGGCACTGTGCCCACCACATGGAGAAGAAAGGCTCGAGTGGCTCTACCAGGACCTCATGTACTGAATCCAGGATGGAGGAAAGGCAGTCCCTCAGAAGAAAAATAAGTATGCTGCCAAGAAAGTGACTGCCGTTCCCAAGGTGTTGGTAGGCAGAGAAAACCATTTAAGCCCATTCCAGAATGAATCGCAGGTAACTCCACAGAATTCTGCAACAGGAGTGTCACCTTCATGTTCAGATAGATATGGAGGTCACCTGCCTCAAAAGAATGTCTATCTTCGGCCAGGAAAGGCAGGTGTGCTCAGGTCATGGTGCCTGGGAGGCCTCAGGTACTGGGGTGGCACTCAGTCAGCATAGAGAATGGAGAGGCTGGCCCTCTCAAATTTGGGGCCTCTCCCTGAAGTCCTGCTCTGTTTTCTCTCAGCTGTCTCCTGCATACCATTCCAGTGAGGTACTGGTCAAGGGCAAGCCTCAGACCAGCACTATAGTGACAGAGAATATAAGCACTCACTCATGGGCTTTACCAGCAGAAAGCTATTGGAAATACTATCTACTGAAGAAATTGTCTTTCAGTCTCCATCCCTCTTTCCACAAAGATGGTCTTGGTTGCCTTAGACAAAAATACTCAAATACAAAAATACAGCTGGAGTGCAGGGAAGGTGTACTCCTTTAATCCCAGTACCTCAGAGGCAGAAACACACAGTTCTCTGTGAGTTCAAAGCTGGCTAAGGGTCTACAGAGTAAGTTCCAGGACAGCCAGGGCTACACAGAGAAACCCTGTCAGAAAAGAAAGAGAAAAACAAACAAAACAACAACAAAACATTTCCCGTCTTCAACCACAGTATAGCTGTATGAGTAATTCTAGCCAAGGAAATGAGAGCATAACCATCCCAGTCAGGTCCCCTGACTCTTCTTTGGTCTTTTCCTTTCTTTGCCCTTCACCTCTCTTCTGTCTTTGTTTTGATCTTGCTTTCACACTGAATGAGCAAGTAATAGCAGCCATTTTGGACCAGGAAGGCCACACAGAAAGGGAAGGAACATGGTCTCTCCGCCCAGGCAAAGCAGGGCTACTGTGCCGGCCTCAGATCACCCAGTTTTAGATTCTGTTGGTGTTGGTGGTTTTTTTGGTTTTTTTGTTTTTGTTTTTGTTTTTGTTTTGTTTTGTTTTGTTTTTCCCCCACAGGGTTTCTCTGTGTAACATCCCAGCTGTTCTGGATCTCACTCTGTAGACCAGGCTGGCCTTGAACTCAAGAGAACTGCTTACCTCTGCCTCTCAAGTTCTGGCCACCATGCCCAGCCAGTTTTAGATTTTTTTTTTTTTAAAGGGAGAAAAAAAAAAAAAAAAAAAAAAAAAAAAAAAGGAAACGTTCCATTTCAGGAGCCATTACTGTTTTGAGCCTCTGCTTCCTGGAGTCAAATCTGATGACATTGATTTCATATCATCTTTCCGACTTCCCACGTGCTCCACCTCTCCCACCCCCAGTGCACACAGCCCTAAACTGTCTCGTAAAGGGTAAAAGTACAGTTCACACACCTGGGAGTGGTGGCTCAGGTTTGTTGTAAAAGAAAGCTGTTTCCTCCTGCACACAAGCAGACTTCCTTCTTTCTAGAGAACCAGCAAAGGGGTTGCAGATACCACCCGAGGCTTCTCTTCTCCAGGGCCGTCAACATTATTCTGATATTTGTCTCTCTCCCACTCTCTTCACCATTCCCTAAAGCCATAAGGAATAAAACGTCCACTATTCACAGCCCCAGGCACCTGCAGGTTTGTAAGGGCCTCAATGGCCCAGGGTCCTGAGTCCAAGCTAAGAACCTGATACCTCTGTGTTGCCCCCAGTGGTGTCACGTTCCACTTTTACACAGATTAAAAAAAAAAAGAAGAGTACCCAGAAACACAAGCATGGCTGGCAAGAGGCGCTCCTACCATAATATGCTCAGTTTAAGGGAAGAGGCGGAGAGCCCTCTGGCCTGCTTGGGAGGAAACCCAAGGGCCTTGCTTGCTTTCCTCTCAGCAGAGTAGGGAGCAAAAACATTCCTGGACTCTGTAGACATTCCTGCCTCCAGCAACCCCATCATCTCTGAGCCTCCGCCCTGGCCACTGGCCAAAGGCAGCCGGTCTACAGGGAGGAGTGCAGGCAACTGCCAGAGAAAGAAGGGGGAGGGGCGAGAGGAGAAGGGAGGGGACATGACTCACTTAAGGCCACAGGAGATTTTATGACAAAGTCTTTGTCAGTGACCCTCTTGTCCTAGTTGTATGGAAAGATGGCACTGTGTCCTCTCAGGACTCCTGAGCCGGATGCTGCAAGGTTCCAAAGATGGGCTAGCTCCCTGTCAAGAGTGTGACTTTCAAAGATGGGCTAGCTCCCTGTCAAGAGTGTGACTTTACCAGCCAGGAGGGTCCTGAGGATGATTGTGAGTCCCAAGGGAACAGGGAAGGCAGAGAGTGAACGCCTGCTTTGCCTTCCACTGTTCCAACGGAGAAACCAAGGCCCAGGGGACAGAGACGTGTCCCAGGCTCCTTAGCAGCCCCCAGCTAAGCTAGCACTGGTACCCAGGTCCTGTGAGTAATACTTCCTGGGCCCCTGTTTCATCCCAGCCCTTTCTGCTTGGCTCTAGTCCTCTTCTTCCTTCAACTCTGTCTCTGACCATTCTCTTGTCCCAATCGCCCCTGTAAGTAAGTATTCTTACCCAAGTAAACTCCTCCTAGTACTCTTTAAAAAAAAAAAAAAAAAGATTTATTTATGTTATTTATATAGACTCACTCTCTTCAGACACAGGAGAAGAGAGCATCGGATCCCATTACATATGGCTATGGGAATTGAACTCAGGACCTCTGGAAGAGCAGTCAGTGCTCTTAACCACGGAGTCATCTCTCCAGCCCCCTCCTTGTACTCTTACAGATCTGTTTTCTTCGTCATCTTCCCTACTCGATACCGTGAGCACAGAGATACACAGAACTTAGAGTCCTCAGTCTTCCGACATGAAGTGAGCAGGAGGCTGTGTATAGGTTACAGGCAAAATGCCCTATCATTTTATAAAAGGAACTCGAGGGCCTGGGGGATATAGCTCAGTGGGTAGAGTGCTTGTCTAGTGTGCTCAAAGCCTGGGGTCTGATCCCTAACCCTGCATAAACTGTGCTCCATGGCTCATGCCTATAATAACCTCAGCGGATACCTATAGATCCTCAAGGTCATCTTTGGCCGTATACTAGAGGACAGCCTGAGCTACATAAGACCTTGTCAAAGAGGATGGGAAAGGAAGAGGAGAACCAACAATTTGATCATCTGGGGATTGTGAGCCTAGAGATCTTGGAATCCATTGCCTTGGCTGGAACATCCTACCCCGCTTTCCCTGCCCCCATGCAGAGCAGCTCAGCAAAGGCTGGGGCCAGGCTGCTCTCCTAAGATGTCAGCTGCAGCACTGCAAAACCTGCCTGACAGCTGGGGGATGATTCACAGGGAGGGGCCAAAGGAAGGTTTGGGTGTGGCCCTATGTAACCAGCACCAGGAGAAAGTGCCTGGAGATTTGCCTTTGAGACTCAACCGTGTTCTGCCCCGTCTCTGGCCTCTGTAAACTGGGAGATATCACCAGGGTTAGAATCAAAGGGTAATTTTGTTTGTTTGCTTGCTGTGGTTGACTGGTTTTTGAGACTGGTCCTTGAAATCCACCAGGCAGAGAGGCAGGTGGATTTGAGGATTTGAGGCCAGCCTGGTCTACAGAGCAAATTTCATAACAGCTACGACTACACAGAGAACCCTGTCTTAAAAAAAAAAAACAAATAAACACACACACACGCGGGGGGGGGGGGGGGAGAGAGAGAGAGAGAGAGAGATTCCAAGAGTCTTGTGTAGCCCAACATGGTCCTCTTGCCTCTGACTCTCGAGTCCTGGGATTACCGGCCTGCACCACCATGCCTGAGAGTGACTGTTAACCCATGTTCATCTCCAGCTGACTGATGCTCTCTGCAGAGCTGTGCTGGGGAAAAGGAAGGGAGCTGGCAGTAGACTGGTCAATTATTTGATAGTCCAGCCCTATCCCTGTCACGGTTCTTGGGATGTCTGCTTGCCTTGATGAATTTGCTCTTCTGATCAGAATCAGCAGCTCTCAGCTGGGGCAGAGCCAGACAGTGGGGCTGAGCACTGTACACTGTAGTTACACACAGAGTGACCCAGCCTCTGGCTGGGGAGTGGGGGGATGAGGGGCTGTGGGTGTAAAGGTCCCTTCAGGCAAGTGGGTCCCTGATTGTGCAGGCCTAGCATTTTTCTCAGAGAGGTTGGGTTTGTTGTTGTTGTTGTTGTTGTTGTTGTTGTTGTTGTTGTTGTTGTTGTTGTTGTTGTTGTTTTGCTAGCTTGTCCAGCCACCAGTTGTCTGAAATTGCTCCTGCTGCTGCTGCCTACAGCTCGGGCCAGCCCAGCTGGGAACAGGCCTGGGCAGAGTACTAGTCTGTCTCTTCTTGCCTGTGCTGAGAACTGCAGGAGGTGGAGAAGCTGGAGAAAGACAGAGGGCCTAGGGACAGAAGTCCAGTCCCTGAGCTGATAAGCAGCAGCCTAGGACATTGCTCCTGAAGAGGAATTTCCTGTTGAGACTTCCCCTTTCCTGGGGAGCGCCGCAGTGTCTGGCTGGCACACACACACACACACACACTTTTGTCTGTCAGAAAGCATGTCTACTGAGTGGTTGTGACCGGCTCCTTCCTCACCTGCTCTCACCTTTCAAAGGTAGAAATTAACAGCACCAATTCACTAGAAGCTGTAAATAAAATCTCATTTGATTAAAAAAAAAAAAAAAAAAAAAGGTGTATTTTTATCTATGTGTATGAAGATGTCTCCAGAGGCCAAAAGACAAAAGAGGGTGTCAGGTCCCTTGGAACTCAGAGGAGTTGGGAGCCAGCTAGTTTGGGTGTTGGGCACTGAATTTGGGCCGTCTGGACTTTCTCTCTCTCCTCTCTCCTCTCTCCTCTCTCCTCTCCCCTTCCCTCTCCCCTCTCCCCTCTCCCCTCTCCCCCTCTCCCCCTCTCCCCCTCTCCCCCTCTCCCCCCTCCCCTCTCCCCCTCTCCCCCCTCCCCTCTCCCCCTCTCCCCCTCCTCTCCCCCTCTCCCCCTCTCCCCCTCCTCTCCCCCTCTCCCCCTCTCCCCCTCCTCTCCCCCTCTCCCCCTCTCCCCCCCCTCTCCCCCTCTCCTCCCCTCTCCCCCTCTCCTCCCCCTCTCCCCCTCTCCTCCCCCTCTCCTCCCCCTCTCCCCCTCTCCTCCCCCTCTCCCCCTCTTCCCCTCTCCCCTCATTCTCCCCTCTTTCCCCTCTCCTCCCCTCTCCCCTCTCCTCCCCTCTCCCCTCTCCCCTCTCCCCTCTCCCCTCCTCTCCCCTCCTCTCCCCTCCTCTCCCCTCCTCTCCTCTCCTCTCCTCTCCTCTCCTCTCCTCTCCTCTCCTCTTCTCTCTCTCTCTCTCTCTCTCTCTCTCTCTCTCTCTCTCTCTCTCTCTGTGTAAATATGTATTTTGTTTTTCTTTCTTAAGACAAAGTTTCCTAGCCAGGAATGGTGGCACATGCCTTCAATCCCAGCATTTCGAAGGCAGAGGCAGATGGATCTATCTCTTGAATTCAAGGCCAGCCTGGTCTACAAAGTGAGTTCCAGGATAGCCAGAGCTTCACAAAGAAACCCTGTCTCAAAGAAGCAAAACAAAAACAAACAAAAAAGACAGGATTTCCTAATATCCTAGGCTGGCTTTCAACTTGCTTTGTAGCCCAGAGCTTCCTACATCTGCCTCCAGGGTGCTGGGGTTGTAAACCTGCACCACCATGCCCGGCTTATATTGGTCTGGGGATTGAATTTGAGGTTTTGTATATACCTGGACAGCACTCTTACCATCTGAGTTACATTCACAGCTCATAAAAGCTTATTTGGACCAAAGATATAAGTAAAAATTTAAGTGGGGTTTTGGGAGGCTGGGAGTAGAACTGGTCTTCCTATATGGCTCTGGCTGTTTTGGAACTCGCTATGTAGACCAGGTTGGCTTCAAACTCATAGAGATCTGCCTGCCTCTGCCTCCCAAGTGCTGGGAGTAAAGATGTGTATGTCATACGCCCAGCAAATTAGATATTTAGTTATTAATTGCTTTTTGTTGTCGGATAGTTGGTTTTGGTTTTTAGAGACAGGGTTTCTGGCATGGCACTTTTGACTTTGGCTTGAAACTCAGGAGAGAGAGACAGAGAGAGGAGAGAGGCACAGAAAGAGAGAGAATTTACTTTTATTATTTGTAGTCTTTTGGTTGCTTTTTTTTGTTTTGTTTTTTTGGGGGTGTTTGTTTGTTGAGTCAGGGTCTATCTATGTAGTCCTTTCTATCCTGGAACTCTCTCTATAGACCAGGCTGGCCCCAAACTCACAGAGATCAGCCTGTTTCTGCCTTGAGTATAGGATTAAAGGTATGTGCCACCACATCCAGCCTTTATTGTTATTATTTTTAATTATGTGTAGGTATGTGTGTCTGCATGTGAACATGTACAGCAGAGGTTGTCAACCTTTCTAGTGCTGTGATCCTTTTTTAAAAAAAAAATTTTATTTCATGTATGTGAGTATACTGCTGCTGTCTTCAGACACTTCAGAAGAGGGCATTGGGTCCCATTACAGATGGTTGTGAGCCACCATGTGGTTGCTGGGAATTGTACTCAGGACCTCTGGAAGAGCAGTCAGTGCTCTTAACCACTGAGCCATCTCTCCAGCCCGTTTAATACAGTTCCTCATGTTGTGATGAGCCCCTCACAACCATAAAACTATTTTTATTGCTATCTCATAACTGTTATAAATCCTAATGTAAATATCTGATATGTAGAATGTCTGACATACAACCCCTGTGAAAGGTTCTGTCAACCCAAAGGGATCGAGACCCACAGCTTGAGAACCACTGATGTACAGGAACGCAGGCAGAGACCAGAGGCGTCAGATCCCCTGGCACTGGAGTTACAGATGGATGGGAGGCACCTGGCAATGGGTGCTGGAAACTGAACTCAGGTCCTCTTCAGTGCTGAGACTGAAGTGGTTATTCTTCTCCAGCCTTCTTTTATACCATTGTAAGTACATGCAAAGAATAAAGCATAAACAGAGTAGTTAAGGAACAAACATAGATTTTTTAAAAGCATAGATAAAGGTCACATGATTATTCAGGGTCTGAACAAGACCCGTCAAGGTACAAAAACACATTCCTCAGCTGTATTCATCATAAACCTACTTCCCTAGTCCTAGCCCAAAGTCAAACTCCTGCCTGAGCCTACTTCCTTGTCCTAGCCCAAAGTCAAACTCCTGCCTGAGCCTACTTCTGTGTCCTAGCCAATGTCAAATTACTAGAAGGCAGCCCCAAAAGCTCTCCACAATTCATGTTCCCATGAATGTGGGCACATGTCCACGTGGAGGCCTGAAGTTGATATCCGGATTCTTCCTTGATGGCTCTGCCCTTTTAATTTACTTTGTTTAAAATTCGCTTGTGAGACAGGTATGCCTTTAATCCCAGTACTCAGCCAGCAGAGGCAGGGGATCTCTGTGAGATCAGGGCCAGCTTGGTATACAAAGTGAGTTCCAGGACAGCCAGGTCTGTATAGAGACATCCTATCTCAAAACAAAAACAAACAGAAAATACTCATGCGTGCACATGTCGGACAGAGGGACAACTTGTGAGCATCTGTTGTCTCCTTCTCCATGTGTGGGTCCTGGGGGATGAACTCAGGCTTGGCAATAAGTGACTTCACCAACTGAGCCATCTCCCCAAGGCCTCAGGGTGGTTTGTGATGGCAGCTCCAAGAGAAAAGGAAGGTCAAGGATGTCCATAAGGTACCTGGCACACACTCTGGCTTCTGGGGTCACACCCCTACCTCCTGCTGATGCACAGGGTCCTCCTGACCAGAGCCCTGGGATGGCAGTAGACAAAGGCTGCTGAGAACAGTGAAGGTTGGATGTGGCCAAGGCTCAGTCACCCCAGGGCCATTTCTTCTGTTTATCCTTCCCAAGCAGCTGGTCATGTGCCTGGCTATTTGCAGCTGAGAAACAAAAGAAAGAACTCCGGGAACCAGAAAGTAGCTGCTTCCTGGATTTGAGGCTGGATTTGGATCAGGTGGCCTGGCTTTGAGGCCTGGTTTCTGTCTTCATAGTTAGTTCTTACTGCAGGGATGGCAAGCAACAGCTGGGACGACCACAGGTTCTTTCTAGGTCAAGTGGCCACCTCAAGGCCAAGGTCTGTCACTTGGCTCATAAACAAGGACCAGAGTACAGGAGAATGGCACACTCTGCTCATAGCTCTGACTCTGACTGCCATAGCCTAGGAAATGTACAGGTCATGAGTTATTTTTTGTTTGTTTGAATCACAGTTTCTCTGTGGAACAGCTCTAGCTGCCCTGGAACTCAATTTGTAGACCATGCTGGCCTTGAACTCAGAGAGACCCATCTGCCTCTGCCTCCATAGTGCTGGGACTAAAGGCACAGGTCACCACACCCAGCCAGTTGGTAAATTCTAACCATGTCACAGTTGTCATCACCTGAATCCATTTCACTCTGCCAGTTCTGGGGCACCCACATGGGCCTGACTGAGACCTCAATAAGCCTCGAGGGTAAGAATAGCCCCCATCTCCTTTGGCCAGAAAAAAAAATATGGTGTAGAAACACAGACGCCTGCATTGATGACCCAGCATGCATTTCTTCCTGCCTTCCCACTCTTGGCCCACAGAGGCTCTGGGAGTTAGTTGATCACACCAACTTCAGGAGGTATCATTGCTCCGACTCTTCTCTCCTCTCTCCCTCGAAGCCTCTGACACCTTCTCCAACATGTAGCATGTCCTTGCTACCAACTACCCTACTCTGCTGTGAGCTCACGTTTCCTCAAAAGAAGTTTAGATTGCTCTGCTTCCAGCCAGTCTCCCTTGTGATCTTGGAACTTGCCAACAGATTGGATCCCCATCTAGATCCAATCAACTGTACCCAAGAGGCAGCACCACAGGGTCCCACCCTGACTACCTCTGAGGAGTTTATGGCAGGACAGTTACACTAAGGCTGATGGCCTGAAGGTTGTGTCTCCATACCTCCCTCCACTCCCTCTGCATGTGTTAAGCTTATGACCTATAGTCTAGCTACAGGCAGCCAGATGAGGTGTAGGCTGCCACACCCTCCTGCCCCACCCTGAGGCAAGCAAGATCAATCAATCATATCCCTCTCTCCCATTGGCTAAGCCCAGAAGCCAACTCATTCCTCACGGTATGTTCCAGGACGCCATCCTAAGAAAGACTGGCAAACAAGAAAAAACTAAATGAGAGGGCATGATCTTGAAGTTGCTGTAGGCACTGGCACAGTCAGGAAATGAGTCAGCACTCCTTACCTGAGCAGGGGATGGGTGTGGAAGAGTGGGTCACTGTCTCTGGGGAAAAGTTCTAGTTGCCTATGATCCTGGGGATCTTGACATCAGCTAGCTTGTGAGGAACACCTTCACCAAGGGCAAGACCAGGGTGAGGTGCTGACTCACTAGCTCTGAGTTTGAAGTTCATCACCACCTCATGCAGGAGCTCCTAAGCCAACTGATAGAGACTGGCTCTACACTTAAGGAATCAACAGGAAGGCTAATGGGCCAGCATGGCTGCCTGGGGCAACACCACATATCCTACGGGGACCACTGTGCTTTGAACAATAACTAGACTTCTCAGAGCTCTTGCTTGCACACAGGAAGTCAGTAGAGGTCAGTGTGTGTGTGTGTGTGTGTGTGTGTGTGTATGCATTCCTTCTGTTTTTTGACTTATTTAGACACATGAGTCACACAGGAGTAAAATCATTTTCCCACACATGGAAGAGAGAGAACCACAGTGAGGGCCAGGACCTTAGCCCTGTCAGCCTTCCCATAGGCTCACAAGCTCAATGCTACCAGACTTTTCTTCGTTCCTTGACAGGGTCTTACTGTATATCCCCAGCCTGGAACTCACTAGATCAGGCCAACCTTTAACTGGACATTTTTCAAGTCTTTCTGTCTTTCGTTCTTCCTTCCTTCCTTCCTTTCTTCCTCTTTCTTTCTTTCTTTCTTTCTTTCTTTCTTCTTTCTTTCTTTCTTTTTGAGACAGGGCTTTACTGTATAGGCCTGGCTGTCCTGGAACTCTATAGGTAGACCAGGTTGGCCTCAAACTCACAGAGATCCATCTGTCTCTGCCTCCACAGTACTGGGATTAAAGGTGTGTGCCACCTGACTTTTTTTTCAGATTTTCAATAGAAAAAAATTCAGATTTTTTTTAAGGCAGTCTCATTCTAGCCCAGGCTGACTTGGGAACCATTCTTTAGCCCAGGCTAGGTCATGAGGTCACCTCACTACCTCAGCCTCTGAGCACAATGACTATACATATGAACCACCACTATTTCTGGCTGAAATTCAGGTTTTTATGTGAAATGTTTTCACTCTTGAATTTTGGCAACTAATTCAGAACACTGGAGATATATATATATATATATATATATATATATATATATATATATATATATAATTTTTATTTTAGACCAGTGGTTCTCAGTCTAAGATCATCTGCATATCAGATATTGGATATTTGCATTATGATTCATAGCAGTAAATAAAAGTTATAAAGTGGCAATAAAAATAATCTTACAGTTGCATTGGGGGTTGGCACAACATGAAGAACTGTATTATGTCCCAGCATTCAGAAGGCTGAGAACCACTGCTTTAGAGCACTGGAGGAAGAACCCCGAGCTCAAGTGTTTTTCAAGACCTACCTCCATGATAAGGGATGAACACGGACATCAGTGCCCTTCTAGAGACCTCTGGGATGTGCAGGGTGGGGCATGTGACCTGCGTGTTTAACTACCAACCACGCTCCTGGGCACTCACACTCACCAGTACCATGTGCTGGTTGAGACCAAAGCCAGCAGACCCAGCCAGCATCAAGTGTTGCTTCTCTTTCTGTGGAGCCCTGAGTGACCTTGAGTGTCCCACAGGATGGGTTTTTAGAGCCCTGTGGTGGTACTTCTAGGACCAACGCCCACATTGTCCACCATCTTTCCATACCTCCTTTGATTCGGAGACTCTAACCCAGGGCTTAGAACTCAGGCATGCTTTGAGGCTACAAGAAAGGCCATGTCTGAGGGCATCAGAGGTTCTCAAGAGAGTTGGGGACAGCCTGGAGATTGCGCAGGGGAAAGCAAGGGCCTATCCCCTGGATAGCAAGGCTTGGGGAACAAGCCCTGGCTACTGAAGCAAGTCACAGTTGGCCCAAGCTCTCCTCCCTCAACTTCACCAGATGGATGTGGCCGTGTTCTGGAACACTGCCAGGCCAGGCTGGAGTGAGGTATTGAGGCAGACATATAAAATGGCACCCTTTTCAGCTGCCTCTGGCTTTGGTATAATTGCTTTTCTCTTAACACCATATTTAAAAATGAGCCGAAGCCAGCTCCTCTTGGGGTCTGCGTGGGCAACAGTTTTCATAGGCAGAGTCTATGGAGACATAAAATCCACCTCTGTGGCTGTTAGCCAGTCTGTGGCTTTGGGGAATGTCATACCCTTTCCCCTTCCTTCTGCCTTTCCCTTCATTTCCTTTGCACCAATTTCCAAATTAGCCAATCAGGAGTAGACTGATTTTGAATCAACCAATGAGGAAGAGCCGAGCACCCTTTTCACGTCAGGCATTGCCTCCCAGGGTTACTTTCGCTCTGGGTGTTACTTTGTCCAACACTGAGGATATTTTCCAACATGAGGGGCTGAATCCAGGGCCTCGCTCAGGCCAGGCTGGTCTTCTCTCATTGACTATGTTGCCCGCCCTCTTTTTATTTGGAGACAAGGCTTGAACTTGGCAGTTCTCTTGCCTCAGCCTCTCAAACAAGTGGGATTTTGCCACCAAGTTCAGATTTTTTGTTTGTTGTTTTTGTTTTGAAACAGGGTCTCTCTCTGTTGCCCTGGCTGGCCTGAGATCTGCTGTGTAGAGGAGGCTGGTCTTAAACTTGTAGTGATCCCCCTGCCTCTTGACTCCCCGAATGCTAGGACTATAGTAATATGCCTTCAAATCCAATGTGCATTCTCTTTTTTAACTCAAATGATAAATGGTATTTACTCATTTATTGAGATAGAGACTGATATGTGGTCCAGGCCAGCCTAGAACTTACCACGTAGCCCAGGCTGGCCTCAAACTTGAGATTCTCCTGCCCCAGCCATTTGAGTGCTGAGATTACAAGCATGTGTTCTCTTTCCTGTCTTAAAACAGTTTTGGAGGTGTTCTGGGTGGGTGAAAGCTTCCATAGCCTTCATCAGTTTAATCCTTGCCCCTCTAAAAAAGTGTTCTTACATTCTGTTGTGTGAGAAAGAAGGAAGGATGCTCAAGTTCTGGGAATGCAGCAGGACTTTGCACACCTGAAGTTTTACCAAGTGGGGGAGATTAAAAGGGTTTGAATATAACTTTTACAAGGTGAAGACTGGTGGAATATTGGCCTTTGGTGGGCTACTGGTCTAACCAGGGCTCTGTAGCAAGACTCTTTCTCAAAACGTATGCTAGGCTGGCCATGATGGCATACATATTTAATCCCAGCACTTTGAAGGCCGAAGCAGGTGGATCTCTGTGAGTTCAAGCCCAGCCAGGGCTACATGATAGTATCTAACCCAATACTCTGTCTCAAATAAAAAACAAGAGCAAAATGAATAAATGAGGGCTAGGCATGTAGCTCAGAGACAGAGCACTTGCCTAGCATGAACAAGGCCTAGGTTTAATTCTCGTTATGAAGACAGAAAAGGAAAGCCAGCACACTAACCCCATGCTTGCAGGCTTCAGGCCTCTGGACAAGAGTCCAGTGTGAGTGTGTTATTTAAGAGTCCTGCTTTGTGGAGCTCTGTTACAACAGACCCAGCACACAACCAGGTGCTGCCATTACTACCAACACTGTAGACCAGGAAACAGCAGCTTGACTCTGCCCTGGGTGTAGAGGGAGCCCTGGGATGGTGGTACAACTAAAGCAGAGCTAGAGAAGGTTGGAAGGGGACTTGGATGACTCTGTGGTCTTGGGCCATGTACCAGAGACAGCAATGGCTTTGCAAAATATCTCATCTAATGTATGAGCAAGAAATTGCTAGGTACCTAACCTGTGTTAAATACTGCTGTTGTCATTGCTTTGATGTCTAAACAGGGAGATTATGGTCATCACTGGCGGGTGACCAAATTGCTTCCAGAACACCCTTGGTGGAAGCACTGTGTGTGTCTAGTGTCTTGGTGAGATGGAAATCTGCCAATGTGTCAGGGTCCCTTGGTGGGGTGGCATTTCCACGGCTGGACAGCAGCTTCCACGGGAGGGAAGAATAGATGACCCTGTGTGGTCGTGTGCTGACTCAGACTTCCCATCAGGGAGCCCAGGCTGGATCTCAGATTGCTGCCTGCCTTCTATACTTCCCAGTTCAGCACTTTGTGGAGCTCAAGTGAGTCTCCCTGAACAAGGGACCTGATAATGAGTGCGGTGACCCAAGGAAGGTGCAGAGCTTTGATTCTGGAGCTGGCAAAGCTATCCTGCCTGATGTGTGCTTTCTTGTATTTCTTCTGGGTTTGTTGCTCCCTGTGGCCATTTCTAAAAGTATTTGCAAGTTACGGAAACCCTAGGCATATAGCTTGGTTATTAGGACACTTGTCTATAGCATGCACAGGGCCCCGAGTTCAGTCCATGAATTCAGCATAAACTCAGCCTGGCAGTGCCTGCCTAGAATCCTAGCACGTGGAAGATGTAGGCAAACAGGATGGGGAGTTCAAGGACATCCTCAGCTGCATAGTGGGTTTGAAGCCAGAGTCGGAGTACAGGAGACCTACCTCAAAACAACAACAACAAACAAACAAACAACAACCAAAAACAAAACAAAAAACAAGAAGGAAGAGTGCAGAGGTCAACTGTCCCATACCTGCAAGTCTAGCACTCAGGAGGCTGAGGTCAGGTTGGGCTACATAGTGAGTTCCAGACCAGCCTGAGCTACATAACAAACCCTGCCAGGAAAAAAGGTTGGAGGTTAGGAGCAGTGTGGTTCCGTGGCAGAGTGCTTTTGTAACTTTCAGAAGGCCTGGAGTTCAATCCCTGGCCTAACAAAAAGCATACAAGCAGGGGGTAGGGCAGGGTGGGGTGGGAGGTGGGGAATATGGGATTGGATGACCTGACACGGAACGGGGTGGGGGATGGGGACCACGGGACAAGAAGAGAGAGGTCTCAGTGGCTGAAGTGTGTGCTATGCAAGTGTGAGCACCTGAGTTCAG
The DNA here is from genome assembly GCF_011762505.2 of Arvicanthis niloticus. Classification (NCBI taxonomy): domain Eukaryota; kingdom Metazoa; phylum Chordata; class Mammalia; order Rodentia; family Muridae; genus Arvicanthis; species Arvicanthis niloticus. The sequence continues at coordinate 27,314,472 of NC_047671.1, forward strand.
ACTTCCAGCACCCACATAAAAGCCAGGTGTAATTATGTGAGTCTATAATCCCAGCCCCCAGGAGCAGCTGGATCATGGAGAGCCACGGCTGGCTACGGTCAGGAAAGGGTAGCAACATCGGTACACCAACATGCTCACAGACACACAAAACAAACGTTAGACAACAAAAGCAGAAATGTAGCGCCTCGGTTGGTACAGTACCCGCCTACTACTCACAAGGCCAAGTTTGACTTCCAGCACCCCATAAACTAGGCATGGTGGGGTATGTGATCCCAGTAGTGACCCAAAATGCAGAAGCAGGAGGATCAGGAGTTCAAGATCATCTTTGAATACATAGTAAATTTGAGGCAAGCGTGGACTATGGGGAACCTTGACTCAGAAAATTAAAACCAGCCCAAACAAACAAAGGCACACTACAGATTTGGTAGGCTTCGTGATGCAAGACTGTAATCTTAGTGTTTGGACGGCTGAAGCAGAAGGACTAAGAGTTGGCGGCCATCTTGGGTGATAGAGCAAGACCCTGCCTCAAAACTGAAGCGATGCCTCGAAACCCCGACCGATTTCTCTGTGTCTACCATTCATAATTCTCACGGATCTACCTTTCCTCCCACTGACCTCAGCCTGCTTGCTCTTCAGCAGCCTGCACGACTCTGGGACTCTCCAGATCCCTTCCAAACCGCAGACTTTTGACTGCTCTATCTGGCTGGATCTTTTCCCCTGTGTTCCACCGAAGTTCTTACACCATCTCGCAGAGTTCTTACATCATCTCGAGGTAGGAGAAAAAGGCAGGGTAAACGGGAAGTCGGAAGGGAAAGGAGGCCCTTCCCACAGTGTTTCTCCCTCCCCATTATTTAGGGAATGCTATGTTAGTTTCTGCTATCAAGCCCACGGAGATAAACCTTAGCTATTTAACACAGTGCATTACCCAAGTACAGATTTCTATCTCAAAGTCTATTATTATTATTATTATTTATTATTATTATTATTATTATTATTATTATTATATGTGTATGGGTGTTTTACCCTGTAATGCATGTGTGTCTGTGCACCATCTATGTCTGATGCCTGGGAGCGTAGAAGAGTGTATCGGATCCCCTGGAACTGGAGTTACAGCTGGTTGTGTGTTGGGAGCCGACTTTAGTAGAAAGCGGCTAGATCAACTTTGCAGGCATCTGGAACCATATACCCTGATGAAAGACTTGGTTGTCAAAAGCCTATAACAGCTGAAGCACACTCTGATAAATATATTGTTTATCCCACATAGCTTGTTTTGCTGTTTAGTGACCTCAGCTGTATGGTGCACGTGGTAAAGTGTTTTCACCTATGTTCTCCTGCTTGTGTATATAAATACCTCAGAATTCCCTTCAATAGGAGAGACTTGAGAAAATAGAGAAGAGAGACTTGAGAAAACAGAGGAGAGACTTGATCACACCCTGTCTTGTCTCCATTCTTCGAGTCGCCTGCCCCAAGAGCCCCTCTCTCTCTCTTGACCAGAGCACTTAGCTCAACAAAAGCGTTGAGGCAAACTGTTGAGGACCAGTAAAAGCCACAACAGTTGTGAGCTACCTACCATTCGGGTGCTGGGAATCGAATCCAGATCCTCTGAAAGAGCAGCCAGTGCTCTTTACCTCTGAGCCAACTCACCCAGATTCCAGAGTCTTAACCAAAGCCTCTTAGCAGTGGAGAGTCGATCGTCCCAGTGTGGTGAGCTACAGCTACTTTTAAGGCTGTCCCTTTACTGGGGCAATAGTCCTTCTGCACAGAGATATTTCCAAATAACTCGAGCACTTGAGGCCATGAAGTGGTCTTAGTTCTTTCCCAGATATTTTCTGCTTTTCCAAGGAGCAAGTGTAAACATTTATCTACAGTAACATTTTAGCTTCCCCTGTAACCCTTGTCACCCAGAGACTTAACTTACTGGCTTTAAACTCTACCCAGGGCTCCTCAGGAGACACCCCCACGATCTCATTCACTGAATAAGAAAGGGTTCCTTAGCAACCGCTTGAGATGGAATTTCAGAAGCTGCCAAAATCTCACACAGAGCTATTGTAAAGACACATAAGGGTGACTCTCCTTTGAGAAGCCTACAGACACCTGGATATGTCTTATCTTTCTCTGAGTACCCCTCTGTGCTTAAATATGCTAGAAAATCTTTTAAAATAAACCCTGTTTCCTATTGGTTTGCCCTGAAATTCCTTCCCGAAGTGAAGTCCAGGATGGAGGGAGGTCTCTGAGACAGGAACTGCTCACGATGCTGTGGCTGGCAGTGTGGGCTGTCTCCTAGTCTATTAAACACTGGATTTGGGGGGATCCTGGGAATGTTGATTCATCCTTTAGAGCCCGAGAAGGGAAACCATTTGTCTAACACCCTAACATATGGGATTTATGCCTCAGCCCCCAAGACATTCGGCTACCTTGAAATGGGGGAAGAGGTCACTCTTCTCTGTCCTGGTCACTACTGTTTAAGGGTACGGATCTGAATCTATCCCTGCTCTCCAGGATGGATCATCTTTGTCCAGGGCCCGCTCTTTCCCCAGCTCCAGTAGACTGTAGCCTACTGTCCACCTCAGAACTGGACAGCACAGGCTCTTCTCAGCAGCCACCCAGACTAGGCCTTTCTTGCTCAGATGGCCCTGTAATTTCCAAGGCTGGCTACTGCACAAGCAAGCAACTGCTGTGACTCATGAGCAGGCAGGGTAGTACCTACCTGACTGGAGAAGAGTGGTGGAAATCAGATAGTCACGTGTGAGCTGGCAAAGCAGCCCGTCCACCTATTCTCCCTGACTAAGCAGGCCTCAGCTGTGGCCCTTGTCCCCCACATGGACAAAGCATTTCATGAGATAAAGCTTTAACCCTCTAGATGGGCCCAACAATCAGAGCTGATTCCCTTCATGAAAATCCAGGATTTAACCAGGTCTGTGATCCCAGCAATTGGGAGGGAAAGGCAGGAGGATCGTGAGTTCGAGGTCAACCTGTGTTACCTATCAAATCAAAGCCAGTGGAGGCTGTATGAGACCCTATCTACGAAGACAAGGGAACTAGAGAGACAGTTCAGTGGTTTAGAGTGTAAGCTACTCTCAAGGATGATCTGGATTTAATTCCTAGCACCCACATCAGGTGACTCACAAAAACTCATTAGTTCAGCTCTGGGAACTATAACACCTCTGGCCTCCAGAGGCACTTGCACACACATCACACACATACACGTGTAAGTTTTTAAAAAGTCTTTCAAAAAAAATAATGAGCAACAACAACAAACACTGTGTACATAGTTGTTTAGCCACAAAACCCATCTAGCTTATTTTATGACAGGGTCTTGTGTGGCCCAGAATGGTCTCCAACTCACTATAAAGCTGAGGATGACCTTGAACTCCCGATACTTCTGCCTGTTCATCCCGAGTGCCAGGATGACACAAGAACTATCTCAAGATAAAGAAAGGAGCCAGCCTGGTTCACAACCTGTACCCAAAGTCCAGTCCAGTCCCCCATGTTCAGTGAGCCAACTAAAAGTGGAAGGCAGAGCGGTTGGAGAGATGGATCATCAGCTAAGAGCACTTGGTGCTTTTGCAGAGGACCTGGGTTTGATTCCCAGTGATGTGGTGGCCTCAATCTTTTGTAACTCCATTTCCAGGGGATCTGATGGCTTCTTTGGAATCCTGTGGACACCAGGCATGTATGTGGTATACATACATAAACACTGATACACATAAAATAAATTTTAAAAAATTGAATTTTTAAGTGGAAAGCAGAAAAAGGGAAGATTTATTCTATGTGGCTACATTGGGAAGAGGGGTAGAGACAGCCAGTGAATTCTATTAAGTCCATCTTCCAGGCTCCTGAAGTGAGATCAAAGTTTAGAGGACGAAGGAGATGTGGCTGGTCTCTGCTACTCTGTGGGTTCCTCTTTTTCCCACCCTTTATCTCCCCTAGTTTCATCCCTACCACTAGATAGGAGGAAAAGGGGGCAGAGGGAAGACAGAAATTAGGAAAATCCCTGAATCTAATCTCTTTCCTTCTGTTTCTTCTTTGAGAACAACTACTAACAAACTACAACCAACCTCTCTAAGTGACCAACAACCACTGACCCTAACCATGGGGCATGCTCCAGCATTCATACACCCTCTGAAAAGTTCCCAGAATTCCAAACATCAATCACAGAAATTATCTGCAGCTGGTTAAACCACACCTCTGCTAGAGCATGAGGCAAATCATAGTCAGCTGCTGCGGACAGTCCAAAGCAGCCCACATCCCTACACATAGACCAAAAGCACATTCTTATATAACATTTCTGTATTTTTTTTAGAGAAACAAAAATTCCAGAATTCTCGCCACATTGATATACACATCTAAGCAGTGCAGGTCAAAGTGTGGTTCCTCATCACCAACACATCACTGTCTGGGCTTTAGCCTCATCTGTGAGACGGTCTGACAAGTTGTTAGATCTGTGTAAAATCTCTTTACAAGTTTCCCGTCTGGTTGGTGCCTTTTCCTTCTCCCAGCACGATTTCCTGGGGAAATTCCCATTTCTTTAGGAATTCCATTGTTTCAATAGTCTGAGATTATCTTCATTTACCAGGCCGGTTACAGTTAATGTCTTAATGAAAGCCAGGGGCTTTTGGGTATGGTTCAGTGGTAGCACATATGCTGAGAGTCAAAGGCCTTGGGTTCAAATAACACACACACACACACACACACACACACACACACACACACACACAGTCTAGTAACTGGGTTTCATCTTCACCAACCTTAGCACTGCCTCTGAGGGATGGAGCTCCTACAGAAAGAGGAAGTGGCTTCTGGTTAGAACAAAGGCTAGTGCACAAGAAAGTTACCCATGCAGCAGCTTTGATGTTATGGCTTTACCTTTATTAGACATGGAAAGAAGCCAAGGAGAGAGAGCCCTAATGGAAACCAAGATGATTAATGTGGCCCCAAAGAGGCAGGAATCCAAGCAGACTCAGATACAAAAGCCAGGCTAATGGCGTGAGCGAAAATGAAATGCTAAGGACAGAGTCAGGGGCCAACACCAGCCTCTGGAAAATTTTCCAGAGTGGTTCAGTGACTTAGTAGACTTTGCATTGTGTCAGCTCGCCAGTCGTAAATAGCTCAAACAGCTGACACCAAAAGCTTCCAGCAAACTGGGCTTTGAAAAGCACATCACTGGATTGATCTGCTAATTACAAGGGCTGAGGGCCCAGTCTGTCTGGTGAGGCAGCCAGCGAGGTTGCTAGGGTGAGGGGCAGAAAACAATCCTGATTTTTAGCCCAAAGGAATTTCAGGAATCAGACAGGGCAACTCAAACCTGAAGAAGAGAGGCAGAGCCACAGGGGTTTCAGCCCCTTACTTGGGGACCTGAGGCCCTAGAGCAGACCAGCCCAAGAAAAAATACTAGCGAACAGATGGCAAACTTGCACCCTCTGTCTTGTTCTAGACCAGTGGGTCTCAACTCTCCTAATGCTGGGACCCTTTAATACAGTTCTTCATGTTGTGGTGACCCCCCAACTGCAAAATTATTTTGTTGCTACTTCATAACTTTAATTTTGTTACTGTTATGAATCATAATGTAAACACCTGATATGGAACCCCCAGAGGGATCACGACCCACGGGTTAAGAACACTGTTTTAGAAGCTACTTCAGAACAACCTTCAAGAAAAGAGGTAGTCAAGGCTTAAGACGAAGGAGAAGTTGGTGGGCTATCTACTATTTTTTGACATGGTCTCACTATGTAGCTCAGGCTGGCCTTGAATTTGGACTGGCCCTTTTGCCTGTTTCCTAATTGCTGGGCATATATATGCCCTGTCCCTGGCTTGTTCACTGGACTTGTATTCCAGGTTGGCCTTGAATTCACTGTGTAGCAGAGGATGACCTTGAACTTCTGATTCTTCTGCCACCACCTCCTGATCACGGGTTCTCAGTGTATATAGTGCTGGGGACGAGGACAGCTTCAAGTACACTAAACAAGAATTCTGCCTACTGACTTGCATCCCTCCATTAGATACTACTTCGTATATTTCTATCTGTGTAATAGCCTTGGCTATTCTGGAACTTGCTTTTATAGATCAGGGTAGCCTTGAACTCACAACAATTCACCGCCTCTGGCTCTAGAGTACTGGGATTAAAGGTGTACAGTACCACACCCAGCTGCTATTTTTAGATAAAAGATCTTTCAGGCTTTCTTTCTTTCTTTCTTTCTTTCTTTCTTTCTTTCTTTCTTTCTTTCTTTCTTTCTTTTATATTTAGCTCGAGATACACAGAACTCCAGTGACCAAGAGATTCAGATATTTACAGATGCTGCACGGAAAAAGAAAGGGGCGGTCCTTGGACAAGGGCTACAGCCAGCAGTCGCAAGGCTGTGTGACAGCTGGAATGTGTCCCTAGGACCATTAGCAAAACAGACACAGGAAATTTGACCCCTTGGGCCTACAGAGTAACTGAAAGGATAAAAACCTGACATTCCTGCCTTAGTTTTGTACTCTTTCTTAGAACTCAGGATCAGGCTGCTACTGTTTGTTTGCTTGCTTTTGAGACAGGGTTTCTCTGTAAAGCCCTAGCTGTCCCAGAACTCACTCTGAAGACCAGTCAGGCCTTGATCTCAGAGATCTGCCTGCCTCTGCCCCCTGAGAGCTGGGATTAAATGTGTGTGCCACCATCGCCCGACAAGGCTACTGCCTTAACTCCACACATGGACATCTTGGCCAGTCACAGACTGCTTAAGAAGGGACTCTCTGAGCTGCCTTCTAGGCTCAAAGATATAAAATGTAAGGCATGTAGACACCTGATCGCTCCAAATGTCCAGAGAAGGAGCAGATAATGCTCTAAGGTCTCAGTCCCTTTGTAATCCAAGACCAGCACAGCCTTGAGAACAGATCAACCAAGATGGGCCTCCCTGCCCTCATAGCTTTGAAAGTTTTAAATTGACATACACTAATCATAATGTGTATTTATTTATATTATTTATGCATATTATTATAAATTATATAATAATTTCACTGTAATGAAATCAGTCTCCCCCATTACTCTTCCTTGTCCCTTTACAGTTCTGCTGACCCCTTCCTCTTTCCAGCCAGCTGGATCCTACTTTTACCCCTTCCCCCCATCTAATGACATTAGCATTACTTCCCACTGTCTACACCCCACCCCTGGGGTTGGGGGGATACCTCTTTTTTGTTTTTGTTTGGTTGGTTGTTTGGTTTTTTTTTGTTTTTTTTTTTTTTTTTGGTTTTTTGGTTTTTTGAGACAGGGTTTCTCTGTGTAGCCCTGGCTGTTCTGGAGCTCACTCTGTAGACCAGGCTGGCCTCGAACTCAGAAATTCGCCTGCCTCTGCCTCCCAAGTGCTGGGATTAAAGTCGTGCGCCACCACCGCCCAGCCTGGATAGGTATTGTTACTGCTTTTAACTCCTGGGAGGAGTGACTCCTGGCTTTAGCCCTGCACCCTGGGGGGCTGAGGCAGACAGATGTCTTCAAGTTCAAGGTCAGCCAAGTCTAGCGTTTCAGGCCAAGCAGGGCCACACAGCAAGACGCTGTTTTTAACAAAATAAAACAAATAAACAACAAGAAAATCCGGCTGGGCGGTGGTGGCGCACCCCTTTAGTCCCAGCACTTGGGAGGCAGAGGCAGGCGGATTTCTGAGTTTGAGGCCAGCCTGGTCTACAGAGTGAGTTCCAGGACAGCTAGGGCTACCCAGAGAAACACTGTCTTGAAAAAAACAAAAACAAAATAATAATAATAATAATAATAATAATAATAATAATAATAATAATAATATAAAAACATCCGTTACAGTTAGAGGGTTTTTGTTGATTAATGGTAGGGCCACTTCAGATTTTAAGATCATATACAGGTAAAAAGCTTTTCTCTCATATTTGGTAGAGCCCAAGTCTACTGAGCCAATGGCATAACACTGCTGAAAAGCAAACTCTGTTCTAAGTGGGCGCTCGCTGGCACGCTTGTTCTAGAAGTTTGAGTACAAGAAACAGGTACAGCAGAAATTCTCTCCTTTCTTATTCCTATGCCACCAACACAGAGATATGGCCGCTCACTCCCCCTGCCTCCTCAAACAGCTGTTTGTCATTTATGGGAAAGCTGCAACACTAAACCCTCAGTAGATTTTTTTTTTTCCTGGCTGTGTTTGTTCATCTCCTAGCAACGGAGGGAGTTATACAGCTTGTTTTCCTATGTGACAAGCCCTGAAAGAGAGGCAAGGAGCCAGTACAAAAGCTGCGAGTTTACCGGGCCTGGGACCTCTTCCTTCCTGGAAGGAAGACCTAACTCAGATCCTGAGGAGACAGACAGAAACTGCCTCTCAAATACTTCCAACTTCTCTGCAAAGCCTATGACACAGAACGTTAGAACCAAACACCTAGGGCAGTCACTGTCATATGCCCCTGAGGTGACATAACTGGTTGCTGGTCTGTTTCTACTGGCTTTCCCTGCCTCATCCACTTGGGAGGCTCAACACATGGCTCCTGTTAAGGAGAAATCCACTTTGCCCTTGTCCACTGCAGTAGTTCGCAGTAGGTAGTGTTGGCTAACCAAACAATAAAATCTCTTTGACCTCTCTGTACGGTCCTGTTAAACCCACTGGGTTTAACTTTCTCTAGTAATTCCACTATCCTCTGTCCTTGTCTTTGGAACTATGTTCAGCTGGTCAGTTCTAGATCCAAGTTTTCAGTGTAGAGTTCACCTTGCTCTGCATGTCACTACCAAAGTCACATCTCTACCCCACACTGTCCCCTCAGGTGTCACAGAATTCACGGAACTGTAGTTTTCATAGAAACCATAGGTAAGGGATAGACCCGGTGCTGCTCAGTGGGTGAAGTTTCTGCTGTAAGCATGAGGACTTGAGCTCCAATCCTCAGCGTCCACATGGGTCAGGAGGTGTGCACACATAAGCTCAGAACGGGGGGTTAGAAAAAGGTGGCTAGCCGGGCGGTGGTGGCGCGCGCCTTTAGTCCCAGCACTTGGGAGGCAGAGGCAGGCGGATTTCGGATTTCTGAGTTCGAGGCCAGCCTGGTCTACAGAGTGAGTTCCAGGACAGCCAGGGCTACACAGAGAAACCCTGTCTTAAAAAAACCAACCAACCAGCAAAGAAAAAGGTGGCTACCCAGCGCACACTGATCGGGCTAGCTCAGAGAATTCAAGGTTGACTATGTGTTGATGGGCTGACAAGGCAAGCACAGTAGGTAAAGGTGCTTGTTGCCAAGCCTGAGCCTGAACACATGTAGTGACAGGAGAGAACCAGCTCCCACAAATGTATGCATAAGCCATCCCCATAAATGTGTATGTATATATGAAATGATAGTTACGATGACCAAAGCGGATTTCATTAACTTTTGAGTAAGTCCTTAACCTGACTTCATTCCATTCATGACCAGCAAACTGCAGAACATGTATTAAAACCAAAACAAAACAAAACCCTAGGGCTTGCCTTCTCAGACATACTAGGCCATGCATCAGGTCCTTATTTATCCTGTCTTTCTTTCTTTGTTTTTGAGACAGGGTGTAGTCCTGGCTGTCCTGGAATTTGCTCTGTAGACAAGGCTGGCCTTGAACCCAGAGATCCACAGGCCTTGCCTCCCCAGTGCTGGGATCAAAGGCGTGTGTCACCACACCTGGTTTAACCAGCTTAGCATCTACTTAGCATCTCTTTTTGCCAGGATTCTGAAACTTGACTGTGCATGGTATGTGTGAAATTGCTAGACCCTACCCATTCTACAGGTCTAGGTCAAGCCTCTAGAATGTATATTTCTACAGGGCATGCCTATAAACCCAGCAAATGAGGCAGATAGAGTTCAAGCCCAGCCTGGGGATAAAAACTGAGATGGAGGAGGAGGAGGAGGAAGAGGAGGAAGAGGAGGAGGGGGAGGGAGAGAGGAGGGGGAGGAGGAGCAGCTCTGTGCATAGAGTTCTCCTCTACCTCTTTCAAATTCAATGGTCCTGGGCTACGAAGGTAGCTCAGTAATAGCAGTGTTTGTGTACTGGTGAGGCCCTGGTTTCAACCCCCAGCATCCTGGCATAAAGTGCCGTATATACTTATGCATTTGTATGCGGTCCATATTTTTATTTACTCTTTTCTTGGTATTTTGTTCTCTTTATCCCTTCCATCACCATTTCAAACATAGTACTCAGAGACAAAACAAAAACAAACAAACAAACAAAAAACCCAAAAACAACAACAACAAAGGAAAGGCAAGGAATCCAATTATAAAAAGGAAAGATTTAGCTGTGTATGTCTGGATCTGTGTGTGTGCACATGAGGCAGGAGGACATGAGATGTCCTGGAACTGGAGTCACAGGAGGTTCTCTCTCTCTCTCTCTCTCTCTCTCTCTCTCTCTCTCTCTCACACACACACACACACAATGTGGGTTCTAGGAACTGAGCCCAAGACCCCAGGGAGTCCAAGTGCCCTTAACATTACTGGGCCATCTCTTCACTGCTCAGAATCCAAGTCTCCATATTAGGTTTGGTATCTCCCCAGGTGGCAGTGCACGTCTACATGTGGCTTTCCGAGACCCTTCTGCGGTCGTTCGTTCGTTTACTACATGGGATTTCCTTCCTTGTGTTTACAGCACCTCTTCCTCACTGTAAGGGTAGAAACAGCTGAAAGGCTAACTCTAAGTGTCCACTGCTTCCCTAGCATGGGTGAGTTCTGGGTTTGAATCCTGACATTGCTACAACAGCCTAGGCAGACAGCAGCACCCAGAAGACATTTAGATGTATTTACCCCAGCAGGGCATTTTTAATCAGCCTAAAAATAGGAACCTTCCTTCAGTACAGCATGGTACTTTCCCAGTCAGGATGAGTTTTTTCAGGTTTAAGCAACAGTTGGCAGTACACACATGACTTGATTAAAAGGGCAGAGTGGCTCAAGTGAACATGTTTTCTGGGTGCCACTGACCCTTTGTGCTGCACCAGTCACTTCCATCCTTCAGACACCTTCTCCTACGGCCAGGTTCATGTTGCTGTGTCAGTCTCCTCATCCTGTACCCCCACCCCAATATTAACACAAACATTTATACACTAATAGAAACTGTGAAGAAAGATGAACCAACCAACCATGTTATTGGCTTGGAAACATGGCTAATTGGGGGGTCTCTCCTAACATCTCACATATATATTTGAACTTTTGTCAAAATGTACATACTGTGTGTACCCAAGGGCACTTCCTTAATGTGACAGACACCAACCTCCAGCAGCATCTCCTGGCTTTGCTGAAGGAACGGCTGTGATGCTGACTAAGACGACTCAAGAGGCTGTTTTTGCGTATGTAATTCAGAAGCATCCTCCTCTGGTCTCTACCTGCTTCAGCACCATTATGCTTCACCATATATATTCACTGAATATAGTCCCAGGTGAAATATCATTTCTGAATTCCTAGGAAAGACCAACAATGCTGGGCACTAAAACTCTTCCTATCTAGTAAATGGTGAGGGAAAAAATGTTACTGTTTGTATAGTATTAAAATGTTTTCTGGGCTGTGGTGGTGCACACGCCTTCAATCCCAGCACTTGGGAGGCAGAGGCAGGCCTGGTCTACAGAGTGAGTTCCAGGACAGCCCGGGCTATACAGAGAAACCCTGTCTCGACCCCCCCACCCAACCCCCCCCCCAAAAAAAAAAAAAGAAAAGAAAAGAAATGTTCACTTTTGTATCCAGGTTAACAACTAAGATGCAACCAATGTGTGTGTACAACCTTGTGGTCTCAGCCACTCAGGAGGGAGAATCCCAGGAGGGGGACAGCTTGGGCAGAGTAGCAAGGCTCCATCTCAAAGAGACAAAACTTGTATTCAGTCATAAACCACGCAAAGCAGCAGCGACTTACATGGTCTCCATGCTGCAGATTAAAACTACCCAAAGCCAGAGGCCAAATCAGCCAGTTTTACTAAGTACATCTTTACTTTCAGTAGACATGCACATTAGCTAAGCAAATCAGCTTTGCAATGAAAACCCACTTGCCTCCTCCTGATTCCAAACAGCTTACAGAACACAGTAACCCCACTGTGCCATTGTCCAGTGGTATACACTGGAGCCAATGGCTGGTGGGCTCACACCCACAGAGATTGTTACAACCAGTTTTCCTTCCCCGAGCCAGTAATATTTCAGACTTGCTATTGTAATGTAGAGAAAAGGCTACATTGTAGAGGAGGAGCTTTTGAGCCCCACTACTCACTTAGTGAGTTAGCTACAGTAAAGAGGGAAGAATCACACAGTATCTCTGAGCCAGTGGTTCTCAACCTTCCTGATGCTGTGACCCTTTAATACAGTTCCTCATGTTGTGGTGACCCCCAAACCATAAAAGTATTTTCTTATTTATTTATTTATTTATTTATTTATTTATTTATTTATTTTTTGGTTTTTCGAGACAGGGTTTCTTTGTGTAGTTCTGGCTGTCCTGGAACTCACTCTGTAGACCAGGCTGGCCTCGAACTCAGAAATCCTCCTGCCTCTGCCTCCCAAGTGCTGGGATTAAAGGCGTGCGCCACCACCGCCCGGCTATAAAAGTATTTTCATTGCTACATCATAACTATAATTTTGCTACTGTTATGAATCACAATGTATAATCTGATATGCAGGATGTGTTTTCATTATTATAATTTGAAAATAAAGTATAGGGATTATTACAAATAGATGAAATTTTGTCCTGAAGCACAGTGTAGCATGGGCAACTGTCTTAACAGGACAATAGTAAACTACACAGACAACATTTTTGTGACAGTATGCATAAAAATCCAACATCAGTGTGAAGGTTGAGGTTACTTCTTTCCCACCCAATCAGAAATTGCCCGGCTGTCTTTGCAAGAGAACACAATCAAGATCATTTTCTACAACAAATCTATTTCTGTATGTAGGCTTGATAACCAATGAGCTGGAAAACCCTGTTCCACAAAGATGCGTTGCTGGAAATGGAAAAGGTACAACACAGTCTCAGACAGAACTGGGTCTGACTGCAACCACCTGATCCAGAATGTTGTAACTGGCATTGTAGAGAAATCAGTTCTCCCTGCATCTTTGTTAATAACTTCATTGAACTTTTTTTTTTCTGCCTCAAGAACATCTTCAACTTTGGCTGTGAATGGGCTTCTGGTGAGTACAAGTGGGGTGTCAGGTAGATTTGGAAAATACAATGATCTTCTTCAAGCATGCATAAATTCTTTCACAGAAATTATCATCATAATCCATAATCCTTTTGTTTGGTTCAATGCCATGCTCTTCAAAGAGAATAGATAAAGTAGGTAACATAAATTTTATTTTTAATCTTTTTTCTTTCTTCCTTTTTCTCTTTCTTTTCTTTCCCTCTTTCTTTCTTTCCTCCTCCTCTTCCTTCTTCTTCTTCTTCTTTTTTTTTTTTTTCCAAAGTTAATGTTTCATGGGAATGGTCAGATCTTTTCAGACAAATTGAGGAATGTTGCATTTGCTCCTTGCAAATAAACTTAAAATCATTAAAGTTGGCAACTAAGTGAGCTGTTTTCTGCAATTCACCTGCATTGCTGAAAAGTGCTTCAAACTGCAGTCTTGATTTCTGATTAAAAAATATTTGGGGTTTATCACAAAGCTCAAAAATATTTTTTAAAAACTTTTCCAATAGCCATTTGATGGTGGTGGTAGTACATACCTGCACTCAGGAGACAGAGGCAAGCAGATCTCTGAATTCGAGGCCAGCCTGGTCTACAGAGTGAGTGTGAGAACAGCCAGGGCTACACAGAGAAATTCTGTCCCCCCCCAAAAAAAAAAAAACAAAAAAAAACAAACCACCACTAACAACAACAACAAAACATCTTTTCCTCTCAACAACCATGTCACTTCAGTGTGTAGTATCAGTTTTGCAGCACATCCAACTCCTTGTACAGTTGACTAAAAAAGTGTTTGCCTTTACAAAATCAACAGAACTTAGGACACTTTCCATCACTTCTTGTAACTCTTGTGGCAGTGTCTTTGTTGCTAATATTTGCTGATGAATCATACAGTGAGTTCTGATAACTTTCTGTGACTCACTCAGTACTAAATGTTGAAATCCAGATCACTATCCTAGCATTGCTGGAGCATTGTCTGTGTAAACACCATAACCTTTCCCCAAGCAATCTTATGCTCTCTCAGAAAGGAACCAACTGTAAAGCACATCATTACATAGTAGTTTCACGAGGTTTGCAAAACAGAAACTTATCTTTAAAGTCAGCATCATTAATATACCTCATGTAACCCAGGAACTGTGAACAGTTTGCAACGTCTATAGACTCATCAAGCAGGGTACTGAATTATTAAAAATGGAGCAGTATTTCCTGATCAAGTATATCAGCAGACATCATTCATTCTTCGGAGTCTTTAGATAAGGAAACTGCACTCAATTGCATTACAAATTTGTTTCTGATCATAACTTGAACAATGTCTCTGGCCACTGGCAACAGTAAATCCTCAGCAAAGGTGGGAGGTTCCACAGCTCTGTCGATTCTGAGTGCCATCAAGTATGAAGCTTCCACAGTTGCTACATTTTGTTTGAGGTACTTGCCACCAGTGTCAAGTCTGGTTTTCTTGAGTCCATCAGCTTGGTAAAGTTTAGATGTTTGCTATCAAAATGGTGGTTTAGTTTGTTCAGCTTCATAGATTTGGCTGATAGAACTGCATAACAAATAACATGTTGCAGGGCTGGAGAGATGGCTCAGTGGTTAAGAGTGCTGACTACTCTGCCAGAGGTCCTGAGTTCAATTCCCAGCAACCACATTGTGGCTCACAACCATCTGTAATGTGATTCGATGCACTCTTCTAGTATGTGTCTGAAGACAGCTGCAGTGTCCTCATATAAATAAAAAAATAAATAAATCTTTAAAAAAAAGATAACACTGGGCAGTGGTGCCCCACACCTTTAATTCCAGCACTTGGGAGGCAGAGGCAGGCAGATTTCTGAGTTTGAGGCCAGGCTGGTCTACAGAGTGAGTTCCAGGACAGCTAGGACTACACAGAGAAACCCTGTCTCGAAAAAACAAAAAAAAAATACAAACAAAAAACAAAAACACAAATACAACAAAAACAAAAAAAAAACAAAACAAAAAACAAACAAAAAAAAACCATGTTGCAGTTTCCCAACTACTGCTGTAATTATTGAGGTAAAACTGAGAGGATTGAGTTAGCCAAAGCCAGGATGACTCCATGACAGGCTTCAAACAGGCACTTTGGGAGACTAGGCCTAAGTTTCTGTTTCTCTGAATTAAGTACCTGGGATCCAGGAGCCCATGCTCAACCAACCACTGCCATATGCAGCCAATCTGAGGACACCTTGTCATAAGGGCCTGATGAGTAAGCCACCCCCTGGAAAGTCTTTGGAGCCTAGCCAATTGTAGAATTGGTCAGACCCTAGAGATAGGGCTAACTAATCAATGTAAATGGCACACACCCCTCCCTGGAATTCTCCTGATAATAAAATCTGGTTCTGCAAGTCTACCAGAGGTCTTCATTCACAAATGGGGAGACCCTTGCATGCAGGAAATTCAGTTGAATAAATTCTCATTGCTTTTGCATACTGTTCGAGTCTAGGGTTCCTAACATTTGGGGGCTTGTCCGGGATTCTATGGAGAGTCACTCTTCACCCTTCAAATCCATCAAATCATGTATCTTGGGGAAACTTCTTCCTCCACCAATTGGTAAGTTGAGAGTGCTCCATCTGTGTCTGTATCTCTGTATTTCTATTGTCAATCTGGAGGCTGAGGGGGACAGAGCAGATGCATATTCTGTCACCAGGCCTGAGACTAAGGAAGATGCTCCTGAAAACCAATTTGAGAACTTGTTAGTTCCCACCTGATTTCTAAATCTGCTGTTGTGGGCCTCCTGTATGAAGGGAGAAAGTCTGCCTATGAAAGACTATCTTTAAGTGTGGGTCTTTAATCCTCACATGCACAGAAAGAAAGACCAACTGAGACAGCCTTCCTGTTTTGCTTTCACTTTCCTGTTCTGTTTGTCTGTAATTTTGTCCTTGTGTACACATTTGGTTCCTAAGATGGGACAGGCACAGAGCACCCCACTGGGCTTGATCCTGAGTCATTTCAAGGACTTCTGCCTAATTGCAGAAGACTTAAGTCTGGTTGTTTGTCCTAGCAAACTAACCATCTTTTGCAGGAATGAATGGCCCTCCTCCAAAGTAGAATTGTCTGAGGAGGGAGCTTTCTATCTCCCCTATCCTTCAAACTCTATTGGTTGTACTTAGGGTACTGGTCTGCCCATGTCTGACGATTTAGGTCTATAGTTTCATTTTGTTGCTTAATTGTAGCTCTGTGTTTCATATTAAGAGGGAGGAAATGGCAAAAAAAAAAAAAAAAAAAAAAAAAAAAAAAAAAAAAAAAAAAAAAAGCCTCCCTTCACCACTTGAATTCCCAAAGGAGAGAAAAGTTTTCACTGCAGGTCTGAGGCACATCCAGTCCATTGCCATGGCTCCAGCCCCCTACCTTTCCTAGCCTTGCAAGAGCACCATGTGCGCCCACATTTTCTGCTCCATTGCTCTGTCAGCTTGAATGGACAGACTTCCAAACTGACCATCTGAGAGCTCATTTAACCTGTCTGAGATGTCATCTTAAGACTCCATGGGAATGCCTGTCTTAGTTTGGATTGTTTCATACTAAAAAAGATGGACAAAACTTATTTGCTTGCTATTTATCCTTAACTGAGTCTTAACATAGGGATTTCTAAACTGGTGCTGCCCTCAAAAGTCCTGCACCTGCAGCTAGAAGCTGAACACTGTTGGAAAAACTCCTACCTCCTATAATAAATCAAGGTGGCATTAGGTAGGAGACTGCTTGATCAAGTATAAGGTGCTCTTAAACGGACATGGACAGCTTCTCAGTTTCTCTGGTAAAAAAGCTGATGGCTAAACCTGCTATAGAACTTCTGTGCCCATGAGAACTGGATTCAACATGTAGCAAGGCGCTCCTTCCTTGAAATTATAGCTAGAAGAAAAAAGGTTTTGTCTGATTTAAATATATAAATATATATGGGCACTGCATGTTTGACTGGTCTTATATATAAGCTTACTATGTTTTGCATGTCTTGGTTATATTAATTCATAATTTGTAATATATGGTTAAGAATCTATAATATCAGCAACATATAGTTTAAAACAACTCATGGTTAACATCACATGGCACAAGCCAACTAAGGTTTTTAAAGACATTTTTTAATTGGGATATTTTGTCCTAGAAACCAGACTTAAAAAGATAGGATTTAAAAATGTTTAATGAGGTATTAAAACTGCGTCTCATTTGTTGGTATACAAGAATTTTTCTTGTGCTGGGTGTTTTTTCTTTTGCCTGAGCTCTTGCAAGCCTCCAACAGTCCAAAGAGCTGATAAGAATTCTCATAACTCCAACTTTTTAACCTTTTCCTGTCCTGACACTGGTTTCAGCCTAAACTAAATCATACAGGAAATTGTTACATAAGCCTCCTTATGGAGTATGTTCTCAAATTAAAAAGTTATAGTTTAATACTAGAAGATCCTCAATTCAAAACTAACTTTTAAGACTCAAACCTAACAGGGATAGTCAGTAACCTTATAAATGTTCAGAAATATGTATGATGTCAAGCTAAGTACTGATGCAGTTAATTATAAGTTAAAGCCTTATTTAGTCTCCCATTTTATGTTTAGAAGGTACAGTTTAGAACAGATAACTAAAGCAAACATTGTTTAACTCAATATGCTAGGTAGATATTGGCCCTTAAGCCTGTCAGAGATCTGCTGAATATGGCATTTAATATGTTTAAACAGGAGATGCAGGAGCATGGGGCATCTGATAATGGAACATCGACTCTTCTCAGTCATTTTAATTTATCCACATTCTATGATTGCAATGGTGGCTACTTGTAGTTTAACAGCTAGACAATAGGCAATTAACTCCTTAGGTCAAGGTAATCCACTACTGTGCCAGTGAACTAGCACAGTAGTGGATTACCTTATTAATTAAAACTATAAGTTCTCTTGTTTAAAAAGGCAGACAGGTTTGCTTTACAACAGGCTTCAAATTAAAATATAAAAAGGTTTCAGACATGGTATTTTACTGTTCCTTTATTTAAATTTGGATGAAAAAAAAAGGTTCAAAGTCTAGGCAAGTTCTGAGTGTTCTAAGGTGTATAAAGTTCTGAGGATGTAAAAGGTTAGGTAAGTTCAGAGGGTCGGAAAATTATCTAAAGTGTGTAAATGCAAGTTGTAGAGGTATAAGAAAGAGATTTAAGATATCTAGCTGGGCAGTGATGGTTCATGCCTTTAATCCCAGCACTTGGGAGGCAGAGGCAGGCGGATTTCTGGGTTCAAGGCCAGCCTGGTCTACAGAGTGAGTTCTAGGACAGCCAGGGCTACACAGAGAAACCCTGTCTGGAAAGACAAAACAAACAAAAAAAGATATCTAAAAAGTGGAAAATATTGCAGATTTCTTTCCCTCAAAGAAGCTCACAAGCTCAAAATTTTAATATTGATGAATGGAGTTGTGATAAGCTAATGGAACACTGCCAATTTACAATTCAGTCACAAACTCAAGATTTTAAATTCCCTTTGGTTTTCTTCTGAACATAGACTTAAAGGTGCTTCTTATACTAAGAACATCTGTTCAATCTGCTCAATATCTAGCCCTCCAGACTGAGAAAAGAATGTCTTGTGCCTTTTGACCCAATCCTATAGTTTTACTAGGTCTACTTCTGTTCTCTTACAGAAACCTGTTAGCTGTTTCTCCTGAAATAGGGACTTCATTACTAATACCAATGTAAATAATGCAATTACTAATGTACATTCTTTTGTAAACTAAAGTTCACATAAGCTCCAGGGGACTAAGGCTCCTAAGACTTGGATCTGTCTGCCACAGATCAAATAGACTCCAGATAAGTACATAGGTTTGTCCTTAAAAATAGAATTTTTCCTTTGGCCTTGGGATTTCTTAACTTCTTTCCCTAGTCTATATTGGTCTCAGCAGATTTTCACTTAGCTGACATCCAGGGACCACATGAGCACTACAAACTGCTGACTTCTGACTTGCTGAAAGCTGACAGTTAACCAGTCCAATCAATATGAAGGTTTCTTGTCTTTCAGCTGGATCATCTAATCAGATGCTTGTGATAAATGCTCAACCTTTGACTAGCATTTCAGCATTCCTGGGCTCCCAAAGACAACATCCTCATGTCAGCAGAAAGCACTTACAGAAGAAAGAGTTGACATCCATTACCCCACCTTACAGACAGATGTTAAGTCAAAAGGTCCATGTTTTGGCAGTAACTTATAATTCTTAGGTTCCAACTGACCCCTTGGCCAATGGCTCGGACCTTGGGCAAAGAACTGATGAACCGATGATTTGGTTCAGTTACAAATCAGAGGGGAGAATGAGAGGACTGAGTTAGCCAAAGCCAGGCTGACTCCATGACAGGATGCAAACTGGCAGTTTGGGAGAGTTCTGGATCCAGGAACCTGTGGTCAGCCAACCACAGGTCTGGCAACCAATCTGAGGACACATGTGAAAGAGACAGAACTTTATGGAAAGCTGAGGGATTAGAAAAACTCAACAATCCAACGCACCATGGGTAGTCACTCCCACTTACACACTGACTGTTGACTTAGAATTAAACAACACTACTTAAAAACACGAATACTTTGCAAGGTAAGTCTTTTTCCCTTTGGCAACACACTTCACAGACCAGGCTTGTCTGGAACCTCTAGTCTCTCCACTGAAGTCTCCTGAACTCTGGGATTGTAGGCACACATCTCAGGATCTGTTTTCAGTCTGCCTCTTGGGTGGGAAAAAGGCATATGCTGTGTTCCTTTTTTTTAATTGACTCCCAAAATAGAACTTTATCCCATTTCTGTATAAAGACAAAACCCTTTTTGTTAGTCTTAAA
This sequence comes from Arvicanthis niloticus, assembly GCF_011762505.2. NCBI lineage: Eukaryota > Metazoa > Chordata > Mammalia > Rodentia > Muridae > Arvicanthis > Arvicanthis niloticus. Next base: position 27,334,329 of record NC_047671.1, read on the forward strand.
GTAGGAAGAGACATGTTCTCTCCATATACCCTAACTGAGCCACAACTTCCAGAGCTCTACCTCCTGGAATGCTGGGATTCAAAGGCATATGCCACCTTCACTTTAGGCCTGCAACTGTCAACAATTTCCCTTCTTTCTCTTTATAGTATGGAGACCAGGCCATATTTGGTGTCTGACTGATTATGAAGTAGTAAACTGATTTGTGGTACAATGATTGCCTGACAGGCACAAGGCTCCAGGTTCCATGCCTAGTAGCTGCTCAACAATCCTAAACAAGTGAATTAAAACATGTACTAACTATAGTTGACATTATTCCAAATAGAGAAAAGCCTAGTGACCTGTCTCAATGATTGGGTCTCAAAAGCCTGTAACAGGAACACATTAGTGATCCTTTAAAACACAGGGCAGGAATGTAGTGCAATGGCTCTTGGACCACCCCAACCTGAAACGGGCCAGCACATCTGGTTTATGTTTCTGATTTGCTACATGTCATACAGATATCCTTACATCTTGGTCATTGCCCACAAAGACTAAACACAACACAGCCAAGACAGTTGGAGGCCCACTTTTGGTACACCCAAACTGATCCTGCAAAATCTTCAGTTGAATAAAAGAGGTTTCCATGGCTATTTCTGCAATCTTCATGGCTCATTCTAGTTGAGTTACAATAAACTATTCTTTATTATCCCAGCAATTTCCAGGGAAAACAGCCTACTGGCTTAGACTACACCACCATCTCTGTGGTTCATGATTTTTAACAATTCATCTCGTGTTACAGTACACTCTGAAATATTTACAGTATGATAGAGACTTAAAGCAGAGAGGAAATCACAGCAAAGGCAAGCCTTCTATGTCCACTTGTGGGTCATAAGAGCATATGCACAGCCACACGGGAGAGACAAGCAGCCTCTCCCTTCATATAGATTCTTTTTTTATTTTCTTATTTTACCTTCCCAAAACAGAGACATTCAACAGTAGTTAGAATGGCCATCTCCCAACAGTTAAAAAGCTGCATCACCCAACAGGTGAATAAAGAGTAGTAACCTAAAGTTCAGCTGAGCCAGCCACTGTGGAGCCTTTAGTGGTGAGGTCTTCTGATCTCAAAGTGATGTCTTCAACATACACCATCATTTTAGTGGAAAAACAGAATTGATTTGGTGAAATGAGATTCATTTCCAGACAGGATTAGTAACTGTGTTCACTGAATTTCACGCTCTTCTTTGTGAACTGTGAAGAAAATGAATGGTAGCTAGAAGATCAATGGATTCCAGCTCCAGCTGCAGATGGGATGACAATATACCAGGACAGGAACATTTCTAGATTCTGATTCACAAAGCTAACAGCAGTTTTAAACCTGCAACTTAAATGACACACCAACAACACCACAACCTTTTCAAATGGCAAAAATACAAAAAAGTGTTACAAAAATATTTCAGAAAAAGTGCATAGTCTAAGTGCATAGTAAATAAAAGCACTGAAAAATATCTTGCTAGAGAGGGGGTTCAGCTTGGAAAGCTATTACCAAAGCTGAACAGTTTTATTTTACACAAACTATACTCAAAAATAGCTTTGTGAGACTGATTTCCGGCTAAAAGTATCAAAGGGTTTATTAGTCAAGAAACAAATACCTTAACTGAAAAGCATGGTTAGAAAAGAAACACGAAGCTGCCACCCCACAATCAGATCCACCTAATATTTCAGTTTTATGGTAATAACACATCTCTTGGTGACAGAATGTGGCAATCATGTAATTAATTATTGCTGTTCAAAATAAAAAGAAAAACCATACAAATCAATTCTGACACAATCCTACCAAACACGGGTCAATTTACAATTCAAGATTATTATAGAAAACACCTAGAGTTACACGACAGGCTCTTGGCAGCATTTTCAGACAAATGTTCTTTTATCTTGACATGCTGTAAATGAATAAATTACACCATTTAAAGAATTACTGTAAGTTTTCCTTTTTCTTGGATCAGAGAAAAAACTGAAGAGTGACCAAGAAAGACTGGGGGAAGCGTGCACAGGTACCTGGAGAGGTGGGGCCTGAGGGTTGAAAATCACTAACTTCACACTGTGTGACACTCTTACACCCATTTCACAGGATTTAAGAAAAATATTTTGTACTATAGTTAAACCCTTTAACACTTTCACTGTCATCAGTTCATCTGCTAGTCAGTGGTGACAGAAGTCAATGCCAAAGTTCCCGCAGCTGTACACACAGGGGTAGTGTGGCTGCAAGTTATAAACTAACAAAAAGTAAAAGAATGCCTTTCTTTTAGATCGAGACAAAAAAAAATATCATATAACAAATGGCTTGAAGTAGTCTATCAAAAATTAGGGAAAGCTGGGCATGGTGGCTCATGTTTTCAGTCCCAGCATTTTAGATAGGTAGAGGCAGGAGGATCTCTGAGTTCTAGGCCAGCCTGGTTTTTATAGTAAGTTCCAGGCCAGCTAGAGCTACAAAACGAGACTCTTTCTCAAAATATATAAAACAAAACAAAAAACTGGGGATGGATATATGTATATGTGTGTATGTCTATATATATGCACACACACATATACACACAAACACACACTTCATAGTGAGTCAGCAAGGCATTGTTGTTTAAAAAATTTCACTTCCTTACAGAAACAGTTTTTAGTTTTTAATGAACTTGTAAACAAAAAGCTCCCATTTCAAAATAAAAACAGAATCCCAGATCATATAGATGTTTACAGTGATTACATTTATCTAAGCAACACACATACATGTTCAGTTGTAAGACGGCAACTAAATTTCCGTGACAAATATGCTTTTTCTTTTTTTTTTAATAGCAAGAACATTATAGAGTTAATGCAGAGTCCTAAAGATAATCTAGTAGTCGCTATGGTTTTTTTCTTAAGTCTTCACTTTAGATGCTGTTATTTCTAGCACAGGTAAGCAGGCAGAGTCTTTCAAATGCTCAAACACTGGAATCTTTGGTTGCTACCATATCAGCTGGCTTGCAAACAAGAAGCCAGCCATTTAAAGAATGTTTTAAGTTAACAACTTGCAAACCCCATGGATGGAAAACCCTAAGAACACACAATTGTGAACATTTACAACCATCACAACTGTGGCTGAAGACTGTTCATGCCGTTCTTCTGAAATGAGATCTCAAAGCAGTATAGTTCAAAATAAAAGATTTTAACAAAAAAAAAATTGGCATATGCACAATTTCTCCACCAATTCGTGTGTCAACCATTTAGTTAACTTTTCCACTTGAAAAAAAAAAATGCAATAGAAAACCGGACACCATATTTTACTACCTCAGTTAATATTCACAAGTACAGCGGCTACAGCTCAGGATCAGCAGTGCTACCCAGAGCCAGTTTATACTGAAATTAAGTTCTTTACACCAAGTAAATGGTTGTCCACAACCACTGGCTAGTGTACATATGAACTAAAAATGTCTAGATTTGGGGAGAAACAAATGCTGCTCCAACCATCTGCTCTGCTGCTTCTCTTCCTCAATTCATGCTTAGAAACCTATTAAAAAAAAATGGAAACAAAAAAGATGTTAGAAGTTTTAAACATTTTTACAAGTACTCCCCAAATTAGATACAAGTAGGACAATAATCACTTGTAAGTGCTGTTGTTTTTATCTGGAAAATCACCATCCCAAACTTCAAAACATGCATCTCTGATTAAAGCCCCTCCCCACCCTCATTCTGAATAACCCAAGAAGCAGTCTACCACCAATCACCGCCTTAGCAACCAACTCTAAGCTATAACAGTTATTATATTCAAAGGAGGATGCCCAGTTCTTCACCTTTTGTACCAAGAACACACTATACTTTAAAAACCCAAGCAATGAGAAAGAGGACATTCCTGCTGCACTAGAATATGCTTCCAACTAGATTAGAAACATCAATTTCTGCATACATCATTTCTGATAAGAAATTACATAATAGTAAGCTTTAATGAATTCATTAAACATTAACTTTTCACCTCTAAAATATGATTTTTTATAAAACCCTCACATTAATCTTACTACTTCTCTACTTATTGCATTAAAAAGATCAAGACTAATGACTAACTCCTAAACTAGAAATAATTTGTGCACTTTATTGTTCCTTCTCCTCACAAGGGGAAACACAGGGCTGCTACTTTTAATGGCTGGTCTTTTTTGCTTAAGACAGAATAAAAAGTCCACCTCTTAGTAACATGAACAGCCCATAAAGGCTGTTTGGTCTGCTCTCTTCCAAACCCGAGCTGACCTAACTACATCTAAGACTTCTTTAGCAAAAACAAATAACCAACCCCATGCTTCTGTCAGTAATATATTGCTTCCCGCTTTCCTTCTCAAGCACTGGTAGGATATTTCTTTCAGGTTTCATGGGACATGTAAAATTTTCCTACTACTTACTCTTTTTATTACAAATGTTTTCAAGAATAAAATTGTAAAGACATTATCAAACATTTATAATCATTTTTTTTGGATAAATGTATTTTCACCCATTACTACGAACTTCTCCTTTGTGAGGAAAACCAGCCATCCTCATGTACTGATACTCTGAGGGCAAAGATGTGTTTTACTCCCCCTTCCCAGAGTGTCTCCTATGAAAGAACAGCTATGTAAGTGACACTGATTCCATAATCCTAAAATCGCATAAAGCAAACATTAAATAAAGATTATGATATAGCATTGGTAAACTTAAAAAAAAAAACAAAAAACAAAAACTGTTCAGTGCACTGTATTCTTTTGTGTTAGATGTTGAAATCAAGCATCTTTCCAGATGGCTCACCACCTTGCATGTATTCATGCAGAGCCTTTCACTGAACCCAGAGTTCACAATTTGGTCAGCTTGCAGATACTATCTTTGCATTCCCAGTGGCCTACATATCTACCCATTCTTAAGAGCCTGAATGCTAGTTCTCATCATCTGCTAGTGCTTTATCTATTGGAATAGCTCCTCAGCCACAGTAAGGCATACTTTAAAAGGCTATCAAACAAGATTTAGTTGCATCTATAAGCCTGACCACACCTGTGATCTAATGCCCGTTTCACGGGCTAAGAAGCTATTAAAATAAAGAAACTATGGACTAGTTAAACAAAAAACGACCTTTACCCCATGTAAAACAAACATGATTTCCTAGCTACTAAACCTAGGACTCCCCCACCCTCTTATAATAATTTGCTGTAATCATGTAATTGTATTTTGGTAATTTGATTGTTACATTGAATATCCCTTCAAGCAAGTAGATTTGAAAGGGAAAACCAGTTACTCAAACTATAAGTCAAAATACAAGACAACTTAGTTTCTTTAATAATAGGGAAGTTCTAGGTCAGAAGTCTGTGTGCTGTGAGGACCTGCTAGTTCAGTCAGTGGTAAACAATTGTTTAGGGACTGGCTGAAGTTTAGTCTAACAATATTCCTGGTAGAATATAGCAGTCAAATCCAGATATAGTTCTTCAGCTAGACAGGCCAACGGTAGATGTTCTACCCAGGCATCATTTCTCCAATGAGTCTTTTGATGGTACTTATGAAGGAAACACATCTTAGCAGGGCTCCAACATTCAATCTTCAGCTACTAACAAGCACTCTCTTCTTGTGTATTTTAGTCTTTTGTTTTTAAAATCTTGCAGTCTGGGTGGCACCTCTGGTTCCAGAGTACATCTTCACCGTAAGCTCAGTTAGAAGTGAGGGATGAACATCTGTTCCTAAAGGAGGGAAGAATGAAGAACATTAACAACGTTGGAGGATCAGTGGTGATCCAGGAATTAAGCTATATTAAGGAATTAAGCTATATTAAGGAATTAAGCTATATTAAGTTTCTCTTCAAGTCTTGGAATAGGAAAAAGTGCTTATTCTTATGTAACATACTTCATCCCCTCAAAATAAAATCTGTAAGAAATGTATCTTTTATCTGCTTCTACATCTATATTGATGGGAATATAAGGGCCATCACGTGGTATTAAGGCTTATATATATTTGGGGTGGATGTTTGAAATTTTGGTTCCTTCCACATTATAGAAATAAAATAGTCTGAAGTTGTTTTCAATTCAAAATCACCATACAATCTCACTTATATTAACTGATTTTTCCTACAACAGTCTTCCAGTTATACAAGATTAATAAGCTAGATGAATTTTGAATTAAGCTGTTAGTATGTCCAAAACCCACTACAACCTGCCAAGCCCACCAATGCAGCAATTCTAGTAACTCTCATCTACAAGCAACTAAAGCTGTGAAAGATTAAAGTATTGTTATACACACTGGTAATTTATGTGTAGCAGGCTCTAATCATCCTTGACTTGCACCAACAGATCAATAGTCTCAGTTCCTGTCTTCTCTACTCAGATTTGATTTTCTAACAGTTTTCTACTGTAGTTAAACTATATAAAATACCTGTTATAAATGAGTTCTTCCGTCCTGACTGGCAGGTGACTGGGCATCTGGTTCAAGAACACTGTTAAGGTCTTCTGACAGTCACCATCCACAGGAGCTGACACGACATGCTGAAGAGTTAACAGGTCCAGCAAGCCTGAGAGAGATCTCTTGGACTTCCATCTTCATTTCTTCTTGGACTGTGTTATTCTCCAGCTTTACTGTCCACAATGAAAACGGCTGGCAAAACCCCCAGAATTCAGCAAGAAGATTCAGTTTCCTGGTCTTCTTTGGGCCGTGTGTTCAAGGTACATCATTCTTTCTAGATTACCTCAAGGGCTTCCCTTCCCTGTTTTGGGTTAAGTTGCTGAATTATCAGCTGTGTTCCTGGCAGCAGTTGATGACGCCAGAAAGGGTTAAGTGGGCTGGGAAGTGAAGCCCACTGCTGGGGGAACACTGATACAGGTAGGCTAAGGTGAGGAAAAGACACTTTATCTTGGAAGGCCATCACAATCTTTTATATTGTAATAACAGTACTCGATACATATGTCTGAGACAGCAAGCAATTGAAGAAAGTGGGAGAATAGAATCCATGAGGATCTGCCTTCTAAACAATCTACACTTCTCTCCCATGTTGTCTGTAATTGAAATGATCTTAAACTTCCTCTGTATGTGTTAGGGAACCCAGGCTGCCCTCAAATTTCTTATTCTAATGTTTCAGACACTTCTGAATTGGGGGGAAAAATCCAAGAGACATTAGGAGAAAAAAAAAACAAAAAAACAAAACAAAACAACAAACAAAACAAAACAAAAAACATTGTCTCTTGGTCTTGACTGGCTATGAGATGCAATAACTGAAAGGCCTAGAAGTTATCAGACCAGAAAGCCACCTATTACAAAACAAGCAAGATTTAAAAGAATCCTTGTATACTTCTCAGTGAATGGGTAGAACTTTTTGTAATTTCTATGAAACATTAAAAAAAAAAAAAAAAAAAAAAAACAAAGCAAGCAAAAAACCCACCAAACCAAAAAACAACTTGAGAAAAAACAAAACAAAAAAAACCCCAAACCAAAACACTCTATAAATGCAAAAGACTATTAAAAAAATTATCAGCAACTGTCAGCATTGAGATCTTTACAGCCTTTATGATAGAAACCTATTTGCTGAATGAAGTGAATTCACTGTCACGCAAGCTTCTGAGATTAAGACCAAAAGGAAAAAAGTTAGACTCTATCTGAGCATTCTAAGTACCTTCTACATTTTTTATCTTGAAGACAGTCTTACTATGTAGCCCCAGCAGTCCTTTAATTCAGAGATCCAAACTCCTGTCTCCTGAGTGCTGAGATTAAAGGTATATGCCACCACCCTCAGCCATTTTCCATAATTTTTGAGCAGAAAGATAATATGGTATTACCATTATTGGACAATTCCATGAAATCAAAAGCTATAGAAGCAGAAATAGCCTACAGTTCTATGTATACTCTATTACCTAAGAATTTCAAGTCACTATTAACCTACACAATGTGAGGCAGGTCTAAAACTAGATTTCTCAAGGTCATTTCAATCCATCCTTAGGGTAGAAGCATTTTCTTAACTTTATAGGGCCTTTTGTTATAGACACTAATTTTTACAGATGTTTAAGAAATCTCACCTTTTGGAATCAGGGTCTTCCATTGTGACCTGGAACTCATTGATTAGGCTTACTCATGCTGGCCAGCAAGCCCCAGGGCTTTGCTTACAAGTACATAGCATTATAACCTGCTAGCTCTGTTGTTTTGAGATGGGTCTTAGTCACCTTGGTTGGTCTTAAACTCAGAGATCTGCTTGCTGGGATTCAGGGCATGTTATGTGCTGCCCACGATGCCCAGCCCCTTCTGGCCCTTTCTTCCTTTTAGTTTTTTTCTCCCCCAGACAGGTTTTATCTGTGTAGCTTTTGCTATTGGAGCTTGCTGGTTTTTTGAATGCTGGCTCTAGGGATTAAGTCAGGTCCCATTTATTAAAAGCAAGCACGCACCATCTTATCTCCCCTGTCCTAGAATGACATATTTTAGTAGCAAGCAATATAGTGCTTAAGGTAAAAAAAAAAAATCTCTTGGTAACCTATGGACCCACGTACTGTTGATTAGGAACTCTTCCTATTGCCATTAACTCCTGAGCTCAAATGATCCTCTTGCCTCTAGATCCTAGTAGCTGAGACTATAAGCAATTATGTCACTGAACCTGGCCTTACAAATGTACCTTTAAAAGCAGTCAATAATAACGCCAATTATTTATTGAAAAAAATCTCTTATTTCAGAAGATTACAAGACCATGTACATGTAATAATTTGCATGACTACTGTGTCTAATGATGTTTAACTGTTTTAAAATTTCAAGTTACTTTTGTGAAAAAGTTACAATACAAAAGAAGGCTTAAACTTAAGTTTAATCACTTTTCTTTTTCAAGGAAACATACTAACTCAGTGGATCCAACTTCTCGTCTTTAATACCTGGATAAAGCAGGACAAAAATTCTGCTTGTTTATTGAGTAAAAAAAAGAAACACATAGAAAATTGGAACAATAAAACTAGGTAAAAATTAAGATAATTCTTTCTGAAGGCTGCTGAATGCCTGAAGAAAATTGTTCTAGGCCAGAGATGTCAAACTTTGCTTTACTTCAACATATTATAGAACTTTAAGGAGGCATCAAAGTCCCAATTTAGGTGCAGAGGCAGAGCAGCTTTCACCACAGTGCTGTCTCTGCTCTTTAGCTTAGGTCTCATCATCTAAAAACCCGCCTACATCAAATCTTCAGCTCAGTCCTCCCCAAATAGAGACTCATAAAAGCTATCCTGGAACTCACTCTGTAGACCAGGCCAGCCTCGAACTAAGAGACCCACCTGTCTTTGCCACCCAAATGCTGGGATTAAAGGCCTGCACCACTACACCCAGCTCTAGAATCTATTAAATTTAAAAATTATTTAAATACAATACTAAAATATAAAACAAATACGAATACTTGAAAACCATGTTCAGACTAGAGCAGTCTTTCAGAAATAGAGTAATTAGAAACTAAAAACCAAACCATACCTACCCACCACTTGCACAAACAAAGCAGGCAGGTTTCAGTAGGTTAGGCCTCAGAGAGGGAGTCAGTAACATGGAAGGAAGCAGGAGTTGAACTCTAAGGCACCAGGAATAGGGAATGATGTTGTGCCCTGACAGTTCTACTCCTCAGCACTCAAAGTGCCAGACAGAGACAGAGATGGGCTAGCAGTTTAATGGCATTTGCCTCAGTTATCTTCAACTGACAGTCTAACTGCAGGCTTCAGGTTCCACACTGAACCCTAGTGCCAGAAATTCCTTAGCTTTTAAATAAAGTATTCCCCTTAAGAAAGATCAATTGGGCTACCATACTTCATTAGCAGAGAGAGAATTTGGTTTTGGAAGCTAGACTGAGCTTTGCAATTATCAAGTTGCTCTGCAACCGAGAAGACAGACATGCTGAAGGCAATGCCAAGACTCACCTCTGAAAATTAGATTATGTTCACTTTTCCCATTAAATCCCAAAGTATTAGCATGCAAACAAAAAATTTTAAAATATCTTAACACTGTTAGTCTGAAAGTAAGTCAAAATACCATGGCTAACCAGATTCTTTATTAAAAATCAACAAGTGTTAGGTCTAGGATTTTGGATTGATTGGCAATACCATATTCCCAACACCAAATGTTTATTTTGGAAAGGGTTAATGAATGAGTAAAAAAGATGCAGTTGTTAAAAATGACCCAAAATCCCAAGGAAATGATTTAATATATGCACATATATGTATATATAATACATATACATATATATGAACAAGGACATTTGGGTTTAAAGTTAGTAGTCAAATTTTCCAAGGACGTCTTTTTTTTTTTTTTAATATGAAGCCAAATTTTATGTTTTAAAACCACCTCCTTGATCTAACACTGTTAGAACTGAATGAATTATCCAATTTGCATTTAATTTCCCTGTAACGTCACTTGGTTCTTGGCTACTAACCTTTCATGTTACTCTTGGTTTTGTCAGTTTGCTTGCCTGTGGGGGTTTGGGCCTGCTGACCCTGCCCACTGGAAGAGGCTGCCTGCTGGGCTGCTTTCTGCTTTAACATCGTCCAATCAAATGTGTAGTCATACTGGTGGTTCAGGGTCCTGAAAAAGAAATGGTATGTTACCCTTTGAATATTATCCAGCTAACTATCCCAATCACTGTTCAAGACAGCTGAGGGCACTTCTCCTCAGAGAGCCCCAGCTGGTCTGGAACTCTGTATACATCAGACTCCTGGCTGTCAGGCTCAGAGACCTGCTTGCTTGTTTCTTGACTGCAGAGATTACAGGCAAGCTCTCCAGTGCCCAGCAGCCCAGGCAGCTCCTTTACATTGGGAGTCTTTCTCAGAAGCTCCATTTTCCTTCCTGTAAGTAACTTTAGAAACTGCTCAGTAGCTAGGCAGTGGTGGCACACACCTCTAATCCCAGCACTTGGGAGGCAGAGGCAGGCGGATTTCTGAGTTCAAGGCCAGCCTGGTCTACAGAGTGAGTTCCAGAACAGCCAGGACTATACATAGAAACCCTGTCTCGAAAAACCTAAAAATAAATAAATAAATAAATACCACTCAGTAAACAACTACTCACATGTCACAACTGAGTAGGAAAACCTTAGATGTATTAGATTAAAAAAATAATTTTTCAAATAGAAATTGTCTTTTAAATTCTCTCAAAAACCAAGAATAGTAGCATATATCTTTAACACTTGCACTCACAAGGTGGATCTCTCTGAGCTTGAGGTTAGATAGTCTATAGCCAGCACCGTGGTACACACTTTTAATCCCAGTACTTGGAAGGCAGAGGCAGGTGGATCTCTGTAAGCATGAAGCCACTTAGTCTACAAAGTTCCAGGACAGCCAAGACTGTTACACAGAGAAATTCTGTCTCAAAAACCCAAACCCGTCAGCCTCAAGCCCATTTCTCCAACAGGGACATGTTAGAATGAAAACCCAGAGTAAGCAGAGACAGCAGAGTCAAGCTGTCGGTTACTTAGGAAGACTCATGACCTCCTAGGGAAGCATGCACAGAACTAGCAGCTTGTAAGGGAAACTGTATCCTGGGACATCAGTTCTGAGTCTAATGATTTACTTGTTGGTTCCTTTAAAGAATCATAGTAGTCATAAATGCTCTAAAGTCTAGTCTTAACTACTATGGTGCAGTGGATGGCCCTGAACACCCAATGCTTCCACCTTTATCTGCCATGTGCTAGAGGTTTGGGTATACCTCAGTCAGATTCTGTATTTCAACATCCCACCCCCAACCACCTCAAGATAAGCTTTCTCTGTGTGGCCCTGGCTGTCTTGGAAGTCAGAGATCTGTCTGCCCCTGCCTCCTGAGCACTGAATGCTACCATGCCCAGCTTTTAATGCTTTTTATTTTATTTGGTACTGAATGGGGTTCTATACTACTGCAACAATTTAAAGAAATCACTCATTTTAAAATCTTTACTTTGAAATTACATTATTTCTTCCCCACCTCCAAACACACCAACCATGATCTTGTTCTTGATCAATCGTTATCCCCAAACCCTGACCCAGGAATATAATCTACTCATTTATAGGACATTACTTGTATGTTATACTTTCAGGGCTGACCACTGGTGTCATCTTCTCTAGGGAAGACAATTTATCTGGCACTCCAGATTACCTAGTTTAAGCAGTCATGTCAGTGAGACTGTGGGTGTAGCTTCTAATCCCTAGGATATACAATCTTCCCGTCTATCCCACTGGCTTATACACACACCCACCCCTGGATTATCTGTAAGGGCAGTCTCTGCACCACTTACATCTCAACAACTGACCTGAAAAGGATGCGGAATAGCTGCCTCAGATACATGTAATCCGGAGCTTCCTCAAAGCGCAACCCGCGGCAGTAATTTAAGTACATGGCAAATTCTGCAGGAAACCCCTATCAATTCAGCATTTAAAACAGTGAAAGCAAAACATCAAGTTAGAGAAAAAGAATCCAAGTTTCAAACTATAAGGAAAAAGAAATGTATGTAGAAAGCTATGCCTGCTTTTCTCATTATTTTAAGCTAAACTTCACCATCTACTCATTCTAGAATATTCAAGATGCCATTGTCATTCTGGTTGGTCTTTTTTGTTGTAAGCACAAAAGCAGAAAAGCAGGAGTCCTCCCTACACTGGCTTCTGCTTCAGTTCTTACTCCAGATTCCTGCTGACTTGACTTCCCTCAGTGATAAGAGATGGAACAAACCCCTTCTTCTTTGAGTTGCTTTTGGACACAGTGTTTCATCACAGCAATAGAAACTACAAGACAACTGTAAAAGAAACAACCATTTCCAAGCGTACTGTGCTCCCAAATAATTTAGTACTTGAAGGCAATACAAAGACAATCTACATGCTGGGAAAATAACTAGGGTGACTTCCCCTACTTAAGATCAGATGCCTTTCTGTTAGGGTCAGATTTGCTCTATTAGTATGACTATTTTTGTTTACTTTCTATGTGTACTGTGTCTGTGAATGAATGTGCATGTGATATGGCTCTTGCATGTGGAACAGAGAGCAGCTTGTGAGAGTTGATTCTTTCCTCCCACCACTTGTCCCAGAGGTCTTTAATCACTGGGCCACCTTGCTGCCCTTTCTACAAATCAGTTTTATACACACACACACTCATGTATATGTGTGTGTGTGTGTGTATATATATATATATATATGAACCAAAGGTGCAAGGGCAACAACACACCCGGCACCCATTGAACCAAATGAGCCACCGCTCCAGCCCATATCATTTATTTTATTTAGTCTTACTACTTTAGCTCTGGATGCACAGAACTTGCTGTGTATATAGACCAAGACTGTCTCTGCTTCTCAAGTGCTGGAATTAAAGGTCTATACCGCCATATTTGGCCCACATTAACTTTCTGTAAGCATTCATCATGTACACTTACCTTACACAAAACTTCAACAGGAGTGGACATCTTCTTTTCACTAATCTTTTCATATTTTTGTTTCTTTGTTGCAGCCTATAAGAAAAGGAGGAATGAAAAGATAAACTGATTTAATACTTAGAAGTGCAGCAACTCAACTCATTGAACAGAGACATACTAGAGATTCAGTATGTGAGAAGTAAAAAAAAAAATGCATGGAATCAAGTTCATATTGGATAATGTGATTTGTGAAAGAACTGGGCATTTTACTGTTTTAAAAAAATTTGGGATTTTTTCTTCAAGTAAGATTGAATACAGCTGGGCAGTGGTGGCGTACGCCTTTAATCCCAGCACTTGGGAGGCAGAGGCAGGCGGATTTCTGAGTTACAGGACAGCCAGGGCAACACAGAGAAAGCCAGCCTCAACAAACAGACACACACAAACACACACAGACACACAGACACACACACACCAAACCAAACCAAACCAAACCAAACCAAACTCTGGAATCTGGGTGAGATGGCAGGGAGATAAAGAGCACTGGCTGCTCTTTCAGAGGATTTGGATTCGATTCCCAGCACCTGCACGGTAGGTAGCTCACAACCAGCTGTAACTCCAGTTTCAGGGGATCTGACACACTCTTCTATGCTCCTAGGCATCAGACATAGATGGTGCACAGACACACATGCATTACAGGGTAAAACACCCATACACATATAATAATAACAACAACAACAGTGTAAAAAATAAACAAAAACAACCCTCAGTAATTTGAATATACTTACCTTTAGTCCTTGCCATGGCAGACTGGTTCTATTAAAATACATCAAAACATATCCTAAAGATTCCATGTCATCTCGGCGACTAGAAAAGAGAATGTTATTTTATAAACCCGATTATGGGAAAACATGAAAATCAAGCACTGTATACAAGAAATGCTCACAAATGAAGATAAAGAACTGTTTGGTGTCTCACAAAATTGGGCAATTAAAGTAATATAGTTTAATAGTAGAAAATATCCTTTTGGGTGTGGTGGTGGTGGTATTTACTTGGGTGGGTAATACTTTTTTATTTAAGGATAAAAAACTAGCTCAAGATCAAAGGGAACTGGAAAAAATAAAACTCAAGTGCAAAACAGAAATCCAGAGAGATTGTGGTTCACAAATCACCTTGTTTTTTATTTAATTTATTGGTTGAGACTGACTTCAAACTTGGAGGTAATCCTGGCTCAGAAATTCAGGTTGTTGGACAGTTCAAGAATGGAGTTGAGGGGAATTCTGAGTGCTTTTGAGAAGAAAACAACAACAACACAAGACTATAGTCTTGTAACCCCATTATCAAACTGTTCTTGGAATGTGGCTCCGTGCTCCTCCCAGGTGTAGTGGATAGAAATTATTCATTACACCTGGTTATTATTATGTCTATATGCCTCCAAAGAAAATCATGTTTTTGTCATATGTAGCTTTTGCGAGTGGTTATACACCTTACTCATGTGACTCTTCTTAACCCTCACAGTATAAATTGTCTGATGCTCTGAATAAAGCTGGCTACTGCCTGACACTTCAATCTGCCTCATTTTTAGGCTCCAATCTCACAGATTCACACTGCCAGCTAGAGTCGTAAGCACAAGCAGTGAAACTAAGATACACAATGTGCGAGGCCATCACTTAAAAGTAGGCATACTCAGGGCTGGGAGAGATCGCTCAAGAGCAGGGGCTGTTCTTTCAGGTCCTGAATTCAATTCCCAGCACCCACATGGTGGCTCACAATAATCTATAATTTTAGTCCCATTGGATCCAGTGCTCTCTTCTGGTGTGCAAATGTACATGAAGGTATATACATAAATAAATCTTTTTTTAAAAAGTAGGCATATGTTAAGCTGCAAAAGAAATGTCAAAATACTATGTTTTCAACTCCCACGTTTAATAGGTTTTTCCATTCCTTCCTAATGTAGACCCTTGCCATTCTAGTACTTGTCCTATAGCTCAGGAAGAAGGGCCTTGAATCATTAACAAACATACTGCTTCTGTCTCCTAGTGCTAAGATTGCAGGTATATGCTTTTATACTAGACATTTAACTTTCTATGGCAATATTCAAGAAGAGAAATCAAAAGCCCCGATTAACTGGCTTCTCTGCACTAGCTAACAACAAAGGGTAAAACAATAAGCAATTCCTTAGACTCTCAGCCAAGAAGTACCCTAAGACACTAAGACTAGTTTGCCTTGATTTTGGATTTGATAAGCCTCACCTCTGCTCAATACCGAGATGTGCGTTGATGCTGGCGTAGCGGGCAGTGCCAGTGAGGTTTTTGTCTTCTCTGTATGGTATGTGTTGCCTTGTCCTGTTGTCTCTGTACTTTTTGGCCAAACCAAAATCAATAAGGAATAACTTTAAAAGAGAAATAAAGAGACATTAGGTTTCTAACCGTGTTCAATTAAACAATCTTTTACTCATTAGTATATTCAAATATCAAAATGTGGTCTAAGTTAGAACAGTTTACAGATTTAACATCAATAAGCCTGTACTATTCTTCACCAGTAATTAACAACTGCCCCCATTCATTATCCCTAGGAATTCACCCTTATTTGTGTAACCTCACCTGCCCAGTTCTTATACACACAGTAGCCTGTCTTCTCGCAGTAAGAATATACATGTCCCACAGCAGAGTTGTCAAGGATGCCCATGATACTTGACAGCCCGTTTTTATGGATAAAACAAGCATGCTTTAAATCTACAAACAGCTTCCTAGGTATCTTCTCATCCACAAAGAACACTCTTCAGTATGTCAATAGAAAACTAATTATTTCAATAAAAATCCTCTAAGTCTGATACTGTTAATAAAACATTTTTAAAATAAAAAATAAGCATGCATTACACTGTTTCACAAGATATCTGAAAAATATAAAATGTTAATCCAAAAATTAAAAGCATAGCATTTAAATTAAGGTGGCTTACAAATTATCTGCTTAAATGAGCATTAAATCACATTAGCATTTTATAAGAAAATGTTTAGTTTTATATAATTTACATGGTACCCCAGGAATAAAGTACTAACAGAACATTTTACTAAGTAATTCAAATTTGGCTTACAAAACTTAAGTTATTAAAGGGAAAACTATTTTTTGATGACAAGGTAACAAAACTCATTTCTGTTTACCAATGTATTTGAAGTTTTAACTTTTATAAATGCCCTACTTACCATACTATGCTATAATAAAATTCTATCTCCAACATTATCAAGCTAGACATTTCTATGTGCATATAAAACACATGTAAGAGTGAGTCTTTTATAATTAATATCTATACTTTATTCTTCCTTTTATTAAACTATTGGGCCTCTTCTGCAAGTGTGGAGTCTGTGATGTTTTAGGAAATATGTTAACTTAATCTTTTAACACATGTTAAATAAGTAAGCAAATTATCTATTTGGGTTAATATCAGCCAGGGGTAACAGCACATGCCTTTATTCCCAGCATTTGAGAGG
The DNA here is from genome assembly GCF_011762505.2 of Arvicanthis niloticus. Lineage (NCBI taxonomy): Eukaryota > Metazoa > Chordata > Mammalia > Rodentia > Muridae > Arvicanthis > Arvicanthis niloticus. Next base: position 27,351,120 of record NC_047671.1, read on the forward strand.
CAAAGACAGGCAGATCTCTTCCTTCAAGGAGAACCTGCTCTACAAGGAGGTTTTCAGGTTAGCCAGGGCTACACAGTGAGACACCACTCCCCAACCAAAACAAAACCTGTTTCTGCTAGCTGTTATGAACTATACTTTCATTTGGTCTACTATAATACAAGACTAATGAGAGATACATTGTAAATCTAATATTAAACTCTCTAAGCAATCAAGTTATTATTTAGGAATATGGGAAGTATTTTATTTTAATACATACAGCTCCCACTGATCATTCCTCTCACTGTGAAAACCAGCATCAGTATAATAATAGTGAATGAGCACACAGTTCTGCACTTACACTGAAAACAGAACACTAACAAAGGATATTCAGCTTCATGGTATTGAAAACAAGTCTTGTTACTCCTTTCAGTTTTTCAGAGAAGGAAAGTGAGCTAATGTGGATGTGATGTCTGACAGCTGGTACTCAAGCAGATACTGTGTAAACAACCAAAGACTGATTCAAAAAACTCAGCACTTAAAAGTTATTTCCTCTACAAAAATGAGGAAACAGTATTAAAAATAAAAAGTATAACAAACAAAACCCAAGGCAAATACTACCTCCTCAAATGCCTGCTCTTTAATAAGAAACTACATAAGGTAGTACCAAATAAGGAAAGTCAGTATCCATTAAGCATAAGAATTGCACGTACAAAGACACGGGCAATCTTCACTAGTGGGACAAGTTACTCCATGAACTTAGAGCAATTATGTGCAACCTAACTAGCTTGTATAATATTAACAAAATATTAAAGCATTTAGATTATCAAGTTGTCATGCTACAAAATGAAAGCAAAACATACAGATGGGTGGATAAATAAAAATGAGGCTAGTAAGTTTTTACAAATTGTTTCCTCTAATAATGAATGCATTAAGTCATGTGCTCTTACCCTTAACCAAGATTAAGCCACAGCAGTAAGGTGTTTGGGGGCTATTTATTGAGAACCAGTCTTGGTATGCAACTAACTGCCTTATGCAACTAGTCTTAGCCTGGAACTTTAGGTGATTCTCCTCCTGCTGCTGGATTACAGGCATGCACCACCACAACTCAGTCCAATAGTGCTATTTCCTTTTTATATAAGGCTTATATGAAACCTTTCAGAGGCTAGCCCCTCAACAGTACTGAACACACCAAAAATCAAAAACTGGGGCAGTTCAGAAAAATCAATGAAAGGTTATTTGGATGATTAAACCAGTGTATAGCATTGCATTCTTTTTTGGTTATTTATGCCAATATATTTTTAGAGAAATATCAAACTAAAGACTTGTTTTGGTTCCAGAAGCACCAAAATTCACATCCCTAAAGTAAATGTTTCTTTTGTCTCTATAAAAACTCATATTGGAACTGGGGTGGTGGTGGTGGTGGTGGTGAACACCTTTAATCCCAGCACTAAGGCAGAGGCAGGCAGATCTGAGTTCTTCAGGCCAGCCTGGTCTACACATCAAAGCCCTATCTTGAAAATCAAAACAAATAATTCATTCTGGCATGGTGGCACAGGTAGGCAGATGGGATGGCTCTCAGTTTGAGGCCAGCCCACATACATATTAAGTTCTAGGCCAACTGGGCTACAGAGACATGGCCTCAAAACACAATAAATATCACATGGGGGGAAGGACTGCAACTTCTAGAGAAGTAAATAAAATGTAAAGTAATTCACTTACTGGGTTGTTTAGCCTGCCCAAATCTAAATCAGGTCATATATTCAGTTATTGTTACTAATGGTCATTGATCATTTAGTTTCTTTATTTCTTAAATTGTCACTATTGTATTACAAATACAGTGTCTTCTAGTCTAGAGTAGAGAATGCTTTTTAAGTAGCCATTTGGTAGAAGCTAAGAACTGACAGCCCGATTTCAGAATCACGTCTGAGAAATACTGGCTGTGAAACCTGACCTATACTTACCTGAGGCTCTTAGGGAAGGAGAGGAAAGTACAGTGGAGCGGTCACTACAGCACATTGAGACTCAGTTTGTATTTTAAGCTCTCCGACTCCAAACACATTTTTAAAGCTAGTCTACCTCAAGTGTATTTTTTAAGTAAAGGTTCCAACACTAAACTAACAGCATTTCCTCATATCAATGTTAGCAATCTAAAACAGAGACAATACCTATTTCATTCAGGCTTGATCTAAGCTTTAAAAAAGTTTTAAGCAAAAGCCACGAAAATATCTTAGTAATGTTATATGTTTGCCAAGTATGTCTGAATAATGCCAACGTAAGAGGTGCTTGAGCAAGATCTATATATTCCCCAGAATTAAATGAAAGTAATTAAAATAAAACAATAAGAAAGAAAAGCACATGAATTTGGGGTTGAGGTTGGAATAGGAGACAGTTTCAGACCTGGTTTAATCCTGAGAAAGATGGGTCCTGAGAAGGACTAACAGTCATGCTTCTTTTCCTCTTCCCCACTGGAGATTCTAAACACTGAACAGACAATAGAGGTGGCAGTGCATCAAACAGTATTGCGTACATTGCAACAATGGCCGGCGCAGACAGGCAACACCGAGGCATTAGAGAAAGAACAGGGTAGCCAAATGCCATCCTTCTTCCACCAAGCACTGTAGCTTCTCAGTTTTCCAAATAAAAATCACATGCTCAAGAACATTGAATTCTAGAATACTTATAGTTTTTAATGCCACTATGATTGTGTCACTGCCTGAAAACAGGGATATCAATGGTGACATTTGGCTCTTTAATTTTTAAATTAAAAAAAATGGGGAATTTGGATCTGCAATCTTTAAAACCACAATCTGCCCTTCCCCCAAAAAAGAATGTATGGGGGGAAAATCTTCAGTAAGGAAGAGGTAGAAGGCATTTAGTCACCTTAAAATTTATTTTTAAAACCATGCAGGGCCGATTTCTGGAAAAGATGAGCAAGTTCACTAAGATTGGAGTGGCTGCTCCAACATCAAATTCAGAACAATTTCCAAGTAAGAAATTTAACTTCAAAAACTAAACTCGGAAGCTGCCCCCACCCCATCAAGCCTGATCCCTGATCTACTGGTACAAGCTGACTGAAGGAGCCAGTCTTACACAACGGGCACTTTCCAACTACAGTAGTACAGAAAACACCAAAAAACCCCTAATTACAGAAACAAGACACTGAAGTGTCCAAGAGGAACATTTATATTTGAATCTTAAAGGAAGCACTTCACTTATGTTCTATGGTCTCTCTCAAAACTGCTGCAGGTAAGCAGTGCCACAAGTCATATTTTACCATCTGTACTGAAGACAGATTCTAAAAATGGACCATAGACTTCCCAAGACATCTATGTGGTTAACAGACTATTCCTAAGAAGGGGGAAAGAGTGTGAGGCATTGCTATCTAGGCCATTGTTTAAAGGCAAAACCCATGTGCTTACTGCTCTGCCACTATGCAGAACAGGGATCACGTGGGCATGATGGGTGTCTAAGGATAAGAAAACACAGAAGGAGAGGGCTGGGAAATGGCCAAAAGAAGAGTCAAACTACCAAAACTGCAGGAGAAAAAAATTAAGATCGATATTTTTTTCCAACCAACTACCAGGTTTTACAGTAGTAACTAAGAACCTGGATACTTCAAAGAGAGAAGGTTCATTTCTTTATATGCAATTTAGGGATGCAAGATAAATTATGAGGCTGAAAAGCCCTTAAATATATGAAGTTCCGTGAAAAATCTAATTACCTAAAACTTGGTCAGAGCAACATTAATATCTGTAACATTAACGAGTAACAGCAGTTGTAATCATGGCTCCAAGTTGGCATTCATACAGGCAAACAAAGGTAAACATTTACGGCTGGGCCTAAAACACCACGCTCCCCACCTGTTTAACAAATGGGAAGTTTCCTTCCAAAAAACAAGCAAAAAAAGCCCCCCTCCCCCAAGTTTGTCCTGAAGTTGAGAATTTCTGAGATCATCAGATCGGAACATGCTTCGTGCATTGCCAATGCTGCCTGTCTGCCCGAGCTCAACATTGAATGAATACAGAAAGCAATTCACTCAATAAAACTAAGCATTGCAGACAAATTTTTCAATATAATTAGTTTCTAACTGCAATCATGCGTCATAACCTAATCACCCCACACGTGGAACGATCATCAGGAACCCCACAAGTACTCATTTTGCTACACAAATGTTCAATTCACTAGTCAGTATTTTCCTGTAACAGCATGGAGGAGGGGTGGAGAACTCACCCAACCTGAAACCCAAGTAATAAAATGTAAGCTACTTTTGAAGCAGGCCTAAGAGTTATTCCTTTAAATACACCAATCCAAGGACTGAAGAACTCAGTGTCAACCACCCATCATGTCAGATGGATTGGTGGTTGCCACGCTGGCACAACCGCATTATTACAAAGCTACACTTTAGAGTCTAAAGTTAAGAATCGGACTCCTTTCATTCAGGAACGATTATATGTAAGTGTTTTCACTATTTAAGTGAATGAAAACTAGATACAATTGTCTAAGTTAAATAAAGTTAATTAATTAAAGCTCATTAAAAAGCCCTTGGAATTTTATTATTTTCACATAAATAAACTAGCCTTGGTTGGATAAATTGTAAAGAATATATTTCAAGTTACTAAGTTAATAGAGTTAACTGATTATCCTTCTAGCACAATCTCTTAAGCAAATTACAGAATATGGCTTTTTAAAAATTTAAGTTTATCAAAGCAATTCATATCAATATTTTACTCTTTGTTCTTTCATGCAAAGAGCATTTAACTAACCTTATTACAGTGACGCCCAATACCCATTAGGAAGTTATCTGGTTTAATGTCTCTGTGTATAAAATTCTTTGTATGCACATATTCAATTCTACTGATCATCTGAAAAAGAAAAAGGGTAAAACAGGTGATAAGAGCAAGCAGCAGAGTTTCTTAAGCACTCCAGTGGGTCAGATCACCTAAGAGTCTATAATGACTGCACAAGAACAGCAAGTTAAACAAAAACAGCCCCTCATTGATTTCAAGCTTGCTGGCTATTCAGGCCTAAACTAGTAATGGCTTTTGGCCTGTTTTGAGTAGAAATGATTAAATCCATGGGCTGCTGCATGTGGTGGCACTCACTTTTCATCCCAGCACTCAGAAGGCAAAGGCAGGTAGGTGCATCTCTATGGGCTCTACATACCAAGAAAGAACAACTGTCAAATACTCCACTGCAAGAAAGCCTTTGCCACAACCCTCAGCCATTCTTTTTCTCCATTACTACTACTGTTAACTCTTCTACCACTTAACTTTGACTCACTTGTTTTTGTACCTTTCTCTTCTTGACTCTAGGCTCCTAGAAAGGACTGTTTTTTTTTTTCTTCCCTACTTTAGTTTCCACAGTGGTAAACCTAGGGAGTTTGAAGCTAACCGGGCTCCATCGAAGCAGACTTAGGGATTTCTAAATGCCCTGGATTTGTTTCAGTGCTATCAGTACTTTCAGACTTTTTGACCTTAAGCATCAACTTGTCTAGAATCATTGTTAGTTATTTGGATGCCTTATTAATTTTAAAAAGAGAAAGAGAAACTTCTTTGCTATTCTTTGATCACCATAAACAGGATCTTGTATAAAGTTCAGGCTAGATTGGTAAGTCCTCTTCAGCCTCCTGAATACTGGAATTTTAAAGAGTCTGTGCCACCACACACACAAAACTAAACAAAACAAAATCCCAAAACAACACAGTTCTATGAAATATTGATATTTAATAAACAACCTTTCTCAGTTTTTGTTTGTTTGTTTTGTCAAAAGTTCACATACCTGGTCAGCTAACATAAGTACAGTCTTCATAGTGAACCTTCTTGAACAGAAATTGAAGAGGTCTTCAAGGCTGGGTCCCAGAAGATCCATGACTAGCACATTATAGTCTTTTTCTTGCCCATACCACCTAACAAAACAAGAAGAGAGTCAATACAAAACATTATCACTTAACATCCTAAAATTTAAATTGTTTTAAGGTAAAGGCTTTTCTCAGGCATGGTAGCTCACACCTCTAATACCCAAGCACTTGAGAGACTAAGGAGAATTGATGAGTTTTAAGCCATCCTCAGCTAAGAATCTCAAAGACAGATTTATATTGTTTATTCCTCTAGTCACAAAACTGGATAATTAACTATACTACTACACAAAAAATAAAGAGTAATGGACCTTTCCCTCCTGCATGGCCACCTAATAACAGCTGTCGCCAGCACAACTCAATTTTGTAGACTTCTGCATCATTCTCCCAACCTTGAACAAACTCTTTGTAATTAAGAAACGACACCCTCAGCCGTCCTACAACACTATAGAAAGGCTTATTATTCACTCATGACCCCCTTCACACCAAACTGCACCTACTTATTTGTCTTTCTTTGCAAAGAAATCATTTTGTTTAGTTTAGTATTACAAAAGTATTGGCACACATGATTAGGTTTATCTGTTTGAGAAGAACTGTTTAACTATCCTGTGTTATACTGCACATTAAAACTAAAGTGGGATTACTCTTATGTCTGCAAACACAAATTCTTCTCCAAAATAATATGGAACCAACCTGGCTATATACAGCAAGCCTTTGTCTCCAGAAAAAAAAGCTAAAATTGCTGTAAATGACATAAAAGCCTAACCTTGCTTAGTTTCTTTGCTGATACCAATAGGAACTAAAGCCAAGATTAAAAAAAAAAAAAAAAAAAATCTGTGAATGTTGGCTGTAACACCAGCCTTCAGGAACCTGAGATAGAGCTCGAGTCCAGCCTAAGCTCCAGGGTAAGATGAGATCCTATCGCAAAAGACCAAGAAAGCATTACTTACAGGTATCTAGGAAACTCCTTAGGTATTTCAATGCTTTTTTTTTAAAACAGTTTTGTTCTAATATGTTGCACTGTTAATAAATAGCACTGATTTTAAAACATCAATATTAACACAAGAATATAAAGATTTTACTATATAATATTCCCAGGAAGAAATTCACATTTGGTACTATAAACTTGGTCAAATGCCTGTGGTTTAGGAACTCAAAGGCCCTGCTAGGGAAGCTTCCACTGTTACATGGCTGATTGGAGACTATGCAGATCAGAATGCTGGTATCTGTTTTTGAAATTGTTTATTATCATCCATCAGAACATAACTGTAGTGGATTTCAAAAGTGATATTCAAGAGATTCAGGAGATACAAATAAAGCTCAAATCAATTGGCTCCAATTTCAGATCACTGTTGTATTGCTGACTAGAGACAGCATGCAGATCAGAATGCCTTCTAAATATTCTTGTTTATGTCCACGCACCAGTGCTGCTGTCAGCTGCAGTCAGGCGTCTTTTGGCAGCAGGTCATGTGCTAACTGTAGAGACTCCTAACTGGTCAAAGTGCTGACATTAACTGTGGAAAATGGGCCTTAAATGGGCCTTCTATACCTTGTTCTCCAAGGCCCAGGGAACACCCCTAAATAATTTAAGGGCTGGACAAAGAGATAGAAAGGCATTGTTGTGGAACATTTTCTTCTGGCTATGTACTTCTTGATGTCTCTCATTAGCATAAAGCCTGAAACACCACTCAAACTACTGCACACTTATGAATCTGATGTTTATAGTAGCTAACAAGACAAAACCGAATAATATCTTTCACAATTATTTTTGTTCACTATGCAATACGTAATGGTCAAATAAAGATGTGTCAGAGAAAAAAATAAATAAATACAGGATCCAAACTTTTAGACGATGACTTAAAACAGCCTGGTCTACAGAGTGAGTTCCAGGACAGCCAGGACTACACAGAGAAGCCCTGTCTCGAAAAACAAAAACAAAAACCAAACAAACAAACAACAAAAAAACCAAAACAAAAACCAAAAACAAAAAACTTGGGAGGCAGAGGCAGGCGGATTTCTGAGTTACAGGACAGCCTGGTCTACACAGAGAAACCCTGTCTTGGAAACAAAAACAAAAACAAAAAACAAAACAAAACAAAACAAAAACATTAACTTCCTAAAAATAATAAGACTGATCCTTAATTGGACTATAAAGAGAGTTGTTACAGGATATTTGATCACACTGTGAACACCAAGACTGTGTTATTTACTGAAAAGCCAGTCTCTAGTTGTTCTGTGGCCTTAGCACACACCTTTAACCCCTCTGGCTGGGATACAGTTACATCCTTAGTACACACCTTTAATCCCAAACAATGAAGGGAAAGTTAATTTGTAGAAGTAAGCACCCATGTTTGAAAATGATGTCTGAGTGTCAGGCAAAGTGATTTTACAGAATAGGATATGCCCAACTCTCATAAGAAGAGAGGAAAGGGAAGCTACTTGAGGGGCAATGCAGAGAGGGGGTGGAAACCAAGCACTTCTACTAGGAGGGCTTTACAGATAGTTCAAAAAGAACAAAATGAGAACTAGACACAGATGAAGAGAGAATAAGCCAGAAAATGAGAAGGAACCAGAAGATCAGAACAGATTGCTAGAAGTTAGAGGCCAAGCAGAGTAATTTAGGAGAGGACAAGAAAGAAGCCAGACTGATTCAGTCAGGTTGAAGAGTTTTAAGCCAGAATAGCAGAGTTGAATCTGCCAGCCAGAGACCAGAAAGAACTAAGAATGGGCAAGCTTATTCAGCAGTAACTCTCAGAGACTGAAAACATTCTAGGCCTAGATTAGATTGTTGGAGGCTAGAAGCTTCCAGGACTAGGCCTAGGTAGCAGACAGAGGTAGTAAGCCTTCAGACAAAAATTTCTACTTGAGAATAAGTTACTTTTACTGAGTCAAATGAAAGCATGAATGGTCAAAATAAACTGCAGGAAACCAGTATGGTTTGTATTACAAAGAAGAATCAGTTACCTTGTCTTCTTCACTAGTTAATTCACTAAAAAACCATTTTATATCTGTTATTTTACTTACATTTCTCTTGGTTAAAGCTATGTATTCTTATACTACTTAAAGTTTGACAAAAATCACAATGAATGAATTTTTTGGCAGTTCAGGCTCTCACTACTTTAAATACTGATAACAGTATTAGCATTACGGGGCAAAGTGTAGACAAGTGAAGGTCAAGAGATTCAAGTATTAAAATGCCTTTATTCATTGGAAGTGAAAAATATAGCCATCATCTGTACATCAATCACAAATGATTCAATATTCTTGCTCTTTTGGTTGGGTGTTGTAGACCAAACCCAGAGGCTCCTAGATGCCAAGCAAGCACGTTCCCACTGTTAAATGTCCAAGGCCCTGATCAGTATTTTCCTAATAGGCAACTAACCATACACATACAGAAAAGAAAACTGCTGCTTTCCTGTGGCCAGCAAGGAAATAGCGAATAACTGCTAATGGATTCAAGGTATCTTTGAGGAATATGATGAAAATACCCTAAACTGGATTATGGTAATGACTATATAACTCTGTACATGACAAAAATAAAATATTCATATTAAACAGGCCAAGCTTTTCAATAGCAAACTGTCATTTAAAGTTATTTCTAATATTTCTTCTATTCTCTAATTAGAAGTTATAGAAATCTTAAGGACAGTTGGAGTATTTATGGAGGCTCGTGACCATAAGTTTAATACTTGAGAATATATGTGTGTGTACACACACACATACATATATGTAGAGAGAGAGAGAGAGAGAGAGAGAGAGAGAGAGAGAGAGAGAGAGAGTGAGAAAGGGATTGTATGTTTTGAATGACTGTGAGCCACCATCTTGGTGCTTAGAATAGAGCTCCAATCTTCAAGGAGGAACAAATGCTCTTACCCAAGAATAGATGGTGAGCCATCTCTCTAACCATGTCATGTAGCTATAGGTCTGAGAAAGGCTCACTTCACTGGATTCAAACAGACATCCTTAAAGGTATCTGTCCCTTGATTCTGACTGTGCTGCAGAGTTTTGTCAGCATTACACAAGAGGGAACCTTAATCTGAAAAAATACTTCCACTAGATTGCCTGTAGGTGAGCCTACAAGGATGTAGGTGACCCATCTGGTGGTCCTAAATGCTGCTGTAAAGCAGTCTGAGCTAGCAAGCAAGCAAGCAAGCAAGCAGGCATCATCCTCCATGGCCTGACTCAGCTTTTCCTCCAAGTTCCTACCCGGACTTCCCTCAGTTGTGCTACCGAACTCTAAGCTAAAATAAACTCCTCCCAAAGTTGCTTTTGGTTATGGTGCTTTGTGATAGAAACAGACACCTCTAATTAGGACAATGACCAATGAAAGCAACTGAATACTCACTTCTAGGTCCAGTTTGAAGCTTATTCTTTTTTACATACTATCCTCTTGAAATTAAGAAAACTCTCATGCCCTTACACATACAATCTCATTTTGAGAATTGTTTTTCAATCCATTTTGAGAACGGTTGCTTTAATTTTCAGAGGAAGTCAAAGTTATTGGTGCCACATGCTTGACTCATAACACATGCTCCAAACACAAAATTTTTAACTCTTCATCGAAGTGTGCCTATTTTATTTTAAACTTGCTGTTACACAGTGGGCACTCATAGGAAAAAAGTTTTTATATATAACTTACTTAGACATGCTATATATAAGCATGCTTATATGTTTAAGTATATTAACTTAACCAAGACAGTTTCAACTATTATAGATTTATTTGAAGCTAACATTCAATTCTGAATTAAAATTGCACAAATTCAAAACTTGAACACTGATTTCACCAAAAACAATTTGGTATTAGGAACAGCCCCCACACAAAACCAATTCCAAATAATAATAATATATTAATAATAATGCATAATGAAGATCAGAAACAGGAAGCCAGGCGTGGTGGAATTGCACACACCTTTAATCTGAGCACTAGGGATGATAAGGTTGGTGGATCTTGAGTTTGAGGCCAGCCTTATCTATGTAGTAGTAAAAGCCCCATCTCAAACAAAACAAAACAAAAATAAATAATAAATGTGAAGAAAAAGTAGAGAATGTTACTAATAAAAGCATGAACTCTAGTCAAGAAGGTTCTCCCTACACTTTTACAAAGTACCACATATGAGACACTTCTAATGAAACTATTTCCAAGCTTTTCAATTTCAGATAAGGGCAGGACAACAATGTCTTAAAGTTCACTTGTAAATTTCTCCACTGTACATTTAAAGGCAATACAAATTAAACACAGGGCAATTTATACTACCTATACTTCAGCCACTGTAGTCGTTTTCTTAAAAAAACAAACAAACAAGCAAGCAAAAACAGCACACACCACACAATACTCAATGCAGCAACCCCCTTCTTGATATTGAACTAGACATTTTAAATGGCAAAGATAGTAATTAAACTTATAAACTAAACCCCCCCCCCTTTTTTTTAAAGACAAGGTCTCACTTGTGGCCCAGGTTGGCCTATAATTCTGAATTCTGAGATTACATGTGTGTTCTATCACAAATGGTTCTGGGACATTAAATTTCAAGGATACAGTGGTTTCTTTAGAACAGTATTCAAGGCAAAAGAAAGAGCATTAGCCCAGTCTTAGTCTAATACAAGTATTAGAACTGGAGAACATTTCAATTAGAAACTAAAGAACTTAACCATACACGTATCAATTACTTCTAAAATTCAATATGTACAGTATTTATTCCTTCAGCTGGATTAAAAAAGCAAACATAAAATCAAGTCACAGTAAAGACACATAAAATCAAGTCACAGTAAAAGCTTCTTTATACCCAAAGGCTATGCAGAGCCTATCAGTAAGTAAGACCTGTTCTTCCTTCAAAGCATTGTAAGAGTGCACACAAAACACAATGTTTTCAATTCAGTTTTACTTTACCCCCCCCCCAACAACAAAAATCACCAAACCATCTGGTTGTATGAGGTTAACAGCATAGCACATAAAGAGTTCATTGTTGTTTTACTGAAACAGGGTTTCTCTGGGCAGCTGTGGCTGGCCTGGAACTGGCTCTGTAGACCAGGCTAACCTCAAACTCGAGACCCACCTAAGACAACCTCCCAAGTGCTGGAATTAATTCGAAGGTCAAGGTCTTACTGATATATACTTCAGGAACAATAGGGATAAATTAGCTGAGCAGATAGGCAAAAGTTATCCTACATAGTGTAGTATGGTTGTTCCAGTGTCTTTCTACATCAGAATCACCCTAAAAGGCCTTAAATATCTATATCATATACTATGTTATTTTTATATGAAACTCCCAACTTATAGGACTCTTGTAGTGATTAAAAGAGATAATTAATATATAACATGACTCTTGTTCTTCATTTTATTTATTTTTTCAAAACCTTTATATGTATCATGAGTGGAGTGATCACAGAGGAGGGGTTGGGATTCCCTGGAGCTGGAGTTAGTCATTAGCCACCTAAAATAGGTGCTGGGAATATAATTCAGATCTCCTGTAAGAGGAGTACACATTAACTACCGAGCTCTTTCCTGTTTGTTTGGTTAGATTATTATTGTACCACCACCACCATCATCATCGTCATCATTGAGAGCAATGCAGCTCAGGCTATTCTTGGACCTCCTGCCTCAAAAATTATGGAATTCTAGGTTCAAATAGAGTTTGGCTTTTGCCTTTTCCATTTTAATATCTAACACTTTTCAACTAATTCTTTCTGTATGGCACTTTCAAAGTCCTTGTTAAAAAGCAGCCACAATACAGTCTTACTCACTGGTCACCAAGACTAGGGAATGGCAATATTCTAGGTCTTTAGAGGGAGAGAATCAAGTTAAAGTTATTAACTATCACTGAGAATTCAACCAGGAGCATCACAACCACATAATTATTTTGTCAGGTAACTTCTACAGAGAAGTGAAGGTAAGAAGCAGACTAGTAACCTGAAGGCTTTGGTGTTGTTAGTACTTTGTTTTGGTCAGTTATCAAATTTAGAAAATTTAGAAAAAAAAAAAAAAAAAAGGCACACAATTATGATATAAAAAAAGTACCCTAAAAGGCAGAGGCAGGCGGATTTCTGAGTTCGAGGCCAGCCTGGTCTACAGAGTGAGTTCCAGGACAGCCAGGGCTACACAGAGAAACCCTGTCTCGAAAAACAAAACAAAACAAAACAAAACAAACCTAAAAATTCAGATTGTAGTTTATAAAAGATAGGCAATGTGTATACATAATTCTTTTATCTCAGTAAGGGCATGCATTCATCAAAACTACTTCATCTGCATATTAGCATCTTTGCATTTTATTATACGTAAAATATCTAAGCCTTAACCAAAGAGCATTATTTTAAGTAGACATTTATTCACCAGTAGCTACAAAAGATATTCAAATAACTTACTTAGTAATAACCCAAGGCTGAATTAGTGAAAAGTAGTGGGGAACACCTTTAATCCCAACTCTCTGGAGGAAGGATATCAGAGTTCAAGGTGAGCCTGGTCTACAAGGTTGAGTTCCTGGTCAGACAAGTTACATGTTGAAACCCTGACTTAAAAAGATGCAACAAATTCTAGAACCCAGCCTATACATTTTTTTCTTTGCAGGTCCTTTGCAGGCTGGCCTCACAATACTCTCAATGCTGGGATTACTGGTATGAGCCATCAATCAAGCCTAGCTATATTGTTCCTTGGGAAAATGGTACTTGAGAGAGTATGCTTCTCTCGGTATCAAATAAAGGTGTGGAGTATAGAGCAGGCAAGATGTGACCTTGACAATTGAGGTGATAATGGCTCTCTGGAGAACACGGAGCAAGGAACTCAAAGTTTAATTTATCAGATGTTCTTTTTAAAATTTGTGTCAGTAGATGTTCTCTTAGGTTGTCAGCTCAAAACCACCATCCCACAAATTAACAATACAAAGCATTTCTAGTACACCTGAATTTAGGTACACTTTGAAAGAAGTCACTTTTCATAACACCTTCAACAGCTGTTTTCCTCTAAACACTACAACCTACAACCTTATTCACAACATACATACTTAATGCAGAAGTTTAAGACTGCAATTGTTTAAACTCCTTTTAGCAGCGACTGTACTAATGCTTCGTAAGTGCAAATGCAGGAAGATAACATAAGCAAAAACTATTTTCCCATATCTAAACCACCTTCTTATACACACTTTTCCTATAAAAGTATATTTTACCATTATGTCTTTCTAAATAGTTAATCTAAAAGTTGACAGAAGCAGATGCAGCATTTATTAGTCTTGGAGGTAGTTTCATAAAAACATTTAATGGTAAGACTTTGACATAGTACCAAACTCTGAAAAACAAAACGCTTGTTGTAACTATCACCTGGAAGCAGGCCTTAGAAACTCATGAACTGAAAGGTCTTCAATTAAGCAATCAAAAACACTTTTAATAGGAAATCTCTATTCACACCCAAACTTCTGAACATAAAAAGCTGGGAATGAGTTCTTTTTCCCAGAAGAATACATTTCCTATTTTTTCCTTGGTAGTAAAAGTGTGTAAGTATGTATGTGAATGTCATGTGAGTCCAAGTGCCTGGATGACAAGAGGACATCACACTCCCCTGCAGCTGGAGCTGGAGCCAGCTGTGAACAACCAGCAGGTGCTGAGACCTCAACTCAGAACCTTAAATACTCTTAACTGCAGAGCCTCCTCAACATTTCTTTATATTCAGCACTCTCCCACCCTCAACAAACCTAAAAACATTAATAAATTAGTCATCTTTAATTGTATAGATGAGGAAGCTGATGTACCTTAAAAGAAGTGAAGAGGCTGACTCTAGATCACCTCAGCTTCAAGAGCCTTCAGCAGCTCTAGAGCACAAATACCCAAACTTCTATCCATTTCCACTTAGGTAACAACTCTTCCTGTTTATGAAAACTGTTTTTCCTTTAGAGAAAGTGAACTGACTTGAGAACAGCACACAGAAAGGGAATACAAAAGACAGTGCTTCTAGATGAGCTTCCAGTTATCCCACAAGCCAACGGAATCAGCTTCTTGTATCATACAACTGAATGTCATACTCTTGAGGCTAGACTTCTAAGTGGCTGTAAGTCCCTCAAAGTACAGAGGAAGAGGGAGGCCACCACCTTCATAGGCAACTGAGTCTCTTTTAGGATATACCAGATTATCCTAATGTCAATCTTATGAAAAGATTATACATACGTACATAAACCAAAGTACGAAAGGGGGGCGGGTACAATGAGGTAAAAATTTAAATTAATATCAATTAATGAGTAAAACAGATGGCACTATTTAGCAGCCATCTTAGTATTTACCAATATTATATATGTGTGTGGGTCTATCTCTCTACCTATTATGCATAAGTGACATAGAAATACCAAGGAATAGACAAAAATGCTATTTCCCTTTAAAACCAATGAGAGGGAAGGACAAAACAATCTGAGCTTGAGGCCAGCCAGAACTGTACAATGTGAACTTTGTCTCAAAAATAATTAAAAACAAACAAAACCAAAACCCAACACACTTATTTGTTGTTTCTATGTACCCATTCCTACACTGTGCTATCCCAGTACACTCTCCCCACCCCCCCATAATTACCATTCTGCCCTAGGAACCACTCCCAGAAGCCATCTATTCTTGGATGCCCTCCCCAACCAGTCTACCAAGCTTTCTTCCTGAAATCTCATCTCCTTTCCCAGGAAGCCTTAATTTAAAAGTCAGGTTAATCCTATTTAGCCACACCCACGGAAAGTTTACTTACAAAGGCCTTAACTCTCTGCACTCAACAGTTTATAGTAGGCACCTACTAGTCTTCTCCCAAGTTAATTTATTTATCTGTTTATTTAGTATACTACCCACTGCCCTTAAGGATCTGCATCAGCATGGTCCTTAAATAAGATACTAGACAACACATTAGCATTTGTTTACCATTGAAAAGGCAAGGACTGGTTTTTGAAATGTAGAACTCTCCCAACAGAGGGCAATATATGAAAAGAATCAAATACAAATGATCTGATACAGTGATTGTACTTCTAAGAAATCCCAGGAAAAACAATGGCAATGAAACCAAATCAGTGGAGACAGAGGGCCTTATTTCCTCCCATGACTGTGTATATTAGGGACAAAAAAATGTTCAAAACTCAAATTTAGATCTTCTCCAATTTCACTTTAGCATTTGCCACATAAATCTGGATTTTCAAAGAGCTCATTTACAAATAATCAGTGGTGTATTTATCTCCCAACATCTTTATTAAAATTTAAAAAACTGTGTTTTTAAAAGTAGTGTTATTTAGGTTGAAGACAATTCTTTGAGGATTCAAAGGGAGAAAAAAAGCCCAGGTACGGATCGATCTTTTATTCCCAGCACTAAGAACGCAGAGGCAGGCTGATCTCTCTGAGTTCCAGGCCCAGGGTGGTTGTTGGTCTACATAGCTCATGGCAGAGGGGAGGGAGGGATAGGAGAGACTACATATGTAGCAGCCCATTTAACTTTCAGTTATGATCCGTCTGCAAGTGTAGCCTTGAGTACTGCTAGCAGACAGCTGGGATTTAGAACCATGGTTTTAAAGAGGCTAATTTCAAAAACAAAATTTAAAATTCTAAAACATTAAAATACTTGAAAGAGCAGTTTCTATCCTGATTATTTCTATTTAATATTCATCCCCTTCTAACTCCCTTTAAATGTTACCAACAAAATAATTCAACAGGTTGAACTATTTATCAAACTGTTGTCAAGCGAAGCTTTCTTTTATATAGCTGACCAGCAGATTAACAGTTGGTGCTGCTCAAAACTGCCTTTGCCATCGCACATAAAGTTTGTAGGAACTGAAACATATCAAACATTACCATTCACAAAAGCAAAAAAAGCAATGAACGCATTGGACAGGGCAAAAATTTTACATGAGTACAATTTCACAAGTTTATGTCGCATCTGCTGCAGAGATCACATAGCCTTGTCATCTCCTTCCCAGAATCTCATGGCCTTATGAAACTCAATTATTGGCTTTAATCCCTTTAAGGCTGACAAAGAATGCTTATTTTGTGATTCCAAGCTGAGAAAAAGGCAGGAATATGGGGGTTGAGTCACGTCGCTCCGCCATTTTCTAAGCGGAGGAGGAAGACATGTTGGAACAAAAACACAACAAAAGAGCAGCCATTTCCCAAACCAGCTCCGACAGCAACCCCAATAGACTAAACTCAGTTACATCCACACCTTCAAAACCACTTCAGGGGACAAACGTATGAACACCAAAGGTCTCCTTAAAAATAGCGAGAAGCCAACCCTTCCGCGTAGGGGCCAAAGACGGCCCGCATAGTTAACTGCAAATGAAAGCCTCGGGAAGCGGAAAAATGACAGAAGCTAAATGCAGCAGTGCAACCAACAAAATTTCAACTAAGTTGGAGAACTAAAAATTACTCAACGATTACGGTTAACTGTGGAATCTGGAGGACTCAGTACCAAGACCGATTCATCGGGTCCAATTACCAGCCTCAACCCCTTTCAACATTTCGCAATCCCCTCTGTGATCGACTACGTGCTCAAAGGTTCTTACCGTATGTGAGGGATGCCAACCCCGCCTTGAAGAATCTTATACAGTTTGCTTTCGTACAGCAACTGGGGATGCCTGGCCTTCTGGGATTCTAGTTTCACTGCCACTTCCTGCAGAGGAAAGGGGACGATGGTATCAAAATCCCTACAGATTCAAACTCACTTGGGAAAGGAGAAGAAATGTTAGCAGTGCTTGCTTCTACAAGGACGTTTTGAAGAGATGGGGAAAGCTACCTCAGTAATTACAAAGCACAAGCAGCCTCAAAGGCCTTTTCAGGGGGGCAAAGGAGAACCCTTTCCATGTCCTCTAAATCTAAAGTGAATGAAGGGAGTCATCCAGAAGACAGGCAACCATGGAACGTAAGGCGAGACTCTTTAAAGGAAACTGTTCTAACTCGAACAAGAACCCCAGATTAAATTTAAGAAATACAAAGAAAACCTTGGCGATCATACGACTTCGCCCTTCTCGTCTCAAATAACGGTTAAAATGAGATACCTTGAACAAAGTGGGAAACCTCTGAGCTTACCCTGCCTTTTCTACCGGGTTTTTCCTTTTTAGGGAAATAGTGGGGGAGGCTGCTAAGCCAGGAAAACTGGCTCGCTCTGGACTCCCCAGTGCGTGCGTGCGTGCGTGCAGTGGGAAGAGGTTTGGAGTACTTAGGGGGGTTGGGGTGAAAAAAAAAAAAACAGCGTTAACGTTCCCCCCGAAGCGGGTGATTACCTCGCCATTGGTGATGTTGATCGCTAGATAAATGTCCCCGAAGGAGCCAGATCCGATCTTCCGCACCAACTTGTATTTCCCACCGACGATAAATTCGGCCTTGGAGCCGCTGCTGCTCGCCATCCTGAGACGCGAAGATGGAGGCGGGGGCCAAGCCCCGGCACCTCTAGAGGAGGATGGAAGCCTCCGGGGCTGTTCCACCCGGCAGAACTGAAGAGCGCGGCAGGCAACCTAAAACCAAGGCTTTGTTGGCGTTACAGGGCGCAAAGGCGGCTGAGAGAAGCCGGATCGCGGCCGCTTGCTGAGGGCCAGGCCGCAGTTAGTGAAGGGTGGTCGCGGCTGCTGAAGCTCGGCCACTTGATATTTGGGCGGCCGCCGCTGTTTCGCGTTCGCGGCGACGTTGCGGGCTTGGGAAGGGGCGCGGTGAATTAGGGCGGCGGTACCGCTGCCACCACTGCCGCCGGCTCCGGCCCGGAGGGAACCCGTCACTCCGCTGATGCCGCCATCTTGTTACTTCAGCTCCAGCCAACACAAAATGCCCCCAGTCCCCGGGAGCCGCTTCTTCACGGCGCGGAGCACTCTGGGAAAGGGATCTCGGGCGCTCTTTCGGTAGGGTGGGTTGAGAAAGGGAGGGCGGAACCGGATTCGCGAGAGTCGCAGCCCACGCTCCTAGCGTCACCCAGTCACGCCCAGCTGCGCCTGCGCACTGAGGTGCTTGCGGAGTGCGCAGGCCTGGTGCGGCCTGTTCTCTTCCCCGCCCGAGCTAACTTCTACTTCCGGTCGGTCGCGGCTCTCCTCTTGCTACCTGTTAGTCACTTCGGACCCCGAGGGCAGTATCTTGCTGTGCGTCAGGAGAGCGCGTTAGGAGTCACCTTCTTTTCAAATGTGGCCAATGAAAGCTTCTGGTCTCCTTGGGAGTTGAGTGATTTTTTTTTTTTTTTTTTTCTTCCGCGTTTGAAGCGGTTTATAGCCTTTGATCCTTTTTCAGGTCACTCTGGGGCCGTCCTTTTCCATCACAGTGGGTCGAAATAGATTGTGGTCTCTGATGAAAAGAGAAAAGCTGCTCTGGGCGAGCTGGGTTTAGGAAGTGGCAGTAATTAGAGTCCAACGCTCCGTGAAATGTTGCTAGCTCCCCTTCCCTTTTTTTTAAAGGGAGCATAAAGAACCTGGAATTAGTCTCGCTCTGTGTCTGTTCGTATCCTTTGAATACACTTATTATCTGAAAGAAACAATTCTAAAGAAGCTTCATAATATTACGTAATGAACAGAAAAACTTAACAACAATAAGGAAATTGCACCTAGTAAAATTTGTTATACCCATCCCCAAAGAAAACAGTTTCGTCTTGGGTCATATTGAGAAGTAACACTATTAACGCAAACGGTATAAATAAATATTACAAAATAAAACCGACGTTGTTTAAAACCTGAGGTAATTTTTTATTTAAAACTGATAAAATAGGGCTTGACCTTATTTTTCAGGTACAAAATTTTACTACAAATTGAGTGTGAAAGTTAAGGTTTACAAAAGCTCCCACGGGTGCTATGAAATACGAATACAGCCTGAGTTGTAAAACTTTTAAGTCAATACTAAAATAAACATTAAAATAAAAAAAAAAAACGATGTTTTTAAATTTTGTATGTTGTGTGCGTGCATGAGTTTTTGTGCACCACATACGTGGGTGCAAGAGGAAACTGGAGCGGGTGAACTGGAGTCACAGATGCTTGAGAGCCATCTGAGGTAGGTGATAAGCGTTCCACAAAATTAGAGAACTGTGTGTTTTTTCATCTACTAATCTAATTTCATGTGTTTTATTGAGATCCTTATCTTCCCACATTTGTGTCATTAAAATGCATTTTGGGGGGTGGGGGGTTGGAAAGATGGCTGGAGTTCTTGAAGCTCCTTTAGCAGATCTGGGGTCGGTTTCCAGCATCCATATGATGTCTTACCACTGTCTGTAATGCCAGTTCCAGAGGATCAGATGGCCTTTGGCCTCTGGAGCACTTCACCCACGTGGTGCACAGATATACATGCAGTCAAAACATCTATCCACATTAAGTAAAAATAACCCTAAAAACCTGTGCTGAAGGTCAATGATTTTAGATTTTTATTTGGAAACATTTTTTCCCCACGTGGCAAAGATTTACTGTGGGGGAAAAGGGCAAAGGTGGTGGTGAAGAGGAGGGAGGGAAAGGAGCTGGAAACATTTTTTTTAAGTCAACTTATATATCTAACTTTGTTTGTTTGTTTGTTTTTCGAGACAGGGTTTCTGTGTAGCCCTGGCTGTCCTGGAACTCACTCTGTAGACCAGGCTGGCCTCGAACTCAGAAGTCCGCCTGCCTCTGCCTCCCAAGTGCTGGAATTAAAGGTGTGCACCACCACTGCCCCACTTAATTACTACATTTCAAATACAATTTGCAGAGGGTTTTCATACACACCGCTTGTCCTCTCCTATGATAAACTGGCAAGCCCAAGATCACACACACCTTAATGGCAAAGGCGGGACTAGAACCCCAACTTAACCAAGAGAAAACTTTTGAAAAGTAGGACACAAATTTAAACAATCATATCCCGGTAATTACAGCTGTATTTATTGACAAATCTAGACTTTTTTAAGTGGCTACAATTGTTTTGTAAAGCCAGTGTTCCTCAAGAAAAGCTCCCTGGTTGGTAGTCAGAGTGTGTTTTGGGTAAAATTAGAACAAACAAGAAGTTGAGGTAGATTGAAAAAACACAGGCTGGCTTGTCCATCTCTAGGATCACAAACTTATAAATCAGTAGAAAAATGTAACACCTTTAGAACAAATACATCAAGCACTGCCCCAGGCGCTAACGATCAAACACCCCCGAGGATAGTCAGTATCAGATGCAGGAATCAATGGAGTGATTGAAAACCCCAGGATATCAGAAATATACCTTTGGGTCAGAGTCACCAGCTACTCAGCCTGTTTCCCTGTATTTGACACTGACAGCAATTGTATCTTTCTTTTGTTCTTTCTTTTCTTAGTCTCTGTTCTCCCTCAGTGCATTGTTCAGAGGATTTTGTTAATGTGGATTATGACATAGTGTCTTCTATACACAACAGTAAGTTACATCCACAAAATCTTAACAACACGGTCATTCAAACAACACTGGCTCCATGATTGCCTTAGTTAGGGTTTTACTGCTGTGAACAGACACCATGACCAAGGCAACTCTTACGAGGACAACATTTAACTGGGGCTGGCTTACAGGCTCAGAGGTTCAGTCCATTATCATCAAGGCGGGAGCATGGCAGCATCCAGGCAGGCATGATGCAGGAGGAGCCGAGAGCTCTACATTTTGTTCCGAGGGCAAACAGGAAAAGATTGGCTTCCTGGCAGCTGGGAGAAGGGTCTTAAAACCCATGCCCACAGTGACACACTACTCCAACAAGCCTACCCCTCCAAATAGTGCCACTCCTTGGGCCAAGTATATACAAACCATCACAACGATAACACCAGTTAATACCCAGCATGGTTGTGGGGAATCTCAAGTGCCACCTCTAGATGAAGCCAAGTAATGGCTGCTGCAAGAGGTAATGGTCAGTCTTCTCTGGGGTGGAGCTCCCTGATAGGATAGGTTATCCAATGCCAAATGTTCAGCTATATGTAAGTGACCTTTATTATACATATGCCTCTGTGTGTGTGTGTGTGTGTGTGTATAAAATACGGCTGTGAGGGAGTGGGGGACAACAGGAATGGAGCTATGGGGGAGAAGACTGGCAATGTTGTAAATGCAGTACACAATACTGGAAAAAGAGTTTAAAAATTATACTGAAGTAGCCCTTTGACTCTTAGGACTATTTTGTAGTTTATGAGATCCTTACTCCCTGTTGGAGTCTGAACTTGGTAAGAACTCTTTTTTTTTTTTTTTCTTTTTTATGTTTTTTCGAGACAGGGTTTCTCTGTATAGTCTTGGCTGACCTGGAACTCACTCTGTAGACCAGGCTGGCCTCAAACTCAGAAATCCGCCTGCCTCTGCCTCCCAAGTGCTGGGATTAAAGGCGAGTGCCACAACTGCCAGCTTGGTAAGAACTCCTAATAAAGCTTCTTACATATATCTCAGTGGGCAAATGATATAAATTTAAGACCTCTCTACTCACCTGTTAGCCCTTTTTAGTTTATATAAAACTCACGTTTCAATATTTTTAAAGATTGTTTAACATTTCAAGTATACGTGTGTACACTTTATGTTTAATTTTATTTCTTAAATTTAACAAAATGGCCATACTTCTGTCTTGAGACCAGTTTTTTTCCTCTCTGAATAATTTGTTAGAGATATGGTACTATGTAACCAGTCTTCTGCAGTATCACTCCTGATGTCTCTATGGAAATGTAAATGCTATTGATGGAATACTGAACCAATCCCAACTGAATAGTCTATTGTTTTCCAGACTTTTCTAGTCTAAACAAACAATACTATAATGAATATTACTGTAGCTAAATATTGGTTATCACACAACATTAATTAGAGAGAGTATAATTCTAGAAATGCCACTGGCCTAAAAACTCTCTGTATCATAATCAAACAGGTTCACTGGAAACTGATTCTGTATTGATACAATCTGCTGATTCAGCTCACTCAAGGGCTAATCCAGCTTCTCACTTAATTTTATAGTTACACACTCAAATCCAAGTTTTTTAATTTTATTTCCAAAAGGGGCTGTTAGGTCTTCCTTTCTGACTAACATATTGACAGAAAATGTAATGAATTTAATTTTGTAGTTCCATTGTTCTCTCATCTGGATTCTGAACATGCTAGTGAAAATATCTCCTTTTGACAGATGTGACAGGGCTGAGACGGCATTTGTTGTCTATTCGAGAAGCAACTGCGTTCTCCAACTAATTTGATTCAGTTGAACAGAAGAGGAAAATGACTTTGCTGGGAAGGACTGGAGATCAAAGAGCCTCAGGATAACCTAGAATCTAGAGGTGGTGGTGGCTCACACCTTCAATCCCAGCACTTGGGAGGCAGAGGCAGATGGATTTCGGATTTCAGGGCCAACCTGGTCTACAGAGTAAGTTGCAGGACAGCCAGGGCTACATAGAGAAATCCTGTCTCAAAAAAAACCAAAAACCAAACCAAACCCAAAACAAACAAACCAACAGTAAATGGCCCTCCGACAGGAGCTACAGTAGCATAGTAGTAATTAGAAGGGACTGGGAGGCAAGTTCCCTTTCAGGATATTTAAGAAAGACAGCAATTATAACTTAATTTTCAGAATAGCTATTCCTGAAGCTAGGAGAGGGACACGTGGTTAAATAACCTCTAAAAGCCCCCCTTCCTCCTTTATTGCCTTAAAAAATGCTTAATATAGGGTAAGAGGAGAAATGACTTATACCACCCAACACAATAAAGTAATGAAATTCAACAGTGCTAATCCAGCCAAGCATCTCCCCTCTTTCTCAGGATGGCTCTGAAACAATGCTGGAGGCTGTGACTTGTTTGTCTGAAATGAACGTTCTGCAGTGTAATGCACAAAAGCTGGAAATACATCCTGACTGTTAACAAGAAGGTGCTCATCACTACGTCCTTGTGGGGGTGGGGGAGGGGCTTGAGCATCAGGCAATAAGAGACGATGTGCCTTCACTGACTGGCCTTCCTTCTCCCACAGTTCTAGTTAGACTGACCTGACACTGTTTAGATTATCAAATCATATTTTTAATAGTTTTACTCAATTTGTATGAACCGTTACTGTACTGCCTGGCAGTTTGGGGTGTTATTAGCTATTTTTATTAAGAAGACTAGTCCTTAAATTCTGGAGTTTCTGCAATTTCTATGTGCCTTTCTTTTGTCCTTCCCAGCCTTTCCCATCTGCATTGCTCACTAGCAAGGGCATGAAGCTGTGATCCTGTGACTCCTGGTTCACTCTAGTAATCCACTTTTCTTTGTGAGACTCCCGAGTTACCATTCCTGAGGAGTGCTGGTCCTAAAACCACATCCTGTTAACTCTCAACTTGCCAGGCTGAGGCCCGGAGGCATTGATGGTTATCACAGGAAATGGAATAACTGTTCCACTTGGAGCCAGCTAAGACTTGCTGCAGTGGAGTGAGCAGAGCCAGAGTGGTCATGTGTGTGTCTGTGGTGGTGACAGTTTGGTTGGTAGGGCCCTAATCCACCAAGATCAAATATCTGATCATATTGAAATAACCCTTTACACTTAAGAGCAGTTTGTGTGTGTGTGTGTGTGTGTGTGTGTGGTGGTTTTTTTTTTTTTTTTTTTTTTTTTTTTTTTTGTAGTTTACCAGTTCCTTACTTTCTGTTGGGCTCTGAGCTTGGTCAGAACTCCTAAAAGTACATCTTACCCATGTAAGCAAATAATAGACAGGATTCTTCTACTTACTTGGTAGCCTGTTTAGCCCATATGAAACATATTTTGGTCTCTCTCTTTCTCTCTCTCTCTCTGGTTTTTCAAGACAGGGTTTCTCTGTGCAGCCTTAGCTGTCCTGGAACAGCTTGTCCTTGTTAATTCACTCTGTAGAGTAGGCTGGCCTTGAGTTCACAGAGAGTCCCCTGCCTCTGCTTCCCTCCCAAGTGAGATTAAAGGCTTGTACTATCACCACCGGGTTTATTTGGTATTTTTTAAAGGCTCAAGTTCAGTTATTATCCTGTCTTAGCTTATATTTTTTTATTGTCCCCCCATAGTCTCAAGAACTGCATTGCTCTGCATTTGTTGAAACAGGATATGGGAGAGCACTCTGTCTTAGCCATAAACCTCGCAGACACATATGCTGTTACAGTTATTATTAGACAAGTCGACAAACCAAAGGTGACATTCTTTAACCTCCTAGTGGGAGGAGACAGGCTGCCAGCTAAAAGAGGAATATCACAATTATTGTTTGATACCTGAAATGAGAAAAGCAGCCAGCCATTGGGACATTTCTACAACTTGTTTTTCATGGAGACAATTCCTGTTGACAAGGTATTCATAAGTGTTTAAGTGTGTCACAGGGAACAGAAATAAGAATGTCCAGGCTATCTAAAGGTCTCCAAACCTGTCTTCTACTCAATATGATAATATTGGGTTTTTACATGGCATCTACCTGGATTGATATTTTTCCATGCTAAGGCAGCCATTTCTTGCAATTCTTACTGCATTCATTTTACAATATTTGCAAAAATTTATGCAATGTTACTGGTATTTACTATGTATTTCAGGCTGGCCTCAAACTCGTAGAGATCCTCCTGTCTCTACCTCCCAAGTGCTGGGATTAAAGTATCTGCCATTACATCCAATCTATTATTCTTATACACATTAGCTTATGCCATAATTATTGCATAGGTAAAATTTGTCGTTTCAAATGTTTTGACAGGACAGCTGAGGCTCATCTACTTAAACATTTTTTTTCATATTGAAGAACATGCTTTTTATTACTTAAGTTCCTAAGTTTCAGGGATTGCAAGATATACCAAGGAAGGAAACTATAAATGTCATAATTAAAAGAATCTACAAAATCAGACATCTACTCAATAGATTCTAGAATACACAACAAAAGGGAGTCTCCAAGAACCCAGTGTTTTGGTTTTCAATATTTATACAATGCTGCCACCTTGTGGACATTTACGACTTTTATGACTGCCTTACTGTGATTTAGAATGCCTAGCCATTTCTGAGATCAAATATTAAATGCACAGAACCAGGCATTTGCCAGTCACAGAGAAGAAAATAACCCCCGTGGAAATACACAGTGTTGAACTCACTCTTAAAAAATCCAACTATGATGTTCATGGAGCGTGGTAGATGAAAAAGACCACGTCAGAGAACAATTAAACATTATGTGCAGAACAATACAAACTGCAAAGAATCCTTTTTTTCCCCTCTTACTATAATGATGTCATATTGTGTCATGATCACTGTGTAGTGCATTCTGTCTCTCTGTAGACAATGATTGATGAAAATGACTAATAAGGTCTATTTGTATTCTGTGACGTAATGAGTGAGGGACATAGGGAACAGAGGACAAATTCGAAGTCTTATCTGAGCACCTTTTCCAGACTCCCAGGTCAGTCAGTACTCTCTCTACCCACAACACCACGTCTAATCCTGAACAACAAGAGCATATTGGTGACTAAGAGAAATGAAAACATATTTAACCTTCTCGGTGGCCACGAAAGGGGCAGCCATTAGGCATGTGTACCAGCATTACTTGCTGAGTACCACTGTGGGCTGGTCACGATACCAAGGGATAAAGATCTAACACCTCTGCATTCAGGAGCTTCCCAGTCTAGATTTAGATGGTCTGAGTAAAAAATGCCATTTAGTCTTTAGAATTGTATAAACTCAATGAATCCCACAAACTACTACGAGATGGTTATGTGATTGCTCCATTTGGGGCATTCTGAATTTTATATTTTTCTTATACATTATTTCATTTTTTTTTTTGTCAGTCAACCATGGGAAAGACATACAGATGTATCAGAATGTGGTGCTCCATGCTTTTCAGAAGGCAGACGCAGGTGGATCTCTCTTTGAGTTTGAAGCCAGCCTGGTCTATTTAGTGAGTTCTCAACTATTTAAGGTCACATAGTGAGACCCTGTCTCAAAACAAAAACCATAGAAAAGACATATAGGTTTTATACCTGATTAACTCATGAAACCAAGTCCCAGAAATTCTAATGAGTATATCCAAAGTCACAAAGATAATTAGAGGGGCCGGTTTGTGAAGTTTTCAAATTCGTTTTCCTTCTATCACATGGCAAGGGCCACTTTATTGACTACTAGATGCAACAGGACTATTATTTGCTGAGAACTACATAGCATTCTACTATTAATTAATTAACTTCTAACTATGTATAACCGTATATTGAATCCTTAAATATTTCTGTATATTTCCCAATTGCAATGGCATCTTTTTATAACCCTAGTTTATTAAAAATTTGTTTTTTTATTTATGTGTGTGTGTCTGTCTGTCTGTCTGTGTGTCTAAGTGCATATATGTCACATGTGTGCAGATGACCAGTGAGTTCAGAGACCCTGGACTGAAGTTAAAGGCAGTTGTGAATCACCTGACTGGATGCTGGGACCTGTTCGAGGGCCTCTGGAAGAGCAGAAAGTTCTCTTAACCCATGAGCCATTTCTCCAAACGTATTTTTTTTTTTTTTTTTTTTTTTTTTGGTTTTTCGAGGCAGAGTTTCTCTGTGTAGTCCTGGCTGTCCTGGAACTCACTTTGTAGACCAGGCTGGCCTTGAACTCAGAAATCCGCCTGCCTCTGCCTCCCAAGTGCTGGGATTAAAGGCATGTAAATGTAGATTTTCAAAATCAAAAAATTTCATGTTGACACAATACTGCTGTTTGATCCTCAGTCTGTATTCAAGCTTCCTCAGTTGTCCCAATAATGCCATTTCCCAGGATCCAATTTAGCATCTGGAACTGCATTGCGTTCTTTTCTGCCACACCCATTTTCTTCAATCTGGATTCTTTAGCTCTTGTTTATGGGTATATTTTCTTTGTTCTGTTTTCTTTTTGATACACTGTCTTCCCTGACTGATTTGGAACTCACCGTGTAGACCAAGGTGTGCTGGGCCTTACAGCAATTCTCTTATACCTGCCTTCTAAGTGTCAGGATTGCAGGTGTGTGCCAGCATACCAGGCTTCTTAGTTTCTCTGAATTAACACTTTTGAAGATGACAGGCCTTTAATTTGCATCTATGTTATGGTTTCACATCAGTATATCCAGGTTCAACATCTGGAGCAAGAACACGTTTGCAGCAACTCCGTGTTCTTTCCTTTGGTGAGATTAAATTTTGGGTGAGGTGGCGCCGGCAGTTATTCCACTGCAAAGACATCATTTTGATTTTGGTAGTCCTGGCTGTCCTGGAACTCACTCTGTAGACCAGGCTGGCCTCAAACTCAGAAATTTGCCTGCCTCTGCCTCCCAAGTGCTGGGATTAAAGGCATGAGCCACCACCGCCCGGCATCATTTTGCTTTTGTAAGTCATGAGTGGGTATGGTAATCCCCCTTCCCTCACGCCCTCCCGAACAGGCGAGCCCTCAGTATGGAGGACTGAGTGTAGAGCCTTGTATGCTTTGGGCATGCATATGACCGCTGTGCTTTTTACTTTGAAACAGGGTCTCACTAACTTGCTCAGGCTGATTTTGTTTGTTTGTTTGTTTATTTATTTATTTATTGCTTTTTTGAGAAAGGGTTTCCATGTAACCCTACTGTCCTAGAACTTGCTTTGTAGAACAGGCTGGCCTCAAACCCAGAGTTCTGTCTACCTCTGCTGAGATTAAAGGTGTGAATCACCCCACCAGGCCCAGGCTGGCCTTGAACTCACTCTAGCCCAGGCCAGCCTTGAATTAGTGCTCT
Organism: Arvicanthis niloticus; assembly: GCF_011762505.2. Lineage (NCBI taxonomy): Eukaryota > Metazoa > Chordata > Mammalia > Rodentia > Muridae > Arvicanthis > Arvicanthis niloticus. Next base: position 27,379,497 of record NC_047671.1, read on the forward strand.
TCCTGCCTCAGCCTCACAAGTGCCTGAGATTAAGGGCTCTAGCATCATACCCAGTTTGGCAAGATATTTTGACTCCATTTTATACCAAACTTCCACGACAGCAACATCCTTTAAGGATTTTCTTACAGACTACTCAAGTATAGTAGGCTTCTTTTGCTATAAGGAACAGTTTCCCAGTCTTTATTTCTTCATTTATCCTGTTATCTATATCAGTACGGGCTTGTGGATTATTATTGCTTTAAATGCTTATTTTTATTTACATGTATGTGTGCTTGTCTGTGTGAGTGTACGCCATGTGTGTGAGACTTCAAAGGACTGAAGTGTTAGTGTTAGAGCTGCTGGAGCTAGAGTTACAGGCCACTGTAAAAGGCCTGACGTGGGTATTGGGAACCAAACCTGAATTCTCTGGAAGAACAGCAAGAGTTCTTATCTATTGAGCTATCCTGCCAGACCCTAGATTATTATTTTACTTGATTTCTCATTACTTGCTGACATTCCCTTTGATAAATTAACTTAGAACTGGCCAGGAAACTCTTGCAAGTTAACTCTTTTATCATTCTGACTGTTATATTTTTCCATACCCTACCTTCCACCCCTGAAACAGAGCTCTGTATAACAGCCCTGGCTGTCCTGGTACTTACTTTGTAGATCAGGATGGCCTGTAACTGGCCTAGATCCACCCACCTCTGCCTCTCAAATAGTGGGATTAAAGGTGTGTGCCACTCCCAGCAGGCAGTGAGGATTTTCTTAATTACTGTTTGTTGTAGAAGGACCCCACCCACTGTGGGCAGCACCATTCATTCCCAGGCAGATGGGCTTAGGCTATAAAGGAAAGGGAGAAGCAATTTAGCAAGCAGAATTCTTCCATGTTTCAGTTTTCTGCCTCCAGATTCCTGCCTTGAGTTCCTGCCGTGGTTTTCCTTCAGTGACAGACTGTAAAGTGTAGGACAAAATGAATATCACCCCCACCCCCACCCCCAAGTTGTTTTGGCTACTGTTTTATTGCAGGAACAGGACAAGAAACTAGAACAAGCTGTTTTAGGCTTACTAGTCCCTTCTTCCAAGAGCTGTGGCTCCTTTAGTGAGGAATGCTATTTAGAAGCCAAGATGTAGGTGCTGATGTGCTCAATGTCTCTATTTGTATGAATTTAAGCAACATATATATTTTCTTTTCCTCCCTCCTTCCCTTCTTCAATTTGTATATTTCAGATTCCAGTGTCCTGTTTTTTTTAACAGTCAGAAATTTGGTTCCTTTTCATCTCTAAGTTATTATTATTATTACTTTTTTTTCCGAGACAGGGTTTCTCTGTGCAGCCCTGGCTGTCCTGGAACTCACTCTGTAGACCAGGCTGTCCTGTAACTCAGAAATCCACCTGCCTCTGCCTCCCAAGTGCTGGGATTAAAGGCGTGCGCCACCACTGCCCGGCCTCTAAGTTATCTTTCATCATTGGCCCGATGATTATAGGTCTAGAGGGTAGCCTCAGAAACCTACTTATTAGAATTTAGTATTTATTAAAATTTTTAGGGGCTGGAGAGATGGCTCAGCGGTTAAGAGCACTGACTGCTCCTCCAGAGGTCCTGAGTTTCATTCCCAGCAACCACATGGTGGCTCACAACCATCCGTAATAGGATCTGGTGCCTGCTTCTGGTGTGTCTGAAGACAGCTGTGTGTACTCACATAAATATAATAAATAAATGCAAAATAAAAATAAAAAATTTAAAGAGTTATTAATTTTACTTGATGTGAGAGTATTTTGCCTGCAGGTGTGTCTGTGGATCGTGTGCATGCCTGGTGCCTGAGTAGGTTGGAAGGGGACATCAGGTGTCCTGGAACTGGAGTTACAGATGGCTGTGAGCTACTATGTAGGTGCCAGGAATAGACTGGGGTCCTCTGGAAGAGCAGCCAGTGCTCTTAATTTTTGCAGCCATCTTCCCAGCTTCTCAAGTTGAATTTTTTATGTTAAATACATAAGATTATCAATCTTATTGTCATAAAAATATGCTTTTGTCATGAGCGAATAATATGAGGTTTATACTATTAAGATTTATACCATCTAATTTTTGACTGGGGGTATAGTGTGACCAGCCAGCCTCCTGTTCCTGCTGCTGTGCCTTTCTTCCATGACAGTGTGTACCTCCCGGAACTAGAAGTCAGAATAAACCCTCCTTTCTTTCCTCTCTTTAGAAGAAAATGTATACCAAAGAATTGTCTTTAAAGTAAATTTCTTTATGATTTGTTAATTAATACGTGTTCAGTTTTGTAACACTATTTTATATATCTGTATATCTGGGATTTTAGGAGAAAAGGGTTGCAAATGGGAAAGGCTTGAGAAACCCTGTTCAAGGAGATGTTGGGCTTTGTGGCACATGCTGTTAATCAAGTCACTCTAGAGGCAGAAGGAGGCTGATCTCTACCAGTCCAAGGTTAGCCTGGTGTCTCTAAGGGGTTCCAGCCCAGACAAAGGCACAAACAGAACAAAGACCGACCTCTACCGACCTGGAAACAACTGTATCAGGAGATGGCTTGGACCTATAGTTTTAACACTTCCCCAAGTCCCAAGCCTATTAGCATACATGGAAGACTTCTCACAGAATCTCCGCAATTGCGTAAACCAAACTGTTGAAATTAATCTTTCTTCCTCCCTCCCATCTTTGTCTGTACTTGTGTCTGTACATAAATCTCTATTGGTTGTCACCATCTGAAGAACCCCCGATTAATACATTTTTTTTTACTTCTTGAAGGTCACTGAGAAAATGTTTTGTCCTTAGAAACGCTTTCACTAATGTGATGCATGGGCTTGATAATCTGACAGGATTCCCAGTCACCTAGGAAACACACTTGTAGGTGTGTCTGTGAGAGAGTATTTCTAAAGATGAATAATTAACAGGAGAAGACCCACCTCCATGTGACTGGCACCCTACAAGGTGTGGCCCAGATATAAAGAAGCTGAAGGGACTTCTGAGACATCCAGCTTTTTGCACAGGAGCAATCCGTCTTTAAATGGATGTACTATATCCATGCCCAGGCTCAAGTATATCCTGAAGGCATGCGTGAGTTATATGAATAAGTGGCCCAAATGGCTATGGATCCCCTTTCTGCCACAGTCTCCTCCACTCCCAAGCGTATGCCTATGTCTTCATGAGATCTTGTGTATGATTATAGAGAAAGAGAAGACTGACTGGGCCAGGTCTATGGATGGCTCAGAACACTGTGAAGGTACCGCAGGACCACATTTAATGGTTTAATGTGGTTTAATGTGAAAAGTTCCCCCACTATAAGTGCTCATATAAGTGCGTACACACACACACACACACACACACACACACACACACACACACACACTCCTGGTGATGCTGTTTGGGAAGGCTATGGACCTGTTAGAAGGTGAAGCCTTGTCAGAGGCAGGAGAGTTACTGGGAGCCTTGAGGCTTTGTAGCCTGTTCCCACTTCCTGCTCACACTTTGGTTACTGAGTGCAGGGGTAATATAACCAACCACCTTCCTGCTTCTGCCTCCTCACCTTCTCTGCCTGCTGCCATGCCTTTTCCACCATCATGGACTGTATCTCTCTGAAACAGTAAGCCAAAACAAACCCTGTCTATAAGTTGCTTCTATCGGGATATTTTAATCATACCAGTTAGTAAGTAACTAAGACGACATGAAACCAACACCTTTGTTTTTATTAGGGGGCAAATGGAGCCCAAGAACACTGACCTCCTCTGTGGATCAATCCACTGATGAATTCACAGGAGAGTGGGCTGTCAGGAGGTAGGAACTAGTTGGAGGGGTGGATCTCTGTTCTCTCTCTCTCCTGTTCCTTATCCCTCCTGATTTCTTGGAGGCGAGAAGCTTTCCTTTACCATGAACTTCCTCCATGACACTTCTGCCTTGCCAACAGACGTAACAACAACGATAGATAGATAGATAGATAGATAGATAGATAGATAGATAGATAGATAGATGTGAAGAGAAGCAGACAATTCATAAAAGTATTTGGTCAACTGTAATGAATTACAGTGAAGGTGTCAGTCAACACTTGTTCACAGGATGACAGCTGGGTCAGTTATGTGTGTCCATCACCACATCCAGAGCTTGGTAATGAAATAGGCCCCTGCCAGTGTTAGAGCAGAGGCATTCTTCCTGTCATGTGGTTTTCATGGATCTGATCCTCTAGCCCAGTGGTTCTCAGCCTTCCTAATGCTGCAACCATTTAATACAGTTCCTCATGTTGTGGTGATCCCTAACCATAAAGCTATTTTATTGCTACTTCATAACTGTAATTTTGGTACTGTTATGAATCATAATCGTATCTGATATGCAGGATATCTGATATGTGACACGCCCCCCCCAAAGGAGTCGCCACCCACAGGTTGAAAATCAGTCATCTTGCCTCCATGGGTGACTGCCCACGTTTCTAGCTTTGTTCTTCATCCTGTCCTTTTGTCCATTTTGTTTAAGATTTATTATGATTTTATTAAGATTTATTACACCCCCCCACACACACACCTGCCTGTGTGCCTGGCCTGTGTGCCATGCATGTGCAGGTACATTTGCAGGTCAGAAGAAGGCAGTAGATCCACCTGGAGCTGGAGTTACAGAATGTTGTAAGCTGCCCAGTGTTGGTGCTAGAAATTAAACTCAGATCCTCTGGAAGAGGAGCACGCACTTTTAACTGCTGAGCCATGTCTCAGGCCTTCTCTTCGTGCTCTCTCTTGACTCAGTGAGCCCCTCAAGGATCTTTCAACGCATTCCATTCGTGCTTCAGTTAACCAGTGCCAGTTTTTGTTACCGATCAAGACCCCAGCAGCTTAGTCCATCATTTCTAGATATATTTAACCCCACAGAATCCAATCTTGCAGCTTATAGTACGTATCTCTAAATAGTATCACGGTTAATTTTGCAACTGGTTTGGGAGTTCTATCTGGTTCCCCTTAAGTCTTGTATGCCTCAGGAAAAAAGGAGAAATGGCAGAGAAACGGGGTAACTGTCTTTTGATTTTCAAAATATCTGCAGTCCCATTTCACCATTTCAACTCTCTCTCCCTCCCCACCCTCCTCCCCCTCTCTGACTTTCACAATTCTTAGTTTGTGCTCTCGTATCCACCCATTTAACAAACACTAATTCAGTGCTAAAGGTGTCTTGGGCAGTATGCCAGGTACTGAGAAAATCCAAAGATCAGTGAGAAATAATCCCAAGAATATGGTTTTGAATTTTAAACGAGACAAATATATTTTTGTTTGTTTGTTTTGTTTTGTTTGAGACAGAAACTCACTGTGTAGCCCTGGCTGACCTGGAACTCGTTTTGTAGACCAGGCCGGCCTTGAATTCACAGAGGACCACCTGCCTCAACCTCTCAAGAGTGCTGGGGTCATGTGGGATCATGTGGGAGGCATGTGCCACCACTCTTGGGACAAATGTATTTTTTAAGTAGGTAAACTTTAAAGACTGATTACTACTGAAGAAAGAAGTAAAGGAGAATCCTTTTTATCTCTGCATTACTGTCACTAGGGGCAAGGTGATATTCATTTCTTTTTAAGTTCAAGAAATCATTATTAAAAAACAAAGACAATTCGAGGCCAGCCTGGTCTACAGAGTGAGTTCCAGGACAGCCAGGGCTACACAGAGAAGCCCTGTCTCAAAACAAAACAAAACAAAACAAAACAAAAAAACAAAGACAAAAATCTAGACCAGGTGGAGTGTGCACACTTTAAATCCCAGCACTTGGGAGGGAAGAGGCAGGTAGTTCTCTGTGTGTCTGACACCAGCCTAGTCTACATAGTGAGTTCCAGGTCAGCCATTTCGAGATCCTGTCTTTAGATAAATTTTAGGGTAAAGGTGGGAAGGGGCATCTCTACAAACAAGCTTAGGTTACCTTGATAAGGAACACTAGGTCTCACGGTATTTTGTTCTTCCAACTGTGAATTTAGTGTCCAAGACAGGAGGCTATGGCTAACCGAGACCCTATTTGTGGAATTAACTTCCGAGTCTTTAGTACCCTGAGGGGACCCTCGCTTTCTGTAATAATACGAAATAAATACCAGCATTTTCACGTCCCAGAAGAAAGTACTAGCAGCCTTGTCTAAGACTGTATGCACAGTGCATTGGAGCAAGAACCCATAGGGATCTACGGGTTTAAGTCTCAGCTGGTTAGGTTTTGGTCGGCTTGACAGAAGGTGAGGGTCTATTGAGAAAATGCCTGCGTCGGATGTCCTCTAGGCAAGTCTGTGGGGGCATTTTCTTGATGAAAGATCGCCATGGAAGGGCCCAGCCCACTGTGGGCGGTGACACACCCGAAGCCCCTGGTTTGTAGAAGAAAGCTGCCTGAACAAACAAAACAATGGGGGGAAAGCAAGTAAACAGCATTCCTGTATGGTCTCTGCTTCAGTTCCTGCCTCCAGCTTTCTGCCCTGCTTGAGTTCCTGCTTTCACTTCCTTTGAGAATAGGCTGTGATTTTGACATCCTCTGTAGTCCTCTCCCTAAATTGCTTCATGTGTTAATCTCAGCAATAGAAAGTAAGTTAAGACACAGCTCTCGAGTTCAGTGATTCTGGTCGCAGCACAGAAGAAACCTATGGTCAGCAGGAGGGCTCACGAGCCGACCTGTCGCCCTGGTATTGGAGTGAAGTTGGGCAGGTGAGTTGGCAGGTGTGTCGCTGCCCCGCCCCGTTCCAGCGGAGGGGCGGTCTGGGAACGCCCTCCGCTGCTGGGCGACTCAGGGAACGCGCGTGGAAAACAACCTGGCTTTAGAGTGGCAACTGACAAAGGCGGGGGGGGGGGGGGGCGCTCTGCGCGTGCACAGCAGACAGAGGAGCTTCCCAGAGCCCAGCAGCCCGAGCCCAGCGGGTGTGAGTGACACCGGAGGGCATCAGGCGCGTGCGCGGTGAGTCCAGCCCGGCGACAGGATGCCGCCAGGAGGGCTGCAGGGAAACAGCTGCTGGACAGATAAAGTGCGCGTAATTGGTGGTGGTGGTGGGGAAGCAGAGAGGCAGGGTGTGGCCGGATCCCAGGCCCCACGGTGCTGGGTGTCCAGTTTCTTAGGAGCTCCAGCCATCAGATTCAGGTGGCTCCCCCCGAGCCCCTTTCTGGGTGGGAGAAAGGTCCTGGAAAGTAAGCTGTAGTAGAGCAAAGGATAACTGTTCTGTTTCTTATCTCGCTGCCTGGGTCGGATGTGAGGCGCCTTTTAATAAGAAACCATTCATTAAAACAAAGGAAAGATTCAAAGGAAGGTAAAGAGTCCTGGCTAAGAAATCCAGTAGACCGGCAAGGCTTGGGAAGAAAGGATCAGAAATTCAAGTCGGATTGAAGGAAGAACTGGCTTGGTAGAAAAGTGATGTCGGAACTGGGTCCACAAAGTAGGACTGTGGCTTCTGCGTGCTGGCAAGTTGGAAGTGGAGAAGCGCACCCCTAGCGCAGGTGCTGGTTCTCGGTCCTCTGGAAGTCAGTGGTCCAGCAAAAGAGCTGTCCACTGCCCACTGCCCACTGCCCACCCAGGCAGAATCTCTCAGAATCTCTGAGAACAGTGAGAACAGTTTGTTCATTGGGGGGAGGGGGGGTTGAGGAGAGGGCGGGAGAGAGCGCCAGCCAGCCAGCCGCGAAATAGGCAACCTCCTGATCTCCTATACGATCTGGGAAGTCCAATTTGCCCTTTTCCAAGCCCTGTACTTTGCCCCCCAGTTTGTTTTGAGTGTAAAGCTTGGTACCTGGCACTCAGTAGATGCTCAACAGAACAGCTGATGCCAATAATCCGATCAAACACCGCTTTGCCAGTTAGGAAAGACCTGGAAGGAATTAGGCTGTGTACAAAGTAACATAAAATGAAAACTTTAAAAAGTGTGTATGTGAGTGGAGCTGAGGAGATCGGGAAACGGGCAAAGCCTTGCAGGCGTGACGACACGAAATTGGATCCCCAACACCCACTTAAAAGGATCTTGCTGAGGAGTCTGTAACTCCAGCCCAGGGAGTGGGGGCAGGCAGAGATAAAAGGGATTCCTGAGGCATGCTAGCTAGTCACTCTAGACAGATAGGTGCGCTGCAGGTTCAGCGAGAGATTGCCAAAAAAAAAAAAAAAAAAAAAAAAAAAAAAAGTAAGTAAGTAAATAAATAAGTAAATAAATAAGTAAATAAATAAAGTGGAGAGAGGCTGACAAAGACTTCCTACCGGGATCTCTGGCCTCCACACACATAAGTGTACAAATGAAAGTTTAATAAAGTCAATGATATCGTGACTAGCAAAACACAGCACATACCCTGGAGAGAGAGTACCTTCGATAAGGGTGCAGTGAAGTACTTCGTTCACTGTTTTTAAGGTACTTGTATTTATTTTGATTATGTGTATGTGCGTGCCTGTTTGTAGGTATATGCTTGTGAGTGCAGGAACTCCCTGAGGTCAGACGCCTCCCGATCGATCCACATGGAGCTGGAGTTACAAGTGGTTGTGAGCTGAGAGACACTGGCAGGGGAACCGAACTCAGCTCCTCCGGAAGAGCATCCAGCATGCTTAATCACTCTCACCAACCCCTCAATTCACTATGTGACCCAAAGTCAAAACTAAATGTGGAAACTACCAGATACTCTAACAAGGGTGGTCCCGAGGTGTCACTCGCCTCTTTTGAATGGAGCCAGAACCGTAGAGTGTATTTTTAAAGGAGAGGAAAGAGGACATGAACTGGGACCTGGCGGCACCGATTTTTTGCCCAGCCTCATTGAATTTCTGCCAGGGCACAGAATTCGCCAACAGCTGGCTCGCCTCTCTCTTGGATCAGCAGATTACTGCAGCAAACAGTGCCTCGGTTGATTCTGCTCCAGCTCAAATCAATGGCTTTTTATTTAACTATGGAGAGGGGGTGTGTTGTCTGAGCGCTGTCACCAAAGCAGCATGGCATTTACCGGGCTTGACAGTCCACAGCCTGGCGCTTGTTTATTGACAGGCTGAAGAACTTTAAATCTGTGGATCGGCAGTTGTGAAGACACAGACTGAGCAGACCCACTGATCTATAAAAAGACCTGCTTTTAAAAATATACTGCATGGTCTCCTTTCTCTACCCCTTTCAACCTTCCAGGTAGAGCCAGGGAAGTCTGGCTAAGGCTAAATGGCTGTTGTTTAATTTGGGTTAAGACACATACCACCTGTCTGGCCACGTATTTACAAAGAGAAGAGAGGTGTCTTTGCTCTTTACCCTTTCTGGATCATTCTCTTCTTAATTCACAGGGGTTCTTTTTTTTTTTTTTTTTTTTTTTTTTTTTTTTTTAACACAGTGATTTTGGTAACTTTCTTTTTCTGGCTTTATGCTATGATTTTGTTCCACAGTCCTTTGGTTGTAGGTTTTTTGTTTGTTTGTTTAAGATTTTTTTTTATTATTATGTATATAGTGTTTTGCCTGCATGTATACCTGCAGGCCAGAAGAGGGCACCAGATCTCACTATCGATGGTTATGAGCAACTATATGGTGGCTGGGAACTGAACTCAGGACCTCTAGACAGACAGTGCTCTTAACCTCTGAGCCACCTCTCCAGCAATGGTTGTGTTTTATTATTTTGTGTATATGGGTGTCCAGCCTGCCTCTATGTGTGTCTGTGCACCATGTGTATGCAGTGCTCCCAGCAGCCAGAAGGGAGCATTGTTTTGAACTGACATGTGGGTTCTGGGGACTGAATCCAGGTCCTCTGGAGGAGCAATCAGAGATCTTAATAGCCAAACTATTGCTTCTGCCCCTCCCTCCCAGTTGTTTCTAACATTTTGAATTTTCTTCCTTTTTCCTTTTGGTTTTTTTCAAGACAGGGTCTCACTATGTACCTCTGGCTATCCTGGAACTCATTATGTAGACTAGGTTTGACTCAAACTTACAGAGAACTGCCAGCCTCTGCCTCCTGAGTGCTGGGATTAAAGGCATGTGCAGCTACAGCGGGCTTTAATGATCAGATTAGACCTTTCGTACTTTAAACTTTAGCCCTCAATAGAGGACCATCCATAGCAAACATACTTCCTACTTTAACAAAATGCCCTTCCTTACTTGATGACAGTTGCGTACCCGCCCCCACACCTCCCCAAGACCAACTCACTACACTCTAGAACAGACTTTTTGAGAAACGATTTATAAGACACTTACATCAAAAGCTCCTAGACATTTGTTAAGTGCTTCAGGCCAGCCCATTGAACCAGAACTTCCTGAGGGGAGTTCTGTGCTTAATTTGTATGTGTCTCTGGTGATTCACATACCTTGTGGTTACCTGCGTGCCACGGAGTGGTGGTTAGTGTGGAGAGCTCTACCCTCTTCGTCACACCCTTTTCTGTTGTTACTTAGGTCTGTGATGAGCAAGAGCCTTTTTCATAACTTACATACATTAAAGATGCTGTTCAAGAAAATATGTCAGTGGCAAATAAGAGCTGGAAAGGGTACTCAAGGTTATTAACCCCAGAGAAACAAGAAAGGCTGGCTGTGCCGGTGTTGGCCAGGAGGCAGAGCAGATCCAGTTCACACTGCTGGTAGGAATGTCAAACCAAAGTCTGCTTTATAAAGAGCTTAACGTTTCCTTATAAGTTAAGGACTCCTACCATGTGACCCAAACATTCTACTACTACTAAGTCTGGCCCTATGGTAACAGTGGAACCAGTTAGGTAACAGGAAACAACCAGCTGTTTATCCAGTATGTTGATAATCATAGTGTACAGATAAACATATACCACAGACACCCATAACATATGTATATCCATGGCAGCATGTGGATAGCCATAACAGAATATTACACAGCTGTAAAGAATGATGAGATATTACTATATGCCACCGCGTGATTAGAGCTCAAAATAATTTTTCGGAAAGAGAGAGGCAGCCATAGAGAGTGCATAGCACCTAGTTCCATTTTGTATACAAATCAAGGGGAATTGCCAGTCCTTTCCTGACCTTAAACTTTCTGATGTCTTCCGAGAAGAATCAAAGACTTGTGTAAGAGCATATTAGTCTCAGTGTCATTGGCGATTTACCCATGGTTCTTTGTGTTTATCTATATTGATTATTCAGTTTATTAACTGGGCACGTATTATGTGCTAGCTCTAGAGCAGACAGCAAGTAACATGTCAGTGAAAAAAATAAGACATGATGCCTTGCCTTTGTGAAAGTTTATACTTTGTTGAATGAACCACCAAATAATTAAATAAGTAAATTTGTTATTGAGAACAGGGGTGATTCGTTGGAAAGGGCATTGGAGTCAAGGAATACCAGTCTAGGTATTTTGGTTTTGTTTGTTTTGGTTTTTCAAGATAAGAGTTTCTCTTTGTGGCCCTGGCTGTCCGGAAACTCACTCTGTAGACCAGGCTGGCCTTGAACTCAGAGATGTGCCTGCCTCTGCCTCCTTAAGGACGTGCACCACCTCCACCCATCTCTGATTTTAGTTCTCAATTACTTATTATAAGGCATCATAATCTTCTCAGGAGTGAACATGCCTTAGACTACAATATTAATTAATCAATTAATTAATTGTAGTGTGTGTGTGTGTGTGTGTGTGTGTGTGTGTGCATGGCTGTTCTGTAGACAATTTTTTTTTCTTCTGGTGTTGGGAATCAAACTTCGGACCTTGATGGGGCTAAGCACAAGACCTACCCAACCCTTGTTCCCTTATTAGATCAAGGTCTTATTAGAGATATATCTATTTTAAAAATTATTTTTAATTTCTTTCTTTCTTTCTTCTTTTTGGTTTTGTTTTTTCTTTCTTTTTTTTGCAATGCCCCCCCCCCTTTTTTTTTTGGTTTTGGTTTTTCGAGACAGGGTTTCTCTGTGTAGCCCTGGCTGTCCTGGAACTCACTCTGTAGACCAGGGTGGCCTCGAACTCAGAAATCCGCCTGCCTCTGCCTCCCAAGTGCTGGGATTAAAGTCGTGCACCACCACTGCCCAGCTTACTTAGTTTTATTTGTATAAATTTGACTGTATGTATGTCTGTGCACCACACCTGTGCCTAGTACCCAAGGAGGCAAGAAAAGCTTATTTATCCCCTGGGACTGGAGTTACAGACAGTTGTGAGCTGCTTCGTGGGTGCTGGGAATTAAACCTGAGTCCTCTGAAAGAGCAGCCAATGTTCTTAACCATATATCCATCTCTCTAACCCCTATTAAAGGTATTTCTCAAAGATGAGTCCTAGTTTTCATGTTTTAAAGATCAAGGCATGCTGCTGCCATGATTCCAGTCAGGAATATGTCATACTCTTTCAGGAAGAAGGTGGAGTGTGAACTCAGGTGGTCTTTCAGATGGGAAACACTGGATCGATTAATGGGTATCAGACAGAACCGGACTCAGGTGGTGGCACAGGCCTTTAATCCCAGCACTCAGGAGGCAGAGGCAGATAGGTGAATCTCTGAATTTGAGGCCAGCCTGGTCTACAGAGAGAATTCCAGGACAGCCAGCGCTACATAGTGAGAGCCTGTCTTGAAAAACAAACAAACAAACAAACAAACAAACAAACGGATTTAAAAAAAATTTTCTTTCACAGTTTCACATTTGTATACAATGTATCTTGATCATATACACACCTAACTCCCCCTTCCACTCTCTCTAGATGCCCACATCACTTTCCTACCCGTCACATCTCCCTGTTTTTTCATATTCCATGTTATTCAATTAGTTCTGTTTGCATGTGTATGGGTGTGGAAACATCCACCGGGAGTATGTGCAATCTACCATTAACCACGCCCCTGGGGAAAAAAACTCACCCCTCCCCAGGCAACAACTGTCAATAATTCCTCATCGGAGGGCGGAGCCTCATGATCCCCTCCCCCACCCATGATGGAATGTTGACTGTCTTGATCTTCCACAGGGAATCCACAGCTGATGTGGGTCTGTGAATGCAACAGGTCTATCAGCTCCAGAAGAAGCATCTCACAGCGTTCCTCCCATCCTCCAGCTCTTATGTTCTTTCCACCCCTTCCTCTGCCCTGTTCCCTGATCCCTGCAGAGGAGATAAAGCAGAGTGTGATATAGATGACCCATTTTAGGGCTCAACCGTCACTTAGCCTCAGCTGGTCACCTACGACTCTCGGCGTTAACTTTGGCCCACTGTAGAAACTTCTCTTGCTGAGGTTGAGAGTAACATTATTGCGTGGGTGTAAACATAAATATTTAGAAGGCAGTTTGATAAGGTGTCCGTTTGACAAAACAAATACTTTCTGTGGGTTCCCCACTAGAGCTTCTGTCCTCTCTAGCTGCGCGGAGTGGGCTTTTGACAGGATGCCAGTGCCAGGCATTAGTTCCCATGGGGCAGGCCTCAAGTGGCATCTGAAATCAGATAGTTATTCACTAACAGTAATGACACTGTTGACCCGGTGGGTGCATCTTGCCTGGCAATTTTTATCAATTTTAGTACACATGATTGCCTCTCAATGCCTTTTTCCCCAGCCTCCATAACCACATCTTTCTTTCTTATTTGTAAGGGTGTCCTGAGAGAATCACAAGACCTCAAGACCTTGCTGAGCCAGATTGCTGGGCTACATAGGCTACGGCATTCCTTTGATCTACTGAAGCAGTTGACTGACTGCCGGAGAATGAGGATAGCCTGGCATGACCTGCTTTTTTTTTTTTTTTTTTTTTTTTAATTAGCTTGTGCTGACTCCCAGTGACCTGTTTCCTTCCAAGGGCTAAAAAACCATCTGTCTTAATCAAGTGGCAGAAATCCAATTCAGAGTGCCATAAGCCAAGGTGGAGGTAGAGAAGAAAAATGTATTAGCTCTTGTGAAAATAAAACCGGAAAGGAATCCGTCTCCATTATGACTGGATTGAGTTGCATCCTCGGGACCCACTCTCCCTCCCAATCTCTCGGTTTTATTTTTGAGGCAATAGCAGCAATTTCAGGTTATGGCTCATAGTTCTTATTATCAAGGATGGTGATGATGACAATCAGCACTTCAGTCACGATGAACTGTTCTGAGTCTCTGTTTACTTTAATTTGATTAGTTTTGACAAAAATCAATCAGCAAGTATTCATAGATAACTTTCCATCCACCTGGTCAATGATAATACTAGCTGTCTTAGTCAGGGTTTTACTGCTGTGAACAGACATCATGACCAAGGCAAGTCTTATAAAGGACAACATGCAATTGGGGCTGGATTACAGGTTCAGAGGTTCAGTCCATTATCATCAAGGCAGGAATCATGGCACAGGAGGAACTGAGAGTTCTACACCTTAATCTGAAGGCCGCTAGCAGAATACTGGCTTCCAGGCTAGGATGAGGGTCTTAAAGCCCACACCCAGTGACATGCCTACTCTAACAGGGTCACATCTTCTAATAGTGCCACTCCCTGGGCCAAGTATATACAAACCATCACACTAGCTTTCCAATTTAACAACAACAACAACAAAAAAGTAATTAAAAACCCAGCTGAGTAATTAAAAACTGAGCTTCTGTTCTGGGCACTTCGTTAGACATTCTCTTATGGAATCATATAAGGATGGTTGGGTAAATGTGCTGGGAAGGTCGGTAAATTGATCGAAGAATCAAAATTTCAAATCAGCAGCTAGGCATGGTGGAGCACGCCTGTAGTCCTCTTACCTGGGAAGCAGAGACAGAAGGACCAAGGCTAAGTGTGGCCATGTGAGAGCTCTAGCTAGCCTGGGCAACATGAGACCCGGACTCAAAAGTCTTTAAAAACAATTTCAAATCAGGTTTTCTTGGCTCCAAGCCTGGCCTCTGAACCTTCACAGTCCCTCTTACAATTATTTTTAGACAGAGCAGAGCCACCAAGCAGTATGCCTGATTTTTATTTTTTCCGAGCATGAATATTTTTTCCTCTTATTGAAAATAGATTTTTTTCCTCTCACATAATGTATCTTGATTAAGGTTTCCCCTCTGTCTACTCCTCCCAGTCTCTTCCCACTTCCCCTCCTATTGGGGTCCACCCATTTCTTGTCTTTCATTAGAAAACAAACAGGCTTCTGAAGGATAATAATAAATATTCTGTAATAGAATAAAATATAATAGGAAAAATACATTGGAATAGGACAAAACAAACAAACAGAAGGGAAAGAGCCCAAGGGGAGGCACAAGAAAGTCCACACACTCAGCAATCCTAGGAAAAGACTAAGTCGGAAGCTGTAGTGTAGGCACAGAGGACCTGTAGGGCTGTTGGCCCTCAACTGCTGGGCACTGCGCATGAATCTTAAGAACATGGTTAGCAGTGGGACTTGAGAAATGGTCCAGCAGGTAAAGTCACTAGCTTTGCAAACCTCACGGCCTGAGTTTGATCCCCAGAACCCATTCAAAAAGCCAGAATGACACTCATTCGTAATACCAGTAGGTAGAAGACAGGAGAATCTCTGGGCGCTCAAGGCTTAGCTAGTCTGATGCACAAGGCCCAACGTCAAACAACAAAGAGACCCTACTTCAAAGAAGACAGAAGGCCAGGACTGACACCTAAAGTTAACCTCTGACTTCTATACATGTGTGTGCCCATATACCTAAGAGACATACACAAGTACACTTGGTAATCATGTAGGGGCAGGCTTCCAAGGTGATTCATATAAAAATCTCAATCTCAGACCCATCTGAGTTTGAGAGCTGCAAGCACTATGTATAGGAATGTTTCTTCTGACTGCTACAGAGGTCTCATCAACCACGCCCTTCAGCCAGAGTCCCCCCTCCTGGCCACTATTGTTTTTATAGGTGTTCCCTCCCTTTATTTCTCAGTAGGGTCTCTTACTATTATGGCTCCTGACCTTCACCTTGGACAGCCCTCCATGAACCATCCCGCATTCCCAGGCTCTAGGTCTCATGCTGTTTTTCTTTTCTCCCAAAATTTTAAGTTAGAGCCCTCTGGGCTGGAGAGATGGTACAGCGTTAAGACACTTGACACCAAGCTTGATGACCTGGATTCCATCTCCAGGATCCATGTGGTAGAAGGAGAGGACCAACTCTTCCATATACATGTACTTGCCAAGGCAAAGAGATGTAACAAACAGACAAACAAACAAACGAATAAAGTTGGAGTCATTTCTGGATGGCTGAGGATACCTACTTTCTCCACTTGGAGTTTCTGTCTTTCTTTCCCCCCCCACCCCAGCCCCCACCCTCACCTCCAATTTCCATCTCTGTGTCTCACTTTGACTGTCTCTCTGTCTCTGTCTCTATCAATCTCTCCCAAGGGTCTATCTATTAGCTCAGGTTGGTCTTGAACCCAAGATCCTTTTGCTTCTAGCACCCAAGGGCTGGAATTCTAGGCACACACCAGCACACTCTTTGTTGAATGAATGTGTAGGAGTGTTCAAATCCTGTTGCCCCAGTAGAGAAGTGAGAAAAAGAGAATCAGCCCAGCTTTATGCAATTCAAAAGCAAGAAGCATTAGCTTGCTGTAGAAGCATAGATGCACCATTGACAGTTTCCCTTTCGCATCCAGTATGTGCCAGGATGAGTTTAATTGGCTCGTGTGCGTGTGCGTGTGCGTGAGCATGCGGGTGTGTTGCCAGGAATTGGGCATTGAGTTCAGGCCCCAGTAAATGTTAAGCACTTTATCATTGACCTACACCTGTGGTCCCTGATTTTACTTCCCTGTTTTGTATGTTTATTTATTTGTTTTGAGATGGGATTTCTCTGTGGGGTCCTAGCTTTCCTGGAACTCTGTAGACCAGGCTGGCTTGATTTTAGTTGTGTGTGTGTGTGTGTGTGTGTGTGTGTGTGTGTGTGTGTGTGTGTGAATTTTGGGGTTTCTCCATGGAGTCCTGGCTTTCTTTGAACTCACTCTGTAGACCAGGCTGGCCTTGAACTCAGAAATCCGCCTGCCTCTGCCTCCCAAGTGCTGGGATTAAAGGCATGTGCCACCACCGCCCGGCTTGGTTTTAGTTCTTAATTGCCTATTGTAAGGCATCAAGATGTTCTAGAGGGTAAGCCTGCCTTAGACGACAGCACTTTTTCTTTTTCATTAGGCATCCTACTTGCCTTGAAGAAAGGGCGTGGCCCCTCCTTATTAGACAGGTGCCAAGGTGCATCTGTGAAGGTCAGAGGACAACCTTCAGGAGTCAATTCTCTCCTTCCACCTTGTTGGTCTTAGGAACTGAACTCAGGTCATCAAGGCTTGGTGGCAAGCTCCTTTATCCACTGAGCCATCTTGGCCTCCCTCCCTCTGCTTGCTTAACTACTGTACAATACCCAAGCCAGGAAACGGACACTAGTATACCACATGAATGTGGTTATTCCTTAGCATTTTATCATGTGACGAATTGCATAACCTTTACGTATACATACATGTATAGACTCTCCCACCACTGCAGGATGCTCCGTCATGTTCATTTCTATAATGTAGTCCCATTCACTTGCCTTCTAGCACTGTCCCTAGCCAGGCAACCCCTGATCTGTCTATCTCTGTGATTTCATGTGTTATTAGGTGGAATTACTGAGCTCAGTAACCTTCTAGGTTGTTATTAACACAGAGTCGTTTTCTTGAGAGCCCAACCAAGCCAATGCTGATCATTCAGTGGTACCAAGGAGCTCAATCATTCAGCCACTAAAGGGCACTTTTATTGTCTTCTATAAGCGTTCACATGTAGAATTTTGTATGGACCTACACTTACTTTCTCTGGGTTAGATGCTTAGGTGCCTAGGAGGGTGATAATGTCTCATTTGAAAGAAACTGAAAATTATTTTTCAGAGTACTGTACCCAGGAGGAGTTGGAGCCATAGGGGAGAGGCAGATGAAGGGCACTTTGCTGGAATGTTATAGATCGTGACTCTATCAGTGTCAGCAGACTAGTAATTATACCATATGTAGTTTTGAACTGACCATGGGTGAAATTGCATCAAGAGCCCATGTAGCTTCTCTGTGTAATTTAGAAATTATATTTACTTATTTATTGTGTGCATGTATAGGTTAGAGGACACTTTTTCAGTGTTGGCTTCCTTCTTTTACTATGTATGTCCTGGGAATGGAATTCCTGTCCTCAGACTTGGTGACAAGTAACTTTACCTACTGAGCCACCTCACTGGCCTTCTTTTTCTTACCACTACATATGAATTTGAGCTACAGATGTAGCCCATTCATCATCATCATCATCATCACTAATTTAAATAAAATTGGAAAAAATCTCATTTTTTTCCAGTCAATTTTCAGTTTGCCTCACAGCTATAAAAAAAAAAAAAAATGTAACTTGAGCTGAGAAGCTGGCTCAGTGGGTAAAAGACATTTGTCCCCAGGCCTGACAACTTTGTTTCCCCTTGGAAGGTTTGATATTTGAATCTTCTGAAATTGCCAGCAGATCGACAGGAGAAGAGCAACACAGGTATATTTGCTCATAATTCTAACCTGACTTGGGGGCCCGGGCCTGGGAAACGGTCTGACTTTGACAGGCATATAGAGATGTGACTGGAAAGAAAGAGGCATGAGCCACTAAGAATACACCGACTGGAGAGTTCCGGGAGGTCTGTGTGTTCCAGTACCAGCCCTTTGTGCGCAGTATTTCTTCCTCCAGAAATGGAACAACACTCTTTTTTTTTTTTTCTGCATAAAAATTATTGTAAAAAAATGTTTTTTGGTTTTATTGGTTGACTGGTTTCTTAGTTTTCTATGAGTTGTCTGTGTAAATGTTCCCAATTAAATACCAAATTCTATACTAATTTAACAAATCCGTTCTCAAGATATTCTCCAACCTTCTGACACTCTCTAGTCCTAATTGCTTTCTGTTAGCATGAGGGCAGCTGTCAGCTCTAGTGTCCCCTCCACTGTCCGCCCCCCAGGATCCCTCCCGTTCCTTTCCAGCGGGCCAGTCACTGCTCTCCATCAACTCTCTTGATTTATTCCTCTGTTGTGCTGATCCTGTCCCCTGACTCACCATTTCACCAATGGAGCGTATTTCCTGGTAAGTTCCCAGTTGGCTGAGATTGGCCACAATCATTTCCTTGTCCATTCCACTGCGGGAACAGTGGCACCAGCCCACTCACCCCTGCTCTGATTTAGATCCCTGGAGATTTCTCTTAGGCTTTTGTAAGCCCTGATCTGGAGTTAAGGGTACATTCATTCTGGCTTCCCTGAGTGTTTCAGTGTTTCATAGTAGAAAGGGTGTTTGTTTGTTTGTTTGTTTGTTTGTTTTTCTTTTCCAGGTCATTTTGTTCATATGATGACCTTATTTTTACAATTTTAACATTGTCCAATGAGTAGGTGGGAGTTTCAGAGTTGAGAAGGGTGGAGATCACGATGGAGCCTGGGAGGGGGACAGCAAGTGCAGAAGAGGCATAGGGGGAGGTGGAGGAGAGAGATGTTGTGCTGATCCTGTCCCCTGACTCACCATTTCACGAATGGAGCGTATTTCCTGGTAAGTTCCCAGTTGGCTGAGATTGGCCACAATCATTTCCTTGTCCATTCCACTGCGGGAACAGTGGCACCAGCCCACTCACCCCTGCTCTGATTTAGATCCCTGGAGATTTCTCTTAGGCTTTTGTAAGCCCTGATCTGGAGTTAAGGGTACATTCATTCTGGCTTCCCTGAGTGTTTCAGTGTTTCATAGTAGAAAGGGTGTTTGTTTGTTTGTTTGTTCTTCTCTCTGGCTGGCTTCTCTCTGGGGGGAGTGAGGCCGAGCAGGAAGGAACCATGATGCTGTGGGCAGCAGGGAATGAATGCCATGACCACAGCTCGTTTTAGGGACTTTAAACTGGAAGCATATCCAGGATAAATGTGAATGGATGCATGGCTGGAGAGAGGTCTCAATTCAGAAACATGGTCCTGGAACCTTTGAAAATCACCTGGCAAAGCTGGCTGGGCCTGGTGGTGTTTACCTTTGATGCCAGCACTCGGAGGCAGAGGCAGTGGATCTCTGAGTTTGAGGCCAGCCTGGTCTATATGCTGAGTTCCAAGACAGCCAGTTCTATACAGAGAGTTCCTGTCTTGAAAAACCAAAAGAAGAAAAGAAAGAAAATCACCTGACCATAGGCTCTATGCCATGTTTGAGGATGGGAGCCAGGAACTGTGGGGAGAAAAGGGGAGAGGACTTAGCTAAGCCAAATAAAGAAATCTGGGTTAACGACTATGTCACCCCTGGGTATTCACTAACAAAACTCCAAGTCAGCACCTCCCAGAGCCACATGCACATCAGAGTTTAAGGTAGCACTTTTCACAGCTATGGAAATGACCTAGGTGACCACCGGCCAGGAAATGAGCAGCCTTTGTTACAGTGGGATTTCTTTTTAGCTATTAGGAAGAATGGAGTTGTGCCATCTATAGGAAAACAGATGCACCAGGGGCGAGCATGGTGAGCATGTCACAGGAAGACACTATCACAGGTCTTCACTCACTTGTGGATTTAGGTTTCATATAGGAACAATGGGGATGACAAGAGAGGGAAGGGTTGCTGTTTATGGGGAGGAAATGTGATCAGAATATATCTACATGGGCATGGCCTCATAAGCCCAGCATAAAGTTTTTTTTTTTTTTTTTAAAAGATGTATGTATATGTGTGTGTGTGTGTGTGTATGTATGTATGTATGTATGTGGTCACTGTCTTCAGACACACCAGAAAAGGGCATCAGACCACATTACAGATGGTTGTGAGCCACCATATGGTTACTGGGAATTGAACTCAGGACCTCTGGAACAACAGTCAGTGCTCTTAACAGCTGAGCCCTCTCTCTAACCCCTCAGCATAAAGTATTTTTAAAATGAATGAATGAATGAGTGAGTAAATGAATGAATGCCTGAATGACTCTGAATCAAACTTCAGAAAATAAAATAAGAGCAATTTTAGGAAAGCGCATTGAGTTTTGGGAAATAAAATTTTTATTTTTTTATTTTTTTGGTTTTTCGAGACAGGGTTTCTCTGTGTAGTCCTGGCTGTCCTGGAACTCACTTTGTAGACCAGGCTGGCCTCGAACTCAGAAATCCGCCTGCCTCTGCCTCCCAAGTGCTGGGATTAAAGGCGTGCACCACCACCGCCCGGCGAGAAATAAAATTTTTAAATTACCTTTTTAATTGATTATTTGGGAATCTCACATCATGTACCCCAATAGTGCTTACCTCCCAGTTTTCCCATGTCCATCCTCCCCTCCCCCATGACCTACCCACCCCCACCCCCCCAAAAAAAAGGGAAAAAAAGAAAGAAAAAACAAGTTCATTTTGTGTTGTCTATGTACTCACTGGAGCACGCTCACATTCTTAGTGGCCAAACCCCTGCCCTCAAGGGAGGATGATTCTTTCTTTGTTCTCACCTGCATTCTCTCCAGAAGCCATCAATTTAGGAAAGCCATGTGGTGGCTGGAGAGGGCCATGGACAGTTCTCCCGCACGCATTGACATTATCGTGACTTCAGCTGTCTGCTCAGATAATGAACACCCACATGGGCTTTGGTGGTAACACAGGCCACAGGCATCAAGACAACCTTTGGCCATAGGACCACCAACCCACTCATGGCCCTCAATGGCTGCAGAGACCACTGGACTCAAACATGGCCTCAGGTGGCTACACATGCCACTCACATCAGGATCCCCCTCCAATCTCCCAGGCGGCAAAGCCTTAAGACATTACCAAGGCGTCAGGCAGTGACAGAGATGTATACACTCATTAATCCAAATGGATCACAGGCTTCATCCTGCCTGGGGCAGCAGCATAGACCACAGACACCAACTTGGCTTCCGGTGGCATCGAGGACCATGGTGGTCCTTCCAGGAGGTCCGATCCAGAAAGTGAACTTTTCCTCATTCTGGCCCTCTGTCATTGCCCAGAGCTAGGGGGATCCTACAGCTGGAACAGGTCTTGGGGCTAAGTCTGTATCTGCTTAAGCACGAGGCTACTGTATACCCCGTCCCACCAACCCTGCTGGGCAATGACAGCATGTCAACCTCAGCACTCTCTCTCACCCGTCACTCACTGCCAATCACGTCTCCAGTTCCGCCTCTCTCCATAGCACATGCTATGGTTTTTCTCTTTTCCACCTCTCCATCATTGTAGTGGTGCCAGCTGACCAGCGCCTCAAGGCAGAGGCGGCCCTTTGGAAATGAATTTCCAGTGTCAACAACAACCTGAGCTGTTGTTTGTCCTCTCGGATTGTTCAGACTCTACCCGCAAATGCAAAACAGTTTACTGACTCTAATTAACAAACAAATAGTCGACTCTGTTTGCAGCCATGATGTTTTAGACCACTTGATAAGTAGTCTTCGAGTTAGGGGCAGCATTTCGCAGGAGATGGAAGGAGGAGACCTACCTTACAATTGAATTGAGATGGCTTTTTTTGTTTGTTTTTTGTTGTTGTTGTTTTTTTTTTTTTTTCCAGAACCTGGGGACATGGCTGACTTGGGAGCAGATGAGGCCTCTTCCAGGTCAGAGAGTCCTGAGCAGGATGGCCAAGGCTCTGAGGACAGATCATTGCTCCAGCAGAGGCTGGCCATCAGAGAGCTCATCGACACAGAAGTCTCCTACTTACACACGCTCCGACTCTGTGCCTCTGACATCAGAAGCAACCTACAGCAGGTACTCACGCGGTCCCACAACCTGTCTTTTTTAGGAGCAGGAGTGGGCTGCCTCTTAAGACCTCTCATTATAGATATGAGCTGCAGGTCTTTATTGATTGGCCATGTAACTTTCAGCAAGGCCTTGAATGACTTGGGTGTGTCCAGCTTGCAGCCTATTAGCCATAGAGGCTGAGGATAGCTATGAACTTAGCCTGACATAATATAGTAAACTTAAGCCGGGCGGTGGTGGCGCATGCCTTTAATCCCAGCACTTGGGAGGCAGAGGCAGAGGCAGGAGGATTTCTGAGTTCGAGGCCAGCCTGCTCTACAGAGTGAGTTCCAGGACAGCCAGAACTACACAGAGAAACCCTGTCTCGAAAAACCAAAAAAAAAAAAAAAAAAAAAATAGTAAACTTACTTAAAACAGTATGAACAATCTCATTGTTGCCTTCTTATGTAACTCAGTTTTGCAAGGCTATTTTTTTTTTGAAGATTTATTTATTTATTTTGATTTTTTTCATGCATTGGTGTTTTGCCTGCATGTATATCTGTGTGAGGGTGTTGGATCCCCTGTGACCTGGAGTTACAGAGTTGTGAGCTGCCTTGTGGGTACTGGGAATTAAACTTAGATCCTCTGGAGGAGCATCTAACCAGTGCTCTTAACCACTGAGCCATCTCTCCAGCCCCTTGAAGATTTATTTTTATGTGTATGAGTGTTTGCTGGCATATGTTTATATAACTGTGTGTGTGCCTGTGGGATTCCCGGGAACCAGAGTTACAGATGGTTGTGAGCTACCATGGTGGGTGCTGGGAACCTGGATCCTCTGTAAGAACAGCAAGTGCTGAACTAAACAAGCTATTGGATAGGCAAGGAAGGAGCAGGAGCAGGCTGAAAAACCTTCAGGTCCACCTCCATTACCCTGATTCCAGCAAGGCTTGCCTCCTAAAGGTTCCATAGCCTTTCCAAATAACGCTACCAGCTGGGGAAGAAGTTGTGATTTGAATATGAAATGTTTCCCATAGGCTTGTGTTCAAATCACAACGCTAGCCCTTTGCTTATCCACAAACTAGCCTTGCTGGACATCCATGCTGGACACGCTAAACTTGATCTCTCTCTCTCTCTCTCTCTCTCTTTCTCTCTCTCTCTCTCTCTCTGTTAAGCAATTTGGGGATCTAACTTACAATATCCCCAAATCTTTTCCAACATTGCATTGGGCGGCCAGTCTTCCCAAGAGTGATAGGACCCCAGATAGCATGAGTGCCCAGGTCTGTTCCCGATAGTCTCCTACCAGACCCCAAGTATCTGCATTTCTGTTGCTTCCAGTTGCCACCTGGAGATCTGGACATACTGTTCTCAAACATCGATGACATCATCCAAGTGAGCAGCAGATTCCTTCAGGGGCTGCAGGAGACAGCCTGCCAGGAAGGGGAGCAAGCACACCTGATTGGTAAGCAAAAAAGACCCAGGTACTCACTGGATTGCTTGCCCGTGGCTTTGTCCTCAGCCTGTGCTTACTGCAGAACTGGCTCCAGACCTCCAGGGGAAATAGGCAAAGGAGAAGTCTGGGTATGACAGAGGCAACAAGGCACTCATCGTCTGATGCCTGTGGCCCCACTCTTGTCTTCCTCGAGACACACTTTTAACATACATTTCTGGGAGGAAATGTTGATACCACAGTGCTTCCTAGTTTAGTCAACATGGTACTGGTATTTATTTATATATTTTTTATATGTATGAATATTTTGCCTGAATGCATGTCTCTGGACCATGTGAGTGCCTCATGCCTGCGGAGGCCAGAAAGGGACATTGAGTCTCCTGGAACTGGAGTTACAGATGGTTATGAGCTCTCCCATGTGGGTGTTGGGATTTGAACCCAGTTCTCTGGAAGAGTAGTAAGTGCTCTTAACTGCTAAGCCATTTCTCCAGCCTCTCTTTTTGTTTTTAATTAATAGATTTTATTTTTTAGAGCACTGTCAGGTTTTTTTTTTTAAAGACTTATTTTATTATTTTTAAATTTTAATTATTTATTTTATATGAATACACAGTCGCTGTCTTCAGACACACCAGAAGAGGGCATTGATCCCATTACAGATGGTTGTGAGCCACCATGTGGTTGCTGGGAATTGAACTCGGGACCTCTGGAAGATCAGTTGGTGCTCTTAACTGCTGAGCCATCTCTCCAGCCCAAGCACTGTCTTGGATTTATAGAAAAATGACCATGATACCGAATGTCAGAATTATCTCAAACCTTGTTTTTAATGCAGCAGTCTTCTTTGTCTCTTATCCCTATAGTGCTACCCTAGTTCCTTTATTTTTCCCACCCTGTCTCACCTGCTCCCTGTAAGTAACTGGTTTCCTATTAGAAGACACAGAACCCCTTAGGAAACCGCTGGGGGTTTGTTTCATCTTCTCCGTGTGTTCTAGCTTTACTGTATCTGCTCTTGAAAGTAAGCTGACATGAGACCCCAGCTCAAACCACTCCCTCTGCTTCCTGCTACCACTGGATTACAAACTGAGTGCCTGGCTGCACTCCACTTACGCTGATACCCTCAGCAAGTTGGCTTCAGTATCCCATTTGTTTCCGCCCTGGTGATGGGCTCACAGACACACCAGGGTCTGTGGCTGTCCTCAGGCCAGGGTTACCTGACTCTGGGCCTTACCATTCCCATCCACAAGCTTGAGAGTCACTCCTCCCCTGGGCTTCCTGGGGCTGGCTACTTCTGCTCACTGGCAGATGCTCACATTATCTGTAAACTCTTCCTCAAATAGACACCTCCCCACCCCCCACACCTAGTCTTTGATGTTTATTTGGCTTTACTCTGACTCCTGTAATATATAGTCATCCCTTGGTATCTGCAAGGGCTGCCTTTCCAGGACCCAACCCCCCCACCAGGTGCTCAAGCAGACCCCTTGTGTAAAATGGCATAGAATTAGCATAACCCCCAAGAAGCTCTCCAGTATACTTGAAATCATTGCTAGAGGGCTTATGCCAGTTATCACCGTGCAAGCAATGTATAGAAAGTTGTTATGTTGTTATTCAGGGATGGGGACAGGAAGAAAAGGTCTCACATGTTCAACACAGACACTTTTTCTTTATAAGAGGTGTTTGACACAATTTAACTGTAGGACAGAAGAATGATTTTTTTTTTTTTAAAAGATGAAACAGCATTTTAAATAGAAGTTGCATGGAGATTTCTAATATTCCATTAATGTGTGAGGATGTTCAACCTGCTGATTACAGGAAATGAATGGAAACTACAGCAGGCACAGAAGCAATGTCTTTTGTTTTTGTTTGTTTCGTTTTGTTTCGTTGTTGTTTTTTTCAAGACAGGGTTTCTCTGTGTAGCTCTGACTGCCCTAGAACTCACTCTGTAGACCAAGGTGTCCTTGAACTCAGAGGTTTGCCTGTCTCTGCCTCTCGAGTGCTGGGATTAAAGGCTTGTTGCTACCACTGCCTGCCACGAGGCAATTATTTAGATGGGTGCTCCAAAATCCAGAAAAAATTGAGAGCTGACATGATACCACAGGTAAAAAACTTCACACCTAACATTGCATGTTGGGTCACAGTTAAAAGACCTCCAGAAATAGGACAGAAAAATAAAATAGGGCATAATTGGGCAAGAACTGTGTTGGAGGTATATAAAAAATATTATGAATATTCATATGTCATCTTGGACCTCAGCCCTAAGAGATTTCATTAAATGTTTACAAATATCCCCAAACTTGAAAAATCCAGCACTGGAAGTGGTGCTGGTCTCAGTCATTTTGCACAGGTATTTTCACCTGGTCTGTATAGGTTATTGGCCTGCCGTCTATACAGGGTTTCTTAAACTGTATTTAAGCTGCATGCACAGGTTATTAGCCTGCCACCTACACAAGGATCCAGCTCCTCTCCCAACTTCTTTTTACTGAAGAAAATTTTACACAACTAAGGGGTGGAGTATATGGCTACATAAAATAGATAGACACGCCAGATAGTGGGGACACACGTCTTTAATCCCAGCACTCAGGAGGCAAAGGCAGGCAGATCTCTGAGTTTGAGCTCAGCTTGGTCTACAGCTCTGGTCTTCCAGGACTAGAAAAACCAGACACTCTGTCTCAAAAAAAAACAAAAAACAAAATAAAACAACAACAACAAAAAGCAAACAACATTTCCTGATAATCACAAATAATTTTATTTTAAGACATGTCTTTTATACTCATAATTTTGACATTTATTAAAGTTGAAGGCAGCAGGGCATCATGTCACACGAGTTTAATTTCAGTACTCAGGAGGCAGAGTCCAGCCTAATCTAAAAGTGAGTTGCAGGCCGGCCAGAGCTACATAGTGAGACTCTTTTGTCTAAATACAAGAACAACAACAATAAAAATTATAAAAACAAATTTGCATACTAGTGAGATATGTGTGTTTATCTTCATCTAAAAATTAAATCTTGGTTGAATATTAGATACTTTAGGACATAAAAGATCTTCAGGTTTTTTTTCTGAGTTAATCAATATTTTGATTTGATCATTATTAATGTTGAGAATTTTACTTTGTCTGAATCTGTAGCACACACGGCAGAAGTGTAGGGGGTCATTTTATTTAAAAAAAAAAAATGATGAAAATTCTGTCCTAATCCCAAGCCAAAATTTGACCACATTTAAAAAATTAAACTCAAGTCAAGCAGTAAATTTTATTTATTTTTATTTTTTATTTATGTGTTTCTGTCTCTGGGTGTATATGTCACATGTGTTAACGTATCTCTGAGAGGCCAGAAGAGGGCAGTAGATTCTCTGGAGCTGGAGTTACAGGTGGTTGTGAGCCACCCAGTGTGGGTGCTGGGACCTAAGGACCCGTCCTCTGACAGAATAGAAAATTATTTCTATGAACTACTGAGCCATTTCTCCAGCCCTCTGCAGCAGATAATACTAAAATCAGGTATTCTATCATGAAGTGATCCAAAGATACACTAACTTGATACATAGGGAATGACAGTAGAAAAAATATTAAAAGTCTTGTTTTACGCAAATTAACCACTCTGTTTCTGTAAGAGCTGAAAACTTTGTACATACGGAGAAGATGCCGCAGCTCCTTTCATAGTCTCCAGGAGTCTCAGATCTGAGAGGTGTTGCAGGCAGCGTTCACTGGGGTTGTGTATCATGATGACCCCTGCAGAGGAAAGTGCAGATGCTGCGTGTGTTTAAAACCAAGGCTGTGTTCGATGAGGCCACACAGGTGGGGCAGACAGAAACTCCTCAGGTTCATCGTGAGTTCGATTTAGAATTGATCTCCAATTGCCCTGTGCTTGGAATTTTTTTTTACTCTTGCCAAACTTTCCCAGGCCTCATATTCAGGTCTGCAGCCAGCCACACCTGGGGTCATGTCTTACAGTTTAAGAACCTGGACCCTACACCATTCTGTGACCCACTCAGCAACTGCACGAAACGGATGAAAAGTAGAAACAGACCACCGCAGAGCAGACTCAACCTCCCAACCCCAAGTAAGGGACATACACACTTGCCGCTGATAACCCTTGCTGCTTATTGCTGCCCATCAGGTAACTTATTCCTGGAATTCCAAGAGGAGTTTGAACAAGTCTATAAAGTCTACTGTGTCAACTATGACCAGGCCCTGCTGCTGGTCAAGGCATACCAGAAGGAGCCAGAACTGCAGAAGGAAATCCAGGGCATCATCGCAGCTGCAGTGTGAGTAGCATGTCTGGGGACATGTTCAAGTCTTGATCCTGCTCAGGCTACTTGGGGCCTGTGTCAGCAGCCAGGCCTCTCTCTCAGTCAGGAAGGTCTTACTGCCAAGCAGTGCTCATGTCTCAGTGCTCTCAAATAAGGCTCTACAGCTGCCTTATGCTCCTGGTTACAAACATACAATCTTGTTTCTCTCCTTCCCTTTCTCCCTCCCTCCCTCCCTCCCTCCCTCCCTCCCTCCCTCCCTCCCTCCCTCCCTCCCTCCCTCCCTCCCTTCCTTCTTTCCCTTCCTCCTTCTCTTCTCTTTTCTCTTCTCCCCCCCCCCCCCTTCTGTCTCTCTTTCTTTGTTGTTGTTTTTCCAGACAGGATTTTTCTGTGTAGTGCTGGCTTTCCTGGAACTCAATTTATGGATCAAGGTAGCCTCAAACTCAGAGGCCTCTGCCTCCAAAGTGCCAGGATTGAAAGTGTGCTATATCATGCCCAGAACACATATCTTTTTTTTTTTTTTAAAGAAAAACTATTACGTCTGCTTTTCTACCTCTATCCACAATAGGGTTTCTCTGTAGCCCTGGCTGTAGTCCTGGCTGTCTTGGA
Source organism: Arvicanthis niloticus (assembly GCF_011762505.2). NCBI lineage: Eukaryota > Metazoa > Chordata > Mammalia > Rodentia > Muridae > Arvicanthis > Arvicanthis niloticus. The sequence goes on from NC_047671.1 coordinate 27,408,176, forward strand.
ACTCTCTCGGTAGAGCAGGCTATCCTTGGAACTCACAGAGACCCTCTGCCTGCCTCTGCTTCCCTAACTTGAGTGCTGGGATTAAAGGCATGTACCAGCATGTCTGGCTAAACTTCTAACCAGAAGCCAGTTCCATCTGTCTCTCTCTTGGAGGTGCTTCCACTTAAACACATGTTGTTCCTCATCCTTTGACTCTCAGCGCACGCACGCACGCACGCACACTTCATGCCAGCTTGTTTGACTCGTATCGGTGTGTGGACAGACATTCGGTTTGTTTTCATTCTTTCAATATTATAGGCAGGGCATTTTTTTTTTTTTTTTTTTTTTTTTCAAGATTTGCCATCATCTTACTCTGCTGCAAAGTACATTTTTCAGAAGTGCAGTGTAGCTAAAACCTCCCTGTAAAGGTGTGCCCATTTATATCCCTGTCAGCAGCATGCGTTTGTCCCACACAGCCTTTCCAGTGCAGCGTGCCATCCAACCTTAGGAGGCTTGCCCTGGATTAGGTCAGGAGGTGGTCTCTGTCTGGCTTTATTTTGCGTCTATCTTACGACAAGTTGGCCATCTCTTTGGACACTGAAGAGTCCTTTGTGGATATTTTCTTGTGATTCATCCTGTTTCTATATTAAAGATTTGTGTGTGTGTGTGTGTGTGTGTGTGAGTGTGTGTGTGTGTGAAAAGCAGATTTCCGCCGGGCAGTGGTGGCGCACGCCTTTAGTCTCAGCACTTGGGAGGCAGAGGCAGGCGGATTTCTGAGTTTGAGGCCAGCCTGGTCTACAGAGTGAGTCCAGGACAGCCAGGACAACACAGAGAAACCCTGTATCAAAAAAAAAAAAAAAAAAAAAAAAAAAAAAAAAGCAGATTTCTTTTATTATTTGTGTGATTTATTTGTTATTGGCTCTCATTGTACTATTTTCCTTCTATCAAAAATTTAATATTTCTGTTTCACATTTCTCAATAATTTCATCCATGAATGCTGTATTTATAACATTTCACCCCACCCCACCCCACCTTCCTCTGCCTCCAACTTCTTCTGGGTCCATTCAGCTCCCTCTCAAACTCAGGACTTCTTCTTCTGTAATTATTATTATTGTCATACACATGTATATATATGTAACATATATGTATCTATCTATATATGCATACACATACACATATACATGTACATATCCTACTGAATATATTTAGTGTTGTTCATATGTCTATGAGCTGAGATCATAGCTACAAACAAGGGCTGACCACTTGGGATTAGACAATCTATCAGGAGCTCATACTTGCAGAAGTCGGATTCTTCCTTTTTTGGTAGCAGTTAGTTGCCTGTAGCTCTTCATCCAGAGGGTAGCTGGCTTATTTTTTTAAAGAAGCCAAGACAAGAGGATTGCTATGAGTTCAAGGCTAACCTGGACTACGTAGCAAGACCATATCTCATAATATCAAAACTTGGCTGGACGTGATACTGTACATTTTTAATCCCAGCACTCAGGATTCAGAGGCAGGAGGATCTCTGTGAATTTGAGGCTGGGTGCATAGAGAGTTCCGGGCCAGCCAGAGTTACATAGCAAGATCCTGATTGTAAACAAAATACTCCAGAGACTACAACAGTGAAAACCCAGAACCAATGAGAAGCTACCAAGCACAACTTAAGAAGCTTGCCAAGTGGAAATTGACGGTCAGGCTTGAGAAATCAGGCTGGTGGAGGAAGGACAGGGGAAGCCATCATTACCTTACACAGGTGTTCCTTCGTGCCCCAGAGAAAAGTGCTGAGCAGGTGTGTGCACGTGGCATGATAGGAAGCTGGGCCAGCCTTTCTCGTCTGTCTTGTCTTTCTCTCTGTCTTCAACCTCCCTCCTTCCATCAGAGTCTCTTTTTCAAATACTCATATCCTAGATCCTCTTCTTAAAGGAAAAAAAAATAATATTTGTTTCTCATATGTCTCAAAAACATAGGCTTTTGCAGGGTTATTTGTTGTGAGGCAGACTACAAAATCCAGGAAAGCTAGAGCCCAGCATGGGACAAAAGGGAGTAGTGGAGACTGTGGCTCAGTGGGGGAAGGCGTTTGAGTGCTGCCACCAAACCTGACTGCCTAAGTTCACTCTCCAGAACATGGTGGAAGTAGACAACAGACTCCCACAAGTTGTCCTCTGGCCACGTACATGTGCTGTGGCCCACGTGTGTCCATATACATACACTCAAATAAATGTGCAGATATTAAAAATAAGACATTTCTTTAGCTTTCACTTCTGCATATTAGCTGGGCTCAGTAAGTGAACCTTCTGTTCTTGGCTCAGTATCCCTGCATCTGACCTGCAGCCGAGTATCAACTGCAGGTCAGCTCTGCTGACCTTGCTAGGCTTCTCTACAGAGGAGACACAGAGCCAGCTCAGGTCTGGACATATGGCCTGAGTGCTTCCTGCAGCTGGTGCTCACTCGATCGTCACAGGGTTCCAGCGCAAGGGGAAGGGCAAGCCACTGGGCTTCCCAGCCATTCAGATCAAATCTTGTAGCCAATGGAGAAAGGACTATGGAAATAGACAGCACTCCTTGAGGGGGTTTCAAAGGCGCACGAAAATGGAGTATTTGAAGACATTTTCCTTTGCAAACCATCTGCCTATGTTGCCGTATGGAAATGTGAGTCTCCTCTGGCCAGAGCCCCTGCTTTTTCAGAGCGGTGGAAACCTAGGTAGGATGCCTGCCATTGGTTCCATCCCCCTTCATCCCCCAGCCATGCTAGAAGCAATAACTAGTTGGCAAGGAGATTGCTTGTTTGTCCTGTTTCTGCAGCTCCAGAGCCAGGCCGGTGTGGTGGCAGATGGGGCTGAGCCCCTTCCTGTGAGAGTCGTTCCATGTCTCAAAACCAATTTCCTTATGGGTCTGAAGGGAGTCCTAACAGGGCTTGGTGGAGCGTAGACACACGACACAAGGCTAAATAAGTCCCGGCTATTCTAGTCATCTCCGCCAGGCAGGAATTGTGTCGCTCTGCAGTTCTCAGTCCTGTCTTGCAATGTCTCCTTTTATACCAAGTATTAAACGTATTTATATTTTTGGTTGTGAGCCTAGCCTTTAACTGCTGAGCCACCTCTCCAGCCCTTAAACGTATTTATTATCCTGCAATAAATCCTAGAAAATGGAGCCTACCTGTAAACAAACTGGGGGAAGCCAGTATAATGTTAAGTCTAACATGAAGGAGAAAGAAAGGGAATGCATTTTCTAGCAATGTGGGTTTCAGTGTGCACTCAGGCACCAGAACTCCAGAAGCTGTGAGGAGACTCTCTAAAATTAGCTTGCCTCTATATGTAGTGAGTAAGTTTGGAGGTCAGGAAAGAAAATCCCGAAGCTGCACTGCATAAGAAGTACAAGAAAGTGAAGGAACAGAGGGTTGTGTGCCTTAGGATAGCAACCCATGGGGGAGGCAGACCTGACTTCATGTGTATGAGGTGCTAACAATAATATAACATGATAGCTCACCCACCTGGGAAGTCAGGAAATGAGAATGGATGATATCCTTGTAAATATCCTGAGTCTTATGTATTAAGGTGGTATGTAAAAGTCCAGTAGTGTGTTGTGTGTCTGGACAGAGTCTGAGAGTCACGGAAGTATTTTGGCTCTTGGAATCATAGTATATTTTGGGCCCTGTTCAGGCTCTGAGTGATCAGAGGGACACATGAGACCCGTTCTCTGTAGCACAGGTCTGTATGTAGGATATTGCCATTCCCAGTGAGTTCTCTCTCTCTCTCTCTCTCTCTCTCTCTCTCTCTCTCTCTCTCTCTCTCTCTCTCCCCCTCCTCCCACTTCTTCCAACTTGTGGATCAAGATGTGAGCTATCCCTGCTCCTATGCTTTTGTTCCACCAACCATCATGGACTCTAATACTCTCAAACTGTAAGCCCCAAATTAAATTCTTTTTACAATTTTGTAAGTTGCCTTGGTTAGGGTGTTTTATCCCAGTCGTACCAGTAGTAGAAAAGTAAGACGGTGGCCTCAGAATGTATATTTTCACCTTTGTGTGGATTAGCTGTCAGGATAACCTGCCCTTTAAGACAGAAACAAAAGCTGGACAGGAAGCTCTATATTAGGAAGGAGTGGTGTAGGAAGGGAGCCTTAGCAGAGGAGAGCCAGCCCTGGAAACCAATGTTTTAGAAGGCTGGCAGACGGAACAGTGTTTGGAGAAGGCAAACAACCTGTTTTCCTTTATCAGCTAATTGTGTTTGTCTTAAATATGAAAATAATACCCAAATTATACTCAAACACATGAAGTCCATTGTCTGTTGGCCTTCCTACGGGATTACCATTCTGATTCATTTTCTTCTATATAGCTACAGACAGAATGATACAGAGGCTGGTAGAGAAGCAGGCAGGAGGTGGTGGTGTTTTTAAAAGAGACTCCTACGCTATTCTAAACCTTTATTTAATTGTAGCTGTGAATATTGTCTCACGACAGTGTGGGCAATTCTGCTGTGTTCCTTTCAGGGCTGCATAGAGCTTGCTCCAGGATGGTTCTCAGATTCTGCTTTACTCCCCTATTATTCTATCAGTGGAGTGTGTGTGTGTGTGTGTGTGTGTGTGTGTGTGTGCTCGCACACACAATCACAGAGTTGCTAAACAACTTACCTCTACCCTTGTTTGCTTGAGCCAAGATTTCTGTGGGTAGATATCTAGGCTGGGGTTGGTGGAGCAAAGGATTTATATATTTCAAAAATATTGCCCAACTGTCCAAGACTTCAGCCTGTGACACTCCTGAGAGAATGAAAGAAGCTGTTTTCTGCCGAACTCCCCTGGCCTTCTGTGTTACCCCTCCATTCCTGTTATCTATACGAGATGCCGCATACGGTTTTCCTCCATGCTATTTTAAGAAAGCTACAAATGTGAGTGGCTTCCACCATTCTGCACTGGTTCCTTGGTGACATTAAAAAAAAAAATGCAGTCATCTCTTTAAGGACCCCTAGGCCTCTGATTTGTACTGTGGTGACAGTTGTCCCTGGGAGGCAGCTGGCTCCCCCCCACCCCCCCATCCCCGTGGAATGTCAGCTTAGAATGGAGTTCCCAAAATACCCGCCCACGGTTATCTGAGCTCAGGACACCCTTAGGGAGAGCAGATGGACAGCCCAGGTGAAGTCCACCCGTTGTCCCCCCTCGGGCTCCCACCTGCTACGTCTATTCTTAGCCTCTGAGCTGATTCTTTCCTGAACATTTTGGTCTGAAGAGTTTTCTTTAGGAAGAACTTGAAGGCTCTGTTCCAGGGCCCTGGAGGCTGGCCCGTAGGAACACTTGTAAGTCTTGTAGGAGATGCACTGAGATAAGTTAGGGGCTGGAATTCTATACACCTTTCAGAATCTGAGAATAACCAAAGAAGGCCTTCTGCTGGAGCCTCTCCCCAGTGGCCCTTGACCTGCCTCAGTGCTTAAGAGCATTGCTTGTTGTTCCAGAGGACCCAAGTTCAATTCCCAGCATTCATATGGCAACTTACAACTGTCTGTGATTCCAGTTCCAGGGAATCAGAGTCACTCACACAGACATGCATGCAGGCAAAACACTCATCAATGCACATGAAATAAAATAAATAAATCATTACATTTTTTTTTCTGATAAAAATTCCAAACCTACAGGAATTTAGGATGATATGATGAAGGTCCTCCTACCTACCACCTGAAATGAGAGTTAACCCATCAATATTTTCTTATCTATTTTTATGCTAAGCTATTTAAAGGAAGTTGTTACTTTTCCCATATGCTCTAAAAATTATGCTCCTGTGGTACTTTTATGCTCATTTATTTATTTAATATGTGTATATGCGTGCATGTGTTTGTGGAGGTCAGAAGACAACTTGTAAGAATCAGCTCTCTCCTTGTACCATGTGAGTTTCAGAGACAGGTCCTCAGGCTTTTTGGTAAGCTCCCTTACCTGTTGAGCCATCTCACTGGCCCTCAAACCTTTTTTAAGCAATAGCCCTGTTTTGTTAAGTAAAATAACAAGTGAGTGACCTCTGAGTCTTGGGACATTATCTGACTAGAGATGTGACATCACAACTGAGTGCAGTTCAGCATGTGATTCTGATGCCCTGGTAAGAAGCTAAAGATGGAAACAGGGGATGGGGCTGTATAGAAAGCTATAGGACCACACGAAGCCACCAAGGGAACACGTGGAGGAAAGGGCTCTAGCAGGCAGAAAGAATAGCCCATGGAATGAGCAGACGCTGGTCAGAGGGTCTCTGGGTCCTACCGAGTAACACCTGTCAAGGAAGAGCGTATAGTCAGCCATATTTGCTCCTGAAAGTGTGAATAGGGCTGATAGAGCCCTGGATTTTGTACAGATCAGGAATCAAGGCCCAGGAGTGGCTCTGTCTGCCTAATATTTTAGATTCCATAAGTTACAAAAAAGACGGCAGGGGGAGAGTGCACTGCCTGATATCACACACTCTCAGTGACAGAGCTGGACCACTGGTCCCCTAAAGGATGGTTTCTACCCGCCTAATAGCAACCTTCTCCCTCAGGCCACAAGCTGGACCTTCGGGTCTCAGTTTCTTACTTGTAATCCCTCTGCAGAGGATTACCAAGTACCCCCTCCTGCTGCAGAAAATCCTGGAGAACACACCTGGGGATGCCAGTGCCCACCCTGTCCTTCAGAGAGCCACCTCTGCCTTCCAGGATGTGAACAGCAATATCAACGAACAGAAGATGCGTAAGGAAGTGGGTAAGGACTAGTGTTTAGGGGTTTAGTTGATAGTCACCATGCATGTGCTGGAAACCAAACCCAGGTCCTCTGGAAGAACAGCCAGTGTGCTTCTCTCTGTCTCTCCAACCTTCATGTTTACTTTTTTTTTCATTTTAAAGAATTATTTATTTATCTTATGTATACTGTAGCTCTATGCTGTACATTGTTGCTGTCTTCAGACACACCAGAAGAGGGTGTCGGATCCCATTACAGATGGTTGTGAGCCACCATGTGGTTGCTGGGAACGGAACTCAGGACCTCTGGAAGAGCAGTCAGTGCTCTTAACCGCTGAGCCATCTCTCTAGTCCCTTCATGTTTACTTTTAAGACAATTACTTCAAATTCATAAATATTTGCGGGGCAGGACTTCTGCACACATGTACAATGTCCAGCAGTTGGAGTGGTGGTCAGTACATTGTTTGAAGTCTAATTCTTCTATGCTTTTTTTTCCCCTTCAATATCTTTTTTGATCCTTAAGACTCCTAAGGCCAGTTCCACTTCCCATTTGGGTAAACAGAATATATATGGTTTACAGCCATATATATTTAGTGTCGTCATATATACAGCCACTGGGTTGTAAGGAACAGAGAGAGTTTCAAACATAGGCCTGGGGTCTTTGAGGTTTCTTTAATTCTTGTTTCTTCATCCCGGGGACAGGAGGCAGAGGGCAGAGGTGCTGAGCCAGGAGGGTTTGGTGGACCTCGATAAAACTTTAAGGAAACTTTAAGGAAAATTTTAAGGGGGGGGGGGAAGCTGGGCAGTGGTGGCGCACGCCTTTAATCCCAGCACTTGAGAGGCAGAGGCAGGCGGATTTCTGAGTTTGAGGCCAGCCTGGTCTACAGAGTGAGTTCCAGGACAGCCAAGGCTACACAGAGAAACCCTGTCTCGAAAAAAACCAACCCCCCCCCCCCAAAAACCAAAAAACCAAAAAACCAAACCAAACCAAAAAAACAACAACAAGAACAAAACGTTGCTGGGGACGTCCCTTCACACTCGCTGTCTTAGGTGATTTTCCCCCAGCAACCTTTCAAGATGAAGTCCTCATTTTATAGACAAAAATAAAGTTAAAAAACCAAACAAACAAAACCAAGGCCCCAAGGAACCTCGTTTAAAGTACAGCAGGCCGGATGCTCTTCGGCCTGCAATCACACCTGGGACAAAGAGAACTTCTCATCCTGCCAGCTGTAATTTGGTGGAACAGAGTGCTAAGTTAGGAGGAGATGGGGCTGTTTGCCTCCTGGGTCTACCTTGATCACTCACGGTGCCTTTTCTTCTGTGTCGCTACAGCCTTAAAGTATACCAAAGTGGAGCAGCTGAGCCTTCGGGAGCGGCTGGCCCGCATCAACACACATACTCTTTCCAAGAAGACCACCAGACTGAGCCAGCTGCTGAAGCAGGAGGCGGGGCTAGTAGCCAGGGTGAGCACATGTTTAGGTGGGGGAAGTTACTGGGATGAAAGCAGGATGGGTACCTTTGGAAAGCAAGGTATCTGAAGCTGAGAGGGAGGGACCACACGGAAGTACACCACCTGATTTTCAAGAGCCAGTATGGGGCTCACATTGCTTATAAAGGAGCCAGGCTCTGAGCTTGGACAGGACACCAGTCTGAACAGTTCCCAGTCTAAGCTCAGGCTAAGTGAGTGCCTCTTCTAAAGCAGTAGCATTTAAGCTGCAGGACTAAGTAGGGTTTTTTGTTTTTGTTTTTTTTTGTTTTTTTTTGGTTTGTTTTTTGATTCTTTTTTTTTTAAGTTTTATTTATTTATTTATTTATTTATTATATGTAAGTACACTGTAGCTGTCTTCAGACACCCATATGAGGGCATCAGATCTCACTGCAGATGGTTGTGAGCCACCATGGGTTGCTGGGATTTGAACTCATGACCTCCAGAAGAGCAGTCAGTGCTCTTAACCGCTGAGCCATCTCACCAGCCCCTAAGTAGGTATTCTTATCTCAATTTTCACACAAGGAAACAGAGGCTACCAGAGGATGAAGTGTCTGCCCACAGCCACACAGATAGAAAGCAAGTGAGTCTGGACTCATATTCCAGTGTCTGATAACAGGGTCTGATGCCAAAACTACCCAAAGTCACTGCTGTTTGCTTTTGAGACAAGCCTTTGCTATGCCATCCTCATAATCCTCCTGCCTCCATGTCCTAGGGTCTGGGCTTACAGGCCTGTGCCACCACATACATATATTAACAAAGGCCCCACTCAGTTGTAGAGCTGGATGAGCCAGCTCTTCCTGTCTTTCCAAAATCCGTGGAGAGGTGGAGAGATTATCTCTGGTGAGTGCCTGAGGCAGAGAAACCAGTTACACACTGCCCCCATGTGGCTCTTCTGACCCTCGCACATGTGGCTTTACTTACAGACAGAAGACAAGGAATTTGATGACTTGGAGGAAAGATTCCAGTGGGTGTCTTTGTGTGTGTTGGACCTGAAAAGCAATGTGGCAGCTTACATGGATAATCTGGAGGTGAGAGCCCTGCAGAGTCCAAGGGCCAGGCCCACAAGCTACAGAGGTACCAGCTGCAGGGACTCTGGGGTGAGGTGTCAGCCAGGTGGGCTGACAAGCATACTGCAATCCATAGCCACAAAACTGGGGGACTAGAGGCAGCTCCTAGGCCCATTAGAGTTCTCATGGGTCAGGGTCAATGATCCTTTGGAACTGGAATTACAGATGGTTGTAAGTTGCCACGTGGGTGCTAAGGAACCAAACCCGGGTCATCTGCAAGAACAGTAAGTAGTACTCTTAACCACTGAGCCATCTCTCCAGCTCCTGGCTCTTTCTTTTTTATGATTGATTTGAATGGGAGCAGTTCATTGGCTTACAGAAAAGCATGAATAGAATTTGCAGAGCGTGCACATGGCAAAAAGATTCACCAGGGTGGCACACAGAATAACTGTGGTGCTAACAAACCCCAAAGGAGTGAAGAGATAAGGACCCCAGCTCAGCAAGCCTCTTCTAATCCCCCAGGTTGAGCAAGGATAGATGGCATATGTGCTTGCTAGTTATGGGGAGGTATGTGGAGACCCTGGAAAACTACTTGGGAGGTCTGCTGAATTCGGGGTTAGGCGTAAGATGGTCATGGTGGGACCTAACCACTTATCTCTGTTGGCCCCAACTCAGGCTTTCCTCTGCTTCCGGCCACATGAACAGAGTCTGGATATCCCCGGGGGACCTGCAGAACAGTACTGCAGCCTAGCGAGGGACCTTCAGCTCCAGGCCTTCCTGCAGTTTGTGAGTGGGATATCTCCTCCCCCTTCCTCTGACAGGCAGGTGGTGGGGCCGACAAGGGTAATATTTAGAAGTCAGGCACTTATACAACTGTCACATCCAATAGGGGAGGGAGCGCTATTCCTGCGCTTACTGATAAAAATAGCCCAACTGATGTGCAGTGAGCCGCACCCTGTACCAGGCAGCGTGCCCGCCTTTTTCATTCCTGACCTCATTTACCCCTCAACACAGGCTTTCAGATGAGGCACTATTAATAGTCCCGTTCTGCTAATGGCAGCTCCAGGCCCAGAGAGCTCCATCTCTTGGGTCATTTATACAAATGGAGTCTGAGTCCCAAAGTATCATTCTATACAAGAATCTGTTTCAAGGTCTTTACATAATAACAACATCAAGAAGTACCAAGAGTTGTGAACCTTCCCAGGCTGCACTTTGAGGACCCTACATACTAACTCCATTTCCAAACCATAAGAGCAAGACTCAGTGAGGTTAGAACAGGGTTCTGAAGATTTTTCCACATCAACTTCATTCCCTGAAGAACTTTTATGTGACCTAGATATATAAGTGTATGCAATAAGTATACAGATTTACTGATGATAAACCATAAGGGAATATTTTAAAACAATTCTTTGTAATACATCTAATTTGACCATATATTAAAGGTAAAGGCACATCTATGCCCTAATGTAATGGTGTGCGGTTTATTTTTACACCAGTAAAATCTTGGCTGAATATTTAATGCAGATATGAGACCTCTGGACACAGAACATCCTCAAAGGGTTTCAGAGTTGATGAGCGTTTTGATCATATAATCATCAACACTGAGGCCATCACTTGACATAAATACACATTTCAGAATTCATTTTGGGTCAGCGTACGTTGAGAAAGCTTTTACAGTTGCTGAATCTTGTTCAGTCATGACCCTATACGGACTGTCATCCACAGTTTAGGCAGCAGGGGGTTAGGATATGCTAAGTCACAGCTTGTCAATGGAGGGGACCTAGAACTCCAGCTATGTGCCTACAGCCTTACCTCCCCCCCCCCCAGCCTCTACCCTCTGCCACCCACTATTCCAATTCCCATGCTCCCTTCTCATTACAGAAGCAGCGGTTGAAAGGCCTGGTGTGGCAACCATTGTGCAGTCTGGCCGGAGCCCTGCTTGGCCCTCAGAACTTGATCAAGAAGCGTCTGGACAAACTCCTGGACTTCGAGCGAGTAGAAGAGAAACTCTTGGATGTGGGCAGTGTGACCTACGAGGAGGAGGCGGCCCGGCACACGTACCAGGCCCTTAACTCCTTGCTGGTGGCTGAGCTTCCACAGTTTAACCAACTAGTCATGGACTGGCTGGGCCAGATCCTTTGCACGTTTGTGGTCCTCCAGAGAGACCTCGCCGATCAAGTGCTACGAAGGGCAGAGAGCAGCATGGCTCTGGTAAGGTTCCTGGGACTAAGGTTGCTGTGGCACGCACATAGCCAGGCAAGGGCCCAGCAGTTGTCAGGGCAGCGGTGGGGATAATATGGACTGAATAGGCTGCTGGGACCCAGGACTCAGCAGGACCCTCGAGATGTCTCTCATGCCTTTTCTCCATCTCTAGTGGAAGCAGAGGCCAGGCTGGACTCTCGGTCACCCTAGGTCATCCTGGGACTCAAGAGTAGAGGAGGTTATTCTGGGAAAACAGCAGCAAACCCTCCCTGGAGGGTATGACGAGTTGGTGACAGAGACAAGTGTCTCTTCTGTCTAGTCAGGAGTAGATGTGTCCAGCTGGGATAACTACCTGAACTGCTAGCAGCCGTTTCCTGTTTGGGACCTTTCCAGTTACTGCCTCACTCAGTCCTCAAGCAATCCCATACAGGGTGGGGTCCTCTCAAAAGAAGCTGAGGCCCAGAGAGGTAAAATAGCTTGCGCAAAGATGCAGAGAGGACAGGAGGTTTTACATCTGACTGTGCAGTAACAGAGCTTTGAACACAGTGATCAAGAGCCTCTCAAAAGGAACCATCAGCTGAAGGTATAATCAGATTCCAAAGAGACCACCACGCACAAACTTGCGGTGGAGAATTTAGAAGTCTGAGTTGGTGCGGGAGGCGCATCTGGCTCTGTAACATCAGTGTCATAGCTGAATGGCTCATGAGTCAGGCCTTGGGAGCCATTTCCATGTTCTTCGTCCCAACATTGCCTTCTGTGTTTCTCTGTCCCACTCCCCGACTCCCCCTTATCCCCACTTCCTACCTCCTTACCTCCCCACTCCTGCCAACTTTCCAATCCATGGTCCCACCCAGCTGCTGCGGCATGTCCTTCCCTCCGACACGTTGCTTGAGCGTCACCGTGTCTCTGTACAAACTCGTCTTCACTTGGAAATGCCTCAATGGTTCCCTAGGCCTCTCTCAATGCCTACCATCCAGTGACAGATGAACCAGTCTTTTCAGGAAGTTCCCAGAATTCTTGTTGCTCTGGAAGAGTGGAGACTACCTGTTCTCACCCTCTGGATACCAGCAGAACTTAGGGGGTGGTTTCTCCTTGGGATCTCTTGCTACTTACTACTGGGCCCTGCCTCCGGCATACTGTCTGAAGTATGAAGTTGAACTAGGCCTAGTGCTGAACAATGAGAAGAGTGAATCTGATTGGATAACCCTTCTGTTTTTCTTCCAGTTTCCCCTACTAGTCTGACATTTGGGTGAGCAGGGCTAAGGATGCCAGAGCGGGAGGTTTATAGGCATAGAAAGCGCATGTGTGGTGGTGGTGATGGGAAAGCAGAGGGAGCGTCTCCTGATTGGTCCTGAGCTATAGATGGCTATGACCTGCCTAGGATTGCTGCCAAACCTCCCTTATATTTATAACCAGTGGGTCATTCACCTGGCCTCACTCCTGTGATTCAAGGCCTGCATGGCAAAGACTGTCTTCTCTCTGCAGTCAGGAGCAAGGGTCTGGGTCGTAAATGAGTCTGGCAAATAACCCAGAGGGCTGGACATGTCTGTTGGCTGTGGGGTCTCATTTACTCTTGAGCTGTCTGATGAGACTATGGGAGAGTCTTAGCAGGGGGACTCATGGGATAGCTCAGTACTCACAAGCTGTACATTACAAGCTCATGCCAAAGTGGCTGGAACACAGAGAAGAGCAGGACGGCCTGACCCCAGGAGGGATCAGGGGTCATACCTGCTTGTAGACTTGTAGTGTCACGACTCGACTCGCCCCCAATCTCTTACCTGTTTTCCTCCCTGGCTTGGCTAGTTTTCAGGCAGGCTTTGTTTCTGTGTGTGTGTAAGATAGGGACTCACAGGCCTGCACCTTTACCCCTCAGAATCTGAAGGAAGAGTAACACTGGTGTTCTGAGCCTTTGCCCACTGCATCTGACAGAAGGGGCCTGGCCTAAGTGCATTGTTTTCCTATTTTTTCTAATCACAGTAGGGAAGGGAAGGGATGCCCGGCCTATCAGCCCCAGGTCTAGGGTGTCATGGTGGCAGTCCTCTGCCCCTATGGAGGGATGTTTTCTTAACAGAAAGGTGGGCAGGCAAAAGCAGCAGTCTGGGACTAGCAGGTGGGTGCCCAGGCACCTCGTGGTCCCTTCTCCTGCAGAGGTTCAGCTGACAACATCTTTCCACCCAGCTGCCTCATTACCACATCTCAGAGCCGGACTTCCAGAAGCTTCTGGAGCACACACTAGGCCAGAGCAGTAGCCAGCTCCGCCTCTTTCAGGAGAGCTTTGAGAAGGTGCTTCCACCGTCCACCACTCAGGTAGGTGTCCCTCCCCGCCATGTCCAGTCGCTTTCCTGCAATCAGCTGAGGCTTCCTTCCCTTGTTTCTCTATTTCTTTCCCCTGTTACTCATGGAAGCATTTCTTCTTCCTGTCTCTCCTTTCTTTCTATGAACAAACAAACCAAAACATTATATTCCAATACACACACACACACACACACACACACACACACGGGTGGGGTAGGGTGGAAAAGCTGTCTCCCAAACCATTTGAGCATCTTACCTAGGCAGCATGTGTTTTACTTTTTGGTGTGTGTGTGCGTGTGTGTTTGAGATAGATTTTTATATACCTCAACCTCAAGCGGGCCTTGACCTTGCTACATAGCTAGGGCTTAGCCTGAGACAGCTGTGAGCCATGAAGAGAGGGTTCCTGGAAGTGGAGTCACAGGTGCTTGTGAGCTGCCATATGGGAGCTAGAACCAAATCCAGGTCCTCTGGAAGAGCAGATACTGCTGAGTCATCTCTCCAGCTCCCCAAGAATACTTTTTTCCCACAAAACTGCCACCTCTATGTTTAGCCTGAAACATCTATCTGCTTGATTTTATTCTCTTTCTGTAATTCTGGGGTTGCACACAGCACACAGGCCTTGTGCACATCAAGTAGGAGTTCTGCCACTGAGCTACATCTCCAGCCCAGTCTTGGATTTATTTTATTTTATTTTATTTTATTTTATTTTATTTTATTTTATTTTATTTTATTTTATTATTTTTTGAGACAGAGTCTCTTTCTGCAGCTCTGGCTGTTCTGGAACTCATTAAATAGACCAAGCTGGACTTGAACTCCAAGAGATCTGCCTGCCTCTTCCTCCCAAGTACAAGGATTAACAATAGGCATCCTGATTCTTAATTTGGACTCTTCATCAGTACTAGGGCAAAAGTTGATGCCCAGTTGTCCCTGGCAGGCCCCTCTATCTGTCCTGTAACCAACATTTCCAAGTAACCATATGCAATGCAGTGAAAACAACAGGCATACACACAGTTTAACTAGAGAATATGATAAATATATGCGTTTACACATTTCGTTTCCCCTTGGTTTTACAGAAGGGGGCAATCCTACCTGAACTCCTTCTTGATAATACTTTTGCTGAAAACAGTAAATGGGAAAAACAAAGGAAACGCCAGGCAGTCTGGGGATAGACTGAGGTCCTCTCTCTCCCAAATCTCTCTTCCCAGCTAGATGGCAATTTCTGTCTGAGCAAAACTCTTCTGTATGTTCTGCAGCCATGGTGTTTTCGCTCTATGAAGTGTGCTCCAGTGCTTTGCACACATAGGTGTCCAATACGTGTGCAGTGGAAATTCTCAGAGTCACAGTTAGCTGTCCTCCATCCACAGGAGTGTCAGGAGCTAGTGCTGGTCCTGTGTTAGCCTCTGAGGACTCCAGATGGCTAAGGCCTGGTGTACCACAAAGCCCATAGCCTGGCATGTTTCAAAGACCCAGATAAGACATCTCCTGTGGAATGACTTAGCTTCAGGTTATGCATAGAATTTAGGGCTACATCCCAGGAGTTTTATAATTGACAGATATCTAGACTTGAATTAGTTGAAAATTTCTTCTAAAATGCCATTGGAAGCTAAGAGCCAGCCATGGAGTAGAGGGCGTGGTTGTCCCCATCAGAATGGAGTCTTCAGTGACAGAGGTAGGGCTGGACAAGATTCCCAGCTCTCAGTTCAAGTTGACATAGCCTTGACACTTAACCCAAGTTCCACTGTCTGTCTCTGCTCCCTCAGCCACTCCTTCCAGGGTCTGAACACCAGATGCAGGCTCTCCTTACCAGATATGGCCCTGGGAAGCTATACCAGGTGACAAGCAACATCAAAGGGACTGGGACTCTGGACCTGACACTGCTGCAGGGCCAAATTGTGGCCCTTCTACAAAACAAGGATACCAAAGGCAACAACAGCCGCTGGCTGGTAGACACAGGGAGTATGTGTCCCCCCGTCCCCCATGACCCCTTCATCTCCTTTTGGGAAAGCTAGCTGCCAGAGCTGCTAGGGAGACATGGATGTCCTTGTGTGCCAATCTGACTGTGCAAATTCAGGAGGGATGAACCCAGTGACAGATGCAGGAGTTCAATCAGCTTACAGTAATTCAGTGGTGCATGAAATGTCTAAAGTAAGATCCAGTGTAGCCTTCCTCACCCCGTTTCTGGGTGCCGTGCGAGCAAGGCAAGCCTTAGAGAACACACACACTAACGTTGTGTGGAAGGAACTTTAATAGTACCTTGAACAATACAGATGTGTGCTGAGAAGGGACGCTTGCAGCCCAGCCTCTCTCAGAATCTGATTTATGACCAGGACAGTAGATCTTTAATGGCCATGGACTTGGGTTGCATCACTGAGGTCTGAGGCTCACGTGTAAGTCAGATAAAGGCAAGCTGTAACGTGAGTCCAGGGGAACAAAATGGCCCAATGGCATATCCTAAACACAAGGGTTGCACAGGATTATTGTTGGTGATATAATAATTACTTAAATACCTTTATGTGTATTATAAAAAAATGCCACTAGTCCATAAGGTCGTGATTGTATTGCTATTACCGTATGGCACAAGGCCAAGCTTTAAAAACCAAACCAGCTTTTAAAAACAAAGTAGAGTCATCTATGATGGTGTATGCCTCTAACTCCAGCATTAGGAAGGCAGAGGCAGGAGAATGATCACAAGTTTGAGACCAGCCCTAGCTATGTAGAGAGGTCTAGGGACTGTACAGTGAGACCTTGTCTAAAATAATAATTAAAAGAAAAGTAGAAAGTAGTACACTCAGAAAACATGTCTGTGGGGAAATAGCATGAGGACCATCAGAGAGAGGCTTCGGGGCTTTCCTAATGGCGTGATCGCAGGGAGGCATGGAGCGTCTCTGAGCTCAGTTATGTCAGCATGAGACAGAGGGTAGTGACCGTGACACGGACCAACCTCGATTGGTGTGAAGACTCTACCCAACTGGGAAGCGGGAAATGGTGGTCATTCATGGGGGCAGTAGCTGGGCAGAGTGGGGTGGACGCTGGTGAGAAGGAGCCCAGAAGGACAGCATCAGCAGTGGAAGGCAGTCCTGGTCCTGAGGAGAGCTGGGCAAGCAGCCTTGCTCTGGATGGCCACTAGAGGAACATGAACAGTAGTGCCACCAAGGGGAAACAACTGTCATACTAGCACAGGGATGAACTTCCTCTGTCAGATGGTTTCAGACCTCATGGGCTGTCCCAGTGAGAGGGATCAAGCCCCAGCTAGGAGCAGTGAATACAGAATGGGGTGGTGGGAGGGAGTGTGCAGGACCTGGGTGATCTTGAACTGTCTCTTTAACACTGGGAAGCCAGGCTCCAACACTCACCTTTATTGGCATTCCCATTCCCCACCACTGGAAAGGATAGGAAACTGGCTAGCAGCTACTGAACCTTCTGCACGTTTCTTAGGACACCGGGGGTATGTGCCAGCTGGAAAACTTCAGTTATACCACCCCATCATTCCCAGCGAGAAGGAGCTCAGAGGCCAGACAGAGATGCATGAAGACTATTGGCTTCCAACCCCAGAGCCCACCCAACCCTCTGTCCCCACTGTCCCAACCATGAGCCAGGTGAGTCTGGAGGAGGGCTGAGGGCTTGCTTCCCCTTATCTGCTTCCACTATGGTTTGGATTTTCCTCTACTGTTGAAGTGCCTGCTCCTTCTATCGGAGGGCCCACCTCCTTGTGAGGCCAGGCAGTGACCTGTGATAAGTTCTTATCGTGGCCAGGGGTGGAACGAATAGAGAGGGACTTCCCATAGGAACACCAGAGAGTTAATCCACCATCCATCCCCCCATCAGCAGGATATAGAGGAGTCCTC
This sequence comes from Arvicanthis niloticus, assembly GCF_011762505.2. Classification (NCBI taxonomy): domain Eukaryota; kingdom Metazoa; phylum Chordata; class Mammalia; order Rodentia; family Muridae; genus Arvicanthis; species Arvicanthis niloticus. Next base: position 27,425,675 of record NC_047671.1, read on the forward strand.
TATTCACTCTGTATTTGCCAGGTGCGGTACTAAATAAGAGTCACAGTGATCAACAGGAACAAGTCCTGGTCCTCCTCAAGCTTATCTCCTGGGGGGAAACAGTGATTAGCTTAGTCATGTGGACGTGTGGGTAAATACAACATTCCCTGCTGTGGTAAGGTTCAGAGTTCCAGGAATAGAGAGGCTTTCTGAAGAAGAATGCTTTTTCCTGACATAGGAAGGAGGAGTAGGAGTTAACTGGATAAAGGGGGTACACTGGGGTGCCTGGGGTAAGTTCTCAGAAAGCACACACAGCAATGCAGAGGCCTGGTGATCTGTATAGATTAAGGGTCCAAGGAGGAACCAATGAGGCCAGAACCTGAGGGACTAGAGAAGGCAGGGTGTAGTGAAGCTCCTGGTGAAGTCCGCAGGGCCAGGCCCAGACAGACCCTGTGCCCTTGAAGAGGGTGTTGGTCTTCCCTACAAAAGCAGTAGGGAGCACAGATGTTCTTAGAAAGCATTGTTTATAGGAACCCAAGTATCAGGATGAACAGGTAAACTATCTATGATGGAGCCATGGGTGCTGAGAACTCTCCGTGGAGAGCTGTAAGCAAAGTCCGCTCCCTGTTCATGGGGCACCAATGACAAACCAAAGCACAGCACTGCCAAGGTACAAAGTGGGGACCCAAGAAGTTTATTGGAGCTGGGTGAGGTGTTACTTTTAGAAGTGAGGGTGACCCCAAAGTAGCTGCAAAGTCTCACCCCATTGCAGCTGACTTTCCTATAGCTGCATAAATGGACCCTGCCCACTCCGTCCGGTCAGTTAGTCTTCTCCTACTATATACTTATGAGACCATGTGCAGTTAGGCCCAAATGACATACTAGTGTCTGAGAGGTGCAAGAGGGAGTGGCTGGAATTGCAGATGAGGGTCCTGTGCTCATCCTTATACTCCCTCTATGAGCTTATGTGCCTCAGACAAGTAAGTGGCACTGTTCTGACAGAGATGATGGTGGTTATTATTGGAGGACGGGGTTCTTCGATGCTGTAGAATATAGAGTATTTTTTTGATATAAAAATGAACAGAGTAGATCAGTACTGACATGCTACAGCATGGATGAACATGCCAAGAGAGAGAAAGGCCAGAAACATAGGGTAGGATCTGGTTCACATGAATGTCCAAACTAGGTAAATTGGTAGAGGAAGAAGGTGGGTTTTTAGTTGGCAGAGGCTGAGGGGAAGGGAGTGGGAGAGATTGCTAACTGACATGGACTTTCTTTGGTCACAATCGGAGTATTTTTGAAATTATATAGTGGTGATGATTGCACATATCTGAGACTATACTTTTTTGTTTTTTTGTTTTTGTTTTTCGAGACAGGGTTTCTCTGTGTAGCCCTGGCTGTCCTGGAACTCACTCTGTAGACCAGGCTGGCCTCGAACTCAGAAATCCGTCTGCCTCCCAAGTGCTGGGATTAAAGGCGTGCGCCACCACCGCCCGGCATCTGGGACTATACTAAAAGCTACTGAATTGTATACTCTAAAGGGATGACTGGTATTTCTTTAAAGGGATATGAATAACATCAAAAGGAAGGAAGGAAGGAAGGAAGGAAGGAAGGAAGGAAGGAAGGAAGGAAGGAAGGAAAGAAGGAAGGAAACAAGCAAGCAGGCAGGCAGATGTGTAACAGGGATGTAGCTCAGTGGTGGAGTGTTTGGCCTGGGCAGAATAACCCTTCAGATCAGGGAGGGAGAGACTGCTGAGGCTATGGAAGGCCCTGGTGCTCAATCCCTAGGGCACTGAAGGGCTTGGCTTTTCAGGAGCAGAGTCCTTAACCCCCACCCCCCACCTTAAGCACCCTTGGGTGGTTTGGGAGGATTGGGTGGATTGGCCATCCACAGACAAGGGAGAGCTACAAAGATGAGACATGGGTGATAGAAAGACTGTGGACAGAGAGGATCCAGAGGTGCTGGGTCAGGGCACCCTGGAGCCAAGAGCCAGTGTCTGGGGAGGTATGCAGTTCCCACCACCCCTACCTCTTTCAGTGTCAGCTAGATGTAATGCAGCAGAACCTACAAAGGGTCCCTGAGAATCTCACTATAGACCTGACCACCCTACTCAGCGCCCCTCCCCCCACCAAAGGGGAGTGAGGTTGCTGCCATCATCCAGTTATCCAGCTCTGGTAGATGTAGATGGGTTCTCCAGGAGCAGTGGTCCACCTGGCCCTTCCTCTGTTCCTGGATCCTCAGTGAGACTCCTAGGGAACTCTCCCATGATGCTTATTGTTCTGAGCTGTTGGTCACATTAATGGTAAGGAGTCAAAGCAAGCTGCATTGGCTGGACCTTTATTCTGCACCAGGCACTGTGAAAAGCCTGCCCAGGCATTCATCCATCTGCTTCCGCAACAACCTAGAGGGTTGGACGTTGTTATGGACACTTGTAGATGATGACAACGAGCCACAGGGAACTTAGACAGCAGTTTGATGAATGCCTTCCCCTCTTATTGTTTTCTCCGGTTCAATGCTTTGCCCTATATAAGGAGCCATGTCTTCCAAACCATGATATTTCTAGGTTAGAAACTGGTCTGGACAGATAAACTAACTCCCTAGATCTGGGGAGAGAGAGGCTGCTGAGGCTACTCACTGACACGGCTGCAGGGATGGTGCTCACTTTTAATCCCAGCACTCCAGAGGCAGAGGCAGAGGCAGAGGCAGAGGCAGAGGCAGGCAGATCTCTGTGAGTTCAAGGCCAGCCTGGTCTACAAAGCAAGTTCCAGGACAGCCAGAAATTCTGTCCAAAAAAAAAAAAAAAGATGGAGCAAATACAGGATGGAATTGTAGTAAACCCAGAGCCTAGCAAAGTGCTAGAACAGTGTTAGCCAAACAGTAATTTATTAGCCACACTGCTAGCAGGCCCAGCATCTTTAGTGCTAAGAAGTGCCTAGGAAGAGATGTGTCCAGTAGAAGAGACTAGACTATGTGTAAGCGTTGTGGGGATACAGGATGACACCCTTGCTGGATAGAGTTTGGCTGTCTGCCCTTTGACCTTTTCTGTGTTGCTCCCATGTGTTTCAGGTGGTAGCAGTGTACCCTTTTGTGGCCAGGAGCACCCACGAGCTGAGTCTACAGGCAGGCCAGCCTGTGACCATCCTAGAAGCCCAAGACAAGAAGGGGAACCCAGAATGGAGCCTGGTGGAAGCAAATGGACAGAGGGGATATGTGCCTTCCAACTTTCTGGCCAGGACCTCGAGCCCAACTCCCTGGGGCTGGAATCTTCCCTCTTAGCATGCCCTCTTTGGAACCCCCATTCCTAAAGGCAGAGGCTTAAAGAGTGTGTGACCTAGAGGGCCTGGCGTAAAGCACAGTGGGAATGGGAGAGGTGTGAAGGGCCCCCAGAAGGCAGCAGGAAGTTGTGACTAGGCCTTCCAGAATGCCTGGCGTGGGAGGCCACAGTGGGTGGTTCAGTAGTGCCACTCTGGTCTGCATAAAGAAGCCATGTCAAGGCCACAGCCGATTATCTAGGGCTTGCCACAGCTCGAAGCTCATCCTACCTCTTGTCCCTTTTCATGTCTAGGATGAATGTTGCCTGTGTTAGTTGCAGGTGGGGCATCTCTGAAGAAGACCAGACCTGCCCGTCTTAGTAGTACACTTCCCACAGCGTTGCCAAGAAACACCATGGCTCACCAGTCTTCTTTTCTTTCTTACTGCCTTGAGTTGAGTTACTGTGAACAGTGAACTACTGGGGAGTCCTGCTCAAGGGGAAGCCATGGGCCTAGGTTCTGAGGAGATTCTCTTCTGGGTCTGGGAATGGGTGTGGTCTCTGCATAAATCTAGACTGTATGTACAAACTCAGAGGTGGTTCCAGGGAAGAGGGGAATTTGAAGGTGGATTATCGGGTGTGTGAGGCTGATTGCAATGGTATACATCTGGTGTTTTCTTCAGACTAGGTGACAAAGGAACTTGGCAGTCAGTGCTAGTGGAGCTCTGTGAGACCAGTGACTACTGGCCTGGTGAGCTGGGTAAGTGAGAGATAGTGTGATTTCCTGGTTCTGGGTAGAAGAACCAGGGGAACACAGGTGGCCTAGGTTTACTTCTGAGGCCATGGAGGCTGCAGGGAGCTGAGGATTTAACAGACACATTTTGAGACATGTCCTGTTAGGGGATTTTGTTTTGTGTAAATATCATGGAGTGTGCAAACTAACAAGGTTATGACATCACTAGGCAATATAATCTCATGGGACTATGATATACACACAGCCATTGTCTGTAGCTGGCTGTTGCATGACACATGACATTGAATACAATCTAGGTAGCCAAAGTCCCAATGCCTAGTGCTTGGTGAGCAAGTTATTTCTCAAATCTGGAAACAGAAACCCCTCAAAGCAGACCCTGTTCCAGGATGACAGGCTCACGGGAGGCAGTGTTGGGTGTATTCACTATTGGGCAATGTTCCTTGGCCGTTGCTTTAGGTCAAGAGTCATTGGAAGATGCCAAGACAGTGAAAAGGGTGATCCATTCTGACCTCTATTCTGACACATTTGGAATTGACCCTCTTGAGGGAGAGAGCGTATAACAGGTGGCTATTTCAGTGTGTTCAAGACTACATCTGTTTTTCCAACTCAAGTGCCTGTTTGTTAACTTTGGCTTCTGAAGGGCTCTTGAGAAAGACATCCTTGTCTATGTCAGACAGTCTGTAATGAGCCTCCTCTGGGTTTGTTAAAGCACCAACACTGTATGACGCAAGAGCAAGACTCCCTAGCTCCTTACCCAACCTCAGGTCCTCTGGCAAGATGTTCACAGCTCACTTTCCTATCTGTTTCCTTCTCAGGCTTCAGACCAAAATAGGAAGCATAGACACACAGATGCCAAAGCGGGAGCTGTACCTGCAGCTTCTGTAGGTTTTTACTGACAGCTCACTGTGAAGTTGAGACTCTAGCTTGGGGTTCTTAGCATGGCTGTTCACTGCTGCAATTACCCAGGTAGCTCTAAAGTGCAGCAAACCAGGAGCCCACCCAAAGAGAGCCGATGCCATTGATCTGGGCATGGTCATGGCCTTGGGCTTCAGGAAGCTAACCAGGTGAATCTCACATGCAGCCACGTTGAGGACCTCTGCCCTAGAGGTAAACAGCTAGACCTGGTCAGAGGTGGGAAAGGATAAGTTAAGTTGTGCCCTCCCCGAGCTTTGCACTGGCTAACTAACTGCATCTAAGCAGGAGGCTTTAGAAGCAGCTTGGAGTAGGACAGCCTGTTCTGTCAGGTCCCAGAATATATATTTATTAAGTGCCATTAAAGGAGACCTGAACAAAATAGGATGTTCTTGTAGGCATAAAGGAGAAAAATTAAATATACTTTGAACCAAGGCTATCTCATGAAGGAGAAATAAAAATGTATTCAGTACATGTGGGTTATAGTTTCTTAGACCAGGGGGTGAGATTAAAATCACTGGAGAGTGAGAGAAAGTGTACTGAGAAGATGGAGCGTGGCCTGGATTTTCTCCAAGGGACTCTGTGTAATGTGCCTTTTTACCCCAATGCCTAGAGCCATTGCACTGTGTCTCATTTATTTCACTCTTGGGCTGTCACATGCATACTCACAACAAGAATTGCCTAAGAATGGAACAGAACCTCCCAGGAGTCAGAAAAATGGTTCACATGGTACCCCCTGCTCCTCACAGTGAAGTGGGAACTCTTTAACCCTTTGAGCGCCAACTTAGTTTAGGATGCAAGGGGACGATTGTATCTTCCAAGGGAAAATGAGTGAACTCTTGTGTCACGTGATGAGCATGATGTGAACTACCAGCAATAAAGGACTTAGTGTGACTCCAGCTGTTGGCTAGTATACCATTCATTCATGGTTCTTGCTAGATATGAGAATGACACCTTGTTCATTCATATGTTTATTAGAGTCTCTACTGCATACCTTTGATGCCTCCGAGATTTGAGCATAGATGCTGGGGATATAACAAGACATCAGACAGATGGACCATGCCATTTTTGAGCCCACAGTCTGGGCAGGGCAGCAGACAAGTCAGCACACAGTTCTATGAGTGTGTCAGGATAGTGGATAGCCGGAGCCCAAGAGAGGTGTTGACCTCTGACCTGGACTTGGCAAACAAGGAAAGCTTCCTAAAGGAAGTGATATATGACCTCTGACCCAATGGCTGCCTGAGCTTACATGGTCAGCAGGGTATATGCAAAAGCTAGAGGAGACAGCAGATCGCAGGACTGAAATCCTAGGGAGCCAGAGTAAAGGGATGGATGTGTGTGTGTGTGTGTGTGTGTGTGTGTGTGTGTGTGTGTGTGTGTAGCAGAGGCAGTAAGAGACACAACTAGGCAAGCCTTCAAGACAGAGGGCTTCAGACCATGTATGGGAGCCTCTGGAGCTGTTGAAAGAGAAGGAGTGAAATGAGTGAAATGTTTCAGGCTACAGTTTTGGAAAATCTCCTGGCTCTGGCTATGGGCCTCGTATACCCACAAATGACACCGCTTTATAAGGAGTGCTGCTTCCTTCCAGAACCTTCTAAACCTCTGTCATAGCTCCATGTTAGAGGTGCCCAATATGTATTGCATAGATAGATGTCACAGAAGGAGCAGAAACACTGAAACCTTTATGAACCCCCCTCCTGGCTGGAGGCAAACTAATGTCATGGTGCTTTTGGCACTGCAGGACTCAGGGCCATTGACATCATAGAACTGCTTGCACCAGGCTTAGACAAGGGGAAGGTTTGGAGGGTGGAGGTTTTTGTGGGATGCTTGATGGAAGAGATGGGCATGGATTCAGGACCTTGTAGAGGAGCAGGATTAGGAGAACCACATGAGAGAGTGCTTGTCTCTAGCCAGAGGAAGCTTGGCCTCAGGAAGTCCAGTCCAAACAGTATTTTCCATACACATCAGGGCAGACACACATACAAGCTCACAGAGACTTCAACAGTACCCACAAGACTTAAACATGCTCAAGTTAGACAGAATTCCAGCACGGAGGAGGGGAAGTGGGCAGAGTTCATTCCTAACCAAGAAGTGGTCAGAAATTGCTGAAAATGGAGAGAAAACCCAGATTTCTCCACTAGAGATACTGGACATAATCAACCATACTTCAGGGCAGCCCCCCCCACCCCCCCCCACCCCCCCACCCCCCGCTCAGAAATAGTTGACTAAGACAAATCAATCTCTATGCTGGTTGGTGTTCTGTTTTTCTTAATTTTCTTTAATTTTTAAGACAAGGTCTTACTATACAGTTCTGGCTGGTCTGGGACTCAATGTGTAAACCAGGCTGGCCAAATCGGCCTGCCCTTGCCTCCTGAGTGCTGGGGTTAAAGATATATACCATCATGACTGTTTTATGGTTTTTTGTTTTTTTGTTTTTTTGTTTTTGAAACAAGGTAGTCCCCTGTCTCGAAAAACCAAAAAAAAAAAAAAAAAAAAAAAAAAAAAAAAAAGCAAAAGCCGGGCAGTGGTGGCACAGGCCTTTAATCCAACACTTGGGAGGCAGAGGCAGGTGGATTTCTGAGTTCGAGGCCAGCCTGGTCTTCTACAGAGTGAGTTCCAGGACAGCCAGAGCTCTACAGAGAAACCCTGTCTCTAAAAACCAAAAAAAAAAAAAAAAAGAAACAAGGTAGTCTCTATTAGTCCTGGAGTTCAATATATAGACCGGGCTGGCCTTGAACTCAAAGACTTCTGGGGTTAAAGGCTTGTGCCACCACGTCCAGCTGTGTGCTTTTATTTTTTAAACATTGAACTTTTTTGTGTGCTAATCATGCACTTTACCAGTCAGCTTTATCCCCAGCCCTGCACATCTGTCTCCTCCCTTCCCAGCCCTGCACATCTGTCTCCTCCTTTCTTCTCTCCCCCCATTCCTCCCTCATTCCCTCCATCCCTCCCTCTCTCCCTCCCTCCCACTGTCCCTCATTCTTTTCTCTTGGTCTGGAGAGATAGCTCAGCAGTTAAGGACACTTGTTCTTGCATAGGACCTGAGCTTGATTGCCTGTACCCACATGGCGGCTCACAAACTGTCTGTAACTCTAGTTCCCCGAAATCTGACACTCTCTTCTGATCTCTGAGGGCACCAGGCAAGTGGTACACAGGCATATCCAGACAACACACACACACACACACACACACACACACACACACACACACACACGTAAAATAAAATGGAGGTACTGTGTGAATTGTAACCACCAGGGGGCAGCAGGGCTCTTCCATTCAGCCACGGAGGGTTTGAGGAAGCAAATTGAAATGCCCACGTATCTGACTGGGCCAGTGAGGCAGAGAGAGAAAGGCTGGGAAGGAGAGGAACACTAAGTAAGGTTATGGTTCTCAACTTGTGGGTCACCGATTCACAGGGGTCACCTAAGACCATTGGAAAACACAGATACTTAGACTACAATTCATAACAGTAGCAAAATTACAGTTATGAAGTAGCTATGAAAGAAATTTAATGGTTGGGGGTCACCACCGCATGAGAAACTGTATGAAAGGGTCACAGATTTGAAAGGTTGAGAACGACCACACTGGGGAAAAGTGGGGGCTGCATTTGGATTGGAGTCTGAGCACCAAATCTAAAGGGCTGCAGCTTCCTGGCTCCACGCCAACTGCTGCCACATCAGAGTAACACAGTGGCATCAGACTGGCTGACTCTTCACGAGAAGCCAGAAGCCAGGGGCTTTGCTTGGCTTTTATTATGCTGGCTTGGTTTGGTTTTGTTGTAATCCAGGCTGGCTGACACTTTTCCCTCCTCAGCCCCTGCAGTACTGAGATTCCACACATGTGCCACCATGCCCAGCTTTGTCCCCTTTTCCTACGGAAATCGTCATGTGGTCTACAACAGGCCCCCCTTTGCTCCTCCTGCTGAAGAATCATGTCTCGACTTCACTGGGCATTGATTTCTCTCCCTTGGATCTTTGGGGAGCGTGGTTTCCCTTAGACTCATTCCTCTGATGGTTATCATCGCTGCTGAGTTTCTGGTAACTCCTTGCTTCTGTCTTACCAGCGAGGACAGTGGAGAACTAGTCACCAAGATTCTCTGAGCAGCCTGGTAGTGGTGGCGCACGCCTTTAATCCCGGCACTTGGGAGGCAGAGGCAGGTGGATTTCTGAGTTCGAGGCCAGCCTGGTCTACAGAGTGAGTTCCAGGACAGCCAGGGCTACACAGAGAAACCCTGTCTCAAAAAACAAAAAAAAAAAAAAAAAAAAAAAAAAAAAAAAAAAAAAGAAAAAAAAAAAAGAAAGAAAGAAAGAAAGAAAAGAAAAAAAAAAAAGAAGAAGATTCTCTGAGCAAGTGAAATGACATATTGATAAAACCCCTGGCCCAGCCCTTGGCTCCTCTATGCTCAATGACATAATTGTTATTGTTATGAGGAGCTTGAGGAGAGGTGTAGGGAATTTGGAGGGGTTTCAGGGCCTGTCTGCCTCCCTGTATGTGACATGGTAAGGACCTCTGGCCACACCCCTGTGTAGAAGCCCTTATCTCTGTGCCTGTCATGGGTCCTCAGGGATCTGAGTCTCCTTGGAACCTGAGTGGAGCCTGAGCTCTTCACAGTGGCTGCAGGCTGGGGCCATCCCCTACTCCCTAGTGGCTAAGGCAGAGGAAACACAAATCTGCAGCCATGTTTTTTGAGGAGCCTGCTCCTGTCTTCCTTGCTTGCTGCTCTGGCAGATGTGTACTGTAGGAACCGTTTCCAAGGCTCTTTCATCCTCTGCTTAGCTAGTCAATTAGATCCATGGGAAGCCCTGGCCAGTGGGAGGAGCCAAGGTATCTCCACCCCGCCCCCCATTTCTCTGTTTGTCTGCTAGAGGGTGGTCTCTGTGATTCTACATTGTGGTCCCTAGTTGTGCTGAACAGGCCAGGCTATGCTTCTAGTGTTTGTTGGATGGCTCTAGATGCTGCAGTACCCGTGAGACTCTCTTCTCTTCCTCAGTCTAGGTATTCAAATGCCACATGCTTGCTGATATCTGGAGTGTGTCTTTCCCCGGTAAAATCCACTGCCTATGTTTTAATTCCTCCTGACTGAAAGAGACAATAGAGTGGTTTCTGGTTTCCACTTAGCCTGATACACCGCAGAAGTTCAGGTTCAAGGCAAGGCTGGGTCTTCAACTACTTGAGTCTCACAGTTAGTCCCTCCTAGGAGGGACACTGGGGACCTTCACCAGCTCTATCCCGTGCCAATGGAGCATCACCCTTCTTCACCTGGAGCTGCTGATGTGTCTTCAGCCACAGAGATCTGAGTAACAGCGGAGGGAATCTGCTGAGCTGGTCCCATCTTTGCCAGCTGAGGCTATTATAGCAGGGCCCAGAGCAGATACTTAATGAGAGGACCCAAGGGCCATGGTGTCAAGCCAGAACTGTGGGTGACGCCAAGCTCTGAAGAAAGGGGACAGGAGGGACATGATTCTGGAGCTATAGTATCTCAGGAAGGGCAGGGAGCTCCGGGTCTGTGAGAAAGAAATCAGGGCAGATTTTGGGCCAGAGAAGAGGCATCTTGTCTTGGTTTTAGGGTCTCTAGCTCCTGAGCCCATCAATGGAGTGTCAGAACAGACCAGCATGTTAGTAGTCATACCTGTATCATTTTCTCTTTGCTCACAGGGCTGTGGGGAGGTTACATGAAGGAATTCAGTTTACGTGATCAGTTTACGTGATTAGTTTGTCACATAGAAAGTTCTGAAGAGTAATGATCTTAAAAACAAACAAACAAACAAAAAACAAAAAACCCAAACAATCAAACAAACAAACCTCAACAGCAACCATGGCAGCCAGCCACAGTGGAGTTCATTCTCTGTAGGCACCCCAAGAGACGAGCACTGGGATGGAGCCCTGAGCCTCTCCCCTGAGGCAGGGCCAAGCCCAGAGATACAGATTTACTTGCCAGAGCTAGAAGGGTTGGTTCAGGAAACACCAGGGAGAGTGAGAGGACATTGTGACCCTCGGGCACCCTCTCCAGGGACAGGGAGCAGCAGGTGTCCAAGAGGCATAGCTGCAAGGGGACACTTGGGGAAAAACTTCCTGTGGTGTCCAAACAAGACAGAGGTCAGAACCAGGTTATAGCATGGGCAGCAAGGCTCCAGGCTTTGGGCCACAGTTCAAATATAAAGCTGTGCGGGACTGAGGCAACTTAGGGACACTTCCATAATGTTGGGAGAATGGATACCACGGGTTGGGGATTTAGCTCAGTGGTAGAGCACTTGCCTAGCAAGCACAAGGTTCTGGGTTCTGTCCTCAGCTCTGGGGAAAAAAAAAGACAGAATAACAAAGAGAATAGGATACCAGGCTGGGTCCTGCTACTGGGGCAAAGGACTTTGTACTGAGCCCTGAAGACCAGTCTGGAGCTGCCCTCAAACCCTTGCATTTGGGGACAGGTTGGTTTTCAGAGCCAAGGGAGCTGACTAGGGGAAATGGTATTAGGAGCTAGATTTTTTTCTCAGTGAGATATTCGTGTTCAAATCCTGACCCACAGTTGTGGGCTGGGTAACCTCTTTGAAACAAATTACTTAGCCTCTTTTAAAAACCTCGCTTTCCACTTTGCCGGTAAGTCACGGGGTTGCTGAGGTGTTGAGACAGAACACAGCATAGCAGCACTGGACAGCATGTCTTTTACACATAGGACTTAATGCAGATTTGATTCTGGGCACCAAGCCCTCTTCAGGTTCCTCTCGAAGCTGCACAGACAGGCTCAGGACCCTGCACTGTGTTTCGAACTAACCTCGGCACCTGATGCCCCCCCTCCCCCACCCCCTGTTCCTGACCCCTTACTCAGCTATGCTGAAATGCCCCAGCATTGCATGAGCGCTTTCAAAACTGAAAGCAAGTGAAGTCTCCAGAGGCCAAGGGTCGTTCCCCTGGGAAACAAGTGTGTCCTGTTCTCAAACACTCTGTGGATTCTTTCTTGTCAGCCATCTTGGATTATTTCTGCCTTTGAAGGGCTCCCTCAAGCTGCTGACAGTGCAGTTGTAGACAATTTTGCTGTTAAGGAAGACGTTGTGGAAGATGATGCTGTAGGAAGGGAGAGTCTTTCTGCCCACTTTTGAGGCTCTGGTTTATTCTTTTTTTTTCAGATTTCTTAATGTTTGCATTTCACTTTTTAAAATCTTGCCCCTCACATACTCCTTGCCTCATCTTCTAGACTAGAGATTCCACAGTGTGACACATTCCTTCAGGGCCATGTGCATGCCCCCTGCCACTCCATCCTCATGAGAACCACAGTCAAAATCACTGTATCTGGATTTATCTCTATAGCTCATATTGTAAAGATATTTTCTATCACGTCTTGAAATAGACCTATAATACCTCTTTACTAAAGCTGAATACTGAATTATGATTCTTGTACTTTCTCCACCCAGACGATGCCATACTTCTTTAGCCCTCTGAAAATTATCACACTTAAAAATGACTCTCCCACACCAGGACCCCCAAGTTGCACCGTCTTCTCCTCAGGAAATTGTCCATGTTGAAAACCAGAGACACCGCCCTGATTCTTCCCCATCTCAGATCTCTACCCACTCTTTCAGTGGGTCCTTTTGACAGTACCTTCAAAACCTCAGAGGCATTCCTTAGTATCCCTTCCACCCGTTCCCTCGCCACTACTTTCCCCAACATCTCCTGCTTGAACATCCGTGGTGGCCTCCTGACGCCTTCATCCTTCACTTACAACCTAGTCCTTGGAGTCACCAGATTGATTTCTTCAAAAAAGTGAATTAAACACTGCTTCTCCTCTGTTTAAACGGAACAAAATCCAAATGTTGTTTTCTGAACCAGAAGGCTGTCCACGGGAAGGTTCTTCTGCTCCACATGCATCACAAGCCCCGCCCACACAATCAGCATAACAAGCCCCGCCCATGACATCGTCTTGGCAGGCCCCGCCCACAGCATCAACTCTCTGGACTATTCTCTTCTTGCTCACCTGTATGTGGCCTTGGTTACTCTAAGTCCAGTTCTGACCCAGGACCCTTGCACTGGCTGTCTCTTTCCCTTATACATAAAATGACACAGAGTTGGCTGAAGGAACAGTGGGAGTAGGGGACACTGTGACCTTGGGGCACTTTCTCCAGGGATAGGAAAAGTAGCAGGTATTTGGCAGCCAGATTATCACTCAGCCCCACCCTCCCCACCAATGTACCAATGTATCAATACAGATCAGGCTGGTTTTATTTTCTATCAGATTTGTCATTTGTTTGTTGTGTGGGTTTTCTGTTAGAAGACAGGTCCCTGAAAATAGGAACATTATCTCTTATTCAGTGTCAAATTCAAATAATTGGCCATATAGGCTTGAACTAAAAAATTATCCACCATTTATCTGACACTCGAACCTAACTAGGCACCTTGAAATTTAAATGGCAGCCCTGATCGAGCCCCGTGGGGCCATGTCTTGGGCACATGTACCCAAGGAAAAGAAGTTGGCAAGAGACAAGAAGGAGAGAGGATGGGGAGGGTGGGGGGGGGAAGCAGAGTCACCATTAGACTCTGACGTCATCTAAGTATCTCGTTAGCTTTACAAGCCCCGACTTTCCTATGGTTTGCTTTTCAGGTATTAATAAGCTGTCTTATTGCTTTAAAACAATCTCCAGCATTTCTTGAGCATTTGTGTGTCCCAGGCACTGAGCCAAGTGGCTCGGATGCACAGACTCATTTACGCTGTTATGTCAGAGTGATGCTGCTGTCACATGTCCTCTGGAGGAAGAACTACGGACTGGGGACTTTAAATAGCACAGCAAGGTGACAGAGAGGCTAAGCAGCAGAGCTAGGACTCAGCCTCAGGGGTCAGACCATTGCCAGGCCTCCTGGCCACTCCATGCTCTCATCATTGCTTTAACCAAGGAGGTTTGCAAGGCAGTGGGTGAAGTAGCCTCAGCAGAAAGACTGGCTCCACCATGGGCTTGGGCCCCAGAGCCTTAGGATGCAGGATGGTATGTGGCTTAGAGCTGGACCACACGTCAGATCTAAGTTCTCCTAACCCACTGCATGACTTTAGGATAAGTTCTTTACCTCTTTTAAGCCTTAAGTTCCTCTTATGTAAATGGAGCTGATGATAGAAGTAGCTAGACTTGGGGTGTTTGACTCTTGTTTGTCTCTGTGTCTGTCTGTCACCCTTTAAATATTAACAGGCACTGATGGGTGAGAATGTCATGAGAGAGTACTGGTCACTGTAACTGATGATCATCATTTAACATCTGCCACGCACAGGCATTGCGCCGAGAGCCTCACACATGTCTCAATCTCTTTGACGTCGGTGTCATGCAGGGACTGCTATCTCCCCTTTTAAAGATGAGAAAACTGAGGCTCAAACCAGAAATCACCAGAAGGCCATGAAGAGAAGCCCAGAGCTGGGATCACGACTGTCGGCTTTGATGGGTTGACGAAGTAGAGCAATCACATGAAGGGCTTCTTCTGTGGGCTGACCTTTGACCTCTTACCAGTGTCTTCCCTGGCATCCCCCGTGTCCCATACCTATGGGTCTCCACAGTTTTCAATGCATTCCCATCCCATGTGATGAGTATGAAGAGTTCCAAACTGTGAAGCAGTTCTAGAGGCCAGGACGTGTTGAAGGTCATCTAGTAGTTAGGAATAGCGCAGGATTTGAACGCACCTCCACGACTCCAGCCCCAGTCTGTCCACTGTGCTCTTAGAGAGCTCCCCTAACTGTGACAGAGCACCAAAGCACCTGCCTTTTCTTTCCCCACACTCTAAGTTCAGGTTTCACGAGGACTTACATTGAATCCAGCATGGCCTGTGTGTATTTCCCACTTCCAGGTCCTTCTGCCTACCTTCTAGTCTTCAGACCCACCAACGCCAGGTCTGCCTCAGATAGGCAGGCTTTGCTACCTCTCCTTTTAGGGCTCTTGACCATGGCTGCATGCTCTGGCTCCTGCTCTCATCCCCTCTGTGAACTGTTCTCTTTGGCTGAGCAGAATCATCTGCCGCCTCTGCCTTCCTCACCGCACACCCTTGCTTCATCGTGGAGCTCCTGTATTCTTACTTTCCTGCTTTAAACGCCTTTCAAATCTTGGTAACTGTCACCTCCTCCAAGAAGCTTTCCTTGCTTTGCTTAGGCATTCTTCCTATGTGTGTGTGTTTATGGGGGCTCTTCTCCTTTTGTTGTGAAATTTTTCTGAGCTAGCTCCACACGGCCTGGGGTTTTGTCTGTCTGCTCATGCTGCAGCCCCGGTGCCTGGTACCATCTCTGATGCGTGACAGATGCCCAGTGAAACGCTGCTGAGGAAAACGAACAAGTGCACTAGTGAGATTTCTCCTGTTACCTCTTCTTACCAACAGCATTTGTATTTAGCACCAAGCGGCACATAGTAGGCTCCCAAACACATCCATTATATTCAATGGAGGAATGAATGAATGAATGAATGAATGAATGACGTATATGGCCGAAACCCCAACCCCGCCTCATTTGTCTACTCTTGGCTGTGGGGCCACTCCCTGCTTCAGCATCCTCTTGTAGAGTAAGAGGGATCCCAAGTTCATGGTTAATTATTGGGGGGCAGGGTCTTGAGTGGAAATGCTACTGCCCCTTCACCAAGAAGACTTTCAGGCCACAGAGGCCTTTCTTGCTAGGAAGGGATGAGCGAGAGCCGTGGCATCAGCCTCATTTCAGGACGGCCTCAATTGGCCCTGAGCTGACTAATAAAGTGTGAAATTGACTTCATCCTCCACCAAGTCTCCCCAGCCAGCCCGTCCCTGTAGCATCTCCTTGTGCTCCAGCAGATGCAGCGTTCCTGACATCCCCTCCATCACTGGCAGACTAGAGCGTCATCAGTGCCCACGCAGTCCCTGGGCCCAGTGCTCTGCAAAGCCTGCAACGTTATTTGGCCAGCGGCCAGCCGAGGCTTTCAAAAGCCAGAAGCATCCAACTCGAGTGTCTGCGGTGCTCAAGCTGCTTCTGCCCTTCTTTACTCCACTGTTACGGGCTTCTTAAGCAGGGTGACAGCCAAAGGACCAACCCCAAAGTCTTGCAAGAGGGAACATGAAGTGCCTTGGGAGGTTATGGGAGACCCCAAGTTCTCTTTCTAGCATAATGGGGTCCATTCTGGGGTCTATTCAGTTTATTCATTCCTATGGAGTTTATTTAGGAAAAAAGAGATTCCGTGGCTGCAATATGTCCTAACTCCCTCTTGCCCATGGATCAGAATTAACTGGCGATGAAATACATAATGTGAGTCTGGTAGCATTTTTTTTTTTTTTCTTGCTTGCTTAGCGCCCATTTATTCTTCTTTGAGGAGAGCTTCCATGTTTCCTTAGGGAGGCATTCCTACCCATCCTGACATCATCCACGTGGTTTCAGGGGAGATCCTGACTGGTCCCCTGAAACTTGAAGGGACAAGCATGTCCTAGACATGGCCAATCAAAAGGAAGGTGACAGACAGCCCAGGGCCAGAGGCACACTACTGCAGGAGGCCCCAGGATGAGTCAGAGCTGGAGAATGAGAGAGAGAGAGAGAGAGAGAGAGAGAGAGAGAGAGAGAGAGAGAGAGATCCCCTCCTCCCTCAGAGGTCCTATTCTAGGCTGGTGGTGGTTGTCAGCTTGAAACAGCCATTTGAGAAGGGAGAGCCAACACAGAAGCAGTGAATCGGGATAGGGGAGGGGTGGGGCTGCTGACAGACATACCCAGAGACATGCTGCATGCTGTAAGAGGGTTGGATCTAGCCTTACCTTCAGCTTGACAAACAATTCTTTTCATTTTTTTTTGTTTGTTTTGTGGCTGTTTTTACTTCAGCCCAGTTCGCTGTCCCCTCAGATCTATGCAATTGTGAGCCCTTTAAGATAGAGTTGAGAATCTTGTATTTCTAAAAAAAAAAAAAAAAAAAAAAAAAAAAAAAAAAGCAGAAAATTTTGAAAAGTTTTGTTCCAGGCTGGGGCTGATTTAAACACTTGAAGAGGGGCCAGTGAGATGGCTCAGTAGGTAAGGGGGCTTGCCACCAAGTTGGAGGACCTGTGTGTGATCCCTGCAACCCATATGGCAGGAGGAGAGAAACAATTCCCACAGGTGAGCCTCTGACTTCCACACGAAAACTGTGTGACACATGGCTACATATCCACTTGCTCGTCCACCCACACAGGTAAATAAACACAGCAATGAAAAGTTTAAAACAAAACAGATACTTAAGCAAAGCAGGTCCCTCCAAGAAGGAAGAGGACCAGCATGGCTGGAGAATGCTCTCCTCATTTTTCTGAGGTGTTGCCTTAGTGGGTGGGATTCCAGAGGGGTTTACCTGGTTTACTCTTGTTGAAAATTTCCTAGGAAAAGCAAAGGATTCTGTGGCCCACGTTTTGACAGGACTATTGGGAAATGAAAGAAGATGAAGGAAACTAGTCAGACATTCTTTGGTCATCGGGGAGAGGCCTTCAAGAAGACTATGTGACCCCCAGTCCCTTCCTCTTCTCTCTTTTACTTCCTGTGGCATTTGCCCCTGCCGTGATATGTCATCATAGACACAAAGCAACAAAGCCAGTTGATCAGAAACTGACACCTCTAGAACTCTGAGCCCAAACAGCCCCTCTCTTAGCTGACTCTGGCACTTGTAACAACAACTTGCTATAAAGCCACACATGTGCTCTCTATCACTTTGGTAGCCATAGGTCTTGAAAGAAGGTCAACTGTCAGAGTTCAAATGCCTCCTGAGGCTCCCATCTTTCCAGACCTCCAATACTACTCATAAGGCAACCTGAAGAAACCTTGACCTCAGACACTGCTGGGCATTCTTTCTGAGTACCTACATAGCTCACTTCCTGTTGGATTCATACCCGATCAGTAGGTTGCCCAGAGGACCAATACTGTGGCGGGCACACGCTGTTGCTAATTGTCTTGTTTTCTGCTTCTGATTAGAGGATCCACACTGCCCTCTGGGCACACACATTCCTCTACTCTCAAGCCCATGGTGTAAGAAACCTAGACCCTCTGGGGACCCAAAACCCTTATGGGGGAGGGGGTCTTCTCCTATAAGGAAGAGTTGCCTGGGCCGTGTGACTTCGGCCTACCTAATCACATCTTCCACACAGTTTAGATTATGATGGACAACATCCCTGGTCTGTTTCTTCTGTGAAGCCATGTCCTAGGCCTTGGGCTCAGAGCCTTAAGTGAGAATTTCATTTTCATAAGCAGCAATGTTTGAGCTTGGAGCTTTCTGGAAACTTCTCGCAAGAAAGCTGGTCTAGGTATTGACAGAGGGGCCCCAAGCTACAGGGTCTGGCAGAGCCCGATGTTGGGGAAAACTCCAGACATTTCAGCCGGATGAGTCACGAGTCTCTGCTGCTCCACCTGCCTTGGCGCCTGGTCCTTGTAACTAAAAGGCAACTGATACAGCATGTGGCTTTGATGGTGCTCTGTTGTGGCAGGGACATGGATGTGTGAGGCCTGTAATGAGTGATAAGGTTAGAAAGTGAGGCATGGTGAAAGTCGAACAACCCTTATATGGGCCACCTGATCTCTGAGATCACTGAGAAAGTCCGCTTTCCTGAGGCCAGGTGAGCCCAGGACTCGCTAAACAGGCTCTCCGCTGCCCCCAAGGAATCCATTAATGTTTCCAGAGCTGCTGATAAAGCTGGATTTTTGGCCTGCAGCAGGACCCATCCTCCAGGAACACTTTGCCAGAGGGAGCGTAGGGTGAGCACTGCATTGCTGAGAATATTTGCAGACTAGAGGCAGCTTAGATTTAACTGGGGCGATGAGAGTGTGGGGAAAACCTAATGCAGCTCACAAGGAGAATCAAGCAGATCTGTTCTTCTCGAATGGCCCAGAGCAGCCGTAGGCTGCCCATAGGGAAGGGACAGGCATCCTCCTCCTCTTCTTCCTCTTCTTCCTCTTCCCCCTTCTTCTCCCCCCCTTTCTCTTCCTCTTTCTCTCCTCCTCTTCCTCCTCCTCCTTCGTTTTGGTTTTGGGTTTTCGAAACAGGGTTTCACTGTGTAGTCCTGGCTGTCCTGGAACTCATTCTGTTGACCATGCTCAAGCTCACAGAGATCCACCTGCTTCTGCTTCCCAAGTCCTTTCTTCTTCTTCTTCTTCTTCTTCTTCTTCTTCTTCTTCTTCTTCTTCTTCTTCTTCTTCTTCTTCTTCTTCTTCTTCTTCTTCTTCTTCAATTTCACTTTAGCTTACTAGCCGTGTGCATGTGAGAGTGGACTGGGTCCTGCAGCTCACACGGAGGATACCGGGCTTGTAGGGTAAAAGCATTTACCTGCTCAGCCAATCTCGCGGCCAATGCACTGACCTAGTTCCATCAGTGCAGCCCAAAGTGCCAACCGCTTCACATTTAAACAAACATCCTACATGTTGCTACTAAGTCTCCATGGTCTTACCTTCCTCCCATCTGGGGAGAACTGTTTCCACATTTGTCTTCTTTTAAGGATGCTAGGAGTCAAAATTCCTTTCGTTGGAAGGTCAAAGAGACAAGGAACCAGCATTCGTTCTTTCATCATGGTTACTACTGTTACTGAATAGCAGCATCCAAACAAGACATGGAGCAGATCATATGGGCTGCCCTCAGGACACCCCGCTTCTAACTTGTTAGCTGGAGAGCAGTGCTTGGCCCCACCAGGGCCCCTGGGAACAGAGTTCTATCTACATTGTTACTCCCTTCACCTGCCTCCTCAATGCTTTGACTGTTTTCTTCTGAGGTCTTGCTTTGAGTATCTGGAAAATAAAGTTTGCCCTAGACAGATCTTCAGGGTCACCTTTCCTCCCAGCTAACTTTAAAACCCAGAAGAAATGCTTAATTCTTCTCAGCCATAATCTTGCCTATTTATGAACATAACGTAACGGGCAGAGTTAGTCAATGATTTCCACCCGCTGACACAGTTAAGCCTTGAGAGAGTCCACAGAGCCCCTCAACATGCCCCTTTATTAATTTTTTACATTTGTTTTATTATTCTATTGGTGTTTTGCCAATAGAATATATGTATTTTGCGGTGTGTGCCCTGATAGCCATGGAGGCCAGAAGAGAGCATTTTATCCCTTGGGACTGGAGTCACAGGCAGTTGTGAGGCACCATGTAGGCGCTGGGAATTGAACCTGGGTCCTCAGCAAGAGCAACAATTGTTGACTCAATTCTCCAGCTCAACATGTCCTTTTTATAGAAGATGGGACTGAAGTGTATACAGATTAAGTGATTTCCCCAACATTACAAAATTAGTGACAGATCAGAGCTTTGAAATGGAGTAGTCTGCACCCTAAAGCCTATACCAAGAGCTGGCATGCATTTCCTGTAAAGGGACAGGTAGGGCTTTAAACATTGAGGATGACTAGATACCGTCTCCGCCATAGTTGCTCCCACTACTGTCATGGCAAGGTGTGTGTGTGTACTTGTATGGCATGTGCTAGTACAGGTCTGTTTGCAGCATTCAGATCTCACATCTTGAGATATGCTTCTCTTGACTTCCAACTGTTTAAAACCATGAGTCGTGTGTGTGTGTGTGTGTGTGTGTGTGTGTGTGTGTGTGAGTGTTTGAGACAGGGTCTTGCTATATGGATCAGGCCAGCCTCAAACATTTGATCCCTATGCTTCTGAGTTATTGGGATTATAGACTTGTAATCCATTCTCAGATCACACACTGTACGCATGATGTGTGAACACAGACCCTGCCCTGCGCTGTCCCAGATGCTGACACTTTCCTCTTAGTATCTCCGTTTCCCAGCAATGAGTGGAGGAAATTGAGGAAGTTGAGGACTTGTGCAAGGTGCCCAGTGAGAAGCTGGGATCAGAATTTCTAGCCTTTGGGTTACAGAGGCAGGAGGGGTAGGCAGGCAGGCAGGCAGGCAAGCAGCTGGATTGAACATTACCTTGTTTGTTTGACTTGAGTCTATCAGTCCACCAATAGCTGGTAGGACTTCCTTGCCTATCCCAGGAACTGGGTACAAAAGCCTGGGGACATGATCTGGTGTGTGTGTGTGTGTGTGTGTTTGTTTGTTTGTTTTGTTTTTCAAATTGACACCACTAGAGTTATCTGAGAGCATTTTCTTGATTGATGATTAATGTGGAGGGCCCAGCTCACTGTGGATGGTGCCACCTCTGGGAAGTATGATCCTGGAGTGCATAAGAAAGCAGACTGACCAAGCCAGGAGGAGCAAGTCAGTAAGCAGCATTCCTCCACGGCCTCTGCTTCAGCTCTGGCCTCCAGGCTCCTGCTGTGGTTTCCCTGGATGGCATACTATAACCTGTAAGGCAAGCAGATTTTGATCATGATGTTTATCACAGCAATATAAAACACACTAGCTCAGAGCCCCTGCTCCCGTAGGCCACTGTAGGCTCATTTTACACCCTCCTGGGACTTGTAAGCAACATGGATGCTCTGCCTTCCAAGCTTGGGGCCGGAAGCTCCGGCAAAGGCAAGGGGTTGCTTTGTCTTTGTCTAACCTTGTCAACTATAGCTACTAAGCTAGGGAAGACTTGAAGTGTCCAGAGAGGTCACCTGTGAAAATATCTCAGCTCTGGCTTGGTTGGGGAAGGACAGCAGGGAGGGAGGGAACAAGAGCCACAGAGGGGCAGAAGAGACAGGAAGACAGACCCAGAGGCATATGGAGTTGGAAGTTACAGACACACTCAGGCACACTCAGGTAAAAGCTGTTTCTTACCAGGCATGGTGGTTCATGCCTATAATCCCAGAATTTAGGAGGATGACAGGGTAACCACAAGTTGAAGCTAGCCTGCACTACACGGGAAGACGCTGTCTTTTAGATGAATTGTTCTTCGGAACCAGAACCCTATTACCTTGATCCCTAACTCTGTGGACACAGAAAAGTCAAAAACCGTCCTGCTTGACTTATTGGTATTTATCTTAATAGGCTCCCTCACTTTTAACTTCATTTAAACCAACGAGCAAGGTCCTCAGGTGAGCAATACAGAGATCACTTACCCGAGGAGGGATGTGGGGCACAGGGAGTTCCAGAATCTTGCTCCAGTAGCACCGAGTTAATGGCTGAGCTGGAGCAAAGATGGCAGTTCCCAACTCAGGGGGCTAGGACTGTAGCCCAGTAGCAGAGAAATTGCCTAGCATGTATGTGTGAGGCTCAGGTTTCTGCCTGAAAAATGTCAGAAAGCAACCAGGACAAAAAGGGTGGGGCTGGTGACATGGCTCCACAAATAAAGCCACTAGCTGCCAAACCTAACAGCTGGAATTCAGTCCTGAAACCTATGTGGCCCAAAATGAGAACCGATGCACAGCTCCAGAAAGCTGTCTTTCAACCCATGCAAACTCCACCGTCTTCTCTCTCACATACACAAGTGAATGAATGAATGAGTAAATTAATGTAAATTTTAAAACAAAACAAAAGCCTCACAAAGACTCCTGAATCCCAGAGGATACGGCAGCGACAAAGGCACATGCATATTACAGGATCTCCTCAAAGTCACTAAGTAGCACATTGTAAGTTTGATCCTGAGGGGTTTCTGCACTTACATCTGTGCTGACGGTCGGCAAGCTTCACACGGGTGGGAAGCTCCTGATTTGGCCCTGCACAGCTTCCGTCCTCTTCCAGAAGGACACTGGAGGAAACACATGAAGGTGCTCATTTTCTTTCCTCTCTTCAATCAGTGAGACCCTGAGGTGCTCGACCAGAAACCCACAGTGGCATATTATATTGGAGTGAGCAAGGCAGCAATCAAGCAGTGCATGTCCTATTGGGCAAGCACAACAGAAAGCTATGAGATGGATTCTAGGGCAGCTGGGTAGACTGTAGACAGCAAAAGATTGGTACCCAAGGGATGGATGCTGATGGGTCTCTTAATACCAAGGATGCTTATGTCACACAAATCTTTAATACTTAAATTGGATGACTTAAGCTCCCTCCCGCCACTTCTGAGAATTCTTTACCCAACTTAAGATCCTTCTTCTAGGCCAACTCTGGGGAGATTACTTAGTTTAATTTCCATAACCAGAGAGAAAAAAACCAAGGGAGCCTGGTCTTTAGGGTTGCAACTTTGGGTTCTGCCATATGAGGGTCCTCTTGAAAAGGCATGGCCTGGTGGCAGAAGCCTGGAAATAGTCACTCGCATTTGTGGGCTCAGCCTAAATGATGAAACCCCTATACCCTAAGGAAAGTGTGTGTGTGTGTGTGTGTGTGTGTGTGTGTGTGTGTGTGAGAGAGAGAGAGAGAGAGAGAGAGAGAGAGAGAGAGAGAGAGAGAGAGAGAGAGAGATATGCTGGGGATGAAGCCTAGCGCTTTATTGGTCACATAGTGTCTGTGGTTGTTTCTCAGTGAAACAGAATGAAAATCTCCCATATAGTTATCTTCTCTCCATGGCCACACAGACCTCATGTTACAGCTCTTTCCTTGCACATTCATGCTCAAAACCAACTCTGTGCCTCCCCAGATTTACCAGCACCTAGCAAAAGTACCAAGGTCAGGGCAAGCTCCATGCTCAGTGGCAAACTGAGTCAGAGCTCTTGACTTGAGGTCCTCCAGCCTCCATCCTTCTTTCCAAAGACATTCCATTCTATGGAGGGATGCAGCTGCTCCCCACTGCATTGGAAGAGAGTAATCCTGGTTCCTGTATTGTCTAGAGAACTCCCTTCAGTTGCAGTCACGAGGGTCTGCCCCTTTCTCTCTCACCTCTTGGGAGTCACTTGGGGACACATAATCTCAAATGCTCTTTTCCAGAGCTTTGAAGTCTGGCTGTGAAAAGGGAATGTTTTCCAGCCAGTGGCTTTGCGGTGACAACCCTTGTGGAAGGCTGTACAGAGAGAGAGCATCCTGACTTAAGTCCTGGCTGCAGGCAATGGCTGCTTTTCCCCACTTCCCAGCTCTTTAATGTGTCCTTAATTCTGCTGACCAAGCAAGCCTGCTCTTTCAGTCTTCCACCAATAATGGAAGCTTCCCCTAGTCTTCCACTATTCCTTAGTTTCTGGAACTTGCACCGAGAACCCTGTCTGACACAATCTCCTACAGAAGAAAGGCCTTGACCTTCTCATCCATCCAAGATTTGCTTCTGTTGTTTTTCAGGACAGTTTGGGTACCCCAGAGGAAACACCTCCTTTGCCCTACATAAATTTTCACAGACAAAAACCAAGACAACAACCCACGCCTGAGGTAGTGCGCTTCCTAAATGTTGGCAGTGACAGCCAAGTTGCTGAGCTTCCTGGAGGGGCCTCATGGTGACCACTCATGGTGACCTACAATTGCAGACATCAGTCAGTGTTCGTATATGTGTTGCTTACACCTGCAGCCAGAGAACCTGAGACAGTGAGAGAAAGGCCATGAGGACCACCAAGTACCCTGCACAGTGTCCTTGAGAAGCCTTGGCTGGCTTTGTGGCACAGCCTGCTGCCCATTATCACCCACTGGTTTGGGTGTGGTTATTGACACAACTGAGGCCTGATACCTCAGTTGACTTTGTTGTATATGTGACTTAGGCCAAGTCCTTGGTCCCAGGTTCCTCAGTCTCCCACTCACACAAGGAGGGAATGGGACAAAGTGACCTCTAGGGAGATGCTGCTCAACCCTGGGCCTGTTGAAAGCAGCACCAGGGGAATGAGCTGGAGTCACGTTCCAGGGCCCAGGAGGCACGATAAGATCCCACGTGGTCAGCTCTCTGTTGACTGCACATGGCACTGAGAAGTTTCAGATTTCAAGTGACTTGGTGCAGGGAGCCAGGAGGGCTCAGCCCCCTTCTTGCCTCATCCTTGGTCATGTTCTTCCCAAGTCATGTGCTCAGAAAAGTGGGTAGACAATGGTGAGAAGCCCTCTTCTATGCCTGGAGCTGGAATACAGGGCAGTTTCAAAGCCGATAGCTAGGGGTGGTTCTTTAGGGGCACACCAGGACTGTTATCAGAGGTGGAGACCATGATGGGAAAAGAAAAAAAAAAAAAAACCCAACCTTGCAGAAGTCCCCTTTGGGTCAGCAGCAGTCCCTCAAGGATGTCCTTAGATAAGCAACATCATTGAACAGGGTTGCTGAGAAATGCAAACAACATAGGCCCAGCCCAGTGAGAGTTCAAATTCACAGGGACGCTGGGAAGTTCTGCAGAAACACAGGAGTGTTACCCATACCACAGTTGCTCACTGGGGAGTATTCCTGATACCAGGACCCTACTGAGTGTTTAGATAAGACCTTGCTTCATAGCTCAGACTGGCCTGGAACTTGTGGTTCTTCTGCCTCAGCCTCCTGAGTACTGACTTTATAGGTGTGCACTACCACACAACACTTTCAATCAACTCTTTTAGGATAAGCAGGACATAGGTTCGTTTAGAAAATGTTTCCAGTTCTGGCAGCATGCTGTTCAGTTGTTAAGCATGCTTGTTGCTCTTCTGAAGGACCCCAGTTTGGTTCTGGGCGCCCATGTTGGGTGGTTCACAACTGCCTGTAATTCAAGTACCAGGGGATTCAGTGCCTCTTTTCTGGCCTCTGTGGGCTCTTACACACATGTGGCATTCACACACACACACACACACACACACACACACACACACACACACACACTTAACTGAATAATCTAAATTTCCCCAAACGACTCCACTGGAAGGAAATCTTGTCCTCCACAATTCCTGACTTGCCACGTGCTGATGAACAGGAATGTGGGTAGACCCTCTGCCAAGAACAGCCTGGGGAGAATGGCATGCAACCCACAGCAAATCAAATGAAGTGTGAAGCTGGGGTGGTGGTAATTCAGCAACTGTGGATTTTGAACCTGGGATTTCCTTCTTGTAATAAATTAATCTGCACGCCTTTACTGTTGGTTCGTTCACCCAAGACAGGGAAGTAGACATAATTCCAATGTTGTTTTTGTGTTTATCTCATTTAAATAATATAGAACCCTGTGAAGTGTGTAATAAACAGAAATATAAGTATGTGTTAGGTAATTTTAAAGAGAAGTACAAACTGTGAGGTTGGTAATATTAAAAAGGACTATAACTGGGTAGGTGAACAGGCGTGGAGCTAGGGAGATGATTGGGTAGAGAGAGAACCAGGAAGGTAGGTAAGAGAAAAATTTAAGAGGAAAACACCCAAGGGTGAATGGTAAAGCAGACCTGAGTAGCTGAGCTAAGATCTCAATCCAGGGCTGTCTGGGTTAAAATCAGATCTTTACATGCATGTGACACAACACATATGTGCAGGCAAAGCACTGATACACAGAAAAATAAAATTATATGTATTCAGGTTTTTATTCCTTACTCACATGTCCTTCTGGGAAAGATCTCATCTGTAGGGGTTGAAGAGCTTGGGGGGTGGGGGTGGGGGAAAGCTTGCAGGCAAGTCCTCTGATGTCACAGGCTTGTAGAAGGAGCACTGGCCTAGATCAGAACCAGGTCACTGCTTAGTCTTGTGGCTTCCAGTTAAGTTACTTTGGTACTGGGTCCTCAGTCTCCCACTCTGTACAACTGGGGATCACACCAACAGGCCCAAAACTTCTTTTTCAGTTGCACAATGATGTCATGAGGAGATCCTAGCAGAATGGCTTGCTTTCTGGGATTCTAAGGTCTGCTCGCCAAGCTCCTGTATCCGATACAGCCATACTGGTTACTGAAGACTGATTCCTCAAGGATCCCTGGGATCTGTCTTATTTTCAAGCCTTAAAAAACAGTACAACTCCTACAGAAGGTGTAACACTCACAATTAATATTGGAGAACTAAGAAGATTCTAGAATCCTGTGCCTTCATCACTGAGTACTGCAAAAGCAGACTGTAGCGATTTCACCAACATTTATCTGTTCTCTCTCACTGGGTGTGGTGCTATCGAGTGAGGAAGACAGAGGTCAAGGGGCAGCACCCTGGAGTTCAGGAGGAGAGCCACAGGTAGGGCATTATCCTGGGCTGGTGTGCAGGGATGAACATCCCACCCACCATTGCTGGACCATGTATCTGTACAGCTTTCTCACAGAGTAAATGTTAACACTGTCAAAATTAATTAACAAATGACCTCTTTTAAAATTATTTTATTATTGTATGTATATAGGTGCTTTTCCTTCATGCATATCTATGCACTGTATGTGTGCCCAGTGTCCATAGAGGCCAAAAGAGGATGTCAGATCCCCTGGAGCTGGAGTAACAGATGGTTGTGAGCTGCTATGTGGGTGCTAGGAAACCCAGGTCCGTTGGAAGAACAGCCAGTGCTCTTAGCTACTGAACCATCTCTCCAGTCCCAACATATGTACCCCTTAATCCAATGACTCCTAAAATGACCTTCAAGAAATGCTTCCCCTGAAACCAACAAGAAGGCTTAGTGGGAAAAAGGTGCTTGCTGCTAAGCATGAAAGACTTGTGTTTGAACTCTGAGACTCACATAGTAGAAAGAGAAGACTTATTCCTGACCTACATACAAGTACACACAGTAAAAAAAATGTAAGTGAATAAATGTAATAAAAACTTCAAAAGGAATCAAATGCTTTGTCTGAATACAAGCGGCAAAACAAAACCACTCATTAGTGTGACGGGTGGTGTTTGTACTGGCTGGAGGTGGCCAGCAGCCAATCAGTAGGAGACGTGTGTAATAGCATGAACACTTCCCAAGGGCTACAGGTGAGAAAAGCAGACCCCAGAATATATTTGGTTATTACTCACACCCCACAGTGAGAAACTTCATAGCCACCATGATGTTTCTATAGAAAGAAAAGACGGAGGGGACAGTGTTGGTGGGATACAGAAATCAGAAGCTTGGATATTTTAAAGGAGAACATGGAATAGTGCAGCCACTGGGGGTCCTGCAAAGCAGTTAAACACAGAATTACCATGTATGTGGCATCTTATTGGTGAAATCCCAGAACTGGGAAGATGGAGGCAGGAGAGTCAGGGGTCATCCTCTGCTACCTAGTGCACTGGAAACCAACTTATGCTATATGACCGCATGAAATTGTTCTTTTTCTCTTCTTCCTTCCTTCCTTCCTTCCTTCCTTCCTTCCTTCCTTCCTCTCTCTCTCTCTCTCTCTCTCTCTCTCTCTCTCTCTCTCTCTCTTCTCCTCCTTTTCCTTTTCCTCTTCTTCTTCTTTTGAGATAGGGTCTTGCTACAAAGCTCTGGGTGTCCTGAAATTCACAATTCACTCTGTAGACCAGGCTGTCCTTGAAAACAGAGATCTGTCTGCCCCTGCCTCCCAAGTGCTGGGATTAAAGACGGGTGCCTCCACTGCTGCTGTCTTCGATGCCGCCGCCACCACCACCACCACCACCACCACCACCACCACCACCACCACCACCCGACAAGCTACATAAAATCTTATTTCAAACAAAGCAAAACAAAAATAATCACCATATATCCTATTAATTCCACTCCAAGATAGATAGCAAGCACAGATAAGAACACAAACTCAGACATGAATATTCACAGCAACACTATAATAATAACCCAACATACGAAGCAAGCTGAGTAACCGCAGAGCCACACAGTGGAGTCTCACTCATTCAGGATGAAAAGAAATAAAAACTGACAGGTGCTATACAGACAAACCCTGAAAACCCTCTTAAATGAAAGAAGTCATTCACGAAATACTATGCACAACTCCATCTATACGGATGCCCCAAACAAGCAAATCTTCAGACACAGACAACAGAGCACTGGTAGACTAGAGACTCCACTGTGTGACTCCGCAGTTATTTTAATGATCTACTCATCAGTTTGTAGATATTCAGGTTGTTTCACACTTTGGGTAATTATAATAGTGTTGTTATGAATATTCATGTCTGAGTTTGTGTTCTTATCTCTGCTATCTACCTATCTTGGAGTGGAATTAATAGGATATATGGTGATTATTTTTGTTTTGTTATGTTCGAGCTAAGATTTCATATAGTTATATCCTACCCCACGTAGGAGGATACGGATGTGGGGTGGGTGCTATGGTTGAGGGGAATGGAGTTTGGGAGATAATGTCTGTATATACAGTGACCTTGAGTTATATACCTGAAGTAGGTAAGTTCTGCCGATGCCTCAGAAAACACTCAACTATATCCAGAGTTTTACAATGGCAAAAGACAATAGCCCAAGTGTTCACCAATCAGTGGTAAGCTAAGGAAATTATGGTGAAATATACTACCGGAGACTAAAATGGAGACTTTGTATGAGTGAGCACTGCATGGTCTCCACAACATATCACATGGTTTCCTCATGTCACACACTGACAACACGGAGCGCTGAGAGGGCCTGTGCATCTTACTTGCTTGTTTGTGTTTTGTGCGGAGACTAGATATTAACAAGGTACTCTCCACGTGAGTCCAGCCTTATGGCTGTCACGGTACAGCCATCAATAAGAATGATACTGAGAATTTTCAATAGTTGATAAACAACCAAAAGCACTCAGCTTGGGGATACAGCTTGGTAGTACAGTATTTGCCTAACATGCACATGGCCCTAGGGTGAGTCCCTAGTACTGAAGAAAAAGCATCATGGCACAAAAATTCGAATTGGTGTTCACAAATAAAGTTTTATTGACACATAGCCATACTTATTCAATATATGTTGTCAATGGCTTTCTTTCTTTCTTTTTTATTATTGATTATTATTCACTTACATCTGGATCTCAGCTTCCTCTCCCTCCTCTCCTTCTATTCCTCCTTCTTCCCTCCCCTCCCTCCCATCCACCCCTCCTCCCCTTCTCTGCAGAAATGGGAGGCTTCTTATGGATATCAACCAGCCTTGGCATACCAAGTTGCAGTAAGATTAAGCACATCTTCTGTGTGTATCTTCTTCTATTGAGTCTAGACAAGACAGCCCAGTTATAAGGGATCCAAAGGCAATGGCTGCTTTCTTAATGATAGACTTGATTAGTTGCCACAGAGATCATGAACCTGCAAAGCCTAAAATATTTGCAACTTGTCCATTAATCGACAAGGTTTGCTGACTACTGGTCTAGTAACTATGAAAAGAAACACTGAAGCCTGGTGTGCAGTGGACTGATCTGGTAGGAGATTGGGTTCCTGGGGGCAAAGGTTGAAGAGGGCTAGCTGACTCTACACCCTTTGGATCAATGAAAAGAAGTCAATGAGGGGCTGGAGAGATGGCTCAGCAGTTAAGAGCACTGACTGCTCTTCCAAAGGTCCTGAGTTCAATTCCCAGCAACCACATGGTAGCTCACAACCATCTCTAATAGGATCTGGTACCCTCTTCTGGTGTGTCTGAAGACAGCAACAGTATACTCACATACATAAAATAAATAAATCTTAAAAAAAAGAGAAGTCAATGCAAGATGAACGTGGTGGTAACTCAGTAATCCCAAGATTTCAGAGCTGGAAGCAGGATGCTCAGCTCAAGGCTACCTTTGATAGATGGTGCACTTAAAGACATCTTGGGGTACATGATACTCTGCCTCAAAACCCAGAAACAACAACAAAAACTGAGGCTCCTTTTGGGGATGGGATAGAAGGAGAAAATCTGAATAGAGGTTCAAGAAGGAGAAAATCAAGTGGTTTCAATTGTGTGAGTGTGTGTGTTTTGCTGACCTATTTTTTAAAAATTTTAACAGTTATTTTTGTGTATATGTGGAAACATCGCAGGAATCATTTCCCTCCTTCCACCATGTGGGTTTTCAGGGTTTAACTTGGATCTTCTGGCTTTGTGACAGGTTCCTTTGCTGGCCGAGCCATTTGAGGGTCCCATATATGGTTGCTATTTTATAAGGATAATTGCATATGCATAGTGTGTGTCATTAAAAATAATTTATGAATTATTAAAAGAAAGAAAGATTTTTGAAAAAATCTTTATATGAAGATTTTTTGAAAGATTTATGAAAGATTTATGAAAGCCTGGTATGGAGACACATGCCTGTCATCCCAGCACTGGGGAGGTGGAGACAAAAGGCCCATGAGCTCCAGACCCTGGACTACATCAGAACCTGTCTTAAAATACAAAACAAGATAAGATGGGGGGTGGGGTGGGGAAAGCCCACCACCACAACTACAAAAACACATTCATTAAAACAAACAAGAATGGTGCTGGCTTCAGCAGCACATATAACTAAAATTGAAACCATACAAAAGTTAGCATGGCTCCTGCACAGGGATGACACAAACTGGTGAAGTGATTCATATTTTAAAAGAAGGGAAGGAGGGGGAGAGGGAGGGGAAGAAAAGGGAAGAGGAGGAGGAGGAAAAAGAAGGAGAAGGAAATGGAGAAGGAAGAGGGGAAGAGGAAGAAGGAGGAAAAAGGAGGAGGAAGAAGAAGAGGAGGAAGAAGAGGAGGAGGAAGAGGAGGAAGAGGAGGACAAGGAGGAGGAGGAGGAGGCATCTATACAGTCACCAGTGTACTTTTAGAGGTCTGTGTTCAGCCAGATTGTACATTCTGCTGGGGCACGGTGTAGACCCTAGTACAGAGCCTCGCCCACTGCAGCCTATCATAGTTATAGAATGAATGGAAAAGAACAAAGAATGTGTGTTAAGAGAAGGGCAATGGTGGTGCACACCTTTAATCCCATTGGGAAGGCAGAGGCAGAAGGATCTCTGAGTTTGAGGCCAGCCTGATCTACAGAGCTAGTTCCAGGACAGCCAAAGCCATACAGAGAAACCCTGTCTTGAAAAACAAACAAAAACGAGTGGGGGTGGGGGAGACGAGCACACACAGTAATGTGCACTTGATAAAGAGTATCTAGCTGTGCTAGAACATCCCAAGAAGCTGGGCACAGAATGGCAGAGCAGAGACATTACCCACAGTGCCTCCTCAGTCCATGGCTGGGCTGCAGAGCCTTAGTTTAAGGAGTCTTGGCTTTTCAGCCTCTCCCAAGGTTCTTCCCCCATAAGGTACCTGCTTCAGTTTGTCCTTCACAGCTTCTTGAAGGACAGCAGGGGAATCTAGCTGGAGCGGGTGCTGTGCCAGCTCTCGTTGCTGCTGGCTCTGTCTTGTCTGTAAGCACCATCTGTGGGGTCAGTAGTCCCTGGGAAAGGGGAAGACTCTTCTCACCAGTTGTCCAGAATCTCCTACCCAAGGACCAAGCCTGTGGTGACTGCAGCGGAAATACATGCCCAGGGACAGCCTGGCTCTAGAGATAGCCAGTGTCACATGTGGATAACTGAGCACATCCTTTGTTTTGCTTGTTCTTATCCTTTTACACACACACACACACACACACACACACACACACACACACACGCACGCACGCACGCACATGCACGTGCACGTACATGCATTCATGTACACATACATGTATGCTCACACACAAATGCACATACACATGCACACACACAGGTACACACACATGTATGCTCTTTCCCTCTCTCTCTCCCTCTCCCTCCCTCCCTTCTTCCCTCCCTCCCTCCCTCCGTCTCTCTCTCTCTCTCTCTCTCTCTCTCTCTCTCTCTCTCTCTCTCTCTCACACACACACACACACACACACACACACACTCTTTGTCCTTTATGACTGAAATATAGTGATTTCGGCCTTCAACCTTTATTGAGCATTTCCTGTGTAACAGACTCTGTGCCAAGCACACTTGTGGATAATCTCCTTTGGTGTCAATAACCCCCATCAGCGGGTTTTATGATTATTATTCTCATTTGCAAGCAATGGGAAGCAATAGCTTAGGAAGAGTGACATCAAACAGCCATGTCACATCATGACAAAGCAGCTCATATAAGGGGAATGACCTCAGAGGCTTACTCTAACCCCTGAAACTGCTTCTGGCCTGAATGGGCTCCACGGGCACAGGTGCCTGTCCCAGGCCCTTGCCAAGCATGGGGCCAGACCTGAGTAGCTCTGGGAAGCCTCTTGGTTAAATGAATGCCTCAGAGGACATTAAATCAGGAGTCCCAGGACCTCTCCCAGACAGAAACCAATGTCTCCTCATCAAGAAAGACTATGGTGTGGCCCAATGTCTTCTTGCAGGAATTGGAGTTATGTCCTGGCTGAAGAATGCCTATAGCTCAAGACACCTTTGCTGCCAGAGGAAGGGACAGAGGGCACACAAATGAGCAGCTAAAGCAGGAGGGGAAAAGAAGTTTTAAAATTTCACTTTGCAAGGGGATGGTGGTGGCACACACCTTTAATCTCAGCACTTGGGAGGCAGAGGCAGGCTAATCCCTGTGTTTGAGGCCAGCCTGGGCTACAAAGGGAGTTCCAGGACAGACAGGGCTACACAGAGAAACTCTATCTCAAAAACAAACAAACAAAACCCAAAACTTTGTTTCACTCTTCAAGAATGGCTTGTGAATTCAAAGAGTTAAGCCAGGGTCTGAGATAAATTCAGATTCTATAAGATTTCTTCATTTTCTTTCCCTTTAAATTTTTATTTTTATTTTTTTGGAATTTTATACGATATATTTTGATCATATTCTTTCGTTTGCCCTAACTCCTCCCAGATCATTCCATCATCCAATTCTATGTTCTATTTTTCTTTTATAAAACAAAACAATAGCAACGAACAAAGCACACACACACACACACACCCTGCAAACTGGGTTTATCTTATGTTGTTCAGCTGCTACTCCTGGGCACAGAACCTGCCCTGGAGAGGTTGTTTTTTTACCTAGTGTCACTATATTGAAGAGAACTGATTCCTCCTCGCCCAGCAGGTACACATGGCAAACAGCTACTTGTCTAGGGATGAGCTTTGTGCACATTTCTGCTTCTGTGTGCCGGGGTTTTCTTTGGGTTGAGTTTATGCAGGTCTTATGGATGCCATCACAGTCTCTGTGAGTTCATATGTGCACCTCCCTCCCTTGCTCTTCAATCTTTCTGCCTTCTCTTCCACATACATCCCCTGAGCCTCGAGGAAAAGGGTGTGATAAAAACACCCCATGTAGGGCTGAGTGGGCTCCAAAGTCTCTCACTCTCTGCACATTGTCCAGTTGTGGGTCTTCATGTTAATTCCCATCGACTGCAAGAAGAAGCTTCTCTGGTGAGGACTGAGCAAGGCACGGATCCATGGGCATAGCAGTCTATATAGGTGTATACCTCGTGGACCCTACATCTTTCTACAGAGGAACTTGCTCAACCGTGTTCACTGCTGCTCTACTCATAAAAGCCAGAAGTTGGAAAAAGCCCAGGTGTTCATCAAATGGTGAATGAACAATGAGAATGTGGTACATTTGCACAATGGAATAATATTCAAAGATGTTAAATAGTAGGGGAGGTGGTAGGAGGATGGGACCCTCCAGAGTGAAGGAAAATAGAATACAGTGTATAAAGCAATAAAGAAGAAACTAGAAAAAGAGTTAAATGAAGGGGAGATGGAGAGGTAGGGTAAAAGAGGGATTATGGGAAGGGACAGCTAACTCTAAAGGCCTTTCAGAAAACCATATGGAAACCTGCTATTGTAGACGCTTCCTAAAATATATATGTGTATAAAAGGAGTTTAAATGAAGTCACCATATAATGTGTGTGTGTGTGTTGGGGGCGGGGGAAGGGACAGCACACCAACTAGACATCAAATGATGTAAAGAGAATCTCTTGTACTGTACGGAAGCATCACCTGTCAGTAAGAATGCTCTCGGCCTATTATCTTAGGCAGGAAATAGGGAGGTGGGAGTTCCAGTACAGAGAGAAGATTCTGAGAGAGAGACCGGCAGAAAGAGGAGACAGAGGAAGACTGTCACATGTAACTGAGGACCAGGTAACTGGCCATGTGGCAGAATTCAAAATAGAATAATGAGATGATTAAGTTATAAACTACTCAGGGAATGAGCCGAAGCATTTGGCCTAGGAATTTATTCATATAGAAGATGTCTCAGAGTCAGTATTTCATGAACTTGGGCATAGGTGGGAAAAGCATGTTTTTGAATTGTTAGACAAAGTAATATCATAAAGACCTCCCACCCCCGCCAAACATTAAGGGGCCAAAGATACTGGGTACTCTCTATAACATGATGATAAGACCCTATTGCTAAAGGTACCACATCACCACATCCTTACAAGTGGAATATGGAGAAAATCAGCTAGGACCCAACTGGAAGCTTCACCCCCACTTACTTGTGTTCACAGGGCTGGCTGATGTTATGCACACCCCTTGGAGGAATAAACTCACCCAGCTATGTGAGTGAACAGTGAGTGTGAACACTGTGAGCTCCAATAGCAACCCACCTGCATGTCATGCTCACTAGTGCAACAGTGACACAAGTTATGGGATAACCAACCTTTTTTGATTGGACCTAAGGTCCAGTCCATGAGATGGAACCCATAACTGACCAATAACCTGGGACTAGCTAGGTCACTGTTTCCCTAGCATAATACCTACAAAAATTGCTCATTTTCCTCTTGAGAAGAAATGGCTCTCACAGCATGAAAGATGAAAACAAAAGCCCCCCTTCCTTTTTGTTTTATTTGAGACAGGGTTTATTTGTGTAGTCCTGGCTGTCTTTAAACTCGATTTGTAAGACCAGGCTGGCTTTGAACTCAGATATCCTCCTGCCTCTGCCTTCCAAGTGCCCAAGTGCTGGGATTAAAAGTGTATGCCACCACTGTCTGGCCAAAGCTCCTTTTAAAAATTGCATTTATTTTGAGAGAGACGGGGGGTGGGGGGGGAGAGGAAGAGAGGGAGAGGTTAGAGGATATTTTGGGCTTGGTGACAGTGTCCTAAGGACTGAATCTCCTTGCCCTCCCTTAAAGCTCTTTCCCCCCAAGACAGGGTTTCACTATGGAGCCCTGGCTGACTTTGCACTTGCAGGTTCCCAGGATGGTTTCAATTTTATGGCAACCTATAGCAAGCTTCCCGTTTCAACCTCAGCAGTGCTGGAATTGCAGGCACGTGTCACCATGCCTGACTGTACTCTTTCAGTAGCAGACTGCTGGGTATGCTGTTCCCTCTGCCTGGATACTGAGTCTTCTCTTCCCCTCCTTTGCCTGATGCAAATGTGCTCCTCTGCACATGCGTATACACACACATCCTCTTGGTGTTCATGTGCTTTTCTTAACATGTTTCAATCCTACCACTCATGTTGTATTTGATACGTTTGGTTTTTTACCACCAGACCTTGAGGTTCCTGAAGGAAGGTAGACATCAGTTTTGTTCTCTATCATATTCTTAGAAGCAGAAACATTGTAACAATTCACTGAATGAACAAATGAGAAAATGTTAATTGAAAGAAACCAACCAAAGCAGTGCCCCCTCTACCACCATCCCCCAAAGTATAAGCCCAATAATTATATGCTGGGCATGGTGGCTTATGCCTTTCATACCAGCACTCTGAAGGCAAATGCAGGCAGATCTCGGTGAGTTTGAGACCACTATTGTCTATGTAGTGAGATGCTGTCTCAAAAAAGAAAAGGAAAAGAAAGTTATGAAAACCAGAAAGCCTGCAGCAGGTGTTAAGTGCAGTTACTTACAGTGATTTTATGACTACTAGATGGCGCACTGTTGTACATCCCAACAGGGAAGGATGGTAGAGGGTAAAAGCAAAAGATTGGCAGGTGGGGGTGGGGTGGGATAATTAGACTTCCCGAGGGCTTCTGATCTTCTCTAGCAAGAGGCCTTTGTGAGTCTGTAGTTAGTGGTGTGTGTATGTGTGTCGATGTGTGTGTTTGTATGCATGTGTATATGTGTATGTAGGTGTATGGGTTTGTGTGTATGTGGTGTATGTGTATGTATATATGTGCACATGTGTGTGTTGCGGTATGTGCATATGTGACATGTGTGTATGTGTGTCAATGTGTGCATGTGTGTATGTATGTGTGTGTTGTGTGTATGTATGTATGTGTGTATGTGTGTCTATGTGTATGTATGTGTGTGTGTGTGGTATGTGCATGTATGAGGTGTGTGTGATATGTGTGTGTATGGTGTATGTATGTGTGTGTATCTATATGTGTGGTGTGTGAGTGTATGTAGTGTGTGTATGAGGTGTGTGTGTAGTATATGTATGTACGTGTTATGTGTGTGTATGTGTGTGTATGTGGTACGCATGTGTGTGTGTATATGTATGTATGTGTATGAGGTGTATGTGTAGTATATGTATGTTTGTGTGTATGCGTGTGGTATGTATATATGTATGTGTTATGTGTGTGTATATGTGTGTATGAGGTGTGTATAGCATATGTATGTTTGTATGTATGTGTGTGGTGTGTGTGAGTATATGTGGTGTGTGTATATGTGTGTATGTGGTGTGTGTGTAGTATATGTATGTTTGTGTGTATCTGTGTGGTGTGTGTATATGTATGAGTTATGTGTGTGTATGTGTGTGTATGAGGTATGTGTGTAGTATATGTATGTGTGTATGTGTGTGGTGTGTGTATATGTATGTGGTATGTGTGTGTATGTATGTATGTGTGTGTATATATGTGTGTGTATGTGTGTGTATGTATGTGTGTGTATGTATGTGTGTGTATGTATGTGTGTATATGTTTGTGGTGTGTATGTGTGTATGGTGTGTATGTGTGTGTGGTATGTGTGTGTGGTGTGTGTATATGTATGAGTTATGTGTGTGTATGTGTGTATGTGTGTGTATGAGGTGTGTGTGTAGTATATGTATGTGTGTATGTGTGTGTATGTATGTATGTGTGTGTATATGTGTGTGTATATATGTGTGTGTATGTATGTGTGTGTATATGTGTGTGTATGTATGTGTGTGTATGTGTGTATATGTGTGTGGTGTGTATGTGTGTATGGTGTGTATGTGTGTGTGGTGTGTGTAGTGTGTGTTATGGTGGGTGTATGGTGTGTATGTATGTGTGTGCTGTATATGTGTGTGTGGTGTGTGTTATGGTGTGTGTGGTATGTATGTATGTGTGTGTGCTGTATATGTGTGTGTGGTGTGTATGTGTGGGGTGTGTGTATGTAGTGTGTGTTTGTGGTAATCCCCTCACTGTATATTCCAACTCCACCCACCTCATATCTTCAATGTGTGTGTCTGTGGTGTGTATGCGTGAGGTGTGTGTATGTGTGTGTGTATGTGTGGCAATCCCCTTAGTCCCCTCACTGTACAACTCCACCTTCACCCACCTCACATCCTCAGTGTGTGTGTGTGATATGTGTATGTGGGGTGTGTGTGTATACGAGGTGTGTGTATGTGGTGTGTGTGTATGTGTGTGTGTGGTAATCCCCTCACTGTACAATTCCACCTCCACCCACCTCACATCCTCAGGCTGCCACCATGTCAATGCTGTTCCATATCAGAAAGGTGGGTTTGTTAATGTTATCTTTCATGGTTGCTTGAAATGATTTTACAAATTGCTTTTTCTTCCTGCTGTATAGGAATTGAATGGGCTCTGTCACACTTTTAGCATCTGAGTCATATTGTTTGACTTAAGAAGAAACACAAACTTACACTTTTCTTATCCCATTATAACACAAGTTAGCTAAACTGTCAAGGACGTATATTTTATAAAAAGCAAACTCCTCTGTGTGTGTATGGTATGTGTGTTGCATGTATGTGTGATGGTGTGTGTGTATGATATATGTGTGTATGTATGGTATGTATGTGGTATGTATGTGTATATGGTGTGTGTGTGGTATATGTGTGTGTATGTGTGTATGTGTGGTGTGTGGGGTTGTGTAAGTGTGTGTGGTATGTATGTGCCATATGTGTGTGTGGTGTGTGTATATATGTGTGTGTGTTTTGCTGAGGACTGAAACCATGTTAGACAAACTCAGTCACTAAACTATAACCACAGTTAAGAGTTAATATTTCATATTACTTCCTAAGATTGTCAAGGCACATAACAAGTAACAACAATAACAGAAAGACCATTCTGGCACTGGTGAGGTGGCTCACTGGGTAGAGCACTTGTCTCCAAGCCTGAAGACTTTAGTTAGAACTATGGTGCCACAGAATGAAGGGACAGAACCAACTCCCAAAAGTTCAACTTGTCTATGGTGCCCTCCCTCCCTCTCTCTCTTTCTCTCTCCCCGCCCCCACAGAGACACACACAAATAAATCAATTTAATTTTTTTTTTTTTTTTAAAAACTAACTGGCCAGGCAGTAGTGGTGCATGCCTTTAATCCCAGCACTTGGGAGGCAGAGGTAGGCGGATTTCTGAGTTCGAGGCCAGCCTGGTCTACAGAGTGAGTTCCAGGACAGCCAGGGCTACACAGAGAAACTCTGTCTCAGAAGAAAAAAAGACTAATTGACTCACGCCGTGAATGTAACACAGAAAGCTGATGTCTATAGCTGGTGCACCCACAGAGCCGCACACTCTGATTAGAATGGAAGAATGGAAGTGTAACCTACAGAATCTTTTTCTCTGGAAGCAAAAAAAAAAAAAAAAAAAAAAAAAAACCAACCAAACAAACAAAAAAAAAAAACAAAACCTGTTTGCAGAGGTTCAGTACTTTGGAGCCTGTAAGAAGTCAGGAGTTAGGGATTGGCCTGGTGGGGTTAATCCTTGACTCCTGGTGGTGTTCTTATGAGGCTCCTAGCCTCTCCTTGTCTTTCTTCCTTATCTGCCCAGTGGAGGCTGCAAGGCTGGTCCACCGAGGGAGTTTGAGCGTCCTCTTTGCACATGTATTTGACTTGGAGCTGGTTCCAGACCAGTAGAGCCACAGAGGCAGTTACAAAGGCCTCTGGCAATCTTGCCTTGCTGGGCTCCCCAGTTGATGCCAGTCTTGGCCACTACAACCTTCATATCTGAGCGGTTTGGGAGTCATTTAGAAACAGTCTTATTTGAACTGTGGCAATTCAGTCAGTATGACAGCCATAAAGATTGCTTTGTGGCCCCGTGAGCTGCTGATTGGAGGGTGCACAGGGAAGTAGAAGCTGACTCAGTAAAGGGCTTTGGCCCAAGGTTGACCAGAAGTCTGTATGTGTGGGTCTGTGTGCACCTTCATACCTGTGTGTATCTGTGTCTCCATGTGTGTCTGTGTCTGAGTGCTGGGTAGAGGGGGCACATATGAGCAGTTTAACCGCATCCTTCTCTTAAACAAAAATGAAATTGATGCTAAGCATTGAGTTAGATTTGGCAGGGATTTCTTGGCTATGACACTACAGGTACAGGCAGCAAAGAAGAAAACAGCAAGTTGCACTTAATGGAACTTTAAAATTTTGTGCGTCAAAAGATTCTTTTTCTCAACACCTGTGATTAATTCTATATTAAAATCTTTTAAGGGCTGGAGAGATGGCTCAGCAATTAAGAGCACTGACTGCTCTTTGAGAGGTCCTAAGTTCAATTCCCAGCAACCACAGGGTGGCTCACAGCCATCTGTAATGGGATTCGATGCCTTCTTCTGGTGTGTCTGAAGGCATCGACAGTGTACTCATATACATGAAACAAATACATAAATCTTTTTTAAAAAATCTTTTAAAAATAAGCCTGGCACTGGTGGTGTATGCCTTTTATCCCAGTACTCAGGGGGCAGAGGCAGGTGGATCTATGAGTTCAAGGCCAGCCTGGTCTATACAGTGAGTTCTGAGACAGCCAGGGCTACACAGAGAAACCCTGTCCCCCATTGAAAAAAGTCCTCCAAATAAATAAATAAACTTCAACTTTGCCTCAAGATCAAACCAAAAAGCTCAAAACAAAACAAAACCAACAACAACCAAACCAAACAAAGAGTATCAATAAAGTAACAAGCCAAGCATGGTGACTTACAGTTGTAATTCCAGCACCTAGGAAGCTGAGGCAGGAGGACTACTGCAAGTCTGAGGTCAGCTTAGTCTAGCTACATAGTAAGTTCCTGCCAGCAACAGCTTAGTGAGACTCAACTGAAAAGAAGGAAAGAAAGAAAGAAGGATAAAACCACAAACCCACAGACAGGGAGAAAATAGTTACAAATCATATATCTGGTAAGATACCAACATCCAGAATATATCAAAAATAACAAAGCAAGCTAATTTTAAAATGAGACCAGCATTTGAGATTTGACCAAGTAGTATATGCAAATGAGCAATAGCTGCACAAAAAGACGCTCGCCATTATTAATCATTTGAGAAGTGAAAGTCAGCGACAAAGCTGGTGGTGGTGGCGCAGTCCATGACATCAGTGATCAAGGTAGAGGTGGCGCAGCTCGTGATCTCAGCGATCAAGGCAAAGGCCAGCCTGAGCTCCACAGCAAGACCTTATCTCAGTACCACTGCCCTGCCTTAAAAACAGCCTACAGTGAAGTGCCACCTCACACACCAGAGTGGCTACTGAAAGCAAAAAAGGAAAAACAAACAAACAAACAAACAAACAAACAAACAACACCCAGGTGGAGGTGAGGAATGTAGAGAAATGAGTAGAGATAGGAAATGGGATAGCCCCTGTGGAAAACTGATAGAATGTCCTCAGAACATTATAAATAGAAATATCGTAAGTTCCAGCAGTTCTACTCTCTGGATAGATACTGGAAAGACTACAAAACAGTCTAAGAGATATTTACACCCTACCCTGCCAGCAGCATTTCCCACACTAGCTAAAATGGAGGAGCTAAGTGTCCACTGGGCGAATACATAAGCAAACTGTGGTTTATTACGTGAGATGGAATATTATTCAGCCTTTAAAAGGAAGGCAGCTCTGACCCTAGAGGACATTATGTAAGTATAACAAACCAGCCACAAAAAAAAAAAAAAAAAAAAAAAAAAAAAAAAAAAAAAAAAAAAAAAAAAAAAAAAAAAAGACAGGTTGCTAGGGACCTTTGGGGATGGAAATGGAGTTATTTTATGGGCACAGAATCATAGTCTCACAGAATAGGATCAAGGAGCTGGATAGTGCCAGTCAACATACAATACCGTGAATGCATTTGATACTGCTGAACTGTACACTTCAAATAGGTGAGGTGTTAAATTCTGTTCTGTGCAAATAAGACAAGTTAAAAAGGAAATTTAGGGTTGATTGGTTTTGCCAAATCAACATAAACCTAGACATATATGGGAAGAGAAAATCTTAATTGAGAAAGGGTCTTTATAAGACTCGGCTGTAGGCAGGCCTATAGAACATTTTCTTATTTAGTGATTGATGTGTGTGTGGGGGTACAGCCTACCCCAGTCCATCTCTGCACAGGTAGATCGTGGGTTCTATAAGAAAGCAGGCTGAGCAAGCCATGGGGAGCAAGACAGTAAGCAGCACCCCTCCATGGCTTCTGTATCAACTCCTGTCTCGACTTCCTTTGATGATGGATTGTGATGTGGAAGTGTAAGCTGAAATAAATCCTTTCCTCCCCACGTTGCTTTGGTCACAGTGTTTCCTCATAGCAAAAGAGACCCTAACTAGATAGATATCTCAGTACACAAAAGTACGCGCCATGCTAGCCGGACAACCTGAGTCCACCCCTGGAACCGAAGTAAGGAAGTAGTGTCTGGTGTCTGTAATCCTAGCACTCCTGTGTTGAGATAGGAGGCAGAGACAGGAGAACTGACTAAAGCTTGATGATACAGGACAGTGCCAGAAAGGAGACAGGCTTGACTCTGAAACAGGGCAAAGGGGAGAACTGAATTCCCCAAAGTTGTCTTCTGACCTCACATGTGTGCTGTGACACAGAAGTAAACACACACACACACACACACACACACACACACACACACACACACTATAAACAAGTAAACAGATAATAAATCTTTTTTAAAAAGCAATTCAGTACTGAGCCCACTGTCATTGGTAACTGAGTAAGAAGAAATAAGACTCAGTCCCCTGCCTCAGAGAACCTACAGTGTAGCCAGGAACACAGAGTCAATAAGCCAGGAAGATAGGGACACAGCACAGATTCCTGTGACTTGAGCTGATGCCCTGCGTCCTTGAAGATTAAGGATTGGATGGTGTGTCCCCCGCCCCTAGCAGGAAGCTCAATGCCTTCTAAAGGTTTGTTCAAGTTCAAAGGCAATTCAGTCCTATCCCTGGTTCTCAGGCCAGGGCTCAGCACTCCTTGAAGCTGTTTGGCTCCAGGGTCACGAGACCTTGCTTTTCTTGTCGCCCTCCATAGAATTCAGTGCAGCTCAGTATAGTCCCCTAGCAGGTCTTAGCTGAGGCTTCAAGCCACCAGTCTGACCTCCAGGGCCACCTCCTTTCAGAGATCCCTATCCCTGTGTGAGTGCCTGACCAACCACCCCCAGAACCCTCTATCTGAGCCACTCCTATGGCTCTTCCTTGTCTTTCTGAATCCTCCATCCCCACTCCTCTTAACCCTTGCACCTCTGGATGCTTTGTGGCGTGCACAGGAAAGAGATTTAAATTTAAATTGTGTGCCAGGCACAACCAACACTTATTTCTAAGGACCCAAGTAACTTCTTTAGAGGGGCCTTCTTAGGTTCTCACCATTTACCCTAGAGGTAAAGCTATAAGCCCTTTCAGTCCCTTGTCCCAACTTCCTCTTCTTCTCCTACTGGCCTAAGAAAGCCCACCCACAAGAATTAGGCCTTCCCTCTTAGGAGGCAGAAGTCATTATCATGAGTTTGAGTCTTAAAAGACATTCTCTGCCTTACCCATGATGGACACTCTCCCATGCTCTTATTCAACAGTTTAGATTGGATTAAACAGATGCACAGGTTCTGTATGGGCTGGAGTGATCCGGTTTGGTTCATGGGAAGGATGGGAGCTGACTCAAGGTTTCAGAGCTTAGATGGGTAGAAGTTAGGATAAAATGAAGGGCAAGGCATGTCGGGAGTGAGCATGGGGAACATCGATTGGTGCCAAGGACTCACGATCTCCATGGGGTCATGAGCACAAGCGTTCCA
Organism: Arvicanthis niloticus; assembly: GCF_011762505.2. Lineage (NCBI taxonomy): Eukaryota > Metazoa > Chordata > Mammalia > Rodentia > Muridae > Arvicanthis > Arvicanthis niloticus. The sequence goes on from NC_047671.1 coordinate 27,469,053, forward strand.
CAGAGAGGTGGTCCTCTGTGAGACAGCCCAGTGGACAAACAGACATGAATGACCAGAGGGGCTCCTGGATGAGAGGGCCATCTGGGCTGAGGGATTAGGTGAATGTGTGGGTGACTGAGAAGCAGAGACTCAAGCTGAGGGAGCATGACGCTCCTAGTTAAGTAGGCTGGGAGAGGGGGAGGGGAAACTGGAGCAGTGCGGTGCACAGGGAAGCTCCTGGTGGGGGATGAATAGAGCAAGCAGGGCAGGAGAAGGACTTGGTCCTGGGAACAGGGGAACAGGTCCAGGCACCTTTGAGCAGTGCAGCTTCAGGATCTGGCTATGAAAGGCACCTGGTGGGTGTTTACAGACACTGGGGGAACAGTTTTGGGAAGCTGAGGGAGGCCAGGGAGGGAGTTATAGCCATGCTAGGAGCTCTGATGCATGGGGGAGGCAGAGCTTGTAGTTAGAAGGAAACCGAGAGGGAGGACGGACACACCGGAAGCGCCTGGACTGGTGAGGAGGCCTGGGTCTACTAAAGGCTGATGCTACAGCAGAGAATCCTTCTCTCTCTGGCAGGGGCCCAAGGTTGCTTAGGTTTGTCTGAGAGTGAGAGGCCTGCAGGAGTCAGAGTCAAGGACAGCTGGTAAGCGTGACAGACAGTTGAGTTTTTGCTCACAGTGAGAAAGAAGGCATCCCTTTCCCATGCCCTGGGGGCCTCAGGGAGAAAGCCTGGCTAGGTGCTAGAACAGGTTGCATTTATTTTCACGGCTGTCTTCTACTTGGTGAGGTCAGACTTCCTATTAGGGTAAAGACACCAACATTTGCTTTTAAACAAGGCAGAGGATTAAACATGGACTACCTTAAAACTAAACTAAGTGGTTGGAGCCAGGTGATTCAGGCTGTTTTGGAAGAGCCAGAAACATGGGTTTGCAGGCCTGTGGGGTGTGTGCATGTATAATCACTTGTTCTTGTAGGGTATGGTGTATTCCTACAAGGGCTGGGAAAGGACTTCTGGATCCTGAGGAGACCAATGAGGGGTGGTTCTTGGGATCATCCTGTTTCAGAAGCACAAGAGGAAGTAGCTCCATGGTGGCCCTCCTGGTGGGTCAGACATGAGGTAGGAGTCCTGATGGTGTGGGAATAAGTTAGCGCCCATTTTATTCCAAGAGCCTTTTCAATGAAACGAAGCCTGAGAATATGGTTCAGCATAGCACTTGGCTAGCATGCTCAAGACTTTCAGTGTTATTCTCTGCTGGGGGGGGAGGGGGAGGGGGAGAAGGAGGGGGGGAGGGGGAGGGGGAGGGGGAGGGGGAGGGGGAGAGAGAACTCTTCGAAGAATTGATTTGAAGAAATGATTCAAAGAAGCTGACCAACCACTGCTGGAGCAGCTTTGTTCTCTTCAAGTGGTGTCTTAAACTGAACCTCAGGACATGTTGGGAAGGTCTGGTGTCTCTAGTGTCAACTCAGAGTAGTCCCTTGAGTGGAGCAGAGAGTCCTGGCCTCTTTCAGCAAGGGGAAGCAGTCCTGGGGTTGGGAATTGTCACTGTTGCAAATGACCATGCACGGGGCTTCCTCTTGGGAACTTTCCATCTTAGTGTTGTTGTTGGTGGTGGTTTTGTGTGTGTGTGTGTGTGTGTATGCTCCTGCCTGAGGCCCTATTGCCAGACTGTAATTAGAAGGTTTCCTTCAGAGCTAGTAGACAGTCACCTTAGTTTAGCCTGTCTCTATTTACTTGTCATTTAAACGAACAACAGAGGACAGAGGATTGCTCTTGGAGTCTGCACACCTTTCACAGCAAGTACTGCTTGGTAAGTCTGTGTGAAGGTAGGAGTTTGCTGGAAAGGCCAGGGCCAGGATTCTGCTCCTCTGCTTCCTCACGAGGCTCCAGACAGATGCATTAGTGCAAGACCAAAGATGTAGAATGGGGAGAAAATTGGCCTTTTCTTGCCCCTGTGACCTCATAATCCATAAAAGGGATTAAAGAAAGAATGCTTTCAAATTGAAAGCCCAAAGACTTTAAAATGCCCTAAGATCAAAATCTAAAGCAATATTTAAGGAAAGTGGCTATGTGCCCATTAACTATCTAAATGGTCCCTTGGTGGAAGGGTTGGGATTAAGAGGGCTCCCCCTGCCTCCATTAGTTCTCGAAGATGGAGGGAGCTAGATTGCCCAGGTTCAGTCTCATGAGTAACTTGCTACATGGCTAGGAATGTCTGGTACCTAGTTTTCATCTGGATTGACCCATGTCTATGCTTTCAGAATGGGTTCATATCTTAGTGTCCACTTGGTAGCCGTGTGGTATTAGGAAAGCGGACTCAACTCCATAAACAGAGATAATCATAGTATCTCTGATATGAGGCTGTTACAAGGATTACCTGAACGAAAACTTATAAAGTTCTGAAGACTGTCCTGCTTGGTGTTCTGGTGTACAGCTCTCAGAAGGCATAAACATGGCTTATGTAGCAAGTTTCAGGCCAACCAGGGCCATACAGAGAAACTCCGTCTCAAAAAACCAACCAACCAACCAACCAACCAACCAACCAACCAACCAACCAGTGTTCTATACTTAGTAATTACTCAATCAAGATCAGTTCTGGGCTGAAACAGGAAGATCATAAGTTTGAGGCCAGCTTGGGCTACATAGTGAAACCCAATCTCAAAGAAACAAAAATCAGCTTTTGGCCTGAGGATATAGCTCGGTTAGTAGTAGAGTTCTCACCTCATATGCATGGAGTCCTCACACACTAGTAATCCAAGCAGTTGGCAGGCAAAGGTAGCAGAATCAGAAGTTCAAGGTCATCCTTAATCATATAACAAGTTAGGCCAGCCTGGGCAACATGAGATCCTGCCATTATATAAAAAAAAATAGCTTTAATACTTATTTATCTCCTTTCCTTTCTGTGATATGATAAGCCCTGTTCCAAGAATAAAGAAGCACTGTAAATTATATAGAGGGAAAATATGAATGGCTGTTACTATCCAATTAAATATGTACTTATTATAATGAGATAATTTCCAAAGGACAAGTGTCCTCAGTGAGCTTGGGTCTCTTCCTTCAGAGTCTCAGCCACGTCTCTGAAGATCTGTGGTACCCACTTCGTCACCCCAAGTACCCACACGAGAGACCTGACTGAATCAGTCAAGTGTGGTTCATTTCTGCTCTTGGACAGGCAAGCGTGAGAGACAGCTAAAAGTGTCACCACTCTATTTGTTTGTTTTTTTTATAAAACCCCGACAAGCTAACAGTCAATCCTGAACTTGTAATTATTGTCTAAAGGACCATACTTGGAAATGCAAAATACGGACGGTGATAATTTGTAGAGAAACTCACTTTATACATGATACATTTTATGTCCCTGAGTTAATACCGTATGACCTAGATAGAAAGGGATTGCACCCATTTTAATCCTCCTTTAACTTTGTACCCACCCCACTCTGTCTCTCCAAATTCGGCAGAATTTTCCCACAGGGTGTTCACACTGGCAGCAACCTTCCTTTCTGATCTGGGCACACACACACATCTCCCCCTGGCTAAAATCAGCTTCTGATTGGAGAAATCAATGTCCCAAAGAGTTAGGACATGAAGGGGAGGTCTGGGGATCTTCTGGGAGAATAAGATCCATCAATCTCCCTGTCAGAGATCCTTGGTCTCTTTTCTGAGAGAAAGGAAGTCCCTTCTACTTATTATTAAAGACATAGATGAGGCTGAGTGTGGTCTAGCTCATCTGTAATCCCCGTATTTGAGATTCAGGAAGGTCCTGAGGTTGAGGATATCCTGGGCTCAGAGTAAAATCATTTCTCAAAACAACGAAAACAAAACAAAACAACAACAAACCAACAGTGGTTGGAGAGATGCCTCAGCTCTTAAGAACAGCGACTGTTCTTTCAGATCCAAATAGGGGGTCACCTTCTTCTGGCATCCATGGGCACACATTCACACACAACCTTTAAAAAAAAAAAGCCTACAAGACTGGTAAGGTGGCTGAGTGGGTAGAGTTTACCATGCAAGCACAAAGATTGAGTTCAGATCCCTGGCACCCCAAAAAAATGCCAGGTGGCCATGGTGGCTACCTATTCTTCCTGTGCTCGGAAGGCAGAGGCAGCGGATCCTTCGAGCAAGCTGACAGACAGACAGACAGACAGACAGACAGACAGACAGAGCTAGACTTGGTGGTGCATACTTTTAATCTTAATCTCCTTTAATCAGGAAGCAGAGACAGATGGGTCTCTACATGTACAAGGTCACCCAGGGTCACACAGTGAGACCATGTCTCAAAACATAGACAAAGAAAAACCCCACACAAACCAAAAGCCGCTTAATTGTACAATTTCACTTTCCCTTCGATGCCCCACAGCACAAGTCCCCATTTTACCATGAGGGACCGAAGCAGGTTATATTGGATGACATCTTATAGACCATGTTATTGTGAGTGCCAGCCTAATATTGCTGTGTCAACAGAGGGTGAATAGATACTCTTCTGGATCAAGCATATCTTTATCCATGTAATGGGAATGATTATATATAATGACCAAGCCTTCCTCAAGACATCATGCAGAGATGAGCTAATGAATGGGCAAGTGATTGATAAAATATTAAAGCAGACTAGCAGGCAAAGTAGGAGACATATCAGGTGTATAGTAAGAGGAAATGTTATTGAATGGGTTAAAACACACACACACACACACACACACACACACACACACGCACGCACAACTCAACTCAACCATTTATTAAGCTGCTACTACACACCAGTCATTTTACACACTCTCCTGAGAGTCCTCAGCACCACCCTCCAGAGACCTTTCCCAATCTCTTGCTGGGGGCAGGGCATCTTGCCAGGAGTCACATGGCTGGTGTACAGTGGAGCCAAGATTTGAGTCAGCATGGCAGGATCTCCTGCAGGCAGTGGAACAGGGCCTGGGTATGCTGGGGAGAAGGTCAGGAGAATAAGAAGGTGAAAAGTAAGATAGGCACCCCCAGTGTGGATCACCTTGGCCAAGCCAAGGCCCCAGGGGCTCCAGAGAACTTCTCAGAAAAGAAGCAGGAACTGGAGACAATGGTTAAGGTTTTGTAAGAGTTTCTAATTCTCCATTGCTTCCCCATCCTGGTTCTTCTACTGCTCAAGCTTTGTGCCTATAGGAAGAAGGAGTGAAGCCTACCCTTCTGGCTGAAAATATTTCTTAATGTCCCATTACCATGTCAAGCAGTCCAAGGGTATGGAGCTAGGCCCTCTCTTCATAGACAGAAGAGCATCTTTGAGTTCTGCTCTGTGCCTACTGCAACTGAATAGGAGAACCCCAAATAACAAGAGAAACAGAAAGCCCATGAGTCTCCAAAGCCCTCAGAGAAAAAGGGGAGCACAGGAAGAGATGTGAGCGCTGCTATACCCTGGAGCACAGGGTAGGCGGAAAAGGGAGAGGACTTGGCCCTGTCTCTGCAGCAGGCTACCTCAGGGCTAAAACTGCCCTTGAACTGGCCTATGTCCTCCCTGGCCTTCCAGGCCCTCAAGTTTCTCTTCCTCCTCCTCCTCCTCCCTCTCCCTGCTCCGCAAGGGCCCACCCGCATTCTTAGGAATCATAGACTAAAAATAGACATTTGCCACCAGACTAGGGCACAAGGGCGAACTGGTTCAACAGAGGTCTTGTAGACAGTGAGATGGGTTTAGCACACGATGGCAGACATGGCAGTTCAAAAGTCCCCAGACTTCCCCCTCTGTCCCCTCCACTCCAAACTGGCAATGAAAGTAATTCTTTCTTTAGTATGGCTCTTGGAGAGCTAGACTTGCCCTCAGTTCTGTGACCTTCTATGGCTGGGACTATTTGGATCTCCAGTAATGTCACTGTGCCTGCTGGAGAGATAGAGCATGTGGCAAAAAATAGCTTCACCCCCTTGCAATATTCCTACCATAACTGGACACGGCAAGTCTTTATCAGCCCAAAGGCATTTTCCCCAGTGGAGCAAAGGTACTTTTCTGGGAAGGCAAAACCCGTGACTCCCCGGCCTAGACAACACATAGTGGGGGGCTCCTGTTACAGAGAGCATGGCTGGAATCCTACAGAAGAAAGTCCAGCTTTAGGAATGGGCGGCAGGGTGAGAGATGGGGGGCTCATGTCAATTGTCAGCACACATCTGTCATTTAAGGATCCTTCCTGGGTCTTAGCTGTCCTCTACTCTCCTGCCTGTGTCGCTGACAGACATGAACCCTCTCCTGAGACTTTCATGATAGACACAGGGAATATTATTCCAACTGAGTCATTGCCTATGCTTTGTCTACAAGAGTTCAGGGGCCTAAGACCCTTCCTGGCCTTGTATTAGCTCCATATTTAGCCACAAAGAGACTGCCCCTCCAGAGCAAGGGGCCTGGGTTCCTAAATATTCCTGGCGGCATTAGCTCTGCTGTGCTGAGCTCTGCTAGTGAAAAGCATTGGGCTCATGACTTTACATGATTGCACACGGCTAATACTGCTGGATCACAACAGTCCTGGATGTTTCTGTCCAGTTTACAGGTGAAGTGACACAGACGGTTAAGCTGCCTGATTAGACCTTCAGTGTAAGTGATGGTGCCAGGCCACTGGTTTATATCCATTCTGCTCCAGTTGTGTGCACTGGGCCCCAACTGGAAACATTCTGATTCAAATGGAAGAGGAGAAGGATGCTAGGTCAGCGGTAAAATCTTAAAGCATTTGCCTAAAGGTCACTACAGTGCATATGAGTCTTCTTGACCTCTGAGGCTTTGCCTGTGCAGTGCCCTCTGCTTCAGAACCTCTCCCCTTTGCTCTGAATGACGAATTCTGTCCACCTTGTAGGTCTCAGCTGAGCAGGGATATCTGCAGCAAAGCCTGGCCCTGGCCAGGTTTGGTCTCAGCATACCATACTTCCACCTTGTGGACTTGAGCATGGGTGCTATTGAAATGCATGCAACAATTGTTTTGTGATTAGTATCTGTGACTAGCTGTAAGGTAAGTAGGTACTCACCAGAGTACTCATGCAAACTGGCCTAGCCAGCACATAGTAGGTGCTCAGTATGTGTGAATGAAGGAATGCCGTGGCAAAATATCAGGTGAGCCCTAACTGGATTGGCTGGTGGAAAGCAGTAACCTAGGCTGTTAGGAGTGACAGGTACCAAGGAGGCTGCTGTGAGAGACAAGGCCTCTCAGACAGGGACAGGAGAGGACTGGGCAGTCTGTGACTGCCATTGGTGTCATAGATATCATGGTCACACTCCCTAGGTGCCCCACCCACCACCTCCTGTTTCCCCTGAACAATCAATCAAAATAAATGTCACAATGTGAATTCTGGACCCGACTAGGCAACAAACAGTAGGATTTCTTAGAAAAGGTGTTGACGGAGGCTGGGATTCCGGCATCCTCTTTCTACTTTGCGTAGTTCTGTAATGACTCCTCCCCTTCCTCTCTCTCGTCCAATCAAATGCGTTCTTACTTCTATTGGCAGACTTCATAAATGCGTGACGTGGCAGTGTCTCCCCTTTAAGAAGTTTATAGTCGTAGGGGAAGAGGAGCTTGGGAGTGAGGGGCTGAGCTAGAACGACAGGATCACTGGCTACTTTTAGTTGTCTACTTCTTTTCATAAGCATGCAGTGAAACTGGCTTTTTGTTTGCACCCCGTTCTATGCGTTTCGACATAGGGTGTAGTAGATTTTGTAAGCACTACCACAATTGGACTATAATCAGTTTTGTGGGTTGGAAAACTCCTACCACCTATGAGATCTTCACCTGGCTCTGCCTTTCAAGATCATTTTCTCCATGAAATCATTTAGAATATCATTTGTATTTTGAGGCAGGCTCTCATATCGTATCAAGGGGGCCACCGTGAACTTCTCATCTTCCTGTCTTTGCTTCCTGAATGCTAGGACGACAGACCTGTGCCCCAACTTACAATAGTGCTGGGAACCAAACCCAGGGCTTCACAAATGCTAGGTGAGCACCCTACTAGCTGAACTACATCCCCAGCCCCCAAAGTCTGTTTTGAAACAGTCTTGCTACCAGCCTAAGCTGATATCAAGTTAGTTATCTTCCTGTCTCAGCCTCACACATACTGGGATTAGAGGTATGTGCTCTATGGCCAGCATGAATGTCCCCTTTTGAGAGTGGCTTCTTGTGTTCATTCAGTTGTTGCATTTCAGCGTTTGTACCTTGCTCTGTGTGGTGTGCCAGGGTTCACCTACCCACCTAGAGGATACAGAGTTGTTTCTGGTTCGTGGTGATTATGGACAGCTGCTAAAAACACTGGCACAGGGTTTCCATGTGAAAGCAAGTTTTTATTTCTCTAGGGAGGTTACCTAAAGTGGGGTGCTGAACTCTGTCAAGTATAACTTAGAAATAACTGCCAAACCAACAGGGTCTTCTGCAATCCCAGTCCACCTGTATTCGGCTAGCTATTGGCATCAGCAGAGTTTGGGGAGGTTGTTAAAACAAGATCTTGTTATGTAGCCTAGGCTGGCACCAAACTCATAGTACCCTTCTGTTTAGCCTCCCTACATCTGGGATTGTATGTACCTCCACGACAGGCTTGGGGCTTTTCTATTTCTTTTCCTTTTCAGCAGGGGCTTTCGAACATAGAGTAACCTGGAGCTCACTTCTGATCTTCCTGCTTCTGTCTCTGAGACGCTGGCCTCCCAGGCTGTTTTAACTTGCCTTTGCATGCTAGGTGAATACTCCTCCAACCGAACTGTATCCTTATCTCCAGACTGCTTCATGTTTTCCCCTTCCTGTTTTAAAAATGTCATTCTGGAACTGTGGGCCAGGTGGCACACACCTTTAATCCCAGATCTCAGGAGGCAGAGACAGGCAAATCTCTGTGAGTTCAAGGCCAGCCTGGTCTACAGAGTGAGTTGTTCTAGCTAGAATCCTCAGGCCAGCCATAGCGTCAAAGTGAGAAGCTGCCTCAAGAAAATGGATTTTAATATAATAATAATAATAGTAATAATAATAATAATCCGAGTAGAATGTTATCTCATGGCTTTGTTTTGCAATCCCCCATAAGCTAATACAATTAGATATCGTTGTCTATATTGCTGTGGGGACAGAACCCCACAGCTTTGTGTACATCAGGCAAGTCCTCTACAACTGAGTTACTGTCAGTTCTGTAGGAGAGCTTCCCATGTGTTTTTGGTTTGCCATCTCAGTGGTTTTTCTTCGATGAACTGTCAAATCAAACTTTAGTCCATTTCCTACTTGGGTTTCTCCCCTACCCCCACTCTGTTTGGCTTGACATAGAGTCTCAAAATGGACCTTGCTGGCCTAGAACTTGCTATGCAGACCAGACTGGCCTTAAACTTCTGATCTTTTGCCTCTGCCTCCAAGGGTCAGCATTAGAGGTGTGTTAGCCACTATGGTCAACCTTGCCTTGATTATCTTCTTACTGTCAAGTTAAAAAAAAAACCTTTTATATGCTGTATAAAAATCTTTCTGGTTTTGTATTCACTTATTTAATTTTGAGATGTGGTCTCATATTCTGGCCAGGCTGATCTCAGCCTCATGCAGTCTCCCACCTCAGCCTCCCAGATGCTGGGGTTGAAGGTGCAGCCAACATACCCTGTCTGCATACAAGTCTTTCCTGAGAGGCAACTTGTAGGACCCTACCCCACCCCTCACTATAACCTGACTGTCCATGCTCCACTGGTGTCCACTGTCAAGCAAGGAGTTCTATTTTAATGAAGACTATTTTAGTCAAGTTTTTATCTCCCACGGTTTTGATGACATGTTTAACAGCTCATCTGATACCATCATTGTCTTTGCCAGCCTATTATATAACCAATTAATAGAGTCCTAGGAACTTGATGAACATGGCTCTCTCTCTCTCTTTCTCTCTCTCTCTCTCTCTCTCTCTCTCTCTCTCTCTCTCTCTCTCTCATTGTTGTTTGGTTTTTTGAGACAAAGTGTTGTTTCCTCATTCTGTAGACCAGATTGGCCTTGAACTCAGAGATCCACCTGCCTCTGCCTCCCCAGTGTTTGGGATTAAAGCCAAGCACACCACCACCTAGTACCTTGGCACTATTTCTATCTAACGTCAAATATTCCAGATGATGAGACAAAGGCACAGAGAGCTGAAATCTATTCCCCAATATCCACCCAGCTTTTACCAGCAGACCCTGAGGCCCTAAGCTTGTCATACTTACCTTTAGAGTCGACATGTGGTAGGGTAGTGGGAACTCTCCTGGGAGCCCATGAGAGCCAGTGACATTCACTATTTCTTATGCGTGGTTCTTAAATACTACTATATTGAGAGGTCTTCTGTGCCTGCCCGTCCCAAATAGTTTCTTTCTCTCTCCTCTCTGCTCCCCACTCCTCTAGTCTTCCTCCCTCTCTCCCTTCCTTATGAGAGCACGAATCTCTCTGGGTGCAGCATCCATCTGTCTGGAATCGGTTAGATCCCTTCTGTGACTTCTGCCTGTTTTCTTTCTCTCTCACTGAAACGTAAGCAGGGTGAGAGCAAGGACCTTATTTTCTCACCTCTTTATCTCTGGCCTCGAGCCTTGTGTCTGGCACAGGGAGAGTGATCAATAAGTACTTGTTTGCAGACCTCAGTGGACATATGAACAGGTGGGTGAGTGGATGGGTAAGGTTCTTCATGGCTAGGGGTTGGGTTTTTTGAAGGAGCTGTAGCCTTGGACCTAAATGAATGGACAGAAATGGAAATTGTATTCCGTAGAGAAATGCTTGTCTGTGTGTGTTCATTTGTTCAATTTTAAACATAAGACCTATATTATCTACATGAAATTCTTTGAGAAGGCAATTCAAACATCTGCAATACTAATTGTTTTCCACAGATAGAATTGTGGTAGGAGATTAAGGAGGGAATGAGACCATTTTTCATTGTGTAACCATATAATATTTTGAATCTCTGTCACATGCATGTCTTCTTCCTATGTACCAATCCATCCATCCATCCATCTATCCATCCATTCATCCATCATCTATCTATCTATCCATCCATCTATCTATGTATCTATCTTCTGTCTGTCTATCTAATCTATCTGTCTATCTTTTGTCTATCTATCTATCTACTATCTATCTATCTATCTATCTCTATTTTCTATCTGTCTATCTTCTATTTGTCTGTCTATCTATCTTCTATCTATCTATCTTCTATCTGTCTGTTTATCTATCTTCTATCTATCTATATATCTTCTGTCTATCTATCTATATCTATCTATCTATCTATCATCTATCTATCATCTATCTATCTATCTATCTATCTATCTATCTATCTATCTATCTAAGATAATACTAAGATAATAACAATGTAAGATTTCTTTTCTTGAAGACCTGGCAGCAGAGCAAGGGAAAGAGTTAACCAGAGGAAGGCGTTCAGAAGACTATCAACTCCTCCTTTTCACCCAGGACAGACTTTGTAGAAACTAAAGTAGGGCAAGTGTGAATACAAAAGGTTTCCCAAGACTGGCTGGGCAGGAAGCATTGCTTTTAGACAGTGCTTATTGGCAGCATCATCTGTACTGCTTGCAGCCACTCAGGCTTAAAGAGGAATCTGAATCTGATCCCTCTTCTTTCGGATGTGTTAGTGATAACCTTAAACCAGAAAACATGGAAGTACCATATTTGTTTCAATAGATACACACTATACAATAGGATTGTCACAAGTGCAAAGTTTTGTTTTCCTTGCTATTATAGAAATGTTGCAATGAATATAGGTACCTCTAGTTATTCATCATCCATTTATCTACCTACCCACATATCTACCTACTTAGCTATGGATCAGTCTATCATTTTTCTGCCATCTATGCCAGGTAGATCTATCATCCATCCAAATCTATCTATCTATCTATCTATCTATCTATCTATCTATCTATCTATCACCCTAGCATCTTTATCTGTCTATTATCATTTATCTATTTCTCTATATAATTACTTTCATTTCTGAAAGTTGGCCTGAATTCCAGTCCTCATACATTATTTTGTGTGTGATAATATTTTGGAAATTTTTTGTAAAGGCTGTGATGTTTCACAGCCTATTGATAAATATGTAAAGTTATTTATGTTGTTATCAGCCATAAATGTTAACATTTTCTCTTTTGTGCATACTAGAAGGTGTACAGTAACTTATTATTTTGAGTTCTATCTCTCAACTTACATACATATTTATTGCTCATTTCCATTTTATTTGCTAGTGAAGTGAAGGACAACCCATGGGATTCTGTCTCTCCTTCCACCAGGAGTGTCTCGGGGATCGGACCCGGTCATCTGGCTTTAGTGGCAAATGCCTTTTCCTGATGAGTCTCCCTGCCAGACCTGTTGTTTTTGAGCTGATGTCTCATGTATCCAAGATTGGCCTCAAACTCACTATGCAGCTAAAGATGGTATTAACCTCCTTTTCCTCCTGCCTGCATTCCTGTGTGCTGGCATTATAGGCTTGTGCCGTCATGCCTTGTTTCATGTGATGGCGTGTATTGAACCCAGGACTTTGCTAGGCAGGCGCCCTAGCATTGAATTAAAGCTCTGGGCTCTGTTTTTGTTTCTTGAGATAGAGCCTTACTATGTAGCTCAGGCTGACATGGAATTAGCCGAGGCTGGCCTCTACTGATACTCCCGAGTGCTGAGATCATAGTACAAGCTGCCAGCCCAATGCTTTTGGCTATTTTTATTTCCTCTTCTGAAGGCAACTCGCAGTCTTTTGTCCACTCTCCCCTTGGGCCGTCCATGGTTCTTCCACTTACTAGCCAGAGCATGTGTAGACCAAGGTAGGAAATCTTTGCCATATAAAGTTGAAATACCTTCTCCTGCACCTCATTTAGCTTTTGGCTTTGTTGGCACTGTCCTTTGGTATACAGAAGTTTAAATTTTATATAATCAAATCCTTGCATTTTTTTCCTGTATAGTTATTAGTAGTCACTGATGTTTGTATGCCCCAGTGGTTTCCACATGGTCCTAAGCTTAAGGTTTATGAATGGAGGAGATGGGTGGGGTGGCGATTGAGGTATGGCTCGTACTAGCTCTTCTCTGCTCGATGCTCTTGAATTTATGTTACCTTCAATGCCAGAGTGGAGGAGGGCCTGGATCTGGAATGGGAGTGACCGAGCCAGTCATTAAGGTCTGTGGGCCTTGGACTCATCCAGAAGATGGGAATTTAGGAGCATTCTGCCCCAGGATTGTGGTTAGGCTTCAGTGTGTACATCCATCTCTGGTTGGCACTTGCCTTGTGTCAAGTGCTGCGTGAGGTGATGTGTGTGCATGTATTTCCACTTGGTCCTTATGGTTCCCGTCTTCCCGGGAGGCCAGCATGATTGTCTCTGCTTTACGGAGAGAACTTAGGGCAGATGGCTTAGATGGATGACCTACAAGCATGGGAGGGAGGATGTCAAGCCTGGTAGGAGAGATGGAGAGCATTGCGGGGGGCTTAGTAAGCGAGGAAGTTGAGATTTACAACCTGTTCTCTGTGTTACTTCAAGATCGTCATCATCATCATCGCCACCACCATCATCATCACACACACCCCGTGTGTGTGTGTGTACATGACATATGTGTGAAAATGTGTGACGTGACTTCTGTGCACAGGTCAGAGGACAACTTTGTGGAGGAGTTTGTAGGTTTTTAGAATGGGGCCTGCTCCTTCATCCTCTGAACCATCTCACAGGCTCTAAGTTCAAACTCTTGGTGGTTGCTTCATCCCCAGTCTTTGCCATGATATTTACTGAACACCTGCTACTGTGCTTGCCCCACGCAGCAGAGTATGGCAACCCCAGTCTGATGCTGTCCATTGAGTGACACAGCGACCACCATCTAACTTCTGGCTGTGGTTGCATGGGATGAGGCTTGGGCTTCAGAAGACATTAATACTGGTAGCTGTTTGGGGTTTTAGGGTCAGGAGATGCCTTTTTGAGGCAGCTTCATTGGTGTTAGACATAAAACATGAGCAGAGCTGGTCACGTGGAAACTGGCATGTCCAGTTGGTGAGGCTTAGGGTAGAGAAAGAGCTTGCCTGTCTCCAAGACTAGAAGAGGCACTGTAATGGCTTGAATATGAAGACCCCTAAAGGCTCAGGTATTGAAGGCTTGGCCCCAGCTGCTGACATGGCTACTGGGAGACAACTGGACCATGAGGGTTCTGACCTCCTCCATGGATTAACTTACCGGCTTCACACGCTTACCGGCTTCATAGGGTTATCAAGAGGTGAGGCCCAGTTAAAGGAAGTAGAATGCTGGGATTGTGTCTTCCAAGGGTGCTTCTTATCCCAGACTCTCCTCACTCTCTGCTTTTAGGTCACTGTGAAGGAGCAGCTTTGCCCTGTGATGCCCCTTCCCCATGCCATGATGCTCACCACAGGCCCCAAGGCAACTGAGTCAGATTGTCTCTCAAGAACATCTGTCTCTCACCAAGGGTCAAAATAAACCTTTCCTCTTTTAAATTATTCCCCTTGGGTATTTTGTCACAGCAACAGAAGAGCTGACTAACAGTCAATATGGCTTGAGACTGGAGTGTGGGAGAGCCGTGGTTGGAGATGGGATGGGGAGTAGGGTTCAGTGCAACAGGCCGAGAAGATTTTAAACAGTCTTGGACCTGGGACAGGCCACAGTGACACCAGAGACACTGGCTCTATGAGCATCCCTGTTCTCACCTCTCTCTCAAGAGCATAAGATACCTTTCCCCTGCTATATTCCCCCGGGGCTCTCCCATGGCCCTGGGGCAGGAGTTTTTAGCATGGGACACTAGGCCAGGCTGGGAAAAAGAGTCTTTGCCATCTCTACTCCTTTCAGCCAATGACGAACTATGTGTTTAAACCATGTGAGACTCTCTTTCTGTGCACTGGCTGCTCTAGTTCTTTCTTATTTTGAGCTGTAAGCAGGATTGGCTTTTTCCCATTTGTGGCACTTAGTCCCTGGTACACACCTTCAAGCCTCAGCTTTCAGGAAGGTTTCATAGACCAGGGTGAGCCACCAGCACTGACCTCAAATGACCCTTACACTTGTTCTCACCTATTCTGTGGCAATAGGCTGCAAGCACAGGGCAGAGGGGACTATGTGTGCCTTTGCTCTCATGGTTGCCCCAGCGTAGGGCATATGGAGGGTTGATCAACTCGTCCCCTGAGCTCACAGCTCTGCTCCCTGGTGTCACGTCAGATGTGTCCTCTGAGCCATGTTCCTTCTCCACCTGGCCTAGACCCATGAGTCCCAGCCAGTGACTGTGAAGCTGTGTCTAGCTTTGTCCATAGCATACACCCAGCAAGACCAGAGTCCACTGGGCGTTTAGGGACACGCCTCATGTTTACAGAATCCCTTGAAAATACTCATGACCACAGCTAACCCCACACCTACTTTTTCCAACTGAATTTTGAGCACAGTTACAGGCAAATCAGATATCAAACCTGTATCCTTCTCCCAAAGGACCAACAAGGGTCTCACACACAACAGCCGCTCAGTTTAAAATGATGTCACTGCATGAGTGCCTGAGGGGGACAGTCACAGGGTATGGAGGCCACCAGAAACCTTTCATATGTGAATGCCTTCTGCAGAACAACCCCCAACTAGGAAGCCATTCTAATAAAACAATGGGTATGAGCAAAGATGAGACAGGAAGCTGTCTAGTAGCACTGCTTAGCACAGTTGAGATTCCCAGCAACAGGAAACCCAGATAGTGCCCTTCTGCTCATAGAAAATGCAGGTATGCTGTTATAGACATGGACCTGGGTCCACAGCATGCTGTGTGTCTGTTAGGATTCTTAGCGGCAAGTGACAGGTCTTCTCCGTCAGGGAGGGTTCATTGGCTCTTAGAATCCCAAAGCAAGTTGGAGAAGCAAGGAAGAAGGAGCCTAGTGTAATCAGGCCTATAGACCTGTAGCAAGAAATACACTGGCCACCTCGGGTCAAATACCCATTTGAACTGAACTGTGAGCGGAGCAATCAAGAGTTATGATTGGCCCAGTTTGAGTCAAGACTCCACCCCCCCCCACCCCGGTACCAATCAACCAAGAACAGGAGTGGGGGCCTCTTTGACCAAAAATAGGAGATCCTAAGTTAACCAAGAAGGAAAAGGATAGCTCTTAGGAAGATGAGTGGGTTGAGAACCTCATGTGTCTTCTTTTCAAAGGGCTCTGAGAGCTCCCTTTTCTGTGAAGAGGGGGGTACAGAGGGAGGGGCTTAATGGACGCATCTGAAGTGATGTCCTAACATATTGAAAGTGTTTTTTTTTTCCTGAGTGAGATGCTCAGTGGGTGAATGCCTTGTTGTGCAAGGCTGGTGACCTGAGTTCGATCCTTGGAAGAATCCACAGTAAATGAGGAGAGCCGTCTCTTGAAGGCTCTCCCTGACCTCTACAAATGTTTCCCCCAATAATAAATAAAATAAGAGACTCTGACCACATTATTTTCTCTACAACAAACACCAATTATTTGTGAGACTAAATACTTGGAATGTTGTATGTGTCTAGCCGGGGAACACCCCCTGCTCCCCACCCCAACAGTGACCTGCAGATGGGGTCCTGTATGGACCTGTCTTCAGGCATTCAGACAGCTATCTAACCAACAAGTGCATGTTCACAGGGGCCTAGTAAGTGGCAAGATGCACTCTGTACTGGAGAGACAGTGAGCAGCAAAGCCAGGCTCGTCCCTTGAGAGACTCATGATGTGGTAGAGGTGGAGTACACAGGCAGCCATGTTATAAGAAACTAAAGCAGCGTATGCACATTTAACAAGGAAAATACAGATTAAAGGATAACATTTAAATGTTATCCTCCATTTAATGAGATCCTCCATTTAAGGGGATCTAGCAAGATAATATTGGTATGTTGAAATTTTAATTGGACCATGAACCTTGAATGTGCACATTACCCAGTAGAAGAGAGACAGTGCATGCAAAATGAAGAAAAGCTCACCAGGAGGACCTAGAATTGGCGGGTAGTTGGTACAGTAAACCATGGTAGAACATGTGACAAATTTCACTCACTGACCATTTAGTGAGCCTCTACTATGTGTCAAACTAAGGGCTTGCTTAGGATTAAAAAGCATTTGGGATTTGAGTTCAGAGGGCCTTGAATTTTGTTCTGTTTTCCAATAAAGTTGAAATTAAAATGTGGGTTTATTGCTGGGTGTGGTGGTACATGCCTGTAATTTCAGCATTCAGGGGATGGAGGCCAGAGGATCAGAAGTTCAAGGTCCTTGACTATGTAGTGGGTTTGAGACCAGCTTGCCTGAATCCCATCTCAAAAATGAAAATAATAAAACGTAAAAACCTAAAACAAAATGAAACAAAACACAACTAAAATGTGGGTCTCTTTCAGAAAAGGACACTGTCTTCATTGTGTACAGTTCCTGAGTGCTCGAAGCTCACACGTCTGTGTGTTTAAAGAGGAGTCAGGACAGTGTCTCAACACCCTGCTTCCTGGGTCTATAATTGTGATTGAGTGTTTAATGTCTCCTATAGGCTTCTGTGGTTGGTCCTCAGCTGTGGTAGTGATTTGGAAGGCTGTATAACCTTTAGGAGCTAGAGTGTAGCTGGAGATGGATCACTGGAGGTGATATTGAGAGTTTTTTTTTTTTTTAAAACCTCTCTCTCTGTCTCTGTCTCTCTGTCACTGTCTCTCTGACTCTGTCTCTCTTTCTCTCTGTCTCTGTCTGTGTGTGTCTCTCTCTCTCTCTCTCTCTCTCTCTCTCTCTCTCTCTCTCTCTCTCTGTGTGTGTGTGTGTGTGTGTGTGTGTGTGTGTGTATTCCACATGTGTGTACATACTCTTAGAGACCAGAAGATTGCATCAGATCCCCTGAGACTTGGAGTTACAGGAAAGGTTATGAAATCTTTTAAAAAGCACAGGCATTCTGGAGAAAGTGCATCAGTGGGAGTGGGCTTTAAAGGTTTATAGTCTTTCCCTACTTATTCAGTCTCTCTGCTTCCTATGTTTGCAGCTGAGATGTGATCTCTCAGCTTCCTGTTCTTGCCAGCATACCTGCAGTTTACTGCCATGCCTCCCTGCCAAGCTAGACTCTGCTACCTCTGGAATTCTAAGCCAAGGTAACCCTTCTAAAGTTGCTCTTAGCCATGATATGTTATCATAGCAACAAAAAGCAATCAATACAGTTCAGTTCTCTGTTGCTGTGATAAAACACCCCAACAAAAATAATTTATGAAAGAAAGTCCATCATAGTGGGAAAAGTCACAGTGGCAGAAACTTGAAGCAGCAAATCAGGTCTACACCTCTAAGTATAGAGTAAATGAGTTTGTGCTTGCACTTGCTTTCAACGTTTTTATACAGTCCATGACCCAAACTCAGGGACTAGTGGTCTTGACCAGCTATAGACTGGCCCATTCCACATCAACTAACATAATCAAGAACATTTCCCATAAATATCTCACAGATTCACAGACCAACCTTATCTAGACAATTTTTTTTTTTATTGAGACTCTTTCCTGGTGATTCTAGATTGTGTCAAGTTGATAATTAAAACCCTATCATATCCTTCTTCCTGAACATTGTTTATTAGCAGCTATTTGATCACAAGAAAATTAGTACCAATAATATAGAAAATTAGTACCAGGAGTGGGGTGTTGCTGTGATAAATCTGACTATATGGTACCTGGGCCTTGGAACTGCTTTGCCAGAGGAATGTGGAAGAATTTGGAGCTGTGGGCTAGAAAATCTCTGGAAAGGTTTAATAGGCCATTTTGATGGATGTTTGGAAAGCCAGAATATGGAGAGAAATATGGACACTGGAGGCCGGACTCAAGAGATTTCAGGGAAGAACAAAGTTTATAACAAGAATTAAGATAGAGTTACTCCAGCTGTATTCTGGCAAAGAATATGGCCACATTGTACCTGTCTACTGAGAACTGGCTTTTCCTGTCCTTGCACCCAGGTAGCCAGTGTGAACAGCAGGGATCAAGCTCTGATGCAAACTTACAACCGTGAGCTACCACAGCCCCCTTGGGCTTCAGCTGCAAAGATGAAACAGCATATAGAAACTTTATTGTTTGGCTTGAAAACCAGAAAATAAGACACTAAAGGTGGAAGACAGAGGTAACTTGAAAACATCCATAGAAGCAACTGGCTAAGTTCTTTGAAAAGTA
This sequence comes from Arvicanthis niloticus, assembly GCF_011762505.2. Classification (NCBI taxonomy): domain Eukaryota; kingdom Metazoa; phylum Chordata; class Mammalia; order Rodentia; family Muridae; genus Arvicanthis; species Arvicanthis niloticus. Next base: position 27,488,064 of record NC_047671.1, read on the forward strand.
TCTAAGAGATGTTCATTATCCTTTAAGACTCGGGATTGGCGAGAAGAAATGGACTTGCTCCTTAGTTTAGCTGTGAGACTTGAATATGGAGATGATGTTGAAAGAAACAAGGACTTAGTAGCTGATAACACAAAAAACACGGACAACTATAAACACAAAGCCATTGATCAATTTGGCCATATTTTATCTCAATTTTAAGGCTGCTGTAATGGCTCTGACTAACCTCCTTCAGACTCATGGTTAGGATGGTTACTCAGTGATACTTAAGGCAAATTGCATCAAGGTCAGGGAACAGCTAACATAAGATGCTGTTGCTAAAGCAAATCTAACAAAAGAGGGCTTCCCGGTCACTGTGGACAAACACATCCTTGGTTTTAGTGCAGGAGCTGCAGTTCTTAATGAAGCTGCTCAGAATCTGCACGCAGAGAGGTACAGACAAAGCTTGATACATCCACGGGATCCACTCAGACAATTTCTGCTGAGCTAAAGACAGACCACATACTGGGGAATCGTGGAAGATGACTTTTCACTTGCTTAGGATGAGGGGAACTGTACACACCATCATGTGTTTGGAAATCACATATTACGTTTTCAAAGGAGGGATTTCAGAAATTTGACTATGTTCTAGAGATTTACCAACACTGCTTTCCCCGGCCCCCTTAAATAAGTTTGGGAATGTAGGGTGTTGGGAGTAAGGGACTAATTTGTTTGGTGGAGGAAATTTCAAGATTTGATAGCATTGAGGCTATGCCATTCTTACTGTTCACTCTTCTTTTACACACACACACACACACACACACACACACACACACACACACCCAGCAAATGGGCCAGAAAGTTACAAAAAAAAATTGAGCAGCTTAGCAAGAAAATGAGAAAGTTTAAAGTTGCAAATGTGATTGATTTGGACTCAGAAGCAATTATACTTGCTGAAGAGTTTAGCAATATTAACAATAAACATTTTCCTCTGCTCTGGGACAACAGGACTGTGCCTTGAGGTCAAGATTCCACCCATCGGGTTCCATCTACTGAAAACACAAGTTCAGCTGAGAGGAGAGAACTGGAACTGGGATCGTTGCTAGAGGTGTCCTTGATGGAAAACCAACGCTGAGGAAAGAATTTGGATTCTTTCGCCAAAGGCTTATGAAGGCCATCACAGTCGTACCTAAGGGAGCAAGAGTAGATCTCCATCAGCAGAATTTGGTAGCCTTGTCTACGTGGCACTGTTGGTATGAGAGATGAAAGACTAAGTGTCTCATGGAGGCATGTGCCAGGGTGCTGTCAAAGCCAAGCAAGGTGTGGCAGGTTGGACCTCTGCATAGAGCTCTATTGTATGAAGCTATGAAGGTAAAACTAAAGCTGCCATTCCAGCATGTTAGGGCTGCTGGGACCAGGGGACATCAACCAGGGAAAGCTATAGTCATGGAGTGTAGCTGGCCCCCGAGAAACGCCGTGTGTGTTGCAGATGGCAGAGCTGGAGGGAAAGGCTTTGGTAGCCCTTTGGAGCCCAGATGATTTTATCACAACTCCTGGCTGCTGGACATGGAGCTGAATGATTTAGTGTTGTTCCTGTAGGATTTGGATCTTGCTTTGGTCTGATCGTTCCTTGTTATCCTTTTGTTCTGCATGTCTAGAGTGGAACAGTACTCCTATGCTGTTGTATATTGAACATACCTAACTTGCATTTTGATTTTACAGGGTCTCCTAGTTAAGAGATTGCTTTGAATCTCAGAAGAGATGTTGGGCTCTTGAACCGCATTTGGACTACTGACGACCATGTGGGGGTTGTTTAAGTTGAAAAGAATGGATCCTGCATGGTGAGATGGCCACAAATCTATGGGGGACAGGAGTGGGACATTGTGGTTCAAACACAAAATGCCCCTCATAAGCGTAGGTTGGAAGATGATGGCACTGGCTTGGAAGGTTGCAGAACCTTTAGGATGTGGGTGAAGTGGTTCACTGGGGTGAGCCTGGGGTTTTATAGCACGGCTTCAATTCCTGTTTACTTTTGCTTCCTAAATATGAGCACGATGTGGCCAGCTGCCTTACTCCTGCCACCATGATACCCTCCCACCATGATAGGCTGTATCCTTTTATTACTAATAATAATTGTGTGTGTGGGGGGTATATGCACGTGCATGTGCACACACACATATGGACACGAGAGCAGTTGCCTTTGGAGACCAGAGGCATCAGATGAGATGCCCTGGAGCTGGTGTTACAAGCAGTTACAGGCTTCCTGAACTGAGCAGTGGGAACCAAATTTGAGCCCTCTTCCAGAGCAGCAATCTCTTTTAGCCATTGGGTCATCGTTCTAGTCCCTGCATCCCTCTTTAAAAACTATTTTTTATATTTAGTCATATATCTGTGTATCTGTGTGGGGTTGTACATGTGAGTGTCTCGTGCCCTCAGAGGTCAAAGGCTTCAGATTCCCCTGAAGGTAGAGTCACAGATGTTCACGAGCTGCCCAGTGTGGTGCTAGGAACCAAACTTAGGCCCTCTGCAAATGTAGTAGGTGATCTTTGCCAGTGAGTCAAATCTCCAGTCCTCCTGTTTAAATGCCTGTTACAAATGTGAGCCCACACAAACCTTTCCTATTGTCTTAGTTAGGGTTTTACTGCTGTGAACAGACACTATGACCAAGACCAGTCTTATAAAGGACAACATTTAATTGGGGCTGATTTACAGAGTCAGAGGCTCAGTCCAGTATCGTCAAATTGGGAACATGGCAGCATCCAGGCAGGCATGTTGCAGGCAGAGCTGAGAGTTCTATATCTTCATCTGAAGGCTGCTAGCAGAATACTGACTTCCAGGCAGCTAGGGATGAGGGTCTTAAGCCCACTCCCACAGTGACACACCTACTCCAACAGGGCCACACTTCCAAATAGTGCCACTCCCTGGGCCAAGCATATTCAAACCATGACACCCATTGATGTTGTTTCTTGTTATGTTGGTCATCGCAGCACGAAAAGGAGCTTGAGGCCAACAAGATGGTTCACTACGTCAAAGTACGTGCTGTAAAAGTGTAATGATCTGGGTTTGATCCCCAGAATCTGCATAAAGGTAGAAGGAGAAACTGACTCTGCAGAGTTGCCTGGCCACCACACATCAGACTCATCATAGTCTCCATCCATAGCAGTAATAAATAAAAAATAAAATTGAAAAAGTGGCTAATAAAATAATTCAGGTTCCATAGCAACAACTGAGAGGCAATGCTGCATGGCTTTTATCACAGGCCCCTCCTCCAACCTCTTTTCTCTCAAGGGACCCTGGGGAAGGGGATCACTGGTCTCTCAAGTATCTTTGGTGCACTAAGTCCATTGACCTTGGCCTGAATTGCTGAGGGTTATGTGAGTGTAGTAGCTACTTAGTCAAAAATAGCTTTCCTGCTGACTCCAGCCCAGAGAACAGCATCCAAGCAAAGGAAGCTAAGCTCCCTTGAGGGGGGCCATCCCCTGCCTGCTCCTTCTCACTGGACAATTGTTTCTGCGTGCTGGAGGGACACGGTGTGCACTTCCGTTTGGCTGCAGAAGAAATAGCTGCTTGCTGCAGCACAGAAACTGAAGGGCCGTGAACACAGACATGCAAAGAGCAACATTAGAATAAACGTCAGCAAGTAGATGGCACAAGGAAGAAGAGTCATGCTGCCGCCATTGGCACTGCAGAGCTTTGGTCTCATTTATTCAGTTAACAAAGAGCCTTTGCTATGTGACAGAGACTGTGCTGACATTGGAGATACTCAAAAGGGAAGGGGCTCTCTTCTCAGCCTCATTTCTCACTGGTAAACCATCTTGTCCCCGACCCTGATGGTTGCTTTTATAGTTCATGAGAAATGCCCTATCCTGGGTACTTTATAAGCCATGAAACCCACACAGGGAACAAACCAGATATTTCCTGGCCCCTTGCTGCTGGCAGTCTAGAAGGAACAATGGACCAATGATAGAACCCAAGATTGCAGACACTGTCTTAGCACTGAGAATCCCAAGTGGAACTGGCTGAGGGTCCTTGCAGGCCTGAGAGGAGGCCACCCCTGCTGATGGGCAATGTCGCTGCTCTGCTCAGACTTACAGCTCAGTGAAGGACTGTGTCAGGGCTAACATTGGGGGAAAGCTATCTGGGTTTTACTCAAGCCTCAGGCACCTCCAAAGGCTGAGCAGAGGGTGGGGGGCTGCTCTGATATTTTTGGAGGAAAATTTGGAAACACTCATCAAAGCTTTGAAAGAATGCCTCTCCTTTGACCTAATAAGTTCACTTCTGGGAATTTATCCAAAGGAAATAATTAGATAAGTGCGCAGGGATGCACATTAGAGGGAAACTCATTGCAGCCTTATTTCTGGTAGTTAAAAATTTGAAGTGATCAAGACAGTTAATAATCAGGGATTGTCGAAGCTAATTGTAGTACATCCAGTAAATGGCATAAAATGATTCTTTCCTCTCTATGCTAATACAGAAAGACACCCATTATCATCCAAGTTAGAAAATCTTGGTTTAAAACATGGAACCCGGAGTAGAGAAACACACTTCCAACCCAGAACTCTAGAGGTGGGGACAGGAGGATCGCAAGTTCTAGGTCATTTTTTGTTACAAGTGAGTTGAAGGCCATCCTAGGACACACAAAATCCTGTCTTAGAACCATCCAGAAACAAACCAGCAACTGAGAGTCCAGAAGGAAATGCACATAGCTGTGGTCCTCAAGCATGAATCTCGAAGGCCATTGGATAGAGGAAGAAGAGTTTCTTCAATAACGGTACGAGGCTAACTGAAGAGCAACAGCAAGAGAATGAAACTGGACCTTATCCCACACTGTACACAAAACCAACTCAAAATGGAGGCTAGCTGAACATAGACACCCTTAGAAGACATCAGCAGAGTAAATCTTGATGTTGGGAATACTTTCTTAGGCCAAAAGCACCCTACCCCCTAAAATGATAATCCAGATTCCATCAAAATTATTATTTTTTTTTTTGTATATAAAGCACTCCTGTTTCAAGGAAACCCACAGAGTGGAAGAACTGTATTTGCAAATTGTATGTTTGAATGTAGAAAGATCTGGAATATAGAAAGAAGTTTTATGATTCAACAAGAAAGTGTGAATAGCCAAAAGGGTTGAATAAATATTTCTCCGAGGAAGATAAACGGATGGTCATCAAGGGTGTGAAAAGACACTGCCCCACCCTGTCATCAGGGAAACCCAGTTCACAACCATAATAAGGCACCACTGTACACCCACAGCAAAGGGCAAATAGCAGGGGCTGGCTGAGAGCCTTGTGCATTGCTGGGGGGGAAGGTAAAGAGGCGCAGACACTGAGGTGACCAATCTGTGGCTTCCTCAGTAAGTTAAGCATATGCTGACCATTCAACCCAGCAACCCCTCAACTATAAACCCTTAGAATTGAAAATGACAGCCAGTGGTGGTGGCGCACGCCTTTAATCCCAGCACTTGGGAGGCAGAGGCAGGCAGATTTCTTGAGTTCGAGGCCAGTCTGGTCTACAGAGTGAGTTCCAGGACAGCCAGGGCTACACAAAGAAAGCCTGTCTTGGGGAAAAACAAAAAACAAAAACCCAACAATAAAAAAACAAAACAAAAAAACCCCAAAACACGAACAAACAGACAAACAAAAACAAAAAATAAAAAGCTTGAAAGAAGGAGTGATTTCTGCTACAGCATACCCTGGCCTGGATTACAGTATGTTAAGTAAAGGAAGAGGGGTGTGGAAGTCTGATATCTGGTGTCATTCATGTCAAACACCCAATATGGCAATCCGTGGAGACAGACAGCAGACTGGTGGGGGTGTGGTGGGGGTGGGGGTGGGGACAGGGGACCTGGGAACTGCATTAAAAATAGAATTTCCTCCTGGGGTTGACAAAAACACTTGAGTCTAGAACTGGGTAATGGTGATGGTCGTGTGGTGATGTGAGCAGGCTGAGTTTGCCAAATTGCACTCTTTCCAGTGGTTGAAATGGTGGGGAAAAAAATGTGGCTAGTCTCGAGAAAGTCACTGTCAGGACAGACAATCGAATGTCAGCTGATGATATGTGCAGGGCTTTCCACTTTTCAACCTTTTTTTTAAAAAACAATCTGTATGGTTTACAGTAAACCTGTTTCGCATTAATAATCAGAGTAGGAAAGGAGACTTAAATTGTCTTCATTTTATAAGGGAGAACAAGAAGCCAGCAGCGCTGCACAGTGGGGAAGGCACTTGCTCTTTAAGCCTGATGCCCCAAGTTCAATCTCCAGAACCCACAACAAAAGGAAAGAACTCACTCCCCAAAGTTGTCCTGTGACCCTCAAGAAGCCTACCCACTCAGTTATTAATAATAAATAAAATAAAAATAAATAAACCAAGAATGCGTGTTGAAGAGACAGCTCATGCAGCAAGATTTTACCCACTGAGCCATCTCTCCATTATGCTGGATTCCCAGCACTCACACACGTTAACACCTGGCAGGAACCCCTGTCCTGCCAGTGCTGAGGATGCAGGGAAAGCATCCTGGGAGCTTGCTGGCCAGTCTCTCTACCAAAGCCATAAACTCCAGGTGGAAAATCTTGCTTAGAAATACAGGGTGGATAGCCACTTAACACCAGATAAAATGTTATCTGAATGAATACTCATTTATATATTCTGTTAATTATTTTAAGTTGATCCTAGAGAGAAAAAAAGAAATCTTAATATTGAAAATGGTTTAAAAAAAATAGAAATCATGAAATCTTCAGGTAAACGAATGGAACAAGAAAATATTATACAGAGTGTGGTAATCCAGATGCAGACAGACAGATATAACATGTTTATGCTATGGCCATTGCCACCTGTTTCCTCCCAGAATTTAAAGGTAAAACCCTATCGCTAAAAACACTGTTTGTTTCAGACACAAGAATCAAACTGGAGATGATCCAGAAGCTGCTTTCATAGTGCCAGGAAGTATAGCCTAGGGAAGAAAGGAAACAATAGTCCTCCTGTTCAGCCGTGACGCCTATGAACCATAGCAATAACCAGAATGCCAAAATATCACCAATGATGTGATATGTCTTGATGGTAACCAAGGACTGTGTAATTGGGCTCAAGACCCCTCCATAGGAGGGATTCACACCTGGTCCTGTAAACATAGCCAGCTCCTCGTGGCTGGTGAGGTCATGGACGTAGAAGAGAACCTACCATTGCCGCCTTCCAAACCAGTATAATTCCCAACTGCATTCTGAATACTTATCCTTACACCCACAGCTAAGTGTAGCCCTCACCCCTCATCAGAGAAGCTCCTTTATGCAGCAGACAGAGACCATTACAGAAAGCCACAGCAGGTCAAAATACAGACAACCGCTGACCACAGGGGAGCCCAGCCCCAGCTGATACATTTATGACACAACCCCTACACTTAAGGCTCAGGGGAACATCTCAGGAGAAGATGCAGGAAGATGGTCAGAGTCCAAGGACCACAACGTCTTGTGTGAGACAGTGTCTTCTCTACAGGATAGGAAAGCTGGACCCATGAAATCGCAACAATGTGACTGTCTAAATAAGATCTGAGCAAGGACAATACCAGCTGACAGGCCAGTGTGGTTGAAGGTAATCTCCCAAAGCTCCACCATTAGATGAAAAGCTCCAGGCATCAAAGGCTGCTGTGGGAGAATTAATCTTCCCCAGGGATGAGCCCTCTACTTGGTTACCCAACCCAAAGCAATCAGCCCTAAAACTGTGTATGTATACAGGCAACACTAAATGAACTCAGCAGGTTATATTTTTATGCTTATTAATTTATGTATAAATAAATACATATAATAAGTATACATAAATAACTATTTTAGAAAAGTCATGAGTTTGAGAGGGGGCCCACAGGGGGAGTGGAAGAAGGGGGGGGGAGAAGTGATGTCAATATAGTATACATATATGAAAATTTTTAAATTAATTACAAAAAATTTTTTTGCTCACTTTTTTTGTTTGTTTGGGTTTTTTGTTTTGTTTTCTGAGACAAGGTTTCTCTATGCCCTAACTATCCTGGAACTCCCTCTGTATACCAGGCTGGCCTTGAACTCACAGAGATCCCCTGCCTCTGCCTCCTGAGTACTGGGATTAAAGGCTTGTGCCACCTCTCCCCCGCCTTAATTTTTTTTTTAAAGAAAATAAAAATATATAAGGAAGACACCTGTTGTGGGCCTTTGATTCACATGTACTCACAGGGGTGAGTACTCATTTACCATCCCCCCATGTACATACCCCATGTATATATTATATACATAAGAAGAAAGAAAAGCAAAAACAAGAGAAGGAAAGGAGAGAAGAGGAAGGGAGCCATTGAAAGAGGGAAGGAAGAAGAAAGCAAGCCTTAGAACTCCACCCCCACCCCATCCATGGAGAGATGAAGGTCTTGGTGTCAGGCTGGGAGCTGTAAGGGTTTCTGTTAGCACAGGAAGGACTCTCAATGGGTCAGCAAGTAGTTACCAGTCAACACTGCTCTACAGGTCCTGTGGAAAGACACCCAGGGTGCACAGTGGCCGGATTCAGGGCCACTATTAATGAGACACATGGTACACACATAATTGCTACAGGGTAAATGTGTGTGCACTTTGTGAATACAAAGATTTTCTACAAAAAAATGAATAAACCTGCTAAGAATGGTTTTCCTGAGGTAGCTCAGCAGGTAAAGGCGCTTGCTCCTAAACCTGACAACTCTGAGTTCAACCCCTAGAACTAACATAATGGAAGGAGAGAACCAATTACTATAGGTTTGTTGCTGATCTCCACAAATATATGTGTGTGCCCCCCTCCACCCCACTAAATGAAGAAGGAGGAGGGGGAGGAGGAAAGAAAAGGGGGGAGGGAGGAAGAAGAGGAGGAGGAAGAGGAAGAACTAGTAGTTGTCACTGGTGTGATGGCACTTGTCTTTAATGTCAGCACTCAGAGGCAGAGGCAGGCAGATTTTTGTGAATCTGAGGCCAGCCTGATCTAACACAGTAAGTTACAGGCCAGCCAAGGCTATACAGTAAGACTGATTTTTGTTTGTTTGTTTGTTTGTTTGTTTTTGTTTTTTTAAAGCAAAACAATAAAACAAATTTTAAAAAAGTTTTCTTCTGAGCTGGCAACTGGAAGTAGAGACAAGGCTAGCATTGGCTGCACCATGCCCTGTCTGTGCCTGTGCATTCCTCTGTGCACATACCTGATAGGATGAACTTATTCAAACAGAAACATTCTTTGTCAGAGCACCTGCTTTATGTAATAAAACAAATTTCTCAGTCATAAGATCAAAGCTATTTAAGTAAAAAATGTTTTTCTTGTCCCTGCCCCATTTTGCATTTGCCAACTTTTGGTAAGACGTTATTTAACACATGGAAACAAGCAAACATAACTGTAGCACGTGGAAACAACCGGAATGTTTGCAGTAAAAACAGAACGTGCCTCCCAGCTAACTTTCAAAGAGAAAATATGTTCATTAAAAAAAAGCATTTTGACCAGTATCACATACAATATGCCAATTCAAATATTATTAATAAAAAATATACATATAAAAATTTTTAAAAAAAGAAAAAAAATTAAGCTATTAGGGAAAGCCCTCCCACCATGCTAAATTTTCCATAGTGCTATTTATTATTGTCTCTGAGAAAGTAATTTTCTGAGCCTCCAGCAGACTTAAGATCTAGGCAGCTGGCCGGGCAATGCCAGGCTGACCTTGACCTCCGCCAGTCCACTTTGGCCCTGATCTCTGTAGCCTCCTTGGCGCAAGCGCTGCTGATCTCCTCACCCTTCGGCAGCTTCAGCTTCGCAGCACAGCAGAGCCGCAGGGGACCCTACAGAGTACTTTGGGCCTTTGGACAGCTTCACCTTCTTCCTATGGTACTCAGCCTGCTTCCAAGTTCTGTTTATCCAACAAACGCCAGGCTTGTACTTTGATATTATATAGAGCAGAAAAGTAATGTTTTTGAAAAAGGAAACATTTTTTTTTAAAGGTTGACAAGAGGGGTCTCGCTGTGTGGCTGCCACGAGGGATTCTTGTTCCTTAGCGTCTCTGTGTACGGACATGTCACTGGACGCCCCTTCCCCACTCCCACCCCACCCCCACCCCACCCCCACCCCCGTATCCCGGGGGACTGCTCTGACATCCTCATTTTGGCTTCTCTACAGTGCTGCTCCATGTACGCAGCAAAGGCGGTGCTGAGCATGGTGGGAGTGGCTACTCAAAGCTTTCCCAAACTTTCCGGAGACAGCTCTAGCCAGATCCACACTGACCCCCAGGGTCCCTCTGTATGATTGGTTCTGCATTCCTGTTTAAAAGTATGTATAACGTTACGTTCTTGCCAGACATGGTAGCCCACTCAGGAGGCAGAGGCAGGCAGATAGATCTTTGAGTTCCAGGCCACCCTGGTCTATATAGTGAATTCCAGGCCAACCAGGACCACAGAATAAAAACCCTATTCAAAAAAAGGGGGGTGGGGAATTATCTGCTTCTTTGCTTCTTCTGAATAATAAAAACATCGTAGAAAGTAACAAATCATAAAAACAATCTTTCTCAGATCATAAAAAGAAAAATTTAAACATCACCACACACCCAGGACCTTAAAAGAAGTTCCAATGTATTTGGGAGTCTTTCACTGAGGACCTTAAAAAATAGAATCATTTTTATTACTGTTTTACCTAGTTTTGATAATTCCTTATATCAATTTTATAAACTTGTGTGTGCATGTGCGTGCTTGCGTGTGCGTGTGTGTGCACATGTGCACGTGTGTGTGTGCATGTGTGTGTGTGTGTATGTAGGCCACAGGATCGCTTCAAGTCCTCTAGAGTAGGAGTTACAGATGGTTGTGAAGCACTTAATGTGGGTACTGGGACGGGAACTTGGATCCTCAGGTAGGGTAGTACAAGCTCTTGATCATTAAACCATCTCCCTAGACTATTGTATTTTTTGAGACAGAGTCTCAAGTATCTGGGCTGGCCTCTGACTCATTATGTTGCTGAGGCTGACTTTAAACTTCAGATCCTCACGTTCCTGCCTCTCTGGTTAGGCTCGGATTACTGGGATGTTATGCCACCTGGCTTTGCAGTGCTAGATAGAAATCAAATCTAGGGCTTTGTGCGTTCTAGGCAAGCTCTCTACCAGCTGAGTTACAGCCCCCGCTCCTATGTATGTATGTATGTATGTATGTATGTATGTATGTATGTATGTTTCTTAAAACAGGGTTTCTCTGTGTAGCCCTGGCTGTCCTGGAAGTCACTTTGTAGACCATGCTGGCCTCAAATTCAGAGACCCCGCCTGTCAAGTGCTGGGATTAAAGGCCTGTGGCTTCCTTTCCTTTCCTTTCCTTCCCCTTCCCCTTCCCCTTCCCCCTTCCCTTCCCTTCCCTTTCCTTTTCTTTTCTAAATAGAGTCTCGTGAGGCACCCCAGGCTTGCCTAGAACTTATGTTTCCCTCCTTCAGCCTTCTGAGCTCTGGGGTTGTCACCTGGAAATTTCTATTCTTCATTTTACAACAGGAGGCAATGTTGCTCTAAGTCCTGTCTCTGATGTTCTATAGCTATTAAATCTAGGGGAATCTCTTTGAGCTGTTTGCTTATCTGCAAAACGGGATTACTACCCTACAGTATCTACCCTACGGGGCTCCTGGGTGGAGTCAATGTGGTAGTACAGGCAAACTGCTTTGCCAACAGTCTAGTGCAATAAACACCAATATTCCTAGATGCTGTGGTGAGTTCACTTTTCAGGCTGTGCAAACAGTACCATGTTCCCTACCCCTTTGTCTGGAGCCTTGTCCACTGAAGATTTATTCCTTACGAGAGGTTCCCAGAAGTGGAATTGCTGGATGCAAAAGGTCTGGATCCTTTCCAAGTTCTATCGAGGAGAGGCAGATCCTGGTTTTCTGTGTCGCTCTGTCTTTTGGTATAGGACATCGAGTCTTGTTGTATATGGCTTCAATGAGTATGAATTCGGGAAGCTTCTTACATAGGACAAGCCTATTAAGATAAAGGTCTGTCAGCATCTTTGGGGGCCTCCTGGAATATCCCTGAGACATCAGTTTCACTCTGTAAGACTAGAAGGAGGATCGCGCCCAAGGTGTGGTAAGAAGTAATCAATAGCTAATGGCTGGAGCTGACTTTTGTCCTCTTCATCATAAAAGACCTTTGAATTGCTTGGCCACTTCTGAGTTTCTGAGGAAAATGATAACATGAGGCCAAAGTTCGTACCAGTTGGCCAGGCTCCCTCTCTCCACTACATGTGAGCTGGAGGGCAGGAGGGAGTGACCAGTCAGTCCCATGAGTGTAGGAACAGACTCACTGGAATTGGGGTCACCAGGGTAGCAGCCATCTCCCCACTGCCCCTCCCACACATCCCACCACAGAAAATGCCCCACAACCTGTTTATCTGCTATTTGTACTCAGCTCCACGGTCATGGGTAGAATTTGGTGCAGGGTCAACGGAATGGGGGGATTCTTGGCGAGCCATGACATCAAAGACACCGATCAAAACCAGGAGTTCCCACTCCGTGGCCATTACCCAGCCTCCCACCAGTACTTTCCCAGAATGGCTGACTCAAAAGTCTCTGTCCCTGAGTCTGGATGTCTGCATTTTGTCCTTGGAAGATTGTATCATCTAGCAAATTAACTTAAGGAACACAGGGATCTACAGACCACATATTGTCTGCTCAGCTTTCTTCTGTGTTCAAACCATCTCCACAGCTCCCACACTCAGACTGAAGCCTGAGCTCTTAGTATGGCTTTCGGGCCTCAGGCTACCTGCTCAGATCCACCTCCCAGCTCGTCCTGGTTCTCTGGGTAGCTCCTGGTATCTGAATAGACCCCAGCTTTGCTACCCTGTTAACTTGGTAAAAAATCTTTCCTGACTTTTAAGGTTCAACTTGAAGGCTCTGAACCCAGGGGTGTATTGCTTAATTACTGCAGATTTGTGGGTTCCGCACATTTCCTTCTATCATTCATTTCTAGTTTTACTTCATGGTTATCAGATAATATACGTTATATACTTTGAACCCTTTCAATTTATTGAAATTTCTTCTAGGGCCTAGCACATGGTGTATCATTACGATTAGGCTAAGCAATATATTCCATGTGCTGCAGACACGAATGTGTGTTCTGCCAGATGTGATGGCATACGCCTTTAATCCCAGCACTGGGAAGCAGCAACAGGTGGATCTCTGTGAGTTCAAGGCCAGCCAGATCTACAGAGCTAGTTCTAGGACAGCTAAGGCTACACAGAGAAACCCTGTCTCAAAAAACAAACAAGCAAAACAACAAACAAACAAACAACCCTGGGGGCTGGAGAGATGTCTCAGTAATTGAGGGTACTGACTAGTCTTTCAGAGGACATGGGTTCAAATCCTAGCATCCACATGGCAGCTCATAACTATCTTAACGTTAAGATCTGACACTCAAGTACACATATATGGAGGCAAAGACCAGTGCACATAAAATAATGGTAAGTATGTTTTAAAAAAAGATTTAAAAAAAAAAAAAGAGTGTGTGTTGTGTTCTACTTTTGTTAATTGGTATGGTCTATAAATGTTTTTGAGGTCTAGCTAGTTCACAGCATCCTTCAAGACTCCTGTTTCCTTGCTGCATTTTTACACCTCATACAACTTTAGCTCTTCCGTGAAGTAGCAAACAAATGCTTCCTTGGAAGCCGATGTCACTGTCATTTTAGAATTAGCTTTGGAGGCTGATTTGACCAGGTCCCAAGTTGAATCCTTGTGACTGTATGGCTAACATTCATGTGTATTCATATGTGTGCAGGTGCATGTGTGCCTGTACATGTATGTAGGGGCCAGAGGACAATCTCAGATGTTGTTCCTTAGTCACTGCCCACTCCTCTCCACTTAGGGGGACCAGGACTTCTTAATGGCCAGGAACTTGTAGCTGACCAGCCAGCAAGCACCAAGGATACACCCGTCTCTCTACCTCCACAGCACTGGAATGGCAAGTGGGCACCATGATACCCAGACTGAAGCCTCAGACTGATACCAGATTGGAGTCCTTGTACGTACAAAGCAAGCACTTTACCGGCTGTGCTGGTTAAATTTGTGGACTTGACACAAACCAGAGTCACTTGGGCAGCAATTCCTTCAGTTAGGGAATTGTCTCTACTGCACTGACCCATGGGTGTGGCTGTGGGGAGTGTTTTCTTGATTAATGATTTGCTGAGGGAAGGTCCGGCCCACTGTGGGCGGTGCCTCCCCTAGGAAAGCGGTCCTGTATTGTATAAGAAATCAAGCTGAGCAAACTAGGGGTGCAGTCCGGGAAGGAGCAGTCAGTCCCTGATGGCTTCTGCTTCAATTCCTGATTCCAGGCTCCTGCTTTGAGTTCCTGCTCTGACTTCCCTCAGAGATAATTTGTAAACTGAAATAAACCCTTCTGTCCCCAAGTTGCTTTTGGTCATGGTGTTTAAATCACAGCAGCAGAGGCCAACTTCACCCGAGCTGTCTCTCCAGTCCTCTAAATTTAATCCTTTTTATATGAAAAAAAACCCTCCATGTTTCTGACAGCCCCGTGCCTAAACTTCTCTAGCTCTTTAGAGAGGCTCTGGATGAGTTAAGACTCTTCCATTCAGTCAAGCCAGTCTGCCCAGCCCCTGACCCTAACTTTGACAGAGCTGCTTTGTGTTGCCCAGGTTAGCCTTGAGTTGGCAATCTTTCTGCTTCAGCCTCAGTACTAGGATTACAGGTGGACCTACCACGCTCAGTCCTTCCTTTTCTCTTTGTTTCCTCTTTTCTCTTCCTGCCTTTCTTTTTCTTTCCCACACATCACTGGTCTTCCATCATCCCTTCATTTTCTTCCGACTTCCCTTCTTTCTACCCAGCCATTTATTTATCCACTTACCTCCCCTGCCCCTCCCTTCCTCCACTACCTTCCTCCTCTTCTTTGCAGCTCCCTTTCCTGTCTTCCCTCCATCTACCCATCCACATCAAATGACTCAAACAACCTAAAATGCTGGTGATCAAAGCAAATGTGTCAAGAAAGGTCTTGTGAAGGACCACAGAAGGAGCTGGACTGAAGGACCCTGGTTTCCAGTCTTCCCAGGGTGACTAAAGGTGTTTCCTTCTCTCTTTTTCTTCTCCTCTCTTCCTGCCTTCCTCCCTTTCTCCCTCCCTCCCTCTCTCCCTCCCTCACTCCTTGCCTTCCTTCGTTCCTTCCTTCCTTTCTTTGGTTGGTTTTTCAAGACAGGGTTTCTCTATGAAAAACAGAGACAAGCTCTGTAGACAAGGTTGGCCTAGAACTCACAGAGATCCACCTACTTCTCCCTCCTTAGTGTTAGACTTAAAGGTGTGAGCCACAACCTCCCAGCATAAACGTGTTTCTTTATTTGAAAATGTTTATGAAATACCTGTTGTGCTCCATACACGGTGCTAGGCACTGTCAAGGCTGGAGTAGGGGATACCTGTTCTTCATACTGACACCAGAGCCTGACAGAACCGCAGTACAGGGGAACCTACAGTTTTGAGAGTGAGTGCCCCAGAAGGTACTGTGAAATGGCTTCGTGGACAAGCTGTCTTGCCTGCTAAAAGTAAACGGTGACTACTTGCTCACTCTACAAAATAAATTCAAGATAATTCTCAGCTATATACTAATTTTGAGGCCAGCCCGGTCTATATACAAAGTGTTAGTTTATCTGGGATAACTCTGGGGGGCTCTGTTTCAAAACAAAACAAAAACAACAAACAAACAAAAAACCAACAAAAGACCCCCCCAAAAATCAACAAACAAAAATTTAAAAGCAATGTTTAGAATATTTTACATATTGCATGATGACTCACAAAGTCTTCAGTAAAGTGTCCAGTGTCTGCCAGCCTAAGGGATTGGCTAGATGTTTTGGGTGGGTGAATTGAAGCATGGAGAATGGCCTCAACTAGAAAAAAGTCCACAGGTGTCCAATCTCACTCGAGTATTAGAATGTAGAGGGGAATGTAATGACCTGAAAAGGAGGTCACAATATCCTGTGAAATCAAATAATCAAACATAGAAGAGTCTGTGCAGTGTCAACCGTATGCTAGTTAAAAGAGAAAAACACTAGCCCACCTCTTGGTGGTGAGTTGAGGGAGTTCCCCTTTGATTATTCATGCATGACACTTCTCTTTCATCGGCTTCTACTGCTTGTAAAATTAAAAATGAAGTGAGACGTTGGATGAGCTTGAATCAAGCTTACTAGATCAGACCAGTTGCTAAAGAAACCAAGCTGGAGGTCAAGCAACACTGTCAAGGTCAAGCCGAGCCTGAGCGGTGCATTGATTTACAGCCAGTTCCCTGACCTTTCCACTGGACCAGGAGAAAACACCTCCCTGGCAGTGTGTTGAGTACCTCTGCTGTAGAGCAGGGAGATCTGAAAGACTGGGCCTTGCTGTCAACCGCCTGCCTTCTCCTTCACGCCCTTTCTCTGTTTATAGAAGACAATCTGGGAGAACTCTGTCCCTCTTCTCCTGTTTCAAAGGATACTCACTCACCAGGATTCTTTTGCACCCCAGGTTGGTAACATGACCTTGGTGCTGTTCTAGGCAGAGAATCTTCTCAGCGGAATGGGCTGCAAAGCCTCCTGCAGATTGAGGCAGTGTAATCTCTGTCTCACGTGTGCAGATAACAACTTTTGTAAAGGTGTCCGTGGTGTGATAAGGTCACGGAGAGGCAGAGACAGGGACGGCAAGCAAGAGGTGTCAAGTAACAGTTGAGGAACTGAAAGGACCCTTATAGATCACCCAGCTGGTGCTGGATGACTGAGGAAACTGAGTCACACATTAGCCAGCCAGGGGCAGAATCCACGAGGCTTTTGTTCCTTAAGCATTTCTTCAGTCCATTCTTCTCTGCTTCTTCTTCCCCCTCTTAGGCTCATGGACCACACACACATCCCTAGCTGATCTTTCAGTATATGCTGTGTTCCATAGGGCCAGCCCCTTGAACCATCCTTTAATATGTGGACTTTAAAAATAAGCCCATGAGTCGCCATGAAAGAATGTTGAAGTAGGATAGGAGCAGGATCTGGAGTTTCGTGTGGCAACTGTAACCTTCTGGCTGCTGCATGTGAGGGAACCAGAAGCAGTTAGTGCACTCTCAAGGAGAGCATGGAGGAGCCTGCTGTGGGCTGTTCAAGCAAGGGGGAAGCAGTGGGCCTATCCTGAGGCAAAAATGGTAGCCTATGGTAGACAAGGTGGTCATCAGTGGTAGTCCCCATGACTTCCTTGAGTCATAGCCAATTCCTCCTTTGCCACCAAGTCAGTAGCCACCTGTCTAATGCCTAGTTTGGGTTTGCATTCCCTAGAATTCTTTTAGGTGTGGTTGTGTAGGGACTTAACTCAAACCAGTACTCAACTCTGTTGTACAGTGTCACATGTGGCAGGTATTTGGTGAATGAATGCACGTATGAATGAATGGCTCTTGACATCTGGACCATTGCTATTTCTACTGCACATAATTCTGACTTTAAGCCTAAATTCCATACTATTATATTCCATCCTAAATATTTTAAAAGTCCATCTAGTCTCATTCGTGCTCAACTCAGGAATCCCCTGTATGACGTACTTGGCAAACACCCATTCAGTCTGTCTTTGGAATTCTCCTGAGACAGGAGAATTGCCTGAAAGAATTCAGGGCTGGTGAAATGGTTCATCAGGTGACAGTGCTTGCTACCAAGACTGACAGCCTGAATTCCATTCCTGAGATCCACATATAGAATAGAACCAACTCTTGAAAGTTGTCTTTTGACCTCCATGTGTATACCCAACCCACATCTATGATGTGTGTATACCAATATATATAGGTAAAAATTGTTATATATTGTAAATATATATATATATATATATATATATATATATATATATAGAGAGAGAGAGAGAGAGAGAGAGAGAGAGAGAGTAAATAAATGTAATACAAAACAAAAATTAATTCACATATGAAAACAAAGCAGCAAACATGTACAATATATATTTTAAACATAAGTTTTACTGAAGTTCAATTTGCCTCTAATAAGATGCACCTGTTTCATTGCATTGGCATTTGACAAGACTGAACAGTCATATCCCTCACACAATGTGTGTGTGTGTGTGTGTGTGTGTGTGTGTATTTCCCTCATGTGAGAGTTTTCTTGTGCTACTTTGCAGCCAATCTGCTCACCCCACACTTGGCTTTATATTTGTTAACATAATGTTGCCTTTTCTAAGGTTTCATTTAAATAGAATTATGCACTATATAGACTTCTGAGTCTGGCATGTTGCACTTAGTGTCATATATTTGAGACTCATCCGTGCTATTACATGTGTGTCAATAGTATGTTGTTCTATTATCGTGGGATATTTAATTGAATAGGCATAACACAATTTGTTTACTCATTCACCAGCTAAAGGACCAGTTTCCAGTTTTTGATTAGAAGGATGAAAATGCACACTTACCTATAATCCCAGCACTTAGAGGCCAGCCTGGCTACATGTGACACTGACTGAGAAATAAACAAATAGGCAACGAGATGGCTGATTCAGCAAGTAAATACTTGCTGCTCAAGCCTGAGGACCCGCGTTCAATTACTAGAAAAATCATGAAAGGAGAGAAACCGCTTCACACAGGGAACCCTCTGGTTTGTGCATTCCCAGTGTAGCACCCACTCCCCCCTCATATACCCTCATATTTATAATAATAAAAAATAGAGTTTAAAAATAAATAAGTAAACAAGAAAAAGGAATCTCTAAGCTCTATTGGTCCGTTTCAGTCAACAAATGTTTAGAGACCACTTTCTCTGTCCCACATCCTGTCATCTCTGAGAATCCTAGACACTAAGATCCAGAGCTGGTTCTGCTTTGTCACTTCCTTGGGTGCGGTTGGGGTTATGGGAACGGATACTTCAAGAGTTTTCTCTCCGTGCATCTGGACATGGGAGGTAAGGCCAATGAAGGGGAAAATGAAGAAAAAGCATCTATAAGCCAGGGGTGATGGTGGGGACTGGAAGCTGGGGTGTGCTCAGGGGACTTCCAGTGGCATCAAGAGACTCGACCATTTGTTCATTGACTGCTCACTCAGCATCCTCTATGAGACAGGCAGTGCTTCCTGGTGGACTACCATGGGCTATACACATTGCCTAGAGGATCCCACAAAGTAAGCCACACATCTGCTTCTCTTCCTTGCAGTAATTTGCTTTTGTTCAATCAACTTAATGAATTATCAAGATTGAAAGACACCCACACAGGTTTCCTTTGCCTGTAAATGTTGTATATAATTTTACATGGGCACTTTATTGTGATGTTTAAATTAAATATGGAGTTATACAGTTTTATTTTTCATAGGGGTTCTTCATTTAAGCTGTGTGATCCACGAGAGAGGTCAGGATTATTGTCATTGAATCTGAGAGCCAGGGAGCTAAGAATTGGACCAGAGGCACTCAAAGTAGATGTCTGAATCTAAATCTTGGGACTTCAAGTTAAACTACTACACGGAGTTGTCTAAGTACCACTGGTACACTTTTAGTAGAATTTTAGGATTAAAGTTAACCCTAATCAGTTAAAGTTAAGGTCCAAGGGATTATGGTTTGGATTATTACCCAAGTTTTTCTAGAAATCTAGGAAACTGCCCTGGGGCTCGGTGGGAAAGACTCAGCATGAGTCAGAGCCGCGGTCTGGTTTCCTGATGTGTCTGTGAAAGCCTGGTCTCTGGACACACTTCAGTTGTTTGATCAATCACTGCTATTTATTTATTGAGCTCACAAGCTTTGGGAGCAGTGTGTACTGCTTTGGACCGACGTGTCAAGGGCACAAGTCCCATCTCTGTCACTTCCAAGAGAGAAGGATATGACAAACAGCCTGATCTCCCGGGTCTCAGTTTCCCCATCTGTGAAGTGGGAAATTATAACAGCACCAAAATTTGATAAAATTTCTATGAGCACCAAAGACATCCAGAAAGCCCTTCCCTCAGGCACTGCACGAGGCTGTTTATTAAATTATGAAGAATTACAAGTACCTAGTTACCTGTTGAAGCTCCAGTACCAGTGGACAAATTGCACAAGGGCTGGTTTTTCTATTTAGTAATTTCACTAAATAGAAGGTTTTTTTTTTATATATATATTGAAGATCAAATTAGAGGAAATTTTAGCAGAGAACATTATTTCCAAAACCTAATCTCAACGAATATACTGTTTCTATTTCTCCATCTTTTTTATTCAAAAGTCTACCCACATTTTGCAACAGTAAGCATACATTGCAGTGTTTTTTTTTTTTTTTTTTTCTTATCAAGATTTCACTCTGTAGCTCTGGCTGTTCTAGGTAGGTAGACCAGGCTGACCTTGAACTCACATAGGTCAGCTTGCCTCTGCTTGCAGAGTGCTGAGACTAGAGTTATGTGGCACCAAGCTCAAAAGATTACATTCTATACAATCCATAAAACCACTAATGGTTTACTATGTAGACTGGACATCACCGCAGTCCTATAAAGTACTACAGTTACCTCATTTTACAGATGAAGCCCTGAGGCTCAGCTTGTGCCAACACATTGCCAACATCTGCAGAGTCTGTGCTTCTGTTATTTATTGCTTTATGTAAAAATAGTCCCCCCAGTAAAGATCTTGCCATAAACACACAGGAACTTAAGACTATGTAAATCTGCATATGGTAATCCCAGGCTCCTTCAGGTGGGACCTAGAGACAGGAGAACGTCTAGAAGCTGCAGTCCAACTGGCTTGGAGATCACAGTGATGAACCACAGAGACTCTGTCTCAAATAAGGTAGACATGCAAGGTTGGAGAGCCTCTAACTTCCCTTGTACACTTTGGTACAAACGTGTCCACATTCACAATAACACACACCACACCATACATACAATTTGCTCCCAAATTAAGTGTCTTAAAGCCATAGAGCTGGAGGCATATAGCTTAGTGGCAAAGTACTTCCTTAGCATTTGTGAGAGTCTTGAGTTTGACATCCCCCCCAGCATGAACAAATGAATGAATGAGTGAATTTTATTTTGAAAAGCCACCATAACTACTTACTTGATCATGCTGCAGTTTGAGCAGGGCCATGGAACTGGTCTCTATGGTTCTGTGTTACACTGACTGGATAGCAGGCCCATGGCTAGATGACCCAGAGTGGGTGCATTCAGATGTCTGTGTCTCTGCAGAGGAAGCTGACAGGGCCCAGAGCATCTTCTGCATGGTCTTTCCATGGTGGCTGGCTTCCAAGAGAGCAAAATCACACATACCCCAGGAGTGAGCAGAACACATCTTCTGTTGATTCTCTTGATCCAATGAAAGTCATAAAGGCTGCTCAGAATGATAGAGGCAAGAAACAGACCCTATTTTTGATGCCTGAAGGAACAGCACACCCTGGGCGGGATGGGGGCTGCTATTGTTCCACGCACGTGTTCAACCTAGGAATGCTTTGCCTGGAAAGTCTTTCCTCTCTCACATTTTCAGGGTGGACTCCTAAGAGAAGGAAGAAGGGCTCGAAGGGCAGCAGACGGTTGTAGGCTAAGACAAGTTGCTTCTGCATGACACTCCTCTAGGCACTGTGTATATTTAAGTCTCTCCCCCACATTCTACTTTCTCTTTGCAAAGGAGGCCGGGTCTGTCATGGCATCGTGTGGTTTAGTAGGGGAATCCTCAGCTGTGCGGGGTGGGGGGGTGGGGGGGGCAGCCTGCTCGGGACTTCTGGTTAACAATAGAGTCAGCAGAGTCATGAGAGTCGGAGGGATCAGGGACACATGGAGAAAGCAATGTCCTGCCTTTCACATTTCCCAGGACTTCAAACAGATGAAAAGATCACAGTGTTTAGTGTTCCCTCTGACGCATAACCTATCTTACCTTGCTGTGTGTGCCTGTGCCTACCACATCTGTGTCCTGTCCAATTCAGTATTTTCCAGAGCACACTCCAAATTTATGATCACTCTCCTTGACCCTTGATGTGGTGGTGGTTTGAATATGCTTGACCCCCCAGGGAGTAGCACTACTGGGAGGTGTGGCCTTGTTGGAGTAGGTGTGGTCTTGTCTGGGCAAGTGTATTGCTGTTGGGGTGGGCTTTTAGACCCTCCTCCTAGCCATGTGAGAGCCAGTTTTCTCCTGTTTGACTTCAGAGCAAGATGTAAAATTCTCAGCTACTCTAGCACCATGACTGCCTGGATGCTGTCATGCTTTTTGCTGTAGCTGGATATTTTACAATAAACTCGGTAATGTGGGAGGAGTAGGGAGAAGAGGAAGAGGAAGGAAGAGGAGGAGCTAGGAGGAGAGAGATGTAAGAGCCATGGAGAACCACGGGTCCAGGACCGTCCTGGGTAACAACTTATATCTAGGTTAGTTAATTGGGTAACACCTCTAATTGTGTGGGCATTTTGTTATTGAGCATTACCAAATATATAAAGCTATTGGATAATCTTTAAACATTAGAGTCTCATTTCTACCGGGTACCGCATGGATGACAGGATGGTCTGGGCTCAACCCAGCCTTGTGGAGACAGCGTGGTAGATTGGCAGAGCCATCTCCCATGCTGGCGTCTCTTGGGTGTCAGGGATGGTGTTTTTGACTAGCTGTTTCTAGCTGTGACATGCGCGTGGCCTCTGGCCATTTCTAGCTGTGGCACGCATGGCCTCTAGCCGGTGACATGGCAGCAGAGCTAAGCAGAGCCACCACTGCTTAGATAGTCGGCTCATTTTAAATTTTACCTTTAACATTTTGCCTTGATGATAATGGACTGAACCTCTGAACCTGTAGGCCAGCCCCAATTAAATGTCCTTTATAAGTGTTGCCTTGATCGTGGTGTCTCTTCACAGCAATGGAAATCCCAACTGAGACCCTTGAGCAAGCTGTTTTTCTTCATGGAGTCTCAGCTTCCTCCTCAGAACCAAGAGCTTTCTACTTACACCATAGACACTCTCTGTTCACTCTTCATTCAGCACTCTCTTCCCCATTGCAGGCCCTGTGGTGTGTCTCAAGGGAGGCTATGGCTAACACAGCAAGTGGCTCCTGCTACTACTAGTACCTTCCTTGTCACATGAATAAGCAAACAAGATCATTTCAAAAATTTAATTCATATCAGATGGTCAGAGCAGGTATTTGAGGAGATGAGCTGTAAGCCAAGGATGATGGATATGAACAGGCTCTGAGGGATTGTGATGAGGGAGAGAAGGAAGGGTATTCCAGGTCAAGGGAATATGAGAGAAAAGGATACAAGACAGGAGACAGTTTAATGCTGGAAACCGTATGGTGCCCATGGGTAAGGACATCATCTATAGACTGTGAAGAGTCCTATAAGTGTTCTACAAGTGGTTGTAAAAATTCTCCCATATCCTTTATCTTAGATGATCCTCAAAATAACTGCAGAAAGAATCGGGACTTACTGCAGGTATTAATCTTGCATTATGAACTGTCTTTGCATATTTTCCCCAAATGGCCTCACTCACCTTCAATGCTTAAATTTAGTTTGATATGTCTCCATTATCCTTTATTGCTTTTCACAATTGGAATATTTTGGGAGCCAAAGACATCCTTTATACATATCTTTCTATAAGGATATTTAAGTCCTGTTGATTTTTTCAGGTGTACCGATTTTTATATGCCCTTGTAAGAGACACTGAGTTAGACTTACTTCGCTATGTCTCTGTCTGCTTTTGTTGTCAGGGTAAAGCTGGCCTCAGAGAAGGAGTCAGCAAGCGTCCCCTCCTCTTGCTTCTCAAGATGAGATCATGAAGAATTGCTGTTAATGCTTTACCTGTGAGGTAGAATTCGTCAGTCAAGCTATGTGATCTGGCTCTTTTCCATTGGATAGATTGTTTTTAATGGAGGACAGAAGACCATGTGCATGCTAGGCAAGTGTTACATCATAAGATACACCACAGTCTTTGTGTTTTGAGTGGGGGGAATTACCCCCTACCCCTTTATGAGACAAGGTCTGGCTGTGTGGGTCAAGCTGGCCTTGAACTTGTGACCTTCCTGACTTTTTCTCCTGAGAGCCAGGATTACAAGGATGTACCACCATGCCTAGCACTGTGTGGGTATCTCTTTAATTACCAGTTGAAGCTCTTGTTTCAGGTCTATGGAAAGGTTCCATTTCTTCGTGAGTCAGTTTCAGTGGGTTGTTCTTTTTTAGGAATTTGTCTATTTTATTTGTTTTCTAATTGCTATGACCTTTTAAATCTCAATTAAGTTAGTCATCATGCCCCCTGTCACACTGTTAGCCAATCTAAAGTTTTGTAAATTTTATTGGTCCTTTCAAAGCATCAATTATTGATTTTGTGATTTTTTTCTATTCTACTTTTATTAATGTCTGCCCAATTTTCCATATTTCTACCCCTCTCTTCTGTTTTAATTTGTACTTCTTTTAGTGTTTAAGGTAGCTATATCACTAGTTGGGACATTATTTCTTTTTTATTTTTAACTGTTTTGAATTAATTTTTTTATACAATATATTTTGATCACCCCCTCCCCCATTCTCCAGTGCTTTCCCCCCAGGACTATCCGCCCAACTTTCCCCCTCATCTAAATTAGAAGTCTTTGTTCACAAACCCTGGTTTGGGAGTTTGTATAAATCCTCTCAACTGCTAGATTCAAAAGGCATGTAACTCAATTCTGGCCAATGAGAGCAGGGACTGGCTAAGCAAGGAGCCTTTGCCCCAGACTGAAGCAACCAGTGAACTCAAGACTTTTGGAGGGACAATCCAGAGGGCTGCTTTGTTAGATTTGCCAAGAGGATTGGACCTTGGCCTAGATCGTAACACCCTGACATCCACAGTAGCAACCACAGAGGAAGCCAGAGCTGAGGAGTGAGCATCCTGACAAGTCTCCCTTTGGAGCGTTTCCTATGTAGGCCAGTAGAAGCCAATTTGCATAAGGTTTTCTGTTCATTGCAGGCGAAGAAGTCATAGCTAATGTTGTCCCCCTAAATTTAGCAGAGTGCCAGGCACAAAGTAGGCTGTTTACAAAGGGATGATAAATGAACTCCAGATAATGCAACAAGATCGATGCTTACCAGACTCCTCTATGCAGAGCTGGCTTGGTTGTGCATCAGAAGACCAAGGCTCAGTAAAAGCATCTCACAGCCTCTGATGGTTTAACAAGTAAAGGTACTCATCATCCTCACTGCTTTCTTAACAAAATTTGCATATTCCTTTGTAATATAACTAGGACTAAATAGCCACGTGGAGAAAATAAATAGTATCACAAGGGATCCATGGACACAGAGCAAGTCAATGACACATTTGCATAGGGTATATGAATGCCACTGCACGTGTGTGTAGGTCATGAGACAGGTTGTGGGACCTGTGGGAGTGAGTTCTCTCTTTCCACCATGTGGGTCCTGGGGATCAGGTGTAATTTTAAATAGTTTACAATTTAAAAGCAAAGCAATGAAATGAATGTGGTTGTTCCCTTTCAACTTGCCCCCTCCCCTTGTCTGTGGGATTCTTGAGGAAGCTGGAGAGAGATGCTAGTATCCATGATACTCTGCTGCACTGAGGACCCACCATGCTTTGCTCTTTGAGATGCTGTGTCATACCCCGAGGTCATGCTCTTCCTCTGGATCCTATAGGCCTCTTGGCTGCTCTAGAGCCGAGGAGATTCCTCCTCATATAAAACACTTCTGGGGTGGCCTACTGACCTGGATTCTCCTCTCAGCATCCCGACTCCAGCTGCCTTTGCTGCCAAAGTATGCATGGCCCAAATGACTTTTCCCACAAAACAGGAATTAGAGCATCTCACTGTCATGGCTGAAGCCCTGGAGAGATGCCTGTGGCAACCAGATGGGATAGTAGCTGGTCCAGTTCAAGACCATCATTGTGCAGAGTGAGAGTTGAGTCTTCAAGGAGAAAAGTGATTTGTCTTGACTGGTCCTCAGCCCTCCCAGCTCCCAGTGAAGAACTCATTACCGTATCTCAAGACTTGTCTGGTGACTCCTCACCCCCTGCACATCATGGGACCCAGAACCCTAAAATACCTGATAGCAAAAACTGAAAGTGGCCACTATTATTAGACCTGCAGCAGGTACCAGGCACCCATCAGGATATACAAGTTTTGTTGAATCAAAATATATATAAACATCATGCTGTTTCAGTCATGACATCGTAAGCTTGAGTCAAACTTAATTCCTCCTAAAGAAGCACCGTTAATTCCTTAGAGTAGCAAGTATCGAGTGCAAAGTCTTCTGTAATATGAGCTTGATCTATACAAAGCTTCAGGCCAGGTTGGAGACATAGCATAATCTTCAAAACCCCAAGGCCAGCAAATGACAGCACTCAGCTATCATTTTTATCATTTCATATATATGAATACATACACATATTAAACTGACTCTAAACTGTGTTGCCTTTTAACGTCAAGTACTGTCTCTTTAAATGTTGCTATTCTGATATATACTTATATAATTCTAATATAGACAAATATTGGTTATATATTTATATAACATATCATTCTTTATTTTTTAAAGCAATTTTTTTATTTTAATTTACCTCATGCTCCCTTCCTCCATCAAGGTTCTTTCCAGTTGCTTCTAGAAGTCCTTGAGATTGGTGGCATCACCTTTTCTTTTCCTTTTTTAAAAATTTTAGCCGGGCGGTGGTGGCACACGCCCTTAATCCCAGCACTTGGGAGGCAGAGGCAGGCGGATTTCTGAGTTTGAGGCCAGCCTGGTCTACAGAGTGAGTTCCAGGTCAGCCAAGG
The DNA here is from genome assembly GCF_011762505.2 of Arvicanthis niloticus. Taxonomy (NCBI): domain Eukaryota; kingdom Metazoa; phylum Chordata; class Mammalia; order Rodentia; family Muridae; genus Arvicanthis; species Arvicanthis niloticus. Next base: position 27,514,657 of record NC_047671.1, read on the forward strand.
CTAGAGAAACCCTGTCTCGAAAAACCAAAAAAAAAAAAAAAAAAATTTATTTAATGTATGAGTGCATCTGCTGCATATACATCTGCCTGCCTGAAGAGATCCCCCTATAGATAGATGGTTGTGAGCCTCCATGTGGTTACTGGGAATTGAACTCAGAACGTCTGGAAGTCTTAACTGATGAGCCATCTCAACCAGCCCTCATTTGTTTATATATATATATATATATATATATATATATATATATTTGTTTTGTTTTCAGATTGAGTCTAAGTAGCCCTGGTTGTCCTGGAATTTGCTATGTAGACCAGGCTGGCCTTGAGCTCACAGAGATCTCCCTGTCTCTGCCTCCTGAGTGCTGAGAGCTGTGTCACCATGCCCAGCTGGTATACACACTTAATAATAATCTAGAAAAGACAGCACATCTTTCAGGCCCCTGTTTCTTCACCTATTAAATAAGCATGAGAAGAATGATGTTGAAGACCTTTCTCTTATAAACAAATGTTTCTACCTGTTCCCAAACTCATGTTTGTTTGTTTCTTTTTAAAGTTTTTATGCTGATTCAGAGGCCCTTTAGACATCTTTAGCACATGAAAGAAAACTGAACATGAACTGCTGTTTCTTTCAACTGCATCAGTGAAGCCACAAAGTACCACTGCTGGAAGACAAGGGCATCATCAAACACAAACTGTGCCTTGCTCATCTTGAGCCTTCAAGTAAGAGCAGAGACTTCCACCCCCAGCCCTAAGATCTTTAAATGAGCTAGGTGATCTGGAGCCTGTAACTTTAGTCCTGGCTCTGCTGAAAAGGGGCTTTGTGATCCAGGTGACATCCTTTGCCTACATAGACAAGCCAGTGGTCCTCTACAGTTCTGAAGTTCCTCATTCAGGGGAAGGCGGAGGGACAGTTTCTGTCCTGGCTTCCTTTAATGATGGACTATTCTGTAGATGTGTAAGCCAAATAAACTCTCTCCCCTCCTACTTGCTTTTGGTCATGGCAGCAGTAGAAACCCTAACTAAGACAGAAATTGGTATCAGGAGTGGGGTGTTTATGTGCCAGATCTTAGCATATTTTTGGAAGGATTGTGGAAGGACTTTGGAACTTTGGGCTAGAAGAGCCAGTGAGTGTTGAGAGCTCAGTGGGTTGTTCTTTTGGAATTTTTGTAAGGCAAAGGCTGGGAACATAGTTCATGTGGTAGAGTATTGTGCCTGGCACGCATAAGCTCAGAGTTCCATAGAACTGAAGTCAAAACTTGACTGAGACAATTGATGCTGGTCAGCTGGAGCTGCAAATCAGTAAAGAGACCAGTATCACTGAGCTGAGATCTTCTGGAAAGTGTGTCCCCAGAGTCAGCACAGAAGCTGTAGTCACAGGTAGCCAGAGTTGCACCTTATGTTGGAAGCCAAACTTGGAATGTGTAAGAGTCTCCCAGGGGGTACTGGTTTCGAAGGCATGAAAGGGTCATACAGAACAGTTGAGACATGACACTGTTAGAGGCCAGGAGAGGCCACCGGTGATGGTGCAGCTGGAGTCGTGGTGGAAGCTCCAGGATTGAAGGGCTTTCAGGGAAAGAGAGAACTATGGGTGCTCTCTTCTTAGGCAACCCAAGAGAGATTACTGGTGAGAGTTCAGCCTAGTTGTAGAAGACCCCAGGATTTTGGTGATGCCAATACCATGGGGTGACCATCAAGAACAGCAGTTGTAAAGGGGGAATAGTAAGTAGCACCCCTTCATGGCCTCTGTATCAACTCCTGCCTCTAGGTTCCTGCTCTGTTTCAGTTCCTGTCCTGGCCTTCTCCAATGATGAACAGAGATATGGAAGTGTAAGCCAAATGAAGCCTTTCTTCCCCATCTTGCTTTTGCTCATGGTGGTTCATTACAGCAATAGAAACCTTAACTAAGACAGTGGCTTTAGGATGAACTGTACAAAGGTGCTATTTAAAAAAAAATTCATCTTGACCTGAGTTCAAACCTGCCTTGGGCACAAAAGCTGAGAAATAGAGCAACATATGGTACCCTAGCTTCAGTCATAGGCTCACAGAGTTGTGGTGGCTGGCAGGAAACCTCATTGCCTGTTATGACCCATAAACCTTCCCTCCCTCATTGAACAACAGTTTGCTGAATAGTTGTGTTGGCCAGTGTATGGGCAGGAATGACAGATGTTCCATACACTGGCTTATGTGTACACCACATACAGTAGCTGGTACATAGCAGGTACTCATTAAACATCTGTTGAATGATGGGCATCAGCTCACCTAGGGGAACCTGTAAAACCTGGGTCCACCTTAGATCTACTAAGTGACAGAGCCCCAGGTGACTGCCATGTCCCCAAGAGCCTGGGAAGTACAGCTGCAGCTTCTGAATAGAAAATTCTCCTGTTCTCAGACGGAGACGTGTCAATGCTTTCCCTTTGAGGCTTTGTGGGTAGAGAGTAAAACGTTCAAGTCCCATTGTGTAGGTTCCATATCTGAGGAGCCCCGGGGTGCTCTGGGCTTTGGGCTGGGTTGGGTTGGTACCACACTCACAGCAAGGCCAATAAAAAGGCAGAGGAGGAGCCCCATGGAGTCCAATTCTGGCAGCATCATTGCCCTTCCCGTGAAAGTCATAAACTAAGAAATGTGCCTCCGTTCTAGCTTCCTCAGGGTAGCCAGCTGCTTCTTATTCCCTTCTAGGAGGCTGTGGCTTGGACCTGGTACATGCCTAGGCTTGGCCTAAGCTGGACCTCTAGTACTTGGGCTGGAGCCAGTCACTTTAACCCCTTTTGCACTGAGTACTGAGGATTTAGCCTTAGGACCTAGAATGTGCTAGGCAAACATTTCACTACTGAGCTAGACCCCCAGCTTTGACCGCATGTAAGCCTTTGTTTCCCCAAGATATAATAATAAATAGCATGATTCATCCCTACTGAGGGTTGTTGAGGGATTATGGATGACATGGCTCAGATGCACAGAAAAAGCGGGAGGTTTGGTCTGATAGAAGCAGCGCATTCGGGTCAGGGGATTCCTCACAGCTTCACCCATCGGTCTTTTCATTGGCTAGGCAGCAGCAGTCAGGAGACCAGCAAACAGTGGGAGATGTTCTGCCACCTTGGGTCTCTTGAGGACTTTTTTCTTTTCTTTTCTGAGAGAAGGTCTCAAAACCTATATATCCTAGGGTGGCCTCAGGCTTGCATTGTGGGTCCCTCCTGCCTCAGCCTCCTGAATGCTGGGGTATGAATTGTCACATTGCACATTTGAGGGCCTTTTCATAAAAGAACTCCACACTCCTTCAAAGGGGCCCTGTTGTGAGTGCTGCTGCTGAAGAAGCCAGCTAAGCTCCTGTGGAGAAGGAGCACCTCAAATGTCTTGCCAGCTACAACCTAGTCAGAGGATCAGTGATAAAGCCCTCGAGGCTGGGCAATGGGTAGTATTTCTAACACCACCACCAGAGTTCTAAAAGCAAACAGACCCTCTGAACAATGCAGCCACTCTGCAGGGCCATGGCTAGAGATGGCTGGCTGGGGAGGGGACCCAGTGTATCTCTTGGACTATAAAAGGAACACCACCAAGGGGACAAGCTGAATGGGGACAGTTCTGGAAACCATCCCACAGGACTGCAAGTTAATCCAGCAGCAGCAGCAGCAGCAGCAGCCTTAGGAACATTCAAATCCTTGGTGGGAATGAGGATGGTAACAATGGTGATGGGTACTTCCTGTCTGCGGGACCCCGGGCCAAGCAATTTATTTTGAACGCGTTGTTTCATTTGACCCTGTGTGGAATAACACCACCGCTGTCCCCATTTTGAGGCTCAGAGAGGTTAAGCAAGTGTTGCTTTTACCTTTTGTTGTTGTTTTGATTTTGTAAGACAAGGTCTCATGCAGCCTAGGCTGGTCTCAAATGTGCTAGGTAGCCAAAGATGACCCTGTACATCTGATCTTTCTGTCTCTACCTCCCCACTGCTGGGATTGCAATGCATGTCACAATTCCCAGTTTTATTCAGTTCTATGGCACTCTGAACTTAATGCATGATGGGCACAGTGCTCTACCACATGAACTATGTTCTCAGCCCTTGCCTTGTTGCTATTATTATTATTATTGACAGCATCTCATATAATCCAGGCTAGCCTATAGCTCATTATTATTATTATTATTATTATTATTATTATTATTATTACTATTACTATTATAGACAGCATCTCATGTAATCCAGGCTGGCCTATAGCTCCATACATAGCCAAGGATGACCTTGGCCTAACCCTCCTCCTTCCATGTCCGAAGCGTTAGGATTACAGGCATGTGTCATCACGCCAGACTCTCCATTTACTTCTAGGTAACAGTAGCACCCAGTTAAGTTGGCACCAGGATTCAGACCTGAATGGAGCACAAAGCTTGTTTAAGTATGGGAGGGAAGGGAAGTCATAATGGTGTCTGCTACTCCTACAAGGGTATTTTCTTCCCCAGTAGCTTAGCAATCCCCCTAAGGTCAGGCCCTGTGCCAAGCACTTTACATATTTTATCTTTTTATCTCCATAACCTCACTATGAGTAAGTGATTTTACTATAGACATTTGTATAGATGAGAAAACAAAAGGCCTGAGACCAGGCGACTTGCTGGGGTTCAAAACCAGGCAGTGACATTACTGAGCTGCCCGGTGCTGGAACAAGAGGCAGTATGGGCTGGACCAGAACCCAGGACTCCTCTGAGGTTAGCTGTGCATTCTCTCTGTTGGCAGCATTGTTCCTTAAAAGCGTGCTGGCCTTAAGCCCAAAGAGTGAAATCACACCCTGCGGTTCTGGGAACCTCAGACTGGAGAAGAAGGAAGCTGTTGCTGAGTGGCTCAAGTCTGAGCAGGTGTGCTGGGACTGTTTCCTCTTCTCGCTAGAAGGAGCCTGCTAGCCTGGCAGGGTGGGGCAGCCCTTGTCAGTACCCTGTGGGAGCAGGGCAGCAGGCAGGTGTGCCCAATAAATAGGTCTGAGTCTTCCTGCCTTCCAGCCTTTATCCAGTTCCAGTACACCCCCCACCCCCACCCCCGAGGCACACACCTAGATGCTTGCCTGGCAAGCAGCAAAGAGATGAGAGTTCAAGGTTGAAGTCAGAAGGTTTGCTTCCTGGCTGTGGTTCAGGACTCTCCTGGTGTGTACTCCTGACCTCCAGCTCCCTAGTCAGTGTAGAGTGATGGTGGTGGTGGCCGGTCGGGGAAACCTTCCAGCCTTTTCAGTTAACACACTATTTATTAACTACCTCTGGTAAACTGGAGACATAGCCAAAGCAAGATTTAAGCCTGGTTTCTTAGACTCTAGCAAGGACAGCCTGACTCAGATCAAGTCTTCATCGAAACCAAGGTACAAGGGAGGCAGAGACACTTCTAAGGGAAGGGTAGCACAGGCTTGAGGTAGGAGAGCAACAAATGGGTTGGTACTTACAAGGTCGATGGGTAAGGATGCCCTAAAGATGCCATTCATTGGTGAATGGCTGATTGGCATAGCAGTTCGTTTTCAGAAGGTTTATACTAAGAGAAAAGAGAAGGCCAATGGACCCCTGAGGCTGACAGAAGCTTAGCCAGTTCTAGACACTGGGCTACAGTAAAAGACATGATTGAAATTTTTCTTTAACGGGGGTTGTTGGGTGGGTCTGGGGGAGAGAGAGGCTTAACAGGAAATGGAATAAAAAACCGCATGGTTCAAAGAAAACATACGAATGCCACCCTCTCTGAGGAGCCTTCTCTGATTTCTCTGCCTTTGACCTGTACGTGTCTCCCTCCCTCTCTGGCCTTGCAGTCTGGGTGGAGAGAGAACTTAGGCCTCCGAAGCTTTCTCTTTTGCAGTGGCAGAGCATCGCGGCTTCAAACGCGCCTCTAAGCCTCCTGGAGCCTCAGTTTCCCTAGCTGTGTGGAAGCAGGTTGTCTGGCAAGGGCCCGCCCAGCGCTAACGCAACGTGATTCGCTCTAGCAGTAAGGAGGGGGTGCCCGCATTGCTGCGCAGGCACCAGGCTGCTGGCCGGGGCACCGCCACCTGGCTGCCGGCGCTTTTTTTTCCCTGCAGGGGGCTGCGAGACCTGGTCGCCGCGCCAGACTCAGGAAGGAAAAGCCGGGGGTGCGACCCCAGGCTCGCGCGGCCCCGCCCCCGCAGCCAGCCCGCCTGCCGCAGCCGGGGGCCCGAGCTCCGCCCTCCACTCGCCCGCCCGACTGCCTCCTCCCTCCTCCTCGCTCGCTTGCTCGCTCGCTCGCTCCCTCCCCCGGGCGGGCTCGGCGCTGACTCCGCCGCACGCTGCAGCCGCGGCTGGAAGATGGCGGGGAACGACTGCGGCGCGCTGCTGGATGAAGAGCTCTCGTCCTTCTTCCTCAACTATCTGTCTGACACGCAGGTACTGCCAGCTGGGAACGCAGGCCAGGGACTAGGGTGCAGAGGCGCGGGGCTGCAGCCGCAGCTGCAGAGGAAAGGAGCGCAGCGGTGGGCGCACCGGGGGCGATCGGGGGGTTCAGGCTGCAGAGCCCCCCCTTCCACGTGCCTTGCGCTGCGCTCCGTTACAGGCGTAGCGAGCTGCAGGTCGCCGGCGCCTGCTGTAGCATCGGGGGGCACAGCCAGGGCCACCTAGAGTCTGCTGTCCCCCACCGGCAAAGTTGAGGGATACTACGAGTCCTCCGGCAGGTAGAATCCAGCCAGGGTCGGGGGATTCCTAAAGGCTAGCTCTGGGTGTTGTAGGCGCGTCCTCGGCGCCCGGCACTTGCTGCCGTACTTTCACGTGCACTTGTGGCAGGGCTAAGGGAGGCGATCGGTAGCCCTGGAGTCCCCTCTTTCTCTAGCATCGGGTACCCCGTAGCCCCCCCCCCCCCCCGACCTGCTCCGGCAGCGCAGAGTTTCCTGTCAGTTGCTGGCTAGGGGAATAGGGGTCGGCGGGGCACGTGGACATGCGGGCGGAGATTGCGTCTTCCAGCTCTCACTATCCGGAGGAGACCCGCTAGGAAAGAGCAAGGCAGGATCCGGGCGGAAGGACTATCTAGGGGGTGCCTGGGTCCCCCTGCGGCGCGCGGCCCCGGCGCGCGCTCCACGATGCAGGGGGAAGGGAAGGTGAGGCGGCGTCCCGGGCTCTGGCTGAGACTGAGAGCCTCACCGGCTACAAGCGCATGACAGGAGTGTGCTCTGGTGTTCGGGAGGGAGGACGGAGAAGCTGCGGACTTTGGAGCCTAAAATGGGGTCTGCTGCTGGGACAAGCAGTTGCGGGAAAATGTGTGCACGCGGCGTGGGGGTTGGGGGGGGGCACCTCTTCCTCCGTTTCCCCCTCAGCCCATGCCTGTTGCAAGCCTAAAGTTTGGCTCCCGAGTTAGGGCTTTTGCTCCCGGCTCCTGGCTGTGTGTTCCCGAGAGGCTGGGGATGCGACGGAGCCTGGGAAGAGACCCCGGATGCGGGGACACGCCTGGGTACGGAGAGGGGCTGCTAGGCAGAAACCCGCGGGACTCTCGGGGACAAGCTGAGTACCTGGTGTGGAAGCGTTTGTGCCGGCCCATTTTGCATAACACTGGGAGGGAGGGGAAGGCGGAGGGGGGGCGGGAGGTGGGAGGAGAGAGGGAAACTTTGCTTCTGGTTAGAATCTACCAGTCTTTGGGCGGTAGCAGCTGTCATGGGACCGGGTGGGCGGGGAGAGGCTTGCAAGCTGACTCCTTGCGGTGAGACGCGACTTGGAAGGGGACGCAGCGGCCGAGACGTTCTGCTCCGGGAAGACTCCCGGTGGCGACTTCAGGCTGGCGACTAGGATTGGCGTCGTGGCGGGGTGTCGCCGAGCGAGAGGAAGCCCGCCACGCGCGGGAGACGGCGGGTCGTAGCTTTCTGCAAACGCCGTGGCGTCCCGGAGCCGCGTGGCCGCGTGGTGTGGGGCTGGCGCGCTCGGGTGGGTTCATAGCAGAGGCCCAAGGGGATGGTGGCGAGTGATCGCGCTTCTTCAGGTCGGGAGGGGGTGTTAATGAGCGGGCTGTGTGCGGGTGGTGTGCGTGTGTGTGTGTGTGTGTGTGTGTGTGTGTGTGTGTCCCCTGAGCGTGTGCACACGCCGCGCGCGCCGGGCGCGTACCTTTACCTCTGACGAAACTGCAGTGGAGCTCCCGGCAGCGTCGCCGGGCACGGTCACACGCCCGGTGTTTGTGTCTGCCCAAGGCGGGCCTTAGCCTCAGCACCCCGGGAGTGGACAGCGTGGAACCAGAACTGGAGGTGGTAGGGGTATGGGGGTCCTGGAGAAGACCTGCACCCCAGATCTCGATTGCGTGGAGTCGTGTCCGTATTTCTACACTTAAGAACCGAGTAGAACAGGCCCAAAATTGCCAGTGAAACTCCTTCACCCAAACCAAGGTTGTCCGCTCTGGACAGGACCCTCGTCTTTAACTCTAGCTTTGGTGTTTGGTTCACCGATAATTAATTGCTTGCCCTTTTAACCACCCGCCTATTCTACTCAGTAGGTTGTTTCCTTGTTTCACCCAAGGAAACTAGAAAATCGGGTAATCAGTTGTCAGCAGAAGCAATGCAGTGAAAGTTAATTTGGGACGTTTGCTCCCCCCACCCCCTTTTAACTTAATCACGTGACAGGCCGAAGATCTCCGGGTGATCTTTGCTGGGCCAACTTGGGAAATGTAATTGATACCAGGAGCTTTGCAGCCGCCCCTAGAAGGCTCAGAGCTGAGCGGGAATGGGCGGGGCAGCCCGCCGCCTCATTTTACAGTTGGGGAAGAGGCTGTGAGGGGTGAGCTGCCTGTCCACGACCACTCAGCCAGGGGGTGACAGAGCCACCCAGGGCTCCTGACTCCAGGTCCTGTGTGTTACCTCGAAATAGCACTGGACTTGGAGTCAGAAGGCCTGAGTGGAGTCACCTTCCCCGCTCTCTGGCTGGATGATCCTGGAGCAAGCCATTTTAACTCTCCAGCCGGTTCCTCCATCTGTCCAATGGGGTCGGTGGCGCTGACGGAGAAGCCAGAGGCCTGCTGGTGGGGTGAGCCATGTTTGCATGTGAGCTGTCTGGCTGTCCTGCTTCTTCCCCACAGCCCTTCCCAGACCCTCCCCTCCCCCAGCTCTCCCCTCGGGAGGGTTGGGGAAAGTGGATTGTCTTTGTCCCCAAAAGAGTCCTTCCTGTCTTTGGTGGCTAACCCAGGCTTAGATTAAAGAGAACTGTTTGAGAGACTTAACATTTATCCGTTGGGACCAAAGTAGACATTTAACAGAACCAGGCTTGTGGAAGTGTCTTGGAAATGTTTGAAGAATAGGTTCCAAAGAACTCTGTGCTGGCTTCAGTTTTTTTCTGGCTATACCCCTTGCTTGGTGGCTTTGCCCACCATCCCGCATGGCTTTCCCCCTTAGCAGGTCTTCCTGCCAGCTTGCCCTACTCTCTCTTCTGCCTTTCATAGTTATAGAGCCAAGCACTTTATGTGTTTGAGTCTATCCAGTAGGATCTAAGTTGAGTCTTTTATCTCTCTGTGCCCACATGGCACCTGTCAGCATGCTAAGCAATGTCCCTTTGCCCAGCTCTTGATGAGGTACATGGATTACAAATAGGGGTACAGCTGAGCCTTGCCAAACAAGCTCTTGGGCTGACAGGGAAGACAGCTGGGCAGTGAACATGGGGGAGGACAATGTCGAGGGAGGGCTACAGCTGCTAGCAAAAGCCTTGACTCCAAAGGCCACACGGGAAGCCCAGTGAATAAAGGAGTTATTTGAAATCATTTGAGAGCCCGGAGGAACAGTCATAGTGTCAGAGATGACAAGGACATTATAAATCAGGGAGTACAACCCTTGTTTAAAAAAATAATGTTAACACTGTTAGAAAACACTGCCAAGCACCGTGAAAAGGGAGTCGTGTTTAATATTTTCAATTAGTTTAAATTAGCTAATTTGGTATGTGTGTTTGCACATGTGTGCTCTGGCATGTGTGTGGCGGTCAGAGGACAGGTGCAGGAGTTTGTTCTCTTCCACAAAATGGGACGTGGAGATTTAACTCAGGTTGTCACCTGTTGCCTGCTGAGCCCTCTCGCCAGTCCAGAAATATGTAATATTACCCAAAGATAGCCACTTTAAAGTCATATGTATCTCTAGATGTTTTTCATATAGACCAGTTATTTTGGGGCATGGGGGTGGGAAAAAATAATAAATGGAGTTATTCTGTTATACTAATTTGTAACTTGCAAGCACACTGTTTTTGTAACTTGCTTCTTTTTTGTCTCCTCCTCACAATATACTGTGAACACCTTTCCTCATCAATAAATATTGTGCCTAATATCTTAATGGCTGTATAGTATTTCATGGGACGTTGAGCCAACATGCATCAATCAATCCTCTGCTGTCACTCAGTTGCTTGCCTGTAAGCAACGCTGAAACAAATATATTTGTGTACATGAGGTTTTTTTTTCTCCTTCATTTAAATTCCTAGAAGTGAAATTGCTCTGTCAAAGGAACTACGCAGGCATTTGGTAAACACATAAGGAAATCGTCTTTGAGAGAGACTGCATTCATTTGCACACTTATCAGCATTGTGTGGAAACGCCTGGCTGGCCATACCCCAGTTATTCATGCAGTACCAGTTCAGACAACAATATACTTTGTTACAGTTCGGTCAACAAGCTACCTTGTTACTCTTGCAGTTTCTTTGATGTTCAATGGCTGCCCCCTTGCACTGCCCCAGGGACTTAACCTGACTAGGGCAGTGAGAGAGTGAAGAAAAGACACATGGAAACACAGAAACAACTGGGATTGAGTGGATTGGTTGGGCTGATGGAGAAAGCCTCAGATGCTCAGCGTGTATTATATACAGTTGTACAGTGAGATAGCGTTTATTGCATATAGCCGAATCAAGGAGGTGGGACTATGCATACAGATAAAGGAGGAGTTGAGATTTATCAAAGGGTATCAAAGGGTCAGGTTTAGCTAAGTTTGTTAGAAGCCATCTATCTAGGGGAACCATCTTCAGACTCTAGTATCTAAGAGAAGAAAACCAGGGTGGACATTTTCTACACTCAATATCAACATTCACACTTGGACACCGAGGAAGGCTTTGCCATGCTTCAGAGCCCCACTCTGATGGGGGGTAGGGGGGTGGTGATTTGCCATTTTCCTATGGGTCTGAGTTGTGTCCCTGCCAACAACCTACATTCACTTGGGGCTGTCTCTGCATCCTGTGTTCAACCCCTTCCCATGGAGAATCACTAACTACTGGTTCCATATAGCACCATAGTTGGGAACTTGTCCTACTTGGCAGATGGGTCTTTGTCTCCTCATCACTGTTAAGGGGGACCTGAGCATACAGAGGGGCTCATGGCACAGGGAGAACTGGAGGAATGACTTGAAGTCTCAGCATTCCTTGGTAGGTCTGGGATAATGGTGCCTCTGCTGCCATTGAAGCCAGGGCCAGCTGCTGTCCAAGTCAAACTTGTAGCCATGTGGAGCAGGTGCATTTGCCCACCTTTGGCCTGCATGAGACTGGGGGGCAGGGTAACTTTTTCATCTCAGTACATCTGGGGGCATGCTTCCCAGAGGCCCCAGCCCCACTTTCTCTGGTCTCTCTGGCTGATGCTGGTGGGTGAGCATGGCTAAGAAACCCAGCCTAGCAGTTGGGCCCCTCGGGCTCATGTTTCCCCTTAGCCTTGGGGCCTCCTCTCTCTAACTGGTTCTGGTCAGCCAGGAACTCCACTATGCTAGGCTATGAGTCACCCTTTTCCTTCCCTCTCATTTAGACCAAGCACTGGTTTGAGCCAGAAGCGTCCCTCAGATGGGGCCTCAGGCTTGGAAGTGAGGTCATGACAAGAGCATTGCAGTGTTAACAGCTGCCTTCCCTTCCCAGGCAGCAGCATTTACAGAGAGAGCATCCTCCCAGTCACATGGTCTGTTGGCACTATTACATTTCTTCCTCACAAAGATCCATACAACCTAGGTACTGCTTTACAGTTCTAAAGATTCCATGGTCTCTGCCTTGCCAATCACTCACACTGCCTTGGAATAACTGAAGAAGTGAGGATAGTGATGGCATGCCCATACAACCTGACTCTTAACGCTACCTGAAGACAGACTGCACTCTATTTGTGCTCAGTGTTGTTTCTCCGGCACCTTAAACCAATGATGATGACACACCGAGAGAAGACAGTATCTAAAGTACTTCTGTTGCTCTAGGCCTCGGTTTCTCAACCCATGAAATGGGGCTAACACACCCTGTCAGGAATAAAAATAATGGCTGTAAAATGAGCATCAACCTGCTACAACTTGGAATTTTCTCACTGAAGCCCTTTTATAGGGCAAGTTTAAGTTTTGAGCTGGTTCTGTACATGCAGTCATTGGTTGGATCATACACAAAGCCTTGAAAAAGCTTGACAAGCATTCTACCACCGAGCTTCACCACTAGCTACTTTTTATTTTGAAACATGGTCTCAGTAAGCTGATCAAGCTGGCCTTCAATCTGTGATCCTCCTGCCTCAGCAGCTCGGGGTAGCCAGGATTACAGTGCCCACCCTGGATCCCCAGTCGTGGACCTCAATCATTGCTTATGTTAAAAGAGAAGCATCATTTGAGCTATATGAGGTGATGGAGATGCTCACAGCCAGTTTCCCTCTGACTCATCAAGGCAGAGGAACACCTCACAGTCATCTTCTGGACACCTCTAGGATGTGCAATCCTTTGCACTGAGCTGACCTTTCTGTTCTCTGTCCTCCTCCTGTCCTAGGTCCCTCTCCCCCATCCACAGCTAGATACCCCACAACTGCTACCAGGCTTTGCCACGATCGACAGTGTCTTCTCTCGTTTGCCCTTGGTCTTGATCACAAGACTAAGAGCAAGGTACAGACATTTTTCTGTATGAGCCTGCTCTCCCCTCAACATGCACAGCCTCCCCAGTTGTCTGTGTTCCTCATCGGAAGTCCATTCTCACAACCGACAACCCACCCAGCATGGTTGCCCAGAGCTGCCCTCACCCTTCACCACAGGACTCACGCCTAGAGTCGCACATTCCGTGGACTGGGACAAGTGTGTAGCAACAGTACGTCACAGCACTGCAGGGCCGTCCGTCATTCTAAGCGCCCTCTGCACTCTGTCTTTCCTTTCCCTTGCTCCTGCTGCTGCCAACCACCGGCATTTTTACTGTGTCCACGGGTTTGCCTTTTTTCAGAGTGTCATGTAACTGCACTCATGTAGTATGTAGGTATGAATGGGTAGCAACGTGACTTAAGATTGCTTTACATTTTTTCATATTTTGATGGCTCAGCCCCCTACAACTTTTAAATTCATGGCCAAACTTGAAGTTTGATATACAAGGGCATCAGGTCCTTGAAGTTGGAGCCTAGATGCCAGGATTTAACCAGAGTTGTTCATTTTTCCCATGTTTTAAGTCAGGACTTACAAGCACCATGACCTTGAACAAATGTCCCCAACTGTAGTCAGTTCATATATAAAACTGGGGATAACAGTATATTCTTCTGTGGCTCATCCCAGAATGTGCTGGGAGACTTCCTCCAGGGACCTGGATTCATGCCGTCCTTTGCTGTGCTCTCATGTCTGTCCGACCGTTTCTATTCACCTGCAAGAGCTGTCTCCCCTGGCTGCGCTGTGTATGGACTCTCCCATCTCTGGACCCAATGACCCCAGCCCTGCTTTACCGTGTGCTGGGCCTGCAGAGCTCTGGAATGATCTCCACTGGGTTTAAATCCTGATCTGTGGTTTTTCTGCTAGGAAACCTCCCTAACCACTAGAAGTCACATGAGATTCCTTTTTTTTTTAAATTATTACTCTTTTCATACATCATCATCATTATTAAATTATTACTCTTTTTTGATCATGTTTTTCTCTCTTCCTAACTCTTCCCAGATCACTTCCGTCTCCCTACCTGCCCACATTTGTCTTTCTTTCTATCTCATTCTCAACCCCATTCCTCAATAAAAACCAAAACATAACCAATAGGACAAAAAAAAATGCCGAAACAAAAATTAATCAAAAAGCCCACATATGCAGAAAACAAAATGGAATTTATTTTGTGCCAGCCAGCTACTCCTGGGCATGGGTCCTGTCCTAGAGTCTGGGTCAAACTCCATTGGAGAGAACTGATTTTCCCTTTATCAGCAAGTATCAATTGCAAATAGCTGCTTGTTTAGGGGTGTGGAGCCCATGTTCTCCCTGTCAGTGCTGGGACCACAGGCTTGAACCTGTACAGGTCTTGTGTGTGCTGCTACAGTCTCTGTGGGCTCATATGTGCATCTATCCTGTTCTGCCTGGAAGACACTTTTCCCTTGGAGTCATCCATCACTTCTGGCTCTTACAATCTCTCCATCTTTTCCTCCACATGGATTCCTGAGCCTTGAAGAGAGGGGTTTGATGAAGACATCCCATTTAGGGCTGAGTGCTCCTATACTCATACTCAAGTCTCTCATACTCCTCACATTGTCCAGTTGTGGGTTTCTGTGTTAATTCATTGTCATTGACTACAGAGAAGCCCAGCTGGCGCCATACTTGAAGCTGCAGTACTACAGACCAGCATTCATAGCGCTGGAATGTATTCCACACACTACTGGAGGAGGAGAAAGGGAATCACTGGTCTCCAGCAGCTACAAAGGCTACAACCTACAACAGTAACATGCCTGAGAAACAAACGGATACAATAGTGGCAAAAATGTCATGGGAGCAACCAGTGGCGTTTTGATTGGATTGAAGGCCCGCTTCACGAGATAGAATGTTTACTGGACATTGCCAAAGTGTCCAAGAGCCTGAGTCTAGATAGTTCACAGACCATGTCGGGAAAACATACTGCTATTATTCTGTTCAAGAAACATAGCCATAAGATAACTCTTTTTTTTTTCCTAAAATAAGATAACTCTTAATGACATATGGCTGTCCCATAGAGCATCCCCATCAAAGAGCCTCCATTCTTATAAAGAGCGGTTGCAAATTGAACAATAGCACGGGTTTATAGCACCTTGTTTGCCTAGCGGACCAGTGCTACCTCACCCCTTATACAGGCCACAGGCAATATTCTTTAGGAAATTTCTCCCAGATAGTCAGCACGATAAAGATGGAGCTTTGCTGTTTCAGATACCATTTTCTCCTTGGAGAACAGGCACGCCCAGGGCAGAGCAGAGATTAGTGCTTCCACACTATGGTGGCGTATGCTCTCTTGGAAGCAGGGCACCCACTGGTTTTCACTGTGTCTTAGAGTTCCGGAGAAAGGCCATTGCCCCTGCTGTCATTTTAATATCTTTCTTTCTAGTCAACCTGAGCTTTAAGCCCCTGCCTGAGAGCCCATCTTCTTTGTGAAGACACTTAAGTCTCTTCTACTTAGGCAGGACATGCTTTCCTCACAGGTCATCAGTACCGTTGCCCATGATGATGACTAGTGGAGACAGTTCCTATAAAGTCTTTTGTGGACTCCTCAGTCCCTCAGCACACCCTTGCCTCATTATCAGCAATATCAGGGTATCATAGCATATGCTGCACACCGCATCTTTCATTTGAGTGGCTCAGTATCCGTGAACATATGGTCTCGACGAGGATGGGCTTCCTGCAGTGATGCTGGAGGTCGGTTGTGTATTCTCCATTTTGTAAATTATGAAACTGAGGCACAGAGAGGTCGGGTCAGTTAAATCTCACAGCAGGCCCAGTGGTTGGCACAGAATTTGAACTTTGCCAGCTTCCTTTCCTTCACACTTTGGAAGGGCCCTAAGAGAATATCATAGCCAGCCTGCCTTTCACAGAAGAGGGGGCCTGAGGTGCCTAGAGGCTTGGTCTTTTTCTTTCCAGCCGAGTCTTGTCCAGTTCTAGCACGTGGTCAGGGGAGAGAGTATCTTGGTTCAGAGGAAGGGCAGGGCAGGAAGTCTTCTCAGAGATTCTACTGCTGGACTCTGGGTGTCTGTCGGATCCTGGACTAGGATTTTCTTCCTGTTCTCACATCCCTAAATCCCCAAGGCCACACATGTATACTGTTTGCAGTTGACCTACATGGATTCTCTCACTAGACACTCAGGCCCTCTAGTGTGGGAGATGGAGAGGGTATGAAGAGGTAACATGGTCAACAGCTTGGCTTGCAGAGCTTCCAGAGATCAGTCCTAACTTGAGGTCTGGTCTACAGGCTTTGGGTGGCAGCTGGGTTCCTGGGACCCTGCTCTGCTCTTTCCTAGGGCACTGCATTGCCACATGATCGAGAGAGAGACTTACAAACGGGGAGGTAAAGTCATTGACTAGTTAGCTCCAGTCTTGCTATGAGTGTAGTGTCTAAAGCAGGACAATAATTCTTTGCCCTGATTGTTCCAGAAGAAGGGGTTAGAGTTCTGGGATTGGGCTCTGGGGACAGTAGGCCCTATGTATGGCCTTGGCAAAGGATTTGCTCGTGTCTCCGCATTTTCATCTGCCAAAAGAGTGTGGCAGTAGCATGCTGTCATGAACTCTAAGATCTTAGTGCAAATGGCCCCAGACAGTGCCTATGAGGTACACAGCGATGTTTGGTATATAGCCTTCTGTATGAAGAGACAGAGTACAGACCCTGGGATTTATTTTTTTTCCTCCTGAACTCTAAGTCTTTGGTCCTGCCTAGGCCTGAAGTTTCTCTGTCAAAGTAATTGTTTTTCTTTTCCTGCACTAAATCTAAAGAAGTGTCCCATTGTGCCTTAGCAACTGTTGCCATGCTGGCTTTTAGAAAACCAAATCCAGTTGGATGCCACTTGAAGAGAGATGAATGAAGGAATATCTGGTAGTGTCGAAGAACCCCGGCCTTTAAGGTTTAGCTGCCTACATTTTAAATCAGGGCTTTCCCACTTTTTAGCTTCATGACCTCAAGCAAATGTTTTGATCTCTCTCTCAGCTTCATTGCTTCAGATGTGAATCAGGAGATAGTTGTGTGGTCTTAGGGAAACACGGTATAACTATGGAGGACACAGCGGCTTGCCTCCCTGACATAGTAAGTGCTTGATAAATGATTGTCACATCAGCAATGGTAGCGGCAGGGATGGAAATGTTCATCATACAAATGTCATCTTGAGCTTTTGAGGGGCTCAGAGTACCTTAGGGATCACCTTGCTTAATATTTTATTTTTAAACCTCAAACTAAGGAAATGGTTTAAGAACAGATGAGATGTCTCCAGGTCATACAGCAGGGGCAGGCTGGAACCCTGAACTGCTGCTGTCTCCTTGCCATGGCTGGTTCCACATAGCAGGGACTCCACTTTCTGGGACCCACTGTCTGGATACTTAGCTGGGTAAGCCCTGCCTGGCTGAGATGGATGCTCTCCGACAGCTCTGCAGCCATATTTTTTCCTCGTGATTGCCTGGCAGAACATAGTCATTTACCAGAGGGAGAGAGGAGACGTTAGAAACCGGGCCCTGAGCAGTTGCAGCAGCCAGCCCACGAGTCCCTCCCTGATGTTGCCATGGCAAACAGCCTTGGCAACGTGGCTGCTCGAGCAAGCCTTTATTTCTGGTCTCAGGCTCCTTGTGGGGAAATGAGGCACCTAGAGCACAGAGGACTGAGTTGTGGCTTCATGGCACTGAGGGTAGCCCAGACTTCACGCTGCTGGAAATCTCAGGCCATGGTATCTTCTGATGAAAAACTCTGCAGTCCACCCTGGAAGACCTGAAGGAATAAACCTCCGGGTAGGACTTTCGAGGTCTCAAATGCCCACCTAACATCTTCACTTGTCAGTCAGCTACTGCCTGTGTGACCTGCTGTGATAAGCAGAAAAGCATAGTATTTGCAATGTGATCTCTGGCTTTAGATGCTTCTAGACGGGCTTCATCTTCAACCCGACCCTTCTGCAATAAGGAGGGGGAAGAGGATAGATAACAACTACTGTCTAACCCTTTCCAGGAATTGTTTGGCCCTGTGTTGAATTCTACCTGTGTACTATCAATTAACCTCAGAAGAACCTCATGAAGTCTCTACCAAGCCCCATTTTACAACTGGGTAGACTGAGGCTGACATAGAGTTGCCCAGTGATGTTCTAGAGTTTCTCTTCCCTGGTTGCTTCTAAGAGACACTGCCATGAGGGGTCTGACCCTCCTTCCTGCCCTTGTCTCCACCTATATTCTTGAATTTCCAGCTCAGATGCCACCTGCTCTGATCCTCACTCTCAGAGGTCCCCTTTCTGCTGTGATCCCACAACCTATTACACTTACAGTCCTTGGCTTTGCCCTGTATTTTGTCATCCTGAGAGTTTTTGTTTTGTGATTTGGTGCTAGGGATGGAACCTTGCTTGCTAAGTAGACACTAACATTGAGCTACATCCCACCCCCACCCTCTACCTCAAACATCCCAACATGAGGAGTCTGACTAACTAGGAAAGCTTTAACTGTCTAATCCACACGAGGAGTTTGACTGGCTAAGCCTTAAGAGTCATCAAAGAAATTTTCGATCACCATTATCATTTTTTAAGGGTAAATCACAGGATAGCAACCACTCGGATTGCGTGATATGCAGGAGCCTAAACTGGGACCTTCAGGGCATTATCTTTTTAATCCTCCAGCAGCCTGTGAGGTTGGTGCTCTAATGCCTGAGAACAGGACTTAGGGAATCGCAGCCACTATCCCCAGATCACCTGATCCTGGCTCATGTTGGCAGGGCTGGGATAGGAAACTAGGTGTGTCTGCTTCAAAGCACTTGATCCTGACAACTGCAGTGTGGCTAATCCAACTGGGCACAGAGCATTCGAATGGAGTGGCTAGAGGCATCTGAGTAGGCCAGGGTCAGGAGAATAGAAAAAAGGGGACTTAGTCTGAGGAATGATTTACACAGGAAAGACGTCCTTCAGGGCCCATTGTGTGCCACGCTGTCCCGACTCTTGATCTTGCCGTGAACTTGTTAAACGCAAGAAGGTGGCCTTCACCAGCTACAGCCTTTGTGCTCAGAGCTGTGCTGTGGTAAATGGGTGAGCCCTACAGAGAGATTGCAATAGCCTCTGCAAGGGGCCAATGTCCTTGTCACCAAAGATATGCCTTATGCACAGAGGGCTCAAAGACAAGCTCTTTGTAGAGTCTCTGGAATTCTATCAGAACACACCTTCTGAGGGAACGTCCTTGTGGAATGTTAAGCCCCATAGTAGAAATTCTTCCAGTTACGGAGTATGGCTGTGCTCCACCTGGGGACAAGCCGTGGGAGCTCACAGATCCTCATAACTCAGGGAAGTATTCCTATTCTCTGGATAACATAGTAAGTTTGAGGCCAGGTCGGGCCTACATGAACCCTTGTCTACTCTGAAAATCCCCAGTGTATCATCCCTGGGAAAGGTATAGTCTGTCAGAGAAGCAAGGAGGAGCAAAGCTGTCTGTAGTACAGTTTTATAATGCCTTTGAAAATAAAAAGTCAGGCTGGGCAGTGGAGGCAGAGGCAAGCAGACCTCCGGGAGTTCAAGGCCAACCTGGTGGATAGGGTGAGTTCCAGGACAGCCTAGGCTATACAGAGAGATCCTGTTAAGCACAAAGAGAAAAAAAAAGTTTATCCAAACCAGTCAAAGTTTTAGGCTTCTTATAACTTCCTTTGTATGCATCTGTTGTTCTTCCATGCCGCCAGATAAATAAGGTGCTAGATCAGTTGTCAACATTCCTTTGAGAATTAATGCAGTTTGAAAATGAGGTATTATCTCTTAGCTTCCCAAGACTTCTGGGGATAGTACAAAGAACATAGGCTGGGTGATAGGTAGGTGCTAACTGCCCTCAAGACCTGATGTAAACTTTGGGTCTGATGGACCTGGGTCAGTCTTAGCTTTGTGCTTTTAGCCGTGTGATCCGAGGAGTTAGATAGTAACTCTTTGCTCCAGTTAGCCAGCTCCCATACAAGAGTATAACTGGGGTTTACCTTATAGGCTCAGGAGCTCATCAGTGGCTGCCAGCCACATATGCGCATTGGAATCAGCTATGAAGTGAAAACATCTTAATTACACATTAGCCTACTATGTGTGTAGGCCTCAAGCTTCCGTGTATTTCTTTCTTTTTGTTTATTTATGTGTTTCTATGTCTATCCCTTTTTGTCCTGTGTCTTAAAAGGTTCTCTGTGATGATATCCTTACCCTGGTTCCAAAAAGCCAAATACTATTTGTCGAGTGTCTGGCACTAACCCTGCAGGTTTCCTCCCTCTTCTGTCTGTCTGTCTGTCTGTCTGGCTGGCTTTTGCTTGGAATGCTGGGTACCTAGCCCTTCATTTACAAGTGACTAGGGGTAAATGGAGGGGCCACAGGAGTGCCTGGTTTAAGCAGGTTGGCTTTCCTAGGTATCCTTGCTTCTTCTCCTTGCTTGTCACATTCCATTTTATGGCTATGGAAATGAGGCTAGTGTTGGAAGTGAAATTGACCAGACGTGCATCCAGCCATTTTGTGCCTTCTGGAGCTGGTGAGGTGGCTCCATGGTTTAGAGCACTTGCTACCGTTAGAAGACCTGGGTTTGGATCCCAGCACCCACATGGTGGCTCATAGCGATCTGTAATTCCAGTTCCAGGGAATGTGAAGCATGCCTCTGACCTCCACAGGTACCAGGCATGAACAGGGTGCATGGACATACATGTAGGTAAAATATACGCGTAAAGTAAATCTAAAAAATAAAATAAACCAACCCTCAAATACCCCACATCTGCTCTCCTCCATTGTCAGCCACACGCCCACATATCGGACCACTCATGGAAGGTAGAATTAGTTTAAGAGTTGAGTGGGTTGGAAAGGAGGAAACCTGCAGACCACCTGCAGACCCTCTGCCTAGTTTTTTTAAATTGTCAAGACCCTTAAAGGTTAGAGGGTGTTGGTTGTGGTTGAGCCATACAGAAGTTTTAAAGGAGCAAGGGACCAGTGTCCATATCTGGTGCCGGATGTACTATCTTTTTAGCCCCCGTGAGCTGTTTTTGCCAGTGGGCATGATGGAGCTGTGGTGGGACCTTCGTGCCTGCTGTCCTCTCTACATGAATGTTTGACCCTGAAGTCTCTCTTTCCTCTAGGCCTCCAGGTACCTTCTCAGACAGGCTGTCTCAGAGCCTACTCTCCTCCCCGTTGTCTACCTCAAGACCCAGTCTTTTCTTTAAGGCATGTGGCACTTCAGGACGCTCTGGTTTATTAACGTGTATCTTCTTTTTTCAATAAATGTTTTACTCTTTTATGTATATGGATGTTCTGTTTGCATGTTTGTCTATAAACCAAGTGTGTGCCTGGTGACCACAGAGTCCAGAGGATGTTAGACACCCTGGAACTTGAGTTACAAGGTGGTGGTTCGTCACCATGTAGATGCTTGGAATACAACTTGGAAGAGCATCCAGTGCTCATAACCACTGAGCTATTTCCCCAGCTCCAGTGTGTGCCTTCTCGCTTGCCTGTTTCCCCTCTGGACACTGAGGGTCTACAGGACTGATGTTGGCAGAGCAGTGGCTGTGGTGTCTTATGGATCTAGACTAGTGCTTGTCAGGTGTTCCACATTTACTCAAGCTTCCTTCCTTCCTTCTTTTCTTTCTTTCTTTTTTAATGTAGCAAAATACCGATACATTTTACTATCTTAGCTACTTGTTCAGCATCCAGTTCAGTGACACTCAGTGCATTCATCGTTTTGTGCAACCAGCCAGTCCATCTCTGTAGTTCTTTTCATCTTGTAAAACTGAAACTTTGTACCCACTTGAACAGCAGCCCTCCACAGGTTACTTTCCTTTCTCTGGCTTCAGGATTTGGTTACTGTATGTATCCTTTTGTTGGATGGATTGTTTCACTTACTACAATATCTTACCCTCAGATGTTTACCCACATGGGTCACAATTTGTCCTTTTTAAGGCAGAATAGTATTCCATTGTATGTATGTGCCCATATTCTGTCTCTCCATTCATTTGTCGATTTGGATTGCTTTCCCGCAGTGCCTGTTATAAAGGCTGGGGCCTTGAGCATGGGTATAAAGATAGCTGCTTTGAGAATGTGCTTTCGGTTCTTTTGGGTATACACAGAAATGGAACTGCTGGATCCTGTGTCAATTCTATTTTTAATTTTTTTGAGTAACCGCCACACTTTACACAGCAGCTGCACCATTTTCCATCCCTACTGACAGTGAGCAAGGCTTCCAGTTTTCCCGAATGCTGCCTCCCCCCCCCCCCCCCCCCGGTTGTCTTCTGGGTTTTGATAGTAGCCATTCCTAACAGTATCTTCTTCTTGTAGTGTTGACTATTCTTCTGATTCAGTATCTCTTTGAGTGCTTATTGGCTATTCGAATATCTTCTATGGAGAAGTAGCTATTCAACTCTTCATCTGTGGTTTAGAAGCAGGGTCTCTTGTAGCCCAGGCTTGATTCAAACTCACTATCTATGCAAGATTGACCTAGGACTCTTTTTGATCCTCCTGTTTCTCCCTCCAAGTGTTAGGATGATAAGTATATACCACAACACCCAGCTCCTTTCTGGTCCTTTACTCATGTTTGAATCAGATTGATTGAAGGTTATCAAGTTCACTTAATTGCTTTCAAAGTATTAATCCTGAGCTGGGCCGTGGTACTGCATGCCTCAATCCCAGCAGGCTCTGTGAGTTCCAGGTCAGCCTGGTCTCCAAAGTGAAACTGACTCAAACCAGAACCAAAACCAAGATAGGAACTCCTTATCAGGAATATAATTTGCAAATATTTTCTCCTTTTGGCCGGGGAGCTTCCTTTTTGCTCTTGGAATTTTCATGAGACGCAGTTTATCAGTTTCTTTTCTGCCTGTGGCACTGTGAAAAGAAATCATGGTTACTTACTTCTAAATCCAGTGCCATGAAGCTTTTGTCTCCTAGACATTTTGAATCTTTAAGCCTTACCTTGAGGAATTTGATTCATCTTGGGTTAATCTTTATGGCTGGGGTTAGATCTGGGAACTCCTTCATGCTTGTAATAGTTCATTGAATGAATGAGGGAAAATGAATGAATGACTCCCTTAAGCTATGCAGAGCCCATCAATCTTCCCAGTAGGCTGGGCAATACATACCTCAACCCATTTTTTTTTTTCTACAGGAGGGCCTGGGTCTTAGGGTGAGGGTCTCAGTGAGATATTCAGCTCCTTGGTTGATCAATCAAGCCCTCAAGATTCAGTAAGCAAGTGTGGCTAGAGCCCTGCTCCAGAATCACAGGTCACAGCAATATGCCACTGTGCCCCAGTGCCCCAGTGACCTCAGGCCACTTTCTCCTGGGGTTAGGCAACACCTTCCTATCCTGTGGGTGTGGCCCCTGTACCTGCCCTGCAGAGTCTTGGGCTTCCAGCCTGCTTTAGCACTTACTCTTTGTCCTAGTGGCTGAAAGAGAGGCCGCCTGGCTCAAGCTTCTTGGTCTATCCCTCAGCAGAAATGTGGCCATGCCCACCTATAGCTTGTTGGCTATGCCTTCTGCGGTGTATACGTGGAAGGGTGGCTGCGGGCCAGAAGTCCCTCACCTTAGAATCAGAGTAGACCCACAGAAGCCTGTTCTATGCTCAGACTGACTTCTGAAGCCTGGGGGGGGGGGGGTGGGAGCACCATGGCTGTGCTGTAGCATGGGGGTGAAGAGACAATCAGGAGAGAGAGGAGGGGGCAAAGAGGAATCCACAAAGGAAGAAAGCTCTTCTCTGCTAAGATGATCTGTGGATGGAGTTTTAACAGTGTGGTTGCCAGGTAGCCAGAGTAGCAAAGGTGCAGTGTAGGCCGCTTCCTGGGGAGGAACCCAGCCTGGAAGGCAGACTAGAACTGATTAAAGGCAGGCCTGAGCAGAGTGCCTCCAGGATCTTCCATTTAGCAGTCCAACCTTCCAGCGTATGGCTTATTCTGCCTGGGTCTCAGTTTCCGCCTCTGTGGCGTGTTGTAACTTTATATATCTCAACTGAATTGCTTTGCATGGTGTTGGGGGGGGGGGGAGGGCTATCACTGACAAGGACATTTGCCAGTGACTTGCTGGTGACAACTCAGTGATGGAAACCAATAGATGTGCTTTGGAGCTGTGGACAATTATTTAGAATTTCGTTCTCTGTCTACACAGTGGTCACTCTTGGTTTACCATTAAGCTGGGGTTACAGATTTAAGCAAGCTACACTCTTTGCTCTGGAAACATGTCTGCAGAAGGCCTTGAAGAGGTGGCTCATGGAGCTCTGGAAGGAGACGGTTGTGGAAGGAGAAGGTTGGTTGACATGGTGGGAGAAGCCTGCACTGATGTGGCAGATATATACCCAATGACTGGGTGACAGGCATGAGTGGAAGCTATGTGCTTTCTGAGGTTGGCTCTGAGAACACACAGCAGGCAAGATAAACACAATGTCTACCGGAATCAGAAGTGTCTGGAGGAACCATGAGGAGGAATGGCAAGATATCCAGCAAAAACCAACTAGCTGCAGGCTGCTCTAGAGTGGAGAGCCAGGCCTTGGGAAGGATCCCAAGGGAAGGTGATTTTGGATGACTCTGTTTTCCCAGGGCCACACATCAGGACAGAATGAGTGTTGCTGTCTGTGGTTTGCATGCACAGCTCATCTCCAGGCCTTCCGGGTGGAGGAAGCACATGGGGATTTGTGGACAGGAAAGGCTAGGGTACAATTCTCATCTTAGTTCTGACTGGGGTCCTTGCTCAGTAGGGCAGTAACTTCTTTCATAACCTGGACCTACCAGGCACCTTATGGCCAGGGAAGGTGGGGTAAATGTGCAATAAATGTAACAAGGATGATAATTATTGCCATAATAATTATTGCCCCTCTTTTAGTGTTAGGCCCAGTAGCATATTGCTGGGAAATTCCATCTCACATCTAGAATATACATCCTTGTGAATATTCCCATCACCACGCACAGGAAAGCCCAAGGTCCCAGGATGTGGAAGTGACTTGCACAGTAAGGACACTGGTGCATGAACTTGGCAGGAATGTGTGACTCGTGACTCCCACCCCCAAATCTGCCTAATGAGAAAGGATGATGTTTCAAAGAGGCCCAGTCCTGTCTGGGTCTTGTCTAGACCTAGTTCCCAGATTGTCTTGAATTCTCTTCTCAGGAGTGATTCCCAGTCTTTTTGAAATTGCAACATCTACCTATTGTGTGATTTTGCAACAGTTGCAATGGAATACCTCCCCCAGAAAATGGTAACTTCTATGGGTTTCTCTTTTAGTTGTGAGTTAGGGAACAGAGAAACAAGTCTTTAGAGATTGTTGTCTCTGCTTGGGGCTTAGAGTGTAGCGGAAGGGATGTGGTCCCTGAGAGTCTGAAGGGAACGTTCTTTGCTGTCTAACTTTGGCTCAATCTTTTCTCCTCCTGGGGCTGGTGGGCTCCAGTTTCTCTTCTCTACCAGTTTGTATCTCACTAGTTTCCTTTCCTGGAACCGTCTTAGACTCTAAGTTTAGGATTATCAACTGAGGGGTTTTCTTCTTTGTAAATACTGCATGCACCAAATATTGGACAGATCAGGAGAAGGTAGCTTTCTGGACACAGATGGATCAAGACCACAGTCTTGTCTCAGGTGGCTGGCATGCATGGGCCACCCTCCATACTCACTGGGTAAAGCCAGTTGCAGGTCCTTAACTCCCAAGATTGTCCCCCTTCCCTAGTGACAGGGGCTGACTTCTCTTTGAACTGTAAGTTGGAAGAAATGTGTCACGGGATCATGTGCTTTAAGAGAGTGGGTTGGAAGGAGGAGAAGGCGGAGGAGGAACTCCAGAACGCCTGTTCCCTACCTCCCCAGTGAATTATGGAACATTGGATAAGTCATTAAGGGAGGTGGCAAGATTGGGTGAAAATTGGAAACTTTGGGTCAGATTTTTTTTAAAGGAACAAATTATTAAGATCTTTTACTGACTCTGTGTGTGTGTGTGCACATAGTTCCCCAGTACTATTTTGTCTATTTTAAGTCTTTTTTTTTAACCCACAAACAAACTGCTTGTAGTTTTGGGATCTGGTTTACCTAAAAAGTGTTTTAATAAGGAAGGTAATACAGGAGAGTTCCTGGATATCCTGGGGTCAATAAATCTGACTCCGTGTGGCCTCTGAGACTCTGGATGGTCATCCTTGGATGTTGGCTTGTGGTGTCTCTCACACAGAGTTGCAGCTGTTGACATGAGGTCTGCAATTATTTAAAGAAATCTCACATCAAGTGGAAAAAGAGTGACCATGGTTACCATACCATGTGGCCAGTAAGCAATTCAACACCGGAGTCACCCAATTCCCTCTGAGCCTCCTCAGCTGCCGGCTCAGATAGTGAAGCCAGTGGATTAAGTGACCAAGGAATGATGGACAGGACCAAGTGTGCACAGTAGGGCCCTTTGTGGGCTTGGCCCTTAAGCCTGGAGGACTGGATTTGCCTATGTCTAGGGAGAGTGTTGGGTTTGAAGTCTCACAAACCAAGTCAATGTGAAGCCACCTTGTCAAGTAAAAAAAGGGGCCTAAAGTTGACAAGTCCAAAGAGTGGCAATGTTACACTGCAAAAACTCAGGCATGACTTTTATTGGGCTGTATATTTTATCATTGATTCAAAGATGTCTTGGAGATGTGGTTTCTTTCCCTAGATTCCTTTAATTAGTTAATTTCTTTATTAAGGGGTGGTCCTGCAATGTTACCTAGACTTGCTTGGACCTCTCTAGTTCCTGATTTTTCTGCCTCAGTCTTCCTGAGTATTGCAACATACTGCACTCCTTTAAAAATTTTATATACTCTTAAAATTTTATATTTTAATTGTCTTGCTTAACAAGAATTTTATATGCGTGTATATTTAAAATGCCATTTAAAAACATTTTAAAAGTAGTAGTTTAAAAGTTTTCAGCACTAGGGACCGAGTTAGGTGTGTGTGCATGTGTGTGTGTGTGTGTGTGTGTGTGTGTGTGGTGAGGCCAATTATTCAGTCCCACAGTTTCTTTTCCCTACTAGGGAGCTACTTTTGGTGTTTAAATGTCTCTCAGATGAATATGTGATTCTCTCTTCCATTTTTATATAAGGTTTGGTATGTGTGTGCAAGGAATTGCACATTTAAAGCAAGTCATCTACTACCAAGCTTCACCCTTCCTTACTAAGTTGTGTTTCTGTGTATATATGTATATATTTTGTTTATTTGTTTTTTAAGACTGGCTTTCTCTATGTAGGCCTGGCTATCCTAGGACTTGCTCTCTAGGTCAGAGCTGGCCTCAAACTCACAGAGATCTGCCTACCTCTGCCTCCTGAGTGCTGGGAATAAAGGCATGGGCCACCACTGCCCGGGTATTTTTTTCTTTGTTAAAAAGTAGTAGATGTAGCCAGGCATAGTAGCACACACTTTTAATCCCAGCATTTGGGAGGCCGAGGCAGACAGATCTCTTGTGTTCGAAGCCAGTCTGATCTACAAAGTGAGTTCCAGGACAGCCAGGGCTACTACCCTGTCTCAAAAGGATGTGTGAGCTATGATAATGCACATGTGTGATCTCCAGCACATGGGGAATAAAGGCAAGAGTGTTGTGAGTCTCAGGCCAGTTTGGATAATGTACTAAGCCTCAGCCTTGAAAAGACACTCATCGACCTTTGAAACACAAACATACATAAACTAAGAAGATGATAGTTGTTAATTTATTGAAAATAAAAATAGGCAAAATAGAAAGGAAAAAAAAAAAGATCTGTCACAAGCAATACTTAAAAATGCACACACAACTTGTTTTAGTTAGAATAGATGACAGAGGAGCTGGTTAGTCAACAAAAGGATGAACTGGGTATTAGGACTATCCTGTACCTCACTGGTACAAATTGGCATAATTATGCTCTAATTGTATTTTGAGAGAAAAGTTTCATTTTAACAGGAAGGGTGATTGATGTGTAGGAGGAGCTAAGGTAGGAGGAGTACTGAGAGGAAGAAAAGGAGTAAGAAGAGGAGAAGAAGAAGGAGAGGAGAAGCTAGGTGTTGAAAGAGAGAAAGAGGGGGGAGACAGGGAGGTAGATGTTCATGTATCTCCAACAGTCAAAGATAGTTGTTATATCTAGGTCGGTCAGTGGGTTACACCTCTGATTGAACAATTCCAAACTTATAAAGCCTATGATTAACATTATTTTTAAAAAAATGTATAAATGCAAAAAGGAAAAGGGGGCATGGGATAGGGGTTTCCTAAGGGGGGTGGGGGGGAATGGGGATAGGGGATGCCATCTGAAGTGTAAATAAAATATCTAATAAAAAAAAAGAAAAAAAATGCACACACAAGTAAAAGGTCCCATTGAACATTCCACATTTGCCAGGCTTCCCTCCTTGGGCACACATCCTTGGCCTTGCCCTACAGGGCTACATTTACGGGCTGACTTCTGCCTATGACCTTGAGAGGGAAAGTCACCGTTTTAGCTGTAGCTTACCATGTGACCGCCTGAGCCTCGGCTCCTACTCTAATGCAGGGGAACAGCTCTTCTGTGGGTAGGGGCATCCACAATGGATCTGAGAGCCCAGTCTTGTCACCCTCTCACAGGCTGGACATGAGGCTCTGTGGCTGGCCTCACCAGCCTGTACATCCCTGTGCAGTTCCTGGAGCCCCCATCCCACAGGTTTTAACTCAGTATTTGGTCATCTCCAAGTGTCTCTCAGGACCTCCAGCCATTCTGTCAGGTTTTAGTCACCCCCAAGCATGGCTAGTCCACCTTGCACACATTTGTTAAGATAGACAGAGAGGGTAAACATCCTTATTGGCAGGAGAGATATGTACTCCCCATGCTTCCTAACTTAGAATCTGTTACTCAGCCAGTCCGATGGAAGTGTTAAGTGATCTATCTTGTGATTCAGGCTACAACTGGAACAGCCCCAAGGGGAAGCTACTGGGGAGAGTCAAGAGAAACAGGCCCCCTCCCCCTGGAACCTCCAGCTGCCTGGTGAGCTGACTTCCACACTGGTTTCATGATGCATCATGGTTTCATGAGGAAGAAAGAAATAGACTTGTCTGTGTGAGTGTGGGTGAGTGTGTGTGAGTGTGTGTGTGTGAGTGTGTGTGAGTGGGTGTGTGAGTCTCTGTATGTGAGTCTGTGGTGAGTCTGTGTGAGTGTGTGTGAGTGTGCATTTGAGTGTGAGTGTGTGTGAGTGTGAGTGTGTGTGAGTGCGTGCATGTTCAGTCTAATAAAGGGCTTAGTGTAAAAATCATAAAAGTTATAAATGGAAAGCCATACTGTGTTCCTATTGTGTTTTTGTCCCCAGAGCAATTTCCACCAATATCTGATATGTCCTTCCAGAAGTGAGCAGACAACGGCAGTAGATGGTCTGACTTCCTGCCTCCTCCCCACCCACCCCCCCCACCCCCGTCCTCTTTTTGGCACAAGCAGTACCAAACTAACAACATTGTTGTGTAACTTGCCCCCCACCCCCAAATAGTTTTTGAAAAATCCTTTCATGTCAGTGTGCAAAGATCGACTTCCTGTTTTGGCTTGGGCAGAGCTTTAGTTGTCAATTGGGTATTCCTGCTGTAGTGTGGCTGGTTTTAATGCCTCTGCATAACTGTCATTCTGTACACACATTAGAATGTGCATAGCTGAATACCTTGAAGGGAATTGCCAGGGTGAAGGGTGCGTGCACTTTACATTTGGAGAATACTGATGCTTTCTTCTTCACTAAATTCTGTCAGTTTGTTTGCATAGAAACAAAAGAAAAAAATTTGTTTCTTCATACCTTCACCAACATGTGATGCTACTAAACCTTTAAAAATATGTATTTTTTAGTAATATGTTATAATAGAATAATATGATTAGTAATTAAATAACCAAAGTTTATGTGGTGTGTGTGTGTGTGTGTGTGTGTGTGTGTGTGTGTGTTATGCGTTTGTGGGTATGTGTGCTATGGTACGTACTTAAAGGTCAGAGGGCAATTTTGTGAAGTCAGTTTTCTCTTTCTACTTTTACATAGGTTCTGGGCTAGGTCCTCAGGCTTGTGGATAAGTGCTTTCATTCTGGTTTGTGTGGCTACTGGCTTTACCCTCTGCTGTCTCACTGGCCCAAACCAGACAGATGTTTATCTGTCTGATGTCTCTTAGGGATTCAATTAGGAACCCCAGCCCTTCTCACATGAGTGAAGCTTCTCTGTCTCCCTTATGGTGACCTACCTGTCAGGTTGCTGGTTCTTATCGAGCAGTTTGGATGAACTTGTTATTATCCACATTTCCTGGCAGGATCTGGGGCCCTTCCTGTGCTCCTGCTTCCTCCGGCAGCTTGGATTGAAGGAGAAGGACCCCTGTACTAGCTCTAGAGCGCCTAGCCTGCTTCTGCCACCTGGCTGCTGTGTGAGTGTGCCTAAGTCAGTGTTGCTTGCTGTCTATGTGAGTATGTTAGTTATGCAGCAGCCATGTTGGCTTACATGACATCATCAATGTAAAAGTATTTTTTACAAGCATTAGGTTATGAACTGTCGCTTGGTTTCAAATTGAGTGGTGAGATTTTTAGACCCAAAAGCCCAATGGTAAGGTTAAACAGATAAACTAGGACCTTCCTTCTGTAGCTACATGTGAAGGCTAGGTCTGACAGGTGTCTACTCACCTGGCCTGGCTTGTACTTAAGAACTATGACAATGTGCAACTTCTTAAGAATGCCTCAGTAGACATCAGAAATCTCTCCCCTCCATAATGGCATTTCGCTTGGGGCTGAGCCCTCTCATAGCTGAAATTTTTTTAAATGGAATTCCTTCTCTGCTGTTGCCTGTGGACCTTAGACAGGAGATGGCTCACTCGCTGCTTTCTCTATGTGGCTTTCTCACACAGGATTGTAGAGAGGGCCAGAGGCAGAGCTCTGGCTTTGGGTGGTCTCTTGGTGAGGTGATCTAGGTCCTTGGATACAATCCCTGTCCTCTAGGCAAGAATGGCAGTCTTCCCTGTTGAAAGATCGATCTATCACTGGGTATAGCAGCTCAGACCTGTAATCACAGCACTTGGTGTGGGGATGGTGGCTGAGGCAGGAGGACTGCCATCAATTAAGGCCAACCTTGGCTACATAGCATTCTAGTACAGTGTGAGATATATTAGAGAGTCTGTTGCAAACAACCATAAAATCAGTAGGCTTTGAATAGAGAGGTCCATTACTTAGGAGGTACATATGAATATATTATTTAAATAATCCTCACTGCAATGCTAGTTAATAGAGAAGCCTTGGGGACCAGTGTCCATCTTGATACAGATTCTGTTGTGTCACTCCTATAAGTTATAGGACACATCCTGAGGAAGTTTGGGGTGTTTTCCTACTCCACAGACTGCAGATTCCTTCCTGTGAGCTGTTCTTTTTCTATAACCCTAGGAAACCCCACATCTGACTTTCTTCCTGCCTTCAAGGGTTGGGGGATGGTGGTGGAGTCGGGTGGTAGTTGTTGTTGTTGGTGGTGGTGGTTACCTAGCTGGTCAGAGCAGAAGCTACTTCCTGGAATAGGCTGTCTGGTGGCTTGTTCCCTGCTCTGTGCAGTTTAGATATGGCTTCTGGAATGCTGGCCTTGAGTTTCTCTAGCTTATAAATTGTTCTGCCAAAAGGACTACCCTTCTCAACCCACCTAGCCCATGCTTAATGCTTGTTTTCTGTGTGCCAACTGCTGGGCTTGGGCCTGGGAATCTAGCTGTGAACCTGACCCTGAACTACCCAGGAAAGGAAGGCAGAAAGTCAGAGAGGATTTCAGAGAATGAGAAGCCTGAAAAAACCAGTCTGCAAGGCTTCGAAGGGGTGTTGTCGGCAGCAGAGAGGGTGAGCCAAGTCACTCTCACAGGATGCTCATCTGAGAGGGTCCTTATCCGAAGGCTGAGAAGTCAAAAAGTTAGCAAGCCTTCTGGGAAAAGTGTCCTAGCCTTGTCCTTCCTTTCTAAACACACACACACACACACACACACACACACACTCAACATATACACATTCAACACACATACATTCACATACACACACAGCAAATGTATACACACACATACACACATAACACACATATACACAAAACTCACACACTTAACACACACCATACACACACACACTTAACATAGACACACACAAAATGCACATACACACACACTCACATAAACACACGCAGCATATACGCATTTGACACACACAACACACTCATACATACAACGCACATCTTACACATACACACTCACATTCACATACACAACACACACAAAACACATAGCACACACAACACACACTTAACACACATATCCACACACACCACACACATACACACAAAACACATACACATAAACACACTCAGCATATGCACACACACTTAACACATATCCATATATACACACACCACACACATATACACACACCACACATAAACACACTCAACATATACACATTCAACACACACACATATACATGTTCACATACACATAAAACACACACATACACACGCACATAAAAACACACACCACACGCATACACACATTCAACACACATACCACACACACTCACACCAGACATAGACACACTCACCACACACACACACACACACACACACACACACACACACACACACACACCCTGGCTAGAGCAGGATTCACTGTAGCTGTAGTTACTGCAAGGCCTCACTGAGAGGGTAGCAGTCATAGTGGGGTGTGCAGATCAATGCACTTTAGGCTGTGGCTAGAGTTACAGATTCTACTAAAGTAAGGACATTTTACATCCTCTCTAAGTTGCAGAATCGCGGTTTTCTGAATTTAGTAACCCTGGCAGACTGTCCTGATGGGGACAAAGTCTTCCTCACTGGCCCTCCATCTAATGTTGTCAGCATCCACAGCCACCGTCGACACAAAGTCAATTTCCACTTTTGGATCTCCTATTTAACGCCCGGCTGCTTGGAGAGCTACAGAGAATGGAGGTCAGAGGGGCTAATTGGGTTGCTTAATAAATGGCTGCCTCTACAGCTGGAATAGCCGGGCCTCAGGCAGGTTCAAGACACAGGGAAACCAGCATGGCCAGACCAAGGAGCTAGGCTTTCAGGTGAGGGCAAAGCCTGGGCTGGAGTCCTAATTAAAGGAAGTCACCACCATCCTGGGAACCAAGAGCCACTGTCCTGGGAAGGAAGCCTGGTCCCACTGTAAGTGGGAAGCTTGGTATTTCCTGGCTTGATTAGTTTCTTCTGCTCGCAGCCTGGTAGTTATACACTCCTGTTTTCTTTTTAACCATGACCTCTGCCAGCTGATGTCACACGTGTGGTCAGTGCTACCACGTGTCTGTGATTGTATGATGACCATGTGACAGTACAGTTCACAGAGAGAAGGCTAGAGTTCATCCGGTCAACCTGTGGTACACGCTGGCTAGGCAGTGAGTAGCTAGCTCTGAACAGGTCTAGCCACTCACCTTATTTCAGATCAGATTCCACAGGTTTACCCATTCACCACCCACGGTTCAGACAGAGTCAGCTGGACACTTTCCTTTATTTATTTATTTAACAAGTATCTACTGAGCCAGTCTGAGTAGAGCTGTGTGGTTTTGTGAGAAGGACAGACCGTTCGGGTAAACTTAGAGCATAGTGCCCCCAGGGAGGAGGGCAATAAGGCCTTGTGAATGGTGAACTTGCTAGAAGTACTAGGATTTTGTCACCAACACCATACACAGCAGTCCCCGTTGGGAAACATGTCTTCCCAGATGTGTCCTGGAGCAAGCTATGGTCTGGATGCACATGGACCCTCCATGTGAACCTCTTTGGGAAACAGCATTTAGGCTGTGTTTCCCAGGCGCTAATTACCAAGGGGTTAAAGATGGTCATCTATATTCACATTCTAGAACCTTCCATCTATCACCGTGGGGAAGCCAAAGTAGCAGGAGCTTAAAGCAGCTGATCACCTTGTACCAAGTCACCGAGCAAAGACTGGTGAATGTAGGCTTGTGCTCAGCTCGACTTCCCATTTTTATACACTCCAGGATTCTAGCATAGGGAATGGTGCCGCTCACTGTGGGTGAGTCTTCTCAATGAAGTTAATCAGGTTAGTCCCCCATAAGGCATGCCTAGAGAGACCTGCCTCCTAGGTGATTCTAGATCTCATCAAATTTGACAGTCAATATTGACTGTCACATGTAGTTCAAGAATTGACGATCAACTTTATATATTCACAATGTAAGGCTTCATGAATCTCTTTTCCTGCTTTCTTTTTCTTTAATTTTTTTTCTTTTTATTATCTTAGTTTATTTATTTCAGACAGGGTCTCTAGACTGGCTTCAAACTTTATAGCTGAGAGGTGACCCTGACCTCTTGTCTCTATTTTTCAAGTGTCTTGCTTTGTTGGGTTTTGTTTGTTTGTTTTGTTTTTTCATTTTTTTTGTTTTTGTTTTTATTAAAATAATACTTAGTTTAAATTTTTTCTTACAAAGGAATTAAATCTTTATTGAAGAAAATTAAGGAAGTTGAGATAAGACTTTTCCGAAGGAAGCCTGCCCCCGCTCCACAGTCATTTCACTCTTAAGAAGCATCCACCCTGAGCTCATTTTCCCCTGTCCATATCGCCTTTGTGAATAGTGCCACTTAGCACTGTTCTGTCGGATATTCAGGCCTTACTTGGTCCCAGAGTCTTTATCGTGGCCCTACAGATTTAAATGCACCATTTTGACGATGATGGGGGCAGGAAGAAGTACTTCATGACCGACCGGGCTTGAGATTTTGTTCTGTGGTTCGTTCTTGTGATACTTACCTCTCACTCCTGACCCCTGGTTCTTGTTTGTCTCGTTAACCCATACCACTGGGAGATAACTGTTCTTTGTTGAATGGACAGAGTCAACACTGGACCTGGTGTAGCTGCCACCAAGGAACAGGAACAGAGGGAGGACAGGGATATTGCCATTTCCTACTCAGAGGCCGAGTCACCTGCCTGTGGGGCTATGGAGCAGCATAAAAATGGAGGTTGGGCTGAGCCCTGGGCAGGGTAAGTTAGTGTACCACAAAGGTACCCTCCTCATTCTCACCATCCAGAGGAAGTGGGGATTTTGTTAAGAATGCCCCCTCAGTCCCATCATCATTAGGCATTTTTCTAGCTATGCCTTAGAGCTGGGAAGGAGCCTACCTGCCCATAGCCCTCAGACTGGGGTCCTCCCGTACCTGGTTATTGAGGCTCAATGAGGTCAGACCATGCAGACAGCCTATTAGTGGCAGTGCTAGGATACAGAGTGAGTGAGACTTTTCCACTGCGTGCTCCATGGTAATACCTGCACGGGTGGGATAGAGTGTGATTTGTGTGCAAGTAGCTCTGCAGGTTGATGCAACCATGGAAGCAGAGAGAGATGACACCATGTACTGTGGCCATTCTTCAAAGGCCCAGCGAGGCTGTCCACACACTCACCTCTTCAGCACTCCTGAAGGCCTGCACTCTGTACCTGTCGCTGTGGACAAGATGACCACTTAAACTAGCAGATAACACTGTTAGAAGTTCGAGGCAGTCTGGTCCGGCGGGTCCAGTGGACTGCAAATGCTACAGAAACTTAGCACACATGATTCTACTAACAGTTTTGTGCCCCTGACACACAAGTAAGATCTGTGCAAGGCTCCAGGGGAGAGGAGCAGGGGTGTTGTCTGCTTGTTTTATTTATTTATTTATTTCCTGCAGAGTGTTGTAGAATACCATTCAAACCAAATCACTGTGCAGTCAAGTAAAAAGGAAAGATTTTGTGGGTGTTGAAGACAGTCTACTTGGGGTTTAAACCTGCCTCTAATTTTCTTTTTCCAGAGGGTTTTTTTTTTTTTTTTTTTTTGGGATGAGGGGGGTAGGACTCATGTGTACATACTATGATGTGCTTGTGGAGGTCAGAAGACAATTTGTGGGAGTGGCTTCTCTTCTGCTGTTGTCGGTTCCCGGGATCGAACTCAGGTCCTCAGGCTTGGTGGCAAGGGCCTTTATACGCTGAGCCATCCTGTTCATTCTGGTACTAACAACTCAAACCGTAGAAGGTTAAGGTCTATGAAAAGATTTGATGCGTATGCATACTTTGAGATGAGCATAATCAAGATAATTAATACAAGATAATATTGATGAGGATCAATACAGACACACACATGTGTACACTAAGAACATTTAGGTCTCCCCTTGAAGAATGCAATATTTTGTTTATTATATCACATTAGTTGCTTTGTATCTCTAGAACTTAGTCCTCCTACCTAACTCAGACTATGTCCTCTGACCAGTCCCTCCTTATTTCTTCATCCCTGCTTCATCTACTCTCTGCTTCTCCCATTTCTGGATTTATAGCTAATAGAAATGAAAGCAGGCCCCAGAGGTAGCTGCACTCCTGTGAAACTACACCGTCATTTACAGTAGCCAAGTTACATAAAGAACTCGAAAAAAAAAAGATGAAAAAAGAAAACATGATACACGCAAAGATGGAGTACTCTTCAGCCATAAAGAATGAAATTCTATCATCTGCAGCGGAATGTGGTGTTGCAGGCCATCACAGTGATGGTGACATAAGCCAGATGCAGGCACATGCTTCATGATCTCGCTTACACTCAGACTTGAACAGCCTGTGACATTAAATTGACAGACTGTAGGTCTGTCTTCAGTCTCCTCGTCTGTAACCTAGAAGTCTGTGAGAGACCATGTGACTAAGGAATTCTCAGATTTTCATCTGGATTTCTGCCAGACCAGTGCTGGCCCTGCCATCTAGAAGCCTGAGATACACCCTGGCCTCCTCCCTGACTGGAGAAGGGGTATGAGGCACAAGGGAGTGACAGCAGTGAGATAGGACAGCAGGCTCACAGAGCCAGTGTTGGTTCTGGGTGGACTGGCCACCACCTTCCCAGGCCTAACCTTCTCTTTGTCCTCAAGGGTAATTCCAAGACCAAAGAATGGAAAATAGAACCTGTTACCCAACATCCTTTAGGGTGGGCTTGGCTTGTCCACCTGCGGATTGCTGTGTATGCTGGCCATCTCTGAAAGTAAGTGGGTCATTGGTGGCTGTATGGCAGTCTGTGTGTGGAGCTAAATCCAGCTCCTGTCCTTGCTTTCTCTGTGTGGCAGTGGAGTAGTCTGCAGAGGTACGCTGTTGTCCTCTGTGCACTCCCTGGTCCTTTTCCTGTGCTGGACCTGCAAGTCCCATTATGGAATCTGCATGACAGCCTTCTATGGACCTAAGTCCCTGGGTGAACTCCATCTCTTAGAAGTTTGTGCTCATTTTGACTCTTCCACTGAGGGAAAGGTGCAGGCCAATGATATGTTTGCCCTCCTCTTGCTGTCTGGATTTTGGTGAGGCAGTTTGGGGAAAAGGGAGGTGTTTTGAACCCCTCTTGGAGATCTGCCCTGTTCTGTGTGAGTGCAGCTGAGTGGAATGTAAGAGATGAGAATGCTGGAAGGGCCTTCTGAGACCAGTGTTTTACCTCAGTTATGATCCCCTGAGGGGAGATTCTATGATATGCGGGCCCCACAAGGAGGCATGGCACCATGAGAAAGGTTGCATGGGCTTTCTTAGACCCTACAAGTCACACACAGGCCTAAAGTAAGGACTGCTGTTTCTTCCTTCACAGACAGACAAACTGAGTCCTGTGTTCATAGTCACTGATGGGTTGGCAGCTGGGGCCTCAGAGTAGCAGAGAGAAAGGCTCAAGGCCCTGGTCTGGGACTGTTGGCCTCCAGCCCCATACAGGAGCCTGAGGTGGGCTGAAAGACTCTAAAGACATGAATTAATGGTGGATGTATGTAATGGGGATGGCAGGAGCTTTGGCTAGCTAAGTTCTGCGACCTAGGGATACCTGGGATGGGGTTGAAAGAGTTCTGGTATTCTACTGCTTTGGTCCATGACAGAAGAGGAAACTGAGGCCCAGCCAGATCAGGTGACTGGAATCAAGTCAGCACATGTAGACGGCTTTAATCAAAGGCTCAGTGTGTGTTCTGGAGAGTATGCTTGGTATTTGGAGTGGAAGCGACTTAGTTTGTTTTGATACTCAATGTTTATTTTTATGTTCGTGGGAGAATATACTGCTAGAACCATCTAACTTATTGTTAAGGAGGTCTAAGAGGGAAAGTGAGCAAAAGGCATTTTTTAAAAATTAGTGAATTTAGTATGTATACCTATATAGTACAACATGTATGGAAGTCAGAGGACCACTTGCAGGAACTGGCTCTCAGTCCTGGGATTGGTGGCTGGCACATTTATACACATACATATATCCCAATAAATAATTTTTTAAAAGGCCTGTCCGGATTTATGATAAATTTGACCCTGGCTGGTCCCTGAGTCCCCATGAGAGCTTTCCTTAGGGCAGAGGAACAACCCATACACTAAGCTTCTTGCCTCCTTCCTGGAGGGGAGCCTCTTCCCAGGGACAGGGCAGAGTGGGAGGAGGCCAGGGAGTGATGTCACTTTCCAGAGATGTCTTTCCGCTGGGACTTCGATCAGATTCCAGCGTGAGTAGAGTAACATCCCCAACCAAAGTCCAAACACGTGGGACTGGTTTCAGCTGTAGGCTGCTCCTAACCACGAGACTGAGAAAATGGAGCAGGCTGTGTGCTCTGTCCCCTGCTGATCTGTACCAGATGGTGGCTGTGTAGAGCCTGCCATGTGATGAGCCAGGACTCAGGGGTCCTAGGGTGGCTCTGTCCACCCTCCAGAGCCTTCAGATCCTTGTTTCCAAAATGGGGGAAATACAGCCCAAACCTTTGAAATTAGCTTTAGAATTGAGTTTAAATGTGCCGATGTATTTAAAGCCCCTGACAATACCTTGCACATACTCGGTTTATTTAAAGCTACTATTTTAATAGAGCTCTGTGTGCATGTGACTCCTTACAGAAGTTCTGCATTCTGTGTGACACAGCAGAGTTGGGAAGTCTGAGTCTGTGCAAAGCTTGGATTTCACTTTGACCTGCCTCCAAGCAAACTGCCCCCTGGTGGCAATTTACCCAAATTGCAAGCTTAGTGTCTTGTTTTGGTTCTGAGGCCGGCTCTCTCTCACTTTGTAGATCTGGTGGTCCTGGAACTCACTATGTAGATCAGATTGGCCATGAACTGAACTAACATCATCTGCCTGTCTTACCTCCCAAGCTGGGATTAAAGTCTGGCTAGTTTTTTGTTTTTTTTTTTTGTTTTTTTTTTTTCCAAGTCTTAACCTCACGATGATGATGGTGGTGGTGGTGGTCATTACAGTTATTTGCTAAGATGAGATAGCCTGAAATAAGGAATCAGTCAGAAAATTTTAAAATGTTGTGGTTATGGAGTAACCAGGAAAGACAGGCTCAGTCCCAGGCTACAGAATTCCAGGCCTGGTTGGGCTTTAATGATCAACCATCCATATATTCAAAGTTATCACCTATTAGGCATGTTCCGTAAGCCAGACAATTTAATTAACACATCGAGTCTGTTCTTTGTAAACCACTCTACAAGGCATGTACATATCACTAGTGTTACATTTTTCAAAAGAGAAACTGTGACTTAGAAATAACTGAACAACCTTTCTGATGACACATGGCTTGTAGGTTGACAAATCAGGCACTTGGGCCAGATAGTATAATTTAGCTTTTTAGTAAATCAATAAGTAAGTATGTAAGAAAGTAAGTAAGTAAGTAAGTAACCTTTCACCAAGACCAGGCCAAAAATCTGTCCTGCCCCAGGTCCCCAGAGGGTTCAATGGGCTATGCTCTTGGTCTTTGCTACCAGTGCCAGGCTTATGCCCTATGAGTCCTGCGTGTGTCTGTTACCAAGCCTAGTGTTTAATTGTGGCATCCATGTGATTTCTTGCTCTCCCCCCCCCGCCCCCCGCAATCTGGGACGGGTGAATTGCCTCTCCCCATCCAAACCGGTAGGGAGGATTTATTTTCATTTTCTTGAGCAGTTCTGAGGAAAACAGGGATCTGGCTTGTGCTTAGAGAAGAACCTGGGTATGGAAACATCCCAGGGGGCAGGGGGCAGGGAGCGGAAACAGAACCAGTGACTTCCTTTCATGTCCATTTAGCTGGTGATACTTGCCTGATTGGTGATCATGAGATGAAGACCCAGTCCTCTGAGTGAGGAGACAGCCAGTCTTCACAACTCCCAGGCTCCTGGCAAGGCTGTCCTCTGATGCCAAGGGCAGAAGTTTGTCTTGTACTGGAGAAAACAACCCTCTTTCTGAAAAGCTGGCCATCCTGGCCCACTTCTCACACTAGCTCCATTGGAGGGATGGGTGTGGGGTGGGAGATGAGCTCTGGGATCTGGAGGGGTGGGGTGGCATTGTGCAGGCAGGTACAGTTCCCCACATGTGTGTTCCTCCATCTTGGCTCATTTCCACAGCCCTGTAGGATGTCGTGTGGGTGAGGCAGGCTAAAAGACTCCATGATTATAAGATAATTGTTTAGGAGTGGTGGATTATTTGGGACTCCTAGGCGTCTTCCTGGTGTTTCTTCTGGGTCTGAGGAGATACCTGAGGGTTCTGAGGAGGAGTGGCAAGATGTCCTTATATGCTCGCAGGCATGGGTCTGATCATGATAGGATCATGTTTCCAATTAAAGAAGTTGGAGCCTTGTTCCAAATGTAATTGAATTCTAGAAGTCTAGAACCTGTTCAGATCATGAGATTTTCCTTTCTCTTGGCCCGTCTTTGCTTCTCATACAACAAAGCCTCCCCTGACCCCCAAATGGCTTCAGTGTGCTGCCATGACTCTTAGTCTTGCAGCCCCAGGAGGTTGTTACCACACTGCCTCGGGCATATCACTTCAGGTTCTCCCTTCAGGGAGCTGCAATGACTCTGACTCGTGCTTCCCTTTGGCCTTTCTTCCTAGTTGAAGGCTCTGGCCACTTTCTCCTCCATGCTGGGACTTCATATCGTCATTTACCCAATGAGCCAGGGTTGTATTAGCTTTCTGATGCAGCTGTAATAAAGCCATCACTAACTTAGTGGCTGGTGATGTAGCTCAGTGGTAAGCCCCTTCCCCACCTAGCATGCTTGAGGCACTGGGGGGGGGGGGCTAGAAGGTGAGAGGTGAGGGGTAGGGAGAGATTGACTTATGTTACCCAATGAGTAGCGGTTTTTTTTTTTTCATGTCCAGGCAACCACATGCATGGCCTTGGGCAGACTTCACCTCTCAGACTCAGTTTCTTCATTTGTTAAATGGGAATGCTAAGACTCTTGGCAGGGCTCACTGAGGGTCCGTGGGAGGGGCTGCAGCGGAAGTGAGCAGGTTCTGCAGTTTGAAGGTCCATCAGCTCCATTTCCAAAGTTTATGTTCTAGAACCCTGAAGGCTTTGGGTGGTTGCTTTGTGGAGCCAAGGCTGAGGAGGGTCCCAGGACCTCTAACCAGTGTACGTTCCTCATTGAACACACCTTGCTGAGGGTATTTCCAGCAGAGCCAATTTCTGTCACCCACCTGACACCACTCTTTCAGCACCTTGGCTTTCCAATCTCATTACTATCCCTAGGCAGTCCTATAAATTAGGTGCTATATTGCAGAGTCACACACAAAGCCATTTCTGCTCAGCTCAATCTGCTAAGGCCATTGTGTGGCTGGGTGGGCCTTATATGGCAGAGTATGAAGTGGACAGTCAGACTAGGTAGTCATGCAGCTTGTTCAGTATACTTGGGGTGGGGGTGTGTGAGGGGGGGGGTAGCAGAGGTCCCAAGGGAGATGCCAGCCTCTGATAAGGTAGCTCTAAGAACGCACAGTAGGTATTAGATCATGCTTGGTTATCACAGCTTTGGTAGTAAAAGTTCCCACTGTGAGCTCACTGGGCTGACAAAGATGACCTGCTGTTATGAGGTGTTTGGCAGGGGTGTCATGGTGGGCTGGATGTGATGGTGCTGTTGATGGGCTGTTTGGGATGTGGTTTTGTGTGACCCACGCAACCGGGCTTGCTGTGTAGACGTGAATATTTGATTGTGGTGAGGCAGTGTGTTGCTGTGGTAGCTGTGACTTTAACAATAGGAATGTATCTTCTTGTGCTCCTCGAGTCCAGACACCATGAGGACTGGTTTCCTGAGGCCTCTCTTATTTGCTGTAGATGGCATCTTCTCTCTGTGAACTCCCATTCACCTGACCATCTACCGTCTAATTGTGTGTTCTACTGCGGTTACGGGTCACGCTGGTCACTGTGTTTCCTGGGGAAAACGACAAGCACCTGACAACAGACCAAAGAGACAAGGCTCCTTAAGACTAGCTTGGTGGACCAGTGATTTTAACTAGGGTTACTTAAGAGCAGCTACATCATCAAAGAGAACATCTCATTCTCCCCATCAACTGCCCAAAAATTTGCAGAGAGGGGCGGGACATAGGAGCATCGTCCCCAATTCATAATAAATGGGTGGGCCCCATCTTGGGTAGACCTCTTATAGGTTATCTCAGCTTCTGATAGTTCAGAGGGCAACAGTGTGTCGCACCCAGGGACAGCCTAACTGTAATGTCCACCTCCGAAGACCTTCTTCAATGTGTCCCTTAGTATGAGCTTTGGTGGAGTGGGGCTGGCCTTGAGGACTGTGCTCTCTGTAACTGTAACTACTGTGGTATCGGTGTTGGAAGAGTTTCAGTGACCTTGTGGAGCAGTTATCATGTTCAGTGTGGTGGCTTCCCGTGGCCACACTTAGCTGTGAGCATGACAGCCTCATGGAGTGATGACTGGCTGGGCTGAAGGGGGCAGCTGGTTTGGATGTGGGGGTGTCTCTATAAGATGCTATGTTATACTGTGTGTTGGCCAAGCCCACCCAGGGCAGTTCTTGGTGCTTGGAATGACAACACAAGTTACCTGTGTAGCTCCGTCGTAGGTGAAAGCACACATTTGGCTCTTGCAGGTCAGAGGGCTCTGTACCCAGGGGCCAGGACATAGAAATAACCTTGTATAAGGACATATTTTTAGCTGGGGTCCTGGCCCACAATAAGGGCCCATAAAAAAAAAAGCTTACTATTTGTAGTCTCCTTATTGGTTCTGCTTTTGTGCCCACCACATGGACAGAGTTATCCCATCCCAAGCATCAGGATGGGGAAAGTTAGGAAAACCCCTTAGTTTTGACCTTCAATCATTCAGAATGCAAACCACACCTTAAGAGGCAAGCCCTACTGAGGGGTTCCAAAGCTTCAGAGATGGTGTTCCTGCCCCTGGTGATCTAGCTGTTGAGCTGGGCCTGAGTTTTACCCACTCTCTGTCTCTGCTCCTCTGCTGACTGCAGACATTCCATTTGCAGCCAGGTCCCGTCAGCCAGAGTGACTGGGATTCTCTAAGATCTGCTGGGGGAGTCATGGAGACCAGATGAAGCTGCTGGTTAGGAGTTGAATACTCGGTGGCTGGGTTCTGATCCTTTCCAGG
The DNA here is from genome assembly GCF_011762505.2 of Arvicanthis niloticus. Classification (NCBI taxonomy): domain Eukaryota; kingdom Metazoa; phylum Chordata; class Mammalia; order Rodentia; family Muridae; genus Arvicanthis; species Arvicanthis niloticus. Next base: position 27,557,670 of record NC_047671.1, read on the forward strand.
ATTAATCTGCCTTCATCCGGGTCATGTCCACATGGTCAGAAAGCAGGGATAGCTACAGTGGGTGCAGGCAGGTGCGAATGGTGAGACTGTTCTCAGCTCAGCCTGAAATCACCTTCCCACCTTTGGTGGGTGTCTGCCAGGCTCCCGAGGTGTGTTGAAGGGGTGTGTAGGGTGGGTTGGGGCACAGCCAGTGGTGAATTCTTACTGCTTTGGGTTTCCTGCGTAAGTCTCCTAACTCTATCCAGAGTTAGGAAAATGCACTTCTGAGCTATGGGGGATTCAGGGAGTTCAGGGTCGTGTCCCAGCCTGCAGGATGGGCTCTCTTGACTTCTTTCCTTCCCTTCCAGGGGGATCGCTCACCTGTCTCTCTCAGAGGATGCAGCATGGTGTGGTCAGTAGTGGCTTCATGGGTGAGGGGATAAGGGCAGGGCTGGGACAGCATAAGGATGTCTGGCAGACAGAGCTTATCAGCTTCCTCATTTTCATGCCTGAACTTAGACAGGCCTGACTCCCCTGCAAGAGGCTCCAACTTTGCTTAGAGGTGGACTGTCTGCCACTTGAAAGCACGTGCTCTAGCTCTAGGTCTAGAAAGGTTCCTTGGTATAGACACTTCAGTGACAGCCACTTCTGGCCAGGCTTTGGATCTTAAGTGTGTGTGAGTGTGTGTGTGTGTGTGTGTGGGGGCTGTTTCATGGAATCAAGGCTGTCCTCCAATTCACTATGTAGCTGAGGATGACCTTGAACTCCTAACCCGCCTCCTTCTTTCAAGAGCTGGGATTATAGGCATACACCACAACACCTTCTCCATTTCACCCTCTTCCCCCAAACCTCCCTCCCAGGCAACTCTAGAGGTGCACTGGGCTGTCTGTAAGGGAAGTAAATCAAGAGAGAGACAGAAATCAATATTCAATACAGTCTTTCCATTTCTGCTTCTCCTCTCTGGCCTCTTGACATTGTTCCAACACAACCAAGCTGTCTGAGGCTAGCAGTGCCTCCTGGTGGTTAGCGGTGGAGAGACAAGATGCATACTCCTTGTCTGTGTCTGCCCTTGACCACCCGCTCCCATTAGTGACCTCATACAATTACGTTTATTTTGGACCCCTTCTACACCATGCTCTGACTGTAATAGGTAGTACAACACACGTGTGTGTGGTATGATACATATGTGATAAATATATATAGGATATATGTTGATAGATATCACACATACACACACACATCTATCTCAGCATGTGGGTAGTGAAGACACTGGTCTAGGAGTAGAAAGAGCTGAGCCATGTGTAGCTTCATCTCCATTTTTAGGTTGACATGTGATGGGACAGATTCCTTTTTCGCTCTGGCCCTCAGTTTCCCCATCAGAAGTTTGCCTGAATGAAGTGTTTCCCAAAAGGAGTAACAAAAGTGTTTCCCACTTGGATGGTTTTCTTTGGTGTGGGACTGTCTCATACATTTGGGACAAGAGAACATACCCAATGCTTTTTAGCCATTGTGCCACCTGTAGTTGGCAACCTTGAGGTTTCTGAGATTATGGATGAAGTGGCTGCTGGCTAGGGAGGGCTGGGTGGGCTGTTGGTAGCAGCTGTTTTGAAGATGAGTTGCACACTTCCATGGCATGACTCACCGAGAGGCTCCAGTGTACAGTAAGGAGGAGCCCCTGGGTTCAACTGTCCGCCCTGCCCCTGGCCAGCTCTGGACTTCAGACAGTTGGAACAGGATGGCATGTGTGGCCCAGGAACCTCTTCTGTTTGGCATCATTTTCAGATTGGGTGAGGCTGGGCAGGTCCCTGAACTGCACAGAGATACACAGACTTATGCACTTACATTGCCCTGCCCACCCACCCGCTTCTTTGGAGGCCTGCCCTGCCCCCTCCACTCTTCCATAATAGTGGCAGACATTCCCTGGCTGGAAGAACATTGTAGTTCACAAGAGGGAGACTATAATTTTCCATTTTGCAATTGCCAGCCTAAGACTCAGATGGGGGTCATGACTTAAGGAGAGTAAAAGCTGAAGGCAGTAGTCAGTGTGAATGTGCCCTATGCTGTAGAACAGAGGCAGGGCTGTGGTTTGTTTCATCTGCTATTTATGACATACTTACTGTGTGTTCTGGCTTTAGAATCATGTTATGTTAAGCTAAACACACACACACACACACACACACACACACACACACACACACACAGTGGCCCAACCTACAGATGTGGAAACTGTTCTTCAGAGAGAAATCCAGAAACAGATGTCCTGGTTGCCAGTGTTTCCTGTCTGCAGAGTCTGTTTTCCACCAACCCTAACCATTTTCAAAAGCTACTACCCTCTGGGCCACTAGCTGCCCTGTGTAGTAAGGTGGAGCTTAAGCAATACTGACAGCCAGGAGTAGGAGGGGGCCTGCCTGGCTTCAAGCCCAGGAATGCATTGGGAAATTCCTCTATCCTCCCACAGTTGGATGCTGCACCGGAAGAGTTAAGCGGCTGCCCTGTGCCCATGGATCACAGAGGCCTCTTCTCTCCTTTTACAGCCTGACTCTTCTCAGGAAACCGATGGGCAGTGTCCTCCCTCCCCACTCCATCTGGATTTATTTCCTTCTTTGGTCCTCTTTCCCCATGAGAGCCACAGAGCCCTGTCCTCCTCCCAGGGCCTCTAGCTTCCCAGGAGGGGACACTGAGAAGGAGAGATTTTAAAGCTTTCTTCCTAAAAAACGAGTGTGTGTGTGTGTGTGTGTGTGTGTGTGTGTGTGTGTGTGTTTTACCCAATCACTTACATGCCTGAATCAGCATTAGGTTGATGTCTGCAGGTGACTTGTATTTGTAAGTCATTGCAGAAGAAAGGTAGCCTGAACCCAGTGTGGAGGACCGGATTACTGGCCAGTGCCTCAGGCTGTCTCTTCCCTGGCCTGTAGCTTAGTGCGAGGAACCAGGTTGGTGAGTTTCCCTGACTTGGTGTAGATTTTCAATGAGCAGAAGAAACAGCTCAGAGACCACCAGGAGAGGCTCAGAGCAGAAGCCTGACTCTTCATCTTGATAGGGCTAGGGGAAATGAAAGACTGTGTTGTGGAGGCTGCTGGCCCACTGCAGGCAGTCTGTGTTTGCACACATCCTGTCACAGAGCCTCCCAAGGCCACCTCCCAGGCTGTCTGTGACCATCTTTGGGAAGTTCTGACTGCCATCCTGGTGTCTACCTGTGGCCCCGGGCTCAGTTTTGTGGACCTTCATAGAGCAAGGCTCACCTTTTTGAACTGTCGGGGGGAGAGGGGCACGCGCGCGCGCACACACACACACACACACACACACACACACCTCCCTTCTTGGTCACCTCAGGAGCATTCAGGACTGTCTGGCCACAATGGGGTAGCCTCTGTTTCTGTGCAAAGTAGAAGCTTGGCAGACTGTCTAATTATGAGCCCTTCAGTTCCCAGGATTCAGGGAAGGAAATCAGCTAGAAAGTTCTAGAACATCTCATAGGGGCCATGGCTTGGGTAGTGCTGGTGTTGGCCCAGGGCTTTATTTCTCTGTCCATCTTTTAGAAAAGGTTCCCCGAGAGCCATTGCTCCAAGCAATGCTGTTTTTTTGAGCATCACAAGCATGAAGACAACCCCCCCACACACATACACACCAGTCCCTCAAGGATCTTCCTGGAGTTTCTCTGAGCTCCCAGGCCAGGCCAGGGTCCTTAAGGCCAACACCATCTTATCCCAACTCCCTTTCTATCCACTCCTCAGTGTAGCTCATGGGGGCAGCTTGGCAATTTAGACAGATCCCTGACAAAACCTCTCTAAATGGGTCTCTTCCACTCAGATAAGGAGCTAGTATATGGCTCTGTGGCAGAGCATTTGCTAACATGCTTGAGGCCCTAGGAAAAAAAACAGACAAATGAACGAATAACCCTTTGGGGATCGTGGACTTGAACAGGTATATGATCAGCAAGTTCAACTATCAACTTTCCTCTTGAGGCATGTGAACGTGTTAGGGTGGGGTGGGGGGCTACCTCTTCTGTCCTAAAGGTCAAGTTTTAGGACCTCTCACATGCCCCAGTATCCCTGGACTGCCTCAGACACCACTGCAGTGTTTGTGTCTTTAGGAGGTTTTTATTGAGCATTTACTATATACTAGAAATGGAGGGTCTACCAAGGACCAGCAAGATGCCCTATCCATAGCGCTGCCAACAGAGTCAAGGAGACAAATCAGAAGATGGTGAGACATGGAGGAAAGGACAATGAGAGGAAGTGTATCAGGAAGGACTTGGTCTAGGAGTGACTCTTGAGACTGGTTGACATTGAAGATGCCTGGGAAAATCTGAGCGAGGCTGGCGTGGTGAAGGACTGTGAGGCTGAAGAGGACAGGGAAGATTGCAGGACAGCGCTGTCACAGGTCCTGGCTATGCCTAGGACGAGGTGCCACTGCTCTGTGATACTTGTTAGAGGAGCAGAAGGAAGTCTTTTCCAACCCTGTATTCATGTTGGCCCAGCCAGATCTTCCCCATGGCCCTGTGGTGTTTCCTAACACTCTCTGCCTGGCAGGAGCCACTGAAAGAAGATCTGGGTGAAAGGGCATCCGTCCCAGGCTGAGTGGAGGGATGGGGACCTGGGATGAACTCCTGGGCTCATATTACCAACTGCTCTCACTGTGGAGTTTGGGGGGCAGCTGGGGTGGGGAAGCAGAGTGTTTGAGAAGGACAGTGTAAATCTGCGCACCCAAAGCCTTGCCTCTCCCGTCGCGGGAGCTGCTTATGGCCAAGGCCTGGCCCCAGGTTGGAGGGTTCACATTCTTCTCCTCACTAGTCACCAAGGCTCAGATGACCCCACTTAGCCCTCTTGACCTTGAATTGGGTACAAGACTTCAAGTCAAGAATCACCTAGTGTTCGGGGGTGATACAATTAAACCAAACAGAAGAGCGGTCCGTGCTCTTCTCCTCTGAGCCATCTCTCCACAGCGAGAGATTTGCACTGGGTTCTCTGAGACCCTTCTGGCTTCCATAGTCTGTCCTTTCTGCTCTTCTGTTTTGGAGCTCTTGGCTTGGGGCAGGTATTGGGAGAGTAATGAATCTCCATAAGGAATCAATACTTGTAACATTGTGCTATATTAACAGAGATCTGGACATAGACCTAGCGGGCGTTCTAGCATCACACACACATCCTCAGATCATCTGTGGCCCATGCTGTCAAGGTGCGCATCCCAGAGGACACAAGCAGGAGGAGATCATGAAAGCCATTTGAGAATCTCTGATGTGGGAAGTGGTGAATGGGAATCATGGGTAGAGACTTCAGTGTGAGCCCGAAGGACCTTGCCATAGACTGGCTCTAGCTGGAATGAGCTGCCTGTTTGGGATGGCAGGGAGTTTCTCTCCAGGGAAACGCGTGAGAAGGCACATGGATGAACACCTGAACAAAGATGCTCTTTGCCCCCTGGGTCACTGGATGGGATGATTTCTGCTGGCTCGGGATGAGTGCCATTTTGTGAGCTGAGCTGGGGGCTCAGGTGCAGTCCTGGCAAATAGCATTGTGACAGTCATGACTCAGTTTCCTCCTATGAAAAGGAGACAGAATGAATGTCTGCCTGTGTGGCTTCTTAAGGGGGTGACAGAGACTTCATTATGCTCCAAAGGAATAGGCTGTCTGCATGCCACCTTGCTGGCTCTTAGATGGTGGACAAGATGAGGGAACACCCTCCCTTTCCCCCCCATCCCCCCGCCAACCTGTAGTTTAAGGCATCTAGTCTAGATAGCCAAATGGCTGCTTTCAGAAATTTAGATTTGAGAAGAGTGATGTAAAGGGTAAATACTAAAGCAGGTCTGGGTATACTATTGTGTGCCTGGAATACAGGGACTTGGGAGGCTGAGACAGGAGGATCATGAGTTAAAGGCCATTCTGGGATATAGGCCAATCTAGGGTACAGAGCAATAGTGAGATTTTATCTTAAAAAAAACAAGGACTGTTTTTTGAGATGTAACTCTGTGGTAGAATACCTACCTCATATACACAAGACCCTTGGTTCCGTGACCAGCATCACAATAAACAAACAAGCCATCAGGAATAGCCAAAGTAGGCATGAGTGGATGGTTAAGCCATTCACTGTCCTCTCCTGCTGGCTGTACGACCTCATATTCTTCACCTGTGACAGCTACTACTTACTGGTACCACGTGACCTATGAGGTGGGCCTCTGCTGAATAAAAGAAAATAAGCAGGAATACCAATCTCTGTCATCATTAAGCAAGTGACTCAGCCAGTGGATCAAGGGGGAGTGTTCATGTGTTGGCAGGGACTGGATGTGGTTTGGGGCAGATGTGGCCTCTTGGTTGAGGTGGTTATGAGACAAGTGAGAAGGAGAAAGAGGAGGTGCAAATTGATTGATATTGTTTTTTTTTTCTTTTTTTTACAAAGACCACCACCAGCAGCCATGCGTGCGTGTGTGTGTGTGTGTGTGTGTGTGTGTGTGTGTGTGTGTGTGTGTGTCTATCTTTCATTTTCCCAAGCACAGGGCTAATGACTTCGTGGGGGTGGCAGTCTGTGAAAGACAGATCCAAATGGCTCAGAAGTGTGGGGGCAGGAAACAGCAGCTACACTAGCATAGTTACTGCGAAAAGAAGCCAAGGTGTGGGCTAGAAAGGCCTGCATGGCTCATAGATGCCTTCATTTCCAGAGAATAAAATCACCCCCAGGTCAGCAGAAAGTTTGGACCCAGAGTAGTAGAGTTGGTGTCCAGGCCTCTGTGCTACTGCAAGACACCCTTTATTCTTCCCTGAGAAGGAGGGGAACCGGTGTGGGCAGGGGATGACAGGTTCTCATACATTTATTTATAGCTGGGATTCGGGGTCACGTGGTCCTGGGTACTGGCATGGCTGAGTGCCTCATCTTGCCGCCTGTCCACTGTCAGTGACCCCAGTGTCCTGCAGATTAGCAGATGCCCTAGTATGAACCCGCAGTGCAGGGCTGGAAGCCCACTCAGAGCATTCCCTCTGAGTTCTCTCAGCCCCAACCCTAAAGGGCCACGAGGCCCTCTGGAACAGAGGAGGGGGAACATGGGGAAGGAGAAGGGAAAGAGGCCTGCATGTGGTGACCAGTGATCCTGAGCTTACAGGCTAGAGTCCCCAGGGTGCACACTGCCACACCCAGGTTCCGGTGCTAAAGTCACACTGAGTTAAAAGAAAGAGAAACGGTCAGCTCCTTCAGGCCATTCTCTCTCTCTCTTTTTTTTGGTGTCGTACTCAGCACCCCAAAGGCCAATTTGTCACTTTCCTAAGACGAGCAGCCATGGAAGAGACTGTTTTGACCTACCACCACCCTTGTCCTATTAGGCTCTGCTGAATCTTAGCTAAGGGCTGTGTAGCTTTTTTGATTGTTTATTTCGCTTCTCTCTCCCCTCCTCCTTTTCTTTCCTTCCCTCCCCGATTGAGGCAGGGTCACAGGATGTAACTCAGGCTAGCCATGAACTCATGCTCTCCCTGGCTCAGCCTTCTGAGTATTGAGATTACAGGCATATCTTCATGCTCACCTGTGTGGGTTTTTTTTTTTTTCCATGAAGAAAGTGGGTGCCAGCCAAAGGGAATTAGGCAAGGACTATAGAAAAAAAAAAAAAAAAAGGCGCTGAAGTCATGACCTTGGTAGGCAAGGGTCTTGAGTTCTTATCTGTGAGATAGAGAGAGGAGGGGCCTCACGGGGATGTTTTGTGGTTCCGAGAGTCTACTGTGTTATATAAATGTACCATGCCCTGCTGGCCACCTGTCTCTGCTGCACACATGCATGTGGGCTGCTTGCATGGATGGGCAAGGTCAGTGTGAGACCTCTTGGTGGGGTTCACAAGGCTGGTGACTCTGCTCACCTTCATCGGCCAGTCCAAAATGGGGTTCTTCAGGGCAACCTCCCACACACATTGCTGCCTGTCAGCCAGGTGGTAATCTTCCTGTCCCTGTCCTAAGGAGTCCTGCATAGGCTCCCTCAGTAGCCCAGTGACAGCCCATCAGGATCTAGTCCTTAGAACTTCACCCTTGTTCCGCAAGGCCTCACTGTCCACTCTGGCCACCTGAGTTCCTCTCAGTTCCTTCCCATGGGATCTAATTGCTTGGTCTGGGGCTCCCTGCTCAGTTTGGATAACAGGGAAGTCTTTCTCCTATGACCTTTCTTGCATCAAAGTTCAGATAGGACCTGGTATTGCTTATTCTCCCAGTCATAGTTCTCATATAGAGCATTTACTTGCTCTCAGGTGACCTTGGCCTCCAATGACAAGGGGTCATTACATTGATATTCAAGATTGAGGTGATAGGAAGTGAAGTCCTCCCAAGGGTATCGGGAACACTGAGTCCCAGGTGGAATTTTTGCCTGGGGTCAGTTCCTCTCTGATTTTCCATGTTTAGTGTACCAGGGACTGGACCAGCTACTCTCCTCTACGGGACCCACTGGTTCTGAAGGGAGCACAGGAAAGAGGCAAAGAGGCTAAGGTGGCTTGTGTAGCTTGCTGGAGCCAGGTTGCGATCTTGCTCTTGTCGCCTGCTAGCTGCGTGACCTCTCTGACACCGACTTTCTTCATCTGTGAAGAGGACTGGAATAGCTAGGTTCTTTTTCAGGGTGCTAGGACAACCAAATGAGACAACCCAATCCTGATACTTAGTAAGCCCAAGAAGATAGTGCCCCTTTCCAATCTGATGATGGAACCAGACGCTTACACGTCTCAAGTCTTCATTAGCAAGACTTCTTGGCTCTTCTCCTCTATCGACTGTGGTACTTGATGTTTATAACAGCCCACCATGCCATTTTTCCCCCTGGCTTCTGGACCTCCATTTTCCTTATTTACATGCAAAGGCAAGGCCCCCCCCCCTTTTTTTTTTAATTCGAAGGTGCCACCTGAGTGTCCGGCTATGTCTGGGAGGCTAGAACTGAGACTGTCTGCCTCCAGCCAGGGTTGGCATTAATGGAGCCAGAGAATAGAATGATTTGCTTATCCCTCCCCATGTCTGTACAGTTAGCTGACTGAGGCTCGCTCCATGCTTGTTTCAAAGCAAAGGCGAACGAAGCTATAAGCCAGCACCCTTCTTCATGGGAAGGTGCCTGAGGCAGGAGCCACTGTGCAAAGGCAGGTATCATCGACATGCCTACTGTCCCAGACACCCTCCTCACAGGGTGGGTTCCTGTTGAGCCCTTCCGTGTGCGCGTGTTGCAGACTGTCTGCAGAACTGAGGTGTGGGTTTGAGAGGAGCATCTTTGGTAACAACAACAGTGGGGAGTAAGGACGGAGACCGTCAGACAGCAGCAAACGCTGGGAAATGAATGGATACCTCTTTCCACTAGAAGCAAAAGTCTCTCCCGTGTCTGAGAGCCGAGGACTAAGCCTTTTGGCTGGCCAATTTTATTAGGTGTCCAGGGTTACTAGCAGACAAAAATGTATCAAAAGCAAACCTTAAGCAAAAGGTCAAGCTCAGAGATTCCCGCAGATCTTCTCGTTTTTAATGGAAAATGTGTTAGAGAGCCAGGCTTGGGGACCAGGTAGCAAGATTGCTCAGTAGGTAACGTCTGACCACCTGAGTACAGTTTCCGAAACCCACATGGTGGAAGGAGAGAACCAGCTCCTGCAAGTACACACACACACACACACACACACACACACACACACACACACACACCCAAATATAGGGAAAAAAGAGATTTAAAACGCCAGGCTTGCTGGCCTGTGTACCAGTGGTGGGTGTGGAGGAGAAGCCACAGGAACAGGGCTCCAGTTGAGTTTCTTTCCCATCCTCATGACAATATATTTAGCCGTGAGATCTGTTTTGGTTCTAAGTGGCAGAGCTGATTCATAGCCACCTCCTTCCAAGAGAAGTCAACTGATTTCTGCGGTTGAAGATGTGCTTCAGTTGGATGCAGGAATACCCACTTTCCACCTCACCTCCATTTATAACACTTGTTTGCCCTGTGCCTCCCCCCAGTCAAAGGAGAAATGGCAAAATGTTTTTTGTTTTCCTTTCTGGTACAGGGGATTAAACCTAGGGCCTCACACATTCTAAGTCAGCACTCTCGTAGAGATATCCCCAGTCTCTCTTTCAATTTTACATGGAGACAGGGTTACACCTTTTAAACATGCAACTTAGTGCAGGCTAGATCTGGGCTCTTTAGCCCAGGCAGGTCTTGGGCTTGCTCTCTCCCTGTGACAGGCCTTTGCTACCAGTGTGAGCTCCCACAGGGTTTCACATGAGTCGGCTTGGTAATGATGGGGGGGGGGGCACTTTTTCAATAGTATTAGCCTTTGTCCACGGGCTAGCTTTCATTGTCTAATAGGTCACATGGTAAGTCCTGAGCCCATCATGGTAGATAAGAAAGATGGCTCTCTGATTGCTTAGGACAGTGTTCTAAGCCCACCACTAGGGTAAGAATGTGTCTATGGCTCAGCTTCTCTTGATACATGAGACTTCAGATAGGAGGTTTGTCCCTCAGACAGATGATGAAGAGACGAAGACCCTGAAGCCCACAGAGACTCCCCAGCTTTAGAGTAAGCACCCCGACCACCCACCAAGTTAGGATTTAAATGTAACAAGCAACAAATTACTTAGCACACACTAGGCTAGTGTCCACAGCCACAAGAGAACCTTGCTGATGCAGAATGCTGAGAACATCTGCTGCTGGCAGTCAGGAAGATGAGGCTGTGGGGTTGAACTAAGCAAAGTGTCGAGCAGTCAGGATATAGAGAAAGGTGGCTGATGCTGTGGTAGTCCACACATGTGGTATTCTACACATCGGCGCCATGATTTATCATGGTATCCGTAGGAAAGGTTAATGTATATAAGAACATGGACGGGGTTATGTGCACCATTTCCCTGTCATAGCTAGATAAATATCCTGAATTTGGAAAAAAAGAAAAAAAGACTCTTCCTATGGAGTGGAAAGGTTAGGTTTGATCATTGTCCATTTGTGATTGACTGATAACAACCATTGGAAAATTCAAAGCGGTACTTTGACTTAGCTGGAAAGAGACCTGATATTGATTAGTAATGTCTGCAGTGGGCAGAGACACCAAAAATGGTGGTATGCTCACTGTGTAGGAACCATTCGTGTACTTGTTTCCAGATCTTTCACTTCAGACATGAATCAACAGAGCAAAATTATGAATCGCCTCCGGGCTCAAAAAAGAGACCCATGAGATAGTGGCCAGCCTGGGAAGTGACTCAAGAGTTCTGAGTTATACTAACGGGGTGTGTGTCCCTGTGGAAGGCATGCTCCTTGCTAAGTTCCTTTTTCTCATCAGCAGAATGGAACAGACCATTCCTTCCTGTGAACTAAGCAGGGTGGTTAAGGAGGTTGAAATGAACTCATAAATGTGAAGTCATTTTGTCATACTTAAAATAGCAGCAAGCAGTTTTACGTGCTAGCCACTGTTCTAAGTGTTTTGTTTATACCCTCATTTAGTCCTCAGAATAACCCTATGAAGTATTTACTATTGTTCTCTTTGGTTTATAGAAAATGGCACTTGGGCATAAATGCCAAGACACATGACCCAGATCACAGAGTTGTAGAGCAAGGTTTGGGCCTAGGGAGCCTGGCAGTGGGGTTGATGCCCCCAGGCCCTTCATTGTGGTGCTTTTCGCTCCAGAACCTACGGCCATGCTTCTGGAAGGGCTATTTCCTTTTTTGTTCAGGAAATGACCTTATGCGTTTAGTCATTCACTGACACCCATGAAATTAAAAACGGATTTTCTTTTTTATCTGTGCCTACTTTGCAGGGCTTAATGATACTGTTCCCAGGCTACCTGGGTAGTAAGGGAGGAGACGTGGTCCAACGTTAAGGATCTGACTGGTCACCAGTCGCACCACCTGGGTTCACCTACTGGCTCTATGCCTTCCTTGCTGGGTGACCTTGTACATGTTACTTAATGTCTCTAAGCATTAGTTTCCTGTTTGAGCTCTGATGGCAATCATGTGTGCTATCCAGGGACCAGGATCTTGCTGCAGCACCATTTATAGCATGTCCTAGTCAGCTGTGAGCAGATGTCTCCTTTGCTGGGGATGGGTGGAAACTACCACTCTCCCAATCCATGGGAAAGCTGACCTCTTGGGGTGGGTTGACTCCTTGGGGCATGCTTTTCCTTTAGGGCCAGCTCCCTTTACCTGCTCTGCCTGGTCAGACTGCAGTCAACAGCTGGTGCCTGGATCCTATCTTATTTCTACAGCCCCAAACCAGTCCAATCCAGAATGAGCTGGTCTGCAGCCTGCCCTTGTTTCCTGGAGGCCTCTCCTGGTTAGAAGATTATAATGTCAATGGGCACGTCTCGGAGAGGTCCTGCTCCCAACTCTGGTGTGAGGAACATGTAAAGTACTTATAATTAAGCAAAGGCAGATGGTAGCACACCGTGGATCTCCCTCCCGTGGTTCATGCTGAGTGCATTCCTTCTATTAGAGGTCACAGGAAGCCGGGCTGTCTATCAGGGTCTGGCAGTTGTGGTGGGTATGTGTGCATAGTCACACAATTACAGTAACGGTTACTTTACTGCTTGGGGCCTTGGATAAAGGACAGATTCTTGGGCATCCCTGAGATGGATTCAGCACCTCTGGGGTCCCTGGGATCCATGATTCTGGATCTCTGCTCTCCAAGAAGATTCTCCAGTGAGTGGCTAGGGACCAAACTTGGAGGGATACTGACAGAGTCAAACCTTGAAGAGCAAGCCTGTAAGTGAGTCCTGCTGCTTGGGAGTGTGGGGCAGGAAGATAGCAAGTTCAAAGCCTGTCTGGCCTGTGGAGCAAGTTCAAGTCCAGCTTGGGAAGTTTAGGGAGTCCTTTTCTCTAAATGGAAAAAAAAATACAAAAGGGGGCTGGGGGCATGGCTCAGTGGTGGTGTGCTTGCTTAGCAGGCTGAGATTCTGAGTTCAATCCCTAGTACCAGCAAATACATACATTCGTACATTCATATATGCACACACACACACACACACACACACACACACACACACACACACGCACGAATAAGACCAGGTGTGGTGATCCTTTCTACCCTATAGTAATTCCAACACTCAGGAGACAGAGTGGGAGGAGCACAATTTCAAGGCCAGCCTAGTCCCGAGAGCAAAGGAGACAATGGCCAGCAGTACCCTCCTGCCTTCTTGTAATGTTTTATAGATTAAGATATTGAGGGCCATATTCCAGTGCTGCATGCTTTTCCTGTTTGTATGTGAAAGGGCATGCCTATGAAGGCTTTGCTCTTGAAATAAATGCAGGGTGAATGAGCCCTTCCTCAGCCCAGGGCACATATTGTAAATCCCTGCCTTGAGTCTAAAGCTTCCTTATGGGGAAATAGTACTGAAGCCGATGCGGAGGGCACCAAAAGGGCACTGGTGGCCTTTAGGCAAGTCAGAGAGAAAGGATGTGGAGGAAGTGCAGACAGCACTGTGCAATCACCTGGCAGGGCGGGGTGGGAGGGAAAGATGGAGCCTGCTCTATTTGGAGTCAAGGGTGTGGATGCTGTAAAATGGGATCAGCAAGTAGACTTCGTATTGGGAGTCCTCAGGAGCTCCCACAGGAGAGTTGTGATCCTTCAGGAGCAGAGTAGGGGGTGAGATGTTGGGTTCTCTACCCCTCCTCCATCCCCTGCAAACATCCCTCTAGAGGCAAAAGGAACCAAATAAGAGCAAAGATCTTTTATCAGAACCAGTTTATTCCATCTTGGGCCCTGGCTCAGGCAAGATGGTAAAGAGAGAAGCAGATTCTTGACTTTGTTTAAGGAGCGGGGATTCTATTTATATCTATCTGTGAATGACAAGATCTCATGTAGCCCAGGCTTGGGTTTGAACAGCCCTTGAACTCTGTGTAGTTGGGGGTGACCTTTAAATCCTGATCCTGCCTCCTGTACCTCCCAAGCACTAGATTACAGATGTGCGCCACCACACCAGTTTCTGTGGTTCTTGTTATGGAACTCAAGGCTTCAACCAGCTAAGCAAGCACTTTTTTTTTTTTAACTGAGCTATGTATTCCTAGCCTCTAGAATGGGCTTAATTCAGAATCTGAGTCAGAGTCTGATTCTGTTCCCCAAGGGACTACAGTGTCCACCTGTTGTAACTTTGGAGTTTTCGAATCTGTAAGGTGGGCTAATGCCAGCTCCCACCCCGTGAGACTCTGATGAAGGACATGGACCAGAGCAGACATACAGGTGAGGCTATGCCAACTTGTTCTTTCTCATTAGATTGCTGGGGCTTCACCTTCACAGTTGGTGACCATCACCCTGTGGATAAATCACAGCAAGAAAGGAAATAGTTGACTTAATCTTAACATCCTTGTGAAGAAAAGATAGGCCGTTCATCCGCTGGTGTCCTGGGTCCACCCTTAAGACTTCACGATAGAAGTTTGCGTCTTCTCCCAGAACTGCACAGATGAGACGACAGGCCAGACATTCTCAGATGCCCTCCAGCTCATCTCCCTGTGAATCCCTATGTCTATCCTTGATGGGTCCCTGGAGCTCTCTGGCCTCTGGGGTGGCTGCTACTGTTTTCTCTCCTGGTCTTCCTGGGAACAGGTGGAGGCAGCTGTGCTCTGCGTAGGTTGGAGTGTTTCTGCCCGCCAGGAGGAGTCCCTGACTCAGAGGAGAGGTTTCTTGCCAGCAGAGAGAAGTAGTTAGATCATCAAGGCCTAGGGGAAGAACAGAAGGAAGTTGGTTCAATTAGGGCTACTTCTGTCTCCTCATAGATCCAGCACGCTGCTTAGAGAAGTGCCCGGCACCACCCTGCTTGACAAGCAGGCCACAAGGGTTTGTGGGGAGGCAAGGTACACCTCAGCTTCCCAACATGCCCCATGCAGCAGCCTTGTCTTCCTGGATTTAGCAAGCCATTTTGTTGGGACCATCACAGAGACTTCAAATTGCTGTCCCCACAGAGATTTTCCTTCAGAGCCTAGAGTCTTTCATTTTAGATACTGCCTATGTTTGCAGCAGGGTAGGGCGGTCACTGCAGGAGGCCAGGGACTGCACCTAAGCAGGGAGCTGGGGCATTTCCTGAAGACAGTGGTCTCATTTCAGAGAGGAATGCTTGCTGGAGAGATGGCAGCTAGAGGCTCTGTCTGAGCAGAGAGCAGCCCCTCTCAGTGCCTGGAAAGCAGCCCAGGGCAAATAGATGCATACAGGAGGAAACTGAGTTTCCCCTGTCTGATTTCAAAAACAGGTTCTTAGTCACTGTATCATTTTGCTTTCAACACACACTCACATCAATCCTAAAGAGAAGACAAGGATACAGAAAAACACAGAAGTATGGGACCGAGGTAACAGCAGCCCAGGACTCATGCGGGCAAATAGACAATACTGTGTGTTGAGAGGCTGGGACGATGGTGACTCCAGTGGTTACCAAACTTCAACAACTTCTCCTTCTCCTTCTCCTTCTCCTTCTCCTTCTCCTTCTCCTTCTCCTTCTCCTTCTCCTTCTCCTTCTCCTCCTCCTTCTTTTTTTCTCTTCCTCTTCTTCATCCTCTTCTCTTTTGATTTTATTTATCTTTATTTTATGTACATTGGTGTTTCACCTGCATGTATGTCCGTGTGAGGGTGTTGAGTCCCCTGGGAACTGGAGTTATGGACAGTTGTGAGCCATCATATGGGTGTTGGAAATTGAACCTGAGTCCTCTGGAAGAGCAGTCCGTGTTTCTAATGCCGTGTCATCTCTCCAGCCCCCCATTAGCAAACTCCTTTACAGCCCTGTAGGCTAACTCCCGCTAGCAGCCTGTTTTTGTAAATAAAATTTTATTAGAACCTGCCATGCACATGTCTTTTACAGCATTGTGTGCAATGCTTGCAAAGAGGCCTTCTGGCTTAAAAGTCCAAATGGAAAGACATCTAGCACTTTTTGATGTGAGCTAACAAAGGAGGGTTAACAGTCAACTTCAGGAAAAGAAAGCCAAGAGAAGTTCCTTGGAGCCTTCCCAGTTTGACAAGTGTCGTCCGTCATCTGTTGAAATTTTAATGAATGGGAAGCCTGTCTGGTTCCATAGACTTAATACACAATAGGGTGAGAAAGATGACAGACAGTGCCTAGTTTGACCCTTGCATGTTCATGTGGAGGAAACTGAGACCCATAGAGGCAACAAGACTTACCTGGAGCAGGTTTGGCAGAACTAAGTCCCAGAGAACCCAGTTCAGAGCACTCTGTTCCGAATGGCTATTTTATTGTAAGCATGTATGGGTACACATGCATGGGGTGGGGAGGGGGGAGAGAGAGTGTGAATTAATCTGCAGTAAAATGGCAGAGATGTGCTTCTCCTGTGCTTATTGCCTTTGAGCAAGGAGAAGTGTGGACACAAATTGCTACCCTGTCCCTATATAAGGAGGTCGTCGTCCTGACAAGGGCTGCCCCATAGCAACATGGCTAAAATGGTCACAGCCCGATCTGCTTGAGGCCAACTCCTGCATAGCAGCTGCCAGGCGGCTGCCAGTGGCACACTGTCTGCCTAGCACCTGACCACCCTGCTGTCACCAGACTGGAATGCAAGCCCTATCCATTGGGCCTGCTCTCCTGGAGTATGTCCATTGTGGGGACCAGTGCCCCAAGGATAAATGACCCCTGTATACCTTGACTTGTGTCCAAGGCCTTGGGGACACACAAGGTAGCTTAGCCTTTTGGCTGAAAGGAATGCCAGATATTCCACCAAAGACTTTCTCAGCTAGGTGTGGTGACACAGGTCTCTAATTCTAGCTATTTTAAGAGACTGACGCAGGAGGATGACAAGTTCTAGACTAACCTAGACTACCTAGTGAAAGCCCCTAAATACTGTTTCAACCCAAAATGTACAAAGTGGGCTGAGGCTACAACAACTCAGTGGTAGAACACTTGATTAGCATGCATGGTACCCTAGGTTCAATCCCAATTACAAAACCAAAACAACAACAACAAGAACAAAAAACAATAAAGCAACCGGGCATCAGTTACTTCCTACCATGAGAGTTAGACCTGTTGGGGCAAAGGTTCCCTCTCACTCCCTGTTCTATGCTCTTGCCTCCTGGGCATTCCTGGGAACAGCTCTGAAGCAAGAAGGGTTTTGTTTCTATTATGGAAGAGAGGGTAAAGGTCATGGTGTGGGGGTGTTAGATTTCCTGGTCTCCTAGCTCAGTTAAACCACCTCCCCAGCTGGGTATTTCCAAAGGAAGTTAGTGGACCTCTGTGGGACTCAGGTGTCTTCGCCTGTGCAGTGGACGTAAATGGGGTCCACCCATCAGCACCTGCGGCTGTCGTGGTTAAACTGATAGGTAGAGACCAAACCAGAGGTTGTTCCTACTGGGGCTTTGCAAGTATACATCCACACCCCGAGGCTCTCAGGCAGGCTTGGTTGGGCAGTTACTTTCCCAGGCAGAGGACACTTTAGAGTTCTGGAAACCTGACCTAGGGATTAGAGGCCTAGGGGTAGGGAGGGTGGAGAAGCAGGGATGGGGAAAGAGGAGACAAAGATCAGGGAGCACTAGGAAATTCCCAGGATTGTACTTGCAAATGTGAATCCAAGTGTGGCCCGACAGCCCCACTAGCTCCTCTAGGCACCGGGCTCGGGAGTCAAAGTTGCAAGCTCATGAGTCCTGGGCTGCTGTTACCTCGGTCCCATACTTCTATGTTTTTCTGCATCCTTGTCTTCTCTTTAGGATTGATGCGAGTGTGTGTAGAAAGCAAAATGATACAGTGACTAAGAACCTGTTTTTGAAATCAGACAGGGGAAACTCAGTTTCCTCCTATATGCAATGGGAACGATGCCAGCTAAGGGATTGTCTGACATCATGCATGTAAGAACTCAGCTCACTTTCCCACACACAGTCAGCCCACTCGGTAAAATGTGAAGAGTACCAACTTTGTGTTGAGTAGGATCTGTGGGGAGCAAGACAGCATTTAGGAGCTTTTATTCTATTGGACTTGGAAAGATAACATCAGCGAATGCATCGGTGTGGCTCAGGAAGAGCATGACTCAGCCAAGGGTCACAGAATGTGACGGGGGGGGGGGGGAGAGGGACAATTGCAGAGCCAACTGCTTCTTAAAATGAGTGTCGTCTGATGGGAAAATCAAGAAGGAGACAGCCATAAACAAGTGGCTTGTGCAAAGGCCACGAAGCAGCGAGCAGCTGTTGAGCTCAATTGTAAAAAACTGGCACAGTTGACAGCCGCCTTGTGAGCCTTAGATGTTTGTGTTCTTAGGTGTCATGAGGGCTTCCAGACACTTCTGACCTGCGGGTGAGGGGACATCATCTAATTTGCATATTTTAGAGGCGACTTTTGGCGCCCATGGGGGAGACCGTGTTGGGTGGGAGGGCAGTGGGCAAATGGGAGACAAGTTACGAATCTTTTCCCCAACTCTGGTGGAGACGAAGATAGCACAGACCAGTGACAGCAGAGCTGGAGAGTTCAAGATGGCTGGTACCTCTGTTCTAGGGATAAGAGCCAGAGGAGCAGGATGCAAAGGGGTCCTTCCTTCTTCGCTGGTGTAGGCAAGAACACACATAGCTTCTGCATAGAAGAATACAAATTGTTCTTTAAAGAAATGCCTATCTATCTATCTATCTATCTATCTATCTATCTATCTATCTATCTATTTAAAGGCAAGGTCTTAATGTGTAGACCAGCTGGTCTGGAACTCACTGAGAACCATCTTCCTCCACCTCCTGAGTGCTGGGATCAAAGGCATGAGCTACCATGACTGATATTTACTCTTTATATGACACATGGTCCTCTGTAGCTCCATATATAACCAAGAATGGCCTTTGGCCTCTGGTCTTTTGCCTTCATCTTCCAAGGGCTGGGATTCCAGGCATGTGTAGCTATGCCCAGTTTATACAGCATTATGGATCAAACCCTGGGCCTCATAGGCACTAGGCAGGCAGTCTACCACCTGAGCTACACCCCAGCTGGAGAATGCAGTTTCTTCTGTGCTTGGACAGCCTGTGTCTGTCTGATGGAGGCTTAACCCCCTTCTGGCCTAAGCTTCTGGATTAGCTTTGAGGCCCACAGCCCTTACCCTGCCACTTCATATAACCCACACCCTACCTTGAGCCCCTAAGACCCAGAGCCACTTGGACCATTTACTCTGCTATACCCCTATTCCCTTCCAAAGATCTCTGTTGCCATGCGGGTGGAAACTTAAGCCCTGTTAGGTCATGGAGGATGGCCACCTCTGTGTAACATGCTGGACAACCTCGTGCTTAGGAAGTATGGGAATTTGGATGAGAAAAATTGTATTTGTTTTAGCATTTCGTTTAAATATGAACGTAGGTGACAAAAAAAAAAAAGCCTTAGTGGTGCCTGTGACTTGTCACCAGTGGAAATCACAGATATTTCCATATTGCTTCACAGTTGTCAACGTTCTCTGGAAATATTTGGGTTTATTGCTAATTAGAAGTTGTAGGCAATTACTATACTTGCCACTGGCTCTCACTATTCAGTACGTTAATAAGGAGCCACCGTTAGGGTAGAATTCACCCTTCTGAGTAGTTTTTAAAATTTTTTATTATGTGTGTATGTGATGTATATGTATCTATGTGTGGGAGTGTGCACATGAATGCAGGTGGCCATGGAGACTAGAAGGAGGCGCTGAATTCCCTGGAGCTGGAGTTGGGCATCACCTGCCAGGCACTTCAAGAGTAATACATACTCTCAACCACTGAGCCATCTCTCCAGCCCCACCTTTTCAATATTTTATAAGTGTATTTTGATATTAACTGTGTTTTCTTTATAACCCTGTGTTTTATTTTTACTTTATGCATCCACGGGCATTCTGAGGACTTTATAACTTTCACTGTATTGTGTAGGAGCCTGTGGCTCAGAGAAGGCCAAGGCCTCTTCCCCACACTGTGTGAGAACAGCTAAGGCACAGAGATGTCGATCTTATCTTGGTGCACAGAGCTGATGGGGGATTATATCCAAACCCATGCAGTTCTTTCTGATTCCAAAGCACTTCCTTCTGTCTGTCCGTTCCTCTGTGTGTCTTCCTCCCCTTTCTTTGTGCTTGCAGGAATGTATGCCACACACACCATGGAGGCCAAGGATAACTTGAAGGAGTTGGTTCTCTCCACCATGTTGGTGGCAGGGATTGAACTCAGTTTGTCAGACTTTGTGGCAAGCCCCTTCACCCTTTGAGCCGTCTTGCTGGCCTCAAAGTCAGTATTCTTAACAGTCTGTCAGTGCCCAAGTAGCCCCATCAGCTAGATGTACAAAGGCTTTGAGCACAGTCCATTCAATATTGCTTCTCAGCCTTTTGCCTAAGATGAGGTACAGAGTAAGTTCCAAAAACGAGGTCACTGGGGAGCCTGATGCCAGTACTGGGGAGGTAGAGACAAGACAATCTCTAATTGGTGAGCTCCAGACCAATAAGAGACCTTATCTAAAAGGAAGCAGGCAATATTCCTGAGAATGATGCCTAACATTGTCTCTGGCCTTTGCACATACCCAAGTGCACTTGGACACACACACATACACACACTAACTCACACCTACACACACATACACACTCTCTCCAGGGGTAGTGGCACATGGCTTTGATCCCTGTACTTAAGAGGCAGATCATGAATTCAAGGCCATCTTTAGCTAAACATCTATTTAGCTCAGGTAGCAACCTGAGCTACCTGAGATCCTGCTTCAAATCAATGGCAAAGAAAATAACAATACAAATGAAAAGGAAACAGAAAAGCAGCTTTTGCAGCTGATTTCCTGTCATGCCTTTGTTTCCTGTAATAGATCAATGCGTTCTTTACCAGGGAAAAGATTTTTCTTTCTTCTGGGCATGGTACACATCTTTAATCCCAGAACTTGGGAGTCAGAGACATGTAGATCTCCAGCCTGGTCTACATAGTGAGTCTCAGGCCAGCCAGGGCTACATAGTAAGACTGTGTCTCAAACAAACAAAAACAAACAACAAAATAGGAGGATCTGGAGAGATGGCTCAGTGTTTAAGAGCACGGACTGCTCTTCTAGAGGTCCTGAGTCCAATTCCCAGCAACCGCATGGTGGCTCACAACCATCTGTAATGGGATCTGATTCCCTACTTTGATGTGTCTGAAGAGAGCGACAGTGTACTCACATACTTAAATAATTTTTTTTTAAAGAGGAAGAAGGAAGACAAAGGAACAAAGGGGAAAAAAAAGGAGGATCTACTCTTCTGCTCTGGTAGATCTCAGAGGGAAAGGAAATGGATATTTTTTTGACCCTACTCTGTGCCCCTTGAGTGTATGAACAGAGACAGAGAAAATAGCCTTGCCTAGCTTTAATCTAGCAAGTAAGTAAGATGAATCTGGGATTATCAGCCATCAAGCTCCAGGTCAGGCCTTTGCTGTCTTGGTCCAGTCCCGACTCCGGTAGCACTACAAGCCTGAGCACATTACTTCCCTGAATTCAGTTTCCCAAGATGATCTGGACACTAGATATGCCTTTATCTGGCTGTCAGACAGTAAAGTAAGGTGCCTTGTAAGGGGATTGGTACCCAGAAGTCCTACAAGGGCAGTGGCCATTACAATGAGATGGTACCCAGCTCTCCTGGATCTCAGGGAGGGGACAGATACCTCCTTGCTCCTTGAGATGGCATAATCATTAGGCTCCTGGTGAGACCAGGGGCATCGGAGATGAGCCATCAGGGAGAATGGCCCTTCATCCCCATCTCCATCCCTGTTCCAGTGTGAGTAGTGGTACCCCTATTTTATGCACTCTTTATTTAATAAGCATGGCCGTGGGGAGTCTTGGTGACTTAGGGCGTAGATGGACTGTTGTCTCTTGGCAGAAGCTGCACTTGAGTCATGGCTTGGGAACATGTACCCGGCTGGCTGCCAAAAGCAGAATTTACCTCAGATCTTCTGCTTTCTGCCTTCCCTTCTCTCCCCGGGCTCCATTTTAGTGCTTCTGACTTATTTTGGCTTCTGCCAGGCCACAGGCCTAGACAAAAAGCTGATGACTGTACACTAGGATTCTGACACCTGTCTTATGCTCCACCCCAAGCACAGATCCGGGGCCAAGTCCTGAACCAGCTACTGGGTCTCTGACTCTCAGTGGGGAGGACTCAAAGATGTGTCCAGAGGACCAGAGGAAGACCTAGAGGAGAAACAAGCTGGGACAGCCAGGGTGGCTGTGTGTGGGACAGAGAATAGGCTGAACATATATGTGATTAAAACCAAAAGCCTCCCAACTGTGAAGGACATTAATTAGGAAGGAGATATTCTCTGGCCTCCCTCTCTCTGAGCAATCCATTTTTCTCATTCTCTCAGGCCCTTAGTATCTTCTGTGTGTCCTCACAGCTGTGCATGCAGTATGAAGGGCTCAACATGCATCAGTGTAAAACCACAGGCAGCATTATGCAGAGCCAGCCCTCCTTTCCCATAGCCACTTTGGCAATGGCTATGAAGATGGGAAGGGAAGGGTTTTGTTGTTGTTGTTTTGTTTTTAAATAAATAAAATAAATAATAAATAATTTTAAGTAAATATTTTAAAAATTACTTATTTTCATGTGTATGGTTGTTTTGTCTGCATGAGTGTCTATCCACCACATATGTGTCTACTGCCCAAGGAGGCCAGAAAAGAGTAGTGGATCTGCTGGGACTGGAGTTACAGACAGTTACAAGCTGCCACATGGGTGCTAAGAACAGAACCTGAGCTCTATGCAAGAGAAACAAATGTTCTTAGCCACTGGGCCATCTGTCAGCCCCAAAGAGGGAGTGTTGTTGTTGTTTGTTTGTTTGCTTGTTTATTAGTAGTGAGGGAATGACGGGAATCATTGCACGTGGCCAAAAGGGTGTGTTCAGGCATTCAGAGATGTGAGAAACCCCACAGTGTACAGAGGAACTTGGATCCCGTTGGGAAGGCCACTTGTTGAGTGGTAAAGAGCCTGGTTTTTGAGCATGCGCTCGGTGGCGCATGCCTTGAGAGCCCGCCCTCTGGAGGCAGATGTGGTCGTGTTAAAAAAGAAAAAAAAAAAAAAAAAAAAAAAAAACAAAAACAAAAAAAAAAAAACAAAAAAACCCCAGAAGATTTGGTGTCAAATCCCAGCTTCTTCAGCTGTGTGATTCAGAATGTTTTTTCTCTCTCTCTTTCTTCTTCCTTCCTCTCTCCCTCTCTCCTTCTATTCCTCCCTCCCTCTCACTTTTTTTCTCTCCTTTTTTCTTATTTATTTTACGTATATGAGTATTCTATTTGCATATATGTCTGCACCAGTGTGCCTGGTGCCCATGGAGGCCAGAAGAGGGCAACAGATCTCTTGGGACTGAAGCTACAGACAGTTGTGAGCCACCATGTGGGTGCTAGGAATAGACCCTGGGTCCTCTGCAAGAGGAGCAGATGCTTTTAACCCCTGAACTATCTCTCCATCTCTAGACAAGTTTCTTTACCTTCTTGAGTCTATTTCTGCATCGCTATAACCCTTTGGGGTTTCTGGGACCTGTCCGTGAAGTCCCCCAACCCCCTCCCAAGGACACCTGATTCACAAGAACAACCTCCTTGTTTCTGCTGGTCTCATCCTGTGACTGGTGGGTGGGGCTGGGGAGCTGACCCCTGACAGGTAGGCCAGGTGAATTCTGGGTGTTTCAGGAGTAATTTTTGGAAGGAGGAGAGCCAGCCAATCGATCCACAGCTCAAAATAGCTTGGAAGCGCAAGAACAACAGTAAATAATGGGTTCCGGATGCTTTTAAGTCTTGGCATTTCCTGATCTTGGCTCAGCTGGGCCAGACAGCTTCATCAGCGTTTGCTGCCGAGGCCAGCAACACACGCCTCCCCTGGCCGTGATCCAGGCCGAGGCTGCTTTCAAGAAAATCAGATCTAGAAATGTTTGGACCTCTGGCACAAGTCCTTTGGGTCCTGGACGTAGACTAAGGATCAGACAGCATCTGGGCTTGGGTCATGGGTGGGACTAAAGGAAAATGCGGGCAAAGAGGGTCAGTTCTATGGAGCAAGTGGGTATGATGTCGGCTCGATATTAGACAGGCTCCTGATTGCTCTAAGTATTTATTGAGCACTTACTATGTATCAGGTACTAAGGATAGCATGCAGATTAATGTTTAATTTCACATTATAAGTTATAGAAGGCTCAGGATCGAGAAGGCTATGAAAGGATACAGTTGGGGTCCTAATGTGGTCTGTGGAAGCTTCCGGAAGGAGAAAGGAAGGAAGGAAGGAAGGAAGGAAGGAAGGAAGGAAGGAAGGAAGGAAGGACATGTGGATAGGCATTATCTGGGTTAGATGTCCATTCTAGAAGTGTATTCCACAGAGAGAGAATGAAATGTGCAAAACTCCTTACCGGGAGAGATTCTGATGAGTCAGGGACAGACAATTGGCCAAGGCTGGAGCCCAAGGCAGAGGAGTGCTACAGCTTTAAAATGACCCAGGAGCCAGACCTTACAGTGTCTATGGACTGGAGAGGGTTTAATCTTTCCCTCTGAGGTCCCTGGAGGGATTTGGCAGGCTCGGATCTGCATCTCAGGGTGATGGCAGTAGCTGCTTCATCCAGCAGCCTGGAAATGCCTTAAACTGCTGGAAGGAGCCTAAGTGGAGGCGATAGGCCTTGGTTACCTTTGAGATGTGAGGGAATCTACTGCAGACTGGGCCATCCTCAGACCTGATAGTTAACACCATGCCTGTGTGGTGAGCGAGGGACAGAGCCATCCATCAGCCCTAGATGCAGCTGGTCCAGGACCATGTTGAGGTCTCACTAATGACCATTGTCTTTTTATTAACCTTCAAAATGTTTTAATATTGTGTGTGTGTGTGTGTGTGTGTGTGTGTCTGTGTCTCTCTGTGTGTGTATGTGTATGAGGGGGAGAGAGAGAGAGAGAGAATGTGTGTGTGTATGAGGGAGAGAGAGAAAGAGAGAGAGAGAGAGAGAGAGAGAGAGAGAGAGAGAGAGAGAGAGAGAGAGAATATGAGGGGAAGAGAGAGTTAATATGTGCACCTGAGTGCATCCCCTGAAGCCAGAGGTGTTGGATCTCTTACAGCTGGAGTTACAGGGACTGTGATCCGCATACTCTGGTCCTCTCTAAGAACAGTACACATTCTTAACCTCTCCATCTTGGCCGTCTCTCCAGCATAGCCATTGTCTTTTGAACACCAGATACCATACAGAGATCTTCTCACTCCACCCTCATAGGGACCTGAAGGAGGCACATACAATTCTGGCTAATGCACCACTATTTAAAGAACAAGAGTAGTTAAATAGTTTGGCCAGAATTACACAGCACAGGACCTCCTATCTCATTGGACAACCTAGAAGTGTTTGACCCTGCTCAGGGCAAGCTATGACCCAAGCTTCAATCCAGTTGCTCTAGTGACCCTCAGCGTTGTCTGCCCTAGCCACATGAACCAGTTCAGAGCCAGGCCTAGAAAGGCATTGTCATGTGTAGCCTGAGGGGACACAGCCATGTGGTTCTTGATCCTTGCTCAGGCCTGCTGGCTTCTGGCATCTCTTGCCGTGAGCTAAGCAGCGTGTCTCTGGGGATTGGATGGTCTCTGCTGCTTGGGTTTTTGTTGTCACTGACCTCCTGTGCTCTCCACTTTTCTCCCTGCTCCCACCCTGTCCCCATCTGTTGCTGCCCATGGGGTCTTGGCCTTGCTTCCCAGATGTGCAGGCAGGACTTGGAATTGAAGCAAAAGCCGGCTTCCTTCTGGCCTGAGGAAGGAAAGAAGAGTAACTATGCAGCTGTTACCACCCAAAGTCTTGGTACAGAGGTTTGCCTCTGTGGTCTCACTAAGCCTCGGGCAGTAGGTACTTGGCTTTATCGGTTCTCATTGGGGATTGCCAGCCAGCAGAATTTAGACTCATGTGCTAGGCTCTCTTCCCAATTTTAATACTCTTGCTTGAATACACTTGAATGTACATCTGTGCTACCAGGATCTTATTACAGGCCGGCTCTGATTGAGGTCTAGATCAGCATGAAAGATGGGTACTCCAGGTGAGGTTGTTGTTGCTGGGACCCCAAAGTTAGGAGCAAGTGAAGGTGCGCCAGATGTGTCTTACACTTGGCCCATGACTGACGCCATGACACACACTATGACACTTGGTCCCTCAGGACTCGTGCCCCCCATGTGTTCCTCCTCATCAGGAGTTAGTTGCTTATGGGGCGTCTGTGGCTTCTGTTGTGCCCAGGGTGTCACTTGTTGACCCCATGTGTACCAAGGCCCTGGTGACTTCTCCTGGTCTGTGAAGTTGGCCAGTGTTGAGATATGGGAAAAAGCCTCAGAGATAACCAGTACAAGGTCCATGCCACTGCAAAGAGTGTGATCTCAAGCACCCCACTTGCCTTCTCTGTTACTGCTTCAGCTAGGAGCTGGAGGTTTAGGATGGGTCCTCTTCCCCTCTTTGACTTCCTGTGTGGCCTTATAGAAGACACTTCCCCTCCAGACACTTCAGTATCACTATTGGAAAAACACTCTAACTTCTGCCCTGTTAGGAAGAGCAAAGAGGAGAGTGTCCACCTTAGAACTCAAAGAATTCTTACAAACTCTGCGACCCCACGTCCTAGCAAGGAGGACAAAGCGATTTGTTCTTGGTGTTGTATAGTGTGGGTGAGGGCTTCCAACCTCCTTTTTCAGGCTTGAGTGACTCCTGGAATCATGTGTTTCCTTTTGACTGCCTCTGTGGGCAATGACACCCCCTCCCTCAGTCACCTGCTTCTTAAGAAGGCTGTGAACACTTGTGATTGAGTGGCAGATCTCTTGGTCTGTCCAGTTCTTCAGCCTGAACGTTCTTCAGAAGGCAGGACTCATCCCCCCATCCCCCATGACTGAAAACCCATCATCTGTGCCTCAGCCTGTGTATCCTCCCCAGCAGATCAGCCTGCTGGGCCTCTGGCCTCCCCTAGGCACATGACCAAGGAAAGCCTATGGGACCAAAGAGAATCTCTTTTCCCACCAGCTTTATCTGGGAGTCTGTGGGTCTGGATTTCTCATCTGACCCACTGAAAAGGAAAGAAGTTTCCATGGGGAATACATGGATGCAGAAGCCCTCTTTCAAGGGGGAGAGTGTGAGGGAGCTGATGGCTGTCACAGGAATGTGAGGCAGAGATATCCAAACTAGCCAGGGAAGTGGGAGCTCTCTCCTCAGCTCTACTCCCAGCCTTCCCACAAAGACACAGCCAGACCCTGGTCCCTGCATACTAGAGGCAGCCAGGCTCTGATTTGGTGCTATGGCTGAAGTACAGTGCTATAAGCCTCACAGAGCTTGTGACTTGAGGTCTCAGGAATGAACTTGAAATTGAATAGTGGGACAGTGACCATGACATGGCAGAGGTCAAAGGTTCATGAGCTGTGTTCCAGAGGAAGGAAGACCACTGTTTTACAGTCATGGAGAGGTGGACAAGAGAGAGCTCCTCTGGACAAACCAGGTTGGGAACCCTATGAAGCTTTGGTACATAGTAGGGTTTTCAGGCAAATAGTATGCCCAACTTGGTTTGCTGGAGTGCTAGCCTTCCCTGGGTATTTCTCTGAAGTGCTGCCTGGATTCAAAGGAGTCAACAGGCATTAAGAGCTTGCTGTTTCACCAGGGCCCCAAGTCAAGCAGCCCAGAGTCAAGGCCCCAAGTCCAGCAGCCCAGAGTCAAGGAGACTTTTCTCTGCAGGGGCAATCACACTGTGGGTCAAGCTTAATAGTACAACAAGGAATTTGAGCTTAAGTCTGGATTCACATTCCTGCTCAGCAGAGCCGCATTACCTACCCCCAGGTCTCAGGTTCTCTATCCTAAGACGGAGCCTACCCACATAGCTGGGCTCTCATGGGTCGCTCAGACTCAGAGTGATGGAGAGATCTCCTTAGGAGTGGTTGCTTAGTCTGCAATCTGGATCAAATTAACCTCATAAAAACTTTTAGATCACCATCGAAGTGTGTGTGTGTGTGTGTGTGTGTGTGTGTGTGTGTGTGTGTAGCGTGTGTATGCATCTATGGTGCAAAATCTGTACCCTATTTTTCAAGTATAGAAAATAGTAACGTATCTATTTTATTTTATTTTGGGGCCAGACATATTGTGTTGGATTCACTAAGGTTAAATAGTGAGACTGCTTGCCACTATATGGCTCTCAGCTAATAAAAATGGAAAAACTAATTAACTCCCTCAGAATTCCTCTCTCTTCAAAGCCGAAGGCCTTACTGGGGCTGTGGGGGAGGAAAAGAACAGGCTGGGGGTTCCCCAGGGAGCCCAGCATAGTAACCACAGGACCAGATGGGCAATGTGGCCCTCCAGCTTCCACACTGTGTGGCAGCAGGGGCACTGGTGGGCTGAACACTGACTGAGTCATGCTCCCTGGGTGGGTTGTCGGGAGGACTGGCCAAGAAGCCTGCACTGGTGGGAAGACCTAGCTGTCTCAGTTTGCCAAGGTCCCAGCCTGCTAGGAAAAGCGAACCCCTCAAGGGTACAATCCCAGCTCCGAGCCCCAAGAAGCCGACCACCTCAGGATGGTTGCTATTGGGCAGGTCCCAGCAGGGCCTCACTCCACCAGGGCAGACGGGAAAAGATGTGAGCTTGCACCTCGCTGGCCTGTCGAGTGTGACATTTTCTCAGATGCTACATGGGGCTGCCTGACCTTCACTCTTCTGCCAGAACCCCTTTCTGCTTCTTTCTGGTTATTTATAACAGTGCTAACAGGCAAAGGGCTTTTCAGATGAGCCCCAGCCAAGGCTCTGCCATCTCTGCTGCCAGCTGGGGCAGGGACAACATGGACAAAACTAGAGAAAATGGATTTCCAGGACCCCAAGGAGCCTTCAGATGGGGTGTATGCTTTTCTTTTTTTTTTTTTTTCCTTTTCTTAGTCTTCTTATGTCTCTGGAACTTTTAAACATTCATTTTGCTTCTATTAGGGTAAAACAAAACACTATTGTATGCAAAACGTATATACTGATATATTCAAAACAATGGCATTAAGTACACTGACTATTCTGTATAAGCTTTCCAGTCTCCATCTCCAAAATGTTTGTGTGTGTGTGTGTGTGTGTGTGTGTGTGTGTGTGTGTGTGTGTGTCTCAGTCTGTGTGTTTTGAGGCAGGTCTCACTATGCATCTGTGTCTATCCTGGAACTCACTATGTAGACCAGGCTGGCCTTGAACTCACAGAGATTTTCTTGTCTCTGTCCCTTGGGTGCTAGGATTAAAAGCGTGTGCCATCATGCTTGGCTGGCCAGAATGTTTTTGTCAGGTCCTTTTCAGACACCTAACCCAGGAGGCTCTAGCCCTGCCCCAAGGTATACCCTAAATTTTGGGAACTCTTTTGAATGAGGGAAAGAGCAAGGCAGATTGTTGCTAGGGTCTCAGTGGCCTCTATTTTTAGCTACAGAGGGGTGAAAAGACCTGGTTCCCTGGCCCAGCTTTCCTTATTAGTAAGTCAGAAGGTGAGAGAATGCCTTGATTTGGGGAAAAAACAGGAATCTTCTCTCATCTCTCATTCTTTTATCTATTTACTTATTTATTTATGTGTGTGTGTGTGTGTGTGTGTGTGTGTGTGTGTGTGTGTGTGTGTGTGCCAATGCCATGGCACTAATGTGGAGGTCAGAGAACAACTTTTAGTAGTTTTCTCTTTTCTACCATGTAGGTCTCAGAGATCAAACTCAGGTCCCCCCAGGTTTGGCAGCAAGCCCCTTAATTCTCTGAGTCCTCTTGCAAGCCCTCTAGTCATTTGCTAGACTCCATTCTTTTATAAAGAAACAGAGCGAGTATTTTATAATCTACTTCAAATTGAAAGCTGGGCATAGTGAGACAGGCCCATACTTCTAGCTGTTTAGAAGGCTAAAGTAAGAGGATCAGACGTTTAAGGCTCACCCGGGCTACAAAGCATATTCTGTTCCAGCCTGGGTAGCATTGTGGGGCCATGTCTCAAAATCTAGACAAACAAGGGCTGGTGAGATAGGGAAGATGGGTGGGGGATGGGGAAAGACAGTACCGTGGAGAGCCAGGCTGCCTGGGATCAGACCCTGGAGCCCACTGAGTTGTTCTCTGACCTCCACGAGTGTGCTGTGACACACAGGCCCACAGGATGCACACATGTAATAATAATAAATAGAAACATGTACATGTATGACTGTAGAGTGTGAATGTAGTTCAGTGGTAGAGTATTTTCTAGAAACCTGGGTTGAATGGAGAGAGAGGGAGGTAGATGATAGATAGATAGATAGATAGATAGATAGATAGATAGATAGATAGAGATAGACAGACAGATATAGAGGGAGGGAGGGAGGGAAAAAGGGAAGGAGAGACAGGAACAGATAGAGACAGAACAAAAGAACATAAACTTCTGTTGGCCAGGTGTGGTATTGCACATATACCATGCTAGCCTTCAAGAAGCTGAGGCAGGAGACCAAGAGTCTGAATCCAATCTGGGTACATATTGATAACCTGTTTCAAAAAAAAAAAAAAAAAAAAAAAAACAAGCCCCAAACTCCTCTTGTTAGTCCCTCTGCTACTTTAAGAATTTAGTAGCATTTCCTATAGAGAGCATTTCATAGCTTTCCCAAACACTTTCCACACAGAATACTTCACCAGACTAGGACAATTCCTTAGCCAATGACAGCTTAGAGGTCCCATTGCAGAGAGATCGAAACACAGGTCCCAAGTCTCAGCTCATGACATGGCCTAGGATGTAATTCTATTTTAGTCTCCTGCACATATAATAAGTACTTCATTGTATCTTGCCAAGGAGAGGCCAGGTTAGACCAAGAAGGCACTTGGCTCCTGTGCAAACAATTCAGTAATCAAAATAAGTTGTATTTCAATTCATTGTTTTTTTTTTTTTTTTTTTTAAACCTTAAGTATAAAGATACTAGTTTTTAAAATAAAGACAGGAACTTGGAGCACCAGGACCTGAGGCAGAGGGATAACTCAGAAATCCACACTCCACCATATGTGAGTTCTGGTATTTTGTTAGTCATGGTGGATCTATTGTATCTTCTTCTCCCTCCTCCTCCCCCACCCCCTTCTTGATGTACCTTTTATAACCTTGGCTGCCTAAGTCACCCTCTTCTCATCTGTGGCTCTGCCTTCCAGTTCCTGTACATTACTGTGACAGATCCCCCTCCGCCCCACCCCTACCCCCAATCACCAGGACTCTCAAGGCCTTTCAGCTACTTCTGAGTATTGGCAGTGCAGCCCCGAGTGGCATTTGATCCTAGTGGTTTATTTTTGGCCCTGCCCTTCAGCAACTGATAAATGTAGCACTGGGCAGAGGTGATGCGCTCGGATGCTGAGTGCTGACATCAGCTGGCTCCTGTGTTCACATACCTTCATTCTCGACCTCAAGGCGAGGGGCCTCGAACCAGGAACGAAAAGGAGCATGGAGCAGTTTTGTCCCGACAGGGGTTGACAGAGGTGAAATTATTATGTGATAACTGGGGCTGTAAGAGCAACCTAGCTTTGGTTGGGGGTTGTCTGGGAAAAAATTAACACGTGATCTTTGGCTCTCACTCACTGCCCTTCACAGTTCACACGACTCCTGCTTTGCTTATTACACACATCTTCATTGCGCACCTACTACCCGCCAGACATCGTGCCGTGCACTGGGGAGGCAGGGTGCGTGGCGGGGGCAAAGCAGGACAAGGCTCTGCTGCCAGGGAACTCCTAGTTAAGGAATAGATACATTTAAAATAGGGGAAAGTTCAGAAAGTGGGTGGTAGTGGTGGCGGTGGTTGCGCAACAGTGTGGATGTAGTTAATGCCACTAAATTATAGGCTTGAAAGTAGTTAAAATTATTCCAGAAAAAAATGAAGCGCTCACAGAGAGAATCTCAGCAGGGTGCTACAAAAGCGGGAGGCGGGGTGGTCTGCTCAAGTGGGTTGGAGACCTCGAAGGGGAGGTAGCCACTGGCAAGCAAGGGGTGCCAGTTCAGAGGGCCCCAGGTAGGAACCCACGTGCTCTCTGCTGTATGTGGGTCTCTGGAGATGTCTAGAGGCACAGTAGCTGCCTGTGAATAGCGAGGCTCAGCCAAGGCTAGCTAGCTCTGCCTCTGGTGCCTCTGATGTGCATGCACGCCTCACTTGGCAGTTGAGCCAGTGTCTTTCCTGCCACTCTCGTGGGAATTCAAGAGGCCCTTGAGTTCAAGTGCATACAATCAGCGGCAAAGACGGGCAAACACCAAGTGCACAGTAGCCCAAGTCACAGCACACAGTAACCTTTTATTGTTTAAAAACAAACGCTGCCTTCCAGGGCCTGAACATCAGTGTGCCTGCTGAGCGGCACTAATGGCATGGACCGGAATCCATGCTGCCACGGATAGAGAGGAGAGTACCCTCCCAGACCCTGGTGCCAGACAAAGGGAGTCTGGACTCTAAAGGCCTTGCACCAGCCCTGCAAGAGCTCCCAACCTCCAGGGAATCCCACCCTGCCCAGCCACCTGAGCTCACAGATCTCAGAGGGATAAGAGATGGCTTGGAGGCCACGGGGAATAGGGGAGGCGGTGACTAAGCAAGATAGTACCTGCACTATGGACCTCTGTTCTTTTTCCCTCCCCTCATCCTGGCAGGCAGGAATCTGACCCAGTATTTGGGAACATGGACCACAGCTGTTGAGGAAGTGACCTGCCATTTTGAAAAGAGCTTGAACAGAGGATACAGGGAGATCCTAGTTGTATGATCCTGCTAGGAGCTGGCTCTGTGGATCTTGGGTGACTCCATTCCTGTTCTTATATTAGCCTCAGTTTTGTCACCTACAATACAAGGGATTTGTCTGGACAAGTGTGGCAAGGGAATATTCTAGCGCTCCACCCCTTATGCTGTTTCTCAGCTGATATGAGGAGCTGTTCCCAGCGCAGCAGAGGTGGAATAGGTTTACATCAGTTATCTCTTATCTGGTGGCAGAGAGGGGAGCTGTGTGGGGGATGGGAATTCCTAGGAAAATGTCAGATAAGTTCTGAAATGCTATACCCACCTACCATCTTAACAAAGCCCTGTGTTCTGTGCTTTCATCTTGCCTCTGGGTAGAGGACTCTGGTACCAAATTGACAATCCCAGTCATTGCAACACAGTCCCCATCCCAGGGCCAGAGCCCCAGAGTCCTGCTTGGGAAGCCACACAGTTGGATCCAGATGCTTGCTGGGCAGCCAGTACAGAGTCCACCATCTCCTCATCTTTGGAGATCTCCCATCAGTGTGTCTCACCTTTGATCCGATCTCATCCATATCAAATTTGACAGCAGTTTGGTTTTTCAGTAACCCGAGCTTTTTGGCTTGTTCCGAAGCCCACAGTTTAGTTTTCACGGAGCTTTCGTCTTTTCTACGAACACGTTCTAGTTAAGAACTATTTAAGTTTTGTAAGGCCGGTAACAAATGAATCGGGAGGAAGCAGGGCCTAGCAGAGCACAGGCTCTGGGGAAGTAGGTCGGGTGAGCGGTGATGGTGTGCAGGACAGAAGCACACCAGTTAACCTGGTTAGCTGGTCAGCTGGAGACTGGGTATCGCTGTACCATAGGTCTGATGGGATTAGGTTTGCCCACAGCCTGCAAAAACACTAGCATGGCAAGAAGTTCTGAGTGGAGCTGGGCTGGGACTCGGAGGTTGCTGTCCAGGGTGGTTCCGATGCCCTGTCCTTGGAGCAGAAATGTTGTCGAAAGCACACTGTACTTTGGCTCCTTTACTGCCGACAGGAGTAAGCTCGTGACCAGTTCTAAGTACCTGACCCTGCCTTGCTCTCTGAGCTGCAAGATCCATTCTTTTCAGACTTTCTCTTAGGGTCTTTGACCACTTGCTTGGTTAGAGCTTGGAACCTGGCTATAAAGGGCTGAACACCATGTTGTGTTCAGTTGGCCCAAGGCCAGACTCTCCCATGATTGGCTAGCCCAGTGTTTAGGCCCTTTCAGAGATCTCTGACTTCAAGCATTTTTGGACTTCTCAAGCTGGGCTTAGAGTATCTTTATCTTATCTATTCTTCTTTGCATTTGAGCGTGTGTGAGTGTGTGTGTGTGTGTGTGTGTGTGTGTGTGTGTGTGATTTCTGATGATGCTGTAAGTATTTGGGGGAGGGATACAAAGCTTGCCTACCCTTCTTACTATTCTTCTAGACTTCTTTAGGAGCTTTTGTATTAATTTGGAAGACAAGAAGAAGATTGGATTTTCTTTGTATGTAAGAGAGATGAATTAGCTATCACTTTGTCATTGATAGGTGATACAAACTCTGACTTGCATGCAGTTTAGAAGGGGAATTTATTCACTTGTACAACTGTAGAGTGCAGGGAGTCATTGCCTCCAGACCCAGCTGGATCCAGTGTGTAAATTACCTTGTTGGAATCCGACTCTCAGGGTTGGCTCTGCATTGCCCTAGCTTGCTGCTCTCTAGGCTGCTGTTCCTAGTCACCGGCAAAGATGGCTGCCAGCCTGTCTAGAATAGCTGAACCCTCTTAATCAGACGCTTCACAAAACCTGAATCCAATCTTGCCCACTCGGCCAGACTGACTTGCCTGGCTTTAGGGGAGGGGTAGGTTCCTAAAGATACTCAGTAGACTCCTCCCACGGCGGAGGGAATTGGTGAGATGCAGACCAAACAAGGGATGTCAGAGAAGAAGGAAATGGCTTTTGTGGGGACCTTGTGTGTATCTCCTTCCCTCCTTTCCCAGAAAGGCATGGAGGCTCAGGGTCATGGTCTAGACTAGGCCATTTGTAATGGATTGGTAATGGCTGCTAAGGCTTCCCGTTCTAAGGACACAAATCTCACAAGAGCTCTACCCTGTGACCCAGTCATCCCCCAAATATCTCATCTCCTAACATCATCACCTTTCACTTTGGGGAGTAGGATTTCAACACATGAATTTGTGGGGTCGTATTCAGTCTGCAGTGATACAGGGTACTCACCAAGTGCCTGGCATGTGGGAATCACTCAGCCTTTCTTCCTTATTTTGGTAAGAGGCCCTGAAGGTAGGACTCTCCTTACCATCAGTATGTGTCTGGAAAAACAAAGTCAAGGTGACTGTCTTGATCTCAGAGGCGGAGTCACCGGCAAGCCTGCCCGCCGCCGCCCACCTTTGCTTGGCTGCTTCTCATCTCAGTGCAGTTCTTCCTTTTGTACTGGAATTTCCACTCTGGAAGTTCATTCATTAATTCACTCGCTGATGTGCTCATTTAATTAAATGCTGAGTTCAGCCTAAATATTACCCCAAGGCTTACATGGTTCTGAGACATTTGATAAATTCAAGAAACATATGAAAGGTTTGGGTAGGAGGGGCCCTGCGGTCTGTCCAGTGTCACGTTCTAAGAATCCCCTGAAAGACCCGAGGTGAGTACAGCATAGGTCCAAAACCCAAGCTGTCCCTGCAGCTACCTGCCATATCCCCTCCTCCCTTCCACTCAGGAATTCTGAGAATTTGCTCTGGGCCATGGAGTAAGCTAGGAGATTTGCTGATTGCAGGCAGGAAAACTAGAACATTCTCTCTCTCTCTCTCTCTCTCTCTCTCTCTCTCTCTCTCTCTCTCTGATGCATTCTTTCTGAAGCAGGGGATCAATTCCCAACAAGATACACAAGCTCCCAATGAAGCCATTTATGTGAGTCTGGAGTGAAGCCGTGCAAATCCTCTGCCAGGGTCATTTATCTCCCTGGCTCGAGGAAGCCACAACCCTTTCAGATGAGGGGTATGGTATTGCCAGAGGAAGGGGCATAATGGGACAGCAACTTGTTAGGAGAACCGATGGGCGAGAGAAGTTGTGCGTAGGAAGCTGGGAGCATGGTGCAGTGTTGCTGTCCCTAGTCTGACCTTGCTGACTTAGGTCATTCCCAACTCCCTTCCTAAGTCACACTTTCCCTCTGTCAGTGGAATGGGTGGTCTGCAGTGTTCCTCTCACACTCACCAACAGTAAAAGGGGTAGCACAGGCTTTTTAGAGGAAAGACTTGGGTTTGACTCAGCCTCATCTCTCTGGGACCTTGGGTGGTGCTATTTGGAGATAAGGTTGGTTATTCACAGTAAAAAATCAAGTTCAGTTGAGGTCAATTAGATGGGCCTTGATCTGGCATGGCTAGCTTCCTTATCAAAGGGAGAGAATGTATTTAGAAAAAGAAGATAGCCACCTCTAAGGCAGAGAGAGAGAGAGGACTAAGACAGAGAGCAGTTCTTTCCCTTGAAAGCCTCGGAAGAGCCCAGTTGGCAAGCTGATGCGATGTCAGCCCGCCAACCTTCCAAACTACAGATCCTGATTTTCTGTTGATACCACGCACAGGTAGTATGCTGTCACCTGCAGCCATAGCAATAAACACAGGTGACCCACCCCCACCAGTCTCCTGACCAGTACTGCGGGGAACATTGGCGGCCACTCTCCTGAGTTGTTTTAGGACCCTGAGGCGAAGGTATACATGAGACACTTAGCATGGCTTTGGGCATATAGTGAGCACACAATAATAGCGGTGGCTCTTAGTCCTGTGCCATGACCTCTTGGCTCTATCAGGAGAGCTTGCAGAAGGTAGACAGCCGGGACAGGGCCAGAAAGCCCCAGCTGAGACCTTTCTCAGGGAACTGGGTCACCTTACGTACCCCTTCAAAAGCCTGTAAATGTAGAGGAGGCCAAGAATGTCCCATTAGTGGAGCACCTAATGGTTTTTAGCTAAAGAGTGGTCTTGGGCCTAATTGACGAAGCTACAAAGCCGAGGTTCTTTATTTTTATATGATGGCTGCACTCTGAGGATGCTGTTGAGCTGCTGTGAAGATCAATATGTGTAGCTACCACCGGCACTTATGGGCATTTTGTGAAGGAGGTAGCGTGGTCGCCAAGGAGGGATAGATAATTCTCTGGATGACCCTAAGCAGACTCCTTACCCTCCTTGAGCCTCAGTTTCCACGTCTGCAAAGTGAATGAGGTAGAGCACCCAGCGCAGAAGCTTTTCCGCTGAGCTGTGTGTGAATTCTGTGTGCACACGTGTGTCGTGGGGAAGAATTAGCATTATGCTTCTCTTTTTGGAAGTACCAGAGATTGAACCTAGAGTTTTGCGTATGCCAGATCATCTACCACCCAGATCATCCTTCAGGATTGCTGACTCCTGGCTGAACTGGGCTTCTGAGAGTCTGACTCTAAGGCTGCCTCTAAAAACCAGGTGCTATGGAGGTAGACTCTGTGAGTTATTGGGGTAAGAGAGACCAAGGACGTAGCAGAAGGCTGACTGCCGAAGGCTTTGCTTGTCAGCAGGCTCCCGCTATGTAGCACCCTTCCATCTCGCCTGCAGGCCCCCCTTGCTATTCTACAGGCTCTACGTGATAGCCAAGTGATGGTTCTCCAGCTTGCCACCTCCTGTCTCCTGCGTGCCTCCAGCAGCCTAATGCTGTTGCTATGCTGACCCTACCCCCATCACACTCGGACACTGTTGCTATGGTGACTCCACCCCCATCATGCTCAGA
Source organism: Arvicanthis niloticus (assembly GCF_011762505.2). Taxonomy (NCBI): domain Eukaryota; kingdom Metazoa; phylum Chordata; class Mammalia; order Rodentia; family Muridae; genus Arvicanthis; species Arvicanthis niloticus. The sequence goes on from NC_047671.1 coordinate 27,594,888, forward strand.
GTAAAACCCAAATCTCTTACAATCCCCACCTGATCCGGCTTCCACCTGCCTGTCCACTGCCATCCCCCAGCTCTGGTCAATGCGCCCGCAGCCTGCTGAGCTCAGCACTTCCCTGGCTCCATGTTAGCATGTCCTAGGCTCGCCCTCACTGAGGTCTTTGTCCTGACTAATGCCCCAAACGCCCCTCCTGCCTCTTCCATCACTTCTGGCTTCTGTCTGTTCCCACCTCACCCCCCCCACCCCCCCACCCCATCTAAAACAGTCAACTCCCATGCTCCAAATGACCCAGCAAGTCCAGACCTAATATTTATCCCCAGAGAAATAAAGGCATGTCCGCCGAAAGACTTAAACATAACTGTGACAAACTTACAGTGGCCCAAACCTAAAAGCAAAGCAATTGGCCATCCACAAAAGCCAAAGCCATCCACACTGTCACAGACCGAGTGAGTGTATAGGGGACAGAAGCTCCAAGAGGCAGCTGGGAGTAGCCACCTTTAGTGAGTTCCCGTTAGTGGCAGCAGCTACTGAGTAGTGGTGATTTGGAGCTTCTGAGTTAAGGCAATGTGTTCCCTTCACCGTCAGGCCCCGAGCTAGGCCCGGAAGCATCTAGCTGACTTCATCGCAGTTCCTGCAGTGGTCCTTATTCTGTACTGCAGCCGTAACTGTAAGAGTTTGAGGTGTGACAGCCAAACCCACATGAATTCTTCTCCTCTTCACAAATTCTGCAATCCTAACTAGTCTTCCATAGGCCTCTTCTCCTTCCTGACTAGAACACATGCCTTTCCCCTCATGGCGGCACGTTAGCATGTCCTGATGACAGCATTGCTGCTCATGAACTTTGGGGTCATTTGCCAGTGAGGTAAGAGTTAACTGAACGGCCATGCCACAGCAGTCTGCGAGGTAATGATGGTGCCTCCAGAGAGCATGATGGATAGGTCGTATACACCCTGTGGATACACTAGACCAATGAATGACTCAGAGACTCGGCCCTGAAGATTTCATCACGCTAATCAGAATGGTGCATAATTTAAAGCTTATGAATTGCTTACTTCTGGAATTTTCTGTAGAGATAAAGAGGGGGTGTCTAGAATCACATCTTCTGTGTGATTTGCCTAATGCCATCCTCCTGCAGCCCTAGCAGTCCACCTCTGAGTGGACAGTGGTTGACTTTGTCTGTCCCACCCCTGGCTGTTGCATATTCTCTGGTACATGGCTCTGTGTAACTTGCAGCTCAATACGTAGGGATAGTGGGTATCCGTGTATTGGAGAAGATGGAGAGAAGGGATGGGGAGACCGGTCCCTGGAGCACAGGCACAGTGCTGCTTGGCCTAAGACTCAGCTGGGAGTGGCCATGTGCACAGAGGCCTGTTCCCCATGCTGCCCATATAGGCAGGATTCTTGCAAAATGCCAATTAAGATATTTGACCCAAATTTGGGTAAAAGCCCTTTTCCTGTTTCAAGTTGAGCTAATTATACACATTTATTCATAATTTATGAGGCCTGGTAAGTGGGAACAATTAAGGAAAAGGCCCTGGAAAAGCCGATTGCTCTTGTGTCATATTTGCTTTGGGGGTTGCTGAGGCCACCCCTCCCATCCTCCACGGAATGATGCTACATTCATTATATGACCATCATCTTTCTCTGAGGTCACTACCCTTAACCGACATTTACTGAGCACCTGGTGGACCCGACTGTAACATCATCTCAATTGCTCTTGAGCCTGTAAGGCAGGTACAATGCTGTACCCATTTCATAGGTGAGACAGTTGGGTTTCAGAGGGTCATGTGAATGGTCTTCCCTAACAGGCTCATGGCTGATGAGTAGATGGGGCCAGGCCTCAACTGCTTCTTCACATCTGTGGTGACCCATCCACTACAGCGCTGTCTTCCCGCCTTAACAATTTCTGAATCTTCGGGGCAGTCCTATACTTGGTGATGGGTAACCTTGGGGAGGAGATAAGAAAGTCAGCAGATTCTGACTCAGCAGAGGTGGGCTGGCCCTCGTGTCTACAATAATAGTAAATCCCCAGGAGATGAGGATGCAGCTGGCCCTGGTACTTTGAGAGCCACTGGTCAGGATGGTGCTGTTACCAGAGTCCCTTCAAACTTCCTCCCACACTGGCCTTACTGCAGGTGGGCGAGGGGCTCTGTCAACCTCTTCCTGTGAACTTACATGGATATTATTCCCAAACGGAGAACCTTCCAGCTTGGTTGTCATTTCCTCCCACGCACATGAGGATTGTGGATTGCCTGCCGTGCGTGAGGCTATTCTATGACTTAGCGTTTCTTTGCCGCATCTTCATAGATCTGCCTTGTTCTTTTCGGCAAGACTGCCGTGTTCTGTAATAGAGCTGTGTCGTGGCTTTATTTCAACCTATCCTCTGACGGGTGGTCTTCTACACTTTAGATATAACCCCCCCTCCATGCCCGTGGAGTGAGGTGGTTTACAAGAGCTTGGGAGTCACTCATTATGTGTCATTATTATTATCTCTTTGTTCTGTTCTGGGATTGATATATACGGGGCATTAACTTTGTGGCAATGTATTTCAGGTACTGGGCACATATGTAAAGTGGCAACTGTTTCCAAGCTCTCATAAAGACTCCAACCAAGTCCTAGTAAGAAAGACATGCTATGTGGGCAGGGCCTTGAGGGATGTGTAGCAACACAAAGGGAAAGAGAGAAGCGGGGATTTTTGTGCCTCAGGGCCCACCGTACCTTCCAGTCAGCTCAGCAGTTTCGAGAAATAGGGCAAATCTTTACATTTATTGGTTATCTGGTAAATTTGGGTCTTAATATAGGGTCCAGATCTACAGCTTTATGAATAAGCAGGTTCCTGGCTGGGTATGGCCATACTCAGCTCTGATCACCTCTTTCTCTCCCTGTTCTCCTCAGGGTGGGGAATCTGGAGAGGAACAGCTGTGTGCTGACTTGCCAGAGCTCGACCTCTCCCAGCTGGACACCAGTGACTTTGACTCAGCCACATGCTTTGGGGAGCTGCAGTGGTGCCCGGAGACCTCAGAGACAGAGCCCATCCAATACAGCTCCGATGACTCCGAGCTCTTCCAGGTGAATCCTGACTCTCGCTGGCCGCACCCTGTGTCGCCTTCTCAGTCTCCTGCCTTCTGTGCTTGCTCAAGCCAACTGTACCCAGGTTCTTGGGCTCCCGTTTCCCTCTCTGGATCTACGCCTGGCTTAGGCCAGCTCTAGCTCCCGTGCCTGGCCTGTTTTGCCACCTCTAGAAAGTAGGGTCTGAAATGAGCTGCCCCTTCTGTGCCTCACAGGAGGAAGCAGGCTCCTCTGGTGGTCAGGGGGTTCGAAGTCCTCTGTGCCCACACTATCTCCTCACTCCCTTTCCTGTGAGTCGGGTGTCATTACTTCTTGGTTTTATAAATGGGAAAACTGAGGCTTGGAGAAATTGGGCACGTCACTTCCTCTGTAGCTGAATTAGACTTAGACTCTGAGCTGGGCATCATGATTCGTGCTTTCAAATTCCAGTATCAGGGGTGCTGAGACAGGATGATGGCCATGAATTTGAAGCCAGCCCGGGCTCCCTTCCATGAGTGAATTCTTATCTCAAAAGATAAAATCAGGAGCTGGGGAAATGGGCCAGCAGTTGAGGTTTGCTGACCTTCCAGAAGACTCAAGTTTGGTTCTCAGCACCCACGTTGGACAGCTCACAACCATGTGTAAATCTAGCTTCAGGGGATGTGACACCTCTTCTGGCTTCTGCAGACACCACATACATGTGTATGGATACGTACACCTAAATAAATTATAAAGAAATAGATCTTAGCAACAGCTTCCACTATACAAGTCCGGCCTTCTTCCTGAGCCATAACTGTGGCAAGGACTCCAGTGTGGGGCTTGTGGTATTGATAGTCTCTGCAGTTTTCCTGTTTGCCTGGGTTTGCCTGTTTGCACAGCCTCACTCTGTTCTCTCAGCAGCTCTTACTAGAAAGGGCACCCAGAGGTACAACCAAACCAGTGCCCAGAGCCATTCTGCAGAGTTTACTCAGCTCCAGTGGCTTGGGTGTCCATCCCCAGGCACGTGATGGCTGACATTCCTTTTAAGGAGGCCTCTTCAATAGAATAATAGCATGAAAAGTCTAGAGTTTTCTTCAGAATAAAGCAAGTTGTACAGACATTTGCTTATGTGTGTTGGGGGGAGGGGCACAGTACATGGAAGGCCACAGAGGAAATAAAACTCTCCATGCTGAAGCTAGGTGATGCAGCCTTCAGATTCACTGGTCTTTCCCCCAAATCGTCTTTTCCCATAGGGGAAGGTGCCTAGGCTGAGCGTGCCTCTGTGCCAGTCAGGCAGCAGCACTGTACCATGCACATGCAGGGCTTGCATGCCATGGTGCCTTCCCAGATAGTCCTGCAGATGGAGCTTGTCTGTCCTTCCAGATCAGCCTGTCAAGTTCTCTGTGTGTCGGGAGCTGAGGTCACCAGGAGATTTCAGTCTGGAGGGAGATATCCCTAGATTAGCAAACCCATAAGCCAGCAGCTGGGACTGCCAGGGCACATGGCAGAGAATGCCTGCAGAGCGGTCAGGAAAAGCCTCTTGGATTTAGCTGGGTGTTGGGGGTAGAAGGGTAGAAACGGTGACCCTGGTGCAGCCGCTGGGAGCTTGCAATGCTGGGGAGGACGTATGGGTGTCAGACAGGTAGTCGGGGTCTCACCAAGGAGTCTTGTGCATTGTGGTAGAGAGCATGGATTTTCCTTGAGCCTATTCTAACCTGTAAGTTGCACATTATTATCACATTGTATAGGTGTCCAGAGAGCTGAGGTGACCGGCTTAAGGTCACACAGCTGGGAGGGGTCAAGGCAAATTCTCTGGCTTAGGAGCCCACAACCTGCAGGAACCCCTTTGCCAATCCTGTGAAAGCTGGGCCCTGGCCCTGTGTGGGTCCATGCAGGATGCCTCTGTCTGTCTGTCTCTCAGGATCTGTCTGTCTGTCTGTCTATGTCTCTGTCTGTCTCTTTCTAGTTCTCTCTGTCTCTGTTTCTCCTGTCTCTGTCTCTCTGTCTCTGTTTCTCCTGTCTGTCTGCATCTCTTTCTGTTTGTCCTGTCTGTGTCTCTGTCTCTTTCTGTCTCTGTCTCTCCTCTCTGTCTCTCTCTGTGTCTCTCTCTGTTTCTCCTGTCTCCCTCCGTGTCTCTCCGTCTCCTCTCTCTCTGTATCTCTCTGTTTCGCTCTGTGTCTCTCCGTCTCCTCTCTCTCTCTCTCTCTCTCTCTCTGTCTCTCTCTGACTGTGGAGGCCAGAGGACAACCTCTGTGTCATTCCTCAGGCACAGCCACTTTGCTTTTTGCATGTGTCCAGTTTTGAGGAAGGGTCTCATCATGTGTCCCTGCAGAGGCCCATTGCCTCTGCCTCCTGAGTGCCAGCATCAGAGACACACACTACCACATCCAGCACATCTTGCTTTTTTGAGACAGACTCTGTCCCAGGTCTGGAGTTCACTGGTCTCACCATCCCTAACCCTAGAATAAAAAGCTCACGCTGCCACTCATGGCTTTGTGGCTTTGTTTTTAAACACAGCTTCTGAGCCTTAATCTCAGTTGTCTTGCTTGCGAGGCCACCGCGTTACCAACTGCCTCACCAGCCCTCTCTATTACAAAAGCAATAAAAACAAAACAAAACAACAACAAAATCAAAACTTAAAACACGGTGCCAAAATAATGTTGTTCCCTCCCTCTTAAGGGACAGTTTTTCAAAAATGCTTTCAGATTGCAGAGAGCTAATGGACAAGTGGGGCCAGAGTGCTGTGGAGTCCATCCCCAGGAGACTGCTCAGGCCCCCACACCTACTCCTCCAACTTAGAGCCTCAGCAGGCCTCTGGCGAAGTCCTGCCATGGGTGACACGGATTCAGAGCTCAATGCAGAGGCTCTCAGCCCAGCGAGCAGTTCGCCCTCACAGTGTCCGAGCTTTTACATCAGTACCTCTCTGCTGCATCCCCTCTTCCCCAGACCAGGCCATGGCACATGAATGCAGCTGCTGTACAGGTGTTTAGTGTCTGCTGTCATCATTGTCTGTGTGGCATCCCTCTGTCCCTTCTTGAACTCCAGGACTATGTCATTGTCATGCATAGAGTACCCCATGGCCTTACCCTGTCTGTGTCTAGCATTGTGTCCAGCCCAAATAAATAATAATCATGTAAAAAGAGCCATGAGTTGCTTCTCCTGAGGCATTTGGTCACTTCTGCTCATGGACACTCATCTTCTGTCTGTGTTCTCCCTGTAGATGATGGTTTACTTGTTTCTGAAGCCCTTGCATATGGTAATGGTTCAATTAGTAGCTCAAGGGCCAAATATGAGCTCTTCCGACACCTTGAGTGGAGAGGCCCAGGGCCCACTGGTTCTGATCCTCTTTCTGTCATTAACTTAGGCAGTTTCATCCTGCCAGGGGGCACCATGGAGCATGGTGCTGTGCCAGAGTCCTTTTCTGACCATCTAATGGCACCATTGCTACAGGACTTGCTACAGGAACAAGCTAAGAGAAAGGATGATAGCAAGCTATAGTTATAAGGGTTGACAAAATCTGGGGACCTGGCCGTTGCCTTCCATTATCTGAATGTTCCAAAGTTTTTGGGCCAGGGTATGATAGGCACTTAGTTGGATGGCCTAGAGTAAGCCGATGGTTGGCTACTTTGTGCTATGTGGCCTTGGCAAGCTCCCTTTTATAGGTCCCCAGTTTCCCCTTGTGAGGAATGAAGAAGGAACTTGGACTGTGTATCACTGTTTCTTGGTATGTTAAAGATGGAGAAAGAAAGTACCAGTCATTACAGATGCTGGGAATTCACTGATTCTCTCAGAAGAAGGGCATGATAGGCCATGGTGACTTCCTGAGTGTCTACAGACTCATGAGGGCCTCTTGGACAGGCAAGGATCTCTGTCTGTGTATTCTTCTGGCCCTCCTTCATGCCACTCCAGTCCCCAAATGCAGTATTTCATTAAGGTTCCTCCAAGGCTCCTTTTCCTTCAGCTTGAGATGAGCCTGGGAAGGCTGGGGGTGGGGAAAGTCTATTAATATCCCTTTCTCAGCTGATTAACTCGCCATTAATTTTCACTCCATTTCTAAGCTGAGCGGGGAACAAGCTAATGGGCCCAGGCAGGATGAAGTGGCTAGCTCCAGTGATATCCAAAGGCGCCTACAGGGCAGCCAGGAGGCCCAGAAAGAGCCACAGCAATGTGTGGGTAAGGTGGCTGTTGTCCCAGCCCCACTCAGCCATCCCAGAGTGAGGCTGACCCGGGGAGAGGGGTGAGAAGCAGGCCTTTTGTTAGTCAGTGTAGGTTACATCCAGTCTCATCGTGGTCTCTGTCATTTGGTGCTCATCCCCACCCAGGCCTGTGCTCTGTAAGTTAGGATTCTCTCATCCTTGGCCCTGCCCTGGCTTGCTATGTGGCTTTGATAGGTCTTTGTTCCTCAGAACGCCTGTGGAAAGAATGGCAGGTAGGCTTCCCAGGAAACACCAGCTGTGACTGTTGGAGGCTGTTGCCTAGAGCCATGTGTCACCAGGACTCTGGCATGAAGTCATCCATGCCGCAGGTGAGCTGGAACACACACGTGGCTCCTTTGACACCTCTGACCACTGGATGACCCTGAAAGCCCTTACAGTTTTGCTCTATGCGATAATCTATGGCACCCTGGGAATTCTCTCTCCACTCAGCAGTAATGACATCATTCTGAGTGACTTCGCTAGAACCTGAGAAACTGAAGTCGGCCATTCTCCCTCTTGCCCCTCATCTTTGTTCAGCAATTTCCCTGCTTCCTATACCCAAGCTTGGAAGGAAGAATGATCCTGTGGTTATGCCCTCACCTTGGGTAGTAAGTTCAGTGGAAGGAGCCACCTTGTCCAAGGCCAGCCTGGTAGTGGTAGAGCTTTGTGTGGCCATCCCCACACAATATCAGTGGGTCCCCAGGTTCTTAATTCTCCACCAGTGCTAGGAAGCTGTTACAGAAATGGAGCCTAGCAAGTCTTGCCTGGGGATTGGGAGAGTCTTGCAGGTGGGGGCAGCCACGTGAGTCCTCATCGCTTTCTAGATCCACAGTCCACAAAGCCCTGGCTCAGACCCACTAACAACTTCTGACTTTTTTTTTTTATTCTTAGCTCTGTTCTAAAATTACAAACGCGTTTATTCTCCTCTCCCCAAGTCCCCGATTGAGTTACTCAGCTGCCGTTCTGACTGTAAGGTTGCAGCCTGGAACAGATTTAGTGCAGCCAAAAGGCCATCACGAGATGTGTGTTTCAGATGAACTTCCTGAGGAAAAGATGAACAGCTGGACCTGGGATGGGAAAGCGTGCCTCAGAAGGGACCATGTGATAGCTTGAGCTTCTGCCAGCACGGAGCAGGGACTCAGGGTTACTGACTGGGGTGGCCTAATCTGGAAGCGGTTTGCTCATTGCTCCCAATCTAGATCTCGGGGGCCTGAGGGGCTAAGTACCTTGGGTTGCAGACAGCGGAGAAGCAGGGCCCTGGTTTATTTCTGCACAGGCACATGGTCCAAGCCCTGACTTTGTCTGATACTTTCTGGGTGATCAGTTTCTCTGATTTAAAAATGGAGATTAAAACCATGCTCCCCTCACAGTGGTGGTGTGTGAGCTCCTAGGTGCTACTGACAGCTTTCCAGTCCCTGTCAAGCCCAAGGCTTTCATGGTGGGTGCCCCCTTACCCTGAGCTTTGTTTTCTTAGCCCTTTGCTTGGCTACTGAAGTTTAAGGATCGGCAGCTGACCACTCTAGGCAGCCTGCAATCTTGTTTTTTTTTTTTCCTATCCCAGGCTCCTCTGTCTTCCCCAAGTCTCTCTCAAGCTCAAAGATGCACTCTTGTCTTCTTCTCTTGTCTGGCTCAACTCTTACAAAGGGTCAAACTCTAGGAGGGCAGGGAATATGGTGGCCTTGGTATGCTGAATGGCCAGCATCCAATACAAAGCCAGATGCAATACAGCCTGCAATGGGAAAGGAAGAAAGGAAGTAGGGTGGGCACTGGCCCTCATCATTGTCTCTAAAATGGTGGTAGCATGGTAAGTATAGCATAACAAGTAGTAAGCGCTTGCTTGGTGCCAGGCCCTGTTTTCTAAGCGCCTTGCCTGCAGTCACCCACTCACACTCAACAAGAACTCCTTGGTGTGGGTCCTGTCTGTTATCTCACCTGGCAGAGAAGGTTTAATTTGCCCTTAAGAACCCGCAGTTGGTAAGTGTGGTCTTTGTGAGTCAACAGCTCCAAAGCCCAAGCTCTTAACTACAGCACCCACTACCTCTCCCCGAGGGAGCAAAGAGAACAAACTCTAGGATCCCACGGGAAGTCCAAGCTGGTTTTCATTGCTCTACTTATGACCCCATTGAGCCCTGGGATATCCAGTCTCTAGCCTGTGTGGGCCTCAAGGTACCAATGATGAAGAGAAGTCTTTGCTTGAGTCTTTGATTGACGAGGCAGGTATCTTTAAATAGGCTGTCTTCTGTGCAGGTCACAGCTCAGTGAGCAGCAGAGCCGGGATTGGGTCTTCAGGCAAGGCTCCTTCTCGTGGCCTGCTTATCAAATTCTTGTGGCTCTTGGAGTTGACAACCTGTTTACTGAATTTTCCAGAAATATGGAACAGATTTCTTGGGCTAAGGGGCTGGTAGCTTTGGTTCATTGGGACAGGCAGCTGGGTCCCCCACAGTGACTAACCCTCTCCCTCCCCCCCCCTTTGTTTCTTCCATCCAGATTGACAGTGAGAATGAAGCTCTCTTGGCTGCACTTACCAAGACCCTGGATGACATCCCCGAAGACGATGTGGGGCTGGCTGCCTTCCCAGGACTGGATGAAGGCGACACATCATCCTGCACCCCAACTTCACCTGCTCCCTTGTCTGCGCCCCCCAGCCCCCCTCTGGAGAGGCTTCTGTCCCCAGTGTCTGAAGTGGATGAACTTTCACTGGTGAGGACTGTGGCCTGGGGCTGATGTCAGATTGTAGACCAGTGAAGGCTGAGCTGTCAGATCTAGCTCAGTCAGGGCCCTGAGCATCAGGACATGGTTTCTGCAGAGAGCCTGAGGTTCAAGGCCTCCCTCAACCTTATCCTTCCTGCCTGGACAGTGGTGTTTGACTTTGTTCTATTTCTCTTTTAAACCTTAAAATCACACACAAAGATAACACATGTGGGATAAAAAACAAAAACAAAAACAAGGAAATGGAAACATGGACAGTTAAAAGCAAAACCTTCCAAGCCCTCTCACAATTGCCTTCTTCTTCCCCAGAGGTAACCATGGTTACTGATCTGTTACATGACTTTCCTCTTCACCTTTTTTTTTTTTTTTTTAACTACAAAAACAACAGAGCCTGCATTATAGCCTGCTCAGCACCTTGCTTCCTCACTGAGCTGTGTGTGTGTCCTGGAAACTCTTCAGATGAGTGTGTGGAGCTCTGTCTCCTTGTTGGCTGTGTAGGATTTCCAGGTAAGGATGTCCCATCATTTAACCATTCCCCTCCTGATGGACATCCATTGTCACCTGCCCCATTGTCACACACAACATTATAGTCATCAGTTGAACCCATGTAAATAGGTCCAAATCCTAGAAATAGAATGTCTGGGTCTACGGATACATGACTTTCATTTCAAATAGGTCCTTCTAGGTTATGCTTCAAAGACATTGGATCAATATTCACACTAACATGTACAAGTTAAATGTATGTGTGTAGAGTCTTCGAAGAAATGAGATGATACAAGCTCTGACTGCCCTTACAAGAGTCTGGACCGCCCAAGTTCCTGAAGACATTTGCCCTGGGCTCTAGCTGAGGATACCCAAGCCCAGGCACGAGGGGTCAACTTTGTGCTGATGCCAAGGGTTCCTTCCTTTCTTTGGAGCTTTGGAGCTCCTTGGGGTTTAGAGCTGGTCAGAGCTGGGCTCTTAGATCCTGGAAAGGCCCTCGGTGAGCACCGTGTTCTGCTCTGGGGTAGCGAAGGCCTAGGGCATAAGTCTCATAAGTTGGTATGGTAACCAAGTTAGACTGGACTGGATGTGTACTGACTTGTGTTCTAGGGCTCTGTGGCTTGTCTTCTGCCGCCTTTGAGGTCCCAGAACATTGAGGGGACTTTTACCAAGTGTTTACTGTGTCCCTGCCCAGATCGTGTTCAGTGTCATAATGCGACTCCCTCCTGTGGGGTCCTGAGTCCTTCCAGACTGGAAGAGGTCTCTTAGATTTGGACCCCAGCTCTACTAGTGAGAGCTTGTGGGTCCTTGGGCACAGATCTTCTCTTAGCCTCTCTGTGACTCAGCTTTCTCGTCCATGGGAGTGGATAACAGGGCCTGGGTCAAAGGCTGTTGAGAGGATTACTGTGGGTACTATCCAGGGAGCGTTTAGAACATTGCCTAGCATACAGGCCCACCTAGGACACGCTTGGTGACTCAGAGCCCTGACAGGGCCGTCAGTACTAAGAATTCTCAGTGTTTTCTGCACCAGGCTGCAGCAGGAGACCTTAGCAAGGGAAAGAGCAGCCCCTGGTGGTCAAAGGCTGTCTTAGTCCTGAGCCTTCCATTCTATTTTCCCACACTGTGTTAACTTAGGAGCAGTAAGTCTCAATGTCAAATCCCCCGGGACATTGATAGTTCTAGAGGAGCCCAGAGAAACCATGCAGACGGTAGGCCTTGCCTTAGATTTCAGAGGGCTGGCCTGAGGTTTTGGAAGACCTGTGAACTTCTACAGGTCTGTACAAATTCTGAGGTCAGTAGTGTCTGTTAAACTCTCAGAGGTGGTTTTTGTTTTGTTTCGATTTTTTTAAAGTCTCAGATCCAGTGGGGTTTTTTTTTGGGGGGGGGTTGTTTTGTTTGGTGTCTCCCTCCTGCCCCCCATCCTGTGTCAGTGCAGAGAAGGAAATAGATTGTTCAGAGTGTGACCTGGACTGGGGCTGAGGTAGACTAGAACCAGATCTCTTCCCTCTAGCCCAGGATCCAAAAAAGTGGTGTGTGTGTGTGTGTGTGTGTGTGTGTGTGTGTGTGTGTGTGTGTAGTCTACATAAGGTGTCAGGAATCCTCAGTCACTTAGAGTGTAGGGTGTGGCCTTTCTCTAGCTGGGCCTTTGGTGCTTTCTGCTGGGGTTCTGGGAAGGCGTGGTGCCATAGAACAATCCCAGGGTACCTCTCACCTTGTTCTCACCTTGGCTGCAGTGGAGCCTGAAGATATTTTTTTCTTCAGTCTCTTTGCTCTTTGGGTAGATGAACTGTGCACCTGCCAGCAGGGACCTGAAGCTGGAGAGCCTCGACGATCTTTATTATCTGTAACGCTATCTGAGGGCTAAGGGGGCAGCTCGATAGGTAAACTACTTGCTTGTCTGGCACATTATGAAGCCCATAAAACTGGGTGTGGATGTGCATGCCTGAACTCTCAGCACTTGAGAAGGAGAGACAGGAAGGTCAGGCATTCAAATCATCCCTGACTACATAGTTTGAGGATAGCCTGGGCTACATGTGACCTGACCCCCTCTAACCTCCCCCCACAAAAATAGTTGAAGAAAAGACAAACTAAAGGTTAGCATTCTCTTACTTGTATGCAAACAGCTGAGTGGGTTGGAGGTAGCATGTACCTTGGATATATTCTTGCATGATTATATATTCTTATGATTAAAGCCCACATCATGAAGGCTTGCAGGAAAATAGTGGCAGTTGCATCTGGAAAGGAGAAAGGACCTTGAGAAGGAAGGAGACTTCTTCTTCTTCTTCTTCTTCTTCTTCTTCTTCTTCTTCTTCTTCTTCTTCTTCTTCGGTTTTGGTTTTGGTTTGGTTTTTTTTTCTAGTCAGGGTTTCTCTGTGTCATACCCAGGACACATACTCTGTGTCCTGCTCTGCTAACCAGGCTGGCCTTGAACTCACAGAGATCCACCTGCCTTTGCCTCTTGAGTGCTGGGATTAAAGGCATGTACCACCACCGTCTGGCCAGGAGACTTGCTTTTAATTGTCTACCTTTTAGAATTTCACGCACATGCTCACACACACACACACCCATGCGCGTGTTAACATTTGTGAGTAATATGTACTTAATTAAAGAAATACATTCTTAAATGTCATGGACAAAGGGGGAGTCAGCTGGGTCCCATATTGAGCATCATTTTGGTTTATATCCTCTCCATCGGGACATCTGTGTATGTATACACATGTGTCTATTACAGGCATGTGGAGTTAACTGACTCTAACAGTCCACTGAGCAGGCATCACCCAGACCTGGGTCACTGACTGTACTAACGATGAGCGAATAGCATTTGGGAGTCTGGTAGACAGCAATCTGTTTTCTGGCCAGGGCATGGTCAGTTGGCACGTGGTGCCCTGTGTCTCTGTATGCCCTGGCCCTAGTCTTTTCCCCTCTGCCTCTTCCCAGCTACAGAAGCTCCTCCTGGCCACATCCTCCCCAACAGCAAGCTCTGACGCTCTGAAGGATGGAGCCACCTGGTCCCAGACCAGCCTCAGTTCCAGAAGTCAGCGGCCTTGTGTCAAGGTATTTCTGCATATGCCCAGAAGTGACCTGAGCCCCCAGGTGGCTCTCAACTGTGGCTAAGAGTGGCAGGTTCAGTCTACATCACTCTTTCTCTCTCTTCCTCACAGTGCTAGCTGAGCCAGAATCCCAGGCAATGCTCCCTGAAACCAGCATAGTTTAAGACTCTAAAAAGAGCTCTGGACTTTCCCACACTTGAGTGTTTTGAGCTGTGAGATATTGACACAGATCTTGACATGTATTAGAGCAGAGACGGGAAGGCGTGGCCTCCTTTGGGGCCCATGAGCTAATGGGGAACAGATGTGAACTTCGCTGTGGAGGCCACAGTCCAGATCATACTTGGGTTTCAGGATTTCTGAGGAGCCTCTGGCTACTTTAGAACCTTGCACACAAAAGGTGACACCCATACCTGCCCTGGCCTTATTTTTGGTGGGTCAGAGAAAGCTTTGGTGGGTATCTAGAAGGATGTACAGTGGCTTTAAGGCTGGGAGCCCTGTAGAAGTCTGGCTATCTCTTCCTTCCTCACCAACTCAGTTTGCCAGGTACCAGCCCTGCTGGGGTCTAGGGATGAAATGAAGGAACAGGCCAGTCCCACAATCCTGAGAGAGATCCTGGAACTTCTGGCTACTAGAGCAGGCCGAGGGAGAAGCATTGTGCCCCTCCCTGCTCACTCTGGCTTATTTCCTTTTCCAGGTGGATGGCACCCAGGACAAGAAGACCCCCACGCTGCGGTCTCAGAGCCGGCCTTGTACAGAACTGCATAAGCACCTCACTTCAGTGCTGCCCTGCCCCAGAGTGAAAGCCTGCTCCCCAACTCCCCACCCAAGTCCTCAGCTCCTTTCCAAGGAGGATGAGGAGGTGGGGGAGGATTGCCCAAGCCCCTGGCCAACTCCAGCCTCTCCCCAAGACTCCTTAGCACAGGACACAGCCAGCCCCGACAGTGCCCAGGCTCCCGGGGAGGATGTGAGGGCCATGGTACAGCTTATTCGTTACATGCATACCTACTGCCTACCCCAGAGGAAGCTGCCCCAAAGGGCCCCAGAGCCAATCCCCCAGCCCTGCAGCAGCCCCTCCAGGCAGGCCTCACCCCGATCCCGGCATCCCCCCAAAGCCTTCTGGACTGAGTTCTCCATCCTAAGGGAACTTCTGGCCCAAGATATCCTCTGTGATGTTAGCAAGCCCTACCGCCTGGCCATACCTGTGTATGCTTCCCTCACACCTCAGTCCAGACCCAGGCCCCCCAAAGACAGTCAGGCCTCCCCTACCCACTCTGCCATGGTGGAAGAGGTGAGAATCACTGCTTCCCCTAAGAGCACCGGACCCAGACCCAGCCTGCGTCCTCTGAGGCTGGAGGTGAAACGGGATGTCAACAAGCCTGCAAGGCAAAAGCGGGAGGAAGATGAGGAGGAGGAGGAGGAAGAAGAAGAGGAAGAAGAAAAAGAGGAGGAGGAAGAGGAGTGGGGCAGGAAGAGACCAGGTCGTGGCCTGCCATGGACCAAACTAGGGAGGAAGATGGACAGCTCTGTGTGCCCAGTGCGGCGCTCCAGGAGACTAAATCCAGAGCTGGGCCCTTGGCTGACATTCACTGATGAGGCCCTAGGTGCTCTGCCCTCGATGTGCCTGGCCACAGAGACCCACAACCTGGAGGAAGACCTGGGCAGCCTCACAGACAGTAGTCAAGGCCAGCAGCTTCCCCAGGGATCCCAGATCCCCATCCTGGAAAGTCCCTGTGAGAGTGGGTGTGGAGACACAGATGAGGATCCAAGCTGCCCACAGCCCCCTTCCAGAGGTAGTCTGTGGTCCACCAGAGAGGGTGGGGTGAGCAGAGCATCCCCACTGGGAGCTGGGAGCACTTCCTTCAAGCACTCAGTCTTGTGTGTTGAATGAGGTTGGATCTAGTTGTTCACTGCCCTTTCTGTGGCAGACCTTCAGGAAAATACCTGGTCATCTTCAAGATTTTCATCGTGCGTATCAAAGCACTGCTTAATGAACAAAGAACAAGAGGCCTTATCCATGCGTAGATAAGGGCAAGGGACAGTTAAATAAATAAATAAATAAAGCAAGCAAGCAAGCAAGCAAGCAAGCAAGCTAGGCATGGTGATAAACAGTACTTAAGAGTCTGGGACAGGAGGATAGAATTTGAAGGTAGCCTGGGTACATACGCAGACCTGTTTCATATAACTAACAGAGACAGAGGCCCAAGGCTCAGAGCTTTTTAGTGAAGGACCTGCCACCAGAACTATCTAGAAGCACAGCCTGGGCTTGGAGGCTTGGCCTCAGTGCATGGCTATTGTGCAGCACTGTTTGGTCAGCAGGGGTTGCCTGACCCATCTGCTATTTCTGCAAACTGAGGAGATCTGCTGGCTGAGACCCAGCAGTGCAAGGTAGATTTGAATTGCACCCGATCCTTCCCTTAGATGGCCAAGGCCATATGTCACCTTAAAGGGCATCTGTCCTTGGGGCCCCCCAGAACTGTGAGGTCTCCCCAAAGGGGAGAGTGTTTATGATGGTGTGTGGGGGAAATCTTATTTTCTTTTTTGTCTTTTCAGACTCCCCCAGGTGCCTCATGCTGGCCTTGTCACAAAGGTATTTTTTTTTTTTTTTTTTTTTTTTTTTTTTTTAGAACTTGCTGGTCTATTATTCCATAAGCTTTTGTCTTAGATGTATGCATTCGGGTGGGAGGTTATCAGCCCCTGAGCCTGGCCTCACCCTCAGGACATGCCTTCATTGTCACCTTGAGCCCTTGGGATCCAGACTCCTTTCAAAGGGTTTGAGTTTTAAAGGGGAACCTCTGTGAGCTAAGGAGAAAGATGGAGAGTCAAGCCACTTCATAAGCTGGTATCTCCAGGGCTCTAAAGAGTGTTATTTGGGATGAGGACTGGAAGCCTATGATCCTTCCCTTTCTGGGCTTCAGGTACTCCACCTATAAAGCAAGGAATCTACATCAAACTTTGCCTGTACCTTCCCAAAACTGCAACTTGAGTTTCTTTAACAGCCAGGATAGGGCCTCTCAGCACATTCTTTCTCAGCCCCTTTCAGTAGCAGTCCCAGGGTCTATCCCAGTACCTTTTGTTCCCCTCAAAAGTATGGGCCTGCGAAAGCCTCCTACTGACCAGCCTCTTCCCTTTCTGTCCTCCTTGCCTCTACCAGCGACCCTCTTGGCAAGAAGAGCTTTGAGGAGTCCTTGACGGTGGAGCTTTGCGGCACAGCAGGTGAGCTATGGGTTCAGCTGGCGGGGTACCTGTGGGGAGTTTGCATGGCCTGGGCAGGAGTGCATCTCCCCCTGAACTACTCTTGCACTGAGATGCACAGGGAGCATGCTGGGAGGAGGGTCAAGGCCTGGGGCGAGCCCTTTGCCTGCTGGTACCAGCAGCTGAGAGGGTACTGAGATCAGAAAAGGAAAATCAGCTCTGGGGGGCTAAACCTTCAGGAGAATGGTTAGCCATGCAGTCATTTCAAGCACTCAGTCTTGTATGTTGAGTGAGGTGGGATCTGGTTAAAGCAGAAGGTCAGAGTGGCCTGGTCAAAGGGTGGAGTGCCCAGGACAAGAGAAGGTGCTGAGGGGTTGAAGGACCAACAGACATTGGGAAACAAAAAAAGGTGTGCTTAGTTGAAGAATTGGTATGAGTAAAGATACAAAGAATGGAAGTACAGGGTACATCAGAGTTACGGGTCCACTGGTCCCGCTAAAAGCAAAATGGGGGAGGGGATAGCGGTCCCCAAAGGACCAACACATAAAGGTACCTGGTGCCCATCCTGTAGGCTTTGGAAGGCATGGAGAGAAACAAGTGGGTATTTTTAGCAAGTTCCTGTGGTGTGCTGGGAAGACTGGAAGACAAAAGCAGATCGAGTAGCATCAGAGACACCGAATGGTTGGTTTTCCCAATGGCATTGCCTCCTCCATTCAGGGGTACCTCTGAGGCAGAGCTCTTTAAATGGTTGACAGTAGAGCAGGAACAGATATCTCTGACCTGGACACATTAGCTGCTATTACCAAGACCCAAAGGATGCCCATTGGCTCTCACCTCGTGCCAGCTCCTAAGAGCAGGAGGATACCTGGGCTACATACAGGCTTAGGCAGTGGTGTGGTGAGCAGTTAGTGATGCCTGCCATCCACCTGTAGGGATGTTGTGGCATGCAGCCACTTCAGTGTCCTTGCAAACAGAACTCTTAATGTCCTCCAAGAAGACCTGCCTTGCCCTCACCTGTTTTACCTCTTGCCTGGGTAGGACTCACTCCGCCCACCACACCTCCATACAAGCCCATGGAGGAGGACGTCTTCAAGCCGGACACCAAGCACAGCCCAGGCCAAGACACAGCTCCCAGCCTCCCCTCCCCTGAGGCTCTTCAGCTCACAGCCACCCCAGGGGCTTCCCACAAGCTGCCCAAGAGGCACCCGGAGCGAAGTGAGCTCCTGTCCCATCTGCAGCATGCCACCACCCAGCCAGTCTCCCAGGCTGGCCAAAAGCGCCCCTTCTCCTGCTCCTTTGGAGACCATGACTACTGCCAGGTGCTCAGGCCAGAGGCTGCCCTGCAGAGGAAGGTGCTGAGGTCCTGGGAGCCAATCGGGGTCCACCTTGAAGACTTGGCCCAGCAGGGTGCCACTCTGCCAACAGAAACAAAGGCCCCTAGGAGGGAGGGAGACCAGAACTGTGACCCTACCCCCAAGGACAGCATGCAGCTAAGAGACCATGAGATCCGTGCCAGCCTCACAAAGCACTTTGGGCTGCTGGAGACCGCTCTGGAGGATGAAGACCTGGCTTCATGTAAAAGCCCAGAGTATGACACTGTGTTTGAGGACAGCAGCAGCAGCAGCGGGGAGAGCAACTTCCTGCTGGAGGAGGAGGAGGAGGAGGAGGAAGAAGAGGAGGGAGAGGAAGAAGACGATGAAGGAGAGGACTCAGGGGTCAGCCCTCCCTGCTCTGACCACTGCCCCTACCAGAGCCCACCCAGTAAGGCCAGTCGGCAGCTCTGTTCTCGCAGTCGCTCCAGTTCTGGCTCCTCATCCTGCAGCTCCTGGTCACCAGCCACCCGGAAGAACTTCAGGTATTCTTGGTGGCCCTGGGGAGAGGGATATCTGAGCACCTGTTAGGTACCAGAGGGGAGTAGGCCTAGGAATTTGCTTTGAGACTTGGGTTGCATCTCTGCTTGCAGTCCAGCCTTGGTCAGAAGGCATGAGATGGGCTCCCCAAGAGTTGGGGTATCTGAAGCAAGTAAGGCCTGGCAGGGACTGTTGGAAAGAAAGAAACTCCACATCCTGGCCCTCTGAGACTTTATATCCTGGCCCTCTGAGACTTTATATCCTGGCCCTCTGAGACTTTATATAGCCTAATGAACTTGTTTTCTACTCTGTGTTTGTCAATGGATAGATTTTTTTATGCAAACAAGCAGATCCACATAGTTGAAAAGCAACATGATGTTAATGTATAAGGGAAAGATCAATGGTGTGGTTTTGATCTATGTTCTGGAAAACACCCAGATTAAAAGCAATGGTGATGGGCTTTACTCCTGGGCTTGGCCTTGCACTGTTTGTCGCTGTGAACAGACCCTATGAGAGCCCAGTTGGTAGATGGTGCATCACGAGCTAGTTTGAGCATCCCCTCTTTGAGCACCAGACCTGGAAAGGGGTTTCTGTTACTGTGCTAAGATACCATGACAAAAAGCAGCGGGCAGAGGAAAGGAGTTATCTCATCTTACAATTCTCACGTCACACTCTATGCCTGAGGAAAGACAGGGCAGGAATTCAAGGGAAGAACCTGGAGGCAGATTTGGGGGACAGCAGCTTCTGCTTTCTCTCATCACAGCTGGTAATGGGACCAGCTTTGTCCTGGAGAGACTCCAGAAAGATTTTGCAAGGGGTGGGTAGGTGAGGGTGTCCCAGCCCTGAGCTTGAGGTTACCTAATTGGCCACTAGATGGAACTCTTTAGCCTTGAGCAGAGCCATGGAGTTATGGGGGAATCTTGTGAAGCTGCTGGAGGGGTCAGGGATATGCTGAGCCGTCTGTGCCTGTGGGTGTGGATAATTGGCATTTCGAGCAAGCTCTCGAAGCATTCTGAGATCAGAATTCAAATCTTGTAGAGATACCTTCTCTTAGACAAATTCAGCTTTATACGTACACATTTCTACCAGCTGTGTTCTTACCTCTTCAAGGACCCCAAGAAAGCAAAGGTTCCTCTGCTCATCCAACAACACACACAAAGAAATTTCAGGAATGCCCCACAAACCAATGTGCAAGTTATCTGTTACTACAAATGACTTTCCCTGAGGTTTTACTGACAAGCCATCAGCTCAGCTGTCTTGCAGAACTCTCAAGGCTTGCCAGCTGATCCTTTTATAATTTCCCAGGAGTTTGCCACTAAGACATCTTAATGCCATCAAAATTTCCTCGGTGTTGAGCCAATCCCCCACTGCCAGCATTAGAGTTCCTGGGCACTTCCTTTCCCACCTAGTCCATGGATTTGAACAGGGTCTGTATTCCAGGACCCTAAAAGTTGAGACCAAATCTTCCCTGAGACTATAGATTCTGTATTTTCTCTTCTCAGATATAGGCCCAGTGTAGGCCTGGCTGTTTCTGTTCACTGGAGAGTGACTTGGTTATGCCAGTCCCCTGTTCAACTGCCCACAGAGCTGTGTATCTGACAAACCTGTGAAACCATCCCTCAGCCTTCTCTAGACTTACTTTCTACTTACTGGCTACCAGTAGACAATGCACTGAGTCCAGCTGAACAATGCCAGCCCAGTTCCAAGAATTCCTGTCTCAGCAGTCTGGAAGGGAAGGCTCGCCAACTCTGGTCTCAGTGGATGATAACTCTTGACTGAATAATAGCACATGAAAGTTAACAAGTCACGAGTCACATCGCCTTCTGTTGTGGCACTTGGGCTTCACAGATGTCGTTGGAAGATACATGTTTCTTTTTCTGTGTGTTTTCATTTTTTTTCAACACAGGGTTTCTCTGTGTAGCCCTGACTGTCCTAGAACTCGCTCTGTAGACCAGAGGTAGAAGTAAAAGAAGTAGGGGTTTAAGTCCAGTCCGTGTAGCCCAAAAGTCCATGCTCTTCTAAGCTGTATTTACATTTTAAAGACTCATTTGGGGAAGGGCAGGCCCTGGGTATGGCTGCAACCCCTTGAGAGCAAGAGTAGATGGTGAATTTTGTGATGGACCTGGTCCTTCCAAACTGGGGTAAGAACAAGCATGGTTTCAGAGTAGACCTGATTCCAGTTCTAGCTTCTACCATTTCTAGTTTTGGTCAAATCTTAACTGGCACCTGAGCTTCAGACTTTCTTTTGGAAAATGGACGTATATAAAACATCCTGGATATTTTTTCCTCTAATTAATAATGCAAGGAAGCAAAGGGGCTTTCTATCCCTGACAGTGGAGAAGGGCAAGGCCTAGAAGGTCAGGACAAGAGTTTATACGGGGTGCTTCGCAGGGATCTCAGCCTGGGAGCCCCAGAGGACACCAGGCCAGTGTTTGGTCCCACACAGTCAGGGCTGGGTTTCTGCAAGAGTGAGATTGAGCACTGTGCCTTGCTTGTTCACTGACAGACGTGAGAGCAGAGGGCCCTGTTCAGATGGAACCCCAAGCGCCCGGCATGCCAGGAAGCGGCGGGAAAAGGCCATCGTAAGTGATATGGGGTCCCTGGACCTAGAAAAAGTGGGGGCAACCCAGGAGCATCGAGAAATGCTAAGCCACCAGCCTTCACTCCCCACCTGCCTGGGGACTAGTGAGCCATAGACTGCATGAAAGGACACAAGTATATCTTATTTCACAGTAACATAAGTAACCAAAAGCCATTAAAGGTAGCACCATGGGAAGCCCAGCATTTGACTGGCCATCGTCTGCAGTAGGTAGCTTCAGGGACTCTGAAAGAATCAAGACAGAAGACGATGGGACTTAAGCAGAGACAAGCTTGGCTGGTCAGTTCACATGCCTTCTGTCTGATCCTGGACAAGAGCCTATCTTCCCTGAGCCTCAGTTTATTTGTCTGTACACAGGAGATTTGGGCCTTGTGTTTCATAAGGGATCCCTTAACAAACCCATTCTGTCCTCCCCACCCACCTCAAGGATCTTCCCAGAGCCTGTCCTTAGAAACTGAGGTTGTCCACAAAGGTGTCCCTGTGAGCCTTCAGTGTTCGTGGGCCAGACATTATGTCATAGCCCTAGAAAGAAGGGAGGGAAGGTATAGTAGACACAAAAAAGGACAAACAGCCTCACTGCTTGCCATGCTTTGGGAGGTGGGTGTGTGGGCGGGGCACACAAACCCAGAGGTGCACAGCCATGTACAACTTAAAACTGCAGGTAAAGCCAGGCATGGTGACACATACCTTTAATCCTAGGACTTAGGAGGCAAGTGCATTTCTGTCAGTTCAAAGCCAGCCTGGTCTACATAGTGGATTCCAGGTTAGCTGAGGCTACATAGTGAGACCCTATCTCAAACAAAACCAAATTATAGGTGAACATAGTCTTCTTGGATTAGGTGGTTTGACAAAGCTGGCATACTCCCAGGCTTCAGGTGACAGCAGTATGAAGACAAATTAAGTCCTTATTCCTGTGGTTGAGGCAGAAAGGAGAGAAAAACAGCAGACTCATAAAGGGAAACTGATAGGATTAAGCGTTGATATAAAGTCCTTGAGATTGACAGAGTCCTGACTTGGACCATTTACATTGGTGACTTGCAAGAGATACCATAAGGAACTTAGGGATAAAGGAGCAACCAAAAGTATGCAGGGTCCAAGAGCTCAGGTGGGGGGGGGGGGTCAGAAATTCAGGGAATGACCAGCAGACTGGGAGGAAGGGCTTTCTCTATGGACCTGGAAGGACCCCAGCATGCCAAAGCAGACTCTATGACTGCATATGAGGTCCTGTTCTGGATGCTGGCTCTAGGCTTTCTTTTCTGACATCTGTGGTTGGTGGATTGGCTGTTTGGAGAGTTGCTGGCTATGCCTAGAGACAGTCTGTCTGGGCCACACACTCTCAACCCACTAGAGCACAGGTATTCAGTCAACGGCCCCATCAAATCACGAATCTCAGGAGAGGCAGGAGGTCGCAGCCTGGCCTCCCTGACTGTCTTCTCTCCCTGTCTGATCTGCGTACCCACTAGCATCTCACAAAGAGCCAAACTCTCCTGAGGGTGACCTGTGGGGCATGGTGTCTATGTCACGGCCTCATCCCGCTTTCTTTGGTAAACTCAGATAAAATGATGGCTCCTGTGACCCGTTTCATTACGTTTCCTCCTCATGTACTCTGACCCCCACAAACCACCAGGTCCCCAGTGTATCCTCAGAAGCTTGTAGGCTCAAAACAGCAATGAGCAGAACATGCGGCTGTCTGATGATATAGCTCTTCTCTGCCCAGTCTCTGCTCTGTCCCTCCATGTGGGAGCTTCCCCTCGGGGCTGCTTCTCCTGGACTCAGTGGTCCCTGCTCCAACAAGCTCAGGTCTTTTGGTATAGAGGTTGTCATGGTCGTCTCTCTTACTCTAGCAGTAAAGAGTTACTACTGCTCACCCAGGCCTAGACAGAGACTGCATGAGGGTAATAACGGGGTCCCTCTCTGTCCCCCTTCATGAGCAGGGTGAAGGCCGTGTGGTATACATTCGTAATCTCTCCAGTGACATGAGCTCTCGGGAACTAAAGAAGCGCTTTGAGGTGTTTGGTGAGATAGTAGAGTGCCAGGTGCTGACGAGAAATAAGAGGTGAGCGGGGGTCGGGGGATAGCCATTACAAATGGGGGAGGGGGAGAGGGGAAGGAGCCAGGAGCTGGGAGGGACACAGGTGGGACAAGAACCGCGGTCATTGTAAAACTGGCGACAGCTCCACACCGTGCTGCCATGTGACTCAGCGCCCAACAGCATCCATGCTTTCTGTCATTGAAATACTTGATACTTTTAAAAACCCATTCATTCTCATTCTCGTTCTGGGGGATCTCAGACAAGCTGACAGGGGAGAGCTGGAGGCCATGTTGGCTTCAAAGCCTTTGTTCAAACAACCGTGCAGGCCAGGAAGTGTCCTTTGACGACTGGAAGATGTACTTGTTTTGAGACCTTGCTGCGGCACAGTCTCCATGTTACTCACAGGTCTCCCCTCCTGTGCAGTGCATCCTGGGCCTGCAATCTGCTAAGTAGTCCTCATTCACCTAGGGGAGCTGGTTTTTAATCAGTAAGAAAATCTAAAGAAAAAAAAATCGAGTTGCCCATGAACATTTAGTATAGACTCCACAGATAGCTTTGCTAATTTAAAAGGAGTTCCAAATTATCTGCTATCATACCTGCAAAGTAAGTTATAATCATAATAAAAATCTTTAGCCAGAAAATAGCCCTTTGTCTGTCATTCTGCACCTCATATCCATTTAGATGATTGCTCTAGTTTGCTTTCCATTGCTAAGCACCATGACCAAAAGCAACCTTGGCAGGAAAGAGTTTATGTCGGTTTATAGCTTAGTCATTCATGAAGGGAAGGCAGGACAGGAACTCAAGGCGGAAACTGAAGCAGAGGCCATGGAAGAACACCTCTCATGACCTTGTTCCCCATGGCTTGTTCAGCCCGCTTTCTTAATCTGGAACAGCCATCCCAGGGATGGCATCACTCACAATGGCCTGGGTCCACCCATACTGATCAAATCACTGATCAAAAAAACTGACCCACAGGCTTACCTATAGGCCACTTCGATGGGAGCAGTTCCTCAATAGACGATCCCTCTTCCCACATGGCTCTAACTTGTGTCAAGTTGACCAAAACTAACCAGCATAGCTACTGTTAAAATAAAAATAGAGAAGTGCTGGTAAAGACGTGGGGAAAATGGAACCCAATTAGAGTGAAGTGGAATATAAAATGACATCACTGGTACGGAAAACATTAGAGCAGTTTCTTAAAACAAGCGTAGAGCTATTGTGTGATCTATCAACTCTATTTATGGGTATACAGTAATATATTCAAAAGGATGACAAGCAGGTTTGCAAAGAGGGGCCGGCCACCCATGTTCATAGCTCACAACAGCAGAGACAGGAGAATAATCCAAATGCAGTGTATACGTATAGTGGGGTATTATGCAGTCTTAAGAAAGTGGCAATACATGCTTCACATGGATGAATATCCGTTAAAGACAGTGTGCTAAGGGAATGGGTTAGTCACACGAAGGCCAATGTATGCTCACACTTATACCATGTACCTAGAAACAGAAGGTGAAATGATTGTTACTGGAGGCCCAGGGATAAAATGGAGATACTGTCTAAAGGCTATAGGAGTGCTTTTTAGACAATAAACTATTTTCTGTTGATCACCCAAGGAATGGCAGTAGACACCTGCAACCACAGCACTTGGAAGCTGGAAGCCTGAGAACTGAGAATTTGAAGACAATGTGGGTTACACAGCAAGCTCAAGTCTAGCCTAAGCTACATAGTAACATCTATCTCTGAAATACAAAACAAACTAAACATTTTTCTAGAGACTCATTATACAACAATGTCTACTTAACACTACTCAACTATACAGTTAAACATGGTAACTGTGGTGTTATATATTTTTACTATAATTTTTGACTCACTACACAAAGAGAAGTTTGCAAAGTTTTATGCAGTCTTCAGGATTTCATCCAAACATAGAAAAAGAAAGAAGACTCCAAAGAAAAGGCTTAGTTTGCTAAGATTGTAAAAGTGTACAACCTCCTTAAAAGGAGAGTCTTAGACAGACAATCATTTTCAGATATTCATAGCAGCAGAGGGGCTCAGACTTGGCCCCAGTTGAGACAAGTATCAGTGTACATGATTAGGATTCTCCTGTGGTTGGCCTATCCTGAGTCACAGGAGCTCGAGGAAGTTGTGTCAGTGGATTGTTTACTCATCGATGGAGCTGAACTATCAGAGCAGAGCTGGCTGGAGGTCCCCCTTGCCTTGAGTCCTTCCCTAACAGGCTCTTGGTTGCCACGGAGCTCTAAGCTCACCGGTGTATTAACAGCTCAGAGTTTCCTGGGGAACAGAATTTCTGCTCACTGTTCCAGCAGAGATCTGGTACAGACCTCTGGGGTTTAGCTTTGAGCGATAGGTTCATCCTTGAACATATATCACCATGCCCAGGGAGGTACTGTGATGTGACTTGGTGCTCTCTGCAGAGGTAGGAAGTGTATGATGCTGCAGGCAGGTAGACTAGCAAGTGTCATACGTGCAGGTTAAGATGGGTCTGAAACATCAGCGGGATTCCGTTAAGATGAAGGGCAAGTTGGCAGCCAAGGAAGTAGAGGCTGAAGCTGTCTTTGAAGGGTCTAGAGCAGTGGTTCTCAACCCGTGGGTTGCTACCCCTTGGGGGTCCAATGACCCTTTCACAAGGGTCACATATCAGCTATCCTTCATATTAGATATTTAATTATGATTCACAGCAGTAGTAAAGTTACAGTTATGAAGTAGCAACAAAAATAATTTTATGGTTGGGAGTCACCACAACATGAGGAACTGTATTAAAATGTCGCAGCACGGGAAGGGTTAAGAACCGCTGGTCCAGAGAATGGCAGAGTGAGAATGGGAAGGAGACATAGCAGAACCAGGGGAGTGATGAGGGAGACAGGGGAGTGTTAAGAGCATTTAGCTTCATGACCAGGGGTCTTATCAGTCCCTGCTGAGTCCCATGCCATTGGGTTGACCCGGGAATGCCACAAAGCTTATTTTGCCTGGGCAAGGCGGAGATGACAACACCCCCTCCCAGGGTCATCTGACTATGATGCAATGCATGATGTCCAGCAACTGTCAAACGTCCAGGAGTTCAGATGCTCCTGCTATCCTCACAGTACAGCGGTTGGCCTATCAAATCTCACTATTGAAGAGGAGCGGGCACGTGACATGGTTTCCTGTTCTTTATCCTATGATGTGTACTCTTATGATATCCACCAGGCTGGCCTAGAACACCCTCCCTTACCCTATCCTCTCCTTCCAGAGGCCAGAAGCACGGCTTTATTACCTTCCGGTGTTCAGAGCATGCTGCCCTGTCTGTGAGGAACGGCGCCACCCTGAGAAAGCGCAATGAGCCCTCCTTCCACTTGAGCTATGGAGGGCTCCGGCACTTCCGCTGGCCCAGATACACTGACTACGGTAAGAAAGCAGAGTCTAACTGTATTGTAATGAGTCCCAGAGTAAAAGGGACAGTGACTTCCTTTAATGACACGTAGACTGAAGGCCCCTCTGAACAGGCCCCCTTGTCAAGCTCCTCCCCCATTGTTATTCTACGGCTGCTTTTTCTGCAACTGACATCTTGCTTTTTCTTCTGGCCTGTGGTCCTGTGAGTAGCTCTAACCACACAGTCACCTTCCTGTTCTCATAGGATGGTACAGTCTGTGCTCTCAGCCACCCTGCAGTACCTTGGCTGTCCTGCCTTTTGACATGTACTCTGTGGTGACCCTTGACAGACAGCAACTTTGCCCTTAATAGAGGGCAGTGTGGACAGACACGGTGCCTGTGCCATTTGTGCACAAGATGGTGGAAGACAAAGAAACATGACATAAAGACAAATGATTTGTAGAGGAGAGCCCATGGTAGCCTTTGTGATACAGGTAGTCCATTGTGAGACTTAGTTTCCCCATCTGTCTGAAATAGATCCATTAGCATTTTCTTCTGTGACTGACTAGTATCAGAGTATCAAATTACTAGCTGGTGGAAGGGTGTTTGGAAAATATACTTCTATGATGTTGGCTGGAAAGGAGTTGTAGGGTGTTCTGTTCAGGAACCCATCACTCTATATCAGGAACTTGGAAGCCATGAGGTCTGGTCAACATGGAAGAAATGTCATAGCAGAATGACTGTTGATGCTGTGGTAGTGCCCACTCTTGCACTGTCATACCCTGGCCATCCCAGTTCCTTGAGGCCCACCCTCAGTGGTAGATTTGTGACACCCTGGCCATCCCGGTTCCTTGAGGCCCACCCTCAGTGGTAGATTTGCTGGTTCCAACTGAGTTTCTCACCACCTCACCTCTCACCGGCCCGCAGATCCCACATCTGAAGAGTCCCTTCCCTCGTCTGGGAAAAGCAAGTATGAAGCCATGGATTTTGACAGCTTACTGAAAGAGGCCCAGCAGAGCCTGCATTGATATCAGCCTTAACCTTCGAGGAATACCTCAATACCTCAGACAAGGCCCTTCCAATATGTTTACGTTTTCAAAGAAATGAGTATATGAGGGAGAGAGCGAGCCAATGAGCGAGCGAGCGAGCGAGCGTGAGAGAACACACAGGAGAGAGAGACTTGAATCTGCTGTCGTTTCCTTCTAAAAACAAATCAATGTTTACATTGAACAAAGCTGCTTCCGTCCGTGAGTTTCCATGCTGTCGATGTTCCACTGCCACGTTAGCGTCGTCCTCGCTTCCAGCGGATCGTCCTGGGTGCACCTCAAAGTGCTGTCAGTCATCCTCTGCCCCTCCCACCCGACTGACTTCCTTCTGTAGACTTGAGCTGTGTTCACATAACATCTTCTGTCTGTAGCGTGTGATGATGAAATTGTTACTTGTGAATAGAATCAGGATTAGAAACTCATTTTTAATTGAAGAAAAAAAAAGTATATCCTTAAAAAAAAATGTATTTATGGCTCAGATCCTCTGTGCCTGGGATTATCGTATTGCTTCCTTGATTGTTTAACTATGCACTGTCACTAGGTGTTTGCTACTGAGCTTCACTGCTGCTTATCCCTGGCAGAAAAGAGGGGCTTGCAGTCACAGGTATGAGGAAGAGAGAGGTGTCCAGGTATCTTCTACCAAGTCCTGGTATCTTTTATTTTGAGTGAGTTCCACTCAGTGTAATGAGAATCCCTTTCCCCTGTCTACCCACACTTGGAGGGTGCCCGTCTTTCGTGCTCAGAGCCCTGAGTGCCTGTAAGGAAGGCAGAGTAAGCTGTGTTAGACCCATTCCGCAGG
This sequence comes from Arvicanthis niloticus, assembly GCF_011762505.2. Lineage (NCBI taxonomy): Eukaryota > Metazoa > Chordata > Mammalia > Rodentia > Muridae > Arvicanthis > Arvicanthis niloticus. The sequence goes on from NC_047671.1 coordinate 27,623,237, forward strand.
GAAAGAGGATAGGGCCTGAGAGGTGAAATGTCCTACCCCGAGGTCCCACGGCCAGGGAGCAGGCAGAGCAGTGATCCACACCAAGCCTCCTGATTCCTGGCCCCAGCCTGCTGCAGGAGACAGCATAAAGATGCAAAAGTCAGAGGCTGGAGGAGTGGAATTAGCTAAATTGAGCAATAGGCTAGAAGCCTATTTCTCATTTGAGAATTGGGCCACCAGTTGACTCACCAGCATTAAGGCTAATTCAAACTTCAGCACAGACTCAGGTGTCCCCGAGCTTTGATCCTCAGTGTCTTGTGACTTATCCTGCCTGCAGGTACCCCTCAGGGCTCTGAGACACCAGCAAGTGGTGCACAGACTTTACCTAGGGGCAGTCTTTTGGGGCAGGGAAGGCAACTGGCAGCCCATCCTATGTCCTACAGTGTCCCTGCCCGCGCCTCTGTAAAGTTGGAGGTGCCAAGTGAGGGGTTGCACAGGTTGGGGGTGGACAAGGCCCTCCCAAGGAGCATCCACAGTGAGCTCCTCTTCAACCCATTCTTGACTACTGTCAAAGCCATATCCAGTGTGACATTCTCTGGGTTCCCAGGGGCCCTTCGTTACGGAGAACCAGCTAGGCAGAGTATCAATTCTAATACTTCATATAGCTCTGTTCCTCCTTGGTCTTGTGACATTTTCTTTCTTTCTCCCCTTCCCCCTCCCCACCCAATGTTCTGCCAAAATGAGAGAGTTTGAAAGTAAATTACTCATTAGACTACCCAAGCTAAATTAATCAGCTGCTAATGCCAGGCTTATTCCTTTGAGAATTGGTGGTTTTTTTATTTTTTATTTTTTAAAGATTATCAAATACCTCAGTAGAGAAAGTGAACCATGATCTTGTGCTTGGTGTAGGGGAAAGTCTTCACCCATAGACAAGAAGGCTGGCTCTAGCAGAAATAGGGAAACAGAATATCTCTGTGTCAAATCCATTGACCTCCCTAAAACCCAGGTTCTCTTTCTGTGAAACAGACTGAGGAGCAAATTAGACAGCAGAAGTCTTAGCTGCTGCTTGGGCAGTCTATAGTCATAGCCATGCCTCCCCCCACCCCCCACATCCTTAGCCAATGCAAACATAACGAATTGATCATAACACTAATGTTTTTGAGCCTGGTCATGCTATTGGAATACTCAACACAGTGCTTTGGGCAGGCATTACTAATTGGTCAGTGTTTAATTGATTTGACATCCTGTTCTAATCTTTGGAAGACTATCATTGTAGAGCCATATGCTGGTTGGTTTTTATGCTGGCCAGCCCTGTCATAACCTGATCCATTGAGAAAAAAAAAGCCCCTGAAGCTATTACATGGTAGAGGACTCCCAAAACTATTACAAAACAAAATAGTATAGAAAGAAAGGGGCAGAATAGCATACAGGAACATAACTGGAGAAGGTGTGGCTTCTAAGGATAGATCCAAAAAGGGACTTTCCACAGCACAGACCCAATGATTCTGAATTCCTTTATGGTTATTCATTGCCTAGCATATGGTGGGCACATGGAAGATGGGTATGGAGTGGAACTGAATTAGAGTTCTTCAGTTGCATCCACTAAAACCAGGGCTCTAATCGCAGAGAAAAGCCAGTGCTCACCGAAATCATGCAAAGGGAAATGGATTAGATTTAATCTGGAGAGCCATTTGAATTCTGACCCCACCAAGAACTTCTTCTGTGACTTTATGAGTCCCTTCTTCCTGGGCCTCGGACTGTAGAAGTTGTCCAGGGAATCATGGGCTCTTACCATTTGCTTCTGCAGTTACACTGAACCAGAAGATGGTTTCTGGAGTAAAAGAACAAATACTTAATCAACACTAAGTCTTTTTCTCCCCAGCCAGGGTTAACTGGAAATGACCAGTCAGTTCACTCTCTGGCACTCAAAGTCACTTACATGTTGTTCTTGAGCAGAGCAGAGCAGAGCCCCAGGCCTGACACTGGGGACTAATGTCCCAGAGCTCACTGGCGAGAACTGATGCCCACCAAAAGTTTCTAGTATTCTCCACTTACACTCTCATAAAAATGGATTACCAGCTCTGCAGATGACCTCTCTCTCTGGAAGATTCATTCGGTGCTGCATATAAATTTCCAAGGAGAATGTCAGGCCCCTCCAAGACCCGGAATCCATCTTGATCTCTTTCCCATCAAATCAAGGAGTAACCCAGAGGGAGCAGTTGCTATTGGCAACCTTCTCGTTATAGCTGTCCTGAAGTGTCTCAATGATGTTTATGTGTGCTTGCCATACAGCTTCCTATAGACTGTTGACAGCCGCCCAGGGAGGGCAGGCTCCGTGTCATCTCTGTGCCGTGCTGGTATTTTCTAGAACTGTCCGATCCAACCACTAAGTGGAATTCTTCCATCTCCTTCCTCAGTCACTACAAGGCTGAATCAGAGTCCTCTCCCTCAGGGGACTCTGTCACCGAAGAAAAATGCATCAAGTAGGTAAATATGAGTGGGTGCAATATAGCCAAGGTTCCTACTCCCCATTCCCCCAACATCACTTGTGGCCCCAGCTAGAAAAATGCTTTGAGTCAGAAAGTACCCATCCTATGCCTGTGTCTTTCTGTTGATCTTTTAAAATCTGGTGAACAGCAAGGCTCCAGGGGTGGGAGGACTACTTTGAGCCAGCCACAGAGTCTTAGTCCTCAAGTCCTAATATGGGAAGACATACAGTAAGGTGTCTTTTGTGACCTCAAGCCTTGCAGGTCAGCATTTGGGGGAAGATGTGATATGCCTGCCATGGCCGCTGTACAGGTGGTAAATGGAGAGAAAGAAAGTGCAGGCAGCCTGTTCTTTTTGCATGGCTAGCTCTCTCCAGGGTCTGTCCTGGCCCTCGAGTTCAGTTCACTTTTCAGTTGACCCTGCTGCTTCAGAGGCAAGGGCATCTCTCCGTGAACCGGAGTCACCCTTAGAGGATGTGTTGATGTGATTCACTGAGGTCAAAAGTATTTTTCTTAATGTTTGATTGTCAGCAGTTGTGATCAGCTTGAGAAAGCCATATCCCAGTGTCGCGTGTGACAATGGAAAGGGATTGGGTGTATGATAATAAATAGAGTGAACCTGTTGGTGTCATTAGCCAAAGAAAAGGGATCCCTTCGCCCTGCTCACTGGGGTAGAAGGAAACTAACTAGTCCTTATGTGCAATATGTTGACACTGCCCTCCAATTCCCTGAGGGTTTTGTACAAGGATGAGCTCCCAGGCAGTTTGGAGCATCTGGGGATACAGGGTAAGGGCAGAGACAGCCTGGGAGAGAAACTTCCCTGCACAGAGATGGTCTTGGCCTAGAACAGATGGGAGTGTGGGCAGGGTGCCCCTGACTCTAGCTGCGGAATACCGGGACACCCGGGAAGCAGTTAGGCACTTTGCACTAGTCCACGAAAGCACTTTGAGAAATCTGACACTTCAGCCTTGTTCCACACTCTCCTTTGGTAAATCTGTGTATCCTTTATCTGTGTGTAAGGTGTTGTCCTGAAGGTTGGTTAGGGGATAGGGGAGGGGGCTAGTGTGAGAAAGAAAACAGAGGCATCTTTCAAGGTAGTAGCCACAAGAGAGCTTGCAGATAGTCAGTCCTTGCCTGACTGGCTTCATTCCTAGAAGCTCAAGAAATAGAATGATGGGCTTATATCTTGGTACCCACTTTTAGAAAATCAAAAAAAAAAAAAAAAAAAAAAAAAAAAAAAAAAAAACCCAGCCTAGCCAATTGCAATGCTTTGCGGAGCAATCTTCCCTTTATGTTTCTTCTTTACTGTGTGACTTTAGAGCCCTGTTCCTTGAGCAAATGAGGCTATCCAATGATAATGGAGCCAGGGGAGCCCAGAATTCCACTTACTCTCTGGCTAAATTGGGGTGTGTGGGGGGGGAAAGGGCACTCTCTTCGAGGTCATCAACCTCTGATAGGATGAGATCCACATAGTCCTGACTGAGGTGCCTTCTACGAAGAGGCTAGCTCCTCAGGACAGATCCAAGCCATAGTCTCTTGTGGGATAGTAAAGAATTAACCCTCATTGCCTCGTTGACAACCTCCAGTCTCCAGTTAGCCTTGTCATCATCCCCACCGAACAGCTTTTAATCTGAATGTTGTGATCACTTGGCTGTCCCTTGCTTGCTTGCGGATAATACTAGCAATACACTTGTTTTCCCCAAATAGCTCGACTTAGACAGTTTTCACACATTGCTTTCAGATGATTGATTATAAGACACATGGGGCATCAGGAGGCATGGATCACACTGCATATGTTTAGGGCAGCTTTTGTTTTTGGTTTTTTTTTTTTTTTTTTTTTTTTGGTTCTTTGGTTTTTTGTTTTTTTTTTTTTTTAATCTTTAATGGTATAGCAGCAGTGACCAAGCCTTTGGGATTTGGGGAGACAGATGTTCACAAAGCCATTTCATCAGAAAGCCTTGACTATTGAAAGGAGTATGGAATCCATATGCCCAAATCGAGGGACTTGCAACATATGGTTTCTAGGTGGTCAGTCCCTACAACAGCTCCTCCGAAAGGTATTCATGTGGCTACAACCCCTCCGTGCCATATTTTTATTTCATCAAAGGATTCTCCAAGGAAGCCTTAACAAGCCTCCTTTCTCCCTTTGCTGGCCTTGGGTAGTGTCCTTGTGGAGGGGCTTGGTCAGCACTTTGCCTTATCAATGTGTGGCCACCAACCTAGTGGCCGAAGACTGGTGTCCACCAGACACCAAGATGGAAGGCAAAATAAGTTCCTTTGGTCAGCCACCATGTCGGCCAACATTATCTTGGCAGTGAAATACAGCAACACAAATGAGTTTTTTGTCTTGTGTGTTTAGTACCAACTCAGAAAATCATCTGCTGCCTAGCTGCTTAAGCAGTCCAGGAAATGCACTAGTTATCCTGTGGAAGAGGGGATGGGGTTGAACCCGGCACCCATGTGTCCGGAGGGGTTTACTATAACTGCAATACTGGCAGCCTAGCTGCCAACCTTGTTAAGTGAACCTTTCTGCTAGGTGGCCCACGTGGTACCTTTAGGACAAGCATAGAAGTTATGTATGAGGATTGGGGGGAAAAGGGGGGCCCTGGCCATGACCTTTGATATGGTCCACTGAATAGCCAAACAGGTTTGTTTGTTTGTTTGTTTGTTTGTTTTAAATTTTTTGTATTTTGTATTTTCGAATCTCGTCCAACGTTTTTTGTGTTAGGAATAATAAGTCATAAACTATTCCCACCTTGGTTTCTGAAGGGGTGTTCTGATTCCAGTTGAAACAGGTTGGAAGTCTCAAGGGAGCATGTTCTGAAGGGTACATGAGACAGGGCGATGGAGCATGGGGGGTGGGGGTTTCCTGGTGGATGCTGGGAAAGATGACCATCTGGAAGTCCAACTCCGTGCAAGTGACTCCAGAGGTTCACACCTGCCTCCTTGTCTCCTGTGTCCTTTAAGCACTGGCCTAAAGCACGTGCTTTTGTTAGAAGCGGCTGCTAAGGTTGAAACCAAGACTACCCTGCTCCTCAACCCCTAGGTATCAAGAGATGCTGTCTGTAGCTAGCCTTAATCAACTGGGCAAGGTGGTTTCTGTGCTCCCTTCTGACAGTTCCAAATCTTGGACTCAAAACCCTTTTCTCTTAGTGTGACCATGCAGCCTAGAGAATTTTGAGCAATAGGGAGCCAGGGCTTTCCCTGACTCCACGACAGGGTCAAACCAGGGAATGGCTAAACTTGAGAGGTTTGGTCATACCCAGGGTACTGTTGTAGGGGCATTATGTATTATGGAACTCAACAAGGTAACTGTAGCCTGGGGTGCGTGAATGTAAGGCTGTGTTTGTGTGTGTGCATGCGTGTGTGTGTGTGTGTGTGTGTGTGTGTATGTGTGTGTGTGTGTGTGTATGTGTGTGTGTGTGTGTGTGTTACATTGATGCATTTCTTGAGAAAGGTGCAAGAATTTCACCTATACAGAGGGACACATCTGCTTTATTATTTATAATAGAAGCTAAATTTTAATTTTTTAAAGGACACTGCTAATGATTGAAAAAAATCGAGTTTTTAGTTTTGCTATTTTTTTTAATTGGTAGAAGATTTTTATATATTTTTTCCATTTCGTTGGGTTGTGTCCTTATTTATATAAATACTATATCTGTGAGAAGCAAGGAAGAAGACTTCTTTGCTCTTAATTATTGTGGTTGTCATTGTCCCTATTTTGTTTCCGGAGTGATTTATCCGTCTTACCTTCTAAATGAGAAACTGTTTTCCTGTATTTGTACATTGTCAGATTCTATAGTTTCGTAGATAATTTAACCAAATTGCTCTATGTATTATTATTCTGTGAGTATAAAGTTCTATTTTAACGTCTGTAAATACTTCAGAACTGGCTTCTTTTCTCAGCTCCCGCTGGGGAGCTATTGTTTACATCACAAAAAACTGTAGACTCTCTATGCTCATGTACTGTAAATAGTGAAGTGATCTGCTTATAAATAAACCGAACAAATACACTATGGAAATTAAAAAATACCACCCACAGCTCTGCCCAGAGGTGTCTTTCTTTATTGGTCCTGTGAATTCATTTTGTGTATGGGAGGGGGCGCACTCTCTTCCCTAAATGAGGGAATCCAGATCCAGTCTTGCTTCAGAAAGTCTTGGCCAATGTATGGTTTGGGTTTTGTTTGGTTTCTATTTGTCCGGAACTGGGAATTGAACCCAAGGGCTTGCACAGTAGTACCATGGAGTTAGACCCCTGCACCTTTTTAATTTCATCTTGAGACAAAACCTCACTAAGTTGTCCAGTCTAGTTCAGAACTCACTGTGTAGCTCAAGTTGGCCTCAGCTTACAAGCCTCCTGCCTCAGCTTCGTGACTAGTAGAAGTATTGTCACACGACTATGCTGGTCCTCAACCAGATTCTCTCTCAACCTCATTAAATATAGTGATGAAAATCCAGCGGAGCAGACCCTGTGTGCTCCAGGACAGCATCTCTTCAGTAAGAGTTATATCTCTTCAGTAGAGTTATAGCTCTTCTTCTCCTTGCCATTTAAACCATGCTTAGGGACATGTCTTTGCTTGAGAAAAGAGAGTCCTTAGTGTCACTTGTAACAGAGCAGAAAACACAGCTCAGGATTAAAAGACTGAAGTCCTGCCATAATGAAACCTGAACAGAAGGTCAGGACGTCTGTTCCCGAGGCACAGCTAGCTCTGCAATGGAAGTCACAGGATGTAAGTACGACATGCAGTGTTCTCTGATCTTGGATATCTTCTGGAAGAAGGCCAGACAACTGAGCTGTAAGGACTCCAGCCTTCTCCTCTGGCCTTCAGTTTCCTGTTTTGCTTAAAGGGGGGCATTAGAGTAGACTTGTGGTCCACATTTGAGGGAAACTATGCACTTCCCTTCCCCCTCCTTGAGGCAACTGCTTTAATATAAGTGTCTACAGAAACAACCCCCAGTCTGGGAGGAAGACATGTCTAAGAGATAGCCATTTATGAAAGGCAGGCGGGTGTTATGCACCACCCCCAGAGTGGGAGCAGGGGGAGGGCAGGGGAGATTAAAGAATATGGGGCAACTGACCCGTGTCTTTGCAGGAAGTCGCTGGCAAAGGAAAAAGAAATGAGGGCATACAGGTTACTACAGCAGCTTCAGCTGTGCCTGCACAAGGTAGGGTTGTTGATGGTCTAGCTAATCTCACAGCATGTGGATAGAACAAAGCACCACTCTGAGCCTTAAATTTGATCTTTGTTAGAGCTGTTAAAACCTGAGGATGGGAAACAATAGAAACAAAGTTCGAACTTAAGCAAGTATGGCAGATATTTTTTGACAGTCTCTTGTGAGTATTATCTTATTGACAACTTTTGGTTTCTTTCTACCAATTTCATAAGTTTGGATGTCATGGACAGTAACTCTGCCCGGCACAACATACTTAAATGTAGTCCATTTTTAAGCCAAGGGGGCCTCTTAATTAAACAGAAGGTCTGCAACTGAAATCAACGGAAAATTGGAGAACAAAAAGTAGATCTTAATAAAAGGAAGCAAGCAAAGAGAGACAGAATAAACACATTTAATATGTGAAATTTAGATTAGGCAATACTTTATTTTCCACTATGTACATTGTGTGTGTGTGTGTGTGTGTGTGTGTGTGTGTGTGTATGACATGTGGACATGTGTTGGTAAGCTCTGGGACAGAACTCAGGTCAGCAGCCCTAGTGGGAGGAGCCTTTACCTGCTAAGACACCAAACTTTTTTTTCCCCTCTGTTCTTTGGTTTTGTTTGAAACAGGATCTTACACTGTAGCCCAGCCTGGAACTTTCTGTGTAAACCAGGCTGGCCTCAAATTTACCATCATGCTTTTGCCTTCACCTCTTGTGTGCTGGGATTAAAGGTCTGCACCACCACACCCAGCACAAATAGTCTCTTAAAAAGTTTTGGGGCCATAAGGGTGGTTGATTTAGAGTTTACATCACAGCTGGATTTCCTAGGAAACAGACTCTAACCTGGAGCTAGACTGGCCTTCCACAGTTGACCCATGTTGGGCAATGTGATCATACTTATCCACCTCAGGTAGAGATCCCCCCTCCCCGAGAAATGCAGAGTATCCTGCAGCTAAGGAAACCCCTGAAAGAGTTGTCTACTGAAGCTCCAAGCCCTTTCTCTGTGGCTCACCAGAATATACTCCACAGCTGGGTATGAAGCATTCACCTCCATGTGACAGTGTCATGCTAGAAAAGGCTCTGTTCCTTTAAGGAAGGGTAACTTCCTCCTTGAGGTGGGGTCTTGCTGTATAGACCAAGACCTCTGAAACTCTTGACCTCCTCCTTCCTCTTTCCCCAGGGCTGGGATTGCAGGCATGTGCTACCACGTAAGATATGCGAGCTTTAAAGATGCCTATTCCTGTAAAGATGCACAAACTCCTCTAAAGACTGTGAAGGGGTGGAGCCATGTGTATGGAATTTTTCATAAGTTGTTCAGCTAAGTCATGGGTGGTAGTAAACACAAAGGTCAGGAATGGAGAGTTTAAAGCAAGCTGGGGCTACATGGTGGGAAAGGGAGGGAGGGAGAAAGGGAAGGAGGGAAGAAGGTCAAGATGAAGGAGGAAAGAGAGAAAGAGAGAAATTGAAAAGGAACATGAAGACACGTGAATCACACATGACCAGAGCTTGATGTTCAAATCTGGGGTAAGTTTGTGGTATTTGATGTATAATTCTCTACTTTTGGAAATTAGCAGATACTTTTATAATAAAACACTAAGTTTAAAGAGCTTATAAGAATTATAAGAACAAAAATTTATCAAGTCAGTATATGAAGTCTAGAATATTGGGCTAAACTCAATAGACTTTGTAAGATTAAAAAAAAAAAAAAAAAAAAAAAAAAAAGATCTCTAAGCCCTGTGTGGTGGTGCATGCTTTTAACCCAGCACTTGGGACACAGAAGCAGGTGGGTGTCTGTGAATTTGGCCAGCCTTGTCTACATAGAGAGTTCCAGGCCAGCCAGAGCTGTCTAAAACAAAACAAAACAAAACAAAACAGAAACAATGTCTAAGACCATTTGATGATATAGATGCCTGCTGTGTTTGTCACCACCCCTCAACTCCTGATTCTTTAACTGCTCAGTGGCCTGAGTGACCTCTTCCTTCCTGAGGGCTGTACCCCCTGCCGGCAGCAAAGTCAGCTACTGGATGCAACAGGACTTGGATGCAGTTGCGCCCCCTGGACTGGGGTTCCCTCCTGGCTGGTTCCTGGAAGCAACTGTGAAGAACAGGAAAGCACACAACAGGTCAGAGGAGGCTGCAGCAAACCTACCTTTGACCTTTTTTGGACCAAGTTCAAGGCTTGGCACATGCAGAGAGCAGACCCATGAGTCAGGAGAAGCAGGGGAATCAGAGGTTCTCCCCCACTGAGAAGCCACACAGAATGACAAATGTCAACTAACATCTGTGAGACACAGGGAGCTGTAGGGACTGACTTGGGGGAGAAAACTCCCAGAGGACAGCTACTATTCAACTCAGCCATTTTCATCTAGCTAGTTTACTCGCTAGATCTTGAAAAAAAAAAAAAAAAAAAGCTGCTGAAAATCTCTTTTTTGTTTGTTAGATCTGGAGTATCCCAACTTTAAAAGGTGAATAGTAAATTCACATTTTAAGAAAAAGCTCAGCCGGGCGATGGTGGCACACGCCTTTAGTCCCAGCACTTGGTAGGCAGAGGCAGGCGGATTTCTGAGTTCGAAGCCAACCTGGTCTACAGAGTGAGTTCCAGGACAGCCAGGGCTACACAGAGAAACCCTGTCTCGAAAAACCAAAAAAAGCTCCTGGGTAAAGAGATAGCTCAGGGATATGAGCACTTGCTCAGTATTCATCAGGCCTGGGTTTGACTCCCTGCGCTGCTATTTTAAAAAGGAAAACTGTAGGCCTCATGTTTACACAAACCTGCTCCTTTTCCCAAAGACAGCTTGTGCACTAGCTAAATCCACCCACAGGAGCAGTGATATATAAGAGACCCTTGAGAGATATCAAGGGTGCCCCCATCTTCAAAGCCGCTCGCCCATAGAAGAACTGGGGACCAGACAGTGTCTGTGCTGAGAACAGAGAGACACACGCTCGGGAAGTCGGGCAGCCTACCGCAGGGACAAGAAGCCAAGTCCTGTGAGGAAACAACACACAGCTAGACAGAGATAACTTAAAGAGGACGGAGACAATTGTGTCATATGATGCCATGTGACAGGCGTTGGGACAAATTCCTTTTGAAGCTAGGACCACTTGTATGTGAAGTCTTGGCGTCTAGTCTCTGCTCCACCCTGACTAACTTCCCTTCCTGCACACAGTCTTTGTCTCTCTGGTTACATTTAATAGTTGGGGTGGCACACATGCCACAGCAAATGCGGAGGGCAGAGGACCACTTTTGATAATCAGTCCTCCCCTTTCACCTACTGAGGCAAGGTCTCGTGAGCTACCTCCCCTCCTCCCCATTCTGATGTAGAAATACTGAAGGTGCAGATTCCTGGTGCTCTATCTGGCTTTTATGGGCTCTGGGATTAGACTCAGGGCATCCAATTTGCACAGCAGGCGCTTTTATGAGCTGAGCCATCTTGCTGGCCCTGCCCCTTTTCGTTATTGCGTTTTGTTTGCTTGTTTTGTTATATTTTAAGAGAAGGCTGGGACTGGAGAGATAGCTCAGAGGTTAAGAGCACAGACTGCTCTTCCAGAGGTCCTGAGTTCAATTCCCAGTAACCACATGGTGGCCCACAACCATCTGTAATGGGATTCAGATGCCTTCTTCTGGTGTGTCTGAAGACAGCTGCAGTGTAATTAGAAAATAAATAATTAAATTTTTAAGAGAGAGAGCTGGTTTTGAAATTCAAAGTAATTTGCCTATCTCAGTCTCCCGAGTGCTGGGATTGCAAGCATGTGTCCCTGTACTTAACTTCACACAACCCCCCTGGATACCTGGTTATGTATGAGTTTGCGTGTATGTGTGGAGGGGAAGTGGGTGGGTGCCCATTCATATGTTTGAGTTCAGATGTTGCATGCCACGCTACACATGTAAAAAAAAAAAAAAAAGGTCAAAGGTCAAAGGACAACTTCAGATGTCAGTCCTCACCATACTTCAAACAGGGTCTCTTATTCATTATTTGAGGCTAGCTGGCCTGTGATCTCTCTCTCTCTCTCTCTCTCTCTCTCTCTCTCTCTCTCTCTCTCTCTCTCTCTCTCTGCATCTGACTTTATGTGAGACCTGAGCCATCTCCTTAACCTCTACACATGGTACTTAATGTGAACATGGGCAGGCCCCTGCTGAGCTCAGTCCTGGGCAGTGTGGGGTGGTTCTGAAGTTGCCACTAAGAGTTTTACAAGTCAAATGCACTTTGAGTTCAAGGGAGCCCTTTCCAACCGCATACTGCAAAGGGTGCTGTGAAGGATATCTAGCCCTCTTTCACTAGTAGTATACAAACCAAACCTCGTGGTGGTAAAGTTAGGACTCAAGTAGACAAATGGCTGGAAAGTCCGCTATTAAAATTCCTTCCAACTAATAATTCCTGATACAAATGTCTGCAGCCTTAGAATCAGAGTCTACCTTATGTTCAACTACAGGACCCTAGAGCATGCCTCAGCCTCTATTCTATCTAAGGACCAGATTCTGCCTCATACTGTGTGGCTTAGCCACAATACTTTGCCTCCAGCAGGCTCAGTCGCCCCCGCCCCGCCCCCCCGAATGGAGACCACAGTTCAAGCCCAGATGCACTGTATGCTGGAAACGTGCCTGGCCAAGACTCCACCCTGCCTCTTCTGCCTACCTTGCTTGACTGCCTGCTGCTTCTGCTTCTCCTCCTCCAGTGCCTTCATCTTAGCCTCATAATCATCAGCCAGCGCCTTCCATTCCTTGCGGTTGTTAGTGATCCCATCCAGCATGGGTGTGATCTCCTCATGAAACCGGGAGAATTCCTGGGGAGAAGTGGAGAAGTACAATGAGAGGGATGGAGGGAGAGGAGAGAGAGAGAGAGAGAGAGAGAGAGAGAGAGAGAGAGAGAGAGAGAGAGAGAGAGAGAGAGAGAGAGAGAGAGAGAGAGAGAGAGAACAAGTCTACTTTATGTTCAACTACAGGACCCTAGAGCATCCTGCAGCCTCTGGGACCAGATTTTGCCATATACTATGTGTCTTAGCCATAACACTTCATCTCCAGGAGCCTCAGTGAAAACAGGGGCATTGCCCTAGGATGCTGGATCAAGGTGGGGTATGTTCTGCCTGTCACTGGAGTGACTTGCCTCTCATGCCTGCTGACACTAGGGAGCCCGTCCTTCCCCTGCTTGGAACCTTCCTGTATGGCCGTTCCTTCAGGGTGCAAATGTAAGTCTTAGTATGTTACTCACTGATCTCTATTCTTTCTCATCCAGAAGTCCCAGGCATCCACATCTCACTTTATGAGTGTTTCCTCCCACCTGTGGACTTCCCACTGCTGTTCTTTCTGATGGAACATTCTGCCTTTCCCCTTTTCCTTGAGGTCCCTACGTCCATACCACTTTGCCCAGGAAAACCTTTTCTGACCCTGTAGGTAAATGGATGTCCCCAAAGCCTTCTCTAATCAACTCCCACTTCCCTATAATGACTCCCTTTGCCTGCCTCTCCTAGAAGGTGACACCTAGAGATGGCAGGAACTGCCTGGGTCATCCCCTCAGTTGGTTCAGAATTAGCACTGGTCTGGAACACACAGATACTTCACAAATACTCAGTGAATGAAACTGGGTTATTGAGGTTATTCCTATGACCTCTGGCAACTCTAGGAACTGAATAAATAATACCTTGAGAACAGTACCCTGCATTCTATGGGACATTTTATCTCCTTGGGTCTTTTGAGCCCCGCCACCAATGTGGGTTGTCTCATCACTCCTAGGCTTGTAGTGAGAGGGACCCGAGTGCAGGTTGGTGAAGTAGGTTTGCCGAAGTGAGGAGGACCCATTGCAGCAGGAGCCAGGCAGGGCTCGCTGTGCCCAGAGATGCCCGAGTTGTGGTCTATGCTCTACCAGGAGCTGTGTGACTTTGGGGCGGTCACTGCTGAAGTTCACTTTCATCTAGATAGTAGGGTGGCGACGGCTCCTACCCTAGAGGATCTGGGATTAGGCAGGTGAATATGAAACTCAGAATCCCTGTTCATAACTCTCCTGCTGGCAGTGTAAGCATCAGCCATGCTGTCCTGTTGAGCAGATGGCCCTTGGTCTGTGTGATGACAGAAATACTTTTGTTCCCTCTGGGGATCAGTTGCTCTTCTTCCATGCAAAAGAACTACAGCTCATACTGTAGAAAGCCCTGGCCTGGGTATTAGGTGAGCCAGCTTCTGTCCTGACCCAGAGGTGGGTCCAGAGATGCTGGCCCTGTTGCATCTGTTCTGACCTCCGTTTCCTTATATATATACATAATGTGGCCAAAAGAAAAATAATTAATGGGAGGTAGAGTCAGGCATAGTGATGTAGTTGATGTTACACCAGCACTTTGGAGGCTGAGGCAGGAGGATCATGAGTTGGAGATCAGCCCATAGCCAGACCAAGTCTCAAAAATGAAGAGGCAGCAGGTAGAGAGTAGAGATGGGTTTGTCAGTGGTGGGCCGCTCAAGAAGGGACTAACCTGAATGAGAACTACAAGAGAAATTCCGACTTACTTTTTCACAATGACATTGTGTCCACAAAAGCATGCTTAGCTTTTGTCCCGTGAGTATTTGTTGAGCAAGGAAGGGAAAGGAGCTCCAGGCTTCAGCTGGAGGTACGTCATTCCCTTCTAGAAGGCGGTCCCGAGAACCACGTGCCACTGGAGATGAAAATTGTTCTGCAAAGCATCATGTGATTGCCTTGCTGTCTGCTGGATTCTGGGGAAGCCTACCTTATAGACAAAAGTGCACACAAAGTCAATGAAGCCAACTTGAAGCTTGGGTAGCTCATCCGCCTTGTTTCTGTCCATCATGGGCTGTCGTGGGAGAGAAAGAGTTAATGGCATGGGGCAATAATAGGGGGTCGCCCAACCCAAGAAACATTCTTGCAAAAAAGGAAAGAAGAAGAAGAACTAGGAGTGGTAGGACCAGGCTGTAATCACTGTGTTCAAGGCCATCCTCAACCCGTAGTGAGCCTAAGGCCAGCCTGCCCTGTGGGAGACTCTCAGAAATAAGATAAAATAAATAAAATCCTAAACTCACCAAGCTTCCGGATTTGACTAGCAATTTGAAGAAAATATGGAAGACAGAGGAGGATGTGTTAATGAACATGCAGAATGTAAGTGACCAAGCCAGAGTGTGGGAAACACTAGCCAAACAAACACCCACTAAACACCCATTGTCTTTAACAATTACACGAGGGTGGGCGGGAGGTTGGAGAGGAGGAGAGAGGAGGAGGAGAGAGAAGAGAAAGGGAGGAGTGGAGCAACCTGCTGCTGCTTCTGTGAGGCTTCAGAGGTGGAGCCACACTGTGTTTGGGTTCTGATTTGGACAAATAAACAGAATTCTTTTTCTCCATCAGTGGAGACAAGCAGTGGAAGCCAGGTGCTGTTAAAATATCATTGCAGATGATGTCAGTGTGAGACGGTGCTGGCTCAAGCTATGTTTTTATCTATAATCAAATCTTCTCTCGCCGAGATACACGCTAACTGTTTAGGAAGAAATGGCCGTGTCTGGGATTCACATAAAATACCCCAGCCAAACAGGGAAGAAAAGAAAATGCATTAACCAGAATAGGTAATCGGAGCATGGGCATGCTTTGCTAACTGTTGACTCTGGCTGATGAGACTGGGAGATCACTAACTAGTCAGTCAACGTTTTAAAATGTTAAAGGAACAAAACCAACAGAAGATGGCAGTGCTGAGATCAAAGTAGATTGTGACTGCTTGGCTCAAGAGGTTTCAGAGACCACTCTTATGATATTTTGGCAAGGAATGTAGCTGTTCCCCTCCCACCCTCCCACCCTCCCAGCCTCGTCCTTAAAATCTGCCTAAGGCAAGAGATGAATGGAGGAAGGAGGGAAGACACAGATCTGAGGCTCTCTCTTCATGTTCTTTTTCACACTCTGCCTCTTCCACCTGCCCTGCCTTTTCCTCTCCCTGGCCTCCCTTTGAAGGCTAAGGTGGTGACCCATGAACCCTCAGCACTCCCACAGTTCCATCTGTTCCCCATCCGTGGTTTGTCTTTTTGATTCCTCCACCCGAAGCCCTCTTCCTAGCTTTACCCTCAGGCCTTTGAGGACAGTTCCTAACTGTCGGAAGCCAGCTGACCCTCAGTCCCAGCCTAGTCAGCTCTCAGTGGTAAGATAAGTTCCCAGATAGACAAGCTTCCTCTAGCTGGCTCTGAGCAGTTAGAAGAGAGCCAGGGTAAGTGGCCCCTGTTCTTCTGTATCTGTAAGAACATCAGTTTGGTATCCACTGGTCAAGTTCTACTTAGCTAAGGACCCACATGCTGACGGCAAGGCTCTCAAACTGCAGAGGGTTAAATAACTGTAGAGCACATATCTCTGGCCCCCCGTTTCTGTTCTCAAAGAATGAGGTTGAGAGTCATCTAGAAACCGTTTACCATCTCAGAGAACCACTGTGCTGGTAAAAGATCAACCCAAAGTAAGGTCACACAGCCCTGTGTCATTGATCACACCTCCAGGTCAGGAAGAAATGGTACTCTCTTGGCATCCAGATGACACCCTCTTCCCTTTAACTACTCACAATGGGATTCTGTTGCAGCACTGTGCGCTCCAGGTCTCCTTGCTCCCAGAATTCAGCAGCCACCAGCAGAGCCACCTGCAACCGATGGACCCGATCACATACATACATACATACATACATACATACATACATACACATGCACAGCCCAACCCTCCTACCCCTACTCCCACTTCACCTGTGCTTCAAGTTCAGCTAATGAGGAAAGCCCCGCCCCCTTTCCTGGTACACTATTTATCATCACTGGAGAGACCGAGAGGTGGGGTTGGGCTAAGAGGGTCCAACCTCATTAACTGTAATCGGCGATACTGAGCTCCCTCTGCCAGGGCAGGAAGAGTTCATACCTTGCTCTGTACCTCCCAGGGCTTGGTGATGGCTGAGAGATCACAGGCTGTCATCATCATGGCCCTGGGTAAACAGAATACTCTCAGTCCAAAGCCATTTAAAGCTACAAAACCCAGGTAATTCCCCTCACGTTTCTCTGCCCGATTCCTAGTAGGTAACCCCAGCATTTTGTGAGCCTTTGCTCATCCTTCCCATTGGAGGTGGAGTTTCAAGTCACAGGTTTGAGTCCTGCCTCTGTATACAATCAGAAGTTTGCCACTGGGCTCAGCTCTCTAAGCCTCTGCTTCCCTGTCTGTATAATAGCCGTGCTTCCCTCATAGATTAGACACAAGGCTAGGTGAGACAATGAACATGAAGTTCAATCTGTTGCACTCAGTCATGGAATGTGCGCAGCAAACACACTGGGTATCTATTCCTGT
This sequence comes from Arvicanthis niloticus, assembly GCF_011762505.2. Taxonomy (NCBI): domain Eukaryota; kingdom Metazoa; phylum Chordata; class Mammalia; order Rodentia; family Muridae; genus Arvicanthis; species Arvicanthis niloticus. Next base: position 27,640,141 of record NC_047671.1, read on the forward strand.
TGAGATCAAGCTGGGCCCTTACTCTATATTATATAAACTGTTTTTCTTAGGCTGTGCCTTGCCCTGAGTGACTCCATTTTACTGAAGAGACAGGAGTCTGCACTTTGCTGGACACACAAACATCACTTCCTGTGTAGCACAACACATGTGGTACAGATTGATTGTTTATTCCCCAAAGTAAAAAATGATGTCAGGTTGACAAGATGGCTCAGCCATTAGAGTGCTTGCCTCGTAAGCATAAGGACCCGAGTGTTGATCTCCAGCACCCATGCACCAAGCCAGGCATGGTGAGATGCTCCTATAACCCAAGCTCTGGAGGCAAGGGAATGAGGAGCCCTTGGACTCACTGGCCAGCCAGATAGCCAGTGGGGAGCCTCGGGCTCAGTGAATGGTTCCGTCTCACACTGATGGGAAGGCAGGTCATGAATCCCTACACAGTGGGTACAGCAGAGAGTAGAAGGATGAAGACAGAGAAGAATTGAAGCCACAGAGGGAGCAGAATGAGAAAACATTCCAGTCAGTCGTCCTGGGCTTTGAGGTTGTGCTGGCTAATCTTAGGTCTACTTGATGCACAAATGAGTTATCTAAAAGGAGAGAACTTCGAGTGAGAAAATGCCTCCATAAGATCCAGCTGTAAGGCTTTTTCTTACTTAGTGATTGATGAAGGAAGGCCCCACCCATTGTAGGTGGTTCCATCCCTGGGCTGGTGGGCCTGGGTTCTATAATAAAGAAGGCTGAGCAAGCCAGGGGAAGCAGGATAGTAAGCAACACCCTTTCACCACGCTCTCTGCATCAGCGCCTGCCTCCAGGTTCCAGCCCTGCTTAAATTCCTCTCCTGACTTCCTTCAATGATGAACAGCGATACGGAAATGTAAGCCAAATAAACCCTTTCTCCTGAACTTGCTTTTTGGTCATGGTGTTTTGTTGAAGCAATAGAACTAAAGCAGAGGTTAAAGCCCATGTTGGGGCTGCACATGGTATGGGATAAGTAAGGGAGGGAGACATGTCAGAGCTATGTTGTAGGAAGGAAAAACAACAAAAAGAGGCAAAAAAGGCTTGCCTGTAGCCATGCCTACTCGGATGAAGCAGAAGAAACAGGGTCAACCTCACTCCAATGCAAGGGCAGGAGTTGAAGGGCAACAGTGTGGACAGGCTGGACTTTGAACCAAATTTCTGCTTCGACATTTTTAGAAGGCAATTTTCTTTATCTTTATGCTATGTGTGTGTGTGTGTGTGTGTGTGTGTGTGTGTGTGTGTGAGTTTATACATGTCCATGGGTACACATGTATGTGTGTCAGCAGGTGCATCTGTGTGTGCATGTGGAAGACAGAGTCCCAGGTCAGATGTCTTCTCCAGTTGCTTCTCCACTTTATTTTTTTGAGACAGGGTGTCTCACTGAAGCTGGACCTTAATTCAACTATGCTGGCTGGCCAGAAAGCCCCAGGGTTCTTCCTACCTCCACCTCCCCAGATCTAGGGGTACAGGAGTATACCTCCAGAACTTGTTTTTTTTTTTTTAACACAAGTGCTATAGATCTGGATCCAGGTTTTTGGGCTTGCATGACCTTGCACGACAAGCATTTTACTGTTGTCTGAGCTATCTCCCTAGCCTCACAGATGGCTTTTATAACTAGTCACCTGTATATTGGAACATTTTGTATCAGCTGGTCCAGGAGGCCACGTGGGTCACTCATAAAACATTAACAACTTTAAATAAAATCTTTAATTATGTAATGAGACATGTGATTTTTAGTGGATAAGTTTCAAGGGGCTACGCTTCCAGAAATGGTGTTTCATAGCAACATCTTAAGGCTTTATAGTAACTTCCACGCCCTGTGTTTAATGTTAGGTGTGTGCATATGTAAACAGATCAGGCAAATAAATAGTTAGCTCTGTATACAAGAGCCACCATTTCCCTGGTACTTGTCATTGTCCCCAGGTTAAACCACGGGTGTGGCTTCCGGAGAGTACAGGATATTTGATTTGCTTGGCTAAAAGATCACATGGAAACATTCCTGGAGGTTGGGGAAGCACACCCGCGTGTGTTATAGGCAGACTTGGTGTGTGCGTGAGCTGGAAGAAAGCCATGTAGCCCCAGAATAACTAATCCAAACGTCACACCCTAAAGACGAGGCATGGCTGTGCCCCATCACCACCCCTGATGTATCCTAGGATCCCAGGTGCTATGTGAGGCATGAGGGATTCAGGGAGGCCCAGATGAAGCTCATGGTCATTCCAGGAACACAGAGCAGAGCACTGACATGGCAATATGCTAAGGACAGTAAAGTGCAAGGCACAGAAGAAAACAAGGAGGAGAGGGGAGGGGAGAGGAGTACCTATAAGTGAGAGCAACTGGTCCTGCTCAGGCTGAGAGATAATGGTAGAGCCGGGCAAGAGATGGGCATAGGAGTTTTCTGCTATGGACCACATGCTGTGTTCCTCCCCAATCCACACACTGAAGCCTTAACCTAATGGCATTAGGAAGTAAAGCCAGTTAAATGTTAGAGCAGCTATGATGTCTTCATTAGCTTGGTAAAGAAGACAGAGAGAACACCTGGCACCAGGTAACGGGAAGTCTGGTGGCATTCAGAAGGTTGGGGCATGGGAGAAAGAACCTTGGGAAACCCTTAGGAGCCTTGTTAAGAGAAGCCCAGTCAGGCTGGGCAAGGTGATGCACACCTTTAATCTCTCAGGACTCAGCAGACAGAGGCAGGCAGATCTCTGAGTTTGAGGTTAGCCTGATCTACAGAGGGAATTCCGGGACAGCCAGTGCTACACAAAAAAACTCTGTCTCAAAAATGAGAGACACAGAGACAGACAGAGTGACAGAGACAGACAGAGACAGAGAGAGGGGCCCTTGATACGTGGGTACAGACCTCAAAGCACGTGGGACAGGGAGAGGCGCAGGGCCACATCTCCCAAAGTACAGGAAGATTTGAATGGAAGAGGGACAAGGTCAGATTTACACACCACAGAGGCTTTGTTGTTGAGCTCTGCACCAGGGAAGCTCAAGAAGGAAACCATCTTGGGAATGAGCAGGAGATGGAAGAAATCATCAAGAAAATGCCCAGGGGTAAGAGCAGTTGAAGAGTAAACCCCGCTGGTGGAAGATGGAGGCATGGAGGTGAACCAGTGGGAAGGAGGACGTGGGTACAAGAAGACACAGGATGATCTTGAGGGCCCGGGGACCCATGCCAGAGCCTCGTGTTAGGCCAAAGTCACTAAGGGAGAAAGGATTAGAGTTTAATGCTTCCATGCAGGGCTTTGGCATCAGACCCAGAGGAATCCCGCCCTTCCACCTTTGCTTGGCTTGGAATGACTAGAACAAGATGTCTAAGATATGTCTTTCAGCTCAGTGTATAAAGTGAGACAGCTGTACCAGGTTAGAACCCATGAAATTCTGGTTTTGTGGGTCAAAAGGAATTCAGTCAATTTCATGTGGTCATTCCCCCTGAGATGTATCAGGGCGAGCACAAAGCATGGGTTTTACTAGTGCCATTGTCCTCAGTTTGTCATCACATTATCAAATTACCATTTAGGAGGACAGCTACTCTAAGAGTTCAGCTTGCTCGAGGGCACCTGAGTTGTTCTTACCTGGTCTATCCACAAGGCCTTCCAGAACTTGGCTGTGAAGCCCAGCGGCCTTCTTCCTGCCCCCTGGCTGACTTTCATGAGAAAGCACTCTAGACCTCCAATTTCCAGAACTCTGTAGAACATTGGCTCAGACACTCGCTGGGAGGCCTTTCAGCAGCATGAGAATAGTAAATAAGCAGGATCAGGCCTTTTGTCTTGGGCCACAGTCCTGGGTAAGTCACCAGGTAAGTCACTTTTCTGTCTCTCTGGATCTCTCTTTTCTCCTTTGTAAAACACTAGACCAAGAGTTGATCAACTTTGTGCAAAGGTCCCAGTGATGGACATTTTAGGTTTTGCAGAAGACATGGCCTTTATTGTATCTCTCTGTTCAGCTCCAATTGTGATGCAGGAGCAGCCATACATAATAAGAAAGCAGGGTGTGCTTGCTAGTCTTATGTCAATTTGACACATGCTAGAATTATCTGAAAGGAGGGAACTTCAATTGAGAAAATACTCCATAAGATACAGCTGTAAGGCATTTTCTTAATTAGTGATTGAAGGGGAAGAGCTCAACCTGTTATGGATGATGTCATCCCTGGGCTGGTGGTCTGGGTTCTACAAGAAAGCAGGCTGAGCAAGCCATGAGGAGCAATCCAGTAAGCAGCACCCCTCCATGGCCTCTGCATCAGCTCCTGCCTCCAGGTTCCTGCCCTGTTTTATTTCCTGATCTGACTTCTAATGCTACAGATTCACATATTTTTGGAAGTTTATGAAAATATCTTAATTTTAATTGCTGTTGACAGAAGAAAACCAGATGTAGTGATTCATGCCTATAATCCCAACACTTGGGAGACCAGGGCAGGAGGATTGTTGTGACTTCCAGGCCAGCAGAAATTATGAAGACAGCCTCAACAAATCAATCAATAAAGTCAGAAGAAAAAAGGAAATGATAATCAATTTTCTTAGTTTATCTTTCTACCAATAAAGTCATAAGATATCATTTGTATTTATTTGCTAACTAATTTTTTGATTGATTTTCATGGAGGAAGGTATCATAAAGGCAAAAGAACCCACAGCCCATAAAGTCAGAATGTAGCTCTCCCTAAAAGGATCAAATTTCACTTATGGACATAGAAACTTTAGTTTCTTTTGGTGTGAAATGATATTTTTAAAATTTCCCACCAACCACTTAAAAATATAATCAGCACCAGGCATGGTGGCACACACCTTTAATCCCAGCACTTGTAAGGTTTGAGAAAACAGATCTCTCCGTGAGTTCAAGGCCAGCCTGATATATATTGTGAGTTCCAGGCTATATAGGGCTATGTAGTAAGACCATCTCACACAAAACAAAACAAAACAAAAATCTTGAAAGTCCTATGAAATCAGGCAGCAGGCCCTACACCCTAGTCTTGAGGATGCTGAGGGCTTCCAACTCCTTGTTTGGCCACAATCAAGAAATGAGAGATAAATTTAAGAGGAGACAGAAAGGGCTTGGTATAGAGTGGGAAGTCACATCCTTGCCTCAAGAGTTGGTGGGATATCGTGGCCTTAACAGTAGGACAACAGAAGAGCCAGGCAGGGTCTGACACAGATATATGACTCAGGACACAGCAAGGAGTTCAGTGCGGATCTCAGAAAGCTCACAACATGAGCACCTTTAAGACAATCAAAGCACTCCGTGCTGATGGTTTCCTTTTGCTGAACCCAAATTCTGCAGACCAAGAGATCTTGGAAATAAGAGTTTAGAGAGTCATTACAGATGCTAGTCTGAAAAAGAAAGGGCCAGGTCCTGAGAAAAAGTCTTGCAGCTACAGGATGGGGGCAGTTAGAAGATGCCCCCAGTTCCCTAACTTCCCTATGCTTTTGGGAAAGAAGGTGCAATAACCTACCCTGGCTGCAGAGCAGAGGGGCGGGAAGACCTGGGGTAAGAGGATGCTGTGTAGAAGATGTGCTTGTCGATTCTCAGTGATGAATATGGTAACACATTGGTGGTGTTTTGTCTGGTGGTTTAGAGACAAGGATCCACCATGTGTTTAGGAAGGTGAAGTCTGACCTTCCTATTTGGTTGGTTGTTGGTGGTTTGGCTTAAACTGTTAGCCAAATAGTATCTTGTCATCTCTCCTCTCCATGTCTCATCCCTCCCTGCCTTCTAACTAACCTTCAAAGGTCTCAGAATTTTCCCTCCTCACAGATCAACTCTGAGCTAACACTTAGCACCTAGAGTTAGCGCTGACTCAAAGGATTTAAGTGTTCCGTCTCACAGACTGCCCTCCCTTCGGAAGCTGAGTCTGGATTTGTGCCCTACATTAGCCCCTCTTTGGTCTGATCTGGCTTTAATCAGTCATGGGGGGCATCCATAACATCCTTTCAGGTTCAATAATTTGCTGAATCAGCTCACAAAACTTAGGGAACACTTTGCTCATGCCTGTCATGAGTGGTCGTTAATCCAGAAGGTCTCCAAACTCCCAAGTTTAAACCATTTTATGAAAGTTTTGTCTTGTAGGCATGATAAATTAAACCATGTATCACTAGTAATTAACAGTGTAACAGTGTAACAGTAGTAACATGTGTAACTAGTAATTATCCAGGTATTCCCCTACCTCCCTAGAGGGTAGAAATGAGGCTATAAGTCTCAAGCTTCTTATAATGGGGTCTAGAAGCCAGCCCCCATTCCAAAACTATCTAGGCTCTTGCCAAGAGTAACCTCAGAAGAACAAAGGATACCATTACCACTCAGGAAAACCCAAGGCTCTTAGGTTCCCTGTGAGGAACCAAGGACAAAGACCAAATCTATATGTCGTTATATTACAGGAAATGCCACCCCAAAAGCTCCACCTACCCAACCCATGCTGTAAAGCATTCCACTTACCCCCAGCTCAGCTCCAAGAGAATCTGAAAAATAACACTATCATCGTCCCCATTGAGTTACAGAGGAAACTGAGGCACAGACTGGTGAAGTAACCTGCTAAGGTCATACCACCAATAAGTAAGAGAGCCAAGACTCAAACCCAGACTGGTTGGTACTGAGGCTCTAATTGTGTAACTGCCCCCACTCTACCCGGGTAAGAAGTGATTCTGATGAGAGATGGAAAAGCCAGTGGACAAAACTCAGATTGCCTCACACCAGTGCTTCTTGCCCAGGGAGACTCAGCACGCCTGCCACCGTCTGAAATCATTTTGATAATCTTGACTGGGGTAAAAAGTCTGCTACTGGCATCTGGTAGGGAAAGCCCATAGGACACAAGACAGGCCCACATTAAAAGCTAATTTCCCTCCCTGTCAGTGGTGCTGAGGTTGTCAAGGTCAGCTTTCTGTGTCTTCCGACCACATTCTCTGAAGGTCTCCTTAAACAGTTTTGAAAACTGTGAACCTTTTGAACACTTGAAACTATTTCATCATAGGTCCAAATATCTGCCAGGATCTGGTTGGCAATGTCTCACAAATACTGACAGCCAGAGGAAAGTATTACTTCACTCTTCGAAATCCAAAGGAGTCTGAAGAGTGTGGCAATCCAATATCAACTGTCATCATCTATGGCAGAAAAAAACAAACAAGTTTTTCTCCTTGAACTTGTATTTCCACTTGACCTCTGCAGAACTGTATCCTAGCACTGTATATACACAGATATATACATGGATATGTTTTTTAATCTGTGCACTTATGTACACACTTCAGTCTTTCCCGACCACCCTTTCATACTACAGTAACAAAATATCTTGATTAGTTTCAGTTATTTCTGATTTTTTTCCACTGACCATAAGCCTTTAAGTGTTAATTTTCCCCCCTTTGGATTAAGTCTTACAATTAGACCAAAGAACAAAATATATTATCTATTTTAATAAACAATTATTTGATACTCGAAGTCATTGATTTTGGAACTTCATCCCTGGGGATATAAGGCAGGATTTTTAAACGTTTCTCACTGCTAGACTGATGAAACTCAGCATCTGTTTTATGCGGCACTTTTCATTTTTATAAATGCCCTAGAGGTGGAAGGAGTCTCATTACAGCAAATCACCCATTCTTTGAATTTTTCTGAATTAACTGTTAAAAGTTATCTTGTGATCGCTAACCGGGTGATCCATCTGCTGACAGTTCAATTACATTCTCCTTCCATTTTGTTGTAAGCCAATGTTAGAGTCTTAACGTCTTCCATTTCTGGGATGCATGCCATGAAGACAGAACAAAAGCGCCTCAGAGGACTATTAATTACACCCCTGGCATTTCTTCAGAAGTGCTATGTTAACCCAAGATACTGAAAATGAGCAGGTACATTAAAACATTATTAATTCTAATACATCTTTTCCAGTGTTATATTTTTGTAAAGGGATTTTATCTTATAACGAGTTTCAATATTGCTTTCAATGAAACTTTGAGGCTTCAGATTTAACTCATTTAGTTTATGGAAATGCATACTGTGTGATGTCACTAGGAGCCATAGGTTCCTGCCATCAACTAAAGCAGCCACATCAGAGTCTGACCTGTAACTTTTCAATTCAGTGAGCACATTATAATGTATCCCAATGACATCTCTTTAGTCTTTCATTTGTATTTTTCCTCTCTTGTTTTTCTCATTATTTTTAATTCTAAGAGAAGTGGAGATATAGTGCAGGATAGGTGATAAGCAGTTGGATGGATGGATAGACAGACAAATAGTGTTCTGGCTTGGATCTTGAATACTTTCTAAAGGCCCACATGCCAAAGGCTTGGTCTCTAGTCCACAGCACTCTTGCCAAGTATAGATGTGGTGGATAGGAGATGGGGTTGGGTAGAAGTTGGGTCAGTTGGGGTGTGCCCTTAAAAGCTCCCATTCCTTCCTCTTTCTTTGCTTCTTAGTTACCATAAGAAGAGCAGGCCAGGCCGTCTATGGCACATGGTATGGTTATGATGTACTATGCAGTTAAAAACCCAAAGCAAGGGCCAAGTGGCCTTAGACTGAAGCATCTGAAACTGTGACTCACAGTAGAGTTTCCCTCCTCCAAGTGTCACACGGAACACTGTTTTGCATAAACAAGTGACCAGATAGATAATAACAGACTGATAGATGATAGATGAACAGTCGAGCAGGCAGGCAGACAAGCAGACAGACAGGCATGGTACTAGGTAGTAGTGTAAGTCCAAAGAGTCCTTATCTAACGTCATGAGGTTTGATCCCTTTAGCAATTTAAATATTGATATATATATATATCAGGATCTGTCACTCTCACTACTTCCTACAGATGGCCTTTGCTCTTTATTAGAGAATGGTCCCTAAACAGTGACACATACTCTGAAGAAAGTTATAGTTGCTTATTAGGACATACCTTGATCTTGCCTATGTGTTAAATAGCCAAGAACAAAATCCTCCATTTCCAATGTCTTGTTTTGCTTTTAAAATATTGCATATAATGGTGTGTAATATGGAATATATTTGGCCTTTGTCCTCAGGTCTTTGCACACAGCTCCTAAAGCCTTTAAATTTTCTAATAAGAGCTCCTTCTGATTGTACCTTATATGATGCCATTGAAGTGGCTTAGGATGGGTCTCTAGATAGCCTCGGATTGGAGCCGATTACCAGGAGGACCAAGTGATTTCAGGATTCAGTGTTATCCCTGTTCACTGACTCTAGGGAAGACTGGCTAGAGACTGAACTATGGCAAAACTTTTATCCAGGGGTAATGCTACATGCCTTTAATCTCAGCTCTCTGGAGGCAGAGGCAGGTAGATTCTGTGAGTTCCTGCAAAGCCAGCTTAGTCTGAATAGCGAGCTCCAGGTTAGCCAGGGCTACGTAGTGAGATTCTTGTCTCAGAAAAGCAACAAAACAAACAACAACCAAAAAAAGCCTTTAGAACCAGCAACAGGGTGGGCTCCTAGGCTAGTGGCCACCTGTACGGCGAGAGGGCACTTGCCTCCAGACTGTTCCCATGTACCTCTGTATGGTTATCTATCTGTAGCCATCCCATCCATACTGGCAAATGTGAGTGAGGTATTTCCCAGAGTTCTGTGAGCCATTATGGAAAATGATAGAAGTTAAGGAGGAAGTCATGAGGATGTCTGACTCATCCATCTGCGAGAAACGTGAGAAGCCCAGACATGTGAGACAAGGCAGAAACAAGGCAGAAGAATGCTCCAGGGGAGCAAAACTGGTTAGTGTGCAGCACTTACACGGGAAAGAAGGGGAAGGTTGCAGCTCTGCTGTGGAGGACTTACTTCAGCATGTGCCAAGATCCTGATTTTCACCTCCAGCAGAGAGGGGGTGGAGGGAGACAAGCGCATCTCACAGGAATGAGCCCTTAACTTGTTAGATTTGATCCTAACTCCAGGCACATAATAGTTTAGCAATAAATCGATTGTAGGATGCACAGCAAGGAACTGCAGAGAAAAAACACCTCTGCGTACCCTGTCAAGAGTATCCCTTCTGAGACTCTAGAGGAAAGTATCTTTATCAGAATATATAAACGGAGAAGGCCTGCAGCCCTTCCTCAGGCTTGTAACACGTCAATCAAAAGGGGCTTTGAAGACACACGTGTTTCTAACAGATTTCTAACATTCAGATAGTTGCTCTGTTGTGTGGCCTAGAGAATCTTGCACCTTGAGCCAAAATCCTGAAGGCAGATCAAGAAAGAGAAGAATGTGCCTTTCCTTTGTAAACTAGGAGAAGGGTGGGAACGCCTTGCCTACTAAGCCTTTGCTTTTTTTTTCAGGAAGATTAGTATTATGAAAGAGAACACTGATTACCACGCCCAGACATGTCTTGGAAGGCGTCGGGTTCCCCAGAGGATCCGTGGGCTCAGCCTAGAAACATGTTTGTTAGGCCACCTGGCTTTTACAATAAGCAGAGCTCTGTCCATGTTGTGTGTATGTTTGTTTGTTTGTTTGATTAAACATAAATGTTTGTTTGTTTGTTTAATTAAACATATCTTCAATATGATATTCCTTTGCATATTCTAGTTGATATTCCCTTGTGTGAAAACGCCATGAGTGTTTAGCCTGGGTTCTACTTGGTGGGACTGTAAGTTGTTTTCGGGCTTCCCTGGGACTAGAGATCACGTGGCAAGGACTTTGATACACCCTTTGGTGCACATGTGGGAGAATGTGTAGTGATAAAATCTTAGTTGTGGGGCTGCTGGTTCAGAGCAGAGGTAGCTGCAGTTCCTACAGTGTTACAGATTGCATGTGAAGGGTCCCTCACAAACTCATATGCTGACTGCTTAGTCCCTACGTAGTGGTCCTATCTGGGGAAGTTCTAGAAGCATTAGGAGACGGGACCTCTCTGGAGGAAGGTCACTGTGTGTCCTTGGAAGCTGTCCCTTGCTCAGAGCCCCTCCCATTCCCCACCGCTGCTTCCTGTCTTCTGTGATGTCAAGAAGCCCCTTTACCACACCTTGCCACCGCCATGGAGTTCTGCCCAAGTGCCTGGGGCTGAGCAAGAGACAACATGCAGAATATTCCCTTCCCTTTACGGTGCTTTGGAGGCAAGATCTTGCTGTCTAGCCAGGGCTTGCCTCAAATGTATTAAGTAGACCAGACTGGCCTTGAACTTGCTGCAATCCCATCTCTGCCTCCCAAGTCTGGGATTAAAGCCATACTCTCCTTGCCTTTAAGTTTTTCTCTCAGCTGGCTTGGTCAAAGCCACTCAAAAGAAAGTAGAACAGAAAATTGGTACCAGGAGTGAGGGCATTGTTGTATCTGCCTGAAAATGTCATCGTTAAGCCTTTGGAGCTGGTTTGGGAGAGGCATTTAAGTTTGGAGAAGCAGGATAGTAAGCCTGGGTTTCGGTCAGCAAAGCACAGTGGGAGATTCTGAAGACCACAGAGGACCACAGTGCTGATAAAAGCATGGGCAATCCAGAGGGCTCACAGCTTTCAAGGTGGAAGTGAGGGCTCTATTAGGAATTGGGTTGTAAGTCATCTGCATTCTGTATGACAAATACCTTGTCCATACTTTGTATTCTGAGATGGAGGCTGGATTTAAAGGTCTAATTAATTTGGTGGAGGGAATGTCCAGAGAACATACATACTATTCAGCTTGTGGCACAGATAATGCTGGATGCTTTTATCCAGGTTGAGAGTGAGCACTGGGAACCCAAAGAAGCAGGAAGATTTGAAAGTGTGCAGTCTGGCCAGAAAAAGAATGGATAGAAACCCGTGGACACGGAGGATGTGGTTGTTGACGAGGGTGGCAATATCCCAAAGCCACAATGAAAACAAAAGCAAGCAGAAGCCACGTACTTTTCCCTGAGACAATAGGAAAAATCACCTTGAGTTACCTCAAAACTGCTCGCCCTACCCCGAATACCCAGTTTTATCTCAACTGGAAAGTTGCTTTCAGAAGATAGCTAAGATGTTCTCTCAAGTTTGGGGTCACAGCTTCACAGATAGTAGTGCCCCACTGTCCTCTGTAAAGATTATACCTATTTACCCTCCCAGCACCGTGAAGGACACGCCCACTCCCTTCACTCTGGCCAACACACTGATGTCTTTGCCAAGAGGAGAGGTAGAACCCCACCTCTCATTGTACTTCTGTTCCATACTCCTCTGTGCACAGTCTGGGCTCCACCATCTTTGTTTACAGTCCGCTGTGGTTCCTTTTTCTGGCAATAGGCTCTGTGTGCCTTTTGTCCTTTTTTCTGGTGACTTAGCCTTTTTCTTGAATTGTATTGGCATTTACTGGGGAAATTGTCTGCTTTTCTGTTAGAAGCAATTTAAATACTTTCCCTCAGCCTGTCACTCACTTGAATTTTGTCTTTGGTTTTGTGTGTGCGTTGTGTGGAGATTCTTAATTTTCCAATACTCAAATTCATCCAGTCTTTTTTTTTTTTTTTTTTTTTTTTTTTTAATAGCTTATGAATGTTGGGTCACACTTAGAAAAACTTATTCTGAAATTATTATTCCTTTTCATTCTCCCATTACCTTCCCCCCATTATTTAAAAATTCTTGGTTTCATCTGGAATTTACTTTGATATCAAAGATGGTGCTACCCATCAGAATGACAGAGGAGTCTAACTTTGCAGCCACCCCGATTTCCCAAGGTCATGTACTAAGGTATGCCTTTCTCTCCTGATAGGAAATTCTCTTTTAGAACATGTAGTCCTTCAAAGTAGAATTGCCCCATTAATATCAGCACCGACTCATGTTTAGGAATAAACTGCCCTATTATCCTTCTGTTTGAGAGTTTTCTGGCTCTTCTGTGCAGGGGGACGAGTGGGGACATGTGAATGCCACAGCACTAGAGGGGACGTTAAACGATACCTTTCTGGACTCAGGTCTTGCCTTCTACATAGCGGAAGCAAGGTGTCTCTTGACTGCATACTCCGGGGTAGCTCGTCCATGAACTGGTGAATGAATGATTTCCTTGTCTCTGCCACCCTTCCACCACTGGAGTGCTGAGATTACAGATGCTAAAAGTATGTGTGCATCTGTGTATTCATGTGGACGTAGGTACATGTGTATGTGTGTATATGCATCTGTGTGTATCCAGAAGGCAGCGAACAACCTTGCACGCTGCTTTCAGGAGCAATCTACCTTGCTTTTTGAGACTGGGTCTCTCATTGGCTTTGAGCTCAACAAGGCTTGGCTGAATGGCCAATGAGTGCTAGAGAACCACCTAGCTCCATTGGGCGCTCCACTATGTCTAGCTTTGTTATGTGGTTCCTGGACTCTAACTCAGGTCCTTATGCTTGCACCCTGTCATCAGCACATATTTGTTCAAAGCTTGAACACTGTATCACTTTGCTAGTCAAATCCTAGATTTTATCATTAACATGCTTCAAATATTATGCTCTCTGTATGCAGTTATATAAAATAATGACAACATATGGGCTTGCGTTTTCAGTGCTAAAATAAAAGTTAAATATTCCGCGCAGCTTGTGCCATTCCATTTGGATACAGCCTCATGTTTTCAAATGTGGGTGACCTCTAAGCAGCAAGCGTACCAGGGTTCTGTTGAAAGCAGTAAGAGCTATGGGTGCAGCCTCCGCCTGCCAGCCCCCCAGGCTGAAGAGTGTTAACCCTGCCTTGACTCACATCACAATTTCCTTCCGTGTCTGCTCCAGCATCATGTACTGGGTCCACTCCTGGGCACTCTCATATGTCTTTGACTGATCCACAATCTTCTGGAACATTGTCCTTTTCCTGAAAGACACACCAGTTTGGTAAGGAGGTCAAGTACAGTGGGGCAGCAAGCAGCTCAGTGGTGGCTCACGCCTTTAATCCCAGCACTTGGGAGGAAGAGGCAGGAGGATTTCTGAGTTCGAGGCCAGCCTGGTCTACAGATTGAGTTCCAGGACAGCCAGGACTACACAGAGAAACCCTGTCTTGAAAAAAACAAAAAGAAAAACAAACAAACAAAAAAAAAACCAAAACAACATGGAAAAAACTCTAGCCTTGAAATAAAGACTAGGTTCTAGACTAGATGTCAGTGATCTATGTGTTTAGGGAATCTGTTTCCCTCTAAGATGAGTGTAAGAATATCTTCCTTACAAGGACAATGTGTTGGGCCTGAAGCAGAACAAACATCAATATGAACTATTGTATTTGCTACAATAGCCATTGCCACTATTAAAGATTTACTTATTTATTTTATGTATGTGAGTATTCCATTGCTGTCTTCAGACACCCCAGAAGAGGGCATCAGATCCCATTACAGATGGTTGTGAGCCACCATGTGGTTGCTGGTAATTGAACTCAGGACCTCTGGAAGAGCAGTCAGTGTTCTTAACCGCTCTCTCCAGCCCCTCCCCAACCCCACCCCACCCCCTGCATTGCTAATATTAAAGTGAGGACATTATTAAATGAGGAGAAATACCCACTTGAAGTATAAGGCCAGGTCTGTGGCAATGATTGCAATGTCCATCATGTGGATGGCATGCTCATGCTGCCGGCGATTCAGGTTCTGAAAGATATTCAGGCTCTAAAAAAAGAATTAGACCAAGTTTGAGAGATGGTGCTGGTGGTAATGTCACTCTTCTTCTGGTGGCCACCAGAAGTGATGGCAGACAATGACAGCCTCAGCCAATGGCAAGAAGGCTGCCTGCCAGATGGGCATCACCTTACCTCATCTCTCAGCAGTGTTTTGCCAAACTCCAAATGATGCCTTTCCAAGATGGAGGACCCATGGAGCTTGGCCAGGGGGTTCTGTGATCTAAGTGAGAGAAAGCGACAGACAGACAGACAGAGAGACAGACTAAATGTGAATATCAACATAGAATGGGTAAGATGGAGACTAAAGACGTTCTAAACCCAGTCCTGCTATCTCCTAATTCTGTAGGCAGATGCCGAAGGAGAAGGAGCAAGAAGGATCTTGCACAGAATAAAAACGGAGCAGGAGAAGATGAGGAGCAGATGTCAAACATCCTAACTTTGTCTTTCCCTTTCTTCTTAAGTGACTAAGAGCCCCTGGGTCATGGATCTTTTAGACACAAGTATATGCAAAACCACAGTTTTTAGAAAGCTGTTTATCCCCTGTTCGTTCTCTCTCTCTCTCTCTCTCTCTCTCTCTCTCTCTCTCTCTCTCTCTCACACACACACACACACACACACACACACATACACACACACACATACACACACCACTGGGCCATGTGTTGAACATAGCTGAGTTTTAGGGAAATTCCCATGAGAAAAAAAATGTTTGTTCTTTTTTTTTTTAAATTCAGTAAATTTATAATGCTTATAAATTATGCTTTAAACTTATAATGCTATGCTTAGCACTCAGAGTCCTATAGTGTAAAACATAACATGATACTTGGAGCAGCTGAGGATAGGGAGAAGATATGGAGAAGAATGAATTCCGGTGCTCAGAGTGTCTTACAGGTCACGGGCCTGAGTGGGATCCCGGTGTTCTCACATAAGATGAGTGAGCCGTTTAGTTTTCTCATGTGTCACTTTGACACAAGCCAGGGTCATCTGGGAAGAAGGAATCTCAACTGAGAAAAATGCCTCCATCAGGTTGGCCTGTAGGCATGTCTGTGGGGCCTTTTCTTGATCATTGATTAATGTGGGAGGGTCCAGCCACTGGGGATAGCGCCATCATAGGCAGGTGGTCCTGGGAGGGATAAGAAAGGTAGCTGACTGGAAGCTTCAGGAGTAAGCCAGTAAGCCGAGCCCTTCGAGTTCCTGCCTTGAAGTTCCTGCCCTGCATCCCCTCAGTAATGGACTATAACCCTTTTCTCCTCCATCTTGCTTTTGGTCATGGTGTCCTTCTTTTTTTGTTTTGTTTTGTTTTGGTTTGGTTTGTTTTGGGTTGGTTTTTCGAGACAAGGTTTCTCTGTGTAGCCCTGGCTGTCCTGGAACTCACTCTGTAGACCAGGCTAGCCTCGAACTCAGAAATCCTCCTGCCTCTGCCTCCCAAGTGCTGGGATTAAAGGCGTGCACCACCACCGCCCGGCTCATGGTGTCTTTCATGGCACCAGAAACTTAATTAAGACATTGAGGTAACACCTGTGCTCTACCCGAGCTCAAAGCCTATCATAAGGTTTCAGTGAGACCATGCTTCAAGGACAATGCCTCAGAGGTCAACTGGAGTATAAATTTGGTTAGGATGCAGGATGCCTTGGTCGTCGTCGTCGTCTTCTTCTTCTTCTTCTTCTTCTTCTTCTTCTTCTTCTTCTTCTTCTTCTTCTTCTTCTTCTTCTTCTTCTCCTTCTCCTTCTCCTTCTCCTTCTCCTTCTCCTCCTCCTCCTCCTCCTCCTCCTCCTCCTCCTCCTCCTCCTCCTCTTCTTCTTCCTCCTCTTCCTCCTCCTCCTTCTCCTTCTCCTTCTCCTTCTTTTTAATGGAACTCATGATCTCCCACCAGGAACATTACAAATGCAAGGCGAATGAATGAACTTTTACAATTACTAACCTGGTAGCTCAAATTAGTTCCACACATAAGACAGAGAACGGGAGGGACATCATTCTATTGCTACAATAACAAACCATCACTGACTTAGTGGTGTAAAACAATAAACTGCACCTTCTTTTAGCTCTGGAGTTCAGATAGCTAATGTGGGTCCCAGGGTGTGCTCCTCTTCGAGGCCCTGGAGGAGAGAGTCTGTCTCTGGGTCCCTTCCCTCTTCTGGAGCCCACTCACACCCCTTGCTGGTAGGCCCTTCTAACATCTTCAAAGACAGCAGATAGAATCGTACCTTTTACTAACTTCCTGCCTCCTCCTCCCCAGGACCCTTGGGACTGTAGGAGCCCTGCACATCATCCTGGTTTACATCCCAAGCTTCTGGACTTAATCACAATGGAAAAAGTCCCCTTCTGAATGTCAGTCAACATCTATGGGTTCCTGGATTTGGGTTATGGTCATTTTCAGGAAATTGTCACTTCTTTTACTATAGGACTGAACCTAGACCCTAGAGCAAGAGAAATGGAGGCTCCGACAGTGGGGCTTTCTCTGGTAAGTCGGTCTGGGGATAGTGAAGAGCTGGGTAATGGATCTGGCTGGGGGATAGAGGAGTGGGGCCTGACTCACTTCATCTGGTAGAGGTTGTTGGTGCCTCTGTGGTCGATGTCATGACAGAAGGCAGCAGTGACCATGGCCAAGGCCTCCAGATCAGTGAAGTACCTCTTCAGCTTTCCTGTCTGGAAGGATATTAGAAGTCTAAGCCACTAACATTTAGTAGAATGGAAGCAAGGCAGAAAGACAGGTGGACAGGGCAAGACTGGGATACACGTAAGTCTGCTTGCTTGTTTTAGTTCCTTACATAGTATCTCAAGTATCCCAGGCCTGCCTAGAACTCATTTTAAAATTTCTGCATGCTCTTTCTGTGTCTCTCTCTCTCATGTGTGTGTTCATGTATACACACACACACACACATGCATACATGTGCATGCTCACCTGTGTACCTGTATGTGCCACAACACATACATGGAGGTCAAAGGACAACTTTTGAAATCTGGCCATAACACCACACACAGGCACATGTGTACACGCACATACCCTTGCACCCAACATACACAAACTACACACATATACATACCACACACACATACCACACTGCATGCACATACACACTATATATATACCACACACACACTCACACACACCCTACACTGCACATACACACATACACACTCACCAGGTTGCACATACATACCTACCACAAAAATACCACATACAGACACAGGCACATACATACACACACACACACACACACACACACACACACACACACACGTACACGCACACAGTATGCAGGGAGGGAAGAAAGGAGAGAAGAAGGGAGGAGATGGGATGGAAAGGAAAGAAAATGAAAAAAAAAGAAAGCCAAATTTAAGATAGCTGTAATTGTCTCTTTCTGGTGGCCTGCCAGAACTCCTGCTTCCAAGTCTTAGTGCTTAGGCATTGCTAGGCCTGAGGGGAAGGAATGTAGATAAGGAACCGACCCCAGCAGGAAGCTGCAGAACAACCTATCTGGAGATATACTTTTGATGAGATATAATGGTCCCTGAAATTTCTGAGTCAAAAATATTGACACAAACATACCAAGGCCACTCAAAGACATTGTAGCAATGTTTGCCCTAGTTAAAAAAAAATTAAAAACCAGCCTTCATATCCAACATTAGGGTGTTGGAAAAGAAACGTAATTACAGTCAGCCTCTGTATTAACGGGCTTGATGTCTGTGGATCTAACCAGCTGTGGATCCAAAGGATATTTTTAAATTGTCTTCTAGAGGAGTGAGGATGTAGCCCAATAGAGTACTTGCCTCGAATATATGAAGCCCTGGGTCCCACCCCCAGCACTGTTTAAACCAAGGATGGTGTCATACCCTCTAATCCCAGCACTCAGAAGGTAGAAGCAAGAGAATCAGAAGCTTAAGGTCATCTTGGCCTACACAGAGAGTTCGAGGCCAGCTTGGGCTACATGAATCCTGTTTTTAAAAAATTATGCTTATACCAACATTTTTTTTGTTGCTATTCTCTAAGCAATAGAGCAAAACACCTGTATAGTGTTTCTATTACATTAGACATCTTAAGTAATCTAGATGCTAACTAAAGTATCCAGAAGGAGGTTGGCATGGTGGCACATGCTTGTAATCCCAGTTCTTAGGAGGCTGAAACAGGACAAGCATGGCATCAAGGTCAAGCTGAGCGACATACCAAGACCTGATCTCAAACAAAAATATGTAGGAGGCACTGGTTACATACAAATACTCTACTGTTTTATATAAGAAACTTGACTGTACACAAAGTTTTGGTTTTAGGAGGTGTTCTAAAACACCCCACACCCAAACCCCATCGGTGAGTTTGGGCTACACTGCTTTAGCTGGCTCATGGTAGATTGCACACGTGTACCTGCCCAGAAGCTATCTGGATTCTCAAATGAAAGATGCACGCACGCACGCATTAACTTATTTCTTGAAATGACTTGGCTACTCAAGGGCTTGGCAGTTCTAAGCCTCCTGAAGCTAACATGCTCTTCCCTCCCATACTCCTGGCTCAACACCTTCTAAATCTTCCTTTGCCCAGCCATTGGCTGCTGGTATCTATATTGATTGGTCAAAAACCTACTGGGGACAAGGACCTTCAGCATTTGGACACACAGATTCTTGATTGAATTAAAACATTAGAACCAATCTCCAACACCCACCACACACACACACACACACACACACACACACACACACACACACACGATCGCAAAGGACAACTGTTTTGTGCAGCAATAAAATTATAAATGGATGAACCTTTTAGACACTGTGCTAAGTGAAAAAAGCTAGGCACAAAAGAACAAATACTTTATGATTCCAACGGCAGCAGCATCTAGAGTAGTCAAGCTTACATAGAGAGAAGATACAGTGGGGTCCCCAGGACCTAGGAGAAATGGGCATTATTGTCTATCGAGCACAGAACTGATGTTTGAGAAGGCGAACATTCTAGAGATGGTTGTGGCAAAGACAGCACAACATTGTGAGTGTACTTAATGTCACTGGATTATACACCTAAAAAAATTACTTCAGTGGTCAGTTTCGTGTTGTATATAGTATAAAATGTGTTTTATGTGTGTATGAGGTTATATAATTAAAGAATCTTGGGGCTGCAGAAATGGCTCAGCAGTTAAAAACACTGGCTGCTCTTCTACAAGACCTGGGTTCAATTCTCAGCACCCATATGATCTAAAACTCTAGTTCTAATGGATCTGATGCCCTCTTCTGGTCCCTCTGGGTATTGTACATATATGGTACACTTGCATCCATGCAGACAAAACACTCATCCAAAGGGGGGGAAAATCTACTTTTAAAAAAGTCTGATTGTCATATATAATTGAAGAACATAAAAATGTATGATACATATATTTTCAAATAAAACATTATAGATTGTTTCATTGATCTTAAAAATAAATGACACGCATTCTCTCTTTCTGTGTGTATTATAAAAAATTTAGTAAAATCTGTACACTTCTCTATTCTTGGAATTTTTTGTTGTTTGTGTTTTGAGAGAGTCTTGCTAGATGGTACAGGCTAACCTGCTCTGGCCTTCTGAGTACTGTGATTTCAGGCTTGCCCACTGTGCCCAGCTTATTCAGGGACCTCTTTTTTTATGCTTGTATTACTCCTGCAATTCTTTTTTTTTTTTTTTTCTTTTTTAAATCAATGTTAGAAATTGAACCTCCTAAGCAAGTACTTCATCACTCAGCTACAGTCCCAGACAGAACTTTGCAATTCTTAAAAGTCAATAAATAAAAATGGCCATGCCATGGCTGCCAAGTGGGCCAGTCTCCCCCACCCCACAGCACTCCGTACCACCAGCAAGGAGAACATGGTCTGCCCCACGTTGAAGCCGTGCCGCCAGTTGTGGTAAGTGATCCTCCGGTAGCCTTTGCTTAGCGAATACATGAAGCGCACGAGGGCCTGTGAACACACATGTCAGTGAGGCATGTACCTGCCCAGGGTGGCCAAGACCTCACTCCGGAGACCCAATGTTCTCCAACCCCATCACTGACCCAGATTGTGGGAAGTAGGCACAGATGCAGAAGCACCAGAAAAGTGCTGTACTTCTCCACACTGTGAAGGCGGGTGTTAGAGCCAAGGAGACCATGAGCTGCCCACATCCTCCACAGGCTGAGCTTCCGCAGTGATTTCTAAATGCGCCAGAGTGCAACGAGTCCTGGGAGAAAGGACTGTTTATTCCCATGGTTCTCCAGCTGGAGTGTACTTCAGAATCACCGGGGGTCCTTTTACTGTCAGAGTCCTCAGAGCTAGTAACACACTGATGTGCCCGCATCTGTGGAGCGTGTGGTGTGTGAAGCGTATTGCCAGTCTGACAGTGTCTTGGCTTGTACGGATGTAGTCTGGGGCAACCCTTTGAAAACCACTACTTTAATCAAAGTCTAGGAGGTTTGGGGCACCAGCCTCCTTCCCACGCTGCCTCCCACTGAGTACCGTTGAAAGGATTCCTGCAGTGAAGGATCCTGTTTCCAGGAACTTAACTAATATCTCCCACCCACATGAGAGCTTCTGGGCCCAGTCCAGACAGCAGTGCCTTTTCTACCAGAGGACTCAGACAGGCTGTAGGCACAAACTCTAAATCCCAAATTCAGGGCGCATACTCTTTCCACATGTTCTACAGACCAAGCTGTTCCTTTAAAATCAAAGAGAGAGGGAGGCCAGTGATCTGAGTGTGGTAGCTCCCACCTGGAGTCCCAGGACCCAAAAGCCACAAGTTCAAGGCCAGGCTGCACCACGTGATGAGCTCTGCGCTAGATGGGGCTGCAGAGGGAGGAAAGGCGAGCAACTTGGGGCCTCACCTCTTGCGGGATGTGGAATTTGTCCACCACTCTGAGCTCGTAGTACATCTGTATGCCGCACTTCACCAGCTCCAGCTCCGTGAGGGGCAGGTCACTGAAGTGAAATTTGTTGATTTCGTATTTCTCGGGATCTGGAAGTTCTCCTTGCTGCATCGGAGTGGAGTTCCAATGATTAAAGAACATGATGTGCTCCTGGGCCCCTCCCCCAGGTCTGCCAAGGAAAGCCAAGCGGGGTTGGGGGTCGGGGCAGGAGGGGCAGTGCTTGAGCCCTAATGCACCAGTCAGGCTGCTCACCAGGATCTCAGCCAGCTCCTCCTCCTCACATTCCCATGGCTCTTTGCCGTACACCTCTCTGGTTTTCTGCCATGCCCCCAAACAGCAGAAAAAATGCAATAGGTTATTGTCTCAAGAACCCAAGGAGACCCCCACGTCCCACTTTTGCTTTGGTCCCTCTTCCAGCAGAAGCGCCCAATCAGAGGCCGCTGTTCAGCTCAGGAGCCATGGAGACCTACACTCAAATTCAGGCTGTCACTGTCTAGCTGTGCTACTGAATGCCTAAATCTCAACCTCCTCTTCTGTTAAATGGGGATAACAAAACCTGGAATTGATAATTTGTGCTTGCTGTGTGTGTGTGTGTGTGTGTGTGTGTGTGTGTGTGTGTGTGTGTGTTAGAGACGGAACCCAGGCCTTTCCCATACTGGGAAACACTGTAGCATTGTTTTTCTTAAAAAGCAAAAACCTCAGGATTTTGCTTTTTAAGACAGGTCCCACTGTGTAGTCCAGGTTGGCTCATATTTGCTGGTCTGGAACAATCCATTCTCCAACCCCTGCTTCCCAAGTGCTGGGATTATGGGCACGCTCCACCACTCCTGGTTCTTGTTTTTAAACAGAATATGTGAACTAGCCAGACATGGTTTAACACATCTGAAATCCCAGCACTCAGAGGCTGTAGCAAGAAAATCTTAGACTTGAGGGCAATGTAAACTATATAGAGAAGTTCTGTTCAGCCCAAGCTGTATAAAACTGTCTCTGAACAAACAAAAGTACAACTAAAATAAGTGCATAAATTATTGTCACAGTGTAGTACTAACAATATTGCTATTTATATTTTTATTGTTCTTAGTGACGGAGAATAATGAGAATAACGAGGGTTTGGCCATTTGCTTTGCTTTGCTTTCCTTTCCTTTGCTGTGTGACCTGAGGCAAGTGCCTTCCTTCTCTGGACTGTTTTTCCCCTGTGCCAGATGAAGCAATCCTTCATAAAAAGTTAACTGTTTGTGATTTCTTGATCCAGAGTGGAATCTGTTAACTTCCTACTGGTTCATTGAGCCTGTGTATCCTTCTAGTTCACATATGCACCATTTGACTGGGATTACTGCCTGAGTCAAACCACGAGGCATTTCATCTAAACTCGGTGTTTTCTACTATGAATTGACCATTGATGGATAAGAAATCATCAAATTTTCTCTGGCATCTTCTAAGATTAAGAACTGACCTTTTGCTGGGGACATAGGTCGGTGGTGGAAAGGTTACCCAGCATGCCCTGGGTTACTGCATAACCTAAGCATAGCTGTGCACACCTGTAACCTCAGGTAGAGACGAGGATCAGAAGCTCAAGGACATTTTCAATTACAGAACAAGTCTGAGGCCGGCCTGGGCTCTGTGTGTCCTTAACTCACGAGGCTGGGCATGGTGTCACACACATGGAATGCCAGCACTGGAAGACAGAGGCAGGAAGACTGGCCAGCCTGGACTACTTATACCTCAAAAAAACAAAAGAGAGAAGGAAATAAGAGACCTCTGAGAACATTGGCCTGGGGTGTTTCAACATGTGAGGTCTTGGCAGCTCAGCTGGGTATCATACCCCAAGCCATTTGACTAAATTAGTTTGTTTGTTGGATCTTGGTTTATTTAACACCAATCCCCCCCACCCAGGAACAATAAACCACCAACCCCCACACATCTGGCTTCCCATTCATGGTTATACCCCTGATACATGAGCACCCAGCTTCTATTTGGACAACTTTCCTGATGGGTGCCCACCACCTACGGAGGCACCCATTAAGAAAGATCACAGAGAAGTAATTCATTTTCCTGACAAATGTGAACTGAGAACTCTTCTCATAGTAGGTGATTTGAGGCTAAGTTCCCCCCACCTCTTTGGGAAAGTGGGAAGACTTCAATTTCTTCATCTCTGCACTGGGTAAGAAGTGCTTCCCTGCACCCCTGACCAGGCTAATGCATACAAAGCCTCAAATATATTCGTGGATGCTGTGTAAACTGTATTTTGTTTTGAGACAGGATTTTATGCAGCTTGAGCTAGCTTCAAACATACTATGCAACCAAAGATGACTTTGAACTCCCGACCCTCCATCTGCTAGATTCTGTGATTGCAGGTGTGCACTATAGTGCTTTAGTGTGTACAGTTACTCAGTATCAAATCCAGGGCTCCATGCATACTAGGCAGGCACCCTGCCACTGAGCCGCATCTCCAGCCCTAAATTACAATGTGGTGTAATTACGGGAAAGCTTCCTACTCTCTTCGAACCACCGCTTTGCTCACCACATGGGTGAGTCCTATAGTGACCTTCCTTATAGAAGAGAGACTCTGAGAAATGGCTTCTGATCCACAGGGTTCTCAGATAAAGCCTGCTGCCAGAGTAAGAGCTAAGGCTAGTTGCCTCTGTCTCTAGTGTCAAGTCAGTCTTGAGCTCAGGGGAAGTGGAGTCTATGGTGCTGTCAGGTCTCCAAGACAGAGGTGACCCTGCAAAAGATATTGTTTCTCAGACAATCATTATTGGCTAGTCTCTGGTGTTCACCTATCTATCCTTGAGGCCTGTCAAATCTCTGTCCTACGTGGGAGAGGACAGGGCTGAGTCTACTCATCCTAGGCTCTGCCTCATGGGCTTCCTACAGGGCCTCTGGTTGGCACATCTCCCTGACATCCTCTACCACAGTGGAAACAAGCAAAGACCGCTACGCACCAAGATCTTCTGGATTTCATCGTTATCACATTTCACGTGATATTTTACAATATCCTGGAAGATATCCTTCCTGTTCTCGAGTTTGTTCATGGACTCGTAGGTGTCAGGGTTTAAGACTGACCAGCCCAGAAACTGAGTCAAAGACTGTAGAGAAAAGAAAGAGTTAGAGGCCGTAGCAGCCTGGGTCTTGATGCTGACTGAGGGGAAGATTGTTGAGACCTCAGTTTTCTCAGCTATAAAGTGTGTGGGGCAGGTGGGCTGTGATAAAATAATGGATGTAAATGCATTTTAAGTGAAGATTTATCAGTGACAATGTCATGAATGGAGATGTGTGGAGCAAAGAGGATGTACAGGGGAGCTTGGTGTCTTCTCATCAGTTCTCAGGTGATCCTAAGACTGCTCCCGATAGTGAAGTGTGGAAGTGAGGAGCGGTGAGGAAGGAGCATGGAGAAAGTGGATCTCAAGCCTCCTCAAGATTATGGCCTCCCATCCCACCCCACCTGCCGTGGTGAGGCAGCTGCACACTAGGTCCCACCACACAGCTCTCAAGGGCGACCCTGAAGCTGGTGGACACTGAACCCCATCAGCCAAGGGCCACCCAGCATCCCACACCTCCATGAGGGTCTCGTCCATGTCGTCAAAGGGCTTCCCATCTTTGCGGTTGTAAAACGTGGCCACGCCAACGATCTCTTCCTTCTTGTTGACGATTGGCATGGAGAGTACATTTTTAATCATCCATCCAGACTCATCCAGAGGCTCTTTCTGTAAGATAATGGCAGGGCTATACAGGCTCCACCACTTCCATGCAGCGCAGATTGCAGGGATTGAATTGGGGCTATGGCTGGACTCTAATGGCCTGGCCCAGTTCTAAGAAGATAGAATTTGGATCTTGTGTGGGTTTAGATGCCTACAAACACTGTGAACTCCCTAGGCCAAGAGCTATGGTTCCCATCCCCAAGATGTCAGGGCTGGCATGTGCCGGGCAGGGTGTTAGATGCCAGGATCAGAAACATCTCAGATAGGGAGTAGCCTAAACAATGTTCCTGGGGTCAGAAAGCAAAGGATGCAAGTGTTTTGAAATTGTAAGTGTCCTTGGAATTTACCCAGTTACCACTGTCTCTCCCTTCCATTCTTATGTAACTTGGTCCAAATTTCCACTATTTCTTGCTTCCCAAGAAAATAGGCAGATCCTAGTATATTCTGATGCTCTTTCTGGAGAGAGAAAGAAGAAAGTCCCATGGCTAAGAGATCAAATTAAAAAATGTCTTACCTGGAATTCAAAAAAGTCCTCTGCAGCCGCATTCATTATATTGCAGATCTGCAAGTCAGGAGAGGAATAATGCAATTGGTCAGGGCTGAGCAGGAGCCCACAAGCCCTGCTCCCTATTCAGAACCCAAGTCCTTGTCCAAGGCAGTATGCTGTCCTTGTCAGGTGGACAGATTCAAAATGGCTCAGGGTTATTAAATGAGGTTACCAGCTAGGAAAGTTCACCTGGTAGATTTTATTTCTGTTACATCCTAGACATTTCAGCTAAAAGTATAGCTGTCATTATTAATAACTGCATAGTATCCCATTCTGTGGCTTTTATGCTAAGTATTTGGATATCCAGGTACATGTGTAAGGTTGTGTGCATGTGTGTGAGTATGTGCCCATGCATGCACACCTGTGTGTGCATGTATGTAAATGCATATATGTGTGTGTGTGTGTGTGTGTGTGTGTGTGTGTGTGTGTCTGCCCATGCATGCTGTCCTGAAATTTGGAGCCAATCTGCTTCTGCCTCCTAAGGGCTGATGTTACAAGAAGTTCCTTTAAACATCTCTGGCTCAGTTACATTAGAGTTCTGTTTATTTGGTAGGAAGGAATTCATTCCTTGGGCTGTAAAGTAGATTAAAAAACAAAAAAAAAAATGTTTCAACTCTGCTTCTATATTGCTAGATTTCTCTCTTGAAGGTCAATATGATCCCCCTCTGGAACACTGGCAATGGAGCCACTATTTGTGTGTACTGTGCACAAAGACATCTGATTAACTGCTGAAATCCAACTGTGAATTATTTCCTCTTTCAGTTCTCAAAAAGTTCCCACATGGGCTAGCAACAGCCATGCTTGCGCAGAGATAGGCTGCAGAGATAGGCTGCCTGGCCTCAGAGAGGGAACTAGGCATGTCCTTTCTAAGCACTGTCCATCAGATGCCCTTGCTCCCTCCTCATTGTTGCTCCTAGTCCAGGGGCATGCTCCAATCTCTCCCACAGTCTTGCTAATCTTCTTCCGGCTGACATAGTCACCATAGCAACCATCCAGGCAAACATTCTCCTCCTTTATCTCTACCTGCTCGATGACCATCATTCCTCAGTTACTTTTTTGCTGGCTTTACCTCCACTTCACTACCAGATCTGTTTTTATTGGGTCTGCCAAGGGCCTCATGCTGTGGTGAGACTCCTGCTTCTTCCTCACCAGATCCCTGTGCTATATACATGTGGTCTCCCACATTGCTTCCTTGGTTACCATGGCCCTGCCTCTCCTGGGTCTCCAAACAGTTTTGACCTCTTCTGTTTGATCTTCACAAAATCCTCTTCCTCTACCAGCTCTGGAAACCTTGGCATCTCCCTTGGAGCTTTAATCTGCACCTGTGGTTTCTGGTGCTGCCTGACCCTGAGGCTCCCCATCTCTATCTCTGCATTCCATGGTGTGACAACTGTCTCTTCATCCCCCTGCTGGATATGCCCCTGAGAAATGTCTCTACTTCTTGTTGAGTATGGGTAACACATCACTAGGTATCCCAGCTCAACATCTGTGGTGTCCAACCCATCCAGCAGCTTGAGATCAACTCTGACCTGTCTCTCCTCTGCCCTCTGGCTTAATCACGAAGTCCTGCCTGCTCTGCCTTCTCAGTATTAGATCTAACTCTGTATCTCTTTCTTTGCATCTCGTTTCTGCTAAAGTTGTATTAAATGGAGACATTTATCTAGATCCTGAATCATCGTTAGTACCTAGTGACTGTCTGTCAGCCTTCATTGAGATTGGGGTTTGTTTGTTTGTTTGTTTGAGAGTCTCATTTAGCTCATGCTGGTCTCCAACTTACTATGTGGCCAAGGATAACCTTGAACTTCTGATCCTCTTGCCCCCACTTCTTGGATTCTAGGATTTCAGAAGTGGACCACCACAACCAGATTAATGAAGTATAGAGCTTCACGGATATTGGCAAGCACTCCATCACCTGAGTGACATCCATCCCCTGTCCAATTCTTTGAGACTCTTATCACCTCTTACTTGAACTGTGCCCTTCTCAGTCTGCCTCCAGTGACCTGTGGACTGAAGTTCCAGCCTTCCACACAGCATCCAAGGCCCACTAGATCTGGATCCTTCCTCCCTCTTGAGCTACCTTGAAATCTGTTCTCTTGTCTCCAACCTAATACTGTAGCAAAACTAAGCACACACAGCATGTCATGCACCCAGCTCTGCACGTCATAGAGTCTGCATATGGAGGGTCCCCAAATCCCATGGGTAAAATGAGACTCTTGCTCACCAATGAGACCCTGCAGGAAAGTAGTAGAAACTTTTAAGAGGTGATTGGACCTAGCAGGTACTCTTCCAATTATTGGAGCATGCCACTGAGGGAATATTGGAAGCCACACATCATTTCCCTGTCTCCTTTTGGCTTCCTGGACACTGATTTACCATGATGCTTTGCCACAGGCCAAAGCATCACATAGGGGTGATGTGTGACTAGCAGACACGACCCTGCTCTGGAACACAGGAGACAGCACATATCACTCTCCCCTATGACACTGAGTGGATGGGACATTGTTTTGGTCTAAATATGGAGGGGGCGAATCCCATACAGGCTTTTGAGTTGACAGCTTAGTCCTCAGCTGAATGGGGCTATTTTGGGGCCTAGCTATAGGAAGTAGGTCACTGGGAGTGTGACTTTGAAAGTTATACAAGGTCCCCAGCCAGGTGTTTTGTCATAGCAACTAAAAGTCTGAGTAACACAGGCATGGCAGGAGATAGCACACTGGTGCTCTGCCTTGGATGTGGGTAGGAGGGAGAGGCTGGGAATAGCAATTAAGTCTGGTGTAAGAGCTTGTTCTTAGTATCTGGGGCGCCTAGGAGATCAGCTAGTCAAGACATTGTCCCTGACATATTTGCACAAGTTTCTACTGTCAGGGACACTGTAAGCCTTTCCATGTGAGAGCTATTTCTCTACAATTGCTATTTCCGGACATGTCAATCAATGATCTACTCTCTTCTGTGGGTCGGATGTTGAGTAAACTAGAAAAACAAGAGCCTCTGGCTTGAAAGACTCACACTAGCCTTGTTTTCCTCATTCTCTTGGTTAAAACTCTCCTGTCCCCCCAGATTCAACCCCTTCCCAAGATGTATCACACTTACCAGACCGTTTTGAGCCACATAAGTGGGGAGACCGCTCACTAGAGCCCAGTGGTCAGCAGGTGGGTTCCTGAAAAAGCCAAAGCCAAATAAATAGTGACTTTCAAGCGAGGGGCTGTGCCTCCTCACTTTCAGCTGGACCATCCTCTGCTCCCACTCACTGCAGCTGCCTCAGCCCCAAAGGCTGGCCAGCCATGTACTGTGCATTCCGAAATGGGAAAGGTCATGAATAAAACATTTTCATGACTGTCCATGAGGATGAACACTCCAGACACTGATCGCTACTAACTGCGAAGCAGATGCCCTGTCTCCCCTCGTGAAGTGCGGAGGTGGTAAGTTCCCGCCATGGACTGAGCACAAAGCTAATACTGTAGTGTTTATTTCTAGGGGAAGCAACACTAGAACCTGGGCTCACAGTTACATGTTGTATAACAGTGCTTCAGTCAACAGTGGGCACATATATGTCAGTGGCCTCACAGATCTGTCACTCAGTACTGTGTATTGGTACAAAACCACTTGGCAATGTGCTTCTCATGTGTCCGACTTCCTTGAGGAGGGGACACATGATTTTTATTACTTTTTGCTTCATTATTTTAAGAAAAAAAATACACATACAGAAAAGTGTACAGCAACCATCATTAGTGAGGCACGGCGGTGACACACACCTTTAAGCCTAGCACTTAGGAGGCAGATGCAAATGTATCTCTGGGAGTTCAAGGCCAGCCTGGTTTACAAAGCCAGTTCCAGGATAGCCAAAGCTCTGTTACTCAGAGAAACCTTGTCTGGAAAAAACCAAACAGTAAAACAAAAACAACCATCATCAGTCATTATCAAGTGAACAACACTGGGCTAGAAAGTCAGCTTCAAAGGATAAGAGTGCTTGTTGCATAGTCATGAGGATCTGAGATCAGATCCCTAGAGCCCATGCCAAAGGCTGAGTGTGACTGGCTGCACACACCTATTACCATAGCACTGAAGGGTAGGGCATAGGGACAGGAGGGTGACTGGGGCTTGCTAGCCTCCAGCCTGGCTCCATGTTCAAACAGAGAGTGACAGAAATAGTCACTTGGTGTCCTCTGGCCTCAGAATGTGCACATGCACACACATGTACACACACATGTACACACACATGTACACACACACACACACACACACACACACACACACACACTGGAAAGCGAACATTTCAGAAATCCCACATCAGTTAAGAACAGAGGTGTCAGCACTTTGGAAGCTGCAGCCCCTGTCAATCGCAGCCTTCTCCCAAACCCAGGAGAACCATCTTTCTGGTGTAAGTATGTGGCTTTTCTTCAGCTTTCTACCACCTGGCTATGCTCCCTTGTCCTTGACAACCTGATCAGCCTGTTTTTCAACTTCCTTTAGAAGGAATTATTCAAGGCTCATTATTTTGTTTGCTTTCTCTTTCATGTCTGCAATTTTCTCCTTGCCACAGTAGCACGATTCATCCATTCACTTGTTGCTGGTTACCTTCTGCTTCCTTTCCGGGTTGGAGATCCCGTGAGGCAGCATTGCAAAGTCAGCTCTGTAGACTGTAGTGTCCGTCTTGGAAATATTAAGTGGGAAGATGTCTATCTTTCTAATTTC
Source organism: Arvicanthis niloticus (assembly GCF_011762505.2). Classification (NCBI taxonomy): domain Eukaryota; kingdom Metazoa; phylum Chordata; class Mammalia; order Rodentia; family Muridae; genus Arvicanthis; species Arvicanthis niloticus. The sequence goes on from NC_047671.1 coordinate 27,670,406, forward strand.
TAAAGTAGTAGCAATGTATGCCCCAGCTGTAGTATGCTGCTGCTTCTTTTGTTCCACGCCCCTGCCTATACTTAGCAAGTTCAGACTCCTGAATTACAGCCCTTCTGTAGGGTCTGAGAAGACTGTCACCGTGGTCTTCCTTATCTCAATGTGTTTGTAGTATGATTGCCGTTACAGACGTCCTGATCACGTCTTTCTCTTACTTTCCTGTAATGCTCCTTTTTCACTGGTTTAGATTTCTCTGTAGACTTGATGTGATGCAGTTACCTATGTCATAAATCTCATTTTACATGGCGACTTTTTTTTTTACACTTTATAATAAACAAGAATCCTAGATACGTTCAGCAATCTTTACCACGGATCTGTGTGGTCAGTAGAATATGGGAGAAGCTGAATATGCTTTTTATTTATTTGGAGTAGGGGGTGGGATTTGAGACAGGGTTTCTTTGTGTAGCCTTGGCTGTCCTAAAACTAGCTCTGTAGATCAGCTTGGTTTTAAACTCACAGAGATCTACCTACCTTCTTCCAAATACTGGGATTAAATGTGTATGGCACCACCACCAGGTTGAATATGTTATTTTTTTAAAACGTAACTTTTGAAATGTGTGTGTGTGTGTGTGTGTGTGTGTGTGTGTGTGTGTGTGTGTGTGTGTTTTTAAGCCATGGCATTACAGATGTGCCATGTGGGTGCTAGAAACTAAATCCAGGGCCTCTGGAAGGGCAGCCACTGCTGTTAACCACTGAGTCCTCTCATCGGCCCAGCAACAGTATTTACACCAGCAAAGAGGTACCGGAGTAGAGAGTTCAGCAACAGGGAAGTGTGAGATAACTTCTCACCCACAACCAGTAAAAGGCAGACCCGAGGAGTATTTAGGATTTGACCTGGGGACCAAGACTGAGTCAGCCTTTCTGGTTATCACTACTATTTGGGGATTAGGGCAGCACAGATAAATCCCTTCAGCTCTCTGGCTTTGCGGGCAGCAGCGCATACAGGTGTGGCCCTCTCTCAGAGCCTAATTGCAGTTTAAGGACCCTGCAATCAAACCAAGAAAGTGAGCTTGTCTCCTGGTGGAGTTCTAGGTGTGGCTCTAGGAACAGGGAGGGATTCTGGGAGATAAGAAGACCCCTCAAGAAGACATCTGGAACATTCTGTTGACCGAAGCAGCTCAGGCCTATCCCAAAAGAGGTTGTGACTTCTCTGCCCCTAAAATAATTCTCTACAGGCACCCTCAGCATCCTTCCCTGCCAGGCTCAGGACTCGGTGTTCCTTGGTGTGAGTCTCTTTCCCAGCTTCTTGCTCCACAGAGTGATTGAAAAGCCTCGATTTGAGACCATTGTCTCTTTTCTTATTGGGGGCCAGGGCAGCCATTGTCTCTTAACACTGGCTATGGGTCTGGGACCCCACTTGATACATAACCCAGCTGTGGTGTCTTTGATCAAGCTCTTCCTCTATGGGGACCTGGGTCCACCACCTGGCAAGTCTCAGGGCTCCCCCTGCTCTCTCTGCCTTCAACCAAATGCATGGTGGTTTGGGGTTTGACCAGAGTTCAGTTTGGGAGCCACAGACTGAAGGAGTTAGAAATAAGACTGTGTTGGGAGTAAGCCTGACATTTTCATGTCTGGGGATGAAACTTACGGGATTACTTTGATGTCTTCTTTGCCGTGCAGGATGTAGTCAATGACTTTGTAAAAGTTAATTTCCTGGCAAAAGAGGAAAATTATACACAGTGAGGGCAGAGCTTCAGCGGAAATGCACCATGAAGCTAGTCTGACTCTTTCTTCTCCTTTCCTTTTTTTTTGAAACAAGAAAAAGAATACAGGAAGTTTACCCATGCCTAAGACACCATACCTTGTCCTTCACTGTCATCTGAGGTTTTTTTTTGTTTTGCTTTGTTTTGTTTATTTATTCAGGGATACCAAGCTTGCTCCTAGCTCTGTCTAAGGACAGCTCTGCTGCCTTCCATGCTCACGGATCTTAGCAACACTCATGGAGGGTCACAGAAGGTCATAGACCTTCGTAGAACCAGCTGGTAGTTCACTCCATTCCACTTGCTCTCCACAGAAAATTCCATTACCTTCTCAGGTCCTCTGTATGCCTAACTATGATGGACAGCTTAGCAACTGTCTCACAGACAAGAACTGAGGTCCAGGAGAGGAAAGGACTACTGTGTAGTGAGACAATGAGCCAGCATCAGAGCCTGTGTCCTGGCTAGCTCAGAGACCCTTTAGTTATATAATTTAGGGAAGATGGAACTTAGTTTAAGATGGAACTGCAGTGTCTCTCTTTACATCTATTGCCTGGGACACAGCTACTCAGATAATGACCAGCAGACTGTTGTCACTGAAACAGTGACATTTACTTGAAACAGGCATTTACTTGCATTTATTAAGAAGCATCGACTCCACACTTGGGTCTCTCCCTCAGCTACTAGACCTCTTTTTATTTGAAAAAAAAAAAAAAAGATGTGATTGGGCTGGAGAGATGGCTCAGGGGTTAAGAGCACGGGCTGCTCTTCCAGAGGTCCTGAGTTCAATTCCTACCAACCACACGATGACTCACCACCATCTGTAATGGGATCCAATGCCCCTTTCTAGTGTGTCTGAAGACAGCTACAGTGTACTCGTATACAATAAATAAATAAACAAACAAACAAACATTTTTTAAATGGCATGATTAACTAAAATACGAAAGTCTGGATAGTTTGTTTTGGACTGGAGGGTGCTGTATGCACGTCTGTGCTGGCAGATGCATGAACCTCTGTGGATGTGGGAAGGCCAGTAGAGGATGCTCGGTGTCTTCCTCTACCACTCTTCATCATGCATGCCTTTTAGGAAAGGCGGCCCCACCAGCAAGCCCAGAGGAGTTTTTTATCACTCTGCCTACCCTCCCCATCATCATTGCATAGGAAGTAACCATTGAGCTTTCGCTCTAGCCCATTGTTCATACTTATAGTATAGTATATCATATATTATATACATATATGTGTGTGTAATTTATTTCAAGTGTGTATGTTAGTAGGCTGGGATATGTGTGTACCTTTACATGCACATATCACAATGAAGGTGGGAAGATCAGAGGACGGCTTGTAGAATTTAATTCTTTCTTCCCATAATGTGAGACCCAGGGATCAAATTCAGGTCACTAAGCTCAGAGACACGTGCTATTGCCTGCTGAGCTATCTTATCGATTCTGTTGGCTATGTTTTTTGAGATAAGATTTTGTATAGTGTTCCCTAGCTGGCCTCAAACTTGACATGTAGCCAAAGTTGACCTTAGTCTTCTGATCCTCCTGCCTCAACTTCCCAAATGCTAGAATTATAGCCATGCACCACCATCTGGCTCAGGAATCTGGATCTTGAATCTGGCTTCCAGAGGAAAACTACAGAAGGTTCTCACTCTCCACCGGACAAAGAAATAGAGCTATAGACAGAGAACTCTGTCAGGCCCACAGCACATGGGGATTCTCCATTCTACTGATCTCATTTGTACATGTCACAGATAAAAACACAATCTTATGGATGGCTCATCCTACCTATGACTTCAATACTATTGAGGCCCCATCCTGCTTCTGACTTACGGTTGCAGGTGGAGAGTTAGCAGGATGTCTATAGGATCAAAATGCACATATTCTCTGACCTAGCATTTCCACATATGGCAACGTACCCATCCTCTAGTCACGTCCTCAAGGAATCCTGTCACATCCATACGTCTCAGCCGCGTTACTTTAAAAAGTCTTGTGACAACTCCAAGCCTATGGTGAGTCAGTTATGCCAGAAACATAAACTGACATGCCTATGTCCTTCTACAATGTCACAATTTATTGAAAAACAACAAATTCACAACTACATCAATTTCATCAGCTCAAACTCACCAATTACTACTGACTTCACTTTGTTTGTGGCTATTGACAGTTCCGGATTTTTTTTTCAATCCAATCTTAAATACAAATATTAGATCTCAGGTTATTCATTACATTTCATACAATGGTGTGCATCTCTTTCTCCTCTCTCTCTCTGTCTCTCTCTGTCTCTCTCTCTCTCTCTGTCTCATACAATGGTGTGCATCTCTCCTCCCACCTCTCTCTGTCTCTCTCTGTCTCTCTCTCTCTGTCTCATAAAATGGTGTGCATCTCTCCTCCCACCTCTCTCTGTCTCTCTGTCTCTCTGTCTCTCTGTCTCTCTGTCTCTCTGTCTCTCTCTCTCTCTCTCTGTGTGTGTGTGTGTGTGTGTGTGTGTGTGTGTGTGTGTGTGTGTAAAACATACACATTATAGAAGAGCTGAGAGCTCAATACCCTTTGATCCCATGATTCATGCACAGGATGCTCTGATGAAGGGCTGGAGAATGCTGTGCTGCTCATCGATAGGTGCCCCTTATTTTATATGATCCTAGTACAGGGTTGCATCATTCATTCATTCAGTGCTTTCATTAAGTTCAATGGACTCACAAGCCTATTTTCCTTATACAGTTTTGATTTATGTATTTATTTATTTGTTTGTTTGTTTGTTTGTTTGAGGCAGGGTCTCATTATATAGTCTTGGCTAGCCTGGAACTCACTATGTAGATTGGGCTGACCCTCTGCCTCAGCTTCTCTGCCCCTGCCCCTGCCCCTGCCCCTGCCCCTGCCCCTGCCCCTGCCCCTGCCCCTGCCCCTGCCCCTGCCCCTGCCCCTGCCCCTGCCCCTGCCCCTGCCCCTGCCCCTGCCCCTGCCCCTGCCCCTGCCCCTGCCCCTGCCCCTGCCCCTGCCCCTGCCCCTGCCCCTGCCCCTGCTTCTGCTCTCAGCGTGTTGGGATCAAAGGCATGTGAAGTCTGGACTCTGGCACAGTTTTGATGCATATACCCATATGTTTCTTATTTAATTTGACACATTCAAAGGGGGTCATCCTTTCTTCGCATAAATGAGCTATCAGTCTGCCTCATGGATGGTGCTGGGCAGATGGTGGCTGTTTGCTTGCACAAACGACATGCGAAATCATTCTTCACCAGCATTTGCACTTAAAACAGAGCCAACTGTTTATAACAAGGAATCACTCAGGGCAAGGCACAGCCTGAAAGGAACTATTCTCTACAACACAGAAGAACTTTGAGCATGCCCCACCTGATCACGTCTATGACTGGAAAAATGATTAAGCAAATACCACACACATCTGCTCCACACACAGTGGGTAACCTCCCCATAAACCCATCGTAAGTTCAAATACTGTAAAACACCCGGGCAAAGTGGCTCATGCCTGTAAATCTAGCATTTTCAGAGGCTAAAGCAGGAGGACTGTGTTCCAGGATCACCTGAGCTATGTAAAGAGACTCAGAGTCACTGAAATATAGTGGTCACATCTGTAATGCCAGCAGTCAGGAAACAGACAGGAGGGTCACTACAAGTTTGAAGCCAGCCTGGGCTACATGGTAGGTTCTAAGCTAGCCTGGGCTACAGAGTTAGACTTCGAAAAAAAAAAAAAAAACAGACAAGAGAAGAAAAGGTACTCAAACATCTGGACTGAGCAACATGTGCTGTGAAGTCTGCAGACGAACATGTGGCCAGTGCTGATGCCAGGGGACTCTGGACTCAGAAAAGTTCCTATTGTGTCCAATGGGTTTGGTTAGTGTGTTGGGTTGGTTGTTTTTTTCTTCTCCTGAAGCCTACAGGTAAATCAATTTGCTTTCAGAAAAAGCAGCAAAATAATTCAGTGTGTTTTAGGCAAAGAGGGCTTTTTTTCTATACACTGCAGCTGTTGTGTGGCCTTGGAAGCCACACTCATGGATGACTTCCCAGACTCTGGAAAACCAAACCAGAGCCATCAAGGGCACCTTTGTTACCTTCTGCTGAACAGCAGACACTGTGACACCAGGATCTATGAAAGAGCCACCAGTCCAGTGGTGGCCAAATAACAAGGCCTGGAAACATGGCAGTCTGAAGACAAGTGGTATATGTCTTGTTTTTTTTTTTTTTTCCATGAAGCCTAATTAATTAGCCTGTGTGACTTTTTCCTACTTTAAACACACACATGCTGTTTTTACTTTCTAAAGGAGATGAAATGAGATACAGTTGACTGTTAGAGAGCCTCAGACCTCAGACGGAGGGAGGGGTGGTTAAAGTCAAAAGCTGTATTTTAAAACTGTGTTTGAATTCGGCCAATAAAGCGTGAGTCACATTGGAAGGCAAAAGAAGCCATGGGAAGGCATGTTTGTGAAGACAGTCACCAGAGAGAGAAGGACCCTGGTTTTTAAATTTGCACAAATGATTTGGCCTTTCCAGATTTTAATCTCTTCAACTGCCTGTCCAATGGGAAGACAGCTGGGCCTGCTGCTGCAGGTCTGTAATTCCAGCTGCTTGGGAGGCTGAAGGAAGAGCACCCCAAGTCCAAGGGCCTCCTAGGCTAAGAGGCAAGTTCAAGGCCAGCTTGGGCAAGCTGTCTCAAAATAAAAGCAATTAAAAAAAAAAACATAAAAAGGGCTGAAGAAGTGATAAAACACTTGTTGGTAGGCATGAGGCCCTAGGTTCAAACCACACACCTCAACACACACACACACACAGAGAGAGAGAGAGAGAGAGAGAGAGAGAGAGAGAGAGAGAGAGAGAGAGAGAGAGAGAGAGCAGTTCAGGTACAGTGCCCAGCAGACAATGAAGTACAACCCAGTCAGCTCTGCTTTTATACTGGAGCGCCTGCCTGCTGCGTGTCAGTGGGAAGCCAGCACTTGTAACCTAAGTCCTGTGGATAGACTGGCTTAGCCCAGTGTGACAGATGTGGTGGGCTTCTGGAAATGTCCCAAGCCTACTGTCAGGACTCAGTGTACCCATATTCCCACTGCACCCACATTCTGTTCTAAACACAGTTTTGAGTGAGGCATCGAGGTTCATTAACCATAGCCATAGCGCTCGGGAGACAGAGACAGACAGATCTCTTCAAGTTCAAGGCCACAGCCAGGTCTGCATAGAGCGTTCCAGAACAGAGGTGCATAAAGAGACCCAAGTTGTCCAACTTAATGGAAGCACATTCTTTCCTCTCACAGAACGAGTAGTGAAAATCAAACTCTGGTCCTCGGGCTTTACCTCAGTCACCTTTGCCCACCAAGCCACCTCAGCAGCGACTCCCACTCTTTACATTATCCATCCAGGCTAATCCTGTGACTCTGTGTCTGGGCCCGGTCACATCTGTGAGTGTAGGCCTAGGTTTGGCTTTGGTGATGAGTTCAAGGACAACAGCCGGTGGGTGGTCTTTGGGAAACTAGATTATCCATGTTTTGTTCCCTGGAGAATTGTTTCCTCTCCTATGCCTTGGTGATAAACACATCTTAATATATCCTGAGTTTCATTGGTTGCAGGAATCTCTACAGGCTCTGTTTCCAAGCCTTCAGTATCTTTGACCCCAAAGCAGTACTTACCTGAGTCCTGGAGGGTCTCACCCAATTAGTGTCTATTCCTTTCTTCTCTGGAATGACTTTCAAGCTGAAGACGACTTCAGCGCATAACGCAGTTGTTCAAATCCATGCTGTCTATTATGGGCTGTATCAGCCAGTTCTAACACTTCTGATTATAACTTCTGATCAAGCACATCAGATACACTTGGTCCAGTTAAAATGGGACCAACCACATTTACTTTGTCTCCAGAAATAAACAGATCCAATCATGTTACCTCCCTTCCTCTCTCCCTTCCTCTCTCCCTCCCTCCCTCCCACACTCCTTCCCACACTCTCTCCCCCTTTTCTTTCCTATACTAGGAATTGAACCTCACACATGCTAGGTAAGCATTCCACCACTGAGTTACATCTCCAGCCCTCATTTTACATTATATTTTAAAACAGAATTTCACTATGTTGCCCAGATAGCCTTAAACTTTCTCGGTAACCCAGGCAGCCTTGAACTTATAATTCCCCCTGCCTCAGGCTCTTCTGTGGGTAGCTAAGCTATTACATTTACCTTGCCATTTTGTTTTTTTGTTGTTTTGAGACAGGGTCTTATACTATAGTCCAGGCTAGCCCAGAATTCTCTATGTAGCCCAGGGTAGACTTGATCTTATGGTGATCCTCCTGTCTCAGCCTCCCCATTGCTGGGATTGCAGGAATGAGCCACTATATCTGGCCTGGTATTTGGGTTTTGTTGTTATTATGGGTTTTTTTTTTCTGCTCATAAATGAACAGCACAAGGCTGACTAGCCTTGGCTAAGGGATATCTGTGAGTTTGTGCAGGGCTCCTCCTGTGTTTTCTCTTAGTGCTCTAGAAGGAACATACCACCACTTGTTTCAGAGAAGCTATTACTTAATCACCGTCTGACAGGAATGTGGTCAGCGCCTGCACTGAACTTCCTGGCACACAAACAGCGCTGCACTGATCCAAACATCCAGCCACTGTTGACTTTCTTTTCCTTTCCCTCTTTGGAGCGACCACAGCTTTGGCAGGTATAACTTGGTTATATGACATCTTGTGATCCTGTGCTGTAAGGATGGGAGGCAAGCAGGAGCACCCAGCCAGGAGTATGGAAGAACTCTGAGTGATGTGGACTGTTGACCCAGCTCCAGTCCAGTTTATCCTGTGGCTGCTGTATCCCATCTAACTGACCTTCTTCTGTCTTCTCAATATAAATTTAGAAGCTACTGTGGGAAAAAATGACTATCATTATAAACCAGTCCAGTTTTTTTGTAAGTAGAAATGAACAAGTAAATGCACGAAGCTCACAAACATATCAAGTAGTTGTGTCTGGGCTCTCTGGCTACCAGTTTGAACATTCTAGATTAGATCTGAGGCCTCTTTCTAGTTGCAGACTGGCTCTAACTTCCTGCTGGGAAGATCCTTGAGCCAGCTGCGGGACATCTCCAGGCTCATCCTGTCTGCAGGATGTGGGTATTGACTCCTGCCACATCTGCTCCTCTGGATCCCTCTGAAACTCCAGCAGGATGTTAAGCTTTTTGCAAGAATTACCACAACATAGTAAAGAAAGCCTATCACAGTGAAGATAAGTATGCATGATAAATTAAAGTCCTCAAGCAAGCCTGCCAAGCCTGGCATATGGAAAAGATCTCAAAGAAACTTACCCTTCCATCTGGAGTCCTGGGACCAGAGTAGGCTGGAGCCTCGCCCATCAGAACTGGCCACACATCAAAAAATTCCTAGGGGTTAACAAAAACATTGATAAACAGATCTGTCGAATCAGCCAAAATACGGGTGATGAGTTGGGGTGTCCCTAGTATTGTTGAACTTGGCACGGGAAAACGAGGTCTTAGGGCTGAGGAAATGGCTCTGTAGGTAAAAGTGCTTGCTTGCTTTGCAAGTGTGAGGACCCAAGTTCAAATTCTAGATCCCAGGTAAAGTAGGACACAGTAGCACTGTGTCTGTAATGTCAATTCTCTTGGAACAAAACGGGAAGTAGAGGCAGGAGGAATTCCCGAAACTCTCTAGCCAGCTAGCCTGTCTCATGGAATAGCAACAGTAAAGAGACTGTCTCAGCTAACCTGGCAGGAGAGGACCAACCCCCAAAGCAGATGTCCTCTGACTTTAAACATGGTGGCATGTGCACAACCACACTCACATGCTAACGCACATAACGGACAAACACACAAAGAAGGTTTCTTTTAAGTAGGGCCTTGATGATGATGATGCCACAGCTATATAATTCAGCAGTAGAGAAAATATAAGATCTCAAAATACATTACATAATCCCATTGTCAACTCCAGAAATGCTAAATGGTTAAGTGTTGTGAAAAAATTCAAAAGACCCTAAAAGCTATTTAACGCCATAAACACGGCATGTACCTCAGCCTGACTTTGTACTTGGGCTTCTGTACTACAATACATGTCCCCCCCATCACAACCAAAGGCTAGGGCTGGGGCCATCCAGGGCTAAAGCATTTGATTAGCCTGTGCAAGGCCCTGGGAGTCCATCCCAGCTCTAGAGTCATAACCTAAGAGACGTGTTTTAATGACAAATTAAATTTTAGATGTCGGGAGCCATAATGGGACAAGCTAATAATGAGCAGATGATCATCCTGAAATGCTTGCCTCGGATTATTATATAATCTGCGACGAGTGTGCCCCATTAGCAAGGCTGTGGTGGACGTGATTTTAGGAAAGATTCCTGCTATTAATATGCTTTTCCCATTATTACTATTATTAGACATATGCTACTATCACCAAGCAATAGCACACCCCTTTGTAGCAGATCTCTGCAGATCCACGAAGATGTACTGTCTTGTAGTGATACTATATAGACAAATAGATGACTTCTTAAGTCTTAATGATGATCTTATAAGAATTCCTAAAATTATATCAGTGATTATTAAGCTCTTTTATATCGGGACTGCTATTAAGTCCCTTAGGCATAGTCGAACTGCAATGAGAACTCTGCCAGTCTCCTGAGTGTTATTAGTTAAATGCCCCAAGAGTGATAGTAACTGGACCTTCTCCTGCCCAGAGCACATTCCAAGAGGTCATAAAACCATTAGCCTGGGTTACTAGAGGGAATCCACAATTTATTATAGGTACCAGGACAGAAGAGAAAATATTGCCTGGGTTTATCTATACAAAACTTCACTAATTTCTTAAGTTATAGTTTCAAACTTTCTGCGAACCTGTGGAGCTAGACAGGTGATGAATGTCTAGCTAGATAATTACTCCTAATGGGTATTCATGTAAACATTTTATGTTGTAAACTTCTATTTCAATTTATGACTTGAAATTTGGTGTGAACTTGTGATGAACCTTGTAACATGTGACCATGTACTCTGAAAGATGTATAAGTTCTGAGGACAAAGAGATGACAGTCAGTTAGAATAGAGCAGTTAGAATAGGAAGTTAGAATAGAGCAGTTAGAATAGGAAGTTAGAATGAGCAGTTAGAATGGTGAGTTAGACTAGTCAGTTAGTTAGACCCCATCGCCCTTTCCTTTCCCCCTGCTTAGAATTTTTCTCCCTTAGAATTTTACTTTGTTAGAATCTTTTCTTCTTCCCCACTCAGGACCTTTCCACGTTTCCCCTCAGATAGCTTTCATAGGATACTTTTTACACTAAATAAACTCTATAGTAACTTTTCTAAAGTGTCTTTTCTTCTTGTAAGTTAGAGCCCAGCAGTTCCTGCTGAGATAGAACAAAGACCACGTTGCCTAATCCTCTGCTGTTAGGCTACAGGTGTTAATCACCCTAGCCTGCAGTCCATTTATCCTCAGAAGAAGTTTTTAGGATAGCACAGGGCTATTTACTTAACACCTTGCTGGTCTTAGGGCCAGGATGCTGACTGCAGGTCAGCTACAGTAGCATAGGGGCTGCCTTGGAGAAGAACCTGATGGTGGGAGGAGGAGAAGAAAGAAGAACCAACTACATCTCTCTCTCTCCCCTTCTCTCACCCCCAAGCCGGGGGCGAGGGGGTCGGCTCCCGGCATTTAGACAACCACAGCTAGCCAGCTGATCGGATCACACCTAAGTCAGACGAATGTGTAACTGGAGCTAATCAAGTTATGCACGAGCTTCATCCTGTTCCATTCAGACAAGCTCTCTGCCCACGCTGGAGAGCAGAGCCCTTGATGGCTTGCTGTCTGGGCGCCACCTGATTCACGGAATCATTCCTGACTGAACTTATTTTATTTTGAGTTTTTCTTTTTACCATGGCCCAAGACACAAGCAGAAGATGGAGGAGAGAGGACTAGGGATGTGGCTCACTTGGTAGAATGCATGCCTAGCAGGCCTAAAGCCCCAGGTTCCAACACAAAACACCAAATGCACGTAGAAGCACTTGCCTGGACTCCCAGTGCTTAGAGGGTAGAGACAGAAAGATCAGGAATTCAAGCTCATCTTTGACCAAGTTTAAGACTAGCCTGGGATCCAGGAGACCTTGTCTCAAGAAAGAAAGGAAGAAGGAAAAAAGAAAGAGCCCAGAAAGAAGGCTCATGAGGAGAAGCCACCAGAGTTTCCCAGGCTTCTGCCTGTGGCTTCTTTGCTGGCATTGTTTGCCTGCAGAGATGCAAAGATTGTGTTAGGTCAAAGTCTCTGCCTTCAAAGAAGGCCTTCCTCCTCCAGGGCTCCTTCTGATCACTGAGCTGTTAGTATTTAGGGACTAACAGTGACCTATTAGCACTAAAACTGCTTTGCGTAGATGCCACCCTCTCTTTTGTTCCTTTGAGTATGCTTATCATGAGGTTTGCTTATGCTAATATCACCCAGGGGTCACAGGGAGTTCACAGGAAGTTCACACTCCACACCCTTGGCCTTCTGTCCATTTGGGCACTTTTTCTAGACTTCTGACAATAGAAAGAGATGCTGGACTGGGTGAGAATGTGAACTGGGGACCTCCTGTTTGCCACTTGATGGTGTATGAAACACCACCGCACGTGCCCTACAACCCACGGGTCTTGACCCCTTGGGCAACCTTCTGTCTCAAAAAAAAAATTACATTATGATTCAGTGCAGTAGCAAAATTACAGTTATGAAGTAGCAACAAAATAATTTTATGGTTGAGACAGTTCCCCAGCATGAGGAACTGTATTAAAGGGTCACTGCATTGGGAAGGCTGAGAGCCACTGCCCTAGAACCTAATGTTTCATGAAGAAGATAAGAAAGAATTTCGTTGCTACCCAGCATGAGAAGAAATATTCAAACTGAAGCCCCTAAGTATGAAAGGGTGGAAAATACGGGGAGAAAAGGCACAAAATGTAGCACACAGTGAAGACTCTTAACATAAAACACCAAACCCAGAGATCTTTTCACAAGTGTATGTCAAGATACTGTATAAACATACTGAAGGTAAGTGTGTCATTGTAGAATAACAGAGAGAAATAAGCCAATGCCACAAACTAGAGATTCCAGAAGCCAGCGCAAGGAGAGACAGGCTTTTTAATGGGACACTGAGAAAAGATGAACTTTTCAATAGGCCAGTGGGGAAGGATGGGTCTTTTTCAGACAAGATCATTGATTGGTTGGTTGTCCATGTGGAATAGTAATATTTACCATGTGTCACAGAATACATTAAGATTTTTGTTATATTGTAGAGCTACATGTAAAATCCACAAAAATAAAGCTTACATAAGTAAAATATTTTTCTGATCTTAGAGGCTAGAAAAGATTTTTTTGTTTGTTTGTTTTTTGTTTTTCGAGACAGGGTTTCTCTGTGTAGCCCTGGCTGTCCTGGAACTCACTCTGTAGACCAGGCTGGACTGAAACTCAGAAATCCGCCTGCCTCTGCCTCCCAAGTGCTGGGATTAAAGGCGTGCGCCATCATGCTCCAAAACACACATTTAAGATAAAGAAAGCTTGAAGTCAGAGATGTTTGTGGATCCAGACTTAGAGGCAGCAGGATAGTTCCAGGGTAAAATCACTTGCCCATGTGAGTCTGATGACCTGAATTCAATCCCCAGAACCCATGGTGGAAGGAGAGAAGCAACTTCCAAAAGTTGTCCTCTGACCATTACACCTGTGCTATGTCTGGCACGTGCCTTTAATATCAGTTCTAGGGGTAAACTCATGTCTTCATGGCTTCAAGGCAAGCATGTTACTGACTGAGCTGTCTCCCTGCCTGCTATGTAAAACCCTTCACAGCCGTTCAAATCCACCCAGACTGTGTCATGTGCTAGTTGAATTATTGACCAGACTTCATTCAGTCACCATGTGTTCCTCAGAAAGGTCTGTCCTTGAAGTTTGCTTACCTTCTGCTTGGTCATGTCTAAGAGTCCTATGGAGTATCTGTCACAGTTGAGGAAAGCTCGCACTGTGTACAGGGCCTTGTGGAACTGCCTCTCTATATCCGTGAGCTCCTCAAAGACCTTGCTTCCAGACCACAGCAATATCTGAAGACATTTGAAAATAAACAGAGGGGTTTTTTTCCAATAATTTATTTTTTATTCACTTTACATTCTAATTACAATCCTTCCCTCCTCTCCTCCCAGCCCTGCCCTTACAAATCCCTGCCCACACAATCAGAGTTTTTGAAGTACAAATTAAAAGTTTCTTAGAGAGAAAAATAATAAGAATTCTGAAAAGTTTTCTACTTAATCTATTTAAGTCTCATAATAATCTAGAACAGTGGTTCTCTGCCTGTGGATTGCAACCTCTTTGGGGGGGGTGTCAAATGACCCTTTCACAGGGGTCACCTAAGTCTATAGGAAAACACAGATATTTACATTATGATTCTTAACAGAAGCAAAATTACAGTTATGAGGTAGCAAGGAAACTTATATTATGGTTGGGGGAGGGGTCACCGCAGCATTGAGGACTTGTATTAAAGTGTTGTGGCATCAGGAGGTTGAGAACCATTGATCTAGAGAAACAGATGGGGTCATTAGCCCTATCTTATAGGTTGCAAACAGGCTTGAAGCAGTGAAGTGATCAGCTGGCTTACACTGGGTCTAATTCTTTCCATTTATTTTATCTCATATGTTATTACTAAAGTAAGCACAGGATTTAGCAATGCAGATCCATAGCTGAGTACTTGCTTTATATGTACAGGCTGTGAGTTCAATCCCCCAACACGGCAAAAACCATAAAATAAAATTATAACAAGCAGTTGAGCATAAGTACCCCACATATGTTAACTTATTTTGATAATAATCTTTGATGGTGATATATAATTATCCATATGTTTTTATTTATTTCTTTGCTTGTTTGTATAAGGTTTTCTGTAGCCCAGTCAGGCCTCGACTTAGCTATGTCGCTGAGGCGGACCTTGAATTTCTGATCCTCCTGCCTCCATCTCCTGAGTGGTAGGAAGACAAGCGTGCCTCACTCTGCCCATCTTCACTGTGTACATTATTAGAGAGGCTAAGAAACCTGCTTAGGGTCTGATGGCTCCTTAGTGAGCAAGTGTTCAAATCCAACCATAACAACTCTAGGATTCAATCTTACAAGCATCCATTACCTCCTAATACCAGGGGATTCCCACCAGACACAGCACAGTAGTTCCCAGTACCTTCATACCAGCTGCCCTGACCCCGCCAATGCTCCAGTAGAAGGACAAGCTCATTGGCTGCCCTGGAGCCAGGCCACTTACCTGGCCACGCCGGGTCTCACAGTTGTACAGGTAACTCAGGTGGAATACCTTCATGATCAGATTCACAAAGTTGAGGTACTTGAGAAGAATCTACAAATCCAAACGGCATGAGGGAAGCAGATGAGAAGGAGAAATCCTTCAGCTCGCTAACGTCTGACACCAGCAAATGTCTGACCGCCATTAAAACTCACGCCTGCAGAGGTACTTTGCACAACCGAGCCGTGGCGTGCAGACTCTTCACTTGTTGCACTGTGACTGGAAACTCACAATGCGGGCTGATTTGTTAATGAGAATGGATTAATAAAAATAGCTAGTGTATATTGAACTTGATGTCCCTGTAATAAGTCATTGGTATACGGTACCTGGTCATTATAAGTCACTGTGAGGTAGATACTGTAAAATCACCCCATGTTACAAAGGAAAAAAACAATACAATCAGGGAAGATAAATGTGGTGGTTTGAATGAAAATAGTCCCCATGGGCTCATAGGGAGCATAGGGAGTGGCATTGTTTGAAACGACTAGGACCTATGCCCTTGTTGGAGTAGGTGTGGCCTTGCTGGAGGAAGTGTATTACCAGGGATGGGCTTTGAGAAGGGAAGCTTGAGCCAGGCTTTTTTTCTTTCTTTCTCTTTCTCTTCTTGCTGCCTGCTGATCTAGTTATAGAACTCTTAGCTAATTCTCCAGCAGCTCATCTGCCGAACACTGCCACGCCTCCCACCATGATGACAATGGATTAAACCTCTGAGCTGTAAGTCAGCCCCGATGAAATGCTTTCCTTTATTAGAGTTGCAGTTGTCAGGGTGTCTCTTCACAGCAATAGAACCCTAACTAAGACAAAAAAAAAAGTGATTTGTCCAAATAAAACAAGATTTCGAGAGACCCAGACCAATCACCTCTCCATTCCTAACCCCCAAATCCAGTGTTGGCACTGTCATCTTCCCTTGTCTCCTTGAGACTAGCAGGTGAACCACCACACCCCTCTTTCTCTCTCTTTTAGTTCTGAGACAGGGTCTGATCTGTAGTATATGCTGCCCTTGGGCTGAAGCACATTATGCAGCCCAGGCTATATAATTATAATTATGGGTGTGTACTAAACTTATAACAATACTCCTGGCACAGCTTGTCAAATACTGAAATTACAGGCATGGACCACCATGCTTGGCTATTCTCCTGCCTTATATTTTGGAAAAACTAAAGTCAAGCCTAATAGCAAGGTTGGAGAATTCTGTGAGCTGGAAGAATGGGCTAGAATGGCCACCTCAGCAGTGTCCCAAGCAGCCTTACCTCCTCATCTCTCTTGGTGAAGTGGGATTCATCTATTTTATTCACAGCCATGATGACGGCTACCACATCCTTCCCATTCATGATGGGGGAAGCCAGGATGCTCTTGGTCTTATATTCTGTGAGATTGTCCACGAAGTCACAGAAATGCTCGTCCTGAAAGAAGGCGGAGCCAAGCACAGAGAGACAGATGAATACAAAGATCAGGGAGCATCCCAGAGACCCTGCTGACAAGGGGATGGAGGCATCTATCTGTTCCCCTTTAAAAGGGCCTGGTGACCTGAGGCAACCATGTACACCTCCAGCATCCATCCATCAGAAGAAGGTCTGACAGGCGGTCCACCAAGGGCCACGGAGGACACACACATCATGGCAATGAAGCCTAGTGGGAGCTGTGAGGGAGTTAGGAGCGTGACCATGATGACTGCCAGTGGGCATGGCATGTGGTACTCCACCTCATCCCTTCATCTTCATACTCCCAACAGCCTATGAGAGAGGAACCAACAGCCTGTCTCACAGAAAGATCTGCAACTCAACGATAACATGACTTGTGAGTGTTTAGAACCTGTTCTCTGCTCTGCTCAGCTCACATTGCCTCAGAGAAGCTACGCTGAGGTCCACGTCATTGAACAATGGCCTCCAAATGAACTGCCCTGTTCTTTCACGATGTCCCCGTGACAGACTACCAGCCCTAAACCATGAGCCAAGGCAATCTTTCTTTCCTTCCATTAAAAATATTATTTACTCTCGTTATGGGGGAGGTGCGATGTTTGTGGTAAGGAACGGGTGCCAGTGCTCTTGTGGCAATCACAGGATAGCTTTGTGGAGCAATTTCTTTCATTCCACCTTTACATGGGTTTGGGGGATCAAACTCAAGTAGCCACTGAGCCATGCCAGTGTCCTCGTCTCTTGTTTCTGTCAGGTATTTGGTCACAGTAGCACAAAAGAAGTTAATACCTTAACACAGGCTATAAACACTTAGCTGAAAACTGAAGCACACAGAGATCCACACATCCTGACTCCTAAACCCAAAGGCAGCCTGACTAGTCTTCAGAGGCTTTGATACAGTCTATGTGGTCAGGGAGAGGAGACACAGGCTGGATTGTCTATAGTCAAAAGAATCCACCTCTCTGTCCCTAGTACCACGGTAAATTTCCTGACTGCCATGTCCCATGGGACCTGAGCCAGCCCAAACATGCACAGTGTGAACTCTTGTGAGAAGAGCGATTCATCTACACAGCCAATTCTAGAACTTCTCTAGAACTAAAGGGTATAATTTTTCCTACAGCTCCTATTCCTGCTGCGGTGCTCTGTATTTCGGGATTTCTTCCCAGGCAAAGTGAGATTCAATAAACAGACAACAGCATAAGGTCAGGGAAGCTGACTCAAACAGGTGAAGGTAAAGAGATTAAGATAAACCAGTCATGCTCCACTTAAATTAGCTTCGGGGGATTAGAAAAAGCTAGAAGGCAGCATCAGCCAAGGAGGGTTTTCTGTGTCACTCTCAGAAGACCCTGCTGAGTGCCGTAGCCCAGGATCGGGCACGCTCAGTTTCATTTCAGTTCAGCTTTGCAATATTCACCTTCCTCAAGGGAAGCCAGGACTCGGGCCTCACCTGCTCTAAGGCAGAAGTCTCTAAATCCACCAGAAGCCTCTTTTCCAGTGCATCAGTCACGTTTCACATTGCTGTGTTCAAATACGTGACAAATGCAACTTCAGGGAGAAAGGGCTTATTTTGGCTCCCAGTTTGAGGGGACACAGTCTTCTATTTCCAGGAAGGTGTGTTGACAGGAGCAAGAGGCAGCTGACCACATTGCAGCAAGCAGAGAGGAACACATGGATATACTGTTTGCTTTCTCCTTTGTATACTGCCTGGAATGTCAGCCCATGGAGATGATGCCTGGAATGTCAGCCCATGGAGATGCTGCTGCTCTCATTTAGGGTGGGTCTTTCCACCTTGATTAATCTGATCGAAATACTCCCTCACTGACATGCCCCAAGGTCTGTGAAGTGAGTCCATTGTGTAGATTACCATTACATACACTGAAAGAGTTCTCAGACAAGGGATTCTTCATGGACACTCCATCTTCCAAATGACTGGAATCTACATAAGCATTGCCGTCCCTGTATCCATCTCGTAGTAAATTAAAGTACCCTGTGTGTGCACAAGAGAGAGAGAGAGAGAGAGAGAGAGAGAGAGAGAGAGAGAGAGGCAGAGACAGAGAGAGACAGAGAGAGGAGAGCACAGAATTGAGATTGGCATAGAAGCCAAAGGAGAGCATCTGTCTTATTCCCTTGAGACAGTCTCCTGTTGAACACAAGCTGGTCAGTTTGGCTAGGTTGGCTGACCACTGAATGCTAGGGATGTGTTTGTCTCTGTTCTCCCAATACTGAGGTTGTAGACACAGATAACTATACCTGACTATTCTGTGTGTGTATAAGTGCTGAGGATTTGGACTCAAGTCTTCATGTTGATAAAGCAAGCTCTTTTACTTATTGAGCTATTTCCTCATCCCCAAGCCATTGATTTTAAAATCCAGGCATAAGAGTCTTGGTTAAGGAAGGCCCAGAGTCATTCATTCACTCCGGACTGACAGAATGCTTTCTGAGTGAAGCATTGCTCTGAACCCTGAGGCTACAGTAGAGAACTGGAGACTTTTATTCTGGTGAAAACATAGTTAAACAGAGGAGACATTTTAAAAAATAAGGAAAGAGAGAGGGCTGGAGAGATGGCTTAGCAGTTAAGAGCACTGACTGCTCTTCCAGAGGTCCTGAGTTCAATTCCCAACAACCACATGGTGGCTCATAACCATCTGTAATGGGATATGATGCCCTCTTTTGGTGTGTCTGAAGACAACAGTATATATTACATCTTTTTAAAAAAAAAATAAGAAGAGAGTTCAGCATTTGCCCTGCAGCCTGAGCTAATCTGATCTGAAGGAACAAACCAGGAATAGCTTACTAGTGACGGGAGGGGTGCTAGCATGAAGCTGCTCAGGTTTGAGTGGGAGTCAGGAAGTCTTCTCTGAAAGGTAGCACTGAGCTGGGGGCCCAAGGCAGAGAAGCAGAGGGAGTGCATTCATTCTAAGGAGGGGTGTAACGACTACAAAGTCCAGAAGGTAGGAATGGGCTTGAAAGATATGGTAGTTTGAATAAAATTGGCTCCCATAGACCCATAGGGAGTAACACCATTAGGAGGTATGGCCTTGTTGGAGGAGATGTGTCTCACTCTCTGCTGCCTGTGGATCCAGATATAGAACTCTCAGTTCCTTCTCCAGCACCATGTCTGCCTGCATGCGGCTGTTTCCCACCATAGTGAGAATGGACTGAACCTCTGAACTGTAAGGCAGCCTCAGTTAAATGTTTTCCATGATAAGAGTTCCCAATGGCCACGGTGTCTATGAATCACAGCAATGAAATTCTAAGACAGAAGACTAGAACACAAGAAAGATCTGTGTATCTGAGGCATTGAGAGAGAGGGGAAGAATGGAGGACAGAATTGGAGTGACGAGCCTCAGCATTCATTCATTCACACATTCATTCATTCATTCATTCATTCATTCATTGTGCAGGAGAGTTTCTACGCATCTACAACTGGTTTATAACTTATTGCATAACCCAGTGTGGCTTCAAATTCACCATCTTCATGTCTTAGCCTCCTGAGTGCGGGGATTTCAGGTATATATTACCGTGCCTAAATTTAAATTCTGCTTCTCATTCCCTATTCTCCAGTTCCTCCTCTAAGCACTCACAGTGCTGAATTCTGTTGGACCCATGGCAGGATCTGTTAATAGAACCCATTACTTACTGAATAATAAGGATGTGCTCTGCTAAAAGCCAGACGACTTACATACATTATTAAATCTGCCAAACTGAGCTGTTCGTTCTCATTCACGGACAAGTCCCTTGCTGATGAGTAGCACAGCCGCTCTACCCATTCATTGGCTGTTGATTTAGTCACTGGTTAATTGGCTAATTCATTCACTCATTTGTATTAATTGAGCCTTGGCTCTGTGTCAGGCACTGGATATGTCAAGACCTGTGGGGAAGTACCTTTATTGCTAACTAAGATGGGAAGACCTGTCCACTGTGGGTGGCCCTATTCCCTGGCTGGGATCCTGGGCTATGTTAGTAGAGGAAGAGCATTCAGCAGCAAGCATCTGTTTATCATTCCCTGTTTCATGACTGTGAATGTGTTGTGACCAGTGCTTCAAACACCTTCTGCCTTGATCTTCCCCCACCATGGTGGGCTGTACCCTTGACTTCCCCACCATGATGGACTGTGCCCTTGAACTGCAAGCAAGCAGTGAGCATCTGATGGCTATTCCCAGTAGTCAACTTGACCCTATCTGGAATGAACTACAATCCAGAAATGCAGGGCACACTTTTAATCCAGATCTTGAGGCTGGAAGACACAGGATTTAAAGCATAGTGACCATGAAAAGCTTAGGCCTAGGCAAGGTGATACACACCTTTAATCCTAGGAGACAGAATCAAACAGATCTCTGAGTTCAAGGCCAGTCTGGGACAGAGCAAGTTCCAAGAAAAGAACAGCTTAGGTCCAGGCATGGTGGTACACACCTTTAATCTGGGCCATACCGTCTGCTAGAGGCCTACATAAGGACAATGTATTTATTACCTACTGGAATTTCAGATTTAACATGACAACATGTTGTTGGTTATCAGTATTAATCCATAGTGGTCTGATAGGATGCAAAAGTTATTTCCATTTTCCTGTATCTGTTGAGACTTGCTGTGTGTCCCGGTATGTGATCGATCAGTTTTGGAGAAGTTTCTATGAGGTGCAGAGAAAAAAATCTATTCTTTTGTGTTTGGGTGAAGTCATCTGTAAGTATCTGTTAGGTCTGTTTGGTTTATTAAGTCAATTAGCTCCAGGATTCCTGCCTATTGGAAAGAGTCTCCAACCCCATGAAGTGTCTGTCCCTATCTCTCCTCTTTACTGTTTGTCCCTGACACTTCATCCAGTACCTGGGGTAGAGTAGAATACTCGCTCACTTAATGTGTGAGTGAATAAGGGGCAGCCTCTCTTCAGTACCAACCAATTCCATTCTGAAGACTTCAGGCCTGAAAGGACTGTTAGCTGAGAGAATCATCACCTGCAGCCTTTCAGGTCTAGTCTGCCTCTGTCCTTTTTTCTTTGGAGACTCAGAAATTGGCACACTAGACAGGAGAGAAACCTCATAGAGTACCTAAACCATCACTCTGACTTCACTGTGGGGGAAACTGAGGCAGTGTACTAAGTAACCGCTGAAGCTAACCACAGGCAAGTTTCTCCATCTTTGCAGCATTTTACCTGTTGATGCTGATCTCATTTATAACGAGCACCAGGATGAGCAAAGATTTGCCAGGGACGCAGATGTGCAGGAGAACCCTGGGAAAACTAGCTTGTAGTTTCCAGTCCCAACAGTGCAGCAACTGTAACCATTCCCAGACTCTTTAGGGCAATGAAGGCTCAAAATATAACTTTATAGATATTCAAAGACAACTCAGACCCCAGTCCACACCATCTTCTCCTCCACTAGTTACTCAGCTTCTTTAGAAAGACCATGTCCATCCCATAGCCTAGAATTAAGTGAGATTTCCCAAGTGCGAGAACAGCAAGCAACATGCAAATACTGAGTACTCTGGACTTCTTGGCCTTGGCTGAACTTGCATGCAGGCCTGAGTCACTCACAGCCAGGGACACTGCCCCAGACCTAAAGACTTCTGGGAAAGCATAGGTGTGGCTGCAAGGATGAACTTTGAGAGCTGAACAGAAAATAACAGGTCAGCACAGAGGCCTGGATCTTCTGGAATCAGACCTTCTCAAATCCTGGATTTCACAACACTTACAAAGGCCTATGAAGGACTTAGCGCTTCTAGAGACTAAACACATTTAAAAGGAAGACTCCAGAAGGCAAGGTTAGATTTTTTTTTCCTATAGTCCATACAGATGTCATGTGGCTCTGTCACTTAGAATAGGTCCTTACTAAAAGCAATGGGATTGCAAAAGGAACAGGAACTGCTCGTGTAGACTAGGAAGCTAGCTCAATGGGTTAAGCACTTGTTGTCCAAGCTGGGTCCAGAATTCAGAGTCCCAGAACTCATGTAAAAGCTAGGTAGGTGTAACAGCCCACCTGAAATCCTAGCATGTAGGAGGCAAAAACAGAGTACTATCAATGTTTTATACAGTAAGAGGAGAGCCTAGTTAGGCTAAATGATTTGCCTGGCTATGTTCTGACAAGAGCCACACCCAGCTCTGGGCTCAAGGCATAAGGCCATAACTCCTGAAATATGATTAGAAATGACCTTTCGTAAGTAACCCTCCATCCCATGACCTCACTTTACACCTAAGGAGGAAGGGTCAGAGCATAGGCTCGAGGCCAGAGCACCTGAGTTTAAATTCCATCTCTGCTTTACACCCGTGTGACTGTGAGCTAGAGTTTCCATGTCATCATCTGTAGCCCCGAGATAGTGAGATATTACACAAGAACCTGAGAACGTAGAGTGTACCAAAGTTTGTAAACAAGGGAAAAGGAGACAAACAAGTGGGCACACAGGGAGAGATTACCCTCATGCATTCTGCCTGGTGTTGGAGAGATCTCTGCTAGTTTCTTCATAGCCTAGGCTGGCCTGAAGCTTGACTTTGTAGCTCATGCCATCTTAGAACACTCAGTGGTCCTCTGGACAGCTGGATTTTTAGGAGAAAGACCAGGTAATCGCTGTTTGATGACCCCTTTAATTCTTGTGTTAACTTGGACTTAATGCTTACTGCTTTTGCTGCAAGCCTCTGGAGTCCAGTTAAACAAGTTGGACTTTGATGTTACCTCTTTTCTTCCCTCTGTAGTGTGTGTGTGTGTGTGTAGACATACATCATTTATATGTGCTTGCATGTCGAAGCCAGAGATGAACTTTAGATGCCATTCCTTAGATTAATTTTCTTGTTTTTTTTTTTTTTTTCCAGACAGAGTTTCCCACTGCCTTAAAATTCATTGATTTAGCTAGGCTAGTGGATCATCAAACCCCAGCTTCTTCCTGTCTTTACCTTTCCATCTCTGGGATTACAGATACATGCCAGCATGACTGAGTTTTAAAAAAAAATTAAAATGTGGGTTCTAGGAATTGAATTTGCTTCTCATGCTTGCCCAGCAAGCACCTTGCTGACTGGGCTGCCTTCCTAGCCCTTCCTCTTCCCTTTTTAACCTCAAGACTATTGATCTGAAATAAATACAGGAGTAAGATAAAGACAAAGTCACAAAATGTGCTGGAGGCCAGGCATGTGGCAGCCCATGGAGGCAAGGGAATCTCTATGACTTCAAGGCCAGTCTGGTCTACAATGCAAGTTCTAGGCCAACCAAGGCCACACAGTGAGACCCTGTCTTGCGACAATCAAGCAAGCAAAACAAACAAACAAACAAACAAATGAAAGGGACACAACATATCCAGGAGCTGGACCTTGGAAATGGTCAAACATGGTTTCTTAGTGTGACTGGAGTAACTAGTAAATGAGGCCTGTGTGACTCTGGAGTTTAGGGATTAACTTTCCGTGGAATGAAGGGAAAATCACTGCAAAGTTCCTAGTCTTTGGGATATGTTGATTGACCACTTGCTGTATGCCTAACAGTGTGAAGGATCTGAGGATAAATATTGAGTCAATATGGTCCCTGGTGCTAGAACCTTGATCAGCGACTTCAGGAAGGGGACAACTATGACAGAGGGTGTTCCCAAGGAAGAGACTGTTAAACTGAGATCTGAAGGGAAGTGGGGTTGGCTTGGACAGGAGACCAAGTGGAACAGCTTTTCAGCCTTCAAAGTTAATATCCAGCAAGCACATGGATCTGCTCATAGGGATCTTTGTCAGAGTTTCCAGCAAGATTCCATGAGCTGCAGGATTTGGTTGGTTTGGGTTGGGTTGGATTTTTGATGTGGAGGCTCTCTGTAGCCCAGGTTGGCCTGTAATTTGACTCTGTAGCCCAGACTGGCTTGCGACTTGACTCTGTAGCTCACTGCTTAGAACTCAGTGATACTCTAGACTTCTGAATTTTGGGGAGAAAGATCAGGTAATCAATGTTAACATTTTCCATAATAGGATAATCATCTCTGTTTCCAGATAGAAAACATGAAGAAAAATAATATTACCTTTGGGATACTTCTGAGAGAACTTGAAACTCAACCTAATTATGAAGGCATATCAGACAACCCAGCATGGTGGCTCATGCCTATAATCCTGGCACTTGGGTAGCTGAGAGAAAAGGATTGCCAAGAGTCTGAAGCCAGCCTGGGCTACACAGGGACTTCTAGACCAGCCTGGGATGTCAAATGAGTCTCTGTCTCTCTCTCTCTCTCTCTCTCTCTCTCTCTCTCTCTCTCTCTCTCTCTCTCTTTCTCTCTCTCTCTCCCTCCCTCCCTCCCTCCTTCCCTTCCTCCCTCTTCTTCTCTCTCCTTCCCTCTCTCCCTCTTTGTCTGAAGTGTAGTAAGCTTGATCTAACAAACGCTCCAACAAATATATGGCGGGGGGGGGGAGGGGTTAGATAAGCTGAAACAGAAGGGAATTTCTGTAAAAATAGTTGTGGGTTTAGTGGCCAGTTTGGCATAAAATGTTTCTTTAAGTACACCAGTTTTCCAGAAAACAAAGACAGAGGAACAGTCTCAGACAGGAGTGGACTAAAGAGACAGGACTACATTAGTGTACTTGAGACATCTGGGAAACACTGGATATAAATGGTTGGATAATGCTACTGTGAGACTGTTATGCTCCGCAGATTCCACCATTGTATTGTGGTTGTAGAAGAAATGTCCTGCTCTAGAAGTACAGACCAAAGGCTGTATGCTCAGGGCATGCCTGCAACTTCCTTCTAGCAGACCATGGAAATGAGAGAGAAACAGATGTGCCAAGATGTCAGTAACTGGTGAATATGAATGAAAGATACACAATTCTTTGTAATATTTTAAATTCCTGCTAGTTTTGAGTCTTTTTTTTTTTTAATAAAATGTTCTAAGTATTTTTGATAAGTAGAGAGTGGTACCATGCTATGACTAGCCCAGGCTTGGGTGGCCACCAATAGCCAGCCCACTTGGACTCCAGAACCCCAGGGAACAGTACATTCCCACAGTCCATCTTACAGGGAGAGCGTACCTCTTCTGTGTTGGGGACATTGACAATCTTTTTGGAGTGTGCGACGTGGCCCACGACACCCATGTCCAGAGGGAAGACAATCTCGGAGTCAGGCATCACCAAGCACTCCTCTAGGACAGCATCCTTGTGGACATTGAAGAGCCTGGTGGCAAGCTCGGCGATGCCATTGCGGGTCCTGTACATGAACAGGCTCATACGGTCAGCCCGCAGGAGGAAGCAGAGCTTCTTCATGACATTGAATGTGCTTTTCTCGGCCTGTAAGTTCTCCTGAAAGTCCCGCAGGAGGTCAAAGATGATCTCACTCTCCTCCACGCTGTTCACATCGTGGTAGTTGCTGAAGTCCACGGCTGCCTCCTTGGCCCCGAGAAGGTCTGAGATGACCTTCCCCCGATAGTGAAAGTCATAGTATTGTTTGGCAAAGCCAATATTTGAATCCAAGAACTTTTCTACCTCCTCTGCTGTCACCTCACCCATGGCTAAGACTCCCTCTAGCTGCTCCCAGGGAAGGGTTCAGCCTTTCCTGGGCAGTTTCCAAGCAAATTGAGTTCAATATGCCCCACCTCAATCTGAAGTTCTTCTGGGTCTTGTCTGTAAATCACACTGAGCAGGCCACACAAGAGCAGGGGCAAGCTGGGGGATTAAGTTATTAATATATGTTATTAATACATCTTGAGAAGATCATGAGGATCAGCGTGTTCCAAATTCTGCTGGTGCCCGGAAGAGAGAGTGGGTGTGGCTTCTTTTCACCCTGGTCTGATAAGAGCTGGGAGGAGACATCCACCCTGAACATCCCTCATGCACAGGATGTGACAGACAGCTCGGAAGCGGCCTAACACCATCCTGTAAATGTGTCCTCTCTGCCCTCGGTGGCTTTCTTTGGACCCATGACATCAATGCCTGACAATTACTATTTAGGAGATTTGTTTGACTTCATGGACAATAAGAAGAGTTAACAAGTCTAACTGCAGGCCTCCATGCAGGAAGGACCAGAGTTTTGCCACAGCCACCTGGAAGCCTCTCCAGCCATTCCTCAACTGGAACCTTCCAGTCTTTGGCTGTGATAAAATATCCTGACAATGAGCAATTTAGGGGATGAAGGGTGTGTTTATGTTCACAGTTTCAGGTCACAGCCCATTATTTGTGGGGGATGGGGGTGGGAGTGGGGTGGCCTGGCAGCAGGAGCTTGAGACAGCTGGTGGTCACCTTACATCCACAACCAAGAGCAGAGAGAACCAGAATGAATGCATGCATTGACACTTGCTTGCTTGTCCTTGGGTTTGATTATCTGTCCTTCTACGGTTCAGAATCCCTACCTAGGGGATAGTAGGGTGTCTTCTACATCCATCAATATGCCCAAAGGGCACGCCCTCTGGGGCATAGGCCAATCCAGTGTAGGGAGACAATCCTTCATTGAGACAATGTTTCCAGGTGGTTCTAGGTTGTGTTGATTTGACAATTAAAGCTAACCACCCCACACTCATTACCTCTCTCTCTAAGCCTCTCAACTGTGGGGCTTCAGTGGCCATGGTTGTTGCCAGGTTGCTTATTATCCATGTACACAGGTATATCATAGTCTTAGTCTTTCTTGGGTTTGGATTTTAATGATGTTCTAATTTTAGTATTCTAATGGCCCTTATAAAAAAACCAACACACCTCCCATAGTTATTCTTTTATTATGAAAATTTAATACATGCTCTCTGAAGAAAATAATGGAAAAGGGCAATTAAAACCACACATAATCCGACTGCTGTGCTTAACAGTGTAGTTGTGGTTTCCAGAGAGGCTCACCTTTAAAAATCTATTTCTGTTCCACTTGATCTTCCTCCTGGTGCTTTAATGTGATTTTTCTGACTCTATCCTTGTGCTTTCTTGGATTGTTAATCAGAAAACATACTGCCTGTAGGCTGTCAACTGCAGAGAATCTAGAAGCACCAGAATTCTCGTCAATGTGTCTCTCCTGCACAAAAAGGGGTAGGAAAGAACACCCCCTCTCTGTCCAAACCTTCGTTTAGCTTCCACGATAGCCTTATGCTGTGCACAGTACCTATAAACACTGTGGAATGCATAACTATAAACAGTTGCTGGCCCTTTGAACTTTGTAAAGGGACTTCATTGTAAAGCGGATTGCTTCCTTCATCGTAGAGTGCAATAAACTCGAGGGGGCATTGCACTCATTCGGTACCATGTACAAAGGTGCCCCTCTCCACCCAATGGTAAACAGTGCACAGGTGAGCTTCGCAAAGCTCTCTGTTCAGCGCGTTTGTGGTTTTCGTCTGTATCGTCATGTGTGGTGGTAGTTCGTTCATGCTTGTTGCTCTTCTCTTCAACATTCAAGTAATGGCATGAGCAAGTCACAGAAATATTCACCTATTATTGTTAAAGGAGAAAAGAAAAGGATGCCCCTTACTTGGACAGTACATATGACAATCTGACCTTCACCCAACCAGATGCCATATCTCACTGGAACACCTTGTTCAAACACTCTTACCCTGTTCTGCAGGGTCTGCAGACTAAGGTTTTAGTACTGCTCATCGGGTCTCGTTATCTCAGCCCAAGGAAGCACCATGCCATCTTCCCTCAGTTCCTTCCCGACATCCCATCCTATTTCTTTTATTGTGTTCATTCCTTCCAGAAATTCTCTCTTGTCCTTCCCACTGGACTCTGTCCTCCCTACTGGACGGGAAAAGTCATTCATGAGGGCAAGGACCTACCAGGGTTTGTTCTCTAGGTCTTTCTAGGGCTGCCTGGTACATACTTGGTGTTCAGCCAAGTTTTTGAAGCCATTTTTATAAGCTATTTTTTAAAGTTTTTTTTTTTTTTAGAATTTTCATATGTTCTTGACTACTGAACTTTAGAAAATACAGGGTGACCAAAAAAAGAGAAGATCAAAATTAAAATTCATTGCACACTTAAAGATTTCTAGAGTACTTCCATATACCAGACTGTAACATGCTTTTTCCTTCTTTACTATCATGTATTTCAAAGGTACGTACGTCTCATTCACTGTAACAACTGCAGACTTGTCCTCTGTGCTGTGTCACTGTCCTCTACAGTAAGGGTTCTTGACCTTGGCCCCATTTACATTTGGAGTCCAGTAATTCTTCATTGTAGGAGGTTGTCTTAAAATCTGCCTAGACAGAGTAATCAGCCCTTAATAATTCTGCAGCACTAAGGTCTGTCAGATGATCCTGGGCCAGAAGGCAGAAGAACAGATGCTCCAACGTTTTGTAGTAGAGGGAGTGTCCAGGTGTTCAGAGGTCTCTATAAATTGGCTAAGTTTTAGAAGCTATGCTTTGTGCTTCCCACAATTATAGTTAACTCAGTCATTCTGGATTTCTGACGGGGTTGAAAACTTAGAGCCTCATAGCCAATCCTGGCTATTTACCTTGAGGGAAAAGATTTGAGTGGATGGTCATCAGCTGACATTCATCCTAAAACCAAGGAAAAAGCCAGGTTCAGAACTAAGTATTTTAGTTAGGATAGATGACAGAGGTTTTGGTTAGTCAACAAAATGATGGACTGGGTATTAGGACTATCTTGTACCTCACTGGTACAAATTGGCATAATTATGCTCTAATTGTATTTTGAGAGAAAAGTTTCATTTTAACAGGAAGGGTTATATGTAGGAGGAGCTAAGGTGGGAGGAGTACTGAGAGGAAGAGAAGGAGTAAGAAGAGGAGGAGAAAAAGGAGAGGAGAAGCTAGGTGATGAAAGAGAGAAAGAGGGGGGAGACAGGGAGGCAGATGTTCATGTATCTCCACCAGTCAAAGATAGTTGATATATCTAGGTTAGGTAGTGGGTTACACCTCTAATTGAGCAATACCAAACTTATAAAGCCTTTGATTAACATTGTTAAAAAATGTATAAGTGCAAAAAGGAAAGGGGGGCATGGGATAGGTGTTTTCTAAGGGGGGGGGAATGGGGAAAGGGGATGACATCTGAAGTGTAAATAAAATATCTAATAAAAAATGAAAAAAAAAAAACAACAAAGGAGGTTGTCCTATATACCAAAGATACTTACCTTAGTCTCCATGCCCTAAATGCCAGAGGAATCTCTCGATATTGGGACAATTAAAAATATTGTTGACATTTCCCTATGCCCCTTGAGAGGTAAATGAGTCTCCATAGTTAGATGTTTTGGCTTCTTTCAAAAATATTTATTTTTTATTTTCTTAAATGTGTATGACTGCATGCATGTTTATACATGTGTGTGCCAGTACCCACAGAGGCCTGAAGAGGGCGTTGGATTCCAAGAAGCTGGAGTTACAGGCAGTTGTGAACACCTGATATGGGTGCTGAGAATCTAAGTCCTGGTAGGAGAATGCTAGCTTGTTCAGGAAGGGTCCAGAGAACAGGCCAATCTACTAAGACAAAGATATAAGTTACTGTCAGAAAATGGAGGAAGCTGGGAGCAGCGTGCGTGGCAGTGACTCTAGAGGTCAGTGGGATTAAAGAAGGAAGATTACTATTTGAAGCCAGCCTGGGCTGCGTAGGAAACATTGAGGCCAGCACCGGCTATACAGTAAGGCTCTATCTCAAAAAACAGAAGACAAAACAAGACAGAAGGTTCCTTGGCATGGTGTTGCATGACTGCTATCCCAGGACTTGGGAGGCTGAGGCAGAGAAATAAGAAGAGACAAGCTTATACCATTTAATGAGACCATGAGCCTTTCATACTACGTCAATTATTTACAATTTGCAAACCTCACTGTGCCTACTTATAAAATTAGAATAAGTCTACATGACTATTCTGGGAATTAAATGAGATAATATAATGTCATACAATCAACAAGATAATGTAATATATAATACAAAGCCACATGTGAACATTAAGCTGAACCGTCAAAACTGACAGAAATTTTGTTTCCTTACACAAATGGCAATGTGTTCAATTTGATAGTAATTAGCTATTTCTAGTTATTTTGATCATAAAATAATTGTTTCACCATATAGGTAGTAAGCTCTATGCCAAGGGTACCAATCTCTATCTTAGTCACTGTTCTATTGCTGTGAAGAGACACCATGACCAAAGCAACTCTTATACAAGAAAGCATTTAGTTGGAGCTAGATTACAGTCCTAGAAGATTAGTCTATCATGGCAGGGAGCATGGCAGCATGCAGGCAGGCACTGGAGTAGAATCATGAGAGCTATATCCTGATCAGTAGAGAGTCTGAGACTGGCATGGGCTTTTGAAACCTCAAAGCCCACTCCCCTTGGCCAGCTTCCTCTAACTTACTCCAACAAGGCCACACCTTCTAATCCTTCTAATCCTTTCAAACAGTGCCACTCCCTAATGACTAAGCATTCAAATATATGAACCTATGGGGTACATTCAAACACCGCAAGGATCAGCACTTGTACAGGAAGCTGACTCTAGGACTAGAACAGCAGTAAAGAGGCTGTCGGAGGAAGGATAACATGTGAGCCATGCTGTGTGATGGGAAGAGGGTAGCATGAGGTACAGTGGTAACCTTGGCTAATCTCCACGTCACTGGGATTCTCTAGGCATCAGCCAGTGACCCTGTACAGGACATTTCACTGGTGTTAGGTACTGCTTTACCTTGCATTTCCTGATGAAAGACCTTTCTCCCCTGGACTTGCCAAACCCAACCTCATCCAGGAAGCCACAGAGGCAAGCTTCCCTTACAGGATAGTTGCCTTTAGAGCTGCTGAACAACCTTTCAGGGCCTCCACCCTCACTTTACACACACCGGCTCACCCTCAAATGTCACTTTCTCTTACCCTTGACCTAGAGTTGTTGTCGATTCCTATCTGGCCACATGCTAACCTAATTTTATTCCAGCTAGATGAGTTTCTTGTTGAGTTTGGAAAATTGTCTGTATTTTATCTTGAGGGTCTAACCTGGAGAAATGGCTTGCCAAGGCTTGCCCTTATTTTCACCTTGCAGCACTTTTTCCCCTTAAGCTCAAATTCTCGATGATTCTATAATCTTTTTTTTTTTTTTATCACAGTTTTCTAAGATAGCAACAAAATCCATGAGACTGGAATGTCCAAAGAACAGAGGTTTATTGAGGTTTTAAAATGTAAAGGCTTTCCTAGTTCTTGGTCACCATGGGACTGGGAGTGGGAGGGATCACTTGTCAATGCAAGAAGCCAGCAGGTTTGCAAGAGCTTGGCTTACTTGTCTTAGGGGATCTGTTGCCTCAGAGTACCTCAGAAATGACATTAATCCCTTTTACTAGAAATGTTCCAGGTATCTATGCCCCCCCCCACTCCTTCAAGGCCCCACCACCTCAGCCCCACCACACTAAGGACCAAGGTCCCAGCACATGAAACACATTCATAGCAACTCCCAAGAGGTGCAGCCAAAACCTTAAAAATTTTGATCTTAAAAGACAGCAGGTGGCCGGGCAGTTAATCCCAGCACTTGGGAGGCAGAGGCAGGTAGACTTCTGAGTTCGAGGGCAGCCTGGTCTACAGAGTGAGTACCAGGAAAACAAAAAAAAAAAAAAAAAAAAAAAAAAAAAGACAGTAGGTGAGAACACACAATTAGTCAGCTATCCAAGCCAGAGAGAGTTGAGTCTGAACCCTGTTCCTTCTGTGAACAAATATTTTACTTTTTACTTTGGGGAAGTTACTTAAACTACTGTGTCAATTTCTTTATTTGCAAATGATAGGTAATGATGACATTTATTAACAGAACTGCTGGGAGGCTGATATATTGAACAAAGGATGGCAAGGTCTCAGTAAACACAGCTATCACAAATGATCACATAAGCCGAGTGTGAGGCAGTGTTCATTTGCTTTCTGTTGCTGTGATAAAACAGCCCTGGGCAAAAGCACCTTAGGAGAAAGGGCGGGGCGGGGCGGAGCGGAGCTAGGGGGTGGGCTTATCTGGGTTCCACTTCCAGGTCACAGTCCCTCGTTGAGGTCAATCAGAACGGGAACTTGAGCAGAAACTGCAGTAGAAGCCACAGAGGAATGCTGCTTAGAGGCTCCTGCTTTTATACATCACAGCCCTGGGGACCTGCCTAGAGATGGGGCTGCACAGAGTAGGCAGGGCTCTCCCACATCAATTATCAATCTGGACAAGGTCTCACACAACAGCCACAGGCCAGTTTGACGACGGCAATTTTTCATTTGAGGTTCCCCCTTCCCGGCTGACTCTAGGTTGTATTAAGTTGAAAACAAAGATTAATGAGGATAGATAGTGACAGATAGGCCCATCTCTCTAGTATTTTCTTATTTTCTTTTGAGAGAGGGTCTCATAATATAGCCTAGGCTATCTCTTTTCTATCTTCCCAAATATCATGGCTCCTGGCTCTCTTCCCTCCTTCCCTGTCCCCCTCCCCTTTTGATTTCTTTGGAGATAGCGGTTCACATGCTTCAGCTTCCGAATTCTAGAGCTGTGCACTAGCATGGCTGGCTCCTTTTGTTGAAATAAACTTTTATATTTCCTCTCTTTATAGTGCATGAGTCACATATAGGTACATTTTCATGATATAGGTAATTTGAGAAATACAGGCAAATAAGACAGCAGTTATCGCTCAGAGACATATCTTCCTTTCCCTCCTCTTCCCTCTTTTTTTCTTCCACACCCTTTCCTTTCTTTCTAAAAGTGACTCATCCACCTCAGGCTATCTTAGAACTCACCACAAAGCTGAGGATTCTTTGGCTTTGATCCTTTTGCGTTTGGTACTGTTCTTAAAGGCATGAGTCACCATGCGGTGCTGGGGATGGAACCCAGAGCTTTGTGCATGTCAGGCGAGCACTCTACCGACTAAGCTACAGCTACAGCCTCCAGCCTCCAGCCTCCATCTTCTTTCCCAGTTATGCAATGTTTAAAATGAAACTGTGGTTGTACAATACTGTTTTGCTCTCTTTTTTTTTTTTTTTTTTTTTTTGACAGAGTTTCTCTGTGTAGTCCCAGGTGTCCTAGAACTGGCTCTGTAGACCAGGCTGGCTTCCAGTTCAGAGATCTACCTGCCTCTGCCTCCCAAGTACTAGGATTAAAGGCGTGCGCCACCACCACCTGGCTTACTTTCTAATTTCTTTAATCAAACTCTTGACCAGAAAGAGAAAAAGTCTATTTCTAATGTTGTAAGTTGTTGTCGTGGCTATCTGGCAGAATTTAATCAAATAATTCAGAAGTCAATATTTTAATGCCAAGATCACGTTCCATTTCGAGTGTCTGTCTCCTACAGTTCTTAACCTGTGTTCTTGAAAGCAACCTGGGTACTGGGTACTGTAGTTTGTGATTGCTTACTTTCAGTACTGAAATATTTATAACAAGTGATATGAGTTCCTCCACAGTGGGTATGAGGATCACTTTTCTCTTTTTTCTCCAAACCAAACTGTATATATTGCAAGTGCCCACCCCACAGAGCCAGCAGGACATTCCATCCCAATCATTATAACTGATGGTCCACCTTATGATCATGTGAAGATTTGCTTGGCCAGCCCCATAAGAATCTTCTGGCTGTTACTCCACTTTGATGGCATGGTCCCCTGAAATGCAGAGTCTTCTCTCAGGGGGAGTTCAGAAGCCTTGCTGTGCTTGGCCTTCATAGTGTAGGCTCCCTCATTTTCTGGAGCAACCAATTGCATAAGAGCATACAAGATGCAGCTACCTCTCCAGTGAAGGAAAACCCCAAAGCCATTTCATTCAAAAATCCTGCAAAGCATAGTTTTTTTTTTCCCATAACCTTAGAGAAGTTTCTTTAATATTTAAAAAAAAAACTTATTTTTTTCCTAGCTAGTTGGCTTTTCCACTCAAAGAAAATTCTCTTCCAAGACTAATCATAGAAATGGTTGCTCTATTGAGTCTGAGAATGTGGCTTTTCCCTTGTTGTATAATAGCTCCAAGTGGTCCTGAAAGGCCACACCCCTTTTGGGGATTGAAGATGAGGGGATGGAGGAAAACTCTCTATAGTTACAAAAAGAACACTAGCGGAATAGGGATAGAGGTGAGTCACTGCCTTGACTCAGATGCCCAGCACCAAAAACAAAAGAGAAAAAAATTGCCCCAATCCCCTCTGAACATCAGTTAAATCTTTACATTGTCTTTTAAAAGTTGCAACACAGTCTAATGTATAGTCTCAACTGAGAACTGATGAGATAAATTGAACACCGAAGGCAACAGAGGAAACTGCTGTTGTGGGTGTCTCTAGAAAGGGACAAAAATGACTTAGTAAAGGAGGGTATGAGAGAGACTTACTTTTCACCGATGAACACCCAGGGCTTTGTACATCCTAAGGACATGCTACCCTCTAAACCACATCCTCAGATTCCTGTTGATCTTGAGTTTAACTGTGTCACCTATTTTTAAAAGCAATGAGACTGATTTTTTTTCAAAAAATAAAACAGCTATATAGACCATTAGGAACAGATCATTAAATAGCTAGCGGGTCATCCCAACATCAGAGGGCTTTAGAAACCAGTAGCCTGTCTCACTGGGTGGTCAGGAAGTGCTGAGGGGGGGAATCCTGATATGGTCCTTAACTGAAATGATTCTTTGCATATATCAGGAGTTACTCTTTGGTAAGAGATGTTTAGGGAAGGATACATTATAACTGGTATGTGTTGCTCTCAGGCAGCCACACCCAGCCTCCATGAACTGAAGGACAAACGCTCAGGCTTAGACAGGAGGTTAAAGAGATCTAGGTGCTGAGTGGCCAGGCTGCTGACCCGTTGCTAAAGCAGATTATTAGGGAGCTCAGTCAGATCAGCAGCAGCCTGGCAACTGGTTATCTTCTCCTGGAGCACTAGTGAAGGAAAGACAGACATTCAGGCCAAAGTCCAGCTGCCTGGAATGTTTTCCGAGGGAGATGCAACAGGAAGCAGCAGCTGGGAACAGTGAAACAGGAGGAAAAGCCACAATGGCTGACCTATGGCTTCTTTGCGTCCTCCCTGGCACCGGACATAGTTGAGAGTTCTTACGTTTGGGCATCTGATAGTTTCCACCAAAATTCGTATCTGCCCCACCACTACTCGGTGGCATTGCCCTGACAAACAACATGTTGATGAATACTGTGACTCTCAGTTTCTTCATCTATAATGAAGATTGACATAGACTGACAGAAAGAAGACGGGTCATTGCTATTTACTAAATCTGGTCAGTCTTTACTGCTATCTGTTAAGCTCTGGGATGAGAGATTTTTATTCACTAGTGTTGCGATTTAAGAGAGTGGGCTTCCTACTTAGCTGTGACAGGGTTATATTCAGTCACTTATTGCCTACAGGCCTGCAGCAACTCACCTACTGTCTGAGTCATAGTCCTTCACTATACAAAGGGAGCCAGTCACAGCCAGGTGTGGCAGTTCTCACCTGTAAGCACTTGGAAGCAAGATTGTTATGGGTTCAAGAACAACTAAGCTGCAGAGTGAGGCCTTGTCAAAAGAAAGAAAGGAAGGAAGGAAGGAAGGAAGGAAGGAAGGAAGGAAGGAAGGAAGGAAGGAAGGACAGAAAGAAAAGACAACAACAAAAGAAACCATCCAACTAACCAAGAAACAAAAACAAAAGACGAGGCCTTTAAGACGGTTCAGTTTGCTTGCCGTCAAGCCCAACAACCTGAGTTTTGTTCCAGGATCCACATGGTAGAAGAGAGAGAACCAATTAGACCTCCACACGCATAACCTCTATCTCACCCCCACACATAAATGTAATAAAAACTTTTAAAGCATTAAATATTTTTAAAAGAAGAAATCATAATACAGTATTCCCTCAAGCTTTGAGGACTGAATAAAATGTGTTGAGCTATGTGAGTGCAAACCTTTAACCCCAGCACTTGGGATGTAGAGACACAGATCTCTCTCTTCCCAGTAGAAGAAACAAACATTGGGATAGGGCCAGCAGGGAGCCCCTTTGATTTTTCTCCCTAACGATCATGGAAAGGTGTCAACAGGGATTGGGGTGAAATTTCATATTTATCTTTACACTTCCATTTACAACTTTAAAAGCATCTTCTGGTTTTTGGCTCTTGGGTGGAGAATGAATCCTGGGGCGAGAGCCTGTGGCCATTCAAAGCCTTCAGAGGCAAGCTGGGTTCGGGGTGCGCCCCCGCGTACCCGGGTATCTTCCATGACTACGGCCCAGCAGGAGTCCGGGTAGTAGATCCCGCGATCCACAGAAGATTCACAGACTTTGACGCGTGGCTTGTAGTCCAGAACAGCCAATCACGATGAAGCGAGCGGGCGAGGGGCGGGGCTGTCGCCCACCGGCCCGGGTGATTGGCCAGCGGCCGTGCCGCCACGCCACGTGACTTCCACGCTGCCGGCCTTGCCCGGTTCCTTCCTGCACCTTTCCTCCCGTGACTGTGGCCGACTGCCTCCTCCTCGGGGCCGGGCCATGGGCGGGGACCGTTGCCGGGGTATTAAAGGGAGGCTCGCCCGCGGCTGGATTGCCTGTACCCGTGCGGTGGTGAACCCGCAGCTCAGTCTTGCGGGAGGACGCCCCGCGGGAGCCCGTGTACGGCGGCCCCGAACTCTAAGGTGAGGACGGGAGGCGGGAGGGGAGCGCCGTGGTCAGCAGGGCATCTGCAGCCGAGACAGAACCGGACAGGTGCAAACAGTGCTAGCCGGGCTGCCTCGGACCTCATGTGTTCGGGCCGGACCGAAGGGCTATCTCCACCTTCCACTCCTAGTTAGATGCAAAAGTGCAGAAATCCTTTTACACTTAACTAGAGTTTGTATTCTTTCAGTGGTTAGGTAGACGGACACGCTGAGAAGATACTCCACCTCTCCCCAATGCTCTCACAAACTGGGGTACACAGAAATACAAGCATTCAGACATCAAGTTCCCTTTTTGGCACTAGGCTACTGCAGTTTTTCCTCTTTGCTCTAGGGCTCTTTTTGGCTGTAAAGGTGCTGGGAATTGAACCAAAGCCCTCCCCAAAGTATTCTTTTGAGCTATGTAACTCCTAGCCCTGACCCCACGATTTTTAAAAATGAGACATCTAGAACTAGTGTGATATACTGTGTTGGATATAGAAGAAATTCTTGTATTTGAAATTTAAACCTGTAACAAGTGTAAAGTCGTTCAGGAATGTTAAGGATTGCAAGAGACAGAGCCTAATATCTATTGTACTGCATAAACACGTCTCTCTCACGTACTGTACTATTCTGAGATCTTCGTTTGTGTGAGGTATTTGATAATCTCTCCTTTTTACAGGTCAGAAATTGATGCCAAGTGGTTTTCACCCAGTACCATCAAGCTGTTGAATAGTAGTTGGGATCTGAGTGGCGATTGATCTTGCCTATTGATTTGCCAACTGTGGTCCCAGGCTCACTAGCTCAGCATCACCCGGAATACAGAGCCTTCTGTTTCCTCTGATTTGCAGGGGCAGGCCCAAGAATCTGCATGTTTATCTGAAATCTATGCTGAAAATCATTGTATAGTACTGTGGTGTGCTGCCTCCTAGAGGAAAAGCAAGAGATGAACATATTTGGGACTTTGGAGATCTCCAAATTGTATTTTAGGATACGTTTTAAAAGTAGACATTATAAGCTTTGAGTGAGCAAAGCCAAGTAGATGGCTTTAGACAAACTATAGTGTTTTGATGCAGGCTTGGTTTTAGCGTCTATGGAAAGAGGTGCAGGCACTTGGTGAGTTAGATTGAGATTCCCTCCCCCCCTCCCCCCCCCACCCCCAAAGCTCTTAAACCATCATTTGTCCACTTTACAAATAGTTGTAAAGCACTTAATAGGTGTCATGCAAGCAACTTGAGGTTACAGCTTAAACAGAATAAGTGTAGGAGCCAGAAAGATGGAACGGTGCTTGGGAGAGTAGATTGCTCCAGCAGAGGACTTGAGTTAGGTTCCCAGGACCCACCGTGGATGCCTGACAACCACCTGTAACTGATGAGGTTCTCATACCTTCTTCTAGGCTCCAAGGGCACCTTTTTGCAAGTTCCCACACACACACTCACATATACACACACATATACACATAATTCAAATGAATCTTTTAAAAGTGAATATGTAATAGAAATGGTAAAAAGGCCATAGGGGAAAGCCAAGCCAAAGAGAAGGGCAGCCGGCCCCTCGAGGCAGACATGGAGATGGCAGGGGTGCTGTTTTTGCATACTGTGTTTAGTAAGGAGCTGATCGGTGAGGTGACACTTGAGGAAAATAAAAAGAATGGGTTGTGAATATAATTGGAGAAAGACAATCCAGCTAGAAGAAACAAACAAAGAATTACGGAGGAAGGCAAAGCATGAGATTATAACACAGATAATAACTTTATATTGTTGTTCCTAATAGAAAATGAAAGAATATTTTAGTGGCATGTGCACATACCATAAAACATCAGTGGAGGACATGTAATAGCCATGACCACTGCTAGTGTCATGGGGGATGGAGACAGGAGGGTCTCAGGAGCTCACTGGCCAGCCAGCCTAGCTAAAACTCTGAGCTTTGGGTTCAGTGAGAGACCCTGTTACAGAGAATACAGTGGCAAGTCATCAAAATGGGTTAGTGGATAAAGGCAATTGCTGCATATGTGTGGTTACTGAGTTCAATTCCCAGAACTCATGTAAAGGTAGAAGTGGAAAGAGAACTGACTTCACAGAGTTGTCCACTCATGTGCCTGCACACAGGACCACACATGTACACATACAGTAATCAAACACTAATGTGCCTGCACACAGAACCACACACACAGTAATTAATTTTTTTAATTAAAAAGACATATCCACTACAGTATGTGTATGTGCGCGTGTGTGTGTGTGTGTATCTGTGTGTGTGTATATATGCACACACAACTATAACTTTATCTTAATTCTTAAAACATAATTATATCATTTCCTCCCTTTGATTTCTTCCCTTCAAACCCTCCCACGTTCCCCCTCACTTCTCAAATGTCTGCCTTCTTTTTCTTTGGTATTGGTACATATATCTACAGATGCTCAAATATATAAACTCACTGTGTTGATATAAATAGTGTGTGCTGAGTCTGTTTAGTGTTATCTGTCTGTGTATGGTTTCAGGGCTGACCATTTAGTATTGGATAACACATTTGGAGGCTCATCCTTGGGGAAGACTAATTCACCCAGACTCAGCATTCCTCAGTTGCCTGTGGTTCTTTGTTTTGGGGTGGGACTCAGTGAGAGTTCTCCCTTCAGTGTCTGTTGGTGTCTGTCATCCTTGTTCAGGTCTCGTTTAGGCAGCCACACTGTTGAGGTATCATGGATAAAGCTTCCCTGGCATTTCTGTAATGCAGTGTCCCAGCCGACTTCCCAGCCTTCTGGCCCTCTTTCTGCCCCAACCTCCTCCACGATATCCCCTGAGCCTTAGGTGCAGGCGTTGTGCTCTGGATGCATCTATCGGGACTCGACACCCTACAGTCACTTGTTCTCTGCCTTTTGACCTATTGTGACTTTCTGTATTTTCATCCATCTGTTGTACAGAGAAGTGTCTTTGATAAGGGGCGAAGGCTACACTTATCTGTGGGCATAAGACAGTATTTAGAATGCAGTTAGGAATCATGCTAGATTAGTAAACTATCGACAGTAAGTTCTCTGAAATTGATGACTTCACTAGTCCTAAGTAGTTGGCTAGGTTTACAGTATTGGGCATAAATTCCTCCTGTCAGCAGGCCTTAAGTCCAATTAGACAACTGTAGGTTACTCACAAAGATATATGAGTGCCACTGTTATACCCCTAAGGTGTCTTGCTATGCCGATCATTGTGGTTCACAGGTATCCCAGCTGGGTGGGACTGTTGGCATTTTCCTTTCTTTGGAAGCTTACATGGGTCCTTGGAACCTAGTCCTCAGGGAGGATGCTTTCAGGTCTGATCAAGCTAGGATCCTCCGGGTCCTGTGTCTGAAGTGCATATCAATAGAAAGTTACCTCCAGGGACAACAGCAGTAGCCTGTATTGTTTTGGGTGATTCTTGGACTCCCTGACTTAGGGTTTTACTGCTACAAAGAGACATCATGACCAGGGCAACACTTACAAAGACAATATTTAATTTATGGCTGGCTTACAGGTTCAGAGGTTTCCCCCATGTCATCATGGGAGAAACATGGCGGCATGCAGGCAGACATGGTCCTGGAGAAGCTGGGATCTTGATCCACAGGCAGCAGGAGACTGTGTACCACACTGGGCATAGCTTGAGCATAAGAGACCTCAAAGCCTGTCCCCACAGTGACACATGTCCACACAAGGCCACACTTCCTCATAGTGCCACTCCCTATGGACCAAGCATTCAAACACATGAGTCTGTCGGGGCCATATCTACTCAGACTACCACAGTGACCAACAACTTGAAACCTATATCCTGTTATTCCCCTCTCTAGGGGTCCACCTCCCTTCCTAGATCCTTTTTGACTTTGCAGGTTTCTGTGTTACTCCAGATTGTATATACTCACACATGAAGATCTGGGGCTAGACACCACAGACGAGAGAGAATATGTGGTGTTTTGGGTCTGGGTTACCTCCCTCAATGCAATATTTTCTCATTCCATCCATTTACCTGAAATTATTACAATTTCAGTTTCTTTACAGCTGAATAGTATCCCACTGTGTATGTATCATATATTGTCCATTAATATGTTGAGAGAAACTGAGATCGTCTCCATTCCCTAGCTACTGTGACTAGAGCAGCAATGAACATAACTGGAAAATTAGTCCTCCCTAAGGACTAGTTTTCATAATACCAGAAGGTGCCATGCAAGGTGCCACAGAGGGAAGCAGCCAGTAGTCTTGCCCAGGCTAGACCCAGCTCAGGTTCACCAGATAAGCAGCTGTGTAATAGGGTGTTGAATCCTTCAGGCGTGTGCCAAGGAGTGGCATAGCTGGGCCATAGGGTAGATTTATTCTTAGCTTTTAAAGAATTCTCCACACTGATTCTCAGAGTGACTGGATCAGTTTGCAACCTCACCAACAGATTCCTTTCCCCAAACTCTTCCCAGCATTTGTTGTAAGTTATTTGTTACTGATAGCCATTCTGACCGGGGTAATATTAAATCTCAAAAGTTGTTTTGGTTTGCATTTCCTTCATTGCTGAGGGTGATGAACATGATTTGATAGTTCTTAAACATTTCTGGTTTTGGTTGGGTTTGTTTGTTTGTTTGCTTGTTTGTTTTGAGAATTCTGTTCAGATTCCCTAGCCCATTTTTAAAAATTTTTTGTTTTGTTTTGTTTTTGTCTCTGGTTTTTAATTTTGTTTTGTTTATTTATATATTCTGGGTCTTAACCCTTGATGTGCTTTGAATATGCTTGGCCCAGGGAGTGGCATCATTAGGAGGTATGGCCTTGTTGGAGGAAGTTTGTCACTTTGAGGGTGGGCTTTGAGACCCTTCTCCTGGCAGCCTGGAAGTCAGTCTGCTCCTGGATTCCTTTAGGTGAAGATGTAGAACTCTCAGCTCCTCTAGTGCCATACCTGCCTGGTCACTGCTGTACGTCCTACCTTGATGATAATAGACTGAATTTTAGAACCTGTAAGCCAGTCCCAATAAATGTTGTACTTCATAAGAGTTGCCTTAGTCATGGTGTCTCTTCATAGTAATGGAAACTCTAACTAAGACACCCCTGTCAGATATATAGCTGGAGATTCTCTCCCATTCTATGGGCTTCCTCTTCATCCTATTGTTTCTTTAGCTGTGCAGAAAGCTTTTTAACATTATGAGGATCCACTTGGCAATTACTGATTATTGCTTAATCCTTGAGCAAATGCAGTCCTATTCAGAAAGTCCTTTGCTACACTTATATCTGTAGGATACTGCCTGTGCTTTCTTCTCTGAGTTTCAGTATTTCGGGCTTCATATTGAGGTCTTCAATCCATTTGGACTTAGGTTTTGTGCAAGATAATCGATGTTGGCCTGATTTCATTCTTCTGTATGCAGACATTCAGTTTTCTATTTCTACTTCCACACCATTTTGAAAGATGCTATCTCTCAAAAGAAGTCTTCTGTAGGGCACATGCTTAGTGTGTATAAGGCCCTGGGTTCAAACCCCAACACTCCACTTGCTCACCTCCCAAAGAAATAGATGGAGATGTCAGGAAAAAGCATGGAGTCTGAAGGCTGCAACCCAGCACCGGCTGCTTAGTGTTCATGACTGCTGATTGGGTGCATGGGGGAAAGAAAATAGAGGCTGTGGGGTTTGCTTTTAGAGGAAGACTATACCAGTATTTCTGTTTAGTAGTAGACAGCCTTAGAGGGATTCTGAGACATACCCAAATATCTGTGTTTTCCAGTAGTCTTAGGTGACCCCCAAAGGGGTCAAGACCCTCAGGTTGAGAACCAGTGGACCAAACGTCTACTGGGACTTGATGAAAGGACTAGACTGCTGAAATAATGGTGGTAAGTCACCATAGAGGCTGTTCTTGCCCTTAGTTGTTCCTAGACAGGTAGGAAAGTAGACATTGATTAGTGTGGCAATAAACAACAGATATGGGTCATATGTCATGTTTGGGATGAAAATACAGGACATACCCCCAATTGCAAAATAAGATGTATATGTATATTTTATTTATTTTATTATTTTATGTATTTATATGTGTTTATTTTATGTATCCCTGGCCTCAAACTTAATGTATAGGTTGAGGATAACCTTGAACTATTGATGCCCCTACTTCTACTTCCCAAGTGTTGAGATTATAAATGTGTATTACATTAGTTACATACAATGTATTTATTCAGCGCCTGCTAAAAGACCAAGAAATAGGACTCCAGAACAATCCCTGTAAAGGGACACTATAGTCAGGTCTGCCCAGTTAGTAACCTGACAGTTGTGACACAGATAGCTCAAAATGGATTATACAGCTTACTGGAGTCATGGCTATCTCAAAGAATTTCCCATTGACATTGGTTATGAGAGGTTCTGGGGACCTGAAATCTTTTCCTCGAGAGTTTGCTAATCCAGACTTTACAGCACATATCTCAGAATGGATGAAGAAATTCAGAATTGCTCTATTGACATTGCCATCGTTCTCCAAGAATATCCTCCTCTCTGCAAGTCTCGCTGTGTTCAGAGACTTTGGTTGTTGTCATTTGCGACAGGCTGAAGTGCACAAGGAACCGAGTGGCAGTTGGTGTACACACTAACATTCCTCATACAGCTGTGCATAGTGG
This sequence comes from Arvicanthis niloticus, assembly GCF_011762505.2. Lineage (NCBI taxonomy): Eukaryota > Metazoa > Chordata > Mammalia > Rodentia > Muridae > Arvicanthis > Arvicanthis niloticus. The sequence goes on from NC_047671.1 coordinate 27,713,821, forward strand.
GTCTGCAGGACACAGGCTCCCTTCTGTGCCCGGATTCCACCAAGTGTGCCTCACCAAAAAGAGCTGTAAAGAAGCACCGAGCGTATGTTGTCAAATTCCAGTGTTTTGAGTTATCATGAAAGTTGACCTCATAATTTATGAGGTTAGTGAGATAATCTTACTTGTTTTGTCTGGGTAGCTGATTTGAGGTTTTAGACCTGACTTGAAGTAGTGACAGCAAACAAGCTTATACAGGAATATAAGTATATCAACATGGAGATGCAAAGGAGCTAGCCTGAGTATCTGAGTCTTAGGTCTAACGAAAAGGTTTTATTTCAGTTTTTTTGTGCCCTGGTTCTTTGTGTTGTACTGAATCAGATGATTATCAGCGTGTGGACAGCTCTGTAACGCCTGAGCTGCGAGTCTGTGTGTGCAGTGGATGAGCTCAGACTTAATGCCTTTTATACTTTGAGGGAAAAAAGTAAAAATGGTTATATATGAGAGGAAAGCAAGTAACCATGTAGAAGGTAAGTTTTAAAAAGCTGTGTCATGAGCCTAGGCATGCACACTCCTGGGTCTCAGCCACTGTGAATTGCCTCAGCTCTTCTCCTTACTTCTCCTCAGGGGCTTTCTTTGCAAGTGTGTTAGGCTGTTGGGTCAGCATTGTAGTTCCTCACTAAGCCACATACTCAAAGGACTGTAGCTCTGTAGTGTCTTTAAAAAAAAAAAAAAAAAACAAGAAATGACAGCTATATGAATTTAATTATAGAGTCTAAAAGAGATGGCCTAGCAAACAAGGGTACTGGTTGCTCTTCCAGAGGACTAAATTCAATTTCCATCACTCACATAATGGCTTACAAGCTTCTGCAATTACAATTCCAGAGGACCCAATGCTCTCTTCTGGACTCCACAGCCACTGACTGCAGATAATGCACAGATGTGCTTGCAGACAAAGCACACATAGGAAGTAAAATGAAAATCCAGCTGAGCATGGTGGTGCACTCCGTAAATCCCAGCACTTGAGAAGAGGCAAAGGGAAGTGGACCTCTATCAGTTTGAAGTTGTCTGAGTCAGGGTTTTTATTTTTGAACAGACATCATGACCAAGAAGCAAGTTGGGGAGGAAAGGGTTTATTCAGCTTACACTTTCATGTTGCTGTTCATCACCAAAGGAAGTCAGGACTGGAACTCAAGCAGGTCAGGATACAGGAACTGATGCAGGGCCTTGCAGGGATGTTACTTACTGGCTTGCTTCCCCTGGCTTGCTCAGCTTGCTTTCTTATAGAACCCAGGACTACCAGCCTAGGGATGGCACCACCCACAATGGGCCCTCCTACCCTTGATCACTAATTGACAAAATGCCTTACAGCTGGATCTTATAGAGGCATTTTCTCAACTGAAGCTCCTTTCTCTGTGATAACTCCAGCTTGTGTCAAGTTGACACAAAACCAGCCAGTACAGTTGACCCCTTGTCAACTCGACACACAAACACATCACTATTAAGCCTCGACCCTTATTTTCTTATTTGTCTCTAAAATCTAAATAACTTTAAAAGTCCTACAGTCTTTGTAAATTTTACATATTAAAATTTTAATCTCTTTAAAATATCTAATCTCTTTTAAAATTTAAAGTCTTTTTACAATTAAGTTTCTTAACTGTGGGCTCTACTAAAATACTTTTTTTCTTTCAGAGGGAAAAATATATCAGGGCACAGTCACAATCAAAAGCAAAAGCAAACCACCCAATGTCTGGGATCTATTCAAGATCTTCTGGGCTCCTCCAAGGGTTTGAGACACTTCTCCAGCCCTGTCCTTAGTAGCACACACATTGTCTTTTAGGCTCCAGCTCTCTATACTCCACTGCTGTTGTTGTTCTTGGTGGTCATCTCATGGTACTGGCATCTCTAAAACACTGTTGTCTTCTACTGTAACTAGGCTTTACCAATAGACTCTCTTCATGGTGCCGAGTCTCAACTCCTTTTCGTGACACCTTCAGTCCTGGGCCATCAATTGTAACTGAAGCTGTAACTTCATAAATGGCCTTCCATGGCCTCTCACAATGCCAAGCCTCAGCTGTTCTTTATGACCCCTTCATGTCTTCAAAACCAGTACCACCTGGGTGACTCTTACACATTACCAAGTCCAGCCACAGCACGAGGTACAACCTTGGCTATCTCTGAAACACAACTTCTTTGTGCTCTCAGAAAACACTTCCCAGATTTCACCTCAGTGATGCTGGTCTCTTTTTAATCTCCACTAATTTCTTAGCTCCAGTTAACCAGCATCAATAATCTTGGTAATGTAAAGGTTTCGCTTTAGTAGTTCTTGGTATCTTCTTAATCACAGCTGATTCTTCAGCCCCAGCTAACCAAAACCACAGAATCTTCACAATCAAACTAGCAACAGCCCTGATAAGAGTCTTTAATCTTCTCTCTGAAATTTCACAAGCCAGGCCTCCATCTTCTGCACTGTTCTCAACATTATCTCCCAAGCTCCTACAGAACATCCCATATAGCTCTTAACATTCCAATGGCTCTTTTAACTCAAAGTTCCAAAGTCCTTCCTCAATCCTCCCCAAAACATGGTTAGGTTGTCACAGAAATACCCCACTTCTGGTACCAGTTTGTCTTAGTCAAGGTTTTTATTCTTGTACAAACATCATGACCAAGAAGCAAGTTGGGGAGGAAAGGGTTTATTCAGCTTACACTTTCACGTTGCTGTTCATCACCAAAGGAAGTCAGGACTTCAGGGATGGTACCACCCTCAAGGGGCCCTCCCACCCTTGATCACTAATTGACAAAATGCCTTACAGCTGGATCTCATGGAGGCATTTTCTCAACTGAAGTTCCTTTCTCTGTGATAACTCCAGCTTGTGTCAGGTTGACACAAAGCCAGCTAATACAAAAGTCAACCTGGTCTACGTAATTAAACAGACCAGCCAAAGCTACATAGTGATTAATGTGGATTTGTAAATGTTTTATTTCCAAAATTGGTATATTTAAAGTCGAACACTGTCCTAATAGATCTAAAAAAAAAAAAAAAAAAAAAAAAAAAAAAAAAAAAAAAAAAAAGCCCCTGGGGTGAGGGGGTGAGCGTGCAGGTTCTCTCACTCCTGCACATGTGGACACACACTGAGCTCAGGTAATAAATTCAGTGACTCCATCTTTTAAAGAATTTTCTTTTTATTGTGCATTCCAGGTGTAAAGTTACTGCTTTAAAGACATCATCTTCTGGCTTCCATCATTTCCAGGACATGTACTGTAATTCCTGTCTTTGTTACTCTGTAAGTGATGTGTGTCTGCCTTCAGAAGCACACTCTGAGCAACAGTGATTGGTAAGTGGTGGTGATGGTTGGGGAGTTAGCTTTTCTGCCCGTCCTTCTGGGTATTCTCAAGATTCTTGGACCTCTACTTCAGTGTTTCTTATGTTTAAATACTTGATATTTAATACTTGATATGTCACATACCAAACTCTTGGCTATTCTATTACAACAAAAACCAATTGTTTTGTTTTGTTATGTTATGTTCTAGTTCCTAGAGGTAGGTAGGTCCTTTGGTACTAGATGATTAGTTCCAGGGCCGGAGATGTAGGGCCTCTTGTTTATCTTCCAAGTGGAAGTTCTGGGCAACACTATTTCTCTACTTAGCCTGTGAGGACCATTGGTAGCATATGGAACCAAGAAAGGCTGCCTCACCTCATACTTTTGCCCTGGAAACCAGGCCGGCCTGGAACTCACAGAGCTCCACCTGCCTCTGACTCCTGAATGCTGGGATTAACGGTGTGCACCACTATCACCTGGCCCTCATACTTTTTTTTAATTTATTTTTTAGAAAAATCTTCAGGGGATCCAGGAGGATACATGGGAGAATCCTTAGTGATTACTGTCTTTCTTTCTTGAGGACTTTCTTGAGAAGTTGTATAGTAATGATTTATTTTGATTTGCTGTTTATAGTCTACTTCTGGCCTTTCTCTCTAACTTCTCAGGCCAGGGCCAAATGAGCCTCACTTAAGGGGGAGATATGCAGGTTATCTATCCCCAGTTTGGGCACAGTAGCCCATCCTTTTAATTCCAATACAAAGGAGGTAGAGACAGGTAGATATCTGTGAGTTTTAAGCTAGCTTGATCTGCATTACATGTACTAGGTCAGCCAGTGCTGTCTCAAAAGAAAAAGCCTACCCCCAAATGGAATTCTTTAACCTCACAGATGATAAATAAGGCTGCTAATACATATGAGCACTGAGAACTAATTTGTAAATTAACATTTTTTTTTTCTGGGCCAGGAAGTAAACTATCTCCAGAAATGTCTTCAGAAAATAAAGAGCAACATGACCTCTCACCGAGGGACTTACCTGAAGAACCCTATGGTTTCCCATCTGAGCTCCCCCTGGAGGCTCAAAGAGGATCAAGCACTGACTTGAGGCAGTTTGAGACCAGTGATCCACGGAGAGCTTTCCGTAGGATCCACATGGAACTTCATGAGAAACCAGAGACTAACATCAAACAGTTTGTCATCAGAAAGCTCCAGAAGAGTTGCCAGTGTAGTGCAGCCAAAGTCAGACATGGGATTTTCGATTGCTTTCCTGTATTGCGGTGGCTCCCAAAATATGATTTGAAGAAAAACATTTTGGGCGATGTGATGTCTGGCCTGATTGTGGGTATACTGTTGGTGCCCCAGTCTATTGCTTACTCCCTGTTGGCTGGCCAGGAGCCTGTCTATGGTCTATATACATCATTTTTTGCCAGCATTATTTATTTCCTGTTTGGTACCTCCCGCCACATCTCTGTGGGCATTTTTGGAATACTGTGCCTTATGATTGGTGAGGTAGTTGACCGAGAACTACATAAAGCCTGCCCTGACACTGCTGCTACATCGTCTCCGCTAGCAGTGGTTTCAAATGGATCTGTGGTGGTAAACCAAACATTAGACGGACTCTGTGACAAAAGCTATTATGCAATTAAAATTGGCAGCACTGTGACATTCATGGCTGGAGTTTATCAGGTAAGAAACAGAGAAATGAACATTTGGGCTGGGCGTAGTAGCCCAGCATTTAAGAGGGAGGGGCAGGGGAGTTGTTTGAGGCCAGCCTGGTTTCATAGCAAGATCTAGGACTACATGGTGAGAGCCTGAGACACCAGGGGAAGAAGAAAGAGGGAGATGTAACAGTTGGTTATTTCTGGCGAAAGTAATCATTATACACAAAGTCTCTGGTATATAGGCTGCTGGGGTTGTAACAAGGCTACCACGTACTGAGTGCTAAGAAGATGAATGGCAGAACCCACAGCCTAACCACACATCCCACTGTAAAACTGGGCTCGTCCTAGGCTACCTCTTAAGCAGCAACAGCCAGATTTTTATTATTTAAAAAAAAAAAAAAAAGATCAGAAAAGGGTCCTCAGGCCCACTAGTACAATTCATAACTAGTACAATTCATAACTAGTACAAGTCATAACTAGTACAATTCATAACTTTGTATGTTGGAAACACTGAGTTTGCTTAAGATTGTTGTGGCTGATTCTTGGCAAATCACCATGAATAGTCAGACAGGAGGGCAGTAGGATGGGACAGGGAGTGGGGAAGGGTGAAGAGAAAGCCCAGAGTGGTTGACATTATTGCTAGCTCTTGCCTTGCTTAAGAGTAGCTACTTTAGCCGGGCAGTGGTGGTGCACACCTTTAATCCCAGCACTTGGGAGGCAGAGGCAGGAGGATTTCTGAGTTCGAGGCCAGCCTGGTCTACAGAGTGAGTTCCAGGACAGCCAGGGCTACACAGAGAAACCCTGTCTCAAAGAACAGGGTGGGGGGGGGGGAAGAGTAGCTATATTACTGAGAGACTTCTGCTAAATTTAATAGTTCTTTTGGATTGATGAAGAAGGAAAGAAAAACTTGAGGACCATCATTTTACCAGCCAGGAGAAATGATTAGAAATTAAAAATCCTTGAGTATCCTATAGAGCCACTAATGTGTTGCTATGATTATGTCCCTGCCTTAATCAATACTACATTAAACATGCTCTCTAGTACAGGTATTTGGAGCCAGGAAAGGAAGGGGGAGAATAGCTGGCTTTATTTGGTACTTAGATAAGGAGGGAGAGACAGAAGGAAGGGGCAATGGGTTGTGTTCCTAGAGTCCACGTGGACTTCTTCTTAGTGTATTTCACCAAGGAGAGGAAGAGTAACAGGCTCTGAGGATGTGGGCAGGAAGGATGTAGCATTACTGCTAACTCGGACGCATGACAGAGTGGGACTCAGTTTTGATGTGAATCTAGTTTTTCTACCAGTTAATTTTACTTTCAGTTGTAACATGGTCCATGCCTGTAATCTTAGCATTCAGGAGGTGGAGGCAGGAGGATCAACAGTTTGGGCTCATCTTTGGCAAAGTTTAAGGCTACTCTGGGACCATGAGACCTTAACTCTAAAACTAAAAACCTTCAGTTTAATGATAATAATTTTTTTGTTTTTTGTTTGTTTGTTTGTTTGTTTCAAGACAGGGTTTCTCTGTGTAGCACTGGCTGTCCTGGCACTCACTCTGTAGACCAGGCTGGCCCTGAACTCAGAAATCCACCTGCCTCTGCCTCCCAAGTGCTGGGATTAAAGGCATGCGCCACCACTGCCTGGCTCCAATTTGAGTTTGTATACGTTTATTTGGAACCTTGAACACAGTTCTTTTTGGAAGCAGTCTGAATGGTGTTGCAGTTTTAAATTATTATATAAGGTGGAAATCCCAAGTCCTCACTATAGCTGGGCTAATGAGTTTGACTACAGGAAACTTTCTTTCGTAGAGACATGGAAAAGTGTAATGTGTGATTGCATTTCTTTTAGCTCTGACACTCTGTGGTACTCTGATAATTTGTGGCCAGGCAAGGAAGGCTGAGGTAGTACAAAGCCGAGGCGCTCGTTCCCATCTCTGCCTAACACTTGCATATGCTCCCTTCCAGGTAGCGATGGGCTTCTTTCAAGTAGGCTTTGTCTCTGTCTACCTCTCTGACGCCTTGCTGAGCGGGTTTGTCACTGGTGCCTCCTTCACCATCCTCACTTCCCAGGCCAAGTACCTCCTTGGGCTGAGCCTTCCTCGGAGTCATGGAGTAGGCTCAGTCATTACTACCTGGATCCACATCTTCAGAAACATCCATAAGACCAACATCTGTGATCTCATCACCAGCCTTTTGTGTCTCCTGGTCCTTGTGCCAACCAAAGAACTCAATGAACACTTCAAGTCCCAGCTCAAGGCACCAATTCCCATCGAGCTCATTGTCGTTGTGGCAGCCACACTGGCTTCTCATTTTGGAAAACTTAATGAGAATTACAATTCCAGTATTGCTGGAAAAATTCCCACTGGGTTTATGCCACCCAAAGCACCAGACTGGAGCCTCATTCCTAATGTGGCTGTAGATGCAATAGCTATTTCTATCATTGGGTTTGCTATCACTGTATCACTTTCTGAGATGTTTGCCAAGAAGCATGGCTACACGGTCAAAGCAAACCAAGAAATGTATGCCATTGGCTTTTGCAATATCATACCTTCCTTCTTCCACTGCATAACTACTAGTGCTGCTCTCGCAAAGACATTGGTTAAAGAGTCAACAGGCTGCCAGACGCAGCTGTCAGCTATAGTGACAGCCCTTGTTCTTTTGTTGGTCCTTCTGGTAATAGCTCCTTTATTCTATTCCCTTCAAAAATGTGTCCTTGGTGTGATCACTATTGTAAATCTCCGGGGTGCACTTCTGAAATTTAGAGACCTGCCAAAGATGTGGAGGCTCAGCCGAATGGATACAGTTATCTGGTTTGTGACTATGCTGTCCTCTGCTCTGTTAAGCACTGAAATAGGCCTGCTTGTAGGGGTTTGTTTTTCAATGTTTTGTGTGATCCTCCGTACTCAGAAGCCAAAGATTTCACTGCTTGGTTTGGAAGAAGAATCTGAAACCTTTGAATCCATTTCCACTTACAAGAACCTTCGGAGTAAGTCAGGCATCAAGGTTTTCCGCTTCATAGCCCCTCTCTACTACATAAACAAAGAGTGCTTTAAATCAGCTTTATACAAGAAAACTCTAAACCCAGTCTTGGTAAAGGCAGCTTGGAAAAAGGCAGCAAAGAGGAAACTCAAAGAGGAAACAGTGACTTTTCGTGGGGACCCGGATGAAGTTTCACTGCAGCTTTCCCATGATCCCTTGGAGGTGCACACTATCGTAATTGACTGTAGTGCAATACAGTTTTTAGATACAGCAGGGATCCACACACTGAAAGAAGTTCGCCGGGATTATGAAGCCATTGGTATCCAGGTTTTACTGGCTCAGTGCAATCCTTCTGTGAGGGATTCTTTAGCCAGAGGAGAATATTGCAAAAAGGAAGAAGAAAATCTCCTCTTCTACAGTTTGTCTGAAGCGGTAGCTTTTGCAGAAGACTCTCAGAAGCAGAAAGGGGTGTGCGTTGTCAATGGTCTGAGTCTTTCTGGTGACTGAGAAAGTTAATCTGAGTCTTTCTGTTGGCTGGGAAAGTTAATAAAAGGAAAAATAGTCTTGCCAGTTTCAGTGTGCAACATTTTCTACCTTGAAAGGAGAAAGCGGTGCACTCTTGAAATAGTTCTCCTTTGCAGCTAGCCTTTTGATCGTCTCATGTGCAGTAGAGCTTTTGGAATCAAAAAGAAGTAAGTGTTGTGGCTTCCAGCTTTCATGCAAATAGCATTCTTAGGGTACAGTGTAAACAGAATTGAACTGCAAAGCAGCCCCCAACTTAATTGCCTTACTTTAGGAACTGTATATCTGAACTCTATCCCCAGGATGCAGAGGAACATAAAGTTGGGATTTGCTTTACACACACTGGAGCCTTTGCATGGCTCTGGAGACGGCAAGAAAGGAGGCAGTGTTGCTGGTACAGAGGCTGGCAAAGCACGAGGGCCTAAGGAGACAAGGTCTGACCTTGCTGGTGTGTCTCTGTCTGGGTTTGCTCCCCAGACAGCAGTAAGATCTCTTGCTGATAGTTGGAAATCACCATCTTTCCTTTTCTTCACACAGGAACCGTGCCAGAGTCTCATAAGAGAATCTGACCCTCACAGCCAGCCTGACACTATTGTACAGACCCCGTGTTATAAATATCTGGTGTGTTAGTCATCCCTTTGTATTTAGAATAAGTAGGCAAGGAAAGAGTTTAAAACCCGAACAGTAGTGGAAGCCGTCGTCTTTCTTCATCTCTGTCTCTGTCTTTGAGAATTTGTCTAATGTTAAGCTCTGTCTCACCTTTGACTTACTCTCAATGTTTCCCCAGAATCCTTGCTAAATTGGCATTTCTGAACACGAGTGGCAGTGTTGTCAGGGAAAGCAGAATATTGGCTCAGCAGCTTCTTACAACACAGTGAATGGGCTCGTGGTGCACATTCAAGGAGAGGTTGCAAAAAAAGTAAAGAATAAATGACAGTTCCCCTTAAGAAATGCCACCATCCCACCACTGAGACATCTTAGCAAGGATCCACTGGGGGTTGTCAGTCTTTCTTTATAGAAGTGGCTGTTTGTGGATGAGTACAGAGGTGAGAGAGTGCTTCCAAAAGGACGTCCATCATTAACTTTGCAGGTGTGAAAACAGCATTGATGCTTACTGCGACACACCCTGTTGGTATATGATAAATATTGATGTCCGTGGCCACTTTTAATGCAAGACTTGGAACCTTCAAAGAGCTCTAGATGTACTGGTGTGCCATTCTCAGTAGCTGGCTGCAGGTTATGAGCTGAGTAGTTTCTTCAAAAAAAGACTTCGACAGGTAAGAAAAGTTCTCCCAAGTGAGGCATAGAAGACTCACATGCAATGAAGACATTTATTAAAGTAACAGTTTCTGAAGTGTAAAATCATTTTTAGCCTGTTCTTACATGCAAAACAATTTAAAATATTTATGGGAAGCACTCTGTGTAACGAACCTACTGAGGTGGAGTGCTTTCAAACCTTTTACACACGCGAACTCCAGGATCTGCCGCTGTTCTTCCCTAGTGGCAGAGTGTTCCTGTTTGCTTATGTGGGAAATAGCTTTCCATGCTTCCAATAAAAGCTTCACAGTAGAAAATGTGGATTTCTGCTGGATTTCAAATCATTGCCATGGATTTTGACATCCCTCTGGACTCTGTCCTAGAGTTCTAGAAATGTCGACTGCTGCTCGCTTGTTCTTTTGTCTCCCTAGCTTTATGAATAATTGAAAAATCACAGTATCCTTGTCATTTTTGAAAATCCCTCTTGCCCTTTCCTCAGGCCATGTTGGAATTAAGACTGTTAGAGATGTTACTCAGGGACAGACTACTACGTACATGTTCAGTGGGGGCGAGGGAGGTGTTCAGGAGTTAAGAGCACTTGCTACTCCTGCAGGGGACCCAAGTCCAGCACCCACATTAGACAGCTCACAACCGCCTGCAACTTTAGCTCTAGGTGATCTAACCCTCTCCTGACTTCCATGGTACACAGACACACACACACACACACACACACACACACACACACACACACACACATTTTTTAAGGCACATGTTTAAGATAACTGTATAATCCATTCAATACCAGAATAGAAGAAGATTTTAGCTCAGTGTTTGGAAAGTATCTGCCCTTTGATTAACCTGTACGTCCATAGTGTGGATCTAATTGGTTTTTAATATATGTGTATTAAGAAATTCACAAGTTATGTTCTGACTTGTGTTTGTCCCACAAAAGCAAACAGGATCCTGCTTTTTAATAGCCATTTTAAAACACAATTGCACTAGAGTTTGTTGCCGCCTTTCTCTTTGGGTTGATATCTTTCTAAATTGAACATAAAAATTGATTTTGATTGCTGACATTTGAAGGAATCGAATTTAGAACCAAAGCCTAATTTACCACCAGCACCAGAAACAACAACAAAAAAACCATTTTCATTTCCTTTTTGATGCTTTAAACATATTTATAAAAGTTATCTTGCTCACTCTGAACATTAGAGTGTAAAATATTTCCTGATTGTTTACAGAGTTGAACTCTGAATGCTGTTAAATGACTATCATTTATTTGATATACAGAATGTGCATGTGTCGGTGTATATTTTATGACAAGGTCTTATGTAGCACAGGCTGGCCTCAGACATGCTAAGTAGCTAAGGGTGATTGTGAACTGCTGGTCTCCCTGCTTCTGCCTCCAGGTGCTGGAGTTCACAGGTCCTGGGGATGGAGTATGCTAATGTGTATGCAGACGTGCTACTGAAAAGAACACAGGTCAGGGGAGTGAAAGGTTAGAACACCAAAATCTGTATTGGCCAGAAATTGACCAGGGTGCCTAGTTAATTTTAAGCAGGGTCAGTGGGACAGGTATGATTTATATAAAGTGTTCAGCACAATGAAGGCGAACTCTGAGACTACATGGAGGTGATAGACGAGTTCATTAGACGAATGCTCCTGGCTGCATCATAGCTACAACAGCGATCCTCCGCGGGTGTCCCTGGCCGTTGGACCTTTAAGAACACGTTGCCAGGATTAACCTCAGTCTAGAAAACACAGAAAGGAGTGCGGTAGGTCTGGGGACTAAGGCCCTCCAATGAGTCTCTTCATTTACAGTGATGGTGGAGCTCTGTGTCCCCCGTTAGTGTCCTCACTTCCGAGTTTTCATGGAGGTGCTGACAGGAATGAGCTGATGGCTCTCTGCACAGAAGTAAACGCTTCTGCATAGCCCCAGTGTCTGGGAGTCAGTGTCCCGGGGGACTTAGAAGTACTTTGTGGAGAATATTTGTGCTGAGGGCAGATCAAGGCCTGAGCTGGAGGCAAGTGCCACTCTGGTACATGCAGGCAAGACTGATCTCCGGAAAAGTGGAATTCTCCAGGATTAGCTTTACATTTTTGCCTAATTTTTTTGTTCATTTGTGTTGTTCTTGGACTCTTAATTCTGGTGGTCTTAATTTTAATTTGAACTTGGACTTTAAATTAAGTTACAGAAAGGATGGATTGCTACTTAGACTCAGAGTGGGCACAGTAGCCTGGGAGGCACTGGGAGGCTGGGGCAGGAGGATTGAGTCTTTGAGGCCAGCCTGAGATAGTTGGTGAGACCTTGCCAGCAGAAGAGAGAAGAAAACTAGCTAGCTGTTGGAGACCCATTTGTCCTCCAACTCCTTTTTTTATATATAAAGATTCTAGTAAATTATGGATCATAGTACATTTGGGTGCTAAGTTTAAGCATGAAAATTATAATGGAACAGGACAAAACAGTGCACCAGCTGGCTTGTTATAGGCTATTTCATAAAGTAGAGTACAACTGAATTATTTTGTGTTAAAAGTAAGTTTTTAAAGTTTTATTTTTAATAGTAACTTGGAAATTGAGGTTTTAGACATAGATGGAATGTTTTTAATAAGGTGATTTTTATCATGGTAAGAACTATTTTTTTTTACCAAAAGTATTTTGTAACTGAAATTTTAAATTGCTAAGTACTATTTAAAACTCAAATAAACGTTATACTAGTATATTTCTGAGTATGTATTTTGTACCCTATGACTTAATTTAAAATAAGAGTGTATTGAAGTCTGCAGACTGTGTAGTGAGAGTAACAAATGCTTTTATTGGAGACACTGTATTCTAAGTCTGTCATAGCTGCTAGGTCACAAAGGGCTTTAATCTGAAACTTGAACAGACTTACTCTGAGGATAATCCCACACCCAGTACCGCATCCCTAGCAAGAAATGCAGAACCAAATAGCTCCTTCCTCCTCTTCAGTGCAAATTATTTGGGAAATTGGGGTCCTGATGCCACTGTGCCTTCTGTGTCTTAGCAGTGAGTGTAAGAATACCCACATGGCCTGGCTTGCCCCCCTCATAGCACTGTGTACAAATGCAGACATGATGGAGAAGGGTTTAGCCGTCACCACCCTTTGCCAGGCCTGATTACTATTAGGGATGTATTTTATAGTAGGCTTTTTAATTCAGTTACGTGCCTCCCTGCTGATCCTGATAATCAGCACTCAACCCTCCTTCAGACAAGGATGAGGTGTTTCCTGTTGTGGGGAGGAGGTTGTTAATCATTTCCTTCTGGAAGAATATGTTTGTGTTGCTTATTTTACAAGGGTCTTCTATGTATTTGAGATTTAAGGGTGTCATTTGTTTAAATAAATTGTTATTATAATAAAATATTACTGTGTAAATTATTTTAGTACTGGAGGTTCTGACTAAAACATTTAGATATTGGTGAATTTGATTTAAAATGTTTTAACTTTTACGTCTTGGGGTGTTTCACTTGCACATATGTCTGTGTACCATGTGTGTGCAGTACCCACAGAGGTCAGAAGAGGAAATCAGATCCCTTGGAGCTGGACTTACAGACAGTTGTGGGTCACCATGTGGGCATTGAACCCTGGTCCTCTAGAAGAGCAGCCAGTGCCCTTAGTTGCCAGTTACCAGTTATTTGAAATCAGTTACCCGTGCATTTGAAAGTGCTATCTTAGTGTGGTGACACAGGCCTGCTTCCCCAGCACTCAGAAAGTAGAGGCGGGGCAGGGAGGCAGGACGGTCAGTCAAGGTTGTCTCAATAAATAAATAGTATCTCATTCACCTGTACACACGCATCTAATGATAGACAACTCAATGCTGTCCCTCTGGGGACTCAGTTCTTTTGTTAGCGAACACAACAAGAGGGTTAGATTGCTTCAAGACCCCTCAGCTCTCACAGTGCTGGACTCCTGTAACATCAGTCAGAAAGCCCCAATCTGCATGGTTGAGCAAGAGAGGCCTAAGCCGAATTTTCACATCAGAGAACAGAGAAGAGTACCACAGGGTGACAGAGAACTTAGTGCAATTCCTAATGGAGCACAGTTAGACATTTTGATGGTTGTTTGTCTGTCTGCTTGACACAAGGCCTTGCCACGTGGTCCAAACAGCTGATCCTCCTGTTTCAGCTTGCGTGTCAGGATCACAGACATGGCGCCATCATGTCTGCCTGGAAGGCACTGGCACTACCACTTTCTATACCTACTTCTTATGCCTTCTCAAATGAGTGAATGTGGGCACAGGGCTAAGGATGGCTTCTAGTCTTTTTACAGCAACTTGCGTATTCTCTCCCCAACCTCATTAGCATTCAGCAGAGTGAGGGCGGTAACTACGCTAGCCTTTCCATACAGTGTCTGCACAGCACCAAGCGTCCTGGATCCTATAGAGAACACTTTCATTCTTTGGTGTCTCATTCATATATAAACTACAAATAAATCTTATACAGATTTTTTAAAAAGGACCACAGCCAACCTGTAACAGTAACTGTATTTATCCCCAGATTCTTAAGTGTTCAGATTACAGGTGTGAGCCAGCACATCTAACTCTACTTAGGAATTAACTTAAAAAAATGACAACTCATCAGTAGTTCCTCAGTGTTTTCAGGATAAGCTCGAGATTAGAGGCCTGGCTGACAAGACCTTAAAATCTCTGGCCTTACCTGGGCATGGTGGTACATGCCTGTCATCCCAGCATTTAGCATGGTGGAGTAGAATTTCCTGCTTGAAATCAGCCTGGGTTACATAGCAAGATACTGTCTCCCCAAAGAGGAGAGGAGAAAGAAGACAAGTGCTCCTCTAGCCTTTGCTCTACCACGAAGTCTTGCCTAACATGCCAACCACTCGCCTTAGCTGTGCCCAGTGGAACAGTTGACACCCTAGGCTACACTGTTCCACCTCGAGTTGTCTTCCACCCTCTTCTACCAACTCCCTGTGTCTCCCTGCCTCATGTCTCAGTCGTCCTTTTCCTCTTAATCAGTGGATCCTTTGGGCTCCAACTGCTGCACTCCTGTGTCGCCTGTGCATAGTGAGTGAAGTGATGTTTCTTATTCATCCCCGCAACTTCTACAGCTGAGTTTCTTGAGAGTGGTAGTGCAGAAGGCAAGCAGTACCTATATTGTAAGATAAATTATTATTGCAAGCACGGATATGTTTGCTGGAAAATTATTTCTTCAGTTTATTTCTGGAATATGCCTAGTAAAAGGCAATTACATTTCCAATAATATTCATAGATTGAAAAATAAGTTTTTTGGGCTGGAGAGATGGCTCAGTGGTTAAGAGCACTGACTGCTCTTCCAGAGGTCCTGAGTTCAATTCCCAGCAACCACATGGTGGCTCACAACCATCTGTAATGGGATCTGATGCCCTCTTCTGGTGTGTCTGAAGACAGCTACAGTATACTCACATACATAAAATCAATAAATAAATCTTTAAAGAAAAAGAAAAGTTTTTAATAAAGAGATATGTAGTGGGGTAGATTAAATGGTCTCAGTGTCTTAGTTTGGGTTCCCATTGTAAAGAGACATGACCAAGGCAACTCTTATAAAAGATAACATTCCATTGGGGCTGGCTTGCAGTGTCGGAGGTTCAGTCCATTATGGTGGGAAGCATGGCAGCATGCATGCAGGCAGATATGGTTCTCTAGAGTTCTACATCTTTATCCAAAGGCTGCCAGGAGGAGACTCTCATAGGCAGCTAGGAACAGGGTCTCTTCTGCACTGGGCGGACCTTGAGCACTAAAGCCCTCAAAGCCCATCTACACAATGACACACTTCCTCCAACGAGGCCACACCTCCTAATAGTGCCACATCCCATGGGCCAAGCGTATTCAAACCATCACACACTCAGGCACAGTTAATTCAAGCTTTAGTCATTTGAATGAGAGGCCCACGTTTTGAGTCTCCTATTTGCTTTTCTTTCCCTGACTTCCCTACAGCATCAGAGCAACTAGGGCTGGATGTTCCTAAGGGTTCCCCAAGCTTTCTCCCTTATGTAGTCCACCTCTGCCCTCTGGTGGCAGAAGTATGCAGCTACACTCTAAAGAAGTATGCCCTGTAGCATAGTTATTAACAGTTCTGTAACTTGACATTGTAGTTTTGCATTGATTTTCTAGAAAGATTAGATGATCACAAATTAAACAGTACTAGACATAAATAGGCAAACAATAAATCTCAGTTTTCTTCCCTTTGGATAAAAGCCCAGCAAAGAGAATTCCTAGAACACTCGTGTGTGAGGGGTCAGGGGAGGAAGGAAAGGGAATGATAGACAGACGGACAGACAGACAGATACAGACACAGAATACATGTGCCACTGTGCATGCCTGGAGATCAAAAGGCAATATTAGGAAGTGGCCCTTCCCCTGTGGGTTCTGAGATTGGTTGAGCTCAGACTGCCAGGACTGCACAGCAAGTATCATTACCCACTGACCCACCTCACTGGGTCTCCTTTTTTCAGAAAAAAGAAAAGGAGGGGCTGGAGAGATGGCTCAGCAGTTAAGGGCATTGACTGCTCTTCCAGAGGTCCTGAGTTCAATTCCCAGTGACCACATGGTGGCTCGCAACCATCTGTAATAGGATCCAATGCCCTCTTCCAGTGTGTCTGAAGACAGCGACAGTATACTCATATAAAATAACTAAATAAGTCTTTTTTTTTTTTTTAAAAAAAAAAAGCAAATTAAACACATATCTACTATGTTCAGGGCACTTAGATGAAGCCTTTCTTATTAAAGTCCTGTCTGAATAAACAGAGGCAAAATGTCTTACAGTGATTTTGATGGAAGGGCACAAGTTTAATGCTATGCATTAGAACACATTGTCAAACAATAGTGTTTCATTTGGGTTGGAAGCTATGATACAGAAAACTTTGGTCAACCCTTTCCAATTGAGTACAGCCCTAGCTATATCCCCACAGCCCTAGGCAAGGCACCATTAAGAACAGGCTGGTTATTTCTCCCACAGAGCTCAGACTCTAATTAAAAAGTTACAGGGTGGGGGATGGAGAGATAGCTCAGTGGTTAAGAGCACTGGCTGCTTCTCCAGAGGACCCTGGTTCATTTCCCACATGGCATCTCTCAACTGTTTGTAACCCCTGTCCAAGGGATCTGACACCCTCACACAGACATAGGTACATGCAGGCAAAACACCAATGCACTAAGAAGAAACAAGTCATTTTAAAGAAGTATTACAGAACACTGAGAAAACATAAAGGAACAGGATGAAGTTTCTGTTGATGGAAACTTTAGGAAAGCCTGGAGGTCAAAAGACTCCATTCATTCCTTAAGGCAGTGGTTCTCAACCTGTGGGAACCCCTCTGAGGGTCAAAAGACTCTCACAGGTACCAGATATCCTGCATATCACATATTTATAATTCATAACAGTGGCAAAATTACAGTTCTAAAGTAACAACAAAATGATTTTATGGTTGAGGGCCAGCACAACATGAGGACCTATATTAAAGGTTCACATCATTAGGAAGGTTGAGAACCACTGTCTCAAAGAATTCAGTGTCTAGCTTGATTTCCAGGTTGGAAATGCAGGTTCACGGCAACTATACAAGGTATAAAAACTCAGAGGAATGATCTGATTTGTTTTGTTTATTTGTTTGCTTGTTTGTTTGTTTTTGAGACAAGGTTTCCTTGTATAACAATCCTGGAACTCACTGTGTAGACCAGGCTGGCCTTGAACTCACAGAGATTCACCTGCCGCTGACTCTCCAGGGCTGGCTTTGTGCCCCTACAATGGCTCTGATTTTTGTATTCTTGTAGGTATTTGAGAGCCAGCATAGAAACTTGGTCAGGGAATGGCAAGGTCCCAAAAGAATTTGCAGAATAAGCAGTAATGACCGCAGAAGGGTGGGCCGAGGAAGAACTCTGAATTAACCCTGACACAGGAAGCTGAGGACAGCACTAGGTACAGCCACGGGCTCTATCCAGGAGACATTTTCACCCACCAAGTGGTCAGAATCTAAAATGTAAGACAATCATCAGCATACGCACCTATAATCTCAGAAAGCTGAGGCAGGGGGATGGCAAATTCAGGCTAGCCTAGCTTGAACTATATAATGAGAACCTGTCTCAAAAAAAATTAAAATATATTCAGTGCTTTTATTTCAAAATTTCATACTGGCTTGTTAAAGAGGAAAAAGAAACCAAACATCTACTGTATTTTTCTTGACTTGCTTTATTCAATATGGAAGTGCTTTTATAATAAGTCTGCTTTATGTGTCTGTTTCAATTAACAAACTGAAGAAAGAAAAATAATTGCTGTGGGTTTCCGAAAACTCCATGCAATTACCCAGAAGGAAGACTGGCAGAAAACAGCACCAAGCTGCTACATCGAGATGGCCCAGTGGGTAGAGACAGTTGCCATCAAACCTGATGAGGTGAGTTAGATCATTAAAACACAAATGGGGGAAGGAGAGAACTGACCTCTGACCTCCACACGTGTGCCATGGTAGATATGTACTCACATGCAATAAGTAAGTGTGCAAAACTACAAAATAAAGACTAGCAGAGCCAGCGACGTAGCACGGGGTAACAGCACTTGCTTCATATGTCTGATGGGACCTGGGTTTCATCCCCTGTAACCCACAGGTAGCGGGGGAGAATTGAGTCCCAGAACTTGTCCCTGACTTCTGTGCATACACACCCATGAATAAAAGAAAGTAAATTTAAAATACACTGGCTGCTCTTCCAAAAGGCCCAAGTTTAGTTCTCAGAACCCAGGTCAGGGAGGTCAAAAGCACCTGTAAATCCAACTCCAGGAGGCCCAATGTCCTCTGACCTCCTTGGGCAGGAACACATACATACACATAAATAAAAACTTAAGAAATAAATATTTTTTAAAAACTACACTAACATTTTAATAGGTACTGTATGTGCTCTCTACACACAAACTTGATATTTCTCTTAATTTATTAGTAATAAAATATTAAGGCTATAAAAGATGTTAAGAATATCTCTGTATGGAAAAACATAAATCTGACTATAAATTTAAACAGTCTTTTTTTTTTCTTTGGTTTTTCAAGACAGGGTTTCTCTGTGTAGCCCTGGCTGTCCTGGAACTCACTCTGTATGTAGACCAGGCTGGCCTCGAACTCAGAAATCCGCCTGCCTCTGCCTCCCAAGTGCTGAGATTAAAGGCGTGCGTTACTACCACCTGGCTTAAACAGTCTTAAATAACTTAAATATAGCCCCTTTCTCTGAAGGACATCCATAGAGGGAAGAAGGTGACTTCTAGTGTATTGGGGGACAAATGGAACATGTCTTGATCTTAATCTGTTTTACAGACTGGATTACTCACAGGCATCAAGGAAGCAGTGGGCAGAACCCAGTCATACATAGCATGACCTTCCACCCAGCGCTCTCAC
Source organism: Arvicanthis niloticus (assembly GCF_011762505.2). NCBI lineage: Eukaryota > Metazoa > Chordata > Mammalia > Rodentia > Muridae > Arvicanthis > Arvicanthis niloticus. The sequence continues at coordinate 27,732,901 of NC_047671.1, forward strand.
ATACACCAAGTGCTCCATCTGAAGGCAGGATGTTCATTTCTTGGGCACAGACAAGTGTACTCCCTACTCAATACTTGAATAACGATTGGGATTATTCAAGAAGATTCTAGAGTTTTCTAGTTAGCACAGGGGAGAAAGGAATCAGTGAGTCTGGAGTAAGCACAGTTTATGCTTTTTATTTTTTGAGCAAGTAACTGACAACAGGGAATACATTTAAACGGCCAGAAGTGTGAGGACCCAGCTACACCCAGTTCTCAACCTGTGGACCCAGGAACAGCACGTAGGGACCTATTTGGGAGGCAGAGGCAGGCAGAGCTCTGCGAGTTTGAGGCCAGTCTGGTTTACATAGGGAAGCCTTCTAGGGCTAGTGTCTGGGTTTTGGAATTAATTAAAAGATCCTCAGGTACCCCTGATGTGTAGGCAAGTTTGAGAAGCACTGTATTAGTCAAAGGAGAACACACAAATTCTATTTCCCAAATTCCACTCCAGGAAGCTTTATCTCAGAGTACTGTGTATGCTGTCATAATAATAGCCCTTTATTTAAATTAATTCAGTAACTTATTTGTATTAAAAACACCATGATCAAGGCAGTTTCATAGATAAGTTCATTTTGGCCTATGGTTCCAGAGAAATAAGAGTCCATAACAGCAGAGTGGAGGCATGGCAGCTGGGTCTGGAAGCTAGAAGCTCACATTAAGCAGAAAGCAGAAGGAGCACAATGGAAAGCCCAAAGCCTGTCCCCAGTGACATACTTCCTAAAACAAACCTACACCCCCTAAGCCTCCCCCAAATAGTACCATCAACTGAGGACCAAGTTCTCAAATGCCCCGGACCATGGGTTATGTCTCATCCAAACCACGTTAGTGTGATAGTTTGAATATGCATAGACCAGAGTGTGGCACTATTAGGAGGTGTGGCCTTGTTGGAGTAAGAGTGTCACTGTAGGCATGGGCTTTAATACCCTCATCCTAGCTGCCTGGAAGCCAATGTCCCTTCATAACAATAAAACCCTGACTAAATCAGAAGTTGGTACCAGGGACTGGAGTATTGCTATGATAGGCTGGTCCATGCTTTTGTTTGGAGGAATATGGAATGCTATGGGGCTCTGGACTAGAAAAGTGTGATTGGACATCTTAAGTGATGCTTAATGGAACATCCTAGTGGGAACATGTAAGATAGTGGTGCTGAGGGTGATTTGAACCATGGGAGCCCAGCTCAAGAGGTTTCAAAGGAGAAGAATGTTAGTCTGTATTCTAGAGACTGATTCTGTTCAATCAGCTTACACTTGCTTGAAAACTGTCATAGCCAAGCATTGTTGGCCAAGGTGAATGCCCTTTTTCTGATAAACAAAGTTAGGGATGATAATGTGGTTGGTGTGAATTTCTTGAAACCATGCAAAAAGAGCCTTCTGGTGCTACCAGAGACGTGATTCCTCATCCTTTCCCTCTGGGGTTCCACAAATGCCTCTTGCATTTTTTTTTTTTTAACTTGTCACAATTGTTTAAGAAAGTAGATGAAGATGTAGAACTCTCAGCTCTTTCTTCAGCACCATGCCAATCTGCACACTGCTATGCTTCCTGCAATGATGATAATGGACTGAACCTCTGAAAATGTAAGCCTACCCCAATGTCTAAGTTAGGGTTTTACTGCTGTGAACCGACACCATGACCAAGGCATCTCTTAAAAGGATAACATTTAATTGGGGCTGGCTTACAGGTTCAGATGTTCAGTCACAAGAGTGGGGGAGCTAGAGCATTCTGACACTGTGGTAAGCAGCAGGCGTTTATTCAGAGTACTGCAGAAAGTCACTCAAAATTTCCAGGGAGTTTGCTGAGAGAATGTTCATTAATTTTCCTTCTCATCCATATTCTTCCTGTGTGTCTGTTTCTCCTCTCTCCTCTCTTGCTATGTAGCAGGCTCCCCTGAGACTGGAAATCCTCTTTTCACAGTCTCTCCCAGGGCTAGGATCACTATCCTGTACCACTATTCTCTGCCTGCTTTGCATCTTTAAAAAAAAAAAAATCAATCTCAATGGCTAGTGGTGGTGGCACATGCCTTTAATCCCAGCATTGGGCAGGGCAGAGGCAGGTGGATCTCTGAGTTCAAAGCCAGCCTGGTCTACAGAGAGAGAGTTCCAGGACATCCAGGGCTACACAAAGAAACCCTGTCCAGAAAAGCAAGCAAACAGACGTCAATCTTGTTATATTGTGGGAAATGGGTGGAATATCTGGGTGCTATTATTGGGGAGGAAATAATGGCAGACATAATAGGTGAATTACATACTACAATCCCTCTCTCGGTGTGTTTCCTGCTTTGTAATAAGCTTAGGCATGGAAACACATGCTTTTAATCCTACCACTGGGGCTACCAAGGCAAGATTGTGAACATTTAAGGCCGGCCAAAGCTATCTAACAAGACCCTGTTTCAAAACAACAAATAAGTAAACAAACAAACACAAAACCTTTAGACTCAACTAGGGAAGGCACGTCCTATCTGATACACAGGCTTGACCTAGCACTTACTGGATGAAATCTCCATGAGGACATAGGTAGTTTTAAAGGCTCAAAGTGATTTCTGACATGTTGCATATTTAGAAACTGTTGTGGGGTAGCCCTTCCCACAGAGAAGACTCCTGGGACAGGAGTTTAGGCCAATAGAATGACTATTAGCTAGTGACTATACTGGGCGTTTGGGAGCTCGGTGTAGCTTTCACCATGGTGAGCTTTTAAGAACAAAATCCATATTCTGGGTTGACAGACTTCAGTTAACAAGAACAGTTAGCCAGAAGCCAAAAGGCAAGATTAATAAATTTAGAGGCTTTCCCAGAACTATGGATGTTGATGAATTAAGTCTTTGTTTTCATGTTGGCAGGTGGTACTGTCTACATGCTAAGTTTTATGGCCTGATCGGTACTTGCATTATGGAGTCACTTGTGTTAAGGTCTAGGGGCCTACTAAAGCCATGTTACAAAACCCACAGGACCAGATGACTCCCAAAATCCCTTTCTGATTAAAGTACTGGCCTTAGATAAATGTTGTAAACTCAGTGCCTATAAGGGCAGGGCTGTGGCACAAGTGACCGATTGAGGGATAAGTTATTGGGGGAAGCTGTGGACTAAGTGCTAGAGCTAGAACTTCAAAGATTGAAAACAAATGCCGTTTCTGCTGAGTGTGGTCAGACAAAACACCATCCAGCAGGAACAGTTTGGATTTTTTTTTTTTTTTTTTTTTTTTTTTTTTTTTTTTTTTTTTTTTTTTTGCTGTGCTGGAAGTTCACCTTATAAAATTTGGAGGCTAATTTAAGTACAGCGGGGAGTTTCCTGAAAGGCTCTGAACAAGAAAAAAGAAAGAAAGAAAGAAAGAAAGAAAGAAAGAAAGAAAGAAAGAAAGACAGACAGACAAGACAAGACTTGTTTAAAGAGTGTCAGAGAAAAACAGGAATCCCAGAGTTAGGAGCGTAGCCTTGCAGCAGGGTACATGTACAAAGCCCTGAGCTCAATCAATCACCAGCACCGAATGGAGACAGGGGAACAGCTCAGATCAGATATGGGAAGTTGGTTTACAGGAGAGGTGGCAAGTGTTCAGGTGGGGTTGGCTGCTTTTGTGCCTTGGTGTGAGGTGGAGGAGTAAAGGGTAACTCTCCAGATGTGATGCCATTTACTGACAGGGACCAATTACTGAGGCTGTATTACATGAAGCACTTCCTAGGATTAATAGAGCTTCCTTGTAGCAGAATGAATGTAAATGCTCCAAATTGTTAGGTCCAAAGGAAACTCCAGTCTCCAAAACTCCAGAATGCAGTCCAGATATCCAGAAATGGCTCAGTCTGGACTACAGGAGGATTTCTGGTAGTAAGATAAAAGCCAGCATTTCTGAGGATCCTGTGAAGCTAGTTTCCTCCTACCAAAAGAAGTCATTTCTCTTATCACTGACAGAAGGCACCTATGGCACCTATTAATATATTAAAGCTGGTGCTGGTCTTCAGGCTCCCTCAGTGTCACAAGTGCTTGTTAAACATTTCAAAGTCCTGCTAACCCTTCCCACCTCTTCCCCAGCCCTAAACTCCCTCCAGCTTAAGGACTTCCCTAACCCCAGGTACTCATTCCCCGTATAACCCTGTATTTTTGCAAGAGCACCTCCCTCCCTCCATCTCTCTCCCTCTCTCCCTCCCCCCCCTCTATACATACATACATACATACATACATACATACATCTGTGTGTTTGTGTGTATGTGTTCTGCTCCTGCTTTTGAATAAACTGACAACATAACCATACCACATAACTCTGTGTTATGGTTAAAGGGAAGGCTTTTATTGTAGATAATAAGAAAGAGAAGAGACAGAGGCATCAGAGAAAGTAGTAGACTGAACTTGGCCATCAGACTAGACCTGACCATGAGAGACTCAGGAGCAGAGCAGAGATATTGGGGGGAGGGAGGGCAAACATACTGAAAATAGCAGGGCTATAAGGAGAATGAGTAAGGCAGAGGGCAGTCTCTGAATTGGAGGGAGTTTAGGGTAAGGAAGGGGGTGATAACAGTTAGGAGGCTGGAGGATTGGCTTGCTGGTTAAGAGCACTGGCTGCTCTTCCAGAGGTCCTGAGTTCAATTCCCAGCAACCACATGATGGCTCTCCTCTGTAATGAGATCCAATACCCTCTTCTGGTGTTTCTGAAGACAGCCTACTCATGTTAAATAAATAAATCTTAAAAAAAAAAAAAGTTGGGAGGCTAGCACTGACTTTGTGATACCGAGAGACTGGAGGCTAGCATGTGCTTTTGTACCCTGATAGGCATCACAGGTAGCCATCTGTCTCTTTTGCCTTTTGGAATTTGGGGAAATGGAGCTTCTTTTGAACCTGACACTTCTTTCACCCAGGTCCAGTCTGTTGGTCTACCTCTTTCTCTGCTCTGGACTCTTCGAGATGCCTCTGAATATTCTCACTCGTATTTACAGTAAAACCCCTCCACTTAGGAATGGTCATGTTGTCAGTTTATACATGAATGTCATAACTTGTTTTGAAAACTACTGATACTGAGAAGAGACATGGGGAGATGAGGAGCCGAATTAGTAACTTTTGTCTTGGTCAAATCATTATGTTTGGGGGGAAGAACTGTCTTGGAAACAGAACTCCAGGCTAAACACATGCTAGGGAAGCCTTCTACCACTGATCTACATTACCTGGTCCAAAGACAGGACACCAGATCAGACTTAGCCATGCAAAAAAGATCAATCTGCTGTGTTGGCTGTAGAGACCAGAGTGGAGGTAGGAAGAACAGCATGAGGTCAGACACATGATGGTGGCTCGAGAAGATGGTGACAGTGATAGGTGGATATGAGAAAGACTGGCATTGAATTTGCAAGCGGTCTTGCAGGAACTTGTTTAAATGTGGCGCACAATCTATGATGTTAAAATCCAGTCCAGTCCTACGTTCCCAGAGCTATACATTCCAGAAAGTCACTATTGTGACTGCTCACTGGAGTGAGGAGGGAAACATGGTGCAGCACTAAGTATCAGTCTCAAGCAGAAGAGAAAGATCTGAAAGGTGAGGCTGAGCTCAGACTAGCTCCGCCCCTGTTACCTGACTGTCCCATAGCCCGGCCCTGGCCCAAGTGGCCTCCTAGTTTCGCAACGCAGTCCCAGCTTCCGGCTCTGGGAAGTTTGGCCGGAAGCAGTCCGCTTTAACGATCCCCCCCCTCCAACCCCCCCAACCCCCGCGGCCCCAACCAGCTCCCAAGCCTTCCAATCGGTTCCAACAGAGGACCCGTCGGTTGCGCTTGCGCGAGGGTCGCACGCAATCACGCGCGCCGGCCGCTTCCGGTGCGCCGCGAAGGCTGCCGGGACGGGTCTCCCTGGCGATCAGTGGTGTGCTGTCGCCGCTGCCACCAGCGCGCCGGTACCGCGTAGACTCGTGTCCTTGCTACCTTCCTCGGGCTTCCCGGGGCCTGATCCCCGGGGCCCTCGGCAGGCGTCGGCCGAACCTGTGCGCGAACCCGCGGCCCTTCACTCGCCCTTCACGACCCGGCAGCGCGACTCGGACAGGGAGCGAGAGGGACTGTGGCGACTCCGCGCCCTGTGTCGCCGGGCGGGGCCGCGGGGCCGGGGCTCCTCCAGCCCCCGGGATGCGTGCGCGAGCTCTCGCCTCCACTTTCTCTTTACCGCTGTCACGCTTGGAGCCGCCTCTCGCCTACCGCGGAGAGCGCGAGTGCACCGATCAGCACCCCTGTCGAGCCCCGGCGCCGGGTACCCCCGGGAATGTGAGCCGCGAGGCTCGCAAGCTCCTCCGGGTAAGTTCCGCCCTCTAGGCTTGCCTCGCCCCGCCGAGGTGCCCAGGCACCTGAGTGTGGGGTACTGCGGCTGTCTGTCCAGCTTCTGTTTGCCCGGTGCCACGCGAAGAGCCATTCCCTCTATCTTAGGGACAGCCCAGAGAGGGAAAGAAGCTCAGCCCGTGGCTGAGCTGCTAGAAGCCATCATCTGAGTTTCCACGGAAGGTTTGGTAGGGTGGTGAAAGTGTCTCATTTCAGGCGTGGCCCTTCTACAGATGAGAAAAGAAAGATTTAAAGAGGGAAAGTAGCCTGTTTTAAGGCCCTATAGGGATCTGTCATAGTGCTATTCAACAGTGGAACCTAAATTAGGACTCAGACCTTATGTCCTCAAAAGGGCCCCCTTGGTAATTTTCTTGTTTTGGTGTTTGAGACAGGGTCTCATGCATCCTGGGCTGGCCTCAAACTCCCGTAGATGAGGTGAGCTTTCAAACTTTGTGTCCTTCTGCTTCCATCTCTTAAGTCCTAGAACTGTAGGCATTCCCCCACCACACCCAACTCACGGAGCTGTTTTTAACCTTCATATTTTTCTGTATCTCTTCGCTTTGCTGTACCGAGGCCTAAGATCTGAACGCAAACTTGGACCCAGATGTAGGGCACTGTAGTCAAACAGAAACCCAAGATGGTCCTTTCATGCCCCCAAGGTATGGGCTCTTAACTTGGTTAATTCTGGATGCTAAGGTACTGGCTCTTGGTTAGTTGTAGCTGCTAAAACTGGTGTTCTGTTCTTACACACATACTCCTGGAACAATACTGCTTTCTTCCCGAGGCTTTTAAAGGCCAGGATATGAGTTAAATATAGGGCCAAAAGTTTGATCCCCATATGTTCTTGGTGTGCAAATGCGCTTACCAATTTGCCTTTTGCTTAAAGGGCCACATTGTGGACTGTCTCCTTGGGTGTCACTATGACTGTTGGGGAGCAAGTTTTTTTGTTTTTTGTTTGTTGGTTGGTTTTTTCTTTTTCCTCTTTCCTCGTAAGGTTTTAGGGAAGAATGATAGAAGAGAAGTCACTTAAAGCTGACACAACTATAAAATAACTAAGGAATATGTTCTTAATCTGGGGTAAATCTTTAAGATGGGGACTGTTAAGATGGCACAGCAATTAAAAGCATTGACTGCTGTTTTAGAGGTCCCCGATTCAGTTCCCAGGACGCACATGACAGTTCACACTTATCTGTGACTCCTTTTCCAGAGCATCCGACACCCTTACACAGGCATGCATACAGGCAAAACACCAGTGAACATTAAAAAAGACAAAAAAAAAAAAAAAAGACTGGGACTATAGAAATGGCTCGGTTGTTTTGGGGTTTTCCTCCTTTTTTTAATGTATGAGGGGGTCCTGCCTGCATGCATATTCATGTGTTATGGGTGGAAGTTTACAACATGTGGGGACCCGAGGTTAATGTCCAGAATCTTACTAGATCACTCTCTTCTTTGAAGCAGGGTCCCTCAATCAAAACCAGAGATGGACAACATGACTACTCTCCTGGGATCCTGTCTCCATTTTCCAAGACTGTTATCATAGATAGGCCATCACGTTCACCCAACATACATGTGGGTTCTGGGGATCCTGAGTCTCACCCTGTTAGCTGCTGCACAGGTGGTAGCACCAAAAGAAATACTTTGACAGGTGTCAAAACCCCTCCTCTACAGCATTCAGACACAACATTTTACCCCCATCTAAAAAACAAATTATTTTACCTTATGTGTATGAGTGTTTCGCCTGCATGTGTGTCTGTGTACCACATATGTGCTGGATGCCCACAAAGGCCAGAAGATGTCATCAGAGCCCCTAGAAGTAGAGTTACAGATAGTTGTGAGCTGTCCTGTGGGTGGTGGGAAATGAACCTGGGTCCTCTGGAAGAGCAGCAGGAAACCTCTCTGGCTCTCCATACCTCTTTGAAACCTGCACACATGTATGTATGGATGCACATACATGCACACATTTGGGGACTGGGGAGAGAATGCCCTTAGTGTACATGAAGGGAAGGTTTCAAGAGCCCTTGTGAATAACAGTGAGGGCAGGGTTCTTACCTCCCAAGGCTTAGGCTCAGTTTGTTTATCGTCATCTCCTAGGAGAAAGAGCTGAGGCATAGGTATGAAATACACTTGTCTCTGTTCAGGTGGTAAGAATTTCGGCTTGCATCCGAGTCTCTTGGATTCCCCCTTTGTCTTTTTTTCTCGTCAGTTATTGTCTCTGAGGTCTAAGTGAGCTGTGTGTGGGCTCTGCCATACCTATTGGTATGTTTGCTGTTTGTGTTCACTGTCACAACTCCTTCGCCTAAGATTTGTTCTATAGATTGACAAGAGCAATCATGTTTCCTTCTCATAAAATGTAGGTGATTCTGGGACTTTCTCCCTCTAAGGATTTGGGAGTTGGTGAAATTCCATTTTAGTACTTGGCCATAGTTAGCTCTTCTTGAACTATTCAAGTATTTATGCTACCTACCTTCAGAGAACTATGTTGGTTTGTCAGGTTACTGTGTATTTTTTGGCTTTTTTTTTTTCCCCAAGTCAAGGTCTGATGTATGTACTGTGGTTTGGCCTTGAACTCCTGATACTCCTGCCTCTGCTTGCCAAGCACTGGGATTACAAGTACACCCTGAGCACACCAGCAAGAGTACCGTTTAGATCTGTGCTGTCTGACACTACAGCCACTAGCCACACAGTTAGAGTTCAGTACACTGAAAATGAGTTCCTTTTGCCTGCAAGCCCTGTTTCAGGTTACCAGTAAGCATCTGTGACTAGTGGCTACTATACTGGACAATGTTATTAGAAAATGTTTCCATCAGAGTTTATTGAATAGTCCTAGTGTAGAAGATTGTCAGTCAAGGTGAGTGGCACCGTGTAACACTGTGAAGAAAAGGACCAGGGGCTCAATATTTGGATTAAAAACCTATTTTCAATATTTGGGCCTCATGGGTGGGCAGGTTGTTAATATCTTCACTACAGATGATAGTCTTTAATAATGAACTCTTTCATTAGTACAGTGCTTGGCTGTTCTCCATCAGTTATGTCATCTAAATCCTTTGAGTCCTTCATGTAAATCTGTGGGAATAGGCCTCGCTGGTGAGACAGTTACCATGGGCAAACATAAGGATCCAAGTTCAAGCTTCAGATGTCTTTAAACAGCGGCTCACTCAGTGCTAGGCAGTCCCTGGGCTCACTAGCTAGCCAGCCTACACTGTTTGTTGGGCTTCAGGCCAAGCAGAGACCCTGTTTCAAAAAACAAGATGGACAACATCGAAGAGACAATACCAGGATTGACCTCTGGCCACCACATGCACACACTTGGACCCACTCCCATGCATGTCGTGCTGGCTAGTTATGTCAGCTCAGCAAAGCTAGTGTCATTTCGGAAGAGGGAGCCTCAATTGAGAAAACAACGCCTACCAGATCATCCTGTGAGCAAAACCTGTGGTGTATTTTCTTGACTAACAATTGATGTAAGGGGTTGGGAGTTCAGCTGATTGTAGGCAGGACCACCAGCCCAGTGGTGGTCCTGGGTGGTATAAGAAAGCAGATGCAAAAAACTGTGAGGCAACCAGTAAGTAGCACTTATCTGTGGCTCTGACTTACTTCAGTGATGGACTGTTCTGTGAAACCAAACTCTTAAGCTAAAGTAAACCCCTTCCTCCATGAGTTGCTTTTGGTATTGAAGTTTTATTATAGCAATAGAAACCCTAAGACAGCCGGGCAGTGGTGGTGCACACCTTTAATCCCAGCACTTGGGAGGCAGAGGCAGGCGGATTTCTGCGTTCGAGATCAGCCTTGTCTACGGAGTGTGTTCCAGGACAGCCAGGGCTACACAGAGAAACCCTGTCTCAAAAAAAAACCAAAACCAAACCAAACAAACAAAAACCCCAAAAACAAAAAACCAAAACCCTAAGACACATGTGCACTCACAGTAACAGCCCCCTAACACAGAAACATAAATCTGTGGGAAAGGTGAGCCTCTTTTTAAAAAAATTTATTTTTTATTTACTCTTTGTAAGTGTTTGGTTGTGTGTATTTCTGTGTATCTCGTAAGTGCCTAGCGCCTGTGGTGGACATCAGATGAGAGCATCCATCTCCTGGAAATGAAGTTACAGATAGTTGTGAGCTGCCACATGGATGCTGGGAACTGCTAAGCCATCTGGCCAGCTCCCTACCCACATTTTTTGTTGTTGTTAACATACAAGGAAGAGATAACAGAATCTAAAGTAGTTAGAAGACCTGTCCCAAGTCACACAAGCCGGCAGCATAACTAAATCTCTTACATATAAAGTTCCTTATTATTACATGCTTAATTGAATCATTGAGACTTATTTAAGGCAATGAAACTATAATGGTAGGGACAGAACTTTTAATTCTTGGCCAGGTAATGTCAAAAAAAGTCTGGATCTTTATGAAATTTTTACTACATGGGACAGCTGTATCTCATGAGGGAATGTAAATGAAGGTTCTCAAACATCTGTGGTACTAAACTTGCCTAAACAAGAGACACAGTGGAGGCATTTGATTTTCTTACCCTCTAGAGAGTCTCCTTCAGGAGGGTGGAAATGGCGCTCTGAACTGTAAGCATTAAGTTCCACATGTGCTTGTTAGGGTTGTTGCATTTGGGAAGTGTCTAAACCTTAGACCTGATGGTTGCTGACTTGCCCTGGAGGCTACTGCTCTTCTACATTGGACACTTAGACCTTTGTGTTGCCTTCTGTCTTCTCCAGCCATGGACGAACCGTATGATGGTGCTGAGGTAACTGTCCTGATGGAGGAAATCGAGGAAGCTTATTACACTTCCCCTGGGCCACCTAAGAAGAAGAAAAAGTATAAAATACATGGAGAAAAGGCCAAGAAACCCAGGTTAGCCTTAATATTTTGGTTGCTGATGGTACTTATCAACAAGTTTGCTTGGGGAGCTGTGTTGAAGAAGACACAGGATTCATTTAGAATGCATTTGTCAGAGTCGGCATTGATGTGGGGGAGAGAGACAGTCTGAAGGGGCATTGATATGGGAGAAAGGGCATTGATGTAGTGTGGGGGGAGTGTGTGTGTGTGTCTGAGTGGTCATTGATGTAGGGGAGAGACTGGGGGTGCAGAGGGACAGAGTTTGTTTATGTTACTAGGCTGTTAAAGGAACTTGGAGCTGAGTAACACTAGACTCTGTGGACTCTTTAGTGTTATTTCTACTATGCCATTGTTATTTACATATTTTAAACAGGACACTACGAATATTACAGTTATAAGTGATGCCAGTGATTTCTACAGATGTTTTACACTTCAGTTTCCTTCTGGCTGAGCTTACTAGGACTGCACCACTTTGATAATTACCTGCTTTCTTCTCCCAGCCTTGATGAGTTAACATTTGGCCAGTTAGGTGACCAAAGGCAGAGTGGAAATGTGTATGTGTAATAAGCCTGAGTAATCAGCCCCCACTGTCACCTTGGCCTGGGAGTGCAATGACAGCACATTTGGCTGTATTTGATTATATAACTGGGGGTGTTACAGATCTTCACCTGATTTTTCTTTCTTGTTTAGAAACAGTGCTTTGAACTGAGAGTTTGGCGTTGCTTCGCTTTAACAGCCTTTGGCTAGCACCCCTAGTTGCAGTGCGTGCTGTTGAAGTAAGGGCCGCTGTTGGTTCCGCAGGTCTGCTTACCTACTGTACTACTATGACATCTACTTGAAAGTGCAGCAGGAGCTCCCCCACCTCCCCCAGTCTGAGATCAATAAGAAGATTAGTGAGAGCTGGAGGCTCCTCAGCGTGGCCGAGAGAAGTTACTACTTGGAGAAAGCCAAACTAGAGAAGGAAGGGTTGGATCCTGTAAGTATTTTTCCCGAGGCTCCCTTTCCCTCTCATTGGTTTAATGGGTAGAGAGCTGGGGAGACCAGGTTCCCTGTTCTAAAAGCTTTTACGTTATCTATCTTAAACCTGGCATTGTGTCTGCCTTTGTATCCATGATGTTCTGCCTTCTTTTTCGTTGCAGCAGAGTAGAGAGCTGACATTGTCTGTGTTCTCTGGGGTGAGCCTTTGATTCCTTTTCTGAAGTGTACTGTTAACTTGGCGCTCCTTACCCTCACAGTAACATTTTTCCTTAACGTAGTGGCTCACAGGGCATTTCTTCTGCACCAGCTTTTCATGTGACTGAGTGAGTGTGGCTGACCTAGTTGATGTGTTGGTGTAACTGGTATCATCACAGTCAGGAGTTAGGTTTGTGTGGAAGCAGGAGAGTCAAGCTGCTGTGTAACACTGTGTACCTCTGTCGCTGTTGGTTATGAGCTGCACTGAAGAGACGTGCAAGGTTAAAGCCAAGGCTGACGCTGGTGTCTGGAGCTCCGACTGCTTGAACTAAGGGTGCATTTACACTGATGTCTGTCTGTCGTTTGTTATCTTTAGTTCACAGTGCCAGTGACCATTGAAACTGATAATTCATTGTTTGGGTTTTGGCACTGGTGAAAGAACTTAAGGTTTCATTTATAGTAGGCAGGTGCTCTGCCAGTGAGCTGTATGCCTCCCCTTCCTGGCTTTTTAGCACTGACATTCCTATAGGGAACTCTCTTGTGATTGCCATCCTTTGTGTCACCTACAGTCTGGAAGATGCTAGTGTATTTCTATCACTAGATGATTTGTTGATAACAAGTGTGAGAGTTAACCTTAGCCAAGACAGGCCTGAGGAGGGAAAATGTAAGAAAAGTATATCTACTCCATATGGCTTCCTCAGTCTGAAATCTGCAGTCAGAGGACTAGGGAATTGAACTCACTGGCGGAGCATGTGCTTGGCGTATCTGCCATGGGTTCCACCCTTAGTGCCAACCTGTTTAAAACAGTAAATAAAGGCAGCAGCCTTTGTGTTTGATAATGTCAATAAGGATGTTGTTCTTATCAAGATGACACGTTGTAGTCATGTGCAGTGGCTGTCGTCTGTGCTCAGGTGCTTGTGTATGTGTATGCTTTTCACTACTGCCCCCAGGACACTAGGTAAGTGACACTGGAAGTCATTTAAGTTTTCTCATGTACAAAATGGGACTTGTAGCACTCATATATTTAAAATATATAATGTAGGGCTGGAGTGATGCCTTAGTGTTGAAGGACACGTGTTGTTGCTCTTGCAGATGACCTGGGCTAGGTTCCCAGCACCAGTGATGTCTGTGACATCAGATCCAGGTGAACTACCCCCTGCCCCAGACACACATATACCTTTTAACCTCTGAGGACACTAAGCATACATGTAATGTATAGACATCTGGGCAAAACACTCATACAACTAAACAGATAAAATTAAAGTATATAATGTAAGTCAGTTATCTGAGTTCTTGGCACATTATGATCTGGTCCATAAATGTTATCTATCTTTAGTAGATAAAAAATCCACTATGGGGCAGAGAGATGGCTCAGTGGTTAAGAACACTTGGCTATTCCTGTAGGGAATCCAGGTTTGATTCCCAGCACCCACATGGCCTCTTACAACCATCTGTATCTCCATTTCCAAGGGATCTGATGCCCTTTTCTGACCTTCTTAGACACCAGGCATACATGCAGTGCACATGCATTCAAACCTGCAGAACATATAAGTAATATAACTTTTTTTTAAAAAAATCCAGTACCATGTAAGAAGAAAGAGTGACAGTTAATGAGTACCTGGTATGTGCTGAGACTTGCTAAGCTTTCTGTGCTGAGCTTGTCTTCTAGATTATCTGGTGTGCAGATAAGTGCACCTTCAGAGACTCTCAGGAGTCCTTTGGCAACTGTCTGTCTGTCTTGGTGGTCCTTGAGCACTCTTGCAGGACCTGTAACTCCTGTGATATTCTTCACATCTGTATAACTTTGCCTGGTGCTGGTTTATTTCAGGTGGGACCACTCTACTCATTTGCCACCATTTAACTGCACTGCCCTGATGTGTCTTCTTCTGAGGGTGTTTTTGAAACCACCATTTCCCTTTCCTTCTGCAGTGAAAGTTCTATACAGGACTCAGTCCCACCTGCCTGCCTGCCCACCTTCCTTCACACTTGGTCTGAGGGCCTCTTTTCCTCTCCCCTCTGGGCACTGCCTTGCCTACTCTCAGCCTCTCTTCCTTTGATTTCTTTAAGATGTTCTTGTAATTGATTTCCATGTGCCTTTAAAGGGTGCTTTGAAAGCTTTTCATTCCATTAAACTTGGGTTTTTATTTAGCCATTCACTTTGTTCTGTTTCTCTTACTGGATGACTTAGTTTTAAGTAGAAAAAACAAACACAATTCTCCCTTTGGACACTGATTACTATGCAGGGCTGTTCCTAGTACCTGATCTTAATCTTAAAAAAAAAAAAAAACTGGTCTGGAGTTTAGGTTTTTATTTCTTACAAATTTTGTGTCTTGGAGTTTCAGCCTCATGAAGTTTAGCTGTGATTTCCTCATGTAGTAATTGGTAATATTAATAGTGTTGTTTTAAAGTTAAAATTAAGTTACAAGTTTCAATGTATTTCGAGTTTTAAGATGCTAGGTCTCTTTCCCTGTACTCCCTTAACACATTCAGCACCTTACCAGTTACTTCCTTGCCATATATAATTTCTCTCACACTTTCTTGGCTTAGTAAGCTATTAATCCCTGTAAGTCTAAATTACTGAGGTCCAAATCCCGAGTGCCAGCTTGTGTTCCATCTCAGTCTGTACAGTTGTATTTCATGCTTTTTTGAGTTTCCGTTTAAACAGTTTGACAATCTAGTAGGACTCAGTTTGGTATTTAAACTGTTACTTTACAACTCAAAAGTATCAAAGCTTAAAAGGAACTTACATATTGCCAGCAAAAACCTATAGGTGGTTGCTAAGGCTTCAAGAGGGAATAATAGAATGTGTTCAAAACGATGCAGACTTGATGTACTAGCGTACAGTTTTAGATGTCAGGATCTGTGCCCCACCCCCACCCCCCTACCCCGAGTTCAGTGCCACAGATGTAAAGCATTTGCCCTGAATGCACAAGGTCCCCAGTTCAATGCCTAGCACTGCAGAAAGACCTAGCAACAGAGTCTAATTCATTTTACAGTTTCTTAAGCAAGTAAGATCTGTTAATTCAAATAAAGATGGCATTGCTGTTGATCGTTATGAATTAGTCAGGCAGTAGAGTCTGGTTCCTTTTGCAGACAAAAAAGAAAGAAAAAGAGCTCATAAAAATGCCATGATGATGTTTAGCCATTTATCTCTGTTTATCTCCCTCTTGGCTCTCTCATTCCTAGAACTCTAAGCTCTCTGCACTGACTGCTGTGGTTCCGGACATCCCAGGTTTCCGAAAGATCCTTCCCCGATCGGAATACATCATCATTCCCAAGAGCACCCTGCAGGAAGACAGGAGTTGCCCTCAGCTAGAGCTCTGTGTGGCTCAGAACCAGGTGTCCTCTAAAGGGTCTACTCTCATGTCTAATGCTTCCCCAGATGGAGCAGCCAGCCATGCAGGCATGGCGGAGCAGTGCCTGGCAGTGGAGGCCCTGGCTGAGGAGGTGGGAACCCTTGCCCAGCCAGGTGCCATGCAGGAGATTGCCACCTCAGAGATCCTCAGCCATGATGTGCTCTTGGAGGAGGCGTCCTTGGAGGTAGGAGAGAGCCACCAACCTTACCAGACAAGCCTGGTAATTGAAGAGACTTTAGTAAATGGCTCATCAGACCTCCCCTCTGGAAGCTTAGCCATGCCACATTCCCAAGTTGGGGAAAGCTTGTCAGTGGTAACAGTTATGAGGGTAAGTGGCTTAAACTAATGTCTTCTGCTTTGTTTGGTATTCTTTAAAAGTCACATTGTGGTTTTGAACAGGGTAGTGAAGGGTATAGGTATGTGTTTTAATGTTTCTGGGCCATAGACTTGCTCCAGAGTTCTCAGTCTCTTGGGCATCTTACCACTTTTCAGCCTAGCTTACTAAGATAATAGGTGAGATACATTAGGATAGCTGGGAAGGATACTTAAGCTATCTGTGAGTCAACGCCAAGAGCTTCATGCTACAGTACTAGCCAGAATTTCATGTCCTGAAATTTCTTTCAGAAAACCACAGTGACACCTTGAACTATATGTGAGAATTACTCAGTGGAACTCTTGGATATAGATGGGAATAGGAAAAAAAGCTGTCTTCAAGGACAGGGTTATGGAACTAGGACCTGAGAAAGAAAGACAAATCTGAGGCCACTTAGATGGTTCAGTGAGTAAAGGTACTTGCTGTCAAACGTGGAAAACCAAAAATTCCACAAGCTTCCCTCCTACCTCCCCAGGCTGTCACAGGAGTACCCATGTGTATGTCAATTAAATGTAATAACATTTTTAATTTAAAAAAAGCAAGCCCTTCTCCACTGCACCAAGGGATTCTTGGTTAAGGTGGAAGCAAAAACTCACTGGTTCTAGGGGAACTGCCACAGGTGACCTAGTTCCGGTGCTATATCCGGTGCTATAACTATAGTGTTTCCCTAGGTAGGCTAGCATACTAGAGAAATGGAAGTCCTCTTCAGGATAAGAGGACCAGTGCACTTCAGTGTGCCCAAAGAACTCTGGCCAGCCCCTGTATGTATGTTCATTATCTGGTTCATTATCTGTTGGTTCCGTGCTGTCTTATGATCATGAAGCATTGCCACTGGTGTGGTGAGGCAGCTTAGGGTGCTTTTTAAAGATGCATTTTATGTGTCATGTGAGAGCTGCACGCATGTGTGCCTATGCACCTCCTCTGTGCCTGGGACCCAGAAAGCCAGAAAAGGAGTTGGATCCTCTGGCATTAGAGTTAAGAATGGTTTTGAGCTGTTGTGTGGGTTTAGGGAACAAATCCAGGTTCTAGAGGAGCAGTCAGCTTTCCTTACCACTGAGCCATCTCTAGGACAACTTGATAGGATGCACTAATAACATTTATAGGGTCAGAAGAATGGAGTTTTCCTGCAAGTGTTTGTGTGATCTTGGGAGTCCCCGACCCATTACAGCTTTACTTTTCTCCTCTGTAAAATGACTGTAGCACATCTTCTGTAGTGGTTTTCTCTTGTTTCTAAGTTCTCTTCTTGGTTTGAAATAACTGTTAATTTTACTAAGCATATTGAGTGAGCACATTGTCAGAGTTTTGTGCCTAATGCTGTCTTCCAGTACTGCAGTGACCTTGGGTGGTCTGCACACTGTGTAAGCAACTGTCCTCTCATTGCCCACAGGACTCCAGTGAGAATAGCCCCTCTGCTCCAACCACTCAGTTCATCATGCTGCCTCTGCCTGCTTACTCGGTTGTGGAGAACCCTTCCTCCATCAAACTGGTCAGTAGTGGGGTTTAGGGCTCCATGGCATTCTTTTCTTTTAAAGTTCTTTCCCGAAGTCTTACAGTCTCCATGTCTTAGGACATGGGAGCCAGCAGTGGTCTTTGGGGCTCCCCTGGACCACACGTCAATGGTCAGGAGCCTTGTAGGTGCAGCTTCAAGGTACTGTGAACTGCCCTAAGTGTACAGACTGAAACACCCTAAGGGTCAGTTTTGTGGCTATAGCAAATTCTGAGAAGCATAATAACTTTAGGACACTGTGGAGCCACTGATCTAGTTAAGGGTTATCATTGCGCAGCCCAGAGGTCCTCGAGGATGTGAACAAGCCAGGATTCCAGCTTCTTGACTCAGTTGATGTTTTCCCATCATACGCTGCAACTTCTAGGCTGAGATGGATTTTTAAATGCATCATGGATTTGGTGATATTATAAATGGTATTCTGAAACTAACTGCTTAGTCCGTACCTATTAGTATGTAGTAAAAGGGGGTTTTTCTAAAGCTTGTATTTCATGCATATGGATGTTTGTTGCCATGTATGTCTGTGTACTGACTGTCATAGGTGCCTGTGGAGGACAGGAGAGAGTGCTGTTTCCCTTGGGACTGAAATTACAGGTGGATAAGTCACCGTGTGGGTGCTGTGGATCAAACCCAGGTCCTCTGGAAGAGCAGTGGATGCTTCTGTGCTGAGTCAATTCCTAGCCCATAAAGTAGATTTCTCATGCAACATCCATGTTCCACAAGTTTACCAAACTCAGTTGTGGTAGTGGCTTGTTTGTAGATTCACTGGGATTTTCTATATACACAGTTCTGTTGCAGTTTTAGTTTAGTTTTTGTTTGTTTTTGTGTTCTTTGTAGTGCTGGACATAAAGTGTGTTAGGCGTGTTCTCTGTGTTTAAAGCTGCATCCCCAGCCGCTATCCTCTTCTTCTCTTCCTTATTTCATTATCAAGGTCTTCTGGTGTGTATGGTAGATGTGCTAAAGACAGGGACCTGTGTCTTGTTCTTCACCTTAGAGAGGAAGGAGCCTTTGAGGTGGGGGTCTTGCCTTCAGGGCATCTTGGCAGTGTCCCAGTATAGAGCTAAAGGTTTCTCTTTAACAGTTACAGCTACTGTCTCCACACCTGCCTTGCTCATTTTCTCTTCAGTGTGTATTCACATCTTTGCTCCCATTCATTGTAGATCTGAATAAGAGCTGAGGGCAGTGATTGTGCTACAGCCTAAATGCTATGCTTTCTGCTAAAGAAATGGCCCATTACTTTTGATTGAACCTTACTCAAGTTACCAGGACACAGGCAGAATGCAGACACACTTTCTGAATATAATACAGCGGGATTCTAGCCCAGTTCCCAATAGAGTTCCTGGTCTTTTCTGGAGCCTGGAGTTAGGCCATTCTCTCTGCATTTCCGTTGGTGGCGCTCTGTTCTTCTGAACTTGCACCAGAATTGCTCGGTGAGCTCAGCTTACTGGGCTCTAGGTTTTCGGTTTGTTTGTTTGTTTGTTTGTTTGTTTGTTTGTTTTGCCTATAGGTTCAAACTACTTGATTTCTCACACAAACCAGGCCTAATGGCCTATAAACCACATAATCATGTAGTCTAAGAGTCAGGGCTCCAGCCCTGACACTATTCTATAGAGCAGCAGAACCGTGTGTGTGTGTGTGTGTGTGTGTGTGTGTGTGTGTGTGTGTGTGTGTGTGTGTGTGTGTTGTAAAGGGGGATTTATTAGACTGACTTCTATGATAGGGGGCTGTCTTCATGCTTAAGAAGTAGAGAACTTGGTGAGTTATTCAGTCCAAAATGCTGGGGACAGCTCAGCAAGTCCCAGTGTGCCACCTCAGGCTCAGAGAGTCTAGCTGTTAGGCCCACCGTGACAGGCTCACTCAGTCAAAGGCAAGAAGACACGATGCTCCCTAGACCCTTCAAGTCTGAGCCGCAGTTTGAAAGGTCTTACCCACTGTTAATCCTCTCTGGAAACCTCCCTCCCTCCCTCACAGACCTAGAGGTATGTTTAGGTGTTCTATGTTCTATTAAGTTGATGGGCAAAGTCTACCATCACAGTCTGCTGCCATTGTTGTATTTGTCTGATTGGTTCTATTCTATTTTCTTTGATTTTAATTGAAATTTTATGACTCTACCCCCCCCCCACCCCCCATTCACCTTCCCCCTCTTTCTTTTTGGGATCTCTGACTGACTTTGTAGTCCAGGCTAACCTTGAACTCACAATCCTTTTGTTTCATTTTTTTCTCCATTTAATGATCTGTCAGTTTTTAAGTTTGTTTTGGTTATTTTGGTAGTTTGTTTAAGTTAATGGTATACATTCTTCAACTTAGCTCCAGTCTGACTTTCAACAGCCTTTGCTATAGATAAAGTATATATTTGATATTTGCTGTTTTGAAAGGAGGTTTAAAACTGTGTTGTTCAGACTGGTCTGGAACTCATGGACTCAAATGATCCTCCTGCCCCAGCTTCAGAAGTAGCAGGGAATACAGCTATGTGCCATTGTGCTAAATAGCATGTCCTTAGATGAGAGCGTTGCTACAGGGTGTGTCTGTGTGTAGATCCACACATTCACAGGTGTGTGCATGGAGATCAGAGGTCGATGTCATGTGTCTTCCTGTCTCAGTCCACCCTCCTTGCAGAGACTGAGTTTATCTCATTGAACCCAGAGCATGATAATTTGCTAGGTTCAGTGGCAGGTTAGCCTGCATCTGCTTCTAGCACTGGGATTATAGGCATACTCCTTTTTGCACTGGTGCTAGGGATCTGAACCCAGGTCCCCAAGTTCATGTAGCAAAAAGCCATCTCCCCAGCTTAGATAGCTGCAGTACCTTGAAATAGAACCTTCCACTACAGCTTGATTGATGGAAACTTGGTTATTTTTCTGGAGACTTTATCTTCCTGGAGGTGGCTGTTTATCAAGCTCTTCTAGAGAAGTGTTGAATGACACGTTTGTTTGGTTTTTAGCACCAAAACATCTGTACTCGTCAGAATTTTTGTCTGGTGTTACTGTTCTGTCAGGCTGCTGGTGAGGAATGACTTTCTAGGACTGACTTCCTTATTTTTATTCTGCTTTCTGGGATATTCAGCACGAAGAGTCTATACTGGCTTTGGGATATAGTCTGGGAAAAGATGAAAGAGGTTTTCTGTCCTGATTATATAGTCTGACTATTATATATATATTATAGTCTCAGAACTAAAACTCCTTCACAGCTTACTCTGCATGTTTCCTCATTCTTGACATTTGTTCCTTGGCATACCTCTGTCACAGGAAGAGGATGGGATTTTCCAGAGGAAAACACCCAACCCAGACTCCTAGGTCATTCAGCGTGTCATTGCCAAAGTTGGAACCTTCAGCTTGGTGTCACTTCACTTGGCATTCATTTTTTGACATGGTGCCACAGTGACAGGCAGTTTTTTCTTGTGCCTGCTGGCAGAGGGAGCTAGTGGCAGGTTAGTGTTTGCTCAAGACGAGTTACTGCTTTTGGCCAGGCTAGAGCAGTTAGGGAGTAACAGTGTGATAAACATTCTATTTGAAGCATTTATTGAGAACTAGAGCATGACTGATAAATAGGTAGTCTGTGTTTGCAGCTGCCATGTAGTGACCCAGTGTTGAGGTTTTCCCAAAGGATGGATGACCTGTGGAAGAGCAGATGACCTGGTTCCTATTCTCAGATCTTCATTAGTTTTCAGAGTCCACAGTTCTCATTTTGTATCTCTGAATTATAGGTAGTAGGATCTCTAAGTTATAGTTAACAAGAATGAAGACAGAGCACAGTTGTGAAGTGTGAAGAACCAAAAGGCACAGCTGGATTCACAGAAGCAGCACTGGCCAAGAACGAAGGCGTTCTGAGTTCTAAGTCTAGCTCTGCTCTTGAGTCAGGGCAAGATTTTGTTTTGTTTTTGTTTTGAGAAGGTCTATGTATTCCTGGCTGTCCTAGAACTCACCATGTAGACCAGGCTGGCCTTGGACTCAGGGATCTGACTGCCTCTACTTCCCAAGTGCTGGGGGCGGGGGGAGGTTGGGGGTGGTCTCTCTCTCTCTCTCTCTCTCTCTCTCTCTCTCTCTCTCTCTCTCTCTCTCTCTCTCTCTCTCCCTCTGTGTGTGTGTGTGTGTGTATGTGTGAGTTTTCTGCATGTATATCTGTGCCTGATGCCCAAGGAGTCCAGAAGAGTAATACCTACTAGAATGGCTGAGGATTAAATGAGATTCGGATACCATGTTAACATTGTGTGCTACCATATCAACTGCACCCATCACTGCTGGCACCTATGTAGCCGAGGGCAGTTTGTTCCAAAGGACCTTTGTAACTGATCTCTTGTGATGTCATCAGTGTTTGAGCTGGTGTCTACTTGGTATTCTAATATAGTCAGCAGAGTCTTGGGTTGGATCCTTGGTTTGAACTCTCATTTGTTTGTGTTTTACAGACTACAACATACACCCGCCGGGGCCATGGGACATGCACGAGCCCAGGTTGTTCTTTTACCTATGTCACCAGGCACAAACCACCTAAGTGCCCTACTTGTGGTAACTTCCTAGGAGGGAAGTGGATCCCAAAGGTAAGGTCTATTTCATTACTCCAAAAACAGATGTTTTGTCTTTAAGTTAATACTGGCTTGTTTTAAACCTTTAACATGTCTGTGATGCACATGGGTGTATGTGTGTGCTCGTTTGTTTGAGTGAATGCAAGTGCATGCATGCAAGTATGGAGATCAGAAGACACCCTGGGTGTCAGTCAGCGCTTTTCACTGTTTGAGACGGGATCTCTTTTGTTCACTGCTGCACATTTCAGGGTAAGTTGTTCCTCATGCCCTGGTCTGTCCAGGAACACTAGGATTGTAGATGCAAGTCATTGCACCTGCTTTGTGTGGGTGCTGGGCTCAGAACTCAGGTCCTTGCACTTGTGCTCAGGCTGCTTGGCCACTGGGGCCACCTTTTTCATTTATGACTGATTGAAATCCTCAAGATGAACTGGATGCTGCAACAGCTGCCTTCTTGGGTTTAGGTGTTCTTCCTTTATGGAATCCATGTCTGAAACTGAGATGGACAGTATACGGGAGCCCCATCTACCCAGTCCCTGTAATGTTTTGTCTCCTAGCCTTGGCACTTCAGTTATCTTTCTCCTGTGCTTGGCAGGGTAGCCACATTTTCCACAGGTCAACTTCTGAAGGTGACAGGCCTTAGAGCCACAGTTGCCGCACAACATGTACGCCCTAATGTGAGCGACACTTTCCAAAGGTCGATGATCCTTTCATCATTTTGCTTCTCCTGCTAAGGCCAGAGAGATCTGAAGAGTCACCTTTTTCATTTTTAGTTAGTTTAGTTAGTTTCATTTTCATTACAGATAAATCATTTTTCTTATCAGCAGTTTCTTTGATGAAAAGAAACAAAATTAAGAAGTCACAATCTTGTATTATCAAAAGAAAAGCTACTTTTAAAAGTCATTTTCTTTTATTTACTTTATGTGGCTTTTCCCCCACTTTATGCCACTGGTTTTTATCTTATGTGTATGGGGGATAGGGGACCTTTGTGCGACTGTATACACATGGAGGTAAGAGGACAACTTTGGGAAAGTTGGTTCTCTCCTTCTACCATGTGTGTCCAGTGGATCACATTCATCAAGCTTGGTGACAAATACCTTAACCCTCTAAGCAGTCTTCTTGGCCCAACATTACATATTCTTAAAAATATTACCTTGAGCCAGCTGTAGGGGTGCACATGTGTAACCCCAGCACTAGGGAGGCAGGCAGGATTGGAAGTTCAGAACCACCTTGGGCTACATAGTGAGTTTAAGGCTACCTGAACTATATAATTGCTGCAAATCCTTTTCATAAATGACTACTGTTCACTTGCAGTTAATGTTACAGCTGTATACCCTTTGTACTGGCTGCGTAGTTACTGTTCTGAATTGTAGCTTGACTGTCCCACTCCTTAGCTCAAGATCCTTTTTTAATAGCTCCTATTAAAAATGAAAGTTCTTAACCTGATATTCAGAGTCAATCCTGGGTTCACACTCCCTGCCTCCCTGCACCAACCCCCCTCCTTTTCCTTTTCTGTTTTGTTTTGTTTATTTTTTGTTTTTCGAGACAGGGTTTCTCTGTGTAGTCCTGGCTGTCCTGGAACTCACTCTGTAGACCAGGCTGGCCTCGAACTCAGAAATCTGCCTGCCTCTGCCTCCCAAGTGCTGGGATTAAAGGCGTGCGCCACCACTGCCCGGCGAGCCTTTTCCTTTTCTTTTTCACTTTTTTGAGAGAGTATCATGTTGACCTCAGACTGGTAAATTTGTAAACGTCCTACCTGTAGAGTGCTGGGATTACAGCTGTTGACCATCATGCCCAGTTCATGTGGTGCTGGGCATCAAACCCAGGCAATAATATAGTCAAATGTAGTTGGGTTTTATATGCTTTAAATGAATGCATAATGATGAGCTATTGTTCATTGTAAATATTAATTTCTTATGAAGCTCCCTTAGGTTTCCCTAGGAAGAATGAATGCCCATCTCTGTAGACTCTTAACACATTTATTCAACAGTCAGCTCTGTTTTAAAAAAAAAATAGTTTGTTTGTTTTTTTAAATTTGGTTTTAAGTGTTTTCCTGCATGTATGTAAATGCATGCAATGCCCAGAAGAGGGAACTAGAGTCTCAGACAGTTGCAAACCATCATGCGGGTGCTGGGAATCAGATGCTGGCTCTTTGGAAGAACAGCCAGTGTTTTTAACTGCTGAGCCTTATCTTTCTAGCCCACTTTTATTATTTTCTGATTATATGTGTGTGTTTGTGTGGGGTATGGGGCTCCAGAGGTCAGCACCATCTTCATCTAATAGAATCTTCTACATCATTTACACTAATAGAATTATTTCTATTAGTGTAGCACTACTAGGATCTGGAAGGACATAAAAGCTAGAGACCCAGAGCCAGGCCAAGTTTCTTGTCGCTGTTTTTTCTAGTTTTCTCTGGAACACTGTTAATTTATTCTCACTCTGTTTGCCCAGATGTGTTTTGCCAGCTGCACCATGGATGTTGACTTGCAGTCTTAGTCTCCCTTTGTCTGTTCATACAGTTCTCCGAAAATGTCCTTGGGTCTATGCTTGTTCATGGGAGAGTGTAAGCAAGCATGGTAGGCTTTTCTCTCCCTTAGGTTCTGGGTTATTTTGTGTTCTTAATTTTGGAGTTTTTGTTGTATACTTGGATTTTTAAAAAACCTACTTTAATAAGGGTTTTTAAATGCTTTAACCTCCCTTCTAGCCCACCACCCACCAGGCATAGTGGAAAGGAAAGGTTAATAAGGCAAAGGTGGATGTGGAACTGTTTAGAAATAGTTCTTTGGAGATTCCAGTCTTTGTTATCAGGATATCAGCAATTCAGGTCATATGAATCAGCAGTGGTAGCTGGATCCACTCGCAGACACCATTCATGAATCAGCAATGGCAGTTCAATTCAGGAGAAACCACGAGGGTATGTGGAAGAGGCAGCTGCTGGAATATCCTGTGGGTTTTTCTCTACAAAGTCACAACTAATGATGATAGTGAAGAAGGCAAGGCAGACCAATACTATAGTACCAGTCAGCGAAGACCAGAGTCAGCAAAGCCCAAGGAAGACCAGCAAAGAGTGGCAAGGTGAAGCAGTGCCACAGTGTCGTCAGTGTCTGTTGGGCTATACTCACACCCTTTCTAAACATCATGTGTTCTCTCAAGGATCCACTCCAGCAAAGCATCACACACCCCTTTTCCAGGCAGCTTTCAGAAAAATGTCACATGTTCTCAGCAAAACATCCTCTCATAAGACAGTTTTCAGAAAAATATCACATGACACGACTGAGTCTCCAAAGAAACCAGAAATTTCCACTTCATTTTGTTTGGGTTTTTTAGTTTGTTTTTGAAATACATTCTCATTATGTGGCTAGAACTTGATATGTAGAGCAGGCTGTCTCAAACTCACAGAGATCCTCTTGTACAGCCTCCCGAGTGCTGGGATTAATGCTCTACCATGTCTAACCTTTTATTTGCTCTGTGTGTGTGTGTGTATGTGTGTGTGCGCGTGTGTGCGCGTGTGTGCGCGTGTGCGCGTGCCCAGTGTTCACTTGTGCTCACCTCACCTCAACATGCATGTGGAGATCATAGGACAGTTTGTAGGAGCAGGTTCTTTCCTTCAAGAACTAAACTCGGGTTCTCGGGCTTGGTGGTGAGTGCCTTTGCCCACCGAGTCATATCACTGGCCCCAGATTCTGGTTTAACTGACTTTTCTTCATTAAATATGTATGCACTTGTGAGTTCATGTATGCCTCCTCAACATAATATTACCTTGGTTTACTTATCACATGAGAATATTCTTTTTAGCTTCTTAACCCTTCTCTTGACTTACTGAGTCAGATTTTTTTTTCCCAACCAACAGAATGAGTATGCGGAGAACATGTAATATCCATGTAACATATCATTTTAGACGTAGAGGTGGTTTTAGTTATCAGCTACTTCAATTGATTACATTTTTCTGAGGAAAATTAAAGAGAAGTAACTTGCTAAATGCAGCACCTTTCCCACTAAACCACTTTCCCAGGTATTATGATCGTATTTAGCTGCAGAATCTAAGATTTGGGTTGTAATTTTTGAGTCACACATAAACTGTTTTTTGAAGTTACATGTGCATGCATGACAGTTGGGAAATGATTGGCCTTCCCTTATGTTGTCCCTGGAATCAGACTGGCTACAGTTAACCTGAGAAATACATGCCACAGTTCCCCATGAATTAGTTGGAATAAAAGCCAGTGAGTAAGGCTGTGTAAATCAAGGTGTCATTTTTATGTGCTCTGACAGTGATTATTTAGCTGTGTGTGTTCAGTTCCATCTTAAAGCAACATCTAAACAATTCAGGTTGAGTCAATGACAAATGTGAAATTGCCTGGATAGTGTTTGTTCAATTTTTTTCATTATCTTTCTCCACAAACAGTTTTAAATAGCCTACTTGGTAGGCAGTGTACTGCTCAAAGATTGCATCTTAAGAGGTGAGTTTAGGCTGTTGGTTCTGGGTTGACTTTTCCCTGTGTTGCACTGAATAAGCCCTGCAGTTTACTTGGTCCTTTATTGTCATGCTGTTTCTCCAGAGCTAGTCTGTTAAGAGTCTGAGAGTGCTGTGTGGCAGAGTTCCTCTAACAGTCACTGTAAGGTCGTCTGTTCCTGGTCGTTAGCCAGGAAAAGGACATGCCCAGATGGCTGCAGAAGTCTGAAGGGATTGTGGTTGAAACTTTAATGACATTAGCCACAGATACTGTATTTCATACAGCATCCAGACAGGCCCTGTGAAGGGAAGAATTGGGCCATCCAGAATGCTATCTTGCTTCTGTCAGGTTTTTAAATGTCCAACTCAGTGTTTTTCAGAACCAAAGTCAAGAGACCTGAAGTGACTAATGTCCAAAGTCCAACAGAAGCCAGAGATAGTCGGAATTGGAGCTGAGTCTCTGGCCACCAACCAAGACTTTTGTAGGGGCCACAGTTTCTCTCTTTAATCCCATATGGAGTTGGTGACTCATGCTTATAATCCCTACCAGCAAGAGTCTAGTACCACCTCAGGAGAACCCAGTCCTGCCATGTATGTGAAGAAAGAATTCAGATAAAGTTTGCCCTAGATCACACACATTAGGAGTGGAACCCATCTTTAGATTTTCGCTTAGTTCATATATAGTACCTTTCATAAAACCTAACCCAGAGACAACCAGTGTTTAAAAAATTTAATATATGTATTTGTATATGTGTGTATTTGTGTATAACTGCTGTTATTTCCACAGCTGTGCTTACTGAACAAAACAGAGGCAGCAGGGACTTTAGAAGTAGATCTGGCAGGCAGGAGTGGCATCACATACTTATAAACTTATCATTCTGGAGGCAGAGATAGAGGCTAAAGTCCGAGGCCAGTCTGGTGTATGGGTCTGTATAGCAAATTTTAGGATGGCTAAGGCTCGATGGTGAACCTCTGTCTAACTTCTAACATAATGAACGTGTATGGGTTGGTTTGACTTTTTGAAATGTGTGACTTATTTATAAGTCATTCCTATTGACTCGCCCAAAAGAATCTAGGACTAAGGTTTTCTCTAAGGGGATGAAAACTGAACCTGAGCACATTGGGATAAACTAAATCTCATAGGAAAGCTCCCACGGTAAACCACGTGGTGCTACAAGATGTCAGCCTCTTTCTAGATGGGGACAGCTGATGATGGAAAAGAGGCATGTCGGGAAGGAACTTTCCAATCAACTCCTGGGGCATCCAGTGCTTGAGTGAGAAGACCCTGCAGCAGAAGCTTTACATAAAGTCTCTTTTATACTCTGATCTTAACTCTTCTCCCTGGACTCATTTCCTTATTTATCACCCATGTAATTTTAAAAAGGAGATCAAAAGAGAGACTATTTGTGGATGTC
The DNA here is from genome assembly GCF_011762505.2 of Arvicanthis niloticus. Lineage (NCBI taxonomy): Eukaryota > Metazoa > Chordata > Mammalia > Rodentia > Muridae > Arvicanthis > Arvicanthis niloticus. The sequence continues at coordinate 27,760,836 of NC_047671.1, forward strand.
ATTGTCAGCTGTGAAATGCCTTTATCCATACAAGCTTTTTTTTTTTTTTTTTTTTTTTTTTTAAATTTTTTCTAGGAAAAGCCAGCCAAAGTCAAAGTGGAATTGGCTTCGGGTGTCTCCTCCAAAGGTTCTGTGATTAAAAGAAATCAGCAGTCTGTCACCACTGAGCAAAACCCCTCTAAGGAAAATGCTTCAAAACTGACTCTGGAGAACTCAGAAGCTGTAAGCCAGCTCTTAACCATAGCTCCTCCAAGAGAAGGGGGTGAGGACAGTGAGTGGGAGGAAGTGATTGTCTCCGATGCTCATGTTTTGGTCAAGGAAGTTCCTGGGAATCGTGGCGCAGCGGTAACTAAGATGCCGGTTGTCAAGAATGGTGTAAAGGCTGAGGTCTCCCTGGGGACACCTGAGAATGACAGTGCTGGACCAGACAAACCGCCATTGGCCGAGGGGACCAGCACCTCCAGTTTACTCCAAGCTCACAAAAAGTCTCCAGGGTATGCCAGTGTAATTATATATTACTGGGACTATGTTTAGAACAGCAGCTAAGCAAGAGTCCCATGTTCGCTTCGTCAGGTGTCCTTAGAACAGTCCTGAGAGAGGCAGCAGAGCCCAGAGAGTCTCTAGCACCACTGCCTGGAGACACAGTGTCATCTCCTGTATACTCTGCTAACTGTACATTGTTGTTACATTCCTTGTACATCTTTTCGTGTCAGTCTTCCTAAAGAAGATCCTAGCAGGAGCTAGGACAGGTCGTGGGCAGAGTTTAAAAAACCAAAAACCCAACCAACCAACCAACTAAACAAACAAACAAACAAAACCCCACATGTGTTACCAACCCTGAATATGGGATTAGAAAGAGAGGACTTCTTTTGGCATCCTGTGCAAAGATTCTTTGGCTGTAGTCAGAGACTCAGCTTGAGTCCTGCCATCTCTAGCTTCTGTTTGACCTTTGATATAGTCCCTTGATGTCTTATGACTAGTTTTGAAAGACCTTGAGTTGGAAAGAATATATCTCACACATTATATGTGACTGATTGTAAAGACTAGGAAAGATAGCTTATAAAGCATTCAGGCTGGCACCTTACAAAGAGGAAGGCAGCAAGTGTGGGCTTTTCTCCCCCTTTCCTTATTAGAGGCTTAATTGGCTGTGTGTGTGTTGTGTGTTGTCACGGGAGCTATTGTTCTCCTAACTGAAGACTCATTGCTAATCTCAGGAGTTCTCAGCTGGGAGAAGCTGCCTACAGGAGATGCTTTGACAGGGCTGGGAGGTATTTTGGTTGTCACAGCTGGAGAGAGGTTTGCTGCTAACATCTAAGTGGGGAATAGACTCCTTCCTAAACACCCTGTAGAATACAGGATAGCCTCCTCCCCTGGGGAACTGACCTCTGAAACATCACTAGTTCCACATTTGGTTTCTAGTGTGATTTGTAAGGGTTTTTTTTTTTTTGATTGAATGACTAGGAAATATGTTCACATAGTTCAAATTTTAAAAGTATAAGAAACACATTTTTTAAAAATCTCTTTTCTGTCCTATTATGTAGTCATTATTTCCCAGGGTTAGGCAATATTTCCAATTCTCTACCGTGTCAGAAATTTTAAACACAAACACGTATACATGCGCATGAATTTCCTACTCTTTTGGATTTATTTTTATTTTATGTGTACGGGTGTTTTGCCTGTATATCTGTCTGAAACCTATGTGCCTGGTATCCACAGATATCAGAGGAGAGCATCAGATCCTTGGAACTGGAGTTGTAAGCCACCTTGTGGGTGCTGAGGTTAGAACCTGGGTCCTCTTCCAGAACAGCAAATTCTCTTAACCCCCGAATCTCTTGAGCCCATTTTCTACTTTGTACACAAATGCTACAGAGTGGGTGTGCTGCTAAACCCTCTCCCTCTCTTCTCCTTAAAACAGTATGTATACTCTGGAGATAGTTTAGTATGCAAAAGTGTGAAGCTGTGGGCTCTGACTGTATCTGGGACATAAATTACTTTAGGGGCTGTGTGTGCTTATTACCATCAGCACTGGAAAGATTAAGACCAGGCAAGGTTCATTGGCCACGATGTCTGTACTGTCCTGGTGTGGGAGCTTGATCGGCCTCAAGTAGCACTTGTTTTTCTTAGAGGCAAATTTGAGAGTACAACTGCAGTGCCTGTTACTACATACTGTCGACAGTGCTTTATACTTGTATATTACTTACTTATTTGGGTTTTTGAGACCTTTTCATGGAGCCTAGCCTACCCTTGTCCTCACTCTGTAGCCAAGGATGGTGTGAATCCCTGACCTTCCTTCTAGGATTACAGAGGTACATCACAACACTCAGGTGTCTTTGTGATGACTCACAGATACTTACTTCACCAAATTTATGCTTAAAAACTTCAGTACTTGTCTAGAGCCCTACAGATTTATAAAGTCTGCAATTTAATTCACTTTGTCTAAAAAGTATTATTTGGATGTTATACTTTGGTCTCCTTCCTTTGTGCAAATTCTCCAGCTTTCCTTCATGGTTGGTTTTTTCCTCCCTCCAGAGTTGACCTGTTCACCACTGGACCGAAAGCCCCAGAGCTCAAAGGCAGAGCCCGAGGCAAGCCCTCCTTACTGGCTGCAGCGAGACCTATGAGAGCAATACTGCCAGCCCCAACAAGTATTGGACGGGGCAGCAGTGTGGGACTGCCCAGGGCCAGTCAGGCTTTCCCCCTGGGTAAGAGCTAGTTCAGACCTGGGGGTGGGGTGTCTGATGGTAAGGAGCCGGGAGTGGTGGTGGAGAACAGGAAGGAGAGACCTGGGGAAGCAGAATGGCTTTAAGTCAGCAGGTTGGTTTCTGGTTCTCTCAGATAAGACTCCCTCTGTGAGGACTTGTGGCCTGAAGCCAAGCACGCTGAAACAGCTGGGCCAACCCGTCCAGCAGCCGCCCAGCACTGGTGAAGTAAAGGTAAGACCCAGTCCCAAAAGGAGCACAGTGTGGAAATGTACTCAGTGTGTTTAATGTTTGAGTCACAGGGCACAGACAAATGCAGTCACCAGTCTTTTCAGTAAGAGGCCTCTAGTAGTAAAACGTGACATTTCACTTCTAAGGTAAACACATACTTTTTAGCCTTTTATTTAGATAATCTGTAAGCTTTAAAATAGACAAAACCAAAAGCATTTAATGAGCACCTATAAACTCTTTACCCATAATCACCTATTAACGTGTGATCCCCTGTCAGGATGCTGACGCAGCAGGGAAAGAAAGGCACTTGCTGTTAAACCTGAAGACTTGATTGAGTTCAGTCCCCAGGACCCACATGATAGGAGGAGCCACCAGCTCCTAAGTGTCATCTCCAGCCTTTACACACACGCATGCGTCTCTCCCATGTGCACATAAAACAAATAAGTGCAACTCTTTAAAGACTTGCTGTGTTTTTATTTATGTATATGTCTGTGGCTATAGATTTGTACACATGAGTGCAGGTGTTCTTGGAAGTCCGAGACTTAAAGGCAGTTGTGAGGCTTAAAGGCCAGTGTGAGTGTTAGGAACCCAACTTGGAGCAACTTAAGAGCAACTTAAGAGCAGCACATGCTCTTAACTACTGAGCCATATATCTAACCCCTGTCCCCAAGTGTAATTGATAACAAATTGCAATTATGTGAGTCCCATTTGCTGTCTTTGTGCAGATACTTTATTCTGTAATAATTCTCTGTGTATTTCTTAAGCATAGGGAGATTCTATTGCTAAATGCTAGTGTTCGGTTTTAACTTCAGACTCCAATTTGGTCTTTTCCCCGGGCTTGTTTCCCATTCCATATAGGATCTAGGATCAGGATATTGTTTTGATTTTTATGGCTGTTTAGTTTGCTTTTAAAATGATGTCTGGTTATTACAGCAAATCCAGTCGCCTAAGCCAGTATTTTCCAGACATTCTTATGGTCCTCTGTTAAAGTCTGTTTTTGTATTCCAGCCCAGTCAGTACACACATGAAACAGCTAATAGAGGTGTGCACTCCTGTGCACTCACTTTGGTAGTTCCCCTTCCTACTCTCAAAGTGTTGTCTTCAACTTTGTGGCCCATAGCTGGAAAACTGTCACAGTCGAGATTGAAATGGGAAAACCCACCCACCATCCTCCTTACCATGCTTTTGTTGAAGAACTTTCTCTCACTGCTCTGAATTTGTCTTGACAAGTTCAACGCGAGAGTGTTCTGTCCGTTGCCCAGATGTAGTGACAGCTGCTGTTGTGTATGTGGTCTTGGGTAGAAAGAAGTCCAGTGTGATTCCTGCTCCTGTTGTCCCTTCCTGTGCCCCTGTCACTGGACAGATCTTCCGTCCTGTGAAGAGTTCCTTTTGCTCAGCAGCATGGTTCAGTTAGAAAGGTCACATCTCTTTGTTTCTCATAAACCAATTAACAACTTAAATTCACTGTTAGAGCATCGTTTTAATTTACAGTGCATATCTTTTCATTATAAGGATTATATATGCATTCCTTCTAGACTCTTCGTAGATCTTAAGGGGGAAAACAACAATAATCTTCCACTCGTTTCATGACAGTTTACCAGCTAGACCTCAGACTTCCTTTTGTGCTAACAGTATTCAATTATGTATTTATATGAATAGCTATTACAAATCTTACTGCCCCAAAGCAGGTATAAATTGGATCTGTAGTTCAAAGCTACACAGAGAAGTGTGGCAACCCATGGATCTGAACCTGACATTCAGTCTTTGGCATATTGGTGACTGCCAGTAAACATTCTTATGGTGCATAGGTCTACTGTAGTTTTCTTCAGAAATTATTTCAAGTTGTTTGAGGACCCAGGCCCTGAGGATTTTGTGTAAGGTATAGAACCAACACTGACTGAATTGTTCTGATCCACAGCTATCCAGTTGCACAAGCAACAGGACTCCTCAGTTGAAAATCGTAGAGGTCAAGCCTGACATGTTCCCTCCGTATAAATACAGCTGCACCGTCACATTGGTAAGTGTGTATCTTACTGCCGGGAAGTTGTTTTGATTTTTGTGGTTGAAGGTTTGTTGGAATCTGGGGTGCCAGGAGCAGCAGCAGAGAGTGGGTGCATCAGGGTCAGCTATGAGTGAGGATGCTAAGCACCCCATCAGTGATACAATGAAAGTTGCTGGTGGAATCTGCTCGTGTGTGTGTGTGTGTGTGTGTGTGTAGTTAATACATTAACCTAGAAAGTGGGGTTGGGGGCTGGAGAGATGGCTTAGTGGTTAAGAGCACTGGCTGTTCTTCCAAAGGATACAGGTTTGATTCCCAGCACCCACATGATGCTTACAGCTGTTAGTAACTCCAGTACTGGAGAATCTGACACCTACTTTTGGTCTCTACAGGCACCAGTCACATGTGGTGGTGCACAGACAGACATACAGGCAAAACACTCCCACCCATAAACTAAAGTGAAATTAGAGCAAGACGGCGAGGGATTTGGGGGGTGTTTCACAAACAAGTTTAGGCAGTAATACACTTCTCTAAAGCAAACTGAAAAACTAGTCACCTGAGTGAGTGTGAGAGGTGTTCGTGTAGAGCAGCTCCTCTGGCTCATGCGGTGTTCCCCACAGGAGTTTTCCTGCCTCGTTATCATACTGTTTTCAGAGCTGGGGTTGAACTCATAACCTCAAAACACGACTGAACTGCACTACACCCTTAACACCTTTTGTTTTGCTTGGTGATTTTTGAAGACAGGGTTTCTCTTTGTAGCCTTGGCTGTCCTGGAACTCTCTTTGTAGACCAGGCTGACCTCAAAATCATATAGAGATCTGCCTGTCTCTGCCTCCTAAGTGCTGGGATAAAGATGTGTGCCACCATCACCTGGTTCTTGGTGCTTTTTAAATGATTTTGGGACAAGACTATATTTTTTATTTAGGCTGGCTTTGAACTCACTCTGTAGCACTAGCCTAGCCAGCCTTGAAAGTGTGGTGTATGAGAGAGACAGAGACAGAGACAGAGACAGAGACAGTGCCAGTGCCAGCCCAAGGCTGATGTTAAGACCTTTAAGAGGTTACTGATGATACAGTTAATCCTGCTAGCTAGTTTGCTCTGGGAAAGCCCATTTCTGCCTTCCATTGCTGGGGTCACAGGTGAACTGCCACACCCACTTGGCATTTATTTGGATTCTGGGATTCTGACCTCTGGTAATTTTGCTTCTATAGCAAGTCTTTCACTGCTGGCTATCTGTCTCTTCCTTTTTTAAAGGCAGGGTCTTATTGAGCTCAGGCTGGCCCTGAGCTTGCTGTGGAGTCATTGGGGCCAACCTTGGACTCCTACTATTCTCCTCTCCCTTCCCAAGTGCTGGACTACTATAGCCGTGCACCACACACCCAGGGGCTTGCGTTTCTGAATCTTGGAGTCAACTTTCTTGTTTCACAGATACAGAAGGACTAGACTTGCATCTTTTTCTGAAAGAGAAAGAGTAAGAATCTTTAGATTATGCTAAAGCAGATTTGAATTGTTACTTCCTTTAAACTGACACCCGGCCATGCTGTTTTTTGGTTCTTTAACCTAATTTTTGTAGTTTAATCATAGGTCTTGGCTTTTTTAGGATTTGGGCCTGGCTACCTCGAGAGGACGGGGAAAGTGCAAAAACCCCTCCTGTAGCTATGTCTACACCAACCGGCACAAACCTCGGATCTGTCCCAGCTGTGGTTTTAACCTTGCCAAAGACAGGACTGAGAAAACTACAAAGGCCATCGTGAGTTCCTTCCCTAAACATTTACCTTAGACTGGAGTTGTACTTTGGACTTTAATACATGATTAGTGATTAGAATCAGGATTGGGACCAGATTGTAGGTTCTCAACTTGACAAAGTATCTTCTCTCTGGGCCTTGTCCTCAATGCCAGAATGGGGCTTAGTTGATGACCTACTTCGTTTTATGCTTCTATAACAAAGTGTCCTGGATTGGATAATGTAATACAGAGGTGGGTTATGTACAGTTCTGGAGGCTGAGAACTCAAGAACAAGGTACTGGTTGGGATCTACTTAGTGTCTGATGGGGGTTTTCTCTGTATCGTAACATGGTAGAGAGCGCCATAAGACAGAACAAGGAGTCAGAGGGAGCTCACTTCATAACAAAGGCACCCTGAAGTAACTTGGATCTATTAATTTATCATGAATTAACCCATTGGTAAAGATACAGTCTTTGTAACTTACCTTTCGAGTTCCATATATGACACATATTTGCAACTCTTGTAATTAAAACTACCCTCTCTTGGCTGGAGTGCCTTCAGTCCTTTCTGTTCTCATCTCTGGTTCTAAAGGAATAGTGTGACTCAGTCTCAGCACAGCAGGGTGTGGGGATCCGTGACCTTTTAGCCCGTTCTGACAGTACGCACTCTTTTGCAGCCGTTCATTCATTCATTCATCAGCATACATTTTATGCCGTATGAGCCAGGTGTTCAGAGATGACCGTCACCTGGCCCCTTCCCTGAGGTGCTTTCAGTCTAGTGTAGGAAAAAAAGTAAGGAACCATACAAGTACAGTCAGGGAGACAGAAAAACACATCCTCTGTTACTTTGCAGTTAGCTTCTACAGAGATCTATAACCCAGGTCTCTTGCTGGTTTGGCAAACAAATAGGCAAGCAGGTGCCTATGCTCACCAGTGAGTGGGTCAGTGACTATGTTAGTTACATCTCCTTGTTGCTCTGACCAAATGCCTAGCGAGAAGCAGCCAGGAAGAAGGAGGAAAGACCTAGCATGGTAGGCTATGTCTTTAATCCAGCACTTGGTGAATCTCTGGAGTTTGAGGTTAGCCTGGTCTACAAAGTGAATTCCAGGGCAGCCAGGGCTACACAGTGAGAGGAAAAAAAAAAAGAGGAGACTTTGTTTTGCTTGTGGTTTGGTTTAAGGGATAGTAGCCTAAGGCTGTGCCACTGGGATCTTGGCTCACATCTGGGCAGATCAGGATTCAAAAGAGGAATGCTACTGTTCCACTGACAGGCACCTTACAGCTTATGGGGGCCATTCTCCTTCCACCATGTGGGCTCCCAGGATCAAACTCTGGCTGTCACAGTTGGTGTCAAGTGTCTTTGCCTGCTGAGCCATCTCTCTGGTCTCCTTTTCCCTCTTTATTCAATAGGGCACTCAGCTTGTGGGTTGGAAGAAGGGGTCTGTGCATTTTCAGATTGCTCTTCCCTCCTCAGTTAACTTTATACACACCCTCACATCCAGAGGAGCATCTCCTAGGTGAATTCAGATGAGCCATGTTGACTTAAGATTGGCAGTGAAGGGATGTGCCAGGGAGCACGGAGGACACAGGAGGTCTGTTCAGAACCTTGCAGTGAAGGGGTGTGCCAGGGAGCACGGAGGATGCAGGAGGTCTGTTCAGAACCTTACAGTGAAGGGATGTGCCAGGGAGCACGGAGGACACAGGAGGTCTGTTCAGAACCTTGCAGTGAAGGGGTGTGCCAGGGAGCACGGAGGACACAGGAGGTCTGTTCAGAACCTTGCAGTGAAGGGGTGTGCCAGGGAGCACGGAGGACACAGGAGGTCTGTTCAGAACCTTGCAGTGAAGGGGTGTGCCAGGGAGCACGGAGGACACAGGAGGTCTGTTCAGAACCCTGTCCTGGTAGTATATAAAGCTCCCCTTACGCTGAAACCACCCAGTATTTAAAGACAAAGACTTTCTGTAGTCCAGATATGTGTTGATCCTTCCACTCCTAGTCCTTACTGAACCACAGGACTTTGCTACTTGGATGACTTGCCGTGCCTAAATTAATCTGTACAGTGGTGCTGAAAGACTACTAGAAAATGTTTCTTTAAATAATAGAAGTTTGTATTTTAGAGTTGTAGAAGCTGAAATATCCAAGATGCTAGCAGGTTTAATGTCTGACTAGGGCTCGCCTTCTAGCTTCTACATGGCACCCTCTTGCTTTGTCTTCATACAATAAAAGGTACAAAGAACTTCCCTGATACATTTGATTGATTGATTGATTGATTGAAAATTTGTGGTCTTCCTGTCTTGTCCTTATGAGGCTCTGGCATGACTGATCACCTTCTAAGGTCCCACCTCTACTAAGTGGTAGAATTTTGACATGCATTCTAGAAGGATATAAAACACCAAGATTATAGCACAAAGAAGAAAGACCCATCCAGGAAGGTGCATGGTGAAAAACCCTACTTGGAGCATCCCTTCTAGGGGGTGTGGAAACTTTCACTGCAGTAGGGAAAATGGCCTCAGTATCTCAAGATAGCGATTAGTGAGGGAACAGAACTTCCCCCATTCATTTCACTCACTCTCTCTGGCTTACCTCCTCTCTGGAAGGTGGGTTTGGGTTGTTGTCCATCTCTAACAGTCTGCAGTCATAGCCCTTAGATAAGTCTGCTTGCATGTTGCAGTACCAGCATCAGGACACTGCTTTCCATGCCTGGCGAGAGAAGTGAGCTGAGGGAGGGGATTTTAGACAGTTGTCCTCACCTCTGCCATCTCTTCACAAGCCTCCTGAGATTACTTGTATTTTTGTCCTTTATATCACAGATGAAGATACTACTACGTTTCTGAAAAATCAAATTGACTCAGGGTCCTACATTTATAGCCACAAGTGTCCTCTCTAGAACTGAACCTCAGGTCTATTATCCTCCCAATGAGTGGGAGCTAACAGTTAAACCTGTTGCCAAGAGATATGCTTTATGCCAGGCAGTGGTGGCTCACGCCTTTAATCCCAGCACTTGGGAGGCAGAGGCAGGCGGATTTCTGAGTTTGAGGCCAGCCTGGTGTACAGCTGTGAGTTCCAGGACAGCCAGGACTAGACAAAGAAACCCTGTCTTGAAAAACCAAAAAAAAAAAAAAAAAGAGAGAGAGAGAGAGAGAGAGAGAGAGAGAGAGAGAGAGATACACTTTATTGATAGAAAAACTGAGTCCCAGAGAGCTTTTAGCATCATGATGAGTTATTAACAGAACTATAGTCATACCCTCCCCGCTTTCTCCTGCGTCTGTCTCTCTACCCTCTGCTTAATGATTTGACCCACTCTTTCTCAGGAGGCGAGCTCACCACACCCAGATGTGCCAAGTACCACAGAACCCCTGAACACAACCCAGAGGGAGATCCAGCGTCAGTCCACGCTGCAGCTGCTGCGTAAAGTCATGCAGATTCCTGAGAATGAGTCAGAGCTGGCTGAGGTCTTTGCCTTGATTCATGAACTAAACAGCTCTCGACTTATCCTGTCCAACGTGAGTGAGGAGACAGTCACCATCGAGCAGACCTCCTGGTCGAATTATTATGAGTCTCCATCCACACAGTGCCTTCTCTGTAGCAGCCCATTGTTCAAAGGGGGACAAAAGTAAGCACCACTTTACTCTGCCCCTAGCTGCCCTGTCCCACACTCGTGCTGCCTCTTTCTTCAGTGTTACCGTCAAAACCTGGGAAGATACTATCTTGTGCTTTCCGTAGGTTTCCTTCACCTTTTCAATTGCTGATGGTGAAATACTTAGCAATTAGGGGCTGGAGTTTGCTCTAAGGTTAAGAGCAATTTTTGCTCTTGTAAAGGACCCAAGTTAATTCTCAGCACCCACATGGTGCTGAGCACCCATAACTATCTGTAATTCCAGTTCCAAAGAATCTGTTGCCCTTTTCTGACCTCCATGGGCACCAGACAGCACACGCAAGGTGTACATACATACATGCAGGCAAAACATACCAATAAGATAAATATTTTTTATGTTTTTTTTATTGAATTAGAAGTCAATTTAGACATTCCTAAAGCTTGTTACCTACCTAGTTAGTCTACCTAGGGTTTAGATTATATCTGGCCTGCCTAGCATAGAATTTGAGTTTTCGGTGGGATCACTTGAATCATGTAATAACTTGAGAGTTAGATTTCCTTGTAAGTACAGTTTCAGAGCTTAGATCTCAATGAGATGGAGACATCACCTAGAAAATCTTGGAAAGAGATCCAGCACATTCTTTTGCTGGTTGCAGAGTTTTGCTTCTGACCATAGCCTGTGCCCTGCATAAAGAGGCTGATTTCCCTCCTGGTTTTCGTTCTGGCTACTAGCTCTCTGGCCGGGCCCCAGGAATGCTGGCTCCTGACAGCTAACCGGCTACAGGTGGTGACTGCCCAGGTGAAGATGTGTCTGAATCCTCATTGTTTGGCTTTGCACAGCTTCATGGACATCTACACAGGTAGGCACTAACCTTCTGTGTCCTCAAGCACCCCAGAACAGGTTTAGGAGCCACCTTACTGGTCTGTGCTTTGCACCCATCTTAGCAGGTTCTGAAGAATTCGTCTTTGCCTGATTGGCTCCACCTCAGCAACAGTCACCTCGAGGAGTATAACTCTTCCTTCTCTGGAGTCTACAACCAAGTTAGTTTAAGAATAACAGTTCTCGCCAGTCACTAGTGGCACACCTTTAATACCAGCACTGGGGAGACAGAGGCAGGCAGAGCTATGAGTTTGGAGCCAGCCTGGTCTACAAGCTGAGTCGTAGGACAGCCAGGGCTACACAGTGAAACCCTGTCTTGTGAAACCAAAAAAATAAAACAACAGCTCTCAGCTCACTTTTAATTCCAGCATTCAGGAGGCAGACAGGTGGAGTTCTGTAAGTTTGAGACCAGCCTGATGTGCTTAGTGAGTTGTAGGCCAGCCAGGTCTACTTAATGAGACCCTGTCTTACAGCAAGTCTTCATTGTAGGAAAAAGGCTGGTAAGTACACAAGTTAGAGAAGCCAAAGTGATCCTGCCTGAGAAAAAAAAACACTTGCCACAACTCTTTTTCTTCAGATGTGTTCATTGTCTGCAGAATGTCAGGAGCCAGAGAAGTGTGTGTAGCATTCTAGTTTCTCTGAAGAGAGGGAGAGCATGCTGGGAATTGTAGAGCATGCTATCTTAATTTAACAGTTTATCATCTTCCTCTGCCAACAGATAGAGAAGCAGCCTCTTTAGAAAGGATGAGTGCTGCTCTGCTTTACCATCTTCTTATCGTTGAAGAATTAATGCGTGTCTATTTCTTTTGGACTAATTCTCAAAAGTGGAGTTCACCACGTTAAACTGTAGACGGTTTTTCCTTTTCCTCTTCTAAGCTCTCTTTCTCTGGTTCTCTGGTACTCTCTCCCTGCAGCTCCCTCCAAACTTGGTTGCTTTCCCACTTTGTGGCTGGCTGACCTCCTGTCAGCTCGCCTTGGGCGGGCGTGGCTTCTTTCACCCCTGCATTCTCCAGCTGCTGAGATTTACAACTTTCTGCCCTGGGGTTTTTCTTTAAATGCACAAATAAAATTGTCTTTGAACCTCAAAAAAACAAACAACAACAACAAAACCCATGCACCAATTGTTGTGTGAATCCTGAGTTGACATCCAGAATTTGTGCTGAGGATTAAAACATACTTATTTTTTGTCTTTAGAACCTTAAGTTGCCTAACTTGAATTCCTGTTAAATCTTGTATTGCCAGTTAGTGCTAAATATTATTTTGTGATCTTAACCATTTCCCATTCCCATTTTTCTCCCTGTATTTTTTATGTAAGCTAGTGTTCAGGCTTGTACATTTTTAATTAAATTCCTGTTTAAATTTACATAGAGTACCCAGCACTTGGGAGGCAAAGCAGGTAGATCTCTGTGAGTTGTGAGCCAGCTGGTGTACATAGTGAGTTCCAGGCAGCTGTAACCACATTAACCCTATCTCAAGAAATCAAAAAACAAAACCAAACAAATAAAAGAATTCCTTTGTTGTGTTTTCCGTGAGTTCTGACGGATGTGCTGGCTGGATCACAAGGCAGTCGAGCCTCTTATGGTTGAACTCACCTCATTTGGTAGCTGTTTAACTCACATTCTTGTGCCCTTCACTCAAGAGCAAATATAGTATATAATGTAAATAAAGCAATGGTGTGTAGTCCCCTGAACCTGTTCTTGTGTTCTAGTGTATCAGTGTGGGCCTTGTCATCAGTGACTCATCTCCCCCTGTGGATGGGCCTGCTAGTCTACCCTGCCTGCTGAAGGATGATTGTTACCATGCTTTGGCAGTTACAGATTTGCTACAAACATTTGTATATAGGTTGTGTGTGAGCATATATTTTCATTTCTTCTAAGGAAGTGCGTGATGGTCCAAATGGTAGGTATATGTTTAGTATTATAGGTGACAACAAATCATTTTCCAAAATGACTTCCTTCCTTCGCTGTGTGAGAGTTTGAGCCATTTGCCAGCACACGGTGGTGCTTTTAGCCTTCCCAGCTGTACGTGCAGTGGTATTACATTATGGTACCCCAGTCACCAACAGTGGATGTGTAGTTTTTGAAGTTTTTGTTTTGTTTTTACTCTTTCTATGTGTATTTGTGTGTGCTGTGGTGTACATGTGGAGATCAGAGGACATCCTTGGTGTCAGTTTTCTTTCAACCTTGTTTGAGACAGAGTTTCTTTTTGGTTGCTGCCTAGGACAGGGTGGGTGGCCCAGAATTCTGTTAACTCTGCCTCCCATTTGCCTGTAGGAGAGCTGAGGCTGTAGATAGACTGCCATTGCCCTCTTTACCTGGGTTCTGGGGATCCAGACTCAGGTCCTCAGACTTGTATGACATAAACTTTACCCACAAAGACATCTTCCCAGTCCTTAATGTGTTTTTAGCCTGAGGTTTGTTATGTGCCCAGGATGGCTGAAGAACCTGCGAGATAAAAGAGATGTGTGGCGCCATGGCCAGTTTCTTGTTGTTTTGTTTCCACATGGCTCTAGGGGTTGAGCCTAGATCAGGGCATCAGTTTACTGACGGAGCTGCCCTCCCAGCCCCTAGGGTTCATCTGTTTAACTGTATAAAAAGATGTAGTTTTATTTTGTGTATATATATGAATGCATGAATGGCTGTGATCCACATGGTGTTGGTACCAACAGAGACCAGAAGAGAATACTGGATCCCAGGAACTAAACCCAGGTCCAGGGCAGTAAATGCTCTTAACTGATGAGCCATCTCTCCAGCCTCTTTACTTAACTTTATTTATATAAAGTGTAAGGTCCAGATACAATTCATTTATTGCATACGGGTGTCCAGTTTTTGCACCAGACTTTGTAAGAGTGACGATCCATTCTCCATTGGTTTGCCACTGTTTCATTCCTGAACCTCACTTGCCCTTTGTACACAAGACTGTTTCAAGACACTAGAATGTCCCATTGTTTATCTTTGCCAGTGCACACTGTCTACTTGTTCTGTCTTTTTGGTTTTTTAAGACAGTGTCTTAGGATTTTACTGCTGTGAACAGAGACTATGACCAAGGCAAGTCTTATAAGGACAATATTTGTTTGGGGCTGGCTTACAGATTCAGAGGTTCAGTTCATTATCATCAAGGCAGGACCATGGCATCGTTCAGGCAGGCATAGTGATGGATGTGCTGAGAGTTCAGATCTTCATCTGAAGGCCACTAGAAGGAGACTGGATTTTAGGCAGCTCGGACGAGGGTCTTAAAGCCTATTCCCACAGTGACACACTTCTTCCAACAAGACCACACCTCCTAATAGTGTCACTCCCTGGGCCAAGCATATTCAAACCACCACAGGGCCTCGATATAGCCTTAACTGTGGTGAAATTTGCTATGTAGAACAGGTTGGCCTTGAAGGCACTGAGATCTATCTGCCTCTGCTTGGATTAAGGGCACATATTTCTACAGGAGGCCCAGTACACACTGCCTCTACTATTGGAACCACACACTATATGTCCTGTCAGGCAGCATGAGTCCTCCAACCTTGTTCTTCATGAGTTGTTTTGGCTAGTCTGTTTATCAGTATGTATGGTCCCACTAGAAATTTTATGGAAGTTTTGTCAAATTTATAGGCCAATTTGAGGAATATTATTTAAAAATATTGATTCTTCCAATCCAAATATGGTTTTTACAGATAAAACTTTACATATAAAAAACATATTACAAATATGGTCTTTATTTTTTTTTATATTTTCTTGTATTACATTTTTTGGTTTAATTTGCCTCGGAGACTATTTTGCTATTAAATACTGTCTCATTAAGAATTTTACATTTTGTTAGACTTACACCTACGTTTATTTGTTCTGTTTTGTCTTAAGTGCTGAACCATTGGATCCCGCTGTTTGTTGTCACTAGAGATGTTTGTTTATCTGTTGACGTCATCAAGCCCAGTCTTATCCACTCTGGGAGTGTTGGGGATGCTATTCTAAAGTTTGCCAATTAGAGGTTTAAAACTGGCATATTATTTATTGATTTATTTCTTTGATTAATCAATAGGGTAGAGATCTTTTACGTAACCGTAGGATGAGTAGGAAAGGACTACTCTATTGTGAATTATATTTGTGAATGTTTCCATTTTCCTTAGCTTTTTGTGAGTTTTCTCTCAGTTTATTGTCTTTTCGTGTGTGGTGATTTGGGGGATACCAAGGGTTTCATTTGTTTGGTTGGGTTTTGATTTTGGATAGCCAGAGCCTTGCTCTTGTGGTTTCAGCCTTTACTGTTGTGCCTAGGAAGGCTCTGCTCGCGCTGTGGCCTCCTTGACTGGAGCATGTGCTCCATTTGTTTATGTCACATTTGTGCATTATGTTGTGTATAAATGACCCTGACTTGACTGCATTCAAATTCACCTGAGTGTTTATCACCAGAGTGCTCTTACGGCCCGGGTGGGGTCCCCCAATCCCTGTGCTGAGGGCACCCTGACATCCATGGAGTAATAATGTGAGCTGGGAAGAGGAAACTGGAGATAAAGAACCCAAATAAAAACATGCTGCACACAGTGTTTCATTCAGTAGTGGCTTATGCACAACCTCATGTCAGAGCAGTTAGGTACACTCCCCTCTTCTAATGCATTGTTCTGTTTTATGACTGTGCTGTAACTTACTCCTCTATAATAGACATTCATTTGTTTGTACTGGTGGTGCTACAGTGATCTCTTTGCATATGTTAACCTGCAGGTCTCTTTAATGTGGGGAATAAGTTGCTAGTCAGCCTGGACTTACTTTTCGCAATCCGGAACCAGATTAAGTTGGGAGAGGACCCCAGAGTATCTGTCGGTGTTGTGCTGAAGTCTGTGCAGGAACAAACAGGTAAAGGTCTTGCCCTCTTTTCCAGTGTCCTGAGGACTGTGAGGACTCAGTGGTATGCTTTAGCCAAGTCGTTTAGAGTTAGAGTCTGGTATTTTGAAAAAGAGCTAGCCCTGAGTTCCAAGTAATACAGACTTCATTAAGAAATTTATAAATGCCACATTGACTTTGGAAAATGTTTTCATGCATACAGGGGCGTTTAGCAAGAAATCACAACTGACTTAGAATCATATCCTTCCATCCTAGATAAACTTGGCTTTGTAGCCTGTGAGTCTCCCAGTTCCAGGTCTCTTGTGGAGACCCAGGTGTAGGGACCACATCCTTTCCTACCTAGGAAGTCTCTCCTGTCTGCAGTCCTTCATCTTGTTCCTCACCTGTCCCCTTTCTACAAGCTGCAGTCCTGTGCTTTGTCTCAGGTGGGACAGTTGAGACAGCTTCCATGGACTCGAGTTTGAGGCTTGGCTCTGCCACTGGTGGCAGTGTGGTTTTGAGCAGTTGGTTCTGTTTATCTAGTCATAAAAGAAGGCAGTACTAGCTCCTGGTTCATAAAGAATCAAAATCAGGTAAGAATTAGCTAGGTAGTATATTCAAAGCCCTCAATACCAACACCTGGTACCTAGCCGATGTTAGTTTAAGGATGCTGCCCTCCAAGTGAAGTTGCCCACTGGGCTGCCACCAGAACACGTGTAGATTGCTGTCCTTGCTGGCTACTGGCTGGTCCTAGTGCTTTTAGGGTCTTTTTCTGTGACCTCTTGCTGTCTTTCCAGAGAAGACACTGACTTCAGAGGAGCTGAGCCAGCTGCAGGAACTGTTGTGCAATGGCTATTGGGCTTTTGAGTGTCTCACTATTCGAGACTACAATGACATGATCTGTGGAATCTGTGGTGTGGCCCCCAAAGTGGAAATGGCTCAGAGGAATGAAGAGAATGTGCTGGCCCTGAAGAGTGTGGAGGTAAGTTCCTCTCAGCCACTGTAAACCTTCAGAACTATCCTGTCACGTGGACAGCTTCCCTCAGACTGCATGCTATCCCAAGGCTAGATGGCTCCAGTCCTGTCTAGGTGAAGCCAGTAGTCTTTTCCTCCT
This sequence comes from Arvicanthis niloticus, assembly GCF_011762505.2. NCBI lineage: Eukaryota > Metazoa > Chordata > Mammalia > Rodentia > Muridae > Arvicanthis > Arvicanthis niloticus. The sequence continues at coordinate 27,777,878 of NC_047671.1, forward strand.
ATAGCCCAGTGTTTATTTGAGAACCATCAGAAAGAAACACAGGTTCGTGGTTTCTTTGTTTTGTTTCATTTTGGGTTTTTGTTTGTTTGATTGGTTTTTGGTTTTTGGTTTTGGAGACATGGTTTCTCTGTGTAACAGCCCTGGCTGTCCTGAAACTCACTTTGCAGACCAAGGCTGTCCCCAGAGTCACAGAGGTCCACTTGCCTCTGCCTCCCAAGTACTGAGATTGAAGGTATGTGCTGCCACACCAGGCTCTGTTCTCCCCATCTCTCCATTCCACACACACATACTTACTTTTTGTGATGTTGAAGATTGACTCCAGAGCCTTATGCATGCTAGGCAAACACACTACCTGGAGAATTACACCCCTAGACCTTGTTTGTTTCCTTCACTAAGAATTGAGCCAGAATCAGTATAGATGTTAAGCAGGTCATAATGATCCCGGGAGTAGTGAACTATGTGAGGTTTGGGGTTATGGGGGTGGACCCTACCTATTATACAGGGCAGCATAGCTCTTTAAGGATGGGTGCAGAATGAAATGAAGAGCCACTGAAGGTGCTGGGCAAGTAATGTGAGCTGGTATTGGTTCTGAACTACAGTTTACACTAGATAGTTTTGTAGGTTGTGATAAAAGTCCAAGGTATATATGATTCCCATTGTAAAAGAACAGCAAAACCAGATAGCTGTCTCCTGCTTTCAAAACAAACTCAGGGACTGGAGCAGTGATTTCAGTTAAGAGGACTGGCTTGTCTTGCAGAGAACCTGAGTTCATTTCCTAGTACCCATACTAGGCAGCTCATGATCACTATAACTCTCAGTGCTAAGGGCTGTAGTGCCCATTCTGGCCTTTGAGGCACCTTACACACATAAGTGCACACACAAAAATAAATACATCTTTCTTTTAAATCAGACATTTTTAAAAGAAGGAACTGGACCTCATTATACATGAAAATATAGATGCCTAAGTCTTGAATAAAATAATAATAATAGTACCTCAGGTCTAACAACAAATGGAGTAATACTATAACCTGGCCAAATTTACTATCAGGAAGCAGAGTTATTTAAACATACACGTATACACACACACACACACACACACACACACACACACACACACACATAGTTCAGTAGTTAAAAGCACTTGCTTGGTGACCTGAGTTACATCCCTGGGATGGCACCAACATGGAGGAAGGAGGAAACCTACTACTGCAAAAAGTCCTGATCGCCATGTTCTGCATGTGCGAGTGTGCGTGCACACGATGATCCTATGATGGCTTTCCCTTGATTACAGCAAGGGTATATACTACTTGTGCTGGTCACTGGATTGAATTTAGAATCACCATGGACACAAACCTCGGCATATCTGGAAGGGGTTTTCTAGGCAGATCCACTGTGGTACAAACACCCCCTGGCTGGGCTGTGCACGCAAGGAAGGGAAGCCGAGCGAGCACCAGTGGTCACCTGCTTCCTCACTGCATGTGCGGCTTGACCAGCACAAGAAATGACTGACGCACTGGTATTACTGTGATGTGAGGTTTCTGCTTCTCGTTGCACCGTAGTAACTAGAGGGGTAGCTCATGAAGTGACAGGTGCAGCTCTGCTGACTAGCCTACATGTAAACATATCAGTGTTTTGTCTTGGTTGGTTTTGTTTGTTCATATTCCTGTCTTAGCCTTCTTGGAGCAGGCATAGCTCATGCTTGCAAATATTCTTATTGTATGCTGATTTCTGTTCAAAGGATGGTATGTATAGGACTTGTTTCATTGCTTCAACAAAATCCATGCCAGCAGCAGCCTAAGGAAGGAAAGGTTGCTTTAGAATCACAGTTTGAAAGTTGAAAAGTGGCCTAGCATTTACATTTCGGTGGTAGAGATTGATCCAGAACCATGTGTATGCCGAGCCAGTTCTTCACTGCCCTGCCGAGCAGCACCTGCCCTGCAGCTAGTAAGGCCAGAGCCACACTTGGAGGACCATGTAAGGTGCCCACTTCATCCAGCAGCACAGCACATATTTTAAAATTGGAATGATTCAGAGATTATATAGCTCTTGCACAAGGATGGCATGCCAGTTCAAACAGAAAATAAACTGCTTGTAAGAAAAGCAGCACAGGGCTGACACTTAGAGTGCTTGTCTTTTGTCTGAAGCCTAGGAGTCCTTGACTGCGGAGAAAAGGAGGTTGGTTAATTTAAGTGCTGGGTGTCTGTAATGGTTAAGTCTGCTCTGTGACGGGAGGTAAGACCTGAGTGCTGTCTGTCCTGGGGAGCCTGACAAAAGGCCTCACGAGACCTTGGCAGACCATAGAGTTCTCCTAAGCAGACTTCTGTTATTCTTGGCGGCCAGATATAGGAACTGGTTTGAAAATTAAACCTAAGTCAACATTCTTTTTTTTTTTTTTTTTTTTTAATTATGTAGAACTGTGTCTTGTGTAGGTGAGTGCAGGTGCCTTTGGAGGTCTGAGGCTTTGGAGTCTTTGGAGCTGGAATTACAGGTGGTTGTGAGCTACTTGATGTTGGTCTGGGAACCAAACTCAGATCCTCAGTAAGAGCAAAGGGTGATTGTAACCACAAAACATACTGTGATCAGAGCTGTAGACGCAGGGCCTTATTGTTATTTGGTCTGGGAGGTACTGTAGTGTGAGAGGAAGAAAGGATTGAATTGGTATTGAATTGTCAAATCCAGGGGTATCTTGGCAGTACGTTGCTGTCTTCCAGAGTCTTGACTTCCTGGTGAGTCAAAAAAAAAAATTATAGTGTATTGTTACTAATCTGTGGATCATACACTTTGCCTATTTTTTTTATCTTTGTTTTGTTTTTTTCTTTGCCTTTTTTATCTTGACCACATTGTAGTTTACCTGGCCTGAATTCTTGGGCTCCAGTGAGGTGAACGTAGAGGACTTTTGGACCACAATGGAGACAGAAGTGATTGAGCAGGTTGCATTCCCTACCAGTATCCCCATCACCAAGTTCGATGCCTCTGTTATTGCTCCCTTCTTCCCACCACTCATGAGAGGAGCTGTGGTTGTCAACACTGAGAAAGACAAAAACTTGGATGTGCAGCCAGTACCTGGTAAGACCATTTGGTGGCTATTTGGTGGTATTAAGAGAATGGCTCTAGGCATGGTAGTATACACTTTTAATTCCAGCACTCAGGAGCCAGAGGCAGGTGAATCTCTGTGAGTTCAAGGCCAGCCAGCCAGGACTGTATGATAAACCCTGTCTTCAAAAATGATAGAAAGAAATATTTTTTATATTATGACCCAAAATGATACCCACACTCTGGCATGTGTCACATCTATAGTTAGAAACTTGCACAAATCAGTAGTTTTCCTATACAAATATAATACACCTTATATTCTGTTTTAACTTTTAAAAGTCTGGAAACACAAAGTATTGTATTAATTTTGTCAGAGCTTCGTGTGATAGGATGGTTGTAAACACTTTTTCTCAATGTTAGGTAATGAGGCTCCTCTCCTTCACGTCTGAGCTCTGCCCTCTGTAAGCCAGGTCAGGGGCATATACGTGGAGAACAGTTTTTAAATGACAGCACTGGGCCTTAGTCATCAAGAACACGTGCTGCTCTTGCAGAGGAACTGAGTTCAGTGCTCAGCATGGGCACATGGTGGCTCATAATCACTTGTAACTCCAGTTCCAAGGGATCTGATGCCTTTTTCTGACCTCCATAGAAACCAGGCATGTACATGATACATATACATTTGTGCATATACTTACAGATAAAGATAATGTAAAGTAATAGCTCCTCTTCCTCTTGTTGCTACAAGCATCTGAAACGTCTGAGCTTTTAGTTCTGGAAACAGACTGTGGGTTAAAAGGTGAGCTGTTGTGGGGTCTTGCCAATGACTGTCTCTGTTACCGGATATATGGGTTTCTGAGGCATGGTCTAGTGAGAGCCTTCAGACATCAGTGAAGCATGCACACACATGCTTCTGCTCCTCGCCTGACACCCTGAGTCTCACCTCCCCATTCTCAGTCTCAGGCCTGAGGAATTAGCTGTGGTGTCAGGTTGCTGTCAGCACTGTTGTGTGTTTCAGGCAATGGCAGTGCCTTGGTGAGACTGCTGCAGGAAGGCTCCTGCAAGCTGGAGGAACTCGGTTCCTATGGTGGGGAGGAACTGCAGTACCTTCTGGAGCAGTGTGACATCCCCTTTGGCCCAGAAGACTCGAGGGTGAGTGTTGGGAGTGGGACATAAACACTGTATGATTGGGCATGGGTATTGGATAGGGGTTTTGGAAATCAGGAAACCAAAATACAGCAGCATCCGCATGGTGCCTAAGGCCTTGACCTAGGCTCGGGGTTTCAATCCTGGTTCTTCTTACTCTGTATGGTGAAAAATTACATTTTAAGCTTGTTAACCCCATTTATAAAATCAAAACAACTGAAAATTCACAAAGCTCATATAAAGGACACTTGAGAGAGACTGGTTTTAGGCTCATAGAAATGACTGCTGTGAACATAGACTGTATGCCATGTATGTGTATGGATTTTATCAATACCTCACTTGCTTTCTCTACTATTGAAATGAAAAATATGCTTCCTTCAGATTCAGATTCAAATGGTAACTCCGCTTCGAACGTTTCTCTGACTTTAAAAAAAAAAAGGAAGGCCCAAGTCTGGCAGCTTCCTTTGGAGCCTCCTGGTGTTTACCTATACCTAGAGGAAGGGGCTGTGAGGCCCTAAGGCCTAGCAGCCAGTCCCTTTGTTTTGGGTTTGGAGGGTGTTTGATACCGGGTACCTTAGCACTTGTGCCTGAGTTGTAATCTTTCCCTTCTCTCCAGGATCAGCTCTGCTTCTCCTTATTGGCCCTCTATGAATCTGTACAGAATGGAGCCAGAGCTAGACCGCCCCCAACTCATTTCACAGGGGGTAAAATCTACAAAGTGTGCCCCCATCAGGTAAGACAGTGGCATGAGGGGAGCATTGGGCGACTGTTAAAGTTGAATTGCCCACAGAGAATCTGATTGATCCCACTGGGACTTGTGTCACTGTGCAGCCTGGGGAATCATTGCCATTTGGGGGGCTGGAGAGGGGCCTGGGTCACTCAGTATGTTTTAAACACCCTACTGCATGCTGGCCCCAAGTTGCCTAAGTGTACAGTGGTAAATGTCAGAGAGTCTGCTTGTCCCTAGTTGACCTCCTATTGTCATGGAGGGAAAAAATTACCACAGCTTGTGATGCTAGCTATAGAGGAACCAGACAAAGAACTGAGGTAGCCAGAGAAGGCCAAGGCTAGGGACAAAGGAAGAGTCCAGAGAAGAGCCAGAGGAGGAGTGGCTCCAGAGACTATTCTGAAGAAGTCACTGCAGATACAAAGCTGTGGGAGAGGCTGTATAATAAGATGCCCGAATCAGCCAAAGAAGGTACCAGAATGGAACCCCGTTCACGGTGCAGTGAGAGTCGGGCTGAACTGGTGGGCTTTGACTCTTACTCCGTGACAGATGCGCACCCGCTCAGGGTGTGGTGCTGTGTGCCCAGCGTCCAGGGGTTCAGGTGCTGTCTTGGACCTGTAAGGGGAGCATTTCATGGGAGGTGGCGAGGTGGGTGGTGTAAAGCCCAGCTCTCCAGTATACTCAGATCTGTCCTGCAGGGGGCGGCTGGGAGATGTTGGTAGATGTCCCTACTAGGTCACAGCAGGTCTGTCTCGCAGGGGGCAGCTGGGGGGTATTGGTGGATGTCCCTACTAGGTCACAGCAAAGGCTCTTGCGTGTGCAGCTCATTGAGGTCTGGTGGGAACCTTGATCGGAATACTGGTAGTTCAGTCCAGAGGCCCTAAACTTTGTGTTCACATTGCCAGGATGGTTGGTAGGGTGATATGGAGTAGGGTTTAGAGATGTTCTGAGGTGCTGATCCTAGCTGTTCTCAGTACAAGGATGAGCTGGTGACTTCTTTTAGAGATGTGAATGGGGGGGAGGGCCATCTCAATGGCTAAAGGAAAACCTAACAACCTGGGTTAATCCCGTAATCCACTGTGGAAGGAGAGAACAGACTTCTGAAAAGGCATCGTGTGTGTGTGTGTGTGTGTGTGTGTGTGTGTGTGTACAAGCCTGCATGTACCCGCTTGCATGCACAGTAATAATCAGTTTGTTTTTAAAAGGAGGAGGAAAGGCATCAAATGTCATGGGCCCTGGTTTCCATCACCAGGCTAAGCTTCTTGAAAGAAGTGAATGAGGGCCTCCTCCAGCTGCCTGCATGCTGGTATCCTTAACTCTAAATGATACCCTCCATCTCCCGCAGGTGGTCTGTGGTTCCAAGTATCTTGTTCGAGGTGAAAGTGCCCGTGACCACGTAGATCTGCTTGCCTCTTCCCGCCACTGGCCACCTGTCTATGTGGTAGATATGGCCACACCGGTGGCCCTGTGTGCTGACCTCTGCTACCCAGAGCTGACTAGCCAGATGTGGGGGAAGAACCAGGGCTGTTTCTCTAATCCTACAGAGCCAGTTGTGGTAAGTCGCCTCCTAAGAACTGAAATAAATCTGTGGGGATAAAAGAGAGCTCTGTCCACACCCGATTATTAGGAGGGCCTGCCTGGGAGCTGTCTCTAGCCGCCTTCTTTTCCATGTTCTTCTTATGCACCAGAACATGCTACAGACTCTTTACTGCCTGACCACAGTATGAGGCCATAGTGTGTTCCAAACACAGGTGCATGTGTAGACAGGCTGCTTTCCAGAGAATCCAGAAAATTGCTACCTCTGGGAGTCATTGTCCACACTGACCACCCTGAAGGGCACTGTGAATTCGAGTCTTAGATTCAGCTGTGAGGTGAGTGTGCTCCAGGACAGGGCATGCCTGTTGAGACGTAGGGACAGTGGTTCTAGAAGGCAGTGGCTTTGCGTCCAGAACAATGAGCTGATACACCTCTGTGTTTTATTCTTTAAGATTTTTAAGGGAGGTGGTTCTGGGGATCAGCACTGATCTCTGACCCTCTTCTTTCATTAGAAAAGGAAAATAAGACCCAGGGAAGGAACTAGACTTGGTCAGGATTACACGACTGCTGAGTGATGGAGTCCTTGTGTTTGTGTGTTGGTGCAGTTGTCCCAGGAGGTGGTTCCTGCTACAGGCATGTGTGCTCAAGGCCTGCCTTTGACCTTGACTCAAAGAGGCATTAGAACTGATACTAGAGAGAAGAGTCATAGAGGAAATGAGTGCCTCTACCCAGGTGCATTATGGGGGGTAAAGGCTTGGGTCTAGACCTCTCCTCATTCCCTGGGTTCTAAGAAATTTGATAGAGACCCAAAAAAGTGTCTGGAGTGTCCCTCAGAGCCACTTCCTCCCATTCCTCTGGTGCCCGCATCGTGCAGGTACAGTGATGGTACAGCTCCCGAAGTCATCCAGCACCTGCTGGGATGACCACTTTGCTATGCCCATTCTTACATGAAGAAATGGGGGCACAGGAGACACAGTATTCACGGCCTTTAGGATTTAAACAGAGCTGCCTGACTCCTGACTTCTGCTCTTCTGGCAAGGTTCTCCTCAGTCCTCCTACAAAGCAGCTTCCCTTCTTTCTTGTAGAGTGTGTCCTGCCCTGAACTCTTGGACCAGCATTATTCTGTGGATGTGACAGAGGCTGAAAACTCTGTCCAGCATCCAGTCACTAAGACTGCGACACGGCGTATTGTCCATGCAAACACAAAGCCCGATCCCAGTGACCCTAGTGCTGGCCACCGTTCCTTATCACTGTGCCCTGAGCTGGCACCCTATGCCTCTACCACGGACAGCAAACTCAGCAGCGTCCGCCAGCGGCCCATCGCCTTTGACAATGCCACCCACTATTACCTCTACAACCGCCTCATGGACTTCCTCACCAGCCGAGAGATTGTCAACAGGCAGATCCATGACATTGTGCAGAGCTGCCAGCCTGGCGAGGTGGTCATTCGTGACACCCTCTATCGCCTTGGGGTTGCTCAGATCAAAACAGAGACCCAGGAGGATGGAGAGGAAGAAATAGTAGCCTCGGTGGTTGAATAAGCCAGGTTTTTATGTCCAGGGCCTGCATCATCTCTCTCAAGCCATAATATGGCCCTTGCCCGAGTTCTATTGAGGGGTCCTGCAGTCCTCTGTAGGGAGGGCCTCTGACTGCTGGAACTGACCAAAGAGCTTCCATTTCATGAGCACAGTGGGGGCCCTCAACCTCTGGGGCCCAGGAGAGGTGCTGGGAAACCTCTCCTTGACCTGAGAGCACGTGGGGGGGTAGAGGGTATGGTATTTTAAGCATCAAATGCTGATGGAAAGGCTGGGGCCTGGTTGCCCAGACCCACCACCACCTGGAGTCCTGCACCAGGTGGGGCGGCCATTGAGCTAAGCTGTTCCGTAGGAAGGAGCTCTGGCTCCTGTCCTGTGGGCTTCCTGGCCTGCCTTTGACTAGAGCCCTTGTTGGCTTATTCACTCTTGGGGTCTCTTTGGGCCCTTCATCCTCCCTAAAGGAGGGGTGCATTCTTTCTTCCTCTAGCTCTCCCTGTTCCCACACCTTGGGGTAGCTGAGGAGAAGGAACAATTACAGCTCTCTCTAGGACTCTCCTCTGCCCTGGGTTTGGGGGAGGAGAATCCTTCCTCCTTTCTCTGGCCACTGCTACTGTACCCTACATCCTCTGGGCCCTCAGACCCTCACCACAGAGGGGATGTGGCCCATGGTTGTGACATAGCTGACAAGCAGTAGGAAAACTCCCTTCTGTGAAGGGGAAGCAGATTCGGGCCATAAAAAAACTGCAGCATGGGCTCAGGTGCCCATGTATTTGCTTAGGGCCCAGGATTGACCGAGTGCTATTTAATTTATTGAGAGGGTGGGATAGGTGGCATTCCCTCTCGTTCTTCCCCCAACAAGAATAAAGTTTATTAAATTATCTGGTTTTGATGAAGCAAGAGCTAGTTCAGTGCTCACTGTGTCCCTTGGTTCTGGAAGTGGGTGCTTGTTGGTCACTTCTTGGGAGGGAGGGGTGGAAGAAGGTCCTAGGGAACTTTAAGGCACCTGTGTGCCGCAAAGACCCAGACACTGCTGGTTGTGTTAATGCTGTTAGTTTAATGTTGACGGTTAATGAGGACTAGTCAGCTTGGAAAGAAGCATGCCGTATTTGCTGTGTGTGGCCCACCTGTGACAAGGTCCCATGCCTTCCAGCCTAGAGTGACAGGACACTAGGTAGAACATCCCTGACTTTTACTGCCACTTGGCTCATTCTAGCAGTACAAGATCCAGGATGAGGCGGGACTACAGATAGACTGAAGGGCAAGAGTGGCAACCAGTCCTGTGAGCTTAGGCAGGGGCCACCGCCTCAAGCCTGTAGTCTAAGCATCAGTCAGGGAGGCAAACCTTCCACCCACCCACAGCCTTTGAGACCCTGTCTTTTGAGACATAAATCAGTCTTTACATTGAAACATGAGAGTTTGGGACGGGTTTTTCAAATGAGAACAGGATGAAGAAAGTGAACTAGGGGTGCACCAGTTGGCGTAGTAAATAGAGGCTAGCACTGTGAGAACCCCACTGGCAGTGATGGCTCAGGCTCTGGGAATGGGGCCTCTAACCTCCCCAGACCCTCATGCTCTGAAATTTCAGAGCTGGGCCAAGCTGAGGGCGAAGTTCATGTTCTCCCCATGTTGCCCGTCCATGGGGGAGGTTGAGCTGGGCCGAGCAGAGGAGCAGGACTCTGCTCTCCCGCTTCAGCAGAACTGGTAGTTGTTAGGCTGCAGCAGGGGCTGGGCAATGTCCCCAGGCTCACAGCAGGCCAGGTGCTCACTGGAGCTCTCCTCTTCAGGCTCACTGCTACTGCCGCTGCTGCCACCACCACTGTCACTGCCACTGCTACCACTGCTTGGCAGGTTAGCATAGTCCTGAGGTGGAGAAGCCAGAAACAGCTGATGGTTTTCAGGCCCGGCCCAGCCTGTTTCAGCCAGCCACACATTCCCTCCATCCCTCTCACCTGCTCTCTCCTCTCCAATCGGGCCTGCTCCTGGAGGAGGAGACAGATCTGCTGGAAGGTGGGTCTTTTGGTAGGCTCCAGGTCCCAGCAAGACTGCATGATGCTGTATCTAGAAACAAAACAAACATTGCCCATGTCAGCCTTCTCAAGTCACAGACATCACTAGGGAGATGTTTCTAGTGAACCCCCAAAACTAGTCAAAAGTTTGAGGGCTAGAGATATGGCCAAGTGATACAGCACCTATTAGCATGCTTGAGGCCCCTGGGTGCAAAGTTTAGAAAGAACCTCAATGCAATGAAGGTGGAATCCTGGCTCTGGCTCCTTGTAGACAAAGACCAGGGCCATATGCTCTCCTTCCAACAACTACCCAAACCCTAGAATTCCCGCCCCATCCTGGGCTGAGTGCCTTTGCATACATGTTTTCCGGTGCAAATACAGGCTGAGCCATTTGGTATCCATCCTTCACCAGTTTGTAGAACTTGCTGTTCACTAAGATGCCTGGGTAGGGGTTCAGACCTGCAAAATCCAAGATCACATAAGAGACCACACTTGCTTCCTGCTTCCCCACCCACATGTGTCTCGGGCAGAGTTTAAAGGGCCCATCCTAGCCGTAGTGGAACAAACCACTCGCACCCAGGGTTCTTTAGGTGCAGTGTAAAGCAGTCAGTGCACTTGGGCTCTGAGAGGCCACAGCCTTCCCCTCATAACAACCACGCACGGTCCAGCACGGGCTTTGGAAGCTGACAGCCTGGACTGTGAATTGGAAAAGGGTGATGCCAGGAGATCACTTGGTAGTGCAGTTAAGGACTCAGCACAAGGGCTCTGCCCAGTCCCCAGTAATGGGAGCTAGAAAGTGACTAGTCTTCAATAGCATATAGGCAGGTGTCTAAGGGGCAATGACATTCTAGGGCTACTGCAGGGCAGAGGCAAGTAAGGAAGGACCCAGGAAGTGTACATCAGCCAGAAGGTCTAAATTACACACAGGTGCTGCAGTGCTAGTTCAAGAGCCCTCATCCCTTTCCTCTTGCCAGCCCTTGCTCTGTTTTGGACACCAGACATCTTTGACTAGATTTTACCCATGAGGTTCAAGACACCAATGGCATAGCCAAAGACAGGTCAGCCCTAGGCTGTGCCTGAAGCAGCCTTAGCAGCTCACCAAGCGAGAAGATCTCCCAGAGAAGGATGCCGTAGGACCACACATCACTCTGAACTGTGTAGACGCAGTCAAAGATGCTCTCTGGGGCCATCCACTTTACAGGCAGGCGGGCCTGACAAAACAGTACCTACCATGTCACTAGAGGGCTCTCCACTGCCTGCCCAACCAGCCACTCCCTCTCGGCACTCACATTGCCCTTGACAACATAGTTGGAGTCATTCATGATGTCCCTAGCCAGCCCAAAGTCCCCAATCTTGGCCACATGTCCACTGGTCAACAGCACATTTCGAGCCGCTACGTCCCGGTGGATGCACTGAAGAGAGCACGGAGAGATTAGTCTGTTTATCCCTCCCTCCCTCCCTGCCCAAGGCGGGAAGGAGGAACATGAGGTCTTGGGTCCCTGATGAGGGAGTAGATACAGGTTTTGGTAGCCTACTGTCTACTTATGTCCAAACCTATGCAGGCCTGAAGTCTGAGAGAATCTGATGTGGACAGTTAACATTTAGAAAGCCCCACAGCCCTGTTTCCAGTGGCCCTCTGGCCCTCTGAGCCACAGAAACTGAACTACCTCAGAGGCAGTGAATGCCTGTGCTATGAGCAGTCTGTGGCCCACCTCATTCGTAACACCAGGAGCTGCCACCTCCAAGTGTACAATACCAGGGGCTTCCCCAAGCATCTGCATGCACAATGACCTATTAGACCCCCAAACAATTCCTGGGAATAACCCATTTTTGCAGGCCCAGACCCTGAAGCTTATGGAATCTAAATTGTCACAGCAAAGAGAACTAAAAGTCAAACCATTGTCCCTTAAGACTGTTCTGAGGGTGCCGGGCAGTGGTGGCGCATGCCTTTAATCCCAGCACTTGGGAGGCAGAGGCAGGCAGATTTCTGAGTTCAAGACCAGCCTGGTCTACAGAGTAAGTTCCAGGACAGCCAGGGCTACACAGAGAAACCCTGTCTTGAAAAACCAAAAAAAAAAAAAAAAAAAAAAAAGACTGTTCTGAGGGTGGTGGTCTGAGCCCCAATATCCTGACAGCTCATTCAACAAGACTATGTTTTATGAGAAGAAACAACTGGTGTCTTGTTTGCTTGGCTGAGTGAAACCATTGTTAAGCCTGTTCATGGCCACATAGGGAAACAGGCATACCAAGGCTGAGGCAGACCTCCAGGAGGCTGCCTTGGATACTGCTCCCTCCCACTGCCTCCTGAGGCCCTCTGTACATTATCCTCTCACACTTATTATCCCATTCCTCCATTGCTTCTCACTGGGCTGTCTCCCCTTCCCTTCCCCATTCCCACAGCTAGTAGGAATTCAGCCTTCTCCCACCCAGACTCACGTTTTTGGAAGCAAGGAAAGCCATGCCCTGTGCCACTTGGCTAGAGAAGTGGAGCAGGTCCCAGAGCTCCAGTGGCCGGCTGGCCTCTTTGTCCAGATCTATAGTAGGAAAGGTATCAGGGCAACCCCGTCACATCTTGCTCTTCCTCAGCCCCAGTCTCCGGCCCCTAGGCCCATCCACCCTTCTTTCCCCTCATCTTGGTACCTACGCACCTTGCTTAAAGAAGGAGTCATTTGAAGAAGTCGAGACAGGCCTCATCTCCACGTACGTGTCTACACCCTGACTGGAGAAGCCACTGTCCCTGGGTAGGGAAGAGAAGTGGGAAATGATCCCCTCACTGCCCAGCCCAGGCGTGTCCTCCAGCTGCCCCATGGATTCCCTTAGTCATTCAGAGGGGAAGAACCTAAAGGTCAGCCGAACGTCCCTCTCTGATAAGGGAGGCGCTATGCTACATTCTGCTTGAGCAATCATTGTGCCCTGCTCAGCCATCCCCAGTGCCAGAGACACCCCTTTCTGTCATTAGGCAGATCTGCCTGTTCAAAGTTCTTTGTTGCTCCTAATACCAGCGTGCCCCTGGGATTCCCTCTTGGTCTTTATCCTCAAAGGCAGGAAGAAGTTATCCCTAGCTGCCCCGCTGGGATGTGAGTCCGTTCCAGGCCCCCTCCCTGATCTCTCCACGCAGCATTGCGCAAGTTAGCCTGGCATTAAAAGTTCCTCAAAGAGGATGGCACTGTGCCTCAGGGAGTAAAGGCACTTCCTGTGGAGCCTGATAACCTGAGCTCAATCCCAGAGAGCCATCTGGTGGAAAGAGAGAGACCCAGCTTACACACGTGCATTGCAGATAAATAAATGCAAAAATAAAAAGTTTCAAAGCACACAATAAGGGGGCCGGAGAGATGGCTCATCAGGTAAGAGTTCTTGCCTCATTCAGAGGATCTGGGTTTGGTTCCCAGCGCCCGCACGGTGGCTCACAACCGCCTTTAAACCCAGTTCTAGAGTATCAGACACCAGCTTTTGGCCATTGTGAGCAGCAGGGACACAGGTAGTACTCACACAGACATACACTCATAACGTGCATTTTTTTTTTTTTTGAAAAATTGCTTGGAGAAGTTTGGATGTTCCCCATGGCCAGAGCAGCCAACTCACAACATTAAATTTGCCCAGGTCTAGAGCAGAGCTTAAACTGGCTCAGGGCATCTAAGCCCCAGAGAGTCTCTTTCAGTGAGGTGCGTATCCCTGGAGGTTTGGGTAGACAGGCAACAACCAGAAATAACCAGGCACTTGCTATGGTGGCAGGCCACTTGAAGAAGCACAGTCCTACCCTGGACAGCAACCACTGATGGTGATCAGCCAGCCAGATCTGGTTTGTCAGCAGCTGCTCAACACCTAAACTTTGCCAGTGCCCTTAGGCTCCCAGAAGGAGAAACTAGGATTTCCCATTAGTGTCCATGGTATAGCCACCATCTCCTTGTTCTGGAAACCATACTCCTGTAGGAGCATAACTTGGAATCCATAGGTCAGACCTGTTTAGATACCACTTGCTCCTGAAATGTCTCACACTAAGGGATGCTTTGTCTGTCTGCGCACTTATAGAAGGGATCCAGGCCACCTCCTCTCCCTTAAGCTGCCCCAGTCTCAGCAGATGCCAATGCCTACACTATAAGGACAGTGTACACTCTCCTGGCTCTGAGTGCAGCCTGATCCCAGTAGTCCAGCGCAAGGGCACAACCTATCATGACCCAATAGTGAGACTCCAACTTAAAACAGCAGGCTTAGCCCAGGTTCCCCCTCTGTCCCATTCGTGGGCAACATGAAACTTGTTCCTTCCCCTCTCTGCTTCCCCATGTGGCTCTGTCCATAGCCTCTGGTGGCTTCCAGGAATCCCAGAACCGCAGAATACCCTGAGAGGTTCAAACGCTCTGTTGTCTGAACTGGAAACTGAGGCCTAAGTGGACCAGGAACCCCATTACAGGTCAGGATGTTCTGCGACCTCCATTCAACAACTAACAGACTCTGCTCTCACTTCCCCATGGGGGTGTAGAGATATGTCAGCCACTCCTGAATGGATTGTGTGTCCTTCAGCCCCCACAGACATGCTGTGGGACAACCAGGAGAAAGCATTCCCTCCAAGTCCTCCAACCTGGGCCAGGGATCCAAGTGTGGGCCTGGGAAAACCTTTCCACCCGTGAAGGCATTGTGTCCATTAGTCCGTGAACCAGTCTCTCAACTCTGAGCCTCCCATCTTTGTCCCTCACATTCCAGGAACATGGTAGGTATGTGGACATTTGCTGAGTGATGGGAATGTGTTGTAAGAAAGCTGAGTTGCCTTAAAGCCTGGGGTAGGTAGTCTTTATAGCAGAGATTGGGGGCGGGGCTTCCCATCCTGGCCTCCTCTCTATCCTGCCCTATGCCAGCGAGCTACCTGCGCACGTATTTCTTTTCCAGGTGGATGTTCTTGTAGCTGGAGTCCCCCTCGGGGTCCTGACCAGGACTCAGGCTAGGTCCCAGCATAGCTTCGGCCTTCCTTCGAAGGAAGTTGAGTAGGTCTCCATAGCAGCAGTATTCGGTGATAACCAGGACAGGCCCTAAGGAAGTGAGGGTGAGAGAGGTGTACCCCAAGGCCCCACTGCCCATGTGGACCTCTGGCCTGGGGACCAGTATACCTGAGTTCTAATCTTGCAAAAGGCAATGACAATTTACAAAACTTTCTAAAAAGGAAAGTTAGCCTAGCCTAGTGTGACTGTTTGGATGCTAAGACAAGAAGATCTCAAGTTTAAGGCCAGCCTGGGCTACATAGGAAATTCCAAACCAGCCTGGATTAAAATGAGGCTGTCTCTCAAAAAGGAAAAAATAAAATAAAAATTTACCTCAAAAATTCTTCAGAGGAGGTCCATGGCAGTTTAGTATAGAGCAAAGCCACTTTATAATGAAAGGAAGGGGATGACTTGTAGTCTTGGCACATGTAAGTCTGGGGTAGGGGCTTCTTAAAAGGTGGATTTGGGATTTCATGTTAAATTTTCTGTAGGTGGGCTCAGAGGGCTACACATAGATACTCTGCCTTAGCCATGACCAGCTCTTGCTCTGTCTGAGTCCAGGCTAGGAACAGTGGAGATTTGGAGGCCGGGATCCTATAGGCACTTAGAGCAAATGAGAAGGGGAACTTGGAGCCAGACATTCAGGGACCCTTGGATACCCAAGACCATGAGCCCCTACTGCCTCCATTCCTGCCCAGCTCTCACCTCCATGAGTACAGGCTCCCAAGAGGTTGACTATGTTCTCATGCTGTCCCAGGTGACTCATGATCTTCAGTTCTGACATCAGGGCCTCCTTCTCATCAGCATGAGCCGTGGCTGGGGGATGGGCAGCAAGTCAGAGCAAGCAGGGGGCACCCAGAGACCCAGAGTCCAAAAGAGGGATGAGAAATGCAGACATTCAAATGGAAGGGAGGAAGAGAGGGAAGGAGGGAGGGAGGGAAAGAAGGAAGGAGGAAGAGAAGTAGGGAGGAAGGGAGGGAAGGAGGGAGATAGAGAGGGCGAGATGGAGGGGAAGAGGCAGGGAGGGAGGGAAGAACAGATCCCAACAGGTTAAAAGTGTGGGAAGCGCCTCTTGCGACAGCAGAGCCAGACTATTTTCAGCAGGCACCACTCCCCATCCTCCCACCCCTGCACCTCCCTCACTCACATTTCAGCATCTTCACGGCCACCTTCAGCACGGCATCTTCTTTGCCCAGACCAAAGGCTGTAGCCTCCACCACCTTCCCAAAGGCACCAGCTCCTAGAGTCTTACCTATCACACATACACACACATGAGCTCCTTAGGTTCCTGAGATCCACAGGATCCCTTCAGCCCCCATGTGCCCTATGATGGGAGATCACCAAGAACTGAGGTTCTCTCTCTCTCTCTCTCTCTCTCTCTCTCTCTCTCTCTCTCTCTCTCTCTCTCTCTCTCTCTCACCAAACTGCAGGTTGTTCCGGGGGAACTCCCACTTCTCATTGTAGGGCAACTGGGTAGGGTCAATGAAGGTGTAGCTGTTGCCCTCGTAGCTCTCAATAATCTTCCAGCGCACCTGGTACTTGGGCTTCTGCAGAAGGAAATGGAAGCAAGGGGCTGATGGTCTAGTAGCCCGACTTTGTACCTCACCTCCCAAGAGCATGGGAGGACAAACCAGAAGCTCTCAGTCTGCTATGTGCTGAGAGGGACCATGGCATTTTATGGGCAGAGCAGCAAAAGCTAGTCCCCACTTGATTCTGCCTTACTACGTGGCCCTCCCTTCTTCACGCCTCAGTTTCATTCAACACGGAGCTGTTCATTCAAAGACTCGGATAAGACGAGTTCTGAAGCCTTTGATGACTCTGAATTTGATAATTCCTTGGTCAAGGTGGAGGATAAAAGTTGAGAACTATCCGTTCACTCATGAACCTGTCCATTCGCTCACCCAAATAGTTTATGTTCACAGTTTTGTTTTGGGTGCTAGGAATTGGGCCAGGGTCCTGTATGTACATAAGTACATACTATACAACTAAGCCAGTCTCCAGCCCTACTTTCATTTTCAATTCTAGTGAAATATACAAAACAGAGAATGCACTGTCACAAACACTCAAGTGTATAACTCGGTAGTATTGAGTATATCAGCACTGATAGGAAACCGATTTCCAAAAGTCTTTTGACCTTGTAGAACAAGCTCTGTGCCCAGTGGAGAGCTCTCCTACTCCCCCCACTTTCTAGCCACTGGAAGACATGATTCTATCACTTTACTGTTCTGGGTACTTTGTATCAGCAGAGTCACCGCATCTTTTGGGACTGACTCCTTTCAGTGAGCATCATCTCATCACCTCAGCTATGCTGAGGTCAGAATTTGCTCTCTTCTCCAGGCTGAATAATACAGACATTTTACTGAACATGTATTTCTATCGTGCATGCTCAATTCATTATCGAACAAGACAACCTCTTGGCCCCATGGGGCTGACATTTGAGTGGCTAAGAGAGACATTCATCTTAAATATGTAGATAGGAAATAGTCGAATAATGCCTTAAAAGATGTGTGAATAGTGTCAGGTCTGTTATGGGGGTATCTGGACACTTTCTGATTGACACTGAGACTACAGCTTGAAGCCACATCTGGCACTGTAATTTTGGTCAAAAAAATAACTAGGGGTTATTAGCCCTAGTGGGGGAATATCCAGCTGCTGTTTTGCTAAATGGATATGGTGGTGCCTGTCAACTAACTGTCTAAATAATTCTGTTTATCCCGATAGATAGTGCTGTTCTTAGCTTTCGTTAGAGAAGCTGCTGTTTGCAACAGTCAGCAGTAACTGCAGAGACTCATGACTGACAAAGTGCTGAGAGTGAGAGACTGGTGAACACTGGGCCATAAAGGAGACATCTGCATCACTCTGAGGCTCAGAGGACACCATAGAAAAGAATGTAAGAGCTGAGGTGGGCTGGACCTTAAGGAGTAATGTCAGCCGGGCTTGACATGCCTGTTGCCTTGAGCTCACGGCAGCTGTGGGTTCCTGCCTAAGACCTGGGCAGGATCAGTCTTATCAACATCCTGTCATGGAGGAGGGAGAGGCTCTCAAGTGCCCCCCTCCCTGAATAGCTTTAGGCAGTTAATGATTACTGGGGGTGGGGGAGATATTTTCTTCAGTTGTATAGCCCAATCTCTGTAAATAACTCACCTACACTTTTGTAAGCAACCCTAATGAAAGATATGAGAACATATGCATACATACAAACACACTGATATACATACATACATACATACATACACCCATGCACACACACATATTCACACATACATACACAAATTAAAGTGAAAGAGGAGTTTGGGGACAGAAAGGGGAACAGCAGGTATGGGAGGAGGACAAGAGAGGGCAATGGGAGGTGAATGTGATCGGTATCATCAATATACATTAGGTACGTGCTTGAAAATGTCACATGAAACCCATTATTATATATAATCGATATATACTAGCAAATGTTATTTTAATTTTTTTATTATTTTATGCATGTGGGTGTTTTGCCTGCATGTATGCCTGTGCACCACATGCATGCCTGGTGTCCAGTGAGGTCAGAAGAGGAGGTTGGATCCCTTAGAACTGGATTTACAGATCGTTTTGAATCAACACATGAGTGCTGGGAATTGAGCCTGGGTCCTCAGCAGTCAGCGCTCTTAACCTCTGAGCCATATTTCCAGCCCCAGAAACAAATATTTTAAAACATTTGGAAAAATATAACATCATAAAGCCAACGAAGCAGGTGACAGGGCAGAGAGTAGGGCAAGATAAGTAAGAAGAGTCCCCGAGGCGCCAGAAAGAAGAGTGTTCCAGGCATAGAACGTACACACACTGGGCAACCTTGAGATGGGTAAGATCCTGACAAACTCAGAGGACAGGCAGGTGACCATGTCACCTAAGGCAGGCTTAGGAAATGAGAGGGGAGCATCCAGGCAGGAAGGTCAGGAGGCCTCTAAGACTGGGGCTATCTCCTAACTCTAGGGAGAAGGAAGAGGTGCCGAGGACGTACCCTCTGACAAAGGGGGTGCCCTGCACATTAGACACCCTGCTGGCTCCAGTTGCCTCTCAGGTTCTCAGTAGCCCTTCAACCCAGCTAAGATTGGCACCTAGGCAGAAGGGAATGGGCACTTCACCTTTTCCTGCCCCAGGGGCAGCTGCATAAGAGCATCATACCAAGAGCTGCCCTGAGAAGTACTGAGGGAAGGCCACATTTATGGGTCAGTGGAAGCTAGGCTGGGGTGGTGGAGGACACCGAGACCTTGGTTCAGACCAACCTGTGTTCAGACAGGCTTTGGGGACAGGGACTGGGCTGTGTCTAGCAGCCAAGCTCCTTTCAAGGGTACTTAGCAAGAAAAGATGCAAGAATTAGTATTGGGGGAGAGGTAGCCTATTGCTGAAGTCTTACAAGCTGCGGAGAGTTTACGTAGCTACAAGGAAGACCTTCCAGCTGGACCTTAGGGAGAGAGACTATAGTTAGACATAAGGAAGAACACCCAGCTGGGCACGAGGGAACACACTGTGATCCTTAGGAGACGGAAGCAGTGGGATCAGATGTCTAAGATCAGCCTTAGCTACACAGGGAGTTTGAGGTCATCCTCAAAGCTATAGGAGACCCAGTCCCCAAAACAAAACCAATCAACCAAACACAAAACATCACTTCTAGCGATGGCAGCATAAAACATGTTATGGATTGGGCTACGTGGCTGAAATGAGGTCTGGGGAGGAACTCCCTCCGGCTGAGTGACCCCTCCCATCACTTCCATCTTCCATCTCCAGGAGTCTCTGTGGCTGCAACTGTTTTTCTCCTAGCCACTTCTGCTTCCCTTGTTCCTCTGCAGCTGGGCTGAGCCACCGCCCCCCCCCCCACCTCTGCTGGGACAATGTTGGAAGGGATGGTCTGAGGGGGAAGGAAGGTTCAGCTGGAAGCTCACATGGCCAGATCCAGTATTTGAGTAGTGAGCCTCTGTCAACCTCAAGAATTCCTCCCATCCCTGGTGAATTTGGAGACCTGTCCTTGTGAAGGTGGGGTGGCCTGCGAGGTCCCTTCCTAGAAGGAGGGATTACTGGAATGTCAGCTACAGCAGCTTTCCTTTCTTGGGATCGGGCCTGGCTAAATCCTCACTGTACATCAATTCACCGGTTGCTCATGCTCTCCCTAAGCTGAGGTTCTCCACCGATCCCTTGACAGAGATTGAAGAGGGCTTAGAAACATCAGATCATGGCCCCATCAGGCTTTTTGTCTGTGGGGTAGGTATTAAGCCTGGGGATGATGGAGACCTGGGCACTTCTCATTGGAAACCCTCTAGACCCTTCTCCTTCAATTTAGGCCTGGGCCCAGAATCTGTTCAGTGGTTTCTTTCTGAGTCTACCCTTCCCTTCTCTCTACCCATCATCCTCCCTTCCTCGTCCTTATCCCTGGGGCCAGCTGACTCGGGCCCTTTCCTCTTCCCCTGTGCCTTCCCCACTGTTGCGGTTTCTCTGGGGGGACAGAAGGAGATGACTCAGCCCTCAGCAGAAACAACCCTTCCACAGACAGGCCATGTCTCACCCAGACCTGGGGATAAAGACAGGTGGGGCCAAGTCCTCTACCTACAAAGATGGCTGGCCATAGGAGAGCTGCTGACGACCCTGCCTCTCAACTCAGTCAGTGGATATCAAAGGGGAAAGGGGAAAAGGCCAGCCTGAAGTTGCAGGTCCCCTGGCTTTGGGCTATGTAAGAAGCAGTTAAGTTTCCTGGATGGGAAATGAGAAGGTACCCGGAGTGATATAGTCAGAAAACCGTGCTGGAGAGAGAGAGAGGAGGTATCCTAGGTTACCACCATTAGGTAAGGCCAGTCAGTCAAGGTAGAAAGAGCTATGGGATCCCAGTGCTTGTGGTGTACCAGAGACAGTTTCTAGTTCCATATGAGGAAGGACTTTGTGTTTATCCAAGGACAGGTAGCCATGGCAGTGACTAAGCTATGTCTGGGTGGCAAGTAGCACCCAGAAGCCACTTTGGTGTGTGGTCAGGGCGATGCCAGCTTCAGCCACACTCCCATCCCAATGTGCACGAGCTAACTGGATCCGTAGCCAACTTCCTCCTTGTAAGGAAGCACATTGACTGCTGTCTTTGACACTCTACCCCTCCTGTATACATACAAGTTGGAGAGTCTTGGTAACAACCTACCATCTTGAACTCTATTTTACAGATGGAGAAAGAAGCTTTAACATACCCACTGCCCTATGGTCCCATAGGCAGAGATAGGCAGAGACAGGCACCTTTCAGGCACACACTCTTTTTCACACCTTCTCCTGCCCCCAACAGAAAAGCTTAGGGTTACAGCATTAGGAACTCCTTGGTGCCAGCCCATGTTGACACAGAGAAGACTCCTACTAAAGAGCTCTCGTTGCATGACAGCCTGTCAGAATGAGAAAACATGAGCAAAGGCCATCCACATCTGGCTCCCTTGGGTTTCAGCTCCTCTGCCCAACTCACCTGCTTGTACTTGTACAAGAGCAGCAGCAGCAGTAGCACCAGCAGAGACATGACAGACATACAGGCCACCACCACTGGAGTGAACAGGGACTCATCAGGGAGCTGCTTGCTTCGTCCTGGAAGAGGGGGGACACCGGAGTGAGCAGGTGGGGAGATGAGCACCCCTCTGCCAGTGCTTAGCCACTGCTTGCATGTAAACTCCAGTGATGGGACATTATAACTCCCTCTTGTGGGCAAAAAGGTCTTCTTGGGGGTTGCACCTAAATCTTCCTTGGCTTTCCTGCAGTTTCCCTCTGTGGCCTTAAGAGCTCAGCAGCCTGCTGAGTCTGAGGGGCATCTCAGGGGCCCCAGGCTTCACCTTCCTGACCTCTAATCCTAGTTATCTTGACGCTGTGGGAAGGACACAGTTCATTTCTGTGCCCAGCTAGGAGCTTGGGTCCCTTAGTAGACAAGTGGCAGCAAACTAGAACATCTCTGAGCATCTCAGTTATGTCATCCTTCCAAAATGAAGGAAGACGGGACTTTGCTGCTAGAAGAGTGAGAGGCCGTAGAGGCTATGCTTAGTACAGTGACAGCATTCCTCACAATGGTTGCTCCACCACTTACAATGGCCACAATGAGCAGTGACATAGAGCATTTATAGACAAAAGGGGCAACCAGTCTGGCAGCAACTGCTCCAGGTTACTGACTGGAGGACACAATAGACATGATCCCCTAGCCAAGCAAAAACCAAGGGTCTGCGCTGTTCAATCTGGATTGAGAGCCTCACCCAGGCCCTGACACAATAGTTACCAAATCCTAGCTGTCTAAGGGTTGTGGACTTCTGAGTGAGACCAAAAACAGGTGTAAGCTCCATATCAGCACTGGGCAAGCCCTTGCACAGTGGCCTTAAGTGAGCAGGACTGTGTCTCAGGATTAGGGAGGGGCAGAAAACAAGGAGAGAGGTGGAGAGAGATGGAGAAAGCATCCTCTCTAGCCCTTGACTTGGGATAAGCTGTATTTCTTCATCCAACTCCTCTCTCCCTCACACAAGGAGGTGCAGGAGCCAAAGGATCAGGCCCTGTGTCTCTCTGTTTCTCAGTCCTTTCTCAGTCTCTGACAGAGCCTCTGCTTCATTCTTTTGCCCCACTCCCTGACCTTCCTCTCTCCCTTTTAATTCCCAAAGAGGGACTCTGGACCTCCCCATGTAACTGTGCTGGAGCTCTGTGGCTCAGGATTAGCCAGAGTGACCCAGAGATGAAACTCAGCATGACCAAGATCTTTTCCAAGTAGGAATCCCTGGGTGAGGGAGTAAGCAGTTTCTACATGCTTGATGTCCATTCTGGCTGAGGAGAAGGAACGATGGATTACCTAGGGAAAAGGCCCTGAAGAACTGGGAGCTGTTACCCACACTGTTGTGGGCTCTGCAAACATAAGTCATGTTGTGTTTTAAGGTCCCAATGGGAAGTCGGCTCTGAATGATCACTCTGTGGAAGGGTTTCTGACTCAGGACTTCAGGGTGGGCATCATTCCAAACCTGCAAGGCCTGGGCCTCATCACACCTGAAACAACAGATTTTGATTCAGGGCTTCAGAGTCTCCCACATCAACATGCCCTTCCCAGTCATGAGTACCCCTCCCAGAGGCTCAGCCTAAGGAGGAAAAGCAAGCCCACTGACCTATCGGTGTGGCCCTTGCACTCCATCCATGTCACATTGGGCTGAGGGTATCCAGAGACATCACAGAACAGGACATCAGAGCCATTCACAGGCATCCATGTGACACTGACTTCCGGGGGATCTGAGGAGGAAAGGAGGGATGGAGGAGGTCAGGATCAGTCTTAGGGGCAGGGTCTCTGTTTCTTGACCACCTGCCCTGAACCTGTTACCCTCACCCCTCCCAGTACACCCAACCCTGGGCAGCCTGCCCCTATCACTCACATCGCAGGGTGAGCTCAAAGGTCAGATTATTCCAGCCTGCCTTGTTTTGTGCCATTAAGGAGTACTGGCCAGCCTCCGAGGACTTTACTCGGTTCAGGAAGAGCTTGAATGAGTAGCTGCAAGACAGTCAAGAGATGATGCTGTTATCATCAGGCCCCCTGTGCAGGAAAGTGGTACATCCTTTGTTCAAGTTTCAGGGCACAAAGGCCTTGTTTGAGAGCCAGGTCCTCATAAGTGTACCACGAAGACAGAAGAAACGACCTATCCTGGGCTTTCACTGTCCTCTCATCTAAGACTGTTCTTTGCCCCACCCCCACCCTGCCCCCAAAGGTTTTATTAGAGATGAGAGATGATGCTTGCAAGGTCCTGGGAGGTACATGGAAAGTCCCTCTTCCTTCTTATCACTGAACAAGGTGTTTACAAACACCAGGACCTCTACTGAAAATCCCTAATGAGCTAGCCCTGTCCCAAGGGATGGTGACAGAGACAAGAGACAGCATTGGTTCTTACCTGTGTAGCTACAGAAACCAATGCTATCCTTGTTGGCTGTGGGACTTTAGACAGGCACTCAACTGCTGTGGTCCTCATTGGCTCTGAGAGTGGGGCTGATGGGTTTTTTGTTTTTGTTTTTCGAGACAGGGTTTCTCTGTGTATCCCTGGCTGTCCTGGAACTCACTCTGTAGACCAGGCTGGCCTTGAACTCAGAAATCCGCCTGCCTCTGCCTCCCAAGTGCTGGGATTAAAGGTGTGTGCCACCACTGCCCAGCTGCTGGGGCTGATGTTTTTATAGTTTTGTTTTGTTTTGTTTTGTTTTGTTTTGTTTTGTTTTGTTTTGAATTCCCAGGCTTGGCCCAAGGGTTGAAGGGATGTGTGTTTAGAATGCTGGGCAAGAACCTGACTCATTATAGGGGCTTCCTTTAATGGTGTCCTTTATTACAGAAAAGTCTGAAAGCAAACGCTGATACCAAAAGTCACCTTTTGCTGATTCTACATAGTTTTCTTAGTTTCTAACTGATAATGTGCCCATTGTGTGTGTAGTTATTGTTGTTTGAGACAAGGTCTGATACAGCTCAGGCTGGCCTCAAACTTGCTACATAGCCTCGAACCCCTGGTCCCTCTGCTTCTGTTGCCTATAGTAGCCATGCACCCTCATGTCCAGCTAATGAATGAATTATTTAGGTAACAAACACATTTTCCAGGGCTAGGGAGATGGCTCGGTGGTTTAGAGCACACCCTCTTGCAGAGGACCTGGGTCTGGTTCCCAGCACTGACATGGTGACTCACAACTTCCAGTTCCAGAGAATTTGGCACCTTCTTCTGACTCTGCAGGCACCAGGCACACACATGACACACACATATACATGTAAGCAAAGTATACACATACATTAAAATAAATATTTAATATATATATGTGTGTGTGTGTTTTGCATGCTTGTATGTGTGTGTGTCAGGTGTGTGCCTGATGCCCATGGAGGTGAAAAGAGGGTATAGGATCCATTGGATCTTGAATTACAGGCAGTTAAGGCTCCGAAATGAACCCTGGTCTTTTGCAAGGTCAGCACTTACTCTTTAACCATGCAGCCATCTCTCCAGCCCTAATGATAGCCAAGTACTAGTTTTTGCTTGGACAAGGTCTACAGCTACTGCTAGACCAAACTTTCCTTATTGAGAAGGCCGTCTTGGACTGGGGGTTCGCTCACCTAACAACCTTCAGTTACGAGAGAGTAAAAGCCTCAAGGACATGGTCCATTCAGAATTAGGCAGCATAGTGCTACAGCGGTGGTCACGTGACCAAACCAAGTTCTAAGAGTAGAATGATGCCAGCAGAGTGGGTTTCAGAGGAAACATGTACCCCCCAAATATCTGTGAGCCTAAGGAGAGGGCTGTCCCTCTGCCCCTTCCCCATGTGAATTTGGCAGGTGCCTCCTGTGATTACTATCTTAAATACATCTTGGAGTAGAAGCCACAGTCATTTTCTACATTGGCCATAAAAAGGACAGAGGAAGCTGAGAGGTTCCCAGGGACCCTGACAACATGCACCCTCCAGAAATGGTAAAATAGCTAAGGAAAGCACCAGACTCTCCCAGTGACACAAGGCGCGCGCGCGCACACACACACACACACACACACACACACACATTTGTGTGGGGGCTGACAGGCGGTACCTGTATGTGGTCCGTTGGGTCTTAAACTCAAGCTTGTGCTGGTCTTCAAAGAATGGCCCTAGGTAGGTCCAGTTGTACCTCTGTAGGCCAGGGTAGGCATCTGCATGGACTGTGAGGGTGAGGCTCTCACCCAGAGACACCTCCTGTGAGAGGCTCTGCTCAGAGGTCAAGTTTAAGTAGGCACTCTCTGGAATTCAATGCAGGAGATCTGGCATTAGTGGGGAGTATCCTCCTTCATGTGTTCACTGGACCACCCATCCCTTGATGCAGGGTCTGGGCACATCTCTGCACCAGGTTCACGACCTCCAGCCCAGCCAGGACTGACCTCTGTCACCTCTTTTTCCACTGCCATCCACTCAACTGTCTCCCACAACCTCAATTACCATTCTAGTCTGGACTCATCACCTTGGACCACTGGAGAAGCCTAATTTACTCTCTCTTCCTCTCCTGAAACATCAGAAAGTCCTGTTGGTCCAAGTCCGACCAAACTTTCCAACTGCTTCTCACCTCTTCCAGGAGAAGATCTAGGTGGGATCTCAGGGTCATTGGACCAACTACCTGCCCAGTTTACCTCTCTGACCTCCTGTGGCACCTCTCATCCGTGCCAACACAGCCCCACTGGCCACCCCTTTCCTTGAATCCGGCATGGAGAGCTATCTTAATGGCACAACAGCTGCTCCATGAACTGGAGCACTCTTCTCCCAAGTGTCCGAGCTTGCCCTCCACCAACTTCAAGCCTGAGCACACATCTGGGCAAAAGTCAAATGAGCACACACATTTATGAAATTGAGTCCTGAATGACTGATCTAGGAAGCAAGTTGGCTGGTAGTGTAACAGAAGGACAACCTTGCGTGAGTTCTGCCTCTCTTCCCTTTACCTTGCAGCATCTGGAGAAGCTCCCTGTGTGTGTGTGTGTGTGTGTGTGTGTGTGTGTGTGTGTGTGTGTGTGTGGTCTGAGGCTACTGATTCATGCTTCCCCCATCTGCTCCGCTCTGACTCTCAGTCAACACATGGTCCCTTAGCAGGCCACACTGCTAGAACATACTCCGAGCCCCTTGCCACACTGTAGAACCGCTGTGCAGTGGGCTTCTCAGCCTGTGGAAGGCCACTGCTCCTGACTCAATAGCCAGGCAATGGGAGGGCACCTTAAGTCCATCATTCTTCATTGCCGTGATTGGCACCCTCAACACTTTCTCCAGCTTGGTCTACATCCACGATTGCGGCTGCTCCCAGCATCCACTCTCCCCTACATGGAACACCAGGGTGAGCTTCTAATGCCGTATTTGCTTGCACACTCTAGCAGTGTGGATCTCACCAGGGCTTCTTCTAGGTTCTCCAAATGCTCTCACTGACTACTTAATACCCTCAATTTTTTTTCAGGTAAAGGAATTGAGGCACAAAGAGGTTGTTGGAGAAAATGTTTGGCAGAGCTGTGTTTGATGACACACAGAACTGACTGCTCCTGACTGTCAGTTCCTTTCTGTGTAAGCTGAGTCCTGTGGAGACCTCAGTCCTGACCTCTCAACAGGGTGGGGTACAAATTCTCTACCCACTCTGTTAAGGCTCCAGCAGCAGCAGCCTCCTGCCTCAGCTTCACTCTCTCATCGCCATTGCTCAACTCTCTATATGCCAGGCATTCTTAGCTTCTTCAGTGTCTCAAAGATGCTTGGGCTCCCTTCCCGTGAGGCTTGCACAGGGTGTCTCTCTTCTAGATGTTCTGTTCCCTTTCTTTCTCACAGAGCCCCAGCAACTCCACTATCACCCACCTTGCCCCAGCTTAGAGGCCCCAGTTAGAGGGACCACTGGTGTTTAAAGATACAATCATGGCAGAGAGGCACTGTCTGTTGGTGTGTCCATATGATAGCCTAATGCTCTCAGAAATGAGCGATCCACGTGAACTAAAGTAAGGAGCTACTGAGCTCCAGTCCCAGCCCAGAGCTTAATACATTTAAGTAAACCATGACCCACACTCTGCTGGAGGAAGCTGAGCATCTAGAAAGTCTCCTAAGATGGGGCCCCAGGATTAAGCCACCTTCTTCCCATCGTCACCTCCATCTCCCAACAGCTACAAGCCTCCCCCCATCGCCTGATGCTCACCTACCACCTGGAAATTCATGGAGGTCATGCGTGTGCCAGCATTGTTGCTGGCTACACAGGAATATATGCCAGCATCTTGGAAGTCCACAGCACTGAGACTGAGGGTCCGGACTTTTTTATAACAGTTATCTTGGAAGTCACTGTTTATGGGGATTTCCAGCTGTAGGCAAAAAGGATTGAGATGATTTTAAACAATCCAAAATTGTTTAGGATCTGAATTCAAATCCTCTACCTTTAAAATGATGGCCTGCCTGAGCATGGCAAGGGACTGAACTCTGAGTCTCAGTTGCTTCATCTATAAAATGGGAAGAATTTCAGTCCCCTGCCCCTCCGTTAAAGTGAGGGTGGGTAGACTCACAAAGCAAGGGCTCCAGACTGGATCTGACACACGATTCACATGGGGGTGAGGAAGCTAAGAGGCAGCCTCTCCATTCCTTCCAAGGGATCCTCATCTTCCCTCCCACTCAGTGTCTTTCTGAAATAGCCACCATGCCTCTATGCTTCTAAGGGAGCCTAGGACTCCTCATTCTATCAGAAGGGAGTCCTCTACAAGCTGCAGCAAAGGTACAGGATAATCCCCGAAAGGGCTTAGATTGCCACCCCAACCCCTAGCAGCCGAGTCAGTTGCTGCTGGCACAGGGTCTCAGGCCCCTCTTCTCTCTCTAGGGTACAACCATATCTCCAGCCCAGAAAGCTAGTTTGAGGTGAAGATGCCTCTGAGCTGAGAGGTTTGGACAGACTTCACCTTGTCATCTCCTTCCCCCAGGGACTGACCTTGGTGTCTCCACGCTTGAGGATAACATTGAATTCGACTTCAGCATTAGTGGCCGAGCACACAATCTTGGCAGCCTCCCCTCGAATCCGCACCAGCTCAGTAGGCTCCAATATTATATGTGGGGGCCCTGGGTGGCCTGGGATCAGAAACGCAACCATGAACCCCTGGGCTCACTGACACTGCGCCCAATACCATGGGGTAGGATACTTGGTCAGGGTCCCAGCATTCTCCCATCCCAAACCCTGGGAGGCAGCCTTGATACCTCCGTTTTCCCCACAAGCAAGTCCCTAGGAGAGTCTGCTTTCAATATTACTCATGAGTCCTGCTTCCCAGCACGTCATCCCCCCTCCTGGCTGCCAAAGTCTGGTCTCTCTCTTGAGCCCCCCACCTGTGTAAACATTCACCCTCACAGTAAAGCCAGTCCCTGGCATACACCTTTGAATTTAGCACTTAGTAAGCACAAGTAGGAGTTCTAGTTCAGCCAGAGCTAAATAGTGAGACTCTGTCTCAAAAAAAAAAGGAAGGGGGGTCCATGGGATGCTTGCTGTACCTGCCAGGCTTTGTATGCTCTACTGCAGCTATACTAAACTGGTCTATCACAGGGTTAGCATCTGCCCTCTTTCCTTTAGTCCTTTGCTTTCTATTCCTTGGAATAATGGCTGCTCTTGTCCTGTCAATTTGGTGGTGGTTGTTAGTTTGCAGTGCTGTGTATTAAACCCAAGGTCAGAGATATGAATGGCAACTGTTCTACTGAGTTACAACCCCAGCCTCTGTGTGTGTATGTGTGTATGTGTGCATGCACACACGCACGTGCACATAAAGGTATAACATAATTCTTATACAGAGATTAGAAGGCTACCTTGGAAAGTTACCATGTAGGTCTCAGGGATCAAACTCAGGTCTTCAGGCTTGGCAGCAAGCACCTTTATTATCTCACTGGTTCTTTAACAATCTTTTAAATTCCATTTATGTGTGTTGATGTGTTTGTGTGTGTATGCTCCATGCATACACATACATGTATATGTGCATGTGGCCATGGTGCCCATGTGAATGTCAGAAGACAACTTGCTATAGTGTAGGTGTTCTCTCCTCTACTACGAGGGTTCCAGGGATCCAACTTGGTCACTAGCCTTGGTAGCAAGTGACTTAACATACTGAGCCAGCCCCTTGGTGTTTTTAAATACTGGTTATCATTACATAGCTCAGGCTACCCAATGCTGAGATTACAGATGTTCTCCACAAGGCCCAGTTCCAACTGGTGATCATTAGCCCCAAAATTCTTTGGAGAGCTTGTGTGTAGAGGAATTAGCCTCTCCACTACCCCTCACGCTGGTCTTTCTCAGTCGCTTCTCCTACATAGTCTGCATCTACCTTCTAATCTGTCTTTCTAGTATAATGTCTAGTCCAAGTAGATGACATCCTTGCCAAGCAGCACTGTGCCTGACACACAGAAGTCACAGAGCAAGCCTAGAAATTGAGTCCAGTATCCTGAGGGGTGGGACAGCCTGGACCAGGACACATGGAGGTCTATCTACAGTGTGGATTCCCATCCCAAACGCTCTTCAGTCAATTGCCCTGGTTAGCTCCCCACAACTGGTCTCATGGTCAGAGTCCCACCCTGCACACCTCATCCCACTTGTCCTGGAGAGAAATTAGTAGTTGAAAGAAGAGAGAATTGTTTCTGTCTTCCCTGCACCCAGGCCTGGCTGGGTTTTTCCCACCCTACATACCTCGATTCACCTTAAGCCGGATGCCAATGGAGGTGGATTCCCTACCATTCACCACAGTCTTGCACATGTAGGTATGGCTGTCAAGAACCTTAGCCTTGTGGATGATGAACCCTTCCCACGGTAAGAAGGAGTAGACTGTTCTGTGTGAGACCGGCCTGCCCCACTCACGCACCAGTGAGACACTGTCCTTCAGTGCGGGGTCAGTGATCAGACAGGGCAGAACAGCTTTCTGGCCCTCAACCACTGTCACTTCCTTTGCTAGCAAATTCCAGGGCCGGTCAGGATCTGGGAAGAAGAGATTTCAAGGTGACAGCTGAACATTAGTGACAGGAGGATCAAAAGCCTGAGCATTTGCCCAAAGTCATACTGTACTGGGTCGTTCAGAGAACATTCTAGATTGGCTTCTGGAACCAGGTGCTTCTAAGGCACTTGTTGCTACATGACCTCAGGCAAAAGACTCAAGCTCACTGAGGCTCTGGAGAATGGTGGCAATCATAGCATCTACCGCACAAACATTAACATTGCTATAGGTGCTTGGTCATGGCCAAAGCTCACACTCATAAACTGAGACCTGCCATGCTATGCATGTTGATGCCAGGAGCCTTCCTGAACAATATGGGGAATTTGGAATCCTCACCTTTGACATACAAGTGGATGGTAGTACTGGCCCCCATGGGGTCTTCAAGCTCAGTACAACGGTAGGTCCCAGTGTTTTTAAAGGTTGCGTTTCTTGTGGTCAGAATGCTTCCAGGAGATTTGGGATCCAAGGTCCAGTAGGGAGAGATGGGGCCATCCCATTCCACACTGCCGTTGCTCACACATCGCAGGGTCACCGTTGCACCTGGCTCTACAACCAACTCTGGGCCACTAGGCTCGATGACAGGGGCCCCCTGACCTGAAGGAGGTGGCAGACACAAGTGAGACTTGGGGTGTACCCCAGATGTCCCCTAACTCTGTACCATGTTTTGGAAGGGATAGTTCTGGTACTGGAATGAGTCTGTACCCTTCAATCAGCTCCCAACTCTATTGACATCTGCCATGCTCAGTGGGCTGGTCTCAGAGACCTGACTGGGCACCTCCTTAGCCTCACATTGTAGGCTTCTCCACAAAGCCATGGGGACCCAGCCTTCTGCATTGTTTCCCACCCCAGGAGAGGACACCATCAATCTCATGTACAAAGCAGGTTGTGATTGCAGAGCCAAGTCCGTGTAAGCAAGACAAGTTTCAAATAAGAAAATGGAGAAATGGATGGCCAAGTCCTGACTTCCTTCACTTGGGAAAGAAGAAAAGACACGTGAGTTCTTAGCCCAGTAGAAAGAGAGATTCCAAGTGTCTCCTGCTGCCACCACTTCTACCACTGCGCATCAGGTCTGTGCATTGCGGGATGACCTGAGGCCATCCATCCATCCATCCATCCATCCTCCTCCCTTTGTCTTTTCACCCACAAGTGCAGACAGTGAGGACATTTCCCCACCATGCTAGGCTGTTCAGATGCCAGGAAGCCTTTGCATCATCCCCTGCTCCAGTAAAGACTCACTGGGGGCTCAGATGCCATGCTTGTGAACGAGACTGCTGAGGCGCACAGTCTGCCCTCGCTTCTCTGGGCCTGCTGGGTTTCTTGGCAGCCAATCTCTTTTAAGGAAAATTTGCTTGAAGGAGAAAGGAGAACTCAAACCCCTTGTCAGGTCTTAGGGAAGGAGGCTAGTAGTTGCCTGTGTGGTGTCAGCATTTTTCCCAGGCTTGAAATAGGGGGGGAGGGGGGAAGTGAGAACTGATTCACAGCCTCCGAGGGCCTGGCAGGCACCCCCCCCGGCCTATGTGGGCGGAAACACATTGCTGGCACCCGGCTGGCCCTGGTTTCCGCCCAGCCTGTGGCCCTTCGACACTAGGATTCTCACTTCTGCTTCCCTGGCCTCCTGGCCATTGCCCTTCTCACACAGTGAGGGACTCTCGGAGAAGAGGACAGTGTGCTGGGTCTCAGAACACACTGTGCAGTCTGTCTGTGTCACTGTTCTGTTTGCTGACCCTGCAAGTCAATGACTCCTACACAGGGACAGGGCAGCCCCAAGGCATCAAGCACTAGAGTATTCCAGTGTTTCCTGCAACCACTCTCAGTAGGCAACACACACACACACACAGACGCACACACACACACACACACACACACACAGGCTCGAGCCCAGAAATGGAAAGTCTCGTCTTGCAAATGATTTCAGCCTGGTTTAATGTCTGCTCTGATTCAAACCCACTGGAAACATGTGGCCCATCTGCCTGAACAGTGTGCCACAGAGGCAGGGCTGTGGCTCTCCTGGGCAGTGATCAGCAGGAAGAGGGACAAGCTATTTCACCCTTGGTTCACATTGACTATGGCTAGGGACCCTGACAGTCATTGGCCTTCTGAGAACAATCCCAGTGGCTACCTAGAGGGCAGCAGAGCATGAAAGTCCCCCTGCTCCGGCCCACTGTTCTCATTCCATATTGCTAATGTCCCTCTTGGGTCTGCTACGTGGTAGCTAAGGATCTTAACCCTTAAGGTCACAGGATACTTCTTTGGGTTCTGTGACTCTGCTCCTGCCTTATCTCCCAGACACTTTTCCCTTCCCCCAGGCTGCTCTGCTCTGCTTATCTTTGTCTCCTGTCTTGGCCTCCAGGAAATGTGCTCCAGGAGAGGCTTCTGTCTTATTTCTTCTTAGCCTGTTGCCTTGGATATTTACATGGAATAGGGCTGATACATTCCACGTACACCACGTGCTGCTCTCGCTTCCTGCTGGTGTGGTTGACAGGAGGGAAGCCTACTCATCTCTACCTTCCCCTGGATGACCACTTGATGGCCACTGATCCCCTGTTCCTGCCCATTCTTCACCTCACATCTCTCCTCTCAAATTCTCCTCATGACCCAAACCTTCTCCTCTTTGTACTTGCAAAATGGACTCTTCAACCAACAGTTCCAGAGGCCCCCAACCTCCTGCACTCATGACTACCACTCAAAAAGAAAAGACCAGCCCCCCTTTCTCTGCCTCTAAGTGCTTCAACACTATTCCAGCCCCCACAGATGCCCCCATGGTCCCACCCACTCACCAATAGTCTGCCAGGCTAAAACCATAGGCTTTCCATTGATATCTCCCACCTCCTCTTCCTTTTGGAACTAGACACTGGACAGATAGACTCACTCATGCACACAGCATATACACACACACACAATGTACACACTTACACACTCAAACACACTGCCCCACACGCAGCCCTCGAGATAAAGACTGAAAAAGCAGTAAAATCAAAACTACAGGATTTTCTGGGGCAAGAGGAATAATTGTCTCCTCCTTAACTGAGTCAGGGCTGCATTAACACACACATCTGTCACATGCCCTTTAACAGTGTTTTTAAGAATGTGTGCTTTCTCATGCTACTAGGGATGTGCCAGTGCTTGAGCCAGTGAGCTTGGCTGAGCCAGCAAAGCACCTTCAGTGGACTGTCATCTCACCAGGGGCCACTAGTACCAATTCCTCAGGGACCAGAGTGAGACTGTCCTTCCCCACCAAGTCCCATCTTCCCTCAACGCCTTTCCAAATAAGCAGTGGTGTGGTACAGAACATGTGTGTGTGTTAGGCCAGGTGGAGCCTAGATGTGATTCTTGGGCCACACTGGGCCATGGATGCTAGTTCTCAACCTCAGCCAGACTCCCTCTGAGATGGTAGTTCTGAAGCAGCTTCTGCTGCCCGAGAAGTTGGTGGGGCTGGGAGATACCTAGGAAGACAGAGTCTGGGGAGACCCTCTTTGGCCTTCCTCAGCCCCCTCTCTAGCATTTTTACTTGCTTATTCACAGGATTTCTCGCTCACGTGTGTTCTCCTCCAACCCCTGTCCAAACTTTTCACCCTTGAGCCCTGGGCCAGAAAGGCCTCTTCTTTCCTCTACCCTGACCCTTGCACCCAAGCCTTCCAAGAAAGGGCTTTTCTGAGCCAGGTCCTACTTAACCGCAGCCTGCTGGGCTGTCCAGCGGTGGGACCACTCAAGGAAGAGCCGCAAAAGCCGCTGAGCGACTCCTAAGATTTTCTCAGAAATGCAACTCTCAGTCCTGACCAAGACCTATCAGAATCTGCCTTGAAGGAGACTCCCAGGTAATTTCCCGTGTGCACAGGAAACATCTGAAAGCACTACTCTCGTTTAGGCTACTAACCGCCCTCCCACCTGCCGACGAGTAGATGTGAATGGTGGTCCTGAAAATACCAGGGCCACACTCAGAGCACACTGTGAGTCAAAGGCTAAGCTCAAACATATCTGCAGCACTGGCTGGGCTGCTTCCACCCACTCGCACCTATTCTTCTCCCCAGATAAACAC
The DNA here is from genome assembly GCF_011762505.2 of Arvicanthis niloticus. NCBI lineage: Eukaryota > Metazoa > Chordata > Mammalia > Rodentia > Muridae > Arvicanthis > Arvicanthis niloticus. Next base: position 27,812,307 of record NC_047671.1, read on the forward strand.
AAATCTGCACTCTGATGCCAGAAAGGTGGAAGCAGAGAACACAGTATCTACTGTGGGACAGCGATGCCCTCTTATTGACCCCAAGCACCCCCTTTTCTGCCCTTACCATGCCAAACTGTGGCCAGCAGCAGGATCAGAGGAGCCCCCAACTCCATAGCCTCCAGGGGGTAGTGTGGGCCGATGCAGGTTGGAGAGTCGGCTGGGCACAGGGCTCCCAGCTGCTAGTTCTGTGAGGACGGGAACAGATGACCACGTTCTTGTCTGTTGCACTGGCTCCTCTTCCCCTTTTTTAGGTTGACTGAAAGGGAACTACAGGATTTGGAAATATTGGGTCTCTAGGAGAAAACAAAGTACATACACACACACACACACACACACACACACACACACACACACACACACACCAGAAGAAGAGGCAGAATCTGAGGCCAGGTTCAATTGATCCTGAAGGGAGGTGATCAAGTTTGAGAGACTTAGGAAGCCACCTTTAAGGAAAGTTAGGAGAAAAACCATACTCAAGAGCGGCAGCCGGTGAGTCAGGAGCATGAATAGGTGTCTCCAAGATGAGCAGTGAGTCTAGCTGAGAGAAAGAAGTCAGGTTAACTGGCCCTAAATTCTTCTGACCTTTCTCATCTGCCTTCAAGGCAGAAGGCCTCCAGGTAAGGTAACTGGAGATGTGGGCTTTGACAGTAATGAATCTCCTGCCCCAGCAACTGGACGTCTCCACTAATTGTCCTAAACAAAAGTCATCCTGGGGTCCAAAAATAGCAAGTCCTGTAGACAAATCACCCCATGATGAGATTATCCCTCTAGGTAAGAGTGGTCACCCCATAAGAAGAAATGAGGTTACCCCTAAGTAGGAACAATGGGAAACAAACTGCCCTCAAGCTGTTGAAGCCAGGAACAAGTCCTCTGGAACCAACTGGTAGACTCCAACAGCACCCATCATGAGCAGGACTCTTTCTTCCTTCCTGCACCAGGTCTTCTTTATAGTTAAACCTGAACTCGTCCCCAGAGACAGGCTCTCAGACGCTTCAAGTCCTTTGAGCTATCACGTTTCATATTTGATTTCTAGGACAAGTGGTCAGACCCTGATTTGCTGAGATTTGTCCTGGTTGCCTAGAATTCTGTTAATGATATTATGTAGCATGTGTTTGCTGAGACTCAATCCCCAAAATCTTAGTAATCTTTAAAGCTGTCCCTTTTATGAACCATTGAGTTGGCTGGCAGCTAACAGCCAGCCATTAGTCAGGATGGAGAGTCTGGTTACCTGAAAGACTAAGAGAGACTAGAAGTTTTCTGGTTAAAGTAGAGGTTCCTAGAGGAGGGCATGTCCCTTTGTCCCAGATCTTCATCTGGGGGTCTCTAGCCCATTGTCATGTCCTGTATAACATATTAGTAGGGAGCTGGAGATATGACTCAGTGGTTAAGAGCACATATTGCTCTTGCAGAGGACCTAGGTTCAAATCCCATCACCCACATGGTGGCTCACAATCATCTGTAACCCCAGGGGACCCAACAGATATGCATATGGTGCACATACATGTATGCATGTAAAAAGTTCACATGTAGAGTGAGCTACTCTAGTGAATTAATGAAACCCATGGAGGATTGTGGTCCCCAAATCAAGAAGTGGGGTAAAGTGGAGACTGGGTTTCTAACTTAGACATGAGCTCTCTCCATGCAGATGGTGTCAGTATCAGATAGAGTTAGAAGACACTCAGCTGGCATGTGCTGCAGAATGGATAGTTTGTTTGATGTGAGGCATAATCTGCTCCCACCACACACATTTGGTTACAGATTCTTCTGTGTTGATAGAGAAAACAGGAGACCCGGGGGTCTGTGGATTTCTATATTCTCAGTGGTAAGTTCTGTTTTCACTCTCATTTTGCATATGGAGAGCCTGAGGGAGGAGAGGTCAAATACCTTTGAGCTTGTTCATGATCCCACAGCTGCCAAGGAGATAAGGGTGGAGAACTGTCTGTGGTTATTTTTAACATCTCTTATGCTAGACTTCTATTTTAAAAGATTATCCCCTTACCTTCTTCTTTCTGTATGTATGATATATGTGTGTTTGTGTTCTTGTGTGTACACATAGGTGTGTGTATGTGTGTGTGCCAGTACATGGGAGTGAGTAGGCATGTGAGTGGAGGCCAGAGATCAATGCTGGTGTCTGCCTCAGTGCCTCTTCACATTAGTGGCTAGACTAGCTGGCCAGAAAGCCCCAGAAATCCTCCTATCTTGGGCTCTCCAATGCTAAGATACATTACAGGCCTGTGTCACTGGGCGTTGCTGGGGATTGGAACTCAGAGCCTCATGCTTGTGTAGCAAGCACTTCACTGACTAAGCCACCTCCTCAGGATGTCGCTCACTTTTTAAAGACAACGATGGTGTATGTTTTAGTTGATTCTTTTCCGATTTCATTCAGAAGATGAAACGCTCAGTGGAGCACAACATGCTGACAGCACAGACACACAATCCCAGGGTGTGCATCTCCAGGGTGCAGAAAAGAAATCCTTGACAAAATCCAACATGCATTCAAGATTTTAAAACGGTCAGCCAGACAGAGTCAAAGGGAACACCCTCAGCATGATTTGGGACTTGCACATAAAGGCTAGCTCATTCCATGGCTGGACAGAAAGCACTTCCTCTTAGATCATGGCTGCCTCTTCCCCTCCTTCTCCTCTTCTTCCTCTTCCTCTTCCTCCTCCTCCTCCTCTCTTTCCTCTTCCTCTTCATCCCTCTATTCAATATTGTGTGGAAAATCTTAGCCAGAGTAACCAGGAAGGAAAAGAGATAGAAGAACTCTAAATAAAATGGAGAAAGTAAAATAATCTCAATTTGTAGAGAATATGAAATATATATGTATATGTGTATATATTATAAATAAACTATGAAAAAAACTATTAGGTATAATAAATGAATTAAATAAACCCACAGAATACAAGCTCAACCCTCAAAACTAAATTGTATATCTGTATACTAGCAATAATTAAAAAAGAAAAATAGTCGGGCAGTGGTGGTGCACGCCTTTAATCCCAGCACTTGGGAGGCAGAGACAGGTGGATTTCTGAGTTTGAGGCCAGCTTGGTCTACAGAGTGAGTTCCAGGACAGCCAGGGCTACACAGAGAAACCCTGTCTCGAAAAACAAAACAAAAAGAAAGAAAGAAAGAAAGAAAGAAAGAAAGAAAGAAAGAAAAAGAAAAAAGTTTTAATTTTTATACTTATTTTTAGTTATATATGTGTGTGTAGACCTGTGGTAGTGAGTGCAGATGCCTACAGAGGCCAGAGGCATTGGATCTCTGGGAGCTGGAGTTACAGGTGCCTCTCTGAGCCACACAACATGTGTGCCAGGAACTGGGTTCAAGTCTTTTGCAAAGCCAGTTTTCTTTCTTAACCAGAGCCATCTATCTCTCCAGCACACCTTATAATAGCATCAGAAATTAATTTCAAGTAAGGCTGGTACTGTGGCTCATTGGATAAATGGGCTTGCTGCCAAGCCCGATGACCTGTGTTTAAATTAAGAAGAAGTTTTCATCTTCTGAGTGACCTGAGTGGAGAGAACTGACTCTTGCAAGTTGTCCTTTAACTTCCACACATGCATGAACCAAACACACATAAACAAAGAAACACGTAAATAAATAAACAAATAAGTAAGTAGGTGTAACTACCCAGGTGGTGGTAACACACAATCTTGAATCCTAGCACTTGGGAGGCAGAGGCCTACACTTCCTGGAGAAGTGTTCTCTTGAAAAAAAAATTTTAAATAAATAAAAAGAATCTTTTTTTCAATTGGGAATAAATGTAACCAAGGAAGGGCAGGACTTATGTATGACTTATGGCTTATGAAACACACCTGAAGTTCAGAAGACCTTAATGAAAAGGGTTTCATTAGAAGACAATCATGATTTCAAGATGGCAAACTGTGTGTCAGTACAATTCCAACCCAAAGCCTAGCAGTCATTTTTTTTTCCCTGCTGAAATAGAAAGGCTGACCGAAATTCATGTAGAATTTGAAGGGACATTAAATAAATAAACCATTTTGAAAAGAACAAGGTTGGAGGAGCCATGTCTCAATTTCAAAGGTTCTTACAAACCAATTGGACTCCAAACAGCATGGCACAGGCATGAGAGTGGATACAGACCAATGGACCAAAACCAGGAATTGCACAAGAGTGGCAAGACTATCTCACATGGAAAGAATATTTCTTTCAACAAATCTATGAAGCAAACTGAAGCCCAAACAACAAACATGGACCCTTATTTCACACTATATGCAAAAATTAACCAAAGATAAACCAAATCAAAGGCAAATGACTAAACCCTTAGAGTAAAACACAGGGGTAATATTCATCACTAAATGAAATGAAATGGTTTCTTAGCCTTATCACTCACAACGCAGGCAATTAGAGAAAAGTTAGATTAGCTGGATTTTATCAAAACGGAACATTTTGGGGCATCAAAAGACAATATGAAGAGAATAAAAAAAGAATAAATAAACATAGGGAATAGAAGAAAATACTTGCCAATCCCTGTTGAACAAGGCTGTGCATAGAGTGTACACACACACACACACACACACACACACACACACACACACATGAATGAAAGCTGTAATCTACAACACAGTACCAAAAGGACAAACATAGGCAAAAAAAACTTTAAGTAGACATTTCTCCAGAAAGCATATACAAATGGCCAACCCTCACATGGAAAGATACTCAGTCATGTAAGTCACTAAGGAAGTATAGACCAAACCACAGTGAGGTGATGTGCCACATTTACTACACTGGTCATCATTTAAAAAAAAAAAAAAAAAAAAAAAGCAGAAAGCAGCTGCCATGCCTTTAATTCCAGCACTAGGTACATAGAGGAAGGCAGGTCTTTGTGTGGTCCAGGCTAGCCAGGGCTACATAGTAAGACCTTGTTTCAAAAAAAAAGAAAAAAGAAAAAAAAGTAAAGAAAAAAAAAGCCAGAAAATAATGAGTAATATTGATGCAGATACAGACGAACCAGAACTCCCACACACTGCTAGTGGAAACGTAAATATGGTGGGACTTCTATGGAAATTAACTGGTTAGTTCCTCAAAAAGTTAGCAACAGAAGCCAGGCATGGTGATGTGCGCCTTTAATTCCAGTGCTCTGAAGGTAGAGGCAGGCAGATCTCTGAGTTTGAGGCCAGCCTGGTCTACAGAGCAAGTCCCATGATAACCAGAGCTACCCAGAGAAACCTTGTCTTAAAAACCAGTTTTTAAAAAGTAGCAACAGAATTACCGTATGAACAAGAATTATGGTTGGTTTTAATGTCAACTGGCAACACACACACACACACACACACACACACACACACACACACACACACACACGGGAGCCTCACCTGAGGAGCTGTCCCAATTGTAATCGTTGTACCCTGACTATGAATGGTGCTTTCTAGTGCCAGCTCAGATAAAAAGGAGTGACAGAAAGATTTCTTGCCTTTGGCTCTCTTGCTCTTTTCTCTTGCTGCCAAGTTGATTGTGCTGCTGCTGCTGCTGCTGGAGGTGGTGGTGGTGAGTTTGGTGACGATGATGATGGTGAGGATGATGATTTCTTCAAATGTTATCAGAACCAACTTGTCCAGGCTTTCATTGTGGACTGAAAACCAGCAGCTCTCCAGGAACCTTCTAGGCACCAGAGTGGGTCTGCTGAGGCACCAGACTGTCAACTTCCACAGTGAGAGACGGTTACTATGGGACTATTCCGACTGCTGAGCCCCAAGGACTGAGCACCTAGGACTCTAGGCTCTCGGGTGTGATTCAGTTGTTGTTACTATTTTATCTTTAGCTTATTCAATAAATCGTATTGGTTCCGTTCCTCCAGAGATTCCCTGACTAATGCACGCAGCAATTGTACCCTTAGGTGTAAGCAAGAGAACTGAAAATAGGAGGCTCAAACCAATACTTGCACATGGATGTTCAACTCAGCACTACATCCAATAGCCAAACGGTGAAATCAGCTAAGGAGTGGATAAACAGAATGTGGTCCAGCCATGCATGGGCTATTATTCAGATACAAAAGGAGCGAGGTCCTGATACCTTAAAGGGAATGATTCCTCGGCTGGCAAGATGGCTCACCTACTAAAGGCACTTGCCACAAAGCCTGACAACATAACTCCACATGATGGAAGGAGAGAACAGACTTTTGGGAGTTGTCCTTTGATCTCTACACATATGAATGTTTTCTCTCTGTGTCTCTCTCTGTGTCTGTCTCTGTGTCTCTCTCTGTCTCTGTCTCTCTGTCTCTGTCTCTGTCTCTCTCTCTCTGTCTCTCTCTCTCTCTGTCTGTCTCTGTCTCTCTCTCTCTCTCTCTCTCTCTCTCTCTCTCTCTCTCTCTCTCTCTCTCTCTCTCTCTCTGTCTCTCTCTCTCTCTCTCTCTGTAAATGTTGGACCGTGAAAGGCAGTCTGGTTTCTGGTCGAGCACAGGCTAGAAACCCCTGGAGACCCCAGGTGATCCTGAGGGGACTCAGGTGGGACCCAGGTGGTCCTAAGGGATGGCAGGCATTTCACCACGCCCCCAGACTCCAGGTTCCTGACACGAGACACGAGACACGAGGCTGCAGTCTTCTTTCCAACATGACAATAAACATCTTAAAGCCATGGACAGTTTCTCTTTCATCGTAATCCGCTGTGGTGAGCAATGGAGGCTTTCACCTACAGAGCCACTGTCTTATCTTCCACAGAAGACCTCTCTGCGTTCCCAGTCACTGCGACCATCAACCCAAGCAAGCCACCCGCCACCAAGCCAAGCCAAGCCGACTGGCCACAACAAGCCAAGGACTCTCCCCGAGGGGCGCATCCAGAGCTTCTCTCCCCGCTCTCCCCTTCAGCCGAGGGCCAATCCAGCCCATGGGCCTCCACTTCGTTCTTGGCTCTTCAGCTTCTTCCGGTGGAGCCTGGCTGCCCAAGAGCCTGAGAACCAGACAGTCCCAGCCACCCTACAGCACCCCCCTCCCTCGAGCTAGCTCCGGCTCCATCGGGACCTCAGACTGTTCCCCCACCCCAGGAGCAGGGTCCTGAGGCTTCACATAGCCCAGCACCAGCATGGGGTGAGAGTGTAATCAAACTTGCCTCCGGGACAGAGGCCCTAGCCGGGTAGTGGGGCAGACGCAGGACCTGCACTTTAACCCAACAAATAAATACCTTAAAAGGTGATAAGTAAACCTTGAAAATACAGAGCCAAGTAAAAGAAGGCAAGGCGCCGAAGTCAACCTTCCACATTTAGCCCATGTGTACCTGAAACACTAAGAATAAGCAAGTCCATAGAAACAGACAACTCGAGCTTGTCAGGGCCTCAGGGGAGAAGTGGGAAGGGACTGTTTATGGGCAGTGGCCACTGAGTTGGAGTGAGAGACAAAAAGGCCTTGGAACTATATGGAAGCAGCAGACCTAAAGTGACAAGTTAGAAACAAAGCGAATAAACCATTCTTAGACAAACAAAAACTGACTGTGGTTAAGGCCAAGGCGTGCATGTGTGTGTGCATGTGTGTTCCTCAAGTAAAAGAAGGGAATACAAACCAGAAACTTGGTTATGTACCTAAAAAAATGAAAACAAAGATTGCTAAGAATGGAATAAAAGTAGCTAAAAGTACAACTTGACCATTAAAAATATCGTTTAATTGCTGAAAGGATGATTCTCTGAAGCGGATTTTGGAGCATTTTAGGTCTTCCCGCCCTCTGCACTTTGTCAGTAGCTACTTCACCATGGTGGACACAGATGATGTGTAAACCATTGAGAGTAACTGCCAACTGTTTTCAAAAACAGAAACAGGAAGCAGTCTCCATTTGGTCCAAAGGCCACTGTGTGCTGATGACTGGTTAGAGCAAAAATAGCCATCATGCCGTTGTGCACTGATGCACAGGCAAAAGTGAAACAAATGGCCACAGTGTCACAAAGGATGAAAGGAACGTACTGAGTGGCCTTGGGGCTCCGTTTCATCCAACATAATATTAGTTAGGTAGACGTTTCTGAAGTAAAGTCATGTCCTTATTAAGCCTAGGATAACCACTGAAAATTTTTATTGTTGTAACCTAAAACACAGTCAATACAAAAGGAGACAGGCACAGAGAGAAAAAGGAAGAGAGCCAGAGGAAGCAAACAGAAAGATCTATGGTAGATTTAAATCCACTGCAGCAAGTATTGCTGCAAATGTAACTAGTCTAAATATATCAATCAAAAAGCAAAGACTCTCTTTGAGTGAAAAAATAAAAGTCCAAATAATTTTTTTTTTATCTACAGGAAATCCAGTTTAGAGATGCTTCTTCAGAGATGTTGCCCACGGCCCCATAAACGACCCTAATGAAGCCCCTTAGTTCTAACACAAGAAGGCAATAGCAATATTCATTCCTGATCTTTAAAAACTCTTGCAAGCTGGATGTGGTGACTCACACGTGTAATCTTAGCAGTTGAGAGGCTAAGGCAGGAGGATTATAATGAGTTCTAGACCACCTAGACTGCTTGGAGTAGTGGGACACACATACTCTCTCTCTCTCTCTCTCTCTTTCTCTCTCTCTCTCACACGAGATCACGAGATATCTGGGGGAGGAACAATCAAATCAAATGGCGACAGATTGAATATTTTCCTCCTAAAATATGAAACAGGGCGAGGATGTCTGTTCTCCGTTAAACACTGTACCAGAGACCTCAGACACTGCAATGAAGCAAGAAAAACACATCAAGGTACACGCATTTAAAAAGAAGAAATGAACTATCTCTATGAGAAGATAAAAATTTTATTAAAAAAAAAAAAAACCTACTGAAATGGGGGCTGGAGAGATGGCTCAGTGGTTAAAAACACTGACTGTTCTTCCAGAGGTCCTGAGTTCAATTCCCAGCAACCACATGGTGGCTCACAACCATCTGTAATGGGATCCTCTTCTGGTGTGTCTGAAGACAGCTAGAGTGTACTTATATACATAAAATAAATCTTAAAAAAACTACTCAAACTAATAAGAAAGCTCAATAAAATTATGGGCAAGAACAAGATCATTGCATAAAAAAGCAACTATATTAAGATACCCTGGTCTGTACAGGAAGAACTAGATCAAAAGAGGTTGTCCAAACAGAAAAAGTAAGAGCCCTAGTATTTATTTTTAGAAAAGTACCATTTTACTTGTATGTAAATATATTCATTTATTTTTAAAAATAAAATAATTTTTCTGAGTTCACTGCAAGGGACAGAAACCCCACTTCCAGCCAAAAGGGACCGTTTCTAACAGCACTGGGGACACATGAAATATATACAAACTGAACTATGTGTAAAATCTGTATATAGATTACAAAACACTGAAGAAGATTCATCCAAACACTGAGATACATACCACATCCATGGACTGGCAAGTTTAGTTTTGTCAAGCATATCAACTCTATCCTGCTGAAAGCCAGAGATGCAACAAAAAAATTCCAATAATAAAAACTGTGTCAGAAAAAAAATCTAAATTTTTCTACAGAAAAATTTGTAGAAACTGGCGAGTTGATCCTAAAATTTATATAGAAACAGGCAGGAGGACTGAATACATAATTCAGCTGGTAAAGGGCTTGTTGTATAAGTGTGAAGATCAGAGTTCAGATTTCTAGTACTCAGAGATGCTGGGTGGACATGGTAGCCCATCTGTAAATTCCACATAGGCAAGATGGAGACATGAGATTCCTGCTAGACTCTTTAAATCTCAGGGTTCCTGTGAAGGCATCCTTCCTCAGTATATAAGGTGGAGAGTGAGCTAGGAAAGCCCTGATGTTAGCTTAACCAGACATACATACATGTACACACACACACACACACACACACACACACACACACACACACGCGCGCGCGCGCACACACACACGTGTGCACATACACACTTGCATACACTCTTATATTAAATAAAATGTATTTACACCCACACATGTGAACAAACAAACACGTACACACTCATACCACACACGCACATATGCATGTTTTTAAAAAGGCAAAAACAAAAAGAAGAAGAGAAGGGAAGGGAGAGAAGAGGAGTGAAGGGGAGGGGAAGGGAGGGGAAGGGAGAGGAGAGGAGAGGAGAGGAGAGGAGAGGAGAGGAGAGGAGAGGAGAGGAGAGGAGAGGAGAGGAGAGGAGAGGAGAGGAGAGGAGAGGAGAGGAGAGGAGAGGAGAGGAGAGTGAAGGGGCAAGAATAAGCAGTGGAGAAAGAAACCAAGCTGGAAGACTCATACTGTCACCAGCAGTGGAAATCAGCTCTGCATGCCGTGGTGTAGTTGTGCAGTCCGGGGATTCTCCATCAGCAACTCTCGGATCTCCATGTAGATGCAGACAGCATTTTTAATTGACACTGAAGCAGAAAATAATTTTGGAACAAGGCAAAACGAAGCAGAATCGGTGGGTTTATTGATTAGGAGAAAGAGCAGAGACGCTTGGGGAGAGTCGAGTGTGAGCATCAGAGCACACCTAGGTGCTTCAGCTGCAGCTATGTGAGTTATTTGAGAGTCACGCTGTTGAAAGAGGTAATATGTAACTGAGATTGAGAGAGAAGAGAAAATGTGTTTGTTTACTCTGGTCGCCTTGACAACCTTGTTTGTGGTATTCTTAAGGAGTGTATGCTTATGGGTCCTGTCTAGGGCAGTTTCCAGTTGTCAGTATGTTAGAAACTCCTGACCTGAGCAGCAAGAAGTAAGCATGGGGGATGGGAGGGGCTCGTTTTATTTCCCCATGCCCTTCTCACCTTTCCCCATCTTTCTATCCTGACTCAGTATCGCCCTGTTTATAGACTCTCAGAAAGCTGTCTGTGACACAGGCAAAGGGACAGACAGACAGACACAAGTGGGAACTTAGCTTAGGAGTCCAGAACCGTGCATGGAGGTGCAAAGATTTAAAAACAAAACCCAGTGGGAACAACTGCATATCCGTATGCAGACAGTGAAAAAGTACAAGTCAAACAAGAATAAAAATCCCTCGCTAATGCTTTAAACACTGTACAAAGATCATTTCTAAACGAATCCAAAACCTAAATGTCAAAACTATCTGATCATTACAAAAAATAAGACAATCTTAATGGCCTTGTGACTTGGGAATTATGTATAGGACATGTCAACAGGTAAAACATCTACTCTGAGAGACATACTTAAAAGGCGAAGGGGTCAGAGCAAAGGCTCAACTGTTAAGAACACTTGCTGCTCTCTCAGAGGACCCAGGTTCTCATCCCAGAACCTACATGGTGGCTCATAACCCCAGTTCTAGGGTACAGGATACCCTCTTCTGGGCTCCTCAGACACCAGGAATACACGTTGCGTGTATATAAATGTATATTTAAAAACACACTTATACATACAAAATGAAAGCAAATAAATCTTTTTTTTTTTTTAAAGCAAAGCATAAGGGCTGCAGGCTGCTCAGAATATTGTTGGCTGCACCAACATGAGGATCTCAGCAATCTCATAAGAAGCTGGGCTGGAGTCTGTAACCCTAGCAATGTAGGCACAGAGGCAGGAGGATTGACAGGAGCTTGTAGCTGCCAGACTACCTCAGGTTCAGTTAAGACAGAGTAACAGACAACACTGGGCATTCTCCTCTGGACTTCATGTGTGTGTGTGCCTGCACATTGCACACACACACACACACACACACACACACACACACATCTCTCTGTCTCTCTCTCTCTGTCTCTCTCTCTCTCTCATACACACACATCTCTCTCTCTCTCTCTTTCTCTCTCATACACACACACACACACACACACACACAATGTAGGGGCTAGAGAGATGGCTCAGCAGTTAAGAGTACTGCTGTTCTTCCAAAGGACGAGGTTCAATTCCCAGCACCCACATGGCAGCTTACAACTGTCTGTAGTTCAAGTTCCAGGGGATCCAACACCCTCACACAGACATCCATGCAGGCAAAAATACCAACGTGTCTCTTATACAACTCATATCCAAATCATACAACAAACTTTAAAAACTGAATAACTCGATAAAAATGGGCAAGATGTTTGAAAAAAATATACTCAGATGTCAAATATTTTTAAAAGATGTCAATCAATATTTCTTAGGCTCCAAATTACAGCCACAATGAATGCTACATGTGTACATATTTGAATGGCTAAGCAAGACAAACAGAAAATGCTGGTCATTTCAAGTTCCAACAAGGATAGGGACAAACAGCTGTGACTCATATCTTCTGAAGCCAGTACACAGAGATTGACTTTCCCCCACTTTTGGTTTGGTTCTGTATATGGATGGGTATTTGTATACATACGTGCATATATATTATAGGGAGGGAGAATGGTATTGATACTTTGGAAATCTGTTTGACCATTAAAAAAATAAAGTTAGAAAGAAAATATTTACCATGTAACCATAAGCCTAGTCCCAGGTGAACTGGGAATTTATGTTTGTACAAAACCCTTCAGGAAAAAATGTTTATAGTTGCTTTATTTTGATCACCCCAATATGAGATTATTATTGACCTGAGCATTTATTTATGTAAACTGGACTTCTGTGTGAATCTTCTTCTGTATAAATTAAACTGTTAGTGAAGCAAATGGGGAAAATGTAAAAGACCCAAAATAACCAGGATGATCTTAAAGAAAACTAAAAATTATAGGAGGGAAGTATCCTTTCAGCAGGCATCACAATACATCATGATATGAAAAGAAGATAATTTACAACACAGACCCCAGAATAGATCTCTATTTATGAACCCGTGATACATGACAGAACCAAAGTAGGGAGGGCTATCTCTTTAATAAATAGAATTGAGTTCATTGGCTAATCATATGATCTCTTTGTTTTGGCTTTTTTGAGACAGGGTCTCACAGGATGTCTTGAAACTCACTTCGTACCACACAAGCTAGAACCCTTGATCTCCTGCCTCAGACTCTTGAGTGCTAGGAATACAGACATAAGTTGCCACACCTCATTAGCCATGTGATATTTTAAAAAGTACCATCGATTCCTATCAGAAAAACATAGACAGAAATGAACTCTTACCAATTGGTGAACAGGGTATGGGACAAGGAAATTCCCATTCATTGCTGAGAAGGGTAAATGTTGATGTGGCCACTTATAAAAGCAGGTTGAAGATACACATATCTCACGATCCAACATGTTTCTCTTCCCAGAAGGCAAACATGAAATTCAAAATATGTGCTCACATGTGCCAAGATACACAGCATCATTTTGTCGTTGAAGACCCAAAGCAGAAACAATCTGAATATCCATCACTAATAGACTGGATAGAACAGATAAACTATGGTAATCTTATACAATAGTATCGCATAAAACCAGAAACAAGTGAAAACAAGCTACCCACAGTCATACAGATATTTAGGTTATATGGCCACTGAAGCCTTTGCTCACTGTGGTTTGATGTCTGAAAGAGAACATTTAAGACCTCAGTTCATAGTTCTTTCTTTTTCTCAATCTCTTGGTCATGTGACTTAATGGTTCCTCTCAGAATAAAAGGTAGAACATATTTCTCCATGCCTTGACTGTGATTTAGCCCCTCACTGGCCTTGGCCATTAGATGGAGAGAGATACGGGGAGTTATCTTTAAGAGGTCTGCTTGTGAAATTGCAGGGGTGGTCAACCAATGACTGGGCCAGCTTGAGACCCATGCCATGAGCAGAAGCCCAACCCTGACACTAACTGGAAGGCCAGGAAGCAAAGACTGGATGGCCCAGAGACCTAGGAATGAACTGAACAAACACAACCAGCAAAACAATAAAATAATAAAAAACAATCAATGAAAAGATTCTTAATAATATTCTACTATACTCATAGATAAATGCCTAGCCCAATTGTCATCAGAGAGTCTTCACCTAGCAACTGATGGAAACAGATGCAGAGACCCACACCCAAATGTTAGGTGGAGCGGAGCACCAGGAATCCTGCCGAAGAGGGAGAGGAAGGATTATTAGAACCAGAAGGGTCAAGGACACCACAGAAAAAAATTACAGAATCAACTAACCTGGCTCATAGGGACTCACAGAGACTGAACCAACAACCAGGAAGCCTGCGTGAGACTGACCTAGGCTATGACCCAGGTTGTGTAGCTTGGTCTTCTTGTGGGACTCCTAACAGTGGGGCAGGAACTGTCTCTGACTCTTTTGATGACATTTGGGACCCTTTTTCTGGTACTGCGTTGCCTCCTCCAGCCTTAATACAAGGGGAGGTGCCTACTCTTAGTGCAACTTGATACGCCCTGTTTGGTTGACATCCATGAGAGGTCTACTTTATTCTCTGTGATATAACACCATGACCAAAGGCAACCTGGGGAGAAAAGGGTTTATTTTGCTTACACTTCCAGTCAGGGAAGGAACTTAATGCAGGAGCCTGGAGATGCAAATGCCGTGGAGGATTGCTGCTTGCTGACTTGCTCCTCATGGCTTGTTCAGCTTACTTTCTTATCGCACCCAGGACCACCAGCCTGGGGTGGCAGCACCCACAGTGAGCTGGCTCCTCCCACATTGATTATCAATCAAGAAAATGCATCCCAGGCCAATCTGGCAGAGACGTTTTCTCAATTGAGGTTACCTTTTCCTGAATGACTCTAGTTTGTGCCCCGTCTAGCAAATGTCCACTAGCCAGCAGCCAGCACTTCTTGAAATCAGGGTGTGTGCTGCAGATTACTCTAAGTGCTCAGAATTGTATTCTTCCACACTTTAAATCAGCCAGCCATGTAATAACATGAGGTCCAGTGCAAACCACTCACGGTGCACAGAACCTTTTGTCTTCCCAAACTCTTCTGGATTTATGGTCATTTTCTCAACAGCCCAAACCCATTTCTTAAAAGTACAAAGGCTTGCTATGTTGTTGACTGGTTTAGGTCTTATACTTTGAGGCGGGGTCTTGCTAGATAGCAGGGTGGTTAAACACGTGACCTTTCTGCCTCATCCTCTAGCATGCTGGAATTATGGGAAGGCTCCACCAGACACCCAGGCTACTCTGGTTTCCTCACGTTGCTATGTTTGACGTCCTCCCCAGTCCTCTAACCGATGGGCATGTTTATCCCTTCTGGTTTTTCTCTATTGAAAGCAATGCTGCAAAGGAGCATGTGAACCGTTAGGCGTAAATCCAGCCAATTTTTGAGCTGCATCCATTTCTAGAGAAGTGATGTGCGGTCAGTGCAGATATCTGAAATGTGGAAATACTGAGCTCCGAAAGAGGCAGTGCGCTTGTACACTTCCACAGCGGTGTGGGAAACCCAGAATTGCCGTGTTCTTGCTGACACTGAATATTACTGGTTTGTATCTTTTTTCCCAGGGCTGGGGGTGCTGATCAGGGCTAGACCATTTACCTAACATGTGAGATCCCAGGTTCCATCCCCAGCGTCATTAAACACACACATAGAGACACATGGACTCACAGACACACACACACAGACACACACACATGGACACACACAGACACATACACACACACACGGACACACACAGAGATACACATACACACACACGAACACACATGGACACACACACAAATGGGGACACACACACATGGGGACACACACACACACCAATCTCTTAGAGACAAGTGGTAAATTTACTAGTATTTTAATATTCTCTTCCTGAATCAGTGACAAAATAAACACGTCTTCACGCGTTTCTCATCCATCTTTCTTTTGTCCACTTTTCTATTCTCCTTTTTGTCTTCTACTGATTTGTTGGGACAGCTGGCAAGCAGGATTGTGTCTGTTAACCCTACTACCATAAATGTCGAGAACATTTTTCTACCAGTCTGCCACGTCTCTTTTCGTGATCTTTTGAATGTGTGATGCACACAGAACTTTCTCCTCTGTTCATGGTCAAATCTCTCACTTTTTCATCTGTGGGAGTTGTTTACAAGACACTTTTCATTTTCGTTGTCTCCTAGGCAATCAGTGTCCTGCATGTTATCTCCACTGTGTATAAATAAAGGAAGGGAAGAACTGGAGGGCAAGAAGCTTATCTGGGGTCCCACAGCTGCTTTGGGGGAAGACAAGGGGCCAGAATTGGGTCTCAGGCCCAGGTAAAGGGTTGTTGTCCCGGCTACCTAGGTGAGCTGGCCAGTGACAGTTCCTTCACCCTGCAAAACACCCTGACATTTCTCCTATATGACTCTGCAGCTGGAAAGCTGTTGGTCTGCATGTCCTTACTGATGACACACTGCCTCTCTGGGGCATTTACCCGTCCTGCTGCTTTTCTATGGGTCCCTAAAATCCCTGTTTCCTGTCCTGAGACAAGTCTGAAGTATTGGAGAGACGGAGCCTGTGGATATCTTGGCTGTGTCTTCAGAACCCTTGACCACCTTCCTGGAGTAGATCTCCAAGCACATCTGGTCGGTCTCCTTACTCTCTTCTCATCTCCAGTAACATGCAGGCTCATCAATGCCGCCCTTGCTTCTTATGGCCTGACACTTTTGGAGGTCAGCAAGTGTGGCTGGGTGTTGAGGTTCGGTCTGTTGCTATGTGTTGTAATGCTAAATACTGGTCCTGGTTGCCACAGGCAGGAATGAGAGAATCCTCAGGAAGACCAAGTAATGAGAAGAAGGTAGAGAGAGAACACCACGGGGTAGGTGAGTCATAAAAGCATGGCCATTGGAGTTAAGAGCAGCCCAGACAGAACATAGCAAGCTCTAACCAGGGGTTATTGATGGAGAGGTAGATTCTAATAGCTTAGAGGGTAGATATCTGCCCAGCTCTAGTGCATTAAAGGCTTATCATAAATATTAAAGTTTTTTGTCGATTATCTGAGAACTGAATGATCTAAGGCAGAGTAGAAACCCCAGACTGAGTTTAAATATTTGCTACAACAGCTGTGACAAACAGAGGTTGGAGAATCTGTAAGTTGTCAGAGGAGTGGAATCTGGGCTGGCCTTCAGGAGGAATGGAGCCCTCTGTTCCAGAGGGATATTTCAGGGAGGGAAGAGCGTTAGTTAGGGTAGAGGCTAGTGAGCGTGGGAGGAAGGTGAGGAAGTGAGAGTAAGAAGCAAGTAAAGCCCACATGCAAAGATTTCGGACCTGGCTAGGCTCTCAGACTTAACCATTAGGTGATGGGTTCTCAATGGCCTGGAGGTCTCTAGAGGCATGCGATCCAAGAGTCACACAGGCACAAACAGCAGATGCTAGGAGCAGCCAGCTCTGCTGTCTTAGAGGTGGGTGGTGGAACCCGCATGATACCACCATGGTACAGGTGGGCTCTCTAGGGGCCCCTTATTGCTGAGGCCACTGCCCATCCACCTCTATGGGCACTCGGCACAATCACCAGTGGGAAGACCCCAGGCCCCTTGTGCTACCTGGCAATTGTTAGCACAGATCCTGCAGCCAGGCTGCCTAGTTCCAGTCAGCTCTGTCATCCCTAGGAGTTTGGATAAGATACCACACCTCTCTGATTTCATGATTGATTTCGTTATTCACAGAAAGCTGATAATGAAAACGACAACGAGCCTCATGGGCTGAGATCATTGTACAAGATAATCATACAGAGTCTGCCATGGGGCCTAGCACAAAGCCTCAGTGGGTGACCCCGGGGTGAGGAGGTCCCAACGATGTGGTAAGGAAGATGGCAGACAGGGGGGACATTATTCTTCCTGAGGCAGAGGAACTTGAAGCAGAGTTTGCATGAGAGTCCAAGGATTAGAAAATCCTGCCATGAACGCATGAGCCATGTTGCGTTCCTGCACACATAGAGAGACTAGCCTTCATCTCTCTGTTTGAATCCAGAAACCTCTGGGTGTTATGCTCTGATGCCTTGCCTTTGCCTGCCCATGCTCTGGAACCCTTTGGGCGATGAAAGAGACAGCCAACATTGTGGTGGCTTGACAGCTGATTCTGTCTCCCCCTCCAGATCATACATAGAGGGCTGACCACATCTCCACGAACTGAAGATGCTAAGACCAGTTAGCTTTGTTATCTTAGAAGTGGGTGAGGGAACCCATATGGTAGCATGCACAGCCAGATCTTTTTGGAGTTCCTTATTGCTGAGGCTACCGTCCACCCACATCTATGCTCTCGGCACACTCACTCGGAAGGGTGAGAGTTAAGTGGGTTTCACTGGAGGGTGGTGGAACAACTCCTGGTCGTCCAATCCAGTCTGAAAGGGCCCGGCAATCATCTTTATACTCTATGCCCTGCTGAATGGCCTCCCCTCTCTCCATCCTCCCTCCACACTGCACTGAGCACGGCACTTTCAGCTCCTTCCTCCTGCCTCTGTCTTGACTGTTCACACCCCCCCCCCCATAGCTCTGTGCCTATCTTTGACTTCCTCATGGCTCTTAAGCTTCAAGGTACTCTCACCCAGGATGAGCACAGCTGTGAGCATGCTACCGATGGACTGTGAAGGAGACACATGCCTGCCCAGCAGGAGCTCCCTGGGAGGACCTGCAGCCCTTCTGATCTTCTGTACAGCTTTTGTATTTGGCCATGCCTGGCCGAGGAGAACCCAGACAGCACCAGATGCAAGAATGGACACATCCAGGGTAAACAAGTCATGCAGGACAGGGTTCCCTCATTCTCAGAACCAATTCACTTGATGAATACTTCATATGCTAGGCCTTGTCTGGGGCCTGGGGAGACCCAAGACTGGTGGAGGGAAGGGCAAACAGCTAGGTGGGGCAGTTACATCAGTAAACCGGTATCACTGGGCATTTAGAAAGAGATAAGATGGACCACAAGTCTCTTCCATGAAGTCTAGAGGTTCCCAGAGCCAATCAGGAGACAAAGGCTGGGCTCTCTACATGTGTAGACATCTAGACATATGTAGACATCTAGAGACAGGCTTCTTGCCTAAATAAAGATCTTGGAGACTGAAAGGTTGATACAGGCGCTGCACTGATGTAGGAGGAGGGGCAGCTCTGAGACCCTTGTGCAGTGGGGTACTCTTGGTGCCAGCCTCCTGACTGGGCTCATTTGGTCCCTGCCTTCTGGAACTCACAGACTATTGTGGCCCTGGAATGGAGGCACTGGCATGCCATGCTGCCGGAGGTCCTGAGGGTAGCCGAGAGTGAGTGGAGGAAGGCTTAATGAAAACCTAGCAGGAGTTAGGGTTGAGAAGGAGCAGTGAATGTTCTAGCAAAGAGGAAAGGTGTGACAGAAGCTTGGGAATGGGAGTACAGAGGAGACTAGGGGTCAAGGGCACTGAAAAAGTTTAAAAAACAAAACAAACAAACAAAACCAACAAAACAGCCCTCTAGAGATTCACGAAAAGCACAAAGACTTTTCACCAAGTGACAGGAAGGCTTATGGTGGCCACTGGTGCCTGGGGGCTTAAGCAAGATGACACAGCTGTCTAGGAATGCCAGGTGATAGGTGCTGTACAGAGGTCAGCAAGTGTGGGTCTCTCACAGGGAGGACAGGCTTTGGAGGCCAGAGGTGGAAGAGGCAGCAACAGGGCTTGAGTTCTTGGCCAGGGCGGGCCTTGAATACCACATGCCAGCTGTGTTGGACTGTGAGGAGCCACTGAAGGTGACTGAGGAAGGAGAACAAGGTGCTATTACTGTGTCACAGGTAGATAGCAAAGAAGCAGAGAAACACAGTCCCAGGAAGTCCCTCTGGCCTCTGTAAGGGGACCGGACTCTGTCAAGCCTGGGATTTTCCACAAGCTTTGCCTGTTCCGTGTCTGCCAGGAAAGCAGCACAGAGGAGCTAGGGGGCACAGACCTGCGTGCTGTCGGACACAAGACAGAGAAATGATACTGGAAGAATGTATGGCTTCCATCTGTCATGAGCAGAGACTCCTTACCAAGCTCTGAAGCAGCCTAGAAATTTATACTCTGAATTGTGAGACACAGCTCAGAGTGGGCTGGAGACTCCATCTCACAGAGAAGCCCCACCCCCAGCTTCTTCATCCCACCATAACCTTAGGCTCTACTCACTGTCTGTGAGGAGTCTAGGGTGTGGCCTGAGCTGGGAAGGCAATGACAAGGACATTGGACAACCTACTCAGAGCTCTAAAGTTCCATCTTCATTTGAGCCAGTCTTTCCTTGGCTTCCCCCCTCGGCTGCCAGTGAGGAGTCCCTAGAAAGTTAAATGGTGAAGTGGGGTACCCCTGGAAAGTGGGAAGGCCCAACCTGTGGAGTATCAGATGCAGCATGGAATCGACCACCTAGTCAAGAGCTCTGGGGCTCTGGTCAATGTGATCTTGTTACCATTCACTGGACCTCTTTCCCTGCCTGTTTTGTTTATGGCTGTTTACAGTAAGCAGAACAGGTTCCAGACTTTCCCAGTAAGGCCAGTGCACCTCGTGCATGTTAACTCTGTTTTTAACATGGACAGGCATTTTACCTACATGTATGTCTGTGCATCACATGCACAGCAGTGCCTTGTAGGTTCCAAAGGAGGCCAGCCTGGACTACATGAAACCCGGTCTTAACTGGTGGGATGTTGGGAGCACAGATTTCAGATTCCAGTAGCTTTCTTGTTGCTGTTTACTGTGAGTGTCTATGAAGCCCGGGCTGGTCTAGAATCTGCTATTCTCCTGCATCCACTTCCTGAGTGCTGGGATTACGGGTGTGAGCTTCCATACCTAACACCGGGGGGGGGGGGGGGGGGGGGGGGGGCCGATGGATGCACAGACAGACAGGCAGAGACAAGGTCTTGCTAAGATGATGATCCTCCTGCCTCCACTTCCTGAGTTCTGGTATTCTAGGTGTGCCCCCCCCCAATCTCTCCTCTAGTTTTAAATAGTTATCCTCTTCACTCAACAATCCTGCCTGGAAATGATTCCTATGGAAACAGACACACAAATGTGTAAACATAAGCATGTTTCAAGTCAGAGTTGTTGCAGCATAGTTTGTCACTGAGACATTGGAAACAATGTAACTGGTTATCAGTAGCTGCGTGATGGCCCAGGAGTACTTTAAATCTCATGCAGCTCTCAGGATGGATGAATGTATGACTGTAGTTCTCCTGCAGTATTAAAATACTGTAGAGAAAAACAAACAAGTGGGGAGGGGTGCAAAATGCTAGTGATAGTTTTTTTAAAACTGATTATAACTTAATTATATACGAAGCAAAAATGTTAGCACAAATACAAAGAGAAATTCTAGATAAACTTAACTAAACTCTACAATGAGAAAAATGAATTTCCATTAAGATAAGTTTCTACCCATGGAAGAGCTAAGCTGAGAGAGTAAGTGTCTAAAATGTTATCAGAGTTTAAACCATGAGAACACACACACACACACACATGCACACACACATGAGGGCTTGATTGTGGTGTTAAATTCTATAACAATTCTAAACTTAAAACACTTTCACAAAATGAACTAATGGATGCCAACATAGACAATGGGCTCAGATAAAAGAGCCCTCACGGGGACAGGGCCCTAATGCAGAGAACACTTCATGGGGTGGCGGGAGCCCCATAGCAACAGCGTTTTTCAGTATTTCCCTTTTTTTTTTCCAGGAAAGAGGATCCCTGGCTGAGAGCACAGTGGTGGAAGAGCTGAGTGGCCCAAGTGGCTCATTTGTCTGGGGAAAATTCCAGATCACTTATTTTCCCTAGGTGGAGAGGTTGAGAGGCAGAAGCCCAAATAGACCTGGGAGGGTCAAGTCGGTCTCCAAATTGTTTTTCATTATCTCTACCCAACGCTAATGGGAAAAGGTGAAGAGTAGACAAGGAAGAGTCTGTCCGGGTCCCCCTCATTGCCTGAGTCAGGAGTTTCTACACACTGACTAGAAACTGCCCTACACAGAAACTGTATGCAGAACTATACTCCTTTCCTAAGAATACCACAAACAAGGTTATAAAAACAGCTGACCAACCATGTTGGGGATTAAAACACATGTCATAATCTCTTGGTGTAAACTATGTAAAGGGAAACTAGTTTAAATTTAAAGGTTTCCATCTTCGGGGCTGGAGTGAATGGATAAGAGCACCAGCTGCTCTTGCAGGACACCTGACTTCAATTCCATGCACCCATATGGTGACTCACAAACCATCTGTAACTTCAGTTCCACAGCATCTAACGCTCCCTTCTGGCCTCTGCAGGCACTGGACTCACCTGTGAGCAAAACACCCATACACATAAAATGAAAAGGTAAATGGTGTGGCTCAGAGGAAGCCCTGAGTATCTGAAGTCCTGTGTGAATGTGTGTTGTTGACATGGGCACAGCCGTGTTAAAGACCCAATAGCCTCATACCCATAAGCATGGCAAAGCCTTCCTCTAGCGCCTGTGTGGATGTTGACAGTGTGTGCAGAAATTGCCCACCACTCTTTCCTGTATGTTTAACACCTGAAGACAATTCCCTGCGGAGGCTGTGCCTACTGAAATTAGCCTAGACTACCTGATCCCAGTGATTTCTGTGTGTCTGAGTGTCTGTATGTCTGTCTTTTCTTCATTCCTTTGCCATCCCTAGTTAGGTCAATCCTGGGAGCCTTGCAAGGATGGGTCAGTAGATAAATCTCAGAGGGAAAAGTGTGTGTGTGTGTGTGTGTGTGTGAGAGAGAGAGAGAGAGAGAGAGAGAATGCTCTTTCACAACACACAGTCACTCAGCTTTGGTTCCCAGCATCCACAGAACAATTCAAGGGAGTCCATCACTCTAGTTGCAGGAGGACCTGCTGCTCTCTTCTGGCCTTTGTGGGTGTTGCATGCAAGTGGTATATAACCATACACACATACACAGCTGCATTTTGAGGGGGGAACAGGACGATTGTGGGAGATGGAAGGAGAGGGAGACAAGGGAAGGAGAAAGGAGGAGGAGGAAATAAGGGTGGCAGTATCAAAATCTGGAGGAAACATGAGAGATACAGAGGGTCAGGAAATAAAAATAAGTAGCAGAGCGGGGAATGAAGAACTGGGAATAGACACTGGTGGGTCCCAGACACCAGAGAAACGTGAGGCTCCCAGGACCCAATGGGAATGACTTTAGCTGTAATGCACAGAGAAGGGGGAGACAGAACCTATGGCCACCACCTCCAGTAGATAGGCATGGCTCCTGGTGGAGAGATGGAGCCACCCACTCATCTCAAAGATTTTTTAACCCAAAAATGTTTCTGTCTAAAGGAAGAACAGGGACAAAAAATGGAACACAGAGTGAAGGAAGGGCCAACCAAGGAACGGCCCCACCTGGGGATCCATCATGTCTGCAGACAGCAAACCCAACACTGTTGCTGTGGTCAAGAGGCACTTGCATACAGGAACCAAGTATAGTAGTTCCCAGGGTGGTCCGGCCAGCAACTGACCAACTCAGAGGTGGATGCTTGGAGCCAACCATCAGACTGAACTCAGGGAACCTGGTGGGGGAGCTGGCAGAAGGACTGGAGGAGCAGAGCGGGATTGAAATCCCATTGGAAGAACAACATAGGCTGGCCTGACCACCCAGTTCTCCCAGAGACTAGACCACCAACCAAAGAATGTACCTAAAGCAATCTTTGACTGCAGATACATATGTAGCAGAGGATGGCCTTCCTGACAGCCCAGGAAGGTTTGATGACCTAGACTAGGGGGATGCTGGAAACGTGGGGTGGGAGAGTGTGGGTGGGTGGGGGAGCACTCTCATACAGGCAAAAGGGAGTGGGGAGGGCAGGTATAGGATGAGGGGGTGGCTATGGGGTAACCTGAAAGTGGGATATCATGGGATGGGGGATGGGGGTAACTGGGAAGTGAGATATTATTTGAGATGTAAACGAACGGAATGATTAATAAAAATTAAAAAAAAAACCTTTAAAAAACATTATTTTTAGCCAGGTGTGGTGGTACACACCTTTAATCCCAGCACTTGGGAGGCAGAGGTAGGAAGACCTCTGTGAGTTCGAGGCCAGGTTGGTCTACAGAGCTTGGTCCATGACAACCAGAGCCACACAGAGAAACCCTGTCTCGTAAAACCAAAATGGTGATCTCGAATGCAGAGGGTCCTATCTGGAATCTGAGTTCTAGTCTTTGCAGGGCACAGCGAGATATAGCTTCATTCTGTGCCGTCCACAGCCATGAGAGAAGGACGTCACAGACTTGAGGTGCCCCATAAAGTCAGGACTCCTGAGAGGTCCTCTAGTCAGGTGGTTTTTTTCCCTGGTACGTGTCAGCTGCCTCCTAGTCAGCAGCCTGCCTGTGAGTCAGGGCTATCCCAGAACTCCACTGTTAATCACACTAGAAGCCACAATCTGAAGCTCCAAAGTGAGATTTCCTTCACACTCATCCAAGAAGCCCTCCCCTTAAAAATAAAGCAAGGGTATGTCCAAAGACACAGTAAGGAGGTGACAGGCCTCTGGTTGAGCCTGTGTGCAGTAGGCCTGGGCTCAGCAGAGGAGCCTATAACCAGGACCCTGCAGAGGAGTCAGGATGCTTACCTCACGGCAGCTTCACAATCTCCGGGATGATGAAGCCTCCTGGACCTG
The DNA here is from genome assembly GCF_011762505.2 of Arvicanthis niloticus. Classification (NCBI taxonomy): domain Eukaryota; kingdom Metazoa; phylum Chordata; class Mammalia; order Rodentia; family Muridae; genus Arvicanthis; species Arvicanthis niloticus. Next base: position 27,836,628 of record NC_047671.1, read on the forward strand.
AACCCCTCTGCCACCAGACATATTGTGGACCCCGGTGCTCAATGCCACCACGCAGTCCTCAGCTCCTCCCTCTACCCTTTTGGTCCTCTGTACTCTTGTTCTCTGGCCCTCCTGGGTGTTCTGTCTGTCCTGCTCCTACCTGGGTCCCAGTGATGATTATCAAGGAGCTAAGACTCAAGCTCTGGTAGGTCTCTTTCCATAAGCTACCCTGGCTCAAGTCTGGCTGTGAGCAGCAAGAAATGGGGCAGGGAGGGTGAATCAGCTTAGTGGCCAAAGCCAGAGCACATGGTGAGGTGTATAAGGTGGGGGTGGAGGGACTTGGACCATCTCCCTCCCCTTCCAGATGCCATGGCCAATAAAACCTCACTTCACCTCTGGAAACCCAAGCACAGGGTCTAGGTGGTCACCCATACACTTTCCAGGCTGAGAGGAAATGAAACTCACTTTAAAGGGAAGGTAAGTGAGAGTCGGAGCTAAAGGGACCTGTCTGGGAAAAACTGTCACCTCACCCCTGGACGCATAGACCCAACCCCATGAGATCAGTTATTCAGTGAGAAGCACCAAGTTTAATATTAAAATCCTTCCCTTAAAAAAAAAGTACAGACAGGAAAACTTAACGGCATATAAAATAGCACTTCTGGTGTCTAAATGTGGGTTATCGAGAGTCCTACAAGCACTTGTAAACCTAGGTGATTACATCTTTGGTACCGTTGTGAGCAGTACTCCCCAGCCTCTGCTGCTCCAGGCAGGGAGTTGCCTGCCAGCCAGCCAGCAGGGAGGGTTCCCAGAAGGGCTGACTCCCCTCACTTCCTACTCCCCAGGCACTTCCAATATTCATTGGTCCAGGGTTAAAAACATTTCTGTGTGGTGCTCCCTGAGGACTGGGGCAGCTGACAGTGGAGATGGCAAATCCCCACAACCTCTTCCTCTCAATGCCCATCTCAAGTCCCTCGTCCTGCATGGGACATCTGTCCTCACTGTCAGTCATGTCTGTCCACACACTGCTGGTGACAGTGGCCTGAGGTAACCTGGATTGACTTCTCTGCTGGCTCTTGCTGGCTTCATGGTATGAAAAGGGTCTCATGGTCCTTCTGTGTCCTCAGGACAGCTGTAGGGGGGTTTCCTAGGACACTGTCACTCCAAGTCAAGGTCTGGGCAGTTGCACTTGGAGACTTGAAGAAGAGGCCTGGTTTCCTGAATCCCCGGAGTGTGGTGTATATCTGGGATCTTCCGAGTGCTCAGCTGACCCCCAGAAATGTCAGTTTAAGGGCTTGACCCTGCTTCCTCCAGACAAGAGCAAACTCCCAGAACACACTTGAATTGTACTATTGACAGGGTCCTCAGGGTCTATGTGTCCAACTTGCTCATTTTTCAAAGAGGAAAGAAACTGGTACCCAGAGAGAACAAGGAAGGCCCCCAAGGTCTCATAGCCGGTCCCTGCAGAGCCAGGGCTCCTAGTGGCATGCACATCAGGCAGATGTTTAGCATATCACAGGCATGGCCCTGCAGACTCTGGTGGGTGGGTCAACTGAGAGTGACAGAGGACTGTTCTAGGACTGGTGGGACTGAAAGGAGTAGGTGCTTCCTGTGGCCAGGTGTACCCTGAGTGCCCGGGGCAGGGCTACAGGCCAGAACATTCTGTACTCAGCCCATGTTCACCATGAACAGCATTCACTAAGCATGGCTGGCCCCAGACCAGCTCGGGCCTGGGAAAGCTAAGACCGGGGAGGTGGGTTCTGAATGAAATGACCTTGTCCAAGGGTGACATCAGTTTGGCCAGGAGCCAGGCACCAGGTCCTTGCCTGATTCTTGGGAAGATCAAAGTAGAGCAGTCCAGCTGAGGGGCAGCTGTTGCACAGGAGGATGTGAACACACCACCTTACACGCATGGATTTCTATAGGAATCCGGGCTCCATACCTGTCCTGTAGCCAAGTGCAATTCTTCCTCTTGCATTTGGGGAAACTGAGTCCCCTGGAGGAGCCCTGGCTCAGAGTCCCATGACCTTCCAGAGGCAGAAGCTCAGTCCCCACAGTTCTCTTGCCTCCTAAGCTAAGCTGGTCCCTGAACCTCAGGTGCTGCAAACCAAGGGCTTTCCTCAAGGATACAGCTTGTGGCAGTGTAGCTGCTGGAAGGCCGGGCCAGGTTAGGCCAGGCCAAGAGGGTTGGGTGCTGGGAGGCAGATGGGAGTTTCGGGCAAGATGGAGTGATGTCAGTCCCTACAGGAAGCTGTCCTCTGCTTCAGCCAGAGGTCCCGGGCAGCCTGAATCCTGTGGCTGCTCCAGCTGTCCCTCAGGCTCTGCCTGCGGCTCTTCTTGGAGCTCCAGGGGGCTGTCGCAGGAGATGGTGGAGGAAGTGTTGACTTCATTCAAGGTGGAGCTAGAGGAAGGAAATAAATCAGAAAGGAACGGGGGAAACCCCCAGAAAGATAACAGCCTTGTCTAAGGTTTCTGTGTTGGCTTTACATACTGAGAGGCCTGTACCGCAAGGGGAACACAGCTCAGAGAGGTTATGTCATGGCTCCACCACACATCGTGGGTGAGTATGGAAGCTAGAACTTGAGAGCAGGATGATCAGGCTCTCAAACTTCTGTCTCATCCCCACTTGTCAGGAATCCATCTTTGTGCTCAGGGAAAAGTTAGGATTTCAGTCCTCCCCTGAGACTTCACTGTTTCCACCTTACAGAGAAGGAAACTGAGGTTCGTGGAGGCGGGGCATCTGCTCTGAGGTCGCAAAACAAAATGACCTCAGAGTGAGCTCTTACGTTGACCCTGCACAGCCTAACACCACCCCTACCAGCCCCCAACCCCACACCCACCCCATGCCCACCTGACAATGCCTGCCTCATTAGGAGAGCAAATATGGCCTTCAGGGCCTGCAACAGCCTGCATGCACTGCCAGTTCCTACAGAGAAACCAAGGCCCGCAGAGGCATAGTGACAGGCTAGAAACAGAAGCCAGCCTGTGTCTCCTACCACTCATCCATGGGCTGGGTCTTGATTTGGGGAGTCCCCTTCTCTGGCTGAACATCAACCCAGGGAAGCAATAGGGCTCCCTTAGAGTCCACCCTCAATGGACTCTGCCACAACCCAAGGCGGACGATGTATCTCTTCCCCTGTCTGAGTTCTAAACTGAATTTGCATCTCCTCCATCTTCTACAAACAGGGCTCCCTGGGCATGGTGTCAAGGGCAGCCATAACCCAAAGTAACAGCTGGGGAATGCCAAATGTTTCCTCTTTGTCCTTGGGGCTAGCACAGGGGTCCTGTGGCAGTGACATCCTTAAAAGGAAGAGTTATTTTGCAAATGGGTTCTAGAATAACTTGTTTCTTTTCAGTCTGCCTTTCTTGCCTGCAGCTCTAAGTGCCGAATAAACTTTAGGCTTAAATGGCCACTGGCAAGAGTTAGTCCTTACTCTAGCTAGCTGACAGTCCTTCTGTGGCAAGTCTGGCACACACGTGAACACACGCACTATATGTGTTCAGTGCCTGGGGCCAAAGGGTCAGGATGGCTACCTGGCAAGGCTGGGGGAACCCTCTGGGAGGCCCTCATCAGCAGCATCAGGCTTGGGGTCAGGCAAGGGGATGATGTAGTCATTGTCACTTTCATTAGGTTGCACGGCAGTGTAGAGAACAGAGCTGGTGTCCAGAGGAGATCGGAGGCTGTGGATCCCTGGCAAGCGGGCTTGGGACCTCAGGATGGCTGGATGGTCACTCCTCAGAAACTCCTCATCTACCTGCTGGTACTTCTGCTCCATAGGACAGGGAATGAAGAAAAGATGGGTGTGAGATGGGCAACGTCTTAGAGACCCTCTACCCCAGCTTGGGCTCAGAGAACGAGATCCTGCACAAAGCCGCACTGGTGAGCAGCCCTCCTACCTGGCATCCCAAGACAAGTTCAGAGTCCCCTAGGGAAGGGCAGGTAGGTAGGCATGGTAACCAGGTAACCATGACCCTAACTCTAACCCCACTACAGAGTAAATAGAATGGGCTCTCATGCCACTGTGGTCTCCCATAGCCTCCTGTTGGGACTGCAGGTCAGTGTCCCTTGCAATCAAACAGTGGTGACTCCATTCTGTCTCCATCTCCCTGGGACCACCCCAGATGGGAAGACAAGAAGCCGAGCTCAGGACAGGCTCGTTCTGCCAGCCTTGCATGAACCTGGGATAAGGTTTAAGTAGTTGCTGTGTGGGTTCCGGAGAGCCTGGAGTTGCTCACACTTCTGAAGGAGCCCCAGTGTTGTCAGGGTGCACAGGTTTGACAGACAGGACTATCCACTGCATCTCTCTGGGTCAAATCAGTCAGCTTGATTCTTTTAAAATAAATTCACCATTCTTGCTCAACCCTTTCTAGTACCAGCAGAGAAACTGAGGCCCAGAGTGGGTGAGGGGCATTTCCTCCCAAATCCCAGCACATCACACCAAGCCAAGTGCACAGGGTTTGGATGAGAACTCTGTCTCCCACTCTGCCTTGACTCCACATACCTTTTTATAGCCCTCACCCAGAAGTCTCTCCAGGAGCAACACCAGCTGGGAGAAGGGGGGCCGAGTCTCAAACTTTTCTTCCCAGCATTTCTGCATGATCTCATAGCTGAGGGAGGCAGAGAAAGAGGGTCAGAGTCCCCTGCTGTAGAGGCAGGGCTGGGGTGCAGGGAGAGGTGCTGGGGAGGAGCAGCCTGGTGCCTTGTTGATCCCAGCTTTCCCCATCCACATGATTCTGCAGTCTAAGACATCATGAGGAGCACTGTAACCTGAATTTGTCTAACAGGGATTTTCATCCTCCAAACTCAGGCCTGGTTCTGATGGTATGCAATCAAACTGAGCCCTTAGAAGGTCAGCTCTGGTCTTGCTGGAGCAATGCAAGCAGTAAGGTGTCAGGGTGGTGCCGATGGCAGCCACATGAGCAGGGCATGCTTGAATATGAAGCCAGCATAGAGAAAGTAGAGACCTGGGCTGGGACAGAACTTCCTGATGGCACCACTTTGAACACCTTGATCCACTTCTAGCAGGACTCATCTAACCTTTGAACTAGAGTTGCATGCCCCCTGGAACCCTGAAATTCCTCCCAAATGCACAAGGTTCCACTCACATCTCGTCGGAGGCATGAGCAGGCTGGGCCATGCGGTAGCCCCTCTTGATGGCGTTGTAGAACTGGTCGTTCATGGGCAGCTCTGGGTAAGGGGTGCCACCTGTCATGGAGCGGAGTCAGGGACATACTGTCTCAGGATGTGAGGAGTGGCAGGGTGTCCTCTCAAGCATGCTACACTGTCTTAGCATATATGAGAACACAACGCCCTTGGCATTAGAAAACAGACTCCACACAGAGATGGAAACAGAAGCAATGGATATATAAACAGGGTTTGTGTTTGTTCTCTTTGTTTTTCAAAGATGGCATCTATGTAGCTCAGGCTGGCTTCAAACTTTCCATTACCCTGCTCCCCAAATCCTAGGATTGCAGGCATACACCATTATAGCTGGCTTCAAGCATTTTTTTTTGATATGTCTAATCCTTTTGATACTCGGATGGGAAAATAAAGACCCAGAGTTGGCAGAGGTCTTGCCAAAGCCATAGAGTGGAAAGAAGGGCACGGTCTGCACTTGCCCCTAAGTCCCAGCTCACGTCCCAGTGTCTGTCCCACAGTCCCCTGCTTCCAGCCCAAGGAGCAATCAAGAGGGAGATAGAAGCTCTGATGCATAGCTTGGGGTTGGGTCAAGAAGTGGCTCACCCAGTGTGAAGATCTCCCAGAGCAGGATCCCAAAGGACCACACGTCACTCAAGGTGGTGTAGAGGCTGTTGAAGATGCTCTCTGGCGCCATCCACTTCAGAGGCAGGAAAGTCTGTAGAGGTTAAGACAGGCACTGAGCACACTGGTCGGTCTCTCAGCCCTACCACACTGGGAAGGAGGAGGCTCAGCAGCTCTCACACCAATTCCTTCTCACTCCACTCCAAGGCTTTAAGCACACTCCCGGCCAGAGCGTTGGGAAGCTGTTTCCTAACTCACTAGCTAGAGACATGGTAGCCTGTGACTCTGGGGTAAGCCCCACGGGTGTGTGGTGTCTAGAAGTGGGTAGCCAGGGACATGCCCACATGGTCTCTGGGGGCTGCAGTCATTCTATCCCTGGGCTTCAAGACCCGGCTTACCATATCATTTGGACTCCTCCTCTGCCCACCTTCCATCTCCTAGATCAGGGCTGTCTATACCTCTTCCCATCCACCCCAGGCCCACTGTAGCTGGTCCTCATTCAGCCCCTACTATGGCACGTGGTCCTGACCCTCTCCCTATCTTTTCCCACGGTACACAAAGCTAGGTGGCTCTCTGTCCTGCCCCTGCTCATAGCATTGGCATCTCGGCTGGTAGGATAAATCAGCAGTGGCCCCATACTGAACTGTGGCCACATGGATTGGAGGGAACCTGTACCCAGGGACAGAGGCACCTGGGGACAACCCCATGGGTGGTGAAGACACTCACACTGCCTTTGGAGATGTAGTTTGAGTCCCGCATGATGTCTCGAGCCAGGCCGAAGTCACAGATCTTGACCAGCTTGCCTTCACAGATGAGCACATTCCTGGCCGCCAGGTCTCGGTGAACGCACTGGATCAGGGAAGAGGGGAGCTGAAGCCGAGGGGCAATTGTGGGAGAAGCCCCTCTGGGCCAGAGCTTTAGAAAAAAGGTATGCCTTCCCAGGTGTGTGGTTTCTCAATGCCCTTGCCCATCAGAGGGTCGGGAGCTGTCTCATAGGGCCATGAATGCGGAAGGTTCTAGTTGGCTAACTGCCGTCTCTCCCCACAATTCTGCCTTGTCCCCATCGGAACCACACATACGTTCTTCGAGGCCAAGAACTCCATGCCATTGGCCACTTGGTAGCTGAAGCCCACGAGGTCTGTGTAGCTGAGCACTGGTGAGTCATTGATTAAGGTGGCGCGATAGGTCCTTTCAGGGGCTAGAGAGCATGGAGGGTTATGGGTTACTTTGTGTACACCGTAAGCCTAGAAGAGCCCTGTCTTTAGGCTTGTGGATTGCTGAATTGGCAATACTAGTGGCTGCTGATTCTTTAAGTGTTCCCTGAGGAGAATGAGTTCTTAAGTGTCTAAACCAAATCTCTTCTGCTTTCATTGTGCACATTGTCAAGAAAAACCTCTGGCCTTAGCCCTGGGGCCTTAGCTAAAACTTGCCCATTTGTTTCTCAGGACATTCACCATCATGGGTCAACTCAGAGCAGATCGATCTTCCTCCAGGCCCTCGAAGGCCACCTTCACCCATCTCTCCCCTTCTTGCATGCTTCTAGAACCAGCAACAGGACTCAGGCCAGGGCTCCACTGCACAGTAGCATGGGGCAGGCAGCCAGCCTCCATTTCCACACAAAAGAAATGAGCTATCTTCCTCCCTGGGTTGTCCCAAGACTACGGACATTAAGGACTTTGAAAGGAAGGCATTGCTGTGCATATGGGATGAGCCTGCACAGGTGTGACAACACTTTATCCACTTACCAGATGGGACATAGTTATCGTAAGGGGCCATGTAGCTGGAGGACTCAATGTCTGCGTATTTAATGTCTCCTTTCATGTCCAACATGGGCACGTAATCTACAGATTCATCCTTGCTCATATCCATGTAGCCACCGTCACTCTCCCCAGTCAGGTTCAAGTGGCTGTAGGCAAAAGAACGGAATAATGAAAAGTCATGGGTTTTTCTTTCTTCCTGCTCCTGTCCCTTGCTCAGCCTGAGCCCACGGGGGGCCTTGTCATCTGTGGCTTTTCCTCAGTCACTGATCTGGTCTGTCACCATACAGTGTGAATGACTATGAATCAAACCCCTTCAACTAACCTGTGTGGCCCTGAAGCTGTGCCCTGGGGCTGCCAGAATGACAAAAGACCCAGCGTGGTGATCTCAGCAGCCAGGACCAGTGTGTGGGTGTGTTAAACGTGTTTGTAGAGAGACTCTCCCTACCCAAACCTAGGGGACTGGGAGGTACATAGTCTAGAATGGCAGCAAGGCCTCACCTGGACACACCCTTCCTAGAGCCTTAGCTCCCAGGGAGTACTGGAACTAAACATGCTGTGCAAGGAAATAGGCCAGTGTCGGGGAGAAGAGGGGCACATTCTCACGTCTGCGCATGCGCCTTTCCAAAGCTACTCCTGTCTTTGCCTTTTAAGTCAACAAACAACATCAGAAGTCATCAGAAACAGAGTTGGGTTGCCTGTAGGGTTCTGGGGAGGCTGGCTTGTAGTATCTCAGTACAGGCTGGGAACCTGGCTCTCTGTCCCTATGTCCTTAAAGCAAGAGAACAAGACACCTGGCACACAGGATGGTCCATGGGTTTTAGGAGTCACATCTGTAGAAGGCTTAGGATGGAGCCTGGCTCACTGAGGTGACATGCACACACCTACCACCATCATTACTATCTGGTCAGAGTGCTGGCTCTCCGGGAAGTGACTGCCCCAGTGCCCACACTTGCAGTCTTGGGATCCCGGACAAGGAGTGCCCATATGCTTGGCAGGCATTCACTGGTGCCGCCTCCCTCCTACCTGGGAAGAGAGAGCCCCACCGGCAGGGCATTGCTGTAGAGTTCGGCACTGGGCGGACAATGCTTGTTGGAGTGTCGCTGCAAGAAGGTGTGTTTGTTGCGGTGCAGATAGTCCACCAGGTCACCATAGCGGCAGTATTCCGTGATGATGTAGATGGGCCCTGCAGAAGGACAGGCTCAGGGACAGACTCTGAGGAAGGCCTCAGTCTTCCCAGCATGGCCACAAACCCAATGTAGAGTCTTGGGTGTGGAGACACAGATGGCAAGATGGCAGAGATGCCGGCACCTTGCAAACCTGGGTTGTTTCCCTGCCTCTGTGGTTGCAAGCAAGCTGTTAGTCGCCAGGGTCCTTCCTTTGCCCACCTGGCCAGGGGATGACACCCACCCCTGGGGTTGACACGAAGACCCCTAAGATGCCTTTGAGGACTCAGCATGTATAGCAAGCCTATGACATCAGTTGTTGCTACTGTTTTCAGACTGATGCACATTTCAGATTCTGGTCTACATAAAGCAGGGGAACGTGACTGTTAGCACAATTTGCTGATCACACTTAAGTTCAACCCACTTAAAGCCATCTAACAGATGAAAACAACACTTTTGAAATACGGTCATTGCAGGCACAGACAACAGTCCATGCGCAATGTACTTCTGTATTTAGACCGATTACACAATACCGAGGAAAATCCCAGCTCTCACAACGAGCAGCTGCAAAGGGCATTAACTTCATGACTGTTACTGTGTTGACAACCCAGTGGGTAACCAGGCCCTCAAATCATCGTAGTTGGCAGAGTGACTTCCAACACTGATGTGAACAAAGCCAGTTCCTGATGGGTACACAGATAGGCTCTGCTGTCTCTGTGTTGGAGAAGCTGTTTCTTTCTCACGGTTTTCAAAATGTATTGTAGAAATATGAAAAGGGAGGTAGGAGAGATGGTCAGCTGTTAGGAGCACTTGTTCATGCAGACAACCTTGGTTCAATACCCAGCACCTTACATACTGGCTCACAACCATCTGCCACGCCAGTTTCAGAGGATTTGATGACCTCTTCTGGCCTTCTCGGGTACCAGACACACACACACACACACACACACACACACAAGCACTGACATACAGTCAATAAATAGATAAATATTAAAAAGTCTGAAAAAACTTGAATTCTAAAGCTGCAGGAACTAGCGGCCCGAAGACTCTCGTTACCGTGAAGGTATTGTGATTCTGAGATTCTAAAACCGAACCCATCTAGGACATGAAATAAGAGCACTGGGCAGCAGGTGTGTGGACACTCTGCCAGGGGGTGTCCTGTTGGTGGTGGACTGAGGAGAACAGGAAGGAGAATCCCCTGGGACGTGGATTCGGTACCTCCTTTGGTACAGGCCCCCAGCAGGTTGACCACATTCAGGTGGGGTCCGAGGTGACTCATGATTTTCAGCTCTGACATGAGGGCTTGCTTCTCGCTGCTTCTGGCTGTAGCTGAGGGGGGAAGAGGGACTCAGCCTTGGTGGGCCACTGAGGGCCTACTCTGCTTCCTCTGCCCCACCCTGTTGTCCCACTAATGTCCTAGAGTGGACTGTATTGGAGAGGGAAGAAGGTGGGAGGAGGGGAGAGAAGGAGGAAGCACCCAACGAGGTCACAGTGAGGAGCCCTTCGGTCCCACAACCTCAGGGCCAGGCTCCTTCAGAAGAAACCAAAAGTACAGGGAAAGGTAGGACCGAGTGAGGCCCTGGGTGTGAAGAAGGGGTGGGCTGGCTCACATTTCCAGACTCACATTTCAGCATCTTGACGGCCACTTTCATGGTGGCCTGTGAATGGCTCAGACCATGAGCCGTGGCCTCCACCACCTGTCCGAAAGCCCCAGAGCCAAGAGTGCGTCCTAGGATGGAGAGAAACCCTCAGCTCCTGGGAGCTAGATCCATCATCCCATCTTCCCATTTGAGTTGGGGAATATTCTCTTAGGTCACTCTCCACATCCCTCCAACTGTGCTCCCCCTCAGGAAGTTTCCCATCCTCTGGGTCTCCTCTAGATCTTGCATGCTATCTGCCTCCCCTGTAGTCCCTGAAAGACCTCCTGTCTCTTCAGGGAAGCACAACTCCTTTGCACCTGCCTCAGACTCCCTGACCTACATCCAGTACTTCCTCTTTGGCCTGGAGGGATCCTATATCAGTTTGGGATTCCAGGGTTTCGGGGCTATTGGGTCACTGAGATCCAGAGAAGGCAAGATGCCAGCTCGATGTCTCAGCTAGTAACAGCTATGCCGGGAGCAGATCTCAGCGTCCCCATTGCCACGTAACACCTCTTAAGACTAACCCAGAACAAGCTGGTCCCGTGGCAGCTCCCAGGTGGAGTCGTAAGGCAACTGCACAGGATCCACGTAAATGTACTCATGACCGTCAGAGCTCACGGACTCAATGACCTTCCATCGGATCTCATAGCGTGGCTTCTGCAGGACAAGACCAGTAACAGATGAGACGGTCAGAGGGCACCTCCGTCCTTGAGCCTATCATGTCCAGCCCCTTAGATGGCAGATGAGACAGGAGACTCTGAGACCAAGAGAGGGCAGGGACGTATTTGAAAATGACACAATGAATTGCAAGCAAAACCAAGGTCTCCACGAGCTCAGAGGCAACTGGCACTGAGGGGTCCCCGAGGTGGAAAGTGTGGCTAAGGAACCCTGAGGACGCAGCCTCTAGAGAGCAACCAACAGCATGGCCCTCACTCACTACAGCTGCTTCACCAGCTTCTCTCTGAGCCCCAGTTACTCCTCAGACGGGAAGAACAGATAGGACAGACACCAAATGCCGACTCTGTCTCTGTGGGATCTCAAAAAGGATACAACCTTTGGATGTGGAAATCTTAGGATCTTGGAGTCACAGGATTGGAATCTTATAATGACAGGATGAAGGGGGACTAAAGTCCCGATTCAGGAATCTTAAGTGTTTGGAGCTACAGAAAGGGGAAATGTCAGACTAGCGTGTTGGAACAGATTCTTGGGGTCAGATTGCATTCTTGTGAAAGAGCTGAAAGAATCCTGGGGCCATGATAGTCCACCCACAAAGTGCCATTTGCACTAAGACTGAGTCGAGCGGGAAGGACCTAGGCAGAGGAAAGAGCAGGGCCCAGGAGTCCTAGACAGATCGCACCAGACCATGCTGGCCCAGCAGGGACTGAGGGAGCTGGAGACCCAGCGATGCTCTACATCAGCTTCCAGCTGAGGTACATATTGAACCTTTCATATGGGCCAGCTTGTGTGACATTCAGAGGAGACCAGGAGGATACATGGGTACCACTCTGCACCCACAGGCTTACCTTCTGCCACAGCATGATGAGGATGATGAGAGAGATGACAGTAAGGACCACCAAGGCCAGGATGGCTGAGATCACCACCACTTTGAAGGGCAGGGCTGAGGACAAGAACCAGAGCAGGTCATAAGCAAACAGTAACTGGGTAGCTGCTCTCCCCAGCTTGCTGTGAGCATCACAGATCCCTTGGGCTTGCTCTGCCAAGCACACAAGCTCTTACTGCCTAGATAGCTGGCCTCAGGCCCCACATTCTGGTCTTTCCTACAAGCCCCTCAGTGACCTCCCTCTCAGATGACAGCCAGGCTCAGGCTGCCTTCTGCATCATTCCACTAGGCTGGGGAAACCCTCTTCTGGTTCCTGAGCATGGCCTGTGCCTCTCACAGCAGTAGGCACCCTGAGGGCCAGGCCATGCACCCTGCTCCTCTGAGTCCATGCCCTTTTGGGCTGTCATGCCTGGGTCGTAGATTTTTTTTTTTTAAGATTTATTTATTTATTTTATATATAAGTACATTGTTGATGTCTTCAGATACACCAGAAGAGGGCATCGGATCCCATTTCAGATGGTTGTGAGCCACCATGTGGTTGCTGGGAATTGAACTCAGGACCTTTGGAAGAGCAGTCAGTGCTCTTAACCACTGAGCCATCTGTCCATCTCCTGGATCATAGATTTAAAGGGCCACTCCAAACAAATGGCTGAGGCACTCACTGAGTGACCAGAAGGAGCTGATTCTGAACTTCAGCATCCTGATGAAATCACACCCAGAAAGAAGTCTGTTCCTCTCAACACCAGCCTGGGGACCACTAGTGTGTGCAGTGGCACAGTCAGTATGCACATTCCAGGGCACTGAAGTGAACATGCAGGTCTACCTGAGCCCTGATCCTCTCTAGCCCAAGACTTTCAGCCTCACTGCTATGCCTTACCTCCCTGGTCAGCCTGGCTGAACCCTCAGCCCCCATCCTTTCCCACTTGGCAACAGCTGTTGTGTTCTGGGAATTTGCTTCTTCCTGCCCTCCTCGGTTCCCTGGGGAGCCTTCCTCTGGCTTAGCCCCATCCTTCCCTTCTTAGGGTCACTGACTGACATTTCTGTTCTCTCTTCCTAATATCCCCACATCCTGGTCTTACAAGGGAAGCTTGCAACCTCTAGGGACCCATCAGAGTCATCCTGGGTCATGTGGTGTCCTGTGCGGACGTCACACACGACGCTTCTTCTGCATTTACTCACTCAGGCCCAGAGTGAATCTACATGTTAGGCTGTGCAATTCTACTGTGCCCTCTTGCTCAGGAATGGATGCATGGATGAGAGTATGGGGAAATAAGGGCATTTAATTTTTTAAAATATCTACACAGTATGGACTTATGTGCTTGACAGAGCAAGTCCAAAGGAATCTCTGAAGCCCACAGCAATGAATACATATCATATATGTGTGTCTGTGTGTTTGTGTGTGTGCATGTACACGAGCATTTGCATGGCTGAATGCCACACAGTGGACGCTGATGGAGGTCAGAAGAGGGCAGTAGATCCATGGCATCTGAGCCACCTGATGTGGGTGGTAGGAATGGAACTCGGGTTCTTTGGAAGAGCAGCAAGTGCACTTAATCTCTAAGGCATCTCTCCAGCCCCAGTAAGGATGTTTTAAAAGTTCACCCTTCTTCTAAGGGCAGGTGACACAGGCATGTGCATCGGCAGACATGTACGAGCCTGTGGAAGCCTCTGTGTGTGTACACCTGTATGGGTGTGTGCTTGTCTCTGTGTTTGTATGTGCACATGTGTCTGTGTCTGATTGTATGCAAAATGCTCTTTGAGGCTCTGCTTGCTCTGATGTCTGTATCCTGTATTCTGCATCTGAATTCTGTGTCCTGTATCCTGTGGCCCCATTCCTTACCACTTCCGTTCCTATTCTCTCCCCTGCCCCAAATCCACATACAGTCTGCCCTGCAGCCAGGTTCATTTGCTATAACTTCTCAGAAGCCACTCAGAGCCCACTCTAGGCTTTTCCACAACCCTCACAGGCTAACTAACACATTCTCATCTCTCAGCATTTCATGTAAAGCTTCTTTTTTTCTGGGATACTTCCCCAACTCCGTGGTTGGCACAGGGCCTCTTCTTTCTCAGGGCCTTTCCCCTGGAAGCAGTGATCCTGCATGGGATGGTTTACTCCTGGTCTGCCTCCCCACTCTGGACTGTCCCATCAGCCTCTGTACCCTAGCAAGTTTAGGTCCCCATAACGTACTGAGTGATGATAATGATGAAGTGTGCACACACAGGTACAGGCAGGGATGCGTGGGAGAAATGCACACATATGTTTGGTTTTGTTTGTTTGTTTGTTTGTTTTGTTTTGTTTTTCAAGACAGGGTTTCTCTGTGTAGTCTTGGCTGTCCTGGAACTCACTCTGTAGACCAGGCTGGCCTCGAACTCAGAAATCTGCCTGCCTCTGCCTCCCAAGTGCTGGGATTAAAGGCGTGCACCACCACTGCCTGGCTTGCACACATATCTGGACTCTGGCAAGCATTATACATAGGTGCAGTAATTGTACATGTGTGTGTACCCACTAATGTTCACACATTGTCTGGAGATGTATGCATACAGAGTTGTGGTCAAGTGCTTTTATATGTTTTATATGTTGCAATTGTTTGAGTACAGACATGCACCATGCCAGTTTTCACACATGCCCAAGAATCACATATGCATGTTTTATACACATGCGTGGAGACTATGCTCCCAGACGTGCCTGCATATAGACATTCTTTTTGTGGACTTACATATGAGTATTAGATTTAGGCAGGCTCATACACACAGCTCACAAAAAATACTCTGCAGTTTTACCTACATGAACAGCATTGGGCATGCTTGAGTCGATGCTATCATGCATATACTCTGGAGATGAAGCAGCCTCAGCACAGATTGCAAATGTGTGCAAGAAGAGTGTACACCTGAGTCCCAGGATCAACTCACTCGTGCAAGTTTACAACTTGCGTCGTGCATACCAGTTCACTTTCTGCACATAAGAGTCAATGTGTTTCGTGTTTGTAGTGTATAGGGTTGTTTTTGTGCACCTGTGCTGATGTCATATTTTGTGTGTGTGCATAGGAACATACTCTGGTAGATTTTGGAACGTTCCCATGAGTTTGTGAGTATTCTGACTTGACCTGCTTTGGGAATTCAGGCTCAGTAGGGCGGGATCAAATAAGGGGCGAGAGCTGATCACAGCCATCCGCAGCTGGGGCACTCACAATGTGGAACCACGGTGACCTCCTGTGAATCTTTGCCCATCGAGTTCTGCAGCATACAACGTACTGACAGTGGCTGGTCCACATGACGCAGGCGCAGTGTGCTCACTACCTCGTATTCCTGATCTTCCTCCCAGAAAGTCACGTTGGTTTCTAGCTGGCTCTCCTCCTTGGAACTGTTCCCCAAGGGTGTGGGTGACAGTTTTCGTGGACACCTACTAGGAGACACAAAGGGACTGGCTTGCAGCCTCTCTTAGTTTCCCCTCTGCAAATGGGGGGAAAGTCAGACTCAAAGCAGGTTGTATCTGTGAGTGGTGGCAAAAAGAGTATGCTTTTTTTTCTGTGAATACTTGCTCCTTGAGCAGGTTCCTACTGTGCTGTCTAGATGAACCAGCAGGGGGCGCTCCCACTCTAGAACTGAGACTCCTAAACGCAAAAATTCACTCATTTGACCCTCAAGGTTACCCACCATGTAAATGATAGAGAGGCAAACCCTGAGCTCAACCCTGTTTCTATATATTATACTAGACTAAGTTCTGGACGTCCACTGGATCAATTAGACACCTCTGGGGTCCAGACCCTTCACCTTCTTGGGTCGAAGATGGCTCAGGATCAAGGTAAGAAAAGGAGAAATTTAAGTTAGTCACGGTATCTCCTGGAAGGCAGAGGACTGATCTAAGATGTGGCCTGGACCTCTCAGGTGAAGAGGCCAGTCTAGATTACCCTAACAGGGCATTCTAGGCAGCTGTGTAAATTCTGGGAGGCTTGGCCTCAAGGTGTGCTCACCTTTTGAGGTCTCTGCAGGTAGACCAGGTGACATTTGGCTGAGGCATGCCCCGGCCACGACAGCGGATTGTCTGCTCCCCATTGGCAGGGTGACTCTCACTCAGCTCCAGCACACGGACAGGGACTGGACAATCAGAGTACAGGGTCAGGAAGTGAGGTGATCAGAACAAGGCACAGGGAAGACCTTCAGGAGGATGTGCTCCAGAGTGTCATGTCCTCTTTGTCCTGACACCCCCTCCCTCCAGGCAGTGGGCTGCAGGTGAGCCTCAGACACCAGGAGTCCCAATGTGAAAGTGACAGATTCCTTTGGGGTACTTCAAAGGGCAAGGCTCAGAGTCTGTCTTTAACATCCCTCTGAGACCTGCTCTTCAAAGAGAGACCAGGCCGGGAGCCCTGGGCAGCCAGGCCCATGAAGCTAGGCATGGCTCTGTTTTCTCTGAATGTATTTGAGTGTTTTGTATTTATGGCATATGACACCGAGTTTCCATCTACATTTGAGATGCTAAATTTGTCTTTCAAAATACATTTATTTTTAGAAAGCGAATTGACAAAGCATTAAATGGTTATCATGTTGTTTCTCTGCTCCAGTCCCTGTCATATCCCTTCTTGTCAGTCCCAATAAAAGCCAAAGCCGCCTGTACCGAGCTGCAGTCTGTACCGAGCTTCAAGCTCTTATCCAACGACTCCGCTCCACCCCCTCCATTTCTGCCCTAACCTCATGCCCTCCATATATGCCAGCACCCTCTGTTCTGGCCACACCCAACTTCCTCCTATTTCTCTGGCAATGTGACAAGGGGCAACACATGATCTGCAGTGCCCTTTCCACAAATACCCACTTGTCCAAAACCCTCCCTTCTTCAAGTCTTACAAATGTCACCTCCAGAACGAGGCCAACCCTGACCACCATATTGAAAACTACAACCCCCAGCTATGCCATGCTGCACCAAGCTCTCATCGGTCTGTCTGTCTGTCTGTCTGTCTGTCTGTCTGTCTGTCTATTTGTCTATCTGTCTATTATCTATCATCTATCAATTTATCATCTATCATCTATCTATCTACCTCTTTCCCCACCCACCACAGTTGCGTGTTACCTTCTAACCTTTTTTGTTTTCTGTGGGAACGCCTCCTTTTCTATTTCTCTTCCCCTGCTTGGATGCAAATCATAAAAGGTAGACCTCTGAACAGACTGCCATATTGAAACTACTCAGCAGAGTATGAATTGTATGTGAGAAGTAAAATTGTGCCATCGGTACATAAATGGCCCAGATTTGGGGAAACACCAGTATAACCTGACAGTCGTCTTTTACAGCTGGGGAAACTGAGGCCCAGAGAGGGGACATGTCAGATCAACCACCTAAATTGCAGCTTTCTTGGTTCCAGGCCTTTTCTCCAGCTTCCCCCATGGGTGGATGGCAGAGAAGGAAGGAAGAGAGATGGAGGAAGGATGGAGGGGGAGAGGGGGGAAGGGACATGGTCCTTACCATTGACCTGTAGCTTGAATGAGAGCTGGACCTCATCGTCCTCATGGAAGGCTCGCATAGTATAGTAGCCTGCTTCTGACACCTTCACACGTACCAAAGTCAGTTCTGACACATACCTATGGGATACCAGGGGACTTGCGATCAGAACTACAGGAACCCCTAACGAATTCTCACCTCCCTATAGAATGCCAAAGGAAGGGATACCCTTGCCAAGGTCACGCAGAGTCAGGATCCACACCTAGTCTCCTGAATCCTCAGCCACAGGCAATTCACCTAAACTACTAAGAAGGCTTGGGAAGGGCCAGGTTGTGTACCCATCTCTCAAAATCATATCCCCACCAGAGCAGCATTCTTGCCCATCTGCAGATCTCTAGCTTTGGGGACACCCTCTTCCCATCCAGTGTTTTTGCTTCTGTTCATTACCTGCTGGTTCTATTCATCACAAGGTAACTAATCAGTGTCTGTCTGCTTCCCCTACCGGGAGGGGCAGAACAGCTTGCTCTGCTCCTCAGCATCCCTAGTGCCTGGCTGGCATGCATCCATTACAGACTAGACTCTCAGACAAGAAGGTCCTAGGTTTGTTGGTGGCTGAAGGCCCCGGGCTGCCAGGCAGCTTTGAAACTTCCAAAACAAGCGGACTAACTAACTGGTACCCACCTGGTCTCAGACACGTTGCGAGTGGACAGAACCAACTCGCCAGCGCTGGAATCACCCAAGGTACGGTTGTCCTTGAGCCACAGGACAGAGGGCGTCGGATAAGCCTCGAACACCACCTGCAACGTTCGGCTCCGGTGCAGCTCAGCAATTTGTACATCTCCCAGGGTTCCCAGGAGCCGCACGTAGCCATTCTCTGTGAAGGTACAACAGTCAGGGGTGGGCCCTGTGGGCGGAGCTATACCCAGACACCAATGAGAGTGTGCATCCTGCCAATCTCTAGTGGAGGATTCGTGGAGCCTTGCTCCGACTAAATGCAAGAGAAACACTTTCTAGGGGCTTCTAGAATCTAGAGGTAGGGCTTCTTTGGGCAACAGAGCTGAAGTGCAAGCGTTGGCTGAGACAGGGGCAAGAATGGTGATGGTGTTACTGTCAGTGCCGAGGTTGGGACTGGACTTGTAGTTTTCTGTTCTGGATGCATATTATATACAGGGTGCAAGGGAACTTCAAACTAGTGCAGAGGTTGACTCTGGCGACGGGGCTGCCAAGGCCTGCACTGAGGGGTTGAGAATGAACTAGGAGTCTGGCTAGGTGGGAAAGTCTAGGTTGGGCTCAGAATTATTATATCAAGGGCTGCTACACTTCATTTGGGTCTAACATTGAAACAGACCCCAGGTCAGTGCCAGAGTCTGGTCCAGCTCAGAGTGAGGGAGAGGGCTGAGTTCAGGGCACCCACCGATCACAGTAATGTTGATGGCTTTCTCGTCTCCATGGTCATTCACACTCACTGACACGTTGCAAGTATAGGTGCCGGAGTCACTCAGCTCAGCAGCGGGGATATGCAGGATGGAGCCAATGCGGGAGGGCACTCCAAAGAGGTAGTCTGTCACTGGCTCCACCAGCCGTCCACTCTGCAAGGTCAAGTCACCAAATCAGAAGCCAGTGTGAGCTGAGACATCCCTCCTGCCTTCCAACCTTCACCCAGCATTACCTTCATGCGAGGGTACGTCCATTGGAAGTTGACCACATCATTACCCATCACAATGCACCTGATGGTGATGCTCTCACCCTGGCGGACCACAGTCTGCACTGCATTCACAGAGACATTGATGGATGACACTGGAGTGGGGCAGAGAGATTGGATTAGGGCCAAGGAGGGCATCACTAGCCACCAGCACTAGGCTTGGGAAACAGGAGTGGTCCACAGGGAAAGGTTGGCTATTGTAAAAGATTCATCCATTGAGTCTATCAGTAATAATTAAACTACTATTATATACAAACACTATCCTAGACAATGAGGTAGCAATCTGGAAGCCAAAATCCAGTCCTCTGGGAATCTAAATTTACCAAGTACCTTTCACATGCTAAACATCTTAATCTCTTTTATATCTTCTCCAAAATCTTATAAGGAAGGCAGTCATCACCATCCTCATCTTATGGTGGGGGAGAGGGGTAGGGAATCAGGCTTAAGGGGAGCATGTGCCTTGTGCAAAGTAGTCCAGATGGGAAATGACCAAGCTGGTATCCAAACTCAGTGATCTCCAAGCCTGTGCCTCTGTCCCCACTTTATGCAGCCCGACCCAGCCCTTAGCGAACTATGACTGTAGACCAACGCCATCCTTTCTCTGAGCCACAGTTTCCTTTATAGAATGTCGAGAACACTAGGCCCCTCCCAAAACTACGAGAGAATCTAATAAGATATGGAGCTGTGCACATAGTAAACGGACGGGCTGTTCTTCCATGAAGGGCCAGAAAGCGGGGCTCACCTTGGAGGCTGTAGACATAGTAAGTATCGGAGTCCACTTCCCTGTCCCCAATGGTGGTTTTGCAAATGTAAGTCTTGTCCTCAAAAGTACCAGTGAAACCTCGCTGGTGGTCATAGGGTACATGTAGGGGGATATCCACTTTCTTCTCATGCAGCGTCACTTCCAGCTGGGGGTCTGTCACTCGGCATGGAATTGTCGTCTCAGTGATATCCGTGACAAAAATGAATAGGTCCTCAGAGTCCATAGGGAGGAAGCCCATGGTGGGATCTGTCAAGAGTAGAGCCCAGAAACGAATGTCCTGGTTAGAATTTGTCAACTTGACATCAACTAGAGTCATCTGGGAAAAAAAAACTTTGATTGAGAAAATGCTTCCATTAGATTGCCTGTAGAGAAGTCTGTGGAGGCATTTTCTTGATTAATGGTTGATGTGGAAAGGTTCAGAACCCTGTGGGCAGTGCCTTTCATGGGCAGGTGGTCTTGGGGTATATAAGAAAGCGAACTAAGCAAGCCATGAAGAGCAAGCCAGTAAGCAGCACTCCTCCATGGTCTCTGCTTCAGTCCCCACCACTAGGTTCCTTCCGTGACTTCTCTTCCTGATGGACTGTAAGCTATTAAAATGAAATAGACTCTTCCCTTCCCAAATTCCTATTGGTCAGGTCTTGATGTTTAATCACAGCCGGGACAGTGAGTGTCTAGCTGTCCCATGAATCCCTTTTTGACTTTGAGCAGTCTCTTCCCCTCTCTGCCCCTCAGTCACCTCAATGCAGAATAAGGATGTTGCTCTGGTTCTGACGTTGGTCCCCTCCAAACTGCATTCAGATATAACTGCCATTGTGACAGTATTTACAGGTAGGATTATTAAGGGATGATTGTCAGCTGGACTGGGTTGGGGAGCCCTGGACTCCCAGCTACTTGTGAAGCAGATGCAAGAGGTTAGAGAACTGTAGATTTGAGGCCTGCCAATGCTACTGGGTGAATTCAAGGCCAGTCATGGTGACCTAGTGAGACTCTGTCTCAAAATAAGAGAGTTTAAAAAAAAAATAGTGGGAGCTGGAGAGATGGCTCAGGGCTTAAGAGCACTTGCAGCTCTTCCGGAGGGTTTGAATTTGTTTCCTAGCACCTGCATCAAGTAACTCACAACTGCCTGTAACTCCAGCTCCAGTGAATCCAACAGCATCTTCTGGCCTCCATGTGGTTGGTACACACACACACACACACACACACACACACACACACACACACACACACACAGAGTGCACTCATATACACATAAATAAAAATAAATAAAAGATTTAAAAAAATAATCATAATGTAAAGGCCTGGGGATTTCTATGAGGTTGAAGCCAACCTGGATTACACAGTGAGTTCCACACCATCCAAGGCTATGTGTGAGACCTCCCGGCTCCCCAAGGTGGGAGGAGGAGGAGGAGGAAGAGAGAAGAAAAAAAAAAGAAAGAGGATACTCTTGCCAGATGCTGGCCCCTAGATCTTGAGAGGCCCTTGCTAGATGTTGGCCCCTGCCACCAGAACAGTGTGCTGATCAATCCTGTTCTTTACAAATACTCTTGGGTCTTCTATTATAGGATCTCAGTGAGACTGAAGAAGATGCTTTCTCATCGGCCATTTCCTGCTCTTCATTCGATGCTGACAGTGTTGGAGTTAAAGTGAGGGGTGTGAGTGAGGTCATAAAGCTACCTAGGGCTCAAAGAACAGGGCAGTGGGATATGGGAGCTAAAATGAACAGGTTGAAACCAGCCGAGAATGCAGAATTCTTGGGAGGCAAGGGCAGAGATGGCTGGGAGAGATCAGACAACCAGTGGAAGAAGCGTGCTCCTGGCTGAGTTGAGCTGGGTGCTGCTTTTTGCTGTGTCACAAGGCTGCATCTCACAGAGCCCTGAGGTACACTTCACGCTTCCTTTTGTACTATGTGCTGTAGAGATGGGGATACGGGAGTGGGCACGCAGGATACGGGAGTGGGCACGCAGGATACGGGAGTGGGCACGCAGGATACGGGAGTGGGCACGCAGGATACGGGAGTGGGCACGCAGGCTGGTGTCCTTACCTGGCACGAAGATATAGATGCGCTTCCGCTCACTGAACTCTGGCCCTAGCGAGTTGTTGTAGACACAAAAGTATTCTCCAGTGTCTCCCCCAGTGACATTAGTCAGTGTCAGCACACTGGAGAAGGTGCCGTCCAGATTCATGGCCGCTTCTTGCCAGGGCACCTGGGACATCTGTTCCCACATCACTGGAGCTGAACTGGAGCAGGTCAGAACAAAGGTGCTGGAGACGTTGAGGATGAACTCTGGCCCAGGAGGCATGATGACTAAGCCTTGGGAGGTCTGTGGTCCCAGGAGCAACAGCACAGACAGCAACAATTGGCCTTTGAGCAGAAGTCAAGAGTCACAAGTCATGGTCAGGGCAAAGAGACCTTAGCCCCTCCCCCAGAGATGTCTGGGAGGCCTGAGTAGCTTCCGAGTCCTTAAAGACTACGTCTTCCCATTCAACACAAGCTGCTTGCTTAACCACTGACAGACCCTCAACAGCTCCTGTCCTAGGTCTCTGCCTCATTTGACTCCAGCCTCCAAATCCTTCAGCTATGCTATGTGCAAGCAGCACGCAGGAGAAAGGGGCAGGAAATCCTGCGGAAGCAATCCCCAGACCTCCCGTTCCTGCATTGCCTTCCAGGTCACTCCCTGGTCCTCTTCTCTGTAGCTGCTTAGGTTCCTGTAGAGCTCACGGGTGACCATAGGAAAGGGGTTCTCATATCGCTTAGAGTTGGGGCCGACTTAGGGCCATTGAGATACTGTGGACCCTGGGGGCTTGAAGGACAGGGGGTGGGGAGGGTTAAGAGGTGTATGTGTCAAGTGATTGGTGCCTCCCCCATGCACCTTCTGAGGAAGGATTGGGAGAAGCAGCTATGGTCACTACTGTTCACAGGGAGGATTTGTCAGCCACGCCCTCATGTTCCCTAGTGATGAAGGTCAGAACAGATGCAGCCAGTCAGCAGGGCCATCAAACAATGGTTAGTAGGGCAGTCCACTGACTCATCACTGGTTGCTCAGGCATTTGCCCAGACCTTGGAGAGCTGAAGGCAGGTATCCTGCTGGACTGAAGAGGGGTAAGGGAGGGTAGGGTGTCTCAGAGGGAGCTTTGGATGCAGAAGGATAAGCAGGGAACTTGAGCTGGTGGTTCTGGGCAAGGAGAGACCCATTGAGTGGATCTAAAGAAAAGCTAATAGGGGAGCATCTGAAGGAGGCCTCCACAGACCACCTCCCAATCTGGGGAAACTGAGGCCCATGAGCACTGTGGAGCGTCCAGACTGTCATGTCATGGTGCTACCAAACATTACCACTGCCAGCTTCCCAGGGGCATCCTTGGGGCCCTCACCCTTGTCCCCAGCTTACTTACCTCTGAGGACTGAAGCTGGCATCACACCTGGAAACCCCATGGTGCCCTGCAGAGTAAAACAGGAATCAGGGTCCAGTGTGGGTAAAGGCAGTGCCAGGGCCCACCTTAGACCTGATGGGTCAGCTCTGCCTGGGCATCCAACCTCCTATCTCAAGGCTGGGAAGACATCCAGGTCCCCAAAGCTCTTTCCTCTCTGCTTCCAGCTCTTACATGACCTTGGTTAAGTCCTTTGCCTATGGGTCTTAGTTTCCCTGTATGCTACAGTGGAGGTGGGGAATTGGGCTAGATTGGGGTCCTGCCAGCTCTGACAGCCCCGTCCTCTGGGTGACAGTTCCAATGCCAGGCACTTATCTGCCAGGACAAATATTTGGGAAAGTGTGATGAAAGGCCTGGAGGAGTAGGAGGGGGTGAGCCAGAGCCTGGAGAGCTTCCACTGCTCCCTCCACAAGCACAACAGGAAATGGGATGTCTGTGGGAAGGGAAGTGGGGTGGGGGCGGGGGTCAGGACGATGGAATGTGGGAGTGGGCTGGCCCCCCTACTCAGCACAGAGCTGCACAGGAGGCCCAGGAGAGAGGGACCAGGTTCTCAGCCCCATCTAATTCATCAAGCTTTGAAGGTCCTTGGAGACCACTGAGGCCAAACTTCCCACCTCCACCTTCCATGTCTATATGGGGAAACTGAGGAACAAAGACATTTACCCAAGGTTCCCAACAGAGCCTGTTCAAGAGGGAGACAGATGAATAGTGAGAATAGAGAAAGCCAGAGAGACTTGTGAACAGGGTGCTGGAGCAGAAACACAGACAGGCATGTTGTATCCAGTGAGTCTTCGACTCCTTCCTCTCAATAGCCATTCCTCAGATTCCAGATAATCACCAATATGATGATTATGATGTATGGTCAGAGTCACAGATCAAGAAACGTAGGAGGCAGTCATGTGACAGGCAACAAGGGGCATCCTGAGTTTTTGTGGGGCTGCCCATCCTAGACCAGTTTGTCTCCGCTCTGCTCTGTCATGCTGCCCTTTCTAGTTTCCTACCCAGGGCTGAGGAGTTGCTGCACTGCCTGGGCCGTGTCTGTGGGCAGAGCCTCCAGCCAGAGAGGAGCTAATGAACGCACCATCAGTGAGGGTTATAGTCACACATGCTGCATGAGACACGGGCAAGGCCGGTACCCCATTTCTGAACACCCTAAGAAGCAAGCTGCACAAACCTGCTTTTCCTCCTTTACCCCGTCTTCAGACAGCCCGACTGAAGCCCCCTCTGGCCCTGAGTTTCTCCTCTCAGAATTATCCTTGGTCAAAGCCTTCCTGATGCTCCATTCTCGGTCCTGCCCATGGCATCCCTCTGGTGCCGACCCCTCCAGCTGGACACCAGGCATCCTGGAGCTGCACAGACAACATTTGGATGCAGAGCCAACAGGCCCCAGAGAGGCCATCTTCCCCTTGGTGGGTGCCCCTCTGGCTCCCCACTTCCTGCCAGAGATGTGGGCCAAAGAAAATCATTAGCAGCCCAGGGTGGGGGAGGGCTCATCTCAGCCTTCCTCCCCTGGCCTCCCAGCCTCCCTGGCTGGCTACACTGTTTATTATTCTAAAGGAGGAATTTGGCCTGCTGGCCAGGGGATGGGAGGTCACTGTAAGGAGGCTGGCCTGACTCTGGTAGGCTGTGTTGACCCTGTAGGCTGGAACCTCATGGCATGCAATCCCCAAGCCTTCTACTTTGCGGCAAACCATCTTCCCGTCTCAAGCCCTCTCTGGCAGGGAATAAGGATGGGGCAGCTAAAAGTAAGGACTCTAAGCTGGAAGGAGGCTTCTTAAATGGGAAGTAGAGACCCAGAGAGGCCCAGCGTCATGACCAGGTCACCTAGACACAAAGTGGGTTCCAGCTGTCGGGAGAACAGACTAAGCAAATGAACTGAGGGACACTGCAAGTCAAAGATGCCAGCAGTCTTGGACTGCTCTGATTCTCTCTGAAACAAGAACAGTTCCCCTCACAAGGCCCTTGAACCCACTATGACATGACTGGATCACCTGCTTGCCTGGGACTCGTTTGCGTATTCATTCACAGATAGATTGTGATGTTCTTTTGTTGTTGTTGCTGTTGTTGTTCTTGTGGGTTTTTTGTTTGTTTTATTGGGGTTTTTGGTGTGTTTTGTTATTGTTGTTTTGCTTTTGAGACAGGGTTTCTCTGTGTAGTCCTGGCTGTCCTGAAATTCACTATGTAGACCAGGCTGACCTCCAATTCAGAGATCCACCTGCCCCTGCCTCCCAAGTATGGGATTAAAGGCGTGCGCCACCACCGCTCGGCTCTGTGATCTTAAATAGCTGCCACTATTCAAAAGTTCTAATTGTTTGACTTATCAAAGAGAAGGTTCCGGCCACCGTTTATTCTCAGTGGGGCTGGTCTCAGAAATGGCTGGTCAGGAATCCAGATGACATGTTTGAGGCCACAGTACCTGGGAATCCATGACCCATCTCACCTCACTGTTCTAGGGTGTCGATTCAGACATTTTGTCTAAATGGCCACAGTTTCTTTCTCTACAAGCTGGGAGTTAGATGCTTTTTCAGGTGACTTCCCACCAAATGAACCTGGGCTATAGAAGGGAGCATGGACAGCAAGCTACAGACCGAGGACTCATCAGAGTGGGTAGAAAAATCCCCCCAACCCCATTCCCTTGCTGTGGTCAGGAAGTCCTCAGTATTGCCCTGTTCGGGCCAGGTCCAGAGATGGGGGTCTGCTCAGCTTCCCACAACAGATGTGAGACACCCCTGAGGGAACAGGAGTGAGCCCCAGGGGAGTGAGCATGCTTGGGAGTCATCCTCAGAGCCTTGGCCTTCCCGCTTGTCACAAGCACACACAGTTTCCCACTCCTTTCCCACCATCTCAATCTAAATAAATCTAACCCATCTTGGCCACATCCGCCAGCATCAGCTTTCCTCCCTCGGGGTCCTGAGGCTCCCACGACACAAGCAGTCTGGAGGGGGGGGGGACCTGCATTGCTGCCAAAGAGAGGCCTGCATACGGTGAACACATGCACACAGTCCAGATGCTGCCTACGCTCTTTCTCACACGCTCTTCTACAGCACACACACACACACACACACACACACACACACACACACACACACACACGTGTAGCTATTCGGGTGTGTGTGCCCAGCCCTCACTCAGGCACGAACCATGTGCATGCCCACACAGGACACACGTGCACAGCCCCCCCCCCCCCCAGTGCCCAGTGCACGTGCACACTGCACAAACAGATGCTGGGATGCTTTACCATGTGTCCATCAGAGATGCCCTTGTGTATAACAGTCACTCATGTAACCCTCCCAACATAAGACGTATACAGAGCATGTGCACACAAAATGACAGTCTCCCTCTGCCCCATGTATCTGTGAACAAGCATAAAGGAGCTCTAAGCCGTACTTGCTATACAGTACTTGGCACGTACTGTCTCACTGGATCCTCTGACGGCTCTGAGGCGGAGAAGGAGTATTCCCATTCTTATAGGTAAGAGAACGGAGATGGAACCCGCTTTTGGGAAATCGCCAAGAAATGCAGACCAGACAAGAGGAACGAAGAGGCTGAAATGAGGCAGTGTGTCTGTCCACCGCCTGCTCCCCTGCAGGCTTCCCTTGGTACAGTGTGTGGTTGGGCAGAGGGCAGTGGGTGGGAACTGACTGAGACAGATGGCTTTGAGATGAATGTCACTGAGGGTCAGCAGAACTTGGTGACTGCATGCTGGAAGGACCCAAGAGGCAGGTCCCAGAGTCCTCGAGTGTCTATGACAGAGGCACAAACCCATGTTCTAAGATGAGGATGAGACCATACACAGGCTTAAGAGTGGTCGCCGAGCTGATTTCAAATGTGGACGGGTTTGTTGGCACTGAGAGGGGGCAGAGGTCAGGTCAGACAGAAACGCAACGGGATAGAAGAGCAGAAATCCAGCTGTGGTTCAAAGGGGCACTTGGTGGAGTCGGCCAGCCGCAGTCCCACCAAGTTCTGAATAAACAAGATACCCAAGCAGGAGGCCCAATCCTGGGGTCACAAGGTCAGAATCTTGGAATGTCAATGCCCTGCAGCCAGGAAACATCTACCTATCCCTTTCTGAGGCTCTCTGTACAGATGGGGAAGCTAAGGATTGGGCCAGGGAAATGAGAAGTGCCTCTGGCTCTCGGCAGGATGGGCTCAAGTGGGTTATGGGCTGTTGGAGCTCACCTACCTGCCTGGGGTTGCATTCCCAGTGCCTGCTCGCTGTCTAGGGTCCAGCTACATAATGATCTGTCTCTTCATAGAACAGTGACTTTCGTTAACCTGCCCCAGACAGCAGGAGACCTGTGACAGAGATTCAGAGGTGTGACCTGCTAAATCACTGACAAAACTGGGCACAAACTTGCTTCCTGGCTTTCTCCTATCTTCCAAATAAGAGCCCCTGCATGGCCCTTGGATAAATGGAAGCAAACCTGGTTATTGCCTCTCTGTTGTCCCATATTACAGTCTAGGACAAGAGAGTAGAAAAACTTTCCAGACTGACATTACAGCTCTTAGGACCCTTGCCCTGTGAACATGGAATGCTGAGTTAGGGGTGAGGACGGGGTGAGTCCTCTCAACCCAGACTAGGATGCCATGACTCAGCTCAGAAGTGGCAGCCAGTTCTAGACAGGACTGGGGGTGTGGAGGTGGAGGGAAGAGGAATCTACAGCCAGGGACAAAATCCTTGGCTAGCAGCTGGACAGTGAGCCAGTGACAATAGTCTGGTCTGGACCTGACAGAGTTTGGCACTTCTAGCCTTGCCAGAGCCAGCGGACATGGGTGAGATCTTATAGTACCAGTTAGGAAGCTGCCCCCGCTGCACCCCAATCCTGGGAGCCAGAGAAGGGTCTGGAGGGTGAGGATTCAGTTACAAGTGAGGTGAGAAACCTGGGAAGGAACCATCCCTCCATCCTATGGCACATTTTATTGGAGAAGTCTCAGCATGCTACCACTCCAGTGACTCTCCCCAGGCACCTCAGGAGCGTCTCCATGTCCCTTGCCACGTCATGACTACGCAGTTTCCCTTGTCTCCTCTCTCCTCACTCCCTCTCTTCTGCATCTCCCATTTGACCCTGTCATTCCCCTGACCTGACCATGGCTCTCTGTAGCCCTCAGGCAAAGGCTGCTTAAGAGACACGGCTACAGGACTAAGGTCACTGTCCTCTGTTCCCCAGGGTACCACACTCATTCCGTGTTTCTCTCCCCAGGAGGCCTCCCCAGGGACAAAATGGAAAAGAAACGGCCTGTTTTCTGGAAGTCCAAAATAAAACGAAACATCTGTCTGGAAAGGAACCAGGCAGATAAAGAACAAACCGATCCCCCTGTAACCCCCAACCCCAGCCCCCACAGAGTGTGTGTGCTGGGGGCTGGGATGACATTCTAACAGCCTGTGGGAAAGTGCTCAGTGTGTGCCTGACAGAGCTAGGGGCCCCAGGGAGGGGGCCTGGGTCCCCACGCATGCTGGGAAGCAGCCTGGGAAGGAGGTCAGAGAGGAGGATGGGAGATCCAACCATGCCTCTGCCCACAGCCCAGGCGCCTGCAGAGCAGGCACTTCCTGGCCCCTGCCTCAGGCGCCTTGCTGGCCTCAGGCTCAGCCCCCACGGCTTCATTCCAGGCTGTACAGCCTGGCTCTGCAGATGCCCTGGGACCCCTAGCTTCCAGTCTCCAGGGCTCACTTGGGCCCTCCCTTGTGGGTTATTTCAGAAGAAATAGGGACTTAGATGGCCTTGGAGAGGTCCAACATGGTAGCAGCTGCCATCTCCTCTGGGCCCAGCACCCCTTGCAAAGTCACAGAAGGCCTATTTAAGACCTTGCCTGCCACCTGATCCAGGCTCTCCTGAGAGTGAGCTTGTCAGGTTCTCCACCTGATTCACCATACCCTGCTGCTTTCCCACTTTACAGATGAGGAAACTGAGGTCTAGAAAGGGCACACATCATTTGCCCAGCGAAGGCTACAGTGCGAAATCCTTAGCAGGCTGTCACTAAGCCTCTCTAGCACATAGGACGAACACCCACTCACTCACTCTCTGCCTCTTTTGCAGGACTAACAGGTTGGTCTCGCTTCTGTCCACCAGCCTTCCCATATTCACTGAACAGGCCTATGGAAAGGACAGTAGAAGCCCAGGCAGCACCAACCCATACGCCAGTCACAAGTCTGCTGTCTGTGCCTATTCTGGACTTTTCCACACTTTCTCTTGAGCTAGGCCAAAGTGGAATTGACAGTCATAGGTGCTACAATCTTAGGGCCAGTAGGGGTCACACACATCCTATTCCCAACCTTCTCTGCAATTGCACACAGCCTGAGACAGGAATCTCACCACTCTCCCCTCGTGGCCCTTTCTACCTAGATAGCTCACGGTCCGCAGAGACCAGGCTACCACAGTTGGCTTCACTATAGTGAGCACAGTCTATCTTACTCTGTCCCCTACACCAACCTTCCCATAGCCTCTGAACAATAACCTTTCTTCTCACCCACTGTTCCAATCTGAAAACAAATGAAAGAGCCCCCAACTAATTTGGAGCCAGACATTCTGTTTAATGAAGTGCCCCATGGATTTTATTTTATCCACATGACAGTTGTATGAGGGGATGGGCTCATTGTACCCATTTCAAAGAGGAGAACATTAAGTCTCAAGGAGGTTTCGCAACTTGCCTCAGGTGGTCACATAACCAATAATCGGAAGAGTTAGGGTAATATGTAAACCCAGGCTGGTTTGGGTCCAAAGCCTGTTTTCTTAACCATTTAGCAAGACATCCCTCCTCCCAAGTAGGAGCAACTGTGTCCACAGGAAACTGCTTCTCACTGAAGCTCTCAGAGACAGGATTCTCCAAGGTCAGGGCCACACCTCTGCCCTCACTGTGGGCAGTATGCAGGGGACCTGGGCCTGCTGGTCATACAGCAATTTGGAAGATAAAGTGAGACAAGTCAGAGTCCCTTTGAGACTTCACCATAGAATCTGAGCATCAGTAGGGTATTAAGAAAAGGATCCATAGCCTGGGCACGATGGCTGGTACATGCCTTTAGTTCCAGCACTCAGGAGGCAGAGGCAGGTGGATCTCTATGAGTTCAGGACCAGCTTCAACATTGGAAGTTCTAGGCCAGCCAAGACTGTATGACGAGGTTCTATCCAACAACAACAAAAACCAGAAGGAAATTCTTGCAGAGAAAAACCCCAGTTTAGCCTTGTCACTAGGACCGTTGAGATAGAGTATCTAGGCAGTCTGGCACAGTGTGTTGCCAGCTCTGCCTCAGGCCTGCCTCTATGGGCCCAGCACCCCTAGAATAGAAGGCCAGAGCCTGGGAAGCTACAGAGTTCTAGCCTCCACCTCCCTCAGCTGCCGTCCCTGCCCATCGCCCCCCCCCCCCAAGCCTCATCTAGGACTGGTGCCATGGCAACTGAGAGCACCAGGCCCTGGCAGCCAAAGGAGCCCCTGAGAGGGGTCCCAGGCTGGGGCTGGGAGGAGTGCAGCAGGCGCAAACAAGCAAACCTTCTGTTTCCCTGGCCGCTACCACCAGGATCAGCCGTGGGCTGGGGGCGCCTCAGGGAGAATGTGTTCTCAGAGCCAAGTGGGCAGGGGGCGGGCAGGCCTAGAATCCCAAGCCTGGAGTAGCCCACAGACCAGGCAGGAGCAGCTGGCTAAGGAGAAACCCCGCTACTGATCTGTGCCAATTATAGAGCATTGAGATTCCCCTCAGAGCCTTCCTGGGCAGTGAATCGGGAAGGAAAGTGTTCACGTTTCCTTCCCCTCTCCCAGGTTCTCAGCATCTCTTCCCATCCCTTCCTGCTTCACCCTCCGGCTCTCCCTCTGACTGATACCTTGCCTTCTTTATAACTCATCCTCCAGGCCTTAAAACAGAGACCTTTCTAAACCAGACCTTTACACTGAGACATTGGGACCGTGGATGAAGTTCACGCAAGCAGGTACTTGGAGGAGGGCCTAGTACCCCCATATGAAGTCAGAGACCACCTCCTTCATCCCTCTCTGCCCACAGAAGCCACTCACTCAGCCAGTCTGAAGTGCGTAGCCGAGACCTCGTGGACTAGTTTGGTCAGGGAAAAGAAGCAGGTGATGCAGAAGATGGCTTTGGAAGAAGGTCCAGAGAAGGATTCCTTGGGAAGTGTGAGCTACCGATAGTATAAGATTACAACGGCCCCACTCCCCTGTGCTACCTTGAGGCTCAGTGAGAAGTGTCACCAGTGCTCCACAGAGTGGCCAGCTTAGGGATAAGCTAAATCTGATAGATGTCTCCCAGTCCATGGCTATCAGCTAAGCCTTCTCTAGCCTTCACTTTGATTTTCCACAAATCAAAAAACAAACCTAGCCGGGCGGTGGTGGCGCACGCCTTTAATCCCAGCACTTGGGAGGCAGAGGCAGGCGGATTTCTGAGTTTGAGGCCAGCATAGTCTACAGAGTGAGTTCCAGGACAGCCAAGGCTACACAGAGAAACCCTGTCCCAAAAAAAAAAAAAACCTAATGGTTATTTGGGATCTCTCCAACTTCCCAATGTAGGACTGAGCCTATAGCTTCCGCTGATGCTTACACAGCACGGGATGGAGTGGCTATGCAAAATGAGCTCTTCTCTTCCTCAGGCCTTGTCCTCAGCTATTGCCTAGTGATAGTATTTTCTAGGGTAGGGACTGGGTTGGGCAGACAAAGGTGACTCTTTTCCTCTTGGTGATAAGACAGGCAGCTGTTGGGAGCAAAACAGACAGACTTATGGTATTCTGAAGCCAGTAGGCTGCCCCTGATGCCACCCAGGGCAGGGAAATGGCACGGGATCTCAGGCAGCCTGGGAGAGCTTTTCCATCACGGAGCCACTTCCTTCACACCACATCTCAGTTCTCCTGCCTGGCCGCTCTATGGCAGCTCTAAGGTTAGCTTGTCTCTGTGTTCTGGAAGAGTAGCACGAGAGCCGTCTGTTGTTGCTATGGCATTTCAGGGTGCTGAAGCGCCTGTGGCGTACTCCCCTGATCAGTAAATGGTAGCTGCTATAATTCTGTGAGGCTTGGCCTCTGGAGTTAAATTGGGTTCTGTGACAGATGGCACCAGGGCAGGCCATGCCACAGCAGTCTGTGTGAGCGACCTTTGGGAAGTAGGAAGGCATCAGGGTGAAGGGCAGCCACAGGTCTGTTAGACTACAGCTGAAGTCTATCAGCCAAGTGATTTGTGACAGGCAGCGAAGGAGGGCAAGCCTTTAGGAAAGGCTTGGGGCACTGGGTGGAAATTTGGGCTTTGCCTTGGATATATCAATGAATTGTTTTTCGGGGGTTTAACAGTGGTGGCAAATGGCTAGGTACTGAAGGTGAGAGTGCCATAACGGCCAGCCGGGTGGGGGTGGGGCACGTAGGAGAGTGGCATGAGCCGGTATTTCATGGGAGGTTGTGAGTTGGCATAGGGACAGACTCAGAGTCATGTTTCCAGAAGGAGGTCGTCCCAAACCCAGCTAGAAGACCCCAGCAGAAGCAGGTATGTATTTTGTGGGGCAGGTATAAAGTGAGAAAGGGGGTGTTTTGGTTTGTCTTCTTCTTCTCCTCCTCTTCTTCCTCCTCCACCTTCTCTTCCTCATCCTCCTCTACCTCCTCTTCTTCCTCATTCTCCTCCTCCTTCTTTCTCCTCCTTCCTTTTTTCCTCTTCCTCCCTCTCCTCCCCTTCCTCCCTCTTCTCAACCTCTTCCTCCTCTTCCTCCCTCTCCTCGACCTCTTCCTCCTCATCCTCCCTCTCCTTCCTCCTCCTCCTCTTCCTCCCTCTCCTTCTTCCTCCTCTTCTCTTCTGAGACAAGGTTTCTCTGTGTTGTTCTAGCTGTTCTAGAACTTGCTCTGTAGACCAGGCTGACCTTCCTCTAGAGTGGTCTGGACTTCCCTGCTGCCTCTGTACTGTTTAAGCTTAGCGTCAGGAGAAGAGGAGGAGCTGGTGGGACTTACAGCTCTTGGGAACCCACTTGCCAGAAAAGAAAAGTATTAAGTTCCCCAACAAAAAGTGACCAACAGCCTCACAAAGCCTGGTGGGAGGAACGGGGGATGTAGGTCAGTTGGGAGAGTATTAGCCTAGCAGGTGAGGGGTTGCTCAGCACCACATAAACTCTGAGTGGTGGTGTGTGCCTACCCCTCCTCCATCCAGGAGGTGGAAGGAGGAAGGTCAGAAGTTCAAGGTTAACTTCAGCTGAGTATCAAGTTCAAGGTAAGCCTGAGCTACATACGACCCTGTCTAGAAAAGGAGGAGTTTGCCACCATGACACCCAGAAAGGGCTTTCAATGCTAGAAGCAATGCCAGGTGGGCTGCTGCCATTTATCAGTTTCCTTCCTCTTCCCTGACCTATGGTCAGAATGGAGAAGGGATGGGTCTGGGAGTTCTATGATCCAGAAAACCACACCAGGGTGTCTCTTCCTTCAAGCAGGCTCTTTGGGTTGTGCCTGAGTCAGCAGAGTGCTTGCAGAGCAAGCAAGCTCGGTCCCCAGCACTGCACAAAACTGGGGGGGGGCGTGGCGGGGGGACACGCTTATTAGCCTAGCACTG
This sequence comes from Arvicanthis niloticus, assembly GCF_011762505.2. Lineage (NCBI taxonomy): Eukaryota > Metazoa > Chordata > Mammalia > Rodentia > Muridae > Arvicanthis > Arvicanthis niloticus. The sequence continues at coordinate 27,870,317 of NC_047671.1, forward strand.
AGGAGGCAGAGGCAGGAGGATTGGAAAGTTTAAGGTCATCCTTGGCTACAAAGGCAGTTCAAGGCCAACCTGGGCTACCTGAAAGAGGGGAGTTTTGGAGTGGGGGTGGATGTGGAGGTGAACTTTGTTCCTCTTCTGCAAAACTCTACCTTGTAGCCTTATCTCCCAGAGAGGCATGAAGGCTGGTCCCCAGACAGCAGGTGGAGCGGGAGCCCTCTGTGTCTTTTGAGTGGTGGTGTGGACACACGCCTGCTCACATCACCTGTGATCTGCCTGGCTTGAGATACATCCTTTCTTTTATTTATGACCTTGGGTCCACCCCCACACCATAGGGAAATCAAACCAAATGAGCCCCCGAAAACCTTTTCATCTCTGACATTCGGACAATTCTTGAGCCTCTGACCTTCCCCAGGGACAGTGCTGTCCATCACAGAATGGAGAAGCTGGAACATCCAGCAGATGAAAGCGTCAAGCATCAAGACATCAAACAGGCGAGCTCCGAGGTAGAAAGAGCTAGGGTATTAATGTAATTAAAGCTGTACACAGATATACTTTGATTTTCACCCACCTCCATCCGGCGAAGCATCATCTGTGCCCCTAAAAAAGTACTTGGGAGAAGAAGAACCTTGGGGCCAGGTCTGGGTGGCCAGGACGCCGTTTTCTGAATCTCAGACCCTAACTAAGCCTTGTGGGGGAAGGATACCTGGAGGGTTTCTGTGCAAGTGGCAAGTGTGTGAATTCTATATTGCTGCTGTAGGGGTGGCTCCCCGGGGGTTCATTCCCACGGCGCCTGTTTGTGCCCCTCTTTGTTTTGGACCAAAAACCTGCTTCCTCTTCAAATCAAAGCTCAGCCCTGGGAAGAATCTACAGGTCATTCTTATACAGCCTCACAGGCTCTTCCCAGGACTCCTTGCGCTCAGGGAAATAGGCATGCAGACGGCAGGAACACGCCCTGGGACGGGAAACTGAGCACATTAAAGGAGCCTCTTCAGGTTAGAAAGTCCTCCTCCTTATTGCAGGTTAAGGTTTTCCATTAGCAGCCATTGATCCAGACCTCTTTCTGCAATGTGTAGAGAAAGGGTAAGGAAAAAAAAAAAAAACCCTTTCATTGTAAAGTTAAATATGCATGATCCCTGAGTACACAGCAGGGCTTGTGCGGCTGCCAATCTGGGCTGGCAAGGCTTGGAATCCTGGAATTGTTCTGGGGTAGCAAGGAGCTCAGTGATCATCGGGGTCAACCTCTTTGTTCAACTGAGAGAGGACTGAGGCCCACGGTCACACGGCATTCTGGGATTTGAGCCCCTCTCTGGAATGCTGTGGACAGATGAGGCAAGCCCTTGGAGTTTATATTGGATCCCAGACCCCACCCAGCCTCTCCTCACAAGGCTCCGAAACCACATGCTAATCCCAGACCCTGTACTTCCTATCTGTGAGACTCTGAGCAACTGATTAGACCTCCTCTGGCACTTCCTTCTTCATCTATAAAACGGGGAGGATCTGTATCTACTCCTTAAGATTGCAAGATTTAGTTAGCCTAGCAAATGTGTATGAGCTTTCTGAATGCCGAGCACCAAGGACCAACTAGAGAACCTCAAGGCACAAACAAGGTTAAAACACGCATAACAACTGTTGGCTCTACTCACGTTAGCTGAGGTGCCACAGAGGGACCCCTGGGAGCAGTGACTCCTTTCTCCTACCTAATTGCTTTCAGGGTGAGCTGACTATGGAAAAAGTCCCATCGAAAGGACCCACTGCCCAGGATCCAGAACCATCTTTCTGGAATGTTTGGTGCCCTCTCTCCCTTTTCTCCCTCCCTCTCCACCACACCAAGTGGCCCACTTAGAACAAAAACCAGATTCCCTCTTCTAGCTGGAGGGCAGCTGGTCCGGAGTAAGGTCTCAAAACCTGAAGGCAGCTAGTCCCAAAACCAGCCTGTACACAGGTACCAGGGTCCCTTCCACCGTCAGAGGTTTTTAGGGCTGTAGATCATTTTCCTAGCTGAGTGCTGATTCACAGGAAGTGGAGAGAGTGCTGGCTGTTCTCCGCTGTGGCCACAGCTTATAGTAATCATGCTAATATCTTGTATCTTGGTAAGCCCACAAACTGTCAAATTGATCACAGAGAAGAAGACTGGGGCCCAGAGAGGCAACACACTCAGCCAACAGTAAAATCAAAAATTAACTCCTGACCAGGCATGGTAGCACACACTGTTGGTCCCAGCACTCAGGAGGTAGAGGCAGGCAGATTTCTGTGAGTTTGAGGCCAATCTGGTCTGTAATAGTGAGCACCAGTACAGTCGGACTTCATAGAGAGACCCTGTCTCTAAACAAACAATTAACACCCGGTGTTGATCAGTGTGTTCACAACCTCTAGGTATGGAGCAGCCCAGGGATGCCAGGCTAGCCACAGGGTGCTTATGTAAGAATGGGCTTCTGACTTTGAATCCCCTGGGCTTTCCACTGCCTCCCAACATCTGCGAGCAATTACAAGTCCAGCTTTTTTTCCCACAAAGGAAAGAGGGCTGCTGATAACACCACACTGCCAGGCTGTTGTCTGAAGGGCCTGCCAGACAGCCTCCCTCCTTGCTCAGGACCAGACTTGGGGGTCTTGAAGCATCAAGGCCTGATGCTACACTTTCTGCTGGGGGTGATAGAAACCAGGAGGAAGTGCTGCAGGAGGAGAAAGGAGATTGGCCTGATGATGCAGAACATAGGAGCAACCGCCTTCAGATTTGCTTGCACCTCAGCCTGAACACTAGCTCTGCTGTGCGAGCCTAGAGCCTTCATTTCCTTGTCTGTGTACAGGGTTAACAAAACTGGCTCTGAAGCCTTGCTGTAAGGAATATAAGGTGGACATGCAACAGGCTCACCCATGACAGTGACACCGTGACTGCCCTCTCCCTGGAGATGGGGGGCGGGGGGGGGGAAGAGGACTGATCACTTTAGAAAGGTCTGTTGGAGGCTTTAGTGAATCCTTCCTCCTGGACACCACATTCCCACTGCCAGCCCAGGGCTGGGCACGGGATATCGGGGTGGGGTTTGGGGTGGGGGGCACAAAGCAACAAGAACATGGTCCACACAGGCTGTGCTGTGCAAACAGCAGCAGAGAGGCTGAGTGGTAGGGTGCTATCAGGAAAGGCACGGCAGGCACCCAAAGACGGGAGGAACCAGGGAGGGCTGCCTGGAAGAGATATGGTTGGAGGGCCCAGGAGAGGGAAGTGATGATGAGGAACATTCCAAGGGGGACGGAGGGGAGGGCAAATGCCTCCAGGCAGGGTGGTGAAAATTCCTTTCACAAATGCTGGAATCTAACCATCTGGAAGTAAGAAACCAGGCTGGAACCAAGGGCCCAGGTCTGTCTGGGGTGGTGGGGTAGAGGAAGCTTACAATCACCTCAGCCCTGCTACTGGGTTGTGGCTACAGTTAGGTGTCTGTCACATCAACACAGGGGAAGAAATCATCCCTGCCTGTGGAAGCAGGTGAGCATCACAGGAGACATTCAGAGTGCTGGCTGGGTTTTGGTCCTTCTGTAGTGAGGAGGTGGGGCTTCCCAGTCCATAGACACTGGGAAGAAACAGAGAGATCCGGGCAAGAGGAAAGTGCCATCAGATTCAGTTCAGATTTTAGGGTAGAGTGGAGAAGGAGCCGAGGGTCAAGGCAGAGAACAAATAGGGAGACGGACTGTGACAGAAGGAAACCAGCTACAATCCTTCCTCACAGAGGAGCCCCCAGATCTGACAGCCCGGAACTAGCCCCACCCCAGACACATGGCCACTAGGCGGGCTTGTAAACTTCCCTCCATCCAGAACTTTGAGACCCAGAATTTTCTCAGTGGCTAGGGGTTTGGAAGGACGTCTTAGGAATCTGGAAAATTTGCAAATCTATTTAAAATCTCCAAAGTCGGCCTGGCGGTTGACTGGCCTGTGGCCAGACTTAGTCTTAGGCACAAGACTTGGTCCAAGGGACAGGGGCTAGGATCCTAAGGTCCTGGCTTCTGCAAAAGCTGCTGGCTACCTCTGGATTCTCCTCCCTTGCCCCTGCTACCTTTTCCCATCCCCCACAGACTTTGCTGTGCCTTGGAGGTCCTGTTCAATTGGCACCCAGAAAGCTCTGGAGGTGTCTGAAGAGATTGGGTAGGCAGCAGGATTGAGGGAGCAGTACCCACCCATGGAGGATGGAGGGACGACCCTGCTGTCAAAGGGAGTCCCTGCCTCCTACCCTCCTACCGTCTAAGTTTGTCATATTTTTTTCTTTTCTTTCCTTCTTTTTTTTTTTTTTTCCTCTGCACAAAGAGGCACGAGCTAGAAACGAGGGACCAAAGAAGGGATGAGGTTTTTCCTCCTTGGACTTACCCGGGTACAGACGGCTTCTGATGTGTGTTATCACCCCCTCCAGGAAGTCCTCCTCGCTGTCTTCTGTTATTTTGCTGGACCCAAAACGGACAGCAGTAGAAGGGCTGGCCCGATTGCGGAAAGCCCTGGGAGAATCAGGGGAATGGAGAGGGTGTTCAGGGGTGAGGAGCAGCCCGGCCCCTCCTCACTCCAAAAGCATCCTCTGGGAGGAGCAGAGCAGCCTGAGGGGCCGCCCTAGGTCTAGCTGGCAGGCAGGAGACTGACGACTAGTCTGGGCCCCCGCTCTGGTTCTGGACTCCCTCTCTTTTCTCCTCTTTTCCCAAAGTTACTCCCAGAGCAATCCTAGGTCCCAGATAGGGTAGCCGGGACTGTGGCCACAGACGGGCCCCAGAGCTCACACCACTGTGGACTTTACGTGCCCCACCACCACCACCACCACACACTTTGGGGGAAAGGCTGCAGAGCCGATTCTGATTGGCTAAGCTTAGGGAAGGCGGGGGGGGGGGCGGGGGGAGCAGTGGAGCAAGGAGGGTGGACGCGTGTGTCTGTTTTCAATTTCAGGGCTTTTTTCTCTCTCTCTCTCTCTTTCTTTTCCCCGAAGTTTCTTGTTTTTCTTCCTCCTTTCCCTCTGCTCCCTCCCTTCACCGGCTCGTTCAGGATGTTTAGAAATTCCGCTGCCCACGCCAGCCACTGAGTCACTTTTATTAGAGTGGCCTGCCCCACTTGCCTGATGCCTGACAAATGGAGCCTCCCTTCACCGTGGCACCTGGGGTGGGAGTGTGTGCGCGCGCGCGCGCGTGTGCGTGTGTTCTCTGTGCCTCAGTTTCTCCATCTGTAAAGGCAGCGCTGATAATTTGTGTAGTGAACCCAGCATTCCCTCACTGAACATCTGAGAAACTGTACTGGGTGCTGGGACTCTGTAGTAAGAGACCACCTGAGTTGGAGAGACATTCCCAGATAAGCAGGTCCCCAGGAAAGGAGTGGCTGATGACGCACTTGAGAAAGACCCAGGACTGACAGCACTTGGTCCTTGGACCTTAAACACTGCTAACTGCTGAGTCTTAACTCTTCACCTGGGCCTGGAGCCTTCTCCCTTGCTACCTTAAACTTTGGGTCTGATTCCTGTTCATCCCTGCACACAGATGAGTGCAGATCAAAGGAGTATCTGCCTAAATACTCACTGCAAACTAAAAAAATCCACTAAGAAGCTGAGACTGGTGGTGCCTGCCTGTGATCCCAGATAGGCACACCAGAAGATGGCTCTTAGCTCTACAGGGAGACCCTGTGTAAAAACAGTATATTCTTGGATTTCTGAAACAGCAAGATTTACAGGCAGATCATTCCAGGAACCTAAGGATGATGGGAACTGAATTCCCCTCTCAAGCCGTGGCACCTTCCAGGAGCCAACAGGACCTCACTGAACCAGACCTGTGATCGCCATGAGCCAGACCACAGAATGATGGGAGACAGCCTGGCTTATGTACTCTTTCTTCTTGGTCCCTGCTCTAGATTTGTCCCCTTCAGCTCTTGTTAATACCACAGACAGGACCTAGGACAACAGTTCCCATCTCTTCCCAGTGTGACCACACTGAGATACAAACACTCTCTTCTTCATTGTCATATTTCTCACTGGACTGTCCAGGCAGCAGTGGCTGAGCCTGGTGTCTGGCCTGGGGTTCTTGAAACTCTCCCAAGAAGGATAATACCAGTCTTGTTTTTGTTTTGTTTGGTTTTCTAGAAGAAACAAAGGCCCAGAGGTAAGTGGCCTAGAGAAAGACCATGATTGCCTGAGGTCATCCAGCACATTACCTCACGTTCGTTCTCAGACATAACCCCTTTAGCATCTTAAAACTCCTGAGGAAGCAGGAAGGGATTCCTTTCCCTGTTTTATAGCAGAGAAACTGAGGCACAAGTTCAGTGAGTTTCCTGAGCTCACACAGCAACAACGAAGGTGGAGCTAGGTTGTCTGGAACCATACTCGCAGAGACAGAGACAGGGGCAGGTGCCCTGCCCCGCCTTCCCCATAGCTTATCCAGCTTAGCTGCTGAGCTAGGTTCTGCCCATTGTGTTTCTGTCCACTCCTGCCCCTCTCCACAGAGGTCCTGTCTGGTTCTCTTTCACTTTCGCATCCCTAGATCCCACTCTCTGGTTTTAGGTGCCTAGCCCTCAAAGCCCCATTGGGTATCCTTTCAAAAGGATTGTTAGACTCTAGTGAAACCATCCACCCCAACTTCCAGGGAAGCTGGATTTCAGGGTTTTGAGAAGTGGTATCCCAGATTAGGAACAGCTAGGTTCTGCCCTCTTTACACCCTATCATCTGTGCCCACACCCTCCTCTTCTCCAGTCCCACCAAGGTCTCAGAAATCAGGCGTGTCGAAGATTCCATTATTCATCTTGTTCGTCTCTCTGTCTCGTCTCCTTAGCAATTACTTAGCAAAGTTCTGGGCAGGACTGTGCAGAAGATGGAACTCGGACTGGCCTGGGCCATGTAAGGTAATGAATCTCTAGGTGGAGTGCTTGACCCAGGGGTCATAGAGGAGCATGAATGATGCCAAAGGTCACGGGGTCACTGGGTCAAGCCTACACAAGATTTCTTGTACAAAGGCAACTCCCTGGGTTTGAGCCGCAAACCACAAAACAGAAAGAGGTGTGTGGGGAGGGGAACTGTGTCCCCAGAATTTCATTTGACTGTGCTTCTCTGAACCCTCAGATCAATTGCAGTGACCAGGATAGCTTGTAAGAAGCAAGAGAGGGTGTCCACTCCATAGTCCCAAAAGAAGTGAGAACACCCGGCCCTGGAATTTCATAGAGTCATTGTATGGGCTCCTATCCTATCTGAACCTCAGTTTCTTAGCTGGGGGTCTGCTGCACAAGGATTTTGGGTGTGACCTAGGGAAAGGAAACTGGCAGGCCCTGGGGCAGGGGACAGCTGGGGCCAAGGATGCAGCACAGAGGGGAGGAGTGGAGGTGGCCAATCCATGGGAGACGCTGGGGGCTGCCGTTTCCGGCCAGCCCAGCCATCCGCTGGCCCATCTGGAACCACTTAGCTCTACCACCGTTAACCCTTGGCGGGCACAGGAGCTATTTCTCCTCCCCCTGATGGGATGCAAGCGATACAGAACTACATAGAGTACCATGGAGCACTCTCAAAGGCCTGGATCCTGAGACTCAACTGTTACCACTGAGGGTAGATTTGGGACCTAGAGACTAAAGTTGGGTTCCGATGCCAGCCTCTCTATTAGAAGCTGGAAGATCTTGAATGAGTCCCTGAGCTGCCTCAGCCTGTTTCCTGCTCTAGAAAACAGGTAAGTCAGGGCCAGGCCTGCAACCGCAGCTTCTTCAGCAGTCTGCGGGGAACAGGTAGCATCACCATGCTGGGATGTCGAGCATAGCACCCAGTCCCACTTGGACAGAACAAACCAAGCACACTCACTTCATGACCAATCCTGAGAACCAGTTTGGCTATGGTCAGACACTGAAGGGAAAGCCGCTGAGGGTGGATGGTGGATGGTGGCTCTAGGCTTTGGGGCGTCATGCTTCTCACCCACACAGACTGATGGTATACTTCTTGGGTAAAGACCTGAGTGCTAAGCCTGAGGTTCCAAACCAAACGCAGTTGCTTCTTAGCTGTGTGACTCTCAGAATGTCCGCAGCCTTGGGGTTTTAAAATAATGGCTTGTGTGCTCACCTCACATGCTGTGAGAGACGTGAGTACAAGACTTATACAGCTTTGGTGCCAGTCTAGAGGCAGAACGAGAGGAGTCCTACAAAGGATAACCGGGCCTCAGGTACTCCTTGGGGCTGCTGTCACAGGAGTCCATGATCGGGGCTGAAGGGAGGCCCCTCTACCCACTCACTTTATAGACAACGTAAGGGGTCATTGACAGAATGGCTCATGCCCGACCATATGATCCTTCAGGGTGGGCCTAGATGCCATAGCAACAAAGGTTTGGCCCCGAGTTTTACACCCGTGTTCTGTCCTAGAGGAGGGGTCCAGACTGCGCGTAACCCCCAATACCTCCTTCACTGTCAGAGCAGGAAGCAGGGCTCTGTAGGGTGTGGGCTGAGGGCCCGGAAGGGGAGCCCCCATGGGAGAAGTCCCTGTGGACCAGCTCAGCACAAGCAGCCACCACAGCTGGCTCTCCCACGCTCCTGGAGCTGCCCCGAAGGCTCCCAGGGCAGGCATGGGGTGTGAGGAAGCAGCACACATCCCAGACCTTAGCACAGTCATCTGGGGTGTCCGGAAGGGCGGCCTCTAGAGCAGTCTACAGGACAAGCTCGGGAAATGGAAGGCTTAGCTAGGCTGTGCCCAAGCTGCAGGGCACTTCACTCTAGCCCAGCGTCCTTCCTACTGCACACCATGAGATCCTCTACCTGTAGCTGGAAAGCCAGAGTCTTAGGTTAGAAGTCACAGCATGATGACACTTGGAGCTTGTGTCGGGAGCAGCAGGGACATGAGTCACCTTCAACAGAGATTCTTGGGAACCCTCTTACTGAGCCAGGCTGTAGCCAACGAATCACGCCAGGAAAACAGGAGGTTTGAAGTTTAAGACATGTCCATTCATACTTATCCCACTCCCCCAACCATCCTTTCCTATGCTAGCTCAGTGCCCCCGGACCACAGGGCATTGTGGCGCTTCCTCCTACCATATGGGAAATACAGCAGTAGCATCCTTGAGGGTGATATTGTTTCTCCCTCGCGAGAACACTGGCTCTTAAGATCCAAAAGGGGGCACAGAACCTGCTTGAAGGCCCACAACAGGTTTTCCATGAGGTCTTTCACCCCTACTCTCAGACTGTCCTGTTTCTCCCATCATGCATCTGCTTGAAGGAAGTTAGTTCACTGAGCACCTACTATATGATCTGCCTTTCCACCCACTCCCCAGAGCTCACAAGCAAACACCCAGGAAGCAACAGATTAATAACGCTAATTTGTAGATGGTACAATGGAAGAGATACAGAAATTACTGAGTTGAGCAGATGAGAGTTCTTGCTCAGGTCTGTAGAAGCTCCTTTGGGGAAGACATATTTCCGCTCAGACCTGAGGTTGAAAGGCCACCAATGAGACAAGAATGGGAACAGTGTTGAAATCAAAGGGATAAACCTTTGCGAACTCTTTGAGGCTAGCAGGACCTTGAAGTGATAGATCAGAAGAGAGAAGGAATGCTGGGATGGAGGAGGTAGCTGGGGGCCAGCGCAAAGGCTTGAGGGCTCTTGCGAGCCCAGCTTTTATTTATTCTGAGACCAGTAAGCCGCTGCCGTTTAGCATGCATGAGACCAGGTAGCTGAGGTATAGCGTGGAGTTTAAGGCTGGGCTGGGTTCCTGAGGAGCTTGTGGGCAGCTGTGAACCAGAGTTGGAACCTCTAGGTTCTCTCCGCGCTTTTGACCACTGAGTCTCGGTGCATATTTCCTTCCCTGGCCTGTCTGTCTGCACATCGTTGGGCACATGGCCCCTTCTGAGGAGGACATTCTGTGCTTGTTCTGAGCCCTGGTTCTGGTGTCTTCTTTGATCTCTGGTGTCTGGAGAAGGAGGCTGGCTCTGTTTCCCACCCTAGTGGCCTCTGTCACCAGAGATAAGGCAATATGGACTAATTTCTCCTGTCATGCTCTAAAGGGCCAGCAGGTGGCGACCTCACCTCTAGAGGGGCGGGAGAAGTGGCCAGACCTGTCTGGAAGCCGAAAATGATTCCAGAGGACACTACTGTCGACGAGACTCATCTCTGCCTCTGAGACTCGGACAGCCAGTCCCACTTCTGAGGTGAACCAGGGACCCCGAGAAGGGAGCTAACCTGCCCAGTGCCACAGAGAAGGATGAGCTTGGCTGGCCCCTTGGTCTGATGTCTAGAGAGGGGCTCAGCAGGCTAGGGATCCGGTCTGACATTAGCCCTGGTGCCCACTGGCTTCTCTTAAGCAAAACCATTTTCAGCAGTAACTGAGCCCCAGACCTTTTTCTTCCAGGGTCATAAACCAAGTTATCTTTACGAGGCCTTCATCTGGGCACCCCACCCCAGGAGACTGAGACTGAAAGCAGCCCGGGGAGAGAGAGAGCTTCCTGGGGGAAGCGGGGGAAGAAGGAGGGGCCCAATAAACAGCCACGCCCAGAGATAAGGGGGCTGCCCAAAAGGAAGAGGCTGCTTCAGAATAGGCAGGGCCCCCCACCCCGCCCAGTGGTGCTGCCGTCTGTGGCTGCCAGTCCCAGAGGGCACATGTGAACCTGGGGTCCATGGGCTCAAGATCAGGTGGCAAGTCAGAGGTGAAGGTGTAGGGCACTACAATCTCAGATTTAAGTAAGGTTATAATTCCTTTAGTTAGGGAACTGAGGAAACCATGTCTCTGATGCTAAAGCCTCTGACCAGGGGATCCACCTAGGTGTGAGGGTGCCTAGAGGCTCCTTTTCCTGAAGATGCCTGAAAAGGAAGAGGAACCAGCAATTTGCTTAAGCAAAATCCAGCTAACACGTTGTCAGGTAGGGAGGCAGACACACACTCAGGGTCACTCTCTGTGCTTACCAGTCAACCATCTCTGGAGGGGAGAACAACTCTCAGCTAGGTCACTGATTTGCTATGTGACCCCAGGAAGGTGACTTTACCTCTCTGAACTCATTTGTTAATCTGAAAAAAAAAATGAGGATAACAATTGCCTCTATTTCCCTGAATGGTGGTGAGGGTGAATGGAGGTGACACATGCTTGATGTGAGATGTCACTCTTAGCACCTGTTCAGTACATGGAAGTGCTACAGACACAAACCAGTGTGCCATCTCAGAGAGAGGTAATGAATACCCAGAAAGGGTAGTGCAGCCCAGGAGCACCTGTAGAGAGTGTGGGGTGGGGTGGGGTGGGGGGCAGAGGAGGGTATGTCCACCCTTTGAGGGTACAGCATTGAGAACCTCTCTGCAGCAGCCTCCCCAGGCTTCTGGGTTTCCTGACTGTGCTTCTCTCTGCTAAGGTCTCCTGCCACCCTGACCCATATCTAAGCCACTACCAAATCCTGGCTATGTCTGTCACTCAGAATCCCTATCTAGCTTCCCTCTCCTGACTCAAGGGTTGGGAGAGGTAGGTGGGTGGGTGGGTGGGTTCTCAGATCGGCTTCCTGCTTCCCACTCAGGACTGGGTTATCAGTTTTAGGAGAGCACACATTCCTTGCCCCTTAAGGCCTCTGTTGATACTGACCATTGGACTACAGTGCCCTTGTCCACTCTCCCAGACGGATGTGTCAACTCCTTCTGCAAGAATTCTCTAGCTTGGTTCCTGACCAGAACCAAGAAGTGACATCCCCCTCACTGTGAACATTTAATTCACACTGAAGGCACCCTAAGGCGGAACTTCATTCCTTACTGAACATGGCACCTGCATGGCTGTGTGGGTCAGTCTGTACATGTCAAAGGGATGAATGTGTGAGCAAATAAATTTCTAATCCCAAAGGGCAAGCATCTTGACTAGGCAAGAACTGGTATACAGGGGAGAAGAGGCCACCAATCTCCTGCTTTCCCCAGAATACAATTGGAGATGTCCAGCAATCCCTTGCACATCTCCCTAGACAGTAAACTCACTCTCTACAAGCCCTGCTTCCTGCTGGGTGGTCCTACAGTGAGCACTTCATTCTGGACAGCCAGGTTAGACTCCATCCCTGCAGCTCTTTCTCAGGTCTCTGCCCTCCATGCCAGGCTTTCACTTCCACAGTAAGGAACAGGCCTGGTTACCCTGGCGGAGAGCAGAACTCTGCCCTCCTGGTGTATCTCTTGGCTGTGCCCTCACTGGAACCCAGGACTCCAGGGATCTTCTGACTTGAGGATGTGGTGCCTCCCCCCCTGCTGTGACATCTATGTGCTCACACAGTCATTTGTATTGGTGACAAGTAGCTACCTTCTCCTCTCTTATAAGCAGCCTTCATTAGAAAGCATGAACTGGAGTTTTGCCCTTTCCTCCCTGGTCCTCTCTGCTTCCATCCATTGAGCAGGAAGGGGACCAATAGGCTCACTGCTATGTGTACATGTGACTGATGGAGGCCACCATCAGGGGCAGATCATCTGTGCAGTCACACAGGGCTCAGCCAAATCCCACCATTGTGAAATTCTAGGTCATTTTTGGAACAACCTGGAATTTTCATCTGGCACTGCTTCCCCCAGCAGGGTACAGCATGGCTTTGACTCCCCTGCCTGGCCCTGTAAAGAGAAGGAAAGTCTAATAGCCAAGACCTGTGCCCACCTTGCTTTGAGGCATCGAACATTCTGCACATTTCATGGCCCTAGAGCAGGAGAGATCCAGTCTTAGAGGACTCCTCTGCACACTTTCCGCCCTGGCCCATAGCCTTCCTTCCTGATTCCCTCCCCAGCTCCTCAGCAATACCCCCTCCTCCTAGTTTCAACCACCCTTCCCTGCTCAGGTAGCCGTGGAATGTCTGCCTGCCTGTCTTCAATGGAGTAGGAAAGACCACGTGGACATTTAAAATGCCAGTGAGATCCCGTCTTTAACCAATGAGGGTCATGAAGACAGCTGCAAAATCACGTTGCTTTTTTTTTTTTTTTTTTTTCAATCAGTTGGAGTACACGGAACATAACCTGCATTAGACGATAAATACTCAGGAATTTGTCCCTGTATTTTAGAGACGCGGGCTGACATGTGTAGGGGTAAAATGACATGAAGCTTGGAATTTGTTTTTAAATTGTTCCGAAAATGCTTTAGAGGAGAAGAAAAAAAAAAAGGCAGTAGATAAAAAAGAGGTGCCGGAAACCGGGTAATTATGGAAGCTGCCTGGTGGGTTCACGATGCAACCCGGTGTCTGTGTATATTTGAAACATCTCAACAAGATAATGAAAGGTAAGTAGGCATCAAGAGTTTGTGAAGTTTCCCAAGGTGTCCCCAGAAGACCCCCTGGCCCACACCTTTGAGAATTTCTCTGGAGAGCCAATAAGGGAAACAGTAGCTTGCAGACTGGCTATCTGCATATGCACATTCCCACAGCTTTCATCTGGGACCCGAGGGGTCGTGACCCCAACACCACACACACACACACACACACACACACACACACACACACACACGCAAGAAGCCCTCTACCTTACAGACGGAACCCCGTTTGAAGTCAGCCTTGCTCGCCGCCTCACCTCAAGCTGGTGGTCACTGCTGACAGCGCCACATGCTCTGTGTGTTGTGTGAGGCTGGCCTAGGGTCGTGCCATCACCCCCCCTCCCTGCCCCTCAGAGACAGTTTCTCCACCTGTATCCCGGGGTGGGTGATGGGGAGGTCCCCGCGACCACCGAAGGAGGAGTCGGAACACGAAGCTGTGCCTGGACCATCACCCAGGCCGCGCCCTCTGGGTCCCCAGCCCTCCGGCCCATCCACCTCCCGCTTAGGGCGGCAATTTGTCTCCTTTTGAACCCCCTCGCCCGACGGGCTTCCCCCTTTGATTCGCGGCCCCGAGGCTTCCCCCCGCTTTGAAATGCAAAGCCGCCCGGCTGGGGCCGCGGACGGCCCGCGGCTATAAAAGGCCGGGGTGGGGCGGGCGCGGCGGCGGCCGCGGGTCCAGGTGAGCAGTCGCTGGTCGTCGGGGCGGCCGGCCGGCGCGGCGGCTCCAGGGCCCAGCATGCGCGGGGGACCCTGCGGTCACCATGTACGTGGGCTATGTGCTGGACAAGGACTCCCCCGTGTACCCGGGCCCCGCCAGGCCATCCAGCCTCGGCCTGGGCCCTCCGACCTACGCGCCCCCCGGGCCGGCGCCTGCGCCCCCGCAGTACCCCGACTTCGCGGGTTACACGCACGTGGAACCGGCGCCCGCGCCCCCTCCGACCTGGGCTGCGCCCTTCCCTGCGCCCAAGGACGACTGGGCAGCTGCCTATGGCCCGGGCCCCGCGGCCCCCGCCGCCAGCCCGGCCCCGCTGGCCTTCGGGCCCCCTCCGGACTTTAGCCCGGTGCCCGCGCCTCCCGGGCCCGGGCCCGGCATCCTGGCCCAGTCCCTCGGGGGTCCGGGCGCACCGTCTTCGCCAGGAGCGCCAAGGCGGACGCCCTACGAATGGATGCGGCGCAGCGTGGCGGCTGCAGGCGGCGGTGGCAGCGGTAAGGACCCTTCTCCCGTGTGAGCCTCCAGACCTGACAGGTGCCTGGCGAGGCCTAGGTCTCCCTCTTTGACCTTTGCCCTGGCCCTGATTGGCTTCTCAAGAGTGTGGCCCACGACCACTCTTGCCCTGGAGAGTCATTTTGTTTCGCCCTTCTTTATCTCTGGACTTTGAGAGCTTTGAGTAACCCAACTGAATCCTTGTGTATAGCTGAGGCAACTGCTAACCCGCGAAGAGAGGACATTGGGTCTCTGAAAGTGGCAAGGCCACAATTAGAAGGCCAGAAGCCTCCGCAGCAGTAGTGGCACTGCTGATTTTTTCTTACCAAGTCCTAACCCTGCCACACACACCCAAACACCTATCTGCTGTGGGAATGCAGGATCTTCTTCCCCTCCAGGACCAACTGGTTCTCCATCCTACAGTAAAGCGATAAGGTCCTTTCCTTTGGTTGACGAAGTTCTATTGGTCGCATAGGCACAGGGGTCCCTACCTAGCCTCCCCAGGACTCTCTCTGAACTCTTGACCCCGGGGGAGGGGCAGTGGGAGCAGTTGGGAAGGTGGCTGCTGTTTGGTTCCTTGCCTGTGAAACGCCTGCCCCAGGGCAGGCCCCTCTGATCCACCCTCTTCAAAGGCAGGGGAGGGGGCTAGACAAAGGCCTAGCTTAATGAGGGACAGCCTGACCTTTATGGGCACCCCCCATTCCTTTTGTCATGTAACTGCCTTTGCTTTAGCTCAGTAGTGACTCCTGTTGGCAGGAAAGTGAACAGGACACCTCATTGTCCAGATTGTGTTTGGCCTGTCCTGACAAAGGCCACCTGGCCTTGAGGGCGGGAAGCTGGCCTGCCTACTCTTTGATGTCCGACCCCCGCTTCCCTTCTCGCAGCTGGGGGCAGGCCTGGGACTTCCTCCACCTCCTCTCCCTTCCCTCCATTTCTCCCGCACACCCATCTACTCCCCTAGGCAGCTGCCGGGAAGGGTTTGATCAGAGCTTCAGGCCTTGGTTGTAGTCACTCCCGTCCTTAGAAGTGTAAGGGACACAGAAGCTCCGGTCTGTCTCCAGGGATATTTAAGGAGCAAGGCTCTTCACTTCTTTGCCTTGAGTAATAACAGCTAATAATATGGAACTCTTCTATAACTTGGTGCTGTCTTCCCCCTGTTTGGAAGGTGAGCAAACTATAGCCCAAGGCCACAGCCAGGAACTGATGGAGCACACTAAACACCATACCAGTTCTAATCCTCTGCGCAACCGATTTTCAGGGGTCTCTGGTTTCTGGTTTTTTTTTTTTTTTTTTTTTTTTTTTTTTTTTTTTTTGTCCATGTAATGGAGACATTACATGGTGATTTATATCCTGCTTCAAGCTATAGAAAGAGTCTTGAAAAAGCTGATGGAGAAAAAAAAAATGTTTCTTTGGAAGTCAGTGTGTGTGTGTGTGTGTGTGTGTGTGTGTGTGTGTGTGTGTGTGTGTGTGTAGGTGGGTGGTGCTCTGAAGCCTGGTTCTTGAATACAGAGGAAGAGCTTTACATTGGATGACAGGATAGGAGGTAGAAGAACCGTGTTCCCAGCAGCCTGTGTGGTCTTCTTTGGAAGTCTAGGAAGGAAAGCACTTTTCCAATCTTCCACTAGCAGCTTCCTGTTGGTCAGGTGGCTCAGGAGAAGGATGAGGAGGTTCCCCTTAGGGAGAGCATTGGAGAAAGGCCATCAGTGTAAAGCTACCTGAGCAGGAGGGAGTGGACCAGTGGAGTAGGAGTCAAAGGAATGGAGAGCTTGACGACTTGGGGTGACCTGAGGAAACCTCCTTTACCTTTGGGCATGAACCTGCGAACCCAGATGCACTCCTGGTCACCTGTCACTTGTGTACTGTTTTCTGCATGCAGGTGAGGCCGTGAATGTCCTAAGGCAAAGCAGTTTTCCTCTTAGCTCTAGGACTTGAGGTCAGGACTGCAGGTTTGGATTCCAGGAAGGGGTTTTTCAGGAACCCGATTAGACACATTTGGCCAAAGATGCAGGAGTCTGGGCCTTCTGGTCTGCTCAAACCATGTGACTCTCACTAATGCTCTTGAAGTAAGGCAGAATGAGAGCTGAGGGAAAGGTATAGACTCCCCCCAAGGAAAAAGCCCTTCTCCTGGGCCCTGAAGGTACAGGCTCCCAGAGGTAGCTCTTATGCTATGCTGTGGTCTGGGACACCTGAGGAAAACCCACTGCCTGCCTCAGCCTCCAGTTCACACTGACGCTGGCCATGTGCTGTTCAGCCTGCTACCTTTCTTCCTTCTTTTGAGCCCCATACAGTCTAGAATATCTGCATTGGACAGTTAAAGGGCAGATGTGCCGATGAGGAACGTAGGGTCCAGATGCAGATGAATCAGCTTAAAACTTTTGGGTGGTTTCCAATACTGTTGAGGGAGAACAGCACAGTCCTTCCTCAGGTCTGTGAGACTCTATAGCACCACGGCTTGGCTCCCACCCACCTCTGGACCTCACCCCGGCCACTCCCTTTGACCACTATGCTCCAGCACCCGGCCCTCTCAGGTGTGCCAAGTCTTGCTTCAGGTCTTGCGCACACATTTGGTTGTGGGTGCTGTTGCTGTTTCTCTTCCCTCTGACTCTCTGCATGCCTGGCTCCTTCTCGCCTTCCATTCATGGCTGAAGGAGAGGCCCTCAGTGATTCTCAAGTCACACTCTCCACCTCTGCTCCCTTTGATGACTTCTACTGGGAGTCCTTTAGAACCCTGTCAAATTCCAACGCACTTGCCTACTTCCATGTATGCTTGCACGTTGTCTGCTCCCAAACGGTCTAGAGCCACGTCTGTCCGACCTAGGGATGGTTGGGGCGCCAGCTCCATGCCTGGCATCAAGCATGTTGTTCAGTGCATTCAGTTGGATGAGTGAACCAGGGAAGTAGAGGGTCAGGAGACATCTCTGGAGAGACCAGGGAGGGGATGAGAGTTCAGCTTTCACAAGTTTCTAGAGTCCATCTCTGGGGCTTGGATCCATGACTGTCCAGACAGAATTTTAGGCTAACAGTCAAGGATTGGATCCACCCCCATACTTGGTCAGTGCCTCTGACTCTAAGCAATTGGAGCAGCCAAGGCCAGACTGTGATCTGATTTGGTTTTATTCTAGGAAAGGGTGCTGGGCATCTGAGCGGAGAGGCAGTGAGCCCCAGTTAGGCTGCAATCCAGGAACACAGGATTACCTGGTTCTGAGCGAGCCATGTCACTTCTGAAGCCAGTGGTGTCTAGAGCCCAATTCAGTACTGAAGACACCCTCCCAATAGTTTGCTTCGAAACCTAGGGACTTATTGGAGACTATTAGAAGTTGAGGTTTGGGAGACTTAGCTCTGAGCCAGAGCCGTGTTAACCTGGGTCATTTCTTTTCTTCTTTTCCTCCTCCTCTTCCTCCTCCTCCTCTCCCTCTTCCTCCTCTTCCTCCTTCTTCTTCATGGTTTTTCAAGACAGGATTTCTCTGTGTGGCCCTGGCTCTCCAGGAACACACTCTGTAGACCAGGCTGACATCAAACTCAGAGATCCCCTCTCTCTACCTCCCTAATGCTGGGATTAAGGCATGCACCACTGCAGCCCGGTCTTTTGGTTACTGTTGTTGTTTTAAAGTATTGTATTTATTAGTATGGGAAGCCGTATGCCACTGCACGTGTGGAAATCCGAGGACGACTGCATAGAGTCAGTTGTCTCCTTCTCCTTCCACCTTAGCAGAGGATCATCAAACTCAGGTTGTCAGGTTTGAGTAGCAAATGTTTTTACCCACTGAGCCTTTTCATTGGCCCCTAACTTGAATAATTTCTTGAAGCCATAGTGTTTCTGAAGCATAGCCAGCATTGGGCGAGTAGCCAATGCTCAGTGACACTTCTTGGCAGGTGAACACATCTTCTGCACCTGCATCCTGGAACCTTTATCGGCCCTACCCTCTCTTCCCTCTATTACATCTTTAGCAGTTCAAATACTATTCCTTCTCCAAGGCTGCCTTCTCCAGAAAACCCTCCCAGATACACCCCACTCCACGTAAAGGACAATTATAGCCTACGGATGGCCCTTTGTTTTAAAACTCTCTATCGTATCTGCTATGGAGTTGCTTATTTCTGCCAGTTGCCATCTGTAATCCTATCAAGGGCCACTCCAAATCAACTCCCTCCTGCTCTGGCATGCACATAGTAGGAGTTCATTATGTAGGCACTTTGCAAAGATCTCCTTTTGGGCCACTTAGGCCTCATAACTACCCCCGAGAGATAAAAGGCACGTTTTACAGATAAAATCGACGATGCTTAGAGAGGCCATGTGGCCTACCCAAGCTCACACAACTAGGGTATGACAACATACAGTTCCAACCAGGGTCCACAGCCTGCCAAGGGTTTGTCAAACAAAGCAACAGTCTCAAGGACCCAGCCCAAGATCTCTCGGCTGCTTGCTTTCCAGTCAGTGCCCACCCAGGTGAGAAAAAAAACGAGGCCAGCAGGGAGGAGCCGAGTGAGGTGGGAGGGAAGGTGGGGGGAGAAAGGAGGAGGGGGGAAGTAGGCCTGGCAGGCTGACTCTTTAAAGCTGGTTTTCCCTGCAGCAGAAGCTGCACCTGACACCTCAGCTCTCAGATGTAGCTGGGAATGACCTAGTTAGAAAGTGGCTGGAGATTTTTTTGTTGTGGAACGTGTGTCCCTTTTCCCCAGCAGATCTTGTGCTTAGAGCCTCAGGAGTCGTTCTGATATCCAGACAGCTTTGTTAACAGCAGGGGCCAGCTTCTGGAAAGGAAGTCCTCTTTTTGGACAGGCCTCTCGGGACAGGCCTGGAGCTCCTGGGATTCACAAGCAGCCATAACATCTGGAGTCGGGGTCATCGCCATGTGTTGCTACTCTTTCCCTGTCTCCCCGCAGCCCTCATTTTGGCATGAGCAGGGAGGAGAAGCCTGAGCTTCCCACCCTCAGGCCTTCCTGGGCCCTGCAATCAAATCCAGACCCCCTCAGCCAGAGGTTCTGTTAGTCTCTAGCCATACATAGCTTGTGCCTCCCCTCTGTCCATCCCTCAGACCCTTGTCCATTCTCCCAGGACGCCAGGTAATGCTATTCTCTCTGTGCTGGAGGTTCGGCTGGGTGATGGGAGCCATGGCTGCACAAAGGTGGGATTTTCGCTTGCCCTCAGAGAGCTGGGATTCAGCCCCCCACTCGAGCCCCCATGCAGGGGTCTTGGCATATGCTGTTTTCTCTTTCTGGAGTATTATTCCCGTATATGACATGGAAGCTGCTCCCTTCTCAACCTTCAGCTGTCGGCCTATAAACCACTCCCTCCAAGAGATTTCCCCAAGGCTAAGTAGAGAAGGTTCACCCTCTAACTGGCTTAACCCAGCCTCAGCTCCCTGTCCATGGTCCTCCGAATTCCTGATCACAATTGGTAGTTGCTGAATTGGCCTGCTCGCTTGCCACAGGAGCACAGACCAGACTAGTGCTGAGCACCCAGCATGGTTGGGATGAAATGAGCTGGTGTCTCCCAAGCATTCGGTGTGTGTGCTCAGCCACTCTTCAAAAGCAGTACTACTGACCCTAGATGGAACACTTTATGACAGGCTGAGCGAAGATGAGCAGGCAGTGACATCAGGCAGGAAGCGCTGCTTTGGAGGCTGAGCCACCAGCAGAAGGGATGGAGCTGCACTCTGGACTGAGGGTCCTTGCCGAATAACTCTGGAAGAATGAGAATGGGGGCAGGAGCTGCAGCTAGTGTGACCTCAGTGTAGTGAGGTGAGCTAGGTAGCTTGGGCTCCTGGTCCCCGGTGGGCAGTGAACTGACAGTGGTGTCTCATAGAACTTCCTGTCACTGGGAAAGTGCACCAGACCTGGACTGTCTGCTAGCAGCCAGCCACCAGAACATACAGGAGTTGAGCACTTGAAATCTGGCTAATGTCACAAAGAAAACCAAGAAAAACAAAGTTATAAGGGTTCTAGTGGCTTACATAGGGTCGTACCAGCAGTGCATGGCCAATTTAGGTGAAGACTCTCAGGGCCATCTAACTCTAAACTTTTAAAATTAAAATTAGTCTGTTATTTTATGTGTATGAATGTTTCCCCATGTGTGTCCCTGTTGCCTGCGGAGATCAAAAGAGAGCATCAGATTCCGCTGGAACTTGATTTACAGATGGTTGTGAGCCTCCATGTAGGTGCTGGGAATTGGACCCAGCCCTCTGGAAGAGCAACCAATGCTCTTAACCTCTGAGCCATCTCTCCAGCCCAAGATTCTAAAGTTCGTTCTTTTTTTTTTTTCCACCTCCAAAAGCCAGGTCTGGTTGTGGGCCTCAAGGAAAATATGATGGTCCATATGTGCAGATGGCTTGAGAGCTGCTTGATGCAGCTGTGATGGATGACTCTGAGTGGGAAGAGGAGGTGGTTCAAGAGGGCCCTCACCCAGGCTACTGATTTCCTCATGAAGGTTCCTCAGGCTTGGCTGTGCTTAACCCCATTCTGCCAGCCTCATTGTTCCTCCTGAGCCTGAGTGAGGAGCCATGATGGAGCCATGACAGAATAGGCTGTAGTTTCCCCTCAGCCAACACAAGGAAGCCCCATGACTCTGGAATGGCTTCCTGTATCCTGAGAATAGGCAGGGCTGGAGCTGCTGCAGCACAGACCCTGATACAGGTAACACAGATGGGAGAAAAGGCTCAAACTGAGATGTCATGGCAACTGATGGCATAATCAGATCTCCACACTCCAGGGTGTTCTTTGACATGTGACTTCCCATCAGGCAACATTCCTCTCGTTCCTGAGGGAGCGCTTCAGCATCTGCTTCTACAAATAGCTCAGTTCTGTTTTGTCTTGTTTTGTTTGGGGGCAGTTGTCCGTAGCCTTTGACCTTTACAAACCCTTTTCACATCTATTCTGTGTCCTGGGCAGGGAGGGGACCCAGGAAAGTTCAAACACTTGTCTGATCCATCCACTAAGGATACCGACTTGGCTACCTCTTAGCTCTTGGTGCTAAGGTTGGATCCTTAGTGAGCACCTGGCCTTTGCAGGTCTTGGTGTAGTGCTTACACCACGGGGGTGCTCACACCCTGTCACTCTTTGGTAGCCCTCTTGTGTTCATCTGGATGACATCCCAGGGGTCTTTAAAGTTATTTGTATGCTTAGCATACTTGGAGTTCTTTTTTCTCATACATCTTTTCTATACAAAAAAAAAAAAAAAAAAAAAAAAAAAAGCCACCCTGTGCTTGTCTATCTTACAGGACGCACCATCCAGCTTTCCCTCAGTAGATGGGACATGCAGGCACAGAATGGAAAAGAGGGGTCCTCCCAAGGGTCAGGGGCAGAGTTGGCACAAATCACCCATGCAAGAAACTATTCTCTGGTGTTCTCCCTCAGTCTCCACAAGGCCTGGGAAAGGCACTGGCCAGTGGTGCTCAGGAGGTGGCAGGGAAGGTGGTCCACCAAACACCTTTGAACCTCCTCTATCTTCCTTTCCTTCTCTTTGTTCTTTGACTCTGCAGCTGACCCAGTGACCTTTCTGGATCTGTTCTCTCATCTCCATCTTGAAGTAGGATCCAATGGCTTCCTTTCCCATCTCCCTAAGCACTCCCCAAGCAGGCACCACAGACATAGGTGAGCAGGAGGCCATTGCCCCTGCTCCACTAGGCTGGAGGGTGTGTGAGTGTGTGGGTGCGGCCTCCCTACGGGTGTACATGGGTAGTGGATGAGTAGTGAGGCAGACTCAGAATTGCATAGAACCTGAGCATAGAGAACCTGTGGTCTGGAGTTGTAGCTCAATGCAAGAGCACATACTTAGCATCCATGAAATTCTGGGTTCCATACCGTGGTGCTGACACCCATCCCTCATCAGGAGGGACTGAGACCCACAGGTGAGTGACTTGTTTAAGAACACTCTAGCTGGAGCTTGCTAAAGATAAGAGGACAGAGGTGTAGCTGAGAGGCAGAACTGAACTTGGTCCTCGGCACCATTATCACCACCCCCAGCCCCAGCCCCAGCCCCAGCCCCAGCCCCAGCCCCAGCCCCAGCCCCAGCCCCAGCCCCAGCCCCAGCCCCAGCCCCACCAAATGGTAGAACCTAGCAATAGGTATTTTTAACAAACTCCCATGGACACATGGTGTGTGTGTGTGTGTGTGTGTGTGTGTGTGTGTGTGTGTGTGTGTCTGTGTGTACATGCTGGGTGAGAGTGTCATCTCAATGTACAGCCACAGGAGGTGGCCCACCCAGTGAGAGGTCACAGAGGGTCCGGGCTGGTTTTGAGGCCCACATCCTAATAGTCAGAGTTAATCAGCACTTGGAGCCACAAACCCAGAAGTGCTGACCTAGAGACCGTTTGGTTTTCTGGGAGTCAGTCTGTCTTGGAGCAGAGGCCAGGCTCTCCTCGTCTGCCCTAGGCTGGATACACAGTACAGGTCACCGGAACAGTATCCTGTCTTCCAGCTGGACAGGCCTGTTGTCTAAGCTCTCAGACTGGGAAATCAGCCTTCGAGTTCTTTCAACAATAATAACAAACACAATCTAAGAATCAACAAACATTGGGAGCCTCCTGCTTCCAAGTTGGAAGGAACCTTACAAATGCAGCATACACATGCAGTAGGGCTCAGCCCCATTTCCTGGCATCCCTACAGGGGCCACCACACCGCTATTGGGAAAGAATGGGCTCTACCCCTCTCCATGTGTACCTGATGTATGCCAGTTACTGTACAAGGAGCCCTTCTCATCTCAGGTGAAACCCTGTACATCCCAAGGCTGGAGAGGATTGTGGAAAAGCATTCTCAGTGTGATGGGTTCTAGTGTGTTTCTGAGAACAAATACACCTAGCTTTTTAAACATGTTTAACTACATTTGTTTGGGCCTTGTGGGTCCCAAGAATGGAATCAGGCTTGGCAATAAACAGCTTTCCTGAACCATCTCCACATCCCTAGGTGGTCTTGAATCGCACTGTTTTGTTTTATGTAAAAAACTAGATACATAGCTGACGTGGTAGTGCACGCCTTTAATCCCAGCACTTGGGCGATAGAGGCAGGTGAATCTCTGAGTTCGAGGCCAGCCTGGTCTACGAAGCAAGTTCCAGGACAGCCAGGGCTGTTACACAAAGAAATCATCAAAAACAAAAACAACAAACCAACTAAACAAACAAAAAACCAGGTTGTTGAGGCACATACACAAAGTGTTTGGCCCATAGCCACCATGACTGTCCTTAATGGTTATCTCCATATTACAGATTCAGAAAATGGGGCCCAGACAGGTAGGGAGATGATCCTTAGCCACCATGGCATGTTGGTCCCCTGTACACCCGTAGAGTTCTGCTTGTTCAAACAAGCACATAGCAGAGACACCTGGAGAGCTAGCCAAGTTCCAACCCCCAGGAGTCCAGTCACTCCAAATCAGGGGGCCAGAATTTTCAGAGGAGTTCACCAGGAGTACTGAGGCTAAGGGCCAGGCACTGAGAGCTGTCTGCCTGTGGCTTCTCTAGACCTTAAGCTGCACATGCTTTAGAGATGTGGAGATCCATTTGTGCCTCTCATAGCAGCCTGTTCCACAGTGGTGAGACATTCTACATATGACAGAACCAGAGTGAAGGGTGGGCCCTCCATTTAGGCAAGTGAGCTGAGGTTCTGGCTACCATGCTCAGTCCTGAAGGTCTGCACCCTCTCCCCTTACCAATTCTCACTGGCATCTTGCCTACAAGTTACTCATTCTGAGCCTGGGAGTGGCTGGCCCCTCATCAGACACCTGTTACAGGAACCTGGACTTCCCCCTTAGCCTCAGTGTCCCAGGAACCTGTAAATCATTCACCTTGGCCTCTCCCTGCTCTGTCCCTCTCATGCACCACCTTACCCTTCCTCTCTGGATTCCAGAGGGGACTTTTGGTGCTCACAAATGGTTATCAGGGAGGATACAGGCTTGAGCTCTGTCCAGAGCTTGAGAACCTAGGGCCCCTGACTGTCATTGAAATACAGTTTCTAAGGATGAGGAGGGGTTCACAAGGTCCCACCTCTGGCTAAGGAGCTATTGGCAGTTGCTGGCCACTGGGGAAAGGAGAGTCATTCTTGTTTGGTGTGGCCACTATAGGTTGCCCATGCCCCAGTGGATGAGTGCACACCCACACACATGCAAACAGCACCAAGTGGACTCTGGGTTAGAGGAGAAGGAAGAGGAAGAAGAGGAGGGAGGGGGATGATACAGGTGGGAAGGAAAAGGGGGATTTTAGGGGAGCTGGAGGAGGGCACAGGGAAAGATATGATCAATATCTATTGTATATACATATGAAGTTCTAAAAGAATAAATAAAAACTATTTTTAAAAAACCAGAGTTCAGGGATTGGAAGTGTAGCTTAGTAAAGTGCTGTCATAACACCCACAAAAGTCCGGGTTCAAGTCTCAGCATAAGCCAGGTGTTGTAGTATATACCTGTAAGCCTAATACTTGGAGATGGAGACAGCAAGACCAGGGAGCCTAAAACCATCCTCACTGCAGAGTGAGTCCAAGGCTAGCTTACAAAATTAATTAAAGTCCAGGCCTGGTGATGCAGATCTGTCACCCTACCCATGAGAGGTCAAGGCAGGAAGCTTTCAAGTTAAAGAATTACCTGGGCTACAAAGTGAATTCAGGGTTTGCCTGGGCAACTCTGACCAAAAGTTTAAAAAGCACAGAAATGGCTGGGGGATGTGTCCTTGTGGTAGAATGTTTATCTATCATGATAAAGCCCTGGAGTCAGTCTTAGTGAAACATACATGCACATAGGCATGCACATGTGCAATCACATGCGCTTCTGCGCATACACACAACACATACAAGTAATACACTGGATATTTGCATACAATGAAAACTGAAACCCTCTAAAGCCCAACCCCCACCCCCAGCTTTCCACCTCCACCTGCCTCCCCAGAGGAGGCCGATCTGTTGTTGGATTCTTGTATATGTCTTCAGGAAAAAAAATAACCAGAAACATTATACACATCTATGAAGATATGGCACTTTTTTTGAGGCATGTTTTCTCTGTGTAGTCCTGGCTGTCCTGGAACTCCCTCTGTAGACCAGGACAGCCTCAAACACAGAGATCCACCTGCCTCTACCTCCAGAATGCTGGGATTAAAGGCGTGTGTACAGAATTATGGCATGCTTTTAAAAGTTTACGTTTTTAAAAAGTATGTATTTTCGTATGTGTTCATGAGTGTGTGTATGTTCATAAACAGGTGTGTTCACCTGTACCTTGGCATGTGGAGACTAAAAATTAGCTTGGCGTATCTTTCTCTAGTGCTCTGTAACTTGTTTTTGAGGCAGGGTTTCTCACTGAACCCATGGCTCAGCATCTCTGTTAGACAGGTGGCCAGTGAGCCCTAGGGGTTTACTGGTCTCCACGCTACACCTTTGTGTAGTAAGCACTTTCTGCACAGAGCCATTTCCCCAGCCTGGGAGCAGGCTTTTCTCATAGCATCCTGTGTCTTGTTTCCTCATTCACATGTCTTAACAGTCGCTTACTGCTCTTCTCCATGGGTGTCCCATATCTTGGTTCAGCCGCTCCCTACTCATGGATGTGGACATTGTTTTTAGCCTTGTGCTAGTAGCAACATTCACTGTTGCGGGCAGTTCTTTGTGAGATTATGTCCTAGAAGTCGAGCTTGTGGCCCAAAGCTCTGTGCATGCCAATAGGTTTCCATTCCTATCATCCCCTCTCTAGGTCTATGGACTAGGGCTCCCCTGACCCTGGTGGGGACAGAGGTGCCACAATGCAGCCAATTAGACCCCGTACTGTCTAATTACCATTCTCTGTTTTAGGAAGAGTCAGCTGGAGATCAGGATACCCTACTCTCAGTTCATGTCATCATCAGGCCGATGGCCTCGTGATAGCAGTTTTCTGTGGCCTGACTCACAGCTGTAAATGACACTTGTGGATCCATTCTGCTCACCACAAGGCGTAGGGGCAACAGAGACAGACACAGACACAGAGATGGAGCTAGGTACTAAGAGAACATCTGCCTTCATGACCCATGAGGGAGTCTGGGATCTCGAAAGCAGAGCTCCATCTGCTGCCTAGCCTAGCCTCTTGGAGACAGCTAGGAGTCTTCCTGGCTTTTGAAAGTTCCAGCCCAAGGCCATCAGCCACAGTCCAGTCCAGGTTTTACAGTCTGCCCTTGCTGTGGTCTGACCCTCCATTCCAGAGAATGGACATAGAGGTGTGGTTGGCTCTGTGAGCTTCTATTGCTGACACTTAGGGTGTTGGGTAGCTCAGTGGTACTTAAATATGGAGAGATGGGAGTTGTGCTTTGGGGGCATCAGAGAGAGCTCTAGACTGGAGGGTGACCTTGACTGCAGGAAGGTTAGACTAGATCGAGCAGGAGTGCCTAACCTTTTGATGTTATTACACGAAGTAATACATTAGAATTATAGAGTACATAGAATTCATTAAATAATCTGAAGGCGTGCGGGACCACATTCACAGTTACCATGGAACCCTTGTGATTCACAACTGCGATTGGACTTACCTAGAAAAACTCCACCAGACACATGACTACCTTAAACCATGGTCTTGTCATCTGTAAGATGGCAGGGGACTGAAAACCCAGGACCCCTAGCCCCAGCTAGTGATCCCAGTGGACTATGGGTTCAGAGCCCAGCTAGGCTGTGGTGGTAGTAACCTCAGGCAGAGCTGTTTCTGAGCCAAGATTGACTTTTCTAGGTCAAGGAGGAGCCACATCTGGAGCCAAGGCCTCAGCAACCGCTCCCTCAGCCCCTCCTCTAAGCAGGCCTGGCACAGGCTGCAGGCTGTCCTGTGCTCTGTCTCTGCTGTCAGGTGGTACTGTGAGCTTGGTGCATATGGAAATGGTCAGTGTGCTTCTGCTGCTCTGGCAGAAACCCAGGGAGAAGCCACCTAGGAACAGCTGTTGTCTCCCATTCCCCACAGAACCACTTGCCTGGAGAAGAGCCTAAGAGCCAGGGTACAGAGCATCGAGGCAGAGGCTGGGCTGTCTGTGGGCACTTGGCACGAGGGGATCCAGGGTTATGGGGTTATGGCGAGATCCATTGTGCCCTAGCGTGTGTGCATGCCTACTGCCAGCATGCTCCTTCTAGTTTAGCCATTTCTTAGTTTAGCTTCTTTCAGAGAAAGCTGGTGCTCACCCAGGCCCCATACTTGCTCCAGACAGCCTTCCAAACTCAGTTCCAAAGACAACCGTGATGTCAGTAACCTCAGACAGCGCTTAAGTCCAGCTCCTGGCCCAAGCAGCACCATCTAAAAGCCAAGTAACTGCCCTCTTGTCCTAAGACATGGCAGCCCCTTGCCCCCACTCTCCACACAGCAGCTAGGAAAACATGAAAGCCTGCAGCAGACCACATGTCTCCTGTGCTTAGAGCTCTGCAGTGGCTCTGCCATTCAAGACAGAGTAAAACCTAAGCCCCTTCCCTTGACTTCTGTCCCTGCCCACTTTCCTCTTTGCTCCCCTGTCCCAGGAGCTTCCTCACTCATCCATAGACATATCCCTACCTCAAGGCCTTTGCCGTCCATGTTTACCTTGCCAGATTCTGTTTCTCTGGGTATCTGCCTGTTCTCTCTCTCCCTTTCTCTCTCTCTCTCTCTCTCTCTCTCTCTCTCTCTCTCTCTCTCTCTCTCGGTTAGGCTTCAAGAACCACTGTGTTGGACTTTTGTTTTGTTGATTTTGAAATTGGGGTCCCACTATGTTACCTGGGCTGCTTTTGAATTCTTAGAGTCAAGTGACCCAGCCAAGTAGCTAGGACAATAGGTGCCTGTCAGACTCGGCTAGCACCACTCTGAAATTCCCACCACCAAATTCATGGGCTCCCTGTCTTCCTTCTCCTCCTCAAAATAATTGCCAGCGAGTGAAGCAGATGCTGTGCCCTCTTCCCCTAGCATCCAAGCAAGGACTTTTCCTTTTGTTCCCTGCCCACCACAGTGTGTAACTTGAGACAGGAACTTGGTTTGTCCAGTGGAGCATCTGACTCACTGATGCTCTGCTCATAGAACATAGGAGGGAGTGTGGGCAGCTCCGGTAGCCCAGCCCTGTGACTCCCAGTGCGACCCTAGAGCAGGGCATGGTGTTTTGAGTGTTCCTTATGGGCACCTTGCAGACCCTAGAGTCTACCAGCAGCTCTGGGCCTTCCCATCTTACTTTGGGCTAGCATTCAGTAGAACTGGGAAGCCCCCAATCACAGGGCACATCCAAATGCTGTTTTCTCTCACCATTGGATCTTCCTTGCACGGGAGGGAGGAGCATCTGGTAATCCCCTTTATCCTTCGTCTACCCTCACCAGCCAGGTGTGTCCTAACCAGCCAGGTGTCCCCTTCATGTGTCATGCCCAGACTTATGCTCTGAGGACCCCTGAGTCAAAACCATCTGGAAAGTTTGTCACCACACAGCCCTGAGGCCCTCTGAGTGAACAGTCAGGGAATCTCCTGAAGCTTCACTTTGCACAGCTGACATAGCTGGCTTCAGGCCACAACCTGATCATCAGCTTCCTGCCAGGGGTTGCCTGGTTCTTCCTGAGCATCCGCCACACTCACCTTTCCTCGTTGCCTTTCTGCTCCGCAGGTAAGACTCGGACCAAGGACAAGTACCGTGTGGTCTATACAGACCACCAACGCCTAGAGCTGGAAAAGGAGTTTCACTACAGCCGGTACATCACCATCCGGCGCAAGTCGGAGCTGGCTGCTAACCTGGGGCTCACAGAGAGGCAGGTATGTGGATCCTCCACCTCAGCTCAAGTAACAAGGCCCAGAATTGGGCTTTCAGGCTGCTGTGCATGGACAGAACCCACAGAAAGAAAACAGAGAGGTTGTCTCCAGGCTACTGGCACAAAACCACACGCTGGACCATTGCTACACCACCAACTAAACCTAACATTACCCCACACACACACACACACACACTACAGTGAACACACTACAGTGGCTGGTGATCAATGCTATCCAGACCCAAAGGAAGGGGGTTTTAGAGAAGGGTCTAGAGCACAGGGAGAGTGTGTTTTAGTCTCTGAGGTCTGGTGTCAGGGGCAGAGAGTGGATCATGAAGACCCCCTCCCCCAACCCAGCTCCTTCCTAACGCCTGCAGCGTAAATTCTCTACAATCCCACAGGTAAAGATCTGGTTCCAGAACCGCCGGGCCAAGGAGCGCAAAGTAAACAAGAAGAAACAGCAGCAGCAGCAGCCCCCTATGCCTCCCACACAGCTGCCTCTGCCCCTGGATGGCACCCCCACACCATCAGGGCCACCCCTGGGTAGTCTATGCCCCACCAATGCTGGCCTTCTGGGCACACCCTCGCCAGTGCCAGTCAAGGAGGAGTTTCTACCTTAGGCCCTTCCAGCCTGGGGTCCAGGGATCTAGGGACTTGAATGTTGGGCCCCTGGCTTTGCTGGGACCCAAGGAGCCTGTCTGAGTTCCAGCCCTGCTGTTGACCTTAGGACACTTAGGACACTGCTCTTGTCACTGTGGACAAATTGCCTATCTAGGACAAGTAGCTTGCCCACTCCCTGCCTTCCATTGGCTGGGCTGTGTGATGAGCCTGTTGGACAAGCTCTTATGTCCTGCCTGGGCCACGGGGTGATGGGGAAGCCCAGTGAGAAGTCTCAATCACCTGGGGATTCCACAAGATTCAGAGGGCGCAATGAGCTGTCAAGACAAGGTTGAGGCTCCATTGTCTCCTCCAGAGTTCCAGAGTGAGGTGGACGGCTGCTGTATGGACCAGACTGGCTCTGGAGAGGAGTCCATGTTGAGAGAAGGTGGTACACGAGTCTAGACTCCCATGTGAAGCACAAGGCTGATATCTATCCCACCTGTCTCCTCCTCCAGCCTCACCTTCACCTGACCTAGCGCCCCATGCTCCGGCCCTCCCCATCCTGGAGGTAGCCACAAAGCCATCAGGACTGGGCATGAGGAAGAGGCTGGGCAATTGGCCACTGCTCTTGAGACAGAACTTGCCCCCTCCTTAACATCCGGAGAGGCCTGTGGATGGAAGGGAAGGCTCTCAATGTAGACTCTATGAGTCTACCTACCTGCTCGTGCCCATCTTCCCACAGGTTTCCCATCACACCTAGGGAGCCCCCAGACCATGGGGGACTCACAGCTGTACAGGAGTTAAGCAGAGTGGAATCTCTTGGATGCAGCTTCAGGAATAAGTTTTTCCCTTTTAAACAATTTATAAAAATCATACATAGCATTAAAGGAATTTTTTTTTAAAGTTTAATCACTGTCATCCTTTCTCGTGATTGTGTGTCTCCTCTCCATTCTGTGGCTCCCCCAATAAGGTCACCTTTAAAATCTGGCAGATCAAAGAGGACCCTGCCAAGGCAGGTCTGAGACTGAAGAGACACTGTTCTTTGTGTGAGCGGCAGCTCCAGCGCCCGCCTGTCCACCTTCTGATCCTCGGGCTTTTCCTGCAGCATTGCCAGTCACAGGGCACTCTGTGTGCCAGCCATGGCTGTGCCTGGGAAGCACACAGTCCTGGCCCCCAAAAAGTGCCTGGCCCAGTGAGAATGCATAGTGGTGTTCATATAGAAAGATAAGGAAGGACCAGTCAGAACTTTGTTCTGAATATGGCGGGAAACGGTTTGTCTGTGGAGATGGAGAGAAGAGGAGGCTCCCCGCACATCAGGAGGCCTGGAAGGCTTCCTGGAAGAGGCAGTGCTTGACCTAGGATCTGTATGGGCTGGTCAGGTCCAGAAAGGAAGAAGGAACAGAAGCAATGGGAACATAGAACATTTTCTAAGCTTCTGGGAGATGGTTTCCTTGGGTTTTTTCCCCCAGAGGTGGGCAGAAGTCAGCTGCCTAGGACCTTCTCTGCACAGAGGGCTCTGGTGCCAGCTGCATGCCCCTCTGTTTACTGTTCTGGGAGGTGGCTAGGTCATAAAAAGCGTGTGCAGCCTGCCTGCCTTTGCCCTTTGCTCCTGGCCTGGGATAACAGGTGTTCCCAGGCATACCAGCCTCCTCTCCTGCCATCCCCTGAGGAGACAGGCAGGGCCTCTCTGTAGCAGTTGACATATGAGCCTGTGGAACCAGGTGGCACCGGAAGAATGGAGTGGGAAAGGCTGGGAGATGGCAGTGAGTTTAGCTTTCTGATCTGCATGACCCCTAGGGCAGATACTCCCCCTCTCTGGGCTTCCAGTTTCTGCTCTGGTGCAGTTGTTTGGGGGTAGAAATGGAATTTATGCAGCAAATGCTTCTACCAACTGAGCCCTTTCACTGGCCAGACTGACCTGAAATTCACCATATAGTCTAGCCTGGCCTCAAACACATGGTGATCCTCCTACTTTAGCCTCTGGAATGCTGGGATTACAGGTTTGAGCTAATGTTCTGTCTGTTCACCATGCTTTCTATCCAGTAATCCCACACCAGTACCTGTGAGCATCACACACACACACAAAGGCGTTCTGGAAGTTTGGGGCTGGAGGGCCCTACTGTCTCCATGACTGAGTAGAGCCTCAGGTTTTGGAGTTAAGTGGGCTGGGCTCTAGTTATGAGACCTGGAAACTAACTAAGGTGTTTAGCCTCTCTGAGTCTCCCAGTCTGTCAAGGGGAACTATAGTAGTTATTCTTGGAACTGAGGAGCACAAGTGCAGCCCATGCTTTGCGCCCTACTTGAGATGCTAACATGTCTAGCTGCAGTTGCAAACACTGCAACACTGAGGACAGTTAATGGCAGGAGGCCCTGGCTCTAGAAGATCTCTGCCCAGCAGCTAGTGAAGCTGCAGTCATCACCCACATGGGAGCTTAGAAGGTTGGGTATGAGTCACCTGTCCATTAGCTTTCGAACTCCATGCGAAGGAGAGGTTGCCTGTGTATCTCTCCAAGCATGCTGTGATCTTCTTGTCACCTAAAAGCATTCCACCGGAGGGGCTGGGGGTATAGCTCATTCGGTAGAGATGCATGAAGCCCTGGGTTCAGTCTCCAGTACTGTGAAAAACTGGGTATGGTAGCACAAGCCTGTAAATCCCGACATTTGAATGGCCGAGGCAGAAGGACCAAAAATCCAAGGTCATTCTGGGCTACACAGTAAGTTCAAGACCAGCCAGGAGTACTGAGACCCTGTTCAGGAAAAAAAAAAAATAGAGAAAAGAAAAAGTTCCAGGAGAGGTTGTGGTGTAGCAGTAACTAAGGAAAGAGACCTCTTCAGGTTGCATCAACTACTCTAGAGACAGAGGTATCCACCTATCTACCCTCTGGGGACAGCAGATGCTGTTTTGTACAGGGGAGCTGCACATGTCCCTCTGCTGGGTGGCAGTCCCAAAGCTGCTTCTGGGGATCTAGGCTTCAACAGTAGACCTGGCTTGGACTGGTCCTTTAAGGCACAAAGCTGGGCACTAGCAACTGAGAACAGCACCTGCCGGGACTATTTTGGGTATCGTTTCCTTAGGATTCGTAATTCCCCATTGAGAACTCTCATCCTGTGGAAGAACTAAGAAGCCTTTATCAGCAGCCCAGGGATGCTCTAGAGAGAATCCAGGTTGGAAGCCCAATGTCTTGGAAGAGGTGGGCTCCATCAGCTGAGAGATTACACACACAGAAACTTGAAGGAGGTCTTCAGTCTCTGAGAAAAGCTGTGTGGCTCTGGGATGAGGAGACACAGGCTGGCAGAGCATTAAAGTGGCCCTGGGGGAGGAAGGGTGATTCCGGCCTGGCCTGCAGGGTTGCTCCAGAAGGGCGTCCTTCCCCGCTGCACCAGATGGACCGGCAGACTGGAGCCTCGTTTTCCACAGTCACCACTCCTCGTGTGACAAAACACATGCTCGACGGTGACAAAATCCGAACGCTTAAAGCAAATTAAAAAATGTTTATTTATATGCTTTTAAAAATATCTCCTATATAATAAAGGAAGTACATTTTCATCTAACACTCTCCTCTCCTAAGTCAGCACACATTCCCATTTCACTTCTGGCTTGTGGTGAGACCAGGAGACACTGGGGGGGGGGAACGGGAGAGGGGAGCATTTAACAGTTTCCACGCCCCTTGAGATGGAGGACAGGGAACAGACTGCCTGGTCAGTGAACCCTTGGTTATTGCACTATTGCACAAAGCTGGAGCTTCGGGAATAGAGTGACTAGCATAGGCAACATCTGCCAGAAAATCTTAATGTTTTGCTTTTATTTTTTTTTCCCACCCAAGGCTGGTGAGAAGACTGGGAGATGGTGGCGGAGAGGTGAGCAGGAAGTGTAGGCTCATGTCCTACATTTCAGGTGCCCCACCCTGAGTGATTTTTTTTTTTTTTGGCAAATCCTGCCCTCTCTGGGCCTCAGTTTCCCCATCTGGAAAGTATGGACTCAGCCCACATGCCCACCAGACCCTCAGTGACTGTCACCTAAGGTCAGTGGTCATCACATAATATACTTGCTTGAGGAAGGCTGAGTTTTGGTCTTACCCTCGACTCCCAAACAGGTGTTGCTATGCAGGGGCCAGAAAGAGGCCATTTTTCTGGGATCTAGAGTCAGCTGCTTTACCCTAACCACTGTTCTCAAGGTTCTCTGAACCTTCCAAAGACCTGACAGCTTCCAGTGACAAAGGGAGGGCGGGGGGGAGAAGGAAGGTAAAAGAAATGGGAGAATGAGACCTGTGTGAGCCTCCTTCCTCCACCCCAGGCCTCCATTCCTTCCCAGGCTTATTCCTAAAGCCCAAAGATTCTCTGAGATCTTGGGGACATGGTATCATTCCTCTGAAAATGTTTCTTCATCCATAAAATGTCATTTATACATACCCACTTTTCTGGAGCTGTTGGGAAGAATTAATCATTGCATACTAGATCCGTCATAATACAACAAGACTCAGGAAGTACACTCGGCCCATCTTGGCCACCTGAGGCTCCTAGGGGCAGAAGCAGCAGGAAGAAGCCCCTTCCTCCTAAGTCAGGGAAGCCTTGGCTGGCTAGCAGTATCTCAGAGGCTGGGGAGGAGAGACAGGTCCCACACCCAGCTCAGAAACTCTGGAATCTGGTCCTCCTCTGGAACCCCAAAGGTCAGAGCAGGCTCTACCCTGGCATCTTCCCAATTTGGGTGGTGAATGTCTATAGGGGGCATCTCTAGAGGAAATAGATTTTTTTTCCATACCTGGCTTCCAATAGTGGTTCGTCCCAGCAAACTAGTCCACTGATTGTTCAGTCACTCCAGTTATCACTTTCCCATCTTAGTGGAAGGCTCAAAGAATGGTCATGCTGCTCTCTGAGACATCTGAGACATCTGCTGGTTTATATTCACAGATACAATGGATAGCCCCAAGGCCATAGCGCTGATAGACAGGAACCTGCTTTAACATTACATCACAAGCCACCACAATGCGGTGACACTTGCCTGTCCCTTCTCCTCCCGGAAACCTCCCACTGCACTTTCATCCCAAGAAAAGGAGTCACACTGAGGACCACTGTGTCTACGGGAAGTCTATGAGGACTGACTCTGTCCCTGGTGTCACATGCTAACTGTGTGGCCTAGAGTGAGTAACTACCTTCCCTAACCTTTGGTTTCCTCATCCTTGAAACTGAAGGACTAAACAACTGCCTCTCTGGGTTGAGAAAACAAGATGTGGTCCAGGTCCATTTTAAGGTACTGGATAAGCACTGGTTGACTGGGCTGGTGGCTGACTAAACTAGCTAAACATTAGTTGTGTGCCTACTGTGTGGCAGCTCCATGCTAGCTGTGTTCTATGTTTGGTCTCGATAGAGTCCTTACACCCCAGTGAAGTGACATAAGAGAACAAGATTGCCCTGCAGGAAACTTAAGGTCATCAACAAAGACGATGTAGTTGGTGGTGGAACCCCACACAGGAATTTTAATGGACAAGAGCACTCTGCCTGCCTCTCTTGTCACCCAACTAATGAAAGGGAGGCCCAGAGATGGCAGTCACTTGCCCAAGGTCACACAGAAGACTGTAGCTGCGACCGATGGTTTCTGTCACGCACCCCCTCCCCACCCGCTCGGGCCGCTCCAATCCGCAGCTCTGCGTGCGGGGGCGCGCCCATCCCCCCCGCCGCCGTCTGTCCGTCATCGGATCTGTCTGGGTGTCTCCTCAGCTTAGGGCGCTGCGCAGGGAGAGGCAGGGCGTTCGTAGCACCCCACGACCGCAGCGGCCTCACGGCAGCGCCTGCGCCCTCCCCAGCCCGTGCGCGGGAGCCGTGGGGGCAAAGGCGCAGAGGTAGGACCAGTGCTCGGCGCCCGCTTGGCTGGCTCTCTGCGCTCCTGCAAGCTGCCCGCGCCAGCTCTCCAAGATGAAGAAGCTCCAGGAAGCTCACCTCCGCAAGGTACGGCATGAGGGCGGAGCTCACCTGAGCAGGCTGGGAGGATCGACGGGCCAAACGGATGCCCCCCACTGCTCTGGGCTAGAGAACCTCCCAAACCTGATTACAGGGAGGGGCGGGGTCACGATCTCTCCTGTGGCTCCGGGTGTAGTGTTAGGGCCCAGGTTCACTGTACACTAGCCTGCAAACAGGTGTCTGCAGCCCCAGGAGGTGCGGATGGGTGGCGAGGGTCAAATACCCCTTTCCCAGTACTCCATCTGTTCTACCGGGACCTGACTTAGGGTGGGGGCGTTAGAAGCTGAATGTCAACATTGCGCTGCGCTCTCCTGGGGCTGGAATCTCGCCCTGGCTTCACCTGGGCACTCTATACCAAAAGGGCCTTTGCCAGCCTCCAGCGGACCCACTTCAGTCCTGAGGATTTGGGCCCTGCCAGTTGGGGCCCCTCTGATGTTTCCCCCTTGTCCCTTTTCACCGCACCCTCCCTTTCCTGTTGAGAAGCCCCTTTCGCTGTCTGGGTGACAGTCCGTGATCGGGTTGAAAGGAGGCAAGGGTGGGGTCCGGGAACCTTAAGAATGGTAGGTGGGGTAGCAGCAGAGATGTCAGCCGGACCTCGATCTCCCCACCTGGCAATGCTGGACTTCCCAGTTGTTTTGGGGGGAGGGGAGTACTGAGGTAAGTTTTCTGGTGGCAAGCTTTGAAGTCGCAGCCCTAGACAAGGAAAGAGAACTCCTGAATACTGTCACTTGGCGGTGACTGGTCAAGTCCGGTCTCCAACCATCCATTTCCAGTATGGAGATAAGAACCCCTCCCCCACTGGGCTGTGCGCGGTTTGGAGATGCTCTGATCTGGAAGGGGCAGGTACACGTGAGAAGACTGCATAGGGACTGGCTGCTGTCATCACAACACACACACACACACACACACACACACACACACACACACACCTTCATTCAAGCTTTCTGACCTTATGCTCCCAGACCTGGAAACAACTGAGATCTTTTTTCTATTGGCTGGCAGGAGTCACTTCTTGAAACTGTGGTCTCTTAGATCCTATTTGGTCTTGTCTCCATTTTCCCCAGGGCTTCTGGCCTCTCTCTCTCTCTCTCTCTCTCTCTCTCTCTCTCTCTCTCTCTCTCTCTCTCTCTCTATCTCTCCCTTCCCACAAGAGCCCCTGCCCTTCTCTGTCACAGCCACACATGATAGAAACAGCCACGTGGTAGGAAGCTCTTGCTGAGTATCCCGGCAAAGCTTCTCCGGCCTTTGCTCCTTCAGCCATCCATAAGACCCCACTAGCCCCATTTTCTAGACAGAGCAGCTGAGGCACAGGAGTGCTTCATGACTTACCTGGGAGTAGAAGCTACCTAGAACAAGCAGAACAGTACTGCCTCCCGCCCTCCCAATGTCTCAGCGAGAAAGGAGGCCTCTGTGAGCAAGACCAGGCTGGGTCAGCAGAAGCGTCGTGGGGCTGGATCTTGCCTTAGTAGATGCTCTGCCCTTGGCTTGCCATTTGACCTTGGGCCCCTCCCTCTTCTCTCTGGAGCTCTGTTTCCTGCAGTGAAATGGGAATCCCGGATGCCTTTTGTCTTTCCAAGGAGGTAGAAGATGTTTCCAGGCTTGGCAGGGTGCCTCTCTCCTAACCCCTCTTTCTCCTGATGCCCGAGAGTGGGGGCCTATATCTATTGGTCCCTAAAAGAGAGGGTGCAGGTGCATGCTCAGAAGTGTGTTCCTGTATGACCTAGAGTGGGGAGTGGGGGCTCCAAACAGGTGGAAATGGAGAACAAGCCAGGTAGGTTCTGGCCCTGCCCCATTTATTTACCTGCTATCTGCTGCTTCTGGACCAGGCCCTTCCTCATTGTGCTAGCCTCCTGGGATTCACCTGATGGTGGGGCTAGGACTCCATGTAGGTTCCTGATTGGCTCATCTTTGGGGGACCCCCATTCTCGGGCCCTGGAATAGGAGCAAGCTTCCTTCTGATTGGGGGAGGACCAGTTGGCAGCCTCCTGCTCTTAGAACTCTTGTCTCCATGGAAACAGATCGGACTGCTCTGTGAGTGTGGAAAGGGCAGCATCTCTGAGGGGATCCGAGGAGCCTCATTACTGGGACCTCCTGTCAGCTGGCCTGAATGGGGCAGAGTGTCTCAGGATGACAGGCCTACCTTGCAACCTAGTGACAGGAATCATGTCAGCTGACTGCCACCAACTCCCTCTTAGAGTTTCTGTAGATGCCTGAGGGTCCCCAAAGGCTAGTTCTCATAACTAAAAAGGCAGCCTTTCTAGTTATGAGAATAGAGAGGAGGGAGGAAGGGGAGGAGAGAGGAGGGAGGAAGGGGAGGAGAAGGGAGAGATGAGCCCAGCCAAACCTTGGAGTGACTGCTACCCTCACCTCGGCCTGTCCTAGGCTACAGTAGAAAACCTCGGCTCCAGTGATCATCTCAATCTTAAAGTACCTTTTTCCTTTTGTCTGTCACCATCATCCACAGCCATGTCAGGCTGTCCCTGCCACCATTGCCCAACCACAGACAAGATTACCAGTATGGTCACACCACTGTCCTCAGTCAGCCTAACACTGTAATTTCAGTACAGCCTCGGGATCCACTGCCCAGCCCCACATTACAGCAGACATCTCTAGCTATGGGATGCTTTGCTCACCCCTGTTCTCCTGCCAGGGATGGAAGCCAGGCCTGGTGCATGGGGACAGATGCTCAACCAGTGAGCCACACCCCAGCCCTCCTTTCATCTTGATTCTAGTGACATTCGTGTGGCCAGTACCCAGTGAAGCTTCCTCTGTTACTATCTGTTTTGGATGGAAAGTCTTTGGGACGAAAACTACTCTGGTCAGTGACTTGGCTCAGAGTCTCTGAGGAGGCTCTACCTGGCCCTCAGTCATTGTGAGCCTCTGGCTAAGACCTCTAACAGAGGGCTCCCTGACGTTGTCTAGGCTCACACCTCTGAAGGAGCATGCTGGCTCCTTGAGACCCTTTTCTCAAACAGACATTAGGAACAGTGCATTCTAGTCCCTATTTGGAATGCCCTGGCCCATTCAATGAGCTGACCGGTCCTGCAAGTGAAGACATAGATTTTAGATTGTGTTAACCAGCTTTTGACTGAACAATTCTTCCACAGAACGCCTATGCTGTGAGCATCACAAAGGATATGTCTCTGGAAACATTGATCTACCCAATCTCCACCCTGTCTTGATGGGGAAACTGAGACCCAGAAGACTGTGGTCACACAGTGTATTAGCATAGACCATGAGCCAGAATCAGTCTCCTGTTCCCAGGAATTCCTACGAGTGTATCTGGATAGAAAGTCGAGGGAGGGCTTGTCTCCTGGGGTGCATTCATGGCTGGACATTTACTGACTGGCCTGCTTTGTATTTCCATTCGCACTAGGGAATTTCAGTAGCAAGCAGGTGGGGTGGGCTGCCATCTTTTGACTTGTTCCCATGGTCCCTGCTGGGGGCGCCTCTCTGAATTTTAGGTGGTTCTAGTGCCTCTAAGTTTCTTCCAGGTAGTAAACCAGAGTAACTTGTAAATAGGCCAGCTTGCATTCTTTGTGGCCAAAAGGAGCTGACTTCTACCTCTCAGCCCCAACCACAGGGAGATTACCCAATGGACCTCTCTGACCACAATGAATCATGGAAGGAGACAGCCAAGACAACTGGCCTCACTCTCTTCTGCACTTTGTTCTGCATTAATGATAGTCGGATGGGGACTTTCTGAAGCAAAGCGTAAGAGGCCTCTTCCTAGTGCTATGCAAAACCCACAGCCCCTACCATGTCCTCTGAGCTACAAGACAGAATTCCAATCCCTTCCTTGGGGAGCTCACGTTCTCTGAAAGTCCTTTGCTTCCTGTGCCAAAGGTAGCCTGGCTTCTTCCCTCTCTCCCCCTTGGAGCCTCTTGTCCTGAACACCTTCCAGTCTGACCACCTGCCCTTGAGTGAGCTCCACACTGTAGGCGAAGACCAGGCCATTAGCATTATGGGTTCTTGGTGCCAGGCCTGGTTCTCCTGGCCAAGCAGTCGAAAGCCTCAGGTAGGTCATGAGCCCTCCTGGATCCTCAGCTTTCTTCACACTTGGAATGGAGTGTGGGTGAGTAGTTGGCTCAGGTGTACAATGTTTACTGCTGTCAACACTAACACACAGTGACAACACACGGTGACTGCCACAAGGCTCATCACTGGCAGTGATGTTAAAGAGGGCCATCCTTGGCCTATTTCTGCTAGCCAAGATGGAGTCAGGCAGCTTCTTAAGGCCTGAGCCAGCTGCTGGTCTCTAAGGATCTACAAGCTAGGCCCTCCTGAGTCCAGGTGAAATCCCTTGGATCATCTGAACCTGATGGGATATTTCCC
This sequence comes from Arvicanthis niloticus, assembly GCF_011762505.2. Classification (NCBI taxonomy): domain Eukaryota; kingdom Metazoa; phylum Chordata; class Mammalia; order Rodentia; family Muridae; genus Arvicanthis; species Arvicanthis niloticus. Next base: position 27,910,271 of record NC_047671.1, read on the forward strand.
ACTCAGCCCTGTTCAATCCACAGTCTTTGCTATTTGGCCTCACCTTCCTCTCTCTCTCTCTCTCTCTCTCTCTCTCTCTCTCTCTCTCTCTCTCTCTCTCTTTCTCTCTCTGCTTTTTTTTTTCTCTCTTACTGGCAGCCTGTCACCCCAGACCTGCTAATGACTCCCAGTGACCAGGGTGATGTGGACCTGGACATAGACTTTGCAGCAGACAGGGGCAACTGGACGGGCAAGCTGGACTTCTTGCTATCCTGCATCGGCTACTGTGTGGGCTTGGGAAATGTCTGGCGGTTTCCCTACCGGGCCTACACCAACGGAGGCGGTATGGGCCTGGGAACCTCTTGGGAGTATCTGGGGTGACAGACCAAGGCTTGAGGGCTATAAGATGGCCTTTGATGTGACCTCATTCTGCCTGTCCCTTTTCACCACCTAAGCCCCTCCTGCTTTGCATCCCCAGCATCATACCCAGGTCTCCTCCCTAAGACCTAATGCTTTTCTAGACCCTACGGTGGGCAGAAATTGTTGCCCACTTGCCCATGGTGAGTGTAAAGGGTGGTACCCACTGTCACTATTCATATGCTTTGCAGTGTATCCTGTCCCCTCCCCTATGTTCCCCATGGCCCTGCTCCATTCACAGTTCCCTCTCTAGAATCTTCCATGTTCCCTCCTCACCTGGTTCTTTCCATTCGGATCGAAAAACACAAGATCTATGCTTTTTTTTTTTTTTTTTCCAAATAATTCCCTTTGTCCTTGGTTCCCCATCAAGTTAACATTCCAAGCCTCATTAACAATAGTTAGGGCACAGTACACCAGCACCAGGTCTTGGGCTTGGTGCCTGCCTCAGGCCCTGATAACAACCTTTCTGGGTAGGCACCTGGAAATGCAGACGTCGCTGGGGTCTAGAGAGGCCACGTTCCCTGTCTAAGGTCACATAGTGCAGATTCAACCTTCCAACTGTCTTCTCCAGGGCTCTGTGTTCTTGTGTGTCTCAGCTCCCTCCCCAAACTAGCTAAAAGAGGTGCATACTGGCAAAGAGGAAACGAGGTAACACTAGACCAAACAAAATTGTGAGTCCACCACCAGCTCCCACCACTCCAGGGTTCTCTCCTCTCCCACATTCTTCTTCCCTATTTTTTTTTTCTTCTGTGTATTGACCTTACTTCTTCCACAGCCAGCCAGCCCTCTTCCATGAAGTTAAGATGGGGAGGCCAGACATAGACACTTCCAGAGTGACTCTGTTCTGGAGGGTTTAGCTGCCCTCTTAGAAGATCACCTGAAATGAATCAATATAGAATTGCAAGGGAAGTGACCAGCATCACTTGGGATATTTACCCACAGAGCTTCAGGAGGGAGGCCAGAGGGCTAGCTGTGTGACTACAGCCCTACCAGAGCCATCTGGTGGTAGGCAGCTGTCTGAAGGAGGTGGCTGTCTATGTGTGAAGAGAAGGGGAGGGATGCCAGGCCTGGGAAACTGCAGGGCCCATGAAATCTCAGGTGCCAGCCAGAGCATCTGAGGCAGCATTCATGAGGAAGGGACCAGCGGAGGCAGATTCTGGAGGTGTGGAGCTGGTACTCTGTGGAAGATAACTCATTCATCCGCTCTTCACGCAGTCACTCAGCAGGTGTTTCTGGAGTGTCTGCTAGGTGCCCACTCATGTTCTGGGCTCTCTAGCTACAGAAGTAAATACCCACCGGCTTCCCCAGCCTCAGTGACCCTCGGGAGAAGTGCTCATCCACCACAGGTGGATAGTAGGTGGCTGCTGTCAAGGGACAGCGGTGGACTGGCCAGCATGGCGCCTTGGAGGGGCCGGTCCACCTGAATCCCAACCCCATCTGCTACCTCCCTGCAGGAGCCTTCCTTGTGCCCTACTTCCTCATGCTGGCCATCTGTGGCATCCCCCTCTTCTTTCTTGAGCTCTCCCTGGGCCAGTTCTCCAGCCTGGGACCCCTGGCTGTCTGGAAAATCAGCCCCCTCTTCAAAGGTAAGGCTCAGTGGTTCTTAGCTGGCGTAGAGCTTCCCAGGAGCCAGGGGGGAGTTTCCCTGCTCCCAGGCTCTCCCAGGGCGGTGATGCTGTCTGTCCCCTATCCAGGTGCAGGTGCAGCCATGCTGCTCATTGTAGGCCTGGTGGCCATCTACTACAACATGATCATCGCCTACGTCCTCTTCTACCTCTTTGCCTCCCTCACCAGCAACCTGCCCTGGGAACACTGTGGCAACTGGTGGAACACAGAACGCTGCCTGGAGCACAGAGGCCCCAAGGAAGGCAATGGGGTGTTGCCTCTTAACCTCAGCAGCACCGTCAGCCCCAGTGAGGAGTACTGGAGGTCAGCCTGACTGGGGTAGCCACTGAGGGTGGGCAGGAGGAGAGGGTGCTGTGCTGGCCTAGCCTGGGCTTTGGGGGTGTGGAGGACAAAGGATTCTGATCCTGGCTCCTTTCCTGGCCAGCTACTTTTAGAACAGGACAGTTGGAGTAAACTAATTCAGAAGGTGGCTGGTGCAGATTAGAGGAAAGAATGCACAGAAACTGTGATGTAGCCTCGGGGTGAAGGGGGTTAGTAAGGGTCCATTTATTGATAAGAGTGACATTTATTAGCAAGAGTGACATTTGAGAGTCTCGGTTCCTCCCACTGTCACAGGGAGCGTGATAACTGTAGCTACTTCACAGGACGTTATCTATTTAGTCACTCACATATTTGTTCTCTGAATAAGCATTTATTGAGGTGCTATGACCATTGGTAAAGCACCTGACATAGAGCCAGGGCCTCCCCGAGTTAGAACCATCTCAGATTAGTGTGAGAGCAGAGGTGAGACAAAGGTCTCCTAGGAGGTTTAAACAAGGCAACATGGGTAAAGCCATCATTGCAGTGGCAGGAACTCATGAGCCCAGGAATGGCAGCTTTCAGAAAGACATGGTGGCTCACCAGCCCATCCTAGCTGAGAAAGCAAGGGCCAGAGGCTCGCTCAGTAGTAGTAATGATGACACCAAGATTTCCAGTATATTCTAGAGTAGCCCAGACACTGAGTGGATAGTCTCTTCCCTCCCCTACAAAGGATTGCTCCCAAAGGCTTCCAATAGGTTCATGTCTTGAGCTGGTCCCTCTCCCAGCTTGCATGGCCTGTAGAGTCCACTCCCTTGTTCATTTCAAGGGCAGCCAGAGGGCCTGCATCTGCTAAAGTATGACCTAATACTTTGAGTATGTCTTGCAAAACTCAAGACATGGTCACTGTGGCTGCCAAGGGTCTCTGGAGCAATGCGAAATCTAATCACATTGGGTGAGGATTAGATGGGGCAGACAGCACTGCCAAGAGGGTGAAGTGGAGGTATTTCAGTGAAGAGGCTTTATAGAGGATTCGAGAATCCACACAAAGAGGTAGGACACTGGAACTAGCACTAGAGACAGCAGCTACCATGCAGAACCAAGGGGGCAGAGGGAGGGATTGTAGGCTTTCGAGCCTTGGATGCAGGATGACCCGAGTGAACCATGGCTCAGAGAAGCATAGCCATGGGCAGGCTCCTGATGGAGTGCATGTGTGTATGTACGTGCACACACATGTGTATATGTGTGCAAATACCAGATCCATCAAGCCTATATCTGCTATTTGCTCCTGAAAGGAGTGTGTGTTTGGGGGTGGGGGGAGGAGGTAGAGGCAAGCTTCCTGGGCTCCAAGACAAGTGGAGGGGGCTTGAAAAGCACCCCCCCAGGGGAAGGGGCTACTTGGTCTAGAAAGCTGTGCATGGCTCCCTCCCCACTCCATACCTACAATGTATGGCAGGATGACCAGAGGATTCCTTACTCGTTGTTTCCCACAGTCGCTATGTCCTGCACATTCAGGGCAGCCAGGGCATCGGCCGACCTGGGGAGATTCGCTGGAACCTCTGCCTCTGCCTGTTGCTGGCCTGGGTCATCGTGTTTCTCTGTATCCTGAAGGGGGTGAAGTCCTCGGGCAAGGTGAGGCTTGGGAGGCTGGGTGTCAAGATGCAGTGGCTGGGGAGGAAGTGGGTGCTAGCCAAGGCTGAGAAGATGATAGAATTTACCTGGAGACGGGGAAGAGAGGGCCTGGAGTCAGTAGTGAGGTACCTGCTTCGGGCAATACCTTATAGGTTGTTCAAGTTGGCATCTTTGCCTAGAGTTTGCCACTTTGCAGAGACTCATCAAGGGCTTGTGGAATGTTTATGGGTTGGATAAATAGATCAGACCTCTTGGAGTCAAAGGTCACCCATATCCAGATGTTTCATTAACTGGAAAGCCCAGGGGGTTGGCATGGCATGGGTCTGGGGTTCATGGTTTTTTTCCCCTGCAGTCTACTCCTCTGACCTCTCGGTGAAGCCTTGCTCCACACTGCCTTTCCCTACCTGCTTCCCAGTCTGCAGATATTGTAGAGCTTACCTTATTAGATAAGGTGGGCTCATACCCAGTCTCTGTGGCAGGAAGGGATTATCCATTTTGCTGGGCCTTGTTCATGAGCCTACCCCCAAAGCTGGGCATTAAGCGAGTCCCATGTAGAGAAAGCTGGACTACTATTACCAAGTCAAGGCAGACTAGACATAAGGAGACCAGCGTGCACCACAGGTGATGAGCAGACAAAAGAGCAATGGGCTGTTTAGGATTGAGAAATCTGGGTCATTTTAAATGACCTTTGCTAAGCAAGAGGGCATCACTATGCAATATAGGGTAGAAAGTGTTAGAGAGGAAGACCACCGTGGTCACCAACAAGACAGCGGACTGTGAGGCTTGCTGAGGTGGTAAGAGAAGAAGCTCACTGGATGTTCAGGAGGTGGAGGATGTCAAGTGGTTTGCAGGGGCACAGGCTCAACACAGGAGCGGGAGACTCACCCCCAGTGGTGCTAGCCTGTACCAAGGGCATCAGTAGAGATGGGACAGGGGTGGCTTTGGGAAACAGGGTAGCAACCCTGGGCTGGTGATGGGGAGAGAAGGACACATAGCCATAATGGTGACTGCTTCCTAGCTCATGACTACTGAAAGATGAGAAGGCGGGTTTCTGGCATTAAGAACATGGGCAGGCAGAGCTGTGTGGATGATCATCTGCTGCTCCAACCTGCTGTCTTTCAGGTGGTGTACTTCACGGCCACCTTTCCCTACCTCATCCTCCTCATGCTGCTAGTCCGAGGAGTGACCCTTCCCGGGGCCTGGAAGGGCATCCAGTTCTATCTCACCCCCCAGTTCCACCACCTGTTATCTTCAAAGGTAAGCGGGGAGCATGAAAGAAGGTTCTATGGGAGAGGAAGACAGGGGTGGGGACCCTCCACGGGGGAGCCTCCAGTTGCAGTGCTGTCCCAACCCTTCCCGTGTGTATTCTTAAACTCCTAGGACGCAGATATTATTTTCTCCATTTGACAAAACCAAACCAGGAGCAGACAAGAATTAGTGGTGTGCAGTGAGCGAGGAGTGACACGAATTAGTGAGTCTCATGGCAGGGCTTCCATTCAGATCAATCTGGCTCCAAAGCCCAGGGGGGACATTAGTACCAGTGACAATCACAACGCGGTCCTGACAGCTGACACTACAGACCATTGGACTGTACCTGACACTTCTTGATCACTTAATGATTTCATACTCACTTTGCCTCCCCATGAGGTAGGCACCTTTTTAGGTCCTTCACCACAGACGAGGGCCCTGGGATGATGCATAGAGGTAAAGGGGTTCCTACAGGATGTAGTTAGAAGCTGGTAAAGATGAGTGCCAGCTCAGCTCCCTGTGACTCCAGGCAGAAAGTAAAGTGCTTACCTAAGCCTGTGTTCAACTCCAAATTTGCTGGCAACTCTGCATTGGCCACACCTTCCTTCAGGACTAGACCAGGCTTAGACACTATCTACTAGACCCTGGGTGGTAAACTGAGTCCCAGAAAAGGGAAGGACTTGCCCACATCCTGCAGTGTAAGTGCTGGAGCTGGGTCTGCTTCTGTCTCTCATTTGTAACCCTGGCTGTTCCTTATTCCCAAACCTATCTCTCACCCTTGCCCCCCTCCTTCTCTCCTGGGCACCCCCTGCCCCCGCCTTCCCTGTCCCTCTTTCCTTGGCACAGGTGTGGATTGAAGCTGCTCTTCAGATCTTTTACTCCCTAGGAGTGGGTTTTGGGGGTCTCCTCACCTTTGCTTCCTACAATACATTCCACCAGAACATCTACAGGTCAGTGCCTGCAGCTCCCCAGTGCCAGGGGCTAAACTCAGGAGGATGGTTGCCCACGAGGCTCCCTTGGGTTGAAGCTGTGGTCAGCTCACCCTGGCTTGGGTTTGGACTCTCCTGGCAGAGACACCTTCATTGTCACTCTGGGCAATGCCATCACCAGCATCCTGGCTGGTTTTGCCATCTTCTCGGTGCTGGGCTACATGTCTCAGGAGCTGGGTGTGCCCGTGGACCAAGTAGCCAAAGCAGGTAGGTGGAGGCAGCATGTGAGGGTTTGGTTGGGGTGAGATATAGCTGGGTCACAGGGTATGCTATCAACACAGACTGGCAAGATGGGGAATAGCTAGCTATGGTTTTTTTTTTCTCCAGGGAATGTTTTTGTTTTGTTTTGGGGTGTGTGTGCACACACACACGTGCAGACACTTGTATGGGACATGAGTGTAAATGCATGGGTGTGCAAATGGGCGTTCAACAACAATCTGCTCTGGAGACAAAGGCGTTTCTGTGTGAAGCTGTCTTACCTTTCAGGTCTTGATTGTTGTCACATCCTGGGTTGAGATGTATGTGTGAGGGTAAATGTAGAGTGCCAATAATCTGAGTCAGTGTGTTTTGTGTCAGTGGTTGAGTGCAAGTATGTGTACTGGTGGGGGCTCTCTGTACAAATGTGGACCTGTGTTCTGACACATTTGGTTCCTGCGTGTATTTGTGCATGACTGCAAATTCATATTCAGTAGCCCCATCTACACTTGCAGTATGCCATCCTAGGTCCTGGGAACTAAGAAAGTGGTGAATGTGTTCAGTTAGTATTTGTCTCTGGACTTGGGTGTGGTGAGTGTACTCCCTTATGGACACAAGCAACCCTATGTATTTGAATGCATATGGAAGGCATACTGTGTACCCCAGGCTGCTGACCCTGCATGCCCTGGGCCCAGGCCCTGGCCTGGCCTTTGTTGTCTACCCACAGGCCATGACTATGTTGCCTCTGTCACCTTTCTGGTCCTTCCTGTTCTTCTTCATGCTTCTGACTCTTGGCCTGGATAGCCAGGTGAGCCTTGGCCATGGGTAGGGACACTGATCTGTGTGCAGGTAAGACTTTGACTTCAACATCCCCCTGCAGTTTGCCTTTCTAGAAACCATAGTGACTGCAGTGACCGACGAGTTCCCATACTACCTGCGGCCCAAGAAGGCAGTGTTCTCAGGCCTCATCTGTGTAGCCATGTACCTGATGGGGTTGATCCTTACTACTGATGTGAGTGACCTGCAGGGGGCACCAAGCTGGGGAGCTGGGCATGGTGTTGTTTGCCACCTGAGGGTATTTTTGGCCAGCTGAGAAGTCACTGAATAGCTTCCAGTCCTACCAGGGAATGTTTCCTATGGCAGGAACCTTGGTCTGTGGTTGAGTTCTGGCTCTGGAGTCAATTTGAAAGACCTGGGTTCGAACCTCACTCCTCCACTTGCTGAGTAACTGCAGACAAGTGACTTCCTGTCTCTGAACCCATTTTTCCTCATACATGGGTCCTGTTAGGAGACCAGGCTGCTGGGAAGCAGGAAGGGACAATGTCTCCTACAAGCACTGAGCAGGCAGACCATTTCATGGTTTTTACCCCCGCATCATTTGCCCCGGCTGTTTCCCACTCACCTCCTGCCAGAAGCAGAAGGAGATGGGCTACAGCAGAGGAGACTGAGGCTTGGAGGCCAAGCGCTGCGCTTTGTGTTCTAGGGGGGTATGTACTGGCTGGTCCTTCTGGATGACTATAGCGCCAGCTTCGGACTCATGGTGGTGGTGATCACCACGTGCCTCGCTGTCACCCGGGTATATGGTGAGAAGGGTGCAGGGGGTGAGGGGAGGCAGACTGACACTCCCAGGAGTGAGAGAACAGGGTGTGGGCCCTGTACTGCAGCCAGGCAGGGAGACAGGCATGGAGGAGGGGTCACTGGCACCAATGGGATCTATCATGGGGACACTCCTTCTCCTCCCCTGTGCAGGCATCCAGCGGTTCTGCCGAGACATCCACATGATGCTGGGCTTCAAGCCAGGCCTCTACTTCAGGGCCTGCTGGCTGTTTCTGTCTCCAGCCACACTCTTGGTAAGCAGGGGTGGGAGGGAAGATGGTTGGCTGGGGCCCTAAGGCCAAGCGCAGGTCCCTCGGTGCATTTAGTCAACGTGGGCAATCTTGCCTCTGAGTGAGCCTTTGCCGGGGCTGTGGAGTAGGCACGAGGACCTAGCACACACACCCCCCTCCAAGTCCCAGTTTTCTTAGCTGTACTAGGCTTCCAGCTGGTCAGCAAATGGGTAGAGCTTTTCTAGTTCTTAGGGCCTTAAGAGGGGGCCTCAATACTGTGTTTTGCTTGTCATAGAGTGGGAGTAACTGGGAGAGAGGCTGTCTCAGGACCTAGGGCATCTCCAAGCTGGGTCGTCACAAACCTTCATATTGAGTCAGCTTGGAGCTGGCCTATAACTCAGATCTAGTAAAGAAGACTCCATAAATGGACTGTCTTTAGTTCTGGTACAGCTAAGGACCATGGGTAGGTCCCAGGTAGGCTCTCACAAGCCTTAAGGTGGTCCAGAACCAGGTCACGCCATACTCTGGGTTCCACTCAAGGACCAGTGATGCTGGAGTCTCCACCCTGCAGGCCTTGCTGGTGTACAGCATCGTCAAGTACCAGCCCTCGGAATATGGCAGCTATCGCTTCCCTGCCTGGGCCGAGCTGCTAGGCATCCTGATGGGCCTGCTCTCCTGCCTCATGATCCCAGCTGGTATGCTGGTAGCTGTGCTTCGAGAGGAAGGCTCACTCTGGGAGGTAAGTCCACCTTCCCTGCCTACCTACAGCCTTCGGGCTCTGGTTAAAACAAAAACCAAACAACAACACCAAAACACCTATAGGGACATTTTTCCAGAACCTGGCAGGATCCTTATAGCCTGCAAGAAGCCTGTGGGATCTAGATTCACTTGGGGCTAGGATCAGACTTTGAATCTCACAGCACATGGGTCCATGGGAGTAGAAGAGAAGAACCAATCCAAAGACCACTAATGATAGTGTTGGGGTCAGGACTTGAACTTGGAGACCAGAGCCAGTGGATAACATTAAGATACCCCAGAAGGTAGGTTATCCCCCTTGTCCTGTAATCAGCATCCCTGCTGGGCCCATGAGTGCTAGCATAGAATGACTGTGTTAAAGAGAACAATCAGTTTACAGGTCAGTGGTGGTGCACACCTTTGATCCCTGCAGTCTAGAGACAGAGGCAAATGAATTTGAGGCCAACCTGGTCTACAGAGAGAGTTCTAGGACAGCCACAGGTACACAGAGAAACTCTGTTTCAAAAAAAAAAAAAAAAAAAAAGACAGGGAGAACGCAATTCGCATAGGAGCCAACAGGCCTTAAAAGAGACAGGTAGCAACCCACCGTGGGCCACTTGATATGCTGTATGACCACAAGGACATCCTGGCCTATCCCTGAGCTGCCCAAGACACCCTATGTACATAAAGCGTTCATTTAGGCCCCTATGAGTCTGGAGTCCACCAATGGCCAGAGACTCCGCGTGAGTGAACAGAACTCAAGCAAGACTCACAGCTCAAGCGGACCAGATAGAGCCTGGGGATCCTTCCAGGGACGCACACTTATCAGGGGGTGCTAGAACCAGCTAGCCCCAGCTCATGAGAGCTTACTGTTGAGAATTTACGAATGTTGTGATCCATTGTTAAACTAGCTCTAGCCAGAAGTTGGCAATGGCAGGAGATGACGTATAAAACAGTCCCCTGCCCCTTCTGCAGGCCTGTGCCCCAGCATGCTTCTGTCACATGCCTGCCTCCACACAGCCTCTCCCTGTCTGTCTGTCTGTCTGTCTGTCTCTCTCAATGCCCACCTGGTGCCCTCAGCCACATGGCAACCTACAGTGCAGCCATTGACCTGCTTCCAACCACTGTACAGCTTGGGGGCTAAGCTTTCCCCTTCTCTGAACCTCTGAGTCCTCCTTAGCCTCCCAGAGATCTATCAGTTGGTCCCTTGCTCAAGAACCAGGTGTGTGCAGAGGGCAGCAGGACAGGGCAGCCTGGAGCCAAGGAAGCCAGCACTTGGGTTTATTGGATTTGTGGCTAAGCCCAGGAGCAGTCTCTTTAGATCGGGGCTGCCTTCCATCCATTGGGTCAGAGTCCCAGTAGTGCTTTATGACTCTACTCTTGCATCATGGGACCTGGGCAATATTGACTCCGCAGTGCTAACTCAGAGCCATACCTCAAAAGAACAAACACACAAGCTGAAAGCAAAATGCACAGATAAAGAGGTGAAAGATGATATTCTGGACAGGGCAGTTGGAGTCAGAGAGAAATGGCAAGATGGACAAGGTGATCAAGAGAACATCCCTGGCAGCTGGCAATAGGTCGAAAAGCCCTGAGGGAAGAAGACCAGCAAAAAGCCCATGTGACTGGAGCAGAGATGGGGTGAGGGTGTTGGGGGGTCCAAAGTTGTGGAGTATCTTAGTTTGTTTTCTATTGCTGTGCTTAAAACACCACCATCAGGGATGGAGATGGCTCAGTTGATTAAAAGCACTCAATCTTACAGAGGACTCTAGTTACCAGATCAGGTAACTTTACAACTGTCTGTAGTTCTATTCCCGAGAGATTGGACACTTTCTTCTGGTCTCCACAGATACCTGTACTGACACACACACACACACACACACACACACACACACACACACGTATTTAAAGTTAAAAATAAACTTAAAAAAAAACCAAACATACCATGAGAAAAAGCAAGATGGGGAGGAAAGGGTTTATTTGATTTGTGCCAAGTTGACAGAACTCAATCAGTACAGGAAGGTAGGCAGGGCGGGTCACAGAGAGCATGGCAAGCATTCAGATTTCACTCTGAGGAAGTGGAGACACCATTGGCAAGTTTGAGAGGAGCTGGCTCTAACAGCTGAATAAATGCCACCATATTCTAGGTGCCAAAATGCTGTTGTCGCTGGACCAAGTCACACCCTGTGCCCTCGGAGCCTGTACCCAGTGGGCTTCATCCATTGTCAGTGGCCTCCTTTTTCTCAGGGCACAGGGCTCTTGCTCCAGCAAGATGGGCAAAGGGCCCTGGGAATGTGGAGAAGGAAGTCTCTGGAAGTCTAGGCTTAGTCAGCCCCTTAGTCAGCTCCCTCCTTCCTAGATGCTGGACTCTGGGAAGTATCTAGGGAGGTCACTTCAGCCCCGCCGCTGCTCTGGCTGCCAGTTCTTTCCTAAAAGTCCCCAACAAGTCTGGGTTCTACTTTCCACAGAAGGGAGCTAGAAAAGAGCTGAGTCTACCTTTAAATGCTTTTGTGTGTGTGTGTGTGTGTGTGTGTGTGTGTGTGTGTGTGTGTGTGTGTTGTCTCACAAGCTTAGCAGCCATGCTATTCCCAACACCAAATAGTCATATCCTCTTTACAATGCCCCAGTGTGGAGTTTACAGATGGTTCCTGGAGGCCACCATTCCAGAAGTGGCAGAGCAGATTCTCACTGGGCATAGGCAGGTCTTTGCTGGGTGCCTGGGCATGAAAAAGACTCAGCACTCATTCTCATTGCCTCACTGCAGAGACTTCAGCAAGCCAGTCGGCCTGCTATAGACTGGGGCCCATCGCTGGAAGAGAACCGGACGGGCATGTATGTGGCCACCCTGGCTGGGAGCCAGTCACCGAAGCCACTGATGGTACACATGCGCAAATATGGAGGCATCACCAGCTTTGAGAATACTGCCATTGAGGTGGACCGTGAGATCGCAGAGGAGGAGGAGGAGTCCATGATGTGAGACCAGAGACCACCACACAGGAGGGCTGGTGGGGGCCTCACAGTCCCTTCCTTGGCCTGCAGGGGATAGCTATGCCTGTTGGGATTCTGACAAGCAATGGAAGGTTGCCATGGCAACGACAGTCCCCAGCATAAGTCCCTCTTTGTGGCCTCTACATCTCCTGGAACCTCTATCTAGATGGACATCCATACACTAGGTAACTCATTCAAAGCTGAAATGATCCAGCTCAGCCCTCAGTTTATGAGGGTTGTATTGAAGCCAGGGGAAGAAGAGCTGGACCAAGGTCACACGCCCAAGGACGTGTTTTCAAGCCTCCAGCCAGCCAACTCCTTTTTCTCTTGGGGCAGCAAGCACCATATTTGATCTTTGTTGAGACATTTTGACAAGATACATTTCCATACAAGCTGACTTTAAACCCCAGGTTCAGGGTAGTGAGATGCTGGAGAGTCCCAAGGTCCTAGAGAGAGAGAGAGAGAGAGAGAGAGAGAGAGAGAGAGAGAGAGAGAGAGAGAGAGAGAGAATGAAATGGGCAGAAAAGTCTTTGTGGGTTCCTATGTTAAGGCCAGTTTTCCCAGAAGAGGTGGGAGTTTGGGGGCTGAGAGATATGAAAGATTGCAGGACAGGCAGGAGGGAAGGCTTATGGGTCAGAGCTGCCCCTGAGCTAGGAGGAGGCCCAACCTTTCAGAGAAGAGACCAGGAGTGACTAGAGATGGTGATGCCCCCAGCTTATGAGAGGGAATGAAGACTAGTAGGGAGGGGAAGCCAGAAAGGCAGGGTGGGGGGACTTGCATGGCACTGTATAGCATTTTAGGTCTGTTTGGGGTAGATTAGGGACAGGTACAGAGGTGGGAGACCTGCGGAGGCCAGGAGGGGGGTACTAATGGCTAGAGTTAGGTGCTTGGGTGGGAGTGGATGAGCCCACCCTTCACCATTTGGACACGATACCTTGGGCTGGCAGGGGGCCTGATGAGCACCCGCCAAGGGGACAGGAATGAGGGCTCTAGTCAGGACCCTTCTTCCCTGTTCTTGTGGCTTCCATTAACAATGGCTACCAAGACTCAGAGATGGTCCACACGTCAGACATATGTCCTGTTGCTGCAGGCCACCTGACAGGGGGCAGCCTCTGCCCTGGGGTCCCTGGGAGATGCTCACTCTTCAGCTGTGGCCTGCACACTGCATTCCCCAGGAGAGCAGGGCACGTTCATGCAGCATAGTGGCCTCTGTGCCCCACCTCTCTCCTGGCATCTCCCCAGCCCATTTGTGTTCTGCTGGTTGATTGTCAATAAATACCAAATGAGGTCACCATCTTTACCTGACTGCTACACAGGGCACAGTGGGCGGCACAGAGTACTTGCTGGCCCCCACTGAACAGAGTACTTGCTGGCTCCCAAGGCTGGCCGCCTGTCTCTTGCAATCCTGGCTTCTGGCGCCCATTTGGCAATGTCTCTGGAGAAACACTGGACCCCTAGAAAGTGCTCAGTCTCCCATTATACATAAAGACAAACAGAGCCCCAGATGAAAGAGACTTGGCCAAAGTGGGGAGGGTAGCAGTTCATGGCAGCATCCTCCACCATCCCAAAATATCCCTGCAAATGAGGCTGGGGCTGGTGGACCTGGCTTGGGTTTTCTAAGTAGAGGAATCTCCTGGTGTTCTCACCCGCTTCCTGCAGGGCCTCAACACATGAAAGAGCCCTCAGCCTTTCTAATGCAGACCCAGGCGTCTGCAAGGCTTTGATGGGGAAGAAAGGAAGATGGCTGATATTTGGGTATTAATACATTTCCCCTCACAAAGGGCCAGATCCGCCCACCCCTTTGTTGGTACTCCAGGTAGGAAAAGGTTGATGCAGGACCCCATTCCCAAGGCAGGCTCCTCTTTCCATATCAGGTACAGCCTCCAGCGTCTGGCAGGGTCCCTGACCTGTAGCCTTCTTGCTATACCTAATATGGAAAGTTCACTCACTCTGCCCACTCAGAGCCGTGGTTCTGAGGGCCTTGCCTTGGGTACCTTGTCATGGCTGCAGCAGGTGACCAAGGAATGGCTGGAGGACCTGGGAGCTGACATCGCTTCTTCCAAATTGCAGTGTGAGAAGGCTCAGAAGGTTATGGGTCACCCCAGATTTGTGGCCTCTATCTCAGCTCCTGGGCTTTCCCTGGAACCCCTGACTCCTCCATCTTCCCAGCCCTCCTCTCCAGCCCAGGCCCTGGACTTGCAAGTTCTCGAATTACCTGTACTCAGTCTCCAACAAAGCACGCCTTTTCTATTTCCGTGCTCTCCGACTGCCCTTCCTGTTGGGCCACAGTCTCCCTCTGCTTGTACCATCTCCCAAGCACCCAGGGCAAGCCCTTTACTGATTTCTGAACTCTCTGAGTCACAGCAGACTTGGGTAGACACCAGCCAGGTGAGAAAGCTAACTAGGAACCAGAGATCCCATCTGGAGGTCTCCATGACAGCATAGGACAGAAACCAAGGGGAACACTGGCTAAATCCACAATAGGACCCCAGCCTGCAGTCTAGAAGGTACTGGTTAGCTGACACCACAAGGGTCCATAAAACCAGTTAGGGAGGCAAGGAGAGTAATATTGATAGAGATGGGAAAATATTGAGCAAGAGACACTTAGTAGGTGTTGGCAAGACAAGAGGGGGACTGGAGTATTGAGTAGAAAACTAAGCATATCTATCAGGTGATGCTCTGCTTCAGAAGATAGCCTGGTTGCTGCATGTCCTAACTTCCCAAGAAAAGCTGGTAGTATGGATTTTGGGTGCAGGTTGTTAGCCCTGCAGACTCGGGGCTGAGCATCTCAGAGGACAGCACTTGTCCAAGCCTCTTGGGAGCATGGTGGAGCAAGGCCAGGCCTAATCTTTCCATTCCCACTGGGTCATCTGCTTCTAGCCTCAGCTGACCTCTGCACCTGTATACCTCTGAATCTGGGAAGTTAATGGGGAGCACAAAGAGGCAGCATGTCTGTCTAGCAGCGATGTGGTAAAGGATGCCACGGGGCCCTGCACTTCTGCCCCAGAATTTGTTAGAGCAAGTGTCCTCCTGGATACCGGGAAAGGTTGAGACGAAGCTCTTCACTCCCTACACTTGCCGCTAGTTTATGCTATCTGGATGGCAACCTGGTTGAGGAGGGACAAAGGTCTCTTCTTCAGTTCAGTTAAAAATAGCCATATTCCTAACACTAGCAGTGTGTGTGTGTGTGTGTGTGTGTGCGCGCGCGTGCTATTTGTTACCTTAGCAGATCCTCAATAGGCCCCACCCACTCCTGCTGCCATCTACCAGGCCAGCAAATTCATCTGTGCCCACGCAGACCCGGGCTACCCTCTGCTTGGATCATGCCTTCCATCCTGACCCTGTGCCATCTGAATCCTAGCCAACCCCCTCCATATGAGCTTTCCTCAACTCCCAGACGCATGTGACTCCTGAGTCTGACTCAGCCCCACATCTGGTGAGTCCAGACAGCCAAGCCTTTATGTCCGTGGCACTTTATGTCCTTCTGAGACGACGAATTCTATTTCTAGGCCACTGAGATTCTTGTCAGTGACACTGGTCTCATACTCCTTGCACCTCAGAGCACTTTAGGATGTGGCCGGGTGCTGTGCAGAGGGCTCGGGCTGCTCAACCACAGGCTTGGCCCGTTCTCAGCTCTGCCCGAACCATGTGATCAGAGGAGGTCACTATGCTTCTCCAAACTTTAGGCTCTTTCCCTGAAATGGGGTAGCCACAATTCTTCAGCAGCAACCTCGGTGGGGCTGGGGGCGGGGGGGTACTACGAGGCTCCAGCACAGACCAGGGCAAACATCTGTTAACTGAAGGCCCTACCCCAGTTCTCTAGGACCAACTCTGAACATCTCTGATCTTTCACAGCTCTGCACAGTTCTCTGGTGGCTGTGGGGGCAGCCGTCACGAGATGGAAGAGCTGCAGGCCCCCTGGGAGTACCACGAGCTCCTGTGGTGTGCTGTCTCAAACACTCATATTTTGCTAGTGCCTCATGGAAAGTTTGGCTTTGTTAGCTTCAAGCCTTTCCTTCCAGGGCCTGAGCTCTCAGTGACACTGGTCTTGCCCTGGAAAGACGTCCAGGGTTGTCTGCCCACGGCACGTCCTTGGCCTGCATCCCTCTGCTCAGTCTCCGTCTGACTTCCTATAAGCCGACTTCTCTCCAAGGGACCAGGCAGCAGTCTGCCTCCTCTGCCCTGCTCCATAGGGAGGCCTCCTCCCAACACCCTCAACCAGGCTTGGGTTTTTGCTGGGCGGAAAGAAAACCTTTTTCCCATTAATGACCACAGCATCTGTGAGAGCTGCAACCTCTGGGGAATTTCCCTAAGTAGGAGCCAAGGCAGAGAGAGCCTCGTGGTCACAAATCCTGGCCCCACAATCCTGAGAATTTACTTCTTCATGTTTGCAAGCCTAAATCCCCTCCACTGCAAAATGGAGAGAGCTACTTTCCTTTTGCAAGAGATTAAGTGAGGACAGCCAGGGCTACACAGAGAAACCCTGTCTCGAAAAACAAGAGAGAGAGAGAGAGAGAGAGAGAGAGAGAGAGAGAGAGAGAGATTAAGTGAGATACTGTTAAGTCCACACTTGAAAAAAAAAATCATAAAAGAGCCTAACACAAGACTGAGTATGTAGAGACCTTTCAGGTAAGATTATGCAGGCAAGAGACAGTCTCAGCTTCTACCTCCAGTCAGCCCGGGAAGGAAGAGGTCAGGGGTCACAAAGGTCTGGAGCCTGAAACAAACTGACATCAGGCCCAGGACTTACCAGCACTGTGATAACACTCCTCAGAGGCCAGGCCTTTGTGTTCCCATCTGTAATATGGGTTGAATAAGCAGCACCAAGGTACCTGGTGGGGAGATGTTAACTATAGGAAGTGGCTGCCCCCATCCACTCCCACAGGTCTTCTGCTGAGTACCATTGCCGTGGATGTGGGGAGCTGTGGATCTGGGGAGGAAAGTTCTCTGGACTTCCTTTATCCAGAGATGGGTTTGCTCCATGGGAAGGAAGTATCCTCCCTTCTCCAGGTCAGGCTGAGTGCTTAGGAGCCCTGATGGTTTTCCAAAGTGAACTGGTTAGAGTAACCCTGCCAGGTCAGCACTGGAGTAGACTAGTCCCATAGGTAAGGTGCTTGCCCAGCTTTTGTAAGGCCCTGAATTCAAACCATAGCAAAATAAAATGAAGCCTGGTGGCAGATGCTTATAATCCTAGCATCCAGGAAGTTAGAGGCAGGAAGATCTGAAGTTTGAAACAAGTTGGGCTACATGAGGTCATCCCTCAAAAGACGGAAAACAAACAAACAAACACCCTGAGTCCAGGCTTTGCCTTGATCTCTGTTCTACTGACTACAGTCAGGGTCCTAAAGAGGTTTGGGGCTCAAGAATCTGAGGCAGGGAGGACCCTATCATCAGAATCCTCCTTCTGAGCCAGGGGGTCAGAGGAGATGAAACGGGAAGCCTTGGGTAGGCCTTTCTGTAATGGCATCTTAGGGCACCCGGCCCAGCTTTGGAGCCTGGGTGGGGAATCAGTGCAGATCCCCTAACCCCAGGTACTTGTAAAAACCACAGCTGCTGGAACCCCCAGCAGCCTAATAGATTTTACTCCCCAAGGTTAGGACCTGGTACATATTTCTATCTAGTGGGTTCTGTGAGTGAATCTGCAGCAGCCAACCCTAGCCCCATGTTTTTGAACCAGAGGTTTGAGGTCATTCTTATAATGAAGAAACAAAGGTCCAGAGAGGGGCTAGGAGAGGACAATGGTCTTATCCCTTTTCCTCCCTCCACCTGGGCCTGAGAAGTGAGGTGTCTGGGCTAGACTTCCCTGAGGTCTCTGGGGTTCTGGTAAGAGAACTGAGGAAGAGTAAGAAGAGAGGCTATTCACATGGGGTTGATACCTGTTCTACCTCTCCCTGAGTAAACATTCCCAGAAACTACTAGGGAGTGTCTTCTGAAGGATTTACAACCCAGGCCTGGGACATCCATTTCCACTGCTGAGGACCAACCAAGTCCTGGACTGGCACAAGCATGCAGTAGATTGAGGGCTCCCTTGGCCTCCCCACAACCTCCTCCTAAGCCTGTGTCCCACACTCGAAAGCTTCTAGGTTGTCAGCTGCGGCCTTGTTTCTAGACTTCCTTTCCTTGCCACCTGTTAAGTGTTTCCATACAGCCGCCCAAGTCCCCAAGTCACACACAACTCCTCTTTCCTCCAGGTCCAGCATCCACCCACCCTGTCCTGGGTTCTTGGATCTTGTGGTCTGACCTAGTGTCAGGAATTCCCAGAAGACAGAAAATATTTCTAGCTCATTTTAAAGTCTTCTTAGACCTCCACCTGGTTCCAGCATAGCCCAGAAAAGTCAGCATTTGCTGTAGTTCACAGTCCAACTCAGCATGCCTGTGCCTCTCTAACCACCCCCCCCCCCCGTGCCTCTCCCGGCGCCCCTCGCAGCCCCCCCCCCCCCCCCCCCCCCGGCCGCCTCACTGGGCTGCTTCCTTTACCCTTCAGTCACACAGTTACCTTATTCATGTGTGGCCTATCACAGGACTGTACTGAGAATTGTAGGCATTCAGGTAAGGGAGATAAGACACATGTGGACTTGCTCAGCACCCAGTAGGTGACGCCATTGCCGTTGCAGGTTGGTGAAATGATGGTCTGCTTGTATCGTGTCTGTGTCTCTTTATTCCCAGCAACGTGCTCGCCAGGATTAACTTCATTCAAGAGTGTCAATGCCTGCCCCGTGTGTCCTGCGTGAGGACTTGCTGCCTTGCTTGCCTGCGAGGAGCACGTGGTGGGGTAGGAGGAGGGCATTGTGGGAGCCTGGGACTTAAGCAAGTGTGTAGAAACCACAGAAGTAAGCAGAGAAGATGCAGCTGAAAAGGGGATCGAGGCTCAAACGGTGAGGAGCAGCTAAGACCTTCGCTCACTTTTTGCTAATGCCCGGAGTTGGAAAAGCAGAGAACTGGGGGTCCCTCGAGAACCTAAAAGTCGGAAAGGTTGGGTGAGTCTTGGCTCACGGTTCCAAAGCAGCCCTCTGAGTCCCGCTGTCTTCCTTGCTCCCCCAAAACTGTTGTGACTGGGGCAAGTGGCATGGAGACACACTATGAACTGCAGCACAGCGTGCTCTTGTGAGATTAAAAACACGGTTCTAATCTGAAGTGATACCCTTTGAAAATTCAAATGCCCTCCTGAGAACGACTGGACCTGAACGGACTCTGCTAAGATACATACCTGTAACCCAGTCATCTTCTGCCACCTGCTGGTGAGACGCTGCAATGGCAGCCTAAACAAGCTCTCAAGCCCCTCTGCACTGCCCAGGTGCCTGGGGCTAGGGATGCAGAGCTGAGACAATATTTTTGTGCTCTCATGTTCTATTGAACATGTGGCCTGCACTCCCACTGTGAAGATTCTCAGCTATGTGCAAGGGGAACACTCCTCTTAGACCCTCCATTTGACTACCCCATATACCTTCAATAAGGACAGCTCTGAAAGACAGTTGATACAGGGACTCTGGGATACCAGCACAAGAATCACAGTTTAAGAGGAACTGTGGATGTCAATGGACAATCCCCTTGGTCCCACAAAATCCAGGCCTTTTAGGAAGGAGGGGTCCTGGCTTAGGATGGCTGGCTCATCTGCTTTGCCTGAGATCGTCCTAATTTCTTTGGGTTTTTTTTTTTTTGTTTTGTTTTGTTTTGTTTTGTTTTGTTTTGTTTTGAGACAGGGTTTTTCTGTGTAGTCCTGGCTGTCCTAGAACGCACTCTGTACACCAGACTGGCCTCAAACTCAGTGATCCATCTGCCTCTGCCTCCCAAGTGCTGGGATGAAAGGCATGCACCACCATTGCTCGGCTGATCGTCCTAGACTTAGCACCCAAAATCTCATCAACATCTGGGCAGTCTCCAGGAAACCAGATGAGTTTGCTGGTCTCTACTGTGCCAGGGAGTTGGTGGGGGGACAACACCGCTGCACTGACTCATCGGTCCTGTTGGCCTAAGGGGACACAGAGAACCCCCTGTGGCCCGGGAGCGCTCACGGGTGTCCTGCTGTTTAAGCCCAGTGCTCCTCCCCAGGCTCTAGAGTTGCACATTCACTGTCTGGAGATCTTTTCTTTATTTATTTCAATATTACATGGTTCTGCTGGGACTCTGGAGCTTAAGGCTTGTCTGTGAGGTCATGCTGAAGGAAGAGAATGGGTAGGAGGGGCCTCTTCTGGAGAACCCTTCTCATTGTCCAAAGGGAAACTGAGGCCCTAACAGACCCTGAAGGCCTCTCAGAGAGACTTGAGTTTGTGGGTGCTTGTGGCAATCCACCCCGCCCCAACAATTGTTAAGGGTACCCCAAATGCCTGAAAATAAAAAGCAGACTCCATCCTTGGCCCTAGGTAGTGGTCCAGACAATCTCACTGGCTCAGCCTTAAGCATGTGAACCAAGTTATTCCAACCCATAGGACCGGGACTTTTATTTTGCAACAGGGGAGATTTAGAACAAAAAAATAAATAAAATAAAATAACCAAACACCAAAACAAAACAAAAATGCCAGCTCCTGGAGCTCTGTGTCTTGACCAATTCAGGAAGACTCCGACTCACATAAATTTGTAGCTATTTATTCCACTGAAAACACCAAGAATAAAACAGACGTCTCTTCTTCCCTCCCCCACCCCACCCCCCAGTAGCAGAAAGTTTGAGCAGTGGTCATTCAAGTTCACAGCCACATATTAAAAAAGAAAGAAAGAGAGAGAGAACTAGAACAAAACCCTAAACAAATAGTAACAAAGAAGCCAGCACGGGGCCTGGCAAACGCATTCCCCCAAGGCTCTCCCTTTGAAGGGGGTGGGGAAGCCATGGGGCAGGATTTGAGCGATGGCACATAAGGCTGGAGATGCTTTTCCTATAAATGTGACTTGATTGTTTCTCTCTCTCTCTCTTTTCTTTTCATCTGGAGGGTATTTGGAAGGAGCATGGAGCTTATCTGATAGGGGGGTGGGGGCTCTGGGCCGTTTTTCTGCCAGTTCCCCTGCCTGCCACATTGGGGCCATTGTAGTGTCCCAAGGTCTACATTAGTTGGCTGCCCACCCACAGGAGCAGCCTCTGCAGAGGGGGCCGTCTCAGACTGGGGCAGGGACCTGCCTCCACTTCTCCCACATGTGGACAAGCACACAGTGGGCAGGGGCATGTTAGCCAACGAAAGGTAGGGCATAGGCATCTTCTGGTTGGGGGAACTAAGGCCCAAAGAGGGAAAAAGACTCACCCAAAGCCACACAGCCCATCTGGTCAGAACCCGGGATCAAAGCCCCCAAACGTCTTTCCCCTGCAGTCCATTGCTGGTCATCAACAGACTGGCACCAAATAGGAAAATGAGAGGCACACAGGGGAAAGGATGGGGGTTGGCCAGGCTTGGTGCATAAGAAGGCCAGCCAGTGACAAACCCAGCAAGCTCTCAGAGGTGGCATGCGCTTGTGACATCATTTAGTTTGACCCTCCATCAGTCTGGGTAAGGACATTGATGGAGAAACTGAGGCTTAAAGAAGGGATTAGATCTTGCTTGGTAATTGCAGTGTCCCCTGGTAAAGGCCACACCCTCCTTTACCTTTAGCTGGGGACTGGCTGGGGACAATGGGTTTGCTGAGCCTTATGAAGAAGCCTTGTTCTGGGGCAGGACAAGGGCCCATTCTTGGGCCTGGGTAGCAGTGTCTCTACCAAGGGCAGAGGCTATAGTGGAGTGGCTTAGACAAGAGAGCCACTCTTCTACCCTGTGCTTGTCTCTGGGCAGCAGGATTTGAGAGAAGAGCCCAGCATATAGCTCACTATGTAGGGGGAAGGGGATACCAGAAAGCTCTGGGTTAAACACCCCTTCCACTTCTGCTCCAATCGACCCTCAGAAAAGCCGAGAGGACAAAGCTGTCTCCAGCCCCTGGACACATGGCTCTTCCTCCCCTAGAAACCTCCAGAGGGGACAGGGTCTCATGCTGGCAAAACACAGCCACACAGAGACCAAAAGCACGGAGAGGCAGCAACGGAATTCCAAGTTGGACACTGAGAATATAGCCTCGAGTGTTATTAGTATTTTGTCCAAAACGTGTCATTTGATTTTGCTGAGTGTTTTTCTTTTTTTTTTTGTTTTTTTGTTTTTTGTTTTCAACATACTTACTGCATATAAAGTCATGCAAAGAAAACAGTGCAGACAGGAGATCCCCGTGGATGAGACACAGCATTCCATGTAAGAGCCAAACCCAGGAAGAGGGAGAGAGAGGAAGAGAAAGAGAAAGAGAAAGGGAGGGAGAGGGGAGAGGGAGGAAGTGGGGGGGAGGGAGAGGAGGAGGCTGGGCAAGCAGGCAAGCTCACACCAGCCCAAGTATAGCATGAAGTAGGAAAATAAGTTTCTGCCACTCTTGTTTGGCCAAGTTGAGAGGGGCAATGAGGATATCGTGTCCAGAAGGTAGTTTGTGGGGCTGGAGTGGGGAGGGGAGCACAGAGAAAAAGATTTCCTGCGAAGTAGGGTAGTGAGGTCTCTAGTTCCAGAGATGCCAAGTCTGGATGTTCCCATCCTGATGGCCTCCCCTGACCTGACTCTGTGTGTTAGTCATGCTGGCTTTGGAAGAAATCTTGTCAGCTGACCTGGGGACCAGAATGGAAGGAAGCAGTGCTCCCTGGAGGCTGAGGCCACCTCAGAAAAGACTCTTCCCCACCCCTAAAAAAAAAAAAAAAAATCTGGAACCGGGTAAAAACTTCCCCTCACTCCTCTTCCCACCTACTTCCGAACCCATCTGACTCTTCTTGACAATAACGTCAGAGGTCTAGTTATCACATAAATGTCCGTTAACGCAAAATCCGTTTACGAAATACACAGAAGTTTGGCTGTAAAAAGGCATGCGTCCAAGTAGAAGTGATACCTAAATGTTGCTTGCTTTGCCCCTGAAACACCTTCAGATCTCCTCTCAGACAGATGAGGCTGGAATTCTCCAAGGACAGATGTTTTGGGCAGGGTGGGTGGGTCAACGCTGGAGACAAACTTCACAGAAGGGCTGAGGCAGTGAGTGGGGCACCTGATGGTAGCGCCCACCCCCTCCTCCATGACGGATGGTCTGATCTAAAGCAAGGCCAGCACAGAGGGGAGCAGATGAGAGCAGCAGTTCCTGGTGCTGGCTCCTCTCTCTGTCTCTCTAAGGAGTTGGCTTGGAGACTGAGTGGCTTATCTGTGCTTCCCAGGGGAACCCCAGAAGAGAAGGGATTGATGAGAGGGACCCTTGTCACAACTTGCCTGCCTCTTCCTCAAAACTAAGCCAGGCCAACAACAGTGGGTAGCGGGTTGGGGGTTCCTGGGGCCAGCACCCTGGGTACTCAAGCCTGAAGAAGGTCCCCACAGGCAGGAAGAGCATGGGCAGTGGAGCCGGGGAGAGCTGGCCATTTGCTGTGATGTCGTGAGAGCTTCTGTGAACAAGCAGGTGTTCATGATGCAAGTACAGAGGTGGCAATGGTAGAGTGATATGACAGGGAGAATTCCAGCAAAATCCGAAGGAGAACCAGCAGCCACATTCCACGGACAAAGAGCGGATCTCTGCGAAGCAAGAACGCAGGGACCCTGGCCTGGTTCTTCAACTGTAAGACACAGTAAACCCACCACCTTAGACAGGATCAGTCCCAGGATTTCCACCCAGTTCTCCCCCAGCTCAAGTCCTTCACCTTCTCTGGAGCAATTTGGAGGTGGAAGGCAGAAGTAGCCTGCTCCCCACCCCACCCCACCCCCGCCCCTCTGCTATGTCAATACCCTTAATCCACCCTAGAGATTCAAGAAGAAAGAATCCTTACTGGGGCAGGACGGAGGGCGCCCCAGATCTGTGGAAGTGGACGATCTGCCATTTGCCATCCCTGCGGTGCCAGACACGGGTCTCCTCCGACTGGGCCGTGCGGGGGATGCCGCCTGCATCCAGGTACTGAGTGATGCGGATGTAAGCGATGCAGGCTGACTCCTCACCCATCAGGTGGATGTGAGGGTTCAGGATAGTGGTGTGCACGGGCTTGCTGTTCCGGGACCACACTAGAGGCAGGAATAGGAGGGGCTGAGGAGTTGCAACCCAGGGGGTGAGGGGGGGACTCCTGCCTTATTCCATTGCTCGCTCAGCTTCCAGCTTCCCCTTCAAGCCTGACTCATTTGCAGCAGGGGAATCCCTGGGACAGGGATCAGGTACCCGAGAGTCAAGGCAGAATAACTACATAACCAAGATATCAGGATATCACATCCCAGATAAGGTACAGCAGACTTCGGACATGCCGAATTGTTCAAACGTGGGGGGATTTTAGAATCAGTGTCTTGTACGTACAAAAACATGATTCCAGACAATTTACTGAGCCAGGTAAGGTTGATTTTCCTTGAACAGAGATCCCTATTGGGATCAAGCCAGCAGTGAAATGACAGAGGCCGAGCTGGGTATAAGAGACTAGACAGTAGCTAGTGGTATTGGTCTGTGCCTTTAATCGCAGTGTTTAGGAGGAAGAGACATGTGGGTCTCTGTGAGTCTGAGGCCAGCCTGGTTTACAGATCAACTTCCAGAACAGCCAGGGCTACACAGAGAAACCCTGTCTCGAAGAACCAAACAAAAGACGCTAAATGGCAACTGAGCATCTACCCCCAGGTCAGGGGGACTGTAGGGAGTGAGGGGGACTATGGTGAAGAGAACACGTGTCCCACCTACAAGGCACCTTGCTCAGAGCTCCTCGGGGTTTCTATGTGTTTCACACCTTATTGCTCAAGAGAATCTGGAAATCTCTCTTGGATTTTCATATGAAAAGCCTTCACTTTTATCTACTGTTATATCATTCAAATGTAACACAGCTTGCAAAACCACAGGAAATATCTGTAATCTAGACATGCCGCACCCTGTGTTTATCCATTCTATTTCGGGTCACTGTATTATATAAACGGGGAGGGGGAGGGAATGGAATTGCAGAGTCTTCAAACCTTCAGTTTTGGGGGTCGTATTGGTCATCATGAAGTGAGGTCATAGAGCTCTCTAGGGCTAGAGAGACACATGGGAAGATCTTGTTGTCATGACAACTAACCGAAGTGCCTGGTACTGGCTCCCACCTCCATTTTCAACATCACCACAG
Source organism: Arvicanthis niloticus (assembly GCF_011762505.2). Taxonomy (NCBI): domain Eukaryota; kingdom Metazoa; phylum Chordata; class Mammalia; order Rodentia; family Muridae; genus Arvicanthis; species Arvicanthis niloticus. Next base: position 27,935,287 of record NC_047671.1, read on the forward strand.
TATTCTAGAAACTGTCACGTTGTTCATCAAGATGTAAAACAAAAGCACAGAAGGACAGTGACCCAGGGTCAGACAGACGTCATCAGGCTCCCACTCTGACAAGAACCCTTCTCCTAATGTAGCCCAAATATGGGTGCCAACTGCATGGACAGCTAGCCTCAAATGTGGAGTCTCCAACCGTACCCAAGACACCCCAGTTTGAGACCCCATGACACTAGTTTTTCTTCCCCACCCACACATTCTGATTCTATTAGCCAACAAAATTTGCAAATTATGTATCTTCTGAAAATATGTGAGCTATCCGCCCCCCCCCAGACTGAAAAAGCACCTAATGGCAGCCACCCTCTGGTATTGTAATCATTGTGTGCCCAGGCCTTCAACCAGCAATCAAGTGCCAGTCTCAGATAAACAGAATAACAGGCTCAGAATTCTGAGCTCTCAGACACAGAGAACGTAGATCATTAGAGGTTAAAGGTCACCAAGCTTCCCCTTTCCAAAGTGTATGAAGCCTCCCTAAATGTCTCTGAATGTGGTGCATGAGGCTGGAGGGAATATATCCATTCCCACTTGGTCTCAGCTATGCAGATGTCAGGCTCAGAGTGTGTGGTTTAAGACAATCCAGGTCCCAATCCATTTCAGAAGGGACAAATAGTTTAGTAATGGTAGTCGTGGGGGCTAAGCTTTGTCATTGTTGTTCATGGCTGGGATCCCAGGAACCCTGACATAACAAGGTGTTACTTGACCAGATTAGCAGCTTCTAGGATAAGCTTCTTCTTGTCCTCCTCGTGGACAAGAAGAGAGACAGGGCAGGTGCTGGGCAGGACAGTAGGAGATAGCTCTGCAGGAGAGAGGCTATACTGGGTCATGCCCCTGTGAGTCCTCCTTCGAAGCAACTAAAAGGTTAAGCCTAGAGTCTAGGAGCCAGTGTTGAAACAACACTTGCTGCAGGAAGCAGGTCAGAGACAGGAGCCTCTTTCTGCATTTGAACCCCCTGGTGGTCTCTGCCAGGGTGGAGACTAGAGGACCACAGCAGAGAAACAGTGCCCCCAGAGGACAGAGGTGTAATGACAGCCACGGTGAGCCCAGCTGTGGGGATCCGCCATTAGAGTAAGAGGACCCAAGATCCAGCTTCCTCTCTTAATAGCAGTAGGACTCCACACTCAGCAAGGAGAAGCAGGTCTGATTCTTTAAGAAAATATAGCTTCTGGGACTGGAGAGCTGGCTCAGTGGTTAAGAACACTGACTGCTCTTCCAGAGGCCCTGAGTTCAATTCCCAGCAACCACATGGTGGCTCGCAACCATCTGTAATGGGATCTGATGCCCTCTTCTGGTGTGTCTGAAGACAGCGACAGTGTACTCACGTACATAAAATAAATATATAAAGCTTAAGAAAGAAAGAAAAAAGAAAATGTAGCTTCTCCCTTAACTGCTCTTTTATAAAGAGGGAATGCTTGCAATTTCTATAAATTAAAATACAGTCAGTCAGAGAGGTACAAGCCTGGAGGGGTGATGCAAGTCCAGAGTCTGAGAACTTGCTGCTATGGTGACAGAACGGCCCTATCAGCAAAGGAAGGGCACCAGAATGAGACGGAGCTAGCTCTACAACGTGCTTTGTGGATTCTCTTGGACAAATTGCGTCCTCTCTCTTGACCACAGTGGAAATGTCTTCTGAGTGACAGGACTGGGCTTCACCTGGAGTCTTTGCAGTACCACCTGTGTGTTTTGATTTTTAAATCCATATGGGACTATCGTCTGTGCTTACTTCATGAGACAATTCTCCTGGTTAGCTTCGTAATATGTTTATTTTACTTATTTTTAAGGTTTCTTGGAGCTGGCATCACAGGCAGTTATGCCACAACACAGGCAGTGGAGATGAACCCAGCTCTTCTGCGAGAGTACACTCCTAATCTCTGAGCTGTCGCTCCAGCCCTAATGTGTGATTCTTTTAAAGAAAACTTTGTAGCACAGCCACTAATCTAGATTTGGTACAGAACAAACATGGGACAGTGAAGCCCAGTGAAGAGAAAATAGATTGTTCTTGCCCCAAGCTCATCTGAGCCCCTGCAAGCCTTTGAAAAAGTGGGAAACTGGAATGTATCAGAGAGGTGTGGATTGAGCCTTTTTCCACCTGGGCACTCGATGAGAACTGACCAGGAAGGGCTTTCTTGTTGTTTGAACCAATGATGTATATGCCTAAAAATACCCCAAATCACGTGTGTGATATGTACCTGTCATTTAGGGGGAGACTGGATATACCGCCTCTGGTCCTTCCTCCATATCCTAACCTTGGCTTGGTCCCTCTCTGACCCCTGGCCTGGGTAAGACACAGACAAGCAGAAAGCTCATTGACTCAGGCCCAGCCTCAGTGTCCAGCCCACCCTGGTTGCAAAGCTGCTGAGATCTCTCCTGCAGAGGAGAGGCCCAGGAAGGACACACATGCAGGACAGAGACCTAGACAAACAGGTAGGGCACAGCAGTGTGAAATCCCTGGCTCGCCCTACCTATAAGGTCATATGCAGCATAACTCAGGAGCCATCCTGTTACCAACTGACTGGGAATATGTGATAACTCCAAGCATCCAGATGACTGTAGCTTGTAGTTAGAGAAGTCTCCCTGAATATGAATGGGAATAAAGACCCTCCACATAACTCTCCCCAGATAAAGGGCAGGAGAGGACTAGGGAGTCTTTTCATGTGTCCTTGGTTTGGGGGGGACCCACCCCTGCTTTACCCCATCCTCAGCCACAGGAAGAGCAGCTGGTAGTCCAGCTGGCAGTGAATGGAGAGGAAACCAAGAAGGTACCAACCCCTGTCCACATTGGATCTTCCTCTTCACTGGCTCCTGAGCCGCCCCTGAGGCCCTGCCCGTCACCCTGCTGTGCCATCCAGCAGGACACGAAGGGGAGCAGACAACAGGCACCCCAGAGAGAAGGGATTGCTCACGGTTTTCAAAATAGAATCGATGAAAGTCCAGGCCCTCGACCAGGTTCCCCAGGGCCTCCGGTTCAAAGGCTGTCATCCCAGGGTCGCACATCTTCCTGGGGAAAGGAAGCCAGAGGAAAGAGGGATCTGAGAAGGTGGCTTCTCATTGGCACCTTAGACAGTGAATGGAAACGACCACACCTTCCTCAAGGGATCAAGAAAGGAGGGGTTTACACACTCTCAAGTGTGGAGCACTTGGCGGAGCACAAGGCAGGCACTGGCTACATCCAGGAAGCCTACATTCAGGCCCTGGCTCTGCCACTCACTGATGACCAGGTTGTCATCTTTATTTACCTTGCAGAAGGTAAGGCATCACTTTGGATAGCCTGCTCTTATTCTCTACCCTGCATCCCGTCTCTGGCAGTGACCCAAAGGCGCTTTTCCTAATTTGTCTCTTGGTGTATAGGAGTGAAGTCACTTGACAGGAAGTGACCTCAGCTCCCCAAACCAAGAAGGTGTGCACACGGAGGAAGGTACGTTTTTACTAACTTGTATAAAAGTGTCCTAAGGCTGGGACACCCTGACTGCAGCTTCTGCTTTAGACGGGGGGCGGGGTGTGTGTGTGTGTGTGTGTGTGTGTGTGTGTGTGTGTGTGTGTGTGAAATGGCCTTAAAGAAGATGAGTTCTGTGAGGCTGGAGACATGGCTTAGCAGTCACAAACACTGGTTGCTCTTCCAGAGGACCTAGGTTCATGGTGGCTCACAACCATCTGCAACTCCAGGCCCTCTTCTGGCCTCCACAGGCACCAGACACGCAAGTGGTAGACAGATAAACGTGCAGGCAAAACACCCATCCACATAAAATAATGAAGTTTTAGAAAGGTGACGTCAGAGAGGAAGCAGAGAATGTGGCAGGAGAGGGCCTCAGCCAAAGGAAGCTTGTGTTTTCAGATGACGGCCCCTCTCCCAGGTGTCAGTCTTCTGAGGTGACTGCGAGGCAGCGGAGAACATAGATTGTCCTCTCATTTACATACTTGGAGGATATTCTGTGGTACAACATAGACCCCTGTGGGCATAGCAAAGACAAGTCAAGGAAATGTCCCCACCTGGGCTAAGCTTCTGCTTCACACTAGAACTGGAAATCTCACAATAGGATATCAAGCCCAGCCTTGTCTGAGCTAGGCAAAGCCTTTGATGGTACCTCAAGTTCACTCCTGCTGCAGAACTTCCTCAAGGGGTTGTCAGGGGCCTCTGCATCCTTGAAGAACCTGAAGTCTACCTTCTCTAAGTGCATCATACATATGTAGAAACTGGGGATCGGGGAGATGAAGGGGCTGATTCATGGGCATGCCAGGCTAAATTCCAGGGCGCCACAGGCCCAGAGGTAAGTTTCAGAGCCTAGAGCAGGCTGCAAAATATCATCACAAGCCTATACCATTACAGAAGGGAAAAAGCTTCCCTGTGAAAGCAAGAAAGGCCACCTCACTAGCTCTTTGTTCCCTGGCTGTGGCTTTTCGGAGTCATGACCTTGATACATTGTGACTTAGCTTTTCTAGGGCTACCCAAAAGACTGGTGCAGAGTCGGCTCCCACGATTTGATGTAACACCATCAAATCCTCTGGTACACACACCCGTGCATCCTCGGTTTATACATGTGCCTCTCAAATACCTGATTCCTCCAGAGACAGCCAGTGATTTTCCAACGACTGAATTTAGTTCCTGTGATTAATATGTACACTGCAGCTTCAGTCAGCCTGAGATTATGTCAGGCTGTTCCCACCTCAGATTAACCCCACAGGCAACCAAAAAGCATGTGTGGAACTGCCAGGTCCAGACCATATTAGCCCTGGTAAAAATGCATAGGCCTAAAGCCAGCACATCCATTCTCTCTGAGCCAGGCTTAGGACTTACTTCTGGACCAGACCAGGAAAGTCTGTGATGACCACTAGGGGGCGCTGAAGCCCGGCTTATGCACACAGCCATCCCTCTAGGGGCTGGAGCAGGTTTGTGAGCAGAGGGTAATTCTGTTTGAGACGGTGCCTTATTCCCCAGAGGGTTTAAGGTTCCGCTTTGCTCACTCTTGATCACTAAAGGTGTACACTCTCTGGGTCCTTGCTTGCTCCTGCTCAGCTGAGGTCAAAGACCGTGGCAATCCAGGGAAAAGACTCATACCCACTGGGCAGGACGGAGAAGGACCGACCTCCATTCCCTCCGTCCCAGTGCTAGTGTACAGATCACCCTTATTTCTTGGCAAGAAACAAAGCAGCTTTACTCAGAGCTCCTTCGGGACTCAGGCAGGCAGGAAGAGTGACAGGAAGTGACGTGATCTGTTCCTGGCCAAGTGCGGGAACAGAAAAGACGGGCTCCATCTCATTTGCATGCAGAGTGAGAAGCCCACGGTTAGCGCCCCTGAACCCAATCCAGGCAGAACATGCAGGACGACCCTGGCTAACTCACGTGTAGGATTCAAAGTCTCCATTGCTTATGGCTTCGATCAGCTGCTCTGTCACTTTGATAATTTCCTGTTTGCGCACTGCAAAGTAGGAGGGGGACACAAATAATAACAGTGATAGTGATGAAGACGCAAGTGCTGGCTTCCAAGTCCGCAGCTTGTGCCAGGCGGGCTCTGCGGGCGCCCTGACACTGTGTACAGAGGCTCTCCCCATCCTTTCCTTGTTCCTGAGAGAGAAACATCATTAACCCCGTTTCACACAAGAGCCTGAGGCTCAGTGTGGGGTGGGAGGTAGGGAAATGTGGTCCCCGGAGCTACAAAAAGTAAAGACTGTGGACATTCATATTCTGGGTCTTGTTTAAACCCAGGTTTTGACTCCAAAATAGGTGTCTCTGCCATTCTCCTTGATTTGCCACGTGAATCAAAGCAATGCTACCTGTTGCCTGATTTACTGGCTGTCACAAACCAGGGCTTCCCCATGGGCAAACAAGGGACCACGAAGGAAAGTAAGTCATCCCTTACCCTTTGGGTAGTTTTTGCTCTATTTGGGTGACTAAGATTTGGGCAGAGTTGTCTAGAACTACCGAGGGTCAACTGCTTTCTCCCTTCTGCCACAGAATGAAAACACAAGAAGCTGATTTTTTTTTATTTGGTAGAGAGTTGTCAGTCTCCTTATCAGATGTGTGGTGGTCTAGCCTCAGCACCTCCAACCCTGAAAGGAGATTCACTCAGACCTAGACAATAGCACAAAGAACTCAGGCTTGAATTCCAGACAGATCAGCATCCAAATTCCAATCTGGTCCCTTATGAGCTGTGGAACTGAAGACCACAAGACTGGCTGCTTGTCAGAAAAGTGTCCTTCTCCAGAGCTGGTCTGAGGGTGGGACAATGTGATGAGCATGAAGCAGTGTCAGTGTCCCCAAGCCCGGTCCATCTCAGTTGCTCATGACAAGCAGTGCCATTGCTTGGCAACCCCCACTTAAGCTTGCCTTCTGAGCTCCTCCCAGACCTCTCCCCACCCCCGGCAGTTAGGAGATGCCTGGTTCTCAGTAATGAAGGCATCTTCAGCAGGTATCCTGAGCCCCAGCGGAGCAGAACAGAAGCTGCCTTAGTTAGTCCAGGACAGGCTCTCTCTCCCTCTTCCTTTCAGATGCAGCTCTCTTCCAAACCCAGGAAGTGGGCTCGGCGAGTGTCACCATCTCCCAACCCAACCTGGGAATCAGGTGAGGAACAAAGCGTGGGTGAGACTCTGACTTGCCTTTTTTTTTTCTTGCCAGCTGCCTAGGCTGCCTCAGACACTCATCTCAGACCCAGAGGACATAGAATCTGAGGGCATCCAGGCTGGAAGAACTACAGCAGGCCAGAAACCCTAAGTCCTTTCTGAGCTACTGAGGAAACAGAGGCCCACCAAGGGTCACGATTTACCCACGGTCATGGAACATGTGGTACAGTCTGGTTCACAGCCCAGGGGACCGTGGTGCTTTGGCCCCACATGTTCACAACATTCTCATAAGACTAACCCCACACAGCTGCTTAGAACTCACTACCTACCTCTAAACTTCAATGCCAGCTAATGGAGATGGAGCCCTGAAACCTGGAACTGGACCAAGGAAGTGAGTGTGCAGAGCTGTGGCCAGGGACTTAGCCTGTGGAGTGTCAGAGCTTCACCCCACATCACAACTGCACTCAACCCACATCTATACCTAGCATAGCCCTTGGCGTGCATGCCGTGTGTGCCTGACAGAGGGAATAATGATCCAGCAACGTGGCTGAAATGTAGCTCCCACAGTGCTCTCTTGCCAGCTTGCCCTGACTCTGGTTGGAATCTCCTATGCTGGGAATGGGTATCAAAGACGCCGAGTGTACCTATTATGGGGGTTCTTCTCATTTTTCTGGGGCCCACTAGGGTAGAAGTTGTACCCGACTCACACATGTGGAGTGAATGAATGAATGAGCAGATAGCTCCAAACTCGAGTCTGGGCTGTCATCTTTGCCCAAGTTACCTGAACACTCGTGTTCTTAGAAGCTTCAGAACCTGAGCTCCTGGTCAGCTTTTGCAAAAGCAGAGACTAGTCATGGGACAAGTGGGCTTTGCCAGTAGGGGCTACAGACTAGATCCCATGCCCCTGTGGGATCAGAGGAGACCACACAGAACAAACCCCCATGCTCCTCACAGGCTGTGAAAGCTGAGCCATAGCCTTCACATCTGCTCTGGGGCCTCCCAGAATCTTTCCACTATCAGCTCCTTGGTTTCCTGCTGCTTCTGGCTGTCATCATGAGGTATGTGGTGGTCTGGGTCTTGGATTTTGAAGCCAAACTAACTAGACTTGGATTCTTATTCTGTTACTTCATAGCCACAAGGGACTACTCTTGGTCTCAGTTTCCCCATAGTGGAGATATCAGTAGTACCTACATTTTAGGGTTATTCTGAATACTGGTAGAAAGGTCGATCGCACGCAGCCCTCCCTGAGAGCTTGTGTTCCAAGCACCCAATATCAGCTCATCGTGTGAGGGATGACGTCTGAACTCAAGCATTTGGAGCAAGGCCTGCCACTCACTGAGAGACAGCTGCCCATATCTACCATCTGCAAACTGGGAAGCAGAAGCTTGTCCAAGCCCCGCCTCAAGGTTCCAGCTGGGACACATGCTTCCTGGAGGTCTGGGTCACAGGATACAGTCCTACTGGAGTTCTGGGTTGCAGCAGCCACCACTCTGTCAGACAAACCTGACTAAGAATGCCTCCTGGGCTTGGGGCCTTCCTGGCTGAAGTCTGCTTCTGAAAGCTGCGCCATTTAAGAGTTCGTCTTTCTTCTTCCTAGGACCTCAAAATGAGCACCTGCTTCCCAGTTTCCATCCTCCCCTGACCAGGCTTCTCTTCTCAGGAACAGGGCTTCCAGAGCCACTGCAGGTTTGCACCTGTCTTCCAAACTCCCTAAGCTGTCTGGACGTGTCTGAGTGTGATGCACAATGCCTGATGGTAGAATATTAGGTCTGGAGTCACACCGTGGACCTCCATGAATTCAGTGCTAGGTGGGAGCTGGCTTGGCTTGGCTTTCAGACACCAGAACACCACCTTTTCCAAAAGTCAAAGTTACTAGAGCAGGAATCTCCCTAGCTTTGTCCTCTGGGATGGAAGACCTGGCTGGAGCGTGGTGCTTGGTGGACCCCAAGGCCATTCTGATAGGGGCTTCCCAGGAGTCCAGCAGCTCCTGTGGCTGTGCAAGCATAGCTGTTGGCTGTATGCCTCTGTCTAGTCTCCTCACCCAGAGCATTTGGAATATTCCCCCACAGACAGGAAAACTGAGGCCCCAGAGAGATGGAGAAAATCTTTTGGTTGGGCGGTGGTAGCTTATGCCTTTAATCCAAGCATTCGGGAGGCAGAAGCAGGTGGAACTCTTTGAGTTCGAGGACAGCCTCCTTTACAGAGGGAGTTCTAGGACAGCAAGGACTACATGGAGAAATCCTATCTTGGAAAGAAAGAAAGAAGGAAAGAGAGAGAGAGAGAGGGGGGGGGGAGAAAGAGAGAGAGAAAGAGAAAGAAAGAAAGAAAGAATATCTCTTTTAATATCAGACCACATGTTGAGGCCCACCTGGGGCCTGCACTCCTGACTAGTCTTTCCTACCCAGCTTCTGGGGAAGGTTTTCAGCTTGGAGAGGAGGACAGGTTGTGCACAGAGGTAAGGGCATGGGGAGGAAGTTGGGAGAGCCTGGCACAACTCTGAGAGCAGTGGCCCTGTACAAAGCCAGAGGAGCTCTGAACAACTCATGGCCTTACTTCCCTCCAGGGATGTTGTTCTGGAGAATACCATTTCCGTTAACTGTAATGCTGGATCAGAGTCCACCAAGCTGACTACAATTCTCACTTGGTAAGAAAGCTTACCAGGTCAATGCTGGAAAATAGTGTGGTGCCCTGGGAACACTCTCTGAGCTGGGGGGAGTCTAAGGGCTCTTATCTACATTCGCAGAGAGATGCTTCCAGCACACTGAGCCTTTTGTGCAGGAAGGGAAACTGAGGCAGGGAACAAGGTCCCAGATCGTCGGCTAGTGACCATGATTGTTAATCTCAATTGTCAAATGGACAGGATTTAGAATCACCACAGAAGCACACCCTTGAGTGTGTCTCGGAAGGTGACAAAGGTTCACCCAAAGAGGGACGGGTCACCCTGAACGTGGGCAGCAGTATCCTGCAGCCTGGGGCCACGAACTGGCTGACAAGGAAGAAGTGAGCTGAACGCCAGCCTCTGTCTGTGCTTTGGCTACTGTTCGCTGCCTGCAAAGTCGACATTCCCAGCTGCCTCATTCCCCTACAGCCCTGACTGCCTACCCTAATGGATGGCACCCTCAAACGATGGGCCAAAACAAACCTTCCCTTAAAATTGCTTTTGACAGCCTTTTTTTTTTTTTTTTTTTTTTTTTTGCCACAGTACAAGGGAAAAATACCATAATCCATGAGGGTCTTTCTTCCCTCTGTAAAAGGGAGAAGTAAATTAAAATCTGAGATAAATTGTCCCCGGGGTTCTTTAAAGAGGAGGAGGCTGTTGGCAAATGTGGGGCCTCAGGGCATAGCCCAAAGCCACCCATCCAGGTGGAATATATCATTGACAGCTTCTGTTTTACATCACCAGTGCATACACATTTTATATTCTATTCCAAATATTCTGTCTGTTTAACATATAAATATTTGTCTTAAAATAGTCTTTGAATCCAATTGACACTCCAAGAAAATGTCATGGGGCTTCCTGTCACTCAACCATGAACTCCGGTTTTGAACAAAAAAAAAAAAAAAAAAAGAAAAAAAGAAAAAAGAAAAGAAAGAAAGATTTCTTGAAGCAATCACCACCTGGCAAACGCTGTGTGTGCACTGTGGATGCAGCTGTCATTTCATCTGCACCGAAATCGCAGGAGTTGCTACTATTATCATAACCTGTTTATTACTAAGGAAACGGAGACGGAAACAGAGACTCAGAGAGGTTGATCAAGTTGTCAAAAGTCACCCAGCCAATGGAGTACAGAGCCAAAACACCTCCACCTTGTCTATCTGCCCTAAGGCCAGGACTAGAATCTAGTCACCTCAGAATCCCAGAGCCCATCTCTTCCCACTGAGGTTGAGAGTCTCTCACATGGTAAATATCTAAGAAGTGTCATGCCTTAGTCCCTGGAAACCTGTGGCATAGGGTCAGGCTGGGCATGTGATAAGGAGAGACCCAGGAGGCCAAGTGTTAAATGATACCAGCAGGCAGTTCCCTAAGAGAAGGAGCCATGACAGAGCACCAATTTACTAGTGCTAGACTGCTTCCCCCACCAATCTGAGAATGACCAGAAAGGGACAGACACAGACTCACACTTTCTCCCAGGTCTCTGTGGAATCAGGAAGCAATCCACACCATGTGAAAACTACATACAAATTTACATTGTAGCCTCCGCTGTCCCACCCCCAGACATTATAAAATGCTCATCATATAAACACAACTGTTTGGGTTTTTTTTGTTTCAGTTTAGAGATTAAGCCCAGGTCTCCTGCAGGGTGGGCAAATGCTCTAGCACCAAGCTATAATCCTAGCCACACTGTATATTTTTCTTCACAGCAAAATATCAAAACTCCTAAAAACAAAACAAAGAAACAAAAAAAAAAAAAAAAAAAAAAACTCCACCAACTGCCTCAACTAGAACAGGTGAGTTTCCTCCAGGCCAGACGAGCCTTTTCCATATTTCAACAAACCCTCTCCTGACTCAAGGCCTCTCTGGCACCTTCCCCAGTGTGCAAACCGCTGAGTACTCTAGTTTCCCTGACTTGGGAAATGTGAGAGACAGGGTGCTGCTACAGAAGGAACCATGGGACTTTGTTAACCAGTAAGAAGCTCTGTTTCCTGTACAGAATTGGAACAGTGCTCCTTCCCGGAATTCCTTCCTGAGGCCTCCAGTACACTGTCTGCTCACCAGGGCATAGATGCAGGTGCCTGGCTTCAGGTCCCAACCCCACCTTTAGCCAGTTTCCCCAAATTCTCCACCCTGTATTCTTGCCAGGAGAAGAGGGTTCATGGAAGGGTGAACTGTAAGCTTGTGGGAAAGTCTCTAGGCTGATGGTTCTCAACTTGTGGGTCACGACCCAGTGGGGGTCCCATAGCAGATATTTATGTTACAGTTCATAACAGTAGTGAAATTATGGTTATGAAGTAGCAATGAAATTATTTTATGCTGGGAAAACCCTCATTCAGTTCCCAGCACCACATGGCTGGGACAACCCTCCACGATTCCATTTCCAGAGAATCCGGTACCTGCTTCTGGCCTCCAAGGACGCCGGGCATGCTCTTAGGATGCTTACACACAGGTCGGCAAAATATTCATGCACATACAATTAAAATTCAATGGAGCTTTTAAAGATGTCACATTTTAAGTGACCTTGTGGTTTCCTGTTGTTCATGGCTATCCTTGGCCATAAGTGGCCTTCAGAATGCAGAGTAGACACTGCGTATTGGCCCAGATGGAACCCAGGTTTAGTAAGTATCCATGAGCTGAAGATGGCTGCTCTTGCTATGTCCTTTCCCCAGGCTCCTGTTCGCATGGGGCTCCTTCCTCCCTTATCACCTGGTAGGTTTTATCGTGAGCCCAGGTTTCAGCCGGCCTCGGCTCGTGTTCCTTCTGCCTTGGCTCTTCAAATACGGAGACAGCAGATATGCCGTCCCAGCTGGCTGACCTGGGCCACTCCTGATGACCACTGGGTCACGAGCTACAAACCCCCTGCATCTTTAGTTTTGCCTTTGGTTGGCGAATTCACAGGCATGCTCCAGCTGACCGAACTCTCTGGATTTTCGTTCTCTACTCTGCTATCCCTATTGCTTCGTGTTTTAAACATGATGTCAGTTAAAAAAAAAAAAAAAAAAAAAAAAGACAAAAACAAAACCTAAAGTGACTTATCTCGAATGGAAAAAAAAATTCATGTTATTACTGTGCATCTAATGCTGAAATATGTTAATTTCCTCTGATAAGACAGTGAAATCAACCCATAAGCTAAAGTTAAGAGAGTTCCTTCTGTCTACCCACAGTGCTGGGCACTGTCTGGGGAAGCCACACCCACAACATGTCCTTATCATCAAGTCCAGCCACTGCATGGTATGTAGGAACAACATCCAGGGGACTGCTCGGCAGGCCAAGCCTCCCTACCTTTGGTGTCTTCGTCCTCGATGGTGGTGTTGGTGCTCTCAGAGGATTCCTGCCAAAGAGAAGAGGGAGGCGGTGAGGAGAGCCTGGTGGCGGGAGGGGCTGGGTTAGGTTGGAGACCTGGCTGCCTGGTGATTCGCTGGGCTCTGTGGTCTCCCAGGCTCTGCCGTCCAGATGCTTCATACAAACCCTGCCAGACACTCCAGCCTGAGGGGACCCAGCTAAGCAGGTGCCTGAGGCAGGGCTGGTATAAAGGGGTACCTGTAAGGAGATCCCTAGCCTCTCTGGGGCTGGGGGTAGGGTGTTGAGAGGGGCTTTTGGGGTCCTTTCTGCTCAGGGGCCAAAGAAAGGGTACAGAAGAGCAGAAAGACACCATGGAAGCCACAGAATGGGAGAGAAATACACACACTGGCAGGGAAAGAAGAAAGAGAGAGGCAGGCCCAGTGTGATAGAGGGCGGGCTTTTCAGAGGGGAGAAAAACCGCGCAACGGAGACAGCCATGGAAACAAGAAGAGGGACATGGGCCACCGTGTCACCCCGACACACTCTAGACAGAGGCATGGCTGCGGTTCCTCTGCTGAAGTGGCCTGCACTGGTCAAGGAGCCTCCATGATGTCTGCTGCTTTGGCCAAACCGAGCCCCACCCTAGTAGCAAACGGCACAAACCAAGCCCTGAGATGAGTTCTTGAGCAGAGGGATGGGAGAAGCAAGAAGCCAAGGACTGGACTTGGTTCAAATCCACCTTTGTACTGGAGGAAGGCCTTGGATCTGCTGTCGGCCTGCTGGTCTGGGCCATGGAGTTGGAGGTGTCAACAGAAACACGCAAACAACACACACACAACACACATATTGTCACACAATGCACACGTACCACGCATGCCCTGAGCACACTCTCCCCCGCCCTGGGTTCCTGTGCGGCCTGCAGGAGGGAGGCAGGAGCGAGGGAGCAAGGGTCTGAGGCCCAGCATTTACCCGTGCTTGGGAGACGGCAGACACTCACCATTAACTGAACGCTGGAACTGGACTTTCTTTTCTGGAAAAACAAGGAGAAGAGATGGGACAGGAAAAGACACAGCGTGAAAACAGCAGGGAGGTTAGGAAGGAGGATGGCCTCGGGGCCATCCCCTGTGGTCCTTTCTGATCAGCAACGTCTAGCCTGGTGTTTTCTGGGTCCTCAAAGGCCTGTACCTGGCTCTACCGAACTAAGCTCCGAGTTCAAGGCCAAGCTTGCCTTCCACTAGGGCTATCTGCCATGTCTCACTGTAATAGGAAAGTTTGTCTTAAATCGTAGATGCTGGCTGGCTGCTCCTTTTAGGGAACAGAGGGTGCTCAGACCTAGAGATGAGCCCCAGATTCCCGGTGGTTTTCTACTAAACAGACTCCCGCTCCTAGGCACACTGTCACTTGGGAAGTTTGTCTTTTTATTTTTGTTCCTTGTGAAACCCAAGGCCATGTATGCCAGACAAGTGCTGTTACTAAGTCCTGTACAGAAGAGCAGGTCCCCTCTGAGGACTTTGATTAAGTCTTTCTTGGTAGAACCTGGTCATGTCCACTTTCAAGAATATTCTCAGGTGACTCTGTGTTCATGACTTCTTGGTAACTGTGTTATTCGGCTCCTTATGCTGATAGAGAAACTGAGGCACAGCCAGAAGTCTGGGACCTGAGCCTTTTGGCCCTGTCAGCTGGCCTCGGCTAGTCTTTGCAGACTGTACTGTTCTTGTGTTAACTATGGGGTCCAGGGAAGAGGTGGGGGTAGTGTAGGCTGCTTCTCCTTCACTCAGTCCTCAGATTCGAGCATCTTGAAGATTTTCTCATAGGTAGAATACAGGTCCTGAGTGACACTTACATCCAGAGAAGACAGATGGGAGCCCTGAGAGGGGTGGCAGTCTTCACAGGCTCTCTTAGAGCCATGCTGAAGGGACATACAGGCTCTGAGGGCAAAGCTCTTCTGCCCAGAACTTCAAACAGACTCTCCTCAAAGGCTCGTGCTGTCCTAGATACCCTACCTTCTGAGAGCCAGAAGCCACTTGCCTACTACCCCGTGAAGAGAATAAAGGAGAGACTTAAGGTCTCCCTTTAAAAGGTTTCTCCAGTGTAGGTCTGAGCTACAATAGGCCTTGAGAGATTCAGGTTAGATTTGGGGCTTTCTGCTTTTCTAGTCCAGTAAACATCTGTATGTTAACGTTCACCCTTTAACCAGGGCCTCCACACGCTGGGCAATATGCCTCGATGGACCTTTCTATCTCATGTGTTCGTGGGGCATGAGTGCACACCTGCCCAGGTGGCTAGGTAGTGTGGCTTCATCACAAAGTATGGCATATGCATCCTCTCTTCCTCTTGTCCTCTCTCCCTCTCCTCCTCTCCTCTCTTCTATGCTGGCCTCCCTCCATGGCTGCAGCTTGGCCAGACAGCGTGTAGGGAATGGGGACAGGCCGATACAGCTCAGCCATCAGCAGAAACCTGAGGAGACCCACACGGACCGAAAGGTTCCAGGCGGGACATGGAGAGGGAACACAGGGCAGAGACTGCATCAGATTCGGACGCACAGTGACAGGATGGGACATGGGGGAAAGGTGGACAACGGCACGGATGGGACACCAACAGGGCAGTGAGTGGGGTGAGGGGTGGGAGCAGTGGACGCCTCCTATGGAAACCAAGCCTAGAGGAGGCCAGAGCTGGACACTGCTCCTTGGGGACAGAGACTCTATCTCCTAGAATGACAAATGCGGGTGACAGTTATCCCGCCTGACCAGCACTTGAGGGTTGGAGTGAAGGGTGGGGGCTGTCAGCAAAAGCAGAGTTGCTTCTCCTAGAACCTTAGAGCTGGCTCTAAGGTCAACAAGGGAAAGAAATTACAGTTCGTCTTAGCCCTGAAAAGACTGCAAAGGCTCAAGAAGTACAAGGGCGAGCTCCTGTCAATCAGACCCAGCGACACTTCCCTCAGTGACAGAGCAGGCTGCACAGCCTCTCCAGTCAAGCTCCACGTGGAGCGATTTGTCTCTCAGCACACAACTGTAGAGATTGTGTGGAGAGAGCACGGATTCCCCCTTAAGCTGGGGATGTGTCCGTATGATGCGGCCCTCAGAGGCCTCTCTGGTGAGACCACCTCACCAGACTTTATAAACAATTCTGTGCTCTCCTGGTAGAGATAGCAAGACCAGGGCCAACCCCTGAGAAGAAGCATTAGCGAGGTTCCGACTCAACCCCATGGCTTTTGGACTTGAGGATTTGAATGTATAACTGTTACCTCCCCCAGCCCTGCTGCCCTCGCTGCTCCATGGAGGAACAAGGTATGGTCAGCCAAGTTCCCCAAGTCTTAAGCCAGTCCCCAATTACCCTTCCCTTCTCTGTGTCTAGGAAAGGAGGTAGGCTGAGCTAAGAAGGGGTGGCTAGGCCCCTTTGAGTTTCTCTTCAGTCACTTAGGGTGTTCCTACCTTGAAGGAAGCAGGCACATTTTGTCCAGCTGTGCTCCATAGAAATTATCTTGGTAACTATCAGAGAGTACCATGCTAGAAGCAATTCTTAACCTTGGCCAGTGCTCTTTTCTGCCTCTGTCCAAGGGCTGCTAGATCTGGAGTTTCAGCCTTAGTTCTAGCCCAACGTGAGCCTCTCCTGATCCCAAACCTGGTGGCCCTTCAACAGTTTGCCAGGCCCGATGTGAACTCTTCTACAGTCTGCCAGGACCAATCCAGACCAGGATACTCCAACTCAGCAGCTACGCATGGGTGGAGAGGGCCCCAACCTCTTTAAACCTGCAGTGCCCCCATATGGTACAATCCTCTAGCCCCCGTTTCAAGTTGGGAGCGAAAGTTAACTCAAGGACACTCAGCAGAGTCCACCGTAAGATGTCTGTTAGTTCTGTGATGTGTTAACTTTTCATCTGCGGTTTCCAAGTGTTTCCTTGAGCCTGCTTTGTTTTCGAGAGAAAACAAAGTCTGACACACAAAACAGGAAAGATATTCCTGATCCGATGGCTTCTCGCGCACGTGAGCACTGTTCACACTCTCAACATGTGTTAGCCCAGCTCATCCTCACGGCCATCCAAGGAGGAAGGAGGGAAGGAAGCACAGCCCCAGGACTTGAACCAGCCATGCCCCGGGTGTCAGTAACCCACCCTGTTCTTTGACCCAGCATGATAACTCTGGCATGGAGGTATTGAGGTTGAAGTACTTGCAGGAAGCCAGGGACCTTGAAAACTGAGTCTTCCCCTTTCTAGATGTCTCAGTTCCAGGAACCTCCCTAGAGTATTTGGGTCCAAAGAGTTCATTTTGAAAAACATTGACTTTTGTCTAATAACCAAATAATCATGTATAGTCTTAATGACAGGGACACATTCTGAGAAATGTGTCATGAGGTGGTTACGTTATGTCACTATGTAGGTGTCTCTATGCCTCCGTAAATTATGTCATTATGTCACTCTATGGCACCTTATAGATTATGTCACTCTATAGGTACCTTAGACTTCTATATAGGTGTCTTAGGCCACATGATATCTCTAGTACTTCTAGGCTCCAAATGCACACAGCATGTCACTGTACCAAATACAGAAGGCATCTGGTAGGTACTAAGTATCTAAACAAATCTAAGCATGCCTAAGTATGGCAAGGGCCTGGCATAGTGGTGCATACCAACCAGCAAATGTAGCCCTCTGGAGGCCAAGCCAGGGAAATGGAGAGTTTAAGGCTGGCTTGGGCTGCATAGTGAGATTCTCTTTAAAAAGGCAAGGAAAAGAAAAAGTTGAGGGAAGGCTTTGTAAAACTGCTAGTCAATAGGAACATCCTAGCTCCACTGTAGTCTTTGAGGCTCACATACAAGGTCTGTCACTGACCGGGCATCACTACACAGCATGTAGCCACGGCCCTCAAACACACATGAGACAGGAGAATAGTTAGATTGGGGAGAAAGGTTGCTTTCAGGGGGGGGTTGTTTTCAGAGCTGAAATCTCGGAAATTATCACCAAGTCCACATCCCACCTGAGGCATGTAAGAGAACCTCAGGTGGGGAAGGGGGACGGGCAGAGGGGAAGCCCAACTCTGGCCTGAGATACCCAGCCCAGATTCTCCCCCATGCAGTCCGAGGCAGCCCATAGCCATTCTAAATGAAGCTGTGCAGCCACCAGCACACATTGAATGGCCACTCAGGCCATTCAGGACCTCACACCTTCTAATGTCCTGGGTGGGTGAGTACAGAGTCTAGAATAAGACAGTCTCCAGGGGTGAGACCTTCCACGAGGCAGTCAGATAGCAGAGGAGGAGGGGGCTGCAGAGAGCAGAGGAACTAGGCCCCAGAGAGTAGAGGGAGAAGTGAGGGAAAACAGGAAAGAGGGACCAGAAAGTATGGGAGAGGCAGCTTGGGCATCAGGGGTGGGCACAAGGAGACGGGTATTAGTGGAGAAGAGAGCCCTCCGGATCCCAAAGCCTGGTGAAATGAATAGCTCCCCATTCTCCATGGGCCTTGCAGGCTACACTAGTATGTGCACAGATCAGGGCCCATCCAGTCCCTCACACTTGGGCAGGAGGAAGTCACCTCAGCGACCATTTCTGTCCCCTTTGCACCTTTGTAGTTTTCCAGTCCCGTAGAGCCTCAGATCTACCCTCCTCAAGATCTGCCCCTCTCCTGTGCTCCGGGCAACCCAGGCCACCTGCCATCCTCAATCGGCTCCCAGCAAACTTGGTGAGAGGTGGGCACCGGAGCACAGACCGGGTGATCTGGGGAGGGCTTGGCCCTGGATCTGAAGTGTCACCATTGGTGAGGCCAAGGCTTATCTGAGGCCTGACAGCAGGTCTCTGCCAGAGTCAGGCCTGCTGGCTCCCGGGGACTTACCTTCACACCATCGTTCTTCTTGTTTCCTCCGCTCTTCCCTCCTGTGGAGGAGAGAAAGTAGAGGGTTAGCAACACCAGGCAAGGCACCAGGGCCCACAGCGTGAGGAAGAGCAGCATTTGCAGGCAGCAGAGCAGCCGGGCCGAGAGTAGTGGAGGGTGCACTGTCGGAACAGAGTCGGCTTGGCGACCAGTGAGAGACTTCCTCCTCCTTCCACGTGCCGTCTTCCACCGTCTACTCCCTCGTCAACAACCCACAGAGTGGGCCTGGGATCCCCAGTTCTCAGCAATCTCAGGGATAGCCCTGTGACTTTGGGGCTTGGAGAGGTGTCCAGCGTGTCCCGGGACAGAAGGGTTGCTGTTTCAGCCTGGGGATTCCCTCTGGATTCCTGTCACCAATGCTGGTGGTGGCCAACTCAGAAGCCTGCAGCCTGATTGAGAGCTGGAAGCTCCCTGCTTTGGCCCCCACCTGCCCTGGCCCTCTCTAATTTTAGCCCCATGCTGTTGCTGAGGTCATGTGTCAGCCCTGCCTACTCACTCTGGACAGCTGCGGACTGCATTTTGCTGGTGACGAGAAGCAGATGTCCCCCTGCTGAGGCCCACCCCTGCCAGAGTACTCATTCCCTGCCTTTCTTCTCAATCAGTATAGGTCTAATGAAGCTCAACCTCTGGAATCCCATTGCGGGGCTGGCTGAGTCCCAGTGATAGACAAACCCAGCCACGGCTCTCACGGAAGCTTGCACCATGCTTTCCCTCACCTCCCTCGTTTCCTGGCTGGAGCCCTGGCAGTGAGCATGAGCCAGAACCAGAAGGTAGCATGAACGCCCAGCCCTGCCCTGCTGTGTTATCTGTACACTTCAGACTTTTAAAAAATGCCTTAAAGAGACATGGCTCTATGAAGCGCTTAGCGTAGCATTCAGGGTATATACAGTCGGTGCCCAGTTACAGCTATGATTAGTCCTTCTCCTGGAAGCCCTAAGAGGGTGAACTGGGCATGGGGTGGGGACACCGATGGCTCAGGGGCTCTGAGAGATGAGCTCCCAGATACCCTCTCAGTCCCTGTAGAACTTCCCCTGTGACCTGTCAAAACTCCCAAGGGGTAGAGGTCATTTCTGTGTGCCGAGCCTGAAAGGATTTGTGTCTGTCTCTTCAGGCTGCACGAGTGGATCCAGAATGAACAGCAGGGGAGCGTGTTCTCCTTGGAAACTCTCGGTTCCAGTCCAGTGTTAGACAGGTCTGTGTTCAATGTAGCCAGACCCTGGTTTTCTGTTCAGAATGGGCCCAGGCTGGCCCCGACTCACTGTGTGACCTCGTTCTGATCTTCCTGCCTCTATTTCCTGAGTCCTGGGATTACGGCCATGTGCCAACACACACACACACACACACACACACACACACACACACACACACACACATATTGCTGTTGGGTTTGGGTTTTGTTATTGTTTGTTTGATTGCTTTTTTGTTGCTGTTGTTTTGTTTGTACCTAGACAAGATCTCCTGGCTGTTCTGGAACTTGTTTTTTGTAGACCAGGCTAGCCTTGAGTTTTATTTGGAACTGGAGATGGGCTTCATGCATTTTGGGCAAGCACTCGACCATCCAAGCTACATCCCTATCTCCCAGACTGATTATCAAAAGATCACAAAAATCTGGAGTGGGGGTGGGGGTCTGTAAAAATCTCTCTTTTTTTTTAAGTTGATGTGTATGTCTTGTGTGCACATGTAGAGGGTAATATTGGATACCTTGATCATGCTTTTCCTTTTTTTTTTTTTTTTTTTGACTGGATCTCACAATATAGCTCTGGCTAGAACTTGCTATGTAGAGCAGGCTGGTCTCAGACTCAGAGATCCACTTGCTTCTCTGCCTCCTGAGTGCTGGGATTAATTAAAGGCACACACCACCAGCTCCTCATGTTTTGAAACAGGGTTTCTCATTAAGCCCAGGGTTTACCGATCTGCTAGACTACTGGTCAGCTAGCCCTGTCTCCTAGTTGTTGAGATTACAGGTGGGTACAGACATATCTAGCTTTTCACATGGGTGCTAGGGATCTGAACTCAGTTCCACATGTTTGCCCAGTAAGCCGTCTCCCACGGATTCATTTCCCCAGCTCTCAAATCTTCTGATTTTTAATAGTTAGAAATCTATTCCCCAATTTTTCTTTTATTTCTTTTTTCTCTCTCTTCTTCTTGTTTTTTTTTTTTTTTTATTGGAAACCAAAGACAGGTCCAAAAGTCCTTCTTTAAAAAAAAAAAAAAAAGATTTATTTAAATATTTATGTATGCTTGTGTGAATTTATGTGTCCCACATGTGTACAGGACCCCATGAAGGCCAGAAGAGACCATTAGATTCCCTGGAATTGGAGGCAGTTGTGAGCCTCCGTGTAAGTTCTGAAATTATGTCTGAGTCATGGTTAAGAGTAATAAATGCTCCCAAATTCTGAAGTTAGCATTCCCCACAAACAAACAAACAACCACTTTTTACACAGCCCTGGCTTACAGAGCCATAGGCCCCATTCTGTGGGCTTTGAGACTGGTATTTTCCAGTCTATAATTGTAAAACAAAAAAACAAGACAAAACAAAACAAAAAAACCAAGCAAACCCTCTATCCCTACACCTTTCAGTGGTCAGTGAAAGGAATGGCCAGAACCATGTCTCAGGAGAGTTCAGTGTGGATGAAGCCCATATCTAAAGCTAGCCTTGCCCTTTGCAGATGGTCATCGGATAGGTGGACCCTCCTAGGGGACCCAGGCCTACACCCTGCTCAGAAGTGACCCCTGGCTTCAGTGGGCCTGTCTGTCTGTGTAGCTGTCTGAGCTGGCCTAGGCCCGGCGCCAAGACCCCTTTAGTGAACCCTGTCTCTTCCACTGTCTGCTCCGCTGCCCAGGACTCCCTAGGGAGAGGCTTTAAGCGGCACTGGCCTGTCACTAACCCATGTGCCGAGAAGAGCTGCTAAGCTCTGACAATAATCCCTTTCCCTCCCGTTTGGAGCCTAATGCCCAAGTACTTGGGCTCTCCCTGCCTGGGAGTTTCCTGCCCTGGTCTACTGGGTAACCCCACTGATTTAAAAGCTCCCGCTGTGAGTTGCTCAGACCTGTGCTGAAGACAGGCTCTGCCTCCCTTGAGTTCTGGAACCAGGGTGGAGACAGAGCACAGGTTCCTATGCTTCTGTCAGCTTCACATGGAAAAAGGAGATAGCCCTCCCAGCTTTGTAATGAGACAGACAACCTGAGGTGAAGCTAAGGGCCTAGAAGATTTATTTCTAACATGACTGCTCCCTGGGTCTGGCTCCTTCCTGCTGGACTAGACTCCAATAGCTGTCTTTCCCTCTAGCTGGCCTGGCCTGAGAACCCCAGTGCTGCTGTAGACTGGGGCACCAGACTGAACCTTTAATTAGGCATTGGTTTGCTAGTTTTTGATTTCTCTTCTTCCCTTTCTTCATGCTGATTGCGGTGGGTGAGCTAAACCTGGATCATGGTGTCCTCTGCAGCTCTGTCTCTGGGAACACCCAGCTACCCAACAGTGTAATGGCATCCAGCAGACCCGTGCAGGATGTACTGGGGACTCTAGCCCCACCACCTACCGGAGAAGTTCCTGGTGGCCAGCATGGTGGTGAGGATGGCTCCCTGCAACAAACAAGAGGGGCCCAAGAAAAGGCACAGGTGAGGGGAGGAGCGGAGATGGGAACAGAAGGACATGGGGAAGAAAAGGCAGTGTGCCCTTCAGAGACAAGTCAAAGGCCCTCCCCCACCCCTCCACTTGACTACATACCACCCTCTAACCCAGAGCCCATCCACTCTCCCTGGAGAAAGTAGCCTTGGCAGGCACAGCTCTTGAGACAGACATTAGGTCCCATGGCCTGGCCAAAACTAAAGGACTCAAGCACTCTCTGGCAGAGGCTCTTAAAGGCTACAGAAGTTTCCCACTTGGGTTGGGAAGGCAGACAATTCTTGTGCAGCTAGGCTCAGAGGAGCTGGCTCTAGAATCAGTCCTTCCTTCCATGGCCCCTGGACCAGACCAGGAGGATATTAACTTGGAGACGCCCTCTGTGCTGGTGAAGGGCTGGAAAACCATGGCCCATCCTATCCTTGTGTTATCTCATTAAGACCTGACTCGGACCATCTCCAAATCCAACTGCCCCTAACGTTGGGAATCGCTGATGTCCACACTTGGAAACTTCCTCTGGGACACTTCCCACTGGGGTGAGAGTGAGATTCAGTTCACCTGACATTGAGCCACACCTTCGGCCTGGGTCACCATCCTGAGATCTTTCCAGGTCTGGAAACAGTGGGTAAGGGGGTTCCCAGTGAGCCAGGGCCTCCACCTCAACCCTCGTTGCCTCATCAGGCACTGACAGCTATCTATATTATAGAGCCTTCCTGAGTGCAGGACCTGCTCAGCCCACCTCGAGGCCATAGTGGCTTTCTCAGGCCTTCCAACCTGTCTCTGGAGCACTCATCTACTCCTCCATGCTCGACAACTGGGCTCTTTCTCTCAACTGCAGTTTCAGGTCTGGTCATGTGTTGCCCCATTCCTCCTCTCTTAAGCCATTCCTGGTCCCCCTAGAAAGTAGTGCTCACACTTGCAAACATCTGTACCGGCCATCCTTCTATCTGGAACATCTCCCCACTGTCACTGTACACCTGACTGTTGTGAAGAGTCAACTCAAATGCCACTGCCTCCAGGAAGGCCATTTGAGATTCTTCCCAGAATCCTCCAGGCCAGGGAAGGTCATCATCCCGGTATGTTGCCCACCACTAGGCATGGTACTCACCATGCCCCAGCAGAGTCCTGCTTGTCTGCCCTCTCAGCCAGAGTGCGGGCAGGATGGGATGGGGTCAGATATGCTGCTCACTCCTCCAGACCCCTTGGGGGCCAGCATGCAAGAACGTCCAGTAAACATAGGTGAAAGCGATGAAGAAAAGAGCTAGTGAGCCCAGGGTTGCCAGGGATATGGACAGGTTACCTTCAGTTTTCTCCGGGCGTTGAACTTCTTCAGGCAGTCCACGGTCTCCTGTCTGTGCATGCAGGAGGCCACGGTGGAGCGATGCTAGAAAGAGAGGAAGAACTTGTGTAAGGGGAAGGCCAGTGGCACAACAGACCGACCTAATATCATTCAAGCAGAAGCGTGGCCATATCTTAAGGAGGACGATCCTTCATTCTGCTACGTGGTGTAGGATGGTCAGGATGGGAGCACCAGTAAGTCAATGCCAGTGACACTCCCAATAGATGCCAACCCAGAATATCTCTCATTTCTATATTGTCCAGAGACCCACAGTGAGCCAGAGATTCTCAGAGAAGGCCCCCTCAAACCCACAGTGGACCCGGAGAGACTAGGCCTCCGGGTGGGTGTGGCTGATAAAGGCTCACCGAGATCCATGGGTGCTTGAGAGCCTCGGCTGCCGTAATGCGTTTGGATGGGTTGATGGTCAGCATCTTATTGATCAGATCCTTGGCTTCCGGGGTGACAGTGTCCCATTCTGGTGATGGAAACTGGAAGGGGCAGAGGGGCCAGGTTTGCCTAGCCTGCCCCAGGCCACCCCTGCGATCCTCCAGCCCCTGACTGGCAGGGGAGCAGGCAGGGGTTCTCATGCCCAAACACTCAGGTATCCACGAAGTACTTAGAAACATGGGTGCCAGAGCCAGACTGCTACCCTTGAGTCTCACACACTAAGCCTCTGTCCTTAACCTCCCTATGTGTATACTGAAGAGTAAGACCAGTAACTATGTCATAGATCGAGGTGATGGTTTTGTGATAACTACAGGTCAAACATTCAGAAGAATGATACATAAAGGCTCAGTGGTTTATTAATATATGGAAGAGACAAAAAGCATGTCTCAGAGTCAGCTGTGGCAGGACACAATGATCATCTCAGGCTCGTGGGAGGTGGGGACAGGACAATAGGAGTCCTTGGCTACACAATTGGCTCTCAGACCAGGCTGGTCTCATGAGACATCTTTTGAATATTAACTAATTATGAATATATAAGTAAATAAATAAAATGCTTGGGGCCTGACCCTTGCTTCTACCTTCTAGTGCCCCATGGGATAAACTTCATGACTTCTAGACCCTAATCGTTAGGCACCGTGTGGTCATAGCCTGGCTCTGACGGTCAGTCTTGGGGCATCCCTGGACTTTATCCTCTGCAGTGGTAGAGAGTGGTGGTGTGTCCTCAGATCTCTGGCCTCTTAGGCCACTGGCTCTCACCAGAAGGGGAGCATCAGCCGGAGAGGGGAACAACACTCACATCATAGGCACCAGCTTTGATCTGCTGGTACAGGCGGTGCTGGTCCTCGTCCCAGAATGGGGGATACCCAACCAGCAAGATATACAGGATGACGCCTGGGGAGAGGAGCAGGAGAGGAAAGATGAAGCAGGGGAGTGGTGGAAAGTGGACCAGGACCTATAGGCCAGGATGGCTGGGAGACAAACAGGCCTTCCAGATGGACTTACCACAGGCCCACAGGTCCACAGGCTTCCCGTACGGGTCCTTCCGCAACACTTCTGGGGAGAGGTATCCAGGAGTCCCTGCGAACCCTGCTCCCCAGACACACAGACAGGCAGACACACACACAGAGGTTGGCACGTGAGTAGCCTGGAGCAAGACCCTGCAGGAGAGGGGACGAGGATAGCCCTGGAGCTGGAGAACACAGCCCTGCCCCAAAGCTGGGGTTGTACTGTGCCAACCCAGGGGCCTTGGTAAGCTGGTGAGGCCTACATACCAGACTGGGACCAACAGACAGGTATATATCACACCTACATTCTACTCCCCACTCCATCCGGAGCCTCGGGTAGACCACAGTAATCAATCACAGAGCACCTTTTTCCCTGGGTTTCAACTTTCACTGTACCCGTTACCTACCACTTGCTGGTGGCCTTTAAGAGCTGATCTACTGCCCACAACCCATACCCTGCTCACGGGATGTTGAGGAGATGTCAGAGCCTTGTTCCTAATTCTGACTAACTCTTGTGCATGCATGTGCATATGTGACGTGTGTGTTTTCCAGGCCTTAGTTTCCTGATCTATCAAACAAAGAATTAGAAGGTCTTACCTTTAATATTTCTTAATATTGAGAGGATTGTTGGAAAAATGAACACCAAGATTATCTTAATTAGATACCTTAACTGTCGTCTCAAGAGCAGTTACTAGTTGCTGCGGATGTGTGTTAAGCATTGGACTGGGCACACATGTCACATGCCTGCTCTTAGTTACCCTCGTGGATCCCCTGAGAAACATGCTACTGTCCTCTGCTAAGCGACTAGGAAAACAAGATTTGGTTAAAACCGCACACCTTGTGAGTAGCGGAGTCAGGATCTGAACCTGGAACTCTGGTTCTTGTTTGTCTTTGTTTTGTTTCAAGGCACAGTGTCATATCTGTAGCCCAGGCTGGCCTTGAACTCTCAGTTATTCTGTTTCTACCTTCCAAGTGCTGGGATTAGAGGCAGGTGCCACCACATCCAGCTTAAGAGTTCTGAGTCTCAACTACTGGCCACTATTGTTCAGTAAGATGTATCCAGATAGAAAAACATGTCCCATTATTACCAATCCCAAGGCATGCTGGGACATTTGCCTTCAAGCACCAGGGCTCCATACCTGACAATTTCTCCTGACCTTTCCTAAGCTGCTTAGCCTGTATGTCCCTCCTCTGTGACACCCAGTATCCAGGGGTAAGGGGAAACCCACAGAGTTCCCACCAAAGTGTAAGTGAATGCTCTCACAAACAAGATATAGCAGCTGGTTAATGATGGCCCTGTTCCCATACCTAGTCCTGACATAGAGGTTGACACTGCCCACTGGCCCAGAGGCTGGCTGGGTACAATCTGTATTTCCTGGGTCCTACATGGCCAAACAGCCATCTCATCTTAGGCAGAGGGTTCCCGGGGGGGCACATATGTCACCCAAAGTCTGCCCCTCCCCTCCCTGCCACCCCACACCCCACTCACCAAACCATGCCTGCTGCTCCCCCTCAACCTCTATGGCCAGGCCAAAGTCTGCCAGCTTCACAGCCGCACCCTTGAGCTTCGAGGCCAGCAACAGATTCTCAGGCTTCCCAGGACCAGGAAGGGAGAGAGAGAAGGAGGGGCCAAGAGATAGTCAGTAGTTTCAGAACCTCACTGGCCTCCAGGGCACACAGGAAGAATGGCTGAATGGCCCAGGGTTTCACCCCCTCCCACACCTCCAGACCTGAGTTTTTGTGCCCAAGAGGGGGGACTGTGGCAAGACCCACATCATTTGCAACAGAAGGATTCTCCCCAGGGTTGAAGCTGTGGCCAAGGGGAGCTGAAACAGACTACAGTGGTACCACCTAACCTCATTCAGAAGGTGGCAGCATCATTTAGTATCAGCACAGTGGTGTGGTCCACCATCGATCTCCCACAAGTCACGATAGTGACCTCAGAACAGGTACCTTGCTTCCTACAGTGACCTTCTTCTACCCCTAGAAACAGTCGTGCAGTGGCCTTTGTATCCCATGTGTTTCCTATATGACTTGTTCACCTCCCAAGTATCTCTGTCCTGTTCTCAGCCTCATGTCAAGCCCTCCAAAGAGCTCACTCTCACCCACCCTAGGCTCTCTCCAGTCCACCCTAGCACCTGTTGTTAACCATGTGTTCATCGTGTGTACAAGATAGAGAAAGTAGGGCTTCTTTTTTTTTTTTTTTTTTTTTTCATACATTTTTACCCTCCCCTTCTCCCTCTCCCTCCAGCTCTGCTCTCTCTGGCCCAAAGGCTTATTTATTTATTATATGTAAATGCACCAGAGCTGTCTTCAGACACCCCATAAGAGGGCATCAGATCTCATTATAGATGGTTGTGAGCCACCATCTGGTTGTTGGGATTTGAACTCAGGACCTCCAGAAGAGCAATCAGTGCGTTTAACTGCTGAGCCATCTCTCCAGCCCGAAAGTGGGGCTTCTGTGTGTGTGTGTGTGTGTGTGTGTGTGTGTGTGTGTGTGTGTGTGTGAGAGAGAGAGAGAGAGAGAGACTGACTGAGACTTGTCACGGCTGTAAAATGGTAGGTGTCGGAATGAAGGTAAAGGCTTACTCCATCTTAAAGACAATAAGGCTTGGATGTTTGGCCATGATTGACATGGGGAAAAGGCCATGTTTAACTTTGGACTATGAATGACCACTCACAGCTAGCGTCCCTGGAAGTCCTGCTGGGGAAAGGGTGAGGACCAGAGTAGACACCAGCTGTCTCCATAGAGACAGGAAGTTTGAGCACTGGGGCTTCAGGCTCATAAAGCAGGACCTAAATCATGGCTCTTTACACACCTAGACACCGTGCTGAAAGGCATGCATCTCTTGGCTGAAAGACAATGGGGCTTGGATGTGGGACCATAGTTGACAAACAGAGTGTGTGTGTGTGGGGGGGTGGCTTCTGGGGCATCAAGGCTGCTGCCTCTGTCTTGGGGCCCCAAATTCTTCCACTTGCTAGGGCTTCTTCTTATCACCTTGAGAGTAGACAAAGAGGAGCTAAGAGTATGGATTCCACACTTAAGACCATCTCAGCTTGTGGGATAATGGCTAGTCTTTCTTTCTTTCTTTCTTTTTCTTTCTTTCTTTCTTTCTTTTTTTTTTTTTGTTTGTTTATTTATTTATTTATGTGAGTACACTATAGCTGTCTTCAGACACACCAGAAGAGGGCATCAGATCCTATTACAGATGGTTGTGAGCCACCACGTGGTTGCTGGGAACTGAACTCAGGACATCTGGAAGAGTAGTCAGTGCTCTTAACCGCTGAGCCACCTCCCCAGCCCCTACAGCCTCAGCTTTTAATTCCAGTGCTGCCACTGCTGCAAGGGAACCTGGCCAAACGATTTTCCTTCTCTGATGGTTGGTTTCCTCTCAGAGAAAAGGGACAGATGCCTGACGTGTAATAGCATGGTGCTTAGGCATGTAAACAGCTCTGTGAACACCAGGCCCCAGTGCTTAAACTTCCTGCTGGGTGCTGGGCTGAAGCACTCCATAGAGAGAGGCAGCTTCTATCTACTCTGGCTCCCTTTCCCCAGCAGAACTTTCAGGGGCCCTACCAGACCTTACACAGTCCAAAGTTAGCCTTGGCCCAAAGAAATATGGTCCTTCCGCTTGGCTTGGTGAGGCCTCCTTTGTCCTCAGGGGCTGCGTTCCCAACATGTCCCTTTGTCCTCAAGGGCTGTGTTCCCAACATGTCCCATGTCTCAGTAGTGTCCTGCCCTGATTTGATGAATATACCGCTAATTAGAGATTCCAGAGTGGCCTAAATCTGGGCCGCTTCTCAGCTCTCACACTTCCTCTTCCTGAGCATGGTCTGTTGCCATAACAACAGCAGACCCTTTGGGGAAAGCCCTCAGACTGAGACCTTGTTCCTGGGCCCACCTTCTTGTCATCAAGGTACCAAGAACTCACCTAGGGCACAGGTGAGACTTCAAAGAGGACCTAAGGTAGTAAGAGGTAAGGAGCCTTTTGGAACACTGTCCCCTGAAGGACAGGGACTGGCTGGTTGTTCACCATGAAAGTTATCCAGGCTCAGAAGGCTTGGAGTCAGTCCTGGTGGAAATGGGGGTTTGCAGCCCTGGGAAGCCTGAGGAGCATTTCTCAATGACTCTGGGGCTCCCCCAAATCCTTTTGCATTCCTAACTGGGGGTTGTAGGCAGTGTCCACAGTGAATATAAGCAAAGTGTGTATGTGTATGTGTGTGTGGGGGGGGTCTTGCCAGGGCTACCCCATAGGATGTCAGCACAGTCACTGATGGCCAAGGTCTCTGGACACCTGTCATGCCTGCCCTAGAGGGGTTGCTGCTGAAGCTGACTGGTTTAAGTAGCTTTCTGGATCTAGATGGTGAGAGTGAAAGCAAGCCAGCAATCCCTGTCCTTGCTCAGACTCCACTGAAATGCATATCCTTGGCAAACCCTTTATATTCTCTCCGTCTGCTTCCTGTTCTGTAAGATGGGGGTTCTGTGAGTTACTATGCCAAGGCCGTGAGGCTGGCACAGGAGACCCACAGGTCCATACTTACTGCCATGTAGCCCATGACAATGCTAGACAGACTTTCAAATGTTATTCCTTTCCTTCAGATGAGCAAAAGGTGGCACAGAGCCCCCTATCCCCAGCCCTGTTTTCCTCCTCTGCCCAACAGAGATCCAGGAGCAAGAGTATCAGGGTGTCTCCATCCCAGGAATTTTGTAGTTTCATTTGGTAGCTTCATCAATGGGGGCAGAGGTTACCATGACAACCCCTTCTGTAAGGAAGCTGAGTCTCTTGCAAGATAGTCCCACCCAGGAGTTGAAAGTGCCCAATGGTTAAGAATGCTCCTCCAGAGGACCAGGGTTTGAATCGTAGTGCCCACATAAAGGTGTGCAAAGTGTCTGTAACCCCAGTTCAAGGGGGTCTGATGCCCTTTTCTGGCCTCCACGGGCACCAGGCATGCATGTGGTGCACACAGGCACACACAGGCGCGCGCGTGCGCGCGCACACACACACACACACACACACACACACGTGACGCACATACAAGCATTCTGGCAAAACACTCATATACAAAAAGTAAGTAAATCTTAAAAAGAAAGAAAGAAAGAAAGAAAGAAAGAAAGGAAAGGAAAGGAAAGGAAAGGAAAGGAAAGGAAAGGAAAGGAAAGGAAAGGAAAGGAAAAGCCAAGTAGCTGGAAGGCAGCAGAAAGAGCTTCACTTCCTTCCCAACCCACAGGGCAGCCTCAGTCTAAATGCCTCACCTTCCTGGTACAAAACATGGGGCTAGACCCCCTGGAGGTCCTACCTCCCCAGCTCAGTTTCCTGAGCTGTCAGTCTGGACAGCTGGAAAACACAGCCACCCACCTCAAGGAGGAGAAATGAAAGGAATTCCGGGAATGCTGATTCAGTGGGCCGAGGCCCCAGATGGAAGGAATCTGGGAGAGAAGGGAGTGCAGAGGCAGGGGACCTGTGAAAGCTGCTTCTCCGGGGTTACTCACCTTCAGGTCACGATGCACCACCCCCATCTGGTGACAGTGCAGCACAGCCTCCAGGATCTGTTGGATACAGTGGCTGGAGAGAAAGGAGGAAGGGTCAGGCCCCTTGGGAAGCTGACTTCGGGCAAGGGCACCCTAACTCCAGGCACCTCTACCCAGCTGCAGCCGGTACTCACCTGGCATCAGCCTCACTGTAATACTCCCGGGCCACAATATCTTCAAACAGCTCCCCACCAGTGACCCTGGGGAGACAGGTATGGAGTCACGCTCTGACTGAGACTCCAGGAGCCATGTGCCCTGGAGGAACCTTCTGGAAATCATCTGAGAAGGGCAGGGCTGGGGACCTTAGAACCTCAATCCCCAAAGGAAGAACTGGATCACGAAGGCCCCTGCAGCCACCCTGTTCCTGTCTTCTGACACAAGCAGCCTTCCCTTACCCATCTCTCAGCCTCACTGGACCCAGACTGGTGGGGACAGTAACTCAGAAGCAATCCCTGGGTTTACGAGGCTCCTGGAAGCTGTGGGCTGTTTGGTTTCTCACTTAACTTATTTTTACACTTTTCTATTTATGTTTAAATATTTTTCTTATTTTTTTAATTGAGTGGGAGCTATGAAGATTTCCCATGTGCTCCTGTCCCGGCTTCTGAACATCACTGTGTTTTACAGACCAGACAAGCATCCTCACTGATTCTCACTGGCCCACCCAGGAACAACTGAAGCCTGCCCTTTCCTTACTGCTCTGACAAACCAGATTTCAAAATGAAACTTGATACCCCCACCACGAACGGCAAGGCGGCAGCATCACTGGCCACAAATAGAGAAGCAAAAAATAAACTGATGGTGCTGGCTGGGATGCAGCTGGTGTTTTAAGCAGAAAGACCAGCTTGTGCAGCCTTGGGAGAGGCCCACTGGACAGCCTAAGAGCACTCAGAACCCCTCAGATCAAAGAGTCCATAATTGTCATCCCTGCTCAGGCACCCTTCTCCCACTGCATATCAGGTTGTGAATGGAAAGACTCACAGATCGAAGATAAGGTAGTGGTGCCCCTCCTCGGAGATGCTGTCATGGAGTCGGACTGTGGGCAGGGTCAAAAGCAGCTGGTTACACAGGGGTTCGCTGCTCTCCACCCCCACTATTCCTGTCAGACTCCCAGAGCCACCGTCTCAACCCGCAGTCCCGGAACACAGACTTTGATAAAAGCAAGTGGAAGGGATTTACTACACCAAGACCTCCAGCATTACTGAAGGAAACTGGGTGTACAGACTGAAGATCTCTGTGTGTCAACTTGATCCTCTCTCTGCTCCAAGCCTCAGTTTCTGGGTAAGCCAGAGTGGTAAAAAGAAAGACAGAGACAACAACAACAGATTGTGACTCCAGTCTCTGTACAAGCGCAGCTGTGTGACGGTGGGTGGGCAGGTTGCTGGGTCTGAGCCTGGTTTCTTCTCATTTAGACATTGCAACCTTGTTTCAATAGTCCCAAGAAGTGCACAGCCTTAACCACTCAGGGCAGGCCCTGGACTGAAATCCCTGCTCTGCTTCTAGGCTGAGAGACAATAGCGTTTCCTGGGGCTGGAGAGAGACAGCAGTTGGTTCCTGAACTCTGATTTGTCATCTCTTCACACCTCATTTCCCAGGAACAGAGGCAAGGCTCCCAGGAGCCCAGAGCTTCCTAAATTGCTCAGCTTTTAAAAGGAAGGCCCGTGGCCTAGGACTGATTCTTGAAAGCTATGGCATGTCAGTCAAGGACCAGTTCTCACAGGCTGGAGTGCCCACTCTTCTCTGTGTCATAGACACAGTGTAGGGGAGAGCTGGCCGAGACAATGGGGACCCTTCTGCACAATGCAAGTCACACAGCTGTTGGAATGATTTGGCAGTTATCACCCACTGGCTTGGAATGTTCTCCAAATTATGTCGTTTAGTGAAAAAAGCAAAGTGTAAAGCTTTGGTGTTTTTCCTAAGAAGATGTCTGAGCTTAGGCATGATTTGGGTCTTTCTGGGAAGATGTGGAGAGTCGGGCAACAGGAAGCCTGTAAGGTGTCATGGGGAGACAGACTTTCTTCTCATTGGAAACCCCTAGCATTGGCACACAATATCACAGCACCCTTGAGTGGTTCATGGCACTCAGACTTGCACATAAACTTGGTGGGCTGAGAAGCAACTCCTGAATGGAGAATGCCCTAGGAGGAAGGAGATAGCCACCCAGCAGAGACAGAAAATGGTGGAGTGAAGAGTGGTTTACACAGACTTAAATGAATGTTACACATTTTGTTTTGTTTTGTTTTGTTTTCTCTTTTTATAGTGTAGGGGATTAAATAAAGCAAAAAAAAAAAAAAAAAATGTGTTCAACCACTTCTACCACTGAACTGCATCCCCAAGACCTTTGTCATTGTTGCTGTGTGTTTTTAGAAAGGGTCTCCTTGTGTAGCTCAGGCTAACCTCAAATTCACAATCCTCCTGCCTCCCAAGTGCTAGGATCCCAAGCACTGTACCTGCAATGTTAACCAAAATGTGAAGGCACTCTCTTTTAAAGTTTTGGTTTTGGTTTTGTTTTTTTTATGTGCCTCTGTGTGTGTGCACACGTGAGTACAGGTACCAGCAGAGGCCAGAGGCATCAGATCCTGTGGAACCAGAGTTTCAGGTGGTGGTGAGATAGACACCTGATGTGGGTGTTGAGAACTTATATCAGGTCCTCTGCAAGAGCAGTAACTGTTCTTAATCCCTGTGTTGTCTCCCTACCTGGGGGGGGGGGGCATTCTTAAACGATGATAAAAAGCTGTTATTGTTTTGAGTGTGAAGTGTCTCCCAAGAAGGCTCATGTGTTAAAGGCTTGATCCCCAGTGAGCAGCGCTGGGGTGGAGGGGAGGTGTGATTGGATCATGAGGGTATTAACCCCACTGAATTGATTTATGCTTCCATTGAGGAGTTCATAGCTGAATTATCAGGAGGTAGAGCATGAGATTCGAGTATCTTCAAATGCTCTTCCCCTTCCCAAACTATTCATTAAATCCTCAGGTTTTAAGTAGCCCTGGCCTATTCTGGCATGGGCATGGGACTTCTAGAGTGTACCTATCAAAAGCAGTACCCAAGCAGGAACCAAGAGGCAAAGGGTCTACAGGCGTAGCTGGGCTAGCCTGTGCTGAGAACTCCTCCTCCACCCCTGAGACAGGGCACTGGACACAAGAGCTTATCTACCTTTGCCTGGACTTGCCAAGCAAGCTGAGATCGCGTGAGCTTTTCCCAGGCATGGAGTCCTCTGGGTTTCTGTACCACATCTATATCATGCCAGGCTTCTCTGACAAGAGTTCATCAGCTTGGGGTAAGCTGTGAGGCAAGGTTAGGGTCTTTCCAGCCCCCCCAGCAGAAGCTCATGGCTCCTCTGAGATCCTTCTGGCTACCTGCTCAGCTCTGCTCCCTGTGAGGAGCCATGTTTACCCAAGCCCATTCCTATCCTTATTTCTCCTGACAGCCTCAGAGCCTGGGAAGAGGTCTGGACATGTGGTAGAGCCTCCAGTGAATTTGACATTGGGTGAATGAGGAGGAAACACCTCCATGGAGACAGTGGGAAAGCTGATGACTGTCATTTCTGGGCTTTTGCACTTCCTCGTGTCAGGGTGTCTCCCTGTGTGGATGGCGCAGAGCAATGAGCTGTGTGGGGTCACAGGTGAAACTTGTCTTTTGTGGAGATCCTGCTGCAGGAATGGGCAGACTGTGGTGTGGGGCGCCTGAGCAGGGTAAAGTTCATTCACTCTGGCATTGCACTGTTCTCTATTGAATTATCACACCCAGTGAGGTAGGGATCATTTTCCAGAAAAATCTGAGTTTCAGAATGGTGAGGCAATGTGTCTAGGGGTCAGTCACACTGTAACGGCGTTGTTTAAGCTGCAGGTTGTTACCGCCTGTGTATTCCCATTATAGCTGGGAATGGGAGGGAGAGAAACAGAGATAAGAAATCTGAGCTCACACAGATCCGCTGCAATTGCAAACCCTTCTAGGTACATATATGTGTGTGCATAGCACACATACAGACACAACCACACAGATGCCACACACAGAGATAGAGACATACACAGAGACATACATGTACAGAGACACGTACAGATACATTGTGCACACATAATAGGACACACACACAGAGATACATACAGAAATATACACACATAGATGCTACATAGACACACATATAGAGAAACACACAGATACTACACACACACACACACACACACACACACTCACACACACCAGACACATGCATACCACTCTTCTCTCCCCAAGCTGACAGCCTTCTTGAGAACATAGGGTTTCTGTCAGAGCTCACTGAAACCTTCCATCAGTAGTACGGGATGGAGGACCCAGGTGAACAGAGCAGGGTCCAGCTAGGGTACTCCTCTAGTGTGGCCTGTGACCTCTTCTTTGCTACTGGCCCGCCTTTGGCTGCTGTGCAGGGGAGGGGAGGGGCCTCTGGTATAAATAGCACATGCAGCTTTCTCCCTGGGGAAAGTTAACCCTTCCAGCTCAGCTTGGGTGCAGGAGCCCGTTTACCCTCTACTGGAGAAGGCACAGCTGTTGGAGCTTGCTCTGGTAACCAGCAGCCTTAGCTTCCCCTCTGTGAGACTCTGTGAGAGCTGCGACACCTCAGCCCATCTCAGGCCCACGGGAGCAAAAGCCTCATGACACAAGATGCCCAGGTGACTAGACAGGCGAACAACGTGACTCTGAGAGGGCAACAGTCCCACTAAGGTCTCACAGCTGTCCCCTGACAGAACCAGACCTACCAGCCTTGCTCCTCCTTGGCCAGCCTGGATCTGCAGGCCAGATGCACAGGAGGGGAGGAAGGAGCACTGAGACATGAAGTGTATTTCAGGGCTGTCCCTGTGGTCCTACATGAGCCAAACATCTCCGGAAGATCGCCTCAGTCTAACTCTGGGGCATCAGCCCAGCTCCTGGGGATGCACGAGGCAGGCAGGAGCAGGACTCTGAAATGGGACAGGGCCACAGATCCGGGCTGACACTGCATGTGGTGGGTCGGGGCGTGGGCCTTGTTGGTCAAGGCCAAGCTTTCCCATGGCCTATTTTCATCTTTCTTTTTCGGCTTCGAGAGCATTCCTGAAACAGCTTTTCCGAAGGAGGCGCTGGCAGCGTGGGTGGAAAGAAGGGTCCTTTCTTCACCTTCCCCCGAAGCAAGCTGGTCCTGAAGACACCCCCTTCCCCAGCTCCCTTTGCAGCCTCCATTCCCAGAGAAGAGAGGGGCTGCTCCTCACCACCCCACACTGTGCCAGGACCCCTCACACTCCCACGGCTCACCGATATTGGGGTGCTTCAACAAGCGGCAGATGCGGGCCTCACGCTCCAGCTTCTGGTGATCTGAAATACAGATTCCCATGTAAATCCCAGAGAAGATATGACCTTTACTCTGCTTCTGTTGTCCTTACCTCCCAGGGTGGCCCTAGGTGCTGGAATAGGTGGCCTATATATCAAGGCTTTCTGAGTTCACAGGAAAGGCAAGTGGGTAGTGGGGATCCAAATGAGTCCCTTTCCCTCTCCAGGTCTCAGTATCCAGGGCCCTCCAAGAAGATTCTCCTCCAACCCCTTCCTGTAGGACCCAACCATCCCAAGGTCTGGAGTCCCAGCACAACTCCCTATAATTCCTCCAGGCTAGCCCCCAGATCCTCGATCCAGGCAGATGAATTGCAGAGCTTTGCCCTTTCTGGTTCCCATCTGGGAGCGGCCAGTTCACTCAGCAGGCACATCCAATCACCAGCCATTACTCCATCCTACCGCCCCTCCATGCCATTGGTTTCTAGAAGCCCACCCTGACTTCAAGTCTGTAGGGACCCTCCTTTGGGCTCTAGAGGACCAGGCAACATCTTCGTGTCTCACAAAACCTACATCTTTGGATCCAGACTCTGTTGTACCACCTACAGATGTTTGAATGCCTGGTACATGTTAGTTACTTAAGAAATCACTGGGTGGATGGATGGATGGATGGATGGATGGATGGATGGATGGATGGATGGATTTGACAAGCTTCCTAAGGTAGTGATTGTTTTCTTCAAAAGAGCTGTACCCCAACAGCCCCTCCATTTCATAGGACACTGGAATCAAGGACAGACAACTGCAAAGAACTTACTTGGTAAACTTGGTGTGTCTGTCCCTCCCTTGGGGCTGGCCCAGAGCCTTCATGCCTGTCAGGACCTCTGTCTAAGACCCTCTGTCTCCTACCCACCTGTAAGAGTTTGTGTAAATTCTGCTGCCAGTGGTCTCTGCCTCAGGCCGCTAAGGACAATCATAACCACAAGCCCAGTCAGTGTCTGCCATGGTGGCGGGTGACACCACTGTCAGCATTGACAGATAAGGTCACATGGCCTGAGCCAGCGGCAGCCTCAGGGCTACAGTGGCCTTGCACAGTCTGACCACAGGATGGCTCCTCTGGAGCAGGTAGATGCTATGGAGGGTGGTGAGGATGGAGAAGGCCCTTATTTCCCCTGCTTCCCCCACTAGAGCAATTGCTGGCTGCCCTCTGCAGACTACAGAAGCGGAGATCGATGCTGAAATGTGGCTTTGTCATCAGCAAAGCAATTAAGTCCAATTCTGATTCAATAGCCTCAGCTCCCCAGCTGAAAACCTGCTGCAGGCTGCAAGGAGTGGGGGTGGGGTGAAAAGCCAGATTAGCTCCAGATACCATTCTCCCCACACCCTCTCTGCCCCTTTTACCATCCTCAGGCACAGGATGCTGGTTCCTAGACAGAGGAGGGGACCCCAACCAGGTCCCTGATCCACATGTACTTCACCTTCACCCACAGTGGAACCAGAGAGCTTCAGAGTCAAGGTTCTGCTTATAAGAAGGAATGAGAGCTTCTGGCTCAGGCAACGCACTCAGAGGGGTAGGGTGCAAGTGTAAACCCAGAACTATGCTGTTTCCTGCATATGAGATGACCCAGGAACGAAGTCACATTGATGACAAACGATACACAGATGAGACAAACATTTGTCACAAAAAAGCTTAAACTGTCTGGTTACCAGCTCTCTCAGCCGAATATGGCACCAGCCACAGGTTCTATAACAGCTACCCTGCATGGTGACTTTTCCTGTTAGCCACACCCATCTGCCGCGTGTGAACGGAACACCGTGCAACATTTTGTAGCCCGGGTCATGCAGGTTGCATTTCTAACTCACTGAGACGCTTGGGTGCTGTACTGCTCTAACTGTATTGCTCGAGACCTGTTCTTGCTCTGGTGTGTTCAGGAAAAGAAATTGAGGCCGGGAGATGAAGGCGTGATCCCTTCTTCAATGTCATTGGTCAAAACAGCTGAATCCTTTCAGAACTTAGAGCTCTGAGGACCTCACCCCTTGACTGACCTACTCTCCATCCTAGCCGTTTGTCTCTGGTGGCCAAGGCCTTTTTGTTTTAAGGTATAAATAAGGTCCTGCCACTCCTGGGTGTCCGACTAACTAACAGCTTTCCTAATGTGTTCACGATACAACCCAAGGCTTTAGCTAGCTAGCATCTTAGCCATGAAGGGCATTCACACTCACTCTTTCTGACCCCGACTATTCCGAGCTTCCTATCTTAGAGTCTTTGGCTTGCTGTGCCCTCTTCTTGGGGTGCTCCTCCTCTGCACCTTCTTATGTTGCTTTCTTCCTCCTCAGACAGATCCAAGCACAACAGTCACTTCCTCAGAGAGTTCCCCCAGCTGCCTTTTCTAAGAGCATTACCCTGCAGATCACGTTTCCATCACCAGATCTGACTTTTGTTTCTTTGAGACAGAGTCTCTCAATGCTGCAGCCCTGGCTGCTCTAGAACTCACTGTGTAGACCAGGCTGGCCTTGAACTCACAGAGATCAGCCTGCCTTTGCCTCCCCAGTGCTAGAATTAATGTATGTGTGTTGCCATACCCATCTGATTTTCTTAGTAACGCTCCTCACTTCTTTGCCATACCCAGTTTATAGGGATGTTTCATGTGCTGTTCGGTCTCATTCTCAAGAACACAGGCCCCTGGGAACACAACCTTGTACACTGGTTACGGCCTGCATTCTAGCGGCCCAGCATGGCACTGATAAGAGACTTATCTAAGCTCCTAGCACAAGCAAGTGGCAGAGCTTCTTGTCAGTTCCTGCTAATAATTGCAGCACTGGTAATCAATTCGTGCGTGACTCAGTCACAGCCCACAGTGATGAGCCATCCAGGCAAGTGCGGCGCCTCCACACCCTGCCCAGTACCAAAGAACATGGCCCTGATACCCATGCTGACAACTTGGAGACCTTCATCCCACTCTGGTTGGGTCCTGTTTGGGATACTGAGGCTAAATTGGAGAATAGTTTAGACCTTGGAGCCAGACAATCCCAGAAGAGACAGGCAGGGCCAGAGCCTTTCAAGCACACAGACTTTGCCTCAGAGAGGTTGGATTCCTGCAAGCAGTGGAACACAGAGGAATGATGAATGAGGGAGGACACTGGGGGCGAGAAAGTCCCCTCCCCATCCTGGGATATAAGAAAAATAATCCAAAGACCAGGGGTTCTTAACATGTGGGTTGCAGCCCTTTTGTGAGTCAAGGGATCTTTACGGGGAGGTGGGGGGGTTGTCACATATCTGATGTCCTACATATCAGGAGAATGTGGGGAAGCCAGACTTCTGAGACTCAAAGCCTCCTGAGGGTACCCATCTATGGGGTCTCAGTGAACCTCAGAGATGGCTCATGAGCCTAGAGCCTGAGAAGGTCCCTGCCTGAGTGTGGCCAGAGTCCCTAGGAGGTTCACAGAGCAGCTGGCGGGGTCCAGCTCAGAGCACATGACTGCTACCTACTATGCTAGGAGGCTGGCTGTCCTAGAACCTCACAGAGACAATTCAACTCCAGGGTGGAGCTCAGAAAGGTTGCATTTTAAGACTGGAAGTGGGGGTCTGGCAGGAATGTGAATAGGCAATTTTTTTTAACTTTTCATTTTATTCGCTTATGGTTTTGGTTTTTTGAATGACACTAGGAGGGTTTTTCGTTCTTAAGAACTAATTTTAAAATGCATATAAAAATATCTCCGCTGAGTTGGGAACTACTTGCTATAAGAGGCCAGGCAGGGTGTGCTAGGAGAGGCCACAGCTTGCTGGGAGGAGTGGATAGAAGCCCTGGGTGGGTCCAGCTCCTGCAGAGAGCTGCAGGATGTCATCCCAGAGAGGCAGCAGGAGAAGTTTAGAGAATATTGCCAAATGTGACAGCTGTAAAGCCCCCTGTGGAGGCGAGTGACATGAGGAGACTGCTCAAGGAATCTCTGCTCTCCTCCCTGCTGGGAAAGAGAACTGGCAGGCAGCGGTAGGCATCCAAAAAGTTCCCTGATTCCAGTCTCCTAGGCAGGGTTACTTTCCTCCCAGATGGTCAAAATCTTGGGTAGTGGCTGCCTGACACAGCCAGATTCTGTTCAGGGATGGTTAGTCATCATCCCAGCAGGAGTGATGGCCTCTGTCTCTCACTGTATGTCCCCTGATGGTGGTAAGCCGGTCCAAGAACTCCAGCATCCAACATGATGCTCCCTTGTTATCTTCCTTTCTGAATGCTCCTCTTGAGGACAAAACTTGATCTGTCATTACTCTAGTCCAGGGGTTCTTAATATGTGGGTTGCTGTCCCTTTGGGGGGGGTGTCAAGTGACCTTTTCATGGGGATCGCGTGTCAGATATCCTATGTATCAGATATTTACATTACAGCTCATAACAGTAGCAAAGTTCTAGTTACAAAGTAGCAACAAATATAATTTTATGGTTAAGGGTCAGCAAACTATGAAGAACTGTATTAAAGGGTCGCAGCTTTAGGAAGGCTGGGAACCACTACTCTGGCCTTATCTCTACCTTCTCAGGAATTGAGGTACAGCCAGGCACACAACAGAAGGCTGTTCCAGCCAGGCTTGCCAACAGGAGGCAGCACTCCAGTCGGACTTCCTGCCTGTCCGCCTCCTCGCCTCTGGCTCTGACTATAGACCATCCACAGGTTTGGCCTTTTTACACTAGTTAAGCCAGCTGGGGACCCTCAGAACCTCTCCTCAGTACAGGATGCAGAAAAATAAACAGACAGCATTGTTGGCCAGACAACAGAGCGGGAGACAAAAGGTGACAACCACAGGCCAGTCTAGGTCTTGCTGGGAGGCCCACAGAGAACAGCATGAACACCCTATTCAGCATTCACAGGCCCTGCACAGCTGTGCACCTGCTGGGCCCTCATCCAAACACAGTTGCAGCCCTCAAAACAGTTAAACACTGTACCTCTTTCCCATGATTCTGCAACCATCTCACCCAACAGAATTCTCCTCACATCAGTCTTCAAGGCCTCTATCTGGGGTAGATGTCAGCTTGCCAATACACTGACGTGGTCATACAGTACTGCCCTAAACATGCAGGAATGACCAGGAGTCTTCTGAGCAGACTTTCCAAACTCCAGTACCCCTGAGCATCTTATTAAGAGGAGAGTTTAACTATTTTAGGTCTGAATGGGGACCATCTCCTGGAGAGGTTGCCGCTACTGGCCAGGATCAATTATAAGATTTAAGAGCCCATGTTCCTAAAGCCCCTGCAAGCTAGACTTAGACCTTTTCAAAACCAGGCCGTACATCAGAGCACCTATTCAAAAACCAGTGATGGAAACAGAACCACAGACAGTTCACAAGCAGCAAACACCTAGGCCTGTTGAGGGTGCTGTCCTGGGTGCTGAGCACAGAGCAGTGGGTGAGTCCTGTCTGCTCTGTTGGGGCTCACAGTCACCATTAACTGGGGATTAAACACGTGGACACAGAGGTGAACAGAGTGAGGTGGGCCACATGGAAAGAAAAAACAGCAGGAAGAGAACAATGAAGACTGAAGGAAGAGCAAAGAAACCTTTGAGGATATAACTGAGTGGAGACCTGGAAGGAGAAAAAAAATGGCTGCCCCCATAAAAGGAAGCAGGCAGAGACAGCAAAAGCAGAGGCTGAGAGGCAAGCCATGAAAGGCATGGCAGAGGGGAGACAGAGTACTACTGAGGGTTTGAGCTGTCTGGGGAATGCTGTAACAGTGAGCCTGGAGTCCTCAATGAAGGGAAGTGAAGGGTCTATGCTCATCACACCCTCAGAAGGAAGAGCCTCTTAGCCTGCCAACACTGTCTCCCAGGGGTCAAGCTTGGGGTTCAGGTCTAAGGCAAGAACTATGGCAGAGCAGGAAAGCTGGCGGTGGGTGGACAGCGTAGGAACCTACCTCTTGCTGAGAGCTTCTTGGTGTTGATAATCTTGGCAGCATACTCCTGGCCAGCCAGCACCTTCACACACCTGCGCACCACTGAGAAGGCTCCCCTGGAGGACAGAGAAGACGACGTGATGTAGTGAGGGGCCCCAGAGCTGTCTCCCCAGGCTACACAGGAAGGGAGCCGTTCATTGCCGTCACCTATGTCACAAGGGCTCCTTCGCAGCATAGGTCAGGAAGATCCAGAGAGGGGCCCAGATCCTTGGCCTCATGCAAGATGAGCCTTCTGGGTCTATAAAAGTTAGGTCACCAAGTTATAAAACGTTAGAATCCTGGCGTGAGAACCACAGAATCTAGGTCTCTGAGAATCTTTAGAGCTTTGTTCTTTGAACAAGTAATACATCACATAGCTCCAAGTTCAAAGGAGATAAATATGTAGACTCTGAGAAGTTCTGCCTCCACTCCTAGGCCCCAGCCTGTGAGGGGTCCTTCCTGAGGCCTGGAGTCTCTCCTTGCAGATCCTCCCCTCACACACAGCACCAGGTAGGTCTACTATCCTGTTCCCTCCTTTCTATAGCTAACCTGTTTTTTTCCTTTGAGACAGGGTCTGACTGTGTAGTCCTGGCTGGCCTGTAACTCATTATGTTGAACTCAGATCTACCTGCCTCTGACTCCCAAGCGCTGGAATTAAAGGCGTGCACCACCATACCTAATGCAGTTAATATATTTTGAAGGCCATCCATCATCCTTCATAAAACATTCTTCATCATGTAATACATAATTATATGACTGTCTTAAAGCCCAGTGTCCTGGCCAGTTTCCTGACTGAGGTCCCCTACTGAAAGGCAGGTTGGTTCAATCTCTAGCTATTAAAAACAATACCCCAATGGCCTTGAATGTGTGCATTAGAATTGCATTAATTCTAGTACTCTGGAGACAGACAAGTAGATCTCTCTGTGAGTTCAAGGCCAGCCTGGTATACCTAGCATGTCCCAGGCTAGCCAGGGTTACATAGTGACACTGTCTCAAAAAACAAAAACAAACAACAACCCCTCCTCCCTTAAGAAAGTATTGCATTTTCTGTATGTGTCTGAGTCTCTGGGATAAGCTCCATCTACTAATGTTTTTTTGGTCAAGAAGGACAGGTGATATTTGGAAACTTCTATTGATAATGAAGTTTTATAAACTTATTTTCTTAATAGAATATGTTATGGGTTGGATCTGAAACGTCCCCACAGACCTGTGTTTTGAAACCTAGTTCCCCAGCTGCTGGCACTGTTTGAGGAGGCTGTGGAACATTAGGAAGTGAGGTATGGTTAGCAGAAGCAGGTCTCTAGGGCCCAGCCTCTGAAGGTTACACTGTCATGATATGAACATACTATGTGAATGTGAACAGACTATGAACAGAATATGTCGCTACTTCCATGAACTAAGCAACTCTGTTGTGTCTGTGTAGCCACAGAGCATTGAAACCCTCTGAAACTATGAGCCAAAAATTGGTCTTTATATATATGTATATGATATATATTTATATGATGTATATGATGTATATGATATATGTGTATGTATATGTATATATGACCTTGTCAATGTGGTATATTGCCAAACATTTTTGTATTTGTTAGGAAGAGGGATAGGAAATGGTGATTTGGCACAGATTCAGTTTTGTGTGTGTGTGTGTGTGTGTGTGTGTGTGTGTGTGTGTGTGAATGTGCTGATCATGTGCTCATGTAAGCACATGGAGGCCAGAGCAGGGTATCAGAAGTCTTCCTCTATCACACTATGCTTTATTGCCTTGATTCACAGTTTCTCACTGAACTGGAAGCTGACCATTTCCGCTAAGCTGGCTGCCCATCAAATTCTCAGGAGCCTCCTGTTTCTCTCCCTCCAGTGCTGGGACATAGGCAGATACAGCAATGTTTGGCCCTGGGTGCTGGGTATGGGAAGTTGGGTCCTTGTACTTGCAGAATATGCAGTCTTACCCAACAAGTCATAGCCTTAGTCCAGTCCCTACATTTGGTTTTAGGAATGAAGTTGAACGTCTTTTTAACATGCTTTACACAGCTCCTGGAATTTTATCCCTGACTAGACGAGATCTGGGGATGAGGGCCGTGGGTCTCAGAGCTCACAAGCAGAGCGTCATTGTCGTCACACGGGATGGGACATTGTTCAGGTTTTCAAAGACAAGGGAAAGTCTGGATGTTGGCAAGAAATTTCCTGGTTTTTAAATGTTGGCTCCTTATTTTGAAGTAATTTGAGCACAGAACCAAAGAAAACTTGTTTGAGGCTGTGTCTGAGCTGGAGCTACCATTCTGCACTTCTCAACTTGTCAACTCTGCATGTCACAGAAGAGGCTTCTGAGGGGCACAGTGTCCCAGTCTT
The DNA here is from genome assembly GCF_011762505.2 of Arvicanthis niloticus. Lineage (NCBI taxonomy): Eukaryota > Metazoa > Chordata > Mammalia > Rodentia > Muridae > Arvicanthis > Arvicanthis niloticus. The sequence continues at coordinate 27,979,149 of NC_047671.1, forward strand.
TACTGTCCTCTCACTAATGACCAGAAGAGAGAACCTGGGCAGACTTCCCAGACACTAGTGTGCTGCTATTGTATGAATTATCCAGGCACAGTGCAGAACCATAGTTCAGAGGCTTCATGTGTAGAGTGGGGCTCAAGATACTGAGCTCCAGGATACAGCTCTGTGTAGATTGCTCAAGTTCACACTGAAGATTACAAGCAATGTTGTGCCTAGGCCTCAAATATTTGCAATTCTGGGTTTTGAACACGCACACCGAGTATCTCTCCAACGTCCTGCTGCTGACCATGCTCAGATCCCAAAAGCCTCCGAACTTCCAACCACACACCTAAAACGATGGGCAAGGCCTATGTCACAAGATGGTGGATGACTCCTGTGAACCCTGGTATCTGGGAAGTTGGGCCAGCGTCTCTCTTCTTCCCACTAACACATGAAGCAGCAGCAATTAGTGGTAGAAGGAAGCTTTCAGTCTGGCATAGACCCTAGGTGGACACACTCTAGCTTGCTCAACATGGGGCAGCAAGAAGTAAGTGTCTGGAAAATGACAAAGAAGAATGAGACAGACAGGAATGGCCTGAATCACATGTGCACTGAAGGCCTCACACAATAGCTTATCCTAGGGCTGTCAGGTTCCATCTGCTCTTCACTGATAAGAAAGCAGAGAGACCCCAGTCAACTCCTTGAAACACTGCCTCAGCTATAGGATCTTCACTGTTTTCCATGAAACCCCTGTGTAGAAAACACTTAACTGCCATTAGTTACTCCCCCCCCCCCACAATACTAGCCACCAAATAAAGGTGGCTTTGTTTATGCCAGCCAATCCTCCTGCCAACTGTACACCCCCCCCCCCATTATATATCTTGCAAGTCAGTTATGATGCCATCTAGAGTTAGGGAAGATCTACAGGTCAAGGGCTCCATTCCATAGCACTATACCCTTACGTCAGGTGCCAACTGTAGGAAGTGGTCCCTCAGGTTACCCATCTCCTCTACAGCTTCGCTAACAACAGGAAGGCTTTACCGCTGCTCTCAAATCGGAGACTTGCCTATGATGGTTTCCAGAACTCAGAAAAACCCGTTTGCCAGTGTGTTATATAATATAAGACATGGTGAAGAATACAGATGAGCACCTGGGCAAAGAGGAACAGAGGCCAAAGCCTGGGAGATTGGCACACGGGAGCTTTCCCCCACTGGAGCTGAGATGTGCCACCCTGCTGCTCCTGGATGTGTTCCCTCTCACAGACGGTGTCCAGGTCCTGGACATGTTCAGCCTTTGAGGAGACTTCATCATGTAACTGTGACCAATCACTAACTTGATTTTGAGTCCTCTCATCTCCCCAGAGAATGAAGAATAAGGCAGAAGGTTCCAAGCCTTCCGATCAGCGCTTCATGTTTCTGAAACCAACCTTCACACGGAAACCCATAATGAGTCACCTCATAAGAATCAAGGTGCTTCACCTGGAAATCCCAGGGGAGATAAGAGTTTTGTGTTGGGAACTGGGGTCAAAGACTAAATATGAGAATAAAAAACGCTCCAGTTACCCCTATTATTCAGGAAATTGCAAGAATTTTAGCAGCCCTGCACCAAAAACTAACTAAAGGGACTAAATGTCTATTATATTCTCTCAGTCTAATCATGCTAGCCCATCTCTAGCCTGGCACTCCTGGGGCTATTTATTCTCTTTCTTGTCTCTCCCACCCATCTAGTGCGTTCCTATGCCTAGCCCCTGGTACTTGGTATCTAGCATATGGTACCTAGCACCTGGTACCTAGTACTTAGTACCCAATACCCAGCATCTGGAACCTAGCATCTAGCACTTGGTACTCAGTATCAAGAACCACTAGCCAGTACCTCCATAAACAGAACTTGCAAGATCAGGCAGTGATTTTTAAACAACGGTGAAAGCAACAGAAATGAGGCAGGAGGGAGGATCTCAGTCAGGAGCACTGGGGACAGAAATAGACATCTGAAGACAAGGAGACAGCTGACATTTCAGAGGCATTCATCTTACCTATGCAGAGAAATGGGCCAGAAAGCCACTGTTAGGCTCCTGCCTAGGTATAGACCTTGATTCCCATGAGGCCTTAGGGGTAAGTGTTCCAGTGGCTTCATCTGAGCAGGGTTCTAAGCTGCCTAGACCTGGTAGAGCCTTGCCTTGTTCACCAATACCTGGCCCATGATGGGTTCATAGCTTGACCGCCATTAGTATGGGTCAGGTGGGTGCAATCAATTGCTACATTAAAGTACACCACACACACACACACACACACACACACACACACACACAACCAAACAGAAACCCCATAAGACTTTAGACCAGAAGGCTGACTGCTACAGTATTGACTAGGGAAATCTTTAAAAATATAGATTCCAGTGGTTGGATGTGGAACACATCTGTAATACCCAGCAGTTCAGAGGCTGAGGCAAGAGGACCATAAGTTTGAGGCCAGCCTGGGTTACATATATAGTGTGACCCTATCAAAGGAGGTGGGGGGACTTGAGAATACAGCTCAGTTGATACAATGTTTCTATCGTTGCCTTAATCCTGGTGCTTGGTGAGTGGAAGGAAGAGAATGGGGAACTCAAAGTCAAGCTCAGCTACATAGAGTTCGAGGCCATCCTGGATCAAACATCTGAAACAAGCACAGAGAGAGAGAGAGAGAGAGAGAGAGAGAGAGAGAGAGAGAGAGAGAGAGAGAGAGAGAGAGAGGGTGTAACTCCCTCTCCTCTCCTCTGCAGGCAGTCTTCCTGTCCTATGACATGCTCTACCTCCTGGAATCAGCATTGATGGGGCCACCTAGTGGGCTCAGTGCAGGCAGCTTCACGGGGACCCAAGGAGCAGGGCCTAGGAGCCACATCTACTGAAGAAGACAAGCCTCTCTCACTGAGCAAGAACAACACAGCTTTCTTATGAGCCAGGGATTGCTACGCAGGGATGCTGAGCCCCCGAAAGGACATCCTGAGATTGTTGCCCAAGGTCGAAGATGCATAGCCTTCCCCGTGTACTCAGAGGAGACACCTCCCAAGTCAGGACCTAGGATACAGGTACTCCCAAGCCTGGGTACTACTAGACTCCACATGATCCCACAGCAACTTGAAGAGATCGGAACTAAAATCCCCATTTCACAGATCTGGAAACTGCAGCTCCAAGTGAGAAGGAATTGTGTCTAAGGAGGCAGTGAAGGGAACTCGGGTCACTTAAGCCTCTCCTCTGGGCCCCACTGATGGCAGCCAGGTGGCATCTTTAAGAGCTGGGGCTCTGGCTTACAGAGGTCCGGGTTGGCCCCCAACAGACTGTGTGACCCTGAACTTAGCCTCTAATCTTTCTCCCCTTAAGAGGGCAGTGGCAGCACCCACTCTGGGTGCTCTGGGAGACTAGGGGAGGTCACTGTGGAGCACTTGACCCAGGACTAGGACTGTAGAACACAGGACAGAGTAGAGGATGAAAGGGGCCTGCTGAAGCAGCAGAGGCTTGAGCAAGGGAGCTCCTCCTATCTCGTCAGCTTTGCGGCTCCGTCTTCACTGAGGAAGGCTCTCATTCTGTCACCAAAGGGATCAGACAAACTGGGTAGCCGAGAGTCAGGGAGCCAAACTGAGAGAGAGGCAGCCAGCCTGCAGCTCTCCCTTCTGCTTCTTGCATTCTTTGTTTAGAAAAAGCTTGTTGGTTTCTGTCCTGCCGGAGCAAGTGACTGCAGTCCGGACGTCTTAGCAATGAAGGAGCTAGCCCACCCTTCAGGGCTCTGAGCTGAGCAGAGGGTTAGCAGATGAGTATCAGAGCCTGGCAACGGAAAGTCAAGCAGAGCAGGTACATCAAGGAGGCCAAGATGGAGAGGATGGGGGGAGGGAGGAGGAGAAGTGACCCCAGAGGAAAGGGAAGAGGGGATGCTGGGGTGGGATGAGGGGGATTTCTTGAGAATACCCATGGAAGTGCTCTTGTGTTCCTGATAGGGAGGGGTTTCCTAAGCCCAAGGACAAGGATGAGCAGTGCTCAGGGTGTAGACAGGGAGGGGAGACAGTGTGCCTGTGTGTAGAGGGAGGGAAAGGAAAAGGGGATTGGAGGTAGAGCTGTGCTTCCAGGTACAAGGGGAGGACACCTGGACACACAGTTGGTCATTAGCACCTGGCTCTAGCTGAGTCTGTGACGCCATGAGTTATTAGGTATGATACAGCACAGGTGTGTCGCTCTCAGAATTTCTCCATGTGTCCAAGAGCTGTAGGTAGGTAGAGGTGTGTGTGAGACAAAGACAGCAAGCACTAGAGAGTGGGACTTTCGAGTCTCAGCCATTCTGGAAGACTCAGAATGGGGTGGGCCCTGTGGGCTTCAGTTTCTTCACTGGCAACATGGGGACGAGGAAAGGTTGAGTCTCCATGGTACAGAGACCTGTCTGCTTCAGTATTGCATCCCAGTCGACGGCTCCTGCTATCCTGTAGGCAGGTTAAGAGTCGTCCAGCCCGTTCAAATCGCCATCATTGTTCAGGCTCTTACTAGCAAGTGACATCATCTTAGTCTGTCTGCCTCCTCCCCCATAAGATGCGGACAATAGAGTCCCCACCCTGAGCAGTTGCTTCAAGGATTCAACACGATAATGAGGCAGGCAATGTGCTCAGCAGAGTCCCTGGAGTATAGTAAATGCTCAAGAAAGGATGCCTTGTATGGGCATCATTAGAGCCAGAGGATGAAAACAGCCTCGTCGGAAACAAAACGGACCCTATCTTGAGCTTGGGGTGGGGGTGGGGGTTTTGGCAAGGAGGGAAGGGGCTTCTCCCCAAGGCTGAACAGTCTCTCCTGGGTGTGTGCACCAAAAGTGAATGTGAGCGGGCAAGGAGGCCCCACACAGGACCAGGCAGACAGCATGAGGACACTCTATTGCTAAGAATGTGGGAACTCGCTAATGGGCTGTGAAGAGCGACTCGGCACTGAGAAATTGTTTTCTGGCTGACAGTCAGAGCTGGTGTCCTGGTGTCCTGGGTGTGGCTGGCTGCCAGCCACAGGTGCCTGTAATCATCTCTGGCCTAAACCCTCTTGAAGAGTTGCCATGGCAGCCAGGGAATTAGATGAGAAACAACCAGACCAGAATCTTTGCCCAGCTTGGTTACAAGCTGGCTTATCCTTCTGATGGGCCTCAGTTTCCCTATGTAAAAGAGAAGAATGACAAATTCTAGCCCCACTTCCTCCTGGACACCCCAAGGCAGGTCATTTCACCTTCTTCCATAGCCTCTCAGAGTCTCAGCAGAAAGGAACATGTCTGTGTGGGGACTTTCTGGGTACAGCCTACTTGTGAACTTGCCCTGCACTCTGCACCCTTGGGATCTGATTGTCTGGAAGGCTTCCAGTCCTCAGGGACTTCCCTTCATTGACTGCTTTCATAAATACCCCTCCTCCGATAAAGTGAAACGAACGTCCTCTCAACTCAGCAGCCTGGTTGCCTGATTCCCTCTTCCTTCATGCTGCCAAACTTCCAGAACAAATGTCCGACATCCGCTGCCTCCTCTTCCCACCTCCCACACTCCGGGAACCCACCGCAATCTGGTCACCGCCCCCAAGGCTCCATGGAAGAAATACGTATGCCAGGCTCGCCCACCCAGTGCCTCCCCTTCCCCCAGTCCTGGCAGCACCCCTTGGGCCTAATCTGCCTCGCCCGCCCCACCCTGTGGGTACTTGGTACCCTGAACGCATGGTTCTGTGGTTCATCCTCAACAATAATACTTCTTCAGCCCATTGCTTCCCAACTGCCGCTCCCTGTTCTCTCTGCATATGTCCTCTGGCCACTTCCTCCTGCCGCCCTGGGCCAAGGCTATTAGCTAGGCCTCCAGGAAGGATCTAGGCTTTGATGAGCCCATTTACAATGTATTAAAATGATCCTGTGTCTGTGTGAGCTCTGGGCAAAGGCTGCACACTCTTCTTCAACTTAACAAAGGAGCCAGTGACTCCCCCCCAAAGGGGTTAATCACTCTGGCTGTCACCCCTAAAGATCTACATACGTGGGCTCCTTCTGCTTTCAAAATTCTAGTCCGATCCTTTGAGCTATTCATCGCCCTGCTTGGATGCTGGCTACATGGCAGGTGTTTTCCAACCAGTCTCTCCCCAAAACCTCCCTCTGTCAAGATCTGTGAACCAATCATCTACACCTCTGAGACAAACTGAGATGATCTCAGAAGGTTCCTGGCCCAGGACAGATGGACCTGCTGTCTGGGATAGGATTTGAACCTGGTCCTGTTGTTCTCAGTAACTTAGCCCAGATAAGCTGATCTGAGTGCCCAAGATGTGGAACTCAGAGCAGGTGTGGTTAAAACATCTACAAGAGGGCCAAGAGCTAATACTGGCCACCAGAGCATTGTCTCACCTGGTAGACCACAGTGTGAGACCCATCTGGCTACGTGGTGAGCTGGCATGCCCAGTATACCTTACCACACAGGTCAACGGGTAAAGGAACTGAGGCTGAGAAAAATTGGACCAGGCCTCCTGACTCAGACCTTTGTTTTCAATTCCCTACACAGTCAGGGCAGGAGAGAGCCCTGACTTCAGACCCACAGCTCTGCTTTAAGTCTGTGAGATATGGGCAAAGATCCCACGTGTTAGGAAAAAAAGAGCAGTACGCAGGGAGGGTGGCCATAGCTTATACAAGCAACCCCCAACCCTCAAGATCGTTAAAAGCTGTGGCCGGCAGAGTCCATTTTGGAAGCAAAGGGGAAATCTGGCACAAGGCAATTCACAGCTCCTAGCCCTCTGCAACCTTAAGCAGGTCATTCCCATAAGTTATGTATAATTCCCCTCTTTGTTCTTTTTCTTTGTGTGTGTGTGTGTGTTTGTTTGTTTTAGGCAACGGTATCCTTTCTTAATAATAAGCAAGCAAAACTGAGCTATGCCAGTTGCAGATAGCACACTGGTGAGATAGGCCCAGACCCAGGATGCCCTCTGCTTCATGTGCTTCCTGTCTCCACAGCACCTCTGTAAGCAGATGGCCACATGCCACAGCATAATACAACCAGAACATCCCAGGACCTGCTGCTGAAACCTTGCCTCGCTCCTCCTGTCCCTGGCTGTGGCGGTGCTGATGCACCACCCACTCCCAGACTCCAGAAGATGCTGTGGGGACGAGCTGTCCTGCACAACCCCCCTCCCCCCGCCAACTCCCCCAACCACTCCACCGCCAACCCAGCAGAAGTCTCTTGGAGGACACAGAAGGCCTCAGAACCGGAAGAGTCTGTTTGTTGAAGGGAACACTGAATCAACAGAAGTTCCAACATATTCCCTGTTTGGTTGCACATGCCTTTTCTTGAATGGGTTACCAAATGGAAAGATAGGGAAATAATATACTCACTGCCTAGGGGGCAGAACCACCACTGGACGAAGCAGAAGAAAGCTTTTCTTTTGACCTGGCCTGTCCCTTCCATGGTGCACACCACAGAGACTTGTCCCAGTGTCAGAGAAGCTCTAGGGGCAGAGAGCCATGCCGTGGGGTAAGAGGAGCTGGAAGGCCCAGTTCTTATGAGTCACTGACATTCTGGGCCATAATTCCCTGTTCGTAGAGCAAAAGCATTGCACCCTGGGTTATTCTCAATGGGACAAAGAGTAGTATTCCAGCCCCTCACTGTCCCCTAAATCATTCTTACAAGCGTGTGACAAGGTGTGGGCAGGAAGATTGGTCAGGAGGATGCCGGGGAGGCCAAGGGCTGTGAACAGGAGTTTCTCTGTTAATCCCCTCTCCAGAGGGTGCTGGCAACAGGAACAGCTCCAATCCTCAGAAAGTGCTCTCTGGTGCTAAAATTAAACCTGCCTCTCTTTCTCTGTACGTTCAGACATTCTGCCCTCTGTGATCCTTAGTCCCTGACAAGCCCTAAAGAGGGCTCTGTGACCTGCTCGGGTCCCCTCACTCCTCAGTTTTGCCTTCCAGACCTCCACCACTCTGCCAGCACCCCCACCCCCACCCCACCTCACCCAACCCCTGCCTTCTACAGATACAGACTTTTGCTGTTCCTCCTAGGACTTAGCATCTGGAAGTTGGGGAGTGGACTCTGCAGACCAGAAAAGAAAGGGACTCTATATGCCACCTGAGACGAATGTGAACCACTGACACGTCTCAGAGACTTTGCCTGAGCTGCACTGTGACTGGGAACACACTCATCCCCTCTTCCCTCTGGCATGGCCTCATTCAGCCCCCAGCCCCCAGGGCCACCTCAGGGTAGTCCCCCATAGTACCTCTGTTTCTCACTAGCAGAGTCTCAAGACTCATCACCCCTGTTTACAATCCTGGTCCTTGTCCAGCTGTATCTTAAGGACTGGATGTTGGGGTACCCATCCCTTGTTGTTGTTTGGTATTTGGTATTTGGTATTTTGAGACAAGGTCTTGCTGTGTAGCCTTGGCTAATCAAGAACTCATTGTGTAGTTGAAGCTGAGCTTGAACTCATATAGAGATCCACCTGCCTCTGTCCTCTGAGCATTGGGGTTCCAGGCATAGACCAGCATCCAAGTGCACCTAAGTAATCAGTTCAGAAGGGGTTTGTCTCTGGCTTTGTACCGGATTGTGCACCCCATGAGGGCAGAGACCACCTAAGTCCTGCATGTGAGCACGATGAACATCGCCCGAGATCAGGGACTGAGGAATGCATGTGGAAATGGCCACCAGAATCGCAGATAAATTCCTCCCTTATAAGACGACACCAAGGTACCAAGGCCATCAACATCCAATGATCCAGTAAGTCTCAGGGGCTGTACAGCATCTCCTGATGCTATGTGCCTCCATGGACTTCGAGCATCTAGAATGCTAGGCTGGAGCTCAGCAGCGTGGGTGACACTTGGTTTGCTGGAGGTGGGCTCATGGAAGTTATCATAAGAGGCCAGGCCTTGGGCAGTGCACATTCAGGGACAGCGTGAGCTGGAACAGAGGATTTGCCCAGAGGTGGTGAGTGGGAGAGAAAGTAGTAGATCAAAGAAATGGAGAGACATGTATGTTGAGATAGAGTCCAGAATCCAGCCAACACCATCTTGCTGTCCCCACACTGGAAAGTAGATTCATATTATATGTCCTGTCTCTGTGTGTGTGTGTGTGTGTGTGTGTGTGTGTGTGTGTGTGCGCGCGCGCACTAGCCCAAAGGGCTGCCCTCATAGCACCCAGAGGGCTGGCTGCAGCTCCAGGCTGCAGGGGCTGCTGACAGCAATGTCACTGTGCTTTGGAGGGAGGCAGGAGGGAGGCAGGAGGCTTGGAGAGTGTCAGTGAGTCTCAGCCTGTGTGGGGGCGCCTGTGTGGGGGTGGAGGGCTGCAGCATGCACCAGAACATGTGCCTGCTTGCTGTTCCGATGATGATGCAGAGAAGCCAGGAAAAGCTGTCCCTTCCCCTGTCCTTGCACCTCTTCCTGCCATCGGGGTTCTGTCTGTCTCCCCATTTCCTATCCTTTGGTCTCTGGTTCATGCATACCATTGCCTATCACTGTAGCCCTGGAGAGATCACTGTGCTCTATGACGTGTCTCAGTCTATGCAGTACGTGGACAGTCTCCACAGCCCGTCCAATGCTGAAGCACGAGATCTGTACTTTTTCTCATAGTCCTCCAAGGAGGGAGGCCACAGAGGGCAGCACTTAACTCCAGAGATAGGACCCCCATTTTACTGACAGTGAAGCTGAGGCACACAAAGAGTAAGTGGTTCCTCCAAGGAAGCCCAGGAGACTCAAAACAGAATTTTGGCAGAAAATGAACATCAGTTCAGTTATCCACCCTCACTGGCCCCTGCCACCACTACAGAGACCACCGCCCCTTTTCTCTGCTTCACAGACAAGAGAAAAGCTGCTTCCCAGATGCAGCACTAGATGGGGCCTTGCTCAGCAATCTCCCAGGGACCAGGTCACGGTCCCTGGAGCTTTCCTGACCCCTCCTTTAGTCCCAGTTTACTCATCTGTAAAATGGTTGAGTAAGTCCTGCCCACCTCCCCTTAAGGGTGGAGCTAATGGCTGGAAAGGTACTTTCTCAGATGCCCAGTGCTTCTGGGCAGAGGGTTTAGGTGCAAACAGTCCTGACCAGGTAGGGCCCTAGTGCTTTAGCATACTCTCACCATGATGCTGTCCTTTCTCCTTCCAGCTCCTCACGGAAGGGCAAAACACGTGCCAAACACGTGCCACAGAGCATGAGGTCTTGTACATCCAGCACCTTGAAGCCCAGTGCAAAGAGCATCCTCTAAGCCAGGCCACCACCCACAGATCAACCCACCCAATCGTGGTACGGGCCAAAGGCTGTGGAGGAAGGGGTTCGGGTTCGGGGCCAGCCCCCAAGGCCCTGTCAACCTTGCGGCCACCCACATTCCCACCAGCCTCCCCTACTCTGTACTGCCTGAGTCAACTTCAGATCCCCGTTTCTAGAGAGAAAAGAGTGGGCTGAGCTCTCTCCACACTTCTCTCTCTGTCTCTTAAATACAATCTCCTTCTGAGGTTCCTTTTGTCCAGAGCAACAATTGTAGGTCCGCAGAGCAAGTCTCTGCCTCTCCAACCTCTGCAGGTGGAGGCAGATGGAAGCCTGGATTACAATGTCTAGAAAAGTCACTCTGCCCAGGGGTTTGCCTGAGCTTTCCAGAGCTTCCCTTCCCCCTCTCCACCTGCTCTCCTCCCTTTCTATAGATTCTGGACATCAGAGGAGACCGAATGAGTAGAAGGGAACTCTGAGGGGCTACCCTGGCCCACCCTGGCCCTGCTTGACACTGCAGTCCATTTTAAACATATGCTTCTATTTCTTACATTCCAAGGAGGGCAGAGGAGTGGAGTCAAGGGAGGATGGAGGAAGTGCATCTCTAGGCCCCTAGAAACAGCCCCATCTTCATCCTATATGGGACACAAAATCAACTTCTTAGCTTTTCTGAATTTATGTGCTTCAGTGCCAGGGTATTGGGGGGGGGGGCACGTCTTCAGTATAGAAACATCTACAAGTTCCAGAAACCCCTATTCAGGGCTACCTCCAGGCAGGAGAGGAATCTCTGCTTCCACCCTAGGCTCCTAGAAGGCCGCTGGTAACAAGCCAGTCTTCACTGGGCAAATTGCCAGTGAGTCTTGATAGAGTACCAGCCTTCTTCTATGTTGTGGCAAACCAGGGCCTTGCCAGAGGTCAACCACAGTCCCCCAAGTATCTTTTTTAAGGCCTGGCCCAGCTAGGTAACCTGCTGCTTAGGTGGACAGTTCTGGGTGGGGGCTCAGTGTCTAGGTAGTCACACAGTGTCCTAGCCAGAAGACACAGAATCATCAACTAGAGGGTAAACTCTACAGAAACACTTCACTGATTCCCTCATGGAAGAGGAGCCCAGGGAGAGCTTGAACAATATTCCCTAAACAAAAGATAAACATTGAGAAGGCCCTGCCACTTCCTTTAGGCCTGCCCAATCCTTGAAGACAACAGCCACCCCAGCAGCAATGTCCTACCAGATGCCTACTGAGTGCCAAGCTTGAGGTTATGTCTTCACATGTCATCTACATAATCCTCACAGTCTTCTAAATCTCCAGAAAAGAGTGGCAGCCTGCCCGATGTCACAGAGCTAAGGGTCAGGTGGGGCAGCCCCTCCCTGCCCCACCAGATGCTCAGACCAAGGCCAAGATGCAGAGCGAACGCCACAGGACTCATCCTTCACAGGGTACCCTGGCCTGTGTCACACAGACACCCCAGACAGAAGCCAGCCCACCACAGCCCCTTCTCCTTCACACAAGCATCTGCAAGCACAGGTTTGTGCTCTGGTTCCTGAGGTCTCACAAGCTCTGACACCGCAAGCAACATTTTGTAGGTTTAAACATTTTTCTAGGGAACGTCTATTTAGACTTTCATCCGAATCCTGGAGGAATACGTGACCTAGAAAAGGTTAAAAGCACCAATGGTTCTGGAAGGAGGAGGTCTGGAAATGATTGGATAAGACCTGGGTGTCCCTGCCACCCTTGGTTTTCCTCTGCCCCTTCTCTAACACCTCTGAGTATTCAGGAAGGCAGAGGGGCTGAAAAGGCCAAGTCAGCCCACGGAGCCCAGTCCTAATGATCCCCATTTCTTCTTGGGACAAAAAGAGCAGTTCGCTGTCACTGTCATTCCTGAAGTCCAATCTTAACTCCTTCCATTGTGTCCTGTGACGCAGTCCTGCCTGAACCAGCCTTGGTGGCCCCTGAGTGGCAGCTCCTATCTATTCAAGAAATTCTTAGGTTCCAAGTGACTACTAGACATGCTCTGGAAAGGGATCCCAGATAAACTTTAAGAGACAGTCCTCCTGAGCATCCCTAAAAATTGTATTTCTGCCCCCACCCCTGCCTCCAACGCAAAGACACACAGAACAGCAGGAAGTCTGTAGACAAATATGAATACACATTTGTACAAGGGAACTGGGATATGTGTAGGTCTCTGTCTCTCTCAGTCTCTGTCTCTCTGTTTCTATCTCTCTGTGTCTCTCTCTGTCTCTCTGTCTCTCTGTCTCTCTCTCTCTCTCTCTCTCTCTCTCTGTGTGTGTGTGTGTGTGTGTGTGTGTGTGTGTGTGTGTGTGTGTGTGAATATGTTCAGGGGCTATGCTTATACACAGCCATAGGTCCACCTCCCACACATATGCAGACACCATCATAAGCTCACACATGCCTACAACACCCACACACCCACATGAGCCCATGAGCATAGGCCACACACACACATACACACACACTCACATGTGCACTGAGAGTACCCATCTCTGACCTGCCTGCCACACATGTGCACACAGATGCATGCCCATACCTTTGCTGCAACATCACCTAGCCAAAAGCAACCCTTGCATAATTGCACACGGGCACCTTTGCAGGGCACCCTGACATTTTGGGGGGCTTACCAGAAAATGACACACACACACACACACACACACACACACATCTCTTCATGCTTTACTTGTACCAGTGTTTGCCCTTTCAGTTCACAGTGTGCCCAGTGTCAGTTCTTATACAACTCCATCTGCTCCCCACAGATTTTATATATAGCCTCTCCTTAATATACGTGTACCTGCAGGACCCACAGTGGCATGCATCTGTCACAGGGCCTCTTGTCTCATCTTCCTTCTCCCAAAGCAGGAATCAAACAGGGCTGGTAGGAGCACTTATGCATCTGTGGGGCACTCTGCCAAACTGCTCCCCAACTCCCGATTCATCCCAGAACCCCCCACAACCCAGCTGGGAGCGTCTAGAAACCCTCTCTTGTATCTGTAGCCTGCTGCTGTCCTGGAGGAAACCTCTCTTTTCTCAGCAGAGGTGCAACACGATGGGCAACTTTGCCAAAGGACCACAGTTTTTGGGCACAGCCACTGCCACAGTGGCACCCCCAGCTGGATGACTGTCCTTCCCCCTCCTCCCAACACAGCGATTGCTTTATGTTAACTCCTTCAGCACTAAAAGCTCTTGCTCCTGGAAGGTAGCTGGGAAAGCGGGAGGAGATGTGTCAGGGGGAAAGCTAGCTACTCTGCACAGTGTCTAAAGTCAAGATCTCCAGGCGGGGTGGTGGCGAACTCTCTCTGTCACTGGAGGTTTCTAAGTACAACTACAGAAAGGATTCCAGCTCAGACCCAGCCAAGTGGGAAAACCCCTTTCAAACCCCAAGTTTCTAAACATCTTTGTAAACCCAGGTCATGTGTACTTGTATGCAGAGGTGTGTGCATATACCACCGATCTGTTTCCTTTCCGTCACACACACACACACACACACACACACACAATCAGGCTGACTGGGCACATAAATGTGTCAACGCCTAACTCTGGACACCCTATGCATACACAGTGCTTCCAAATCATGCTGCACACCTCCCTCTGCATGCACGGGACAGCTCCAGCCACATAGGCACACGCCCCCTGCCCAAGAGGCTGATCCCCCATGCCCTTTAGGACTCCCTGAGGTGTGACTCACTTTCCCAGTTCCTCAAAGAGCTGGTACTCTTCTGTGAATCGGGTGCAGGTGATGGTAGCCATCCTGGCACTGGGCAGGCAGGCGAGGCTTTAGGCTGGGGACTAGGACTGGGATGCTGATGCTCTGCTCCCAGAACTAGGGGCCACTCGCCTGCCTGTGCTCCTGAGTGCAAATGGAGAACCGGCTTGACTGACGAGCTTGGGGCTTCTGAGCAGGGCACTGTGGCTGCTCACAGCCTCGCGAGCCTTCGTCAGCATCCAGGTCCCCATGGCAACCACCTCCGAAACGCCCTGTTCCCGTTGCCCCGGTAACTGCCTCCCCAACACCTGCCTGCCTTTCACTTCAAAACCTGCTCCTCTGTTGCCCTGGCCTTATATACCCAATATTGCAGGACTGTGTGGGCCCAGGAGCAAGAGGACCCTGTTCCCCCAGGGTGATGTACTGAGGGGGTTGGAGAAGGGGGTGCGAACAAACTTAGTCCACAAGTGATCGTCTCTTTTGCTACCTCCCCCACTTCCAACTATAGGGCCCTTTTAACAGACGGGATGGGATTAAGTGGGGCAAAGAGGCAGTTGCTATGGTAACGGCTAGTGGGTGCCACATTCTGGGATGGTCCTTGAGAAAGACAGGATGTAGTTACCCTGGCAACTTCATCTCCTCTGGAGAGACAGGTATTGCCCCGTTGCCCTGGCAACAGCTGGGTTCTAAGGTTTACAGGGGAAACTAATTCATCTCTCCTTCTCTTCCCCCTTGTAGTCTTTGCAATGGTTTCTCTGTTCCCTCTGGGAATTGGTCTGGTTGACTTGGCCTCTGCCTCTGTCCTTATTTCTCTCCTGCTCTCCCTGCTTTTTAGCCACTGTGCGTGTATCACACTGTCATCTTAGCTTGAGGAGAAGTACAGAGCAGACCCAGGATGCTGAAGGAATGGCTCTGTCTACTTTCTCACCCCTACCTGTCACCACTGTGTAGCAGGGCCCCTCCTGAGGCCTCTTCCACAAGCTCTCCCCGCCCATCCTCCCAGAGGGACCATGAAGATTTGGTCTCCTGGGGCTTGTGTCCCAGTTTCTGCTTGTGCTTCCTGTCAAGGTAGGACTGGAGAAAGGCAAGTATAATGAGGTGAGCGTGGCCGGACTCACCCAGGGCTGGGCGGGTGGTGTGGATGTACCCTGCCCTGGAGTTTTCTTTCCCAAACTTGCTGGTCATCTTCCCTAATGAATTCACTTCTTCTGTACATCAACCACACTTACAGTCACAGATCACACTCCCAAGGCATGAAATTTAAGGCTAGAAATCGGAGTTTAAGTTCTAGCTCTGACATTTACTAACTGTGTGACCCTGGGCACGTCACTGAGGAAGCTCTCTGAGCCCCCATCTCATTTTCTAGAAAATCGGAAGACAGTCATCCTTGCAGAAGACTCCGGTGAAGATGGAGTGGCCTAAGGTAAAAAATGCGTTCTGGGAAGGAGGTAAACTTGGAGGGTTCTCAGTTTCTAGAAGACAAAGCACAGAAGTTTTAAAGTGAGTCTATGAGCACCTCTCATACTGCGGTTTGGTCTTGAACACACACACCGCCATTCTGAAAAAAAAAAAAAAAAGAGGGTACTTCAGCATGCTTCACGGGTGGCTATGCAGGGGTCTCATGGTCTCATGCTTCATGCTGGCATTTGCCCCAGTGAACAGGGGACAGATAAAAGGACCTGAAAATGCAAATTCTCTCTGTTTCCAACTTGCTCTTCATAATCCATTGCTTACCTCACTTGTAGGGACATGGTGGTACCTTTGAATATTCTCCAGCACCAACAAGTGCCTGACCCAACCGAGACTCGAGGACCCTAGAAACCCTCTATCCCTCTTCCTGAGTTAGTGAAAGAAAGATTGACAGGAGATCTTTTCAATTCAGCCACTTTTCTCAGGAAAGAAAGAGAAGGGAGGTGGAGAGGAAGGAGGGAGGGAAGCCAGAGAGGAGGGAGTGATGGCTTAGCCACTAATTGCACCATTACCACCTTCAGAAAAAGGAAAAACCACTCCGTTTTGTTTCTGCGCACAATACGCTTCCCGCTTCTGCCGCCAACGTGGCAATTCAGAGCAGAGCAGAAAGGCCTATGCTCGCAGGGCCACACAGCTGGTGGGGAGCAGGCAGGCACAGAACACCCTGGCAAAGGCTGGAGACACCAGAGGAAGGCAGGAGTGGGGCAGAGCTGTACAGCCGTGTTCCTGATTCAGATCTTCTAGCCCAGTGGTTCTTAACCCTCCTAATGCTGCAACCCTTAAATACAGTTCTTCATGCTGTGCTGACCCCCAGCCATAAAATTATTTTTGTCGCTACTTCATAATTATAATCTTGCCTCTGTTGTGAAACATAATGCAAATACCTGTTTTTTCCAATGATCTTAGGCAAGTCCTATAAAAGGGTTGTTGGACACTCTCCCCCAAGGGGGTCACGACATACATGAGTTAAGACTCACTGCTCTAATCTGCCCAACCACTGCCCAGGGGAAACCGTGTCATCAACTATCAGTGGTTATGTGACTTACATACAGGCTGTGGTTTTGAATCAATGTCTTAACTTCTCTGGACCTCTTCAAGTGCAAAACTGGGTAAATAATGTTCCTTACCAATAAAGCAGTTTTGAGGCTGAAACAAGATGAACACACAGTGGCTGATGCAGAAGGAATTACTAAGGAACTAGAAATCCAGTCTCCTCATACTCCTCCCTGAACCAAGGCAGCTCTCTGGGGCACAGTTCTCTGAGACCTCGCTAGGGGTTAGCTCATGGTTTAGACATTGCCTGGTGTTGGCTTTATTTGCAGTAAATTCTGCAAAACAAGTGTCAATGGCAAGGACAAAAAAAGAAAAGGGCACTGGGACCCTCACTTATCAGGGGACAAGGGCATGGCAACTGCTTTAAGATCAGTAAAGCAGTAAGAGGAATTTGCTAAGGCTGTAACCATGGAAATGTAGCCCCGTGAAGGGAAGTGGCCATCCTCATGGACCAGTGCTGCCCTGTCGTTCCCTACGGATGGTATGCAGTGCTTGGCTCAGAGGCCAGCAAAGCATTTAGAAGAGCCCCAGGGGCTCGGAGAGGCATGCAAAGGCACAGGCAGCCTGAGAGCTGCCTGCCTCTGACAGGGACCGTGGGGTCCTAACTCCACTGTGGTCCCCATCTTTCTTCTTCCATGTTCCCAGCTTCCTTCCCTTCCTTTCTTCCTCATGCAATTCTCCTTCCTCCCTGGCATCCTCCAGTCCCTACTCCTTCTCTCGCTGATGCCTTTCTCTCCTGCATGCAGAACTAAGGGATAGGCAGGTCCTAGACCTAAGACCCACCTGCTAGTGGAGAACTAGCTGGAAGAAGGACCCTGTGAAGGTCTGTCTTACACCTGCATGGATGCATATCTCTTGGGACACCTGCATGCTGAGTGCAATTGCCACTCCACTGAGGAGGCATGACCACTAATTCACCACATCCTCTGTGCCCACAAAGCTGGCAGCTGTGCCTAGTGGTGGCGGACATCAAGGAGTCAAGCATGCCTGGGTGGTGACGAGAGAATAAGCTGATGATTGCATCGGGGGAGGGGGGGCTGGTTCTTCCAGACTTCCCACACCCCCGGGGCCACAGTAGGCATAACGGTCCAGCACGTGTACCCCATCTGCAACATGCGTGCAGTACTCAAGCACAAGCCTGTGTGCCAAGGGCTGATGGCCAGGGGTGGGAGCCCTGGAGTTTGCTGAGCCAGCACAGCAATGCCAGAAAGAGATTGGCTTGTGCCAACGGGAGGGACAGGAGGCTGGGCTGAGCTCCAGGAGACAAGGGAAGGATGGGAGAGAGGATTACAACCCTCATCACACTGGGATAGTTCCTCTGTGTGCTCTCATGCATTTGCTAAATGTCACAGGGGTCTTGCAGGGCCTGAACACACACCACCACAGAAAACCACCACAGGGAAAAAAAAAAAAACAAAAACAAAAAACGTGCCATCAGAATGGTTCCCATGGGGCCTGTCCCACTAAGGGCAGAAAAAGTTGGGGCCAGGCTCAGCAGAAAGTGGGCCAGGAGAGAGGAGATACTGTGAGGGTCTGAGTAGAGAGCAACTGAGTCAGAGCAGTATGCCAAGGAATGCCAGGCCTAAGAGAGGAGGGAAGGGCAGAAGCACTGTGCTCTGAGGTGCCCCATGCAGGGGCCCTCCCTGAGGTGGGGCAGTGACACACAGCCTGCAGATGGAGGCTCAGTTCCTATGCTAAGACAGTTGGAAATAGGCCTTTCTCCCTGGTCTCATTTCCTCCTGGGAAGGTCAGGGACAAAACACTCATTCTTCGACCACCCAAGGACATGAAGCAATCACATCAGAGCCAGTTTGAACCTTACAGCAATGCAGTAAATACAGGTGTAATGACCCCACTCTGCAGAACTGTGACACTACTTACCTAAAGCCACATACCCAGGGACCAAACCCAGGTCTGTGTGACCTCACCACTCTTACCCTGTCCTTAGGCCCCCATATCAAGCTGAGAAGACCTTTAGGGGCCACGCATCCCTTAGAGCTGGGAACCAAGGTGCAGAGAGTGGAGGTTACCCTCTAACAGGTACACAAGTTGGCGGCAGTCAGGCTAACAGCCTGGAGTTCTTGCCTCCCCGAGCACTGCTCTTTCCCTGCTGTACCCCTTTCTGGCATTGCTAGAATGTTAGCCTGTGTCCTGGGCAAGCCAAGAGTGTCTGGAAGAAGAGGAGACACAGCCCTGTCCAGGCAGATATATGGCTTCACTTGGTTGTTAGGGGGCTGGTCATTAGAGGCCAGGACTCCAGAGGCCAGGATCCAGCTAAAGCAAGCTCTCACCTGCTGCCATCTAATCCAGACGAGAGAGAGGGAGAGAGAGAGACAGAGAGAGACAGAGAGACAGAGAGAGACAGAGACATAGAGACAGAGAGAGAGAGAGAGAGACAGAGAGAGAGAGACAGAGACAGAGACAGAGAGAGACAGAGCTCGAAAGGGTCCCTAGTGAAGAACTGTGACCTAGGGACTGCCTCTGGTGTGCCCTTCCACCCTGTCCTCTCCAAAGGGACCCAGGTGACATGAGCACAAGCCTAGAGGTGCTGTGCTGGCTAGTTTTAAGTCACCTCGACACAAGCTAGAGTTATCTGAAAGGAGGGGAACTCAGCTGAGGAAATGTCTTCATAAGATGCAGCTGCAGGACATTTTCTCATCAGTGGTTGATGGGGAGGCTCAGTCCATTGTGGGTGGTCCCATCCCAGGCCTGGTGATTCTGGGTTCTATGAGAAAACAGGCTAGGCAAGCCACGAGGAGCAAGCCAGTAAGCAGCACCGCTCCATGGCCTCTGCTTCAGCTTTGGCCTCTAGGTCCCTGACCTGCTTGAATTTCTGCCTTCACTGCTTATAATGATGGACTGTTCTATGGAAAGTTGAGTAAAAATTTAACTCTTTCTTCCCCACGTTGCTTTTAGACACGGTGTTTCATCACAGCCATAGTAACCCTAAGACAGGTACTGTAGGCCGCCACCCTGACTTGGCTGGTCAAGATGGCGCTGGCTTCCAGTATGATCAACTGGTAAACAAGTGCACTGCGCATGCGATCACCCTTGGGCCAACTCAGCTTGGCACCAACCCCTCCCGAGTGGGATATGCGAATGAAACACTGCAATTCTGACCAATTGCGCACCTCCACGTGCATTTCCCTCCTCTCCCCCCCCCCCCCCCCCAGCCCAGGGCTGAACATATAAGCAGCTCGCTCCAGGTGTTCAAGGTTCCTGGGTAAATGATGAATGAAGTGCTTCAATAAAGGTGTTGGGAAGGATCCAGTTGTTTGCATCTTCCTTGCTGGTCGAGTGGGGGCGCGACAAGGTACCAACCGGGAACTGGGATATAGTAAAGATTCCGGTGTGCTTGTTGAGGGAGAACCCAAACCACCGTAGAGAACAGGTTGTGGGCATGCTGAGTGCTAAGCTGAGCCCCTCAATACAATACCCCAAAGACCATTGACCTCACACACTGTTGCCGGCTAGTTTCCGGGCACGTGGTTTCAGGCTGATGCTCCAGTGGTTCCTGGGTTAGGCTGGCATCCGGGTTGAGAACTCTGAGTTCATTAAGTTCTGCATCGAATGGAAGACTGAATAGAGAGAGGCTTGAGCCAACCCGTCTCTTCAAAACTTCAGAAACAGATGCCAGCCTCAGCACCAATCATCCCTTGTATCTTGGGGCCAGATTGATTCCGGGAATAAGAGCTTGGAATTCAGACGAGAGCAGACAGCACTACATACGACCTTGCTCTTGTGGCCCCAAAGGGGTCCTTAGAAGCAGAGTGGATGACAGGGCTGCAAGTTGAAAAGTCCTGGCAGGCAGGGGGACTCCAGCCATCCTCAGCCTGGCTCTGCAGGGAAGCCTAAGCTGTATACCAGTGTGGCAAGCCAGCAGGCAGAGTTAGAGCAGGCCCCAGCAGGCCGAGAGTGTCTTGGGCAGTGGGCAGACTATGAATAGCCCCTCTGGGATACACTAGGCTAAGACACTACCTTAGCCAGCATCTTCTTCAGAGCCTCCCTCCTGAGAAAGCAAAAAAGCCACTACAGCCACTGGCGCCCAGAGACTCCTGCCTATCCTGAGCCATGCCTACCATCTGGGCATCAACATTATCAAGGAAGGGAAAACATACAGGTGTGGGAGATGAGAAAAGTCAAAAGAACAGGGCTGGGGCTGGAGAGACGGCTCGGTAGTGAAAAGCACCTAAGTTCATTTTTTTCCACTTCCCATGTTGGACAACTCATACCCTCTGTAACTCAAGCTCTAGGAGAATCTGATGTCTGTAGCCTCTGCAGGCCCTTTACTCACGTGTACATACCCACACACAAACACACGCACATCTACACATCATTAAAAATAAATCTTAAGGAAAAAAAAATAAAGCACAGGGCTAAGGAAGGGTCTGGGATGCGATGGTAGTCTCTACACTGCAGCCCAGGCCAGGCCCTCATGCAGGATTCAGTCACTGCCTGGGTGCTGCAGCCCTGCAAGCAGCTGCAACCCCCACCCCATGGCCCCGCACCCACCCCACTCCACCCATCCCGCTCATCCACAAGCTGACGAGTCCTAACAGGCCTCCTTTGCCAGTGACAAAAATAACTATTTTCAAAATTCACAGCAGGGCCTTCGCCTACACACTGCGCCGACTGGGACCTGAAGGGAGATATGCAGAACGCAGTGTGCGGAGGGAGCCTGGCTATGCAGCTAGCGGGCTTTACAACCACCACCCCCTCCTCAACACTACCGAGCCTGTGTCCCCCCAGATGCAAATGTGCACAGAGGTGCCCAGAACCACCAGAAGTAAGGACTCTTGAATCATCCACTGTATGTAGAGAAACACAGAGGCCCAGAGAGGGTCAGGGGTTTGCCTGCAGCTACACTGTGAAGCTGTGGCAAGACCTCCCTCCCTCCCTTCCTTCCTTCCTTCCTTCCTTCCTTCCTTCCTTCCTTCCTTCCTTCCTTTCTTCCCTCCTTCCTTCCTTCCCACCTTCCTTCCTGTTCCTTCTGCTACCAGTGAGTTTGCACAGGTCCCCAGGACACACATGGACACACAGAGACCAGCATCTCTTGCCTCTGGATAATGGCACTTTAATCAAGTTCACAGGCTCCTCCACAACCATCCGCTTGGCCAGTTTTCTACAGCACCGTGAGGTAGGCAGAGCCAGGGCTAACATTTCCCTACGCCTTTGCAAGTAGGGAAATCAAGGCCCTGTAGGGAAGGAAGAACTGTGTTCAAGGCCAAATCAAAGGCTCCCTTTCACAGCTGTCTCCCCCCGCCCCCCACACCTCACTATGTATGCAGCGGCTCAGGCCCAGTTTCCCCTGGATGGTGGGGACCAAAAGAGGAGAATTCCACTAGGAATTCCTAAGTCTTGAGGCTCCAGGAATGTAACGATTCTCAGAGCCTACATGGTCTGTTTTCATTGAGTTGCCCAACAGAGCAGCAGCCAGCTGGACATTCTCCAGCTGATATCCAAGTGCACCACAGAGACCCGGAAAGAAGGTCATGGACTCCTGTCACCTGGAAGGTGGCAAGGTCAGCAAGGAACCCCGCCATGGCCCCAGACACAGGTGAACACTGGAGTCCTAAAGTCACCAGAGCTCATCTTAGGGGTGAGACTGAGGCAGAATGCTGCTATAGGTTACCTGAGGGCAAAGAACAACTGCATCCGGAGAGAGGCAGGACCGTGACCCAGGCTTCCCAGCCTGGTTTGTGTCCTCCCACAAATCCCACCCTATTCAGCTGAGGGCTTCTGTACTCTCTCTCCAGATGCCTGCAGATGAAGACTTGACCTTGGCCTTCTCCCTGAGAACAAAGGGACAGTATCTAAGGGGAACTGAAGATTCCCTGCCGCCCCCAAGCCATCAGATCCGGTGGGACATCAGCCTAGTATTGAGTTTACGGAAAAAAGACCGAAGCTTGCAGATCTTGCATTTCTTCTTGCGGTGACCCCGGGAGAAACTTCTAGCCCTGCCTTCCTCCTCTTCCTCCTCTTCTTCTTCCTCATCACTGGCCCAGGGCCCCCAAGCACCTCCATTAAAGTCAGGATGGGCCCGAGGGTTCGCAGCTGGGTAACGCACAGGGATGGCAGTACGGTTATAATCAGCCAGGCGAGCCAGCAGGGTGCGGACTACATCAGGTCGCTGGCCAGCCAGGTCCTCTCGTTCATAAGGGTCAGCACTGATGTTAAAGAGCCACACAGCCTGGCGGATGCTGGCCATCCGCTCCAGGTTCCACCAGCTGTCAGGGAAGGAGGCCAGTGTCTGAGGTGGGATCCAGTCACCATAGCCTGGGTCTCCAGTGAGCAGCTTCCACTCCCCCACTCGGATAGCAGCCTGTACTGCTGTATTCCAGATGCCAAAGCCACCCTCCAGAGAGCCATGCCGGGCATGGTTGTAGAGGGGGTCAATATTGTGTAGGATCTCTGTGCGTGGTGAGGCCCGGCCCTCGCTAATGGCTGGCCACACATCATAGCCATCCAGTCTGTCAGCCGTCGATGTAGTGCCGCCTGCCAGACCCACCAGTGTTGGGTACCAGTCTGTGATATGGACCAGGGCCCGACTGGTCCGTCTCTTTTTCTTGAGGAGTGGGCTGTGGACAAAACCTAGACCCCTCACACCACCTTCCCAGTAAGTACCCTTGCGTCCTCGAAGGGGCCAGTTGCTACCCCCTGAGAAAGTCTGGCCACCGTTGTCACTGGAGAAGATAATGACACTGTTGTTATAGAAACCATAGCGCTTAAGGGCCCAGGTGATGTTTCGCACTGCCTCGTCCATGCAGGTCACCATGGCTGCATACTTGCGCCGTGCTACATTGCCCATTGTGCGGTAGCGGTATAGGTACTCTCGAGGTGATTGTAGGGGCGTGTGTACTGCCTGGAAGGCCACATAGAGAAAGAGGGGGCTCTGGGGACTGTGGCTGGCCAGGATGTGGCTTGCACGCTGAGCATAGAGCATTGTGGAGTACTGGCCGCTGAGTCCCCAGGCCACGCTCTCACCCTCGTGCAGGTCAAAACCACAAACCCCTGGGCCATCACAGTTGTCATACGTGTAGTAATCCACATTGCCCGTGAGGGAACCCAGGAAGGTGTCGAAGCCCCTGCGGGTAGGCAAGCACTCCTTCCGGTAGAAGCCCAGATGCCACTTGCCCACCATGTGGGTGGAGTATCCTGCCTGCTGTAGCTTCTGGGGCAGCGTCACCTGGTCCAGGGGCAGACAGTTGGGCTGCCGTGGGCGGATGATGGAGTGCTGCAATCCCGTATGGATCTGGTACCTGGGAGGTGAAAGATTGATACATGGTAAACAAACGTAAGCTACAGACCCCCTGCTCTCCAATCAGCAACCCCTAGTTGTACCCTGAGATGGACCCTGGTCCAGAGCCACCCAGTCAGAACAGAAACAAAAGCAACGGATACTGCCAAAGGGCTAAGCACCTACACTACTTTATCTCAAATCATCACATCAGTGAAGCAGGTACATGTGCCAATTTATTGATGAGATGGAATAACTCAGAACAGTTAAGCCGCTGCTCAGGACCACATAGCCAGGAAGCTGGTAGGTGCATCAAGAGTCAAGGCAGGCTTGAGCCACGACAGCAGTAAGAACTAACACCAAGTTCTTGCTGTGTGTTCAGCATCACGCTCCCTTTGACTCTGCTCACCAAATCCTCACTGCAAACTAGGAAGTACGTATTATTACTCCCACCTCCCAAATAAGGAACCGTAAAGCTCGGTGAGTCATGCGGCTAGTATGAAGAACACAGCGCTGCATCTTAGCAGAGGCTACAGACCTGACTGAGTCCCTGAGCTCTAAGCTGGAAACTTAGCACAGAGTACACCAAGTCCCCGTCTCCCAGGTTAACTCCCACTCCTTGGAAGCCTACTGCAGTATTACTCCGTCTGTAGTCTCTCACAACTCAAAAGAGTGAGTTACATTGTTTCTTCCTTTCCCGCAGCGGGTGCACACCTTCACTGTCTACTTGGCCCTAGGATTACAACTGTCTATGTTATTGGGCCCAGATATATAGAATAGAATTGTCTTTGTATTCCTAATACCTCAGTGATACTTAAAGCTCGCTCAGTTACTTATGGAATGAACAAAGGAACAAATGAATGAATGAATGAATGAATGAATGAATGAATTCAGAGGGTTTGGAAGCCAGAAGTGAAACAGTCTAGTTTTTAGTTTTTTCATCTACTAAAAAAAAAAAAAAAAAAAAAGGAAAAAGCAACAACAAAGGTCAGAGGGCAGAAGGGGCTTTGTTTAAGGTCACTCAGCAGTCCAGGGTAGTGCTGAGACTTGAACATGAAACCAAATAGTTCAAGCAGCAATGTTTTCAAAGGTAGACCGCCCACCTCCTCCCACGTGGGACCAGTTGATGTTTGCAGGTATTAGTGAGCTGGCTGGAATGGCAAATCCCTGACAGCTGCCCTGCTCCCAGACTTTATGAGACCAGTGCCCCCTCTATCCCCAGCTGCTGTGAGCCCCCTCCACCCCCACCCCCAGGCCTATGCAACAGTCAATGCCTTGCAGGTCCCTGAGTTTCCTTTACACATTTGTACTGCATCTTCTGCTGCTGTGATTTGCTTGAGGTGAGTTGCAAGTAAAGCCACCTGGAATGTCACAGGGGAGTTAGAATTCCCCACCTGTCCTTACCCCTAGGCAGCTGAGTTAGCCTGGTATTTGACACTAGACTGTTTCCTTATCTTAAGGCCACTCTTAAGACTTTGTGCCACGTGAAAGCGTTATCTCGTTTAATTCTCTCTGCACCCTGTGAGTGTGGGTGTGCATGTGTGTGAGTGTGTGTGTGAGAGTGTGTATGTGTGTGAGTGTGTGTGAGTGTGTGTGAGTGTGTGTGAGTGTGTGTGTGTGTGTGAGTGTGTGTGAGTGTGTGTGTGAGTGTGTGTGTGTGAGTGTGTGTGAGTGTGTGTGAGTGTGTATGAGTGTGAGTGTGTGTGAGTGTGTGTGAGTGTGTGTGTGTGTGTGTGGGAGTGTGTGTGGGATTGTGTGTGAGTGTGTGTGTGAGTGTGTGTGTGTGAGTGTGTGTGAGTGTGTGTGGGATTGTGTGTGAGTGTGTGTGTGTGAGTGTGTGTGGGATTGTGTGTGAGTGTGTGTGTGAGTGTGTGTGTGTGAGTGTGTGTGAGTGTGTGTGTGTGAGTGTGTGTGGGATTGTGTGTGAGTGTGTGTGTGTGAGTGTGTGTGAGTGTGAGTATGTGTGTGTGTGAGTGTGTGTGAGTGTGTGTGTGTGAGTGTGTGTGTGTGTGAGTATGTGTGTGTGTGTGTGAGTGTATGAGTGTGTGAGTGTGTGTGTGTGTGTATGAATTTGTATTGGACTTCCAGCCCTGAGCATGCTCTGGAAGCACTCTACCACTTAGTTCTATTATGTCTTTGGCTTTTTTTTTTTTTTCTTTTTATCTTGACACAGAACCTTGCTTAGTTGACCAAGCTGATCTTAAACAAACTCTTGTGAAATACATACAACACATTACCATAGTCTCCATTCTACAAATAATGAAACCGAAGCTCCGAAAGCGTAGCATGTGACCCAAAGTCAGACAGCTGGCAAATAGTAGAACTGTTCAGACCCAGGTCTATCCAACTCATGCTCAAAAGTCTGCATGATACAGCTTCTCCTCCTCTCAGCAAGCTGAGGTGATTGGAACTGACAGGAGACGAATCCTAGGGCCCAGAATCCCAGCTGAATGTCTCCATATAAGGGTGGGGTGCCTGAGCACTGATTTGTAATGTGGGTGGGCCTGCTAAACCTTGCCAAAGTCCATTTGTCAGTGAGCAACATAAGACACTTTGGCTGTCTCCAGCAACACCAAACAGGACTGGCTGCATAAGGAAATGCCAAGCCATGGAGTAAGCATCCACGAGACAGAGGTAGCTGCCGAGGGTGGGCAGACAAGGCTGGCCCTGTAATGCTCAGCTAATTTCACCAGTAAGAGTCTGGAGCACTGTGCTAACTGTCCATTCAGCAGTTTACCAAAGTCACATCCATCTGGGGAAAGAAACATCAACAGGAAAACTCAAAATGCAGGTTCTCCTGCCTCTTCAGGGGCTAGTCACTGTCCCATGCCAGCCAGCGTCTGTCACCACCACTACCAAGCCACACCTGCAACACAAACCTCCCACCTGTCTCCCTCTCCCTTGCCCTTCTTCACAGTCCCTGGATCTAAAGGCAGACGGAATACAGGCGAGAAGAGAAAAGGCACCGCAGTTTGATTCCAGCTCCAAACCGCCAGCCCAACATCTAACTTCGCAACCCTCTCTTTCACAAAACTCTGAAGTTGGGAGAAGCATCGAGCTGACTGGCCTCTCTGATTCCAAGCCTCATTGTCCCACCCAGGAAACAGAGATGGGCCGAGAGAGAGATGGGCCATGGTCCTAAGGTCTCCGTAGTGATCCAGAGCATGCAATGGCCTCTTTCCCAAAAGGATTAGCTTCAGCCCAACCCCGGGGATTTTTTCCTAAGCAAAGGGAGTTTGCCTTCCACAACCCCTTTCTGATCTCCAGCTCTTTTACTCCAGTGATCCCCAACCCCATGAGGGAGCAGCCCCTTACAGAGCCCCTTACAGAGCACACAGAACCCCTGGGGTCTTTTCAAACAATTTGAAAGGATTCTTCGGATGAAAAACGTGGAGACTTGGAGAACGGAAGCAACCAGCTTCCTGCTACAGGTAAGTGTCGAATCTTACCAGTCCCTTGGTCTTCTTCCGATGGAGCCATCAATAGCATAGGACCCAAATCTTTCCAGTTATACAGACAGAGGCTGTCATTTATTGACTGCCAGGCAAGCTACATACAATTCATTCACCTTTCATTATTTCTCTTCAGGACAGAAACTGTCTTTCAGTCCATTTTACAGACCAGGAAACTGAGAGTTAAGTGACTTTCGAACTGACCCCATATCTGTCAATATACACAGAATTCAAAATAAGAGTCAAAGATTCCTCTGATTAAACAAAGGAACAAACTGTGGAACACAGAGGTCTCGAAGATGATCAGAAGGCTTGAAATAAGAGAGTTGGGGAAACAGAGGCCTAAAGAAGGCAAGGGACTTATGTTTGACTTAACAGATGTTGCAGGAAAGCTAGCCCGGTAACACGTGTTTCTCAGGTCCATGCACAGAGCTATTCTGCAGGGTTTGCAACCTACCAACTGGGTGTGCTGGCGGTTTGGACACCCAGTCCCGCGGGTCTGGGCCGTGCCTACCTGCCAGTGAGGAGTTGGCTCCTCGAAGGTGTACATATGGGTTGGATGTAATAATTCTCCAGTTTGACGCCCTCAGCTGCCAGCCGGTCCAGCGTGGGGGTCTCGATATCTGAGCCATGGTATCCCACGTCGTGGTACCCTTGGTCGTCCGTGAGGATGAAGATAATGTGTGGAGGCTGCGGTGGAGCCGCCGAAGGCTGATCGCCAGCCTCTGCAGGCCCATCAGCCACAAGGCCGGGCTTGGCCCAATCCCAGGACAGGTAGCCCAAGCTGAGTAGGCTGACCAGGGAGAATCCTGAGAGGGCATGCATCGCGACGCCGGGCTGGGCGAGCTGGGTTCCCAGGACCTCAGAGCCTGCCTCGCTAGGGGCGCAACGCCTGCCCTCCTGCCTGCCTGGATGCAGCGAGAGCCCTCGGGGGTCTCGTCCAGAACCCGCGGCCGGGCAGTAGGGCGCTCCAGGAAGGTCAGGCTCGCGCTGAGCCTCCTCCCGCAGCCCCCGCTCCCTCTCCCCCAGCTCTGACGGGCCAGCCCGAGTTGTGGAGTGGAGGCTTCCCAAAAGTGCTCTCCACCATCCCCGGACTCTCCGCTTCCCTTTTACCCGATCCCTCCTGCCTCTTAATTTCTCTCGCTTCTACTTTCCATTTCTTCTCCCTCCCTCGACCCCCAATTCCCCCAGCTGAGCTTCTGACCCCGCCTGGTGTCCCCGCAAAGCAGTGCTCCGGGCTTGGAGGCGGGCAGGACCCCACAGGGGGAAGGGGAGGGAGACACGGGCTGGGCGGGTCTGGGAAGGGACACAGCCCGAGATCGGGCGAAAGAGTTGTAACATCTGCCGGGCTGAGCCCCAGGTGGAGGGGTGGGACGCCCGAAAAAGGCCCCGCCCCTGGGCAGGCAGCCCAGACCCGCAGTGGCCGCTAGTTCTAAGGCCTGCTCCTGGCCCCGGACTCCAGAGAAGGGAGGGGGATTGCTAGGAATTCAGTGGAACAATTCCGGAATAGTCCGGCCAGAACATTCCTTGATTATGGAATCTTAGCAGATGAATGCCAGCCCTAGAAAAGTCCAGTTCGCTTTCTGAGCCAACTAGGTCATTTCTAGAGATGGAGAGACCAAGGTCCTGAGATGACAAGGAACTCACTCTGCTAAATCACAGAGCTCCGTGGTGCTGCTTGGGTGGCAGCTTACTTCTGGCTCTGCCAGCTTCCCTTCCCTCCATCTCTAATCCTTCTCACACCACTTCTTAGCTAGTTATAAGGTGCTTAGGGTTCACGCCTTGGTCTAGATGGCAGAGGTGTTGTATACATCTTATATCCACAGGTTCCCTCCATGCCCAGTAAGAACTCAACGCTGTCTCTTCTCAACACTGTTGCTTGAATGAATGCAATGGATGGTTGAGTTACTAGGCTCCTGGAATCACCTGGGCCAACTGCACTCTGAGGATGTAAGCTGGGACACTCAAAGTCAAGCCTTATGGAGACAGGGGTGGCTGTTCCAATTGTTAAATGTTTCTAACTAATTTAAGCACTGTGTGAGCCACAGCAAACCTAGCCAAAGACTAGAGCAGGCCACCAAGTGCCCACAGGCAACTTTGACTAGTAAGTGCCAGGGCCCAGTGAAACCACTGAGCTGGACCACTCCATGGATGTAAAGAAGGGTTTATTGTCAATATAAAACTGCTGAGTGGCGCTCTCACAGGTGGTAGAAAAAGAATAGGCAGAGGCATTTGGGGGAGCCCAAAGCTGCCATGGCTACCAGAAGTGCGAGGCAGAGAGGATAGTACGTCGGTGACTGCCAGGGCTATCGGGGTGGCAGAGAGAAGCCTTACTTGTTAGAAATAAAAACTGCTGGGCCAGAAGGGAAGTTTGCAGACCTGAAAACTCTGGAGTTAGCATAGTGAAGGAGTGGCAGGGTAGCAAGAAGAGCCATGCCAGGCAGTGGTGGCGCACGCCTTTAATCCCAGCACTTAGGAGGCAGAGGCAGGCGGATTTCTGAGTTCGAGGCCAGCCTGGTCTACAGAGTGAGTTCCAGGACACCCAGGGCTACACAGAGAAAAAAAAAAAAAAACAAAAAAAGAACCTGTCTTAAAAAAAAAAAACCAACAAAACAAAAAGAAAGAAAGAAAGAAAGAAAGAAAGAAAGAAAGAGAAAAAACATACACACAAGGCAAGAAGAGCCAGGAAGAGGGGCTTGTGGCCCAGAACAGTCAGTGGCTTTGATGTGCACCTCAGGTACATGTGAATAGGGAGGTTAGTGTGGGCTTTGATATGTCACATAGTATATGCCAATAGAAAACCATATACCCCATTCCCCACTGCCTGGGGAGGAGGGAAGTGACTCCTCCCAGCAGACATTTTACATGTATGTAAAAATGTAAAACCCATTTTACAGGTTTCTGAGGAATACTGAGAGTGGGTATTTCTCTCTGTCCGTCATCTCTCAATTTCCCCTGTCAGCATCCAGCCTGAGGTGACCACAGACTGTCATTTTGCACATAAGCAGTGGTACCAACCTTTGTAGAATGGGGGAAGGGGGGTGGAGGGGCGGGAACTGATGTGGATCTGCGTAAGTTCCAGTTTTTTTATTAAGCTGTATTTATTTGCTTATTTAGTTCGTTTTCTATGTGAGTATATGGGTGGGGTTGATACTGCTGTGCCTGCATGGCCCTCAGAAGACAACTTTGAGGGAGTCAAACTCAGGTCATTAAGCTTGTGGCTTGGTGCCAAGTGCCTTTACCTGCTGAGCCATCTTGCACCCAGGACTTCACTGTTTAAGGTGGACACTGCTAGACAATGAGGGGCACTAGCAATGCCAGACTTCCCTTTGTTATGTGACCACCATGTGATCTTCTTAAAGGCCAGTGTCTTAGAAACAAAGATTCCCAGGTATGTCTTCCCTCCTAACACCTTCCCCCTGCCAAGATCCCTCCTCTCCTACTGAGAACCACTGTGTGTGGAAGGAAACCAGACCTCCAAAATAGCAGTGCAATTCGAATCTCCATTTGGAAATGAGGGCTGCGTGGGGCCAGTGCTCCTGTTTGCTCCAAGCCCCATATTTAGGGTGACCAGATTTATCAAAAGG
Organism: Arvicanthis niloticus; assembly: GCF_011762505.2. Classification (NCBI taxonomy): domain Eukaryota; kingdom Metazoa; phylum Chordata; class Mammalia; order Rodentia; family Muridae; genus Arvicanthis; species Arvicanthis niloticus. The sequence continues at coordinate 28,009,832 of NC_047671.1, forward strand.
GAAAGCAGCCTGTTGTTCTGGCAAAAGAGATGCTGAGGACAGACAGGAAAAGCACAGCCTCCCGGGGGAGCAGTTGCTAAAATGGTGCTTCCGGAGGCTACAACAAGGTTGTCCTGGGTGACAAGGTGAGTCACCAGAGGTCACAAGAACCGGGGCTTTTAAGTCTCTACATTCATCCCAGACTATTGGCCAAAGTGGCCTTCCCCTTACTCATACACAAAGAGAGATGGCAAGGTGAACCGGCTGGAGTTCTAGTCTGCCCCCCTAAAAGGCTAAAAGGATAGGTTCACAAGGGTTCATAACCCCATGGGGGCTGTCATACTCAGACAGTATTCTAAGGACAAGGCTCTGATGTCAGACTGTCTGAGTTCAAATCCTGCTACTTAATTGGGGTCTGGCCTTCACAAGCTAGTTTCTTGTTCTCCCTGGCAATTTCTCCATCTGTGAAATGAGATAATCACACAAATGAGAGACATTGTCACGCTCTGTGAGGTGTCCTGCTCAGAGTCAGGGCTCAGCGGCTGCAGATGGCTCATTGTTCTGCTCCCTGCTTTTGAGAACTGAATCTTGTGGGTTAGAGTCACTAGGAGGCAGATTCCAGACCAGTTTAAGGGATTTCTTTTATAAACACTCTGGCAGCTTCCTTAACAAAAGGATGTCAACAATGGGTGAATGTCCAGGGAGGAGAGGTGGGTGGAGCACTATTGGAGCCCAGCCTTTTTTTCCCAGCACTCAAACACAGCCTTTTGGCAATCCCCAAAACCTAGAGTAGAAACCTAGCATGCCTCAGAAGTCATTGTCCCCACCAATGCTCTAGGGAAATAAATGCAGACCCACGACTCCATCTTAAATACCATTTCAGCTGCCTGGCTGGAACATTTGGAGCAGACATTTCCAAAGGCTCAGAAACCACAGGGTGGAAATAAACAGTGTAATGCAAGATCCAGGTCATGTGACTCACACGTTGAGCTGGTTATCTTCTTTTATGCTTTCCCAGGGTACTTGCCCTCTTTCCTGAGACAAAGTCCATCAACATGCCCCACCCCACCCCCACCTCCAACACACACACATACCCAGAATGTTAAGGTATCTCAAGTTCAGGGCCACTCTCTGGCCAAATTAATCCAGACTTTGAACATCCCGATGCCTCCAGATCCAGCTGCTTCCTAGATGACACGATCATGGGTGCCCATCTCATTCAGGTAATATCTGCTTCCCATTCACATAAGTGTGTTCCTATCCCTTACCCCCCCCCCAAGACATCCACATCAAAACACTGCAAGAAACTTAACATCTTCCCACGAAATGCAGATCAGACATGGCAGGGGTGTGACTCTGTTACTTCCGAGCTGTCAGAGATTTCATTTCCACCCATGAAGTCAGACTCAGAAAAAAGTGAGTTCCCCATTCCCAGATCTAAGCAAGAAAGGAGTGAGATGCCCACCTGTGTAGAGGTGAGGTTTCTGAATCAAAACGGAAGGCAATGCGAGAGGACTTTGAAAGGTTTCTCCAACTTAAAGGTGACATTATTCTAGCCCTTTGTCCCCAAGACAATTTATAGGGTACAGAGATAGTAAAGTGAAAAACTGGATGAGTCTATTCTGTGACTCTGTTGTTGCTATATCTGTGCATGTGTCTGTGCACCTTGCACATACACAACGTGTGTACATGTGAGTGAATATATGTCTATTTAGACATCTTTGAACTAAAATTATCCTATATATAGCTATATAGATCCTTCTGGTTATACTCCTTGGCAAAGGCCCCATATACTGATTATGTATGCTGACATCTCACTGAAGGGCATTTGTCTAGGCAGGACTGTGTCAGAGACTTACAAGATTTACAGCGGGCCTTTGACCATCAGAAATATCACAGAGTTCAGTCCCTTGCATAGGAAGAGAGCCTTTCTCTCCTTACTCCAAACCTTCTGCCTCTTACTTTATACACAAGTCTTACAAGGAAGTCATTTTATTCCCATTCCGAGAGTATCAGACACATCTCAGAGGACATACAGAAAGGCAGCTGGAGGCGATTGCCTATTTTATAGTAACGTAGGCACACAGAAAAGCATTAGAGAGAAATAACAGGAATAAACAAAATCAGGCAGGTGAATTCCAAAAACCTGGTAATTTGAGAGCATGCAGTGCCATAGCAAAGAGCTATATCTCCAAAACGGACCCAGGAGCATCACCCAGTCACTATCCTGAACAGAGAAAGTGATGGGTTATTTAAAACCTACTCTAGAGACTGATTATAAGACAAGAAATGCCTACTCATCGTGTGTGTGTGTGTGTGTGTGTGTGTGTGTGTGTGTGTGTGTGTCTGTGTGTGTCTGTGTGTGTCTGTGTGTCTGTGTCTGTGTGTATGTGGTGTGTGTGTATGTATGTCTGTGTGTGTGTGTGTGTCCATGTCTTCAAAGGTCAGAGTGTCCTTCCAAAGAACACTAGCTGCCTTGTCTTTGAAACAGCTAGGCTGATTGGCCAGTGAGCCTCAGGCATCCTGTTGACCCTGCCTCCTAGCAAATCACCAGTACACCACCATGTCCAGTTTTTAATGTGGATTCTGGGACTCCAGTTCAGATCCTCATGCTTACATGGCAAGGACTTTACCAACCCCGATATCCCATCAGCCCCTTGTCTGTTTTTTAATGTTTTTAATCCTGAATGGCTGATATGAAAGTGCACAGTGCAAGCTCCCTTTCTGCGGTAGGACATTCTTCCTTCAAACTTGGGTTCTGGAGATGAGAAAGTCTTCCGAGAGTTCTGTGACAACCAAGGAGCTGCACCGTTATGACACTGGAGGTTAGTCACAGTGAGTCAGTGTGTGTGGCCATCTCAGTGGCAGACCATGTCACTACCTTCTTCCTGTTCTTTGTAGCATCCACACAGGTACCTCCATTTTAAAGGTGTCCACATCTCGAGCCAAACACTCCTCCAGAGCTGGAAACAATGCATGTGGTCCCGAGTATAAGGGTACTGCACCCCTCTTCTGTTGCCCTCTGACAGCCCAACCATGACCTCCTAACCAGCTGCTCCTTTTGGAGGGAATCCTTCCGAAGAGAGTTGCCAGGTTTCCTCGGTAACCTGGTTTAGTGACGGCTATTCTTACCAGACCATCCATGCTCTATGGGAGGACAGTGATAATCACAACAGTTAATGATCATTAGAAAGATGAGAGGTGGCTTAAGAATGCCATGCTGGTTGTGCCATGGAGAGAGTGGTGGAGCACCTGGAGCACTCTTAGGAAGTCCTGGAGAGACAGGCCTGTTCATAGGTCACTGTCGCCAGAAGGCAGGCCCACTTGGCATCTTAGAGGCCTGTTCCTTATTAAATATTACTTAGACAATGTGATTCATGGAAGAAAGGGGGTTCCTTACTTTACATGGGGGTGGCCATTAGCATTTCTGGGGGAATTCACACGTTTTCTTGATCTTTGCATCCTACCCTCTGAGCGGTCTCCCCTGAGTCCGGTCTTAGTGCTCGGGAACACTGCATGGGACATATACCTAAGCCAGGAGCAGCAAGAGCCACAGCTACTTAGCCCCTGTCTTTAACCCTTCATGGAGCCCCAGCCCCAGGCGTTTCAATGGCTTCTTTCTCTGGCATTCAATGAAACATTCTTCAGAGCCAGTTATTGAAAGCAAGAGCCAGCTGCACAATGGACGCCCTGTGCTCACAGCCGCTGCCCAATCTGTTTTCCCAACCTGACTGCGGCCTCACCTCTCCACACGCTCCCCACCCTCCACCCACGACCCCGACCCCACCCAGAGGCCAGCTCAAAGGGAGGCCACATGAAAAGACTTGTTCTCTTGGCTCTTAGAAGTTCCCGCCAGGGCCTCTGCCAGCTTCGGAAGGAAAGCCTAGGGGGACCGAGGCCTGCTTCCAGCCCATCCATCCGGGGCTCTGCCCACTTTGATGTCTGGAATCTACCATCCCTAATGGTCAGCCAAGGTTTTCCTCTATGTGCTCCCCCACCCAACACCTCCCTCAAAGAAAAAGGTAAAATCCCAGAGAAACAGAGTGTGATTATCAAGACAAATGAAGTCTCTACCAAAAGAGAGGTTGACAGGCTGTCCTCTAGTCCCCCAGTCCCCGAGGGGTCTATAGCACCTCTGTATAAAGTAAGGGCTTCATGGTTTCAGAAAAGTAAAGAAGAACGTCAGGCAGGGAAGGTGGTTCAATCTATAAAACACAAGGACCTGGGGTTATTAGACAATAACCCACTCAAAGGAGAAAAAATTTCAAATAGTTTTTACAAATTAAAACTGTCATTATGGCACACACCTGTGATCCTGATGCTGGCAAGGCAGAGACAGGAGAATCTCTGGGTCTCACCAGCCAGCCAGTGTAGCTAAACTGGTGAGCTCCAGGTTCAGTGAGAGACCTTGCTTCAAAAAGTAATGCAGAAAGTAGGTGGTAAAAATGTCTAGTGTTGACCTCTGACTTCCATATGCACAGACCCACGGATCACAGAATGTCCTAGTTAACTATGAGACACCTAAAACCAGCTTTGCCATAGTTTAATCCCACTCTTCACTTGGTAGTGGTATGAATTTTACCAAAGTGAACATTTCTGTGTCAGAAATTTCCTTATGTATAAAGTAAAAATAACAAAGCCTGCTAACTAAGGTTGTCATGGGATGACGACAGAAAGATTTGCGCCACTCTTAGTCCAGAGCCTAGTGTGGGACAGGCTCTCCCACAATTCCACTGCTGTTATTCTGACAACATCACTATACTGTCATTACACTTAGATTCTATTTCTACAAAGATGAAAATCTGCAAGATCCCCTTGTTTTTCTGCTATGTTTTTGATGGGCCAAGCTGCCTATAGGGTAATGCTTACAGCTGCCATTCAATACAAGCTGTGTCCCTTCTTCCTGGGCACAAGGGAGGCAAATGGGTTCGAGCACCGTGTCTGTTTATGTCATCTACCTTTCTTTCTTTATTTTTTTTTAATATTTATTTATTTTATTTATGTGGCTACACTATAGCTATACTCCAGACACACCAGACACACCAGACACACCAGAAGAGAGCATTGAATCCCATTACAGATGGCTGTGAGCCACCATGTGGTTGCTAGGAATTGAATTCAGGACCTCTGAAAGAGCAGAGGGTATTCTTAACCGCTGAGCCATCTCTCCATTCCCTTTCTTAAAACAGGCTATTAGCACAAACTATTAGGAGGCTCTGCAAGGAGTAGGGACCCTGAATTCATACCAAGATGATATCCAGAAGCAATAATATTGGTTGGGGAGATAGCACAATCAACAAAGCCATTGTCTTGTCGTTCAAGCACTAGGACCTGAGCTCAATCTTCAGAACCTATGTTAAAAAAAAGGGGGGGGGAGTCACGTAGTAGTGTATGCTTAGACTGTTAGCACTGTAGAAGCAGAAACATGTGGATTCCTGGGGTTCATTGGCCAGCCAGTCTACTTAGTAAGTTCCAAGTCAATGAGAGAGCCTGTCAAAAATACACACACACACACACACACACACACACACACACACACACGTATGTATGAGCATGCATACATAAAGGATGGAGACCGAATACAAGACCTGAGGCTGTCCTCTGACCTCCACATTCACAGGTACACACACACGTACACTTGCAAGCATACCAACACAGACGTTAAGCATTCACTTGCATGTGTGCACCCCTCCACACAGAAGCAATAGTACTTTAAAAGCTCACGTTTACTGAATACCTGCGTGCCAGGTTACCAGTGTGACTCTTTATAAATTAGCTGTCCTACTTCATTCTCACACAGTCCTGTGAACTGGGTAAACTTATTATCACCTATGTCCCACTGAGGAACAAACGAAGAGACACGGGAAAAGCAGGCAGTTCGCCCAAGCTCACAAACTTGATAGTGTCAAAGCTAGGATTTGAACCTAGACCTCACTCCATCCTAATGCCTGTGTTAGGAGACAGTTTCCTGAGCCCAGCTTCTCAGGAACAGGCTCCACCTTGCTGGCAGAGTCAAAATTGAGTTCCTGATCCCAGGCTTGGGACCCAACTCCTGTCCTGCTTCTTCAGATGTCTCTGTCTGTCTGTTAACCAGTGAAGGATGTAAAGAGGGGAGATGCTGCTATCCCGTTCTGTAAACTAAAGCACACAAGTCATAAATGTGCTGCCTGTCTTGACTTAAGACTATGTGCCGCTTGTCCACTCATTTTTTCCCTTATTCTAAAATTCCAGGCCAGAATCCAGGAGGGGCCCTGGTTGCAAAAGCTGACTCAAGGACCCTGAAACCAGGTGACCAGGATAAGGCCTGGTCACCATCGTTAACTTCCTTGCTTAACCCCTTGTGTCAAAATACAATTGGTCAATGCGACTGCCTCCACCCCCACACGGCTTTGTGTTCCCATCCCTAAGTGCTCAGAAAAATAAAGCTTTCAAATGGACATCCACAGTGAGCACTTCCTGGAGGCCGCTCTTCAGCCTGTGTCCTTCCCACTCCCTCCCAGAGTTACCACAACCTGCTCTGGTTCCTTCAGGATGTCATTAAGCCCTCAGGAGGCAGAGGCTTCCCAGACCCAGGTGTCAGACCTGGCTCCCTGTTAAACACTCACACGCCCAGGGCACCAGTCTTACTGAGCTACTCTTCTCAGGGCACCAGCCTGCTGCCTCCTGGCCAGGCTAAAGGCTAGGAACCAGGGATGCTCACTACTGACAGGGATGAAGAATGTTTCTGTTGCCATGGTAACCACTGCCTATCTACTTAGGCAATCACTTTTGAAATTCCTGCTGGTGTGAAAGTTGTTTTGCATAGAAACACTGAAGCCTTACCCAAGAGCTCTAAAGAGATCGGTCTAACAAGTTGGTTACCTCCCTCCACACGTACACTCTTACACACATAGTTTGTTGAAGCCCTTTAAACTTTAAAGCTCAGTTCAAATGCCTCCTCTTCTAAGATAGCCTTCTAGACCTGCTAGCCTTCCCTCTGCACACTCCCTCCCCCCACCCCCCACCCTGGGGCCTGTTTATGGTTCTGGAGATCAGAGTGAACCTGTTTCACAGTTAGTTATGTGTCTCCTTTGGAGCCCCTGGTGAGCCCATAGTAGGTGCTAAACAAACATTTGTTTGAATTTATTTGAATTTCTCTTTCAGGGTTTTTTTTTTTTTTAAATTACTATTATTAACAGCACAGGCTGTTACTAATAATCCCTTATGCCTGTAAAATTATTTACAGTTTATATATAGTTTCATGCTTGAGGGCTCTGCTTTCAATGCCGGCTCCACCCTTCCTGGCCCTGTGACAGTGTTCGAGCCTTGTAACCTCTCTCGGCTGCTTTTTTATCAGCAGGATGGACGTCTGTAAAACAAAAATAAAGATGTAAAGGTTTTACTTCTTCACACAGGACCTGCCAGGCAGTGCCTCAGTGGGAGCTAATCCTATGACTCTTGATCTCACTAGGACCTCACAGTTGCTCTTAGAAGGGAGCCAGGACAGACTGAACTTTGGTAGTGTCACCAAGCTCTTCATGTTATACACAGGGAGACCTAGACTCTCAGAGGCTCTGCCCAGACCTCAGACTTCTGTCAAAAGTATGCTAGACCTGCTTGCCGTCTGCCATAGCCACTTCCTTCTTCCTGGTGTCGGAATATAGAGTTTCCTTGATTAGACTACTCCACCCCCCATTGGTGGGCCAGCTCTAGGAGCTCTTGGATCAACAGAATTTCATTATCTCTAGCTCCAGTCCCTAATTCAAAATTGGGGAAGGTTGGGGGAAGACCTGAAATTTGCTCAAAGGGACCGAATTGGGTGGGGGGGGTGGGGGGGGGAAGTATTTGAAACCATTTTAAGTAATTAATTAACCTACTGATATTTGTGTTGCTGGGGACTGAACCTAGGACCTGAGTTTCATCCCAGCCCGTCTTATTTTGCTAGAGAGCAGGCCTTAGAGTTCCCATCCTCCTGCTTCAACCTTCTGACTAACTACCAGAAATTAAAGACCGTAAGCCCTGTACCTGAAGTACACCCACTATGAAATTCACATAGCGTAACTTCCAGAACCCCTCCCCAAGCCAACCCCTTTCTAAGCCCCAAAGGGGCCCCAGCAGAATGTACTCATGGCCACTGGCTTCCTCCTAGTCAGCTTGGCTGCAGCTTCAGTTCACTTCAGTGCAGGGTTGACTACAGCCTGGTACGGACAGTGACTCTCTCCGCCCAACCTCCTTACTGTCATTTTTCCTGAAGTCTGGCAGTCTCAGAATAGCTGTGGCATTTGAGAGCTCTGACTCAGGGTGGATTGGGGGAGAGGGCACCGAATATTTGTATTTAGTGGACTTCTAAATCCCAACGTGAGAGCTAATCTTGGTTGTCAACTTGACGACATCTGGAATTAACTAAAAGCCAAGTGTGAAGGATTTTTCTTGAATGGATTATTGGAAGTGGGAAGTCCCTCCCCACATCTGGGTCTTTTAATGTTCAAAGGACCTAAACCTGGGCCATACCTTCAGGAAGATGGAAGAAGGAACAGAACATGGAAGAAGAAAGTGTTTGCTTTTTTTCCTCTTGCCCTCACTCCCACCGGCATTCATCTACCCTGTCACTGAGCCACCCCTTTGCTGGTGTTAGAACCTAGTCCTTCAGGATACCAACCATGGACTGAAGACTGGCAGCTCTCTGGGACTCCCTGAGACTCCAGCATCAGATTGGGACAGCTGAGACATCCAGTCTCATGAACTGAGCAACTACCGCATCCTTGGCCTTTCTACCAGGAGACAGCCATGGTTGAATAATCCCGTATCTAATCAGCTCTGTTCCTTTACAGGACCTTGATGAATACACCCACATATGCTTGGTTCTTTTCAGAATTCTCTAAGGTTTTTTTTTTTATAGACTTTATGTTTATTCCATGTACATTGATGTTTTGCCTGCCTGTATGTTGGATTCCCTGAAACTGGAGTTAGAAACAGTTGTGAGGGGCCATGTGAGTGCTGGGAATTGAACATGGGTCCTCTTCAAGAGTAGCAAGCAAGTACTCTTTTTGTTTGTTTGTTTTTGTTTTTTTGACACAGGGTTTCTCTGTGTAGCCCTGGCTTTCCTGGAACTCGCTCTGTAGACCAGGCTGGCCTTGAGCTCACAGAGGGAGATCTGCCTGCCCCTGCCTCCCAAGTACTGCAGAAGTCCTCTTAACCACTGAGCCAGCTCTCCAGTCCTCTCATGGTTCTTGATGCCCAATAAGATGACTTGCATTGTCTAGCAACACAAAGGTGCAGGCAGCTTAGGTGGTAATGACACCATATCCTCCCATGCCTAGCAATAGAACTAACGTTACAGGGAGCTCACCAGAGTTGATCACATAGACATAGCATATAGCCAATTTAAAGTTGTTATTCCAATCAACTGCACTACTTGCCTCCCCAACCACTTGGGTGTGACTGCAGCCTGCTGGAATAAAGACTTTCAATTAGCTATACACTGAATATTCATCTCTGGTGAGCTCCCCATAACATGTGGGGCTCAGTGGGACCTCCAAATGTTATGGGTAGTTCAGCAGAGATGGCCACTCAGGCACAACGTATAGCCAACTGAAAGTTTTTGTTGCAGCTGGTCTCCAAGTGTTTAGGGACCCAGATGTGGCCCCCAGTGTCCAGAACATAAGGTTTTTAAGGGCAAAGACCTTGTCCAGGCATCTCAGCAGCTGCAGTTGGAGGCTCACAGAACAAGCAGTTTGAAGCAAACAATTTTAACAGAAGCTAAGATGAGCGTTTAGCTGCAGGAGGTTCATACAAATAAGCAGTCTTAGCAACAGCTGAGATAAGTTAGCTAGGACTTCCTGACCTTTGCTTTCTAGAACAGAGTTGGGTACTTTTCCATAATATTCTCCATCAAGGAGATCAGATTCTAGTTAAATCTGGAAATGGCTTCAGCAAGAACACAAGATGGAGGAACCTTGGCCCCATCTTGCCCCATCACACTAATAGAAATGAAATCAGAGGAGCCAGACAGCAGGCTGTGGAAAATTCTTCCAATTATCAGACCTGTAAAATTGGGAGCAGAAGGTTCAGTGCTCAGAAATGCTTAGACAAAATGGGAACTATTTTCCCATCAGAAAGAGGCTCTCTAACATAATGTATACAGTTAGTTATAAATGTGCTGTAATTGGTTTTTCTTTTCTGATGGGGTTCCAAGAGTTTTCTCCCTGGAGGGAGACTATGCAATGTCACACCCTCTTCATAAAGTCCCAATGACAAATGGAAGCTTTATTCTACCAAAGCTCACCCTAGGGAACCAATGAGTTTATTAGACTGACTTTCAGAGGGTGAATGAGGGGTTACAGGCAGGAGCACAAACAAATCTAAAGCAGCTGCACTGGACAGTCTGCTCCCAATGTGGGTGATGGCTTTCTAACAGCTACACAGAGAAAGCCCCCTTCCCCTAGTCTTCCCAAGCCTGTGTACTCTAGACTCTCCCTGAGACCCTCAAGAGCATGTGCAATTCGGGCAGAATTAAAACAACTAACTGGGAGGAGTAGCTTGCTATTCAGTTAAGGATCAAATGACTCTCCCCATCCCCTCCTTCTATGAAGGAATGTCAGTGTCAAAAGTCAGCAAGTAGAGCTGGAGAGATGGATGGCTCAGCGTTTAAGAGAACTGACTGTTCTTCCTAGAGGTCCTGAGTTCAATTCCCAGCAACCACATAGTGGCTCACAATCTGTAATGCGATCTGATGCCCTCTGCTGGTGTGTCTGAAAGACAGTGACAGTGTACTCACATACATAAATAAATCTAAAAAAAAAAAAAAAATAGTCAATAAGCCCCAACTGTGGCAGTTGTTTTTTGTTTGCTTGTTTTGTTTTGTTTGGGATAGGGTCTGTGATGCTTTGCAAGCAGACACAGATGGTCTTACAAAATGACTGCCATTCTGCTTGGAGGATAGAGTCATACAATAAGTATTACACTGTAGGTTAAATTGTATCCCCTTATTAAAAATATGTTGGACCAGAAGTCCTTGAAAACATGACCTTAGCTGGGCGGTGGTGGCGCACACCTTTAATCCCAGCACTTGGGAGGCAGAGGCAGGCGGATTTCTGAGTTCAAGGCCAGCCTGGTCTACAGAGTGAGTTCCAGGACAGCCAAGGCTACACAGAGAAACCCTGTCTCAAAAAAAAAAAAAAAAGAAAAGAAAGAAAGAAAGACAAGACAAGACAAGACAAGACAAGACGACCTTATCAGGAATCGAGGATTTTACAGAGGTGACCAGAGGGATCCTTGGTGCCTATGATTGATGTCCTTCTAGAAACAGGAAATTGAAACACAGATGCAGAGGGAGAATGACACATGACGACAAAGGCTGAGGCTGTAGTGATGACTCTGCAAGCCAAGGAACACAGGAAGGCTGCCAGAAAACTGCCAGCAGCATGGAGAGAAGCAGGAACCAGCCCTCCTCGCTCTCAGAGGGTCTCAACCCTGCCGATGTCTTCATCTCTGACTGTCTGCAGAGCTGTGAGGTAACTCGCTTCTGCTGTTTAAGGCACCCAGTTCGAAGTACTTGCTTAAGGCAATCCTAGAAAACTAGTGAGAATGACAGAGACCACATAGCATAGCTCCGCATGAAGCCCAGCTGCCTGCATCCCAGCTCACAAAACTAAAGGAGGACCTGCAAGGTGGCTAAAGGGGTGTGCTGTGTGTATGTGTAAAGGTGGTAAAGAAGCTCGCTGCCAAGCCTGACTCCTGAGTTCAATCCCCAGGACTCAGATGGTAGAAGAGAGGACCAAGTCTGGCAAGTTGTCCTCTACAGATGCATACACACACACACACACACACACACACACACACACACATTTACACACATGCACACACAGTTTAAAAATACTAGAGAGAATTTCATCCAAGGGAAGGGTAAATTATCTTTCTATTCTCTATATAGATATTAATTCCGAAATCAATTCCTATCAAAGGCATGCCTAGCATTCACCTATAGATCCTCCTCCTCTTCCTTATCCTCCTCTTCCTCCTCCTCTTCTTCCTCCTCCCCTTCCTCTTCCTTCTCCTCTTCCTCCTCCTCTTCTTCCTCCTCCCCCTCTTCTTCCTCCTCTTCTTCCTCCTCCTCTCTCTCTTCCTCCTCCTCTTTCTCCTCCTTTTCTTCCTTCTCTTCCTCTTCCTCGTCTTCCTCTTCCTCCTTTTCCTCCTCTTCTTCCTCCTCTTCCTCCTCCTCTTCTTCCTCTTCCTCCTCCTCCTTCTCCTCCTTCTCTTCCTCCTCTTCTTTCTCCTCCTCTTCTTCCTCCACCTCCTCCAGACAGTGTTTGCTTCTACCTTCTAGGCCTTTCCTCTGTTCCCTACAGCTAGGGCTCCCCTTCACACATTCTCAGGACTGGGGCTCTGTGCTTCACAGATCCTATTAAGGAAAACAACTGCCTGTGCTCGCCCCTGGTCAGGGAGGTGATGACGCTGAAAAGCAGATGTAAGTCTCTGGAGGGAGAACCAAGAGGCAGAGTGGTCTGGTCTCTACAAACGCCCTTCTCCATCACTCTCCACTCCTTTCCTTCACCCAGAAACTGGAGTTACTTCTCGGAACCTAAAGAACATGCCTCCGTGTTTGGCCACAGAGAGGCTGTCTCAATTACTGAGGTAAAGGGCATCTAAACATTGGCAATTCCGCTGGGTTTTTCTTTCCACCCTTTCCTCCCTCTCCCCCAGCCTGGTCTCTGGCCTCCCTTCTGATTTCCTTGTTCCACCTTGTCCTCAGGGGAACCCCAGGCATCTCCCACACAACCCACCTCCCATCCACCTTAACCACAAGCCTCTTCCGCCTTCTCCCCAGTCATATGAACTGCCAGGATTCAATTTGTGCCTAGGTTCTGCCTGGGGTCCTGTCTTCAGGCCTTGGGAGGAGTAATAAGAACTTCCCCCAAAAAATCCAGCTATGGGGGTTCTTCATCCCCAACTAGGGAGTCATCTGTGTTCTTCCCTGCACAACCTCCAGCATCAAGCATAAGCCATCCAGATCTTGTAACACTAGGAGGGAGTCAATCAAGACACAACCCAACAAGTAAGCAGGCAAACAGGGCTTCTCTAACAGTGTAACCAAGCACAGGACACAGCTCAGCTTCAGGTGTGGCTGGGACTTGTTCAGGTTTTGCCTCTACAACTCTGGGAATAATTTCTACTTTTGCATGTAAGTTGCCCTCAAGAGTTTGAGAAAGGCCCAACATCAAATGCCTGATTGCTGGTGGTTACATAGAATAAAGCAGCCATAGTACTTAACAGTTTGACAGTTTCTCCCAACATTAAGTGTAGGACCCTGAAACACCCCTCCTAGGTAAACACCCAAAATAACTAAAAACAAAAACTTAAATAGATATATTTATATAAATATTCATAGCAGCACTATTTATAACAGCCTAAAAGGTGAAAAAAAAGCTCAAATGTTTCTCAAGGGATGGATACACAAATTAGTAAATACATACAATGGAATAATACTTGGCTATAAAGAGACATAAAGTCCTAGTGCACCTACAACTCAGATAAATGTAAAAAAAAAAAAAAAAAAAAAAAACTACACGGAGTAAAAGAAACCATAAGCAAAGGTTCACATAGTGTGTCAACTATCCAGAGTGTAAATCCATAGAGAGCAAATTCAGATCAGTGATTGCCAGAGGCCGGAGGAAGCAGGGGCGGGGCGGGGCTAGGCAGTGTTTCCTTCTGAGCTGGCAGAAAGGTTTTGGAATTAGGTCAACATGACATCTGTACATTATTAATGCACTAAATACCCTTGAATTATTTGCCATAAGATGTTTAGTTTTAGGTTATACCAATTTTGCCACATAAAAAAATTAAATCCCCAGAGAGGAGCTGATTGGCTAAATCTGGGTCAAGTGTCTATGCTGACCAATGAACACAGCCTAGGGGTGGGACTTAGGGAAGACATGCTGTTCCCGCGGAAGGTAGATGGCTCAGAGGAATCACAGGCCTAAAGTGATTGAGCCTTGATTTCTATAAATAAGACAACCCGATGAATTATCAGAGTGTAGGGAGCTTAGAAGTATTCCATCCAGTAGCTCTGGCTATGTATGACTGTTTAGATTCAGATCGTTTCAGTCTTGAATGATGCTGATGCCCTTCAAGTGCAGGTAGCAGCTTACTGGGTATCAAAGATGTATAACTTTTCATTGAGCTTTAAAAACGTGTATTTGTTCATTTTTAATAATTTATCTGTATTGTATGTGCATTGATGTTTACCTGCACGTATGTCTGTGTGGAGCGTGTCTGTGTGAGGATGTCAGATTCTCTGGAACTGGAGTCACAATTGTTAGCTGCCACATGGGTTCTGGGAATCGAACCTGGATTCTCTGGAAGAGTGGCCCCTGCTCCCAACCGCTGAGCCGTCTCTCCAGCCCCTATTTATTCGTTTAAACATTTTGTGTATGAATGTACAGGTGCAAAACTGCCATGATGCCTATGGGAAAGAAAAAAGAAGAGCTCTAAGCGGTTGGTTCTCTCATTCCATCATGTAGGACCTGGGATAAAACTCGGACTGTTGGCCTTCGTGGCAGGCACCTTTACCCAATGAGTTGTCAGCCCAAACTGTAAAGAGTTCTATCGGGAAGAATGCTAACTCAGGTATTACAGAGAACAGCTCTTTCATTTGATAGAAAGTGAGGGCTAGCACGAATGGCTTGCCCGTGAAGTGTTCCCATAATGCCCCATTTGTGAAAGGTCCATGAGCTCATGCTGAATGAGCCATTAGGTGGTGTGGCCTGGTGGGAGGAAGTAGGTCACCAAGGGACTTGCCTCTGAGGGATATAGCTTGTTCTCTGACATCTCTGCCTCCCGGTTACCAGGAAGTAGGTAGCTCTGCCCTTCCATGACCTGCTGCCTCACTGAGGCCTAGGAGTGACAGAGTTTTTGAAACTCCGAGCTAAGACAGCTCAGCCATTCTTCAAGTCCTCTGGTCTTTTGTCACAGCCATGACGACAGAAGGGACTTACCTAAACACAGGCAACAACTCAGGCGCAACCAGACAGTTCAGATCTTGGTGTCAGGGGACAGGTGAAGTTCTTAATTGAAAAGAGGTTCAATTATTTGTTTATAAAAGCACTATCCCTGTTTCGTGAAGATTTTAAAACCTCAGAAAAAGTAAAAATCAACATAATTTTCATGACTCAGAGATTATCCTAATTAACATGCATGTATATATACATATCCCACTAGACTTTGTTCCCTATGCGAGTCTACTTATAGAGAGGTATATATGGAGAGAAATGCATTTTATTCTGTCTCCTTTTTTTTTACAGTGTATTTCAGACATTTCTTATGTCATCAGCTGTAGGTTCTTGCCATCATTTTAATATCTGTGGGAGATGGATTCCGAACGGAAGCTTCAGAAAGGCTTAAAAGTGATTCACCGCATGGCACAGGTCCTTGAAGAGACAGAGTGAGGGCCAGGGCTTGCTCAGCAGAGGACAGAATGTGGTAAGAGTCCAGATGGTGACAAGGTATCCTGTCCACTAAAAGCTGGTCTTTGTAGATGCTGGGGGAAGGAGTACACTAAAGATGACATCATATCACAGGCCTGTGCAGGCTGCTGAGTGTCCCCACCACCACCCCACCCTATCACAGCCCCAACAGGGCCTCATGAGAAGCAGAGACCATGACAAGGTGGCCTTTGGCCTTGCTGTTCCATAAGGGCTCTCAACAGCAAACCAGGAGTCAATCTGTCGAGCAGTTGAACCTGAGGAGTGCATAGCTTGCCTCACCTAGACATGAGGTCTCCCAGCAAATGGATTGTCAGGGGTGGGACCAGAACCTGTGACTCCCAGGCCAGAGATTTGGCACCCACAAAGTCCAGACTTGTTTCTAGTTCTTGAGGCCCTGCCTTGCCTGTGTCTCGCTGATTCTTAATCAACTGCATGTGCATGTGTTCTGTGCACGGACAGGGAAATAAATGAAGGCCTGCAGAAAAGAGGTGCCTGCTGTCTCTGAGCTAGGCAATAGTGACCACTGATGTGTGTAGCCCATCAAGTGTGTCTAGTACAGGACTGAGACCCTCATCTGACCCATCCAGAGGGCTGAGCCTAAGTAGCTTCTGAGACACAGAAGGCCTGCTACACGAGTCAGCAGCATTCATAGGAGCCCAGAGCCCCACGGCTTAGCCTCGGGCTCTTCCCATAAGTCTTGGTGAGCCTGGAGTGTCCTCTAGCTAGCTGAGAAGAAGGAAGCCTGACAGTGGATTCAGGTCATGGCCTGAAGGTTTGGGGGCTGCCCTGTGGGATAGCCACACTGATTCCATGACTCAGAGATCCCAGACACTTCTGCTGTCTGGATGTTTGTTACTGACCCTGCTTGCTCTCTGTGAGAATGCACCAGGCAAAAGTTTCTAGAAACTGTGAGGACTGAAGAGGACAATGGGAGGCAGTAAAAAGCTTCCCCAGTACCCTACAACCCATCTTTAGACAAACTGCTTCCTATTTGGGGGTGTCAGGGGCAGGGGATAGAAGCACAGGCTGCCACAGACAAACTGGCTACTGGGCTTGCAGTCTGAACTCTGTGTCTTCTTTAGTATGACCATAGACTGAGTATCTCTCTAGGCCTCTGAAAAAGGGGAAGCCAGGGTCTCCTCTCCAGAATTGCAGAACTAGATGAAAGCCTTGTGTACAGTGCCTAGAGGTAGCACAGGACCCTGAGAAAGTGCTGGGAATTTGTGACTATGGTTAACACGATAGAACACAATGGCCAGGGTCTCTTCTTGTGTTCTCCTAATTCAGTCATTCATTCCTTTGTTTAATGTGTGTTTATTAAGTGCTTGCCAGTGAGCAGAGAGCTCAGAAAAAAAGACTTTCCAGGGACCGAGGATCCAAGAATTGCTAATGTTAACAGATGCCCACAGACATGGTCTGTACCATCATAGAATGGACTTGCTAAAGAGGAAAATGAGAACTAGATCAAGAGATCATTAAAAAAATATAATCTGACATGATGGAAGATGTTGTCTGGGCCACTGTACATGGAGCAAGTAGAAGGGAGGAGGTGGAGGCTGTACTGAGACAGGAAGTGGCTATGAAGCAGCCTGCCTTAGGAAGAGGCAGCAGTGTTTCAGATGGAGTGAGGGCAAGGAAGGAAGGCGAAGCTGGAGGAGGCTGGCTGTAAAAGACCAGCTAGAGCAGTGGTTCTCAACCTGCCAGTTGAGACCCCTTTAGGGTCACATATTAGATACTCTGTATATCCAATGTTTGTATTACAATTTGTAACAGTAGCAAAATTACAGCTACGTAGCAACAGAATAATTTTACTCAACATGAAGAACTGTACTAAAGGACCATTGCATTAGAAAGTTTGAGATCCACTGTTCTAGAGGGTCAGCGGCCAGTTTGAGGGGAGAGCGAGAGATAAAAAGGCAAGGAGGTCAGGATGCCCACCATTCTTCCCAAGCCTAATCCCATGTCTCTGTAGCCTGAGGTGCCAGAGCAAGCCCCTAAACACCAAAGCAGGACTGAGCTAAGCAGAGTTTAGCTGCCTCCTGAGTTAGAACCCCACATCTACCCAGGCTGCTGTGATGCCATGCCCCGCCCTTCCTGGCGCCAGTCTCAGCAGGGCCTGGTGAGAAGCAGAGATGACAAGGATGCCCTGTGCCCCCCACCCCCGTTCTATGCATATGGGCCTTCAGCAGCATGCCAGGAGCAAATCTGCCAAGCAATTGGACCTAGGAATGCATGGCTGGCCCCACCCAGACACAAGGAGCCTTTTCTTGGCCAGACTTCTAGAATACGGCTTTCCAGGGGCTGGAGGTGGGGGTCACCCTCTTTCTCCTATTCATAAACATGATTAAGGCTTTTGCTAGTCAGAGCAAACACAGCTGCAAGCCAGAGCACCTGCAGGGAGGCACAGGGCAGGGGAGGGAGGGATCCCTAGGTTCTCTGGGGTCCTCTTTCTGCCTATGGAGCCCAACTACCCCAGTCTTCAAGGATCTAAATCTACTGTGGCTAAGACTACACCATAGATGATCCTCTGAACCCACTTCAGAGCCAGAGAAACTGAGGCCAGGGAGGGGTGAGTCCTCCTGAAGACCCCCATACTCGGGAGACCCTTCCTCAAGCCTCCGGAATTGCGACCACCCAAAGATCACAAGAAACCATACCTGGATGCAATCAGCAGAGGTTTATTAGGGAAAGAGCTGGCAGCCAGCGGTCTGACCAGGTACTCGCGCTGGAGTCAAGGTCCGACCCCCTCGGCCAGTCCTTGGAGGGTTTTAAAGGGAAAAACCACAAACCAGGGGAGTGGGATGGGGTTGTTAAAGATACAAAACATGAAAACAGTGGAACAATTCAGAGGTATTCACTCTAAATGATTAGTGTCATGTGGAAATCGCCCTGCATTCTTCTCAAAAATGTGGTTTTTACCATGCCATTGTGCCCTATCCGGCCATTTCAGATTGCTATCTTTACTTTTTCCGGCTATAGGGCTAGGGCCCCACCTAGGTGGTAGCATCTTTATCTGTAATCAGGAATGTCTTCCTGCCTTGGGCGAGGCTTGAGGAATGTAATCCAGCAAGTGTCCTTCACCTGGAATGTGAAGGCCTGAAATCTTATTTTCAGTTCTGTAAGGCAAAAAATCTACACATATTTCATAAAATGGCCTTTATAATTTTTCACTCTACATTCCTCACTTTTTCCGATTTGGCTATGTTTTTAATCATAAAAACTCAATTATTAATAAGTCTATTCTCACCCCACTTTTTCCGATTAGGATCTTTAGAAAAGTTTAAACTCCAGTGTCATCATAATTACCATTTTCTTGACCCAAAGTCTTATATTGGTGGCGCAACACAAAAAGCTGAACAGCATTTATCCTTTCTCTAACAAAAGTTACTAATCTATTTTAAATGTAGGGGCCTATGGTTAAGAGCAAAAGTAAAATCACAAGGGGTCCAGCAAGGGAGGATTGAACCAACTCTCGAATCAAAGTTGCTGTGCATCTCTATCTTGTCTCTGGTCTAACTTTTTTTCTGAATTTACTCTCTGGTCACTCTTGAATGGTCTACATAATAGTAACATTTTTTCTTAGAGCAGCACACAGACTTTCTCCTTTAAGAAACAGCAAGTCTAGTAACAACTTAACTTTGTTACTGACTGTTCTAGGGCTCTCAAATCCACATCAGTGGCAGCCCTCAGCTGATGAAAGTAATGAGGTGTCTGTATCAATGTAGTTACACCTGTCTCTATACCTATGGCCACTCCTAGTCACAATGTAACAGCTAGAGTCAAGGAAAATAGGCTGTCTGCAGAATCATCTAGGGTGTATCTCAAACTCAGTTCAAGAGTACCTGCAGGATCTAGCTGGACAAGTACACAATAATCTTTGTTTTCATCAAAGATAGCAGTGGAAACACATGGTGTTAACCCGGAGCTGTAAGTCTACCATTTATCAATTTTAGGCACTAGGTATCTGTTAGCAGGGGTTCTTGGGCTCTATTCTATTGACTAGGGGTTTCAAAACATTTCCTTTTCTTTGTAGCACACTTTCAAAGTTGTCTTCTGACTTTTCCACATTTTGTGGCACATAGCTGTCTACATATACATAAAATCACATATATAATAAAGAGAAATTGCAAAAGGAACAAATCTATATAACTCTAGATTCACATTTCAACTTCAATCTTGTAATCACAAGCTGTCATTTAACCTTGGGTGTACACACACTAAGTCCCACCCTCCAAGGCAGCATTTTCCCTGTGCCTCTGGGGTGGTCTCAGGAGTCAAGGCCTGCTGCTTCTTTAGCCTTGTAGAATAGCAGAAGACCTGGAGCCAAAGAGTAGGGGGTTGTTCAGGCATCTGGATCTTCTCCAGTTGGCATCAGTCACAGGTGGTGATGGTGAACTTCAAGGAGGTCGGATGGTCCACAGCACCAGGAACAGTCTTTTAGTAGCCTGAAAAATCATTTCTCACACAAAATGGGCATTCTGGGTATGGAGCAAGAACAAGGGACACTCTAGCCAGCGCCAGTTCCCAAGGGTAGTTTAATTTTAGGGTCCTGTATATTCTCTCTACCTGTCCTGAGCTTCGGAGACAATATAAACAGTGGATCTTCAATTCCTGACTTACCTTAAAACTGCTCTCTGATCTAATTACCTAGGACACTTGAAACCTCGGGAAGGTCCCTATTCTAGGCTGTTTTCTCCTAGGTATTTCTTATCTACTCTAAGTCCTATTATTTCTCTGGCTTAGAACCTAAGGTCCCTTATACGATTTAAGTCTCTTAGCTGCTTGGTTGCACTCATATCTTAAGAGTCCATCTGTGTATTATTTAGCCTGGTAAATCCTTTGCTTTCTGGGGAGTATAGTTCTCCCTTCTTGTGTGCACCATTGTCTCTTTTTCTCTAGATAGTATCTGGCAGGATGGCTAGCAATCTGAGTTCTTTTTCTTACTCTGTGCTTTAAGTGAGGCCATCTCTTAGGCCCACAACTGGAACAGGCTGCCGTATCAAGACACTTGATCTGTCCGGTTATTGCCTCAGGCCACTGAGTCTCCTCCCTTTTGGTGTCCTGGGCAACGAGTACTCACAGTTGCTGGCTTCATCAGGGTTTCCTCTCTTGGCATATAGCCTTGCAGGCATGGACTGTGGCAAAAGCATACCTGTTGTCCATGCAGATGTTGGTCTTCTTGTCAGCCCCAAGTTCCAAGGTTGTTCTCTGCACCGATGATCTCAGGGGTGGGGAGTCAGTCCAGATGGCATGTGTCCACCACAGTAGCGCTGGCTTGTCTCTGACCAGCATGGAGAAAACTGCTCCCGTCTGTAAAGCACGTTACCTCGGCTCCCGGCTGGAGTCAGTAGGAGGAGCCTTTCCTCTACCCGTGAGTTCTTGTCAGTTAGTTGCAGCCTGTCTGGGCCCCAATCCTGGGGAGTAAGTCTCAACCCGACAGAGGGTAGGAACAGTCTAGGATGACCATAAATGAATGGGATACCCAGCCCATCTCTTAGTCCACCATTTTCGGGTAGTCCATGAATACCTTTTGACCCATTGGCCTGGAGGAAGCCCCTGTGTCTATCAAAAGTTGGGTGGCTCCAAGCTGCCCCGTCTATCTCAATAGCCGTCTTCACACAGAGCTGTTATCTTCGCCACTTGGGGTGTTTTTCGAGGCCTGGGACTTTCTGGCCATGGCTTCTATTTGTTAGGACCCTCTTGGACCCTGAAGCTGGCTCCTTTACTTGCAATGCACACACTGGTCTTTTTCAAAGAGTTTTATCTCTCTTTGATTGGAATCCCTTTTTTCTGCTTTCTGTAAATTCTTTCCTGTCACCTTTCTCTTTCTTCACCTCTCTCTAGTCTCCTCTATTCCTCTCTATTCCTGTGGACTCACAGCAACTGATCTCTATTCTTCTTCTCTACTCTTTTCTTCTAGACTTACACTAAACCTTCTCTATTCCTCTTCTCTATTCCTTTCTTTTAAATCTTCTCTCACTTGCTATTACCATCAATCATTTTAATATGTAGTATACTTCCTAAATCTTTCAATGACTTATCTTGTAGTCTCTGTAGCCTCTAGAGCCTTGTCTACACTGACAGAATGTCTCTATGAGCTAGTTTAGAAAGGCTGTGGGTAACTTATCTGATCTCTGCTTAACCTCATGTGTCCCGATCAAACTTAGTGGGGTCTCATATAACCCTCTCTCTCAAGACCTATCAGCGGAATCTGGCGTGGGCCTCTGGGTGTCCCTTACCTTCTGTCACATGGAGGTCTCAGTCAAATCTGCTCCAAATTGACCTGCTGCTGACCACGGCCTGATCAATTGACGGGGTCCCCAATCTGAAGACCAGAACCTGCAAAGGTCTTGTGAAAGCAAAGCTTTTACCTTATTTATTGCTTTGAACTCTGTGTAGACTGATGCATTTGTGAGGCTGCATGACTGCTGTTCACATCACACTAGAAACCACAACCTAATTCAGTCTGTAAACCTTGTCCACAGGTGTAATGTGAGCTCACCTCTGAAGCTCTAAGAAAGAAATCAAATCAGAACAAATAGCTTTATCTATAGCATTTCACAGTAAGGACTATTACGATGTTGAAGGTTCATACAGTTATTAACAATTTTTAAAAGGCAACTTGAGTTACATTTGACACTTATTTGAATTTAACTTTTAACAAAATAGAAACTTTGGTCATAGTTCTATAAAAACCTTTTAAAGAGTTATTTCTGATTACAACAAGAACAATAAAGTAAACATTTTTATGTCTAACGTAAGAGCACAAGTCTTCACCACTTCTTTAATTTTATCTTGTCAGAACTCTCATCTTTGAACCAAATCTTAATGAAAATCTCATACAAATAATGAAATTGTCTCAAACAGTAATGGCTAAAAAATTTATCAAAACTGAAGGAGATATATATATATATATATATATATATTCCTGACTCATATATATATATTCCTGACTCATATATATATATTTCTGACTCAGGGCAGCCTATAACTTTTAAGCTGTAATTTTAGAAAAAAGCACTCCTTTACTTATAAAACTGGGAAAAATCATTATCAACTTCCTTATTACAGAAGCTAAAAAACTGCTGGCCCCCCTTTTTTTTTTCTACTTTCTGCTGGTGTCCTTCTCCTAGCCACAGAGCAGGGCGAATTATCAGTTTTTCTTGTGTAAATCGAGACTGCCTCACAAGTAAGTTTTAAACTAAATTAAGTAAGCAGTTTTAACCAGTTCTTGTCTCTCTTTTTTTTTTTTTTTTAAAAAAAAATAATTAACTCTCAGGTGAACAATCTTGCTGCGGCTGTTTGTCTAGCTGTCCTGGCTCCACTGCCAGGTTTTTTTCTTTTTTCTTTTATCACCTGGGTTCTCATCTATCTTCATAGGCGGCAGGTGGAAAACCGCCATTTGTTGCACTAGTGACCTCAAGGTACCCAGTACAGCCAGGAATACCAAACTAGGTAGCTGTTGCACGCTGTTGCTGTGCTGGGGAACCACGAGTTGTAGCCCGCCAAGTGGGGGCTGGGTGAGCGGGCTGGGTGAAGGCACCCTCCATGTGCTGTTACCTGAAGCATACCCTACATGCGGTAGGCGGGCTG
Source organism: Arvicanthis niloticus (assembly GCF_011762505.2). Lineage (NCBI taxonomy): Eukaryota > Metazoa > Chordata > Mammalia > Rodentia > Muridae > Arvicanthis > Arvicanthis niloticus. Next base: position 28,032,865 of record NC_047671.1, read on the forward strand.
TAGGAACACGAACCGCGAGCACGAACCGAGGTAGCTGCCCCTTATTAAAGGACCTGCCCGCCTTTCTGCAGTTGTATTCTTGTACCGGCGGCTTCATTTCTCTCTCTGCCGGCAATCATGTTACCTATTTTTAACTCAAGATGTTTAACACAGTAGATTAACAGCTAACACACAGATGATTTGCCAAGAAAAGACACACACATATAAAAAAACAACACAAATAACTCACCCCTCTCACGTGTAGTACATAAAACACAGACAGCTCACCCCTGCCACGGGTGGCACAAATAACACTTAACTACATTTGGTCACGACCCCAGATGGAGAAGGATTCCACGTCTTCTCCCAAGTAGGAGCGCTCAGTCTCTTGAAACCTGACAGTCAGATCCCCTGACCTTCTGGAAGTCCTCTCGCCTTCCAAGTAAGACTCCAATAACCAGACAACGCGGTCAGTCTTCACAGATTCAGATTTAACAGATTCAGACAACTTGGTCAGCCTATGCTGGACCAAGTCTAACAGATTTCTAACATACCAGCAATGAACAACCCAAAAATAGACACACTGCCATGAGAGCACAACTACCACGGTGGCCATTTCTGACCTTTTCTCTCTAGTTTTCATTGTTAACACACAAAAAGACTAACAAAAAAACCCGTCTCAATCACCAGTGCCAGCCAAGAGGGATTCCACGTCCTCTCCGGCACCTAGATGCAAACCTGTGCCAGCCTAGAGGGATTCCACGTCCTCCCCGGCACCTAGATGAACCCCCAAACGTCTCTGGGGGTGCAGCAGCTAGTGACTCTCCAGCACGTCTGCTAATCACTCATTTGTCTCCTCTCGAAACAAAAATGGTTTACTGCCCCTCACGAGACAGAAACAGCTGCCAGTCCAAACCGAAGTGCACTTTTCAGAAACCAAATAATTCAGACAGACGGGCACAAACAACTCAGAAACCAAATAACTTAAACAAACCTAGACAAAACAGCACACGATTTAGGCAACCCTAGCACACGAGAAGTCAGACGATTTAGGCAAACCCGCACATGAAAAACCAGAAATCAGTACATGAAAAACCAGGCAATTTATACAAAAGGTCACACAACAACCAGACAGAAAAAACCGCGGTGTCCCTTTACCTCCCAGCGTGGTTCTTGGATTAAGGTGGTCGCATATCCCGGACGAGCCCCCAAATGAAGACCCCCATACTCGGGAGACCCTTCCTCAAGCCTCCGGAATTGCGACCACCCAAAGATCACAAGAAACCATACCTGGATGCAATCAGCAGAGGTTTATTAGGGAAAGAGCTGGCAGCCAGCGGTCTGACCAGGTACTCGCGCTGGAGTCAAGGTCCGACCCCCTCGGCCAGTCCTTGGAGGGTTTTAAAGGGAAAAACCACAAACCAGGGGAGTGGGATGGGGTTGTTAAAGATACAAAACATGAAAACAGTGGAACAATTCAGAGGTATTCACTCTAAATGATTAGTGTCATGTGGAAATCGCCCTGCATTCTTCTCAAAAATGTGGTTTTTACCATGCCATTGTGCCCTATCCGGCCATTTCAGATTGCTATCTTTACTTTTTCCGGCTATAGGGCTAGGGCCCCACCTAGGTGGTAGCATCTTTATCTGTAATCAGGAATGTCTTTCTGCCTTGGGCGAGGCTTGAGGAATGTAATCCAGCAAGTGTCCTTCACCTGGAATGTGAAGGCCTGAAATCTTATTTTCAGTTCTGTAAGGCAAAAAATCTACACATATTTCATAAAATGGCCTTTATAATTTTTCACTCTACACTCCCATCTGTGAATTTAATGCATCAGCCCACTGATAAGAGTTTAGTCAGCATTTTTCAACCACCCTATGGTACAGTTACTCCTATGACTGACATCTTTATCAGTAAAAAACTGAAGCTTCAAGAGTTTTAATTACATGCCCAAAGTCAGAAGTCAGGATTTGAAGCCCAGCCTTCTAACTAAAGCCTACTTTCTCTTTGTGTTTTATTTACTTACATTAAATTCTTTTTGTTTGTTTGTTTTGTTTTGTTTTCCAGCCAAGGTTTCTCTGTGTAGCCCTGGCTGTCCTGGAACTCACACTCTGTAGACCAGGCTGGCCTCAAACTCAGAGATCCACCTACCCCTGCCTCCATGTGTTGGGATTAAAGGCCTGTGCCACCACCACCCAGCTACATTAAATTCCTTTGCTCAAAAGAAGTTACTTATTGCTATTGTGATCAGATGAAGACTGACAGTAAAAGTAACATGTACCTAATTACGCCAGGAACTGCCGGCTAGCAGCTGCTGCTATCCTGAGAACCAAGGAGCGAGCTGCTCCCTCACCACTGTGGAACAAGAGAGAAACGGGATCTGGAGAGGTGGTTTGCTGGGTAAGATTGAGGACCTAAGTTCCATCTCATTGTGTTCCCAGCACTGGCAGGAGAGAGATGGACAGCCTAGCTTGCACATGGTGATCTCCAGGCCAGTGAGAGGCCTCATCTCAAAAAACAAAGTGTCTGTCTTTTAAGGAGCTCCAGGCTCCCTATTGTATTCCCACATGCCTGGATGGAAGGGGGTACTGGTGACTCAGAAGTGATGAACTGAGTCCTCCACAAAATCAGCTGGGGTAGGATGAGGTTTCACTGTGTGCAGCTTGGTTACTGTAGCTGAGCCACGCAGCCATCATTGATGCTGTTCAGTGGACTCTCTGGTTCTCTGCCTCTGTGGCACCTGGAAAAATACCATCTCTCTCTCTCTCTCTCTCTCTCTCTCTCTCTCTCTCTCTCTCTCTCTCTCTCTCTCTGGTGTGTGTTTGTGTGTGTGTGTGTGTGTGTGTGTGTGTGTGTGTGTGTAATAAGGTCATATGGTAGGTCCCAGCCCTTCCTCAACTGCACATTGATTCAGGGCTAGAACATGGAATTCATACTGTGAGATTACCCAGCAGTCTCCTTCCCAGGGACTGAGTCCCCGTGAGGCCAGTGCAGAGGAGAAAGCTCTCAGCTGAGCCTTGCTGGTTATGCAACCCCAGTGAGGCATAAGCCTGGCTGTTAGGGCCATTAAGAAGTTCAAATGCTTATTTACTGCAGCATAAAAGAAGCCCTTCTAGTGAATGCAGCATGCCATCCGGAATCACACTGAAGATGCAGCCCCCCTCAGCACAGCCCACAGGCTTAATTACCGTACTGTGTGCTAGAACGCTTAAACGCCCGCCAAGCCAAGACTGCAGCAGAGCCTTCCAGCTCCTTGGAGAATGCTTGCTTCTCCTTTGTCTCTCTCCCCCAAACCCACTGCCTTGGAAAACTACCCACCTTCCCCAAAACGCCCTTGACACGCCTGTCCTAAGGATCTGTTTCTGCATTCCTTCCTGTCAGCCACCCAAGGGTTGGAGTTATGAGAAGACTGTTCCCATTGTAGCCTTACCAGCTCTGTCCTCGGGGTCCAGTCCTTAACCTCTCTGGGTCTATTTTCCTGAGCTGTGGAATGGAAGCCACAGTGTAATTCTATTGCACACAGTCAGGACAAGGGTACTGCAAGCAGCAGATGAAAAGAATGCAGTGATATATATATATATATATATATATATATATATATATATATATATATATATATCTCAAACGATCCACATTATCTGTGCCTAGTGAAGACCATCTTTTGAAGCTCTGTTTATATTTCCATGAGGCCTTCTCCAGCCCCTTCTCAAACACCAGTGCTTTTTACTCCCTTTCTGGGCAAGCTACACAGTGTGGCCATCTCCTGGTTTGACCAGAGCAATATCTTTATTCTCCTGATCTCCGGCCTCCCACCATACATGAGGCTGGCTGGGACCTTGCACACAGTGGGGCTAAATAAGGAATGAGGAGTCTGGTTCTTGACTTTGTTTGGGGTCGGGGAATCTTATGACATCAGTGCATCAGGGCCTGTGACCTTCTCTCTAACACCTGACAGCTCACATTGGTTACCAGGTGGAAAAGCTAGGTGTCAGTTTATAGTCCTTACTGTTTTCATACAAAATGCCCAGCAAAAGCAAGGGTTTGTTTGGGCTTATAGTTATGGTCTATAATGGCAGGAAGGTGGTGGTGGCAGATGCTTGAAGCAGCCTGTCACATCCAACAGCCAGGAAACAGATCTGCATGTTCTGATACTCGGCCACCTTCCCCTATATGCAGTTGGGAATGGTACTGGTCACATTTGAGGTAGGTTTTCCCACCTCTATTATCCCAGTCTAGAAACTTTTTCATAGACATGCCTGTTTGTCCCCTAGATCCTGTCAAGTTGACTGTCAGACATTAACCTTCACACGGGGGGAACTAGTTTATGTGGGCTGCTAACACACAGTTTTATAAATGAGGTGTCTTGAAATAAAAGGAAGGTATTCTCTCAGCCTCTCCTCAGTGTCTCTGCCTCTGCTGCTGTATGGCATCCTCCCTGTGCAACCCTTATGCCTCTGTAAAGACAATAATCACACTAGTCATGCTGGATTAGCCCTGCAGCCACCAATCCAGGCTCAACCATATCCAGATAATCTCACGTTTACAGACATGGCTAGAGTTGGCACTTCAGTGTATGTTTGGGAGAGATGCACAGGATTGCAGCCCTTGAAGCAAAGCAGCCACCATCTTTGTCAGAATAGTTCTGTCTGCTTGCAAGAGACCCTCACCAATGGGCCTGACATTCCCTCAAAAAAGGACCCTCCCCTGAGATTTCATCCATTCCTCCCAGTCACTGGCTTGCAATTCTGTCCTAACTGCACATGGCCTAGGGGTATCTGGAGGTTCAGATGGAAGCTGAGGAAGGTTAACCGAGGGGAACTCCATCTTTAGGGGAAGCTTGCATCCATCCTGGGTCAAGACTCTCCAGTGAAGCTGCTCTGGGGTTCCCCATGCTTCCAAAAGTAAGTCTCACTAATATAAGTCTAATAATTTTCTTGGTTTTCGTTGGGACTTTAAGAGGAGGGGGTAGATGCTGTTCATACCTTCCCAGGGAGAAAGTCTTTTTTTTTTTTTTAAATTTGGCCTTTTATTACTTTATAGACTATACACATGAGACATGGTTTGTTATTCATATCATGCATGTATTAGCAAATTGATTACAAGTAAAATTGGTTAACTTGGCCTAAGTTTATTATACTCATAATAAATTAAACTCAAAAATTAATATGAAAAGACCAAAATATATTTAGTCAATATATCCACACAGGTAAAATGAACATAAAATGATAATGGGTTGGAATCTTTTTTTCTGGAATATGTAGCATGATAATATATTTAAATATTAATATCTGTTTATTTTTTTTCTTTTCTTTTTTTTTCTTTTTTTATTGAATATTTTATTTATTTACATTTCAGATGACTTCCCCTTTCCCCATTTTCCCTCCCTAGAAACACTCTTAGGTCGTTCTGCCAAGAATGCCTTCCTTACCCATCATGGAATATGCATTATCTAAGCAATGCACTTCTGTCTTAGATTGGTAAGGCTCTGTGCAAAACCTTACCCATCCTTGGCTTGCCAGCCTGTTAATTTATTAACTCTGTCTGGGGTTCCACTTTCAGGTTCAAGCCATGTACTTTGGCTGCCAACATGTTGATATTGCTAACAAGCTTTAACACCATGGGCAGGAATAAAAGTATTCCTAGGACAAAAAGGGCTAGCATGATCAAGCTACATATGCCATTCTTGAAGCTTGACCAAAATAGAAATACTGACCTCGGGCCATGGGTAATTTTATCCACAGTATCTGCCATATCAATGCTCAGCAGAGCAGCATTCTTTAAATCCATAAGCTCACTATGTAAAGTTAAAACATCCAGAGAGGTGTTAGAATTATGCCAAATACACTGCAAGTGTCTTTAAACTTTTTCCTAATTATAATGACTGTAAATTTTAGAACTAACATGAATCCAATTGTATTTGGCATGACCCTCGAGATGGCTCCTTACTCTTAAACTCTGAACCTTCTTCCAGTAATTTGAATTGGATAAAAAACATCAATCTGATGTTTCCAACGCCTATCTAAATCCTCTTGTATATTCAATACATTAGTAACATTTTTTGCTAAATGATTAACAAAAGTAGCTGTCTTAACTGCTTGTATCAAAGCCATTGCAGAAGCAGTGGTGCTAGCAATTAATGTAATTAAAGCTGTTGTACCAGCAATAATCAAGCCCACTACCCTCTTGCTTCTGCTTAAAGCCTGACTCACTTCTTCCAGTACTTGCAAGCTTTTTTCAGAATACCAAGGTTCTGTGATACTCAGGGCAATAAAACAAAAGCTGGTTGATAGACCTCCATAACTGACATGCAGGATTTCAACACACTAACACAATTAGAAAGTGTACAATCAATACAACTTATATTAAATACTATAGAAGAAACAAAAGTAATTTTAACTTGACAATTAAAAGAGCCTTAACACATGTGCTAACACTTGTTTGAAATCCAGATCCTGTCCCAACTTTATCTCTTGCTAACATCATTTGCAGCTAGCTTCCAAATGTGTCTCTGAAAATGTCTAGAACCAGCCTTCCAAATAATGACTGTTATTTCCAATATTGGATTGATTTCTAGACCAGGCCATGATTGAGTCCGAATAACTGGTCACATTTAAGAAAAATACAAGAGTCATTATAACTTCTCTTTTTGATTCTCTGTTCTACAAGGTCGAAAAACTTGAGGCAAGGCAGCTTGTCCCATCAGGGGTATAGGTAAGCAAAGGTGTGTCGGGAACATATGTCCAATACAGCTTCCCAGTCACCATTGTCAAGGCTTTCAGAAAGCTCACAAGTCAGTATCATTCTTTGTCCCAGCATCAGCATATCTCTCCCATCACTCTGGCAGCCACCATGGTTCTGCATCCTGCAGAAAAACAAAAACATACCCTCTTCTCCATATTAGATACCTGATCCAGATCATGCCATGTGCCAGTAAGTGGATCCTTCCCTTTTACCTACGCATAAGTATGCCTAGTTGTAGAGCGCCGTAGACACTCAGCAGAAAGTTCCTTGGCATCCAAATTTTTAAAATATTTTTAAAATAAAAAGAACATGATTTAAATAAATCTGTGATGTACAGGGATATACTTCCCCCTTTTTTATTTTATGAAGATATTGTTTTAAAGTTCCATGGGCCCCTTCCACAGTCCCTTGTCCTTGACAATTATAAGGACTCCCAGTAATATGGGTAATATTAAATTGCTGCTAAAACGTCTCAAATGCTCAACTGTGATAGCCAATTTCATTATCTGGATTTTTGTTTGTTTGTTTTTCTTTTTTGTTTTGTTTTTTTATTATTGGATACTTTATTTATCTACATTTCAGATGTTATCCCCTTTCCCCATCCCCACCCCAGAAATCCCTTATTCCATCCTCTCTGCTCCTATTTCTATGAGGGTGTGCCCCCACCCATCTACCCACTCCTATCTCCCAGCCCTTGAATTCCCCCACACTGGGGCATCCAGCCTTCAAGGGACCAAGGCCCTCCTCTCTCAGGGAGAAATCCTTGCAAGAGGAAACTAAAGGTAGCTTATAACACAAGGAGTCAGGAAACATAGGCCACTTACCTCAGACTTTCTCTGTGAGAGCTTGAGAAATGGGTGGGAGAGGGCAAGCAAGAGCAACAGCCCAGGAATGAGGCCACCAGGACTCTGCCTTCAGCTCCCACCATGGTCTTGGAGACTTCCCTTCTCCTAGCCTAGAGCTCCTCTTGGTAAAATGAGAAGAGTGCACACACACACACACACACACACACACACACACACACACACACACACACTTAACTAGCAGCCTGGGAGATCCAGGGAATGTGAAGGGGCTCTACACTGGAAGGCCAGACACAGCTAGACTCTTGCAAGAGACCATTTGCCCTTCCCTTGTGCCTTTAGGTGAGACAGAATGAGCCACTGCACAGTGGTCTTGCTCTGCACAACCATACTACTTAAACTCTGTGCCCTCAGCCCTTCCATCTAGGCCTGAGTATTTCTATAAACTCACTCCTTCTGCCCTTCCTTAATATGGTTGTTTAGTACCCCAAGTCTTAGTTCCCCCCTCTATAAAGTGGGCACAGTGGTTGTCACGCCATCGGGTTGCTGCAAGGATAAATTTATCTTTTGATGCATGCGTGTGCATACATGTTTGTGAAAGTCTGTGCACCCGTATGTGGAGGTCAGAGTTGATATCAGATGTCTTCCTTATTTTTTGAGGATCTCACTGGGCCTTTTCAACAAGGCAGCTAAGTTGGTTGGCCAGTCTTCCAGGGATCCACCTGTCCATTTTGTTCCCCACCTCCAACCTCCACCAGCACTGGGGTTACAAATGCATACAGTGTGCTGCTTTGAAATGGGTGCTGCAGATCTGAACTCAGGCATCTATGATTACACGGGAAACACTTTACCCACTGTGCCATCTCCCTAGCCTGCAAAGACAAAACTTTGAGGAAATTAACTGTGTTAATTCAGTATGTGACTGTCACATGATAAGCTTGATTATGTCTTCATCAGTCTTGATTTGGTAGGAAGCAAGCATTGTCCCCAAGGAGCCAGACAGCAGTGGTACCTAGATCCAATTTCTTACTTCCTTGGTCATCCTATGTGAGTTAATCAGCATGCCTGAATCACAGATATTAAGTGTCTGCCCTGTTCCCATTCTGGATTTTGCTCTTTACATTATTGCATGCAGCCTCCAAACTGGACAATTTCTGGGAGGGGCTGTCATTTAGGGTGCTTCTGACTCCTGACTAGACAGGACTAGTAACGGGAGTTGAACAAGTGCCAGGACCTTAGGTCTGTCTCCTGCTCTGCCTTTTAACAAGCTGGAGCAATTTCCTCCCTTCCCAGACTCTGCCCCTCTAATCTACAGCAGAGCCTGTCTGGGATGCGTGTCCTTCCTTTTGAATGTGTGAAGCTTACTCTTGACCTACCCTAGTCAAGGTTCCCAGCTGACCCAAGCAAGCGCTCTGCCCTCTAACAGGAGCATGGCCCTCAGAGTCCACAGGATGCACTTCTCAGCCTTCTCATGTTCTCAGCACACAGCAAGGCCATTCCTTCCCACCCACCTAACACCATTTGTGAATATAAATCCCTGGTGCTTCCCTTCTCCTAAATATCCATGATAAACATGTAGAACACAAACCCCATGAGGTCAGGTGCCCTCTCTGCCTTGTCCAGGTTGCTGTTCCCACACCTGACGTAGGGACCTATCAAGTATTGGGGTGCTCTGTTTCACTTGAGGTTTTTGTTTGGTTGGTTTGGTTTGGTTTGTGTTTTTGTGTGTCATTTAAATTTTGCTTCTTTGCAATTATTTTTGTTTTTGAAACAGAGTCTTATATAGCCCAGATTGGCCTCGAACTTGCTGTAGTATCAAGTATAGAATTTATAGTATATAGTATAGTATAGTATCGTGAACTCCTGATTTTCTTGCTTCTACCTCCTCAGTTTGTAAATCATATACATGTACCACAATGCCTGGCTTCCATATTTGGTATATTTAAAAAAAAAAAAAGAAGAAGAAGAAGAAGAAGGGAAATGGTGCCCACGTGCATGAACTGAGTCTGTGCTCACTAAAACACCTTTCTCTTCTCTCTTTCACTGTTGCCACTGAGGTGGGTTTTTGCTTCTACCATCTGTACAGTCATGGTTTGTTTCAGCAAGCTCTGCTGAGGCACAGTGCTGTGCCCAGGGGGTATGCATGTAGCCCTGATGGCCCAGGCTTCTTCCCCAGATGTTACATCTTCTGAGGAAGGGTGGAGTTAGCAGACAGCTCACATAGGAAGCCAGCTCTGCAGTAGGCAGCCAGCAAATGAAGATCAGGAGATACGTAGAGCAGGGTGGAGCTGGGGACACTGTTCCTAGGGTGTGCTACGGGTCCTGAGTTGTTTTGGTAAAGACCCTGGCAGTCCAGGAAGAAGGCTGAATCCCTCTGGCCTGGCCTCCTCACCTGTTTCCATGACAATACTCTTTTGCCACTTGCCAATGGACCACAGCAATTAAAACATGCTTCCTCTGCACAATGAGGGGCCAGATTCATTCTAGGACTTGTCCCTTCCCTGTCTTGTCCTGGTTCCTGGCTGCCTGGCCCCTTCCTGGGAAACCCCTTCCCTTCTTCCCTCTAACACACAATGCAGGTGGCTCTGGATTCCCTCCTGACCTCTGCTTCTGCCCCAACTCCCAGACTCTGATGCTCCCCCCCCCACCCCACCCCACCCCACCCCACACACAACAACCCAGGAGCACCCTCTCCTGGCTCTGGCCTCTCCCTCTCTCCTCACCCACATTTTCCTTCAGCTTGGGCCTCTGGCATAACCATAACAGGGGGTGTTGCAGGACACTTAAGGTGGCCATTTTCAGGAGGATTTTACTTAATACAAATCACAGGTGCTTCCTACCGAAGACTCCTTCATCTTCCCATTTTACACTTGAAGGCTTGGGCTTCTTATCTAATCAGAGGCTAATCGGAGCATCCAAGTTGGAGGAGGGAGGTATGGAGCTTTCTGTGTGTGCTCTCTAGTTTTTTTTTTTTTTTTTTAATCAACTTGACTCAAGCCAAAGTCAAGTGAAAGGAGGAGATTTCGCTTGAGAAAATTCCTGTATCAGATTGGCCTGTGGTGTGTTTTCTTGGTTGATGATTGCTTTGGGAGGACTCAGTTCACTGTGAGTGGTACTACCCTGGGCCGGTGGCCCTGGGTGCTATAAGAAAGCAGGCTGAGCAAGCCAGTAAACACCACTCTGCCATCGCCCCTGCCTCTAGGTTCCTGCCTTCCTTGAATTCGTTCCCTGAACTCCCTCAGTGATGGATTGTTACCTGGAAGTGTAAGATGAAAGAAACCCTTTCTTCCCCAAGTTTCCTTTGGTCATGGTGTTTTATCATAGCAGTAGAAACCCTAACTAAGGCTCTGTGCGGCTCTAAACCTACATCTTCTTCTGAGAAGTAGACTACGCAAAGCCCACCTGCTTCTCACTCCTGGGGCCTTGCCTGGACTAGAGAACCAAGGGCCTCCTTTCTTTCCACTGAATCTGTTTGTTTTCCCAAATGGAAGGACCAAAATATAGAACCTGTCCAGTTTGGTGAGACCTTGGGGAAGGGGATTTGATTGTGAGCCTGTCCGTTGTGTGTTTTCATAAATGATCATGGCAGCTCCTGCTTGTATGGCTTCTGTATGTATCAGCTGCTGTTCTGAGCAACTGAGCCTGAATTAACTGGTTTCATCCTCACCACTATTCTCCCTGTTTTACAGGCAAGGAGACTGGAACATAGGAGAGCCTTGTCTATATGGCGACTTTGTGAAGAGGCTGCAGTTGGACCCAGCCCATCCAGCCGCCCAGCTCAGCCATATGGGTACAACCTTTCCTAATCACTAATACAGACCTGTACACACAGCTACCCAGATATCAGCCCTGGTGTCGGCTCCTTGCCGGCAGGTCCAAGAGAGAGGAGAATGATCCCAGGTCTCTCTGGGGTTGAGCGGGATGGTAAGTATCGGAAGGCCTAAAAGAAACACACCCAGCCAGGAGTCTTGTCGCCACAGGAACTCAACTTGAATGTATCAGCCTATTGCTTATATAAACTCGGGGCGTAGGGAGGAGGAGTTTTGGTGGGGTGAGATGACGTAGGGAGCGGGGAAGGGAGACTTGACAGGACCAATGGCAAAGCTCTACATCAGCAACAATGGGCCAGAGGCAGATCTTGTGAGTCACCCGTGTACGGTAGTGACAGAGACAGGTCTCAAAACTCGAGGCAGGCTTAGGCTCTCCCACAAGGCCACAGAAACTCAAGCCAGGCTCAGGTTTGTCCACAAGGCCCAAACCAGGGTAGAAATGGGGCCCAACACCCTGGAACATATAAGAGTGCAGGGACCAGTCAACCCCTCCAGCCGTTATCCTTAACTTTTGCAACATTTGTGCTCCAGACCGGAAGCCATTTGTACAGTAACTGGCCTGGATTCTTTTAGAAGAAAAATGTGATTTTCTTTTCCACTCCACAGGCTCCCACTTCTCTCTCCTCCATCCAGGCCTTGTTTATTTCAGTAAAGAAACAGCCTTTGAAGTCCTCCAAGAGGGACAGGGCGGAACTACAAACACTGAAAAGCATGCCACATGTTGGTTGGAACATGGAAGTTTTGTAAGGATTAATAAGTTTTTGGAACCCATGGATACTGCTGTTCTTTCAAGGTGAAATTAAAAAAAAAAAAAAAAAAAAAAAAAAAAAAAAAAAAAAACCTGAAAATTACAGCTGTTGGGGGGAAAAAAATCCTACCAGGGCAGGGAGTTGAGCAGGGGTTTCCTTAGGTGTGGGCAGAGAAGCTGGCTATGCACCATGCTGGCCACTCAAGCACAGACAATAGGACCAGTGATGGTTCCTTTGGTTCCTCTCATTGCTGGTCACTCAGGATTCTGCTCTTGTGGCCTTCTTTGATGTCAGAAGATCCCTTGAGGAGATTATGACTCGACTGAACAGCAACTCTTCATCTGCCTATTTATTCGTAGGTGAGATCGCTCCATGTTGTCCAGTCTGGTCTTGTACCCCTGAGCTCAAATGATCCTCCTGCCCCAGCCTCCTGAATAGCTGAGACTATAAGCATATACCACCCTCTGTAGCTAACGGGAGTATCTTGAGTTCAGGTGGGGGAGGTGATGCTTGTTTGTTTATTTGAGGCAGGATCTTGTGTAGCCCAAGCTGGCCTCAAACGCACTATGTAGTTAAAGCTAGCTTTGCACTCCTGGTCCTCCGTCCGCATGCTAGGATGATGGGCACACATCACTGCCCAGCTGTGATAGCTTAGTGTTTGTGTTCATGTGTGTGTGCACATATGGGTGCACATGAGTGTGAGGCCAGCAGTTGTCTCGGAATCCCTTCCCCAGTCATTTTCTACCTTATTTACGACACATGGTTTCTCCCTGGACTTGGAACTTAACTGGTTCATCTAGACTGACAAGCCCACAGATTCTCTTGTCTCTTCCCAGTGTTGTGACTGGAGCACTGTGCCCCTGTACTCAGCTTTTTGATTGAATGCTGAAGGTCTGAACTTGGGTACTCGGGGTTGTGAAGCAAGTACCTTACCAACTGAACTATCTTTCAGCCCTCTATAAGAACCTTTAAAAGGTGCCTTCACCCAGACAGTAGTGACCGTTCCTATCTCAGTCTCTCCACTCTTGATTTAAAAAAAAAATTTTTTTTAATATGTCTGGGCAGTGAAATCTCACAGCAGTCCACAGAAGTGGATCTCCACATTACAAGCTGGAGTGGAAGCTTCCATTACAAGTGGAAGCAGAGCCTTGTAAACATATAAGCATGTAGGAGAAGGTACAGGGAAGTTGGCACCAGGGCCTCTTCTAACCAGAATGAAAGAGGGTTTGTCAGGGAGCAAGCTAAACAGGGGAGGAAGATACAGTAAATGACCCAAGGGGACACACACTTATCTGAGGGCTCCTGAGATCTCATGTGCTTGTCGACACGATTCTGCAAGGAGCATGCTCCAGTTAGTTACACCCCAAGAAACTGAGGCGTGGAGAGGTTAAATTCACATACATGATCTCACAGTATTGGGGTTCTTACCCAAGCTACTGGGAAGACCAGCTACCCAACTTAATGACCCAATGTGAAGGGGAAGCACGTGGCTCCTTGTTTGCAGATTATAAAAAATTTAAACCTTTCTAAGTATGGGAGCTTGTGTAACTGCTCTCTCACTTACTGAGAACCTAGCCCTGCTGCTAGTCTGAAGGGCCAATTTCTTCCTTTATCTGTCTCTGTTTCTGCTTAGAGAGAGAGAGCCAAACCTAAGATGGTAGCTTTAGTGAAAGCTACGCTGTGCTCATTTTTGGTCTGTTAGAGCTATGCTACATCAAAACACGCATCGATGACTAAGTTCAGAGGGTGAGACAAAGGTGGATGGTTTTCTACTTCTCTATAGAACAATTATGAATATAGATATCACTGTTTCCCAATCCTCCTTCTCTCTCCTCCTTGCCCTCTCTCCCTCTCCCCCTCCTCTTCCCCCTCCCCCTCTCACCCCCCTCTCAGACAGTCTTACTCTGTAGCCCAGGATGGTCTTGTAATTCATAACACTCCCTGCCTCAGCTTCCCAGGTACATGGTGACCTAGGCCACCATGCCAGCTAAGTTCAGATTTCTCTAAAGTAGAAAAGTAGGCACTCATAGATATCTGTCTGATCATGAGAATCTGCAGGGATGCCTGGCCATCCTCCTGATTTCTATAACAAGGCCACTTGGTTCTTTTGCTTCCATCTCCTCTACTCTGGACTCCTACTCACCCTGCTTGTCCCAGCCAGGCTTTCGGTTAAGGTTCTAGTGTGTGAGCAATCAGATCATATGAACCAGCAGGGAGACAGCAAGCCTGGAGAAAGGCTAAGACTTGTCCCTGTTGTGCCTTGAATGTGCTCATGTGTGTTATAACCTTGGGCTGGCCCTTCCCTCTCTGGGCCTGATGCTACATAGGTCCTGTTATACACTGTACTCTATTAACCCCCACATTCCCCATTAATTCCACAGCCAAAGAAATAACTCTGTGCACCCCAAATCTATCTTGTGTTTTAACAAATAACAGAGATGGGGTGAAGGCAGACAGGCAGGCAGGAAAGATTCAGGTCAATGTAGTGGAAGGAGACATGCCAGTCAGCAATGCTCTGGTGAGCCTTATCTGATCCTCTCAGGACTTCTTACCTCTTCAGCACACACTCCCTTGCTCCCAGAATAAATGCCCCATTCCTTCCCCATAGCCAGATACCATTTACCCAGCTGGCCTCACCTGCTCCTGTCTCTATATCTTGTTCATACCCAATCTGCCATTTTGGTCTCCCTGATGGACTCCCAAGCTTGCTTCCTCTGGGATCTTTGCAGTGACCGAGCCACTGTGGAAAACGTTCTCCCCCAGACCCTCTACTGGCTGCCTTCCTGAGTTTTGTCACAGCTGCGATATCCCGCTTTCCTCAGCCACAGCCTCCTCCCATGCCAGCATCCACACCGTAACCTTACCATCAGCTTGGTTCCTCTTTGCTCACTGTCATGCTTGCTCCCCAGCCCCATAGCCTTTAGCACTGTGCAATGAAGCCTCATGTCAGGCTCCATACCAGGTCCTTATTTCATAGGCAGTCAATGTCTGCTTGATGAATGAATCCATGAGTGAGTGAGTGAGTGAGTGGGCCTCCATTTACCCATCAGTATACAGAGAGGGGAACAGTTTCAGAATGGCTGGGCGCAAATGCCTCCAAACTGCACTTTGATTTAGAGGTCCTCTGCACGGTGAAGCACAGATGCCGAATTTTGCATCATTTAGACAGAATCTGCATTCCCTGAGGCCTACTCCAGAGTCCTTGGTCTTGCTTTGAGCTTATCAGCTTGAGAAAGAGAAAATAACAAAGATCAAATGGCTGTTCCCTGGACTTTGAAGTGGTCTCTCATTTTGGTGTTACTGTTTGTAACGTTTATGTTTTCTCACCTGGGCCCCAAATGCCCCCTTGGTAGCACCCCCCACCCCAGCCCAGCTCAGTCCCTAACAGCACACTAACCAAGCAGCTGGGCAAACTTGATTAGTTTTGCTTCTTGGTTGGCCTCCAGCTTCCCCTTCAGGGCCTTTCCCTTCCACTTCCTGCTGCCAGGATCTTAAGACAGACTTGGGACCCTAGAGAAATGGGCTCCCTAACACCAACATGGTCCCCAACCATAAAAATCTTTCAACTTCATAACTCCTAACAGCAGAAATCTGTCCAAACATTCCTGGGCGGTGGGAACTATTGATGTTGGCTTGCAGGCCTGCGTCCAGCTGCCAGGGCTTTAATGAGGAAATACTTAACAGTTCGAGTCTAGTCCAGGGTGATGCCAGGCAGGGTGGGTGGGGAGCTGGGTACTGTGCCAAGGAGCCGATCACTGGCCTGCATGAAGCACAGGGAGCAGGACTGGCCATGGACCATTTTCGAGAAGAGTGGTGTCACCTTGGTCTTTAGACCTTCAGGGGGGATGTGTGAAAAGACTGGAGTCTATACAGGGTCAGGGATGACGGGATAACTGGTAAGATCAGAGCTTGGCTGGGCCAACCTTGTATTTTTGGGACTACACAGCAGGGCAGATGAAAGAGTGCCTTTTCTCTCCCTGGCTAAGGAATGCTGTCTTTTCCATGATTAATATGGAGAGAATGGTTGAGATGCTTTTAGAGGCCTGGTGAAGGAGAAGTGGTCCTTTCTTTCCTCCTCTCCAGGCGCCTGTCTGGGGGACGGTGGGCAGGGAAGGGTCAGCATATCGGCAGGCCACATGGAACCTGTGCAGGAATCCACATCACTGAAGGCCAAGGGCCCTTGGCAGCTACGGAGACAGGCTGCGGGTGACCTCGGGAAGAGAAGGCTGCTGTATCCTCAGCTCGGCAACTACAAAGAAGCAACTGCCCATGGTATTTCCCTTCCTGGAACCACATGAAATGTTTAGTGGGGGACAGGGAGGGTACGCGCACAGCAGAAGTGAGTGTGATGACTTGGGTCTGGCAGACAGGATGCCGACCACGAGAAGGGGGCAGCACCTGGAAACCTTGGTGAGGTCCCAGCATGATCATTGGAGAAAGAGTCAATGGGAAAGTAAGGACAAAGGCCACTGCTGGCCCAGCCTACCTTCCACCAGAGGACCCTCTCTCCACACAGTGTCATGAGGGCTGAACCCTACAGGCAGCCCTGTTTGTGCCTGTGGATAGATGCTGAGTATGTAGACATAGCAAAACAGAGTAGCCACACAGCCCAGCAGGGTGCCCAGCCTGCAGACCCAGTTCTCTGGCTGGTTTGTTATTGACCAAGAATAGTCATATGTTCCAGGACTGTGGAGAAGTAAGTTTACTCCTGAAGGAGCTAAGCAATGCTTTTGTCAACAGATGTCCTGTGTCTTACTTCTTCATATCAACAGCTCAAACCCTTGCCTTGCCTAATGGTCCTGATAGAGACTTTCTAAGACTCCAATGACATGAAGGCCCACTCACTTTATAAAGAAGAGACCCTGGAAACCACCCTGTAACTCCCCAGGGCAGGAAAATGAGTTGTGTATGTGTCTGTTTCACAGACGGAAAAACTGAAGCCCCAGAAAAAGCTGAGTTCAAGTCATAGACTGGATTCCCTTGGAAACTTCCTGGCACACATTGCTTTTGCAAAAGGACTCTATGCTCAGCAAATGGCAGTCTAATTGAGCCCCCAGACACCACCACATAGCACTACAAGTCTCTCTGCCTTAGGACTCCTAGGCGAAGCCTCTCCTCACTCTGCAGCCACTTTTGATGAGAACTCAGCAGGCTGACCCTCTGCAGATTTGCCCCGGGTCCCAGTGAAGGCCAGGCCAAGGACACAAGAGCCTCAAAAACTTTGCCATAGCTCCAGGGAGCCAAAGATGGTCACAAGGGCAGAGGTCAAAGAGCTTCCATCTCAGTCAATTCTCTGATGGAAACCCTATGGCTTTGGGAGCAGGGAAGCTTGACAAATTATCTGGTGGTAGAAGAACATGGCTTGTTTCACAAGGCTCTTTTCCGTGTGTTAACTCATCCTATCTTTTTCTATTAGGCCTCAGTTTCTCCACATCAGGATCAGGGCATTGAACTGACAGGTGGCGTCAAGGCTTTCTCCTTCACGTGCTCATTTTTTTGTGTGTGAAACCGTTTTATAGCATCTCACATATTATGTGGTTTATTTTAGAATTTATGGTGCTAAGATTTTTTGTGTCCTGGGGTTCTAGAATCCTGGGCTTCTAAACCTCAACCGTCTTTGATTCCGAGAATATATGACTTTTTTGTTCCATTATTGCCCGTGTGTCTGTGTTTCCCAGAATTCTGCTCATTTCTGTACTGCCTTTACCACATAGGTGTGCCTGCGTGGCACCTGTATTATTATTCGTTTAGGGTTTTTCTTTAAATAGACTCTTTTTAACTTAAGTAAATGTCTTTAAAATGGAAACTTTATGTCAGTGTTGCAAGTGGAAAACCAGTCTCACCTGCCATAAATAGGAGTAAAGGTAAAAATAAATACAATAAAACAATGCCATTAAACTCTAACTAGATACTGTAGCTTGCCAAAGACTCCAAGCCCAAGGCTTGCTCTTTAAAGAAAGATGCAGATGTGCGCATATATATAAGTGTATGTTTATACACGTTCATGCACTAGCAAGGTGTGTGTGTGTGTGTGTGTGTGTGTGTGTGTGTGTGTGAGCAATTCCTAGAGAGGCGCGCGCATGAGAAACATGTTAGCATCAAACAGAAACATTATTTTGAGAAAAGACCTGAAAGCAGAGATAAAGTTTCCATGTCTCTCATGAAGTGATTTTATGCTTTTCAGTGCCATGTCTGACCTACACGTTCACCACACGGTGTGTTCCTCCACCAGACAAAATGTGTCTCTCAGCTTGTATCGGCAACCTGAACTCTCAAACACCCTCCTGACGGCATAGCTGGTGTCTCCTCTCCTTTGTATGATGGCAAAACCTGTCAGATAATTTGGGCTTAGGGATCTCCCTGCTCCTTTCCTTCTGGGTTAGGAAGCTACAAACCTTCAAGGCCTCATCCCTGGAGACTGCAGAGACATCAGTGGCCCTAGAAACATCACAGGCCTCATCCAGAAGAATACATCTGTGTTAATCCAGGAGATAACTGAACCTGTGGTTGATGCCTTTGTCTGGGAGGAAAGAGAGCAGTCACTGCCCTGGGGTACTGACCCTACAAATTGTAAGTGTATGATACTGTGGAAACAGCCTTGGGTTACCCAATATACAGATAGAGGTCCAAGACGGTGTGTGTGTGGCCTCTGAGAGCTGTCTGAGAGTCAGACTGAAGATGGTATCGGGACAGACCCTGCTCTATGGGCAGGAGGATCCAGGTTCTAATCCCACCTAGCCCTGACTCATTGCATGACCTTGGGCAAGTGGCTCCTTTGTGACCCCGCTTCATCAGTGTTTCTTTGAGGACACACAGTGCTCGGTCCCAGCAAGAGCTGGCTCTCTTTAAGCACATTTCTCAAGTGGCACCTGCTTAATCATTACAACAACAGCATTTACTGTTTGATCTGGTGATTCTTCACGGAAGGGCAGGAGGTGCAACCATTTTCCCAAGGGAGGGGAGACCCCTGTGATGTCTGAGAGACACACAAGCACTCCATAAAGTCATCAGCCTTGTTTCTTTTTTTCTTTCTGCGAGAAATCAGATCAGGCAGCAGGCACGGCTTAGGCTCAGCTTCAGGACCTGGCTTCATGACGGTAACCCTAGCCTTCCATTCAAGGCAGCCTCTCTTTGACTCCATAGCAAACCAGGGCTGCCTTGCTCTCTGCCCACATCCTCCAGTCTTTCAGTCTGCCCACTCCTCCCCTTTCTGACGCTGCTCTCTATCTTTCCCGTTTTCTGATCCTGACCTCAAGATCAGCGTGAGACCCAGATGATGGTCCTAGCTAGGCCGATGATACACTGAATACCTTGGGTCATCCCCTTGGCATCTCTGGGCCTTGAAACATTTACCTACTTCATATGTGCACATACGGAATCAATAGATTGAAGCACGTGACTGCTCAATTTCTTCCAGTCCTGGCACTGGGAACAGTGGGTGCAGTCATGTCTACCGTCTCTAAGGGGAACCATCCTGGCTATTTGGCCCAGTGAAGAACCTGCCAAATTTTCCACTAGGCAGGCGGCTCCACCTGTGAGGAAGGTGTGGCCTTTACCTTACAGACTGTAGAGAATAGAATCATCTCTCTGTGTGCAGATCCTCACACCTCAGCTCGACTCAGTGCTGACACATAAACATTGTTCACTAAATAATTGACAATGGGCTAGAAAGACAGCCCAGGGGTTAAAAACACTAAATGTTCTTCCAGAGGACTCAGACTCAATTCTCAGCACCCATATGGTGGCCAACAACTGTCTGTAAATCCAGAGGATCCAGAGGATCTCTTCTGTCTCCATAGACACCGCACCCATACAAGTAAAATAAAAATAAATAATTCTCAATAAGTGATTAAATGCCAAATGAATCCATGCATGCTCAGACTGTAGGCTGAGGGTTTTCCTTATTATTCTCTGAATAATAAGTAGTCACGTGCAATCAAATTAGTGCCCATCAGCCTTAGGCTCCAAGAAGAAAGGCCCTCTGTCATTTCAGGATCAAACTGCAACATCAACCTGGTTAAAAAGCTGAGGTGGGGGAAGGGGGAACAGAGGCAGAGAAAAATGCACATCAAGGAAGAAGAAAAAAGTTTTATTATTTTATTTTGGTAAATACAGCAAGTTTCAGATCCAAAACCTCTTTGGGCCTTCTCGGCTCTTTGCCCTGCCTGGTCTACAGTCCCTGACTTGACTTCTCCTCAACTCTCGAAATCTCTGTAAAGCTGGGGCTACCGGGAGGCTGTGGCGGGCAGGCATAGAATCAGAGCACTCGACGTACACTGCCCCAGTGTTGACAGGGTACCTTGGGCCCATCGCTTGTCTTCTGCAGGCTTAATGTGCTCACCTGTAAAATGGAGAGTTGAGAGTTAATCATCTCCAAGGACACACCGTTTCTCATTATTTAGGGTCTTATCTTGTGATCTTATCTGACCTATGAGCTGCAGATTTCCTAGATCATGTGGGGTCTGAGCATTTTTAAGTGGTCTAGAAAATAGTACAGGCATCAAGCACTGTCTGCAAACGATACTCAAAATGACAGTGATGCTCAGATCTGCTGGCATGAGGAAGCTATGCTTTTTGCAAAAGGACCTCATGCTCCAAATAGCAGAGGTATGTTGGCTTGAGTGTCACTGGTCATCTTCCTGACTTGAACACAGATCGCTGTCTGGTGGAGAACATAAATCCCAGGTACTCAGATACAGCGAGAGAGACAGGTTCCAAGGTAGGAAATACTAAGGTCTTTCAGCAACTAGAGAACTCACAAGAATCTAAGAAAATTATTGACCCCCCTCAATATGAAATGGATCACGTCTGTTACATAACTTCTGTGTTGAAGGTCAAGGCTAGCTGGCATAGGTAAACTCATAGTTGCTGTAGTCAGGTGCATCTGAAGCAGATCCAGACTTGAATTCTCCAACAAGAGACTAGAGATATGATGGCCACGGTGACACAATGAGGTCAACGTCCTGGGGACCTGTTCAGAGACAAAAGAAGGCTGAAGGGAACTTGGGTGAAATTAAACCACTTTCTCGGTTTCTTTTGCTAGACAAGCAGTTCTTTTACAATGTCTTGGAATACTAAATCCCTTAAGCTGCAAAACGCAAGCAAGCAAAGCATCTTAAGTCACTGGAGGAATTGTTTCTGAATATAATCACCAGATTAAATAGTCTGTCCACCATAAACAGAGTGTGAGACTGAGACCCCACAGCCTCCATAACCAGATGCAGAAGAACAGAGTCAAAATAGGTCTCCTTGGAGATGAGATATCTCCCCCATAGGATCTCACATCAAAGTAGTCCTGAGTCAAGAGCACCAGCTAGAAAGCCCTGTTTCCATTCCTGGGAATATGACCCTGGGGATGGTAAAAACTGGTAGGCATGTATAATTTAAAAGGAGAAAGTGATCCAGCATGGAGGGGCTTTAATCCCAGCACTTAGGAGGCAGAGGCAGATGGAGCTCTGAATTTGGGGGTCAGCTTGGTCTACAAAGTAAAAGTTACAGGATAGCCATAGATACATGGAGAAACTCTGCCAGAAGAAGGAGAGGGAAGAGGAAAAAGAAGAGGAGGAGGAGGAGGAAGAGGAAGAAAAGGAAAACAGGAAGAAGAGGAAGAAGAAGGAAGAGGAGGAGGAGGGAAGAGAAGGAGATGAGAAAAAGGAGATGGAGAAAGAAAAGAAATAAGGAAGAAAAAGAAGAAAGGAAGGGGAAGAGCGAAAATACATTTTTTGCTTTTTAAGTGTAATCATTTTAAAGGTTGAGGCCAAAGCTGCCAGCACTACAATTTTGCTCAGCGTGTCTGTGGCAAAGGACAAAGGCCCTAACGATCAAGTGCCGTTTGATTGAGGCATTCAGGCTGCTAGGCTGCCAAGGACAGACTCCCTGGGCGACTGTGGGGGTGGAATGGCCTGGGAGTCAGCGCTCCTCACACTTTAATGTATATCTGAGTCACCTTGTTGCTGTGTGGCTGCAGATTCAATAGGTCTGAGAGCCTGCGTGTCCCAGGTGTTGTTGATAATACTGCTGCTTACCAGACCACGAGCAAGAATCGACAGGACAGTGCAGAGCATAGTTAAGTCTATGGACTTTTAAATCAGGCCTGCATCTAAAGCCTGCCTTCTCATTCCACTGACTGAGGAACATACGTTACTTAGCCCGTGTTAGACTCAGCTCCTTGTCTATAAAAATGGATAACGGCAGGGTTGTTTGTTTAGTCAATAAATATGCATTAGGTATCTACTGTGTCAGTTTTGTGTTAAGCCCTGGGGATGTCACGGTGAGACTAAACAGGCCCGATTCCTGCTCTTGTGGCCTGACAGTCTTTCAAATGACGGATGTGAATGTTTAACACGGTGCCTGGTACACGGAACTGGGGCACAAATGATATCTTTTATTAGCAGTAGCAATAGCATTATCAGTTGCAAGCTCCCGGGGGATAGAACCCTTCTGCTGTGGGCTGACGGCTGGAAGTTTAGAATTGATTCTTCGATCCAGAGGATCTGGATGTGAAGAGTGTGCATCACTCCCCGGTTTAGTGGGGAGGGATGTGTGTATCCCAAGTGGCCCCTGTGAGCCACCAGGCTCTCCCTCAAAGAGCACAAGTTAGGCAGACTGTTCACTTTGCACACAGCCTTGATCCTGAACTCCCTTCTGAGAGCCAGTGGTGGTCCTCCACCAGGGGCCCTACTTCCAGCTTGGGCTTTCCAGTCTGCCTCTCATTCCTTCACTTTCCACTATAGTTCTACTGGGAAATGCTCTGTCTGGCACAACTCCTGCTAGCCAGGAAAGCCTGCAGACCACCACCATTGAGCTCTGTGCTGCCTCTAGACCTCCCAACATGTCTGCCCACCAGGGCCGTGTAATGCCATCAGCCCAACATCTAAGGACATGAAGATTCCTGATCCTGGAAATCTGGGAGAAATATTACAGATTTAGGTCCTGACCCCTTTGGGGCGGGAGGGGGGATCAAATGACCTTCTGTGGGGGTCACCTAAGACCATCTGGGAAACACTGATTTACATTACAACTCATAACAGTAGGAAATGTACAATCATGAAGTAGAGCCACAAAAATAATTTTATGGTGGGGGGTGGGTGGTCACGACAACATGAGGAACTGTACTAAAGAGTTGCTGCATTAGGAAAGTTGAAAGCCACTGTTCTCTAGGCAAAGACTGTCTGAGTGAACTCAGAGCATCTGGACCTGAGCCTTCTCTGCTCTGCTTTTGAGAGTGTTTGAGAGAGCGAGGATTGTGTGTCAAGGTCGGTGAGAAGGTGGGAAGTGGTAAAGTGTGACTTTAAAGGAAAGCACAGAGAAGGAGACCTAGAGGCAGCCCCAACCTTAAGCTTCACTCTGAACTGACTGAACAACTTTGCCAAGCAGCATTAGGGAAGCAGTGAGAAGCTGGCATAGACCCTGGCCTCATGAGATTTACACTGTAGCCTAGAACGCTGACAGGTTGGCAAGGATTACCACTTGTGTGCTAGGCATCATCACCGTGTTCTATCTGTGCTGACAGACCAGAACTGGAATGAAGCATGACAAGGGCTCCCTGGGAAGGATACTACCTGAGGCCTGAAGGGAAAGAAAGTTTGGAAGGGTAAGAGGCCAAGACAAAACGTTTCAAGGTGAGTCAACAGTATGTCATACTTGAAAAAGCCAAGAGGAGGCAGCCGGGCAAGGTGGCGTACACCTTTAATCCCAGCATTCTGGAGGCAGAGGCAGGCAGATCTCTGAGTTTGAGGCCAGCCTGGTCTACAGAACTAATTCCAGGACAGCCAAGGATACGTAGGGTGTTAGGAGACAGTTTTCTGAGCCCAGCTTCTCAGAAACAGGCTCCACCTTGCCGGCAGAGTCAAAATTGAGTTCCTGATCCCAGGCTTGGGACCCAACTCCTGTCCTGCTTCTTCAGATGTCTCTTGTCTGTCTGTTAACCAGTGAAGGATGTAAAGAGGAGAGATGCTGCTATCCCGTTCTGTAAACTAAAGCACACAAGTCATAAATGTGCTGCCTGTCTTGACTTAAGACTGTGCCGCTTGTCCACTCCTTTGTTCTTTATCACTGTGGATTTCAGGTCAGAGTCCAGAAAGGGACCTGACAGCAAAAGCCAACTCAAGGACCCTGAAACCAGGTGACCAGGATAAGGCTGTCACCAGTGCTAACTTTCTTGTTTAACCTCTTGTGTCAAAATATGATTGGCCAGTGGAACTGCCCACCCTGCTACCCCTCGCTTTGTGTCCCCATCCTATAAAAAATGTTGTGCCATTTCCCTTTGGGGACACCGTTCAGATCCAAAACTGGCCTCCTCCCTGCTTGTGCAGAAAGTAAGGCTTTCATTTTTCTTTTTTCTTTTTTTTCTTTTTTTTTTTCTTTTTTTGGGGGGGGGTCTTTCAAGACAGTGTTTCTCTGTGTAGCCCTGGCTGTCCTGGAACTCACTCTGTAGACCAGGTTAGCCTCGAACTCAGAAATCCGCCTGCCTCTGCCTCCCAAGTGCTGGGATTAAAGGCGTGCGCCACCACTGCCCGAAGGCTTTCATTTTTAAGCTTCTGTCTCTGAAGTGAGTTTTCTCCGGCTTCCACCCCGAACCCAACAAGAGAAACTCTGTCTTGAGAAACAGACAACGAAAAGAAAGTCGAAAGGATGAATCTGTACGCCCATGAGTGTGAAAGGTGAGTGCTAGACCTTCCAGAACAGGCCACAGAACTCCGTGTTCTAAGAAATTTGAGCACTTTTCTGACCACAGTTGGGAAGGTGTGGACATGCTCCCTAGTACAACTCAGCCTGCTTTTACAGGTTTGGAAACTGAGGCACAGAGGCATACTTAGGTAACAGCTTTGAGAGCATACTACCTGGAGCTGGGACCTTGGCCAGCATGAGCCAAAGCCTGCGCTCTCCTGCCTGCCCAATTCACAGCAAGTACAAATGTACAGCCACACATTAAATACACAACAGTATGAGCCAAGTCTCAACCGCGAGCCTCACAGGCAAAGGCGAGCCTCACAGGCAAACTGTATTTAAACCCACTTAACGAGGAGGCTCTGAACGACCTCATTAGCCAGGACAAGGCCCTTAGGAAACTTGAGGGAGGCCCTGCTTTCAATGAGGCTTCTTTGAAGTGGCCACCCTCTGAAGCCGCCACCTGAGAAAGCAGGTAACAATGCCAGCCTATGATCCTGGCAACTGCCTGGGCAGGAGCCATGGGCTCTCAGCACAGCAGGAGTTGGCCTGGGTGTGGCCCAGGGCCCCTAGTGGGTTTCCATTAACTTGTTCCTACTCTCCACAGGCTCCTTCAGATGGGCAATGAGATTGGCTGGTGAGGCCATGGGTTATGAAGGCAGCGACAGGAGACTGTGAGCCACCCCACACCCCAGACCTCACTCTCTCAGGTCTAGGCTACCAGTCTCCCCATTCTGGGACATGCTCCATGGCTCTTCCTGACAGCAGGCTGTCATGTTTCTGCAATAATCTCTCCTCTTTTTTTTTCCCCCCAGACAGGATCTCTCTATGTAGTTCTGGCTGTCCTGAAACTCACTATGTAGAACAGGCTGGCCTCAAACTCAGAGATCTACCTGCTTCTGCCTCCTGAGTGCTGGAATTAAAGGCATGTACCACTATGCTCAGCCATCCCATGTCTAGACTGTACCAGAATTCTGATCTCCCTTGAGGGCAATGCCTGACCTGTCACTGAACGCAGTTGTGGTAACCCCATGCAGACATACAATACCAGTTAGGAATACCTGTCTCTGGCCAGGATGGAGGAGCTGCTCCCTTCACTTCAACTACACTCAGTGTCAGGGAGAAAGTGTCACTCCAGCAGGGCAAGGTCATGTAACATCTCTATCAGAAACCTGAGGTCTGTAGTCACTACAGACCTTCTGAGAAATAAGAAACAGGCAATCGTCCCACCATGGGGAGTAAGACTCAGACAGTCAGAAAGAGAGATTTCACCTTGCAGAACTGCATGAGGCCCTCCCAGCTTGCTTCAGCTCAAGCCCCTGCCTATTAATAGTCAAGCAGCTGTTTGCTTCCCTGAATGAGACTCTTTATTGCAAGCTGCATTGACAAAACAGATCCTGCTCCTTCCTGCCCAGGATATTTTGGGGCAGATGGGCTATATAGCAAGATATGTGCTTCTTCGAGGGAAACTGAGAAGGTCAGCCCTGGGAGATTTCTCAGCAAGAGTCCCTCAACAGCAGGGAGATCAAAGTCAGGCTCACCATGACCACCCCCTGTTCTCACACACCTACCTCAGTTCCTCTCCCATCAAGTATCCCTAGTGATCTATTGGTATTTTTCTTTTTTTTCTTTTTCTTCGAGACAGGGTCTCACTATGTATCTCTGGCTGTCCTGGAATTCACTAAGTAGACCAGGTTGGCTTGGAACTCAGACTGCCTACCTCTGTCTCCCAAATGCTAGGATTAAAAGCTCACACCGCTATGCCAGGCTCTTGGTCTTTTCTTGACATGCTCCTCTCTCTTTGGTCCCACCCACCCAGAAACCTAACCATTGAAGACTTGGGTAACTGATCCTACTAGCATCTGGCCTCACCTCCGGTGTCTCAACCTCTCCGTTCACTGTGGCTCTGGCTTTGTGTATCCCCACACTACTTCCTCTGGTTTGTGCTTCTTTCCCTGTCTCCACATGCCCTAAGGCTTCTCTCAAAGAACATTCTAGAAAGCCTGGTCTGGCTAGCCCATTTCAGTGTGCATCACCATCTACTGAACCATAGTAAATCATCATCTAAAGTTCCTTCTGGAAAGGCAGAGGTTCTTTTACTTCATTCTAAATCTCTACCAGCCAAGTTTACGCTGAGTTGAATCACACAGTAGGACTGGCTGAGTGTGGTAGTACATGCCTTCAGTGCCAACAGGTAGGAGGCAGAGGCAGTTAGAGGCAAGCTGATCTCTGAGAGTTCAAAGCCAGCCTAGTCTACATAGTAAGGACTGCTTCCTTCTTTTCTTTTTTTTTTTCCCTCAGATCCCATGACCCAACCAGTCAACAGAACCATTGCTGGTAACAAAAATGTAAGCATGCCGTCTGGATTTGAAGATGGCTCTGCCACTTAACACTTAACAGGAATCTTGGGTGACAGACATGAGCTTGCAAAGCCTTGGTTTCCTCACCTGTGAGATAGAAACAGTCACGGCCACTGTCTCACACAGCTACTATAGGAAGTCAAGGGATCATGTTTGTAAAACACCTAATCCAATGTCTGGCATTTCCTAATCTGACCACAGAACCTTCCCCATCATGTAGCCAATATCCCATATCATGTGCTTAGGAAAATACTGTGCAGGCTAACCATCTACACTGGAGCAGGAGCAGAATGTGAGACCAGAAGTGCCGGGAGAAGAGCAGAGAACCCAAACATTAGGCATTTTGGCTGGACCAGGACAGCCTAGCCCACAGCCACATGCTGGTTCAACAGTCTCAGTGGCAGGCCTCCTGGGCCCCAAACTAGACCACCAGGCACCTTCACCTTAGAGCTGAAGGGACATGGACTGGAGTGGCCTAAGGCATACAGATGCCAGTAAGACACTGGTTGGGTCCAGTTCTGCCAGATAGACTGGAGAGGTTCCTGGTGGTGGGATAGTGAAAGGAAAAGCATTCCCTTTAGCTAGAAGCTGATCCTGTCTGCCTCCAGGAAGTCAGCTAGCTGTTTCTACTCCCCAGAGCTCCAGAACCTTCTCTAATTATCTTTGTTCGTTTAATTTTTTAAAGATTTATTTTATGCTTGAGTGCGTTCTGCTTGCATGTTTGTATGTGCACCACATGAGAGAATGGTGCCCTCAGAGGTCAAAAGAAATCAGATCCCCTGGAACTGTGGTTACAGACGTTTGTGAGCCACCATGTTGGTGCTAGGAACCAAGCCCTGGTCCTCTGCAAGTACCACACGTGCTCCTGATGAACTGGCTTACAGTTCCTTATTTGTTTATCTTTTACATTTATATATTCATTCATTCATTCATTCATTCATTCGTGTGTGTGTGTGTGTGTGTGTGTGTGTGTGTGTGTAGGGGAAAGCATGCACCTGTCACAGCTTGTACATCAGAGAACAGCTTGCAGGAGTTGATTCTGTTCTTATGCTATGTGGGTCCTCAATTCAGGTCATCAGGCTTGGTGGCAAGTGCCTGCTCGCACACACGTGTGCGTGTGTTATACTATGTGCATAATTGTGTGTACACTCACTTGAGTGTACATGGAGAGTCCAATTGCCATCTTTTTTCTTTTCTTTTTTTGTGTTTGTTTGTTTGTTTGTTTGTTTTTTGAGACAGGGTTTCTCTGTGTAGCCCTGGCTGTCCTGGAACTCACTCTGTAGACCAGGCTGGCCTTGAACTCAGAAATCTGCCTGCCTCTGCCTCCCAAGTGCTGAGATTAAAGGCGTGCGCCACCACCGCCCGGCGGCATCTTTTTTCTTTCTCTATTACTTTCCACCTTATTCTTTGAGTCAGGGTCTCTCACTGAACCTCGTGCTGGGGATAGGAGTCTATGCCACCACTCATAGCTTTTAAACGAGCATCTGGGATACTAACTTAGGAACTCATGTTTGTCCAGAAGGACCTTTATCCACTAAGCCATCTCGCCAGCCACATTTATTTACTTATTTTTTTTTTTTATTTCCTTGAGACAGGGTCTTACTCTGTAGCCCTGGGTACCCAGGTATTCATTGTGAAGCCAAGGCTGACTGAGAACACATGACAATCCATGAAGCCAAGGCTGACTGAGAACACATGACAATCCTCCTGCCATAGGCTCCTGAGCACTGTATTTCAGGTGTGAGGCATCATACCCAGCTTACGTTGTCTTTAAAGAGGGAACAGTAGTCTTGACTTCCATTATCTCCCATGATGCCTTAGACAGCCTCCCTATGAGCAGAGTAACACTGTCCTCAACTTGGATTCTCAATGGTAGACTAACACTCAAAAAAACATACATGTCCTAAGAAAGGACATGGAGTAAGGGTCTGACTGGGCTGTGGCTGGGACCTTGTTTCTTTTCTTGTTTGTTTTTTGTTTTATTCTCTCATATATTACATCTGGACCACAGTTTTGTCTCCCTCCTCTCCTCCCTTTCCTTCCCCTCTCCATTTCCCTTCTCCCCCAGATCCACCCCTCCTCCGTGTCCCTTCAGAAAAGGCCAGCCCTCCCAGGGATGTCAACAAAACCTTTTGATAAGACCAGGCACCTCCCTTCATATTAAGGCTGGACAAGGCAATCCACTTGGAGGAAAAGGGTCCCCAAAGCAGGTTAAAGAGTCAGAGACAGCCCCCATTTCCACTGTTAGGAGCCCCACAAAAACACCAAGCTACACAACCATCACATAGATGCAGAAGACCTAGGCTAGACACAAGCTCCCTGATTGTAGGGAACCTTGTCTCTTAGCTCTCCAGCCTATACTCTGCGGTACTACCTGTCTATAACACGCAGCAGAATGTTCTGTAAACTGAAGAGACTTGAGCTTTTGTTTTGCTTTTTTTTTTTTTTTTTTTTTATTCTGGAGACAGGGATTCTCTGTGTAGCCCTGACTGTCCTGGAACAAACTGGGTAGCCTACGTTGGCCTCAAATTCAGAGATCTGCCTGCCTCTGCCCTCAACCCCCCCACCCACCCACCCAGTCACACCACCACCAAGTGACTGACTTGAGCTTTTTTAATATATCATTTTTATTTTCTGTAGATGAGTACTTTGCTAGTATATATATGTACGTAACCTATGTGCAGTATTCATAGTGTGTATATGCACACTGCGTGCATCTGTGGAGTCCCCTAGGAGTCCACACGAGGATATCAGGTCACTTAGGACTGGAGTTACAGTATAGACAGTTAAAAGCCACCATGTGGGTGCTGGGAATCGAACCTGTGTCCTTGCAAGAGCAGCAAGTGTTCTTAACCACTGAGCCATCTCTCCAGACTTCTTGTTTCCCCTTATGTAGCACAGGCTGTCCTTGAACTGTTGATCTTCCTGCCTCTGCCTTCAAAATGTTAGGGTTCCTGGAGCCTGTGCTAGCAAGCCTGGCTCAAGATGTTCAGCCATATTAAGATTCAGAGAGATGAAGATTAAGGTAATTACGAAATATCATTTCACACCCACTAGGTTGGCAAGAAATTAAGGAAGCAGATAATACCAAGTGCTGGCAGGGCTAGCGCTCAACAGATGTTTAGTCAGTGCTCGCTCGGGGAACAGGGAAGGGAATGCGGCACTTGGAAAACAATTCAGCATTGTCTTGTAGATTTGTGTCCCTTTCCTTACAGGTAGTAACTCCCTTCCCCGATACTCTACATGTGTCTCAGGCATGCATGCATCAGTGCTCGTGATTTTAAAAACATTGTCGGTCTCTACTTTGAAATGTTTCCCTGCCACTTGGCAAAGGACGACTCTCTCAAGTTTCCTTCACTCTTGTTACTACCATGTGCCCTAGTGTGCTGCCTCAGCCCCTCCTCTGGGGTCCTCCCAACTTCCCCTTGACCAGACCTCTATAAAATGAATATGACCCCCAAAAAGTATGTATGTAAGCAAGCGCATGCGCGTGCACACACACACACACACACACACACACACACACACACCACCCACCCTCCCACCAGGTCAAGCTTTTACCTGGTTGCCTGGATCCCTTACTTTCTGCTGTTTGTTGTCATGCTCACCCTGGAGGAACCCTGACTCACATGCACAAAAGAAGTGCACAAGGTTAGTCATAGCATCAATGTTTTTCACAGAAGCAACTCCAACAACCACGATGGCCAAACCATTATAAATAACCTGGCTTTTTCAGATGGGAGACATGGGCCCCAGCTGTTTCCTAATGTCAGCTTACACATGCTCTCCTGGGATTCGTGGCAGTTGAAAGGCAGCAGTCCATTTTCCAGGGGGCCTAGTCCCAGCTGGACAGAAGGTCCTAGGAGCTCTCTCTGGGCCCGTACCATGTGCCTTGGAGTTACATCTCATTCATCACTTGGGTTAGTAGGTAACTCTTCTTCATGCTCCTTGTAGAGGAGCCCATGCCCAAAGTCACATGTTGTTTTTTGGTTTTTTTGTTTTGTTTTGTTTTTTCAAGACAGGGTTTCTCCGTATAGTCCGGGCTGTCCTGGGACTCACTCTGTAGACCAGGCTGGCCTTGAACTCAGAAATCCGCCTGCCTCTGCCTCCCAAGCGCTGGGATTAAAGGCGCGCGCCACCACAGCCCGACACATGTTGTTGATCTAGGACTTGATCTTTTGACTCTGAAGCCTAAACCTTTCTTCATCACTATGAGCATACACTGTGAGCTCTTGGGGTCCAGGACTGATTTTGCTTGGGACCCCAGACAAATAGCACAGAGTCTGACCCTCAGAAGATAGATACAATAAATAGGGCCATCAATCTCCTAAGGCCAACTGTGGCTAGAGGATGGACCTTCCCCCCCACCCCCCACCCCCGATCCCTGAAGTCTGGACCAGAATTCCCTTTGGCCCCCAATTCCCTTCTTCTCTGACATGAACCTGGATGTCAGAAATGCATCTTTCTTGAGATTCTGCCAAATCTGTTTATAGTTTTGTGACAGGGTCTTTCTATGTACCCCAAGATGAGCTAGGATTTACTATGTAGACGTGGCTGGCCTCCAACTCTCAACCCTCCTGACTTGGGCCCTTGGATGCTTTGCTATTGTAAATATTTAAACACAAAGAATGAGGGGTCATTTATTTGCCTTTTTGTTCTTGGTTCATATGTATTTGCAAAACACAGAGGTGAACCTGTGAGAAATGACAGTAATCAGACATAGCCACTGCTTTCTGGAGCCCCAGTTTACCCTAGGTGACCCCAACCATGAAGCCATATTCCAAAGTAATGGAATGTAGACTACAATAAGGTGACCCTTCCGTGTAGCCAAGTGGCTCCCGGGTATTCAGCACTGAAGGACTTCGCTATCTTGACACTGTGTGCCTCTTACCTGACCTCTCACCTGAGAAGGAATTTATTTTTTTTCCTCTGAGAAGAGAGGTATGGCTGTGGGGAGTGTAGTGTGCTCATTTATTTGTTTGGCTTTGCTAATTTAATCTCTTTAACAAATAAAAATGTAATATGTTTGCCCAAACGCTGACAGGCTCTTCCCGAGTTGCTATTCTTATACTTTCCAGATTTAGAATCGAGCGTTACTGCTAGTGACCCATTGCCCCGGTAGCAGAGGACAGGACGTCCAAGTGATGATGGTGGAAATGTCAGCTCCTCTCATCAAGGCTCCTTCTCCACATTTAAAAAACAAGAGAGCTGAACGTGCTGGTAATGACCACTTTCTCACCCACTGTCTTCATTTATCCTGGACTGAAGGCAATTTGAGCCTTGTTTTCTTTCTTTTGCTTTGTCATTGCTGAAACTGGGTGCCTTAGTCACTCTTCTATTACAGTGAAGAGACACCATGACCAAGGCAACTTTTCTTAGAAACAAACAAACAAAAAAAAAAACATTTAATTGGGCCCTTGCTTGCAGTTTCAGAGGGCTCGTCCATTATTATCATGGTGTAGAGCATGGCGCCTCCCGTGTTGCTGTAGCTGTAGCTGAGAGCTAGATCCTGACCCACAAGCAGAGAGAGAGCCTGGGCCTGGTGTGGAGCCCACCTTCCCAGGGACACATGACCTCCAACAAGGCCTCACCTCCTAATCCTTCTAATCTTTACAAACATTTTCATTCCCTGGTGACTAAGCATTCAAATATGACCCTAGGGGGCCATTCTTATTCAAAACACCACACTGGGTCTCACTATGAAGACCAGGTTATCCTGAACCTCATAGAGATCTGCCTACCTCTGCCCCACCCCCACAAGTGCTGGAGTTAAAGATATACACCACCCAGCAAGCAACACTTTTTTCTTTCTTCTAACTTTCTATTCATTCCTTGTGAGTTTCACATTATTCACCTCAGTTCAACTCTTTTCCTCATCCCCTCATGTCCACGCTTCACCCTTGCAACCTTCCCTCCAAATATAGCACACACATACACACGCACACACACAACCCCAAAGCATAGAAAACATCTGTAGTATATCACAGTGTGTCCTACTACAGTATATCCCTCTGCCCACAGATCTTCACTTGCAAACGTTCACTGCAATAAGTCATTGGTCTGGTTCAAAATCTCTGGCTTTTGTGATGCCATCCATATTGGATCCTCATGGGGTCTCTTCCCTGTCATCCCATTGCTGCCCCATGTCATGAAGATCCTGCAGCTTGGATCAGTAGACTGGTATAGATTTTAGGGTGGGCTAACCCTGTAGCTGAGCTGGTCAGCCTTCTGGCTCTTTCTTATCTGCACCACCAAGGCAAGTTCTCTAGCACTGTCTGGCTAGGCCACCCGATGGCAGGACGCTTGGTCAACTCTCCTACTCTTATGCTTTAGGCCCAGCTCACCGCACCTATGCCTACAGAGCCAATTTCATTGTGCTGCCCAGTCAAGGTACAGGCCCTGCTCTCCCAAGTGTTCCAGCCTGTGAGGGCTAGGTTGGTTTTTGTGCTCTCATACCCTCGGGACTGGTTCATCCAGGCCTTTGTCATCATGGCCACCTCCACTGTGTTCTCCAAGCAAGGTGCAGAGCCTGCTCTCCCAAATACTATAACCAGTCAGTGAGGGGGCAGGGCTAGCTCTCTGGACTAGGGCAGGTGGAGAGGTGCAAAGGGAGAGGGCATCACCCCTGCACCCACAACATTTTATGGGCAGATGAGTGGTAGGGCCAGCTGTCCTGTGCTCTTGCTCTTGCCTTCACCCTCGGGGCAGGCTCACCTGCACCCCTCCACCAGGGCCAGCTCTACTGTGCTGCCCAGGCGAAACACATGGCCCTCTCTCCCAAGTGCTACAGCAAACAAGGGACAGGGCCAGATCACCTGCTCTCACTACCCAGGGACATCTCTCCCAGCTGCCACAGATGGTGAAAACCTTATTTGGGGGTGAGGGGCAGTGGGGATTAAAGCAGAAAAGGCAGAAGAGTCCCAGTGACCCAAGGAAAGGAGGGAAGAGGAAGGATTTTAATCCAGGCTGTCTGCCATAGCTTGGGGTCCTCTCCACCTCACTAGGATTTCTCAATTTAAGAAATATACAAGATGCCGGGCAGTGGTGGCGCACGCCTTTAATCCCAGCACTTGGGAGGCAGAGGCAGGTGGATTTCTGAGTTCGAGGAAAGCCTGGTCTACAGAGTGAGTTCCAGGACACCCAGGGCTACACAGAGAAACCCTGTCTCGAAAAACAAAAACAAACAAACAAACAAACAAACAAGTAATATACAGGAGACTTAGAAGAATTCTCTGAAAAGTTCCCTCAGAGTATATTGAGGTATCTTAAAGATCTTAGATGTAGCATGGTATCCATTAGGATGCAGGATTTTACACGGTTTTGTGTCCATTAAAAAGAAAAAGAACACCCAGCAAGAGGGCTAGCTCTCTGGACTAGGGCAGGTTTGTTGTAAAACCATGCCATTTGGACTCCAGCACCCAGGTGACAAGCCTGGCATGGCCTTGCATGACTGTGAGGAGCAGAGACCGAACAACCAGTGGGGCTTGTGGCTGCAAACATATGGGGGTGGGGCCCAGCCCCAGGTTCAGGAAGAGACACTCCCTAAAAGGAGGAAGATGGACAGCAATAACCTCTCTGGGTTCTGCACACATTAGCAGAGATGCATACACATCTACACATACACACACACACACACACACAGAGAGAGAGAGAGAGAGGGACAGAGAGAGAGAGAGAAAGAGAGAGAGAGGAGAAAGAGGTACTTGCTCAATTTGATTAACATCAAAATCTCAGTTTACTGGGGTTGCAGAGCCTTGTGCCAATATGATGGTTTCCACATCTCATGACCAAGGGACAGTATGTAAAAAGTAGGCTGCAAAATGATCCAAAAATATAAGACCTAATTGTTTTAGATATTACTGAAGGAAATTTTAAAAAATCAAAGTCTTGAGGAACTTGTGGAAAGCTCCCCCTCCTCATTTGGAGATTCTGTCTCGCAGCTTCACATTGCCCCAAAGCCCCTCCCCAATCTAACAGTTTTCAAGTTTCCCTGGTAACCATGGCTGGTGGAGATGACAATTAAGCTGTTCAGCTGCCTGGCTCTTTTACTTCCCTCATTATGGCTGCATGCCAGGGTCAAGAAGGCCTGGATTTACCCGTCTGCAGTGACATACTGAAAGAGAAAGAAACTCCGGAGGTCAGGGATGAGTCTAGAAATACAGAGTATAAAAGGCTAAACCTCGATGGGCATCAGGCATCCTGTGTAGTCATCCGTTCGTCATTGTCTGATGCCTATTGTATTCCAGTTACTAAATTCAGAAGAGAGAAGACGGGAGGGGGGATAATTAGCAAGGTTTACCATGGATCTCCAATGTTCCCCATGATGTGACAAATGCACATATATAAAATCTCTGGTAACAATGATTCCTGCTGGGTGGCTGGGGGACGACTCAGGAGGCGTGGAGTTCGTTCTCTGCACCCATCTGTGCACAGGTATTGTCTATTCCAGACGCAAGCTTCCATTTTACACGACTTTCCTCACTAACAGGGAGTATCCTGGTCTCTGAGTAGGCTGACCACATAGAAGTAAGGACAACAGGTTGATTTGGGGACAGTAAACCTGGTGTCCACAGGCTCTGTAACATTGTTCAAAGGCCTGCTGCCCCAAGAACCTATCCTATACCCATCTTGTTCTGTCCGATATGGTGTGTGCCCAGAATGAACTACTTTGGAGGTGTAGGTGACAGAGGTACCCTCGCCACAAGACACCTGTTTGTGAGGTTTAGCATGTGGTCACATAGAAGTGAAAGTGACCGGCCTCCTGTGTCCTTTTCCTTCCCCAGACCAATATTTTTCTTGAAGCTACCTGATACAATTTCAACCACACCATCACCAATGATCAAGCAGTGTGAGCACAGAGGTTGTACAGAGGTCAGGAGCACACCCTTCTTCCTACCTTGCTTTCCAGAGAGGTCACCAATGCCTCTCCAAACATCTCTGTGTCTCCTGAGCTAAGATCAAAATGGGAGTCCATGGACGGATCCGGGTCCGTGAAAATGGGGATGTGGCATTGGATGTGTGAACCCTGCTTTCTGTGAAAGTGTCAGTGCTCCCTTGGCCTCCACTTGACAGCCTCTTAGCATCCTTGGGAGCTGGGGGGCTGTTCCCATCTCTGGCTCATTTGTCAAGAAGCTGAAGCCCAGAGGAAAACTCACTCACCCCAAGGTCACATGCCTATAAGTCACTCAGCTTCACTCTCCACTATATGCCATGCTGCCAAATGGCCTCAGCTGTGAGGGTCACAATGTCTCACACCACAACAGAGACATTGATGGGGATGAAGAAATGGCTCAGTGGTTAAGGATGCTGGCTGCTCTTCCAGAAGACCCAGGTTCACAACAATCTATAACTCTAGGCCCAGAGGATCTGACACCTTCTCAGCCTCTTCTGGCCAAAGAAGCACTAGGCATGCATGTGATATACAGATATGTATGCGGACAAAATACCCATATATGTGAATATATATATACTTTGTGCTTTGTGCATCAAAAGACAAATGGTAGTAGCTGGGCAGTTGTGGCACATGCCTTTAATCCCAGCACTGTGGAAGCTGAGCCATGTGAGTGAGCCCAAAACATTCACAGTAAGTCCTCTCTAGGCCCATGCAAGACTCAGTTGGACAGTAGTCACTGAGAAGTGGTTTTTATTGTGGGAAATTAAAAACTACTTCAGTGCTCACCCACAGGAAGATGGATTAATAAGCTGTGCCCCACACATAATGCAATCAACTGGATATTGGGAATAAATCATTTGCTGGAACTCTCTCTGTACATCACCCCGGATCAGTTTCAAACATGATGTGGGGTGAAAACGAGTTCATTTCAGAAGGCTGTATGTATTATATCATTTACAAAAAGCAGGAAAGATTCCGAAAGCAATACTGCCTCTGTTTCATGAACACACCCACAAGCAGTGTAAGCATGAATCCTCGTAAGGAAATGACTCTTTCACCCTCAGAGGGCCAAGTCAGCAACCCTCTCTGGGCAGGAGAGAAGGGAAATGAGCTAGAAGGTTCTGGGTACCATTAACATCTTTTTTTTCATGATCTGAACCATGGGGATTTGGCAGCTACCTGCCTGTTATTCGTGTTGTGTTCGAAACATGTCAAATACCTCATAATGTAAAGTGGAGCAGGGACATAGACAATTGTCCTTAAGGTTAACTGTTTTCTGGGCCACCAACCATTGTCAGATAGTTCCCCCTAGCTGGATGTAGTTACACATGCCCTAAATCCCAGCACCGGGGAGGCAGAGGCAGGCAGATGTCTGTGAGTTTGAGGCCAGTCTGGTCTATATGGTGAGTTCCAAAACATCCAGGGCTGTTAAACAGAGAAACCCTGTCTCAATAAATATATAAATATTTAAATAAATACAACAACAAAAGAATGAACAAAGGTTCTGCTAGAATTTGTCTCCTATGTATTAGTCTGAATTCTGTACTGTATAAATCCCATGTGAAACCCAGTCCTAAGTGGCGTCATACACCTACCTACTCTTGCCTTTGGTCGGCTGGCAGCCGCTATGAGGAAGCTACACCTGTTAGCCACCTGCTTCTACTGGCAATCCCGCCACCACACACCTTTTCCCACCACTATTCCTCATTACCCCTTCTGACCCCTTGGGTAGATAGCTGAGACCAGTCCAGAGCCTGGGAAAATGGAAATAAACTCCATTTGCCTGTGTGTCTGGGTCACTGCTATTGACATGTTGGACTCCATGAATGACACAGCTTCTCTGATCTTCTGGTACATGAGAGAGGTGTGCTGATGATCACAGAGGTTCCAAACCCAGAAGCCTCCACATCTCCTGGGGAGCCATGAGAAATACAGATACAGGGGGCACCCCCGGGATCAGAATTGCTGCTGCAGGAGAGCTTTGAAATTGCATTTCTACAGCGGGGCTAGGAGATTCCACTCACCAAGCCAAACTTGGAAACCATTAGATGGTTGTTCCTGGTTGGGTATGCACATATTCAGGAAAACACTGTCTACCTGTTTTCTCTCCTCAGCCCACCCCAGTGGCTTTCTGCAGCTCCACTAATCATCACCCTGAATAGCTTATGCCAAGCAGGGTGCTGAGTGAGAATGAGGGAGCAGATGAGCTTCCAGAATGCACCCCCTTTGAGCCTCCCACTCCCTGGTAACCACAGGAAAGCTGAGAAGGAAGGCGGAGGGGGAGCCAGCACTCACCCCTCACCCCCCCCCCCCCACACACACACACATAGGTGGAGGAGGGTCTGTGGTGGAGACGCAGCAGGTACAGCTGCTAAGCTCCTGCTTCTCTACTCCAAGGCCAGCATCCGAGCTCCTCGGGCAACTGCTTCCCCCTCTTCCACTCCCATCAAAGACAGGCATCCCTGTGGATAGGTCCCTGCAGATCGCAGCATCCAGGAGCTGAAGGCAGACCCATGATGATCGAAGCCGTTCACTGCTGGCTTTCCATCTGCACTATAATTTAATTGGTACTTTCTCTTACATTGACTCACTGGGGCTTTTTTTTTTCTAACTTGAATGCCGATTTAGCCCCATCCTAAGCAATAATATCTGCAAAATAACAGGTTTGATGTGCTAGTTCTTTTTTGTCTAATACGCATTAAAATAAATACATAATGACTTCCATTTAAATACGTCCATCTAGTTCTCTCCCGATGCCGCATTGTATATTACCAAGCTTTTAGAAACACTGAACTATCCCAACCCAATCTCTTGCACAGAGAAGCAAACAAACCAAGGCCCAAGGAGGAGGTCCAGCTTACCAGACTTCACGGCCCTGGAGTTGAACCTGGTATATCCACAGCAATCCGAGACAGTCCCTAGTGACCTTGACCTTTCAGAAGACCTTTCTTTGGTTGTGTACTGCCCCCTCCTGGCTAATGTTTTGGTAGCATGTGTCTGGGAAGGAACACCAAGAAAAAGGGGCCTCCTGACAGAGCAGAGATGACTGCCCAAGGTGGGAAGCTTGAGTACTCAGAGAGAACGCTGTAGAAGAGACATTTACACTTGGCTTTGAAGCAGAGAGAGGAAACAGTGCGACTTCAAGAAGGAACACGGCAGTTTTACCCAAATGAGGTGACAGAAGTGAGATGTTCTGAGAACAACATGTTCCCAGGATTTGGGTTCTGGTTGGGTTGGGAAGACACATACCAGAGTAACTATTAAGAAGCCGGAGCCCAGCTGGAGAGATGGCTTGGGCAGTTAAGAGCCTGTGTTGCTTACAGAAGGCCTGAGTTTAGCTCTCTGCACCCATGCGGCTCCCAACTACCTGGAACTCCAGTTCTAAGGGATCATGACACCCTCTTCTGGCCTCTTTGAGCACTGCACCCATGTGAACAAACAAACCACACACACATGCAGATAATCAAAAGGAGGGAGGAGGAGGAGGAGGAGGAGGGAAGAAGAAAAGGGAAGGAAGAGAAAGAGAAGCAGCAGCAACAGCCACTGGAACTTTAGGTTCAAAACATGGCTCAGCAGGTAAGAAGGGTATTTACTGTCAAGCTTGAGGATCTGAGTTCAGCACTTAGAATGTACATACATGGTGGAAGAAGAGTAAGGACATGAAGATTGATCTCTCTCTCTCTCTCTCTCTCTCTCTCACACACACACACACACACACAATAAATAAATAATGCTCAGGAGATCATGCTTTGGGCAATTAAATTGGTTCCACTATTAAAGTGGAGTTGTATCTCTCATTGTTGCCCACTGACTACATCCTAGTGCAGATTTAACACTTCAGTCCATAAGCCACTGTGTTTTTAGCTTAATCATAAGGCCTATATCCTGCCTCCCTCATCCTATGGTCCAGCCTGGGTCATGTTAGGAGGCCCTGACAGCTGGCATCTGCCCAAATACTGCCGTGTACCACCAGTGGTCTGGTCACCCAGCCCCTACCTCTCAAAGCCTCTGTTTCCTCATCTACTAGCAGGGCTGGTAACCAGTTCAGAGGTTTTCTATGATGCTAAACTAATGAGTGCTTATCAGCCTGGAGGCTAGCTCTGGCTCACTGCATACACTTCCCAAAATGAGACCACTTTAAAGGGTCCACTCTGAGCCTATGCAGACCTCAGTATCAGGAGAACCGGCTCTAACATGTTACTGTTAAGTAAAAGAGAGGGTCACAGGGGTTCTGTGTATACTGCGAATACTTTAAGGAATAAAAGAAGGGAGGAAGGGAGGGAGAAGAGAAAGTGAGAAAGAACAGGACTCAAGCTAAAGGGAGGCTGTATTTGCTGGAACAGGGCCGCCAGGATATGCTGGACAGGAAGGGTTAAAGCCTAAGACGGCCTGGAGGGTGGGGGTGTTGGAAGAGGAGTAACTGTCTGGCTACATCTTGGAATTGCTAAACTGCTACTTTAGTAACAACTTAATGACCTTCAAAAGCTTTCTCTGGATTGAAGAAAAACAAACAGAAATTGCCGGTTGGGTCTGGGAAGAGGAGAAAGCGCCGAGGAAACACCCCGCCAAAGAGACTTGAGTCAGAGAATCCGGAAAGTGGAGAAAGCGGCTATCTTTCAGTTGGAGTGATAACAGAAGCAACCTTCCCAGTACCCTCTAGAAAGTCCAGTGCTAAATGGGTGGAACTAGAAAACCTCATCCTGAGTGAGGTAATCCAGACGGGGAAAGACAACCATGGTATGTACTCACAAGTGGACATTAGTCATAAAGTACAGGATAATAACCATGCTATGATCCACAGACCCAAGGAAGCTAAGTATCAAGGAGGGCCCAAGGGAGGGTGCTTGGATCTCACTGTGAAGAGGAAATGAAATAAACATCTGGGGTGGAGGGAGAGAAGTGGGTAGAGGGGAGTGGATAGGAAGACACAGGGATCAAGTGTGGGGAAAACAGTGGGAGACAGAACTGGGAGAGAGAACTAGAATCAGTGTAGGTGGGGAGCATCTCTGGGACAAGCTAAAAATCTAGGACAATGGAAACTCCCAAGAATCTGTAAGGG
Source organism: Arvicanthis niloticus (assembly GCF_011762505.2). Classification (NCBI taxonomy): domain Eukaryota; kingdom Metazoa; phylum Chordata; class Mammalia; order Rodentia; family Muridae; genus Arvicanthis; species Arvicanthis niloticus. The sequence continues at coordinate 28,073,948 of NC_047671.1, forward strand.
TGACCCTAACTAATACTCCTAGCAGTCGGGGATATGGAACATGAAACCAAGCAAGACTTCCAATGGAGAGATGGGGATACCAATCCAGACACAAAATTTGCAGCCCACCATTTCTCCTGCCTGTAAGAAGTACGGGTAAAGAGAGAGTAGAAAACAAGGGAATGACCAACCAATAACTGGCCCAAATTGAGTCCCGTGCCATGAGAGGGAGACTACCCCTGACGCTACTAATAATTTTCTGCTATATTTGCAGACAGGAGCCTAGCATAGCTGTCATCTGAGTGGCTTCACCCAGCAGCTGAGGAGAACAGATGCAGAGACCCACAGTCTAACATTAGGCGGAGCTCAGGGAAGCTTGTGGAAAAGGGAGAGGAAGGAGTGAAAGAGTCAGGTCAAAGACACCACAAGAAAACCTGCAGAATCAACTAACCTGGGCACACAGGCACTCACAAGGACTGAACCACCAGAGAGCATGCATGGGACAGACCTAGTCCCCCTACGCATTTGTAACAGATGTACAACTTGGTCCTCATGTGGGACCCCTAACAGCAGGAACAGGGGCTGTGTCTGACACTGTTGCCTGCTTTTGGGTCTCCCTAACTGGACAGCTTTGTCTAGCCTCAACAGAAGATGTGGTTTGCCATAGCATATTGATATTCAGAGGTCTCCCCTTCTCTGAGGAGAGAGGGAGGGGGCATAGGAGGAGGGGAGGGGAGAGGAAGGGACTGGAAGGAGAGGAGGGAGGGGAAGCTCTCATCAGGATGTAAAGTGAATGAATGAATGAATGAATGAATGAATGAAATACAGTACTAGAGCAGACTTTGTTCACAGATCCATTTAACACAAGGTCATTTCAGGGGACCAGAGAGGACAAGAGTCTGGCCTAAGGCCACATAGCAGAACTTGACCATCAAAACTCTTTACTGGTTCCTGGTCCTGCTACTTCCAACCCGTGTGCAGACCATTCCTGCTGGGAAGAACATGTAGAGTCCCACCTGCTGAATACTTTCTTCTTAAAAATAAAAAACAAAACAAAAGAAGTATTACGCTGGGCATAGGGGTGCATGCTTTTAATTCCAATTCCAGCACTTGGGATGCAGAAGCAGGCAGATCTCTGTGAATATGAATACATAGTGAGCTCCAATATAGCCAGGGATACATAGTGAAACCTTGTCTCTAAAAATAAAATTAAAATTAAAAAAGATTATTATTTTAAATTATGTGTATATGTATGTGGGTATGTGTCCATGTGTAGAGATAATCTCTTGTGCACTGTGTAAAAGCATTCATCTGCCAATAAAAAAAAAAACCTGATTGGCCAATGAGCTTAGGCAGGAAATGAGGAGGTGGGACATCCACCAGACAGATGGGAGTGGCAGAGAGGGGGATGCTGGGATAGAAACAGGACGCAGATGGGCCCTAGAATGAAGATATAGGCAGCAGCAAAAAACTGTGGACCAGGTAACCAGCCATGTGACAGAACTTAGGATAAAATAACAGGATGATTAACTTATGAGATAGTTGGGGAACAACCAAATCCTATGGCCTAAATGTTTATAAATATATTGAGTCTCAAGAGTCGTCATTCTAGTAGAGGGACCAGGAGGAAAAACATGAGCTTACAGAAAACACACAACTACACCCCTGAGTGGAGGTACCTGAGGAGGCTGGAAGAGGGTATTGGATCCCCTGGAGCTGAAGTTACAGGCAGTTATGAGCCAATAGATGTAGGTGCTGTGACTCAGATTCTGGTCCTCTGCAAGAGCAGTCAGTGCTCTTAACTACTGAGCCATCTCTCCAGCCCCTGTTTTTCTTTTCCTGACCTGCCTGGGAACCTGAGGTGACTAAGGCAGACTGCTTTGCCCAAGGACACTTAAGTTGAGTACTCAGGAAGCTTCCGGCTTCTTCCATGAACAAGGTCAACTTTTCCAAACTGGTGGAGAAACGCTCCAAGGCTAATGTTTTTTAATGCACGTCTTTGTTTGCTTCTGCCTTGACTGTTGCCATGTTATATTTTATGGGCTTAATGTTTTAATTCCGTGCTTGGGCCCCGAGGCAATTCACTGAAGGATATGATTTAGAAAATCCAGGAAATAAAGAAATTGTCTGCCCGAAGAAGCATCTGACAATGAATTTTATTAGGGGCAAAACAGATCAACCTGTCTCCAGACTGAGGTATCGGAGTGTCCTGGTTTAGTGTAGGTTTGTCTTTTTAATTTAATACTAGCTGTCCGTTCCTGCCAGGGTCAGCTAGGGATACGTACCCGGCTTCTTCTCTGTTCACACTCCTGCTGCTAGAAAGCACCTTGGCCTCTTCTCAAGGCACTTGCCAGTAGTGACCAGAGCTTACTGTGCACAGCCACTGAGCTGGGGGCAGGTCCATGTGGTCAGCCGACTTCACAAGATCCTTTTTTAAGGGTGTGTCTATTATCGTTTGGAGAATACCTTGGAGGGGGAGAAACGTGTGGGGAGAGGGTAGTGAGAAACAGCACAGGGCTTTGAATGCTTGTCTGCTCATCCTGCATGCTCGCCAGCCTATCACACATCACACTACACTCTTCTGTACAAGTGAATTTCAGGCTCATCATTCATCCACCTGCCTGCATCTACATTTGAGTCTCTAGTTGCCTGAACGTACGGTGGTCCTAGTCCCTGAAGGCTGAATTCCTAAAATCTGACCCTTTGCATCCCTCCCCTACCAACTTAATTCCTAGGAGTGGGGCACTGTGGTCTTTGGGAACACCTTAGCCCCCCCATACCCTTTTGTTTCCTGGTGGTTTGACAAAACCCTAGCCCTGGGCAAACGCCTCTGAGTGCTTTCCTTTGCCTGCATCTGGGCAGGTGAGCCCTGGCTTCAGAGATCCATTCTAAGATCTAGCAGACTGGTCACTGTAGCCCTAGCTGCAACATCAAATCCATCAGACCATCCAGGATCCTGTGGGCAAGTTGCTTGACTCTGCATGCTGGCTCTCCCTCCTTCCAACTCCTCGCCACCTCTTCTTCACTCTCAGCAGACCCTGCCTCCCACTTGGAAGAGAAAAATAGAAGTTCGAGATGAAATCTCCCTTAACATCCCACTGCAAACCTACATCCACATGTGCTCCCATTCTCCCCACGCTCCTGCTTGGGGCTTCTATTGAAGTCCTCCCTCCTCTGCTCTCAGACCAGCCCTCCACCCACACCAATCCCTCCCTCCCACAAACCCTCAAATATCGATTCCCAGCTTCCTAAAATGCCCACTCACCCCTCTCTCTCTTCCCTGGATCTAAGTTGACTTTTAAACCAACTTAAGTCTCTCTCTTCCACCTCAAAACACCCCCCCTCGAAGACACTCCCCCTTCGAAGGGAGGACCTCCCTCAAGCATCAGAAATTCACGGCCACCCAATAACTCACAGGACACCGTTCTTGTTGCAACACCAAGAGGTATATTTCGGGGTCAGTTGACTGAGGCCAAGACTCATAACCCATGCAGGGGCAGAGGAGTGTCGACCTCGTGGGCTGGGAGTGGAGGGCTTATATAGGGCAGAACTACAAACCAAGCAGGGGATGAGGGGGTAACCAAGGAAACATAACATAAAAACAGTAGAAAGTCTTAAAAGGTCCTAACCCAAATTTAGTCTGGGTCATGAGGAAAACACTTACCTTTTGTAAGGATGTAACCTTGCCCAACCATTTATCTTGCGGTCAGCCAGTTCCTGGGACCACCTAGATGACTTGCATCTTTCTTTGTGGTCAGGAATGTGTCTTCCTGCTTTGGGCCTTCCCCACCCGCAGGTGGGTTCTCTTCCATGAGGTCTGAGGAATGTTAGCCCCTCCCTTCCTCTCTTGAACGTTAATCCAGCAAGTGTCCACTGACTCAGGGATAATGTACCCCGGGAATGTGGAATGTATCCCGGGGCAGTGAAGGCCTAAATTCTTACATTTAGTTCTGCTTTTTGGAACTAGTGAACCTGCATTCTTTTGCTCAGGTCTAGGGGTCATAAAAACTTTCTATAGTTTTCCGAAGTTTTTTATATCTTTCAACATCTCCTCCAATAAAACACACACACACAGAGGAGAGAGAAAGAGAGAGAGAGAGAGAGAGAGAGAGAGAGAGAGAATTCTTTTCTCCTTTCCACACAAAACTTCCCAACAGCCCAGCATCTCTCCAGCCCTCCCACACCTGTGGTGCTCCTGTCCCTGCCCTGCTCTTCATGCAGCACTTTCTGAGTCAAACATCAGCGATAGCCATCAGACCAAGCATGTCCCACATGTCCATCTCCTCTGGCCTTGGAGCACTTCCCAGCATTTCATATTACTGAAACCCTGCACTCAGCTCCTTCCTGTGAGCCCCCTCTGGCTTTGTTCTGCTTTTGCAGGCTTGTCCTTTGAACAGCCCTACCTGTGGACATGCCTCAAAACCACATCTTGCACCACCTTCTTGGTGGGCATGGTGTCTACATTCAGAGTTCCAAAGAACCTCTTCCCATTGACTAACTTCTATCTTTTCTCTGGCCCAGACCACTAATTTATGCCCAAACCAGGTTTCCAAGTACCTACTAGGGGCCTGGGATATAGCTCAGTGGGGAGTTCTTGTTTAGCGTTCACAAGGCTCTGGACTCCATCCCCAGCACCCCATCCTGAGCAGCACACATACACACAGAGGAAAGGAAACATCTATTTGCCTTGTGCCCTTTCTAGCCACAGGGTGTATGAAGCAGGACTGATTCTGCTTCTCCTCTACCACTGCCTCCCTCAGTCCTTCTCCAAGCGCCCACTTCCTGCTACCTCATCTAAAAGGTTCTATCTACCTGTTTGCACAGACACCCCAGAAGACACACCCTGACTTGCTCACCCTCCCATTCCAGCAGGAGTCCGTAGTGACTGTGACCAGCTCTAGGGACCTCCTTAGGTCATTGTTCTATGCCACAGATGTTGCTCTCCCCTCTGTTCGCTGCCTTGCTGCCTGTACTTCTCTATCATTATTGATCTTAATACCCCTCACTCTACTTTCTGGACATTTGCACAGGCTACATTACAATTCATACGGCGTTCTGTCCCTCTAGAGTTCAAACTACTCCCTCTCTCCAACCAGCCTCTAGCTGAAGAAAAAGACCTTTAATATGGAGTCTGCCTTCTGCTGTCCCTTTGTGCCCTTCAGTCCCCCTGCCACAGTCCTCCTCTGTGCCCTGCCAGCAAGGCCTTCACTTACCTCTCCCCTTAGTTGTACCCTTCCCCAGGGCAGAACAAGGTTGAGACACTGTATAGGTAACCGTGGCTGTCTTGAACTTGTTATGTAAACCAGACTGGTCTCCAACTCAGAGTGAGCCTCTGGTCTCTGCCTCTGGAGTTCTAGGATTTCAGGCATAGGACACCACTCCCAGCTTCAGCCACACCTTCTGCCTCAAGATCTTCTAACAGGTATCCCTCTGACAGGATTCTGCCAATCCAGACTCCCTCACATCTGGCTCAGGTTTCTTCATCAACACCATTTCCTCTGGGAATCCTTCTCCTTCCCCTAAGAAGAGAGAGATTCCTCTTTCCTGTTATTTTACAATAATTGCTAAGGTAGACAGTTCTATTACTAAGGAGCTTTCTAAACATTTCTGCTTAGAACTCTCTTCCCCCTCATGACAACCCTTGGAGGTAGAAAATGGTAATTATCTCCACTTCTCAGATAAACCAAGGCACAGAGAATGCCTAGAACTTAATAAGAAACAAAGCCAAAATTTAAATCCAGATAGTGTGACTTCAGTGTAGCTTTCAGATACCATAAAAGGATATTCTGTCCTGCAGTGTATGCTATGGCTATCTGTTTAACATGTACCTCTCTCACTAGCCTTGGAAACTCTGCAGGCATACAGACTATGTGGTCTCCAATAGTAGGTATTCAATAAATAGCTGCCCTACGTCTAAATGTAGGTGTCCTCACACACTACATACCGCCCACTCCTGTCACCTGGTTGTGTGTGCTTCTCCTCAGAATGTGCATTTGTCACTTTTCTTGTCCCTGTGACCAAATATCACAAGAAGCAACTTATATTAGAAAGGTTTATTATGGCTCACAGTTCACAGGCCACGATGGAAGGAAAGATACGGTGGCAGGAACCTTGGATACGCGTCAGCAGGCCAGGAAACAGAAAGAAAAATACAGGTATGCCCACCTAAGACACACCCACAAGAGTGAGTATCTCTTAGGTAATTTTAAAGTCCAGTCACCACTAAGGATTAATTATCATATGTGCTTATGTCCTAAACTTGTGTGGAAATGTATGTTGACACCTATTTCTAGAGTGAAAGCTAACAGCAGATTCCCAACCAGTCCTTGAGGAACAACTGCCTCAAATATTCCCAGGCTACTCTCTTTCTCTCCTGGTCAGTGTGCCCTCAACAAACACAGCAGCCTACATGGGAGTTTTTTTCTGTATTTTGGACTTTCTTCTTCCCAACTCTACAGCCTAACAGTACAAGGTTCTGTTTGGGGTTCCCTTACCAAATACCAAGGTGGTTCTCACACCCTAACTCACGCAGTTCCTCCATCCTGTCCTCTCCATGATGCTTAAAAGTTTCTGCTGTCTTTGAGGCTAAATTTAAATGCCTCTTGGGGGCTAGGTGCCCCTCCTCCATGCTTCCATGAGCTCTGTCTTCTCTCGACAAGGTGCACCAGACATTTGAACTGTAATTGCCAGATTGTCCACTGTGTCTCCCACCTGTGTGATTTTGTTTGTTTTTCGAGACAGGGTTTCTCTGTGTAGTGCTGGCTGTCCTGGAACTCACTCTGTAGACCAGGCTGGCCTCGAACTCAGAAATCCACCTGCCTCTGCCTCCCAAGTGCTGGGATTAAAGGCGTACGCCACCACTGCCCGGCTTACCTGCGTGATTTTTGAGTCGAACTGCTTGCTTTGTTTCTTTTCACCTGCCCCAAGCCTAGCTACGTGCTGGTCTAGCATAGAGGACTCGGTTAAGTGTGTGTTTAGAGATTCAACACACTAGTGACAACTCATGCCTCATTCATGGGTCCTAAACACTGTGGAATGAGTAATCAGACGCTGGGGTCAGTGATCAGGAAGTTCAAAGATGAATAAAGGCGCCGCAGGCATCAAGAAACCTAAAACAGCGCAGGACAGTGGTGGCGCACGCCTTTAATCCCAGCACTTGGGAGGCAGAAGCAGGCGAATTTCTGAGCTCGAGGCCAGCCTGGTCTACAGAGTGAATTCCAGGACAGCCAGGACTACACAGAGAAACCCTGTCTCAAAAAAAACAAAAAAAGAAAGAAAGAGAGAGAGGGAGGAAAGGAGGGAGGGAGGGAGGGAGGGAGAGAGAGACCTAAACAGCGAAAGAGAGAGAGAGAGAGAGAGAGAGAGAGAGAGAGAGAGAGAGAGAGAGAGAGAGAGAGAGAGAGAGAGAGAGAAAGAGAGAGAGAGACCTAAGCAGCAAATGCCTTCAAAGGGTAAACCAGAATTAAGATGCAGGAAACCTTTTTTAATCATGGCCGTCCAGAGGGCGGGTCTAGATCAGGACACACCTTTGAGCCAATGGCAGAGCTCGTTAGCTTTCGTGGCTCAGCCCTCTTGGACGAGATAGCCCACTCCAGCTGCAAGACTACACTTCCCAGCGCGCCGTGCGGCCCGATGACGCGGAGCCGGAAGTGAGGAGCATGAGGTTCTAGGGCGCGAGGGAAGCGGCTAGCGGGGGCGAGGGGGCGTGCACGTGAATAGTCTGGCCGGATCTCTGGCATGGCCGAGGCCAGGAAGCGGCGGGAGCTGCTTCCCCTCATTTACCATCATCTGTTGCAAGCAGGCTACGTCCGCGCGGCGCGGGAAGTGAAGGAGCAGAGCGGCCAGGTAAGCGTCAGATGGCCCAGTGCAAGATCTAGAGAGCGGTAGCCCGCGCCCCTCCCGGGAGACCCGACCAGCGGGAGTCAGAGAGGCGGGCCAGGGTGCAGGAGGAACATTAAGCTCTGCTCTAGTCTGTACGACTTAATAGCCACCTTCCTGGGCTCAGTTTCCCCATGGGCGCAGTGGGCGGGTCGGAAACTCTGATCCGACTAGCTCAGCTTTGTAATTCCCGCCCGGGTTCCCGGTAGCGGCAGGTTTAAGTTTCCCTAGGATCTGGCCACGTGGCTCTATGCAGTTTCTCTAGGACACCACCTGGGAGACCAGCTGGAGTGGATTGTCACCAGTGTTGTTGGGAACACCGAGACGAAGAGGATCCTTAGAGGATGATCTAGAATGTAGGGCATGCAGGCCCTTGACTGTTTTAGGTTATGACAAGACTCGAACCCGTGCCGTGGTGCAGTAATTTCAAAGTTCATTCATTTGGCAACTTTTAATTTGGCCCTGTGGTGCAGATGATGACATGGGGCGCGCCAGTTTCAGGCTCCTCTGTCCATCTCACAGCCTAGTAGCTGTCTTTTTTTTTTTTTTTAAGTGACCTTACAGTTAAGGTATTAAGCTGTAGAACGAGAGATTCGAGATGCTAAAACATGGGTGGAAGGACCTAAGTGGGGAACACCCAGGACTGCTTCCCTGGGGATGCAGTAGTTGATCTGAGATCTCGAGGGAGTCGGGTTTCTGAGTGTTGTAGCCTCCAGAAAGTTTGCTGAGCCTAAAGTTTGAAATACATGACTATGGAGTCTCTCAAAGAGATAGAGGCAAAGCAGACAGACGGGAATGGCCCATGGGTAGTCTTTTCGGAACTGTGGTAAGTCACTGGTGAAATGGATATTGACCTGGAGGACCCCAGGGTGTGGTGGTGTTCGCCTTTAATCCCAGCGCTCTAGAGATAGAGGCAGGTGGGTCTCAGTGAATTCAAGGCCAGCCTGCTCTATATAGTGAGTTCTAGGACCGCCAAGGCTACACAGAGAAACTCTGTCTTGAAAAACAAACAAACAAACAAAAAAGCAAACAAATTTAAAGACCAAAGGTTGCTGGGTCCTTACGATATTATCTATTGCTTTCTTAACCTTCCTGGACCTCCATGTCCATTCAGACCCAAACTATATAACTTAACAGAGGAAGCAGGGTACAGTGCCCATCATTGTGGGTTGTGTGTCCAGCAAGAGTGCCCTGCTCTCACAGAGAAGACACAAATACATACATACACGTATGTGTGTGTGTGTATGTATGCATGTATGTATGTTTGTGGCTTAGCATATTGTCACAGGTGCTGGCCATAATAAGTGGGATTCAGAGTGTCGGCCTCCAGTTGTAATAACTTAGGTGGTCAGAGAAGCTTTAATGAGGAAGATGGCAGTGGAGTAGAGACTAAGGAAATGAGATGGGCTGTGTGGTTGGCGAGAAAGAGAACCTTTCAGTAGCAAGAATGGCAAAGCCCTATTAGGAACCAGTGGCCAGACTTACTTTGTATGACGCTACGGTAGGGGCAGAATGGAACTGACTGGACTGTGCCCTTCAGACCTGACAGGGTTTCTCTCTATAGCCTTGGCTCTCCTGGAACTCACTCTATAGCCCAGGCTGGCCTTGAACTCAGAGATCTGCCTGCCTCTGCCTCCTGGAGTATAAGAGATACTCTCCATTTCCCTCTTACGTTTATTAAGGATCCTGGTTTGCAGAGATAGAGGATGAGCTGAGCGATCGAATAGGTGCTCTCCCTGACTCCAGGCCAATCTGTTTAGGTGCTAGCCTGTTCTTTCCTTTGCATGTGGCTCTTTGGAGTCCATTGGAGCTATTTGGTCTTAATGTTCACACAGAGTGTGTCCTCAGCTTAGGCTCGGATTCTACCGGATTCCCTCTGTTTTAACTCCGACCCTAGCACCCTTTGGGCTTGTTCTCTTTCCAGGCATCCAGTGGGTTCCATTATGTCATGTGGAAGCTTTCAGGGGTTGGGCTATCTTGTGTTTTGGGGGAAATTGACTTGCCAGGAAGCTCTGTCATACGGACATCCCATCCCAGTAGGGATGCTGGGTAACGCTGGTTTGGACTGTTCAGTGCCTACCTCAACGAGGTGCCTCTTACCGATGTATCATATTGGAAGGTTTGTAGCTGGAACTGTTTGCCCTTCTTGACTCCGGAAGGTTGTGAATGGTGCTGGTAAAGCTGAGTGGACCTGTAAGAGCAAACAGCCTTTTTCCAAAGCACTTGTACAGGCCCTGACGTCAGGGAGAATCAGGCTCAGAGAGGATGCCTATTGGGCTGGGTATTTTTCTGAAGCGCGTGCTCTCTCTATTTCTCTACAGAAGAGTTTCCTGACTCAGCCTGTCACCCTTCTGGACATTTATACACACTGGCAACAGTAAGTCTGGTGGAATGGGAGGGATGGAACAGGGGTACCCTCACAAGTCATCTCTGCATTAAACTAGTAGGTGATTGTGTTCTAATAGCCCACTGTTGGCATCCTTGTCACCTTCTTTAGGACGGTTACATCATGTGTATGTTTCTTCTTCCCCTCCTGTGTGTGTTTTGTTTTGAAGACAGGATCTCATTATGTAGATCAGGCTGACCTTGAACTCACTGAGATCCTGTTGCTGCTTCTTGAGTGCTGGGACAAAAGGAGTGTGTCACAATACTCTATGAGAGCTGGATCTCCTAAACTGAAAGCTCACACCTTTAATCCTAGCACTCTGGGAGATAGAGGTAGGCAGATCTATGAGTTCAAGCCCAGCCTGGTCTATAGAGTGAGTTCCAGAATAGCCAAGGCTATACAGATAAACACTGTTTAAAGAAAGAAAGGAAAGAAAAGAAGGAAGGAAAAGAAATGGCACAGCTGGGTTTTTATCTTTTTTGTTTGTTTGGGATTGTTTGTTTGTTTGTTTGTTTGTTTTTTCGAGACAGGGTTTCTCTGTGTAAGCCTGGCTGTCCTGGAACTCACTCTGTAGACCAGGCTGGGCCTCGAACTCAGAAATCTGCCTCTGCCTCCCAAGTGCTGGGACTAAAGGCGTGCGCCACCACTGCCCGGCTTTATTTTTTATTATCGTTTAGTTTTGTCTTTTCAAGACAGAGTCCCTGGGTAGCGCTAGCTGTCCTGGAACTCCCTCTGTAGACCCGGAACTCAAAGATCCACCAGTCTCTGCCTCTCCTGAGTGCTGGGACTAAAAGCGTGAGCATCACTGCCTGGCTCATTTCTTCTTTCTTGTTCCTGACATTATAATGAATGAGGCAGGTACAGGTCAAAGGAGATGCTAGTGGTAGTAAGAGGTACTGCAGGCAGGAGCCTGGCCCCTGACCTGAGCACCCATCATCTGTGCTGAAAAGTGAGGCTGCTAGTGAAACTTCCCTGTGGCAGCTCTGAAGGCAGGGGATGCTAGACTTTCGGGGAGAGCTCAGGGCAATGAAGATCTTGCCCATCCTCCCCTCCATACTTAATACTCCTCTGCTGCCTGGCAAGCTCAGAGCACAGGGTGCTTCCTTGCCCAGGTGTGTGGGTATTACTTACTGTACTTCCTTCCCCCCAGCAAACTCTGAGCTGTGCCAGGCACTGTTTCCTGCCTCTGCCCCCTCTGTGGGTGAGGGGTACAGAGTGGACCAAAGATCTCACCCACCAAGCCAGTCTAGAGCAGCGATTACCTATCAAGTCAAACCCAGAAACTAGCTTCATGACCTTGAACAACTTTTGCAACCTCCTAAAATAACATCATCTGTAGAGTGACCATTATCATCTCGTTGCATTGTGAAGCTCAGACACAGTCATCTATTTAATACAGTCCTAAAACTGGCCAGTGAAATCTGTCCTGGTACTATCCTCAGATACCATTCTTGATGTACCAGAGAACAAGCAAGAAGGGAAAAATCCCTGTTCTTGTGAAATTCACATCCTGTTGGGAAGAGCAGGGTGGAAAAAACTGATACATGTAATAAAGCCACTTCTAACAGCTACCTGACAAGTGGCCTTCCTAGGAAGAAGGGACCTGGGCAACACATCCCAAACTGTTGACAGCAGTGTCAAACCCAGCTAGGAAGAATGAGGCTTAATGACTTCCTACAGGTCAAGGTTCAAAGGACCAAGATGTCTGTAGACTTACACCTTAAACACATGCACGGGAGCATGCATTTTTCCCCACTCTGCTTCCTCCCAGACTCCAGGCCACTTCAATAGTGGGGTGCTGTCATGAGCTGCTGTCCTCCTGTCTGGGGGCCTGTTTGTATAGTGGACTCATCCAGAAATCAACCAGTGAAGATAGAGAAGGAAATGAAACTGAATGGCAGGACAAAGTGCTGTGGGGGAGGGGTGTTGGCAGAGATACCTTGGGCCAAACTCAGAGTTCAAAAAGGAAGAACAAGGACCCCAGCTGTCTCAGCTGGGGTTTCTGTTGCTGTGACGACGTACCATGATAAGAGAGCAGGATGGAGAAACAAGGATTTATATGGCTTATACTTCCATATTGCTGTTCATTATTGAATGAAGGGCAGGATCCTGGATGCAGGAGTCAGTGCAGAGGCCATAGGGGATGCTGCTCACTGGCTTGTTCAGCCTGCTTTCTTACAAAACCCAGGGCTACCAGCCCAGGGATGACACCCTACAGGGGGCCGGGCCCTCCCCCATCAATCACTAATTAAGAAAATCTTAAACAGTTGGATCTTACGGAAACATTTTTCTCAACTGAGGCTCCTTCCCCTTTGATGATTCTAGCTTGTGTCAAGTTAACACACAAAACCAGACAGTACACAAGCACAATAGAAGGACACAGTTCTAGGGTCAGGAGAACCTGAATGGTTCTATGCAGCCTATGGGGTGTGGCCAGTCACCTGATGGTTGTTAGCTGCTCCTGTTCTGTTAACTTCATTGGCTGCTTGTGACACTGAAAATAGTTAAGGTACATTAGGAAGTAGGTGAAGGGCAGATAGTTTCCACACTGTGTTGGCGTCGTCACTGTTCAAACTCTGTGTCCATTTCCTTTGAAGACTGAATAGGTATCTTCCCAAATCTCATGGATTTGTCCCATCTCCCCTGTCCTGCAGGACCTCAGAGCTTGGCCAGAAGCAGAAGGTAGAGGATGATGAGACACTGCAAGCTAAGAAGTCTCGAGTGTCAGACCCCATTAGTAGCTCAGAGAGCTCGGAGGAGGAGGAAGAAGAAACAGAAACCGAAACTGCCAAAGCCAGTAAGAACCCTCCTTGCCGGGTGCTGTGTGGGGCTGGGGCCTGCCTTAGCAGTTGTGGGGTTCTAGTCTGCTCTACAGCAGTATGTGCCTCTGGTCATTTTTTTAGTGTAAAATCAAAAAAGGTGGGGCTTCTCAGGGGGAGGTTGGGGAGTACCAGGGAGGCCTTCCTTTGTGGCAGGCATTGTGACCCCAAGCTCCAAGGGTCCGAGGGTGAATCCTAAGATCCCAGAAGGCTGGGTGTAGTGGTGCACACCTTTAATATCAGCACAGAGACAAGTGAATCTGAGAATTTGAGACCAGCATGGTCTACATAGTAAGTTCTAGGCCAGCAAGGGCTACACAGTGAGACCCTGTCTCCCCTTCCCCAACACAGGTTGGCCCACACAGTTGTTCAGTTCACTTCACAAGGGCTGTTTCCACAGCTCCTGGATGCCACCACTGCTAGAAATGGGGGGGGGAGGCCAGATTTGCACAAGTGTTGAGTCCATTTCAGAAGGCTGACGGTTCTGACGTCTGAGTGGCCATGGGCTGCTTCCGGAGCTGCTGATTTACTGTTCTGTTGCTACGAAGAGACACCATGAGCAAGGAAACTGACATAAAGGAAGCATTTCATTGGAGGGCTTGCTTACCGTTTCAGAGGAGTTAGTCCATGGTCATCATGGCAGCAGGCAGGCAGGCATGGCACTGTAGCCGTACCTGTGAACTTACATCCCGATCTGCAGGCAGTGAGCAAAGAGCTGGAGACTGGGCTTGGTGTGAGCTTTTGAAACCTCAAAGAGCACCCCAGTGACACACCTCCTTGTCCTTTCTAAACAGTCCACCAACTGGGAACCAAACACTCAAATATATTCTCATTCAAACCACCATACTGGTCTTCCCCTTATTTTGGCAGTACGTGGCAGGTCTGATAGCAGTGTGGCCTCCTGTGGGCTCTTTGGCTTCTTCTCTTCTGGCAGAAGCAGCTATAATGTAACACCCAGCAACTGGCTGTGTCTCGTGGACATCATATTGCTTACACAGAAGACAGTTTCTTGATTTTTTTAAGTAGGTTTTCTGATTATAAAAGAAGTACAGGATTCTTTATACAATGTTCATTACGGAACATTTGAAAGTTGTTTTAAGAAAAGGCAGGGGAGAGAGCTCACCCACATTCTTCTCGCCACCTGTACTTCCACAATCCTGTCTTTCATATATTCCTCCTGTGCATGCTCTATCAGATGTTTGAGAGAATATCGGACGTATATTTTATATCTTAATCTTAAATTATAAATACAAAGCAGGTCCAGTTTATATACAAAGCATAGGGAAGGAAAATGTAGGAATCCCTGTTACTGCCGGGAGGTGGTGGCGCACGCCTTTAATCCCAGCACTTAGGAGGGGAGGCAGAGGCAGGCGGATTTTTGAGTTTGAGGCCAGCCTGGTCTACAGAGTGAGTTCCAGGACTACACAGAGAAACCCTGTCTCGAAAAACCAAAAATAAAAAGGAATCCCTGTTGCTAGCCCCATCACTTCCTGCATGTGTCTTGGTGGGCAGCCCATAAACCTGCTCAGTTGCTTCCAGTCAAACAGGCATTCAGGTATGTGCATGTGGACAGACCCACACTGCGCTCCAAACCGAAATGGCAAATGCTTGTACTGACTAGGTATTTGATAGTAATCAGTTTTTTTTTTTTAAATGCCTTCTCTGTGTCAGTTCCATACACATAGATAGTATATGTTGATCATACCCACACCCAGCTCCCCCAGGACACGTCCCCAGTATGTCCTCTCACCTTAATCTCCTCTTTTTGTTTCTCAAGTTTGTTTTTTATTTCTGCAGCCAACCTGCTGAATCCAGTTAGTGCTGCCTGCCAGGGTGTTGACTTGATCCTGTGTAGGTCTCCATAGCTACATGAAATCATGAGTGTGACCTTGTCTTGACCATAAGACAGCCTTTCATCAGCTCTTACATTATTAATACCTGCTATTCTGTAATGCTCCCTGAGCCTTGTGGGCTTGATTTGTGCCCCATTTAGGGCTGAGAGTTCAGTTGTCACTTAATCTCAATTTTGACAAGTTAGGAGTCTCTGCATTGCTACTGCAGAAAGTTAAGAGGGGGAGAGGGAGAGTTTGAAATGTTCTCATAAAAATGACTGTAGTAAGTCCCAATCCCATATGCCCCCCACTTCCACCCACAGCCTATGATCTCAAGCTAATAGTCGTTTGTTTGTTTGTTTGTTTGTTTGTTTGTTTGTTTGTTTTTCGAGACAGGGTTTCTCTGTGTAGCCCTGGCTGTCCTGGAACTCTAGACCAGGCTGGCATCAAGTTCAGAAATCCGCCTGCCTCTGCCTCCCAAGTGCTGGGACTAAAGGCGTGCGCCACCACTGCCCGACTAATAGTCAGTTTTTAAAGCTGTATGATGGACTGATTATAATCCACTTTTTTTTTTAAAAAGTATTTATTTTCTGTATATGAGAACACTGTAGCTGTCTTCAGACACACCAGAAAAGGGCATCGGATCCCATTACAGATGGCTGTGAGCCACCATCTGTAATGGGAATTGAACTCAGGACCTCTAGAAGAATAGTCAGTGCTCTTAACCACTGAGCCATCTCTCCAGCCCTATAGTTGACTTTTTACATTTTGGGTTTTTGATGTTTTTCCCTAATTATTCTTGAGACAAGGTCTTGATATGTAACCCAGACTGACCTCCAACTCAGGAACGTCCTGCCTCAGCTTTCTGGGTGCTGGCATTATAGGCATGTGCCACCATGTCTGGCTTAATTTAAGAGTCCTCTTTGAAGTATTTATGGGTAACATGACAGGATATCAAGCATTTTCTTCAGAATCATGTGTGATGGGGAGGGGAAAATAAGACAGTGGGTGAACTGAGGTTGATATAAAGTTATGATAATAGATGAAGCTGCATGTCATTCATAGAGACATACATATATACATAAATACATACAAACAAGCTGGAGCTAGGTGGCTTTGGTATGCTTCTGGACATGTTGAAAACTTCGTACAAGTGCAGAAAAAGGAGTGTCAACGTGCCTGGAAATGAATTCAATCCTGCAGTTCGTTTCAACACCTGTCCTTTTAATGATAACTTCTTTCCCTGAATACCTGAGATCCAAAGTACCATTTCTTAAAACCCTTGATAGTCTGAATCTCAGTGTCTCCTACTAGTTCCTGGCTCCTGGGTCAGCACCATTGACTTCCACATGGCTTCCTCTGTGGCCTAGGGCTGGCCACCTGACCACTGCCCTGCCTGCCAGTGACCATCAGGTCTGATGGTTGGCACCTGACACAAAGAGTAGTCCCAGAGTGGATAGTAGGATTGTAAGCCTGTCCTTTCCCTCTGGGGTCCTCCAGATCTCATGCCATGGAGCAGCTGGGAGTCCCTCGGGGATGCAGGACGGTAAACATGCATAACACATGCAGTGTAGAGTTCTTCCTCATGGTTCTGGCTAGGCCTCAAATCCTCATAGTAGCGCCAAGCAGTCAGTACCAGTAGGACCATTGTATAACATAAACTTTGCCAGTTGTCGTAGATAAGAAGAGCCCGCCTTGCTCACAGTGTTTGTGTCTTGCAGCCCCAAAACCAACTCCTGCCAATTCTGCAGCCGCAGCTTTGCCATCGAACGTGAAAGAAAAGGTGAGTTATTTCCGAGCTATTTATTGCCTGTGGGAGCCGTGTCCAGCGCAGTGTAGCCTGCCGCGTCAGGATAAGGTCATAAGGTTCAGCTTGGGTCTCCAAGTGTCTTCCTCTTCATCTAGCTGGGCCTCAGGTGCCTTTTCTGTAAAACAGAAGTGATGCCTCATGCCACGCAGCACTTGGGCTTTTCTCTCTCCTCCCTGCACCCACCCGTTCAATCAGATGCTCCTCTCCAGACCCTGGGAGTGCTGCTAGGCAGGTCTTAGGCAATCAGTGCCATCGTAAGGAAGACTTCCTTGTTTACACTCTGCACATTTTCCACATCAGAAACTACTTTAAAAATGTCATTTGCCAACAATCCATAAACACCGGTGCAGACACATAAATAAATGCTTGTGTCACTCGGACCAGGAGATAGCTATCATATATAAAAATAATGATGAAATAATGATAGTATCACAATGAACTATAGCTTAATGCAAAGTAGGAACTACTGTGACCCAGGATCGGTGATACTCTCGTAATGCCTGTGTGAAGGACACCTTCGTCTCCCTATAGAGATGAGATGACAAACCAATTGACTATTAAAGGCTGGAACTGACTGCCCTTAGGCTACAGGGGGAGATGGGGACACTCACGGAGCTGGGAAGTGGCCCTGTAGGGCCCATAAGTCCAGTCGATGCTTTTCACGTGTCCTGTCATGACAGGGTGCTCATCCCTCCCATACTCTGTAGGCAAAGACCAAGACAGCCAACAAGACAGTGAACTCTGTGCTGCACCCTGCGTCCGGAAAGACAGTGGTCCACCTGCTCTCTGGGAAGTCACCTAAGAAGTCAGCAGAGCCCTTGGCAAACACTGTCTTGGCCTCAGAAACTGAGGAGGAGGGCAGTGCCCAAGTCCTTGGATCTACTGCCAAACCTGGTAAGATACCCCTAGAGCCTGGGACGGGGGGCAAGACTAAACATTGCGGTGCTATGCTTACTCTGAGACAGTCCGAATGTGGGTTTGTCTCTGTGACAGCCAGAGTCTTCAAACAGCCATTTCCCCCTTTTCTGACCTAGATCGGCTGCTCATACTATATGAGCTCTTTGTCTTATTTTTACTGATCCTAAATGTATTTTTATGTGCATTGGTTTTTTTACCTGCACGTACATCTGTATGAGATATCAGATCTTGGAGTTATAGACAGAGTTGTGAGCTGCCATGTAGGTGCTGGGAATTGAACCCAGGTCCTCGGGAAGAAGTCAGTGCTCTTAACAGCTCAGCCATCTCTCCAGCCCTCTATATATGTGCTTTTTAGAGAGTGGCATTTTCTGGGTTCTCTCTCTCTGGTGGGTTACAGAGACCACTGTGGTCACTTGGAAACTAAATGAAAAGGTATGGGTCTTATGCAAAATAGGCCTTTGGGCACCTGTCCCCCATTCCCCAACTTGATACCAAATAGTGACAGTGACTTGGTGCTTGTAGCCTTTCCACGACCCCAGAGAAGTTTGCAAAAATGGGTAGCGAGGGTTCCCACTCCAGCTAGGGGACTTTGGGTCAGGGCATATACCTGACCCTGTGTGGGTGAGAAGCAAGTGCTACCTAGGTTTGACTAACAACCAGCATGGAGGCTCTGGGAAGGGAGGTGAATATGAGAAGGGTCCTCAGTCCCCTGTGTCTGCCCTCAGGAACGGTGTCAACGGGCCAAGCCAGCAGTTCCAGTGAAGATACCTCCAGCTCAAGTGATGAGACAGATGTGGAGGTAATTGCCACTCATCCCCAGGCATTGCTGTCTTCCAGCTTCTGACCCTCCTCTGCGGGAATGCTAGTGTTCTGACCCCAGTGGCCAGTCATCAGCCTAGCAGTTGTGTCGACAGCCGGAAGGTTACAGACAAAGCTAGGTAGTTGGGGAATGAGGACCACGGTACTACTGTGGCTATGTTGGGCATTGCGGTCTAATGCTGGGAGAGGAAGACACAGGAGCAGAGACCCTGAATAGGAGTAACTGTGACATGTGGTCAGGGTAAGGCTGCCTAATGGTGAAGTGGGTTTGGGGCTGGAATTGAATGGGACCCATGGTCTGCAGCCTTGTTTCTTTGAACTCTGAGTACTTAACAGCAAGTCTTGCGAATACAGAGTGAGCCAGGTAGGCAGCGTGCCTGCCTTCATGAGGATCATTGGATATTTAACTGCAGTGGGGAAGGAAAACAGCAGCAGGGGTCAGCCTGACACCTGGTGAGCCGGTGTGGGAGAAGTCCCCGCACCAACAGTGGGACAGACAGAGGGAGCTTGTGTTTCTAGAGCACGTGGATCTGCAGTTTCTTGCATGAGGTACAAGATGAGGTTAGTCCTCGTGGGGCCTCAATCCTGTCTGAACTGGCAAATCAGTGTGGGTGTTAGGAGTTATTCTGGGGTCATCAAGGGGTCATCACAGGGTTTTAGGCACTGAAATGAGATGGCTTGGCTTACATTTGAAAAAGATTGCTGCCGTGGCCTGGACTAGAGGAAGACTGGCAGACTGGCAGGTAGCGGCGGCGGCAAGGAGCCAGGAGCCAGTGGCGGGAACCAGTATGTCCCATATGTATGACATAAATTATTTGGTATAATAGGCAACCTATACCCCAATACAAAGCCACAAGCTTATTTAAAAAAAAAGACGAGGGTGTTTATATTTCAGTTGTTGGAAATTGGTCATGAACTTTGTAAATTATAATGTTGTATCACAATTTCAAAAGGTTGGACAATTTAGAGAGGGGGCCAGAAGGAGCCAGGGATAGACTGTGCCTACGGTGCTGCCCCACCAAACCCAGTGGCCCTGTGTAGCCCGAGCCATTCCCTTCTGTTCAGGAATTGGCCACAGCTGTTCCTCGCCTTCCCTCTCACTTTGGGCCCTGGGGATTCCTCTGGATCCCTTAACTCCAGGCTTTGCTCATACAGATCTAGCACCTAAGTATAGGGCACTGGCAAGCAGAAACCGGTGTGGAGCTCCGGCAGCAGGGAGGTGTTGAATAAGTGAGTGGTGCCATAGGCTCGTGCAGGCCATGAGATGCAGCAGTTACAAACAGGTGCTGACTGGCTTGCTGGCTACCTCGGGTCTCAGGATTTTGGAACACTAAGGAAGTCTCTGGAAGAAGTTCGAGCCAGTGCCGATGCCACGCTCTCTCCCTGGACAGTACCTCAGTCAGATGCTTTCTAGGTTGAGTGGCCCCTCAGGACGGACCCTGTAGTGAAGGTGTCAGTGGGTAGGCAGGCATGGTAGCTGAGTTCTGCCCCACAGGTAGCTAGGGGTCTTTATGAGCCTTCGTGCTGCCCTTAAATGATCTGTGCCTTTTCAGGAAAAGGGTGTAAGATTCTGTCTGCCTCTGGGATGTGCTTTTAAGAAGGGGCTTGTATTACATTTCTCTTGCTCATATATCTGAATGCTTGCTCTCAGGGAGTAGAAAAATTACAAGAATTAGGAGGCGTGACCTCGTTGGAGAAATCCTGTCACCGCTGGGGGTGGGCTTTGAGGTCTCAAAAGTTTCCAAAGTCCTTGTCGGACCCAGTCTTCATCTACCTGTGGATCAGGATGCCGCTCCCAGCTACTTCTCTAGTACCGTGTCTTTCTCTTAAACGACCACCTTGGTCACGGTGTCTCTTCACAGCAATAGAGCGATGGCTAAGACACCAAAACAAGTTTTTTAAAAAGAAGTTTAACTGAACTTAGGGTTTCCAAAGGTTAGAGTTGATGATAGCGGAGCAAAGGCACAAGGGTGGGGGCAGCTCAGAGCTCAGACCCAAGCAGAGGCAGAGAGAAAACATGGGGCATAGGTCTTGAACCCTCCAAGCCTACCCCAGTGCCACACCTCCTCCAGCGGGGCAGACTCTTCCCCCAGTTGGGAGCCAGGTATTCACACAGGAGCCTATGGGGTCATCCCCATTCAGATAGGCACAGAGTTTGACTGCAGAGGGGGAAAGCCTCTTCATTTGCTGCTTGTGTTTTCTGCTTCTAGGTGAAACCCTCAGCAAAACCACCCCAGGCCAAAGCTGTAGCAGCCCCTGCCAAGGATCCCCCAGCAAGAACAGCCCCAGGCCCTACCAAGTTAGGGAATGTGACGCCCACACCGACTAAACCAGCAAGGGCTGCAGCAGCTGCAGGAGAGTCCGAGAGCAGTGAGGAGGACTCGGAGGAGAGCGAGGACGAGGCCCCTGCTGCTCTGCCCAGCCAGGTGAGCCCAGGGTATGGCTATCTGTGACCTACTGCCTGTGGCCCCTGATGCTGGGAAAGCCACTGTGGTGGAGTGCTTCTGCTGAAGAGGACCCATTCTCGAGTTTATGGAGAGGGAGAAGAGTGGGGGCAAGTTGGAAAATGATGGCTACTGGCCAGGGGGCTTCTATACCTACGGAAACGTCCACTGGGTCTACACTGCCGCCAGAGTGGATGATTGTCTTTGGGGGCCGGGGGTTGTCCTGCACCTACTCTGGTGATTGTGTATTTGCCTTGGTTTCTATGTGTGGCGGGGCCAGTGTACTGCTGTCAGGAAGAGACCTGAGGTTTTCTTCATTTTGAGTCAGTCTCCCTGTAGTCCAGGCTGGACTCTCTAGCTCATGCTCTTCCTGCATCGACGTCCCAAATTTGGGGTTACAGGCATGTCCTATCATGCTGTCTTAAGTTTTCTGTCGCTTTGACGAGACAAGACGTCATCACAAAGCAACTTCTAAAAGAGAGAATTCAAGTGGGTGCTTACAGTTCCATGGCCATCATGACTGAGAACATGGCGGCAAGTCAGGCATGGGGCTGGGGCGGTAGCTAAAAGCCTGAAACTGGCCCACCGGCAGAGAGAAAGCTAACTTCAAAGCCAGTAGTACACCTACCTTCTCTAACAAAGCCACGTCTTCTAGTCCTTCCAAACTCGTCCATCAATGGAAGGGGGAGGGGAGACACACCAAGTATTCTGGTATCACTTGTGCCCCAGTGAGTCCTGAGAACATTCAAGGGCTTGACTCTTCTCTTTAGTTTTTCTAGCCAGACCAGACCCTAAGCAGGCAACTGCTAGAGAGAATCTCTTCTGTTCCCTCTTTTTGGGGCCTTTCCCATGGAGTGTGATTCAGATAGCAATCTCATGGTCCTGCACACATGCCGGGATGAGCAGAAAGGACTAAGAGGAAGAAGTGAAGGGGGTCCACATCCAGGACAGGGGGGTAGGAGGGGCAGGGGTGCATGGCAGTTGTTAAAGTGTTAAAGAAGAGTTGGTTGACAACATGACGTGGCCAAGGAAGGACCCAGAGGAGATATGACTACAGACTTGAAGGTGCAGAGGCATAGTTGGGTGCTGAAGCCCTGGGGCGAGTTACAGGGTGGGCGGACCCAGCCTACTTGGGGCTGCCTTGTGGGTGTTGGTTCATATCTGAAGAGGGGCGCTGAATGCAGCTTGTGTACAATAACTGCTCCTCTACACAGAAGTTCTTAGAAGGTCCAAAGCCATTCATTTATTTTCTAGGGAATTTAGGGCCGAGTGGACAAGGCCGTCATAAGACAGGGCCTATAGCCACCCTACCAAACCTGGGGGGCAGTGGTGAGCCTTTGCCTGAGAACAGTGAGGAGAGTGGATAAAGAGGAGGCCAGTGTGGGAACTGGATCTAGAACAGTGGCTCTCAACCTCTCTAGTGCTGTGAGCCTTAAATACAGCTCCTCATGTTGTGGTGACCCCCACCCCCCACCCCACCCATAAAATCATTTCATTGCTGCCTCATAACTAATTTTGCTACTGCTATGAATCAGCATGTAAATCTCTGATACAGAGGATATCTGATGTGTGACCCCAAAGGGGGTCCTGACCTATAGGATGAAAACTGCTGATCTAGGAGTCCTGTTGTTGTCTGCCACAAGAAGCCCTGGGAAGTTTGGGTTCTTTTCTATGTTCCGGCTGTCCCTTAACAACTGTGCATACCCCTTCTCTGCCCTGAGCTTCGCTGGCTATTTAATGAGCTGACCAGACTCAAGAGGCCGGTGCCTGAAACCACACAGCAGGCTTTTCCAGCCAAGGATTTAACCTTTAAACCTATGTGCTAGGGCTGTCCAGGGCCAGTATGAAGGCCACTGTACTGGTGTCACTGGGTGCTGAGGAGGTCTGCGGTGATCTGAAAGGCTGTGGAACTGGTCAGTGCCAAGGAACCAGAGAGCTGGGGTGGCTGGGGCACCAGTGAAGGTGACAGAGAAAATTGGTATCCCTAGAGCCTCTGGGCTTTTTCCTGGTGACATCACCAGAGGACTGAAAAACTCTTCTTTCCCTTCACCAGGTAAAGGCGCCTGGAAAAGGTCTTCCTGTCAGAGCCAGCTCGGTGTCTGCCAAGGGGATCTCTGGAAAAGGGCCCATCTCAGCAACCCCAGGGAAGACTGGGTCCATAGCCACCCAGGCCAAGGCAGGAAGGCCAGAAAAGGATATGGAAACCAGCAGCGAGGATGATTCTGACAGTGAGGATGAGATGCCAGTCGTTGTGACCACTCCTCAGGTGAAGCCTGGGGAGGGAGCCTCACAGCCTAAACCTGAAGGCCTCTAACCCGTCTCCTCAGCTGGTCCCAGCCCCCATCCCTTCTTACCAATAAGTCTCCCTGCTCCTGTCAGGTCTCTGCACACGTCTGCCTTCTGATTCACTCCTCAATTTCTCACATTAGGCAAGGCCTTCTGGGAAGAGCCCTCAGGTCAGAGGTACCTCAGCCCCTGGCAAGGAGTCATCCCAGAAAGGGGCTCCTGCAGCCACCCCTGGGAAGGCAGGGCCTGTGGCAACCCAGGCCCAGGCAGGGAAGCTGGAGGCCAGGAGCAGTGAGGAGTCAGAAAGCGACAGTGGGGAGACACCAGCGGCTGGAACTTTGACCACGAGTCCTGCCAAGGTGAGGCCAGGGATGCCATGTGCTCTGCCTAGAAAGGCCTCATACTTCAAAACCAGAGCATCTTCTCCTGATCTTGTCCTCTGTCACTCACAGGTGAAACCTTTGGGGAAAAGCCCCCAGGTCAGACCTGTTTCCACTGTAAGCCCTGGGTCATCGGGAAAAGGCGCCAACCTGCCTTGCCCTGGGAAGGTGGGGTCAGCAGCTCTCAAGGTCCAAATGGGAAAGGAAGACAAGAAGGACTCAGAGAGCAGCAGTGAGGAGTCAGACAGTGACGGGGCTGTGAGCCCAGCCAAGGTAAGTCCTTGCAAAAGTTTCTCAGCACAGGAGCCGACATGGCCCTACACCCCAGGTTTTATCAGCTGAGTCTCTAGTTGCTGCCTGTCTCCTACCTGGGGCTCCCTCTGATCTCATTCCAGGCAAAGCCCCCAGGGAGAAAGGCCACCCCTGCACTCCCTCAGAAGGCGGGGCCTGTGGCCACCCAGGTCAAGACTGACAGAGGCAAAGACCACTCAGAGAGCAGTGAGGAGTCGACTGACAGCGAAGAGGAGGCAGCACCAGCAGCCTCTGCTGCTCCGGTGGGGACCAGGGAAGAAAGGCAGTCTGGCTGGCCTGACCCACCCTAGTCGGAAACCCCTCCTCTCAGAATTATATGGGTTCTAGTTAGTAGGGAGGCCAGGAGGAGCTGCATCTCAGAGCGAATGAATCCAGGAGTCTCCTCCAACCTTCATCTGTGCTTTCTCCATAGGCCAGACCAGGTCTGGAAAAGCAGATGAAAGCTTCCCCTAGGAAAGGCACATCTGCTTCGGCTACAGGAGCGAGCATCTCGCCCCATTGTAAGACAGGAACGATGACCTCTTCAGCCAGCCTGTCATCCCTCGCTCCGGCCAAGGGCACCCAGACACCAGATGTGGACTCTTCTAGTGAGTGGGAGTCAGAAGGAGCTGCTCCCGCCACCCCCAAGGTACAGGTAAGGCCTGCATTTGCCCAGGTGGACTCACTCCTAGCCCCCGTGGGGCTTTTCAGGCCGTTTAGAAACCCTTCCTTCCTCTTGTCATTCTAGGAGAAGTCTGGGGGCAAGGGCCTCCAAGGGAAAGCTGCCTCAGGACAAGGGATGGCCCCGGTGCACACTCAGAAGACAGGGCCTTCAGTTACCCAGGTCAAAGCGATGGCTCAGGAAGACTCGGAGAGCAGCGAGGAGGAATCCAGCAGCGAGGAAGAGGATGAGACCCCAGCACAGGTGAGGTAGGGAGGAACCAGCCTGAACCAAGACTGAGGATGAATTCACCTGAGGCTGTTCTTGGCCCTGGGAGAACAGAATCCTGGGGCTCAGACTCAACTGGGTCTCAAGTTCCCATGCCCTGTTTGCTAAGCCCTGCCTCTGGGGTCCTGCACATCTGGGCATACCCCACACACTCTGGGGTCCTGCACATCTGGGCATACCCCACACACTCTGGGGTCCTGCACATCTGGGTATACCCCACACACTCTGGGGTCCTGCACATCTGGGTATACCCCACACACTCTGGGGTCCTGCACATCTGGGTATACCCCACACACTCTGCCCACTTTTACTGTATGGCTTTGGCCTTCGGGAAGGTCTACCCAGAGCAAGGTGTGGTACAGTACACACCATTACAGCAGGATAGGTGGAACTGGTCTGGGGTGTGCAGTGGGGCTAGCCAAGCATGGTACCTCAGGTATTTTAAGAGGAATGTCATGTCGGTGAGGAACTGAAAGTCATCTGGTGAGGTAGAGGGTAGACTCTTTAGGCAAAGAAGCAGCCTATGCAGAAGCCAAGAAAGTTGGCTTGGGTGGCACCACAAGCAGGATTAAGTGGCAGAGGCCAGGAGCCAGGTTACCTGGGCTCAAGTCCAGCTCTATTCGTGGGGCCCTGGCTATACTCCTGTCAGAAACCCAACCTTGTGGGTATGGGTAGGGCCTCCCCTGCTGGAAGCCCAGGACCAGTCTTCCTGGCAGTGGACTAGGCTGCTGGTGGCAGAGTTGAGAGGCACACCACCTGGCAGGAGCTGGGGGTGGGGGGAAGCAGGAAATGAAAAGGAGCTCGTCACGGTCTGCGCTCTGGGGACCTTCCTTAAGTCCTAACTCTGTCACACACGTGAGAGGCACTGGGAGTTGGAGCTACTTTGAAACTGACTAGATGACAAGATCTGAGTGAGTCAGGGCCTGAAATGCGCTGGACGACTTTCTGTTTCACACTAACCAGATTGCTCTCAGAGTCTATCAAGTGTCTGTCTTACTCTAGCTGAGGCCATAGCTCGGTGGTGTAGTGTTTGCCTACTATGTGCAAGGCCCTGGGTTCCATCTCTGGCACGGCATTTACTCTGGAATGGTTTCTCCTCCATCACTGATTTCTGTAGATTTGTACCTGACAGGCAGGGGGGGCAGGGGGGGCGGGAGGGGAGATTAAGCAGAAACTGTGTTTCTATCTTGTTCTGTTAACCTGCTCAGTTCCTAGTTCATGGACCAAGGGGGTGCTTGTGTTTGAGCTCCGGCTCCCTCCATGTTTCAGGGAGAAGAGACACAGGTTTACGATTTTATGTGGTATTCAATCTCCATTCTGTAGAGTAAAATTTAATGACACGGAGCCTGGCTGAGAGGGAACCTAAAAAACAGTTGTGTTTGGGTAGGATTATATTTCAAAGGCTTTACAGTGCTGAATTTGTGTTAGTGCCAGTTAGACTTCTTAAACACGTAGTCTGTTTAATCTTTGCAGAAATCCCGTAGATACGGTGTTGTCGTTGTTTTTTTGTTTTTTTGTTTTTTTGTTTTTGTTTTTTGTTTTTTTCTCTTTAAAAAAACATCTGCCTAAAATTCTCCAGTAAGGGGCTGGACGTGTGCATATATTGCTGCCTGCAGAGCAGAGTTGAATCACACCGTTCAGTCTTTTTCTTTTTTTCTTTTTTTCTTTTTTTTTCTTTTAAAGATTTTTTTTTTATATGACTACACTGCAGCTGTCTTCAGACACACCAGAAGAGGGCATCGGATCCCATTACAGATGGCTGTGAGCCACCATGTGGTTGCTGGGAATTGAACTCAGGGCCTCTGGCAGAGCAGTCAGTGCTCATAACTGCTGAGCCGTCTCCCAGCCAGATTTGTTTACTTTTACACTCCTTTTATAGAGGTGAAATCAAGGCCTGGTAAGATTAGTGGCTTCTTCTGTTTTGTTTTGGAATCACTGCATAGCTCTGGCTATCTTGGAACTTGCTCTGTAGACCGGGCTGGTCTTAGACTCACAGAGATATGCCTACCTCTGCCATCAGAGTGCTGGGTAAAGGCATGCACCACCATACCTGGCATAAGTGACTTCTTTTGTTTTGTTTTGTTTTTCCAGCTCCAGAGTATAGCTCTGGCTGTCCTGGAACTCACTCTGTAGACCAGGCTGGCCCTGAACTCAGAAATCCTCTTGCCTCTGCCTCCCAAGTGCTGGGATTAAAGGCCTGCGCCACCACTGCCTGGCAAGTGACTTCTTAAGCTCACATTGCTGTTAGTCAGAAGGAAGAGCCAGCATCAGCTCAGATGCAGCATTAGTGTTCTTTGATTATTGCTCTGTTGCCCTTTGACCTTCCTAATTCCCTTACTTCTTTCCAGGCCACACCCTTGGGGAGGCTTCCTCAGGCCAAAGCCAACCCACCTCCCAGTAAGACACCTGCAGCGTCTGCATCTGGAAAAGTGACCGCCGTGGTTGTTCCACCCAAGGCAAGTGGGACCAGAAACCACAAGTCAAGTTAGGATAAAGTCTAAAAGGGGGTCTCTCAGTGATCCAGCACGGACTACATGCTCTCCCACTCTCTGTGATATTATAGTCACACTAGTAGAAGGTTGACTACCACCCTTCCCTCCAGTACCATTGCCGCCTCTCAATTTAGGGAAAACCACCTGCGAGTACTGTTCAGAACAGCACCATCTCTGCAAGGGGCCAGCAGTCTGTGCCAGCCTCAGGAAAAGCAGGGGCCCCAGCAACCCAAGCACAGAAGGGGCCTGTGGTTGGCGCAGGGGAGGACTCAGAGAGCAGCAGTGAAGAGGAGTCTGACAGTGAAGAAGAGACGCCAGCCCAGGTACCTAGGTGGATCTGGGGTTAGAGCACCGTATGTTTCAGCCCTGGCCTATAGGCACAACTCTGTATGTCTCTCCCCTTGCTGTTTCTCCAGATAAAACCTGTGGGGAAGACCTCTCAGGTCAGAGCTGCCGCAGCCCCTACCAAGGAGTCTCCTAAAAAAGGAGCCCATCCAAGAACCTCCAGGAAGACAGGGCCTCCAGCTACCCAGGCCCAGACGGGGAAGACTGAGGACTCAGAGAGCAGCAGTGAGGAATCTGACAGTGATGGAGAGATGCCGTCAGCCATCATCCCAGCCCAGGTAAGGTCTGCCAGGCCCGAGAGCCACTGTCACCAGCTCTTTCCTCATAAACAGGTCTTGCCCTGGTGGGGAGAAGAGACAGTAGAAGTCCTAACTCCAGGATCCCTTGCCTCCAAGTGTCCCCCATGTCCCTGGATGAAATGTGCCGGAAGTCCCAAACCAGGGCCTTCCTAGTATAGGACATCCTAGGTACTCCTACAGCTCACAGGGCCTCTACAGCACTGGGCACAGCAGTCCCATGCAAGTCACACCAGGTTCTGCTGTGGTATCTGAAGCCATCGTGCAAAGATACTCCCTGTCAGAGTGACAAGGAAGCTTGGGCTATGGTGCAAGTCTCTGTCTAAGGAGGGTCTGTCTAGGTCAGTGAAGCCTGGGCCCAAGGAATGGAAAAGAAAGAGAAGCTGACTCTTACCCAAAGCATTGTCCAGGTCTCATCCTGGTTGCAGAGAGCAGTGGGGCTGGCTCTGTTCAGGGTGACAGATTCTAGTCTGAGCTCAGGCAGCCTGGTAGAATTAATAGGTGATGGCCGCTGGTGTTGTACCTTAGAGAGGTGGCAGCAAGATCAGAAAAAAAAAAATAGTCCCTGTCAGTTTCAACTGACCATGACCTTATAAAAATTGAGGAAATATCTCATACAAGTCAAGATATTGTAGCTTCTCTTGAAAAACCAGGTCCTACTTGCTGAGTGAGCTCAGGCCACCCATGCTGGGAGACAGAATTCTCCCTGGGCCTCCCCTGAGTTGGCATCACCACCAGCTCTTCCTCACTGATTGACAAGTTCTATGGCTTTGGACCACTTGTCCCATGAAGCATGCTCTTAGAAGGATTAAGAAGGCCACACTGCCCTCAGAAAATCCGAGCCCAGGAAGTGCTGCTTGAAGCCGAGTTCCCCTTCACCTGGGAACCCTCCCCTGTCACGGTGCTTATTCAAGTCTTGTCCCCTCCAAAGGATGGTATCTCCCAACCTACCAGAAGCAAAGCCTCAGGCCCAGCACCCCCAGAGAAGAGTGTAGAAGGGTCCTCAGAAAGCAGCGATGAGGACCTGCCATCTGCCCAGGTAGGCTGTGGCTGCTCTAAAGGCTCCCCTGGCTGGGCCAGCCTGTTGCTGTCTGGTAAGAGGGTACCATCTTCCCACAGGGATAGTCTCACCACATGCAGGCAGCACGTCCCAGCTCTTACCTGTTTTCTGAAACACTCCTGGTGTGGTAGGGCGCAGACTTCACGCCCCGGCTTCACCACACTGGCCGCGATCCTTTTAGGACTTGGGTGTTATGTGTAACATGGAGTTGGTCGTGGTGCCCAGTCCCCTGACTGAGCACTGTTAGGAGGGCACATTGTCCTGGCTGCCTGGTTGGCAGGCCCGGGATTGAGGCCCCTTATCTTCTCATGAAGAAACCTGAGGAACCCAGAGCACTGCTTCCCAGGCCTCTTTGCTCCCCGTGGACTGTTGGGATGTATATCCTCCCTTGCAACCATTGTTGGAATCTGTGGGCCTCACCTCAGGTCAGGCCTGTGTAGCTTATGGCACCTTCTCAGTAGGTCCCCACTTCTGCCGGGCCTTGTTCCCAAGGGTGAGGTCCAGGACACCTCTGACTTCAGGGGCCCAACATAGCCAACAAGATGGTACAAGCTCTGTGTGAACCCAGGCCTTTGTAGAGACAGCACTGCCCTCTTTCTGAGGGAACAGGGTATTTCCATTGGAAAGAGAGGGGCCTGTAGCTCTGAGAGAGCTCAGGGAACATTTAAACTCTGGCAGTCTGCACTTCCTCCTGCCCAGCTGTCCCTGTAGCCCCCTTCCAGTCTAGGCTTTTGCCCTCTGGTTCTGCAGTCTTTCTGAGACACCTCCCTCACTCCTAAAGGACAGACACAGCTGGGAGGGAAGGCTGCCCTGGCTTTCCTCTGTGAGAGCAGGCTAACACAATTAAAGTGAGCATCATGCTAAAACTGAACCATTAAAGTGATCCTTTAGTCTCGAAGATCTGAGTCTCTATTTTGAAAAAACAAAGCCAGCAGTTTTTTAGATTCCCAGAAGGAATTCAGGGAAGCAGGCACACCCTAAGAAGCTGTCATTTCCCTCTGGGAGAGTCCTAGCCTACTCATGACTGCTGCCATCCTTGGGCCTTTATGGAGTACTTCTGTACTGACAAATGGAGATGCGCCTTCCCTGAATTCCCGTTGTTTCTAATTAGCCTGTCAGTGGGAGAGAGGGCTGGGTAACTCCAGCACTTGCCCAGCCTTGGGCCAGCTCTGATCCTAGGTTCCATCCTGCAGCCCAGCCCTGTTGTGTGGAGTGTAAGCCTCAGGCTGAGGCTGGCTGGTACCTGGGGTGGGATACAGATTAGAAAGAAGTGGGCACGTTAGGTGATGCAGACATGAAACAGCACAGCTGATCCACTCGGTTAGAGCCCTGCATCGTACCACATGCACCATAGGTTTTACCTTCCACCTTGTGCCTGCCTGTGGAGATGAAAAGGGTGTCAGATCCCTCTGGAACTGAGTTACAGACAGTTGTGAGGTGCCGTGTGAATGCTAGGAATCAAACCTGAATGCTCTTACCTCTGAGCCATCTCTTCAGCCCCCTTAAATTATTTTAAAGGCTACTTCAGCTGTTGTTTTGCCGAAACAAAGGCATAGGTCCTATCCTTATTGTGTCAGCACGGGGAGCCTGTAAAAATCTAAATTTTCTTATTTAGTCAAGGCTTGCATGGTTAGGTCTAAAAGAAACTCCCACCTGGTCCCCAGAGAGCTCCCTTCTAGTCCTGTATCTGAAACCAGTTTGCTGGTCTTCCTGGATGAGATGCTTGTCCTCTCTGAGAGCATCAGCCTCAGCTCCAAGTAAGACTGGGTTCTATATAAACCTCAGGTCTCCTAGCTGCATCTCCAGGAAGTGTCCCCTGGGGAAGGATCAGCCCAGGTTCTGTTAACAAGCCCCCAGGTAATAATAATCATCTTCCTCCTGTGTGTGTGTGTGTGTGTGTGTGTGTGTGTGTGTGTGTGTGTGTGTGCGCGCGCGCGCACATGTGCTTTGAGAACACACCCTCTACTGCACCTCTAGCCCCACAAAGCTGCTTTGAGAGAAGTTCTTAGTGACTGTCCCATTGACACAGCCCCACCTTCCCACTTTGCCCAGCCTAACTAGAATAAGGACATCGTAGATATCAGCCCAGCTAAGACAGCAGGTAGTGGGCACCGCCCACGAGGTCCCGCATCTGCTTCTGTGAGCATCATTCCTGCAAATGGGTAGGGTACCCCCATACCCTAATCTGTGCTCTCAGCACCCACAGGGAATCGACGTGAGATGCTCAGGTGCCTCTGCTTTGTATACGTGCTGGGCTTTGTGCTTCCCCCAGGTGATCACACCCAGCTGGGGTTACCAGCAGCCCTTGCAGCAGCTGGGCGACTAGGCATGACCACGCGCAGCACCGATGACAGAGAGGGGAACACAAGTGCTGCACACCTAAGCACTGCCCCTGTGCCCAGCCCACTCTCATCAGCCAGGCCGCTGCCTCTTCTCCGTCGCCTGCCCTCCCTGCAGGGATGGGGTGGTGTGGGCAGGTTGGGCTGGAGGAGGCTGTGCTGCAGAGCTGCTTTTAACATTCCAAGACGCTATTGTTTGCCTCAGTGGGTTTGCTGCCTCTCTTGGTCCCCAACAATCTGTTCTTCTGTCTTCTCACATATATATAGATCCCCCTCCCTCCACCGCAAGAATTCTCCCACTTTCCATCCTTCTCCTTCTCATCACGTGGGAAGGAAGGCTCTGGAAGTGGCAGATCAGAGCAGCCGCGGGGGAGGCTGTTTGGCAGGGTAGGAAGGGCCGCCGCCACACTTGGTGGGTACCATAGTGCTAAGCTCGTTGCTTTCCCTCTGTCTCACAGCCCCTGGGGTGGTGGGAGCCTGGTGAAGCACAGCAAGCAGGCAGGCAGGGTGTCGTAGTGGATAGAGACCCGACTACCCCTCAGGCAGCCCTCCCTTTAGCCAAAGCACAAACAGCCTTCAAGCAGCACTGGCATTTGGAGAGTAGAGAGTAGAATTCCAGTTCCCTAACTGCTGTCTCTGTGCTTTCATCGGCTGGGGCTTTGAAAGGAACCAGAGCTGGAGTCCCCTTGTGTGTGGTGACATATTTGGGAATCTAGTTCGCTGCCAGACTGGCCTTCCCAGGATTTAGGATCTGCCACTGCTTTAGCATGTGGGTGAGATGCAAAGTAGACCGACGGGTGAATGGTGAATCAGGGCATGGTAGACCATGTCTGTAATCCCAGCATTCAAAAAACAAGGTAGTAATATCAAGAGTCAGGCCAACGTGTTGGGCTCTACAATGAGACCCTGTCTCAGGATTACAGGAAAAAAAGAAGTAAAACTGAACCCTACACATTATCCCAACCCTCAGCCGGCCGACCCTAAGCAGGTCGGCTTTGGGCACATTCTGCTTGTGTCCTTGACTTTGAAGCTGGTCTCAGGCCCATCATCTCATCCATCAGGATTTCACCATGCAGCTCAAAACGATAGTTTTCCTATTCTTTGTAAGCACAACTACAAGATAATATCATAGCTAGAAAGATGACCGACCAGCAGGCCTTGTGCCTGTTTCTCCAAAGTATCTGTCTGATGAGTGACATTTCTTTTTCTTGTCCTGTTTAAGAGCGAGTGTAAATCAGGTTAGGGTGTGGTGATAGATTCCTCTAATTCCTGCACTGGAGGCAGAGGCAGGTAGATTTCTTCATTCCAGGACAGACTGGTCTACATAGCAAAACCTGACTCAAGCAAATAAGAGGCGCACATCCTGTATTCCCATCGTGAGCCCTTTAATCTGTTGGCTCCCCGCCCCACCCATCCTGTTACCCCAGGCAGTTTTGTACTCAAGAAACTAGTTCAGTGTAACTGGGGACTGCCTGCTGGGCCACATCTTGGGGAGGCTGCTATGAGGGTCTCTGGCGGAAGGAACATTGAGACTCTGGGGAAATGATATAGTCAGGCTGCTACAGGAAATGCTTTTTAGAATTCCCCACTTAGCAGGTGGCCATCTGATGTCACCAGAAGAAAGAGGCTAAATTAGACATTCCAGCTCTCGCCTTGCTTCCTATGTGGCTGTGTGGCTCGGGCACTCCTCTTTTCCTCTCTGGACTTAGGCTTTCCCGTTAGGCCAGTGGGGTGGATGGATATTGCTTACCTTGGGGTCACTGTGAGGTCAGCTGGGCTCCTCTGAGCTCTGAAGTGCTGTGCTGTGTGTCAGCTGTTATGGAATGGGAGTGGGCTGGGAAGACCCCAGCTCCTGACTTTTGTCTTGTAAAAACCCTCCCTCCCTCGCCGGTTTCCCCTTCCCTTCTCGACCAAGCCTTTAATCAGAGGCGGGTTGTTTCTGTTTTTGCTTTTCAAGGCAATTAAATCTCCTCCAGTTTCTGTCAATCCTGCTCGTGGTCCAGCTGTCCCAGCTCCCACCCCAGGACAAGTCCAGGCCGTGAACACCAGGAAGGCCCAGGCCTCAGGCGGCACTGCCCAGAGCTCCTCCTCTGAGAGTGAGGACGAGGACATGATTCCTGCCTCGCAACCCTCCACCCATGGTGAGCACCGCTGCAGTGCTGTTCAGCCAGGAGGGGCCTCTGCCACCCGTGCCCCCCTCCCCCGCATTGAGACCAGAAGGGACCAGACACTAACCAGGTGGCCTAGCAGAGGCATTGGCGAGAAGGACTAGGCGCTCGGCCTTAGGCCCTGCATTGTCACCTTGATGAGGATAGCTCATCTGCCTGGCTTTGAAGAAATTGCATTCAAGGCTTCTGTGTGCTGGCTCCAAGCCTGAAAGCCAGAACATCCTGGTGGCTGGAAGCTGCAGGGACCAGGCTAGTCTAAACCAGAGCTCTGCTATAGCCAACTGGCTGTGGGGTACACCGTTAGCCTGGCAGTGAGCTTCCATCCCGTTAGCACAGAAGAAGAAGACAGGTAACATTTTATACTTGTTCTTGTCCCAGAACCTTAGGTGGAATGAGTGGGTTTTTTTGTATGCGGCAAAGCCCTCTGGTAAGGCAGACGTCTTCAGTTATGTATTAGGACACTGACATTTCTGTCATTAAGTATGGACAGTAAGATTCCTACTGTCAGCAAAATACTGCTGTTTACTTGGCTAGTACGTGGTGGGGGCATGAGATCACGGTGGGCTATGATACACATCTTCTCAGCACCCAGCAGCTCTCCCGCTGATCCCTAACTGTGAGCAGTCTCGTGGTCCAGCATGTTGCTTAGGAGTCGTAGCCCTCTCAAGAAGAAGGGGATGAGGGTGAGGCTCAGAGTCACTGCCACAGCGGCCATTTGAAGGCCATGAGCCTTATCAAATGACATGATGATGACAGCTCCTGCCTGGAAGGCTTGGGGAAGCCAGCGTCCTCCCTTATGATCCTGAAGCTCACAGGTCCATGGGAAGTCATGGGGATTCTGTATCCTGATGTGCCCCCTCTCCTCCATCTCAGCCATCAGAACCAATGTGTCAACTCCTGCAGCCCTCCCACGAACAGCCCCCCAACCCAGCAAGAGTGAGCAGTCTAGTCGGATGCCAAAAGACAAGAAACCAAAGGCAGCGTCCACTCAGGTACTGTCGGGTAAGAGAAGGCTGTGGTAGGGTCACTCTGCTGCCTTGATGCCAGTCAGTGGCTTGCTCCCAGCCCCCTGGCACTGTCGTAAAGGCCCAATTCCCCATGGTGTTGTCCGGAAGAGCAGGCTGGGAGTCAAGGCAAGTGGGATCCCCCATCTTTCCAGCTTGGCGGATTGTAAGTTAGTTTTCTTCCTTTTGGTTTTGAAATACTGAAATTGAATATGGGTTGCTTGCCTCTCTTAGTATTCGGAATGGAAGTGACCTAACCATTTCCTCCTAACCCTCACGTTTCAGTGCACTATTAATATCTAGGGCAAGATTAGTGCACAATGTTTAATAAATAAAACTGAGGGCACATCCCACCAGGGTTGGTCCAGACCGGAACCTGGGTCCTCCAGCTCCAAGTTCATCGCTCTGTAGGCTTAACGGGGTTTGTTAATACGAGGGAAGAGTTCATTGCACACCCAATACCCTGAGGGGGAGGAGAGGGCTGTGTTGAAGCTCCTCCCAGCTTTGAGGGGCTGCTGTGCTGCCCTGTTACTGGGCACATCACAAACTGACCCAAAAAGAACTTCCGGCAGCCGTGTGAACCAGTGGGCAGTGAGATGGTGCTGAGCATCTGCCCTGCTGGGCCCTGAGGCTACAGCAGGTACAAGACCCTCCTGGAGCTCCTAAGCCAGCAAAGACACAGCTGTTAAACAGGAAAAGCAGCATAAATTAGTTGTCACCAACTGCTAGGTGTTGCAAAGGGAACAGAACAGAATGGGTGACCTGCTTTGGGAATGGCGAGCAGGGAAGGCTTCTCTGAGAACATGAGCAGAGCCTGCCCTGCAGGAAGGGAACCCAGAGGTACTAGAACCCTAGGTGGTCCACATAGGGCCATTAAGGTGAGGTACTAAGGGGGTCAGGCCAGACCTGGACTGCTTTGTGTCTGCAACTGTGGGAGGCTTAGCAAAGGCTCATCTGTGGCCTGTGTGTTCTTCCCTCTGCTAGCAGGATGGGAGCCAGGGGTGCCCTGAGGGACCACCTAGCCAGGGACACATCCCAGAGGAAACATAGGCAAGGGCCCATATTGAAGCTGTGCTGCCCTCCCCTGGGCCCAGATTAGAAAACAATGCAATAGCCCATCACCTGGTACCTATGTTCTGTCTATAATGGCTCCTCAGCCTCGGGGCTTTTCTCACTTGAACCTCCCTGCCTCTTTACTCATGCCAGACACTGGCTCAGAGTGACACAGGTGCTGTGCTGAGAATTCATGGGTCTCAAGGCCTCCTCGTCCCATCAGTGGGTAACAGAGGGACCTTGCGTCTCTCCTGATGCTGATTGAAAGCTCTTTCTTAAAAAGCCAGTAAGCATGGGCGGGGGAGTGGGGTGTAGCTCACTTACTGTGCAAGCATGAGGACCTCAGTTCATTCTCCCACAGGGAAAAGCCAGGCATGGTGGCAGGCGTTTGTAATCCCAGTACTGGGGCACGTTCACCAGCCAGCCTAAGTGGTAAACCCCAAGTCACATGAAAAGACAGAAGGCTTCCTGAGAACAACTCTTGGATTTTAGTCACAGCTTCAACATAAGCATGCATGTGGGTGTTCGTGTGTGCGTGTGAGTCCCGTCAGCCTTTAGGTGCTTTGTGTTTGGGGGCCTGTGTGGACCATATATTGACCCCGCTCCCCTCCCACATATGTTCTCTCTGCCCCACCTCAGTGAAAGGCCAGCATGGCTGTGTGTCCAGCCTCCAGCCCTTCCCTCAGTGTGCTGGTACATGATAAGGAGCCACAGTGCCCACCAGAGAGCTGTGGGAAAAGTCATGGGAAGCCATGTGCAGTGCGTTCCACACAGTGCCTGGTCTGTCATGACTCTCTCACTGTCACTTACCTTGTATCCTTCCTTTACCAAACTAGATCAGCAGTGCAGTGGAAACACTGCCCGTGACACCTCCCCAGAGCACGCCTGTCCAGCCCAAAGCTACCAACAAGCTCGGGAAACCCAAACTTCCTGAAAAGCAACAGCTTACCCCAGGCTATCCCAAAGCCCCCAAGAGCTCAGAGGACAGCAGTGACACCTCTTCAGAGAGCGAGGAGGATGGCAAGAGACCCCAGATGTCCAAGTCGGCCCACAGGCTAGGTAAGGATTCCCAGAGAGAGGGCAGGGATGAGACATAACCTGATAGAACTATAGGCTGTGGCCTTCTCACCCCACCCTGGCCTTGTCATCCCCTGGTATAACCTCGTGACTTCAAAGACCAGATTGCTGTTTAACAGCTGGCAGCTTCTAGGTATCGGGCTCCCGTTATTGAAGTCCCCAAGTTCCAGGACTCTGCTTCCCTTACAGGGGAAAGCAGAGAAGTGGGAGCCTTGGGAGCCAGGTGCTTCACATGGCATGGGTGAACAATAGGAGGCCTCATGCAGAAGGATGAGGAACATAGAGACACCCAGGCCTCAAAAGCTTCCGGGGGGGCTCTGCCCAGCGTGATTAACGGGGCAGGGGCTTACACTCAACGGGAAACCTCTGCTTCCACACTAGATCCAGAGCCTTCCCAGAAGGAAATTGTGGTAGAGGAGACCCCCACAGAATCCAGCGAAGATGAGATGGTGGCCCCCTCACAGGTAACCACCAGAGTGAGGACTGGAGCTTGAAGCTGCAGCTTTAGACGTCAGCCACCCCTTGGATCGAGTGTCTAGATTCCCAATCTCAGGGCCCTGGGTAAGGTCCTGCCAGTGGGGTGCCCTTAGTCAATCGAATAGAGCCTCACCTCGTGCTCTGGGGCCTAGGGAAGAGATTCAGATGGTCTCTCAAGGCTCTTCCTGTACAGGACAGACTGCGGTGATTTTCTCATTTGTGGGGAGTGGGTGCATACAGAGGTCAGTCCTCTTTTACCTAGTTAATGGATTAAACTCGGCTGTCAGGCTCATGTGGCAAGTGCCTTTATTTTCTGAGCCATCTTACCAGCCTAAAATGTTAATGATCTTCTGTGATGGTAATAGTCCATTGGCAATAAAAAAAGTCCCCTTTTAATGTGCCTTACATATGCGTTAATTCCCATAGTTTAGGAGGCACGCCCCAAAGGCCTCTGTTCCCTGTGGTCTCAGTGCTGCTCATGTGCCTGTGTGGGTTAGCCTGATCTAAAGTCACGACGGATTCCCTTGAGCAGGCCTTGCCTCTGGGGTACGGCTAGGGGCTCACTGCGCTGTTCACACTGGACTTCTTCAGTCTCTCCTCTCAGGTTACGTGACTCCCGGCTTGACCGTGGCTAATTCCCAGCCTTCAAAATCCACTCCTAGGCCAGACTCCAACCCCTTGGTTTCCTCTGCTCCAGCCACCAAAGATAACCCGGACGGCAAGCAGAAATCAAAATCCCAGCACTCAGCAGACACCACTGTCCCTAAAACCGGTGAGTAGGGAACAGCGGGGCATAGAGAGGCAAGACTGCTGGTCCCTGCTTGCCATTACAGCAGCAGTGCCACCAGCGTTTGTCTGTGTCCCATCAGAGTCTCTCACATTCGAACAGCCTGTGGGGTCCTCTGGGAACTAGAGGTACCCTCAAATGCAGCTGGTGCCCATGCCCAGGTTGCCTGCCAGCTCTGGGCAGCCTGGGCAGCCTGCGAGCAGGTATATCCAGCCATTTGGAGCTACTTCTCTGGAATTGTGGAGGAGGCCTTCTGTCCATCTGTCCCTACTGACTTCTCAGTCAGTGGACCAGGGTACTGGGTATAGGGACTCAGACTAGGCTACCAGCCTTGTTTAGACGATTCGATACATAGAGGAGACCTTGGTAATGGACTGACTTACACTGTAGACTTGACCAAGCTCCTGACCGCCTGGCCCCCTGTGTTTTAAACACGCAACGTAAGAGTAATGCCACCATGCACAGTCAAAATCATAGCATAAAGAAAATTGTCACATGACATTTGGAGGGCCCCAAAGGAGAGTACTGTCAGGAGTGACCACACCCCTACCTTATATAACATGAAGCATCCTGTCCCACTCCCCACCCCCACTCCTGTTGGCTTCTCCTCAAGGCAAACACTGCTAAGATTCAGCCCCTGAGCCCAGCATGTAGGCATTCTGCACACACAGGTGACCTGGGAGGCTGGAAGGGTTGCCGGGGGCCAGAGCTCTGGGCTGGTAACTTCAGCTTCCTGGTGCTGGGTCAGAGGCGGAGTTGATGCTCATTTTCTTCCCCAGTGTTCTTGTCTATGTGAGAGGCGGGTGCGAGCGACAAGGAGACATTTTCGAGGGGGCTGTGCAAGGTTTTTTTTACACGTGTAGTCAGCACACAATTATCAAAGGCAAGCAGAGGCGTAGAAAATTCTAAACAAAGGCTGCACCAGAAGCTACTCTGGCAGGCAGTAAACCTGCTTAGTCAGCCGCCACATGCATACACAGCATACTCAAGAGTTCCCTCCCCAATCTGCTTCTTGCCCCTCCAGCCATGATGGGCTAAGGACCCATGGTGTGTCCACAGACGGGAGCTGACCATTGGTCTGTAGGACCTTCTCGTGTGTTAGAATCCACAGTTCATGACAGGACACTATTGTATGTCTAGCTTCTTGTTTTACAGTGGGAAGCAGCCTTGAGGGACTGTGAGACCTGGCCAAAGCCCTACACTAAATTGATAAAGGCAGTTCTAGAACCAGCGTCACTCACGTCCCACCTGTTGTGCCCTCTGTCTCATTAGCAGACGTCAGGCCCTCTTCCTTAGCATTCTGGGATCTCTGTCGATCTGCAAACATAGCTAAGCATAGGAGATAGATGGAGCAGAGTGACCCCTGAACCTCAGTTTCATTCCCATTTATGCAGTTGTGAAGTACACCCCCTCAGTTCTCATACATTGTGCAAGATCTGTCCCTCAGCTTTCCAGACTTGTAACCTCCAGGACCTGTGATCCACAGGTAAGAAAAAGGCCTCCTCAGGCCCCACACCTGAAAAGCCCAAGAAACCCAAGAAGAACACCTTGAGCTCCACAGCCCCCGCACAGACTCTGCCGAACAGCATCACCCAGCGCCTCCTGGAGCAGCCCTGGCCCCTGAGCGAGGCGCAGGTGCAGGCCTCTGTGATGAAGGTCCTGACAGAGCTGCTGGAGCAGGAAAGGCAGAAGGTCACAGAGGCCATCAAGGAGAGTGGGAAGAAGGGCCAGAAGCGAAAGCTATCGGGGGACCAGCTAGAAGCTGGGACACCAAAGAGCAAGAAGAAGAAGAAGAAGCAGCTGGTGGCTGGGGCAAGTGCTATTTCCCCAGAAAAGACCCCCAGGACTTCCAAGGCAAAATCAAAGCTAGACAAAGGGAGTGCTGGTGGCAAGGAGAAGGGGTCCCCTGGCCCCCAAGGAGCCAAGGAGACGCCCAAAGGTGACCTGGGGATGAAGCTTGAGAGTGGAGAGCAGAGCATCCCGAAGGACAGGAAAGAAAAGAAGAAATCCAGTAAGAGTGAGTGACTGTTTTCCTCAGGCACGTGCCGTAGGAGCGCACGCTGCAGGGGCGGGGCCGGGGTAGAGCCTGGGAAGTGGCTTGTCCAGAGTGACAGGCATTTGGTGGCAAAGCCAAAAGTAGGTTGCCGGCCTGCATCCCTGCTCCCATAGCCCTCGCAGTGCCTAGCATTTAGTCTCAGGCTTTGGGAAAGCATAAAGTCAACCCCAGCTTCACAAGATGAGGACGAGGAGCTTTCTCTGCTCCAGCCTAAGTCAGTAGCAGAGTGCACAGCCAGTCCCTGGGGTGTAGACTGTCCCTTCATAGTCCTTCAGAGCCCACCTCTACTCCAGAGTTCCGTTCTTCGGTGGAAACAGCCGTTTGTTGCCCTCCATGCTAGGACTTCTGAGTCACCCGCCAGCCCTGGGCCGCAGGCAGGGTTCTGTTTTCCTTTTCTAAGGGGAAAGCAGGCTCTGAGAAGGAAAGGCCACTGGTGCTGGCCAGTCCCCACTTTAGTTTTGTCTTGAGACAGGGCCTCACTATGTAGCCTTGGCCGGCCTGGAACTTACTGTGTAGAACAGGCTGTCCTCAAACTTGCAGAAACCCACCTGCCTCTGTCTCTTGGGTGCTGAGATTAGAAGGGTACACCACCATGTTATATATAGCTATATATAGGTGTACAGCTCAGAGGTAAAGAACTTACATGGCTAGTATTGAGATTGTGTAGTTCACAGACAGGAAGACTGGATCCTGGACGGTATCCTGGTCCCAGCAGGGCCTGCTTCCCCATGGTAGAGAAGCTGGGAGCTGTCATGGGCCTCCCGACGTTGACCCATCAGTGCCAAAATCTGTTGTTCAGCAAGCTTGCTTTTTTCCCCTCAGAAAAAAAAGACAAGGAAAAAAAGGAAAAGAAAAAAGGAAAAAAGACCCCAGCCAAAGACCCTGCCTCACCGGTCCCGAAGAAGAAAAAGAAGAAGGTAGATTGAGTTCCTGCGGGGTCTCGGGCTGGGAATTCAAACTCTTCCCCTTCCAACACCTAGACCAGGTCCACACCACTTTTCAAGTCCCAGATTCTAATGGCCCTTGTGAGGAAGAGCAGGGGAGGGGTGATGGGAAAGACCCCTTCAGGCTTTCAGTGAGAAAGTACCTGACCTACATGTCCTGGCCAGTGGGGAGCCCACTGGAGAAGCAACCATCCGCTTCACGGGGTCAGGCTGTTTGGCCCAGGGCTGATAGCAGTGGGTCTGGGTCCTTACACCTACAGGGGTGTGGATCCTTAGAGGGCCCTTGAGGACCCATGCCTCCAGGGAGACCTGTCCTAGACCTGTGGGACAGCAGTGAAGAGAACCCACAGAACTGATAGCCTGTTGTCCTTCACTCCCCACAGAAAAAGACAACCGAGCCTGCTGTGTGAGGGCCAGCGCATAGAACAGGTACCTGACTGCTTTCTGGGTAGCTGGGTAAGCCCAGTGGGAGGGAATTGGAGAGAAAGACTCCCTTCCTCAGGTCAGTGGGACAGCAGTTCCAGCCGCTACATGCAAGGATCCACCCTGAGCGAGTCTGGTGGCTAAGCTGGCTGCTGGCCCTCCCTTGGTTTTGTTCCCTTTTGTGGAGATAAAGGTCAGGAAAACTGACCAAAGCCTGGTTTGTTCTTCTCCTAGAGTCTTGGCAGAGTGTGACTGTCCCCGGGCCTCTGACCTCTGGCCAGTGTGAATTGGGACTGGACTTTTTAACTTGCCCTCCCTCAACAAGATGATAGCTGACGTCACTGTTGGCCAGGCCAGTGGGCCTGCAGGGAACCGCCGTCCCAGGAGGCAGTGAGATGGAGCACACGCCCCCTGAGTGCTGCATGAGATGTGTACAGTATATATATTTTTTTAAGTGATTTGCCTCGCCCCCTTCAAATTCAACCTGCCCAGCGGCCTCGGGTCTTCCCTCCACGTTATTCTGCAGACCCAGCAAGGTCCTGCGTGTGGCTCATCCCATACCCTGGCTATCCTGATTTTTTTT
This sequence comes from Arvicanthis niloticus, assembly GCF_011762505.2. Classification (NCBI taxonomy): domain Eukaryota; kingdom Metazoa; phylum Chordata; class Mammalia; order Rodentia; family Muridae; genus Arvicanthis; species Arvicanthis niloticus. The sequence goes on from NC_047671.1 coordinate 28,115,843, forward strand.
TTTTTTTTTTTTTTTAAGAACTCAAAATAAAAGATTTTAAATATAAAGGTTTGCATTCCCCGTACATCTGGAACTCAGACTGTTACTGGCTACTTAGGACAGACAGTGTAGTGATTCTGGGCGTGCACACGTCAGCACTCGGGGTCCTTCCTGACTGTATGTCAAAGCCCTAGGTACTGTGAGTAGGACAGTTTGTTAAAGAAGAAGGCTCAATGAAGCCCCCCAGGGAGGGCTCCCTGAAGGAGGCGGCCTCTAAGCTTAAGGGGAACTGAAGGTGGGTCAGACGGCAGGTAGATAGCACAGGTGGGTGACCAGGGGCCTTTGGAAGCTAGGAGTTACGGTGTGGAGGGAGGTGGGTGGCGAACAGTGGTGGCTGGCATGGGAAGCGGGGAAGACCCAGTGAGCTAGGCCAAGAGTCGCCCTCTATCGGGGAACAGTTTTGTGCTGGGACGGCGGTGGAGCTGAAGTACGTGTTGGGATAATCACTGAACATTCACCTCAATAAAACAAAAACCAGTACAGAGAAGGAGTGGACTGGAAGTCTTGGGGATCCTGTGCTCAGAGCCTTGGGACACACCACCCGACACGGACAGCCATTCCATCCATTTGCGAGTGTGGATCAGAGTGTGTGATGTAGGTCTAGATCAGAACACAGAGAGCCTCTCCTTGGCTCGGCTGACTCACAGAAGAATTTGAACTTAAAAATGGAACGATGTCCTTAGTCCTGTGTGGTAAGGGATCTGCTCCTTTTTCCAGCGACAATGGGATGGAGCTGAGTAGCCACGGGTCCTGCACAGACACCCAGCTGGTGGCAGCCCCCACTTGCGTCCATTCCTGACACTAGGCCCCAGTGTCCACTGCCATCTGTCATCACACTTACGCTGTCCTTAGTCCAGAAATGGAATTGGGGACGTGAGGAATGGAAGCTGGGACGTGATGAGATGTGCTTTTAAAACTGAGCAAGAGTCTGTTTCTTTCTGAATGTCAAGTAGACACCAAGTGTGTCTGGGGCCCATCTCCCGCGGCCCCGCAGGCCTGTGTACCTAGATGACTAGACTTAAGGTTGGCCCTGGCCTTAGGGTAAACTAACTGGATCCCAACTGAAGAGGCAGAAGCAAGAATGTTCTACTTTCTACCTTTTATTGTCACAGGAACCATGATCCTACAGGCTGCTGACAAGCTTGGCTGAGCAAGGCACCTGGGGGGAGGGGTCAGCAGGACGTGAGGAAGGGGGGCTTGGGTTCTTCCTTGAGGAGAAGACAGCGAATGTGTCCAGCCTAGGTTACAGGTAGAGCATCCCTTATCCCTGTTTGCGGCCCTGTATCTCAGAGCCCCACATTAAAGACTGCTAATGAGTTAGAAATGGGGCTCCCTTTAGATAGGGGTAGGTAGCAAGGCCCTCCAGTGTTATTCTGTTGTGGTTTCATTTGCCGTATCCAGGGACGGTGAAGCAGACACCAGTCTCAAGCCCCAGGGTGCAGGGAGACAGGATGTGATGACAGGGAATGTAAGAAGGGCTGAGGCGCAGGGGAGCTGCCGCTGTGCAGAGCTGGCCTCTGTCTTCACATGACTGGGAAGAGAAGCACAGGTTGATACAGTTGGGTCACCAGTTTGTTGTCCCTGCCTCCTCCCAACGTCTTGGAACAGCAGAGCTCTCAAACCCTCCACTGTCTTCCTGCTGGGCCCAGGTACTCTGCTTCTAGCCACCAGCCCATTCCGTAAAAACCATCCCAGTGATGATGACGAATGGCCCGGTGTCACACTGTACCAGAGTATGCACGTGGGTGGCCCCCTATGTGGGCCCCCTTACCTTGTTCCTGCTTGGTCACTCCCAGGCCAGAAGACAGGTCTTCCATGTCCAGTGGCTCTGCAGAGGAAGCATCGGACTCATTTGTTATTCTTCCCCCAACGCGCACACGCACACGCACACACGCATGCTGATGCCATTGTACCCAAAGGCATCTTTCCCAATTGGGTACGCCCTTGAGCTTGGCGAAGGAGGCACCAGAGCATACAGTGTGGTTGGGAGTACAGTGAGATGGGTGGGTCTGTGGGACTCCAGTGTAGGACAGCGTGTGGAGAATGAGAGGAGACAAAGATTAGGACACATAGGAGTGCCCATGTAGAGAAAGGGGCAGATGCGTGAATGACAGGGGATGTCCCAGGGCACAACCAACCCCTGTCCTGACCCCATAAATACTGGGAGGGGCCTTTGGACCCTCAGCCTTCCTAGAGCTTCCTAGTCCTTTAGATTACTGACATAGTGGCCCTTGCTTACCACTGCAGTTATGGCGCCCGCGGCTCTTGGTGTGAGGGACCTCAGTGCCGTTGGGGAACACACACCAGCAGTAGCCAGTGCTCCCGTGGCACTGGAGTGGCATATAGTTACCGTTCTCGTCGCACTTGGGACGGAACGCACCCGGGTGGACGGCAGGGATGTGGCTGACTTCTTCCTGGCACTTTGTCAGTACTGAAGGTACAGGCATGATGAAGACAGTGAGTGGGCAGGCTCTGGGCCAGGATCTCAGCAGAGCAGGAACCCACACATCACTGCCATGGGCTTAATCCCTAGCCAAGTTGCTTTTCTTATTCTACCCATAGCATAGATGAGAAAACTGAGGCCAGAGTCTGAAACCAGTAAGGTCCAAAAAGAGGAAAAGCATGGCTATAGGCATCATTTACCCCAGCGTATTTATTCTAGATTTTGTTAGTTTGTAATTGCACTTGTGATTCTGGTTTCAGGGGGACAGTAATGGGGACACCTCTAGGAAGAATCTGACCTTCCTTTACTGGGATAACCCAAGTAGAAACGGGGGCTGTCATTTGTTGGGGATGCTGGAGAGGGGATTCAAACATTAGCTCGAAGTTGGTTGAGATAGCACATAAGGAGAAACTGAGGTCCAGGGCAGTATGGGCCTCTAGGCTTTTCCTTTGTGGGACATGGAAGCCCAGTGGGATGGGCTTGTCCAGCACTGAACAGCAAGTTAGAGACAGCACCAAGGTAAACACAAGGCATTCCCGATGCTTTATGCCTCAGCCTCCTGTTTGCTGGCATTGGTGAAGTGAGAGGTGCCCAGGGCTGTCTGGACATGTGCTAATTCCTCGGCCTTCTGCCTCCTCGTGTTTATGCTGGGGGGTTGGGGGGGTCCTGCCTGGTATGTTTCGAGTTGGTTTTGCTCCAAGACAGAGAGACTAGAGGCCTCTACTCTGGACGTGTGTGTAAGAACAGACCCACAGACAGGATGTAAGGGTTTCTGAACCCTGAAGAAACAGACAAGGAAAGACTGAGCTGAGCCAATGGGGCGGGCGCTGCACCAGGCAGGCCGAAGCTCCCGTCCTGGTACCTTTAGGTGGAGCCTCTGTGGGCTTCTTCTCCTCCAGGGAGTTCTTGCTCATTTCAAACAAGAGCCACTGCTTCATCCAGCTCTCAAAGACCTTACGAGAACAGATGTGGATGGTCAGGGTCAGGAGACAATAGCGCTCCCTTCTGGACTCTACCCTGACCACAAACTTGGAGGACTCCAGCTGCAGCCTCCGTGCCTCTTAAGGACCCACAGGGGTCTCGTGAATGTTAGAAGATCCTCTGTAGCTTCCAGAGGACAGCTCCTCTAGTCTGCCCTCTGCCTCTTTCTAGTCCTGAGGCTACCGTGGGAAGAGGCGATTCCAGCAAGAGCCGTTTACCTTCCAGTCCAGACCGTCCATAGAGTTCCTGAGGTGCTTCAGATTCTCTGGGAAGCTCCCCTTCAGCTGTGGGTACTCCAGGGGTCCAGACCTCTGCAGAGCAGCAGGACAAGGGGGGAGGTTAGAACACAGGATAGGCAAGGGGAAATGTGAAGCCTATGTTCCCAGGATTGTTCTGAGGAATGGATGTTAGCCACACCTAACCTGGACCCCTGGCCTCAGTGTTGGAGAGCAGGGGTAAGGGGCACCCAGCTATGGAGCTCCCGTCAGGGTCAGGAGCTGCACCAGCACCTCCAGTTTGTTCCCCCTCTGACTGGGTTCTCTGCCTGTCCTCACACAGCCAGCTGCCCTTCCCCTTATCACCTGGTCACTCATCTAGTAAAGTTGTTCCCCGCTATGGGCCAGGAGCCATGCACAGTGCCTGGCACAGAGCAGGCATGTGCAATATTAATTTGGGAAAGAGAACCTATCATGGCCAAGTCACATCTAAGACTTGAACCTTAATTTTAACTCCTCAAAAGTGAGGTGGCTGGAACCAGGCTTAGTGATACACACCTTTAATCCTACCACTGGGAGGTAGAGGCAGGCAAATTGTGAGTTCAAGGCCAACCTGCTGGACATATAGTCCAGGACTATATGGACTCTTATGTCAAGGGGGTTAGGGGCTGGACTATATATAACAGTTAAGGACCTTGGACTGAGCACGTGTTGAGTTTATACTGAACCTAGCACGTGAGTGAGGGTTGGAGTCCCACATGAACCAGGAGACTGCCCGATGGCTCTGATAACTCACCATGAGCAGGTGCATCACGTGGTCCTGGGTCATGTTGCCATACTTGGTAACATTCTTCACAGGCTGTGGGAAAGGAACAGGGTTACCCACACCGCAGGGGGCCAGCAGCTAGAATCTAGTAAGAGTCAGGTCCTTGTACTCCCCAGCTCAGATCTGCCACCTCCTAACATGGCAGCGCCAGTCCCTCACACCCTTCCTGCCCCCATGTCCTCTCTGGTCAGGCCGGCATAAGCTTGTCAGGGCCTTGCCAATAGCAGAGTTTGCTTTCCCCCACCCCCACCCTCCCATGTGCCCCTTCCTGCTTTACTTCAAATTCATGGCCTCTTTTTTCATTCATTGTTATTGCTTGTATATATTATGTTTATTTATATACATATATAGTCCTAATAGAACCTGTTCAGTCTGTATCATGCTACCTTTTGTATGTGTTCAGGGCTGACCGTTTGGCACTGCCCAGTTGATGTGCTCTTTCCTGGGTAAGGTACCAGTAGTAATCTTATGATTAATAAGATTAATAAACAGCATTATTGCTACCAAAGGCTTGGAGGAGGTGAGAGCCTATAGGACGCTAAGGTGAAGCACTTAGCAAGCCGTGGGATTTGCCCTGTCTCCACCAGGGTAGCCCTAAGAGTTCTGGCTTCCATCACCTTTGGCAAGCCTCTTTTTGGTGGGCCCTGGTCCTCCCCAGCAGTTAGGACCCAGATTCCTTGACACCTGTTATCCCTTGGCCCCTCCCCTTTAGCACCTGCCCTGGGCAAACACCAGATACCATTTTCTTCCTGCCGCCTCCCTTACCCCGAGCATGTTGTCCATGGGCAGTGGCCGCATCATCAAGGGAGTTGCCATCCGCATCTGGCTCACAGGTTTGGCAGCTGTGGGGCAGGGAGGACAGCATGAGTCCAGCTCCAAGGGAGTAGGGCACCCAGGGGTTAAGATCTGAATCCTGAGGCCGGGGAGGGGGGTTGGGGGAGGAGGGGTCGGGAGGGGCTAAATGGAGAAATGAGGTCTGTGAGGTGAGGGACAGCGAAGCGGTCAGGACAGGTGGAGCACGCACATTTCGGAAGCTTCATGCGAAGGTTCTCCAGTTGCAGGTTCTGGGAGGTGACAGTCAGCTTATCTAGGCGTCCTTGCTGCTGGTACAGGAAGTAAGCAGTGGTGGCCTGACCAGCCAAGAGCAGAGCCACCAGGACAGAAACGCCAGTGTACAGGGCTCCACGGTTGCACCTGTTGTGAAGAAGGAGTAAAGGCATGATCCATAGCTGGAGGCTGACTGGAAGTGGGGACGTGTGCCTCCACCACGCCCTCTAAGACTTAAGCCCTCCCAGTACCCTGGCTAGAGAGGTGCATGTGAGGACATCTGCTCCTGCTGACCACCAGTGTCCTTCCCAGGAAGAAATATGATCCACCTGTGACCCAAGCTCAGTGGGAAGAGTGAGCCAAATTCCTTGCCTCCTCTGGGTTTTGGTGTCCCATCTGGTAGTGACAAGGTAAAGTGGAGTGTCCTCCCTCTTCCCAGACCCTCTACCATGGAGATCTGAGAAGCAGAGCCCCCATCAGAGGCAGGGAGGGGAATTTGATTTTGTTTGTTTTCCGGCAGAAAAAGATAGGGGAATTTACTATGTAGGAGGAAGAAGGGTTTTCATCCAATATGCCATCCCTAGTCCCCACAGTGATGTCAGATTTAAAGAGAAAAGAGAAGGAAGTGTGAGAGGGGACAGCAGAAGCAGCATACCTGAAAAGGAGAAGTGGGCCCTAGAGTTTTTACATGTGGAGCGGAGAGGAGCATTGTCAGGCTGGAGCAGCGCCAGGCTCACGCGTGCGTGCACGCACACACACACACACACACACACACACGCTCCAGAGTCCCTCTGTCCCAGAGTCTCTGGAAAGCCGAACAGATCTTTACCAGTTTCCCAGATCTCTCATATGTCACATGAGCCTCAAACCAACAATGCTAATATTTGGCTCTCCTCCTAGTGTGTGTGAGCATGTGTACTCATGTGGTGCGTGTGTGGTGTGTGTATGTGTGTGTGTGGTGTCTGTGGTGTGTGTGTGGTGTATGTGTGATATGTGGGTAGTGTGTGGTGCATGTGTGATATGCATGTACTGTGTATGTGTGTGTGTGGTATGTGTGTGTGGTGTGTGTGTGTGTGTGTGGTGGGTGTGTGGTGTCTGGTGTTTGTGTGGTGTATGTGTGATGTGTGTGTGGTATATGTGTGATGTGCATGTACTGTGTGTGTGTGGTGTGTGTGTGTGTAGTGGGTGTGTGTGCGTGCCTAACACGTGCATGTGCATTTCCTCATGTGTGTGGAGACCAGATGTCCACTTTAGATGTTTTCTTCAGTTGCTCTCCACTTCACTTTTTGAGGCTGGGTCTCTCACTGAAGCTGGAGCTCAAAGATTCAGCTAGACTGTGTCACCAACAAACCCCAGGAGTCCTCTTGTCTCTGCTTCCCCAGCACAGTTTTCTCTTTTAAAACAAGATTTTACTATGTCCATAGAAGCATCTCGTACTGACACCCAACTGGGGGCGTTCAACAGCAACATAGATGCTTAGGCCTCATGCTCTGGGTGGCCAGACTTTCAGACTTCAGTGACTCCTTACAAAGCCTCTTTTGGGGGCTTTGAATATTGTTTTGGAGTGTGTGCACATGTTACAGTGTGAAACATAAGGATCCTGACTGTGGACCCTGAGAGTTCCTGTCCAGCCTTCCCCCACTTACCCCTTGGGTAGGAGGAACTGTCAGTACTGTTGTTTGCATACATCCCCTTTAAGATTCAAGTGTTTTCATGAATGGAGTTATGCACCCTTGTATGAAAGCTTAACAGAAGGAGTTGGTCTCCTGCCTTTCCACTGCCATATATTTACAACACAGCAAGGAACTCATCCTTAGATGCAAGTACCTTGATCTTGGAATTCTCAGCCTCTGCAACTATAGAAAATAAATCTCTAGATTTTGTTTTATTATTATTATTTATATAAATGACCCAGTCTGTGGCTATTATAGTAACACAGACTAAGACAAACTCCATTTGAAATTCTCATGTTGAATTTGCATCTTGCCTACCCCAGCAACCAGGAAGGGTAATTTAGGAAACTCCAGAAAAACCTGTCTGCCTGGTAACTTATGACGTCACAGACACAGCTAATTCTCATTGGCTCTAGGCTTGCCAACCCTCTGTATTTCTTAAGCCAAGGGCTGGAGAAAGGAGATCAGAGAGGAGGGAGAATAAATAAATTCAATTTCTTGGCCTTCTGAAGGAAGATGGAACCTGGGCTCAAGGTGTTCTGCTTTATCTACTTTGGTGACTCATGGGACCCCTGAACCCTTCTACCACCCCATATTCAGATCTAGTCCCAGCTCTACCTGCTACCACATGAGCTTGGGGAAGCCACGTTCCTCCCCTTTCAAACTTCAATCTTTCAGAAGGCCAGTGAACATGGGGTTGTATTGAAGATGAGAGCAGGTAGCAGCCATAACTGGCATCCTGGCTTGCCTAGCTCTGGGACCAGGAGCAAGTCAACACTTCTGTGTGTGAAACAGGTTAGAGCTTGGAATGAGAGGTTCTTAAATAATGAAGAGATGAAACACTTGACGCCACACCTAACACACATTTCCTGTATCAGTAATAGTGCTCTCAGGGAGGTCACTGTCAATAACAGTGCTGCCCTCCGGGAGGCTGGATGTCAAGTCTAGCATCATCTCTCCTTCCTCTTTTATTCAATTTATTATTATTTTGTTTTTCGGAGATGGTCTCATGTAGATGAGTCTGGCCTTGAACCCCTGATCCTCCTGCCTCCACCTCCCAAATGCTGGATGCTAGGCATACACAATCACACCCAGCCTCTTACTGCCTCTAGGCTGGGTCTTGGTTCTGATTGAGTGCCAACTCTTGCCACCTCCTGGTTTTACTTCCTCCTTTGCACTTCCTCCTTGTGTTTAAAAAAGAAGAAGAAGTAATTGACTAAAGTCAGAAACCAACCAGAGCTATCAGGAATCATGACACACATGTTGCCAGGCAGAAGTGTTCGCAAAACTGCCCCAAATGAAACCTGTTGAGGTTGGCCTAGGATTTAAGGCCTCGTCAGTTTTGGAAGTAGTAACTGAAGTAAAGTGAAGATTGTCATGGATTTGATGAGGGGGCATTGTCTCTGAACACAACCCTCACTGAGGGGCCTGAGGTCAGAGGGCTTTCACCTCCTCTCTCCACAAATGAGGCCTCTAGAGGACCCAGACAGGACTCAGACTGGTCCTGGTTCAAATGCTATGTCCAACACTCACCAGCTGAGATAACCTGGAAGTTACCTGCTAGATAAGCTCAGATTCCTTTTGTGTAGTAATGCCAGCCATAGTGACACACACCTTTAATCTCCACACTCAGGAGAAGTAAGCAAGTTTCTGTTAGTTCAAGGCTAGCCTGGTCTACTCCGTGAGTTCCAGCCCAACTGCATAGTAAAACCAGTCAAAAAAAAAAAAAAAAAAAAAGGCATAGGCAGGGGGAGCTAGCAAAAAGTGCTCAACTTTTAGCTACAGTAAATGTAAGAATTGAGATAGAGTCTATAGTTTGCAATAGACGGACAGTTCTTATAGCCATTTCTGTTAAGCAATGGGACCCAGAAAGAGGCTATGGTTTTCCCGTGGTCACCCATGACAGCAGTAAAAGTTGCCTTAGAATTCCCCCATTGCTCTAATAATCCATATCTGGTTACCTTCTTTCTAGAACGTCACTCCTAGTCCATCTCCCAGAGTCTCTTTCAAAACCCCATTCTGCCTGGAAACAGCTGACGTCACATCTGGTTTTAGTTCCCCATAGGCAGCAAATCAGGTTTGGCAGCTTGGGGGTTGGGGAAGCAGGACAAGAGGGCAGGAGAATTCTAACCCTGTTTGTTTTTGGGGGGCTTGGGGGCATAAGGCTGAGGTCGTTTAGGGGCCGGGAGAGGAGCCCAGGTCTATCTGGATGGCTGTAGCGGGAGCTCTGTCTCTGTGAGCAGCTGCTGGGATGGCAGCCAGTTCTCTTCCCCTACACACACAGAAAGGCTCATCCTGTTTCAGGTGTGAACTCGGGTATGGTGAGGCTCTGCTTCTCTGGGCTCATCTACATCTTCTAGCAGTTAAGGAAGACTATGAGTAGTCCCTTCTACTGTCCTTAGAAATGGTTTCTGAGACCATTGGCATTGGAACACTTGTCCAAATTAGAGGCTAGGAAAGCAAACAGACTTACGGAAGAAAAGGGAGAACAAATTCTAGGGAGGAGCACTATGGTCTTATGTCTTCTGACCTAGAGTCGTAGCCCAGCGTCTGAGGATCTGTGACACCCTTTACATCGTGAAACTCAAATCCAGGGCTCTCTTAACACAAGTCCTAAAGGAGGTCCCTGGTTTACAGAGGGGAAGTCAATACCCTCGGCAGGTTGGGCAGGGGGTGGGGGGCGGGGAACAAGATTACTCAGAGTCAAGTATGGTAACGAGTGCCTTTGAACCCAGCTCTTGGGAGGCAGAGGCAGGCAGAGGCTGGCAGTTCAAAGCCAGCCTGGTCTACATAGTGAGTTTCATGATGTAGAATGCCAGGGCTATATAGAGAAACCCTGTCTTAAAAAAAAAAAAAAATTTACTCAGAAAGTCAGCTCTCAAGGCAACCTTCCTTCCTGCAACTCAGCTCTGTGTCCCTTCCCAGGCCTGCATTCTGTGCCCTCCGGAGTTAAGGTCTCTGCTGGTGCTCATACATACCTTTCTGGGTCTCTAGCACGCTGGCCCAGCATGGGCATCTGCTCATGATTAGAGATGAGGTCGCGCTGGTCATCCATGGCTCTAGCCTCTAGTTTTTCCCACAGGCGCTGCTGCTGCTGCTGCTGCTGCTGCTGCTGCTGCTGCTGCTGCTGCTGCTACTGCGTGTCTGGGACCCTTGAACCCCGTGATCACCTCTTAAAGCTGATACTGGAAGGAATCTGATTTGTCCACAGCAGGTCACTCCGCCCACACTGTAGATGTGGAACTGAAAGCCACAAATCTGGAAATACCCCACTCACTCAAAGCTGTCAGGATGAGGGGGGCAGTTCCCTAAACAGGTAGAAAGGCCTGCATGATCCCATTGGCTGGCCAGGGCTCTCATCACTTGTTTCTAGGCAGACCTCTGGATTCATAAGGCTCTTTGGACGGTTCTAGAAACAGGCAATCTCCCCCGGCAAGAAATCAATTTGAAGCAGAAAGTACCTTTGTCTACCCATCCCCACCCCCACTGCCCCTTATCTATGAATAAATGAAGGGAGAAAGTGGGTTTAGACAATCTCCCTCTCTCTCTGGTCTGGTGTCCTCTCTGCTCCTGTCTACACAGTGTCCATGGGTGAAGGCTCTCGTGCTGACACTTGTCATTACTGACTAAAGCCATGCTTGTGGGACACTGATCAAATCATAACTGGTCATGTTTTATAGGATCTTTACAGTGTCTCTGAGGAGCTTCTCCCGTGTTTCCAGTGGAGACTGGCGTAGAGAGGCTGTGTGAGCCTAGGCTCATCCATGCAAGCAGGGATGGATGGAGCTCAGATTCTTAACTATTCTCTTCTGCTTCCCGAGGCTCAGACTGTGAGGTGTCAGTGTAACAGAGAGTGAGGAAATGGAGGCTGGAAAAGGGCGCCATAGAGATTTAACTGTATTGACAAGGTTTCATCACCCACGCCTGTGCCTATACTGTTACCTAGCAAGAAAGATCTTTAGTCTCTGCTCTTGGTCTCTGACAAAAGAACCACTGAGGCCTCAGGATCTAGAGTGGCAGGGGCACTCTGTTGTTGTTTTAGAGAAGGTCTCATGGCCAGGCTGGCCTCAGACCCACAAGTAGCTAAGAATGACTTTGAACTTCTGATCTTACTCCCTCTACCTCCTGAGTGCAGGGATTACACACATGTACCACCACACCGAGTTTATGCAGTTCTGGGGATTGTGAGGTAGAATAAGGTAGAAAAGGCCAATTATTTTTATTGTTAGATATTCATTTATTGAGTTATTTGGTGATTTATGTAAAGCACTGTTTATACCTCCTATCTACCCCCTAACAACCTGCTGACTGCCATGTGCACTTCTGTAAAGTCTTGCCTGTTTGCTTGCCCACCCCACCTTATGGTTCAAGAGCATAAAATAAGAGTCAGGCAGTGGTGCTTTAATCCCAGGAGAATCTATGTGAGTTCAAGGCCAGCCTGGTCTACAGAATTCCAGGATAGCCAGGACTACACAAAGAAACTCTGTCTTTGTGTAACCAAAAGAGCATAAAATGAGAGAACACAAACTGGACCCAGTATCAAAGGCTTAGAGGAACTGTCCTGGCTTCTATCCACTGCTGACATCATCTCTCTTCCATTGGTGACGTCACCTCCCTTCCACTCTCATTGGTGTCAGAGTGCTTATCTCACAAAGATCCCTACAACAATTGAACCCAGGGCTTCTTTCATGATGTGATAGACAAATACTCTACCAACTGACCTACGTCCCCCAGCCCAGAGGATATTTGTATATGTTATTTAAGATGATGGAGGCTTGCTGCCAAAGTGACTGACCATTTGATGAGAGGATGAGGACTTGAACTCTTGTCAGGGGAAAAGAGATGAAGATTGAGCATAATCACATCAGCAAATAACTTAATCATATTTTCCTACACAGAACTTCTATAAAAACCCCAACAGACAGGGTCTGAATAGCTTTCGTGTTTCAAGAGAACAGCACAGCCAACATTACAACAGATGTTCCTGTGCCAGGGGCCTACTTCACATCCCTCAGGTCATGTACCTCTTACCTCTGCGTGTGGCTGTTTTAGGATAAAGTGGTAAGAAAAGGGTTTTCCAGAATGCCCCCTCCCCTGTACTATCTGAGACAGTCTGAACGAGGATGGCCTGTGCCCATCGACTCATATATTTGAATGCCTAGTTACCAGACAGTGGAACTGTCTGAGAAGGATTAGGAGGTGTGACTTTGTTGGAGTAGGTGTTCACTGGGTGTGGGCTTTGAAGTTTCAAAGGCTCACACCAGGTCTATTCTCTCTGTCTCTCTCTGTCTCTGTGTCTCTGCCTCTCTCTGTCTCTGTCTCTCTCCCTCTCCCTCTCTCTTTGCCTGCTGTCTTCAGATTAAGATATAAAGCCCTCAGCTACCGCTCCAGCATCATCACTCTCTGCTTCCTGCCACGATGATCACGGACCAACCCTCTAAAACTATAAGAAAGCCTATAATTAAATGCTTTCTTTATAAGAGCTTTCTTGGTCATGATGTCTCTTCACAGCAATAGAACAGTAATTAAGACAAAGTTTGAGCCGAGCAGTGGTGACTCGTGCCTTTAATGGCAGCACTCGGGAGGCAGAGGCAGGCTAACCTGGTCTGTAGAGTAGGTTCTAGGATATCTAGGGATACACGGAGAAACCCTGTCTCAAAATGACAACGATGACAACAACAAAAGATGCAATTTGAATCTAAATTGTTTCCCATACGCTTTTGTTTGAGTGCTTGGTCCCTGGCTTGTGACACTACCCTGACGGCTGTGGAACCTTTAGTAATTGGGGTCTATTTGGCAGTAGTAGGACACGAGGGGGTGGGTACTTAATTCTGCCTGCTCTCTCTGCTTCCTAATCCGATGTAAATAGGCACTGCCCCCAATCCCATTGTCATACCTGAGCCCTCTCCTGCTATGATGGACTACAACTCTTTGACCATTAGCCAAAATAAGTCTTCCCTTACACAAGTAGTTTCTGTTGGGTATTTAGTCACAGTGACCCAAAAGTGACTACCTCAGCCTTCCTATAAAGCATCCTAACCCCTGACATAGAAAGGCACAAACCCATCCTGACTCTAAGCATCCATCCTCTCCTGTGGCAGAATACCAGAAGTTAGGCCTTCTTCCTCCAGGCCATAGACAGACGGAAGCTTCTTTAGAGACCATGACCATCCCAGGGGAAAACATTTGAAGAATCTGGAACTGTTCTCCAGCAGGACAACCCAGCCAGATAACCCTATGCAGGCCCTCGCTGACCAAGCCGAGCCCTACTCATGAGCCACTTCAGAAAACCAAGGGTCACGAGGCATCCAGAGGAATATGTATTACCATTAAAGGACGCATGCAAAAACAGTCAAGTGGAGAGAGCACGAGGAAGAAATAAACTCGCTAACCTTCCAGTGCCACAAAGGATGGCGCTGTATCTGGAGTCACAAAGAGGGTGCAAACAAGTGTGACTGTGTTGAAGAATTAACTCTTGAAAAATTAAAACCAGAAACTGGGCATGGTGGCACACAGTTTCAGTCCCAACACTCCGAAGACAGAGGCAGGTGGATCTCTGAATTCTGGTCTACAGAGAGAGAGGTTCAAGACAGCCAAGGCTATACAGTTACAGAGAGAAACCATGCCTTGAAAAAGAAAAAAAAAAAGGGGTGAAGGGGTGGGGGTGGGTGAGTACTGGAAAGATGGCTCAGTGGTTAAGAGCACCTGCAGCTTTCCCAGAAAACCTGGGTTCAAATTCCCTGCACCCACATAATGGCTCACAACTCACAACTACTTGTAACCACAACTCTGTAATTCCAGTCCCAGGAGATCTGACACCCTCTTCTGGTTTCTAGGGCACCAGGCATGCACATGATTCATATATACGCAGACAAAACATCAATATAGATAAATAAATAAAACTTTTTTTTTGAAAGGCATGTATTAATCAACAATCATAAGGATTTTCCCCCAATTTCCAGGAAAGTAGTTTGAGAAAGATAAAAGAAAAAAAATCAGAGGGAAAAGGTTAAAAAAAAAAATTAATGACCAATCTAGGAAGGCCAACAGCCATATGCCAGAGTTCTAAAAACAGAGAACAGAGAAAATAGAGGTGGATAAATTACCAGTGATGTAATTCAATGCAATTCCCAGAAGTCAAGAACTTAAATTTCCAAACTGAAAGGACCCAGTGAGTACCAAGTACAAGATAAAAAATAATAATAATTTCACAGTGGAGCGGTGGTAGCACATGCCTTTGATCCCAGCACTCCAGAAGCAGAAGCAGGCAGATCTCTAAGTTTGAGGTCAGCCTGGTCTACTGAGCAAGTTTCTGGATAACCAGGGCTACACAGGGAAACCCTGTCTAAAAAAAAAAAACATCATCATCATCATCATCATCATTTCACACTAAGGCATGAAGTTTCAGAAAAGTAAAGACTAAGAATATTCTGTGAATTTTCAGAAAGATAAAATAAGGCACACACAAAGATTCTGACATCAAAATGCCTTTAGGCTTCTTAACTGTGACTCTGGAAACACAGGTAATGGAATAATGCCTTCAAATCCTATGGAAAAAAAAGAATCTCTTCTTTTTTTTTTTTTTTTTTTTTTTTGTTGTTGTTGTTGTTTTGTTTTTTTCGAGACAGGGTTTTTCTGTGTAGTCCTGGCTATCCTGGAACTCACTCTGTAGACCAGGCTGGCCTCAAACTCAGAAATCTGCCTGCCTCTGCCTCCCAAGTGCTGGGATTAAAGGCGTGCGACACCACCACCCAGCACCCACATAATGGTTTCTATTCTATTTCTATTCTAAAATTTCTATTCTAAAATCTTCATGGATACAAATCATCACAGAGTATATTAGCTTACCAATATTGTGACAAAATGCCTGATGAAAGTAACTTAAGAAACTGTTAACAGGGCTGGAGAGCTGGCTCAGCAGTTAAGAGCACTGGCTGCTCTTCCAGGGGACCTGGTTTCAATTCCCAGCACCCACATGACAGCTCAAAGTTGTAATTCCAGTTTTAGGAGATCAGACACTTCATTCAGACAAACATGCAGGCAAAACAGAAATGCACATAAAGAAAGAAAGTGTGCTGGGCGGTGGTGGCGCACGCCTTTAATCCCAGCACTTGGGAGGCAGAGGCAGGCGGATTTCTGAGTTCGAGGCCAGCCTGGTCTACAGAGTGAGTTCCAGGACAGTCAGGGCCACCACTGCAGAATTAAACTAGGTAAACTTTGATACAAAGTAAAACTAAATTTAAAATGAAGACAAAATGTATCAAAGTCAACAGAGTCTGGGCTGATCGTGGTAAGATGCAACACAAACCCTTCTCTCTGTGAAGGAACTTTGACCCCAAGGTCAAATGAGTCCAGTCAGGAGATTGGGTTCCAGCACCCCTCCAAGATTCCTAACAGGATCAGAGGTCACAGACCTCCAGGGGTCATACAGAATTATCGCCCAGTGTGGTATCCCTACTTCAGAGGCTCCCGCCTACATGGAAGGCGGGAAGACTTGGATGTCACACCCTCATGGGGAGACAGGCAGAATCCAGTTCTCCAATGTTGTAGGAAAGCATCTGATTCAAAAGGGGAAAAACCACTGACTCCTGTCACACTGCAAGATCCATAGAGCAGGGAATGGCCTCCACAGTGTGTGGGGTGGGAAGCACACAGGAGCTCTGTCAGAGTCCCTGGACCACAGCCAGGACTGGCTGGACAAGAGAAAATGCAGCACCCTGCACCATCTATGTTCCCCACAAACCCCCAAATGCTCAAGCTCCCGGGTCTTATCGAAAGGACCTAGGACCACCCTGAAGGGCCACCTGCCAGTCACATACAGAGTAATAGCATACCCCAGTAGAATAACTTGCCTGCTTCTGTGGACAGAGTTATGGCTCCATCCAGTTGACCAGGGAAAGCTCTTTATGGAGACAAGGAAGGAGAGGGAAAGGTAGACTGTGAGGACCCACCGGAGCTCAGCTACCACAGCATTTGTCTCGTGTGCATGAAGCTTGGCAGCATTTGACCCCAGTACCCCATAAATAACCAACATGGTGGCACATTCCTGTAATTCCAGAATTCAGGAGATAGAGGCAGAGAGTCAGAAGTTCAAAGCAGCCACCAGGTGTGGAGCCACATGCCTTTAAATCCTAGTACTGGAGAGGCAGAGGTAGGTGGATCTCTGAGTCCAAGGCTGATCTGGTGTACAGAGGGAGTTCCAGGACAGCCAGGGCCACACAAAGAAACTATGCCTCAAAGAAACCAAAAATACAGAAGAAGGAGGAGGAGGAGGAAAAAGAGGAGGGGGGAGAAGGAGGAGGAGGGGGAGGAGAGGAAAGAGAAGGAGGAAGAGAAAAAGGAGGAGGGAGAGGAGAAGGAGGAGGAGGAGGAGGAGGAGAAGGAGAAGGAGAAGGAGAAGGAGAAGGAGAAGGAGAAGAAGAAGAAGAAGAAGAAGAAGAAGAAGAAGAAGAAGAAGAAGAAGAAGAAGAAGAAGAAGAGGGAGAAGAGAAGAAAGAAGAAGAGGAGGAGGAAGAGAAGGAGAAAGAGGAGGAAGAAAGGAGGAGGAGGAAGAAAAGAAAGAAGAGGAAAAAGGAAGAAGAGGGGGAAGGAGAGGGGAGGGGAGGAGGAGAAAGAGGAGGGAAATAACAAGATTAAAGCCGTCCTCAGCTAAATAACAATTTTTAAATTTTAATTTTTTAAAGCAAGGTCTTCCCCACATGGTCCTGACTGACCTGGAACTCTGTGTAGACCACTCTGGCCTTAGACTCATAGAAATCTGCCTGCCTCTCTCTTCTCAGTGCTGGGATTAAAGGTGTGTTACCACGCCCATATCATAGTTATACTGATATGTGAGACAGTGCTCTGCCACAGCATAGGCAGAAGTTGTGTGCTTTAACCCTCAGAGAAATTCTCAGTAACCATCAGCTTTTCTTTTGGCAGAAAACAGCCTCAGCTCCATCATCTATAGATACAGGACTTGGAACAGGAACGTCAACCCCTCTGTGCCTTGGTTTGGTTTCCCTACCAGTAAAACAGGCGTGCTAAGACCTATGTCATTGGGCTGCTGCACAGGTTGAACACACATGTGTCTGACATGGAGAAAGCATGCCCTAAGACTTAGTCTGCTCAGTGATGCAATTTTCTTCCTGCAGATTTGTAAACACTACTCAGCAGAGAGAGAGAGGGAACCTTCCTCTTCCTCTCTGGACCTTCCTAGAGTCTGGTCCTGTGCTCCGCAATAGTGTGAATGTCTTCTTGATGTGCCTGTCTTCCCAAGTGCATCTGGACACTTGGGCTCCTGGAAGTATGGCTTCCCTCCAGTGTACTTTGGGTAGGTTTAGCAGTTGGCATGTCCTATGACACCTCTCTCTCTCTCTCTCTCTCTCTCTCTCTCTCTCTCTCTCTCTCTCTCTCTCTCCTCTCTCCCTCCCTCTCCCTGTGCTTTGGTTAAGGGGTTAAGGTTTCTATTGCTGTAACAAAACAGCACAACCAAAAAAGCAAGTTGGGGAGAAAAGGGTTTATTTGTCTTACACTTCCATATTGCTGTTCTTTATTGAAGAAGTCAGGTCAGGAACTCAAACAGGGCAGTATCCTGGAGGCGGGTGCTGCTTACTGGCTTGCTTTATTGCTCAGCCTGCTTTCTTATAGAACCCAGAACCACCACCCTGGGGATGGCACCCCACAATGGGCTGTGCCCTCTCCAGTTGATCACTAATTGAGAAAATGCTTTACAGCTGGATCTCATGGGGGCATTACCTCAGTGAGGCTCCTTCCTCACTGATGACTCTAGCCTGTGTCAAATTGACACAAAACCAGTCAGTACACCCCGTATCTGATATATCTGCCCCAGACAAGGGAACATCTCTCCTTTGGTCATTTGTTCAATAACTATTGAGTATCTTCTTTGTGCCTGACACCAATCCAGGTGCTTGGGATACACAGGAACATGGTGTTCCTATCCATACAGAGGCAGGAAAGCAAGCAAATTATATTATGTGTTACATAAGGGTAAGTGTCGGTGCAGAAAAAAATGCTGAAGAAGCAAGATTGGGCCAGGTTGCTGTATTCACAGGGAGTGAGTGGGCCTGGTTGACAAGGGTCAGATTCAAGCTCAGGCTTGAAGGAGCTAAGGCAGTTGCAGCCTGTCTGCAGAAAGCAAGTTCCAGGTGGATGTTTCAGCCAGAACAAGGGCTACATGTGATGCTGTGGTGTGATTGAGAGAAGAGTCAGGAGGCAGCGTGGCTGCACCGACCATCCACATTTCTTTGGCTTTACTCTGCAAGCAGCTGGGGGAGGCCATGAGCAGAGAAGAACGTTTTATCAGACTTGTACTTTAGACAAAGCTGGCCGTGTCTAAAGTTGCATTGAGAATCTGAGGTAGCTGAAAGGTCTCATGGGACAGCAATAATGGTCAACGGGGAGAACTGATTAGGGAGCCTCTGTAGCAAGGGGCCTCTAGGTAGCTATGCTGTTTCTGGGAGAGAGAGCTGTCTATTCCCATCCAACTGGAGGGGCTGGGCTGCTGAGTCCAGGTCACTGTTTGAATTTTCCCATAGCTGTATACTCTATATAAACAATTTACAACCTGGGAGTCCCCAACTTTTCCCCAGTGGGAGGTGCCATCTGGCAGGTAGGAAGGAAGAAGGCGCAATCCTCCAGACAACTCCTGAACCTCTGGGATTCATTCATTCAACTGGAGAGGCAGCAGTTCTATGCCAGCACTGAAATGGACCAGAAGCAGGGTCAGGAGGCCCCAGAGGCCCTTAGAGGCACAGGCATCCTGGTGGGGTAATACCTGAGTGTGTCCAGAAATTAAGTACTAGCTGTGGCTCAGGTTCCAGGGGCCAGAAATCAGAAATGGGCCTGGAAATCAGAAATCTGTCTGTGGCTCCTCAAAGCTAGGGAGCCTTCGGGAGGCCTTGGTGAGAGGCTTCCATTTGGAATGCAGAAGGGAGGGAGAGTCTAAGGTCAAGCAGACCGGCAACAGAGACAGAAAGTGGGATCTACACTCCACTGCGTCTTCTTGCTTGGGTGATGGAGAAGGTGATGTTTACGCAAGCCGAAAGTCCTCGCCATATTTGAGGAACAGAAAGCAGTGCTGTGGGTTTGTATGAAGCAAGCCACGCAGAGGAAAGTGGGGGGGGGGGATGTGAGGGGAAGTCTTGGGTATTACCAATCCAAATCTCAAGCCTTGAATCCCTGCTAGACTATTTCAAAAACAATTGTAGATAGAGGAGGTACTGGGCATAAAGGTTCTGGGTCTGCTTCGTGTGTGAAGTAGATAGATGTATGTGACAACATATAGTCCAAAGAGGGCTAGAGGGGGAGCCAGGCACTGGAGAGATGGTGCTGGATTCAGGTGGAGATGGAGAGACCTGGGGGAGGGGTGCATAGGGGAGAGTAAGGGAGGGGGAGGGGAGAATGGAGGTCCATGAGGTGGGGAGGACTGGGGCAGTGGTAATGGGTGGGACCCAGAGTTTTGCTCCATCAAGGTTCTGCTGCGACAGCTGTGTGCACTCTTACACTATGGATCAGACAATGGAGGGTAGATACCACGATGAAACTTGAGAAGAATGAGCAGATCCCTGCATGCTGTCACCCTGCAGATTGCCTCTGAAGCCATGAGAGAGGAGCCTCTCTGCCTTGAGATTGGAAAAGTAGACCTGAGCAGCGATGAGGGAGGGGACAGGGTATACTCGGGAGTCTTCACACAAGCCCCAAAGAGGAAATGGTCACCTGTGTCAAATACTGCCCAGAGGACAAGCCAGGCAAGCACAGGGAATGCCTATTGGACTTGGCCACTTGGTGACAATGATGAGGGCGTGTCTGAGAGCAGTGGTGAGGGATGGGAGGAGCAGGGATGAGGGATGGGAGGAGCAGGATGAGGGATGGGAGGAACAGGGATGAGGGATGGGAGGAACAGGGGTGAGAGATGGGAGGAGCAGGATGAGGGATGGTAGGAGCAGGGATGAGGGATGGGAGGAGCAGGGATGAGGGATGGGAGGAGCAGGGATGAGGGATGGGAGGAGCAGGGGTGAGGGATGGGAGGAGCAAGATGAGGGATGGGAGGAGCAGGGATGAGGGATGGGAGGAGGAGGTGTGTGATGTGCTCATCTGTTTGGAATGCATCAATGGACTAGATGGTGGCTGAAAGAGGGAGCTCACAGGTAGATCATAGGCTCTGCTGGGAGGGACCTGGAAGAGCTCTAGTTGGGCCCTGGGGTGTCTTTCCCAGCAGCCAAGCAAGATGTCTGCCACCCTCCACATTCCTGCTCCTAGGACTCAAAAATCTCTCCATGCCTCATTCCCCACGCTGCCCGGAAGGTTGGAGGGACAGGCTATGGGCTCACGCAGGCCAGCTCTGGCTGTCGTTTCTTTCTGGAGAGCTCATGCCTGCTCCTTGGCGGCACAAAAAATTACTCCCATGTGATCTTTTCCTTTCCCATCGCCACAGCCCTGTGGCTGTCAGTGGTACAGAGCTAAGCGCAGGAAGCAGTGAAGCAGGCATCATCGGAGGCAGGGATGAGGGATGGGAGGAGCAGGGGTGAGGGATGGGAGGAGCAGGGGTGAGGGATGGGGGTGGTGAGGAGCAGAGGTTCTGATTAAAATTGTCTTCATACTTGCACACCGAGCTCTCTCCCCAGCCCTAAGCTGTTATTTATCGCACAAGCATGATTTCCCTGAGATCATGATTCCTTCCTCACGGAGTCTCTGGTCGTCTGCCAGGCAAGCTCAACTTTGCCAGATACATGAGGTGGAGAAGGGCAGCTTCAAGGCCTCCTTCCTGCCTTCACAAGCCTGCCTGTCTGTTCCCAGCACCTGCAGTCCCTCCTTGGAATCTCTGCCAGCAGGCCCCATTGACTGCATACCCCAAGCAGCTACTGTCAGGGCCAAACTATGCTAGGATAATAATAAATAAAATTAAATAGCAAATTCAAAACTCAGCTTCACGTGGTAGTGCATGTCTTTAGTTGCACTTGGCAAGCAGAGGCAGGCAGATAACTGAGTCAGAAACCAACCTGATCTACACAGAGTTCCAGGATAATCAAGACTATAATAGCGAGACCCCCCCATATCTCTCTCTCTCTCTCTCTCTCTCTCTCTCTCTCTCTCTCTCTCTCACACACACACACACAATTTATTTATTTATTTTTGGTCACTACCGCCGGCCTCACACACATAATTTAAACTCAAAATAAGTCGGGCAGTGGTGGCACACACCTTTAATCCCAGCACTTGGGAGGCAAAGGCAGGCGGATTTCTGAGTTTGAGGCCAGCCTGGTCTACAGAGTGAGTTCCAGGACAGCCAGGGCTACACAGAGAAACCCTGTCTCGAAAAACCAAAAAAAGAAAGAAAGAAAAGGGGGGTGGTCACACCTTTAATCTCAGCACTTGGGAGGCAGGGGCAGGTGGATTTCTGAGTTGGAGGCCAGCCTGATCTACAGAGTGACAGGACAGCCAGGGCTATACAGAAAAACCCTGTCTCGAAACACCAAAAAAAAATTTTTTTTTTAAAGATTCATTTCATTTTATGTGTATGAATGTTTTGCCTGAATGTATATCTGTGTGCCATATGCCAGCCTGGTGCCCTCAGAGGTCAGGAGAGAGGGTTGGATCCTGAATGGCTATGAGCTGCCATGTGGGTGCTGGGAATCAAACCCAGGTTCTCTGCAAGAATAAGTGCTCTTGATCCCTGAGGCATCGCTTCGCCAATCCCCTTTTCTTTCTTTTTTTTTTTCTTTTTTCTTTCTTTCTTTCTTTCTTTCTTTCTTTCTTTTTTTTTTTTTTTTTGTTTTTGTTTTTGGTATTTTGTTTTTGGTTTTTGGGTTTTGGTTTTTGTGTTTTGTGTTTTGTTTTTGTTTTTCAAGACAGGGTTTTCTGTGTAGCCCTGGCTGTCCTGTCACTCTGTAGACCAGACTGGCTTCAAACTCAGAAATCCACCTGCCCCTGCCTCCCAAGTGCTGAGATTAAAGGTGTGACCACCCCCCCCCCTTTTCTTTCTTTCTTTTTTTGGTTTTTCGAGACAGGGTTTCTCTGTGTAGCCCTGGCTGTCCTGGAACTCACTCTGTAGACCAGGCTGGCCTCGAACTCAGAAATCCGCCTGCCTCTGCCTCCCAAGTGCTGGGATTAAAGGCGTACGCCACCACCGCCCGGCATCCACCCCCCTTTTCAAAAAGATTTTATTTTATATTATGTGTATGAGTGATTTGCCTGTTTGTCAGTATGTGCACCACATGCACCCGTGGTAACTATAGAAGTCAGAAGAGGAAATTGAATTCCCTGGAACTGGAGTTATAGACAGATGTGAATTGCCGTGTGGGTGCTAGGTACAGCAAACTACTGAAGCATCTCTTCAAACCCTTCTCGCTACTTTTATAGCTCAACCAAAAGGGCTCTTTGGATATTACACAGCGCCAGCCTCCTCTCTGAAAAGACGGGAAACTGAGGCCCAGAGAAATGGCTATGCACCACAGAATCTGCGCCACGGTGCTGTCCAGCACTGCAGACTGTTTCCTGTTAGAACAATGCTGCCATCTGGTGGTCATCCACAGAAAACGGATAGATGCACAGAGCAAGGGCTCCTCCTTCAGACATAGAACTTCACTCCCTTTATCTCTCAAACCACTCAGATACTGGGTCACCAAAGGTCTCCCTCTTCCGTGAATTCCATGGCAGATTTTCCTCACTGAGCCCAAGCCTGCTAGAGATGAGCTAGTATGATCCGTATCTATGAACACAGAGGTTTGAATTCTGGCTTGCTCTATTTCTATTGGTCATATTTCTTTTTGTTTGTTTGTTTTGGGTTTCGTTTTGTTTGTCTAGTTTTTGGCTTGAGGTATTTTTGTTGTTTTGTTTTGAGGCAGAGTTTCTCTTAGCTGTCCTGGAACTTGCTTTGTAGACCAGGCTGGCCTCTGTCTCCCAAGTGCTGGAATTACTGTGGCACACCACTACTGCCTTGAAAAACAAAGAGAGAGAGAGAGAGAGAGAGAGAGAGAGAGAGAGAGAGAGAGAGAGAGAGAGAGAGAGAGAGAGAGAGAGAGAGAGAGAGAAAGGAAGGCACATCTTCAAGCCTTTCCCCCAGAGCTCTGAAGGCAGAAGCTATGGCCGAGACTCAGGGATCAGGACTGCAGATATGCTCACGAACAAGAAACACTGGTCTTAGTGAGACAGCCGTGTGTAGCAGGTAAGCTCACACACGGGTTTTTTTGTTTGTTTGTTTGGTTGGTTGGTTGGTTTTTTTGTGGGTTTTTTTTTTGGGGGGGGGTTCGAGACAGGGTTTCTCTGTATAGCCCTGGCTGTCCTGGAACTCACTCTGTAGACCAGGCTGTCCTGGAACTCAGAAATCCGCCTGCCTCTGCCTCCCAAGTGCTGGGATTAAAGGTGTGTGCCACCACTGCCCGGCTTACACACGGTTACACAGGCAAGATGATGGGTAAACTGCCTAGGAATGATGTGTGATGGTCAAGGAGATGCCTGCTAAAATGACAAGTTCAAAAGAAATCTGAAAGCAAAATGGCAAAGTGTGTGTGTGTGTGTGTGTGTGTGTGTGTGTGTAAGCAGACACAAGTATTTAGAGAACATCAGGTGTCCTGCTTCGCCACTCTCTGCCTTATTCTCCTTAAACAGGACCTCTCACTGGACCTAGAACTGGGCTGGCAGTCAGCAAAGCCCAGTGATTCTGTCTCTGCCCTGATCTGTACTGTGATTACAGGTGTTCATGGCCATGACCTGCTTACTCGGATGCTGGGGATTTGAACTTAGGTCTTCATGCTTGTGCAATACGCACTTTATCCATCTCCCTAGTCCAACAATGGCTTAGTTGGAGCTATACCTAGCTGCTTGGAGAGATTGAGAACAGCAGTCTTGGCATTTTGGCATTCGGAGAAGGGATGTAGTGATCAAACCCAGTGCTGTATAACTGAGCTCTACTCTAACCTGCGGTCTTTTGGATTAGTCATTGATCCAGTTAAAAATTGAGATTCTTGCCAGGCAGTGGTGGTGCACACCTTTAATTCCAGCACTTGGGAGGCAGAGGCAGGTGGGTTTCTGAGTTCGAGGCCAGCCTGGTCTACAGAGTCCAGGACAGCCAGGACTACACAGAGAAACCCTGTCTAAAAAAAAAAAAAAAAAAAAAAAAAAAAAAAGATTCTTGTCAGGGATAGTGGCATGTTTCTCTAATCCCAGCACACCAGAGACAGAGTTTGAGGCCAGTCTGGTTTATATCGTGAGATTCAGGCCAGCCAGGGCTACATAATGAGACCCTGTCTCAAAAAAAAAGGGGGGGGGAAGGATGGGCAGGAGAGAAAACAAGAAGGAGGGAGGAAGGGAGAGGGGGGGACAGGACCTATTTAAGATTTTGTATTTGACAAGTACACTGTAGCTGTCTTCAGACACCCCAGAAGAGAGCATCAGATCCCATTACAGATGGTTGTGAGCTACCATGTGGTTGCTGGGAATTGAATGAACTCAGGACCTCTGGAAGAGTCATTGCTCTCAACTACTGAGCCATCTCTACAGCCCAGGAAGGACCTATTTTCAATAGAAGATAAAGGATTGTCTCTGCCACACCACTATTTCTGAAGTCACTAGCCTTCGGTGACCTGGACTACCCTAGTATCACTGCAATAATGGTGACGTCACTGTCTCACAAAGTGATTTTCTTCCAAGAAATCAAGTCTATGCCTCTATAAACTCCTGTCTATGGCAGGTTTCTACCACTTTAGGTCCGCATGCTATCAGGCTGCTGTGTTTCTTTTAGGCTACCTGTTTCCATCGCACACTCATCCTGTGTAGAAAGACAGACAACTTTGATAGTGTTTCTCTGGATTACAGGGGGCCTTATGCACCTAGGGAACTGAGGCTGCGTGAAAGCCAGGTGCAGCCAGCATGCCTATTCCAATTCTATTGCAATCTTCTATTTTATTTCCAGTTAAGCAATTCTTCTTTCAGCTAGCTCTAATCTACCATTCAACTCATCCACTGTGTGTTTAATTTTTTGTATGTGTGTATATTTAATTTCAATCATATATTGTTCTGAGACTTTGCTTTGGTCTTTTTCAAATATACTTCATTTTTTTTCTCTTCTCTTCTTCCTCCTCCTCCTTCTGCCCTTCCTCCCTTTCTTCCCCTTCCTCTCCTTCTCCTCTCTCTCCTCCTCCTCCTCCTTCTTTTTCTTGAGGCAGGGTGTCACTGTGAAATTCTGTATGTTCTGGAACTCACTGAAATCTGCCTGCCTCTGCCTTCCAAGTGCTGAGATTAAAGGCATGCACCAACATGACTGGCTTAGATGTCCTTTTTCTCTGATTTCTTCAAAGTGCTTGAAGGTTTCCTTTACTTTTCGTGAGTTATGAAATGTATAGGTTTTTATGTTTGTCTGTTTTCTTTAATTTTACTGGAGATCTAGGGAAGTCCTTCATAGTACTGACTTGGCTGAGAACAAAGGTGGGAGCCCTTTCTTCTGTCCTTTCCACGGCTTACCAATCTCTGTCAAACCCCTACTTTGTGCAGACTAGGCTGGAAGCTGCAGTGACAAACATGGTGCGGGATCTATCCCTACTTCCAGAGACAACACAATAGTGGGTGAATGGGCTATTGCAATAAATAGGTGGTCAGTGGGCCACTCAGGAACAAAGAGGCATTGTGGGAATTCAAGAGAGGAGTACCCTGAGGAGCCTCTAGACCAGGGATCCTTAACCTTCCTAACGCTGTGACCATTTATTACAGTTCCTCATGATGTGCTGGGTGACCCCCAATCATAGAATTATTAGTGTTGCTGCTTCATGACTGTAATTGTTCTATGGCTATGAATTGTAATGTAAATATCTGATATGCTGGCTATCTGATAGGAGACCCTTGTGAAAAGGTCATTTGATTATTAATGGGGTCTCGACCTACAGGTTGAGAACCACTGCTCTGAACCCTGGCTTTGAACAATAAAGGAAGAAAGTAAGCATGCTAGACCATAGGCTGGAGCGGTTCCATGAAGAGACGAGATTCTACCCTGGAGAAAAGCCAAAGGGGATGACTCAGTGGGACAAAACAGTTTATTTTGCAGAGCTGGGAGATGAAGACTGGGGCTGTCGTCTTAAACCCTCCACTGAGCACCCCAACCCCTCGGTTTCGTTTCCATGGGTTACAGGGAAAATGGGGTGACTAACTAGGAGAGAGACCATTCCATGAAATCCAGTGAGCAGGAAGCCAGAAGCAGGAAAATGCTGGGTGGTGGTCATCTCCAGAGGGACGGTAGGGTTGCCAAGTTCAGGCTGAGCTTCTGGAGTTGGGCTCCCATGCTCTGTAGAGGTCAGGTCAATAATAGTGTGTCTCAACTCATCTGTTTCAGAATCCCACAGACTGCTAGGGTCCAAGCTGACCACAGCTTAGCTGTTCTTGAAAAAAAAAAAATACCAATTCAAAAACCAATCAAACCCCGAAAGAATTGCTCAGTGACCCAGCTGCCCGCATCCCCGGTTACCAGGGAACAGGACAAGTTGCAATGTTCCATCACAGGAAGTAAGGAGAATGCTCTGGGAACTGCCAGCATGTTTCCACCAGGCTCCCAGCCAGCTGTCCTTTATGTGCTCGGCACAAGAACTGAACAGGCTTAAGAATAGCAGCAGCTTGCCTGTGCTAAACACTTCATCCTGTGATCCCTTCCGAGGCACAGCGTCCCCAGCAGTTTTCACTAAAAGGCTGAGCTGAAGTTCTTAGTCCCAACATTGCAGACTGAAGCGGTGGAATGGCCACCTCTTGACTGCGTGTCACATAACAACACCTAGAAACCGGATCGTCGGATGGGATGAGACCACATCCCTTCAGTCATTTCATTTGGCAGTCGGTTAAAGATAACTTGAGTGTTCTCATATATGAGACTCCTGTCACTCCCATCTGTCGATGCTGTGATATATTCATCAAAAGAAATGACACCGGTACATGTCCTCAATCTCCTCCGGTCTTGTCTTTGATGTTCATGAATGTAACTACAATGCTCACGAGCATTTTGTAGAGCTAATTCAGTTTCAGGTTTGTCTTGTCTAGGTGGAGGCTATGAGTCCTCTGGAAGAATTCTGTGGCGAGTGAGGCACTCTTTTCATGTTGGTGCTCTCGTATCAGACCGGAGGACCCACCCATGCAGGACATGATTTCCCAGGTGCTATGGGCTTCCTTGGTTACTTCTAATTCCCCTCTGCCATATTCTATTTGCTGGGATGTGCATCAGCCAGCACAGCCTACTATGAGAGGGAAGAAGTTCTTCCCAGTGAACTGATTTTAAATTACTTTCAATTCTTTAATCAAGGAAGATTTGTGCCCACCCACTCCCACTTTTGGAAACTTAAGTTCAGCCCGGATTTATTTTATGACCTGGGTTTAGCCACACACTATTTTTGTAAATGTGCTATTACATTTATTTATGTGTGAATGTGTGGTAGTGCACATGTTCACAGTACTCTTCTGGAGGTCAGAGGACAATTTGTGGAAGCTGGGCTCTCTTTCCACCATGAGAGTCCCAGGGATTGAATTCAGTCAGCAGGACACCAGTGCCTTTACTTGCTGAGCCATCTTGCCAACCCACACCAAATTTAACATTTTTAAACATTTAACTATTCATTTATTTTTATTTTCATGTATGTGCCTACTTACATATCTATGTACTACTTACTATCCATGGAGAATAGAAGAGGGTTTCAAAAGGCCTTGACACTGTGAGCTGCCATGTGGATGCTAGAAATTGAACCTGGGTCCTTTCCAAGAGCAAGTGCTCTTAACTGCTTGGTCATTTCTTCAGTGGCCCCAACGTTCCCCAAATGTAAAAATTTTTATTTCCTGTGTGTCTGAATGCACATGTTTATGAGGGCATCAGGACTCTAGAGCGGGAGGTAAAATCAGAAAGGCTTCTGAGCCCCCACACTCTATGAAAACTGTGAACTTTGATTCTCCACAGGAACAACACATGTTCCTAACCTGAGCCATCTCTTTATCCCATTTGATTATTTTTCTCAAGTTTTATTTTGAAAATTTTTTAATGTGTGTTTTGCCTGAATTTATGTCTGTACTCCATGTGTGTACAATGCCGTTGGAGGCCAGAGAGGTATCAGATCCCCTGAAACTGAAGCTGCAGACAGTTGAGAGCCACCATGGCAGGGTTAGAACTGAACCTGTGTCTTCTGAAAGAGCAGCCAGTGCTCTTAACTACTGAGCCGCCGGGCGGTGGTGGCGCACGCCTTTAATCCCAGCACTTGGGAGGCAGAGGCAGGCGGATCTCTGAGTTCGAGGCCAGCCTGGTCTACAGAGTGAGTTCCAGGACAGCCAGGACTACACAGAGAAACCCTGTCTTGAAAAACAAACAAACAAACAAAAACTGAGCCATCCCCCACCCCCAGCTTCCATTTAAGCAAAATGTGTAGTAGTTTATGCATTCAGATAATTCTGTATTATCCAACAAAAGAATGGGGGGCATGCACACATCCCACCATATGGATGGATCTTTGAATACTATGTCATCAGGACACTCCAATAATCCCAGCACCGAGGGGCCAAGCAGGAAAATCCAGACCAGCCTGGGCTACATAGGGAATCCTGTCCCCCTACCCACCCACCTTTGTCCCCCCGCCCCCCAATCAAAACAAAATGAAGCACAACTCAGGAATCAAATATTTGGCAATGGGCTTGAGAGAACTCAGCAGTTACGAGTGCTTATTGCTCTTTAGAGAAACCTGAGTTCAGTCCCCAGCACCCAGGTTAGGTGGCTCACAACCACCTGCAGTTTCAGCTCCAGGCTAGCAACCAACACACACAGCAGATGAACATACACACACAAAGAAAACCAAAATGCCTTTGCCAATGTGCTAGAGGCTTTTATCTGTAACAGGGTCTCAGTATATAGACCTCAATACAGAGTTCTGCCTACTCTTTCCTCCCAGAGTGCTGGGCTTAAAGGCATGCTCCCACATCTGGCTTTTTTTTTTTTTTTTAATTTTATTTATTTATTTTGAGATAGGTTTCAAATTGTAACCCAGGATAGCCCCAATTGTGTGGCAACCCTAACTTTACTAGGATTACAGGTAAACAACCAAGAACAATTCCACCAAATTACTTTTTCATACTGGCTTTCTTAGCTAATAGGAATATGATCTTTAAGACTCAGTACATGGGGATGTTGGGAGAGATGGCTCAGTGGTTGAGCACTGGCTGCTCTTCCAAAGTACCTGGGTTCAATTCCCAGTAACCACATGGCAGCTCAAAACTGTGTCTAACTCCAGGCTCAGGGGATTCAGCACCCTCACATGGACAGGACATACATGCAGGCAAAACACCAATGCACATTAAAGACTCAGTGCATGGGCATGCATGGTGGCACACACCTTTAATCCCAGAACTAAGAAGGCAGAGGGAGGCAGTTGGATCTAAGTTGAGTTCCAGGCCAGCTAGGGATACGCAGTGAGACCATCTCAAAGAAATAAAAAAACAAACCCAGAACACTCAGTACCATCTGATAACACTGTGTCCTTGGAGCTGGATGAAAGCTTCTGGAAAGCAAGAACCGTTATCTGTTTTATTGCAGATGAAAATAGGACTTGGTATTTGTGGGGTGACTGATTCTTAGGTACTTTATGTACCAATGTGGAACAACCTCAAAAAACTGCTAAGGAAAGCAACAGAAGTACAAGCTACCCATCTTGCACAGCCGGTGGGGGGGGGAAGAAACACCCACACAGGTTTATATATGGCTCGGGTCTGGAAGGCTGCTCTTCAGCTCAGGCTACACTTGGATCAAGTTGCCCCTGCTCTGGCCCTTTTAAGAACAAAACAGAAAGCTTGGTGGTGGTACGTGCCTTTAATTTCCACCTATTGGTGGAGGCAGACAGGCAGATTTCTGTGGTCCAGCCTGGCCTATAGAATTTATTACAGGGCTGGAGAGATGGCTCAGCGGTTAAGAGCACTGACTCTTCCAGAGGTCCTGAGTTCAATTCCCAGCAACCACATGGTGGCTCACAACCATCTCTAATACAGTCTGGTGCCCTCTTCTGGTGTGTCTGAAGACAGCACAGTGTACTCATAAATAATAATCTTAAAAAAAAAAAAAGTATTACAGGAGTCAGAACTACATTGTAAGATCCTGTTTGAAAAAAACCAAATGGCTGCTAATTTACACCTGTAACTCCAACACTACAGTCAAGATAATTGAGTTTGGGGTCAGCCTGAAGCATGGTGAAATCAGTCAAGAGGCATGGTTCACATGTAGACCATCCAAAGAGCTCCACCTCTGGTGTCTTATTTTCCCATGTCACCTTGGCCTAGAGGTCCCTAGGTAGACCATACTGGCTTCCAACTTGAGACGCACTAGCCCCAGCTTGGGAGGGTTAGAAGGTGTCTCATGATGCCTGGGCTATGAACAGCAACAATCTGGAGACTGGCTGGCTAACACCACAGAGCTGCAGTCTCAGCATCTAATGTTCTCAGGTTCCCTTTCACAGAAAACCAGTCTATAAAACCTATGTTTGCTCAACCTACACCAGAAGCTGAGACAACCCCGCTGTACACTAGTCTTCAAGTCCTCCCAAATGATATACATTTGCCTTGCTCTGTACCCTGGTGACAAGAGACAACACCAGAACTGCCAGACATGGTGGCACACACCTTTAATCTCAGCTCTTGGAAGACAGAGGCAGCCAGATCTTTGGTTTGAGACCAGCCTCACCTACATAATTAGTTTAGTAATAGCCAGGGATATGTAGAAACCCGTCTCAAAAACAAACACCAGGGACTGGAGAGATGGCCCAGCAGTTAAGAATACCGGCTGCTCTTCCAGAGGACCCTGGTTCAATTCCAAGCACCCAGGACAGCTCACAATGGTCTGTAACTGCAGTTCCAGGCCCTTACATAGACATACACGCAGGTGAAACATCAGAGTGTATAAAATAAAAATAAATTATTAAAACAAACACCAGAACCAAAATAGCTTACACAAAGCAATTTATTAACAGAAAATAATCTGAGAAGTCCTGTTCACAGTCGGCGACCACGACGACCCCCCTTTCTTCGAGTGCTGTCAGAGGGGATGGGGGTGACATCCTCTGTGAGAAGAAAATAAAATGTCACTGTGTGTAGCCACAAGTCTCAACTAGCAGTAGACTTCATTCTTCCCCGAATGTATCTACAATGGTCAACAATAAGGGGCTGCCCCACCTGCCAATTCCTCATCCCAGCTCCATTTCAGAAGGGCACACAGGCTCTGGGAAGGTGCACAATCACAAGGGAAGGACACCAAGTTCCTAACTCAGAGCCCACTGACTCTAGTAAAGTGACCCCACACTGAGCAACTGTGGCTGGCTGTTCTTTACACCAGGTGTCAGGAGCAGCTCTGTTGTAAAGGCCAGCAGGAAGAGACCTGAGACAATCAATGGAGTCATCTGGTAAGAGACAGAAGGCTCTGAAATCAGAGTCAGAAATGTTTTAAGTCTTCCCAATATAGATAGGGAGAAAACTGTATCTGTTACAGAGATGAACTCTCATAATGTCTTTTACACACTCCTTAGCAAAAGTAACCAGACAAAGCTGACCCATTAGGCACATTGCACTGTTTGGAAGGGGTCAATGCTTCAAAGCAACCCCAAGTGTTAACCAGAGGGACACTCACCAATCCGCCCAATCTTCATCCCAGAGCGAGCAAGAGCTCTGAGGGCTGACTGGGCTCCAGGTCCAGGGGTCTTGGTCCTAGAAAAAAATCAAGGATTGTTGGCCTAGTCAGCAAGATTTTTTTGAATTTTAATCTCTTCTAATAGGGGAAACCAACAGCTAAATACTTGCATACTGTGAGGGAAGCTACTTTGTGGGCCATACTTAATCTCCAGCTTCACAACATAAAACCCTTTTCTAAATTGCTAAATGAGGGCTGGAGAGACGCTCAGTAGAACTGCCATTCTAGCAGGGGGCTGGACTCTGTAATTACAACCATCTGCAACACCAGCTTCAAGAGATTCAGTGCTTTTCTGACCTCCAAGGGCACCAGGTATGCACATGGTACACTCATGTAATTTTTTTCTACTTTATTTGGGGGAAGCAGACTGTCAGGAGGACAGGGCAGAAATATGCTGGGAATAAAGCTGTGTGCCACAACACCTGTAAATCCTTAAAAGAAAGGAAGGGGGCACACAAGACACCCTCACTGGGCCCGTGGTTAAACTCTTCCCCTGCCCTCTTCAATGCTGCATCTAAGATGCCACTTTCTCTTTCCTGTGCTAGTTTTCCCGCCACACCTTGCTCTGTCCCGTTAGGACCTAAGACCCAGTGAGACTATCCCATTCTTGGATCCAACCTGAAGCCACTCATTCCTCCAATGCCCAACTTCTTCCTCACCTCAGCAAGTTTCTCTCGTAGTTGTCTCTACTGGACATGACCCCACCTCATCATGTAAGCATCAGTGCTTAGCGCATGTCAGCCTCAAAATCATGCAGACAATAACTGACCCAACTCCTAACTCCCCTGCCTCCGTTTCCTGGTGTGCACCACCACACCCAGCCTATGTGGTGTTGGGGAAAGAACACTCTACACAGCTCTGTCCAAGTCACCCCTACCCCTATGCCATACTTCCTAGTATGTACCACAGACTCAAGTCATGCAACCTTCTGCATGTTGATTAAAGCCCGAGTTTCCTGCAAGGTAAGTTGCCACCCAAAGCCATCTCAGTCTTGCTCACTGCCTGGTATGCCGTGGTTATTCAATAAACACAAAAGGATAAACATAAAGGAACAAATTGCCCATTTTTTTTTTGAGGAACTGTGTGGCCCAGGCTAGCCCCAAACTCTAGTTCCTCCTATACCTGTTCTTCCACGACAGGATTACAGATTATGAGCTACTCCCTAACTAGGAACATATATACATACACGCCTAAAATAGTTAGCTCTCAGACAATCAGGTCTCAAATGCACCCCCAATCTTCCATACCTGTTTCCTCCTGTGGCCCGGAGTTTGATATGCAGGGCAGTGATGCCCAGCTCCTTGCACCTCTGGGCCACATCCTGGGCAGCCAACATGGCTGCATATGGAGAGGACTCATCTCGGTCAGCCTTTACCTTCATTCCGCCAGTCACTCGGCAGATGGTTTCCCTGGGGACAAAGGCAGGACCATGTTATTTTCCAACAAGGATGTACAGAGCACTCACTGAGCCCCAATGAGCATAGTGTAGCAGCATGTTTGTGACAAGGCTGGCTGACCTGAGCATGTATCATGGCTCTGAACAAATGATAGTTATGGGTTGTGTTTACAGGGGTTCAAAGATCCCTATATAGCCAACTTCTTTGTGCCAGCCAGCCCTGGGTTAAATCTCTATGGTTACATAAAATCACAGCAGGGGGTAGAGGAGACAGGAGCATCGTGAGTTCAAGTTGATCCTCAGCTCCCTGAAACACAACGTGCTTTCTTATAACTCATGGGAAATTAAGCAAAACAGTAATTCTTTAGGGCAAATCCCACCAACTGGTATACCCCCTTCTTTCCAGCTCAGCCCCTTCCTTTGAGGCCTGTTTTATGCCTAGTACTCACTTGCCAGAAAGATCTGTAACATGGACAAAGGTATCATTGAAGGATGCAAAGATGTGGCAGACACCAAATACATTCTCTCCTTCAGCCACCTGAGGTCCAAGGCTGATGACCTGTTCTTCCTTCTTTTCCTTCCCCTTGCGAGGTGCCATTTCTAGGTGGAAGAATCTCAATGTTAGCAAAAGGTCCCCAAAACATTTTCTTTACCCACAAAACTTAGGAAAACCTAAGTTTTGCTCCTAGTATCCTGTCTGTTCTTGACATCTATCAAGTCCTAACTTAAAAGGAAGGTGCTGTAAGAGACAATTTCTCAAAGGCGTCTTCAGGATAGATAAGCCTATGGTCCCAGCAGCGAACCACATGCACACATGTACAAGTAGCTATTCAAAACAGCATGCAAGCCAGGCACGAGCTTGAGTTAACAAACCCTTCCCTTATGCCCCCACTTTGAAGTTTCTTTGCGACCTATAGGCAGTTGAATAGCAGAAACCACAACCAAATTAGAGGGGTTCTCTGTCCAAACACAATACTTAAACCCAAGTTTCCTGGGCCCCAGATACCACTTACAGTTTAGAGTTGAGGCCCAAAGCAGCCTAAAACGTCAAAGAACTTTCCAGCTATCCTTGAAAACACAACTTTAACAGCCCACCAGGTGTCTCCAACACAAGCCCTTCAACAGCCTTTTTAGAAGCAAACCTTTCAACTTTTACTAGTACCAAGCATTAAAAGCAAAGTGTGGTGTGTGTAACTTTAACTCCAGCACTGGGGAGTCAGAGGCAGGAACAGCTACATAACAAGCCCTGCGACAGGCGGGGGCATGCCTTCCAGGAAGTCTAAAGGGCTACAGACCGGTGTTCCGATACCCTAACTCGAGACTATAATCAAAGCGCACTCATGGAACTATCGAAAAAACACAAACGAGGCTGATTATTTTTTTTCCTTGCCTAAGCCCCAGGGAGTCGTTTGGCAAACCCGAGGCGAAGTAGCACAACAAACTATCACCATTTTCAGAAGAACCTAGTTACTGAGTAGCACTCAAATGAAATTAGGCTATCTCCCTGCAGCTAAGAAAACTAAACAGGATAGTCTATCTAGGATGATACGGCGCCAAGGCCTGCCTTGTATTCTCTCCCTAGTATCAAGGTGCCCCCACTACACACACACACCCCGAAAAGCACCACAGGCCTTAGAAGTAGGTTTCAAGTGTCACTGGCATCTCCCTTGCGCCTTCCTCATACACTACTTGGGGTCCAATCGCCAGAAGCACAAGGGCTGGTCTCGAATGTACAGTCACCAATTCTCACCCTCAAATTAGGCTAACACGATTCTGCAAGGGTTCAAATCGTCTGGGCATGATGGCTACTCAAGGCAGCTTCGCTCTCCAGGGTGGGAATGATTGTCCAGAAGAATATAAACATATGGCCTCAGTGCTACTCCACCACGGAGGAACCCGACAGGCAACGTGTCCGACACGGGAGTAGCCGCCATAGATCAGGACCGAGGTTTTACGGCAGCCCTTTTAACCTCCGATTTACGGAGGGGATCGGTGCGAATCCTACTCATGGTTCTCCACGAGAGGAACGAGGTCAGGTGCAGGCCGGGGACTGCCCGTTTCAACCTAACAGGATACAGGCGACGGCCCACACGCGACCAGGGGCCCCCGCTCCCCGAACCACTCTGTGCGACGGCTGCGGCGAGAGGCCCAGGCTCAGGGCAGGACCCGCACCCACTCCCATCTCAGCCCAGAGGCCGCCACCGGGACACGGCGGAGCCCTGGGTCCGGATGGGTCGGGGCGGGCGGGCGCCTGCTCGTCTCTACCACGCACTTGGCTCGGCTACAGCACACAGACCCCGGCCCCGACCCCGCAGAGGGCCCTGATCGAAGGATGCCGCACGATTCTCACGGCCCGATCTCCCTACCTGAACGTCGTCTCCAGACTCCTCCACCGGAAAGAGAGAGGCGGAAGGGGCGGGCAGACGGGTCACTTCCGTGTTCCGGAAGTGTACCTCTGAGGTCACGGAGAGAGAGGCAGGCTCCCGGAAGAAGTCTCTATCACGGTTTCCAACGAAGCTAAAACCGCCGGTAAGGAAGATGGCCTATTAAGGATGCCGGTGCTACGTGTTGCTGTGACCGGATCTGCCTATGAGAACTTACGAAGCGGACACGCGTGGGAGAAGAGGCGGGCTCTACTCTAGGTCGCGGTTGCCGCAGGTAGACAGACTTCCGTCTTCAGAACCTCAGGCCAGGCAGCCTGGAAGCCACAGCGCCCCTCGTGGTATGGAGGTGAATAACAACAACAAACGACCTTATAATGCAACTTTACCCCATTTTGCACTCTACAGAGCAGCTTAGTAAAAAATTAGTCAAGACTTCTCTGCTACCCTGCACTATGCATTTTATATTCTGTGCTTCAGTTAATGCTCGCAACATAAACTAGATTGATTTTGATTTCCATTGTATAGACAGATGTATGAAATGAGACCATATGTGTGTGGCCGATTTGGGGTTATGACATAAAACTCCCATATCTAATAGTCATTTCATATAAGCCTCTAATAACAATATTGCAGCACATTGAATAATCGGGAAACTTTGTAGATGGTAACATGGAAGAAAGCACAGACATATACTTAGTAGAACTTGAAAAACATAGGTACAATATTCACACACATACTGGCTTGCACATACATCTCTAGAGTCATATTACATATATAATAGCATGTTTATATTTCAAAGCATGGCAAACAGTAGAGCTACATGTATATACTATATATTGCATATATCCATTCTGAAAGACTTAGATAAATTTAGGGAAATTTTATTCTTTGTTGTTAATTGGTTTTAGGTACAGGGTTTCACTGGCTAGCCCTGGCAGCCCAGGAACTCACTCTGGAGGTCAGACTGACCTTGTGGTTGGAGATCTGCCTGCCTCTACCTCCTCAGTGCTGGGATGAAAGGCATCATGCCTCACCACCTCCCAGCTAAATTTTTATATTTTTGAGACAGGGCTTCAGTGTGTCACCATTACTGGCCTGGGACTTGCTACGTAGACCAGGATGGCCTGGAACTCCCAGAGAGCCAAGCCACCTCTGCCCCTAGACCACTAGGATCAGAGGCTTGCCCGAAGGAAACCTTCCTTTTAAAGAAAGGATCGTTTTCTTTCTGCCTTATTTAGGTTTTCAGCTACAGAAACCTATGAAACAGACACACTAAAGGAACAGGAAAAGCAAAGCGAGGAAGCCAAGTGTGATGTAGTTCAGCACTTGGGAGGCAGAAGCAGACAGATTTCTTAAGGCCATCTTGGTCTACATAGTGAGTTCCAGGACAGACAGAAATATCCAGTCTCAGAAAAACAGAAGGAGAAGGAAAGAAGAAAGGAAGAAAGGAAAGAATAGTCTTACCCACTATTGTTAACTTATATTTTATATTTACCTGTCGTCCTTTCCTGTATCACTTAGGCATATACATATGGGGAAGGATTTGGGGGAGGGAGACAAGGTCTCCTGTTAGCTATGTAGCTGAAGATAACCTTGAGCTCCTGACTCTTTTGCCTCTGCCTCCTGAGTGCCTCCACCATGCATAGTTTTTTTTCTCTCCTTTCCTTCTTGTTCTTCTATTAAGATTTATTCTTCTATTAAGATCTATTGTTTAGCTGGGCATTGGTGGCACACGCCTTTAATCCCAACACTTGGGAGGCAGAGGCAGGCGGATTTCTGAGTTCGAGGCCAGCCTGGTCTACTGAGTGAGTTCCAGGACAGCCAAGGCTATACAGAGAAACCCTGTCTCAAAAAAAAAAAATCCCCAAAAGTTTAGATTTGTTACTTTATTTTACATATATGAATATTTTGTCTGCATGTGTGGCTGGTGTCTGTGAGAGTCAGAGGGGTGTCAGAGCCCATGGCACTGGAGTTATGGATGGTTGTGAGTTACCATCTGGGACTGGGAGCCAAACTGAGTTCTCTGACAGAGCAAGAACAAGAGCAAATGCACTAAGTGCTCTCAACCACCAAGCGGCTCTCCCGCTCCCCGGCCTGAGAATCTCAACATAGATTTAAATGAAGTCAATAGAAAGCAAGGAGTTCAGAAAAGGAAGAAGAGAGGACACAGCACAGAAAAGGAAGAAGAGAGGACACAGCATGTGTGTGTGGCTTCTCAGGAACAAGTCATTTGTACTTTGGTTTGGGTTGTGTTTTGTTGAGATGTTTGTTTAAGACAAGTTCTTTTTTCCCCATTTGTTTTTTGCTTGTTTGTTTGTTCTCTGAGTAGCCCTACCTGCCCTGGAACTCAGTTTGTAGACCAGGCTGGCCTTGAGAGTACTGGGATTAAAGGGTGTGCCATCACTGACAAGGTCTCTGAACTCCTCATTTTTCCTCTGGCTCCTGAGTGGAGTGTTGTAATTGTGGGTGTGTGCCACCCGGTGTGTAGCTGAGACTTCTCTTTAAAGATTGGTTTGTCTGTTTACCTGAGCTGTTCCTATTCTTTAAAAGTTCGGATTTTTGGTTCCCTGATAGTGTGTTGCTCCATAGAAGGAGGATGTTAGCAGAGTTGAGAGGTGGGGAGTGAGCTTCTGCTTTGAGCCCAAACTATATGAAAGTATGCTGTAAACATCAGGGAGAGACAGCTTCCTGGGGGGAGCAGCCTAGGCTTCCTGGGGGGAGCAGCCTACAAGGTCACCCAAACTGGCCCCCAACTCCCGAGTCTCCCTCCTCAGCTCCACGAGAGCTGGGAATACATGCATGCACCACTATGCTTGGTTCTTAACCTCTTCTCACTATCTTGCCATCTTGCCCACTGAGGCCACCCATTTACGTGTTGTCAACATTCATGACCTGTTGGTCTTCCCCAAACCAACATCATACTCTTAGGCCCTAGACCCCGATCAAAACCAACAGGCAGTGCATTGACTTTAACCATCCCTTGGTGAGTATTCCACTTAAACAAGTAATGTCTTCTTCCCACTCTCTCCATGCTGTCCCTCGTGCCCCTGACACTCCTCCAGCTTCCCAGCATGCTCAGTTACTCTTACTGTTTCCTTATTCTCACTTTCTGTTCCCTTGTCTCCTCTGAGAAAAACCATAGCCTCCAAAATCTATGAGTTGAGGAGATCCGCAGATCTGAGGGATACACTGCAGAGGGCCTGCCAGGGACTAGCATGTGGGCAGGTAAAGGTACCATGAGACTAGTGAGCATGCTCAGTAGTGGGACTGCCGAACCCCCGTCACAGCCAGTGACTTGCATGCTCACCTAACTAAACTTTCCCAGTGACCAGAGAGGCTGTGTGTTTCGGTTCCCTCATCTTACAACCTAAGAAACAAAAAAATGCAGTGAGGGTGTGGTGGCCTGGGCCTGTGCTCAAGTACTTGGAAGGCTGAGGGAAGAGGATCACTATGAGCCTCAGGCCAGTCTACCCTGCACAGTGAGCTCCAGGCTAGCTAGAACGACACAGCAGTCCCTGTCAGAACAATAAAAAACAAATGTCTTAGCTTCTTTCTGTGCTTCTGGGATTAAATATCCTGACAGGCCAGGCAGTGATAACACATGCCTTTACCTTTAATCCCAACACTCAGGAGACAGAAGCAGGTAAATCTCTGAGTTTGAGGCCAGCCTGGTCTATAGAGAGAGTTCCAGGACAGCCAGGGATACACAGAGAAACCCTGTGTCAAAACAACAACAACAACAAAACAAAAACAAAAACAAAAAAACCCACCAAACCAAGACAAAAACAAACAAAACAACAAAAACAAAACAAAAAGCAACCTAAGGAGGAAGGGTTTATTTCCTTCCACAGCCCACAGAGGTGTGGACGTCACGGCAGCAAGAACTGGAAATCACTGGTCACATCGCACCTATGTTGTAAGGAAGCAGAAAGCAGTAACTGAACACACACTGCCACCAATCTGCCCTCCACACTTATGGAGGCCGAGGTCCCCAAGCCCAGGTTCAGCACGTGGGAGGCAGAGGCAGGCAGACATTTGAGAGTTCAAGGCCAACCTGGTCTACATGTGAGTGTCAGGCCAACTAGAACTACACTACACAGTGAGATTCTATTCTTAAAAAGAAAGAAAAAAACAAAAACAAAAACAAAAAAACCCTTTATCAGTACACTCTCTGGCCGGCCTCTCTCTCAGGTGTGTCAAAATTGACGATTAAAACTAACCTAACTATCCTAACTCCATCCCTTATCAACCTGACACGCTACTGTATCACTTTAAAAAAAACAGCCCCTTTGTCCCCATATACTCATGGACAAAATACACCAGGCAAAGTTTTAAAGTTTAATAGTTTAATACCATAATCGTTAACAGTATTGTTGAAAAGTCCAACAGTGTTTACTTTAAAAGTCCAAAATTTCCCGAGTTTCTATAAAATCAAACCACAAGTTAAATCCTTCCAACATTATAATGGCACAGAGTACACATTTCTGCTCCTCAGTGAAAGAACCAGGATATAGGAACAATCACACCACAGCAAAGCCAGAGTCTGTAAGGCAAACACAAAGTCCTAAGGCTCTGTGTTCTGGATATGAGCCTTGTAATATAAACATCTGGGCTCTGAAAAGGCTTCCATTGCCTGGCTACTTCATCTCCTCTGCCCTTGGCACACACAGAGTTTCTCCTTAGTACTGTCACATGCAAATCTCAGCACATGGTCCAATGGTCCTGGCATCTCCAGTATTCTGGGGTTACCAATGTAGTCTTAGGCTTTAACTTAGGTTTCACACAATAGCTTCTTAGGGTCTCTCGCCAGAGCCACCATGGCCCACCCCCAAATCTTGCAGCTTTTATGCCTTTGAAACCAGTAACACTTGGACAACAGATATAACCCGGCTCCCTTGGACCATAGCTGCATCATCTTATGTGTGTTGACACCAAGGAAACACTTTCTTGTCTCCTTAAAAAGAAAATTACAGCCGGGTGGTGGTGGCGCACACCTTTAATCCCAGCACTTGGGAGGCAGAGGCAGGTGGATTTCTGAGTTCGAGGCCAGCCTGGTCTACAGAGTGAGTTCCAGGACAGCCAGGGCTGCACAGAGAAACCCTGTCTCGAAAAACCAAAAAAAAAAAAAAAAAAAAAAAAAAAAAAAAAATCACATGGGCTTGGTGGCACATGCCTTTAATCCCAGCACTTGGGAGGCAGAGGAATAAATCTGTGACTTTGATGACAACCAGGTCTTGATAGCAAGTTCAAGGACAGCCAATACTACATAGAGAAACCCTGTCTAAAAATTTTACATTGCTATACTTTGTTTGTGTGCATGTGTATATATGAGTGCAAATACTGTGTGCAGATGGGGTGATCAGAGAAGAGCTTGTGGGAGTTGGTTTAGTTCTCTCCTCTCACTGAGTGGATCCTAGGAAGTGAACTGAGGTAGTCTGGCTTTGACCTTGTCCCACTGAGCTCTCCTGTCAGCCCTAGGTTTCTCTTTAATGGTACTAACCTCCCTCCTCTCTCATTCCTCTCTGAGACAGATACTTATGTAGCCCTGGTTGGCCTGGAATTTGCTATGTAGATCAGGCCAGCCTCAAACTCACAGAGATCCGTCTGTCTTGCCCTCTTTTTTTTTTTTTTTTTTTTTTTTTTTTTGTTTTCTGAGACAGGGTTTCTCTGTGTAGCCCTGGCTGTCCTGGAACTCACACTGTAGACCAGGCTGGCCTCGAACTCAGAAATCTGCCTGCCTCTGCCTCCCAAGTGCTGGGATTAAAGGCATGCGCCACCACCACCCGGCTAATTTCTTATTTAATAGTTATAACTGTTTTGTTGTCTACACTTACCTTGTCTGAAATGTTGAACTTGCCTACACTACATCTCCTTTTGCTGAACAAATTAATTCATTATCTTTATATTCAAATTCACTCAATTCTAAGGATATAGGCAAAATGCAGTCACAGTCATCTCCAAAACATTACACACAAATCGCCTCTCACTTGGTTCCTGATGCCATCCACCCCTCTTCTCTTCTGAAACCTCATGAGCTAGGAACCCACTATCTGAATTTATGTCAGAGTTTTTAATGGGCATTGGTATTTTGCCTTAATGTCTATCTGTACGTAGGAGAATGTCAGGTCCCTTGGACCTGGCCTGTTAAGCTTTGCTTCTAGCATTCACTGCTTTTCTAGCCCACTGTTCCAAACTGATCCTCATTTCTCCCCCAACAGTTCCAAGGGCCCAAAAGCCCATGATTAGATTTATCACAATACCCACTCCTAGTAACAATTTCTGACTTTGTTTATTTTCCTGTTGCCATAATTAAATTCCCTGATAAAGGCAATGTAAGGGAGAACAGGTTTATTTCTTCTCACAGTTCAAGGTGTGGTGAAAATGTCAGGAAAGCAGGAGCTTAAAGCAACTGATCACACTAAATCTACAGCAGGAAGTAGAGGACAACGAATGTGTGTGGTCTGGTGCTTACCCCCCTCTACACTTATACAACCCCAAATCTTCAAGCCTAGGGAATGGTGCCACCCACAGTAGACGAGTCTTCCCAAATCAATTGGTTTAACTAAGCTATTCCCTTACAGACACTCTCAGAGGCCCTTCTTTTAAGTGACTCTAGATTGTGTCAAGTTGATGACTAAAATTAACCCCCATAAAAATAAAGCAAAGCAAAATACAAATAACTGTAAGTTGAGCACCAGGATCAGACCTTTCAGTGCTTGAAGATGTGAGGCCAATGATTGGAAGTCTCAAAGACACAGGAGCAGGGCTTCTTGCAGGGCCCTTAGCTGCAACTCTGAGAGCTGAAACTCAGAGCAGTGACTCTTATTGCTGTGTCCTGCCTAGTACCTAGCAGGTCCTGGGTTCAATTTCTGGCAACAAAACAAACAAAAACCCAAAGACATAGCAGGATGCACTTGTAATCTCAGCACTTGGGGAGCAGAGGAAAGGCCAGGGGAATCATCAGTTCAAGGCCTGTCTGAAATACATAGTGGTCAACCAAGGCTGCATGAGATCCTGTTTCAAACAAAACGAAAGATTGTCAGTGAGTACGACTGACATAAAGATTATAGATGAATGGAAGCTAGGACAGTGGGGTAGGAAATTCCCGTTATTACTCAAGCATCCACTAGATGGCGCCTGGCTCCACGATGCTGGTAGTAGGACCTGGTACTGGTCATAGCTCTGGAGTTTGTTTATCCATCGGGAACAGGGCACGCTTACGACACGTGACGTGACCAGGGCTATAGCGGAAACTGAAGAGTACCCAATTCCACTCACCCACTTCAGAGATGAGAAAGTGGAGATGTTTTTACATCCATGCCTTTGTGCACTGTCAAGTCACAGGCTAACTTGCAGAAGAACCAGCCTATACTCTTTCAAAGCGAAGAACCACACCCATTGGGCTGAATGTACTAGAATGTATTGCCAGGACCACGCACTCGACCTGCACATTCAGTGAACCCTCGTTATGTGATGAATGACAAAGCAGAGGATTGGGAAGTTGTATGTATCTCCCCCCATGGAAAGAGCTGTCTAATGTGATTGGTAACAGGGCATTGTGTAAGTAGCCTGGCCATAATCATTACAGACTGTGGGAAGTGCTGGGAGGGAAGATGACCAGACAGTTGTTGCCCGATATTGGAAAAGGGCAAGAACTGCGGGGGCCAGGGAAGCCTTGTAAAGGCTACGAGGAGGGAGACAGAGTTAGGGGAGGGGAGACCTAGGAGGGACAGGAGAGAGAATGCTAAGAAGTGAACCCAGGCACTGTGCAAGAGAAACAAGTGCTCTTAACCACTGGGCCATCTCTCCGCCCCCCCCCCCAAATGGTGTCTTTATAGGTCTGTCCTGGAGGCTGGAGATGAAGTTCGGTTGATAGAGTGAGTAGCTAGAATATATAAAACCTCGGGATCAGTCTCAAGTGGCAACATCATCCAACCACGATAGGGCAGGGCTGTAATCTCAGTCTTGGAAGGTGGAGGCTAGAAAAGTAGATCTAAAGTTCATGATCACTCCTAGCTAGTATGTTTCAAAGATAGATAGATAGATAGATAGATAGATAGATAGATAGATAGATAGATAATAAAGTAAATAAATCCTGGCTTTGTTTGGAGAATGAGTGTCAGTAGAAGGGGAACAGGAATGGAGCCAGAAGAGAAGATGAGCTGGAGAGCCCTGCCTGCTCTTCCAGAGGTCCTGAGTTCAATCCCCAGCAACCACAGGGTGGCTCACAACCATCTGTAATGGGATCTTCTTTCTGTAATGCCCTCTTCTTTCATGAAGACATACTTGCAAATAGAGTGCTTACATACATAAAATAAATTAACAAATCTTAAAAAGAAAAAGAAGACAAAGAGAAGGAGGAGAGAGGAAGATGGGAAGACAGCTGTATAAATGGGAGATCACAGTGGCTCAGACCGTGACAACAGCTACAGAGAGAAACAACGCAGATTTTAGGGGGAGGTAGAGGCGACATAGTGCTTGGAGCAAACCCAGAGCCTCAGAGGCAAGTGCTCTATCATGAAGCTACACCCCCATAGCAATATCCATATTTGAGACCAATTTTGGAAGCAGACTCTAACCTTTTAAGATTAGTTGGGCTAATCCAGGGCTGAGAGGATTCAGGCTTGAGGGATGGGTGAAGCTTGAGACCTTGTGCCAAGGCGAGGAGGCCTAGGTGAGGTGCTCCCTGGGTAAAGATATGTATTGGCTAGGCCCTGCTATGTTTGGAGTATCACTGTGACACCCTAGCAAAAAGACAGTGGCCTAGCATTTGGAGGTTACTGGAAAGACTAAGGCTGCTGAAATGTATCAGCAGCCTTTAGATTATACTCCATACCAGGGTATTAGAGGAGACCTCTTTAAACACCCCATAATCTAGATACCCAAGGGGTAGGTGGGCAGTGAGGACCATTACTA
This sequence comes from Arvicanthis niloticus, assembly GCF_011762505.2. NCBI lineage: Eukaryota > Metazoa > Chordata > Mammalia > Rodentia > Muridae > Arvicanthis > Arvicanthis niloticus. Next base: position 28,160,439 of record NC_047671.1, read on the forward strand.
TAAGTAAGTAGCAGGGGATGGCTGATATTGGTCAAGGATGCTGGAGAGAGGAGGCTTCTTGGACAGGAAGTAGAAGAAAGCCACCCAAAGGATGTCAGAAACCCTGTGACTCTTGGGCAATGTGGAGGGGTTGGCCATACTTGCTCTATCTCTTTGTCTGGTTACATCTTCCTTCGGTGGTACCCTTCCCCCATTGCCATATGGCAGGGCCCAGCTGCTCACAATTCTGGGGAGGGATGGAGACAGGGCAGACTCAGGGACGGGGCTGTAATTTCAGCTGGAGACAAGGCTCCTACATTTCAGCCGTCTGGTTCATGTTCTTTCCAGCATTTCTCATGTGACTATCTGGGCTTCGAGACTCCCACCCCACCCCCACTACCCCAGAAGCTTCTTCACCTCTCTACAAGGAAGGCCCAGGGGGTGCCACCTGCTGACTCCCACCCGGAAAGGCATTGAGTCAGGTGGCACAGTATCCCTAGGGACCAGGGGATAATTGGAGGGGGCTGCCACGTTTAATTAGTGGTTATGAGGTGTTAGAACCTGCATCTGAAAGTCCCCACACAGTGTCTTTCATCTTCAAAACTTCCCCACCAGGCTGGATGAAAGGGGCCAAGCAGAGGCCAGGTATTAATAATAATAATTAGTTTCACTAATAAAGTAAAGAAGTGGGACTATCAGCAAGCTCCTTCCTTCTTTCTCCTCCTTGTCTTTTTTTCTCCTCTCTGTTGCTCCTCCTCCTCTCCCTCTTGTTTTTCTCAACACTTCAGTTTGTTCTTTCTGTTTCAGGGCCTGGGGCTCTAGCTCTTGGTCTCATTAGTATTGGGGTGCACTAGGACAAATGGAGACTATTCCTATGCTAGTCTGGGTGGTAGAGAGAACAAGAAAGTAGGAGATGTGAGGCAGAAGGGTGTATGCTTTTGAGTATCATGTTCCCTCACTCATCGGGTCCCATTACAGATGGTTGTGAGCCACCACATGGTTGCTAGGAATTGAACTCAGGACCTCTAAGGAAGAGCAGTCAGTGCTCTTAACTGCTGAGCCATCCCTCCAGCCCTCTTTACTTGGTGTTAATAGAGCTTATATGAGATAGTCCTGCTATGTGGGGCTGACTGTTACTATGCAACCTAGGTTGGCCTTGAACTTGCCCAGTCCTACTGCTCTGCCTCCTCAGTGCTGGGATTAGGTGTGTGCCAACAGGCTCAACAACCATCATTAAAGGAAGAGGATGCCAAGTGCAGAACAGATACAGACTTACTGTCACGACTGAATACTAGGGAGGGGGGCAATAAACAGGAACTGGCAGACACAAGTGATGTCATAGATCAGGATGCACCCTGTGAAGGGAATGAAGTGCCGGTTTTTGTGGCATGGTTTGATTTGGGGTGTTCTTTCATGTGGGGGCTTTTGGTTTTGTTTTTAATTGTTTTGGTCTGGTTTGGTTGGTTTGGCTTTTTTGAGACAGGGTTTCTCTGTGTAGCTCTGACTGTCCTGGAACTCATTCTGTAGACCAGGCTGGTCTTGAACTCAGAGATCTACCTGCCTCTGCCTCCTGAGGGCTGGGATTAAAGGTGTGTGCCATCACTGCCTGGCTTGTTTTTTTTTTTTTTCCCCCAGGGCTGAGACTTGAACTCAAGGTCTTAAGTGAATGTTAGGTAAGTGCGCTAATACTGAGCCAAACTCCAGGCTCTAAATAGAAATTCTGAGGAGAGCTATGTGGGTGGCTACTTTAAATTAGGGAACCGTGTTGGTGACATTTCGGCAGAGTCTTGAATGATAAGAAAGATCAGTTATTGTGGGGTGGGGGTGGTAATTGGAAAGATCGGTAGGCAAGTTCAGCACGAGGGTGTAAACCTTTGGCTCTCAACCTTCCTGTGCTGCGACCCTCTAATGCAGTTCCTCACGTCATGATGACTCCCCCTCCGGTCACAAAATTTTTGTTGTGACTTCATAACTGCAATTTGCTACTGTTATGAATCATAATGTAAATATTTTTGGAGATAGAGGTTTGCCAAACAGATGTCGACCCACAGGTTGAGAAGTGTCGCTGTGAAAGAAGGGGGAGGGCAGGAGAGGTGGCTCAGCAGTTAAGAGCCAGTACTGCTCTTTCAAAGGACCAGAGTTCAGTTCCCAGGAAGCCACACTGGGCGCTTGACAACTACTTGACTTTGGTTCTAGGGATGTGGTGCCCTCCTGTGGCTCTTCAGGTATCCTGAACAAATGTTCACACACACAAATAAAAAGAAAATGCTTCCTTTTTTATTTTAAGGATTTTTTAAAAAGTATTTGTTGGTGGAGGCTGGGTACAGTGTGTCTTCTAGCAGTTGTAGGTGGCTGAGTTTGTTCTAAACTTCTTAGTTTTTTTTTAGTAAGAAAAGGCCTTTTTTCTTTATTTTTTAGGAGTGACGACTTTGAGTTAGGGTCTCTCTAGGTAGCGCAGGTTAGCCTGGAGCTTGAGGTAATTTTCCTGCCGTTTTGTGCTTGGGTTTCTATACCTTATTATATATAGTTCCTGGCTTGAACTGGGCTCTGCAGATAACGGAGTTGGCCATAGTAGGAAAAGCTGGCAAAAGGAGTGGGTGTCCATGCATGGAAGTGTGTGGGCCAGTTGGCTGGTGTTTGATGAATGAATGAGCGAATACGTGGGTGTATACATCTAGGAGCATGCATGGGAAGCTTGGCTGGGAGACTGTCAGAGAGCCACATAGACCAGAGAATGAAGCCATGTGGAGACCTTCACAGGCAGACATGGCCCCCTTTCAGTAGCTCCCAACTCTGCAACAATGTTACATCCCCCCCCCCCAAGGACTATATAGACACTGCCTGAAGCAGTACAGTGGATAACTAACTAGTGGGGTTCAGGTTTGCCCTAGTTATTGTCTGAGAAATGGGGTAACCATTCACCATGGGTGATAGTGGCCATATCTTGGCTAAGAGGTCTGAGACTTTGGAGCTAAACAATCTTGACACCGTGTAGGTGATTTACTTCTCTAGGCCTTGGTTTCTCACCTGTGAGATGGGGCTCACTACGTACAACTAACTGTTGAGAGGATGAAGTAAGGTAACAAAAGGAAGGTGCTTGCAGTCAGAGCCTGCAAGACTTTTGTTAGTAACAAGATTCTTGTTTGAACAGCAGAGCTGACCCTGGTGGTGGAGGAGCAGGTAGGAGAGAGGGAGAGCTGGCCCCACTTGTCTGCTGTGAGGTGGGGTCAGTCTGGGAGTGATATTCTTCTTTCCCCACCCCTCATCCCCTGTGCCAGTCAGGATTGCTGACCCCCGGGGTCCTAAGAGTGGATGAGATGGTCCTGTCTCTAGCTGTCTGTAGCACATGGGAGAGTGGCGTTGATGGACAGAGTGTAGGTGAGCAAGCCCTGAGGGCAAGTGCACCAGAAAGCTGGCCCTGCCACTCCTCTGCCTTGAGGTGGTGTGGGGCCTGTTGGATTCCCTCCCCCTCTCCTTGCTTTCCACCTACGGTAGTCTGGAGAGCTGGCCCTAGGGCTTGAGATTAAGATCGGGAGACCTAGCCCTGCCCCCTCGGTGGTGGTGGCTGCAGCAGGTGCTGCACATTGCCTGGGCAACACAATGAAGCTGGCCCTGACAGCAAAGCCAGTGGCCCCATCCCAAGGGTGTGAGAGTGGGCAAGCTGGCATAGCCCCTGGCGAGCTGCAGCCCTGGGAAAGTGGGCTGGCGGCTGGCATTGGGTGGCCTAGCCTGAGCAGTGCTAGAGGACTTGTCCTTGGTGGTATGGATAAGGGAGAGGCGCCATGCTGACCAGCTACCACCCAGGCCCAGAGCCAGGGCTCTAAGTTGGCCCACACCAAAATCTATATCATCTTCGAACAGTTGAGACCCGTGAAAGGCCAGTCCTGCTGATCCAAAGCTGCAGGGTCTCCATGACACAGAACAACAGCAAGATAACCAAGAGGAATTTGGGTGAGGATCCAATGTTGATGGTGTTACAGAAGCCAGAGATCTCGAATCAGACTAGTGACTCCCTGCAATGAACATTCGCTAGTGAAGACGTGTGGACAGAGGGATATACTGTGGAACACACTGGGACACACTGCAGCTTCCATAATGTGATGTTTTCTATGTTTTGGTTTTTGGTCTCTCTCTGTCTCTCTGTCTCTGTCTCTGTCTCTGTCTCTGTGTGTGTGTGTGTGTGTGTGTGTGTTATTTTGGGGGGAGGTGGCAAGAGCAAAGGGTGGATATGAGGAGGCAGGGAGATGAGTGGGACTGGGGTGTATGGTGTGGAATTCACAAAGAATCAATAGAAATTTAAAAAAAAAAAAAAAAAAAAAAAAGATTCTTGCTAGAATGTGGCTCAGTTGCTAAAGATGAATTCGTGAAGCCCTGGCTCAGCAGATCCAAAACACTGAAGTGTGGCGGCACATGTCCATAATCCCAGCACTTGGGAGGAAAAAGCAGGAAGTTCAGGATCAAAACAACACAAACAAAATAAAACCACCAACAAACAAACAAACACCAGCTATCATTAGCCTCCAGTTTCTGGAGACTGGGCTGAACAGTAACGTTTATCCCTAAATGTCTGAGTAATTATGAAGAGGTCCCTTTGTCTTCCTGGTCTCACTTTCCTCTTGTGCTAGGTCAGGGTCATCACAATCTAACCCACATCGACTCTGGATGGCTGAATGATCCACCATCCTCACTATGAAAAGTCCACAAATTTTGAACATATGTGAGCTTCACATGTGCCAACAACCTCCACCCCTCCCTTTTGGGACAGGCCTTTTCCAGGTCTGTCCTCTCAGAAAGAAAGTGCCTTGCATTTCCTGTCAGCATCTAGAACTCACTCCCTCACTCTGAAAAGGGTGAGACTCAAGCACCAAGTCTAGAGTTGGGTGAGAAAGAGGAAGGTCCTGCAGTTGGGGGAGGGGAAAATCAAAGGTGGGGGGGTGGTAAGAAGTTGAAGCCAAAATCTCCAGTGGCTTTCTTCCTGCCTCTCTTTGGGGCAGGAAGCAGTGGAAAGCTGCAGAGAATTAGTCTGACAAAGGGCCTACTTTGTTTCCCACATCTGCTCCCCAGAGGCAGATTTTCAGCAGCCTTCAAAACTCTTGAAGCAGTGCCCACCATGGGCCTTGTTGGTGAGGAGGGCTCACAGGCGCTCAGAGCCAGCCTAGGGTGGAAAACATTAGCTTTGGGGTCAGGCTGTTTCAAGTGTGGTTTAGGCTGCCAAAAAGACCTCGGGGTTGCTCTCTTGTGTCTCAGTTTTACCATCTGAAACATGGGGACAACAGTCATGCCTTTCTCAGCCTGGGCGGTGGTGTCACATGCCTTTAATCACAGCACTCAGGAGGCAGAGGCAGGTGGATCTCTGTGAGTTTGAGGCTATCCTGGTCTAAAGAGCATGTTCTAGGACAGCCAGGGCTACACAGAGAAACCCTGTTTCAAAAACCAGACAAACAGCCATACATTCTCATAGCGCTATGGGAAGAAGCGGGTGTTCTCAATGCCCAGCAAAGCCTAATGCCGAGTGGATGCTGTGGGAAGGTGACTTAGTAGGGTGTTCTTGCAAAACTGATGCTATCCAGCAAGTTGGGAAGGAGTCTGCCTCATCTTACATACCAGGTCAAAGCCTCCCTGCCCCCTTCCTCCCTCCCTCCCTCCCTCCCTCCCTCCCTCCCTCCCTCCCTCCCTTCCTTCCTTCCTTCCTCCTTTCCTTCCTTTCTTTTTTTCTTTCTCTTATTTCCCCTACAGTTGTCTTGCAGCTCGAATGCATGCAGGCATGCATTTTGTTTGCTTATTTAACTGCATGTAGGAAGTATATGGTAGCATTGTGTGGCAGATGGTCTCTGACAGGTTCCTGGAAGGGTGTCAGAAGCCAGGGTCACTCTTCACTGCAAAGTGACTTTAAGAGCCATCAAGGGCTATATAAGACCTTGTCTCAAAAAAAAAAAAAAAAAAAAAAAAAAAAAAAAAAAAAAAAAAAAAAAAAAAGCTATTGTTATGTTAGACTCCAGTTTCTGGAGTCCTAGGCAAACAACAGCTTCTGCCTCTAATTGTCTATATAGTCATGAACAAGTCACTCACATTTACTTACTGTCTGTGGGTCTAGCTCCGAGAACTTAGATTCTTGCTACCCTGGACACAGGCACTGCAGTTAGAGGAGGGAGTGGGGCAACTGAGCACCCCAGACCATACAGCTCTGCCAGAAATTCCGAGTACTTGATGCTACACCCCTCCTCTCTGCAGCGTTTGTACTCCAAATCTAGATTTAAAGACTGCCTTCCTGCTGGACACCCCCCCCCCCACCGCGCGCCAGCTTTCTCCCACCTCTGCTTGGTCAGATCTTGATCTATTGAAGCCCCAAGCTGAGCTGTTTTCTGTTGCCTTACACAGGATTTTTGTCATTTCCTCCCTGATTGCTGATCACAAAGAACCATCCTGGGGGTTTCCTTGCATGGGAAAGCCCAACCTGGAGGCAGCCCATGGAACGTGCAGCTGTGGGCCACTCTGGACATTTGTCTCCTTAGTAACAGAGCACAGGGTGCCTGGGAATAGAGTGGTGAACCTCTTGGGATGGGTGCCTAGCCAAGGTCTTCTAGGTGCCTAGACAGTGTCACTGGCTCTGAGACAAGTTCTTTGCCTCAGGGGCTCAGTTTCCCTATCTGTCAGAAGAGGGGACATAATAAAACTCCAGAGCTGGTCCTCAGGCTGGGTTTTATCTGCAGATGACAAGTTGTCCTGCCTGCTTCTCCTCCTGGGTGTAGATGTGCACAAAGGGACTGTGGCTAGGAAACACCTTGGGCCAGAGATGGATACGGGGGCAGATGCAGAAGCTGGTTTCTGCTGCCAGAGAGCCTCCTGTTCAAGCAGTCACCTCTAGCTTCTTGCCTCTTCTAAGATGGTGACCAAGTCCTGCTGAAACTGAGCTCTGGGCTCAACAGGAGCCTAGATTAAGTCTTTAAAAACAAACATGTATTCATTTAATGTGAGTGTATTTGTATGCATGTATGTGTGTGAGGTGTTGGGAATTTACCTCAGGTAGTCTGGCCTGGAGTCAAGCCTTTATATGTAGACTAGCACCTCTCACCCCTACCCCTTTTAGGTCTAGGGCCTCACAGCAATAGGTAAGGACTTTCCTCCTCCTTCTTTTTAATGGTTTCAGCCTGTTACAAAGTATTCCAGGCTGGCCTTAACCTTGCTGTGTAGCCACACCTTGAACTCAGGTTTACAGGTGTGTGCCACCATACCCAATGCATACCATGTTGGGACTCGACTCTAGAGTGTCATGCATGATTGGCTGACATTTTGCCAAGTGAGCTACATCCCCAACCATTTATAAACTTGGAGGGGCTGAAGAGACAGCTCAGTGGTTAAGAGCACTGGCTGATCTTCCAGAGGGCATAGGTTTGATTCCCAGCACCCACATGGCTACTCACAGCCATCTGTAACTCTAATTCCATGGGGTCTCAAGGCCCTCTTCTGGTCACCACAGGTACCAGGCACACTAAGTCATGACATACACATAAAACAAAAAATTCATACACAGAAAAAGAAAAACAGTCTTCTTTGGGGAGAGGCATTCAAGACAGGGTTTCTCTGTGTAGCCCTGGCTGTCCTGGAACTCTCTCTGTAAACCAGGCTGGCTTGGAACTCAGAGATCCACCTGTCTCTGCCTCTCGAGTGCTGGGATTAAAGGCCTCTTGAACTTCGTTTCTTCCTGTGGTTTCAGAAGGACATTTCTGGGCCTCATCTGAGCATCCTGCTGTGGCCCCCAAATCCACATGTTGAAATCCTAACCCCAAGCTGATGGTATTATGAGGTGTGAGCACCTACTTGTGGGATATGGATAGGTCTTGAAAACTGAGCTTCACCACTGGAGTTAATGCCCTTATAAAATAGGCCCAAGGAACTCATATATCTTTTCCACCATGTGAAGGCACAGCAGGGAGTCATCTATGAAACAGGAAGTGGCTTGCCTCAGACTCAGAATCTGCCAGAGCCTTGCTCTTAGATATCCTGGCCTCTAAAATTGGGAGACAGATTTCTGTAGTTCACAAGCCCTCCATCCATGAGATTTGTTCTGGCAGCCCAGACAAAGAAACACCCCAAAGCCAAGAAGGCGCTACCAGACAGCAATGTGTGTGGCCTCCCACAGCATCCTCGACATCCAGCCTTGCCCAGCTTGCTCCTTGTCCTCCCCCACAGGAAAGTGGTGATTAGGATGAGGAGCTTGGGGGCAGAGGAGACTGGTTGCTAAGCAGATGTTCCTTTGGGCACAGTGCAACCCTCACCTTGTGTCTAACTTAGGAAAGCCCTTCTGTTCTTAGGCCTGTTTCCCCATCTTCGGTGAAAGACACAGATCCTGTAACCCTCAGAGACTTCTGACTCTGCAAGCTCCAAGGTATGGGCCCCTGACTTCTGTCCTCCCAGGTCCCCAGACTCCAACCTTGAGCAAATGGAAGCCTAGCTCACGGTTGGGGAATTCTATCCGGGCTTAACTGACCCCAGATGCTACTCTGAGTAGGGAGAACCCAAGGGAGGGAGGCATGGGCATGCCTGTTTCCCACAAAGACTCAGGGTAAGAGCCTCACTTGCAGACTTATTATGCACACGGATGGAGAAATGAAGAGCTCCAGGGATGGTGAAGAAGCAAGGTCCCCCACGTGGAGAGGCACACCCATCCCCTCTCCCACAGGCTGGGCCAGATGGTACAGGCAGCTGAGGGGAGGCTCTTAGCTCCCACCTTCCCCCATTGGCTCTGTAGGAAGCTGGATTTATTTCCACACGAGAGACATGTGGAGAAAAGCCTTCTTCACAGGCAGTCCTGGGGCTCAGGAAACATTTTTAATCCAGTAGAATATCACAGTTGTAGCATTATGGAGCCTTTAGCAGGCTGCCGGATACCAGACTCTCAGAGGCCCAGCATCCTGGAAAAGTGAGTCACAGGATTTTAGGTTTTGAAATCATGCTCTCCAACACTGTAGCCATAGGCACATGTGGCTTCAGAGTATTTGGAATGTGACTAGCTCATGTGTTCTAGGGGTAGAACACATAGGATTCTGAAGACTTTATATAAAGACTTTAAAACAGCTCACTGATTGTGTGTATATGTGTTTGTGTGTGTGTGTGTGTGGGGGGGTATTTCCTTTTTTCCCCCAACCTAATGCTTCTCAAATCCAGAATCCAGAAAAGATTTTTGTTTATGTATCCCATCTGGAGCATCTGGAGTGTTTTGTGTGTGTGTGTGTGTTTTTAATGTACCTTTTTGAGACAAACCATCTCTCCCAGCTCTTTCTTTATAATAGCCCCCCCCCCCCCAATGTTTGAAATCCTGGGTCCATGAATCCCTCTGTGAGTGACATGTCTTCCAGATGGTTCATCTGTGCACCTACTCACCTTCCACTGCAAAGTCTCAGATGGCTCTCTGTGAGCATCAGAGACGGTCAGAACCTGACCTTATGCTAGGTTTCCAAATCTTTCCATCATACTGAATCTCGGACACTTCATGCCTCTCATTCACAGGCCCAGTCAGCCTACTCTCCAGGGACCACTGACCTCCATGCTCCAGGACATTCCCTCAACACATGTCCCCAATGGTGGGCTTCAGGGAGCCCCCACTTGGGCCTTCTGCTTCTGGTGAACCTCTCTACTGTTCTTTTCTAAATAGAACTGGTCCTGGGATGCCAGGAAGAGGCTGGGGTCCTTCAGGCCTCTTCATTCACCCATAGTCTTATTTTTTCTTCTTGGCAACCAGCTGGTTCTTTGGAATCTCTAGAGCCTACTGGCTGCTGGGCTCCAGGAAGGCCTGTGAAGACAGGTGAAACTGGGTAAAAATAAGATTCATAAGGATAGCTATGGCAGACAAGGTGCTGAATGGTTTCCTTTTTTTTTTTTTTTTTTAATTTATTTACTTTTATGTATATGAATACACTGTAGCTGTCTTCAGACACACCAGAAGAGGGCATCAGATCTCATTATGGATGGTTGTGAGCCACCATGTGGTTGCTGGGAATTGAACTCAGGACCTCTGGAAGAACAGTCAGTGCTCTTAACCACTGAGCCATCTCTCCAGCCCGCTGAATGGTTTCCTAATATCTCATTTAATCTCCTTAGTGGTGCTATGAAGGAAACCATCACCCTGGTTCTACCAATAAACAGCTGGAACCAAGGCAAATGCTTGTAGTTGAGGGCTGGCCCTGGATTCAAAAAAAAAAAAAAAAATTCAGCCTCAGAGCTAAGACCTAGCTGGAGGGCAATTTGCAGGAAAGGGGCTAAAACTATGGGGAATATGTACCTTGAGTGTGACTGCATCTGCCCCGTGTGCTCTGTGTGGACATCCTTGTCACATCTCTCACTTTCCCCTACCTAGTCTCCAACTCTTACTCCATCTCACACCAACCCTGAGAGGTGGACATGTAGAGGATCTTGGAATGATAAGAACACTTACATTGATGCAGGTAGGCTGAAACAGGACTAACCATATTGCTGGCCCCAGGGCCAACTCTCCATCAGGGTCCACACTGCTTCCTTTATATCTTTCCAAGGACCCATAAATAGCATCCATACTTGACACTAGTTAGTCATGCGAGAGGAAGGAGCCTCAGCTAACAAAGTGCCTCCATGAGATCCAGCTGTAAGGCATTTTCTCAATTAGTGATCAGTGCGGGAAGGCCCAGCTCAGGGTGAGTGGTGCCATCCCTGGGCTGGTATCCTGAGTTCTATAAGAAAGTAGGCTGAGCAAGCCATGGGAAGCAAGGTAGTAGCAGTAAGTCCCCTCCATGGCCTCTGCATCAGCTCATGCCTCCAGGTTCTAGCCCTGCTTGAGTTCCTGTCCTGACACTTCCCCCAGTAATGAACTATAATCTGGAAGTGCAAGCCAAATAAACTCTTTCCTCCCCATCTTGCATTTTGGCCATGGTCTTTTATCACAGCAATAGAAACCCTAAGCCCTAAGACCCTTGGTCTAAGTTCTACTTTATGCCAATGGTGCTCTAACAGATTCCTATCCTCCCTGGGTCTTAGTTTCTCTATTTTTCTTAAACAAACAAACAAACAAACAAACAAAAATTATGCCTTTAATCCCGGCACTCAAGAGGCAGAGGCAGCCGGGCGGTGGTGGCGCACGCCTTTAATCCCAGCACTTGGGAGGCAGAGGCAGACAGATTTCTGAGTTCGAGGCCAGCCTGGTCTACAGAGTGAGTTCCAGGACAGCCAGGGCTACACAGAGAAACCCTGTCTCGAAAAACAAAAACAAACAAACAAACAAACAAAAAAAGAGGCAGAGGCAAGCCTGGTCTACAGATTGAGTTCCAAGATAGCTGGGGCTATACAGTGAAACCATGTCTCAAAAACTAGAAAACCTCCCACCCACAAAACCTTCAGTAAAAATTGTGTGAAGTCTACAAGATGTACAGGGACAAAGATGGAGCAGAGACAGAGGTAATGGCCAACCAATGAGATACATCCCATGAGCAAGAACCAATCCCTGACAAATGATACTGTTATGCTTGCAGACAGGATCTTAGCATAACTGTCCTCTGGGAGGCTCCACCCAGCGGAGACTCACAGCCATCATTAGATGGAGCTTAGGTAGTCTTGGAGAGGACAGGGACTCTACAGGAAGACAACAGAGTCAACTAACCTGGACCCTTGGGCTCCCAGAGACTAAATCACCAACCAAAGAGCATGGGCTGGACCTAGACCCCCAACCCTGAACATATATAATAGCAGATGTGCAGCTTGGTCTTCATGCAAGTTCCCCAACAACTGGAGCAGGGGCTGACCCTGACTCTGTTGTCTACTTGTCTGTGGATTCTGTTCCCCTAACTGGGCTGTTTGTCTGGCCTCAGTGGGAGAGGATGTGCCAGAGTGGGATGATATCCGAGGGTGGGGGTGGGGGCTCTTCCTCAGAGCAGAAGGGAAAGGGGGCATGGGGAGGAGGAACCGTGTGAGTGGGGGACTGGGAGGCGGATACTGGAATGTAAAGTGAATAAGTAAGTTAATGAAACAAAACCAAAAACCAAACCAAGCCAAAAGCCAACAAGGAGTTTATTTTACATTATGAATGTTTTGCCTGCATATGTATCTATGTGCCCATGAAAACCCGAAGAGGGTTGGTTTAGGATCCATGGGTACTGGGAACTGAACTGAACTCCAGACCTCTGCAAGAGCAGCAAGTGCTCAAGTGCTCCTAACAGCAGAGCTGTCTCTCCAGCCTTCTCTGTTTCTTTAAGGAGAGTTGGAGTACTTCAGAAGTCAGAAACTCAGCCACCAATAGGCTCAAAGGGAATAATGCCAAGCAATGATTTGAGCTGGGATGGGGGTGTGGCTTAGTGGCCTGTCTAGTATGTGTGAGGCCTGGTATCCCACCACTAGCACCCACTGTACAACAAAATGAAAGCCGAGCTAAGGGCTGGAATGTTAACTCAGTTGGTAGGGTGCTTGCCTAGCATGCGTAAAGCTGGGGTTCCAGGGGATTTGATTGTTCAGTAAGGCATAAAAACAAGTGTGGTGGCATAGGCCACTTTAGAGGTAGAGGAAGGAGAACCAGAAGTTCAAAGTTATTCTAGACCACACAATTAGTTTGAGGCCAGCCTTGACTACATCTGCCCTGCCTTAAAAAAAAAAAGAAAAGAAAAGAAAAGAAAAGAAAAGAAAAGAAAAGAAAAGAAAAAGTCAAAGGTCCTGGCAGCCTGCTCCTGGGTCTGCAGCTTAGATAGAGGCTGGGCTCCTCCACCTGGCCCTGTCCTCAGGGAACCTTGAGCCACTTGCTGATAATAGTCTCTTAGAAACCACTGGCCCCTGAGAGTGTTTTTCTTTGTCAGATTGTAATTGGAGCATAACAATAGCACTGTTAAAAGGGGGAATTACTGGATTTTCGGAGGCTGGCTTTCTTGCTTGATGCCTCTCTTCTTTTCTTCCCTCCCCTCATCTTCCACCTCAAAACAAACTTTGGTTTCCAAAACATTTCATTCTATATCCATTCTCCATTGGACTACCTGCCCATTTTACAGGTTGTCTCCATTTGCTTAGTAGGTATCAAGTTCTTCCAGTCCTTGTCACTAAACAGTTATCCTCTCCCTCTCCCTCTCCCTCTCCCTCTCCCTCTCCCTCTCCCTCTCCCTCTCCCTCTCCCTCTCCCTCTCCCTCTCCCTCTCCCTGGGGTGGGGTGGGGGAGGGGAACTGTTGCGCCATGTGCCCTGTGGTCAATGTTGTAATTATGGTGACCATGTTCTCCAAACCACAGATCAGGTCACATGGTCCGACACAGTCTATTTTCTGCCTCCACTGCAGTCCAAACATGAAATCATATGTAGTTATACATTCATCAAACCACCTTTAATTTCTTTTTAAAAGGCAAATGACATGACATTTGGATTATCCTTGACAAATCCCACTATCCACAGAAAATCATTAAAACCGTGATCAGGGCCTGCACAGGCCTCTGGGCAGAACAAGGTTTCCTGGATGAGGTGCTGTGGATCTTAGAGTTAGGAGGCTGAACAAGTTTGCAGAGGGAGAAAGAAGGTGGCCAGAGTCTATTATGGACCAGATCTACCCTTAGAGAAACCCAGCTTTGGGTCTGGGGAAGCTGACTGAAAAGGCAAGGGTGCTTGCTTGTTTACGTGAATTTTGTTTCACTTACATGAGTCCAAGGACTCTTCCTAGCTCACAGACATTGCTCTGTATCTTCCTATGTATTTGCATTCCTCTCTTTGCAGTAATACAGGAGGTCTTACCTTCTTGCTCATCCATCCTCCCTGCCAGTCAGTACCTTGTGAGGAGGACTCTAAAGAAGTCTATGTGAACAAAGGCGTGGACTGGCATCAGTGGGCATTCTGCAGGTAGACAGGGTACTGGCCATGTGCCTAGTACTAAACAGGGCACTGAGCCTCAGCAGGGTTCCAAAGTCAGTCCGACCTCCAGCGACCTGGGTAGGAGAGCTGGGCAGCTGGCAGACACCGGGACGACACAAGGAAGGGACAGGACATGTATACCAGAAGGTCTGTGCCGTGTCAAGGATTTAGGAAAAGCCCAATAAAGTCAACCCGAGGATCGCCATTATTCAGCCTGCATTTATACAGTGCTTAACATAGGACAGATACCACACAAAGGGCTTCCCATATTTAATTCTCACACAGCTCTCAAAAGCACCCACACTTATTACCTACACTGCAGAGATGAGAAAACAGTCGAGACAAGACAGGTCGAGAAGATAACCTTGGCCACATAGTTTAGATGTGTCAGAGCCCAGAAAGACTGGCCTTGGGACATTCCTTTAACTAAAATCAGCAGCCTGGGGGCTAGGCTTTATGGTGAATGCCTTTGATCCCAGCACTCTGAAGGCATAAACCAGCCCGGGCTATATAGCACATCCCAGGCCAGCTACACAATGAGTCTGGATCTCAAAGTGGAAGGTGGGGCTGTGTTCACTGAGGACAAGTAGGTATTGAACAGACACACCCAGGCAAGATACTTCTCCTCCTCGGAGGGTGGGAAACTAAGCTGGTGGTTGTTTTCAACGGGAATTGGGCTTGATGAAGAGGGAAGGGTGGGGCAAGCTAAGGAAGCTCTGCTTCAGGTAGAGCTGATGAAGGAAAGAAAAACCTGTTTGAAGGCAGGAGGAATGGGAGGGCTCATAGATGAGAGATGTGGGGTAGAGCCTGAGGGAGCGATGAGTGTACCTCTGCCTTGCTAAGATGGAGCAGATGAGAAGCCGGGACAGCAAGGAGGTCTCAAGTCTGCAGTGGGGGGTGGGGGTGTCACTAGGCCTGAGGAGTGGTCATGAGGGTAGAAAGGGGTAGAATCTTAGACACTGTTAGAATGTAGATCCTGGGGCTGGAGAGATGGCTCAGTAGTTAAGAGCACTAGCTTCTCTTCTAGAGGACCTGGTTTCAAATCCCAACACCCACAGTACAGCTAACAGCTGTCTGTAGTTTCTGTTCCAGATAACGTGACACTTTCACACAGACATACATACAGACAAAATGACAACGATGCACAAAGAGGAAGGAAGGAAGAAGGAAGGAAGGAAGAAAACACGAAGAATGTAGGTCTTCAAAGCGGGTGGCTGTGGCTCATGCCTTTAGGCCCAGCACTCAGGATGGAGGCAGAGGTTGATCTCTGAGTTCAAGGCCAGCTCTGGTTATAGAGACACACAGAAAAACAACAAAACCAAAACCAAACCAAAACAAACCCTACAGATCCTCACAGGACATCCAGCAGGCTGGAAGGCTTCTGGCTCAGTTTAGGAAGCAGAAGTTTTGAAGATTCAGAAATGTTTTCAGAGACATGGTGTTACCGAACTCACAGGCTAGCCCTCCAAGTCTGCTTTGGATATGCCCTTGACCTGCCTGGCTGCCTCCCACCTGCCTCATTTCCCATGAGAAGACTTCTCTTTACAGCAGGTCCTCAGGATTATTACAGTTCAGTCCAGGCTGCACTCAGCAGCTCCTGACACCCTTCAGACTTCTCTGAGTCAGCCTTTCCTTCCTGCTTCCTCTGCCATGCTCCACGCAGCTTTTCCAGAACCACTTCCACATGGCGAATTGTCCCTCACTTTAGAAAAGTCCATCTTCCTTCCCCAAGCTCACCCTAGCTGCTGTTCTTCTGATCCAGCTGAAAGGCTCACTTCCTGGAGGTGCCCCTCTCCTTGCTCCTTCAACAACCCCCCACTTTCCCAGTGTTCTCTGTGTAGCCCTGGCTGTCCTGGAGCTCACTCTGTAAACCAGTAGGCTGGCCTCGAACTCAAGAGATTTATCTGCCTCTGCTTCCTGAGTGCTGGGATTAAATACTTGTGCCACCACTGACCAATATTCCTTCAATCTTGAGGATAGCCCTTGCTCCTCATGGGGGTCTGGGGTTGCTCATGTCCACTTAAGCCTCTTTCAACACCTAGATAACACCTTGATCCTACTGCCTCTACTTCCTGAGTGCCGTGGAATTCTAGGCATGCACCATATATAAGCAATGCTGGGGATTGAACCCTGGGTATCTTGGCTGCTAGGCAACAACCCTACTGACTGAGCTGAATCCTCAGATCCGAGCTTGAGCATAAACTTCTGTCCTTTTCAACCCTGGCCCTCCCACACAGTTTCTAGAATGCAGATCTTGTTCACAGGGCTGCATGCTGACGGAGTGGACCTTCTTGACCCACCCAAGCCTCAGCCTATTTTCAAGAACTTTACACTGGCTGCTATGGAAACTCAAGATTGCCAAGAATTTGCTGGTCTATGCTGTTTTCCCTGGCCAAACTGGTAGTGGCTGCAGTATGTACTGGGGTCACATCCTGTCCATACATGGCCTGCGGTAGTGGACTGTGTCCCTATCTTCAAGTTCAGTCGCATTTGACTACATTCCTTCCAGAGGCGTAACATGGGCACAATACAGAAGGCAGAAGCCTGGTAGTTTCTTAGCTCCTAGGCCAACATCTCTTTGTGTCTAGGCCTCAGCATCTCAACCTCTTGGGAGACAGAAGTAGACTAACCGAGGAGGATACCTGATCCCATTGGGGAAATTTGATGGGTCTGTCCTGATCCCAGTGCCAGCTGCCTTCTCTGAACAGTCCACTCTGTTCTGACTGCTGTTTTGTTTTTCAGTTTTGTTCCTATAGTTAACAGTCCTGAGCCTCTGATGGTGCCGAAGAGTTCAGGCTGCTGTTTTCTGTGGTTTCAGTTTGCCTGGTAACTTTCAGGATCTTTAAGGGCTGTTACAACATTACAAACCTTTCCTACCTTTCTCTTTTCCCTGCAGTTTACTGGCTGGCTGAGGGATAGCAGACCTCTCTGGGCTGAGAATAAATCTTAGCACCAGCTGTTAAGGGCTCTCAGTACAGCATAGTAGACTCAGTGTTCCCATCTGCTTAACGGGAGGGAACCTTGTCCAACTTGCAGGGTCTTTGAGATGGATGAAGTGTTGAGGGTGAAGGACAGGCCAGGTGGGAGAAACTTTTGCACAAGGCCGTGTAGCTCTTTGTCTGCCTGCTCTAGGCCACAGAGGGGACTGATTTAAGCTGGGGACAACTTGTTGAGGGAGATGACATTCGAGGAAACAATAAAATCAGTACAGATTCACACAGTAAGGGGAATGCAAGAGTGTTCCAGTCAGAGTGAGGGCGTGAGGGTGTGGGTGTGAAGTCCTGCCCTGGAGGGGGTCACACAGACAGGTACCTGTTGTCGCTAGCCATCTGAGGAGGCCCTGGAGGGTTGTCACGGGCCAGTGGGGCAGAACCCGCAGCCCCGGGGCCCAGCCAGAGAGATTCCAGGCCCGTGTAAGTCTCAGCGACAGCGAGTCTTTGTCCCCCCCCTCCTTCCCTCTGCCGCCTCTCCGACCCCCAGCGCCGGTCCCTCCCTGACCCCAAATAACTTGTTGGCTTCCCCAGGGCTTTGTTTGCTCGGGGTCATCGCCTCCGGGACCCTGGCGGCGACGCACCGCCCTCGCGGGTCCCGCGCCTGACACCCCTCGGGCCGGGGCCCCCGCCCCCTACCCGCTCCGAGACCGGGGTCAAAGGCAGCCCGCGTCACGTGGTCGCCGAGCAGCACCGAATCGGCCGGGAGAGCCGAGGGAGAATCCGGGTGGAAGCGAGAGATCCAGCTCGGCTCGCGGCGCCCGGTCCCGCCCCGGCGCCCGCCGGGCCCCCGCAGCGTGCGCGCCCCGCGCCGCCGGATCGAGCCCCGCGCACGGCCACGGCGGGGGAGGTAGGCGCGGGCCGAGGGAGGCGGGCGGCCCGGCAGCCTTGTGCGCGCTCCCCACGGGCGGGGGCGCGGGCGCGGGCGCGGACGCCGCGCGGCCAGCAAGGGGTTAAGCCGGCCCGCAGCCCGCCTCGCGCACGCCCGGGACCGGCGGCCGCGCGGCCACCCGCGCCGCTTCCCCCTGGCGTCCCGGCCGAGGCAGGTAAGAGGCCGGAGGGCCGGGCGGCCGGCGTCCCGGGGCCGAGCGCTCGCCACCGGGGCACGGCGTGCAGGCCGCGCGGGGGCCCGAGCGGCCCCGGTGCAAGTTTGGTGCGCGCGGGCGCCGGGCGGGTGGTGGGAGGACAAAGGGGTGGGGGCCTCGCGGGGCCGGGCGGGCCGGGGTGCGGGCCGGGCAGCGCGGCAGCTGTAGGTCACGGATAATGTCACCCACGAGGAATGCCCCCTCCCCCTCCCCGGCTCCCGAACAGGGGAAACTTTTGTCTAGCATGGGAGGGGGCTAGAGGCCGGGTCCCAGCTTCGGGAAGCGGGGAAGGCGGCCGGACCGGTTTTCTCCGGGGCCCTGAGCGGCCTGGTCCCTAACTCCCCTCCTCCCTCAGCTTCTCGGAACCGGGACTCTAGCATTTGACCAGCATGAGGAGGGGACGCCTGTAGGACGTGGGGGTCTGAGGGCTGCCAAGAAGCTGAGGACTCATCCATCACCTGGCTCTTGCGTGCCAGGATCCCTACAGATCCTACATCCCACTGTTGGTCCTCCGTCCTGCCCCTAGGCGAGCTTGGGGGGACATTCTGGAGCAATATTACCCTCTGGACTGAGGGTTAGACAGACCGCGGTGTTCGTTGCTGCCTAGCTATGTGACCTTGAGCAGGTTCCTTACTTTCCCCAGCCTCTGTTTCCTCACCTGTAAAATGGGTGTATCTGTCAGAGTTGGGCTGAAGCCAGGGTGTGGGACCTCGGGAAATGTTGGCATGCTTATATTCAACAAGTGTTCAGTTGCATGTTTTGCTGTGTGTGCCAGGCACTGGGCTAATTCACTGCTTTACATAGTTTCGCTTACAGAGTTTCCCCACATTACTTTAAGGCACATTTTACAAAAGGGGAAACTGAGGCACTGAATGGAAAAAGGTCAGGAAGGTAAGAAGTGGGATCTGGGATTTGTCCCCTCTCTCAGTCCTTCCATATCAACTACAGGGCACTACTAGGGCCTTCGATGTGACTGGGTTTATAGTTTCAGTTTTAGTTGAATCATAGGAGCCAACTCCTTGCCCCATCACCCTTCCCCCAGGTGAGGCACCCTTTTATCCGGCACTTGCCTGGGTGAGGTCTTGTGCCCTTGTTCTGTTAGGCTGGGCAGCTGGAGCTGGAGGGGAGGTCAGTCGGAGCCTGTGATCTGAGCTTCGAGATGGTCCAAGTTCCGTTGCTGGCTAGGTCCTCGTAGGAAAGGTCTCCCTGTGTGGGTGGTGGTTCAGGAAGGAGGAGTCTGTCTCCCTGGCTCCAACTGGGGACAGCTGGTGGCTTTGTCAACAGACTTTCCCCAGCACCCAGGAGACCTGCAGAGCTTTTTTATCTCCCTCTAGACTTGCCACTTTCAGATCGACAGGGGTTAAGAGGTTGGGTTCAAGAGTAAAACCCTTGGGCAGATATAGACCTAAGGTCAAGGATTTATGTCCTAAATGTCTTAGCTACAGGGTCCACTGCCAAAGTGAGAGGCAGGCCTTGTGACACCTTAGCCTTAAAGGTCCTTGGAGCTAGTATGAAGATGACCTTTGAGCCAATATCAAGATTGCAGAATCCTCATGGAGATACCCGTCTTTGTGTGTTCTGGAGTCCAGTTAGCCCAGTACTGGGCACCTTTTTAGCCTCTCAGGAAAGACCCTACTAGTGACTATGAAGACTGGCTCAGATTCCCACTGGTTTTCCCATGCTAGGCAGGCCCAGTCTTTTGGGGTGTTGGGGAGTAGGGTGGGGAGGGATGATATCATATGATTACCAATCAAGCTCTGACTGGGGATTTTGAGTTCTTAAAAGATGGGATACGAATTGTTAATTAATGACATCTTGAAACATGGGCTGAGGGCTAGGCTAGTGTGATGGGCGCGGTGGGTTCCTGGGGGTGGGCGGTTCTAACTGCTCCAAGGCCCTCCAGCCCAGAGTGTGGGATTTACACGATTCACAGACTTTCCTTAGGCCCTGGGAATAGAGAGCTCTCCCGGGCTGACATCACTGTCAGCTTGTAGGAACAAGAATGGAAATTCCGCTACTTAGCCACTTAGCTCTGAAAAGCGAGGGATTAAAAAGAGGGTTGGAAGTCCTGGAAAGGGTCCTGGGGGCTGGGGCTGTCCCTTGTTATGTGGTCAGACTTACTTGTTTGTCATTGTGATCAGAGCAGAGGCTTCTGGGAGAGTCAACAGGTAAAGGAAGAAAGTCAGCTACAGAGAGATGGAGAGGGAGAGCCTCTTGTCACAGGGAGTGTGCAAGGAAGAATCTTCAGATTGAGAGGTGTGGTCAGGAAGCCAAGAGAGAATGTGAAAGAGACAGTCTCAGCAGCCCAGAGCTCTCTGTGCCCGGGCCTTGGGGACCTGCTTTGCCTGTGCTTTGGACCCACGTGTCTGTACTTTAGAACCAGAGCCAGACTTAGAAATCTCTAGGGCTTTCTCAGACTTCTACTAGGTTGGAATTTGTTTTGGGTATGGCTTGAAATAACAGGACTATTTGGAGGGCTTGGATATTCTTTACTTGAGATGAGGAGTTTGGGTAATTTTTAAAATTCATATGGAAAATTTCTGTGGCCAGGGGTGACAGGGGACATGAAATAGGGGTGAAGTGCTTGCTGGATTTCGACTAGAGAGGACAGACATGGATCAGAGGAGGGGAGGCTGTGAAGCAGGGTGTCCTCAGGTGATCGGTGGTAGAGGATGGCCGCAGGACAGTGAAGGAAGAGCCTCCTGGTTGGTGATGTTAGTGAGGGATCCTGGAGGAAGAAGTATGAGGATTCAGGCCCTCAGACAGGACAGTGGGCACCAGACTGGATTGTGGGGCCTTATAGCACCCTGCTCCTGAGTTTGGGTTTTATGCTGTGGCGGAGAAGACAGAAGGTTGTAAGCGGCTTGTTGAGATGGTGCCTGTTACTGTGCTCTGTGTCCGGCCTGGTGCCAGGCTCCTTACAGACACCCCATTGACTCCTCACAATACCCTGCAGAATATCGACTGCTGGTCACCCCACCCTGCCCTGTTTGAAAGTGGGGGAGATGGAGGCCCCGAGGGGTAGTCACTTAACAGTGGCAGGATTCGAACCCAAACTGTTGTGGTTTTGTGCCACCGAGTCGTCCTTCCCAGGGTTGTTTGTCCAAAGATGGTGGCAAGAGTGACACACAGGGTCGGGACCAGAAGACTCATGGCTTGTGTGTGACCCAGCAGAGTCAACCTAGTCAGCTTAGGCAGCTCGGACTGAGGCTGATGGTAGGAGGGAGGCTGTAGGATTTGTAGCTGCCTTGGGGTTGGCCAAGGTTTGGGGAAGGGTCCCAGCAAATTCACTTTCCTTGGAAAGCTTCCTAGAGGCAGATGCCGTAGGCTGGTTGGTCCTGTAGGGTTTTTTGAGGTCTGAGACAGCAGAAAGGTCAGGTCCAGGGCATCTAAGCTGGAAAGAGACTGCCTGAGGACAAGGAGAGGACTTCATTGCTAAGAGTCTACAGGAGACAGCCTGCTGAGGATGTACCCACAGGGTCGGGATTGGGTGGCTGCTTTCAGTTCCCCTTTTGCCTGAGAACCCAGAAGTATGGTAGTACTCAGCCCATTCCAGCCCACTGTTCTCATAGCTCTTGAAGTGGCCTTTCCTGTGCAGCTGAGGAAGCCCCAATACCCACAGGCCGCAAGGCTCCTCCTAGAGTTCCTGTACTCTGAGGACACCCAGCCCAGCTTCTTCCAATACACTGCTTTTCCTTGCTCTTTTCTTTCCTTTCCTTTCCTTTTCTTTCCTTTTCTTCCTTTCCTTTCTTTTCCTTTCCTTTCCTCTTTCCTTTCTTTCTTTCTTGCTTTCTTTCTAGAATTCTTTTTTCTTTCTTTGTGTCTTTTTCTTTTCTTTCTTTTTTTAAAAATGTTTTCTAACTTTTGTTTCTGTTTCATGTGTGTGGGTGTTCTGCCTGACTGTATGTCTGTGTACCACATGTGTGTCAGTCTTCTGGGATGGGAGTTACAGAGAGTTATCTCTGGAACCAACCAGAGCCTGGCCTGCTGAAGGTTTGGTTTCCACTTCCACAGTGGGATCAGCTTCTCCATGGTCTCCATCTGTGGAGAGCAGGTACTTTTCCTGGATCATGAGCTGGGGAAGGAGTTCCTGGGTCTGTGGGCTTAAAGGTGAAGAGTAGGGAGGGGTGAGGGTGTGTGGCAAGGTTGTTCCCCTCCTTCCCTGTAGAGGTTCAAGGAGGGTATCCCAATCCCGAGGGCTCTAGAGACTGCCTTCTCCTTCCCTGGGGCCTGTTCTAGTGTCTAATGGGGCCTGTTTGGGACTCAGTAGAAGAGTAGACGTGCCTTGGAGCGTGCAGCCACAGAGCTAGAGACAGTATACTCCCAAAGCTCTTTCCTCTAGTTGGAAGAGACCATGTTAAGTTGCTTTATGGCTTGTTACTTTGATATGGGCTAGGCTAATCAAAATTGAAAGTGTACAAGGTGAACAACACTTGCTGAGGTATGGAGGGGGCTCCACTATGTAGTGGCGGTGCCCTGTGTCCCATGTCCCTCAACCACCAAGCAGAGCCCATTCTTTTTCCTTTCTCCAGCTGTGCCTCTCATCCCTCCCCTCGCCTCTGCTCACGGTGAGGAGGCTGTGAGGAGGCTGCGTCTCCGGTCTTTCTCCTTCCCAGCCTCCAAACTCTCCCTGGTGAGCGGCTCTGAGGTCTCACTTCTCCCGTGTGGACGTCCTGATGCTCACAGCTGCCATTGCCTGTGCTTGCCACATCCATGGACCTGTTGGCTCCCCGGCTCTTTTATCCCTGCTTTGAACTCTAACATACAGAGGCGCCCAATCTTTTGACTCTGTGTTCCAGAAGCAGAAGCTGACTGAGGCCTCTTTCCAGAGAGGTGAGCAGCTTTCTGGAGTAGAATTCAGAGTTGTGGGTTCAGATCCCAGTTCTTTCATGACTAGATTTAGCAATTAGCTAATTTCTAAATCTAAGCATTGGTTTCCCCAACTGCAGAACAGTGATCAGGATATTCCTGTTGGGCCTGTGAAATTGCTCAACTGAGTAAAAGCACTTCGCTACCATTCTTGATGATATGAATTAGATCCCTGGGGTCCCACATGGTAGAAGGAGAAGACCAACTCCTACAAGTTGTCACCTGACCTCCGCACATGCCACAAACATACACACACTCCCTCACACCCACTCTCACAGATTCTAAATGTAAAACAAAACCAGAAATAAAACCCCAAACTCCTCTTTTGGAAAGGATGGTTGATTTACAGCATCCAGCAGGCAGGAGCTGTTCAGAGTAGCAGGAGTAGCTTTTTACTGTAGAAGACTGGGAAGTGCAGGTAAGGAAACTGAGTCCAGAGGGCTAGGGTGTTTGCATGGCCTACAGTGGCTGTGGTTGTATCTTGGAAGCTGGACAGAATTTCCTCCCCATGTTAATGCCTCTGCTTTCTCTCTTCCATCCTGTCATCCTCGTTAAGGGACTCAAATCCCATCTCCTCTCTGGTAACCATGTTGAGTCCTGTCTTAAGCTTGTGCCAGGTGAGTTGGGCAGGTAGCCTTAATTATGGTGGCTCTCATGACCAGGGACCCATCTCTAACTGTCTGGACTGTGGTCTTGGAGCTTCTAGGAGGAAAGGATGAATCCATGGCAGGGAGAAGTGATGGACAGGACAGGACTTAAAAGGCAGTAATGAGGTCCACACAAGTCAAGGCTGAAGATAAGACTGAATACCAGACAGCCTGCGGCCAGGTTCCTGCTGTCACTTCTGCTTACAGAGCCTTGGGCCAGGAGTTTAGTTCTTCACCTGTATAAAGGGACAGCAGTTGTCCTTTGAAGCATTTTAACTGTAGACAAGTTTTGGTTACATATGGTTATTGAGACTGGCGTATGTATGTATGTATGTATGTTTTTTTTGTTTGTTTGTTTGTTTTTTTTGATATGGTCTCTCTGCGGCTTTGCTGGTTGGCCTATAACTAATTGTTACTGAGCTGGAATTTTCAGTGATCCTCCTGCCTTTCTAGCCATCATACCTAGCTTGTGTGTGTGTATGTGTGTGTGTGGTGGGAGGCAGGGTTTCAAGTAGCCCCCCTTTGCCCTCAAACTTGCTATATAGCTAAGGATGACCTTGATTTTCTGACTGCCCTGCCCTTCCTTCTGCTCGGATTAGAGGCTTATGCCGTCACACCTGATTCATATGTGCTGGGAACTGAACCCAGGGTTTTGTGTGTGCTAGACAAGCACTTTTCCTTCTTACTGTATTACCTCTCCCTGATTTCTGGGGTAGCTAGTGGGTCTGATTTAGTCTGGGATGACCTTAAATTCACTGTGTAGCAGGAGCTGGCTTTAGACTCCTGATCATCCTGTCTCCACCTTCTAACTGCTGGCACGGCTGGCATACATCACCATGCTGGCATACATCACCATGCTCAGCTCGATGTCTGACTTTGAGAGTTTATCAGACACAAGCAGGGTCTTACTGTGTTTCCCTTGCTGGCCTCTAACTCACTATATAGACCAGTCTGGCCTCCAGCTCTGCCTCCCGTGTGCCACAAGTCTGATAGCTACTCCTGTCCGAGGTGCTCACTTCGTTCTTATAACAGAGGTGGGAAATGGAGTTGGCATTCCCTTCTTTAAGCAGATAGGGCAACAAAAGCCTAGGGGGACCAGTGGCTCCTCATGGAACTTAGATTCAGGGATTACAGCCAGTGCTGATTTCTAAAGGGCTCCTTTGGCCACCTCCTTGTCTGTGAAGCATTGATAGATAGGTTGAAGGGTTGATCTACCTACCAGAGGGGACCGATCTCAACTATGTGATAAGAAAACAACATATCACAGCAGGCCAAGATGGCAGTATTTGTTTCTGGAGGGAGCAAGCACCATATTTCTGGAAGTGGATCTCAGGGCTGGAGAGATGGCTCAGCAGGTAAGAGCACTGGCTGTTCTTCCAGAGGACCCGGGTTCAAGCTCTGTCAGCCACGTGGTGGCTCACAGCTGTAACTCTAGTTCCAGGGGACCTGATACAGTTTTCTGACCTTCCTGTGGGCAGTGCACACAAGTAGTACAGACATACATTCAAGTAAACACTCATGCACATAAAATAAAAATTAAAAAAAAAATCCCTAGAGCTCATGTGATTCTGGTTTTTCAGACCTGAAGTCTGACCCTGTGAGGGAAGGCCTGGATTCTCAGCACCCTCAGGCTGGCCAAGGACTGGCTTGTCTGAACAGGTCTCCAGGTGGTGTAGGGTGGAGGCTTGCTGTAGTCTTTGCTTAGTGGCAGACATCTTGGTCTGTACCCTCCGCTTTGCTTGCACAAAGCTACCTGCCCAGGCAGATGCCAGGCAAGAAGTGAGTGTTGTCCTAGCAGGCCCTGTACTCAAGCTGTGTCCTGCCTGTGTGCCCTTCCTCCTGACTGTTGTGACACCCTGGCTTGTGCTTTTATGGGAATGGAAGCAGTTGGTGGCTTCCTTGCCTCTCCTGCAGTTTTAGCTGGAACATCTCAAAGTTGAGCTGTGGATCGTTGGCATCTGTATCACCTGGGAACTGATGGGACTGATGTGCAGACAGTGTCTCTGTACCCAGACCACCTGGGTCAGGTGCTGAGGTGGGGCCCAGCAGTGTGCGTGTGTGCGTGTGCGTGTGTGCTCAGTTGTTCTCCAAGTTGTTCTCATGCACAAGGACCACAGAACTAGGTCATAAAAAAGTCAGGGCCACTTTCCTGTTTCCAGTCAAATTGCCAGCACCAGGAGAAACCCAGGAAAGCCCAGTTCCTTTCTATCCTAGGTCATTTAAAAAAGAAATGTCTCTTCTTTGTACTCCTGTTTTAGCATTTTCAGATATGAACAACTATAGGGACACTCCAGAAAGCCTGTTTTCTCTCTACTTTTTCTTTTTTTCTCTTTTTCTTTTTTCTTTTTTAGTTTTTTTTTGAAACAGGGTTTCTCTGTGTAGCCCTGGCTGTCCTGGAACTCACTCTGTAGACCAGGCTGGCCTCAAACTCAGAAATCCACCTGCCTCTGCCTCCCAAGTTCTGGGATTAAAGGCATGTGCCACCATTGCCTGGCGCTCTCTCTCTCTCTCTCTCTCTCTCTCCCTCTCTCTCTCTCTCTCTCTCTTTCTCTCTCCTTTCTTCTTTCTTTCTTTCTTTCTTTCTTTCTTTCTTTCTTTCTTTCTTTCTTTCTTTCTTTCTTTCGAGAGTCCAGCTGTGCTTGATATGAAGCCCTGGCTAGTCTGATACTGTGTAGACCAGGCTGACCTTGAGTTTATAGAGATCCACCCCCTTTGCTTCCTGACTACTGGGATTAAAGGCACACACTACCATGCCCACTCTCTACCCTGTTTCGAAAGAGCTGCCATTTGTGACTAATGCCCTGTACCCCAAGAACCAATCTTATAATAGCCTTAGGGTACTGTCAAACTGTGATTATAAGAAAGAACATTGGGACAAGTTGAGGAAGACAATAGTGGGAGGAGGAAGAGCGAGGGAGGGATTGTGTTGGCAAGAATAAGTGCCAGGAGTTGGGGCAGGGTGGCACGCCTTTAATCCCAGTACTCCGGAGACAGAGGAAGAGTTTCTGTGAGATCAAGGCTGGCCTGGTCTACATATTGAGCTCCAGGACTGTTAGAATAACACAGACACTATCTGAACGAGGAAACAGACAAATGGGAGCCAGGAATAAGCCAGCTGTGTTCTGGGCCTGGCCCAGGGCTGGGGTCGGAGACTATGGGTCCTGCTTTAGCGAATGGCTGTGTTAGGGATGAGTGGGTGGGCACATGCGTGGACCACTGGCCGGATGTGCTCTGAGAAGCCTTTGCTGTCCGCAGTCAGTGGTTGTAAACATCTCAGTGATCCTAATCATGATCACAATTGCTACTCATGTCTATTGACAGTTTATCAGTGCTTGCTAGACATTTCCCAGTCATGTTCTCAGAAGCAATTTCCAGAATAATCCTCTAAATTAGGGAGGCACTGGAGTCCTTTGTGTTTATAGATGAAAGCGCCGAGGCTGTGCATAGCTGCGAGGGACTAGATTTAGGAATGTTTGTGGAGTCTCACTATGTAGCACTGGCTGACCTGGAGCTCTCTCTGTAGACCAGGCTGGCCTTGAAATCGCAGAGATCTGCCTGCCTCTGCCTTTGATCAAAGACATACTCCACCGAGCTCATCTTATTTGTTTTGAAACGTGATCTCACGTGGTCCAGGCTGGCCAAAGACTTTCATTCCCCTCTTTCTCTACTCTCCAGTGCTGGGAATACAGGCATGCACCTCCATTACCTGTTCATATGGTGCTAAGGATCGAAGCTGGGGTTTTGCTTGAGCTAGGCATCACTACAAACTGAGCTGAAGTCCCAGCCTTTGTTTTTGTTTGTTTATTTGATATACAGTCTAATATATGTAGCCCAGGCTGGCCTTAGCTGGTTTTGAACTCCTAATCCTCTTGCCTCTACCTCCCAAGTGCTGGGCTTGCAGATGGGTACGCCATCTGCAAGATAACTAAGATAACTAAGCCACTAATGAGCACTTACTGTTTTATTAGAGGCCCAGACTGGATCTCAGCACCCTCAAACATCTGTAACTTCAGTTCTAAAGGGTCTGAAGTCTGCTCCTGGTCTCTACACCAAGTCTGTAGTAGATGGAGGAGCTCTGAACATCCGCAGGGTTAGGGTCTCGGGAGAATGGGTAGAGGTTGCCTGGGAGTGTTTGTGTAGCACAGTTACACTGGAGCCCTAGATAGACTTAATTCTTGTAAATGAGTAAGAGAACCCTGAGAAGATCGTATTGGGTAATTGGGGTTCAAGGTCCCAGCTTGGGGTGAGAGGTTAAATTTGAGAGATAAAGTGGGGCTTTTGTTTGTTTGGTTTTGTTGTTGTTGTTTGTTTTTCTTTTGGTTTTGTTTGGAGAAGTGGGAGGGTTAAAAATCTGTTTACAGGGGCTGGAGAGATAACTAAGCCACTAATGAGCACTTACTGTTTTATTAGAGGCCCAGACTGGATCTCAGCACCCTCAAACATCTGTAACTTCAGTTCTAAAGGGTCTGAAGTCTGCTCCTGGTCTCTCTGTTTGAGGGCACGCATTCGTACCCATGCACGCACACACATGAATAAAAATTATTAAGTCTGTTTACCACCTCCTCTGTATTTCCTTGCCTGTGTTCCCAGTGTACTTTCTAGGAGCCCCAGGAATTCCCCTGGTGATACAAAAACTCTTAATCTCACAGTTGAAGGGCTAAGAGCAGGAGCAAGGGGCTTACTCAGGCTGCATAGGGTGTCAGAGTCACTGTGAGGACCAGAGCTCAGTGTTGTCACTGTTCTTCTTAACCAGGGAAAGGTTTTCTCCCTTAAACGGTCCCATTCCCACAGACAATGTAGCCATATCCTCCGGGTGGCCCAGGGCAATTCTGGGAAGAGAGATGAAGGTGCTTTGGGAGACAGCTGCCAAGAAGGGGTGGGACAGTTTCCATGAGGAAGATCACCAAGAAGCCCAAACCCCAGACGGAAACCAAATGTGTTTTCTAGGTCCTGAGAGGATATTTGGAACAATAGTGATAGAAGGGGCAGGCTGTGTTGGAAAAGAATTTCTTGACATCCTTAAACAAAGTTGAGTCTGCAGGTTTGACTTTTGTTTCTCTGAAGGATGTTTATGTAGTTTCCCAAAGGCAAGATCCAGAGCTCTGTGAAGTTGTCAGGCCTGTTGTTTATATATCCAGCAAGGCTTCCATTAGGGAACTGCCCCATCTGACTAGAAGACTGAGAGGTGGGATGGGGCTGTCAGAAGTCACTCGATGGGAGGCAGCAGAGAACTTGGGATTGAATGGGGTCTTGTTGGCCTTGCCACCTTCAGACCTCTGATTTGTTGGAAATAGCAAGGGGCATGGGGAGGTGGGGGCCTTTGGAAACTCACTGCTTGCTACCAGGATTGGGGAAGGCCAACAAGGCGTCTTCAACAAGACGGTGAGCAAAAGGCTGGATGGAGTCCTGGGAGAGAGTATTCTGTCCAGATGCTGGGCCTAGCTGTACACCGCCTACCCAGCAGCAAGGAACTGTGAGTCACACTCAGTGGGGGCCCAGAGTCACAGGCCATTGTGTGTCCTGATTCATTCTGTTCTCCCAGTCTTGCAGGGATGACTAGGCCCTGGCCCCGATTGTGCCCATAACTGTGGGTGAAGGGCTCTATAGCTACAAATTTGAGAGACCTAGAAGGCCTGCCTGTGAGCATCCTTCCCTCTGCTCCTTGTCTCCTTTCTATAGGGTACTCTGTGGGCATGGCCCACCTGTTCTCCCCAATGTATAGGTTTGTGAGCCCCTGACATTAGAGGTGCCATTTTGACGGCATTTCTGTGTACTGCTTCCCCCGCTTTCCATTTTTTAAATTAAAAAATTTTAAATCTATTTTATGTGTATTGGTGCTTTGCTTGCATGCATGTCTGTACACCATATGCATGCCTGGTATTTGTGGAATGCAGATCCACTGGAACTGAAGCTATGGATAGTTGTGAGCCACTGTGTGGATGCCAAGAATTGAACTGGGTCCTCTACAGGAGCAAATGCTTTTAGTCTCTAAGCCACCTCTCTAGGCTTTAATTTCTAAGCTACCCCTATTGTGTTTCTTTAAAAAAAAAAAAAAAAGGAAAGAAAAAAAGATTATTTTATTTATGTGGATATTTTATCTGTGTATACATTTATCTGTATACCAGTAAAGGTCATCTAGTCTTATGATACAGTTATAGATGGTTGTGAGCCACTATGTGGGTACTGGGAGCTGAACTCAGGTCCTCTAAAAGAATAGCTAGTGCTTTTAACAGCTGAGCTATGTCTCCAGCCCTCTGTACTGTATTCAAGAAAGAGTCCGGTCAGTTCGTCAGATTGACAGAGTGATGAGTAAGGGCCCTATGCACTGTAGGCTAGAGAGAAAGGGCCATGTCACACTGATCTTTCAAGTACGGTCACAGAGGCTGCTGTCAGTTTTGAAGCCAGCTCCTCCACATAGGATTTGTATGACCTTGGTGACTTTGTGTTTCAGGTTCCTGGTGTATAAAACGAGGATGTTTATCTGTTCAATCTGAAGGTACATGTGGGGGACTCCCCCATTGCCTGCTATACAACTGTCACTTGAGAAGCGTTTGGTACATGGCTGTCCTTGCTCTGCTCTGTGGTTTGGCCTGTGTGCCTGCCCTAGCTCTGGGTCCCTATCCCTGGGCTCACTTGGCTCCTGGGAGCTACAGGACCAGGTTGTAGAGCTGCCGTGGGTAGGCAGTACGTGTAGCCCTCCCTCTGCCTTCTGGGACTCTCAGACCAGGCCTCCCATGCTTTGTCCTGAGGCAGGCTTATGTAACAGCCTAGCCTGGCCAGGCAGGACCGGACTCTCAATCTCATTTTGTACCCCCATTGTGTCTTCCTCTCCCTTCCCCCATGGAGCTGTTGTTGGCCGGCTTCCTCAAGCTGCAGGTCTGAAATCGGACCCCTGCTATTCTCCCACCAATTGATTTAGTCTGATTGATTTAGTCTGCAGGTCTGTGAGGCGGGCAGCCCCTCCCACCACCCAGAGCCTGGGCTTGCATTGGAGGCTGGCAGGCACCTTGGATTTTTGAGGAAATGTTGGCTGCTAGGCGTCGTCATAGGCTCCTGGCGTGACCTGTTAGCCTGAAGGCTGAGAGGTTCATGTTCCCTGTGGTCCCAGTCCTGTATCTATACCTCTCCTAAGCATCCCTCCTGCTCCCACCTCACTTCTCAGCCCAGTCCCTCTCCCAGGCAGCTGGAAGGAATGGTACAGAGACTACAGAGATGCTGTCTTCCTAACTGGTCTCCACAGTGCTGGTCACACCTCCTGCGCTGAACTCAACACCGTGTTTTCTGTCCTTTTTAAGAAAACAGAAGCTAGAGGTTGGCAGGCCACATCTGCCCCATAGGCAGATTTTGTTTGCCCCATGCCAGATAATTGAGCTAGTAGTCAGCAGGAGATTTTACAGTATAAAACACTTCTGGCTTTACCAGAAAACAACGGAACATCAAGCTGGACATAGTGGTATATATGTGCTATTAATCCCAGAATTTGGGAGGTAGAGGTAGGATCAGGAGTTGAGCCAGCCTTGGTTACATGAGACCCCGTCTCTCAGCTTGCCCTGTTCCTCATTGGATGATTGAAAGCCTCAAGCCTATGTTCTCCAGTGGCTCATGCTAGGTATGAGGCATATGCCCTTTACTGACCCCTGCCTTCACTTCATCTGCTTCATAATTTTGGACCCTAGAGACATTGTTGTTTGCCACCCTGTCCTTAAGGCAGGGGCTGCTTTCTCTCCTGCTTGGGAATGTGCTGCCTGCCTGTCTCCTGTGGCTCTTCATGGGCAGCGAGGATATAGACTTCTTGTATCTGTGTCCTGGAAAAGTGTGCAGGACTGTGTATACAGAAGGAACATAATAAATATATCCTGTGGGAATGAAGGCTGTCCTTTTGCAAGCTGTGAACCAGCCTGCCCTGGGCCCTGGGGTTCTCCCTCCAGACAGACTGGAGCTGCTGTGTGTTTGTTTCTTTGTTTTGAGATAGGATCTCACTAGGTAGCCCAGGCTGCCCTGAAACTCACAGTGATCTTTTTGACAGGCCTTCCTAGTGAGTTATAAGCATGAACCATGTCTGGCTTTCTGATGTAGGGAGCAGCCTCTGAGAGTGCTACTTTGCACAGTCACAGCACATAGTGGGAGTCTTTTCCTTGCAGTAGTCCATCACATGCTCACAGAAGCTTGTGAGGCTCAGCTGTACCATGTAGAAGTCTGTCCCTGTGCATCCCTGGGCAAAGGGAAGGGTGGCAACCAGTGTGCACAGTTCAATGTGCACAGTTTTGGCGTTTACATCACTAGGCTTTCCTAGTTGCTTCATGGTGCTTTATTTATCCTTCAGCTCCTGTCTGTCTGTCCATTCAAGGTTTATTGGACTTGTTTTTCCTTTATTCTTTAAAAAAAGATTTATTTATTTATTTTATGTATATAAGTACAGCGTTATCTTCAGACACAGTAGAAGAGAGCTCCATCACAGATGGTTGTGAACTACCATGTGCTTGCTGAGAATTGAACTCTCGACATTTGGGAGAGTTTAACCTCTGAGCCATCTCTCCAGCCCCCTGGCTTTGTTTGTTTGTTTGTTTTTGTTTTT
Organism: Arvicanthis niloticus; assembly: GCF_011762505.2. Lineage (NCBI taxonomy): Eukaryota > Metazoa > Chordata > Mammalia > Rodentia > Muridae > Arvicanthis > Arvicanthis niloticus. Next base: position 28,192,425 of record NC_047671.1, read on the forward strand.
TCTGAGACAAGGTCTTAATTGTATAGCCCTGGATAGCTAGAACTTGCTATATAGATCAGGCTGGCCTTGAACTCACAGAGATCCACTTGCCTCTGCTCCAAAGAACTGGGATTAAGGTGTGGTCCTCCATGCCAATGAAGATGACACTTTTTGAAAGTGGTCTTTGCTAACCAATCACAATTATTCTGTGGATATGAAAACGCTAGGAAACTTAGAAAAACTGCCTATAGATTTCTGTTCCCTGCCTCTGTCTAGGATATAGTCTTTCCCTCCCCAGAATATCCAGCCATAGAGAGCACTTTGAGCTCAGACTACGTGTTGAGCATTCACTGTGTCATCGTACACAGAACCCAGGGCTGGTAGAAGACCTCAGAGTAAGTTTAACAGGAACGCCTCCTCTACCCCCACCACTGGCTTCTCTTTCACCCTCTGGGCCAGCATGTAGGGCTCCTCCCTGTCTCTGTGGCTCTTCATGCTTCTTGAGCAACTCTTCAAGGAGAGCACATTAGGCAGGTTTTTACCTCTGGGGTAAAGGCCCAGAGGGTTCCCCTTCACATGGGCTGGCAGCTCAGGAGACAGGTACACTAAGAGACGTGTGCTTTGTTTGATCCAGAGCTGGCAGCTCGTCTCTTATCAGATAGGTGCTTGGCCTCTGCTCTCAGGCCTTGTGAGAAATGACTGGTCTGCTGAGGTCCTGTGGCACATAGGCTGAGACATTAAGTACAAAACAGAACAAGCCATTGACAGCTGAGAGAACTGAGGCTCTAAAGGGAGGAGGCTCTGTAACCGTTAGTCTCTTTGCAAATCTGGGCTGGAACCTCAGGTCTTCTTACTCCAAGCCAGGCTTTGCTTCTGTCTTCATCTCTCTCTACACAGTTAGTGGCACATCACCCAGTGGAGACAATCAGCTGATTGTCTGAGGAGGAGAAGGTTGGGGCCTGGAAGACTGAGTGGGACCACGGTATCCTGGAGGCATGAAAGAGGCTGGGTATGTGAGTGACCCCTTAAATACTCTGCATCCTGTTTCTTGGGTTTCCCTTGCATGTCTCCGATGGGCCAGCTGTCTTTGTGCCCACTTCTGCCTGGCACTGCCTTTGTGCTTTCTTTTGAGAACAACACTAATTTCTGATAGTTTTCCTGCTGACAGAGAAGGAGGGCAGACAAGGCCCTGGCTTCCCGCTCCACCTGCTGAGAGCGTTTGTGGGCTGTAGGGGAGACCAGCAGCATGTGAAGACTGAAGACTCCTGGCAGTCCAGGTGTCAGGACCTAGAGCCCCCAGGGGCCCAAAGGCTGTAGGCAGAGAGAAATGGAACATAGAATCCAGTGGTCACCATTGGGAATTTGGCCAGAACTGGTCACATGAAAGCCTAGAGATTTTGCTAAGGCCCAGGTGTGGTATCACCTTCAGGGCTCAGGGACTAGATGTGTCTGCCTAAGGGAGGCAGTAGTCACATTCAACACATTTTACAAACATGTGCCTTGTTTAGGCCTTTTCTAGGAACTGACACAGTACACAGACTAGACCAAGTCTCTGTTTTCATGTCACACCACCAATGGGGCAGCGCCAGCAAATCAGCACACACACTGTATGTGCTGAGTGGTGAGAAGTACCTAGGAGAAGAGCAAAGCTGGCCTGGGGATAGCAGGTGGGTATCTCAGGAGGCAGGAGCATGCCAGGCAGAGGGAGCACCAAGGCAGGGGTGGGGGTGGCATGGGCATATGTGAGGAGCAGTAAGGCACCTGGGCAGGCAGCCGGTGGGAGGGAGGGTGGGAAGGGCTTCTTGTCTTTTAGGAGGGAGGACTGTGTTGTTTAAGTCTGAGTAAAGGGGGAGCTGCCAGAGGGCTTGGGGTGGAGGACTCACCTGCTTAGATTTTCATGCAGAAGGGGATCATGTGGCTATCTCCTGAAGAGGACAGGGGAAGGGCAGGGGCTGTGCAGGATGAACTGCCAGGAGGTAACCTAACCCCCCCCCCCCATGAATGATGGTGGCTCAGTGGCAGGGAGGTGGGGCACCAGGAGTTGCCTCTGGATTTATCTTGCAGGATGAGCTGACAGATTTGCTGAGGGATTAGCTGTGGGGGTGAGAGGAGAGTGTGGCTGGCTGGCGGCACCGGAAGGACATTGTTGACACTAACTGAGAAGGCAGGGAGGGCTCAGAGCAAGCAGGCTTGGAGAGAGAATTGCGATTTCTGGTCAGTTTTGTTGGAGTGTGGCACATACTGGTGGAAAGTACCTGGGGGCCTTAAGTGCTGTCAGGTTGTAAGATGTGCCCTGTCTTCCCCAGCTCCAAGAATCTGCTCTGAGACAAGTGGTTTATCTCCCTCAGCTCTGTCTTCTCTTGACAAACCTGCCCTATCCTTCCTCCTGACAGTGGGCAACAGATCCTGGTCGAGGTCTCAAACCCTCTGTCTGGCATGCCTCATGGGAAGGAATTTTGATTTTGGTGGGCCTAGGGGCTTGGGGGGTGGGGGCCTCAGGCTCTGGCTTTCTGCATTGCTTTACCCTCCTCTGCACAGCAGTGTTGTCCTGGCCTCTAGTTCTCAGGGTAGCAGGAACGATTGAGGAGATAGCATAGTACCGTGATTAAGAATCTGGGCTTTAGCCGGGCAGTGGTGGCGCACGCCTTTAATCCTAGCACTTGGGAGGCAGAGGCAGGTGGATCTCTGAGTTCGAGGCCAGCCTGGTCTACAGAGTGAGTTCCAGGACAGCCAGGGCTATACCGAGAAACCCTGTCTCGAAAAACCAAAAAAAAAAAAAAAAAATCTAGGTTTACTCAGTCAAATGGACATCGAATACATCTTCTGCTGCTGGGCTGTGAGATTCTGGGCAAATGAAAGAACCTCTCTGATCCTCTATTTTCTCACCTGTGTAAATGGGCCCATCCTAACACCTGCTTCATGAAGGGTTACTTTGAAAGTTCCTGATAGACGTGCAGAAAATACTTCACAGAGATTTGACACCACGCCCAGTTAGAAGGAGCTGTTAGCAGCAATGACCCGTGTGGTCCATCAGAATGAGAGGTTTTGCCTGCTAGGTTAGGGGTGCTGTGGCAGTTTTTCAAGCAAGAACACATTTACTTGTTTAATGGGGGCAGCTGTTAGGTGTTGAGCTCTGGGATAGTGGGGTTCTGGGGTGTGCCAGGGATTCCCTTTAGTAGCTAAGTAAAGTGAGGAATGGGGAGGCAGGATGTTTAGGCAGGGTCCAGAAGACCCCTAAGCTTGTCATCTCCTTTTGTTCCATGAGTCTTGCTCAGAATCTTAGCAACTTCCTGTTAACTTCTGCGAGACCAGGGCTGGCCTTGGCTCGATACCTTCCCTAGCTGAGAGTTTTTGTGGCGTTGGCAGCACAGGTCTCAAAGGGGGAGGGTGGTAATTTTCCTTTTCCTAGAGTCTCTTTGTTTCTGCAATTCAGTGCCAGCCTTAGGGAAATGTGGGCAGGAGGCTTGGAGGGACAGGTGTCACTGAGGTGGCTTAAGGGCATTCCAGACATTGAGTTAGGTGTGCTGGTGCATACCTGTCATACCTGTAGTGCTAAGTACTTTAGAGGCTGAGACAGGAGCACCACTTGATCTTAGGAGTCCAGATGTGGGTATCACAGCATTTGAGATCTACCTATGATACATAATAAGACCTTGACCACCACCACCACCAACAACAGTCAGGGCTGTAAACAGGGCTGGCTGTGGGGCAGGCTGGGCTGGAGTGACATTCCTCTGTGTGCTTGGATGTGGCTGGCCTTGGCTCCTGGTCTGGGTCCAGGCAGGGTGGTGCCTGCTTCAGTGGAGCCATGGAGAGGCTGACAATGAATGGAATGTGGCCCCCTAAGGACCCACACACACACTTCACTGGCCCTGGCATGCCAGTTGAACCCTGTGGTTCTGTAAGCCTTTTCCAGCAGTCACACTGTGCCAGGACAGCCAAGGACATTGATACCGGGCAGTGCTTGTTTTCTCAGGGTCCAGGGGTCTTTAGGTACGTGGGAAAGGGTCTGGAGATACTCCAGCCACTTTCCTTAGTACATGAGTAAATTGACATCCAGAGAAAGCAAGGCACTTGACCAAGATCTCACATAGCCTTCCCCTCATGTCTGTCACCTCCTTCTGTCCCTGTGTCCCTTGCTCAGACTCTTGGCCTACTGCCCAGACAGACGTTTACATCAGCCTCCCTCTTGTGGCTCCCCACGAGCTTTGTTTGTCCTCCTGTTATCATAATTTTGCCATGCCCTGCCAGGCACTCACACTACTTGATATGTCTGACCTCTTGTCCCCTTCTAGTGTCTGCTAGCTATGGAGCCTCCTAGACAGTACAGAGGTCTAGGCCTCAGGCTCTGGAGCCATACAGCCTGGCTTTGGACCATTCAGCTCCTTAGTTTGTGTGTAGCACAGCGAGCCTGGGAATAACAGCCCACCGGATGCCTCAGCATCCCTCTGCACAGTGAGATCAGGAGAGGCATGAGTGTGCAGGGTTGTTGGGGGATGGTCTGCTGAGATGACAGGTGCTGTGCTGGCAAGACATGAGCTCTCACATGTGCTCATGGCTGTCACAAAAGCTGGTTGGCTTGTTGGCTTGGCGAGTTGAGCATCTGGTGGACTCAACTGCACAGGGAGGCAGAGGAGTGTGCTTTGAGTTTACCATTTCCTGAGTGCCTTTAGGGGAAGATGTGTCTTTGGGAGTCCAGCTTCCTCTGGGAATGGATTTTTTGGGAATTGTATTTTTTTTTTTTTCAAAGCTGTCATGTAGTATTAAAGCAGTGGTGTAAAGAAGTGTTGCCTGTGTGTATATGGTTTTAAAATGGCCAGTGGTGGTTGGTGGCAATGAGGACATCAGCTATAGTGGTAGACAGGTGGCTAGGTAGCAGACTGGCCCATCTGCAGAGTTCTCAGTGCCCACATAGACTCTTCACCCACCACACTCTTCCCAGCCACCTTGCACTTTAGTTTCAATATTATGTACTAGGAAATATGTGAAGTGCAAAGATCCATAGCATTTTCTAGGACCTGGTAGGGTTGGGTTAACCTGTGGCCAGTGCCACAGTCAGGAATTAAGACCCAAGACGGGCACCAGTTTGAATGTCAGCTAAGTCTTTCGCCCACTGGGAGTTTGATCAATACTTAACCTCTGTGAGCCACAGTCTCCTCCTTTGTGAAGTTAGGCCCTGAAGATACAGAGGCTGGTGTAGAGGGAACAGTAGGGTTTTGGGCAATGGTGAGCTGGGCCATTGTGTCTTTTGGGGGACTAGGTGTAGGGTAGTTGTGCCTGTGCTTGAATCCCACAGTAGGTGGTCAAGAGTTCATGAGACCATCCAGCACAATTTCTTTTAACAGATGAACAAAGAAAACCCAGAGAGAGGAGGTACTTGCCTGAGGCCCCAGGCCGGTTATTTCAAAGTGGGCCTCCAGTGAGGCAGGGAGATAGTGTGTGGGCATGGAGGAACCACCCTTACCACGGAGCCTGTGCCAGGTGTCAACTGTTCCCACACCTTGCTTGCTTCACTGAGCAGAGCCCTGGGAGTACTGTGTGGTATGGGAATCAGCTTCAGCTCTCCTGATCTCAAGAGTCTTTGGGATACTTGGTGACACCGAGTGCCCTGATCCCTTTCAAATGGATCCTGTCTGAAGTAGGTCAGGTTCACCCTTTGTTCCTGTCTCTGCTCCTCTACTGGCCTGTCCTACCCTCTCTGCTAGCTGTGCCTCCTAGTGACTGCACGGAGCCCCTCAAGCCCCAGGTGTATTGGCAGCAGGCTCTTGTCATGGTGACAAGCTCCAGCAAGTCTGAAGGGACAGACTGCTTTCATGTGGGCCTTCAGGAAACATCCTCTGTCTCAGCAGGCCCCATGTTGTGCCCACCAGGCCTTTAGAAGATTAGGGGCTTCTGCCAGAATCATTGTAGCCTCTGGCTTTTCTTTGTACTTGCCTTAGGGCCTGCAGGCTTTTAGTGTCCCCAGGACTCTGCCATCTTTTAGGCTGACTGGTTTTAGGGCACTCTTCTGCTTCACTGCTGCCCAGGTGGCTTTTTTTTTTTTTTTTTTTTTCTTGTAATATAGGATGGTATCCACCTCTCTCTCATCTTCCCCCAGCCTTCCAACTGCTGGCTCTGCAGATGACTTCTTAAGAGGTGGCTAAAGCTGTTCCTTCCATGTATGTGTTTCCAGGGTTTATCTCCAACTGGCAGGGCCCCTGTCATGCTTGTGGTGTGACCTGAGAGACTATAAGGTTAGCCCAGTGTCCATCCTGTCACCCCAAGTGTGTGCACCCAGGTGTGTGTGCACAAGTATGCTCACACAAGTATGTGCACATTATCTTACTGTCTTTCTTCCACTGATGCTCTTGGGCCTGAGCTTCTGCCATTAGGGAAATGCTGTGGTCCTTTTCTTTTCTTTTTTTTTTTTTTTGGGGGGGGGGTGTCTTTTAGAAAGCAAGACTAAATCCCTTTTCTGGTGGACATGTCTGACTGTTGGCTGCCATTAAGCCATACCCGGCTGGCCTGACCTTTCCAAGCTTACTGTGTAACCAGAGCCAAGTTGCTGCTTCTCTCTGGGCCGTGGCTGTGTGAAAGAAAGCTCTGCACCTCTAGCCTGTGTACACTCAAAGGGACTCTGACACCCTCCTCTGTGGGGCGGGACAATGGGAAGTGTCTGTCAGCTCAGCTAGGGCGGGGTCAGGAGCCAAACACCACCGTCATGGATACTTTGACTTCCAGATGGTACCAAGACGGAATATCAGTCTTTCCTCCTTTTCTCAGGACAGGTAGGAAAACTGAGGCTGGGTGGGGAGGTGACACGGTAAGTTAGGTGCAGCAGGAACTTGGTTACACTTGTTGACTGTAAGGTCTCCTGCTCCTCTCTGCCGTCTTTCCTGAGAGGGACCAGAGAAGCCAGACACTCCCAGGGTTGGGGACATGCCTTTTCATTTTGTATGGAAGGTACCTCCAGGTAGCTTCTACTTGCTTTTGGGGGGTACCTGTGCTTTGGGAGACCTCAGAGGCCCAGGAGTCCTGGCTGGCTGGCCCGCAAGAGAGGTGAGTGAGCAGGAGGCTTCCTGGAAGTAAGTTGTTGGTTCTGGGTGCCCTGGGGCCATCTCCTTTTCTCCTTCCTTCCCTTCCTCTTTTCCAGAAGGAAACTAGGCAGACAGTAATGCCATTTGTCCTGGCTCTCAGATTAGGTGCAGCTAGCTGTGTGAAGTAAGTATGGAGTCCTTGAGAGATGCAGCCAGATGCAGAGTTTCTGAGAAGCCACTGCCTCAACACCTGAAGCTCTGGGGCCCTGTCACTCCCACCCTGGTTCCCCTGTCTGTGATGGCCTTCTTGGCCCTCTTAACTATTGTCTTCAGTCCCCTGCCCTGTGTAGCTGTCTAGTCTGAATGTGTGTTAATGTGCAGTGTGTGTGTGTGTGTGTGTGTGTGTGTGTGTGTGTGTAGACCCACACATCTGGGGCCTGTGTACAGCAGGCTCCTGAGCCTGGCTTGGGGTTCTGCCTGTCAAAATAGTCAGGAGGAGAAACAGGTTACATGAGTGTCCTGGCAACATGGGCTGCTATAGAGGGGAGGGTGGATTGTTGAGGGGGATGAGAAAGAAGAGATGGCATTTGAGAGATGTAAAGGGGAAGGATTTTGCTCTACAGCTTCCTGGGATAGCTGGGGGTAGGAGGGTCAACAGTAACAACTGAGCAGGCAGACTCAGGCACTGAAGATCTCCTTCAGGGCAGTGGGGACCCTGGAGTGCTGAGTTATAAAGCACCAGCCGTTACACATGCAGCTTTAGTTCCCTCACACCAGAGTTCGGTGTCTTAGTCATTGTTCTCTTGCTAGGAAGGGACTCCATGACCAAGGCAACTCTTTCTTTTTTTTAAATTTTGAGTCAGGGTTTCTCTGTATAGCCCTGGCTGTCCTCTGTACACACTAGGCTGGCTTCAGACTCAGAGATCTATTTGCCTGCCTCTGTCTGGGATTAAAGGTGTGTGCAACCATCAGCTAAAGGCAGCTCTTACCAAGGAAAACACTTAATGGGGCTTTGCTTACAGTTTGAGAGCTTAGTCCATTATCACTCTGGTGGGGAGCATGGTGGCACACATGGCCCTGGAGAAGCAGGTGAGAGCTTTAGATCCTGATCCATGGATAGCAGGCAGAGAGGGGAGGGGACAGACACAGACAGACAGACACTGGGACTGGCATTGGCTTTTAAAACCTCAGAGTCCATCCTCCAGTGACACACTGCCTCTAATAAGGCCACGCCTCCAGCAAGGCCCACCACCTACTCTTAATCCTCTCAGTTCCTCACCCTGGTAACTAAACATTCAAATATATTATTAATCTTGAGATTTGTCAGAGAAGAAAAACAGTTTCACCTTTTTTGGGGCCAAATTTAAAGCAGGCTTTATTAAATGGTAAGTACTGAGCAAGAGGTGGACTTTGGTCAGGACCATTCCTTAGATTCTCTCAGCCGAAATGCCCCCAAAACACGTTGTGGTTTGAATAGGAATTACCCCCATAAATTCATGTGTTTAGATGTTTAGCTATAGGGAGTGGCACTGTTAGGAGGCATGGCCTGCCTGGAGTTGGAGTAGGTGTGGCCTTGGAGAAATTAAGTCATTGTGGAGGTAGGCGTTGAGGCGTTGCTCAAGCTGCACTCAGTGTGACACACAGTCTTTCCTGGCTGCCTTTGAATTAAGATCTAGAACTCTCAGCTCAGTTTCCAGCACCATGTCTGCTTGTACACTGCTGTGTTTCCCGCCATGATGATAACGGACTAGACCTCTGAACCTGTAAGCCATCCTCAATTAAATGTTATCCTTTATAAGACTTACCTTAGTAGTGTTGTCCCTTCATATCAATGAAACCTTAACTAAGACACATGTGCTACAGGAATTTATAAACAAACCTATAGGCCACCATACTTTCCACTGAGGCTTTTGTTACATTCCAAGAACTACAACTCCCATCATTCCAGGAAGTTATGTAGTCCTTAGGCAGATGGGGCTTACAGGTTAATTTTGGTAGGGACTGGTCATGACCACCCAGAATTTGTGAATCTGGGGAGAGTCTGCTAGTCATAGCTTCTCAAAAAATGTCCTAAATCCTCTTGCTCTGGTGCACACACCACGTCACTGGTGTGCAGCTGGGGAAACAGGCTCAGCAGAAGGGATTACCCAGATGTCTTCCTGCTTTGCTGTTCTTAGCTCTGACCTTCTGGTTGGTGGAGGGGAGTGTGCCCTCTTATCCCCTAGTCTAACACCTGGGGAGGGCTGGGTGCTGATGTGACTCACACATCGGTGTGTATGCTGTTTCTCAAAGCTTTGGGGAATGCTTGTCAGCCTGGAGTGGAGAAACAGGAGGGGATGGCATTTCCGTCTTCCATGAAAGGAAGACAGAACAGAGAAGTTCAAGGCTTAGATTGATCTCTACTGGGAACACATGACACGGTGTCCTGCTTTGACATGTGTTCTTTTCCCTTCTGGTCTTTAGCATGAGGCCTCTGACTAGACAGTGTGTGTGCATTCCATGTTTCTCAGTAGGGTCCCTACCGAGGCAGGGAAGGCAAGACTCCTCTGGTTGTGGCCCTGGCTGAAGAATGGTATGGAATGCTGAACGGGGGCTCTAAGGAGTTCATGAGTGGACACATAAGTGGGCTGGAAGGGTCATTCTAGCCCCATGTCCACTCAGCTGTGTGATCTTTAAGTCAGTCACTTGGCCTCTTTTGAGTCTGCACTTTGTTTCTGTAAAGTACACACCCAGTGACCCCAGTAGTGTGATGGGCACAGCAGGGGTACTCACCACAGCTCTGATAAGTTCCATCCGGGTTAGTGGCTGTGAGTGGGGGTGAGAGTGGGGGGTTGTGTTATACTTGTAAATAAATGTTTTTTTTTCCTTTAAGATCAGATCTTTTCCTGTGATCAGAACCTAGGGAAAATAATTGGGATGGATTTCATGGTTTTAGTCATACTGGAGTGAGCAGAGAGCCCTGTTTTTGGGAAGGTGTCTCTGGAGCATGGCTTGTCCTGCCTTGGCTTGTTAGCCACAGAGCCCATCCCCCACCCGCTGTTTGTTTGCTTGGTAAACCTTTTTTTCAGAGCTGGTACAGAGATAAATTTTCAACTCAGGCCCTGCTGGGAGTAAGACATTAGCCACCCACAGTCTTGGGCCTGCCTTTGCCTGCCAGGAGGAGACCCAGAACAGATTCCCAAGCTAAGTAGCAGGGTGAGCAGTGTTGTTTGGTGTGCTTGCTGATGGAGGGAGGGTTTGTGCAGAAAGAGCAGAGCCATCGTGTCGGGCACTGGGCAAGCAGTAGTTGTCTCTGGTGAATTAGGCCACAGAGGAAGAGCCTGGGCTTGGCGCTGAGAACCTCTTGGGCCTCAGTTCCTCATGTAAACCGTCAGGGGAGTAGAGGTCACCAGTGTGAGGGTAATCTCACCATGTGGTTGTCCAGGAAAGGGAAGTGGCTGTAGTTGGTGTAGCTGGCTGAGACTGCTGCCTCAGACTGAAGAGGAAGGTAAGGATTCCTTGCCTTGAGCACCTGCTGGAGCCATGGAAGCTCTTTACCTTGGGAGGCTTGTGGAAAAGTAGAGGAATCTTCATCCATGTGCCCCTGAAACCCACCGCAGCCAGTCTGGCGCCCAGCAGGACCTGGCTTTATAAGAGGTGGGCAAGGCTTTAATGGATAAGAAAAGGGGTCGGGGTAGGTGGGAGCAGGGCGTTCCTGGTTGGTACAGTTCCAAGAGTGCCTTCCTTTTCCTCTCTCAGGTCCTCAGAGCCCTGTGTACTCACTGCAGAGTGGACTATGCCCTTGTGGCCCTGTGAGTCCAAGCTACAGGAATGGCTACAGTCTTTGGCTAATGGTGGCTGTGGTAGTGGTGGAGTGACTGATAGGCATGTCACAGCTTGGCCACAGGCCAGTCAGCACTGTGGGATCATGGGGGATGGGAGCACCACAAATTCTACCAGGAAGGGATCATTCCTAGTCTTGGCCTCCTGGGAGAACTTAGAAGGGAATAACTCTCCCACAGCTGGGAAGCAAATGTGGAGGGTGGGGCAGACCAGGCTGGGTGGCTGTGGCTCAGCAGTAGGGTGTGTCTGGGTGGTGGGTGGTAGTGTGACTGGCTTGAGGGGTGTAATGTCTTCGAGGAACTGGGCCAGCTGTGGGGCATGGCTCTAGGTGCATGTGAGACTAGCGTCTGGGCCTACAGATGCCACCAGTCTGTCTTCCCAAGTCCTTGGTCAAGTCCTATCACGAAGACTGTTGGAACTGCCTGCTGGGTTCCTGATCTCTCCATGTCTGTGTTGGTGGATGCCCACAATGATGTCTTTTAATGCGGCTAAGTGTGAGTGTGTCTGTGAGTCCACGGGAGCTGGGATGTGTGTATTGGAAGGTGGGTGCCCAGCATTATCAGGAATGGCTCAGATCGGAAATAAAATATGTGCTGGGCTATGAGGACCTTCCCTCAGTCTCTTAAAGTAGCATTACACTGGAGACCTAAGACTCCTGAAGCTCCTAAAACATCTTCCCTGAAGCTCTGGGTCACCACTGCCTCATCAGTGCTGTGCCTGGCACCTCATGGTATGTGACAGACTGGCAGGTCACCTGCCTGCTTGCAGCTCCTAGGGTGATGTCACAGTGACACTCGTTTACTCCTTCCTGAAGCTTCTCTTCCTGCTTTTCCTTTCTGGCTTCATCCTCTTATCTTCTAGACCACAGATCCTGTTTCATTATGAGTCAAGGTATTACTCTGTTGCCATAGTTGACTTGAAAATTCTTGTAGACCAGTCTGGCCTGGAAGTTACAGAGATTCACACGCCTCTGTCTCCTGAATGCTAAGATTAAAGGTGTGTGCCACTGTGTCTGGCTTTGTTTTTTTAAAAAGCTAATTTGGAGTTATTGTCTTTAATTTAAAAATTATTTTTTGATGTTTTAATTGTTAATTTTTAAATTTATGTGAACAGTATTTTCCCTGCACAAATGTCTGTGTATCATGTGTGCGCCTGGTGTTTGTGGAGTCCAGAAGAGGGTGCCAGAGGCTCTGGAACTAAACTTACAGGCAGTTGTAAGCTGCCATGTGGGTGTTGGGAACTGAACCTGGGTCCTCTGCCAGAGCTGCCAGTGCTTTTAGCTGCTAATCCATCTCTCTAGCCCATAAGATGCTTTTGAAATGCATTGTCTAAGATTAAAAAAATACAGGTAAAATGACCAAAAGAATCCATTACAAAGTTCACAGGAAAGTTAAGGATCGTGTTTTGATGACTGTGAGTATGCTTTGTAAGAGCCTGTGAGAGTTTTAGTTTTCTTGCTCTTTATTTTTAAGGTAGGGCCTGGGGTTGGAGAGATGGCTCAGTGGTTAAGAGTACTGAATTTAGAGCCTTGGAACTCATGTCAGAAGCAGGTATGGCCAACAGCCAGGCATAGCTACATGTATTGGAGAGCAGGGATAGAAACAGGAGGATTGCTGGAGCTTGCTAGGTGTCAGCCTAGCTGAAAAATGGCCGATTTCAGGTTCAGGGAGAGACTGTCTCTGGGGAGTCAGGTGCAAAGTGTAGAGAGCAGTGTTTTCCTTTGGCCTCTTCATGTCTTGATTGTGAGCATTGGCATCTGCACATTCCCATAAACTGACACACGCACACGCACACGCACACGCACACACACACACACCTTTAAAAAAGTCTCTCTAGAGCCCAAGGTAGCCTCAAACTCTCAGCAGTCCTCCTGCCTCAGCCTCTTGTGTGCTGATATTACAGGTGTAAGACACTACACTCAGCCATCATGTAATAGAAAAGAGTTCGGCACAATTACATTTTTTTTTTTCCAGCAGAGGAAGGGAAACTGAGGTTCAGAGAAGTTGGGAGACTTGTCTAAAGGTCACAGACTGGTAAATAATGAAGCCAAGATTCCAGCCTGGCAGGCTGCCTTCAGCCGGAGCCCGACTGCGGCTAGCAGCCACTTTACTTCTGTTTCTGATGGTGTTGGGAAGATGAGCACAGAGTGCTTTTCAGGACCCGCTGGCACATGGTGACACACTTCACCCTCAAATCTACAGCTCACCCAGTCTGTTCTGGGGGCTCTCAGCCTCAACCCTGGAGGCCTCTTTCATCTGAGCCAAGTTGCTTGCCCCCTCTCCTGCTGCCATCTTCTGAACAGCTTGCGCTTTAAGAAATCTTTAGTTTCCTATGGGTTCCAAGGAGGGGTGTAGAGAAACTTTGAGCTAGGGATGTAAGGAGGAGAGTGACTTTCAACTCTAGAGCAGTGGCCACATTTCCCGAAAGTGCTGGGTTGCCATGGTGTCTCCATGACAACCAGAGCATCTCATTCATTATCTCCAGCACTTTGGCAGGGAAAGCTAAGGCTAGGATTGGGAGAGTGCAGTGGAAGTTAGGCTGAGGGTGGAGGCCTCTGTGGCTGTGGTCCCTCTCAAGCTGCACAGCTAAGGGTCCCGTGTGACTCTAGAGCACTCCTTTTCATGGGGTCTGGGTTCAAATAGCAGCTGTGCAGGGGTCTAGTTTTGTGATTTGGGGAAAACAACAGTGTCTAGGCTTCATTTTTCTCATCTGTAAATGAGGATATTGACACATTACTGTAAGGATTACGTGAGATAAGGTACAAAAGATGGTAAACACAGTAAGAGCTCATAGTAAATGCTTCATGTGTGGTGACAGTGCCAGTCATGATGACGATTATAATTGTAACTTGTTGTGATTTTATTAAAGGAATGAAAGACTAACTCAAAGTCAGAAAGAATCAAAATTTAGTGGTTTTCCTGGGACTGTAATGGAACCTTGCCTGGAGCTAGTCTTCATATCTGGAGGCATGAGGATCTGAGAGAGCGGGCGTTTCCATGATGACTGAGACCTTGGTGCTCACCTTTGTGTGACACTCAGGGCAGAAGCAAAGTTTATTTTCTAGGGCTCTTAGAAGCCAGTCAGGTGGACAGGGTCTCAGTGGACGGCAGATGTAGGGATGCACACCTTGTTGTTACTGGAACACGCTGTGTGCTGTGTGTGTGTGGTGTGGGTATAGGTGTGCAGGCATATGTGTGGGCACATGAGTGAGTGTACATGTTGGCTATGGAGGCCAGAGACTGAGGGCAAATGTCTTTTCTCTTACTGTCTTCCTTGTACACTGAAGCAAGGTCTCACTGGAACCCAGAACTCTCCAGTTTGGCTAGTCAAGCTAGATACCCTGCTGGGGGACTCCCATCTTCGCCTCCTGAGTACTGGGGTTACAGGTAGTCTGCCGTGCCCACCTGGCATTGTGTGGGAGCTGAGGATCTAAACTCACTGGTACGTGACAGCGCTTTACACTGAGGCGTCTCCCTAGTTCTGGTGTGCCCTTTTGAAAGAGAACTTAGAAAGGTACAGACCATTAGGAGAAATCTCCTAAATGAAAAAAAAAATGTTGTGTAAACCAGAGAACACACATCTACTTTCTGGTTCCAGGATTGTATTATCCTCCAGCAAGGGGTGGGAGGCACTAAGGGTTAGGCTTGGGGTGGGAATGGGGTAGTTGGGAATGACTTCAGAGAGGCCACGGCATTGGATCTGGGATGTGAAGGATGACTGTCTCAGGAGGATGGGGGATGGGGACATTGGGAGCTAATATGGTGACTGGCTGGGCAAGGCTCTGGTTTACAGGAAAGCCCAGCTGGCCTCAGCTGGCCTCAGCTGGCCCGAAGCCTTGGTGATTCTGGAGAAAGTAGATGCTCCCCAGGTCTTTGCCCCATGGGCCCTGGTGCTCTGTAATGGAGAAGGTGAGAAAGGCTTTCAGTAGCTACTGGTGGATCATGGATAGTCTGTGCAAAGGTCTCTTACCAGAAAGCTGGGAAGTCTGTCTTGTCTACAAGGGAGCGGGTTATTTTCTCCTCAGTCCGGTCTGAACTTTGCCAAGGCCTTGTCCCTCTCCTGCTGGGGAATCCTAGCCACAACTTCCAAAGATAGGAGTTTTTGGAGGAGGAGGATAAGGAAGAAGAGGAAGAGGATGAGGAAGAAGATGAGAAGACAGCTGCAACAACTGCATTTGCTAGGCAAGGCCCACTAGTGTACGGAACAGGCATCCTGCTTCTGCACTTATTCTTCCCCTGTGAACTCAGGGCTTGCCCCAGCCAGATTCCAGGGCTGCCAGAGAGATGAGCTCTGCAGTGCCGTGTGAACTTAGCTCCTGTCCATGTTGTGTGGATCATTGTGAGCGTGCTAAGGAGGCTGTGGGAGCGGATGCTAATGGCAGTGGACAGCTCAGTGCAGCGTGCCGGGTTCCTCTCAGCCCACTTCATGCTCATGGGCCTGAGAGATAGGATGTGATCGCTCTGGCTTAGAGGTAGGAAACTGAGGCATTGAGTAGTGAAGTGAACTGTCCAGGATTCCACAGCTCCTGGGCGATGGGGCTTGATGTGGCCTGAAGCTACCTGGCTGCAGCCCACATGTGGAATCTGAAGGTTTCTTAATGTAGGATTCTGGGTTCATGCTTGGACTTGGGGCATCTGGTCTGAGTTCTTTGGTATTGTTGCATTTACATGTACATGTATATATTTTCAGAGTTAAAATTGTTTTTATTTTGTATTTGAGTGTGTGGGAGTGCTCCTGGGTACTAGAAGAGAGTGTCGGACCTCCAGGAGCTGGAGTTACAGGGTGTTGTGAGCTACCTCCCATGGGTGGGTGGAGGGAATGAATTCAGGTCCTCTGGAAGAGCTTTTCTCCGTTGAACTGGCTCTCCTTTTCCTAAAGAACATTTTTGCTTTCACAGTAAAACTGATAGGAGAGTCCTGTTCCTTGCTGCACACAGAGTGTCCCCCATATCAGTGACCCCCACTGCAGCAGTGCAGTGTTACAACTTGTAAGTCTGTGTGAAGCCCCGGTTTCACTCACAGCTGGGCTCACTCCTGATGTTACACATTCTGTGGGTTGCATGTGTAAGGGTAGGATTACAACATTGACAGAACCATCTCACTGTGGAAGAGTCACCTGTGCTCACCAGTCAGCCTTCCAGCCCTCACTCAGCCTCTGGCAGCCATGCACAGTTTTCAAATGTGTACTTTTTTTATATCTGAAAAATGTCAGATTCCCACCGGGGCCCTTGACACTCAGATGCCCGGGGCCATGAACTGCATTATTAACAAGCAGAAGGGCTGTTAATGGCACAGACAGGTCACCCACACACACTTGAGCTCACTACCTCCTCTTCTGTATGGCCAGATGAATGGTGTGGGCAGCACCACTAGGACTCCCCTCCCCCTGTGCCCCCATGCCCCTGTGCCCCTGTGCCCCCGTGCCTCCGTGCCCTCATGCCCCCCGCTTTGTGTTCCTGTATTGACATGGTATGGGGTCAGGCCTGGCCACGGTTCTGGCCGTAGATGGCCTTTATCATTGGTAAGTGAGATGCTGGTCATGTTAGCCTTCCTGGCTCTGTCAGGACACCTGGCCTTTCCTCCTCTGGTCTCTAGCACTGCATGGAGTCCTGGAAAGCCTTGTACATGGTTCCTCACCTCCAGGCTGCTGTCTATGCCCTTCCTTCTTCCATTCTTGGTTCCTCCTTCGGGCCTGCTCAGGTACCACTAACCCCATGAAGCCTTCCTCTTTCCTCCCCGTCTCCATAGAGGCTGAATGCTACTCACTTCTAGACACCACGTTTCTCTCCCACCAGCCACACTTGCTTGCTCCCTGGTGTCGCAGATGTCTGCTTTCTGATAGGCAGCTTCTTTCCCAGAGCTGTACCTAGTGCAGAGCATCAGAGGCCGAAGCCTCCTTCAACAGGCAGGAAGCTCAGAGGAGGATAGGTGGATGCATCATAGCATACTGCGTGACAAAACAACATGGAAATCATCAGAGATGCCAGAGTTAGCATGAGTTTGTGTGCCTATCCTGTATGTAAAAACACTTACCAAAAGTAAGGATATTCATATGGATTGTTTCAATAGTATACTATGGCAAGGGGCTGGGGAGAGCTCAGTCATCGAGGTGTACACCTTGTAAGCATAAGCATCTGACTTCCCTCCTAACAATACATGCGGAAAGGTAGCGTGTGCTTGTAATCCCAGCACCAGGGAGGTGGAAACAGGCAGCTCTCTCGGGTTCATTGGCCAGGCAGCCTAGACTACCTGGTGAGTTCCAGGTCAGTAAGAGATCTTACCTCAGGAAAAAGACATTATCTGAGGAATGACACCCGAGGTCTTCTACTTCTACATACACATACACGCACGCACACACATACACGCACACACACACTCACGCACACTCTTGCACCTGCACCCCACCCCCTAAGTCTGGCAGATGTTTGTGTCCCATGTGCTGTTTGTTTGCCTAGGATCCTCTTGTCCCATTAGGATTTTCTGTTTGTTTTTACAATTTGTTTGTCTTTGAGACAGGGCCTAGCTAGGTAGGCTTGAACTCACTACATGCAGAAGGTTGGCATCAGACTTGTACTGGTCATTCCCACCCCACCCCCCATGCCCTCTTGGGTGCTAAGATTTCACAAGTGCCACCATGCCTGGCCTGCACTATGGTTTCGAGAGCCTACCCCCATGTTGGACACTGGCTGTCATAAGCTGCATTGGGATTTGGATTCTTGTAGAGAAATCTTTTTTTAAAGTATATTTTTCTTTTTTTAGAAATTCCATCCTGTGTTTGTATAATGGTGTGTGTGTGTATGATAATGTGTGTGTGTGTGATAATGTGTGTGCATATTGGCCTGTTCGTGCCAGAGCATCCACATGGAGGTCAGAGAACAGCTTCCCACAGTTGCCTCTCGTCTGCCATCTTTCATTTTTTGTGGAATTGTTCAGTGTTTCTCTGGTTGTTTCTGCTGCTTTGCTGCGTCCTTGAGGATAGCTGCTGCACAAGCTTCCTGGGGCTTCTCCTGCCTCAGCCTCCTACCGTGATGTGGGAGTGCTGAGATTACAGATCCTATTGCATCTGCCTTCTTCTGTGGATTGTAGAGATCCAACTCAGGTGAACTTAGCAAACACGTCAATGCATTGAGCCACCCCCCTGGCACTTTATATGAGTTTTAAGTTTGTATACAAAAATGATGGCTTTCTTTATGGTATTGTATGTAAATCTTTAAATTTTTATTTAAAAATTTATGATTTGTATTATGGGTATGGGTGTCTTGCCTATATGTATGCTTTTGTACCACATGTCTACCTGGTGCCCACAGAGAGGCCAGAAAAGGTACAGGACTCCCTGGAGCTGAAGTTACAGATGGTTGTGAGTGTTGAAAGATGGTTGTGGGCGTTGAAAGTAGAGCACTGGTCCTCTGGTAGAGCAGCTACGCTCGTAACTGCTGAGCCATCTTTCCAGCCCTTGCACTTTATTTATTTATTTATTTATTTATTTTATTTGTCTCCCTGTTTCCTTCCCCCATCTCCCACCCTGCCTTGCTCCTCCCATGGGGAAATCTTTACATGCTTCTGCAGTGATTACATCCAGGATGAATTCCTAGAAGTACAGCTCTTGGCTGTCTATCATGTGGTTCCATGCTGGACCTGGGAGGAGATTAGAGATCTTTACCCATAAGGCCAACCCCAAAGTCCCAGTTTTCTCATCTCGGTCTAGTCTGTCTCACTTCCGTGATTTCTGGCATGGGGGAACTCTGGCTGGCTCTGTAGGGGTGCCCCATGTGAAGTCTCTGGTTTTCACTCACATAACAAGGGTTGGTGGGGGGTGGGGGGGAGGCAGGAGGGTGGCGGCATCCAGGCCTGCTGTGGGAACATGGGAATTGGAGCTGTTGCACAGTGTGTGTGGTCTCTGCTCACTCTTTCCAGAGAGAGATGGGTGTTCTGGCTTGGATACCCTGGTGGGGCTCAGGCTGGGGAAAGGGCTAGAACCTAGAGTTCTGGCTGTCTGAGTGAGTAAGGCCCGGTGTAGGGGAGGCCCTTGCCTGTCTCATCATTCCTTAGGCAGGCATTGGTGGTCACCTGATGACCAGGGTTGCCAAGCATGTATGTGAGGGAGAGATTTCATGGTTGCATCTGGGCAAGCCACCCGTTTCTGAGTGTCCTTATGTGAGGCCCCTTAG
Source organism: Arvicanthis niloticus (assembly GCF_011762505.2). NCBI lineage: Eukaryota > Metazoa > Chordata > Mammalia > Rodentia > Muridae > Arvicanthis > Arvicanthis niloticus. Next base: position 28,211,409 of record NC_047671.1, read on the forward strand.
ACACATTTGTTCTATCAGCCATCAGCCACACCCCAGTGTGGAAAGACTCTCACGGAGAGAGTTCACTGATACTTCAGAGGTAGTAACTTCCTGTGGGCTTTTGTACATAGCTCTGGGTTGGATTCCTGCTCTGGCTGCTTCTGTTCTTGAAGGGGGTTGCTGGGGTCATTCAGAGGAAAGGCTGGCAAAGAAAGGAAAAGGAGCAGACGGTAGGAAGGTTAGTGGACGGGAGGATGTGCTGCTTGGTCCTGATACAGAATTTTTCCTCTTCCTCCTAGGTCTTGGAATTGTTCAGTGTCCTAGTTTGCTTCTGGAGTGTTGTTGTTTTTTTTTTCTGTAATTGTTTTTATTGTTTGTATTATTTGTAGCCTGTCTGCACATACGTATATATACCATGTACTTGCCTTGTGCCTATGGAAGTCAGAAAAGGTCACTGAATTCCTTGGAATTGGAGTTTTAGATAGTGGTGAGCCTCTGTGTGGGTGGTGGGAACTGTACCTGGGTCCTCTGCAAGAATGGCTAGTGCTCCTAACCCGCGAGCCATCTCTCTAGCCCTGGATTTTTCTTGGCCTCATCTTGGCCTATTACTAATGAAAGGCAACAGTCACCCTGATAGATGCGTCATGATTCCTATGCACTGTTGGCCTTCATTTTCTGACTCCTTCTGGCATGGCTACTTTTGTTGCTTGCTCCATCTCACATGTGAGCCTGAGGCTCAGAGAGAGAAGGAGAACCAGCTTGGGCAGCAGTTTGTGAGTGTGAGCCCACCTTGTCAAGACCTGTGTGTCTGTGGTCAGCTGACTCTGAAAGCCCACTCTAACTCTCTGCTTTTCTCAGCAGCTCCTCAGCTTTTACCCTGTGGGCCCAACGTGAAGAGCGGCATGCGGCGCCCCCTGGCTGGCCCTGTGTCTTTTGACCTGCTGGTGACTGCTCCCAGGAGGCCCTGACGCCCTGGGGCACTTTTGCTCTGCACAGGACCACGCTGGGGTTTGCCATGGTGACATAAAGGGGTGCAGAGGAAGGAAGGAAGACCAGCCTGTAGACTGTGCCCCTGGCTGGACGAAAGGGCCAGGGGCCCGGAGCCTTCTCTCCACTGCCCTTGAACGTCTCACTTCCTAAGTCTCTGCATTTCTCAGTCAGTGGACAACTTTTGGGACTCCTGTGTGAGGACTTTGGGGGACCAGGCCAGGCTGGGCCTCTGCTGGTTGAGATCTTGGGGGCCAGAATGCCTGCCCTGGCGTGCCTCCGGAGGCTGTGTCGGCACCTGTCCCCACAGGCTGTCCTGTTCCTGCTGTTCGTCTTTTGCCTGTTCAGCGTCTTTGTCTCTGCCTACTACCTATATGGTTGGAACCGGGGCCTCGAGCCCTCGGCAGATGCTTCTGAGTCCGACTGTGGGGACCCACCACCTGTCGCCCCTAGCCGTCTCCTGCCAATCAAACCTGTGCAGGCGGTTGTCCCTTCCCGAACAGACCCACTGGTGCTGGTATTTGTGGAGAGCCTCTATTCACAGCTGGGCCAGGAGGTGGTGGCAATCCTGGAATCCAGTCGCTTCAAGTACCGAACAGAGATTGCACCGGGGAAGGGGGACATGCCCACACTCACTGACAAGGGCCGTGGCCGCTTTGCCCTCATCATCTATGAGAACATCCTCAAGTATGTCAACCTGGATGCCTGGAACCGGGAGCTGCTGGACAAGTACTGTGTGGCCTACGGCGTGGGCATCATTGGCTTCTTCAAGGTATTCAGGGAGCAGGTTTCCGAGCAGTTCCCGGCACTGTCTCTACACTTGCCAGCCAATCACATGTCACTTGGCACTGTGAATGAGTGTGGTGGTAGCACTTAGCCCCCTTGTCATGAAGGGTAAATGGTTGTCTGCCTGCTGCTGGGCAATCGCTTACTAAGCATTTGGAGGCTCTGCCCACTATATATGGGGCTCAGTGTGCAGTAGGCACTTGCCTGAAGACTTGGGTCTGGGTGCAAGGTAGGAAAGGCATACTCTGCTAGGCACTCTGAACCCTGCTCTGGCAGTCATCTCAGAGGATGGCCAAGTAAAGGCACATGAAGGTCAAGTTACTCATCTGAGGCAGTTTGATTTTTCTATGTTGTCTTCCTCCTGGAGACAGTGGAGGGTGGAGTTTGTGCAGAATGTGCTCCTAAACCAGAGCCATTTGCACAAAGAGAAAGGAGAAAGAAAAGCCAGTGTGCAGGCGAGCCACTGTTCTGGGCTTGTGAATCCCAGAACCACCCATGGGATTGGGGTCATTGCTGAAAGCTTGTCATGGAGGAACTGCCCTTGAGGAGGGGACAGGAATAATGGTTATATGGTCATGCAAGATGAATGCAGGCACCAGCTAGAGACTTGACTTGGGGGCTTTGGGGTACATTTGTTTACTGGATGCTTCTAGTGTCCTGGGCCTTGTGCTAGGTTCCAGAGTAATGAACGGAAACAGACAAGTCACAGCTGAGATTTAGCTTAGTAGGGGTGGAGTGGGCGTCGGGTCACACAGAGGCTGTGGAGGTGTGATCAGTCTCTAACGCAGGGGACAGAGGAGGGTACCCAAGAGTGGGTATGGGGGACAACGTTGGCTTCTGTGGGCAGCCAGGAAAGTTGTCCTCTATGAAGTGGCCTGAAGGGGCTGGAAAGGGCACAAGGCTGAGGGCAGCTATTGCATGGTGTGAGTACAGACCTGGAGTCGAATCCAGGCAGAAGGTGCCCATGTCCCAAGCCTCCCTGCCCATTGTTCCTTTGTTCAGTGCCGGGAGAGGCTGCTTTAGCCCAGGCTTCCCACAGCACGCTCTTTCATGCACTAATACAGCAGGAGGCTCTGTGGCTGAAAAGGGAGAGTGAGTCAAAAAACCAAAGGCCCTTAGAAATCCTGCAGTGGGGCGGCCCAGTGTGATTTGTTTCTCAGCCAGCTTGATCTCTTTCACAGAGCACCCTCTGGGGAACACTGGCCTGGTTTACGGCTTCACAGAAGCAGAAAGTTGGGCTGGCTCCATTGTCTCTGTGCTTTTTTTCTTTTCTCCTGCACTCTATACCCTTCGCTGCCATGAACTTCATTAAGGTTGACTTAGAGCCCCAGGCCTGAGAATCATCAGCACGGCAGACAGTTATTGAGAGCTCATTCAGAGCCATGTGCTGCTGCCTGCTTCACACAAATTAACTTACTTCACACTAATAAGCCATTCTCCAAGGCAAGCAGAAGGTATACTGATTTAAGAGGGGGTAAACTGAGGCAGCAACAGTTAAGAAATGTATCCAAGCGCACAAGCTCACACTCCTACCAAGTGTTATCCGGGATTCGAGTCCAAAAAGCCCCAAGCCGTACAGGCCTGGTCTTTCTGAGGTTTGAGTCCAGGAGCTGAGTTAGTTGGCTTTACTCAGTGGAACTCTGTGCCAGAAGCTCAGTGTCGTGTTCTAGACTCTAGGCCTGGGGTGTGGACATGGAGCTTAAAACAACAGAGCATGGACCCTATGCAATGCCAACTCCTTGTTGAAGGTGAACGTGAATGGGGCCCATTGAAAAGTGGGGACATGCTCAGTCTCAGTGGCAAAGGCGGCCCTCCCTGCTCTGGTGCCTCTGAGCTGAGGCTTGTGACTGGTCTGTTAGGATGTGCGCCGCCTGGTGGCTGAGGCGCATCATTGCTCTTTCTGCAGAGTCTGGCTTCTGTGCTGCTCCTTGGACTTGTCAGACTCAAGTGCCTATGCCAGGGCTCAAGTTCCAGATTTTCAAGTCAGGGTGAGATCACAAGCTTAAAAGTCCAGACTCTGGGCCACATCTTTCTGAAACTTAAAAGCAGTGTGACCTTGGTTAGGATGTCCAGCTAATGGCGCAAGTGACAGCTTCTGCTTCTAGACCATGCTAGAAGAAAGACTGTGGAGGGAAGCGAGGACAAGGGCCAGCACCTGGAGTTGCTGCATCAGCGGCAGCTGGGGTGGTATGCCTACTCCCTGTGTAGTAAACACAGTGTGGCTCTTGGCACGTGCCTCTGACACTGTGCCTCCGAGAGAAGTCCTTGAGATAGGTCCTCATCTGTGCCCATTCCTAGCACTGTTGTGTGTCAGCCTCACAGAGTAGATAGATGCCCTGCATCTGGAGGTACCAGGGTTGGTGAAGGTCATGTTCAGTGCCCAGCACGTTGCTTTGCTTGCTCTGTCACATAGAGTAGGCACTTTGTTTTCAGATAACATGACAAAAGATTAAGTGGTTTTACCAGAGTGACATAGTTAGTATGCCACCCAGCCAAGATTTGACAACCTAGCTTATTACTTCTAACTGGATGACCTCAGATGCTACATAGGAACAAACTGACTAGAGACTCAGAGAACGGATGTAGGGTTTCTCAGGGCCGATTGCCTGCTCGTCAGGAAGTCTGTGCTAGGCCTCTGTCCTCTGTCCTACTCCTCACGCTGGCTTTTCCTTATGTCAGGGAGACCCCTTTGGGAGAGTGGCTGTCTCCTTAGTGCTGAGGGGTAGGAAGAAGGTCTAGTCTAGAGGGACCCTGTGATAGAACCAGAGTCTCCAGTGCCTGAGCCTTCTGTTCCCTTCCCTGGCTGGATCCTTTCGTGGCTGCCTGTGGTAGCTGTCGTGGCCTGGCTTTTTTGTTTCTAGACAAGCCACTGGCACCTCTCAGCAAGCTCAGGACCAGGACTTTGAAATGGGATCCCTGAGCAGTAGTATCTCAGTGGCTTCCCAGGCCTGAGCAGCGGGAGACAGAGGACCTGACGTGTCTCAGTCCCCCACATAGGTCACACTCTGGGCTAGTGCTGACTTAGGGTGGTGAGCATCTGGGAGCCTGGAGAGGTTGTTTCTGTGGATGGGTCTCAGTCTCTTGCACCTCAGTACTGAAGCTGCCTCAGGATGGGGACTCAGCAAGCATTCCATGCATCTGGAGATCCAGTGTGGTTCTTTATCACAGTTTACAAAAGCAGGCTCCTGCAGAGGCTTTGTGGGACTAGAAGAAGCCTCACTGTTAAGATTAGTAACCGACTTTCTCTGGGCAGGCTGAGCTCTGCCCCAGGCACGAGGCTCAGACTGAAACCTACTCTCTTCAGCATGTGCCCAGGCATGGTGCTCACCAGGGCAGCCCCACAGGTGTCCTGTGGGTAGCCCTTCTTCCTTCTCTGGATGCTGCGAATGAACCTGTGACCTCATCATAATCCTTGACAGCTGCAGGGACCTGGGTCTACCCCTCCTGCCTCTTCTCCTTTCTTGATCTCTTTATGGCTCCTTGTTGTTCCTTGACCCTGCTGTGCTGTCTCCTGCCTCAGGGCCTTTTCACTTGCTATTCTTAGGACTTGACCTCTACCTCCTGCTAGTTGATCACTCATCGGGTAGTGTGCTCCAGAGGCCCTTTCTCCAGGAGCCTCCTGAGCCAGCCTTCTGCCCAGCATGTGCTGGTCTGCAGCCCTGACCTTTTCCATGGATGTGAACCATGTTTTATTCTTATTTAGTGGTTTTGATGGTTGTCTCTCCTTTCTGCTTGACTCTAAGGGGAGGACCACATCTGCTTTTCTCAGTTTACACTGTTTCCTGTCTGTCTTTTTTCTCACTATATCTCATTAAATACTTAATGTCTGGTACAGTATGTAGCTGCAGACTGATAAATTAGCCCCGGAATCCACAACTATCAGGTGTTAGGTATTGGCAGTTGTCTGTTCCTCTTTCATTGTTAAAAATAGTTACTTATCAAATGAATATGCGTCCCTATTGGGTGTCAGGGATCCAAAGTAAGAAATATAGCCTTGTTCCCAAGTAGCTCAGGCTGGTAGGAGGGAGGCTCTGAACCCAGTGCAGCATTTGAGGCGTTGCCATGATGGTCTTAGGGAGGCCGTTGGAGGGAGCAGCTATACGTGTTGGCTTTTGAAGGATAAACAGGAGTTTACCAGTCCCAGGGGACATAATTGAACCAGTATAGGAACAAGGGCACATGTACCATATTTAGAGGCAGATGTTTGGAAGGTGAGGGAGAGCATGAAGGAGTAGTGAGACCAGGGAAGAGGAGAGGATGTACGGGGAATGGGGGTAGCAGCAAATCCCCTGAGGAAAAGGGAGTGGTAAAGATGGTATTGCTCTCGGTGGTGACTAGTGGGCAAGAGAGCTGACTTTCCGTGTGGGAGGGTGGCTTTTTTGTTAGGTATATGTATGTGTGTGTCTGTGTGTGTGCATGCATGCACATGTGTCTGTATGTGTCTGTGTATGTCTGTGTATATCTGCATATTGTATGTGTATCTGTGTGCATGTGTCTGCATGTTGATGTTTATCTGTGTCTATTTGTGCATGTGTGTATTGTGTATGTGTGTCTGTATGTCTCTGTGTGTATGTATTCAGGGATATGGTAGCTCTTGTGAAGTTGTAAATATTGCTGACGATACTGTTATCAGCTATGCCTGACAGCTGTTCTCCCCCACACTGCTGTAGGCTAATGAGAACAGCCTGCTGAGTGCACAGCTCAAAGGCTTCCCTCTTTTCCTGCATTCGAACCTGGGCTTGAAAGACTGCAGCATCAACCCCAAGTCCCCACTGCTCTATGTGACACGGCCCAGTGAGGTAGAGAAAGGCGTGCTGCCTGGAGAGGATTGGACTGTGTTCCAGTCCAACCACTCTACCTATGAACCAGTGCTGCTGGCCAAGACACGCTCCTCCGAGTCCATCCCACACCTGGGTGCAGATGCTGGCCTGCATGCTGCACTGCATGCTACTGTGGTCCAGGACCTGGGCCTCCACGACGGCATCCAGCGTGTGCTGTTTGGCAACAACCTCAACTTTTGGCTGCATAAGCTTGTCTTCGTGGATGCTGTGGCCTTCCTCACAGGGAAGCGCCTCTCACTGCCTTTGGACCGGTACATCCTGGTGGACATTGATGACATTTTTGTGGGCAAGGAGGGCACACGCATGAAGGTAGAGGATGTGAAGGTAAGGAGAGACTTGGAGTGTGTCATGGGCCACACCCCATCCACACCTCCTATGCTGTTATTTGTAGACTGATTGATTCCTACTTCAGCCAGTTGCTGTCTTACTATGTGCAAGAGGCATCTAACATTTTGTTAAAGTGTTAAATATGGAGGGATTTTGCATGTGTATTCTGGAGTTCAGGAGGAAGAGACCCAGGCAGAAACAAAAATGAATCTGGCAAGGGTTGTAATCTGCCTTTTAACCCACATGCAACTTTTAACTCTTAAAAATGTTTGTTATTGTCAAAGCCCCCACAAGATTCTTCAGAATAATATCCCAAGTCACATGCACAGTGTGTTTTAACAGCTGTTTACCAGTAGTGGAAATGCTTATGTTAAATTCCGAAGCAATTTACCAAACTGTTTGCGTGGGCTCTTTGCAAACACGGGGTTGCACACACACGTGCGCTATCACCAAGAAAGAAGCCAGCTAGAGGAGAGTCTAAGATGTAGTTGTCTCCGGTCATTGGTCTTACTGGAGACTCTGCAGAGGACAGCATGCTGGTGTAAGGCACCAGGGTAGGTTGCCACCACAGAGGGCAAACAACAATAAAGCAGATGGAGACAAAACAGGGGATTAAGTCCCCAGAGCTGCTGCCTGCTGACTGGGTGTCCTCTCTCAGGAGATTAACAGAGCTAGAGATGCATTAGCACAGACAGAGACCTCTTTGATGCTACCAGGGGCTTTAGACTGTGTGGCAGGCACTTTCCCTGAGCAGTGCAGATCCTTGGGTGTTGTCTTCCAGAACTTGAAAGCTCTGGCAGGGCTGGCCCAAAGTCTGGAAGGTCCTGGGGTTGTGGCCCTGTCCTGCTCAGAAGTGAACTCTGCAAAGAGAGAGGGGCATGGTGGATGGTCTCGGGAGTGAAGACACAATTTTAGTCAAGTCCCAGTGTGACTCTGACTAGATGACTTGGAGAAGTCCCTTCCTGTCATTGAGCCTAAAGTCAGGGGGAATGCCAGGGAGGGCCTCTGGCTGTTCCTGCACTAGGCTTACAGAGTGCTGCCTGACTTAGGTGGGAGAGAGGCATGACCTCATGGTCAGGCTCCTCCCTCCCCTACTCCCACAGCAGGCTTGGGCAGTGCTGATCTGCTTTTATGGAAAATGCCACTCCTGACTTTTCTCTAGTGCTCTCCTGTTGAGGCTTTTAAGTTCACTCCAGTTGAGCCCTCCTGCCAACACAATCATGCAATGCCCTTACCAACCAGCAGTTGGCAGTGTAGTTCTGGCCACACAGTACTGGTTCTGTAGTGTAGAGAGAACTTGGGTAGCTAGGGTTGGGTGAGTGCTAGGCTCTGTGCTCAGCTGTCTGCGTGCATCACCTCATTGGATCTTCACAGCAGAGGGAGCAGAGATCTGACTGCCATCTTACAGGGGAGGTCACCGTGGCTCAGAGAGATGGAGAGGCTTACTCAAGGTTCCATGGCTGGATCACGTGACTGACAGACAGTGATTAACCTTGGTCAGAAGCCCGAGGTAACAGTGCTGCCTGAAAGCAGGCTCTTGCAGGTGTCGAAGCCTTGTGAACAGTACAGTCCTAACCTAGAGGTCAGCCCCTTCCATGGACTGGCAGGGTGCTAGTTGCATTCACACGGGGAACAGTGGCACACAGAGCACAGAGTATGTCCTTGGAAGGGTCAGGATCGTTTGATCTAGTCTCGCATTCATCTGAGGAGGAGAAGTCCTTAATGTGAAGATATTGCTTCTTATGGTATCAGTGACTTCACCTCAAGCTCTCCTTTTTATGATGTTGCTACTACAAGTCAGGCAGTGTCACAGGCCGAATATCCCTGCTCTGAAGAGCCTCACGAGGACAGAGATCTTCTGGTCCCCTTTGCGATTAAGGCCTAGAGAAGTTCAAAAGCTTCTCAGGCACATGTTGCTGAGCCAGGCTGGAGCTTAGGTCTCTTCGAGCCAGATAGAGTCTGGTGTAGGAGGTGGCATGGTGCTGGCTTCTTAGGTGTGCAGCCTGTGCTCCCCCTCAAAGCTTATGCTGAGAAGGTGCCTATGTGGCCGAGCCCTGCTGGCAACTGAGAGGGTCCCTATGTGGCCGAGCCCTGCTGGCATCTGCTTCATGTTCAAAGCATCGGAACAAGGGCCCACCATTTGCATCTTGGGGCCATGCTGAAAATGGAACCCAGGCCTCAGGTGTGAGGTGAGGCAAATGCTACATCACAGAGATACACGGTTGGCCGTGTGTTGGGTCCTATGAGTCTTGTGGGTGGACCTGTCCTGCAGGATACCCCTCAGATGCTCAGTGGGAGGAGTCTGGCCTCCTGACCTCCCCTCACTGCTGTCTTTCCTCTGTCTGTCCTAGGCCCTGTTTGATACACAGAATGAACTTCGCACACATATCCCAAACTTCACCTTCAACCTGGGCTACTCAGGGAAATTCTTCCACACAGGTATGTGGTGGACTACCCATACAACCACACAGCCTCTTGGGCTTCTCCCAAACTGCCCCTTCAGATTGTTGTTACGAGAGCACCAGATGCACACTGGATTGGGGGATGGGTGACTCCAGAACTCATGGTCCACAAGAGAGATCCAAGCACAGGGCATTTGGGGACAATAACAGCAGTAAGGTTTGCATATGGCCTGGCAGCCTGTGCAGTCATAGGTGACATGTCTTCCTTCTATCTCCTCGCCCTTACCTTTCAAAGTGATTTCAATTTATAAAAGATAACAGATGAATTAAAACGCTTTTATTACATTCTTATTTACTGTGTGTATACATATGTTTGTGTTCATGTGTCACAACATGTGTGGAAGTCAGAGGACAACTTGGGGGTTGGTTTTCTTCTTCCACTGTGTGGGTCCCGGGGATTAAACTCAGGTTGTCAGGCTTGGCTGTTTCATTGCTGAAGTAGCACTGCTGAGCTTTTTCAGTGGCTAGAAGTACATAGCATAGAAATTGAAAGCACAAATAGCTGTCCCACCCCAGCATGGCCACTCTTATCCTGTGCTTTGTTTGTTGTAGCAGGACCGAGGTTGAGGGTTCTTCCAAGTTCCTTACATGCTGGGCAAATGAAAGAGAACCAGTCCTGAACTGATGGTCCGCAGTCCTCAGTGAGGTTAGCCTCTGGAGTGCTAGCCAGGGCCACCATGGTCAGCGATAGGTAGAGACTGAAAATGTGCAGAAAGGCCCAGAGGGACCTAGAATACTGCTGGTGCTGTCTGCACTTTTGTGTTCTTAGCCCCGAGCAGATCAGAGGTGGTTGTAGTTGTATCTCTGAGCCAGAGGTGTAAGCACCCTGTATTCACTCAGAAGTTGAATAGGTTAGTGGGTGAGAAGGAATGTGGCCCAGTTTGGACCTTTGGACTAAGATGAGAGTAGGCATAATGAGAAGCACAAGAAACACTTGGCATTGTTGACTTCGAACACCAAGAGCCTGCAGAGGAGATGATGTGGCCAAGGCACTTACTGAGGGAAGGACAATGTAGACTAGGCTTGTGCTTCCCCTGTGCCAAAGCTTAGTTGACTCTTCCACACAGCTCCTGGGTGGTCCATGGCTGAATATTCCATCTGCAGTCAGGGGCCGGTTGGAGGCTGTATGGCCAGCCAGCCTTGCTGAACACTCTGTGCCACTGCCGTAGGTACTGATGCCGAGGATGCTGGGGACGATCTGCTGCTGTCCTACGTGAAAGAGTTCTGGTGGTTCCCCCACATGTGGAGCCACATGCAACCCCACCTCTTCCACAACCAGTCTGTGCTGGCTGAGCAGATGGCCCTGAACAAGAAGTTCGCTGTCGTGAGTAAGATTCCCTATGGGACAGAACTGGAGGGGAGCAGGGTTTGGGCTGGGATTCATTGACCTCTCAGTGGTGTTGTGGTTCAGTTTGATAGATCTGTTTCTGTGTCAGGGCCGGGGGTGAGCTGCCTTGATAGCCACTGTCTCCTAGACACTGCAAGAGGGCAGTCTCACTTTATAAACAAGAAACTAAAGTTCACGGGCCTGGTGGTACATGCCTGGAATCCCAGCATTTGGGAGGCAGAGGTAGGGGGATCAGTTATGGCCAACCTGGTCTACATGAGACCCTGTCTCAAAATTAGACAACAACAAAATCCCAAAACCCAAATAAAAGAAACTGAGGCTCAGGAGATCACCTCAGGACTCATGCTGAGGCCTGTTCATTTCCTGGACCCAAACTTTCAACTTCAGGCACCGTAGAAGAACCTGTGAGGAACTGGCAGAGGTACTTAAGAAAAGAGAGAGTCAGAAGACAAGGTTGGACCACATTAGCCAAGCCAAGGCAGGAGATAGCAGGAACAAGAGTCCTCTGAGCTAGGTTCCAGGCTTATGTACTGAATGAGAGTCAGGAGACCCAAGGTCTAGGCTTATATCCGTCAGTCACTCTTGAGATTCCATCCCTTCCCTTTCCATGTCAGGCCTCAGTTTCCCCATTTGCACCTATGGGCTTAGACCACATGCCCCGTCATTCCAGCCTTTGTTTTTTTTCTTGTGTTCTAAAAAAGAGAAACAAGATGCAAAGGGAAAGACTCCCATTCTCATCCTGCCCGGGTCACCCTCTCCCCAGGAGCACGGCATCCCCACAGATATGGGGTATGCGGTGGCACCCCACCACTCTGGTGTGTACCCTGTGCATGTGCAGCTGTATGAGGCCTGGAAGCAAGTGTGGAGCATCCGTGTGACCAGCACAGAGGAATACCCGCATCTGAAGCCTGCCCGTTACCGCCGGGGCTTCATCCACAATGGCATCATGGCAAGTGGCTGGGGAAGGGCACGGTGGGCATTAACACTGTGGGGCTGTACACAGTGCTAGAAGGCATGGCTGCCACTGGATGACTGAGAGGTTTGGGGCCAGTTTCTGCTGCTGTTCTGCCTCAGAGGCTTCATCACGGGGAGGGCAGATTGCCAGACCTTAGCTTCTGTGATGGGATTGGGAAAGCTTGCTTGATTTTTTAAAATTTATTTTAAGTGTGTGTGTGTGTGTGTGTGTGTGTGTGTGTGTGTGTGTGTGTGTGTGTAGGTAGGTCTGAGGACAACTTGTCAGCTTGTAGGAGTCATTTTTCTCCTTCTACCAGCGGGATTGAACTGAAGTCATGAGACTTGGTGACCAGCGCCCTGGCCTGCTGAGGCTTCTTGCTGCCTCCACCTCCTTTTAAAATTTTTATTTATTTATTTTATTTTTTAAAGAATTATTTATTTTATGTATATGAGTACACTGCAGCTATCTTCAGACACACCAGAAGAGGGCATCAGATCCCATTACAGATGGTTGTGAGCCACCATGTGGTTGCTGGGAATTGAACTCAGGACCTCTGGAAGAGCAGTCAGTGCTTTTAACCGCTGGGCCATCTCTCCAATCCCTTTATTTTTTATTTTAAGGCAGGGTCTCATAGCTCAGGCTGGTTATGATTCATGTTAACTTTGGGCATGAGATAGTTACGAGACATGTTCATTCCCTGTTCTTGGAGCATGGTTTCTAGAAGGAAGACAGACAGCATGAGGTTACATGAGTTCATAACTATTAGCATGAGTAGCTGAGGCGCTGACATTGCCTGCAGTGCTGTGTTAGAGGGTCAGAGATCCTCACCGCAAGTGGTCCAAGTTTCTAGAAACCTCTATGCTACTTTTGGGCCGGTTTATTTTGTATAGAGAATAGCAGCAAAGTATAAGGCAAGGGCGGTGGTTCACCTGGGCAGCACTGCAGGCTGCAGAGCCCGTGGGATGAAGGATGCTCAGGAGTACGGGCTGCATGGCCTTATAGGAGAGCATCTTCCCGAGGAGGCCCCAGCCCTTCTCCTGAGAAGCAGCCTTCCCTTGTTGACCATGGCTGGAGATACCATGGCCTCTCTCCTGCCTCCTCTCAGGTCCTCCCTCGGCAGACCTGTGGCCTCTTTACACACACCATCTTCTACAACGAGTACCCGGGAGGCTCCAGTGAGCTGGACAAGATCATCAATGGGGGCGAGCTCTTCCTCACCGTGCTCCTCAATCCTGTGAGTGCTCGGCAGCCCAGAGCTGGTAGGAGGAGGACTACTGACTGTAAGTTAGGAGGCTGGCTTGGGGACCTGGAAACCAGGAGGCCCACTGTTTACTTGTGGTACTGGTGTCCTCTGCTGTGTGACACAGACAAAGAAAGCATTGGTATTCCTCTTTGGTAATTGTGAATTCTTTTGCTCATGTTTCCTTTCCATTCTTTGTGTGTGTATACACACACACACACACACACACACACACACACACACACACACACACGTACGTACATCATACACATTTTACCTGAAGCTTTTGGTCTTTCTTTTCTGATTTATAAGGTAGAAGCAAGTCTTCTTACTCTAACAATATGAAGTAAGCCATGTGTGTATTATCCTCCAGTCTTATGAGCTGCGTTCCTCTCAGAGTCTGTGTATACCCTTGTCATGGTTCATAAAACAATACTAATAGCTCCTGCCCCGGGCCAGCTTCGTGCCCTAGGCCTGTAATGTTAGCAGTCAGTTAGACCTGGGTTTTCCTTGGCTGAATGCAGCCCAAGGTCCCACGGTTTGTTGATAGTCACAGTGTACCTTGCTATGGGTGTTAGTGGCCAGTAACAGGTGGGAGTAAGGGTGTCCTAGAAGCTGACCCTGCCCTACCCACTTCCCCGGAACAGATCAGCATCTTCATGACGCACTTATCCAACTATGGAAATGACCGCCTGGGACTATACACCTTCAAGCACCTGGTGCGCTTCCTGCACTCTTGGACCAACCTGAGGCTGCAGACACTGCCCCCTGTGCAGCTGGCCCAGAAGTACTTCCAGATCTTTTCTGAGGAGAAGGACCCACTTTGGCAGGTGGGCAGAGCGGGAAGGTGCCTCGCTACCACAACATGCCTTCCAAGGCATGTACTCCAGGCATGGGCTCAAGGCTCAGCCATCACACTTCATACTCCCTCAGGAGTGTGGTCACACATGGGTGCAATGTATGCACCTGCTGTATATGCCCCCGCCCCATCTGTAAATGTGTGTGCATGCACTTATATACAACCTTAGAAAAAAGCCTTAAAGAACTGGGGTGAGACTCATGTAGACAAAGTGTAGAGGGTGTCTGCCCGCCAAGTGGCCACTCACGCCTTCTCCTTCAACTGGTAAAGGGGCCGAGGGAAGGTTTGGTACAGTCCTTGGGAAAATCTATACCAGGACTACTAAAAACTGAAAGCAGAAGCTAAACTCAGGCCTAGAATCCACACACTTACTCCTGGGCCTGGCTTGTGGTCTGTCTCCGTAATGAAAGTTTTGTTGGCACCCAGTCACACTTTGTGTGTCTGTCTGTGCCATTCTTGTGTCAGTGCATTAGAGACCAGAAGAGTACTGTACGCCTACCATGTTTACTAAACACTTCCCAGGACGTTTATCTCACTCCGAGGGCAAGTTTGCTGAACCCTTGGGTTCAGGCATAGTTTACACAGTTAAAGTCAACAAGTTCTTATGAGTTCCTGTTAGTGGTGAGAACATAGCTGGCCATTTGCCAGCCTCACTGGAATTATAACATTAACCAGAAATGGTTCCTGTCTGTCACAGAGTGTCATCTGGAGGTGAGGATGTGGTCAGAACACAGGGTAGATAAGAGTCATGTAATTGTGGGGTGTGGTCATGCACACCTTTAATATCAGCACTTGGGGGCAGAGTCAGGTAGATCTTTGAGTCTGAGTCCAGGCTGGTCTGCAGAATGACTTCTAGGCCAGCTAGGTTTCTATAATGAGACTCTGATTTAAAACAAACAAACAGACAGACAGACAGACAGACAGACAGGCCCACATGTGGAGGGGTTCACTCATAGGCCTTAGGCCTCCCTCACATTTTTTCCATTGCTGTTTTAGGATCCCTGTGAGGACAAACGGCACAAAGACATCTGGTCTAAGGAGAAGACATGTGACCGCTTCCCAAAGCTTCTCATCATTGGCCCCCAGAAAACAGGCAGGTCTCTCGACCCTTGACCCAGCTTTCCCCACTTCCTGTTATCTCAGCCACAGAATTCTGGAGACCGTCTTGCTTAGGTCTCAATCTTAAATATTGTTTCCTCTTACCAGAAATGGAAGCAACATGGGAGCAAATATGAATTGTCTGTCTCTGAGGGGGTAGAAAGCAGAGGAGACGTAGCATTTATTTTGAATCACAGTAGCCTCAGAAAACACCCCCTATGCCCTCCTAGGAGTCTCTGAGACAAGCCAGGAAGGATCCCTAGATCACCTACTCCACAAATTTGATCAGTGCCAGACAAAACTGGGTCAGTGCAAAGTGGACTGTGATCAATTAGTCATGTCTGTCAGAAGCACTGGCAGACGAGAATGCTAAGCATTTGCCGTCCACTCAGTTCTGTAAAGATAGATAGGTATTCCTTTTTTATAGACAAGAGCAGAGGCCGCCAGAAGTTAAGAGACTTTCTGTAACATAGTTGGGAAGTGATGGTTCCAGCTCTTAAGACCTGACTTCTATGACCCTGAAGCTTATATTGATTATCACCAAACGTCAGTCTCTCTAGGTGTGCTGGCTGCACAGACACCCAGAGAATGAAGAAAGGTCCTCTAAAAGAGGAGGAAGGGACCATGACAGGAAGGCACCAGCAAGAAGGGATAGCGGACCTGGGCTTCCTGGCTTCTGGAGATTTTGATGTTGGACAGGCATGGTGTCACAGCTGAGGCGGGAGGACCATGCGTTTGAAGTAGCCTGAGTTACATAACAGAGCACCATCAAAAAGTAAAGCCAGCAAACAAAGGCAGCAATAGAGTAAAGAGAAGAAGAGCTTCCCACGGACAGACCGGGAGGGTTGGTGCTCCTCATCCCCGGGCTGTGCCAAGGTTCCCTGTGGACAGAGGCTCAGAGCTAGAAAAGACCAGCAGGAAGCACCTAGTGCTGAGATTCTGAGGGGACAACAATTAACTGGGCTTGGAGTGTAGTGGCGAGAAAGACTCTGAGTTCAAGTTCTTGTTTGGTGGTGAAGAATGCTATAATAGATTAATGGTATCTGGAAGGTTATAGGACATGACTGTGTGTAGACCTCACAGCCTGCACTTAGGGCATCCTTTATTATACTCATGGGAGAACTAAGACTCCAGACGGGAAGGGGTTTTCCCAGGCCCTCCCAGCAAATATGGAAGACAGGTCTAGAACCTGTTCTTGCCTTGTTGTTGGGGTCGGGCTGAGGTCTCAGCTGCCCTCTCCTCTCATAGGCACCACGGCCCTCTACCTGTTCCTGGGCATGCACCCGGACCTCAGCAGCAACTACCCCAGCTCTGAGACCTTTGAGGAAATCCAGTTTTTTAATGGCCACAACTATCACAAAGGCATCGACTGGTAAGTAGCCTTCTGTCCCCAGCCAGACAGGGAGGCCATCATGGAGCCAGCTGGAGTGACCACTGTGGCCACAGCAGGAAGCAGCTGGGGCTTGCTCACACTCAGCTGAAATTCCTGTAAACAGGGACAAGGCACAGTGACTGTTGAGTCATGGTGCAACAGTGTCATGACAAACAGAACACTGGATGAGGAGGCCCTTTGCCCAGGGTCAGAGATAGCTGCCAGCCCCTCCCTGACTGCCACAGAGTCCTCAAGGAGTATGGGTTACACCTCTGTGACAAGTGGCAGCAGGGTGAAAATTCAGGCGTTCTTACTGCCCATTTCTGTGTAGCCAGCTGCAGGGAAAGGAGTCCTTGTGGGCTTCTAGGATTCTCTGGGCACGGTAGAATCCCACTTCCCATCAGAACTTCCAAAGAAGGCACTGTGAAGGGGTTTTTTCCCTGTCCTTTCTTTTATAAGCCTGTGAGGACATGCTCCATTGTGACACAAAGTTAATGGGCTACCAGGGTGCAGGGAGTATGGCCCTGTGTTTGCCTTTTGCTATTTTTTCCACGTTATTTTCTTTCATTTGCCATATCATATGGCCATGTTTATCCATCCTTCAGTCTATATTTTTAACAAGTGTATCCTCATACCTAAAGCCTTGTGGCCAGATGTGTTAGTGCAAGTCAGTGTGTTTAAAGAGAGGAAATGTGGATAAACTGTCCTTGCAGCAATACACCCCCCTTCTGCCTGGGTTGCAGGGTACCCAGCTGTACACTCACATGTAGGTAGTGGGCAACTGTGGAGGTAGTGCTGCCAGGAAGGTTAAGGAGTTGGGTATTGTTACTGCACACTCCAAGCTTAGGAAATGAGTCTTCTGTTTTATGAGCTTTCTTGGGTCAGGTATTACAGATGAAGAAAGTCAGTCTAAAATAAGAGAGGCTGACTTCTTGATGCCATTCCCAAGACTTTGGTTTTGTAGGTAGGTCTGGGATGAGGCATGAAGGACTGGTAGGTCCGAGGGCTCTGTTTAGAGGTCCTGTGAACCACTGAAGAAGTATGTACTTTTTAATTAGGGTGTGCTTTGTTTCCTTTTTGGTATTGCCAAGATGATCGGTACTGTTTGGGTGGGAGGTGGGGCATTAATGGAAAGTTAGGCCATCCATAGTGGTCCAGAGTGAGCGCTCTGGGTGGCAGAAGGTAACTGGGAAACACTGTCATAAGCCCAGAAGTGGAGGACATCCCTCTTCCTGGACTTGTCCTTCCTGGATGGGAGTCATTCTGAGCCTAGCTTGTCCCGAGAGACAGAGGAGTCAGGGCTAGCAGGTCGTCTGTGGAGCTGCAGAGTCTTCTCTCCTACAGCCCACATCACACTTTTTAGAATCTCCAGAGTTCCGACTCCATGACACTCACTGAAAAGAAGCGACTTTGGAATAGGAGACTGCCAAGGGGCAGTTTCTCCCAGAGTCCCCTTCAGAGCTAAGTCCTTGCTGGCTAGGGCAGTGTAGCATGCCTTGCTTGATTTTTGAGGAAAGTCCACCTACAGTGACCATCAGTCACCCTATCACACTGTATTTCTGGTGTCCTCTGGCTTGTGAGACTTTGGTCTTGAGCCCTGTCTCTGGGCTTCCTGCAGGTACATGGAGTTCTTCCCGATTCCCTCCAACACCACCTCTGATTTCTACTTTGAGAAAAGTGCCAACTACTTTGACTCAGAAGTGGCACCACGGCGGGCAGCTGCCCTGTTGCCCAAGGCCAAGATTCTCACCATCCTCATCAATCCAGCCGACCGGGCTTACTCTTGGTACCAGGTGAGTGGGCTGGGCTGAGTCCCTGAGCAGGGTGTGGCTCTGTGTGTTTACTCAGGCAGCACTGATCGAGAAGCACCGTGTTGGGCCCTGGGTGCATTGCCTGCGGTGTGATGGCTGAGAATGGTCTTGCCTCTGTGGTGCTTCTGGTCTGGTAGTGGTGCCAGGCAGATTGATGTTGACTGTCAGCCACCATCGATCTACCTGCCCTCTCTAGGCTTCACATGCTTCCTGCCTTGGACTCCGATAGACATAAGAGCAGAGGGTGAGTAGATGTAGATTCCAGAAGCAGCCGTCTAGTTTATGCTTGTTGTGGTTTCCTACCCTTGATGGGTAGCTTGGAGTGGGGACCCAGGGTGGGATGAATCCCTCCTAGGGGGATCATCTGCGTAGTCTGCGGTGGTCTAGTAGTGACTGTCTGAGAAGGCAGCTCCCACCTGGCCTGCAGTGTGAGGTCCAGACAGAAGCCTTCTTGTTGCCATTCCTGGTGTGTATGTTCCAGTTTCCTGAGTCTCTGCCTGGCTTGACTTCTCCGTGCACTCCACTGGGCTCACAGACACTTCTCACCCTGGCATGGGGCTAGAAGGGGGTTTCCCTCTCCTGTCTTCTCACTCTTTCTTGGGAGTATGCAACACTGCCAGGCACTGTGATGGAGTGACCCTGGTGCCTGAGGCTACTTCCTGGCCATCTGCATCAGGCCATCACACTGGGTCTGACCTTCCTGCTTCGGAACACCTGGGCCTCAGCCTGTGGTTACCTGAGAGGTACATGCTGTCCTGGCTGGGGAGGTTTCTTTCCTCCTAGCCACTCACAGTGGCTCTGCCACCTTCTGAATCTTCTCACCTAATGCTGTAGTGGCTGCTTCCTGGGGCCTTGCAAATCCTGTGTAGTGTTCAAGGCTTGTCTCTTCTTTCCTGGTCCCTCAGAACTCCCATTCTTAGCTGTGGTAGTAGGGAGCCCTTTTTTTCTCATTCTCCAGGATGCTGGTTTATACGTTGTCTTGCCTTTCCTGGGGTCTTTGTTGTTATGGGAATGCCAGAGTGCAGCAAGCAGCTTCGCTTTCCTCTGTGTGTTCACCTGCTCCAGCAAGGCAGGCATGGCCAGAGGGCTGCTCATATGGGGACATGTAGGGACTGAGGGGGCTCTGTGGGTCCAGTCAGTGGGGTCTGGTACCAGAGATAAAACAGCTTGTTGTGGGTCTTGAACTCCACAACAGTTTTCTAGAAAGCAGACAAGGGTGTATGTGTGTATGTGTGTGTATGTGTGTGTTCTTTACATAGGTTTCATGTGGCAGTGTAGTAGAGGTCTGTAAAGGAACAGAACCTATTGGATTGGCTTAGAGTCTGAAGAGTCTAGTCTGCGTAATCTAGTAGTGACTGTTTCACACTGGAGTGGCTGAGAACTCAGCAATCCCAGTCTGTCACTGAAGGCCTGCAGGATTCATGGAGAGCTGCTGGTCTTCACTTGACATTTGGAAGCTGGAAGAAGTTGAATTCTGATATAAGGGAAGGACCACAACTATAGTAACAGTAGATAAACATGCCAGTGAGAGTCAAGACAGACATTCAGAAGCCTCCCCTTCTTTCTACCCACCAGGAGACCCACCAGGTCTTTCCACCTCAGATAACCTCATGAAGAAGATCCCTTGAGTATCCCTGTGGCTTAGGTGTTAGTTGATTATTGATTATATTAAGTTGACAACCAAGATTCACCATCACAGATGGCCTCATTCTCTCTCCTGTCTATGATCAGGGGAGTAGGTGCTGTCAGGAGAAAGAGGCTGCTCCATTCTGGGAGGAGAGGAAGGGAACTGTCTGTCTTTAAAAAGAGTCAGGAAGAACAGAGGTTATCATTGCATATATGTATATACATTATTACCCAGCCTGCCCTGCCCTGAGCTGTGTATGATCGTCAGTGGTGAGCAGAGTCAGTTAGCATGGGCAAGTCCTTGGCCTCTGACCTCTGAGATCTGCTGATTGATGGCTTACAGCGTTACAGGTTGGTCAACCTGGAATTTCCCCTTCTGTGAATCTGTCAGTCCATCCAATGTCTATCAAGGACTTTCTTGTCCTTTCTAAGAGGTAGCACTCTTTCAGCAAGGACAGGGCACTTTCACTGCAGGGCTTGGATCTAGTATTTCCATGTAGCTGATATTTGGGAATTATATTTATTTATCAATAGATATTTTCTATTTGTAGCAACTGACTCTAATTTCCCATTTTATAGAGGTTTTCTTGTTATTCGGGTTTTAGTAAATTGTTGTAAGAAGGAAATATGAGGGCTGGGGCTGGGGCTCAGTTGGTAGAATGTTTGCCTAGATGCTCAAGGCTCTGGATGTGATCTCTCACTGCACAAAACTAGATGTAGATCACATGCCTATAATCTTAGCACTGAATTAGAAGTTCAAGGTCACTGGACCATGGACTGCCAGCATGGACTGTGTAAGACTGTCTTAAGACAGAGAGGGGGAAGAGAGAGGAGAGAGAGAGAGAAAGAGACAGAGAGAGACAGAGACATGTCATGTTGACACATTGATGTTGGTACTTGCTGGTCTCTGAGACTGTATCGATGAAGAGCACTTGGGAAGCTGATGTAGTTTGGGAAGCTGATGTAGTGTTACCTCCTACCATGCAAAGATATGGAACTTGGCTCTGGGGTTGATGACTTCCTGAGGAGCAATGAGAGGTAGAAGCAGAACCTCAGCCTAGACCACCCACTTGCTTCTGCTCAGCCTGTGATGTCCCTATCCTTTCCCCTTGCCTGCAGCACCAGCGAGCCCATGATGACCCAGTGGCCCTAAAGTACACCTTCCATGAGGTGATCACAGCTGGCCCTGATGCATCCTCAAAGCTGCGTGCCCTCCAGAACCGATGCCTGGTCCCTGGCTGGTATGCCACTCATATTGAACGCTGGCTCAGCGCCTTTCATGCCAACCAGGTAGTTGCCTGCTCTGCATCTTGGAGAAAGGAGTGGCTTTAATTTAAAGGGATCTGGAAAGCCCTGTGGGGGATTAGGGCTGAGGAGGAGCTAGGGTGTGGTGGTGGAGGGGAACCCTGAATGGAGGGTTGGCAGGGTTAGATCACTGGAGGACTTTAGAGAAGCCTTGAAATCTGGAGCAGGAGAACAGCGTGGGCTGCAGGCTTTGCAGGAGGCTTCAGTAGGGGCATTGCAGGGATGTGGGGAGCAGGGACAGCTTTGCTGACAGCCTCGATTCTGGGAGAGTAAGATGGGGAGCTGGCAGTGAGCAGGGATACCCTTGACAGAGGATGAGGAGTAGGGGGTGAATTCTGGATGCACAGGGCCCTATGTTTACAGCCAGGCTATTCCTGCTGCAGTGGGCATGGGCATTTTGCCACTGGGATGAAAGCAAGTCAGATAATGCTTTTCCCTTTCTTGTCTCCAGATCCTGGTCTTGGATGGCAAACTGCTTCGAACAGAACCTGCCAAAGTGATGGACACGGTGCAGAAATTCCTCGGGGTGACCAGCACTGTTGACTACCATAAAACCTTGGCGTAAGTGTTGCCTTGGCCTTTTCATGGGGCGATTTCCCCGGCCCAGAGCCTGGGCCAAGGAAACAAAGGCTTGAATGGCTGGGAGAGACCAAGGGTTGATTCAAGTTAGTAAGAAAACATGCAGTTCTTCCCTCATGATGACTCTTTAGCAGAGAAGCGAGTGTTAGATGACTTGAGTCATGTTATTAAAGCCTTGGCCTTAGGAGAAGGGAGCAGTGGCTCCTCTGCTCTCCACCTTGGAGCATCCTCTTCAGTGCAAGCTGGGCTCTCGTCTAAATGAGGGAGCTACACAGTAAGTGTCAGCCTAGGCTTCACGGGCTTGGGTCTGAGGAGGCTGCCTCCCAGTGCTGTGCAGACAGGTAGCATGTGCATTCCAGGAGGGGTCCCAGGAGAAGGGAATACACTTATCCTCATCGGCTGCTTTCTTGGGAGTATTACCTTCTCACTGTCAAGGATATTGGAGCTGAAACGGAAGGTGGTATTTCTTATGGAGGCAGGAAGAAACCACAGCACCTGAGTGGAGGCTGTTCTGTTGCTGATATTTGGTTAGGACCAAGTAGGACCATTTTGTTTGGTTTTCTTCATTGCTGAGTTCTGTGACTTTTGGCACGGCATCCTCTGGGTTTTGGAGTCTCCACTTGTCATTCTGGAGGTGGGGATAAGGAGAATAACTTGTGCTTCTGAGGATTGCCTGGACTGAACGAGAAAGTGTATATGGTGCTCTCGGCTCCATGGCAACATGTAGCACATGTTCTCTTTGAGGCTGCTGCCATCTTGAAATTTGGGAGTTAAAGAAATCTTGGGGTTCAGCACAAAACAAAAAACCCTACCCTATATCAAGTTAGGGATTGCTTAGAAAATGTCTCCTGGGATTATGTGGCACTGGAAAGAGTGCACAGGCTTATAGCAGGAACGAGCTGCTAGTCCTGGACCGAGGTGCCTTTTCTGGGAGAAAGGCATGTGCTCAAGCCAACACGAGCTACAGATGGCATGTGCCAGCCAGCAGATTCACACAGCGTGAGTGGAGAAGACCACACACACTAGGACAAGAGTAGCCTTGAGGAGGAAGGGCAGATCACTCACCTACAGGCTTCCAACCTCTTCAGGTTTGACCCAAAGAAAGGATTTTGGTGCCAACTGCTTGAAGGAGGAAAAACCAAGTGTCTGGGGAAAAGCAAGGGACGGAAATATCCAGAGATGGACTTGGATGTAAGTGTGGTATAGTCCCAAGCCAGTGGGCTGAGCGGGAGAGCCCTGTATTTGGGGAGGCCTTTTCTCTTTACCCTTGATTATGGCAGTGGCCTTGGGACTCTTATACAGCAGTCATTCTCTAGAGAAGGAAATAGGGGTTGGGCTCTGGTGGTCAGTGTTGTTGTCATCAAACGAGTGTTCATAAATTCTAGCATGGGTGGCACTGTGGGTGCCATGAATAAAGCAGATGTGTGTGGCCTCCACACACTAGGAAGCGGAGTCTAAGGCAGGGGTGCACACCCATGCACTGGGCATTCTGAGGAAGGGGTATGGTTCTAGACTAGAGGGGTAGAGTTAAGGGCCATACCCCAGGATTTAAACCTGTGGAAGGGAGAGATGGCTCACCCTTGCAGGGTACATTGTAAGAAAGCACGTTCAGGGAAGGTCACAGCTTGATCTTGTTTTGATTTCCCTTTGCCGCTATCTGTGATGAATGCTCTCTTCTCCCCCATGTGTTTTGACCTTGGGCATTGTGTTTTGGTGCTCCACCTGTGTGAGCATTTTGTCTGGCGGCTTCTGTAGAGGACAGGCAGGACGTGGTGTTATGGAGGAGGTCATATATTGGCATGTCACCCCTGACCTGAGCTGTCTTCTCATCACAGTCTAGATCCTTCCTAAAGGATTACTACCGGGACCACAACATCGAGCTCTCTAAGCTGCTGTATAAGATGGGCCAGACACTGCCCACCTGGCTGCGGGAAGACCTCCAGAACACCAGGTAGCCTTGGCCACCACAGCCAGACAGAACGCTTGTGTTAGCAGGGATGTCCTGCCTCACACTGAGCCAGACTGACCTGCCGAGAAGGATGCTGGGCCCAGCCAGCCAAAAGCAACGAGCAATACTCTGCTAAGGCCCATCAGGGCCGGAAGCCCAGGCAGGTCTGCAAGCGCCTCAGAACATCCGCTGCTGGATGTGTGGCCTGTGGGACCTCTGTGGTACCAGAGGTCCATTCCGTTCCTTTGCAGCCTCCCTGCCTGGGGAGAGCACTTCCTGTTGGTGGAAGGTCATTTTCTGGTAGGAGGAGTCCTGGAGACTCTCTCCTGTCCCTCACTGTGTTCTACCACTCCTGTCCTGTCCTTTGTCACACCACCCCCCGCTCCAGCAGGTGTCCCCTCAGTATTAGCTGCCGTATTTCTCTGTCCTCCAGACAGTAAGGGAGAAGAGTGCAGCTGGGCCTTTCACCCAGTGAGGGAGAAAGACTGGGCATGTCCCTGAGGGTTTGAGCCAGGCCCTGCCAGGGTTTAGCTGGGCACCCAGATGTACTCTTGAGATAGAATGTGAGGGTGGCCATCTTGAGAGGACATACGACTCTGTATTTGGGTTATCACTATCAAGTCTCATCTCCCCTGTGGGGGAAGGACTTTCTGGTCCCTGCAGCATCCACCTAGTGCTCACGGTCTCTCTAGGCCCTAGGCCACTGCCATGCCACTGGGCCTTGGCCCTGTCCTGCTCACCTGGATGTGACATGTGGTGTTTCCTGTGGTAAAGGCTGAGGCGAGTCAGGAGTCTGCCAGTGTTCATACTCCCATGTACATACATTGTCTCATGGCCACCGTCTCGGCCCAGCAGCCATGGCAGAGTCGGCAAGCAGTACTGTCCACTGCTTTGCCTGGCAACCTGTGGCTGAGGGTTCCCAGAGACCCCCTAACCTCCCAAATACTAAGAAGCTAAAGTATTTTAATATTTTGTGTTTTTTTTTTCTTGGTGCCAGAGTTTATACCCTGGGTGCTGGGTCGCACTGTGTTTTATATATATATATATAATGTGTATATATATATATATTATATTTTTTTTGGTTGGGTTTGTTTTTAATTCAGTCATACACAATGGTGGCAAGCCCTAGCCTCAAAGAATGTTGTATCTCAATGCTAGAGAATGAGGTGGAAGGGAAGGGTGAGTGTGTCTGTGAGTGCCAGGCCTCAGGGCGAAGTCTTGAAGGGTCCCTCTTCTCTCTTCTGCGGAGGGAATAGAGATGCTAAGGTGAAAGGGAAGACCAACTCTCCCAAAATAGTATGGCTTTACAAAGCCTAGTGGCTGTGGGGTGTTTGGGACACAGGGAAAGGCTGGCCTGGGCTGGGAGACCTGGGGCCCTGAGCTGGCCTCTCCCTCCCCTGTCACATGGTGCTAGGTTGGGGTCTGCCTTGGAGTGAGGTGTCCACAGGGACCCACAGAACTGTCTCCAGTCCCTGCAGACACAGGGTCTTTGGCTCTTCTCTGTTTGGATTCTGTTTCTGTCCCCCTTTTAACAATGTGAAGTGACTGAGGTTGGGTTTCCTCTTCCTGCTTCCCCAACCTATGCATCCCTTCAACTGCCAGTCCAGTGTCCACCAGCATCCATTCTGGCATCCTGGGCATGGAAGGGTCCCAAGATGGGCACAAAGTGGGTCCAGGAATGGGAGGTGGCCTTGGTCAACATCACAGAGCTGTTAGAAGCAATGCCAAGCGTTAAATTCAGGCCCCCGATTCAGAGCCCGTGCTCTTCCAGTACCACACTGCCTCTGAGCCTGCCTTCGGGACCCTACTGTGTTCCAGGTTCTGTCTTCCCTTAGTCACATAGCTGTGTTCATTCCGGGACATGGGGACAAACCACTCTTTCCCAGCCAGGTGCCTTTGAGCCTTCCCTTCCAAGACCTGCACTTTCCCTGATGTGTTCTCTTGTTTCCAGAGTCCATCCATCCCGCTAGCTGGGCAGTCGTCATCATGAGCTATTCTCTTGGAGTTTGCCACTGTGGTGGAGAGTGTGGGATGCTCAGAGGGACCTGCATGCATGGTTGTGGTGTGCAGAGAGCCATGTCACATCGTTTCTCACTGGGGTCTTGGAACCTGTGGATCCTAGTCACTACACAGTGGCTATGTGATATGCTCAAATGCCCTGCCAGCAAGCTAGAATCAGACTCAGGGTTAGGTCAGAGTGCATGCCCTTAGCCTCATTTCCCAGATGTCAGTTTTGATAGCTCCTGTATTCTGAAAGCTACTCTCTGTATGAGACCCTGTGAGAGCTGAGTTAGGATAGTTGGAGTGGCCTTGGTATAGCAAGCAGATCTGTTAGTCTCTGGCCTCCTGTGGAAGCAGGTTTGAGACCCTGGCAGAGCAGGGGAATGTCCACAGATTGACTAGAAACATTTGGAAAAACACAAAAAATAAGTTCGAGGGAAATGACTTCAGTCGTCCAGGCCCTCTGTCCCTTCTGCAGTCTCTACTAACAGCCTTTGCCTTATGGGTGCAGCTCACCTGCAGCTGCCTCATTCATTCCAGGTTCTAGAGCTTTCTACAGGGCAGGCACCTCGGAGAGCACAGGGGATGAAGACGAAGCTAAAATGGACCTTTCAAACCCTCATGTATGAGCAGTGGGTGCTTCTGAGTCTGCTCATTTCCAGAGGAGGAAAAGTGCTGGCCCGTCCCGCCCTCGAGCCTCCTGGTGTGTTAGTGGCAAGAGCAAGCTCAGAACTGTCTCACGGTTGGGCTGTGACTGCCAGCCACCCTTCTTCTAGACTGAAGGACATTAGCATTTGTCAGTTTGTTTTCCCTCTCTCTACATGTAAGTGTGTTTTAAAGTTGCAGTATCATGAGACTGTTTATCCCTAGTGTTGCCCTAAGAGGTAGGGCCTTCTACCAAACCAGCCAGTGCCACAGCCAAGACAGTAGTCCTGGCCCACTAACAGCCGCTGTCCAGTCTGTACCTAAAGTTGTCCCCCAAGCCCCCATTATACTTGGTTTTAGTATTGGATCCAGTCAGGGCAAGAACATTCATTGTATTTTATTAAAAAGTTCCTTTGAAAGCTAAAAAGTTTTCCTTCTGCCCATTTGATTTAAAAAAAAAAAAAAAGTTTGGTTTTTGTTTGTTTGAGACAAGGTCTCATTATATAGCCCTGGCTAGCCTGGAATTTGTTATATAGACCAGGCTAGCCCTGGAACTCATAGAGATCCACTTGACTCTCAAAAGCTGAGATTAAATGTCTGCACTTACCAGGCCCAGTTCAAAATGGTATTTTGTTTGTGTTTTTGAGACATGGTCTCATCTTGTAAATCTAGCTGTCCTGGAAAATGTTATGTGAGCCAGGCTGGCTTCGAACTTGGAGATCCACTTGCCTCTGCCTCCCGAATTCTGGCATTAAATGTGTGTGCTACTTCTCCCATCCTCCAAATGGTATTTTTAAGGCCAGAGGGTGTGTCGTCATATAGAAGACCCACATTCCACATCTGATTTTTCCTCCTTTAGCCCACATGCTTTCAAGGGTACTGTTTCTTCTTGTGCCGATGTGGCATTTCCTCTCACCTATAGTGTGCTTCCTTCCACTGCCCCCTAAGTGAGGACCAAACCAGCTTGGGGGAGAGGAAGGGTCTCCCCGAAGAGGCAACATCACCTTGGGTAGGGGTTGAGGGCTCTGTGGGTTGGGATGGCCTGCTAGACTGACCCTGGGGGTCCAGGCTGAGCCCTGAGTTGTCAGAAGAAATGTGCACAGCTCAGAGGAGCCGGGCTGCCCCATACTAAGTGCAGCGTTTGTCTTTCTCCATCTCTTTCCTTTTCTTTGTTTTGGTTTCCCTGCTTCTCTTCCGTGGTTCTGGGGTCTTCATTCTCTAGATGGTCAGTGTGCACTGGAGCAGAGATAAGTAAGACCTCAAGCTATGACAGGGAGGGCCTAGATGGAGAAGAGCACTGGGCATAGTAGGTGGCCACGTGACGGTCACATGACAGTCTTCCTCCCAAGGCCTCAGCGTCCCCTCCATAAAATGAGGAGATGGAGGCTTCAGCAAGGGTTTTCACAGCCATGCAAGAGACAGCCATGCTCTGTGTGATCTGAGGCTAGGTGTCTGTCCTCACCCCTCCTCAGGCCTTCCATGCAGTGCTGGGGTTAGGGTTGTCTGGCTGTGGGCTTGATGCCCTTGCCAGCTCTGAGTAGCCGGGCAATGGCTGAGGGCCAGCAGGAAGGCCAGGGGAGACTCCCTGCAATGTTTCACCTAAGAAGCCCCCTCAGCCTCTCTCCCTGGCCTGGAGGAGGATCCCAGAGGAAAGGGTTTTCTATGACTGAGCTAGCTTTTCTTATGGGCAAGAGGGCTCTTTTTGTAATTTGTGCATGAAATTCATGTTATTTCCTGGGGAGAGAAGAGGGCCAACTGAGTGGGTGGGGGGCACGTGTGGGAAGCAGGCAGAGGTTTCCTTCCCTGCAGGGGTGGGAAGGGGTCGCAGAGGGCATGCTACCCAGCTCACCTGAAGAGGGCTCTTGAACCAGCCGTTTTGGGTTGTGTTAAATGTGGGAACTTTCCTCCGTTAATGTACAATCTTGAACTAACTGCTAATAAAATGGGATTCTGTTTGTACATGTGGGTCCTGGTCTTGTGTCTGACCTTTGCCTGCAAGGGAAGATGGAGATCGGAGGTTTGTGTCATGGCCGGAATTTGCTCAACTTACATCCTGATTTGGTCAAGACAGACCATTTCCCCTGGGCTCTAAATTGATGCCTTTTCAAATACTGTAGAGGCCTGCCCCAGGCAGCCTCAGGCTCTCAGATGATCAAGAGCTTTTGGGCACAGGGTTCTCAGAGTGCTTGGGTGCGGCCATTGTCCCCAAAGGACCCTCAGAGGCTAGACTGGGGACATGCTGCTTTTACTCTGTGATCAGTAATTCCCTTGTCTTTTAGGATATAGAATAAGTTGGACTTAGTGGCCTCACCTAGAGGGTGTGTCTGAAATGCAGATTCCCAGGCCCTGGTTTTAGAGAGTAACCTACAGCAGGCATGGACAAGGCATTGAACATATCTTCTGTACACTGAAGGCACTGCTTCTAGGGACCCAGGCTCAGGCAGAAGGTTCCATCGGTTCCTCACTACCCAAGAAACTTTCAGGTAAAATGAGTGATTATCCAGCCCCCCACCCCACCCCCACCAACTCACTAAGGACCTGTCTCGAGACTATCCTAGTGAGGACCAGAGGCTTCCCAGCAGAGAGATTCTGTCCTGATGTCTTCTGGGCAGGATGCTAGGCCCAATCCCAGAATCCTCTTGGGTAGTGGTTATTCTAGGTGCCTTGTCCAAACCCACTCACCCAGAACTTCTGGGAGTAAGATGGAGCAGTGTGTATTCAAGAAAGACTGATGCTCAGAAAGCTTTGGGAACCAAGCTCCCAAGTGTATGCCAGAGAAGAACTCCCCCCTCCTCACCTTGAAAAGAGGAGAACAGGGGTTCTGAGCACACTTGGGAGAAGAGAGCCTAGGTTCCATGTGGGCATGCCAAGCTCACCATGTGTAGAACCCAGCAACCATGGGTTGGCCAGCAGCAAGTGTCATAAGGCATCACAGCAGAACAGCTGGAGGTGTGGCTTCACAGCAGAACAGCTGGAGGTGTGGCCTCACAGCAGAACAGCTGGAGGTGTGGCCTCACAGCAGAACAGCTGGAGGTTTGCTACCAGGAACAGACAGAAGGCTTGGTGCAGATGGAGTGCCGAGCCTGTGGAGACACTGAGGAAGCTTTCTGAGTCATGGAATAGGAAGGCAACTAAGGCAGATGTGCTCTAGTTGGGAGTGAGAATGAGCAGCTCAGCTTATTCTCGTCTGTCTGTCTGTCTGTCAATCCATTCACCCATCTATCTTATCATCTCTCTGTACCTATCTATCCTCAAACTATTCTGGAATTCTAAGAAATGGAAAACCCTAGCCCAGCTGTTTGCTGTGTTCTCAAGAGTTGCGCAGTGCTAACAGCACAGTGACAGAAGTCCCTCAGACCCTCCAGCCCCGACTATGAAGCATCCACTCAGGATCCTAGTTAACCAAATGCTCCAAGCTTCTGGAAGACAACACAGTTCCTGGAAAAGCCTTAGGGGAGTGCTCTAGTGTAGTTTCTTTTGCTTCGACAAACACCATGACCAAAAACAACCCGGAAGGAAATGGTTTATGTCAGTGCACACTCTACAGCTCATCACTGAGGGAAGCAGAGATGATGGTAGAGCCTTGTTGCTTCCTGGCTTGCTCAGTCTACTTGTATGCCCCAGGATCCTGGCCTAGCGTCAGTGCCTAGAGCAGGCTTCATCAAGGCTTAAACTCAGGTCCCAGTGCTTGACGTCATATAGATCCCCTTCTTCATCAAGCATTAAGAAAAGGTTCCACAGGCTGGCCTCCGGACCACTCTGATTGGGACAGTTTCTCAGTCGAGGTTCCCTTTTCTCAGGTGACTCTGACTTGTGTCAGGTTGACAAGAGAACGCACACAGCTGACCCCTTTTAAACTGTTAATGTAAATACAGCACTTTTAAATCACGACCTCTTCTTTCTTGTTCCCTAAGATGTCATGTTAATACCGCAGCATCAAACTTCCTAATGTTTAAAAGTCTCAGAATCTTTAAAAGTTCGGTCTCTTTAAGATATCCAGAGTCTCTTAAAAAAGAGGTTCCGTCTCCTCAGATGACTCTAGCTTGTGTCAAGTTGACAAAAAAAAAAAAAAAAAAAAAGAAGAAGAAGAAGAAGTAACAAAGTAACAGCACAGGTAATGTGTTTCATAAGAACAAAGTACCAGAACAGTTCTTGAGAGGGGATCTATATGACGTCAAGCACTGGGACCTGAGTTTAAGCCTCAGAACCTACACACACACACACACACACACACACACACACACACACACAATTGGTGTATTGGTGGCATATGCTTACAATTCCAGTGATGAGGAAGAGACATCTGGGGCTGGCTGGCCAGTCATTCTAGCCTGCTTGGCCATCAGACTAATGAGAGAAGAGCGACTAACAGCTACGAAACAACACCCGACAGTGTGTCTGGTCTCCATACTTGTGTGCACCTGCATACACATCTGCTCACATGTGCACTAATTACCGCAGTCTCCAAATCTTGGGCAGTTTCTTTGTGACTCCTCCACACAGTGTGACCATTTGTGTAATGAGAGTGTTAGAGTATGTTTTCATTGGAAATACAAAGGTGTCCTCCATCAGACCCACTGCCCTGGCTGTTTCCTGGAGAAGGCACTTAGGAGAGCTTTCTATGGGGCCTTTAACCTCTGCTGAGACAACGATCGCAGAATCAGAACTCTAGAAGAAGCAGAAAAGGGAGCTTAAGACAGCTTGACTTGCATCAGGGATGCAGGGGGGGGGGGCCAGTGCTGCCCCCACCCAGCCCTCAGGCTCCTTCTAGGAAGGGTTCTGAGCTGGCCCAGGAAGCTGGTGGAAGACTTTGTCATTTGTCCAGAACATTTGCCAAGACCCCCCAGGCTGAGAGCCTGACAGACTTCAGCAAGCCAGCTTCCCTTGGTGTTGGTCTCTGTCATGGGTGTGGGGTGGGGCGGGTGGGTACGGGTGGTGGCGGTGATGGTCGTGGGGATTAGAGTTGTAATTCCCAATATTGGAAAGACTGACATCACGTAGCCCCTGATGAAATGCCCTGAGGACCTAGCTTTCCACCTGTGAAATCACCATCCAAGGGGAAGAGACATTCCCATCAAGACATTTTACCAAGCAACTATCTGAAACTCCAACAACAGCAAGGCCAAGTAATGGCTCGGGACTGAAGAATGCTGACCTGGCATTCATTTGCCACAGACAATCTCAGAAACAAACCTAGGCCATTAAATAATTTAGCTATGAAGGTCAATTGGTGAATCTGCACTATACCATCTAGGAAATAGTGTTCTCTCAAAAATCACACTCTGATTTAGCTATTATCCTGGTATTTAGGAGTTGGTCATTGTTAAGGGTATACACTGAAGCTGGGCCCAGTGACTCACCTATCACACCTGCGCTTAGGCAGGAGGATTGCCACAAGTGTGAGGTCAGCCTGATCTACATAGTCAGTACACACTGAAATATTTAGGGGCAACAGGGAAGAAAGCAAGTTGAATTTTGGTGTGTATAAGGTACAGTCTAGGATGTGTCCACCAGAGGGCGCACTCAGCCCAGTTTCTCTAAGATAATTATCTGCTCAGCTCCAGACTGGACTTGTAGTTAATAATGTGAGGCAGCATGACACTAAGGCCGGAGGACATTAAACACATAGGAAAAAGGTGTCCCCTGCATGTTGGCCAGGCACTATCTGCTTCTGACAGCTGTCCTCTCAGTATTTGTAACTAGTCCCTGAGGTAGACGGTCACAGATCCAAAATCTGAAGTCCAGAGATCTTAGAGAATGGTCAGTGTGGCTGACAGGAGTCCAAAGTCCCTTCTGTGGTTCTGCCTCCTGGGGCTGAGGCTGGGAAATGGCTCTGGCCTTCAGAGAAGAAATGTAAAATGTCCTTGGGGACAGAGTGGGACAACTCCCTGTGCTTGACTCTATTCTTCCAGGGCCAGCCAGGCAGCCTGGGATGGGCCACCTTACATCCTTAGAAGTATGTATCTTCAGCAACCCAAAACAAAGCCAGCAAAAGTTGAGCAGGGTGAACTATGCGCATCACCAGAGCACTGTTGGCTTTCTAGGTCTTCCCAGAATAATTTTACTTACGTGAAGAGGCAAGTAAACAGACGCCCCCCCCCCCCATTTGTTTTCTTCCTGTTATTCTCTGTTGTTTTTCACAGAGCCTCTGGGCATCAGGGCAGGGTGATCTGCCACCTTGCATGGGGGCAGAGAGAGAAGCTCCTGTGTCATGGGGCACAGAGAAGACGGAGCCTGCCCTTCTCAGCCTTTGCCCCACCTAGGGCGTACTAACTCATCCTGTGAAGGGTAAGCTGCTAGCACAGACATCAAAACATTTCAACAGGATAGATCCAGTCTCAAATCTGGGCAGATACTGGCCATGTGGTTTGGAGCAGGTGACTTGGTTTCCCCATTTGTAAAATGTGACTGGTGTAACTGAAGCCAAACAGAAGCCTTCTGGGAGTTGTGAGACTTCTGAATCAGAAGAGCTCATTGTAGAAGCCTGTTGTGTAGGAAGTGTGCCGGGGAATCTTCTCTAGTTCTTGGTGTCCAGTCCACATGGCCCCATCTCTGTGCCTGAAGCAGCACTACCACATTAGTCTCGAGGGCCCATCCTGCATAGAAACGCCACATTGGACAGCTTTTCCTGGACCCTTGGAATTGAAGGGTTTGGTGATATGGGACTCTGAAAAATGATCCTTAAAATACAGATGCAGCTGCTGACCAGCACAGAAACAAGGAGCCTGGGAGACCACAGGGACAGCTGGACAGCAACACACTGGAGAGCTTAGGTGAAGGGGACACATTCCTAGAGATGTCCAGAAGCCATGGGTCATCTAGTAGATGGAGCCAGGAAAGGGAGCCGGAGATCAAAACATTCCCAGCAAGATCCTGGTATGCTGGTACACACTCCAGAGATGGAGGCAGAAAAATTATCACGAGTTTGAGGCCCACTTGGGCTAGCTAGCAAGACCTCTCCCTCCAAATCAGTCAACCAGCTAGCTACTGACCAACCAATCTGACAAACACTTGATCTTAGACACAAGGTGTTTTGTGTTTTTTTTTTTTAGACAAACTCTCATGATTCCAGGCTGTCCTTGAGGCAACCAGCTGAGGATGATGTCCCTGTGATCTCCCTGCCTCCACCTCTCAAGCTCTGAGATCACAGGCATGCCCATCACGCTCAGATTTTGCAGTTCTGAGGAATAAAGCCAGGGCTGCATGCTACAGGCACACTCTACCAACTGAGCTACATGCCCAGCCCACACTCAAACCCAGCAAATCAAAACATCCTAATTAGCAGAGTGCTAATTCTCACCCATCTTGCTGTCTTCAGACACACCAGAAGAGGGCATCGGATCCCATTATAGATGGTTGTGAGTCACCATGTGGTTGGCTGGGAATTGAACTCAGGACCTCTGGAAGAGCAGTCAGTGCTGAGCCATCTTTCCAGCCCTCCTACCAAACTATTAAAAAGCTGGAAGAGGGAGGAACACCACTGCCATTTGCATAGGTCTGCACCGCTTTAATAGTGACTAGTGGGGATGGGAATGTAGCTCAGACATTAAATAAAGAATGTTGCTCAGTGATGCTTACCCAGCATGCACAAAGAGGCATGTACTGTCATCGCCAACTGTCATTTCATGTTACTTCTCTCTTCCCGACATTACACCATTCCTTCCCTTCCCTCCCCTCCCTTCCTCCCTCCTCCTTCTTTCCTTTCGATTCTCTCCTGGAGACAGGGTCTGTCCATGTAGTCCAGGTGGACTTTGAACTTGTGATCCTGCCTGAGCCTCCAGAGAGCCGAGATAAGGAATGTGCCACGGTGGCTAGCACTTTCTGTGTCTGTGGGTTGCTGACACTGGGCGATTCACATGAATGGAATTCTGTATGATAGAGCTTTTGTGCCTGGTTTCTTTCACTTAGCTTTTTTGTTTTTTTGTTTTTTTTTTGTTTTTTGTTTTTGTTTTTGTTTGTTTTTGTTTTTGTTTTTGTTTTTGTTTTTCGAGACAGGGTTTCTCTGTGTAGTCCTGGCTGTCCTGGAACTCACTCTGTAGACCAGGCTGGCCTCAAACTCAGAAATCTGCCTGCCTCTGCCTCCCAAGTGCTGAGATTAAAGGCGTGCACCACCACTGCCTGGCTTTCGCTTAGCTTTTAAAAAAAACTTATGCCTTTGTGAGTGTGTGCATGTTGTATGTAAGTGCAGGGTACTTACATTTGTTACTTACATTGTTACATTTCTACATATACTGTTACATTTCTACTTACATTGTTACAGTTGTACTTACATTGTTATATTTGTTACTTACAATGTTACATTTGTTACTTACATTGTTACATTTGTTACTTACAATGTTACATTTGTTACTTACATTGTTACACTTCTACATACATTGTTACAGTTGTACTTACATTGTTACAGTTGTACTTCCATTGTTACATTTGTTACTTACAATGTTACAATTGTTACTTCCATTGTTACATTTGTTACTTACAGTTTTACTCCACAGCATGGATGTGGAGATCAAAGTGCAACCTTGTGAAGTTGGTTCTCTGCTTCCTTAGGTTCCAGGGATCAGACTCGGGTCATCGGGCTTGTGTGACAGTCACCTTGAGCCATCTTGCTAGCCCCCAGCATGGTGTTTATAAAGTTTAGTTATTTTGTAGCATCTACCAAAACTTTATTTTAATATAGTTTTAAGAATAAAGGGGTTTTGTTGTTGTTGTCCTTGCTTTTTGGCAGGCACGGTGGCACACATCTTAAACACTACACTTGTAAGCCAAAGGCAGGGGATCTCTGTGAGTTCGAGGCCAGCCTGGTCCACATGGAGAGTTTCCAGCTAGCCAGAGATACAGAGTGAGGCCATACAGAGTGAGGCCATATCTATATCTATATCTCTATATATTTTAATTTTAGTATGTGTGTATACACGTGTACACATGCATAAACATGCATGTCACAGAGATCAGAGGACAACTTTCTCAAATTGGTTTTTTGCTTCCATCTGTAGGTTCCAGGGGTCAAACATGGGTCACCTGGCTGGTCGGCAAGAACCTTTATCAGCTCGGCCATCTTGCTGGCCCATGTTAATGTATTTTTTACTTTTTATTTTATCTATTTTTAAAAACAGGATCATGCTATGTAACTCATGTTGGCTTCACACTGAACCTTACTGAGTATAGGGATTACAGGCCTGGATTAACATGCCTAGCTAAAACTTCATGTAAACATTTTTTAATACATTTATTTGTATAATGATTATGTATTCATGAGTACCACAGAGCATGTGTGGGGATTAGAGGACAATTTGAAGGACTCAGTCCTCTCATTCCACCATGTAGGACCTGGGGATTGAACTCAGATTTTCAGGCTTGGCAGCAAGCACCTTTACCAACGGACCCATCTCATCAGTCCTAAAACAACACCCCACCACCTCTCCATTGGTTTTGTAGGGTTTCACTATGTAGCTATGGCTGGCTTGGAGTGTGCTGACCAGGCTGCCCTCCAACTCACAGAGATCCGCCTGCTTCTACCTCCCAAGTGCTGGGATTACACCACCAGGCTTTAAAACTTCATTTTTGGTGCCTGAGTAATATTAAATTACCCAGCACATTCTGCTTATCTGCTCACCAGCTGACGGGCATCTGTGGTCTTTTTCTCATTGGCTATTGTATATGGATCTGTGAGGATCTGAGTGGTGGCTTGTGTCGGAAGCCCCTTTAGGTCCAAGCTTTGGAGGGGATTGCTGGGATAAGATAATTCCAGGTTTACTCTTTGCACAGCAATTGGCCTCTTATGCCAGGCATAAGCACAAGGATTCTCGGTCTTCTGCATCCTCATCAAAGCAATTTCCCTTTTGTGAGCTACAGATATCCTAAGGATGTGAAATGGGCTCTCACTGTAGTTTGATTTGCATTTTTGATGCTCAGACTTTTATTCTTTGTTTGTTTTTCAAAACTGGGTCTCTATGTAGCCCTGGATGTCCCGGAACTCACTCTGTAGACCAGGCTTGCCTCAAACTCAAGAGATCTTTCTGTCTCTGCCTCCCAGAGTGTTGAGATGAAAGGTGCATGTCCCCATGGCCCAGCTCAAAATTTCATTCTTTAAAATGTTTTTAGCTGGACGGTGGTAGGACATGCCTGTAATTCCAGCATTTGGGAGGCAGAAGCAGATGTATCTCTGAGTTCAAGGCCAGCCTGGTCTACAGAGTGAGTCCTAGGACAGCCAGGGCTACACAGAGAAACCCTGTCTTGAAAAATAAACACACACACACACACACACACACACACACACACACACACACAAATAATAATAATAATAATTTTCACTTATTTGTGTGCATGTGTGTGCTCATGCATGCATGCATGGATGCCACAGCCCATGTGAGGTCAGAAAAAACTCATAGGAGTCCCCAGTCCCCAGTCCCCAGTCCCCAGTCCCCAGTCCTTTCACCATTTGGGTCTCTGGGATTGAACTCGATTGTTCAGTTTGGCTGCCAAGTGCCCAGCTCTGTTGCTCAGAAATTCTCACAGGGCATAACAAAGAGCATAGGTCGAATGCCAGTGGGCAGTGAATTGGCTTGTCGAGTTGTGACCTCATTTAAGATTTTCGTGGCCTCAGGCCCATCTAGAAAAGGAGATTTTGATCTTGAAGACAAGACAGGAATGTGCCACTCACTCCTGCCTACACCCGCCCTGTAGGATTTAGAGGGAGGAACTGGGGAGATCACATGGGCAGACTTGGGGGGGGGGAGGTGTCTACAGGCAGGCCAGGGGAGGTTCAGGATGGGCTCTGCTGTTGGAGCCCAGGTCAGCTGTCTGATGTGGGCAGTAGAGAGGGCTCCTGCCATACACTGGGCGAGAGCATGGCCCCACCTGGGCAGTTCCTGGCCTGTTCCCTGAATGAATCTTTTCTACCCTTCAGGGCACCTTCTCTGCAATGGCTTCTGTGTGGGTTTTTGCTGTTGTTGATTCTGTTTGACTTCACTCCAAGGTTGGAACGCAGAGCCTCGTGCTTCTGGGTGAACACTGCATCTTTGACTCCACCTGGGCCCCCAGCTGCCTCTGCTCTGAGAGCCTTTGTACCCACTCTTGGGCTGAGCGGTCTAGAAGCTTTCAGAAGTTTCCAGCACAGAACTCAGAATATTGAGATGGGGGGAGGGGCGGGCAGTATGAGATACTATGTTTGTGGGGGTAGGGTATCCTGGAACCTTGGCTACCTAATGAGCTTCCCAAAGACTCCCAGCTCTGTCAGGCCCCAAACATGGGATGATGTCCAGCTGCCTGACAGTGACTGTTTTCTGTGGTCAGATGATTTATTTGACTTGGGCAGGAATCATGGGTCGTCCTCTACCTCACAAGCCTTCCACAGAGCAGAGGTTCCCAAATGCCCACCAGGCCAGATGGCTCACATCAGAACTCATCCGGCAATTGTTACAACACAGTCAGAGACTCAGGTGCTGCTGGCCTGCCTCAGATGCAAGCCAGTTAGGTTTTCCCTTGATCCCCAGGGACTCTGTTGTATAGACAGGATGAGGAGCTCAAGGGCTGGTGAGTCTTGGTCATTTTAGTCCAGAGTACTTGATGCACCTCCCCCCAGCAGTCCTAGGAACCCCTTAACCCTCAGATCTCCCCATTATCTGCCACTAAAGCTTTTGGAGGCTTCATTTGCCTGTCACTCATAGGCCTTCTATCCCCCTTCCTACAGGAAGTCCCTCTGGCTTGTTTTTACAAGCCCTCTCCCATCACAGATACCCAGCGATGCTTCTTCTATCAACATAAAAAATTAATAAGAGCAAGCAGGGTGTGATGCTGCATGCCTGTAGCTTCAGTACTTGGAAGGTGGAGGCAAGAAGACCAGGGCTTAGGACCAACCTGCATGAGATACTGTTTCAAAAAAACCAATTAGCTTATTATGGCATATGTTTATGTTACCAAGTTCTCGTATATACCTAGTATAGTATAGACAAATAAATTGTGACAATTTATGCTTAGGGCATTGACTTATGAATTAGTCACAGTGTACTAGATCTTGTGGCTGGTCTGTTACTTCCTCTCTCCCTCATTTTATAGACAGGTAAATTGAGGACCCAGTACATAGGTAATGCACCTCAAATGGCTGAGAGTCTTTGGCTTCCACGTCCTTACTCTCTTGAATGTGATTTCACCCTGTTTAGTCCTCCCTGCAAGTCTGTAACTCTGGGTAGTTCATGGTCTGCGGAGGAAGCAGAGGGCATTCCTCATGGCCAGCCAGTCCCCTCTGGTCCTGGTGTGAATGAGGGCCAGGGCCCATCTGCACAGCTGGAGTCACTTACCCAGATGTTTATGGGCCTCTGCCTGTGGTGTTTATAGTTCTGTCTTTGGATCTGCTTTGAGTCTCCAGTAATTGGAACAGTACCCAAGGAGGTGATGTGGGGTGGTGGTGGGCGCCCAATGAATAGGAACACTGGATTGGGCCCAAGCCCTGGCTTCTGCCTTGTCTGGTTCCAACACAGACTTCAGATCTTTTATGAAGGACTTGGGAAGGACAGCAAGATGGCGCAAATTGGAAGCAGGTGTGAAAGTATGTGTGGGGATGAGAGTGGCGGCGAGGAAAAGCCTGGAAGTCCGGTCGGCCGTAACTGAGTGCTTTTAGCACAGGCAACAACTTCGAGCCAAACCTTTCCCTTTAAGGATATACATGCTCATGTATGTACATGTTAATCCCCAAAGTTATAAATATCCATTGTGAAAAATGTACAACATACAGGCGATTTTTGCCAATGTCCTAGTTCCACATTCCTAAAATGACCACTGTTCACCTCGGTCTTCATCAGAGAATTGTTTTCGTAACATATACTCTATTTTTTTTAAATAAAGCTTTAAAAGGGTTGCTTATTATTATTTATTTCTTTCTCTGTGCGTATGGATACATCTCTGCTGGTGCCTGAGGAAGTCAGAAAAGGTCACTGGATCCCCTGGCGGGGGAGTTACAGGGCTAGAACTCAGGTTGCCAGGCATGGCAGCAAGTGCCGTTACCTGCTGAACCTTCTCGCTGGCCCCTTCTGTACTTTGCAAGCTTCCTTTTAATCAGAATAGTTATCAAAATCTTTATATGATATTAAATATTTTTCTACTACATCAAATTATGTGATTCCCATTTCATTGTGATACAAGCTCATAAAAGAACCACATCAATTCTCAATCTAAAGCATAAAGGGGGCTGGAAAGATGTCTTAGGGGGTAAAGTGCTTGCTACTACAAAGCATGAAGGCCTGTTTGGATCCCCGGCACCCATGTACAAGCTGGGCGTGGCTCTATGACCTGGAATCCCAGTGGAAACAGAGGGGTTGCTGGGGCTTTTGGCCAACCAGCTCCGCGGAACGGGTGAATCCCAGAATCAGTGAGCAACTGTGTAACACAAACGAACACAAACACAGATGTGCAGAGTGACTGAGGAAGACACCTGTTGTCAACCTTTAGTCTGCACACACACACACACACACACACACACACTCACGTGCAGTCACGTAAGTGTGCACGTTCGTAAATGAACACTTTACACAAGTGACACACATTCATTGCAGATAATTCTGGAAGTCCAAGCACACGAACAAGGAGATAAAAATGACCCAGCGTGTGGGATCAAGCACTGTTCACAGTACTGTGCAAATTGGGTTAGTCTGTGCTTCCCACGGTGTTTTGTGTGGCTGGTGTACATGCACCAACAGATACCAGCTCTCTTCCCATTTTGCGATCCCTCAGCTTTTATGTCTGCTAGATCTCCCATAGTCCCTGGCCATGAGGTAGCAGATCTGCCTGTAAACCCCAGCACCTCCGCAACGCCCCCCCACTCCTATCCTTATCCTCTGCTTCCTTTGCAGAGTTGCCTGGAGTCAGCTTTTCCCATGAATTTTATGTTCTGCCTCCGTCCGTGGTCCCTGAGATACTTTTCAACCATTTCTTGGTGTTGTCTACTCTCCTCTCTGTGGGATTAGGCTTTGTGGAGACCTCAGGCTTTAACTAGTGACTGTGTGAGTTACTTTAGATTGTTCTGGATTGTAAACAAAGGCATGCTGAGCATTCTTGTGGTCAAGCCCTTGAACATGTCCACACCAGAGATACTTTTCTTCCTGGCTGACCAATAGCATCAAGAGCCAGGCAAGCTGAGGGTAACTCTGGGCCCCTGAAGAGATGTATGTGCCCCGTTCTTACAGAAATACCAGGACTAGAGGGATGTCCCAAGCCACGTAGAAGAGAGTGACACATTTTATTCTTGAAGTAGTTTTCTCATTGAGCTTGGAGAGCCCTGAGAGCCTAAGAGCTAACTGGCACTCAAGGGACATGAGCATGTCACCCACAGCTTGGCTGCTGCTGGGTCAGAATAGGTAGAAGAGAGGCCAGTCTGTAAAGATGGCGTCTTCTCTCTGCTGGCTAGACCAGCTTCTGCAGAAGTGGGTTCTGAAGTCAGAGTGACTCCCTGGAGCCCTGGGCTCTGCTACTGAACCAGAAACCTGTGGGGCACAGAGGAGCCTCCTGCAGTCAGATCATCAGGTATCGCATTGCAATGGGTGCCTGGCTGGCCTCAAAGGGCAGTTAGCAGGGGTGGAAGAGGAAGGAGCTAGTGGGTCCCACTGAGCCAAGCTGGAGGTGTGACTAGGCCTCACAGTTAGCCAGAACAGTGGTAATTGTGGGAAGACAGAGGGGGAAGCAAGGAACTGGGGACTTTGTTGCAGCTGTGGGGTGTGAGGGGAATGGAGCCTATACTTTCTGTCCCCACTCTGGCCCAGTAAGGAGTCATCAGTGAGATTTGAGTCTCCCAGAGCCTTTCCCTCCCATCTCCCCACTCCTGTCCACCTCAAGTACTCAGGATCCCCTTTTCTGCTGGGCTCCGGGGTTCTTGGATGAGGTGGGAAGAAAGCTACAAATCCTTAGCCCTTGGCCTTGACGTGAGAAGTCCTGTGCACAGAAGGAGGCTGGGTAAGGGTGTCAGGGAGTAAAACAACCTGTCATTGGAGGCAAAAAGGCATCCTCAGCTCTCTGAAGAACCCCACCCTCACCCCCCCAGGAGGATGTGGGGATGGAGAGAGGGGGCCTGATGTTCCTTGAGTAGTTGGGGGAGGTCTGCAGCTATCTTCCAGTCAATAACCAGGTTTCTTACCTTTTCCTGTCATATGCAAGAAGGGCCAATGGTCAAGAATCTAAGATGACCCAAGACACGGGCATAATGTGGGTCTTGGTTCAGAATCTTTTGAAGTGATAAAACGTCATGACCAAATCCAACACCAGGAGGAAATTCCGCTTACCTTTCCCAGTTCATTCCACTTACATATCCCAGGTCACAATGCGCTGAGAGAAGCCAAGGCAGGACCTCAAGACAGGAACCTGGTGGCAGGAACTAAAGCAGAGATCGTTTGGGAGGCTCAGAGGAATTACTACTGATCAGCTCCATCTGTGGTTTGCTATGTTTGCTTTCTTGAACAGCCCAGGACTATCTGCCTAGGAGTGGCGCTGCCCACAGTGGGCTGGGCTCTCCCGAATCAGTCAATAATCAGGAAAATGCCCCACAGGCTTGCAAAGCCAATCTGATGGAGGCTTTTTCTTAATTGAGGTCCCTCTTCCCAGGTCACTCCAGCTTGTGTCAAGCCAACTAAAGAGAACAGGGACAACATGGGTAAAGGGTACCTCACCCAGCGGTGTTGACAGATGATGACAGTGTTCCTGTCATCTAAGCTCTGGCTGCAGCA
Source organism: Arvicanthis niloticus (assembly GCF_011762505.2). Classification (NCBI taxonomy): domain Eukaryota; kingdom Metazoa; phylum Chordata; class Mammalia; order Rodentia; family Muridae; genus Arvicanthis; species Arvicanthis niloticus. The sequence continues at coordinate 28,253,285 of NC_047671.1, forward strand.
GAAGTGGGTAGCTGGCCTGTCACCGGCTGAGGTCTCTTTTGACCAGGCTCAAGTGAATTCCTTTGGAAATGAACAGGGAGCTTGAGGGGAAGGTGCCCTGGAGCCAACGGGACCATAGATGCAACCAGAGCCCCTCTACTCACAAACTGCCACTCCATCTTTCTGACCTTGCTCTGAGCACACGCCCCCTTAGTTCATCACATTTGTGAGTCCCCTGTTCCTGTCCCCCAACAAGTTGGCCTGGGCATGGGAAGTGCTTGCTGTGGGCTGAGTGTCGCTTCTCAGAGTCCTCACTTTCAATCTTCTGTGCCAAGGTAGGGCTAAGGCTTAGAGGTTTCCTGATCTGCCCAGACGCAGACTGTGGGTGGCAGGGCTGGAGCTTCTCCCCTCTGTCTGAACACAGGCCCTGGCTCGTCCCTGTTGTGTTGAACTGTGGCATTGCCCCAGTCCCCCTCCCAGCTGAGGTCTCTTTGCACTCCACCCTCGTGAGGCTGCCTACCTGGCCTGCCCCACCACGGAGGTGAGCCCTGTGGTGCTTGCACAAGGCACTATTCATTCAAGCAGGCTACTGATTAAAACCATGTGTGGTATGGCTGGCCCTGCTGGCTGGCGGCAGCTCCGGAAACCAGGCCTGGCCTGGGGCCTGTGACTATAAGGGCTGGGAGGGGGGAGGTAAAGGGTGGGGGGAGAAGGAGCTGGTGACCCATAGGCCTGTCAGGACTGTGCACTGGAACAGGACTGGGACTCTTACCCCAATTTAACACATACCAGAAGTACCCTGAGCCAGGCTCTTGGGTTCGGGCTGGGTTGTGGGAGACGAGGTTCCTCTCCAGGTGAAGGTGGGGACCTTGGCTTAGAATACCTCAGGACCTTGCAGAGGCCTCCCCAAAGCTGTCTGAAAAAGGCAGACTGTGGGCAGGCTTTGGTTCCCAGGAATGGGTGTGTATGTGTATGCTGAGATCGCCACACAGCCCTGGAGCCCTTGACCTCATGATGCCTTCAGGACTTTAAAGGGTATTTTGGTGCAGTGGTTAATCCCGTGGGCTCTGGGAGCTACCCTGGCTGAGAGGAAGGCTGGCCAGGGTAGCTCCTTTGTTCAGCCACTTTGAACAGGCTCCAGTCATGCAGGTGAGTGCTGAGAGAGAACTCTAAGATGAGCAGCTTGCCTCTTGTCAAACAGCCTGAAAGCATCCCAACCAGAAACAAGGCCAGATCCCTGTGCACCCCTGGCCCTGACCCGTGTGTTGTGTCAGAGAGCTCAGAGGCGCTGAGTGTGTGGCATCTGGGTTGTTTGGGGGCAGAAGATGTGAACTGTGGGGGTAAGCGGGGGAGCGGTGTAAGGTGTAGCTGAATTAGCCAAGAACAGAGTGAGACATTGTTCACAGAGTCACTTCCCCAGGCGCTGAGGCCCCCACCGGAAAGGGTGGGTGGTTACGCCAGACCACAGCCTTCCCTGACCACAGGCCCGGTGCTTTGCCTCAGAAGTTGCTCTGGTTTCCCAGGCATGCAGATCCTACTAAGTGACCTCCAGGCTCTGCAGCTTGAGGATAGGCTCACAAAGTGATTTTGGATCCTGACCAAGCAGGATCAGCACCGTCTATGGATGGGACTAGCCCACAATAGGAGTTCTCTAGAACAAGGGATCTTGCATGTTACATCGTGCCCCCGAGCCAGGCTCTTCGGTGTCAAATCCAGCAGAGGAGTGCCCTTCCTTACCCAAGGCAAGGCTGAGGATGGGAGGAAGGCTGTGTGTCATCCAGGGGAGGGATTTTGTGTGGTGCTTTCCTATGATGAGCTGCTGAGGTGAAGCGGAAGGCAGATGGCTCTGGTGAGGCAGGAACAGGTGTGAACAGGACTCCTTCTCTCTGCTGAGTAACCAGGGTGGCCACCTACCCTCTGCAAGACTTCATATCCTCTAAAGCCAGCTAGAGCATCCTGCCACAGGGGGTGGTATGATTAGAAAATGAGTCAGTGGCCCTGGAGTTGACCTGAGTTCTTATCCAGCTCTTTTCCGAAATAGCCATGTGATCCTGGACAACACAGATTCTTCTAGAACAAAGAGCTGGATAAATCTTCCTTGTGGGGTTGGCACCATACTAACACATGGTATGTTTCTGGCTCCCCCGGATTGCATCAGACACTGATGCTGATGTTGCTATGGGGTCCTTTTGTGGATGTGATTAGATCCAGAATGAGTTTGCATTAGGTGAGAGATAACTCCACATGATAGGCATGGGCCTGTCTTCATCTCTGTGTAAAGCTGAGGTTTCCTTCAAGAAGCCAGTTTGCTTGTGCATGCCAGCCTGCCTGTGCTGTACCCAGCAGTCCTTGTCTGCCCTTCCTGAGAGCCTACCCCTCTGTGTTAGGTAGGCGTCTCCAGAAACAGAACCAGCAGGCTGTGTGTATATGAACATCTATGTACACAGGGCGAGTGTGTCTATGTGTTTGCATATTTATACACATAAGAAAGGATTTATTATTATACAAAGAACTGGCTCATGTGTTTATGGAGGCTGACCATTTCCCCAGATCAGCAAGCTGGAAACTGAGACACAGAATGTTTTGGCTCAAATCTGAAGGTATGAAGGAACAGATAACACAGTTCCAAGACAGCTGGGCAGGAAGCACTCCTCTTTACTCCTGGGATGCTTAGTCTTTTTCCTCTCTTTATTTCTGACTGGCTGGATGAACTGCTGCCCACCCCAACCCTCGATGGTGAGGCCATGTGCTTTAGTCATCCCATTGATTCAAATGTGAATCCCATCCAACCAGAGCCCCGTGTAAAGAACGATGTTTAGCAAAATATCCAGGCATTCCTTAGCCCAATCAAGTTGGTCCACAAAATTAACCATCACACTTGTGGATTTCGGACTTGCTTAGGGCAATGGTTGGGTTAGTCAACTCGTGGTTAACCTAGACCTACTGTGGAACAGGGGATCGTGACTGAGAAAATGCCTCCATAACATTGGCCTCAGGTAAGTTCATGAGGCATTTTCTTGATTAATGATTGATGTGGAAGGGCCTTACCCACTGTGGGCTGTGTCACCCCTGGGTAGGTAGTTGTGGATGGTGTCAGAAAGTAGGCCAAGCAAACCAGTAAGCAGCATCCCCACATGACTTCCAGACCTACCTTGACCTCCTTCGATGATGGACTGATGGACGGTGGTTTGGAAGTGTAAGTGAAATAATCCCATTCTTCCCTGAGATGCTTTTGGTCATGGGTCTTCACTGTATAATAAATAATAAATCCTTTCTTGTGCGTACAAATACAGAAACACACACAGGTACACTCACGCATGTGCGTAGATGCCCATACACACAGCCTGCTGGTTCTGTTTCTGGAGACGCCTACCTAACACAGAGGGGTAGGCCCTCAGGAAGGGCAGACAAGGACTGCTGGGTACAGCACAGGCAGGCTGGCATGCACAAGCAAACTGACTTCTTGAAGGAAACTCCAGCTTTACACAGAGATGCAGATAAGCCCCCTGTGGATTCGCATGCAGCACACCATTGGGAAACCCAAAGAGACCTATCTTATAAGGAACACAAGTCATGACAAGATTTCCCATAGCTCCAAAGAGGTTTAAGCAGCAACTTAATCCCTCTGGGATGCTACAACCAGACTCAGTACAAGCAGGTAGGCTTCGCTGAGTACCACATGTGCAAAAGAGGAACCACCCACATAACTCCATTCCATGTAAGCCTTCTACTAAACACTTTACCAAAGAACAAACCCGGTCCTCACAATAACCCTATTGTTTTTCCTCACTTCACAGAAGGACACAGTTACAGGGATACTTATGAGCCCATAGCCAGGAAGTGGAGGACTGTAAACTCCATCTGAACCAGGTTACGCAACTGTGGGCCAGCTGCTTGTAGAGTGTGGAGGAGGATTTTGAGTGGCAAGGTGGGTTCTGTCTAGATTTTCCCTCTTTACAAGATGAAGTATGGGACACTGAGGGATGTAACTCAGGGGTGGAGCACTTGATCAGCATTTACAAGGTCCTAGGTTCAATCCCTGGTAGGAGTAATAAAAAGATTAAGTGGACCTACTTGATCTTGGATCTCAGATTGAATTCCAGCTTTGACTTTTTTTTTTTTTTTTTTTTTTTTTTTTTTTTTTTTGGTTTTTCGAGACAGGGTTTTTCTGTGTAGTCTTGGCTGTCCTGGAACTCACTCTGTAGACCAGGCTGGCCTCGAACTCAGAAATCCGCCTGCCTCTGCCTCCCAAGTGCTGGGATTAAAGGTGTGCGCCACCACTGCCCGGTGCTTTGACTCTTTTTTTTAAAAAGATTTGGTTTTTTTTTTTTTTTTTCTGTTATTGTATGTGTGTATATGAATCTGTTATTGTATGTGTGTATATGAATCTGTTATTGTATGTATGTATATGAATCTGTTATTATATGTGTATATATGAATCTGTTATTGTATGTGTGTATATGAATCTGTTATTGTGTGTGTATGAATCTGTTATTGTATGTGTGTGTATGAATCTGTTATTGTATGTGTGTATATGAATCTGTTATTGTATATATGTATATGAATCTGTTATTGTATGTGTGTGTATGAATCTGTTATTGTATGTGTGTGTATGAATCTGTTATTGTGTGTATATGAATCTGTTATTGTGTGTGTGTATATGAATGAATCTGTTATTGTATGTGTGTGTATGAATCTGTTATTGTATGTGTGTATATGAATCTGTTATTGTATGTGTATATATGAATCTGTTATTGTATGTGTGTATATGAATCTGTTATTGTGTGTGTATGAATCTGTTCTTGTATGTGTGTGTATGAATCTGTTCTTGTATGTGTGTATATGAATCTGTTATTGTATATATGTATATGAATCTGTTATTGTATGTGTGTGTATGAATCTGTTATTGTATGTGTGTGTATGAATCTGTTATTGTGTGTATATGAATCTGTTATTGTGTGTGTATGAATCTGTTATTGTATGTGTGTATATGAATTTGTTATTGTGTGTATGAATCTGTTATTGTATGTGTGTGTATGAATCTGTTATTGTATGTGTGTATATGAATCTGTTATTGTGTGTGTATGAATCTGTTATTGTATGTGTGTGTATGAATCTGTTCTTGTATGTGTGTATATGAATCTGTTATTGTATATATGTATATGAATCTGTTATTGTATGTGTGTGTATGAATCTGTTATTGTATGTGTGTGTATGAATCTGTTATTGTGTGTATATGAATCTGTTATTGTGTGTGTATGAATCTGTTATTGTATGTGTGTATATGAATTTGTTATTGTGTGTATGAATCTGTTATTGTATGTGTGTGTATGAATCTGTTATTGTATGTGTGTATATGAATCTGTTATTGTGTGTGTATGAATCTGTTATTGTATGTGTGTGTATGAATCTGTTATTGTACGTGTGTGTATGAATCTGTTATTGTATGTGTGTATATGAATCTGTTATTGTATGTGTGTGTATGAATCTGTTATTGTGTGTGTGTGTATGAATCTGTTATTGTATGTGTGTATATGAATCTGTTATTGTATGTGTGTGTATGAATCTGTTATTGTATGTGTGTGTATGAATCTGTTATTGTATGTGTGTATATGAATCTGTTATTGTATGTGTATATATGAATCTGTTATTGTATGTGTGTATATGAATCTGTTATTGTGTGTGTATGAATCTGTTCTTGTATGTGTGTGTATGAATCTGTTCTTGTATGTGTGTATATGAATCTGTTATTGTATATATGTATATGAATCTGTTATTGTATGTGTGTGTATGAATCTGTTATTGTATGTGTGTGTATGAATCTGTTATTGTGTGTATATGAATCTGTTATTGTGTGTGTATGAATCTGTTATTGTATGTGTGTATATGAATTTGTTATTGTGTGTATGAATCTGTTATTGTATGTGTGTGTATGAATCTGTTATTGTATGTGTGTATATGAATCTGTTATTGTGTGTGTATGAATCTGTTATTGTATGTGTGTGTATGAATCTGTTATTGTACGTGTGTGTATGAATCTGTTATTGTATGTGTGTATATGAATCTGTTATTGTATGTGTGTGTATGAATCTGTTATTGTGTGTGTGTGTATGAATCTGTTATTGTATGTGTGTATATGAATCTGTTATTGTATGTGTGTGTATGAATCTGTTATTGTATGTGTGTGTATGAATCTGTTATTGTATGTGTGTATATGAATCTGTTTGTGTTTGGAAACACGGCAACCGAGCAGGCTGGGGACACTTAGATGAGATGGAGTCACAGACGGTTGTGAGCTTTCTAATGTGGGTGCTGGGAACGCCACTGAATTGAACCTGGATTTTTTTTTCTGCAAGAGCAGCAAGTACTTTTAACTGCTGAGCCATCTCGCTAGCCCAGCTTTGACTCTTGAATATCTGCTTCATCTTTGTGTTCTGTACATGGGAGTATCTGACAAATATCAATCATCATGGTTTTTTCTTTCTAGGTTCTCACTTTCTGTTTTATGAGTACCTTAAAACTAACTTACATTTTTCTTTAAAAATCACTTGTTTTTATTTTATCTGTATGAGTGTAGATAGGTAAGTATGTGTAGATATGCGCTGTAGGCCTGCCTGGTACTCCCAGTGTCAGAAGAGGGCATCTGGAGTTATGGATGACTATGAGCCACCGTATGGGTGCTGGGAGCAGAAGCAGATCCTTTCCAGGGGACCCCAGGGTAAGTATCTGACTAACAAGCTCTGAGGAGCTGCCTGTCTCCCATCTTGCCATGGCTGGGATTCCAAGCAAATACCCCACACCTGGTTTTTCCATGGGTTCTGGAGAATTCGATCTTCATGGTTATAAGGCCAGTACTTCTGGGTGGTGGTGGCAGGTGCCTTTCTTTTAAGTGAGGTTGGGGGGCGACGATCTCTATGCCTGGTCTACTGAGCGAGTTCCAGGACAGCTATGGCAACACAAAGAAATCCTGTCTCAAAAAAAACAAAAACAAAAACAAATCAAAGGTCAACCCTTCACTGCCTGGGCCATCTCCCTCATTGTTTGTTTTCTTTTCTTTCGTTTGTTTGTTTGTTTTGAGGGAATGTCTTATTATGGAGCTCTGGTTTGGAATTCCCTATGGAGATCAGCTTGTCTTCAGACTTGTGGGATTCCTCTTCCCTCTATCACCTAAATGTCTGGATTATAGACATGCATCATCATTTAATGTCACTTCCTTTCCTTGAGACCCACTTCGGAAAATGCACTCCTCTCTTCTATGACCTTTGCCCATCCTAGGTGGGCAGGGTCAGGGACAAAACATCTGAAGCCAAAGAAAATGAGTGCAAAGAAGTCAGTCAGGAAGAAAGGGACAAAGAGCAGGTTGTCCCCTCTTAACCCCCTTTCTCCTCATGACATTTTAGAGGTTCTGATCAGTGATGAAGCAACGAGGAAAAAAACCATTCAGATCAGAAAGGATCTGTCTTTGTACCAGAAATATATGATGAACATTTCCTTTGGAAGTGTTGAGGATTGACTGTGTACCCAAGATTGTGTAAATGCTAAGCAAGTGCTAGACCACAGAGCTACATGCCTAGTTCTGGCATGATCTTGTGTCTAGAAAGCCACTAAACAAATAGAATTATTACGTTCAACAAGAGTGGCGAGGCGACTCAGTTGGTAAGAACACATGCCTGGCAAACCCGATGACGTGAGTTGGATCTCTGGAACCTAGGTTAAAAAGCTGGATGCTGAGGTCTGAGTCCATAATCACAGCGCTCTTATGGTGAGATGGGAGACAGAGACAGGAAGATTGACCAGAAGTGCAGCTACATAATGCAATGCAGGAAGCAAAAGACCCTACCTCAAACACAAGGTGGAGAGAACCAACTCCCCCAAAAGTGTCCTCTGATCTCTGCACACCTACCATGGCATCCATGTACCCACACTCAGTCTCTCTCTCTCTCTCTCTCTCTCTCTCTCTCTCTCTCTCTCTCTCTCTCTCTCTCTCTCCTCTCTGTCAAGTAAACAGGTAAATCTTTAAAAGAATAAGTTTAACTTGAAAGGTGGTGGTGCACATCTTTAATCAACTCAGGAAGCAGAGGCAAGTGGATCTCTGAGTTCAAGTCTAGCCTGGTCTACAGAGCTAGTTCCAGGATAGCCAGGACTACACAGAGGAACCTTATCCAGAAAAAGAAAAGAAAAGAAAAGAAAAGAAAAGAAAAGAAAAGAAAAGAAAAGACAAAAATAAATTTAACAAGTTCATATGGTACAAGATAAACATAGAAAATATGACTTGCATTTTCTGTATGGTCACAAAGAGTCATCCAAGATTAGGAAAACAATTACACTCGCCATGGAATTAAAGAACAAAACACAGAGACATAATTTAACAGAAGAAGCACAAAACTTACAAAGCTATAAAGCTTTGGAACGAAATACCTAAATAAGTGGAAAATACCATCTGTTCACGGGCTGGAAGACACATTACCGCGGATAAAATGACAGTACTTCCCAAACCAGGGACCTAGTGTTTCTGAGCTGAGTTTCTCATCTTTTAACAAACAGGCAGTGAGAGGATGTTTGACTCAGGAACATGGACATGCAATATGCCTGTGTAAACTATTTAACAGGCTGGCCCCTGGGGCGAGCCTGGGCTGGGACAGGGAAGCATGATCAGGACATGCAAGTAAGCATTAGGGTCTCATGCTCTCCCAGGTCCCCCATGGGAAGAAGGCAGGCCCAATGGAACTTGAGTTTGCAGATTGGGTTTGGCAGAGCTCCGTGGGCTGATAATAAATGAACAGGAAAGGAGAGTCCATTACATAGGAATGCCTAGGGAGGGGGTGGGAAAGGAGTCGGCTTCCCTTCCAGCACCAGCCGGCTCTGCAGCCTTGATTGATGTGCCTTACACCACGGCAGCCTCCAGGCCTGGTGGAAGGAAGCCCCTTGCTCACCCCTCCTGGAGCAAGGCCAGCAGCCAGATGTTCCCAGCCTTCGGGAGAACTAAGGTGGGGGGAAGGGAGGCCAACAGTGTGCCAAAGGGCAGCTGCCCAGATGCTGGGCTTCTCTGTCTTTTCTGCAATTGGGCTCAGGGAGCTTTGGTTCTTTCTGTGTCTGGTTTGGGTCAGCTGCTATGTCATCCTGGGGATGGTATTTGTTACTCACCCTGTCCTGGTCAAGGTATACAGTTGCCCAGGAAAGAGCTCTCAGCACCAGAGAGAAACATCTGACTGCCCCAAATCATTGAGTTGTTCTGGTCAGAGCCGCAGGGCTTAGGATCAAGGGCTGACACAGCTGAGGACCCTGGATTTGTTAGTTGGAGTATGAATCTGCAGGCAGATTCCAGTATGTTCAGAGAAGGTTCTATCAGGAGGTACCAAGGGAGACAGACCCAGGGTATATAGTTGCGTGAACCCAGCGCAAGTGTGGAGATCCATCTCTGGGCTTTCCTATGAGTTTAATATTAAATGAATACTAACTGTAAGAAAACATATGTGTATACACACACGCACACACACACACACACACACACACAGAAAGAGAGAGGGGGGGAGAGAGAGAGAGAGAGAGAGAGAGAGAGAGAGAGAGAGAGAGAGAGAAAGAGAGAAACACTAAGTAGCACCCTGACTTATCACTTACTCCTGAGGATAAAGCACAGCAGTAAGACATTTCCCTAGTATTTTTTGAAGCCTCAGTTCCCAGTAAACCCAACCTAAAGCAAATTTCAGGGCTGGGAATGTGGCTTAATAGGTACAGTGACTATCTAGAATTTTCAGAGTCCCCAACACCACATAAACCAGATGCGGTGGCTCCAATCTGTAACCACAGCGTCTGGGAAACACGAAAATCAACGTCATCCTTAGCTACCTAGTAAGTTCAAGGTCAAGATGCACTGTGTAAAATAATGAACTGTTAATACGCCAGTACAAATTCTTATATTCAGGTTCATGCTATCATATTTAGGTGTGTGTGGGAAAAAAACCCCAACAAAACAAAACTGGGTTCATCGTTGCTGCCCATCCTTGTGAACTTCCTGTCCACTCCACAGTATACTTTGAACTTCTGCTGGTGTAAGGAGATGCCAGACTGCACCGCTCTGTTCAGGGGTTTTCTGTGTGTGCACATGTGCATCTGTGCCTTCAAAACCATATAGACAGGCAGCATGGCTTTGAGCATGCGTCTTTGAACATACCTGCATGGCTTCTTTTTAGTAAATTCCATAAAGCAAAACTGGCAAAACAGCTGAGCTTACTTTACACGTGCAGCCTTCCATCCTCGGCTCTGGGGCTTCATGGTTCAATACCTACCATGTCCTAGTTCCAGCTTTAGAGACGTGTGGCTGGTGGCTGAGGTGGCAAAAACCTACCTGGGGCTGGGGGAGAGGGGAGGCCCAGAAACACATGCCTCCCACTGTTCTTCAGGAGCCCATAGGGTGGGTAAGTGCCAGGGACTAAAGACACCATGCATGAGTCATTTTGGTTTATACTTTCCCTATTGGGACCAGGGGAGCTGATGCCACTGTTCTTTTTGGTTCACGCAGTCTGAATGATGGGGTTTTCTCGACAATCTAGCCTGGCCTGCAGGGATTCTATAAGCATTCAGGACTATGGTGGGCACAAGGCAAAAATGTTCCTATCACAGACACACAGGCTTGTGCAGGGATGGTCAGCTTTCTGCCATAGACCCAGGAAAACTCCGCCAAGGTGAGATCAACCCAGCTTAGCCCAGGAATGGGTGACTGGGGAAGACCTGGATGCCCCTGGATGTGTGACAAAGCAACCTGAGCTCTGCCACTTAGAGGTGGGACTTGAACTAGGGGATGATGGTTCAAGCTTCCTTGGGACTCAAGAACCCTAAGAACTGTGAAGAACCAGGACCCTCGTGATGACATTTGCTTGTACACACTCTCCTTTATTAGCACACAAATCAGCCATTGTCAGCAACTTCTCTGCCCTACACACACACACACACACACACACACACACACACACTTCCATTGCCCCATTGCACACGTCACTACACTCACACACACACAATAAGAATGACACTTTGAGTAGCACATTCCGTGATTTATTGTGCATTTGCTAAGTGCCACCCCCGCCAGTCCTTTCCTAGGCTTTGTTTGTCCCTCTCATTGTTAGCTCTAGCGCACAAAGCGGGTGACCTCACTTGACTAAGGTCACAGAGGTGTGGAACAAGGGAGCCCCACCCTATATACACACTACCTCCTGTCCACTCAGAGACACCCCACCCCCTCCGTCTCTTTACTTGCCTCCTTCCTGTCCAGTCCAGGCTGAGTGCTTGCCACCCCCACACCACTCCAACCCCCCAACCTTACCCCCAGGCCTCACCCAGCCCTTGGTACACAGCTGAACAGACCTGGCTTGTCCATATCCAGGCAGCTGGAGACACAGTAAATCCAGGCTATAAACCACCTTCTTAGTTTCTTGTGTAGACACAGAGTTTACAGAGTTTCCTTTTTTCCCCTTTCCCGGTTCTGAACTTAAGTAGGAGACAGAGGCCACCGCCTCCAGCTACTGAGCCCTTTTTCTTTTTCTCTCTCCCCTGTCCTCTTTTGCCCTCTCAAGCCAACCTCAAGGACCTATCTTCTGTGTGCCTGGCACTAGGCTTGGCACTGTGCTATGGATGGGAACCCATGACCCCAGGAACCCAGTATCTCACCCAATTGTGAGAGGCACAGAAGAGGTTTGCTCAAGGTCACACAGGGACTGAGTGACAGAGCCAGACAAAACAGGAAAAATTCTCTCTGCCCAGGTTAGTGCCCTATCTGGGAGATTAGCCGGAGAACCCGTGATCCAACGTGCCATATGCTACCCTCTAGATTCAAGGCTGAGCCATTGAAGGCTGAGTTCAAAGCAGCCCTGACTAACCACAGCTCCAAAAAGCCTCAGACACATTCTATGCATTTTCTTGTTCATCGCCCCCCAAACTCAACAAGCTGGTATTACACAGTTATTCTCTTCTGCTGTTTGGTAGCTACAGAAGGTTTACAGCCAGCCGCTGAGACTCGAGTCTGTTCTCCCAAACCCAAACTCTCCGGCTACTCTGGACTGCCTTGTTTGAGGAGGGCTTTGGCGAGTAGCTGGGAATGAGGAGGACTTAAAGGGTATGGGAAGAGAGGGGAACATTCTAGATTGTGGGCATTGTTTGAGCAGATATAGAGACATAGAAAAATGCCTTGGGAAATCTGGAACTGATTGGGTCAGGGCAACCCAGATGAGCTCTTGGCACCCCCAAATCCCAGCCTTCTCAAAAGAGGTCCCAGCAAGTCAGTCTAGTTCCACGTCCCCAGGTCTGGAAGCTCATTAGACTCTGCCAGTGGTGACCTCAGAGGCTCTGTGCTGAGCAAAGGTCTCTTTGGCATCATAAACCAGCCCACATGGAAGGAGGAGCCGTGATAGCTCCTGTGGCTGTGCCAGCCTCAGAGAGGGACACTGCCAGGGGTTAATGTACCAGACTGAAGGTCCTCGACACAGGTCAGCATCAAGGGCTTTGGCATGTGTGACGGGGCTCTCCAGGCCTGCAGAGGTGAGTTTAGGCAAGATTGCCCTTAGCCTCAGTGAGCTGAGGGGATTGTGGGCTGGAAAATGGGATGGGAGGAAGGAAGGGAATCCCACCGTTACCAGTTGTCTTTGTAGGGTGGAGCCTGGGAGTTCAGTACTGTGATGTGCTCATTTAAATCCCCAAAGCACAGAGGCCAACTCTGGGAAGATGATTCAGGCAGAAGCTCCCTGAACTTCTTCCTTGAAGAGTCCAATCTATGAGTGCCTCCTCTGGCAAGTCTTCTTCTATACCCGTTCTCCTTCCACACAAACATAGGCCACCTCAACATCCCTTTCAGTTGGGTTTCTTTTTGCTTTGGTTGGTTGGTTTTTTTTTTTGTTGTTGTTTTGTTTTTTTGGGTTTTTTTTTTTTTTTTTTTGTTTTTGTTTTTGTTTTTGTCAAGAGTTCCCTGTGTAGTCCTAGCTGTCCTGGAACTCATTCTGTAGACCAGGCTGGCCTCAAACTCAGAGATCTACCTGCCTCTGCCTCCTGAGTGCTGGGATTAAAGGTGTGCAACACCATCACCTAGCTTCATAGATGGGCTTCTTACACCGCAATTTCTGACTCTATCCTGAGCTGTGGTGTGCTTGGATTGATTTTGTGTCCCTTGCTGTTCTGAGAAGGCAGATGTGTCTGTTGTGTTCTCTGGGAGTAGCCTCAGGCCTTGAAGTAAAATAAGAACCCAAGAAACGCTTGATGAACAAAGGGCTGGGTTGGCACTTATATGGACGTGGATGGACAGATGGATGGATGGATAGATGGATAGATGGACGGATGGATGGATGGATGGATGGATGGATGGGTAGATGGGTAGATGGGTGGATGAATGGATGAGTGAGCAGGTAGCTAACTGTGTAGGTGGACAGTGGGTGGTTAGGTAAAAAGACAGACACACAATGGATGTTGGGAAGATAGGTGGGGAAATGTGAAGGTAACAGAAAATTATATGAGAGAAACTCAAGGGCATTAGATTAGCAGTCTGCTACTAAGCATGAAAACTCTAAAGTGCGAGGGTGAGGTATTTCTTTATTGTATTGCTTAAATAAAGCACAGATCAGAAAGGACATTATATCATTATCAGAAGGGACAATTCTAGACCTTACCTCCCATGTGCCCTGAGAAGTAAAGTAGATATCCCCATGGTCACACAGCAAATTAAGTGACCACAATGCTTGCCTCCTCAGCCCCTCAAAAAGGCCTCCAAGAACAGGGTCAAGGTTCTACTTTCAGCCGGTCTCTTCTGAGCTTCTGAGTGACCTGGGACAAGCTATTAGAATTTCACTTTTCCTTTGAAAGAAAAGGTTGGGACTCTACCAGGGCCCAGAATCTAGCATTTTCTTTGCTTCCTTGACAGACCTACCTTGCAGGGTTTGGCTGACCTGTTTCAGTTGCCTTTCCCCACCCCTTACACAGAGACCTGTGAGGCTAACAAGGTGGATCCAAGCCCTGGTTTGGAGTGAGGAGTGAGGTCTACTCTGTCTCTGGAGCCAACCTGGCCACCTCCCATATGGTCACCTTAGGAGCCCCCTACATGCTGTGCTGGATTTCTGGCTCCATACAGTGTACTTAGAGCATGCTCACTACCCTGGACTCCTGAAGACCATTAGCCCCTGATAGATACTAGGAGGATGCCCTCCTAGCCAGGGTGGGGGAAGGGCTCCCATGTAGGTAAGGAACGGGTCTCATTGGTTGCTGTAGAAACAAGTAGGTCTTAAGATGTTTATAACCCCAAATTCAGAAAGCTATGGAGTCTGAATGGAAGGAGGAGATTTTTATGCTGACCATGTTGGGGGCTGGGGTATCACGTGACAGCTGTGCTAGACTGGGGTGCAGGCAGAGAGAAAAGGAGAGGTAGGGTGGTGCCTACAAAGTCGTAAAGCCAGGCTGACCTCTGGACTTTATCCTCTATAAAGGAGAGAATGATGTTTCTATAAAAAAGCTTTCATGTGCTTCTGACATTAACAAATTCATATTGCATAACCACTGTAAAGGGGAAATAAACCCGAAGAGTCCAAGTGAGTGTACGAAGGTAAGTCTAGGGGTGGCGATCTGCAGCTACTTATAAGAAATAATCACGAAAGCGCATGCTAGACACAGAGGTGTGTGTAATATGCGAGTGCTTGTAAAATGGAGGGGCAGAGCTCAGCGGTAGAGTACTTGCCTAGCATGGGCAAAGTGCAAGCGTATTGATATTATTTCTAGTCTTTTCCTTCCCTCCACAGATGGTCCTGCAACGGACATCTGCTGGTAAAACCATCTTTGAGCATATGGGCCGGTACAAACACCAGATAGCTTCTGAGAACTTCTGTGGCAGACTAGAAGGCACGCACATAGACTTCGGTAGATACCAACAGATTGTCATCTGCGTGGTCTAGTTAATTGCTGTTGATATCTTTGGCAAGGAGTATAAGTTATGAGCCATAGAGTCTCAGTGGGTCAAAGGATCTTCAAGTGAGTTTATTTTGAGTCCCCATGATCCCTTTCCAAGTCCTGAGCTATGACACTGGTGCTGCCTGGAGCAGCACGAGAGGAGTCCAGTGGATAGAGTTCCTCCACTGTTTAGAGAAGTCCCCGCCCCTGGGCTATGCAAGGACCCACATCATCCAGGGGGAGAGGACAGACTGCCAGCAGCTGCGAGGGGCTGAGTTCAGCCAAAGCCCACACGAAGGGCTGCCAGAAGTTCCTTCTTTTCATTTTTCCAAGTCCTGCGCTTTGGGCTGGGTCACAGTGTCATCCTCATGTTTCCTATTACTCTTCAAGGCTCCCTTCAAAGCACCAGCCGCACAGGCCCTTTGATGTCTGGGCCGAGCCTGCCTCCGCCTGGGGGAGACACATCTTGCTGAGGATCAAGAGGGGTATGCAGCTCGAGATGGTCCCCGGGCCTTTCCTCCCTCACCCCCCATGTCTTCTCCAGGATCCCCTCCAGCTGAAGCTATGGGTTCCTGGCTAAGCTGAAAGGCCCTCTGATGGATGGAGCCTGGAATGAGAAGCGGAATGTAGTAAGGGCAAAGGGCTGTGCCAGGCCCCAGTTTGAATGGGAAGAGCATGAAGCTGCCAATATCTATCGTGTGAGCCTGGCAGCTTTTGTTACCTTTGATCTCTCAATTTCCCTACCTCACTTCCTGGAACTCTGAACACTGATGCCCCGTAGCTGGGGGCAGTGGCTATCTGTGGGTGTCTAAGTCACCCTACCTAGGTTCCAAACCTTGAGCTTTGTCCCCTGTAAATAGCTAGGTGGTTTGGGGGAAAAACAACTAACACATTAGACCATTTAAAAAGAAAATGGTCATTCCCCACTTTGCCACTTAGACCGTGTCTGTCATGGTGAAATGTCATGGTGATGATGGGGCGTACTGCACGTGCCTGGTGTGTAAAGAGACTCAAAAAGGACGGCCTGTGACCACTGATGATGACAAAGGTGTGGTGAGGGCATTTCTGAGAAAAGGTTCTGCTAACTGACTGGCCCATCATGGTCTGAAGACTCACTGGGGCCTTGCATGCAAAAGGAGAATTAGCTCCTTCTTTGACCCTACTCCCAACCTGCTCTGATTCCTCTGCTCTCTGCTCAGAGCCCCAGACTTGGAGGGGTTCTGAGAGAATAAGGAGACAGTGCCAGGCAGGGGTGGGGGGCAGGCTCTGTCTGGGACGGAAGGGGCCTGGTTGGTGGGGGCAGCATCTGGAAGCCTGCAGCCCTGACTCTTGGAGGCAGCCAGAGTAGAAAGGGGGTGGGGTGGGGTGGTTTCCTGGCAAGGCTGAAAAGGTTTGGATTTGACTTGGAAACACAGTGAAAAGTGTCTGGCGGCTGCCTCCTCAGAAACAGTCTCTGAAGTCAAGCTGGCCAGGGAGGCTGTTTTGTATAAAGGGGCTCTAGGGACTTGGTGATGGAGAGTGGGCAGGAACTTCGACCCTGCAATCAGAGAGTGCTAGAGCCTCGCCCCTGCAATCATAGAGTGCAGGCTCTGGCACTTCCTGTAGGCCTCCCAGAACTATAGGCTGAGTGTTCACTGGAACCAGAGGACTAAGGCCCTTGCTGCCCAGAGGAGAAAAGAGAGAAGCACCTTTACTCAGACCAAGCTCAAGCCTGGGTCTGTTGGCCTCCAGCATCCAGCTTCGTCTTATCTTTGTTTAGCCTGTGGCATTACTTATATAACATTTCCCTTTAGATTGAGTCACTTGAAACACCTTGAATACACTTATTTCAAAAGAAACTTTGTATTGCTGCTATACATGGAAGACTCTATTCCAGTACATAGCGACTATAGAAGTAAAATACAATTAAAAACAGAACAATGTTCTTAAATGTTACTCAGTGCCTGAGATTCCTCTTCATTCTGATTTAAAACGGGGAGATCAGTACCTGTGAGGGCTGTGGAAAACCAAGAATCCTCTCCATTATGCCCGCCCGCGGGGTAAAATGTAAGTAGTTAGATTTGAATATTAGGACATGATTGATTTTTATTAGTCATGCAAAGAGAAACCTCCAGAGTGGCAAACTCTGTTGCTGGATACCAAACTCCATCACTGGTGAACAATAATTAATTATCCTTGTTGGTGTTGCTGGAGATCAAACTCTACCTGGGCCTCTTGCCTTCTAGGCAAGCATTCTACCACTGAATTATGCTCCAAACCCAACAACAAGGAATTTTGTTGTATAAGTACCTCCCAGATAATGTGTAATCATACTTACACTGAAAAAAAAAAAAAAAAAAAGTTGTCTCAGTTCAGACTTAATGGGGCAGCTGCATTCTTATTTGCTACATCTGGCAACATCGGTGAACGAAATAAAATTTAAAAATTTATTTTTTTTTAAAGATTTGTTTTATGTGTGTGCGTGTTCTGCTTGCACGTATGTATGTGTGTCATATGTGTGCCTGATGCCTTCAGAAGTCAGAAGAGGGTGTTGGATCGCCTGGAACTGGAGTGATAGGTGGCTCTGAGCCACCACCGTGTGGGAATCAAACCAGGGGTCCTCTGAAAGAGCAAGAAGTGCTTCCAAACCACTGAGCTATCTTTCCAGACCCAACAATAAACTTTTAAAAGGAAAAACTAACTTTCTCAGGGCTAAGGATATAGATGTTCCATGTGGTGTTTGTAGGTCATCAAAAATAATTTCGAGAGAGCCTGATCTGATTCAAGGTTGCATTAGACCATTGTATGCAGCTGTGGGGAATGAAAGGTAGGAAAGGACATTCCAGCCAGCTAGGGGAGTTTCTGAAAGGCATAAGGTGGAGGACAAGGCGATACTGAGGCTGGCCCAGGAGATCATGAAGCCTCGGGGAACACGGCTTGACCCAGCTTTCAAAGGACAGAGAGGGCGTGTCACATATTTGTCCTCACACGCAACCTTTCAAGACAGAAAAGACCTTTTGAGGCTGTGTGCGGACTTGACCATCTCCACTCACCCCTGTGCACACACCCCTTTGGGGTTGGGGTCTAGTCTCCAGTGATGGAGTTCACCATCTCTGGAGGCTTCTCTTGGCATGGGCATCTTCACTGTTCTTAGACTGCACAGAAATTACTGTAGACTTATGGAGCACTGTGCTCACTCTGCCCAAGGACCACTCTTTGTTTCCAGCCTCTGTGCTGGAGGCCTCCTGGAGTCTGAGGAGACTTGGTTCTTTGAGCTAACCTTACAGTTTGGTCTTGGGATGGGGTTCTGTCTGGAGCCGTACTGCAGTGCAGGATGAGATGGACAAGGGGGATGTGGGTGTGCTTCTAGGAGAAGAAGCCATGCCAGGGAGAGAGGTGCAGATGCTTAGTCTGTGGCAATTGCAGACAGAGCCATGGAGGCCTGGGTTCAGTGCTTCCTCTGTCTCTGGCTTCTCATTTTTCTGCACCTTACATACTTTCTTAATGTTCTCCTAGTGTCCTGACCGATCTCTGTGTGTGTCGGTTCTGACTGGTCAGAGCTGATTGGAGTTCAGGAGTAGGAAAGATTTCTAGGCATTGTGTGAGTTCAGAGAGAAAACAGGCAGGGTGGAACAGTGAATGATGACTGGGGTGCCAGGAGGGGAGAGGAGGGGTCTTCCAGCTTTGGTAGGACGGGGAGTTTGTTAGTCAAGTCAGACATGAGGCTGGACGTGGCCCTGCTGCTTCTGGCCTTGCCTTCTGCCAGCCTGTAGACCATGACCACCGTGCACTACCCAGACAGCTGGAAGACAGACACACTCTGTGGAGTCCTGTGCACAGGCTGAGGCTTGTGGCCTGCAGCAGACGGTTGGCTGGCAGGGCTGGAGGAGCAAGGACAGAAAGGTGTTTATCATGGCTCAGAGCTGGGCCTAGCTGCCACATAAAGGGGCTTTCTCCTCATCCCTGTGTCTCAGGGCTAAGGAGCCTGGGGAAGGGGAGAGAATATCTAAAAGAGAGTGGTATTGAACCTTTAAATTGTGTGGAATCCCTAAAGACTAACCAGCCCCACCCCCACCCGTGAATTGGCTTTTCTGACAGATGGCTTTTTACCCCCCAGCTCGCTCCCTGACCCGGCTTCTGCCGCTGACCTTTGCCAGGGGCCTCACCCTCCCCTCCAGCCTGAGTCTTCCTAACTATATGAGGAAGAATTAGACAGATGGCCAGTAAAGGCCCTTTTGGTGTCATATTTACAGACTCCAAGCTCACCATAAACAGTACCATTGTGCTCTTTCAATCTCAGGGTACTTTCTTATTTTTACCTTCTAATTGACACCACAAAATTACATGTATTTCTAAGGTGAAGGACAATATTTCAGTGGGTGGATATGATCAGGCAGGGTAATTAGCTTATCCAGGTCCCAAACACTTATCATTGTAAGGTGCATTCACAAGCCTCTCTTCCAGCTATGGAGGAGTTTGAAGTTCATTGTTATCAGCAACCCTATCCTCTACGCAGGTCCCTAGAGATTTTTCCAACTGATGCCCCAGCAACTTGGGGAGGGGAGCCAGACAAGCTCAGCCATCAGGTGATAGCATTAGCATTCAAAGAAAAAGGTACCGCCCGGTTCATACAGGCTTTGTCGCTGGCTTCGTTGCTGTCCGCTGCACCGGAAGTCTTCAAGGGACATCAGGGCATTCCTAGAGGCTGTAGAGGAAGGTGGGGGCCTAGAAGACAGAACATACTGAGAAGAGGGTAGGCTGAGCAGGCAGCATGTTTTGATTGCCTCCTCTCTGTGTAGATTTTGATGGAAGATGTATCCTGAGGAAAAAAATACTTGCGTCTAAAAGTGATGCTGGACCTTGGCTGCTGCTGGACTTCTCGT
The DNA here is from genome assembly GCF_011762505.2 of Arvicanthis niloticus. Lineage (NCBI taxonomy): Eukaryota > Metazoa > Chordata > Mammalia > Rodentia > Muridae > Arvicanthis > Arvicanthis niloticus. The sequence continues at coordinate 28,273,039 of NC_047671.1, forward strand.
AGGAGCCAAGAAGAACTCTCTGGTGAGTGATGCCAGCTCAGGGTCCATTGCCTTCACCCGAGATGAAGCAAGTACTTTTCGAGTCTCATGGGAGAACCAGGGACTTGGATGTATTAGATGTTTGTAGACAAGTGTCTACAAATGTATGTTTGCATTGGGGTGGAGGCTGAAAAAAAAAAAAAAAAAAAAAAAAACCAGAATGACAAACTCCAAAAATGTCAGAATCACAAAGTGTTAAGGCTGCAAAGGTCTCTAGACACCATCTGCCTCATCCCCATCCCCACCCCCTTCCTGACTTTTAATGAAGAAAAACTGAGACCCAGGGAGGGAAAAGAATTTGGCCTGGGTCATTTAGCATCAAGGACAGTGGCAAAACGAGGTGAGTCTGCACTTCGCTGACAGTTTCTACACAGTCTGCTTGCTGGGGAGGCATGGTGGAGGGGGCAGGGGTGGGGGTGGGAACCTTGGGACAGGCAGACAGAGGTATGTGGGGCCCAGCTGCCTGCTGATAAGAGACCCCCAGAGCCATTCCAGAGGGATGTTTAATCAAGATGTATTTTTCCCTGCTGCAGACACTATTTTCTTTCTTATGTAGACTGTGCCGGCCTTCGAGATAAGGCGCCTGGACGTGTTCGCACTAAGCCAGCCAAAACATGAGGCAGGAGGCAAAAAATTCCCTTCTCACCCCCCCCCTTACCCACTCCCCCTTGTTTCCTTTCATTCTCTCCGAGTTCTCATGCCCCTCCCCCCACACCACCAAGCTGACTAGCCTCTTCCGGCCTTCCAGTAAGTCAGCCCAAAGGAGCCAGGAAGGTATGTGGCCCAACAGAAGTCAAAGGAGACACGTAGAGAGCCCCCTGAAGAAAGAGGCCTAGGCCACAGGCTCCAGTAACTATAGAAAGCAAGAGATGAAGGGAGGGCACGCCATTTACAACCTTGCCCCCCGCAGCCTTCCCCCTCATGCTCTCCCCTCTGTAAACGGAATGCAGAATATTCTCTGGTTTAATCTGGAGGTGATTAGTGATCCCCTAACCACAGCCTCCACTTCCTGACCCCCACTTCTGCCCTCCTAATCCAGGGCTCCTTGGGGACGTTTTTTTGAGGAGGAGGAGGTTACCCAGCCAGTTCCCATCAAAAAACGGTCTCAAACATAAGAGCTCCTGCCAGAGACATCTGGGGTCCTGGCCCAGCCAATGTCCCTATCACCTGGAATCAGTCCCTTGCCTCTCTAGGCTTCAGTTCCCTCTGCCCACCAAGGAGGTTAGACACAGAGAACCTGGCCTTGAAATCCCTCCTTCGGCTTTTGTGGAAGACAGTGTTCTATCTTGGGCTTCCTGGGCACTGGCAAGCTGGCTTCATGGCCCCACCTATCAGTACACCACCCTACTCTGTCAGGAAGTCACCCCACCCCTCCATACATCTGGATGGAATTTACCCCATTGCTGTGATGTGATCAGGAAAGCTCACGTGTCAGAGGGGGCCCTGGTGTGGGTTGTTCTGCAGGGGCGAGGACCCCTGCATCCTCTCACGGCTCAGGGTCTTTCTTGAGGTCTCTGGGGAGATAAGGCCTGGGAAAGCAGAGTCCTATTGAGCAAGAGACAGAGACACAGTAAAGCGCATTACTTCCTGTACTGGTTCAAATGCCCCATCCTGGAACCAGGTAAAGGTGTAAAAGCTGGAGAGAAGCAGACATTGATTCATGAAGGGTGTCCATGAACCCAGTGCAAATGGGACCCTCCTTGTCTCTGCTCACATTCTGAATCCTGCTAGGGGATCATGGTGGCTCAGCTGATGCTTGCAAAGCCGTGACAGTTAGGACTTAAGGACCTTGGGTGATGTCTCAGGAGCCCTGCTTTGGGAAATCAAGGCAACTCCTGCTGGTTTCCCGTGGCTTTTACAAGTTCTCTAGTGAAATCTGTGGGCTCTGGAGCTTGCTGTTGGCCAGTCACTGCTGGAGATCTTGTTCTGAGCCCATGGCTTGGCCTGCCTTTTTTTGTTTTTTGTTTTTTTTTTTTTCTTTCTCTACCTCTACCAACACACCCAAGGGGACCTGACCTAAGTGTTCTGGGCACAGTGCAGCATGCAAATCAGGTGCCCCATGAAGTTTGACATCACTATCGTGACCTCCTAGTGAGGGACCACCAGGTTGCCAAAGGATAGACGAACCAGCTTGGATAAGAAACAGCAGGCAATGCTCACCCATGCTCACCAGTAGCGGCATCACACCTGTGAAGATCACAGCCCTCAGGCAATAGACCACAGGCATGAGTTCCACATGGACTTCACTGACTGCATTCTGTCCATTGTCCCCGAGGACTTTCCCAAGATCAGTGGAGTAGAGAGCTAAATTCAGAGTAAAACCCTCGTGCTCAGTTCTGCTGCCTCAGAGAAAGAAAAATCCAAGGCCACACCTTCCTCCCTGAGGGGCTTGCAAGTCAGAGGAGCCAGAGGCAGCTGGCCCTCAAGTCAGCTGATGTCTTAGTGAAAGGCAGATGCAGAAGCTGGAGGCCGTGCTTGTATACCTGCCCTGAAAGGGACAAGCTGGGGCCGGTCGGCTCACAGCTTAGTCTCTTCCCAGCTTCAAAAAATTGTTAAGAAAGGGACAGTGCTCACAAAACACTTCCCACAGCGCCAGTAGTCGATGCTCTGCTCATGGCAGGATTATTATTATTATTGTATGAAATGACTATAATCAAGACGATTGCTCCTCACCTAGAAAATGTCCTAATGCAGAACACAGCCCAGAACTCACAAGAAGCCTCTTTCAAAATGTCTCTGAACGTCACCAACAGAGTTCTAGGCCTATGTCCAGAGCTCATGGACCCCTCTCACCAGAAAGCTGTCAACGGAAGTGGGAGGGGACAGTGGAATGGTTGGCTTCCTGGAGACTTAGGGTGGAAGATCTGAGTGGGGAGAAAGAGAAAACTGAGGTAGGATCTTAAATGCACTTCCCTCAATACACCCATTTATTTGGGGTGAAGGGAGCTGCTGTCTATGCACCGTTGGGGTGTTGGAGTGGAAAGGGTTCTTCAGCAGGCTGACTCTGAGATGGATGAAGGTTACATTGAGGACCACCCAAGGGCAAAGAGACTAGTTAGGGCTTGTTGGAACCCAGACAGAACTTAATGTCAGGATCCAGGCACAGCATGAAATTCCAGAGAAGGAAACCACCATGTAGGTTTAAGTCCCCTCACACCCTCTGTCATGTGATCTTTGTCACTCAGAGAGATGTTTCTGTCTACTTCATTCATGGGGCAGGGGGTGACATGTACTTAGAGGGTCTCTTGCAGATCACTGATGGCAGGATAAGGCTAAAATGTCAGATCTTCTGCTTTCAGGGCTGTGTCCTCCATCACAGACATTTTAGGGGTTCTGCCTAACCACAAGTAGGGTAGGCCCACAACAGACTTCCTTAAATCTTCATTTATGATGCTTAGTGGTACAGTGATGCTTCTGCAGTCTCAGGACCAGAACTGAGGACAAGCGATATTTGAGTGACATTTGGGTCACAGTAGCCAGGTCTGGAGTCAGGAGTCCCTGGCTGGAGGTCTAGGCTTGTACCGACCACCCATGTGACCCAGGGAAGGAACAGAACCCCCGAACCCTAGTGACTACCAACAGAGATGAGCAGTGCACTCTACAGCAAAGCATATCCTTGAAAGGTCTCTGAGCAGATAGAGGCTGAGACCTCTGTACCAAGTATGCACGACTGCTACAAAGGCTTAGAAATGGCTGACTCTTAGTGTCATGACCTATTCTAATTATGCAGATAAAGGGATGAGTAGACAGGCTGGCAAGAAGAGACTAAGCTCCAACAGGAATGGAGGTGACTGAGCACTGTGGCACCCCTGTGTGATGCCATGCAAGACTTTGCCTGAAGGGAACTGAAGGCCTACTCACACAGTCACACAACAAGCACAGGGTCCAGAGGTCTGGCCTGCCACCCACCTTCTCTAAGGTCGGACCCTCTCTGGACCCATTTCTCTTCCTGGAGGACAGAAAGAAAGCACCTGAGGAGTAGGAGCTGAGCTACCACAGAGGGAGACTTTCTTGCACCTGAAGCCTCCAGGCCTGTTGGGATCTGCCGGCCTGAAGGGGATTTCCTGGGGCGGGCCCTGTTCATAGTGCTGCTGACGGTGTCCTTGGATAGATGCCCAGAATGGGTGTGTGTGTGTGTGTGTGTGTGTGTGTGTGTGTGTGTGTGTGTATGCTCAGAGCAACGTTCCAGTGGGAAAAAGAGGCGGGCACACTCCCAGCCCGCACGCTGGCCCTGCCTCCTGGTCCTGGGGTCTCCTCACCTTTACCCTTGAGGTGAGGAATTAGGGCACCCCATCTCTTGAAGGAAGCAGAACTGCCCCTTGGTCCCGGATCCTGATGTGTTTGCTGTGTGACCTCAGGCAAGTCCCTGCCTATTTCTGGGCCTTGGCCCCGGTTTGTACAGTGAGAAAGGCAGAGATTTCTAAGTTCTTTTGGAACTTGGATACTTGAGATCTGGCTGGGGGCTGGGGGTCCTGAGAAAGGGGATAGTACAGGACCGGGTTCCAGGGACTCACCTCCCCTATGGAGCTGAAGATGTGGAGGCACAAGGGTAGGCGGTGCAGGGGAAAAGGAGCCCCAAGGCCTCAGGTGGCTCCAGAAGGGGGCCAGCCAGGCCCAAGGGCTTGGAAACATGTTTATTCTGAAGTGTCTGGTGTCATTGGGGCCATTTCTCTGGGGTTTGAAATGCTCCAGAAGCCAGCAGGCTGCATGTGTGTGTTTGTTGAGTAGAAAGAACATGGGCTGTATTTATTCATCCTTTCGCCCGAGCCCTTAAAAATATAGACGGCTAATGTCTTCAGTATGTATGAAATATCCCATATGCTCCGAAACAAAAGGGGCTCTGTTATTAAAGTTTCATTTCCACACGCCCCCTCCCCTCCCTCCCGCCCGCCCCCTGACACCCTGCCCTCCTCCCATCCCGTTCAGCCTGCTAGAGACAGCAGAGAGAGGAGGCAGGCGGGCAGGCGGTGGGCAGCAAGCTGCCGTGGACAGAGGCCGGGCACAGCCGACTTCCTCTCCACTGTGTGCAGAGTCCAGCTCCAGGTGAGGGGGTGCCAGTAGGAAAGGACTGCAGAGTTTTCCAGAGGATAAATGTCCCTGGGATGTCCAGTGGGGAGTGGGAGCTGAGGTGGCCCTTCTTGGGGGCTCTTATGGAGCTGAGGCCCTGGCAGGGTCCCACTGTCTGGGACGGAAATGCCCGCTCTGCTGCTGCTAACTGAAACCACATGTGCCTCCCAGGCAGCGGGACAAGGACACTGCCTAGCCTGAGGCTTGGGACTGGGGGAGAAAAGATGTAGGTTGGCCTGCGGTATGCCCCAGGGTAGGTTAAGGGCTATTCAGGAAGGCTTTGTGTGTGTGTGTGTGGTGTGTGTGTACACGTATGTGTGTGTGTGTCTGTTCATGCATGTATGAATGGAAGTGTACCCATCTCCTACTAGAAGTGTGTTGACTCACAGAGGGCTCACACGGCCTCTCTCCCAGCCCAGTGGGGGTCCTCACTATCAGAGGTTCCTTTCTGCCCACTGTCTACTGTGACTCTTGAAGCTGCTTTCAGCCTTCTCTTGCTTGTAGGACCTCTTCCCATTTTCCAGATGAGCCAGCAGAGGACAATGAGAGTAACTGCAGCTGCCTTTCCCTTATCTGTTGTCTGTTCTTCATGATAGTCCTTCACCTTTAGAAGCTTGGCCTTGTCACCACAGCCCTGGAGAGTAAGGAAACCAGGTATAAGCCTTGAGACGGATTTTTTTTACGGCCATCAGGAGGACTGGGGTTGGGCCTGTCCAGACTCAGGCAGAGGGCATAGGTTGACTAGGGTGAGGACTTAGGCTTGGGCAAAGACAGAGAGCCTCCCTGCTCCATTCTTTGGCCGGTGGGATCTTTTCTGAGGGCCAGGTAACCTGAGTCCAAGGCCATTTGTTCTTGAAGAATGTGCCTTGTAGAGGAACTAGCTTCCTATTCAGGTGGAGGCTCTGCCAGGCTCCCCGGCACAGGGTCCCACCCATCACCTGGTCTCCATCTTTTTGCCTTCCAAAGCCCAGCATACATATCATTGACAGCCCATGTCACAGCGCCCTGTGGACTGCCACATTTCCTCTTAACAAGGAGTGTGTGTTAGTCTTACTTGCGCTGGGAAAAAAAAATGTACAAACAGCGTCTCAAAGCCATGAGGAAATTCACTCTTCTAAAAATGAATGAAAACTGAGACTCGGTAGAAACCCCATTAGGGCCTGTGCTTTTGGGCAGCGGCTCTTTTTATGCTTCTAGCATTGAAACTGCTCTCAAGAGTGTTGGTTCTCGAGCAGAGTATGTAGCTCAGTTAGTAAACTGCTTGTCAACATGTATACAGCCCTGGATTTGATCCTTATTACTGCATAAGCCAAGAGTGGGGTGTATGCCTGTAATCCCAGTAGCCAGGAGTTGGAGGTCATCCTCTGATATGTATTATTTGAGCCCAGTATGAGATACATGAGACCCTGCCTTATACACACAAAAACCGTAGTTCTAGCTATTGAGAAGCAGATGTGATCAGCCGTGGAGACTCTTTTGGTCCCACAAGCAAACAGCTCTGCAGTTCCATGAGTTCAGAGCAGAAAGACTAGTTGGTATCCTGTGAGTGTGTGTGTGTGTGTGTGTGTGTGTGTGTTGGGTGCTGCTTGGGAGGGTAAGGGCCAGCAGGGGCAGAGGGGAAAAGACCATCTTGTTCTCAACGTGGGTTTGATATTCAAGGTCAAAGGCCTTGGGAAAAAGAATGTCCCCTGTGTGGCATTTCAAGTACTTCCTCTGGCCTCAGTCTTCCTTTCAATGGCTGATAGGGTGGGGTGGAGCTGTCCAAGGTTACCTTGGCTCCCGCCTTTCCTGCCATTCAGTCCTATCTCTCAGTCTCTTGGTTGTGATTTCTATGCTGAGCCAGGACTGACCCCAGGTACGTGGTGCTGGGGAGACTTTAGGGTTTGTAGGGGAAGACATAGCATTATCCTAGTCTGAGCTGGTGTAAGATGGCATCTTTACTGACATGCCCCTCCCCCATGAGTTCACTGTGGCTGCTGTCGTAGCTTGGTCATAGCTCAGATGTAGAGTTTCACTGGGCGTGTTCGGTTCCCACCATTAGCTCTTGGGAAAGCCCTATTCCGTTCTGTTATAGAAGAGCAACTTCTGGGGCCATTCTTTCTCATCTCATCCCATACTGAGCAGGGGATGCTGACCTTTGGCACACAGTGGCGGAGAACATCCTTGGGTAGGGAGGAGTTTATGACCCCCTTCTTGAGGAGGCATCAGGTAGAGGAAGGAGCTGAAGACTGGGTTCATTATAAACCTACCACTGATATGTGTGTGACCGTGAACAAGCACACTTTTTGTCCTCTAACCCATTGTGTTTGACTGAATGGAATACCCTGTGATGAACACTTGAATGCTCTTGCTTCTCTAGGAGTGTGCTTCCCCTGCAGAGTGTGGCTGGCTCCTGTAAGCACATGTAGAGCCATGTGCATTCTGCAGGCCCAGGTTTCTTCGGGGCTGGTGGTAGCTGTTTCAGACTCCGAGGAAGCATCTGGCCAGGGTCAAGGGCACAGTTCCTGCCTATGGAACTAACTAACAGGCCTTCAGTGACCCTGTGAGGCTTGCTGAATAGTCAATTTCACACTACTCCACTGCCAAGGCCAAATAGACCTGCCCTGGACGGCTCCTGGGAGCCATGGGGATAAGCCTGACTGAGGCTCCAGTCAGTGGGCAGGACACGAGCAGCAAGACTACAAGACTAGCTTTTCCCCTAGGAAATGTCCCCATTCAGAGAACAGACTTGCTTCTGTTATGGTGGTCAGTGACAGAGGCATAGGATTAGCGTTCCTGCTGAGCTTCTCGCTGCAGCCCTGCCTGGGCTCACCATCTCCTTCAGTTTCCATGAGTCCTTTCTTCCAGGTTTGTTAGAAGCAGAGTGGAAATGGACAAGGAATTGCTGCACCCAAGCTACTAGTGACAATTTAAACCTCACATGAGGGGAAACTGAGGACTGCGTTGGATTAGAAAACAAAAGCAAAAACAAACAAACAAACAAACAAACAGGATAAAGCCAGGTAGCCAGCCTGCAGCAGCTGTGAGATTCTGGACTCTACTTTCTTGATCTGTAAAATGGGTCACCAGAAAGTAACACACTAGCCAGCACAGACTGCCATATACACTCCACAGTAAGCACTAAGGACATTATAGTTCATAGCTCTGCTGATCCTGTGACAGAGAACATAATAAGACACTGAGTGTTGGGACCTGAGGTGTCAGACCAGCACTGATTCTTTCCCAGGCTGGGATCCAGTCCTAGCCTGTGGCTCTGTAACTTCAAACAGATCATTGAACTCTGCTGGGTCTCATCTTCTTGTATGAAACAAATGTAGAATCAGGGTCCACCTCGTGGTGGCTATAGGACCCCATCAGTTCTGTGAGCTCCTGGAATATAGTAAGTATTCAGGTGATGGAGGCCAAGAGGCCTTGCCCATCAGGTGAATCCCCTCCTATAGCTGTCTCCTACTCTGTCAGATTATAGCCCACACAATTAGTTGGCTCAATGGCCAGAAGCTTCAGATATCTTGCCCCAGGGTTCATCTTAGCTCTTGGGACAGCTCACTCCAGATTCACAGGATGGGTGTGGTCAGTGATGGGGGAGGGACAGTGGGGTGTGGTCACGCCTGAAGAATGCTGAGTGGGACACACTTGGGAAACTGAGGCTTTGAGAGGGAACCGGGTTAAGGTGGACAGGGATGGGAGAAGTAAAGGAAGGAAGAACCAGGCGAGCCTATCCCAGGCTCTACCCTTTGAGCTTCACTGGAAGCAGGAAGGGATTAAAAGAACCAGAAAGCAGAGGAAGACATAGTCCGGAGAAAGTCTGGAGCACTAAGCTGGAGTTGTTTGGTCTGGCTGAACAGCCTCCTGGGCTACCCTCACCTCATGAGCAAATGAGCACACACAGAAAACTATACATTAATGGTCATGTACACCTCACACACGGAGACAAGCACACAGAAGCATATGGACATGCAAACAGATATACACATACATAACAACAACACACACACACACAGATCCAGAGGAGCAGTTACATAGAGAGATACATACATACAAAGTCACACAGATACACAAATTCATACAGATGTGCACACATATGCACAAAACACATGCACACACACATACAAATACCCCGCATGCATGTGTGTGCACATGTGTGCATGCACAGAGAGAGGGGGAGGGAGGGGGAGGGAGGGGGAGGGAAGGGGAGGGAGGGAGGGAGGGGGAGAGAGGGGGAGAGAGGGGGAGAGAGGGGGAGAGGGGGAAAGAGGGAGAGGGAGAGGGAGAGAGGGGGAGAGAGGGGGAAGGAGGGGGAGAGAGGGGGATAGAGAGAGAGGGAGAGAGAGGGAGAGGGAGAGGGAGAGAGGGAGAGAGAGAAAGAGAGAACCTTCAGGGAATGTCCAAGCTGGACGGCTTGTGCTGGGATCAGCCTGTGTCTCCTGGGATCAACCTGCCTCTCCTCTGCCCTCATTGCAATGCTAATAACTCTTGTCATGTATGGAGGCAGGCTCTGTTCTAAACACTTGTCTTACATTACCTTGTTCAGCCCTCACTGCGCCTTGTGAGATAGGCACTGTCATTAGCCTTGATTTGCGTTTGGAGAAGTCAGGTCTCAGAGAGAGTAAGCTGCTTGCTGGAGGTAGCAGTTTGTTTTAGTAGCGATTCCAGAGCAGACCACCAGAGTGCAGAGCTTTGGCTGTCAGCTCTCCAACTTGTCTGAGCCGCTAAGGCTCAGGCATTGGGGCACAGCCCTGCACCTCCATCAAGTCCAGGCCGTAGGGCAGCAGCAAGAGGAGTTGGTTCTTTTTCAGGCTCAGGCGGGGAGTGCCATGCTCATGTCACAGAGTGGAAGAAACAGGCTGGGGCTCTAAGTGTGTCTTAAAAAAGCTCAGGCTTTGATGATGAGCAGAAGCAGAGACAGTCGGGGGGATCACCGTGTTTCTGATCCTTGAGCATCTCATTTCCCCCTTTTCCTTGGCTCATCCCACCCTGCGGCTATACCTCTTTCTCCCACCCACCCAGCCACTGCCCCAGCCACACGTCCCAAGCTTCCTTCATAACAGCTTCGGGCAGCTATCTGTGCTTCCCTTCTATTATTTTATGTCAGCCCGCATGGATGATGGGGGAGGAGACCATTAGCTTTTTAAAACAGGTTTTGGCTTTACCCTGATTGTAAGAGTGCATACAAGCGTGTGTGGGTGCAAATGAAATATCTATAGTTTGTTTATTAGGCTCAGAGTGGCCACTGTGTAGGTATGGAATGTAGGCCATGTGGTATAAACAAACAGGTTATAGTGAGGTCTTTGTGGACAGGGAGCTTAAGATCTAGCAGCCGTTGAAAGAAAAACATCACCACACTGGTCTAATGTTCCTCTTTATTGATGTAGGTAGGGTGCCTAGGATGGCGAGGCATGGGCTTGCCATGTTCCCAAGGGTCTGGGTTTCCACTTTTGAGCAATGATAGAGTGGGCTCAGAGCAAGGAGAGCAGACGGGATGGGAAAGGATCTGTGCGGTCTTGCAGGTCTGGATGAGGGGTAGCTGCATAAGAAAGCCGAGCATCCTCAGAGGACCGAGATCAGTGGTAGCAGCGGAGGCTTGAGGCACCAGATGAGGGCTTTTAGTTCTATAGGAAAAGTGTTCTAGAGATTAAGAATGTGTTGGCTTTGGAGGACTCATGTTCTACACCTCAGACATACAACTGAGGCTGGGTGCCCAGTGGAAAGGGATTCAGAAATCAGAGGGAAAGGCTAGAGAAATGGCTCAGTGGTTAAGAGCACTGGTTCCTCTCCCAGAGGACCTGGGTTCAATTCCCAGCACCCATATGGCTCACAACCATGTGGCTCTCAACCATCTGTAATTTCAGTGCCGGTGATCTGATATTGTCCTCTTCTGGTTTCTATGGATACCAGCCATGGACTCTGGTTCACAGACATATGTGTAGGCAAAACATCCATACACATAAAAAGAAGTGAGTGCGATATAAAAATATATAGGGATTCCATAAATCAGAGAGAGCTTAGCTCTCTCAGGGCCATCCCTCAGGGCCAACACTTGACTCCCAAATTAGTGTTCCACAACACCACTATTTCTGTACCAAGTGCTAAGAATGATGCTCCCAGGGGAGACTTGGACATGTCCTACCTACTCTGGGCACCACGTTCTGTACAGTCCCATCTTCAGCCCTACCTCACTCTTTCTGAGACACGGTTGGGGGAACCATTGGAGAACATCTATGGAGAACATCTATCTGGAATCAACCTTCTCATTTAGTGGAGGGATAAACTGAGGCAAACAATGACAGCTTATCAAGATATAGCCTATAACTATACCACCCTGAATGCACCTCATCTTGTGATGAAATCACTGGACTCATAGGAAGTGGTAGATCATGGTTTTAGCTCAAATAGGCTTCCATCCCTGCGATCCTATATGTCCCCAACCTGTCCCCAACCTGTTAGGCCAATGATGGACTTAAAATGTCCCTATTAGAAAAGGCTTCCTGGAGGAGCTTACATGGTCTTTACCCTTAACACAACCCATGGCACATCTTGCTTGGGATATATTCATGTACACTTACTTAGATGTCACCCATTACAGCAGGTCAAGAGGGTTGTTCCTGAAGTTACCTAGCATGGTCCTCCATTTCCCAGTTCATTGCCTCTCCCTCTGCCCTCCTAATCTCGCTCCCAAACCCAGGAGAGTCTCTGCCTGACTCTCAGTCCTTATAGCAAGCTTGCTATAGAGTGTGTCTGCAGGAGCACTGTGTGTCAGAGCTGGGCATGGTGGTACGTGCCTGTGATCTCAGTACACTGGACACAGGCAGGAGGATCATTACAAGGCAGCCTTGTCTACATAGACAGTTTCAGAACAGCCAGGGATACATGAAAAGATTGTCAAGAGGGAGAGGGGGAGAGAAAGAGGGAGAGGGAGAGGGAGGGAGGGAGGGAGGGAGGGAGAGAGAGAGAGAGAGACAGAGACAGAGACAGAGACAGAGACAGAGACAGAGACAGAGACAGAGACAGAGACAGAGACACAGAGAGAATTAGGTGGTGGCTTATACCTGTAATCAGTACTTAAGAGGTTGGGGCAGTTAGATTTCTGTTAAGCCATCCTGGGCTATATAGTGATTTGAAGGCTAGCCTTGGCTATGTATTGAACCCTTGTCTTAAAGAAAAAGAAAAAAAAAGAAAGAAAAATAGAACAGTTTACCCTTCCCCAACCCCAAAGAAACAAACTCCGCAGAATGATAAATAGCTGGAGAGCTGACAGGGCTCCAGTGTGAGGACTGGTAGGTAACCAGAGCCCTTCCTGAGCGAGGCCCTGTACCTGGCATGGTACAGAGTGCTCCTCTGGTGTCACCTCATTTCAACCTCACGACAGTGCCCAGGAGGCACTGTCCTTGGCCCTATTTTACAGGTGGTCAAATTGAGGCTCAGAGGCTCAGCTACACCTCAGATCTCTCAAGTTCAGGCAGCATGGCTTCTCAGACCCAGGCTAGGGCTGAGCAGAGAAGCTCATGTGTGATTTTAAAATGTCTGCAGCCACACTGAAAAGCAAGCAAACAAACACAAATCACTGGCAAGAGAAAGACACCAGTGAAATAATTATAACAATGTAGTTACTGCCAAACCAGCTGCGGTTATTCTAAGACGGTCTCAGTTTTGGTTTTGTTTGTTTGTTTACGTTTGTTTTGGCATCTTCTTGGGAATGGTTTGTATTCTCTGCTTAGAGCACTTGTCTCTCTGATTGCCACATTCCAGCTACTCAGCAGCGGATGTGGCTAGTGATAGCCTATTTGGTTAGTACAGTCCTGTAGTCTATTGCCTTGCAAGGGCTTACGGTGTCATCTCCGGGTCCCAGGAAGACTCCAACAATATTAGATTCTAGCATGATCATTTTTATCATTAGCTGTTGTTTTCCTGAGAAAAGGCAGGGGTTAGGCCACAAGCCTATGGCATAAGCTGATGTCTCTATTTCCAATCTTCTGAGCCTGAAGCTTAATGTCTCCCAGGAGGAACCACTTCTGTGACCCTCTGGCCTTTAGGTTAGGAAGAGGCAGCTTGGAGAGGAGGAGAGGCTTCTGAGAACCCTCTATCTCCCTGGCTGGCCAGCTGGGTACCACATGAAGTGAGGCCTCCTGAGGGTTGATAAGCCTGTGGCCCATCTGCTCAGGACATTGTAGGTGGCTGGGTTGCCGAAGAGAAGGCAAAGGAAATTCTGCCTCCCAAGTTCCTGTGCGCTTTCAGCTCTGAGGGTTGTGAGCTAACAAATAAAAGTCATTATCTTCACACTCACTTTTCACAGAACCCCATGAATTATTAAGTGAAACGGGGATAGGGGTCTGCAAGTCTCCCTTTCCACCATTGTCAGAGGACAGCTACTGAGTGCCTGCAAAGAGCAGGATTCCAGAGCTCTCTGCACTCAGGAGTCCCTAGGAAAGAGAAAACTTTGCAGATGGCCGAGTCCCGCTCATAGACACATATGTCATCTGTCAGGGCCTCGGCCAGGGATTTGGAATATGTGAAACATTCTTGTGTGGCTCTAATGCATGGGCAAACTTGGAAACCAGGTGGCCACCTCTTGGAGGCATGTGCTCAGGGCTTGTGCCCGGGCAGCTCTCACAGTGGTCACGGCACAGGTGTGGTTTTAGGGAGGGCAGAGGCTCACCATAATTGAGGGAACATGGTGTAGTGTAATTTGCTGGCTGTGGCTTTTGCCAGTTCTGGGGTGGTCAGTGCCGAGCAGTGGGTTCTACAGGGGAAAGACCTTGGTTTGTAACATCTTCTCATTTCCAAGTTGTAACCACTCCTACCACAGTCTCTACCATAGCCTTTCAAGCCATCAATTATCCTCTGTACGGGGATAGAGGTTGCAAGAGATGTCGGTGGGTAAGGGTGCTCGCTGCATAAGAGTGATCTGAGTCTGGATCCCAGCATCCACGTAAAAAGCTGGATGTGGTTGTGCCAGTTAACACCAATACTGTGGGCACAGAGACAGGAGGATCACTGGGGTTTTTTGGTCATCAGCCTAGTGCCAGGTGCAAAGAGAGACCCTGTCTCAAAGGAATAAAAATAGAAAGTACAGACTAGGACACCTGATGTCACCTGATGTCCTTCTCTGGCCTCTACTAGTGCACTCACCCCACATGACACACACACACACACAGAGAGAGAGAGAGAGAGAGAAAGAGAGAGAGAGAGACAGACAGACAGACAGACAGACAGACAGAAAGACAGAGAGGGACAGAGAGACAGAGATACACAGAGACATAGAGATAGAGACAGAGACACACAGAGAGAGACAGAAACAGATAGAGACAGAGACACAGAGAGGGACAGACACATGGAGAGAGACAGACACACAGAAACACACAGAGAGAGGTGTACTTTGGGTGTGAAGTATGTATGTCTTGACTTCCCTCATGCTAACAAACACTCTGAGTGAAGAGTGGGCCTTTGAGTGAGAAGGAGAAGGAGAGGAGTGCGCTGAAATGTTGGCTTCTTTTGCTAACTAGACTCACATACTACACTGCTTTTGCTCAATCTGGACTTGTCCTGTTGAGTTTCCACAGTGACACAAGGATAGCCAGGAAGAACAGTCACATGGCCTTGGGGAAGTTCCTCCCCTTCTTGGTCCCCATCTCCTCTTGTGGCCAGGAGGGGACTTGTGGTTTCCCAAGCTGGTCTAATCCGGCCAGCAATAGCCCTGTATTTATAGCCATGACTTCAGTCTCTCCAGTTTCGTCAGAGCTGTTTCCTTGGCCCGTGTACTTGTCAACCCAGCATGGCAGAAATAGGTGTAACGTGCAGGGGACTTAGCTGATTTGGTGCCACTTGGATTTGCAAGTCCATTTAGGACAGGTTTGGCACGTAGGGTCCTGAGTGCCAGGTGCCACAGGCAATCCAGAGCTGGAAATGAGCTTTGAGGCTCAAACGTAGGGGTCACTAAGGATCAGAGTGGAGGGCTATGGCTAAGGCAGACTGATAACCCTTTGTGCTGTATGACATACCCCTCCCCTCTTGGAGTCCTCAGAGAAACCTAGTGACTACTTCGTGTCCTAGGTACCTGTCAGGTCCCTTGGACCATGGGCATAGACTCCTCTTTGCTGGGCCTCTGCTTTCTTCTACTAACTGGGAAGAAAGAGTAGACGGTACTGGGAGGAGAAGCAGGTACTGGGAGGAGAAGCAGGTTCTGGGAGGAGTAGCAGGTACTGGGGGAAGCACCAGGCACTGGGAGGAATACCAGGTGCTGGGAGGAGAAGCAAGTAGTAGCCTTAAAATGTCAGGTATGAGCAAGATCCATGTGGACACAGTGGCCAGCCCTGCACAGAGTCAGTGCTCAGCAGATGGCAGCTCTGGGTCTTGTTACACTTTCAGGCATCCTCTCACAAAACAATAATTACAGTGGCAATGGCTGCACCTTAGTGAGCTCTTTCACAGGTTGCCTTATTTAAGCCTTCCAAGGACCATCCAAAATCACCACCATTATTCCCAGACTCATTACAAAGTATCTGTTTTTTCCAGAAGGGGGAGGCAGCAGCCTATCAATTTCATAACCTTGAAACACAGTGTTCTCAAATGAAATAATACCAGTATGTGAAATCAAAGGTTTAGGTACCGGTTGCAAAAAATACTCTGCCCTAAACGGTAGACGTAGTCATGGTGGGGTGTGTGTGTGAGCAGGTTCTAAAATGGTGAGTAACTGAGTCATGAGAACATTAGCAAGAGAACTGTCCCTCCCAGGACTTCTGCTGCATAGCGTTGATTTGTATGCTTTTTAAAATAATTGCATATGAAAATCTAACACCATTGTGAACTTGAGATACATATGCCACCCAAAGCCCAGAATAGCATCTGTGGAGGTTTCTCTCCGCTTGCTCTGTCTCCACACAACACTCCCTGGCTCCCTTTCCTGCTTAGTTATGCTTCCATCTCATTTTGCACCATCTGATTCGCTTGCATATTTATTTATTTATTTATTTATTTATTTATTTATTTATTATTTTCTGTCCACACCAACCAATGTGTGAGCTCCACGTGGGCAGGGTTCCTTTCCCTTTTGTTCACTGTATGCCACCAGCGCTTAAAATAGCAGGCATTGGTAAATGCGTGTTGAGTGAAAGAACAGAGAAATGAATGACTGAGCCTTGCTCTGTCAAGATGGCACGGCGGGGGAGGGGAGTGTATGTCAGGGGGGAATCGGAGAGACCGCTTGACTCATCTAAGGTCATATGCAACCTTGAGGTGTGGCTAGCACTCACCTCCCTGAAGACCCCTGGTCCCTCACTGCCCTCTTGTGCTAGAGATTTCCTGATGCTTCTGGGCTCTCCTGGGCTCACATCATGCTCA
Source organism: Arvicanthis niloticus (assembly GCF_011762505.2). NCBI lineage: Eukaryota > Metazoa > Chordata > Mammalia > Rodentia > Muridae > Arvicanthis > Arvicanthis niloticus. Next base: position 28,289,479 of record NC_047671.1, read on the forward strand.
CCCAACCTAGGTTTTTTTTCTCCCCCAGAGGCAGGTGGGAATGGAGGAAAGAAAAAGGGAATCAAGGAAGAAGGAGGGGCCATAGCAAGTTGGGCCTCTTGACACTGCTGATGGGATAGAGATGGGAGAGGCCAGAATCTTTGTCTTTTCTTCAGGGCTTGGGGTGGGGGGAGCAGAGGGCTGGGAAGTGGGTAGTCAGTCATATTCCACCCCACAAAGACACTAGGTCAGGGGAAGTTCAGTGAAGAACATCCATGCAATATCCTCCCACTGATTCTGTTCCACCAACCACCCTACCGAAGACCTTTCTCAGATGGAGAAACTGAGGCCCAGAGAAAGGAAGTGACTTCTCCAAGAATGCAGAACAAGGCAATGACAAATACCACAGTCCTAGTCTGGAGGTTGCAAGAGCATCATGGGAGTCCTGATTTGCTGTCCCTGCCTTGGTACCCATCCTTGTCACAGGAGAAAGGCAGATAGAGCATCCTTTCAGCTCAGACCCTTGAGGACAGCACAGACTTT